>NC_085965.1:16376750-21228007 GCF_910591565.1 Cydia splendana | reverse complement strand
TTCTACTAACGCCAATTCTCAGGATTAGTTGTCTAGCGGACCTCAGGCTCCCAAGAGCCGTGGCAAGAAAGCCGGGACAACGCGAGGAAGATGATGATGACATTTTATTTTTCAAATGTTGGTGAAAATTCTGGAGAAAAGTAGGCACATTTCACGGTAAAATTGTTAGCGTCCATACCGTAACCAATCATATTTCTGTATTTTATTCTTCTGTGAGAGTGTGGGCTGGGCTCGAGTAGGACTTTGTTAGCCGAGACTTCGTCTTTAGGGAACTTATCCCGTCCTATATACAGGGTGATTTCGGGGTCGTGGAGCAAGAGAGCCAGACATCATACAGAATCCAAAGATGAGCCTCACGATGTTGTTAATTATTGTTTATCATCATAATGATGATTATTTTCCAGATGACAAGTAGGAAAAAACTTTATTTGCATACAATTTGGTCACCCTACTCAATGTGACGTCTTGTCGTTTTCCATACAGCGTATGTCAAAAGTCATAGGGTGACCATAATTACTTTGTATAACATTAATTTTACTTGAAGAATAAGAAAAAAATAACTAATTCTATTTTAATCAAATACTACCATATGATAATGTGGATCATTTACAGAGTCAGAAAAAGTGGTTCTGGCTCACGACCCCGAAATCACCCTGTATAGTATTTGTATGCGTAATAAATTAGATAATAAACTTAGCTCAATGGACGCGATTTTAATAGGAAATCATAAGCTGAGAACTATTTTTTCGGTTTTATTCACGTGTTTGGAAAACGTCACTTTACAAAGTTTAAAATTGGAATTTATACTCGTATAATCATCATCGTCCTCCCGTTGTCCCGGTTCTTGCCACGGCTCATGGGAGCCTGGGGTCCGCTTGGCACTCATACCAGAAATTGGCGTAGGCACTAGTTTTTACTAAAGCTACTGCCATCTGACCTTCCAACCCAGAGTAAGAGGGTAACTAGACCTTATTGGGATTAGACCGGTTTTCCTCACGATGCTTTCCTTCACCGAAAAGGGGCTAGTAAATGCAAAAAAAAATACATCATCTGTGAAAATTTCAACTGTCTAGCTATCACGGTTCGTGAGATACAGCCTGGTGACAGACAGACGGACGGACGGACGGACGGACGGACGGACGGACGGACGGACGGACGGACGGACGGACAGCGAAGTCTTAGTAATAGGGTCCCGTTTTATCTTTTGGGTACGGAACCCTAAAAAATGATATTTCGTATTGGTACGAGCCGGGGTTCGAACCCGCGACCGTTTTCTAACAACGTTTGTTATCTTGCCTAGGCCCCCAGGTGTGATTGCGTTGCCCCTCCGTGAAAATGGTAAAATTCTTGTGTATTTCGAATGGTATTCAAAAATGTATATATTAAAAACCAACCGACCGTATTTCGTTTCCAACTTCGCAATAAAACATACTGCTCTGTTGCTGGTGGCGTTACTTTGGAAATGTCAAGTGGAAAACTGTAACTTTCCTTTCCAGTTCTTTAAAATTTGAGTAACTCGAGCAACGGAAACAAGTTGCAACGTTGCACTGTCGGGTCTGAAGAATGCATTCGTTTTAGCACATAGAATTATTGACCTATAAAATCTCAGGATTGGCCTTACGGGCAATAAGACCATTCTTAGCCAGTGGCCAGTACAGCGGTGTGACACCGCTACAACGCGATTGGTTGATGAGTTCGCATCACGCACGCGATTGGTTGATGAGTTCGCATCACGCGCGATTGGTCGCAACTAGCTGCGTTAGGCTGCGCGATTGGCTCGAATTGGTGTCACACCGCTGAACTAGTACCATTTTTAGTGCCCGTAAGGCCAGTCCATAGATATAATAAGTCAATGCATAGAAGTTGGTATAAAATAAGGCGATACATTTTTCATATTGTACAATCAGCAGCAGAAGTTGCTAAGCGGGCGAGGTGTTCAAAATTACCTTGACACGCTCTTATTCCCTTAACAATAAAGTCGCGTGAAGATATTTTGAACACCTCGCCCGCTTAGCGACTTCTGCTGCTGACTGTACCTATACTTACAACCCTTCTGGTGTTGCGAGTGTCCATGAGCGGCGGTAATCGCTTACCATCAGGTGATCCGTCCGCTCGTTTGCCTCCTATATCATAAAAAATGTACAGAATTGTTACAAAACTAAGACTGCAAATTAATTAATTGGCCCAAAATAAAACCAACATAATAATAACAGCATAGGTACCTTCAGATCCACAGCGCAGGCTTCATCATCATACAGATAGCTCATCCACCTCAGGTTTCGTCAAACTAAGTTTATAAATTAGTAACAATGCAACCTTGGTTAAGGAAAAACTTACAATTTTATTACGCGGCTAATACCTCCATATTGATTTTACTACTTTCCTTCAGATTTTCTTTCAGATTTTACCGCATCATTTTCCTTTTCCACTCTTGAAGTACCGACACATTTTTCAGATTTCAAATAAAATAATTACGACTGTGTAATGGAGTATGCACTTTTATCTCATGCGATGCCACTTGGCTTGTCTCTTGGATCATACTATGCTGATGTATGGTCCTAGCCATTGACATAGATATCTAGGGACTGGCTTCACGGGCAATAATAATGAGGCATGACAGGGGCCAGTACAGCGGTGTGACACCGCTACAACGCGATTGGTTGATGAGTTCGCATCACGCGCGCGATTGGTTGATGAGTTCGCGTCACGCGCGCTATTGGTCGCAACTAGTGAGATTGAGATTGAGATATTTATTTATAAAATCATAAATAATTTTACACGTCACAAAGCTATATACATTACTTAATTATCAATTTATCACTAGATTAAATTATTAAGTAGTTACATTTGAGTTCAGTTCTTATAAATAAATAATATCATTTTTAGAGATCAGCAGTTCTCGACATAAATTCACTTATAGTGTAACAAGCTAAACCAATTAACATTTTCTTAAGTTTACTAACAAATATTGCCTCACTAGCTGAGTTAATGACCTCTTTCGGAAGTGTGTTATACATTTTTACACCCATGACACCGAGTGACTTCCGAGCCTTGGCCAGTCGGCAGCGCGGGACCAGCAGGAGGTGCTCGCCGCGCGTGTTACGGCCGTGGTTCTGCCCACGAGTTGTATATAGCTCCAGATTAGACCTTACATATTTGCAGGCTGTTAGTATGTAAACACATGGTAGCGTAAGTATTTTGTGTTCTAAAAATAATGACTTAGCTGAATAATCATAGGGTTTCTTTGAATTTACAACAAATTACCAAATACTATAAAAGATGCTAAATCGAATACCACTTTTAAAAAATTACTTAAGCAACATGTTTTAAATAACCTTAGTACAAATAATTAATATAATATAACATAATTTTTTTATTTACATAAAAAACCATAAAATAAACAATTTAACATATAATACAATACATGTACAATACAAATTTATTATTTTTATTAATAAAACATGTCTTAATAATATGCATATTATGAATTAGCTCTCAATATTAAAATAAATAAATAAAAGCAAGCTATTTACTAGAATAGCTTCTTTTAAATATAATAAAATATGTACACTAAAAATATGTAAAATATTAAATATTTAACACTGAAATATGTAAATAAATAGTTTTTTAAAATATAAATGTACACATAAAATGTTTGTTTAGTTATAAGTACATCCTCTGTTTTATAAGCTGTGTTACTGACTAGTTGTTATCGCTATGTACTATTCTGATCGCCTGCCGAGCGCGGGCAAGTTAATGGCGCGCCCGAGCTAGCTTAGTAACCATGATCTCCAATTACACATAGTCGCTACGCATCCCGCGATCTGCAGTTCTGGTTAGCCTGAGACCTCGCGGCTGCGCTCGCGCATGGTAACTAATATAATGTTCTCGCGTACTTACTTGTGTAAGTCGCTGCGGGCACAATAAATAAAAAATGTATACCTACCTACATATATATTTATTATGCAAGAACTCAATAAATTTGCACTTAATATTATATAACAAATAAAAATGTACTCGTCAAGATAATTAACTCTTAGTATAAGTATGTTAACTCATGTAAGTGAATTGTAATATTCTTATGAGTAATAAAATTTCTTTAAACCTAAACCTAAATAATCCTTAGGGCACGTTTTTGTAATCTAAATAGTCTATTACATTCAGCTGCAGTAGCCCATAGTTCTACACCTTGAGTTAAAATTGAGTGGAAGTACCCATAGTATGCTATTCTGAGGTTTTGAGGCGTTAGGGATGGCGCGAGTCTGCCAAGGGCGAAGCACGCTGACGCTAGCCTGTCAGAGACCACATCTATATGGGGGGTCCAGGTTAGCCCCGAGTCTATAGTAAAACCCAGATATTTTGCTTGCTCAACCTGGGGGAGTTTTACATTGTTAACGACTATATCTAGTGGACATATACCAGTTTTACGAAGTTGAAAATGCATAATATTTGTTTTTTCTATATTAAGAACCATGCCGTTAGAAGAGAACCACTTGGCAATGTTATTAATTACTTTATTAGTTTTAATTTTTAGGTTGTCAAAATTATCTGCATTAACTATTATGCACGTGTCATCTGCGAACATAATATATTCAGGCTCAGGGCACGCCGTCATTATATCGTTAACTAGTATCAAAAAAAGGTTATTGCCCATCATCGATCCTTGCGGTACCGCACAAGCCCCTACGGGTTCGAGGTTTGACTTCACGCCGAGAACAACAGTGCTTTGCTGTCGATTGCTGAGAAAAGAGGCAATCGTGTTGAGAAAGTTGCCCTCGAAGCCGTAGCGTGCCAGTTTCGAGAGGAGCAATGAGTGGTCGATCATCTCAAAGGCGCGCGAAAGGTCGCAGAATATCGGTGCGACCTGCCGCCCGCCCTCGAGATGCACCATCACTCGCGCGACCACATCGCGCGCCGCGTCCGTCGTTGAACGACCTGTCTGGTAGGCATACTGCTGGCTATTCAAAAGATTGTTAGATGTAATATGTTGCATCATCCGGGTACTTAATAGGCGCTCAAGGACCTTGGATATTGTAGGTATAAGGGATATCGGCCTATAGAATTTAGGTATATGCATTTCACCCTTTCCCTTATAGATAGGCTGAACTTTAACTAACTTTAACGTGTCGGGGTATACACCCGCATTAACACATTTATTAAATATAAAAAGCAGTAAGGATATGACATTCGGCGGGAGAAGATCAATGACATAGGTCGTCATATCATGGATGTCCTTAGATTGTTTACGTTTAACGACCTTACATGTTTTCAGCATTTCCTCAATAGTGAACGGTTTAAATAAGAAAGCAGATGGTACCTGTGGCAGATATCTGTCGAGATATGCGAGTGCATCATCTACGCACGGGCGCGAATCATTGTTCGTGTGAGTGTAGTAGTGGTTGAGCTGGGCGGCGGCGGCCGCGGCGCGCGCAGCCTCGCAGTCGCCCGGCGCACGGCTCACGAGCACGTCCAGGGGTCCGCTCCTGCTGCTACTGCGCCGGCATGTCTCTGACGAGATGACGCTCCACATAGCCCGACAAACACTGCCACCTGCGCCACACACTATTTTGCTATTTATAAGTTCTACACGGTCACTACGTAATGTAGCCCAATACGCTGTTTCCAATTTTAATAGGCTCGAATGTAACTCGATGTCATTAGGTTGTTTAGATAACTTAACTTTAGTTGCACGCAATTTATGGCGTAGTTTACGTAAGAGGTCATTGACCCATGTGTTTACAATCTTTTTAATAGGTTGTTTTCGCTTAGGAAAGTGAATATCATAATAGTGTTTAAGAATATTAATTACTGATGTAGTTATTTTATTGGGGCATTGATTTTTTAATAAAACGCAATCCCAGTCATATAACTCGAGGCTCTGAATGAAGTTGTATTTGTTTTGACTTGAAAATGATTGTTTAGTTATGTACTTAATCGGAGAAACAGAATGATTAATATTTATAATGACATTTACACTTAAGTGATCAGACAGGTACATTTCTTTACAATATACATCACAAATCATGCTCTTGTGTATATTTGTATATGCGTGGTCGATACAAGTTTCTGATGATGCAGTTATTCTGGTAGGTACGGTTACAAGCTGTCTAAAATTATGCTGTTTAATTGTATTTAGGAGACATACGGGTGTTAGAACATTTAGTTAAGAGATCAATATTAATGTCTCCTACTAGTACAACATTGTTATTCTGTATACTTTCTAGGTTTAATAATTCGTCTAACTTTGTAAGATAAAAAGGTACATCACCATTGGGCGGCCGGTAGATACACACAATGATAAGGTCCAGTCCAACGCACTCGATGGCACAGGCTTCGAAGTGGGCCTCAATGGATAACTCGGAGATCTCCCTGCGTTCCATTGTTATTATATCAGATTTCGTGTAGATACAGGCTCCACCACCTTTCTTTGTCTGTCTCGAGTACTGGGCGCGGAGGTTGTAGTTTAGGATGTTGATCGTAGAAAGCTGGGTTTGTTGAAGCCAATGTTCCGTGAAGCACAGCACGTCGAAGGAGTCTTGAATTTGAAGTTCGCATTCTAGTCTATATGTTTTGTTTTCGAGTCTATTTATGTTGAGATGTAGGATATTTAATTTACCTTGGGTCTTCTTGGGCGAGATCTTATTTAATTCATTCTGTATGGTTTCGTCGTGGGCGTAGAAAGGGTTGCCATTCAGAAACACTCACGTTTACAGGCCAAGCTGAGGCCGACAGGAAATTGTCGTATACTGCCGCTGGTATTCCAATTTTAAAAGAATTGTATGAGTCATGTTTTGATTTAATTTGGTCAACGGTGTACCGTGGGTCAGCTTGTACGGTTTTTAGGTGTGATATAATGTCTTGTGGCGTAGTATTTTTCTCAAAAAAACATCCATGGAGATATTTTAACACTTCCACACCCTTAAGGTCGGTGTTGATTGCGGTTCCCTTTATTACGTTGGGCTTGAGGCTGCGGCGGCGCTGTTTGTGCTGCACTGTCTTCCACTCGTTTTCGCATACTTCATTATTTTCGTCAAGGTTCTGGGCGGGTTGGCCATCGTCAGTGTAATTTCTTGCTGTTTCATTGTTTGGTAGTCGCTTGTTTATCGTGCTAATTGACTGAGGTTGATTTCTTTGTTCTTGGATCGTCGCCTCGTCATTGTGTTTGTCATCGAGTTTGTCGGTTTGTGATTTAAAATCAGTGGTGGCGGTCGGGTTGCGCGAGAGCACTTGCTTATTTGGTCGGGTAATACGGCGCTGTTGGCTGTGCGCAGTGATCTTCTCTCTCGTACGCGCTGCCGTGATTCGCTTTGGGCGCACTGGTGCCTGCGCTAGAACGGGACGGCTAGTGGGAGTTGATGCGCAGCTTGACACGGCGGGTGTTGTGGATATGTCGCAGTCGGATCGTATAATCCGCCGTATTACATTACGGCTAGCCGTTTTCAAAAACAGGGGCGTTTTGAAATGCGGCGGTTTAACGATTAGCCGGATTGAATGCGGCTGAATGAGAATCCGCCGGAATGTATTCGGCGCCATACGTTCTTCAACACGGCTAGCCGTAATGTAATACAGCGAGTCATTAGCCGCCGCTTTGACAGTTTTTAGTTCCCATTTTTAACACCCGTGGCGCTTCCTGACAAACGCTGGGGTGTCCATCAAATCTGGAGTTCGTCGGACTGTTTCTTTTCAAAAAACATTTCTTTCGCAACTTAACTAGACGGAGCCCCGCGAAGCCTATTTCTGAGCGGTTTGCCCTTCGGGCATCTGAAGCTACCTAACGAACCTAACCTACCTACCTATTGATTTAGTGAGACGTCCGTGAAAACATTACACTTTGGGGAAAAAAGCGTAGGTAGGTAAGTAGGTTGGGTTCGTTAGGTAGCTTCAGATGCCCGAAGGGCAAACCGCCCAGAAATAGGAGCCCCGCTTGCGGGGCTCCGTCTATTTAAGTTGTGAAGGAAATGTTTTGGAAAAGAAACACATGTAGTGCGGTGGGACCATGGTAAAAATAAATTAAATTGCAAACATTGTCAAACTCCGGTTACGTAGGCGACCGAAAGAACTGGTCACTCTACAATCTAAAGTAGTAGTACGATGCGGCTAAACGTTGGCCGCCTTATTGAAGAACGTATCGCAATGACAATCCGGCTAATCGTCGAACCGCCGCATTTCAAAACGCCCCTGTTTTTGATAACGGCTAGCCGTAATGTAATACGGCGGATTATACGATCTGACTACGACAGATACACTGTTATCGATTAACCCGGCCAAATTTTTTGCGTTGCTTGATTTGTTATTGGAAATAACGGATTTCAATTCTCGTATTTCACTGGATATTTCATCGAATTTTTTAACTAAACGATTCATTTCACTTTTTAACGGTTCTATAGCTTCTTTTATAGCATTTAACACACTTTCACTGTCCAATTTAGACATGTTGACTTATTAATTTCACAAATTAGCTTGAGCACGATAGTGACACGTTCAGTGTGCGAGCGAGACATTCAGTTGCGTTAGACTGCACGATTGGCTGGAATTCGTGAGTAACACCGCTGAACTAGTACCATTTTTAGTGCCCTTAAGGCCAGTCCATAGATATATACGTCAATGGTCCTAGCTAGGTACGAGACAAACGCACTTTACACACACTGCTCCATACATTTCTGCACTTCCCCTACTATTACGTAGAACACGTAGAGGATCTACGGCGTAGCCCTCGCATAGACGCATTGCACGGTTTTATAAAACTGGAAATGATTAATATTTAAATCTAGGCATATAACAACGTTTTAAACTACCACCGGTACCAAGAAAATACTTAATTTCGACTACATACACAAACTCAAAAACATAAACTAGGCTTTTCTAACACATTCTCTGCCAACATTTTCGTAGCGCTCGTAGCCGATCCCAGCGTATTTCCGCTTTATTGAGGAAAGCGACTACAAACAGAGAACCCGCCGATCGGGTTATCCCGGCACTCAATGTTAAATACGGATTGTACAACTGTACATGTTAATAAAATATTGGCAACGCGCTTGTAACACCCCTGTAATTACCAGGCGTATGGCTTTGTGATACTACAAGGAAACATTTACCTCTGGTAATCGTATAATTTCGTGTTCTGTTCTAAGGAATACCTAAAATGTATTTCTAGTAAGACTACTACATTCATGTCAAGTTCTAAGAATGTTGGAGACGGGCGCAGCATGCAGGCGGCACTCAAGCGGATGCACTCAAATTATGTCATATATGCAGCAAACTATTACCTTCACCTCGCCTCTGTAACGTCTGTAACGCAATCAGGGGCCCATTTCTCGAACGGTATTATGGCTCCTCTACACGATGGGCCAGCGCCGGCCACTCCAAGGGACGTATTTATGTGTTAGAGGGAGCAAGTGATATTGCTATCTCATTGTACCGTATGGCTGCGTCCCTTGGAGTGGCCGGCGCTGGCCCATCGTGTAGAGGAGCCATTAGACTAAGCGCCAGTTGCACCATTCGCACTTGACAGACTGATCAACGTCACTCGGCGCGCCGCGGCGGTTTGCTATGACACTTTCCATACAATAAAACTTAGCGGACTCTTTAACGATGGCAAATAGTTTAGTACAACTGAGGGTCAATATTATTAGTCCACAAACTGTCAAATCGTATGGATTGCTAATAATATTAGACTAATATCGTTCGAGAAATGGGCCCCAGTTGGCAATAACATGGCACATAATATACTAATGGCCCAATTCGAAGAATGCTTAAAATACTGTCTGGGGCGTATAATTTATTTACCAACCGTCACCGCCTTAGTGATAGACCTTTTAGATTTTATTAAGCTGGTAATTATCTGAACTATGTCAATAAGCAGTCCAATTAGCACATTAAAACAAGTCAGAAGTAAATAACGAGCCTAAGAGCGGTTTCGCACTACGTCCGATCCGAATCCGATCCGAACCCGTGAAAATATGGTCCGTAGTAGCCGTAGAACTATTTCTATGGTAAGTTACGCACCGCACACGTTGAATGACGGAAAGAAATCGGATGATGGAGATCGGATCTAGTGCGTAACTTACCATAGAAATAGTTCTACGGCTACTACGGACCATATTTTCACGGGTTCGGTTCGGACGTAGTGCGAAACAGCTCTCAGACTTCTAATTACGTTCAGACTAAGTAAAGAAGTAATTAATACTGCTCGAAAAATAGACCAAGTCTCATACTAATGCCAGAAAGTTTACTCATTTTTCCTTCTATTCTAACCTCCAACATTTCAACTCAGAAACACTTAATGAGAAAGCAATAACCACTCAAAGAAACGAGCGAACCGTCAAGCAATTAACTCACTACAATTAGGTCGAGTTTCGCGTGCGCGCCGCAGTGGCGGCGGCTCGTTAAATGCGACGACACTTCAAAGCAAACTCACCTTTGTCGCCCGAAAGCTTTGATCTCGAAATGGATCGATGGAATTTTAGCTTTCTTGTAATTAAAATTGAGCAACTATCCGGGAGTCTCATTTTGGGATGCAGTGGAGGACAAATTAACTGTAAGTAGCCCTAGTGTACATTTAATTCGAAAGCGTGACGTGACGTCCGAGTTTGCGTAAGTCAGGAGTGCGAAACTCCTCCCTTCGGACAAACTCGGCTCCGCTCGGCTCAGCATTGCTCCGAGCAATTATTAGGGTTGACACAGCTTGACGTCCCTTTGCGTGCACGACCACAGATAAGATAATGGCTTGAATTTTGACAACCCTAAATAGCCGAAAGGGATAGTGCTATATATTAGAAAGGGACAGCATGACTAGGGTTTCTGATTTCTCGACCTTTTTTATTTTAGGGGCACGGGAATTCTCGACCAGGATTTCTCGAGTTTCTCGAGTATCTCGAGAAATTTTGAAAGTTTCTAAAAACACCACGGTATTTTCTTTTTTTTTGCTTTATTACATATCAGACTCATAGGAGTCGTAGGTGAGATCAATAATAAAACAAATGGTAATATTTATTTACCATAAATTGCACTTAATAATCAAAAATTCAACAACAGACAAAAAAACAATAGGTGCAGGCGTACGCGCCGGCCGTATGATATGCTATAGTGTATTTCTTTAGGTATTTAACAAAATGTAATCAAACCACAATATGGTATTTTGTTAGGAAAGAATAATCAAGTCAATTAATTTAACTCGATGTGACAAACTTACAGAAGTTTTACTTCGTAACATTAATACTTACTCAACGTTACAATACAACGTTGCTAAAATTGCGCTATTTTGTTAATAGGAATATATCGGGATGATTTGATTTATCAATAGTAATTTAATTTTGTAATATTTGTTATGACATGGCCTTATATTATAATTCGTTTTTTTCTAGCATAAGAAAGAAGATAAGTCAATTAACGTGTCTTTTTATTGCAAAACACTTTTTAAAAGCGTTTTTCAATAAAAATTAACGTCGAGATTGTTTACCTTTTTCTAAAGGTATAAAAATTAGCCTATAACGAGACGAATTCCTTAGACATTAGAGAGAGGTAGTTCATGTTTCAAAACATGAAAATTGGTTGAAGCCAGAACGATAAAAGATGGATCAAACAGTTTTTTATTTGGTTGGTTAATTAATAAATGTTTTAAGTAGGTATCTGAAAATGTAATAAAAAGATTGTATGCATTTATTTAACTACCTAAAGAAATACACTATAGACACATCACGTGTTATACGCGTGTTTTCTTTATACCTACATATCACAAGAGATTTATTTCTCGAGTTCTCGCGGCATTGAGTTTTTTTTTTCCGTCTCGACAAATGACAAATTTCTCGAGATTTCTCGCCTCAAGAATTCTCGCACTTGGCCGGTTTTTTCACAAAGTAGTGTGTTTTACACACGTTACGCTATCAGCATTACATTTCTAATATTTTTACATACCTACTAAGATTTAAAGAAGTAACAGATTTAAACACCACTTTTCCTTGTCAAGCAGTGTAAACAATTGTTCAAATGCGCTCGGCGAAATTACTCCAATTCGTTACTAGAGGGTGAACATTTAAACTCGACTCAAAGGCTAAAATAAATCGTTCATTTGCAGGATCTAACAGCTATCGTGATCGTTTTTAGGGTTCCGTACCCAAAGGGTAAAACGGGACCCTATTACTAAGACTCCACTGTCCGTCCGTCCGTCCGTCCGTCCGTCTGTCACCAGGCTGTATCTCACGAACTGCCGTGATAGCTAGACAGTTGAAATTTTCACAGATGATGTATTTCTGTTGCCGCTATACCAACAAATACTAAAAACAGAATAAAATAAAGATTTAAGTGGGGCTCCCATACAACAAACGTGATTTTTGACCGAAGTTAAGCAACGTCGGGCGGGGTCAGTACTTGGATGGGTGACCGTTTTTATAGATAATGGTACGGAACCCTTCGTTTGCGAGTCCGACTAGCACTTGGCCGGTTTTTAACCCCCGACGCAAAAAGAGGAGTGCTATACGATTAACGACAATACAATAAAAGTTTAAGGGCCAGTTGCACCAACCACAGTTGACGGACTGTTCAATGTTAGTCGGCAGTGAACTATGAAATATCCCATACAAAAATATTTAGCGAACGCTTTAACAGTGACATACAGTTTGTGCAACTGAACCTAAGACTGGTACATATTTATGTACTTATCCAGCTTTTCTTGTTTCAGTGTTAAGTACTGAGAAAATATATCTAATAGCCATACTAATAGTCTGTAAGGGTGCAGGCCCAGGGGCGTATTTTGAAATTTGGCGCCCCGGGCCAATACGTTTCGCCGCCCCAGAAGTCTTGACTTCTTGTTGTTTTTCTTCCTTGGAAGAAAAACAAAATGCAATCCGCCAAGGGCGGCATAAGCCGCCCCTGGGGGTTGGGTAAATACGCCCCTGGGGCGGCGTAAAAAATACTTAAGTATAGCTTTAGATTCCCTTAAGTTTGCGATGTCTACAGGAAAGATGCGAGTTAAGCACCTATAGAGTTAGGTACACCAAGATAAGTCTGCAACGATTTTGATAGCACACGCAGTGTGTGTCACTTATATACGTCATAATTTCATAGAAGTTTGACGTTTGAAATAACACTTGCACTGCTATCAAAATCGCTGCAGACTTTTCTTGGTCTAACTCTATAAAATGTGTATGACCCAATTGCTCTTCAAACTACCCGAAACATTAACATTTAAGAGTGTTTTAGACCACTGAAAACAGTATTTTGCGGCTCTTTGATTCCTAAAGCTATGGTGATTTCCATTGCGATTGGCTCTTCTCAAAAGTTTGCCGACCCCTGCCGTAGCTTATATTAACTGCCTTTAAAATGTAGGTTTGCGCAAACTGTTGAATATTTGATGTCTTCGGATTAACTCGTTCGCCGGCACACACAAACAGAGGTAGGTAGCTATTCACAAACAACCGTACAACACCGCCCTATCTGAAGCGATTTTTTTATTTGCATGTGTATATTAAGGGTGTAGGTATACATCGCGATGGATGGAGGGGTACCATCGCGAAAGGTCGCGAAATCCACAACAACATATGGTTCCAAGACCTTGAACGAAAACGCGCAAAGAGGCACAATCCACCTGATGATGCCGACATGGCTCCCTGCTTCAGCTGTCACAAATGCGGTCGCAAATGCCGGTCCCGCATTGGCTTAAACAGCCACGAGAGACGTTGTTCCTCGCTTACATACGCTGCATAAATCATCTATCAAGATGTTAAAGGCCTGCGGGCTCAGCACGGTTCCATTTTTATCGACTATCACTATGCGCGTCCCTTTCGCACTTACATACTTGTTAGAACGTGACAGGCATGGTGACAAGGGATAAAAACGCGACCGTGCTAAGCCGCCTGATGATGATAAAAAGTGTAAGGAAAATAGTGGAGATCATATTTTGACTAGCATAATGTAAAATTTTAAAAAATCTTATACTTATAAGGCGTGTACAAACCACCACCACCAGTCTATACCAGTCCGGAGCTGACCATAACTGCTTGCCAACCGCCTATTTGTAGTACTATAGATCCGGGTGTATGGCAGTTGTTGATCAGTGGAGCTCAGAGTGGCAGCCCAGCAACGGTTAAAGCCTGAAAGGGTCTCGTCACATCTAAAGCTGGTCTTTTAAGTCTAAATGGTAAGTATTGAAAGATGCTTTCTGAACATCGGCACAGTTTGCCTACAGGAATAGAATGGATCGATCGGACGCTATTAGATTGTGTTTTGTGCCGTTTTCCAGGAAAAGCGTAGGCTGTACTGATTCTAGGTAGTCGAAGTTCTTGTCATAAATATCTAATATTCAATTACAAATCGATCATCTGCAGAGCTCACAATGTGGTATTTTTTGCCGAAATTCGTCACAGTTTAGGTATATTTATTTATATTTGATATCCTGGAAGACCGAGCTTTGCTCGGAAAACATATAAAAACTCAAAAATGCGCGTTTTCCCATAGATAAACCTAGCTAGATCGATTTTTCGCCCCCGAAAACCCTGTCAACATCTGATCAGATCGTAACTTGAACTAACAAACGCGCGCTTTTGCGACCTAGTTTCTAGTTAATAGATTCCAAAAAATCGACGATGTCAGTGACTCTCCTCTGTCACAACTCACCTCGGTCTCCCCTATCGTATCCAAAACCGTTTCATAGCAATTACTATCTAATAGGCCTCCAGTACGGTTACCATCAGTTTGTCACTGACATAAACGCCGTCGAGAACGTAATTTACTTTCTATACATCTCTCTCGCACTCGCATATTAGTGCAAACGGGATGTATAGAAAGTAAATTACGTTCTCGACGGCGTTTATGTCAGTGACAAACTGATGGTAACCGTACTGGTTACTTTGTATGTACCTAGATTTCCATTCGTTCTCGAGTGATATAACCTGACCTACTTGGCGAATTATAAAGGTAGGATTGAAAAATGCATTAGCATTGTTTAACGTTTATAAATAAATGCATATTTTGAACTAGAAATGAAAATGTTTATCAAAAATAAAATATTTACCGCTCGCCTATAAGTTCTATAACTAAAAGAATCCGCCCCAGTTATAACTTTTTATGACTAGGCCGATAATATCGAACTGACATTGGAAGAATCATCGTAAAAATAAAAGATAATTTTATTGTGAACTGGGTTGTAGAAAATAAAAAGACGAGCTAGTTTATGAAATATCCCCCCCCCCTCCATGAGGGAATCAAACTGCGTAAAATCATGTCTACACAATAGTTAACAATTTGAAAGTAGGATTGGATCTGAAAATAGATGATTATAGTGCTGGCTTGTAGGTGATATTTAAGGATCGGATCGGTACCCTGTGGATCCAATACACTGCAACTACGACAGACAGATAACTGCAGATACGGTGTACCTAGGGTTTGCAATCCGGATCCGAAATGTATGAAATTATCCGGATCTGGATCCGGATCCGCGGATATTCCCATACATTTCGGATCCGTCGTGCAAACCCTAGGTGTACCTATTGGATTCACGGGGTAGGTACATCGATTGAATGTGATTTGAATTGCTTTAGAATGACGAGCAAGTTGACATAGGTAGGTACACTTTCGCGTAGGATGACCATGCATTTGGACACTCAGGAAGCGGAAGAATGTATTTTTCTCAAAAATGGACGGCAAAGTCGACTTTGCCGTTTAAAAAATAGGTCGCGAAGCGCGTAGTTTATGGTCAGTCAAAAATTAAAAAGTTAAAAACATTGCAGTCTCGATTTTGGGACTGCAATGTTGCATACAAATTCCATTATTTGTCGAGTTCCAAACTTTTTAAAACTTGAAATGGCCATATCAAATGAAGGCACAGGCCCATTAAACAGCCAAACAGATGATTAGTACCGCGACTATTTAGCTGTCTCAAATAGGTTGACGTATTTTCGGCAGAAAAATACACTTCTATTTTTTTATTAAAAAAATAAAAAGGCGGCAAAGCTAATTTTTTCAATTGTTTCTACTTTTTTCTGTGAAAATATATACGTAAGAACGTTGCTTTTGTAAAATATTTCTATGATATTTATATTTCTTGCACCATTTTTGAGAAAAGCACTATATATGACTCGGCTGGAAGGCTACTTGCTGGCTTCGGATTCAATTAAACGGACTCCCAAGGTCGTCCGTTTAAAACGAATCCTCAGCCTGCAAGTAGCTACTTCCGAGCCTCGACAATAATGTACTATTAGTGGTTAGAAGGTTTTTTTAAGTAGGTACCTATATTACATAAAATTCTCGAACCGAAATTTTATTGGTTCCAAATCAATACTAAAACCGATGCTATATAAGTACCTACATAATAAAATCGATACTCGATACCCATATATTACGAGTACAGTAGGGTCATAAGACTTGGGCTCTGAATTTGCGATAAGGCACTTCAGGCCCCGATATCTTCGGACCCTTGCTATCGGGTGATGGGTGTGATTGACGTTTTATGTAACTTGCTCTTCCTTGAGTGTACGATAAACTAAGGAGGCTTTATTGATTGGACTATCGCGATGGGAATGAGCTTTGCGATAGTCTAATGGAAATGGTTGATTTATGACATTTGGTTCCTAAAATAATGTAACTGTCTAAATACGAGTTTAATAAAATAAACTTCCGAGAGACATCTATTTAATATTACACATTTGTGGCCTTCCATAAAAAAAGGGTCCTTACGCTTCAATTGTGATAAGGACGTTTCAATCTGAAATTTCTACAGAAATTCTGATAGAAACGTCCTTATTGCAGATGAAGCATAAGGACCCTTCTTTCATGGAAAGCCACATTTTATTTAACTGAAATAAATGTCATAAGTATCCGAAAGAAAAAGTGACCAAGACCTGTGGCTAGGATTAAACTAGCGTCTTCTGCATGACGGCCACAGGCGGCCACAGTCACGGCGGGAGGGGTCGAACCTCTCAAGTATACTCTTTTCGATGCCAACGACAGATTAATCCGTCACAGACCACCGAACAACATAGACCTACATGCATATGCATAAAGTTCAATTTTAGTTTTGACACTTCGGTGACGTGGCGTCTGAGTGACAGCTTTTGTGTTTGACACGGTGTCGAAAAGGTTAAAGGTTTACGGCGCCCTAGATTATTATGTTATGTATATTTGTAAGGTTCAAATATAGAGTTGATAAATATCTATCAAATATAGAGTTGATATTTTACCCCCTTATTTATAAACGCGCTACAACCCTCAATTATTAGTTAATGTATGTTTTATCCCTATCTTACACATGTAAGTTCAAATGACAGACTAAGACAGATTATCAGTGAGGCTTGAAACGCGTTTATAAATAAGGGGGTTTGAATATGTGGCTTTCTAACACCAAAGGGTCCTACGCTTCAATTGCAATAAGAACGTTTCAATCTGAATCAACAGAAATTTTGATAGAAACGTCCGTATTGCAGATGAAGCATAAGGACCTTCTCTGTGGAAAGCCACATATTGTTTGTGATTAAAACCAGTTTATATTTTTATCCATTTATTATAATTCTTTGTAAACTCATACACTTGATCTATTCAACCACTTATCCTCGTTATACACGCCGTTACATCACGAAATGAGACTTACTTACAAAAAACCTACGCACAATAATGTATAAAAATAATGTATTAGATAAAAGACCTTACTGATTGTCGTTTAGAGTTCATTTTCCCAGTTGCATTCCACTGGAACGTTTGCTAAGTTAAAATAAATCCAACCCCTTTCTTGAGTCGCACCAAACAAAGTCTGCAGCGGATTTGATAGCCCACGCAGTGTAAGTGTTATGTATACGTCATAATTTCATAGAAGTTTGCCGTTTAAAATGACACTTGCGCTGCGTGGGCTATCAAAATCGTTGCAGACTTTTTACGGTCTGACTATACGCTTATTTCGACGTTTCAACCATAGTCAAAATGTCAAAAGAGTAAAAAAATTATCCCCGTTTGTTATTTCTGTATGGTGACAAAAAAAACCCATCTTTGTTTTTGGTCACCTATTTTATGATTACCCTCTTTTGTGTTTTTTTCTTACCGACCTTATTTTTGATGGTTTAATCCTTTGTGGATGTACTCGTAGTTATTAAATTTCATTTATAAGGTTTTTATTACAAACTACATCTAATACATTACAGTGCGTAGAATAAATACATAGTTTATAGATTATCGAGCGCACCATAATTGACTTGAAAAGCAAACCAACGCCTCTAAGCGGAAACTAAAAAGAAATAACCAATACTAAAATCAGATTAATTTTCATTCATAAATTATATGCACAATCACCAAAACTTGAGATTTTTAAAGAATCAACAAAAATATGGCACTCAATTTTATAGACATCGGCAGTGTCGTTTTTTTTAATTACAATGCAAAATAAAATGTACTATGGTAACTATTATAGTTTCAACGTCTCTACGGAGGAAATAAAACAGTAAGATAATTTCAAATTAGAAAAGTAATCTAATAACCACAGAGTTGTCAGATAGACAGAGGTAGGGTGGCTTGAGATAAAACTGTGACTTCATGACAAGCCGTTTTCGCACGCTTTACACTAAAACGCTTTACACGTTTTATACTAAAATGAATCCTGTTTATAGATGGATAGAATTCATTTTTAGTTTAGGGCGGCCAGTTACTAATAGTGGCCAGTTAGGGTCTCCCCTGATATATCGACGCGCATTCGGCAAAAGCCGATAGGAAAAAGCTTTATGTCCACGCTATTGCGTATTGCTATTGTGTGTTGCGTGTTGCGTTGTTGGGCTCGGCTCGCATCGGCCGGCGCCTGCCGACGCGTCGACGGCTTTTTCGCTCTTATTGCGTGGACATAAAGCTTTTTCCTATCGGCTTTTGCCGAATGCGCGTCGATATATCAGGGGAGACCCTTACTGGCGAATTACTCTACATGCGATAGAAAAATCAGGGCGAGGCTATATCTCTACGCAGCGCCAAGGAGTCAAGCGATGTGCGCGTGTCGCGCGTAAAAACGACAAAATCGATGTGTTATAAAATCACAGTTTTATCATGGCGACTGTACCTCTGCCCATCTTTTAGCTCTGTGCTAGTAACAAATATTACAACTATTTAATAGATATACTTGGTCAAGCAGATCTTGTCAGTAGAAAAAGGCGGCAAATTTGAAAAATGTAGGCGCGAAGGGATATCGTCTCATAGAAAATTTGAATTTCGCGCCTTTATTTACTGACATGATTTGCTTGACCATCTATAGTTACTGTGATAAATATTGTGCAGTAATTACATGGAAACGGTGTAACTTATCAGATAGGTAATTTATTGCATTCAGATCCAGAATGCTCAGATTATAATCGGCAGTCGACAAGTGTACGGCATGAGCGAGCGTTTAGCGGAGCGTGCGGCCGGGCGGGCAGCGTGGCGACAAGCGGTAGCGTGCAATGAACCGCTTGCATTTGTTTAATATGAGCGCCGCTGTGCCCCGCTGCACGCCCCGCTCGAGCGCCCACGCAGGTCGTATACTGAGTAAGGTT
Source organism: Cydia splendana (assembly GCF_910591565.1). Taxonomy (NCBI): domain Eukaryota; kingdom Metazoa; phylum Arthropoda; class Insecta; order Lepidoptera; family Tortricidae; genus Cydia; species Cydia splendana. The sequence goes on along the minus strand of NC_085965.1, from coordinate 21,208,517 downwards.
ATAACAAATTATATAATGTATTATTTAAAAATGGTACATTATCACCCGCGTTATATTTATGAAATTTATATCTTGATTGACCTTGTTTCTCATCATCGACAATGAATTTTTAAGTATATGTTATCACTGTTATCAGGAACAACATAAGATGTGTTCAAACTGTAAAAGAATATTAAAGTAAACTTAGTAATGTTGGAACACATATAACAGTTATTCAACTCATTAAGATTTGTTCAGTTAGTGAATTAAATTAAATTTCTTAATAAAAACTCATAAATAATATAAAATCAACCCATGCCTACGACTGTCGCCATAATCTTAGAATTTTAACAAGAGTCCAGCTTGTTTCAAAAATACATGCCTGTCAGTTTAGAAAAAAATAAATTAAAAAGAAACAGCCAGATCATAATATCAACAAAAGGTAAAGAAAAGCATAGACAATGAGTCCTAGCAGGATTGTATTTTTGAAACAAACCGCACACAATCCATTTCTGAAACATGTCAAAGACGGTCATAACGCATAAAATCATTATGTCAATTAAAGAAAAAAAATTTCCCTATCACAAAAAGTGCACAGCGCCGCTAAAGAAGTTTTCACTTCAAAAATAAATGTTTACACTTTTGCACCTTACTTCCTTGTGATAAGGCCAAAAATGTAAACATATCTTTGACGTCGACTGTACCTACTAGAAAAGTCGTGATTCGTCCTGAGGGTCGCGAAGTTGGAATCTCAACTGAGTGAGCATTTCTTGTGCTTCTTAATGCGGTGTCTGTTTAGTATATGAATATGAGAAAAATACAATATGACCGTCCTCAAACCTATATTTTAAGCTTAACCTTAATTCTTAGCACTAATTAAATTAAATTATGCATTATCTTTGGCGAATACACTGCTTGCGGTACCGTGAAACTTATGAAAAAAAAAAGATCTTAAAAAATGTACTAAACTCGTTGTAAAGTCTCACAAAATTCTCTATTAATACTGAAGTACAAAACATTTTCGCTCCGTAAGTGGTACCTTTTCACTTAAAACTACACTTTAATAATAGCTAGTAAGACTATTTTATACATTAGAAAAGTGACCAGGAAATTGGCTTTACAGATAAAGTATAAATTATATGAAACATGCTTTTGACAGCTCTCCTGCGCCATCTTGTTTTTTACCTTGTACTTATCTAAAATAAGTTAGGTTACTTTATTTACTATAAGTATTATGTTTCTCTTTTCCTATACAGTAAAGAGAAGCACCAAGAGTGACTTAAGGCCTGTGCACACCGGCTGCGTGTGCGTGACGTGCGCGTGCGGCGTTGTAGTATACAGATCCTTATGAGATACGGCACACCGCTTGCGTGACGTGTGCGTGTGCGGCTCCAACATTTTAGCGCACGCGCACGTGCACGTCACGCACACGCAAGCCGGTGTGCACAGGCCTTAAACGCGAAACTTCCAAGCGCTTAGCCACCAGATAATTATAAATGAAAAATAATAACTTAAACACTTACAAATTAAGACTAATCAAAACTGATCGTCAAAATTGTTCTAACCTTTCATGATCACATTTCTTTAAATATTATTATTAATATAATTGTGGTGTTACAGCGATAGCAGTACGTTCATTATCTTAAATATCATCCCCTACTTTGTCACATAACAGTTCATATTGAACCTTATTTACAGAAGGTCAAAGTTGAAATTCCATTACCCTCGATGGAATGTTCATTTAGTTCGATTAAACATTAAAATTAAAAAGTCTACGTTATTAAGTTTAAGAAGACTACAATCTATTTACAAAAGGTTTGCTACGTTTCCAGTCCGTATTGAGCTGACATTAATCATCTAAATTTTCCAATCTCTTACGCATTCGATATTGAACATTATTTCGCTTACAGCAAGGTTGCTTTTGCAACGACAAAAGCTTGGAAAACTTGGATCACGGAGCATCATAAGAGGTTCTAGGTTATCCGTTCAAATATACAAGTCAATAAAACGTTCACACACACTACAGTAACTTCGAGTCGTATATTACAGTTATATACACGTTAAGACAGGTTCCTACTGGCTTCAAGCCTTGCTAAAAAGTTTCCGTTTTCAGCCACTATGAGTTGCCAAGTGTAACTCCCTACTATTTGGCATCTTTCTAGCACTTTCGCTAAAAAGCGTCTAAATACCAACAGATAAGTTTCAAAATCCATTGTCTTAACCAGTTTTACTTACGTCTATTGAGCGAAAACCGATTCAAAAACACACAGTCAGACAAGAGAGGTCTCTTGAGAAATTTTTGTATTTTCACTTTTTTTAATAAGAAAGTTTTCAAAAAATTATGTTATTGGTCGTTAAAATTTACTGGCACAGCCTTCATGTGGACATGATCAAATGATACGCGAAAAAGTAAGGTCACATTTTTACCAAAAATCATTCTAAGCTATGAAAAACCAGTAAAAACAATAGGCCTTTTCCAAAGTGGTAAAAACCGCATCAAAATTTTGTTAAATATTTGTGCTATTAAAAAAATGTCTTAACTAACGTTTGAATAAATTAACGCCGTTCAAAAACACACATTAGACCAAGTACATTTATTATTCCTTGAGATTTGAGCATTCTTACTTTTAATAGTCTCCATTTCCAACAACACAAATTACAATTATTGCATGCTTATGGCAAGAAAAACCGCTTCACTATGGTTCTAGTAAGATATCCTTTATAATTAATTAATCACTCTACTAAACGTTTTTAAAATTTAGCTAAAAACTTTCGGACGCCACAAACGTGACGAAAAGAATACTGACCGTTTACGAACAGTTAGATAAAAAATGTCACATTTATTTCGAAAATTCATTAAGTATCGCTTCGACTACCGTATTTACTCTAAAAACACGGGGTCGTTTGAAAGTCTTTTAATAATTTAGTACCAACCGTTTTCACTCTTAGCACTTTCAACGCCTCCCGTACGGAGGCGTTCGAAATTTAAAAATCGAAATCCGAATCACTGCACTATGAGAAGGTGGTATGCGTCGTTCGTGTCGCGTCGGAGATCGCACCTTACAAGGGAAAGGATAGGGTTTAAAGTTCAATGATAGCATACAGGCGGCGGCACCGTTTGCGCTGCGTCGTATTTTGCACCTTGCGGGTTGAGGATAAAGCTTAGAGTTCAATAAGTCGCTTCATAAGAAGGTCGTAAGCGCCGTTTGCGCCGCATTCGAATTTGCGCCTTACAGTTAAGGGATAGAGTTTAGAGCTCGGTGACGGCGTAGAGATCGCGGTGGTCGTGCTGCGGCTGCGGGCGGTCGGGCCGGCGGCGGTGCGTGGTGCCCGTGTTGGGCGCCGGCTGCTGTCGCCGCGGCCGCTGGAGCGATCTGCGACATCATGGATATTATTGATAATGATAATATTAATAATTATTTTTAATAAAGATAAGCGCGCAAACTTTCACTCACACTTTCGTGTGTTCGAGTTTAGGTTACTGATTAAGAAAATGTAGACCAATTCCTTGTTTGTGGAGTCAAGAACTCGAAACCCTCAGCAATAAAAATCCCTCAAAATTCATTTGTTTATGTTTTTGTGAGAAATGTTGAAAACAGACATATTACAAATACAAATAGACATATTAAAAATAACATAAAATTAGTAAGAAGTACAGTTCTTTACCTATACTCGAGCGCGGCGGCCGACAGCGGCTGCGGTTCCGTCCGCCTCGGCGGCCGCACCGTAGCATATTTGTCCTGCTCCCTCGGCTCCCGCGGCAGCTCTCTCGGCTCTCTTTGCTCTCTCTGCTCCCTTTGCTCCCTTGGCTCCCTTTGCTCGCGTTGCTCCCTTTGCTCTCTCGGCTCCCTCGGGAGGTCGCGGGGCAGCTGCGGGCGGGGCGGGTGCGGGTTGTGGTGCTGCGCGTGCTGGGGGTGGGCGTGTGCGGGGAGGGAGGGGTGGGGCGGGTGCGGGGTGAAGGTGGCGAGCGGCGGCGCGGGCGCGGCGGGGCGCAGGCGCGGCGCGCGCGGCCCGAACGAGGCGTACTTAGGGTCAAAGCGGTTCAGGGCGGTGCGGCTGGCCTGACCTGCAAATATTTATCGAAAGTTAAGTGGCCGTCTTCTGCAACAAGAATTACATTTAGGATTGTACACTAAACGAAACAACTAAAGCACACTTGAACCCAAGTTTAGAGTTGTAAGATACTTTGATGGGATTTTCTTATGTATATTACCTATCTTAGAGGATATAACCAACGGAGACGCCATGTCTAAAATTTTAGGTACAAAATAGTCTGCCGTTTTTTGCGGGGGAGGGGCACATCAAATGTATAGGTACGTCATGTCAGATAAACGTCAGTCCATACATATGGTTGACATGTGGTTGACCATTGGCCGCCTATTTTCGACAGAGGGGAACGCCTGTTAACGGCGGCTCCATTGTTAATTACTCCGAGTTACCTATAGACCCTATAGTTATATCATGAAATATGTATATGAACCTTACTATGTAACACCCAATTAATTACAAATTTAGAATTGCTTACGGAACCAAAGTCAGACCGAGAAAAGTCTGCAGCAATTTTGATAGCCCACGCAGTGCATGTGTCATTTTAAACGTCAAACTTCTATGAAATAATGACGTGTAAATAACACTTGCAATGCGTGGGCTATCAAAATCGCTGCAGACTTTTCTTGGTGTAAGTCTATTTAATGTTTTTACCAGTAATTTTCACGTTAGTGACTAACCTCTAAATAAAGCAAGAGTGTCACCATTAAAGTTTACTTCAATTCCACGGTTAGAATAACGAAACAGAAGTATTACTGCAATGTTCTGCCGCCAGAGTGCAGCACTAATTTGTTTAGTATACCATAGAGTAACTTAAATACACTAGGCCTTAAACAGTTTTTTGACAAATTTTCACTATGACATTGATGCATCAAGGCGATTAGTTTACAGGTGGCCTACCGCGAAACGCGAAAATCGTAATTTCTTTATCTGCCTCTCTATCGATCGAATAGGCAAGAGTGATACAGTGGCAGAAACCGAACTTTCGACTGTCGTGTTTCACGGTAGGCCATGTGATTGGCCTAGTGACGCCCTCTACGCAGAGTTTTGCGTAATATTCCCTGTTAATAAGTTTTTAGCTCACCCTTGTTAAGTTCGGTGTTGAGCGCGCCGCCGGGCCTATCTCAGTAGAAGTCGTTACTCTCCAGCGTCTTGCACTGCTTGCTGAGGGTGGCGTATTTGCCGTTGTGCGGCGCGCGGCCGAGAGTGTGCGACCCGCCCAGCGAGTCCACGCCCATCGAGCTGCTGGCGCCGCGCCCGAGCGTCGCGCTGCCCGACATGCGCGATCTGCTGTTGAACATAACATGTTTGAAGGTTAGTTTTACTTTGAACATGGTATTCACGCGGAACAAAGATCAAGTTACCGATAAATGCATAATAGGGGGTATCACTGCAATGTTCTGCCATCAGAGTGCAGCACTAAACTAGCTAGTAGGTAAACTATAGAGTAACTTATACATACGATGCCATAAAATATGACATTGATGTATCAAGGCGGTTTGTTAACATGGGCCTACCGGGAAACGCGAAAAACGAAATTTAGTTATATGCCTCATTATCGCTCGAATGTCAGTATTTACGTAATACTCGTGTTGTTTACTTCCTGCTCTACTTCCCGCTCCACATGGCGACCCTGCCAGGAGGAATGACTTCGCCTTGTAAACCATCGAGTTATTTAATATCTAATTTATTAAAGGGTGCTTGCAGGGCCGTCTTAAACTATGCTGGGGCCCTTGGGCACATAAAAATTTGGGGCCCTTTTGGAAAGTAAAGAAAGCGAATTAAACTAACATTTTTCTACTATGATCTTCTATTTATTATGGGTAATCAAATATACTGTTACTGTCTGTCCTTCGGGGCCCCCTGAGAATTGGGGCCCTGGGCACGTGCCCCGTGTGCCCTTATGGTAAAGACGGTACTGGGTGCTTGAACCGAATCAAGGTAGATTTAAGTAGTAAGGGTAGGTACCTGGGTCGCTGGTCCAAATCACACAGTTGTACTGCGGCGCTGTAGCTCGGCGGTTTGCCGTTAGGGAAGGGCGCGGGGCGGGGCAGGGTGCGGCTGCAGGCGCTGCTGCCGCCGCTCGAGAGGAATGGTGCTTGCTCCTCGCCAGTTCCGGCGCGTCTGGAAATAGAAACGTACAAGTATTATAGTGCGACATAAAATATTATAAATTAAAAATTATATCATTTGGAACTAAAAAAAATCATGTTTAAGCATTTTACGTCAAAAATGTGACAGTTACGTAGGAAGTGGCGCCGATAATTTTCTACAATTTCTTGTCGGACTATAGGTCCGCTTTTATTCTACTCGTCTTTGAATTAAAACTTCATAGACCAAATTATAGGCCCTAGATCACGCCGCCGCGATAGGCTTAAGAATCGCTGGCTGGACGTCATGACAGCGGACATAGAAGAGAACAATCTCACACCTGAGGATGCCGAAGACCGGGCAAAGTGGAGAAGACTGAGCAGGAAAGCGGACCCTGGCGCTAGGCCGGGAAAACGCTAGGTTGAAGAAGAAGAAGAAGAGACCAAATTATGTTAAAATACTACTTTCTATGGAGTTCTCGACACAACTATATTATAATTATACAACACTTCAGTGAACTATAATGAATATAACTAAATTCCTCCCGCCGCGGACAAGAATTCCCAAACGTTAGAAAACAAGACATTAACGAACTTTTTACCGCTCGGACTGCACTTCGTATGTTTGATTATTTCAAATTATTTCTAGCAAAAAACCGGACAAGTAAGAGTCGGACTCGCCCACCGAGGGTTCCGTACTTTTTAGTATTTGTTCTTATAGCGGGAACAGAAATACATCAGCTGTGAAAATTTCAACTGTTTAACTATCACGGTTCATGAGATACAGCCTGGTGACAGACAGACAGACAGACAGACAGACAGAAGGACAGTGGAGTTTTAGTAATAGGGTCCCGTTTTTACCCTTTGGGTACGGAACCTTAAAAACTATTGTATACAATAGTGACATAATTAGCTTTTCAAATTTCGAGCCTTCATCGTCATCATCTCAGCCGAAAGACGTCCACTGCTGGACAAAGACCTCTTCCTCCCCTTACAGGCTAACAAATGTATAAGTAAAAAACAATACGTACTTGGTGTTAATGTAGATCCAGGCATGCGAGTCGACGAGAACGATGGCCGTGAAGAGGAAGCCGGCCGCGATGGCTGCCAGCAGCTGCAGCGATAACGCCTGGAAGAATATATTCATATGTATACATTAACCCCCTTATTCATAAAACTTTACGGGCGTTAACTTCAAAGTTGATGACACGCTCGCTGTACGCACAAGCGTGCGGTGCAGACGAGTTCAGTAGAGAACTAGTAATGTAATTACGATTGTGTTATTCTGTGGATATTTCTGTGCGTTTCGCGTATGAACGCACACGAATAGTATGTTATAGTTTGTAGCTTTTTAATAGACCCCGACGGCTAATCCTTTGTCTATTGTTAAGTAAAACCGCACGTGCTACTTACCTGCAAAAAAGGGTCTTAATTATTCTATTTGGCACCTGAGCGCGGGCTAGTCTAACGCTCAAAAAACCAGTGCAGGTGCGCTCTCCGATAACGCGCCTTTGTTACGCATCTCGATGACACATTTTAGACTGGTTCTGTAGCGTTCGACTCGAGTTGAACGGACCACACACATCCTAACAAAATATTTATCCATTAGTTAATTTTGAATGTTATCGCAATTTCCATAGGAGTTGTAATTCAATTACCTGGGTAGAGTGAACGAACGATTTTTTATGCAGGTGGTTGGGGCACGTGGCGTTACTTAACAATAGACAAAGGATTAGCCGTCGCGGTCTATTAGAAAGCTACAAACTATACCTGTAATCCCGCGTCGCAGGCGGCCCTGGCGCCGGCCACGAAGTAGGCGCGCGCCATGCGGCACTCCAGCGCGCCGCTCAGCGATACTAGAGCGCGTTCCGCCTCGCCCGTGCCAGCGCCGAGCGCTCCCAGTGCTGGCTGCAGCGCTGAAAATATACATTCATCATAAATATTAACATTAGACAAAGATCTAGTTATTTTCTATAGATGTTACTATACGCATGCGCCAGTGAGGGACAGAACATTACGCAATGCGACAAAATTAAAGACGTTTTAACATTCCTGACAACATACCAAAAACGATCAACGTAATTTGGTCAGGATATTTGCTACCCAGCATATGATAAAACATACTAAATTTACAGTGGGGAATAAGAAACATGTGAAACTGTGACAAGAACAAACAATAATAACGCTTTCTCTGCTACTCCTGCTGAAAGTATCATAAGAACATCTCGTTCGGTCATCTCCCGACTCAACCATTTCATCTCTATTCGTACTATTGTACTTCTATGGCATTAGATGAATTATATGTAGAGTTTGTTCTACATAGCACTTTACAACGGCCGTAAAAATTTCGCAACATGTAACAACTGGGAGAATTCAAATCATTAAAAAAGCTTACGGACGGCCCGACACATGAGTCCTCGTGACCGAGTTTTGGTAAACTCTTCTCCGTCTACAGAACACCGACAAAAGTCAATATAGATCACATTTAGGTTCTCGTCGTAAGCGGACGACGAGCAGTTTTAAAGCGTAGTCCCCCATCCCCCATCACTGATGGGGGATGGGCCATCACCCATCAATCAAATCAAAATTCGGCATACATTCCGGGAACCAAATCCCGACTACCTCTAGGGATATGGATAGGGAGTAATAGAAAATCTTGTTTCTTTCTACTTATTACCAGGATCGTTGAACTATTGTCGCGCGCCGCGTGACATTATGGCCAGAGCCTGACCGCCCTCACGGTACGCTGGGCATTATGCTCCATCAGGATGTCAACAGGATGGTAGAAGATAGCATGATATAGTTAGAATGAGGCAGGCATATTACCAGGGTCGTTGCACAGTTGCAGCGCGCCGCGCGGCGGTATAGCCAGAGCCTCACCGCCACCACGGCGTGCTGGGCGTTACGTTACCCAGCTCCATCAGGATGTCAACATGCTGGTAGAAAACAGGATGATATAGTTAGAGTGAGACAGACATATTACCAGGGTCGTTGAACAGTTGTGGCGCGCCGCGCGACAGTATAGCCAGGGCCTGACGGACGGCGACCACCGCACGTTGGGCGTTACGCAGCTCGGCTGTTAGGATGTTCTCGCGGGACACCTTGCACGATAAGTAGTAGTGCACCATCTGGAATAGTCAACAAGTGGAGTGAGAACTGATAACAATATATATGTCGGAGAATGGCTGAATTGTGCCATCTATCGTTTTCAAGAGGCGTTTTATCGCGCAGCCTTTGACAAATAGAGCAAACTAGGGTGTTGCACTACACTTGAGTGGCATTCGGCGCAGTTCCGCCAAGGCGTCATAGAGTGCGCTGTCAAAACAAATGCAATCGAGAACAATTGAAGTTATGCTGTCAATCATTCTTCAAGAGAGCACGATGAGAACTAACGGGAGAAGATGACGTCTATGGCGGTTCCTGGGTCTAATCCACTGGTTTGCTTTGGATAAGATGTGTAACGCGTGGTATGATTTGTAATCAGTCTAGACTCTAGTCCAATAAAGACTGCGAATTGAATATCGTATTTCATTGAAAGCCCTCGTCATCCACGATTGCAGGTTCTGATGTGCATCCGATAGTATGATACGCCCACAATTCCCGACATATATGTCATCTTCTTGAGCTTTTGTTGGGTAGACTCACGTCGAGCGGCAGCCTGTGCGGGGCGTAGTTGGCGAGCGCGGCGGCGGGGTCCTGGCAGGCGTCGGCCGCCGCCGCCGCGCCCGCCGTCAGCAGCGCGCCCGCCAGCCAGCACGCCACCAGCGCGCCCAGGGCTCCCACCTGAACACACAAACGTACAGTTTAGGGCTAATTTAGACGATGCGAGAACTCGCATGCGAGTTTTATTACATTGCGGGTTTTGAGCGGTCAGTTGAATTGGACGTGACCAACAGTCCACAATGTAACTGAAATCGCATGCGAGTTCGCGCGCCATCTTAGTCTAAATCAGCCCTAAGTGTCGAGCCTAAACAATTAGTTGGCACCTCGCGTCGACCCGTATGTAACTGGTGAAATGGAAAACAAAAAGGATAATATTCGGTACAATATATATGCCCCAACGTAAGTACCCACATTGGCAGTGGCGTAGCTAGGGGGGGGCGGCGGGGGCGGCCCGCCCCGGGTGTCACCCATTTGGGGGGTGTCACCCCCCAAATGGGTGACACCCGACCGTGAACATCAGTAGTGCCATCTATAAAAATTCGTAAAACTGTGGCAGATTGCACAACCGCCATTAAGGAAATAATATACAACATGCCCACGAGGAACCCGAGAGATTTTGACAGAATATTCCTGATCATATTTAAAGACTAAAATGTCCTATAAACTGTTTTGGAATTCGCCTAGTTTCATAGTCCAGTAGCACCAGCATAGCAATGTGCAAATTGCAGAACATTCCCAAAAAGCGGAAACGTTCACGAGAATGTTCTCAGAACATGGAAATTATTGTTCCGCCATCTTAAATTTTTTCCAAAAAAAATTTTTTTTGACATAGGAATCTAGAGGCCTCTATCTCCCGCCATGCCAAATCTCAGCGCGCTCGCACCAACTTGAAAAAAATAAAAAAAAAAGTCGGCCTTTTTTTTTTTAATGCAGTTTGTTTTGTTTTGGGGCCCTCTATGACATTTGGTCGAGCACCCCCCACCTATCACGCACCGTTTAAAAGTTGCCATACAAAATAAAAGTGGCCAGTTTTCCCGCAATTGTAGCATTTTTCCAAAAAAAACATTTTTGATAGGTATTTAGGGGGATCCCGAGATTCCGTGGCCAAAATTTCAGCGCGTTAGTGCAAACTTGAAAAAATAAAAATAAAAAGTCGGCCATATTGAAAAAAAACATGGCGGCGTCAATATGACATTTGGTCGAGCACCCCCCACCTAGGTCTGACCGTATGGCCGGGCCGTCATACATTTTTCTGACCGGAAGCGGTAGACCAAAAGTCGGAATTTTCTGGGGGTAAGGATACTACACCTAAACTATCGTGAATATTCATGGTATAAACTACGATAAATAAATAAATTATTTTCTCGTTCTCGAGAACATTCTCAGAAGTTACCGAGAAATTCTCATGTGGAAAGTTTCGCAACTTTGGAAAGTTTTTTTAATTATGTGATTATTTCTGTAATTGACAAAAAAAAGTTAAAATTATTTTTGGGTGACAGTTTTACAAATTATAGCATTTACATTTTATGTACAAAAAATCGAAAAACGAGAAATTCTCATGTGGAAAGTTTCGCAAATTTGGAAAGTTTTTTTTTAATTGTGATTATTTCTGTAATTGACAAAAAAAAGTAAAAATTATTTTTGGGTGTCAGTTTTACAAATTATAGCATTTACATTTTATGTACAAAAAATCGAAAAACAATTTTATTTTGGCGAAATTGACGTAAACTCTTTTAGTATTTTTTCCTTATTTTGGCCTCAAATGCATGGTTAAAATCTCTCGGGGTTCCTGGTATGTAACAATAATATGTTGGTGCCTCGTAGGTTTTTTTATTCAGAAAGTTTTTTTTTTAATTATGTGATTATTTCTGTAATTGAGAAGCTATGTCACTATTTCTAATTGGGTGACTCTGGACTATTTGAAATTCATTGTGAAATGGGATTTTACAGAATCTCTTTGAAATCGCGCACTTGGCAAAAAAGTTTTTAATTTTTAGGGTTCCGTACCCAAAGGGTAAAACGGGACCCTATTACTAAGACTTCGCTGTCCGTCCGTCCGTCCGTCCGTCCGTCCGTCCGTCCGTCCGTCTGTCACCAGGCTGTATCTCACGAACCGTGATAGCTAGACAGTTGAAATTTTCACAGATGATGTATTTCTGTTGCCGCTATAACAACAAACTAGTATTTGCCCTGTGCGCGGGGCCCGAGGGCCCCGCGGTGCGCGTGTTGTTGTTTGTGCTGTTGTTAGTGTTGTTGTTTATGTGTTGTTGTTATTGGTGCTGTTGTTTGTGCTGTTGTAATTGTGTAGTAGTTTTGTTTTCCAAAGGGAAAGAGAAATGAATTTCTACTTTTGTTAGAACGGAAAGATCCGCGTGCGAGCACTTCATTCCCGCAGCTCGGCCTTCGGCCTCGCGTGCATGGGAAATCTAAAGGGACGCTCCGGGCCTTCGGCCCTACGCGGAGCTCGGCCTTCGGCCTTCGCTGGGTTCCGAAGCTCAGCGTCGGGCCTTCGGCCCGCCGCTTCGCTTATTAAAACACTTGGAGGGTTGGTTTTGCTTTGGGGGGTAAGCGGGAAGTTGGAGCTTAAACACGACCCAATAGTAAAAGTGTCTTGACAACCTCACGTCGGGCCTACGGCCTTCGGCCTTCGGCCCGCCGTTTCGCTTGTCTAAGACACTTTTCCTATTGGGTCGTGTTTAAGCTCCAACTTCCCCCTCTCGTGTGACGCTTCGGGCCTTCGGCCCTACGCGGAGCTCGGCCTTCGGCCTTCGCGAGCCTCGACGCTTCGCCGTCGGGCCTTCGGCCCGCCGGCTTCGCTTATCAAGACAGTTGACTTTGTAGACCGCTTGGAGGAACTGCATTTACGCAGCTCGGCCTTCGGCCTCGCGTTTTGGGAGTCGGGGAGGCGGCTCCGGGCCTTCGGCCCTCCGCCGGGGTCGGCCTTCGGCCTCCCGGCCTGAAGCTCGCCATTCGGGCTCGCTTAACACACTTTTTGTATAGGATTTTGCTTTGTTCGTCATTCCCGCAGCTCGGCCTTCGGCCTCGCCCAAAATTACTGGGGGTGGGGCGCGCTTGGACATTCGGGGTGAAGCTCCGGGCCTGACGGCCCTCCGCGGGGTCGGCCTTCGGCCTCCCGGCCTGAAGCTCGCCCTTCGGGCTCGCTTAACCTACTTGGAAATTTGAATTGTCCCGTGTCCGCCGCCATTTTGGATTTTTCCAAAATTTTTTTTTCACATGGTAATCTTGGGCCCCCTAGCTCACCGCATGCCAAATCTCAGCGCGCTCGGACCAACTTGAAAAAAAAAAAAAAAAAAGTCGGCCATTTTGAAAAAAATTAAATGCAGTTTTATTGCTCTCGGGGCCCTCTATGACATTTGGTCGAGCACCCCCCACCTATCACGCACCCTTTAAAAGTTGCCATACAAAATTAAAAAGACCATTATTTCCGCCATCTTGGATTTTTTCCAAAAAATTTTTTTTTCATAGGAAGCTAGAGGACTCTGTCTCTCGCCATGCCAAATCTCAGCGCGCTCGGACCAACTTGAAAAAATTAAAAAAAAAAAGTCGGCCCGTTTGAATTTTTTGAAATGCAGTTTGTTTTGCCTTGGGGCCCTCTATGACATTTGGTCGAGCACCCCCCACCTATCTCGCACCGTTTAAAAGTTGCCATACAAAATAAAAGTGGCCATTTTGTCCTCCATCTTAGATTTTTTCAAAATTTTTTTTTCCCATACAAATCTAGAGGACCCCGAGATTCCGTGACCAAAATTTCAGCGCGCTAGGACAAACTTGAAAAAATTAAAAAAAAAAAGTCGGCCATTTTGAAAAAAAAATGGCGGCGTCAAAAACTGCCAGGGTCCCTCTATGACATTTGGTCGAGCACCCCCCACCTAGGTTTCACCGTTACGCCAGGCCGTTGAACATTTTTCTGACCGGAAGCGGTAGACCAAAAGTCGGATTTTTCTGGAGGTCACCAGACCGCCCTCTATACGACCGTACCAAACTCAAATACCCCACGAACCCCCTTCTGGGAGAACAATCGTGTCAATCAGTCAGTCGGATTGCGGCTTTAAATAAGATTAACTAGATTTTGCCCTGTGCGCGGGGCCCGAGGGCCCCGCGGTGCGCGTGTTGTTGTTTGTGCTGTTGTTAGTGTTGTTGTTTATGTGTTGTTGTTATTGGTGCTGTTGTTTGTGCTGTTGTTGGTGCCGTAGTTTTGTTTTCCAAAGGGAAAGAGAAATGAATTTCTACTTTTGTTAGGACGGAAAGATCCGCGTGCGAGCACTTCATTCCCGCAGCTCGGCCTTCGGCCTCGCGTGCATGGGAAATCTAAAGGGACGCTCCGGGCCTTCGGCCCTACGCGGAGCTCGGCCTTCGGCCTTCGCTGGGTTCCGAAGCTCAGCATCGGGCCTTCGGCCCGCCGCTTCGCTTATTAAAACACTTGGAGGGTTGGTTTTGCTTTGGGGGGTAAGCGGGAAGTTGGAGCTTAAACACGACCCAATAGTAAAAGTGTCTTGACAACCTCACGTCGGGCCTACGGCCTTCGGCCTTCGGCCCGCCGTTTCGCTTGTCTAAGACACTTTTCCTATTGGGTCGTGTTTAAGCTCCAACTTCCCCCTCTCGTGTGACGCTTCGGGCCTTCGGCCCTACGCGGAGCTCGGCCTTCGGCCTTCGCGAGCCTCGACGCTTCGCCGTCGGGCCTTCGGCCCGCCGGCTTCGCTTATCAAGACAGTTGACTTTGTAGAACGCTTGGAAGCACTGCATTCACGCAGCTCGGCCTTCGGCCTCGCGTTTTGGGAGTCGGGCTGGAGGCTCCGGGCCTTCGGCCCTCCGCCGGGGTCGGCCTTCGGCCTCCCGGCCTGGAGCTCGCCCTTCGGGCTCGCTTAACACACTTTTTGTATAGGATTTTGCTTTGTTGGTCATTCCCGCAGCTCGGCCTTCGGCCTCGCCCAAAATTACTGGGGGTGGGGCACGCTTGGACATTCGGGGTGAAGTTCCGGGCCTGACGGCCCTCCGCGGGGTCGGCCTTCGGCCTCCCGGCCTGAAGCTCGCCCTTCGGGCTCGCTTAACCTACTTGGAAATTTGAATTTTGCCCGTGTCCGCCGCCATTTTGGATTTTTCCAAAATTTTTTTTTCACATGGTAATCTTGGGCCCCCTAGCTCGCCGCATGCCAAATCTCAGCACGCTCGGACCAACTTGAAAAAAAAAAAAAAAAAAAAGTCGGCCATTTTGAAAATTTTTAAATGCAGTTTGTTTTGTCTCGGGGCCCTCTATGACATTTGGTCGAGGACCCCCCACCCATCTCGCACCGTTTAAAAGTTGCCATACAAAATTACAATGACCATTATTTCCGCCATCTTGGATTTTTTCCAAAATTTTTTTTTTTCATAGGAATCTAGAGGCCTCTATCTCTCGCCATGCAAAATCTCAGCGCGCTCGGACCAACTTGAAAAAATTAAAAAAAAAAAGTCGGCCCGTTTGAAATTTTTTAAATGCAGTTTGTTTTGTCTCGGGGCCCTCTATGACATTCGGTCGAGCACCCCCCACCTATCTCGCACCGTTTAAAAGTTGCCATACAAAATAAAAGTGGCCATTTTTTCCGCCATCTTGGATTTTTTCGAAATTTTTTTTCCCCATACGAATCTAGAGGACCCCGAGATTCCGTGACCAAAATTTCAGCGCGCTAGGACAAACTTGAAAAAATTAAAAAAAAAAAGTCGGCCATTTTGAAAAAGAAATGGCGGCTTCAAAAACTGCCAGGGTCCCTCTATGACATTTGGTCGAGCACCCCCCACCTAGGTTTCACCGTTACGCCGGGCCGTTGAACATTTTTCTGACCGGAAGCGGTAGACCAAAAGTCGGAATTTTCTGGAGGTCGTGAGACCACCCTCTATACGACCGTACCATAGTCAAATACCCCACGAACCTCCTTCTGGGAGAACAATCGTGTCAATTAATCAGTCGTGTTGCAGCTTTAAATAAGATTAACTAGATTTTGCCCTGTGCGCGGGGCCCGAGGGCCCCGCGGTGCGCGTGTTGTTGTTTGTGCTGTTGTTAGTGTTGTTGTTTATGTGTTGTTGTTATTGGTGCTGTTGTTTGTGCTGTTGTTGGTGCCGTAGTTTTGTTTTCCAAAGGGAAAGAGAAATGAATTTCTACTTTTGTTAGGACGGAAAGATCCGCGTGCGAGCACTTCATTCCCGCAGCTCGGCCTTCGGCCTCGCGTGCATGGGAAATCTAAAGGGACGCTCCGGGCCTTCGGCCCTACGCGGAGCTCGGCCTTCGGCCTTCGCTGGGTTCCGAAGCTCAGCGTCGGGCCTTCGGCCCGCCGCTTCGCTTATTAAAACACTTGGAGGGTTGGTTTTGCTTTGGGGGGTAAGCGGGAAGTTGGAGCTTAAACACGACCCAATAGTAAAAGTGTCTTGACAACCTCACGTCGGGCCTACGGCCTTCGGCCTTCGGCCCGCCGTTTCGCTTGTCTAAGACACTTTTCCTATTGGGTCGTGTTTAAGCTCCAACTTCCCCCTCTCGTGTGACGCTTCGGGCCTTCGGCCCTACGCGGAGCTCGGCCTTCGGCCTTCGCGAGCCTCGACGCTTCGCCGTCGGGCCTTCGGCCCGCCGGCTTCGCTTATCAAGACAGTTGACTTTGTAGAACGCTTGGAAGCACTGCATTCACGCAGCTCGGCCTTCGGCCTCGCGTTTTGGGAGTCGGGCTGGAGGCTCCGGGCCTTCGGCCCTCCGCCGGGGTCGGCCTTCGGCCTCCCGGCCTGGAGCTCGCCCTTCGGGCTCGCTTAACACACTTTTTGTATAGGATTTTGCTTTGTTGGTCATTCCCGCAGCTCGGCCTTCGGCCTCGCCCAAAATTACTGGGGGTGGGGTACGCTTGGACATTCGGGGTGAAGCTCCGGGCCTGACGGCCCTCCGCGGGGTCGGCCTTCGGCCTCCCGGCCTGAAGCTCGCCCTTCGGGCTCGCTTAACCCACTTGGAAATTTTAATTTTGCCCGTGTCCGCCGCCATTTTGGATTTTTCCAAAATTTTTTTTTCACATGGTAATCTTGGGTCCCCTAGCTCACCGCATGCCAAATCTCAGCGCGCTCGGACCAACTTGAAAAAAAAAAAAAAAAAGTCGGCCATTTTGAAATTTTTTTAATGCAGTTTGTTTTGTCTCGGGGCCCTCTATGACATTTGGTCGAGCACCCTCAACCTACCTCGCACCGTTTAAAAGTTGCCATACAAAATTAAAATGACCATTATTTCCGCCATCGTGGATTTTCTCCAAAAATTTTTTTTTCATAGGAATCTAGAGGCCTCTATCTCTCGCCATGCCAAATCTCAGCGCGCTCGGACCAACTTGAAAAAATTAAAAAAAAAAAGTCGGCCCGTTTGAATTTTTTGAAATGCAGTTTGTTTTGCCTCGGGGCCCTCTATGACATTTGGTCGAGCACCCCCCACCTATCTCGCACCGTTTAAAAGTTGCCATACAAAATAAAAGTGGCCAGTTTTTCCGCACGTGTAGCATTTTTCCAAAAATTTTTCGTTCATAGGAATCTAGGGGACCCGGAGATTCCGTGAGCAAAATTTCAGCGCGCTAGGACAAACTTGAAAAAATTAAAAAAAAAAAGTCGGCCATTTTGAAAAAAAAATGGCGGCGTCAAAAACTGCCAGGGTCCCTCTATGACATTTGGTCGAGCACCCCCCACCTACCTCCCACCGTTTGGCCGGGCCGTCAAACATTTTTCTGACAGAATCCGGTAGACCAAAAGTCGGAATTTTCTGGGGGTCGTGAGACCACCCTCTATACGACCGTACCATAGTCAAATACCCCACGAACCTCCTTCTGGGAGAACAATCGTGTCAATCAATCATCGGATTGCGGCTTTAAATAAGATTACTAGATTTTGCCCTGTGCGCGGGGCCCGAGGGCCCCGCGGTGCGCGTGTTGTTTGTTGTTGGTACTGTTGTTTGTGCTGTTGTTTTTGGTAATGTTGTTGGTGCTGTTGTTTGTGCTGTTGTTGGTGCCGTAGTTTTGTTTTCCAAAGGGAAAGAGAAATGAATTTCTACTTTTGTTAGGACGGAAAGATCCGCGTGCGAGCACTTCATTCCCGCAGCTCGGCCTTCGGCCTCGCGTGCATGGGAAATCTAAAGGGACGCTCCGGGCCTTCGGCCCTACGCGGAGCTCGGCCTTCGGCCTTCGCTGGGTTCCGAAGCTCAGCGTCGGGCCTTCGGCCCGCCGCTTCGCTTATTAAAACACTTGGAGGGTTGGTTTTGCTTTGGGGGGTAAGCGGGAAGTTGGAGCTTAAACACGACCCAATAGTAAAAGTGTCTTGACAACCTCACGTCGGGCCTACGGCCTTCGGCCTTCGGCCCGCCGTTTCGCTTGTCTAAGACACTTTTCCTATTGGGTCGTGTTTAAGCTCCAACTTCCCCCTCTCGTGTGACGCTTCGGGCCTTCGGCCCTACGCGGAGCTCGGCCTTCGGCCTTCGCGAGCCTCGACGCTTCGCCGTCGGGCCTTCGGCCCGCCGGCTTCGCTTATCAAGACAGTTGACTTTGTAGAACGCTTGGAAGCACTGCATTCACGCAGCTCGGCCTTCGGCCTCGCGTTTTGGGAGTCGGGCTGGAGGCTCCGGGCCTTCGGCCCTCCGCCGGGGTCGGCCTTCGGCCTCCCGGCCTGGAGCTCGCCCTTCGGGCTCGCTTAACACACTTTTTGTATAGGATTTTGCTTTGTTGGTCATTCCCGCAGCTCGGCCTTCGGCCTCGCCCAAAATTACTGGGGGTGGGGTACGCTTGGACATTCGGGGTGAAGCTCCGGGCCTGACGGCCCTCCGCGGGGTCGGCCTTCGGCCTCCCGGCCTGAAGCTCGCCCTTCGGGCTCGCTTAACCCACTTGGAAATTTTAATTTTGCCCGTGTCCGCCGCCATTTTGGATTTTTCCGAAAAATTTTTTTCACATGGTAATCTTGGGTCCCCTAGCTCACCGCATGCCAAATCTCAGCGCGCTCGGACCAACTTGAAAAAAAAAAAAAAAAAAGTCGGCCATTTTGAAATTTTTTAAATGCAGTTTGTTTTGTCTCGGGGCCCTCTATGACATTTGGTCGAGCACCCCCCACCTACCTCGCACCGTTTAAAAGTTGCCATACAAAATTAAAATGACCATTATTTCCGCCATCGTGGATTTTTTCCAAAAATTTTTTTTTTCATAGGAATCTAGAGGCCTCTATCTCTCGCCATGCCAAATCTCAGCGCGCTCGGACCAACTTGAAAAAATTAAAAAAAAAAAGTCGGCCCGTTTGAAAATTTTTAAATGCAGTTTGTTTTGTCTCGGGGCCCTCTATGACATTCGGTCGAGCACCCCCCACCTATCTCGCACCGTTTAAAAGTTGCCATACAAAATAAAAGTGGCCATTTTTTCCGCCATCTTGGATTTTTTCGAAAATTTTTTTTCCCATACGAATCTAGAGGACCCCGAGATTCCGTGACCAAAATTTCAGCGCGCTAGGACAAACTTGAAAAAATTAAAAAAAAAAAGTCGGCCATTTTGAAAAAAAAATGGTGGCTTCAAAAACTGCCAGGGTTCCTCTATGACATTTGGTCGAGCACCCCCCACCTAGGTTTCACCGTTACGCCAGGCCGTTGAACATTTTTCTGACCGGAAGCGGTAGACCAAAAGTCGGAATTTTCTGGAGGTCACCAGACCGCCCTCTATACGACCGTACCAAAGTCAAATACCCCACGAACCCCCTTCTGGGAGAACAATCGTGTCAATTAATCAGTCGTGTTGCAGCTTTAAATAAGATTAACTAGTATTTGCCCTGTGCGCGGGGCCCGAGGGCCCCGCGGTGCGCGTGTTGTTGTTTGTGCTGTTGTTGGTATTGTTGTTTATGTGTTGTTGTTGTTGGTGCTGTTGTTTGTGCTGTTGTTGGTGCCGTAGTTTTGTTTTCCAAAGGGAAAAAGAAATAAAGTTGTACTTTTGCTAGGACGAAAAGATCCGCGTGGAAGCACGTCATTCCCGCAGCTCGGCCTTCGGCCTCGCGTGCTTGGGAACTCATAAGGGACGCTCCGGGCCTTCGGCCCTACGCGGAGCTCGGCCTTCGGCCTTCGCTGGGTTTCGAAGCTCAGCGTCGGGCCTTCGGCCCGCCGCTTCGCTTATTAAAACACTTGGAGGGTTGGTTTTGCTTTGGGGGGTAAGCGGGAAGTTGGAGCTTAAACACGACCCAATAGTAAAAGTGTCTTGACAAGCTCACGTCGGGCCTACGGCCTTCGGCCTTCGGCCCGCCGTTTCGCTTGTCTAAGACACTTTTCCTATTGGGTCGTGTTTAAGCTCCAACTTCCCCCTCTCGTGTGACGCTTCGGGCCTTCGGCCCTACGCGGAGCTCGGCCTTCGGCCTTCGCGAGCCTTGACGCTTCGCCGTCGGGCCTTCGGCCTGCCGGCTTCGCTTATCAAGACAGTTGACTTTGTAGAACGCTTGGAGGAACTGCATTCACGCAGCTCGGCCTTCGGCCTCGCGTTTTGGGAGTCGGGGTGGCGGCTGCGGGCCTTCGGCCCTCCGCCGGGGTCGGCCTTCGGCCTCCCGGCATGAAGCTCGCCCTTCGGGCTCGCTTAACACACTTTTTGTATAGGATTTTGCTTTGTTGGTCATTCCCGCAGCTCGGCCTTCGGCCTCGCCCAAAATTACTGGGGGTGGGGCACGCTTGGACATTCGGGGTGAAGCTCCGGGCCTGACGGCCCTCCGCGGGGTCGGCCTTCGGCCTCCCGGCCTGAAGCTCGCCCTTCGGGCTCGCTTAACCTACTTGGAAATTTGAATTTTGCCCGTGTCCGCCGCCATTTTGGATTTTTCCAAAATTTTTTTTTCACATGGTAATCTTGGGCCCCCTAGCTCGCCGCATGCCAAATCTCAGCGCACTCGGACCAACTTGAAAAAAAAAAAAAAAAAAAAGTCGGCCATTTTGAATTTTTTTAAATGCAGTTTGCTTTGTCTCGGGGCCCTCTATGACATTTGGTCGAGCACCCCCCACCTATCACGCACCGTTTAAAAGTTGCCATACAAAATTAAAATGACCATTATTTCCGCCATCGTGGATTTTTTCCAAAAACTTTTTTTTTCATAGGAATCTAGAGGCCTCTATCTCTCGCCATGCCAAATCTCAGCGCGCTCGGACCAACTTGAAAAAATTAAAAAAAAAAAGTCGGCCCGTTTGAAAATTTTTAAATGCAGTTTGTTTTGTCTCGGGGCCCTCTATGACATTCGGTCGAGCACCCCCCACCTATCTCGCACCGTTTAAAAGTTGCCATACAAAATAAAAGTGGCCATTTTTTCCGCCATCTTGGATTTTTTTGAAATTTTTTTTTTCCATACGAATCTAGAGGACCCCGAGATTCCGTGACCAAAATTTCAGCGCGCTAGGACAAACTTGAAAAAATTAAAAAAAAAAAGTCGGCCATTTTGAAAAAAAAATGGCGGCGTCAAAAACTGCCAGGGTCCCTCTATGACATTTGGTCGAGCACCCCCCACCTAGGTTTCACCGTTACGCCGGGCCGTTGAACATTTTTCTGACCGGAAGCGGTAGACCAAAAGTCAGAATTTTCTGGAGGTCACGAGACCGCCCTCTATACGACCGTACCAAAGTCAAATACCCCACGAACCCCCTTCTGGGAGAACAATCGTGTCAATTAATCAGTCGTGTTGCAGCTTTAAATAAGATTAACTAGATTTTGCCCAGTGCGCGGGGCCCGAGGGCCCCGCGGTGCGCGTGTTGTTGTTTGTGCTGTTGTTGGTATTGTTGTTTATGTGTTGTTGTTGTTGGTGCTGTTGTTTGTGCTGTTGTTGGTGCCGTAGTTTTGTTTTCCAAAGGGAAAGAGAAATGAATTTCTACTTTTGTTAGGACGGAAAGATCCGCGTGCGAGCACTTCATTCCCGCAGCTCGGCCTTCGGCCTCGCGTGCATGGGAAATCTAAAGGGACGCTCCGGGCCTTCGGCCCTACGCGGAGCTCGGCCTTCGGCCTTCGCTGGGTTCCGAAGCTCAGCGTCGGGCCTTCGGCCCGCCGCTTCGCTTATTAAAACACTTGGAGGGTTGGTTTTGCTTTGGGGGGTAAGCGGGAAGTTGGAGCTTAAACACGACCCAATAGTAAAAGTGTCTTGACAACCTCACGTCGGGCCTACGGCCTTCGGCCTTCGGCCCGCCGTTTCGCTTGTCTAAGACACTTTTCCTTTTGGGTCGTGTTTAAGCTCCAACTTCCCCCTCTCGTGTGACGCTTCGGGCCTTCGGCCCTACGCGGAGCTCGGCCTTCGGCCTTCGCGAGCCTCGACGCTTCGCCGTCGGGCCTTCGGCCCGCCGGCTTCGCTTATCAAGACAGTTGACTTTGTAGACCGCTTGGAGGAACTGCATTTACGCAGCTCGGCCTTCGGCCTCGCGTTTTGGGAGTCGGGGTGGCGGCTCCGGGCCTTCGGCCCTCCGCCGGGGTCGGCCTTCGGCCTCCCGGCCTGAAGCTCGCCCTTCGGGCTCGCTTAACACACTTTTTGTATAGGATTTTGCTTTGTTCGTCATTCCCGCAGCTCGGCCTTCGGCCTCGCCCAAAATTACTGGGGGTGGGGCACGCTTGGACATTCGGGGTGAAGCTCCGGGCCTGACGGCCCTCCGCGGGGTCGGCCTTCGGCCTCCCGGCCTGAAGCTCGCCCTTCGGGCTCGCTTAACCTACTTGGAAATTTGAATTTTGCCCGTGTCCACCGCCATTTTGGATTTTTCCAAATTTTTTTTTTCACATGGTAATCTTGGGCCCCCTAGCTCGCCGCGCGCCAAATCTCAGCGCGCTCGGACCAACTTGAAAAAAAAAAAAAAAAAAAAGTCGGCCATTTTGAAAATTTTTAAATGCAGTTTGTTTTGTCTCGGGGCCCTCTATGACATTTGGTCGAGCACCCCCCACCCATCTCGCACCGTTTAAAAGTTGCCATACAAAATTAAAATGACCATTATTTCCGCCATCGTGGATTTTTTCCGAATTTTTTTTTTCATAGGAATCTAGAGGCCTCTATCTCTCGCCATGCAAAATCTCAGCGCGCTCGGACCAACTTGAAAAAATTAAAAAAAAAAGTCGGCCCGTTTGAAAATTTTTAAATGCAGTTTGTTTTGTCTCGGGGCCCTCTATGACATTCGGTCGAGCACCCCCCACCTATCTCGCACCGTTTAAAAGTTGCCATACAAAATAAAAGTGGCCATTTTTTCCGCCATCTTGGATTTTTTCGAAATTTTTTTTCCCCATACGAATCTAGAGGACCCCGAGATTCCGTGACCAAAATTTCAGCGCGCTAGGACAAACTTGAAAAAATTAAAAAAAAAAATTCGGCCATTTTGAAAAAAAAATGGTGGCTTCAAAAACTGCCAGGGTCCCTCTATGACATTTGGTCGAGCACCCCCCACCTAGGTTTCACCGTTACGCCGGGCCGTTGAACATTTTTCTGACCGGAAGCGGTAGACCAAAAGTCGGAATTTTCTGGAGGTCGTGAGACCACCCTCTATACGACCGTACCATAGTCAAATACCCCACGAACCTCCTTCTGGGAGAACAATCGTGTCAATTAATCAGTCGTGTTGCGGCTTTAAATAAGATTAATACTAAAAACACAATAAAATAAAGATTTAAATGGGGCTCCCATACAACAAACGTGATTTTTGACCAAAGTTAAGCAACGTCGGGAGTGGTCAGTACTTGGATGGGTGACCGTTTTTTTTTTGCTTTTTTTTCGTTTTTTTTTTTTTTGCATTATGGTACGGAACCCTTCGTGCGCGAGTCCGACTCGCACTTGCCCGGTTTTTTTTTTTAACGTAAATTATTTGTATATCTTTCACGGGACAATGATGACTCGGACCTTTGGGAGGCGTGCGCGGAGCCCAGGCCAACATGTAGACCCTTATGACACTTATGAAATGTGGGTTACACCGAGCGGATGCTGTCCTTGCCCGTGTCATAGAACGCGCGCAGAGGCAACACCCGCCAGGGTGTGGACTATTGAGAGTTCATGGAATCTAAAATGAAAGCGATGGAGTAAATTGTGAGCTATGGAATATTAAACGTAATTTTATAATTGTATAATATTAAACATATTTTACAATTTTGATTGAATTTTGGGGTGACACTCACAATTTCCGCCCCGGGTGCCACCCATGCTAGCTACGCCACTGCACATTGGTATAAGTATTTCCTGTATAAAAAAGTGGATACTTACGTTAGCGTACCAACTGTACTGAGGGGCTACCGCGAAAACCGAAATTCGCAAATTGCGGGGATCTTACTCTTTTACTCCAATGAAGGCGTAATTAGAGTGACAGAGAAAAATGCCCGCAATTGACGATTTTCGGTATTGGCGGTAGCCCTACTGGGTACAAAATTATCACTTCTACAAAACCGTTCTTTGAAATCGGAAATTCACAAGTAATATTGTTCTTCTCTAACCCATGACATTTTTTTATCACGCACGCAATGCCGTAATTCAATTACTACTGGGAAGAGTCGCAACTCAAGCGTGCTCGAAAATTGAGTGAAACGCAATGCCAGAGCGGTTATTTTGCTTTAAGCGTTGCACACACTGCCAGAGCACACAGTTATTTTGGTTTAGGCGTTGGGCATTTTAGACTTACACAAAGCAGCAGCAGGGCGCGCCTGGAGCGGCGCGCGGCGGCCGCCAGCAGCGCCACGCACACCGCGCCGCCGCAGCACCAGCCCGCCATGCCGCCCGCCCAGCGCGCCGCCTCCCACACCCACGCGCGCTGCAATCATAAAGGGATTTCATTATTCCATCACCAGCGCCGTACTTATGGACACCGGAGCATCCAATGCATCGGCGGCACTTCTTAATCGAGACCCATCTTTAATTTTAGCCGAATCCTACCTTCATAAAAGCATCCAAATTGAGCTGCGCCAACGGCCTCCTGAGATTATCGGCCGCGGACGCCGCAGCGGAGGCATTGTTCCTCAGAGTGGACAGCGCCCGCAGCAACGTTCCCAGCGCAGTTTGGTTGGAGACGGGCGCGTCCAGCGCGTCCGCGAGGCGCGCGAGCGGCGCGCGGGCGCGGGACCCCATCGCTTCTTCCAGGATGCTTGACTGTGGTGAAAGAAAGTTGAATATACATGTGAGTCTTGGACATTTTTTTACTGTCAACATTAGACCACTGTGTGAGAATTAAACCAACACCCCTCCATTGCTTCATGATGCTCGTAAACAGACTATTTTTTGCTAGGTCTTCTTGAATAAATAATATTTTGAATCCTCCTTATACTCAGCTCAACTATGTCTATGTTAATGTCTCTCAACTCACTATGTCTATGTCTACTCCTACTGCAGCTCTCACGGCAACCTCAAGCAGCGGACACGGGAATTACCCCGTGTACAATATTTGTCATTAAGGACAGGGAAGTCACAAGCCATCGATGTAGTTCGGAATGCGGCAAAGCTTAAGTGGGACCATATATGTCGTATGCCGAGTGAGCTGTGGGCCAAGATTACCACAGAATGGCAGCCCAGCTAAAAAAACGGGGATTTGGCAGACCACGTCGGCAATGGCGAGACGAGCTAGAATTCTTTTTAAAAGAATGGCCGAAGACTGTTCTAAACCGGGAGGAATGGAGAAAACGGGGGAAGGCCTTTGCCCAGCAGTAGGACTCAATAATAATAATAAGGACAGGGAAGCAAGTAGGGACAGGAGCAGGAAGGGTTTTACATTATATATTATGCTTGCCCCAAAAAGTGTCAGCCGCCTAATAGTCCATCAAGTACCAAGTTTAGTCAAGTTCCAAAAGGCGTCGTATTCAGTGGCGTAGCTAGCATGGGTGGCACCCGGGGCGGAAATTGTGAGTGTCACCCCAAAATTCAATCAAAATTGTAAAATATGTTTAATATTATACAATTATAAAATTACGTTTAATATTCCATAGCTCACAATTTACTCCATCGCTTTCATTTTAGATTCCATGAACTCTCAATAGTCCACACCCTGGCGGGTGTTGCCTCTGCGCGCGTTCTATGACACGGGCAAGGACAGCATCCGCTCGGTGTAACCCACATTTCATAAGTGTCATAAGGGTCTACATGTTGGCCTGGGCTCCGCGCACGCCTCCCAAAGGTCCGAGTCATCATTGTCCCGTGAAAGATATACAAATAATTTACGTTAAAAAAAAAAACCGGGCAAGTGCGAGTCGGACTCGCGCACGAAGGGTTCCGTACCATAATGCAAAAAAAAAAAAAAACGAAAAAAAAGCAAAAAAAAAACGGTCACCCATCCAAGTACTGACCACTCCCGACGTTGCTTAACTTTGGTCAAAAATCACGTTTGTTGTATGGGAGCCCCATTTAAATCTTTATTTTATTCTGTTTTTAGTATTTGTTGTTATAGCGGCAACAGAAATACATCATCTGTGAAAATTTCAACTGTCTAGCTATCACGGTTCGTGAGATACAGCCTGGTGACAGACGGACGGACGGACGGACGGACGGACGGACGGACGGACGGACAGCGAAGTCTTAGTAATAGGGTCCCGTTTTACCCTTTGGGTACGGAAACCTAAAAATTAAAAACTTTTTTGCCAAGTGCGCGATTTCAAAGAGATTCTGTAAAATCCCATTTCACAATGAATTTCAAATAGTCCAGAGTCACCCAATTAGAAATAGTGACATAGCTTCTCAATTACAGAAATAATCACATAATTAAAAAAAAAACTTTCTGAATAAAAAAACCTACGAGGCACCAACATATTATTGTTACATACCAGGAACCCCGAGAGATTTTAACCATGCATTTGAGGCCAAAATAAGGAAAAAATACTAAAAGAGTTTACGTCAATTTCGCCAAAATAAAATTGTTTTTCGATTTTTTGTACATAAAATGTAAATGCTATAATTTGTAAAACTGACACCCAAAAATAATTTTTACTTTTTTTTGTCAATTACAGAAATAATTACAATTAAAAAAAAACTTTCCAAATTTGCGAAACTTTCCACATGAGAATTTCTCGTTTTTCGATTTTTTGTACATAAAATGTAAATGCTATAATTTGTAAAACTGTCACCCAAAAATAATTTTAACTTTTTTTTGTCAATTACAGAAATAATCACATAATTAAAAAAACTTTCCAAAGTTGCGAAACTTTCCACATGAGAATTTCTCGGTAACTTCTGAGAATGTTCTCGAGAACGAGAAAATAATTTATTTATTTATCGTAGTTTATACCATGAATATTCACGATAGTTTAGGTGTAGTATCCTTACCCCCAGAAAATTCCGACTTTTGGTCTACCGCTTCCGGTCAGAAAAATGTATGACGGCCCGGCCATACGGTCAGACCTAGGTGGGGGGTGCTCGACCAAATGTCATATTGACGCCGCCATGTTTTTTTTCAATATGGCCGACTTTTTATTTTTATTTTTTCAAGTTTGCACTAACGCGCTGAAATTTTGGCCACGGAATCTCGGGATCCCCTAAATACCTATCAAAAATGTTTTT
The DNA here is from genome assembly GCF_910591565.1 of Cydia splendana. NCBI lineage: Eukaryota > Metazoa > Arthropoda > Insecta > Lepidoptera > Tortricidae > Cydia > Cydia splendana. The sequence continues at coordinate 21,181,251 of NC_085965.1, read as the reverse complement.
TTTTTGAAAAATGCTACAATTGCGGGAAAACTGGCCACTTTTATTTTGTATGGCAACTTTTAAACGGTGCGTGATAGGTGGGGGGTGCTCGACCAAATGTCATAGAGGGCCCCAAAACAAAACAAACTGCATTAAAAAAAAAAAGGCCGACTTTTTTTTTTATTTTTTTCAAGTTGGTGCGAGCGCGCTGAGATTTGGCATGGCGGGAGATAGAGGCCTCTAGATTCCTATGTCAAAAAAAATTTTTTTTGGAAAAAATTTAAGATGGCGGAACAATAATTTCCATGTTCTGAGAACATTCTCGTGAACGTTTCCGCTTTTTGGGAATGTTCTGCAATTTGCACATTGCTATGCTGGTGCTACCGGACTATGAAACTAGGCGAATTCCAAAACAGTTTATAGGACATTTTAGTCTTTAAATATGATCAGGAATATTCTGTCAAAATCTCTCGGGTTCCTCGTGGGCATGTTGTATATTATTTCCTTAATGGCGGTTGTGCAATCTGCCACAGTTTTACGAATTTTTATAGATGGCACTACTGATGTTCACGGTCGGGTGTCACCCATTTGGGGGGTGACACCCCCCAAATGGGTGACACCCGGGGCGGGCCGCCCCCGCCGCCCCCCCCTAGCTACGCCACTGGTCGTATTACCTGGTTCTTCACCGTATTGACCAGCGCCGCGAGCTGGTTACCAGCCTGGATGCTCTGTAGCATGGCGTTGTGCAGGTCGTCGTTGCCGAAGAGGCCCACGCCTATCGCGCCGCAGCACAGCACTGATAAGATCATGAGGGTTATCTGAAAGACAAAGGAATACGGTTAAGGTTAAAGGTAACCAGCAGCATTATGGATAACTATCCACGTGATAGAATAAGTGTCACTTTTTAACACATCGCGATTGAAAGAGAAGTACACAGTCATTCACGTAGATCAAGTGCGACCATCATATCCATACAGAATGAGATAATATTACCTAGTTGTTCAACAAATGGTCCCCTAATGCGTTTTTGATGGACCCCGTATATCATAACCACATGTGTGAACATGTGGTTCAGTCAGAAGGATGACCTCTGTACCTCGCAAGCGTGATTTTGCAAGTTAGGAGACATATGAAAGCCTGCTTTGAGAGCTGTAAAAACATTTACAAGCTTGACGCCACATCAGAAAAGATGACCAATATTTCTAACCTGCCACAGAGGGAAACATTTATATAGTCTGTATCTTTAGGTATTTAAATAAAAGTAAACAGACAATTTGTACATTTTCGGGTAGTTATAACATTTATTGGTTAACCAACCAAATATAAAACCGCCTGGATCAGTCACTGAACGACCTGACTTTAACCTACATTATTTGATCCTGTTATGTTTTATCTACCCTCAACTGGCTTAAGGAGCCATTTGAGGGTAGATTTTGTTTACTTTTATTTAAATACCTAAAGATACAGAGTATAGAATTATCCAGTTGTAAAATTTCAACTGGATAACTAATTATTTATTATTCCTTTGCATTTTAAACTTTCATCATAAATGACGTTTGGTAACGAAAATTACGAAACGATCAAGTCTTTATGACATAAATGGTATGCGTTAATTGTTTTTACACTGCCCTTACTTTTACAGCCAATCAACACGAGAAAGTTTCATCAAAAACTCTAACCTAAAACACATTACCATGTTAATGTTTATACCAACGACATTTAATGGGTTCAGACGGATCGCTGACACATTGAGGACCATTAAATGGGACGTAAACCTTGAACGATCCCATATTGCTGCACCACAAATTACAATCACCGTATCTACATTTAAAAATTCATTTAATTATGCAACTTATATGTAAGGGAACAAGGTATGTAATTGAATGACATTTTAAAAGCACATACGACGTGCTGAGCGTTGCGCGTGCAGCATATGGTGACCGTACTGTGAGAAGTCTGATTGTGTTCACAGTATTAATAGAGTGTTATTCTTATTACTTTGATTGTTTAAACGTGAATCGGATCTATGTCAACGAACTGATTGTTATGCCACGAAACTTGTTTTAGCACAGAATAAATAATAGTACTACCGTACAGAAAGGAAACTTCCTGCAAAACCGAAGTTTGACAGCGGTTCAGGGTCGAATCATGCTGTCCCTTTCTAATATATGGCACTATCCCTTTCGGCTTGCTTGTCAAAATTCAAGCCTAATTATTTTATCTGTGGTAGTGCACGCAAAGGGACGTCAAGTTGTGTCAACCATAATTATTGCTCGGAGCAATGCTGAGCCGAACGGAGCCGAGTTTGCCCGACGGGAGGAGTTTCGCACCCCTGGTTTTAGTCAAATGCGTTTTTTAACGCGGATTTCTCGTCAAAAGTAAAATATAAGTCGGAGCACCAACAGAACTAGATTAGCTTAGAGTTAGCTTAAATCAAGCATAAACTGTCCAGAATAAAAGACTATAGTACAATTACACATTAATCATCATAATTTTAACCGGACCATCAATTCTGTTATCGAACGTGATGAGTAAATAATAAGTACAAAGCGGTATATTCCTATTTGTCCCTCCCCACGTGACCGCCGTCATACCTATAAACAAATGGGAATACACCTACAAAACAGATTGGTATTGCTAACTCACTACTCACTATAAATAGTAGTAGGTATGTACCTATTATTAACTGATGCTGCACTTTAAAGACTGTGTTAAGCGAGACATGTCTGCATATGAAATCGACCACATTGATGGCGCAAGCGTGTTGTGGAGGGGGGAAGGTTATGCGACCAAGCCTGGTTTAATGCTTTAGTGTCGCAGAAAGCAAACCGGGACTGGAACCTCAGGTGGCATGAGCTTTCTCTGCCAAAAATGTGGGAGGTCGTGCCGCTCACGCATCGGCCTCCACAGTCACCAAACCCGTTGTCTAAACAGCAATGCATAAATCGTCTGCCATAGACGGAAAGGCCTGTGATGACCTATTAACCGTCTCCCCGGCTCTGACAATGACAGGATAAAATGTCCTTCTTCCGAGCGGTTTCAAAAAGAGACGGTTGCTTTATCATGTCATTGGATATGGATCCGAAAATGTCAAGCAGTGTGTAGTTTAATGTTTGCTTAAAAATAAGTGTTGACAACTGACCTTCAGGGCGGTGATGCTCCTGGGCGGGCGCTGCTTCCTGTCGCAGCATCTCGTCAGCAGGTAGATGAGCAGCACCGTCAGGGTCAGGATCAGCCATGCTCCGGGTATTGAGCCGAGGATGCCCAGGCTCTGAAAACGAGAAGAAAAACAGTTACATTTTGGATAACCAGTCGGATTAAACTGCACTCTGCATATTTAAGACTTTAAAGTACATATTTATATAAGGAGAACATTTTACGACTTCATTGTATGTTGTCCAAATACCTATAATTCTTATTTTAATGGTAATAAAACTGTGATACCGATATATTTGGCCACTTTGGCCACTATGTATTTGATGCTGACTGTAAGTACAAACAATTTCTGAGCATGTTAACTTGTTAACAATCAATAACAACTCGTATCTATAAGTATTTGTGGCAAGGAAAACTCACCCTAAAGTAATAACACTACTGGTTGTACAGTCAGCAGAAGAAGGTGCTAAGCGGGCGAGGTGTTCAAAATTACCTTGACACGCTCTTATTCTTTTAACAATAAAGTCGCGTCAAGATCATTGTGAACACCTGGCCCGCTTAGCAACTTCTTCTGCTGACTGTAAGCAAGTGTTTTTCCTTCCAGTATGGCCTCTTCAAAGAAAGATTAAAACAATATTTATAAGCAAACGGTGCTCAAATGTCATATCAATCGAAACTGTACAAAGACTTAAAGAAACAGGGTGGCAGAATAAGCACTTGTCCATACAACTTGACAGAACATAAGCAATCAATAACACCTTTTGAGTGCGTATGGCATGTGCACGTGACACCAACACACCGATCCACTTGACATCGTACACTTGTCGTGTAAGAACTGATCCGACAGTATTACGTCTCCTGCGCTCTTAAAACCATGGATTTGTAGGATTTCATTTGAACAAATATGCGTTGTTTACCGGGAAACAGCAAACCAAGGAAAGAGACCTCGTTCCGAATATTCTGGCATTATTAGCTCTGGTACAACACACCGTCTAACGCGTTGTAAACTGCATCGTTAGATATGAGTTGGGCGCAAACGAATCGCTTCTCTTTCCGGGTTAACGAGGTAATTATTTAAGAAGGTGTCGTTGACTTTGCACCGGCTACTGATCTTGATCATCACAATCATTAAAATTTTACAGAACTGAGAAATAAACGACTGGGCGCCTAATAGATGAAAGTATCGAAAATTTTATTCATTTGGTAAATGTTTCTAGTACCTAAATCACGCTGCCCTCATTAACTTTTGCAAACAGGCACATTCCGCGACGCGTTCGACAGTTCTGGAGGCTGCTATGTTCTGTCACACCTAAAAACCTGGAACACTGTGACGTCATAGCAGTGATCTCGAGTGGTTGACGCGGTGTAGCGCGACGTTGATGTGGGGAGCTCGTGCAGCAGCCGCGAGAGCCGCGGGGGGTGTAGCCAGAGACGCTTCCGCCTATGGTGGCTGTGTCATACCTGGAACATGTGACGTCACGGCACTGACCTCGAGGTAGACGGGCGAGTCGGGCGCGAATGTGTCGTTGACGCGGTGTAGCGCGACGTTGATGTGGGGGAGCGCGTGCAGCAGCCGCGAGCCGCGGGGGGGTGTAGCCAGAGACGCTTCCACCTATGGTGGCTGTGTCACACCTGGAACATGTGACGTCACAGCACTGACCTCGAGGTAGACGGGCGAGTCGGGCGCAAACGTGTCGTTGACGCGGTGTAGCGTGACGTTGATATGGGGGAGCGCGTGCAGCAGCCGCGAGAGCCGCGGGGGGGTGTACTCGTCGGAGACGCCCGAGCCGCCCATGGTGGCTGTGTCACACCTGGAAATGAAAGAAAGACATGTGTTAAAGTACAATCAGAGGTTTTTTTGTCTATTCTATTAGTGTCCCACAGCTGCGCAAAGGCCTCTTCCCTTCATTCGACCAATTGTGAACAAAAACGTTTATTTATATGCAGTTACAGGTTATAAAAAAAATAGTTTAGAGTCAAGACCGCAAAGAAAGACGTCGTTTTAGGGCACACAGAGATTTTTCTCGGACAGAAACTAGTGTAGGTATTAACCTTTCATATGTATGTGTGTGGTGGTCAAAAATTGTGGGTTCAACCCTAGGTTGTACTGTACCTATAGAGCAGATAAAATCGTTCTCGAAATGGGAAAACGCAAAAAAATGGCTAAAAAATCTGTCAGGATCCTTATCATACTCGTACACCGACAAGAAGTTAACCGAGGGTTTGGCGCTATAACAACAAATATGTAACAACACGAACCCTGAGGGTTCCGTACTTTTTAGTACATATTTGTTGTTATAGCGGCAGGAATATATCATCTGTGAAAATAACTGTCTAGCTATCGCGGTTCATGTGATAGATCCTGGTGACAGACAGACGGATAGCCGGACAGACAGACGTACAGTGGAGTCTTAGTAATAGGGTCCCGTTTTTACCCTTTAGGTACGAAACCCTAAAAAGGAGTTTACTGCAGATTTCAGAGTAAATATTATATAATTGCATGTAGGAACCTAAATTTAGTAAGGTATAAACCTTACTAAATTTAACTAGCTACATAGTTTTTACTGTGACAAAGTCGCGTCCTTTGCCCAGTTTATTTTTAATTCTCACCGCGTTGAGAAAGTAGGGCAATGTGTCTATGTCGCTGTCAAGAGATCGAAGGGATCTCGACGACGTGCCAATCGCTTTGATGTGTGAGTGTACTGTTACAGACGACGGATTAGTGAGGTATGTAACCCTGTGAAAGGGCAAAATTAGATAGTAGCATGGTCTAATAAAACATGGTCTTCCAGGCCTACGTCACAATAACATTGCCACTTTATTTCAACATAACATGTTACATGGGTACATTATACCTATGGTTAATAAGTTAAAATATTTCTTTATAATTTTATAATTTTCATTTATATGTATTTTAGCTTAAATTTTACAATAACACGTCATTTTTAATTACTCGTTAGCAATATCTTCCGATTCACGAAAGAAATTTCAGACTTTCGGGTAATTCTGTTTATACTACTGGCAACACAGGATAGCGCTGTGCACATTTGACAATTCGGATCTAGATAACTTCATGCCCTGACCGTCATCCTTGTCGAACGCGTGTTAATTGTTATTTCCTTCTCGCTCAGTGTCAGCAGTCGCAGTGTTTTCCAAACTTTTCACGCCGTAAGCTTGGTAATTAATGTGTAACTGTGAATTAGTTTTTCAAACGTTTGTCTTGTATAGATAAATAAAGTTTAATTTAATACATTAGATTTGTTTTATTTTACTATGTTTCTACATGAATAACTTAAAATTAATGCCGTTAAAATAATTTTCACCGTTGGTTAAAATTCTCCCACATTTCAAAGTTTGAGAACCTGTAAACAGCATGATGACGTAGGCGCGTGTCAGTTAGGTCATACGCGAATCTCGGAATGGAGTACCAGGCGGAGTATATTATTATACCATGGATAGTAGTTACACTCGCCATCAGATATATCGGAGCTGCCAAAGTGCTCAAAAATATCAGAACACGCACTCTAGCGCCTTCACAATATGTAGAGGCGTGTTCCTGTTCAGATATTTTGTGATCACCTTGGCTGCTACGATATATCTGATAGCGACGGTAATACGGTCCAGGAATTTGTTTTCTTGGCCCCTTCGTTTATCTACACAGTGACGATAATATGAGATCCCTAATGTTTTTCATATTGGAAGTAGCAATAAATCCTGTTCCTTGACTATACGCAACTGTAAATAAACGTAAAAGTTTTATTAAACAGTATAAGAATAACGAAATGTCCCAATAAAAATGTTAGGACACTTAAGTAAACAATATTAGCACACGGTTTCCATTTAAGGGCGAACCTCACCAGACACACCTGGTGAGGTGTAAATGCACATTTAGGTACACAAAGAGCACATGTACACAAAGAGCACATGCACAATTGCACACGTGTGTTTTCGTCGTACCTAGGTACTGCTTATGCATTTGTTGTATATTGGGTCATTCGGGTCTTTGAAATAGATTCTTCAATAAAACTGTCCCTTTTTATTGTGTCCGATGTTTCCCTACTGTTATACAATTACTGCAGGGCCTCTTACAATTGAAACATTTTGTCAATCAATTTGGCCTCTAACACTTGACACAATCAATTTAACTATCCGTTTATGGCATGGCAGTGACATTAAAAATACGCGACGTTTATGTAAAGTTCCCGAATATCGGTCGACGTTTCATAATGGCGGCGACCGTGCCAAGTTCGAAAATGAGGACCGACGGCTGATAAGATTGCTAAACAAACAAAGTTGGCACTTACTACAGATAGAAAGGGACAAAGACATGATAACTAAAGAAGTGTTCAATCCACTTTAAATAATTATTGAATAATTTGTTACGACATAAAATAACGTTTAAGTATATTGACAATCGCAAACGGATCACCTCTCGCTACAGTGAAAGAAGAAGGCAGGGCACTGAGAGGGAAGGAACAACTTTAAGATGCATCTTAAAGTTGTTCCTTCCCTCTCAGTGCACATTAGTCTACTTATGACAAGTAACTGATACTGATATGAATGTTGTCAAACAAATACAGTGGTATTACTAAAAGAAATTAATAACTAGCTTAAATCTAAAATTTAAAGAGCTGTCAAAGAGATTATCGTGGAGTCCATAAGTTGGTTAGACGAGATCTGCCGTACCCGTACAACAATTAAGTAGGTAGTCAATATCATTAGCATATATGTATATTATTGAATAAAGCCCTTAACTGGCCAACCACACTTGCAAAATTTGAACAAGACTTGAAATTGCACTATTAACATACCATAAAAGGATAAAACTTTGCCCTTTAACTGTGTGTAACTGAACTGTGACGCGGTGGGCAAAGTTATGTTAAAGGGCAAAGTTTTATACTTTTACGGTACAAATTATAGTAAGTCAGTTATTTTACTTGCCATTTCCATTATCTCTCAAAATGAACTACTTCGCTCCATACGATACTTCCACAAGGTAAATATGGTGATTAAAAGTGTTTGTGTATTCTACCGTAATTTAATTTGGTGTTAATGCTCGAACGGTGCGCCGTTAGCTATCAATTAAGATGGAAGATAAGACAGGTATCGTTCACGTTTCATTAACGAAACTAACAACGTTATGTTGGAAATACGAACCTCGCTTTTTTGCGGATTATTACTCCCTCCTTTGTTGTATTGGACTCGCGACTGCCTAAACTCTAGAATCGGCGCAGGAACTATATTTAACTCAAGCGACTGCCCTCTAGGCTCACTCCGCGATTTCGTCGCGTCGCTACAAGTACCTGCGGCCCACACCAATTTTGGTGTCTAGCAGCAGTAGTTCTACGGAACGGACGCCTGCTCGCGCTTACGCCACCTTGCGGTCTAATCTGTCGTAACAGATGTGTTTGGTTAGAATTTGAATTGAATTTTTCTGTACCTTGTACTATTATTTATTCTGTGCCTCTGGCCTTTAGATCTATGTAGGCCCTTGAGATTACTACTAGGTTCCACTAATCTAGCTAGATGACACTTCGCCTTTGTAAATTTCGTCGAAATCGTTAAAACCGTTCCCGAGAGCCCTGACAAGCGTAATAATTCTGGTAATAACTATGAACTAAAACTCAAACAACACGGAAGCTCAAAAGCATAGCTGTTAAGCGTCGTAATTTGTACAGTCAAAGTCTAAAATCTCGACATAGACAAAGCGTTAAAAATACATGTACAAGACCTGATTCCTAGACATTCAAATAGTATAGAGGTTGGCCAAAAAATAAGTGCGTTCCCACTGCCAGGGAGGTATTGGGATTATACTGAGCAACTTTTTCCATGAGACCAACCCCGAAATCGCAAAAAAAATTGGCTGTTTCATACATTTTGGCTGGTCCAGTTTCTAAAAGTCTCTACAAAAGATTCGGGTCTCTAAAGGTGGCCACTGACGAGCCTTCCAACAGTCCAAATAGCGTGGCTGCAATCCAAAATCGGTCCGTGAATGTCAAAAACGTACAATGTTTAATATTAGGATGCCGTCCATTTGGATGAATCCATTGTAACGGCATCCATTTGGAAGGCTCGTCAGTGGCCTGCTTAACAAGTTCAAAAGAACTCTAGGTTACACTGAGAGAAAAATCACCACCAGGAATTAATAAACAGTTCTGTACTGGGGGAAAAAATGAAGTTTTAGTAGTAATCATGGAAGTTTCACTATTTCTGTAAAATTTATTTATTTCTACAAACAGCTCAGTAATACTAAATCTAATTTCAGCAAACAGACTTTAGTAAATGGAGCATTAAACAAAGTTCAGTATTTGTTACAATCCATTTTTATTACTACTAAAATTCTCCGATTTTTACTAGTAAAGTTTGTGATTTTTGGAAAAAAGCATCTGTGATTTCAAGTTATGATTTTAGTAAATGTCTCACTTACATAGTTTTGTAATATCTAAAAAACGAGTTCGCGGGAATAACATTACCCCATTTAAAATAACAATTCAGTTGTTACTATAGCGACATTACAAAGTTTACTGGTATTTAGTAGATAGACTTGTTGTGTTTATGTTCATTGTTGTACCAATCACTAAACGAGTTTTGTAATACCAACACAGCGAAACGAATGTTAGTGATTTTAGTAAAATTTACTACTTGCTACGTTCATTTGGTTAGAGTTAGTATTGTGTCGGATGTCGGGCGGGCGTGTCTCGTGTCTTCTTTGTTTAAAACATACTTAAGTTAAATAATAAATTTAGGATATATTGTGGGCCATGGACATATTAACCCGCGACCTACTGTGTAGTTGGGGTCTACAGGAATATATTGTTCTGCAACTTCGAGCTAGCTGTTGTTATTCTAGTGATAATGACATCATAGGTAAATCTAAACTGTTTGCAATTCCAACCTCCCTAGCACAGGTGCGCCGCGAGAGGATGTTGCGCGCGTAATAACTACTAGTCTCTTTCTGACTGTATGAATAAGAAAGGAATGGGTAGAATATCTCGACAGGCTTTTATAGTGCCTCTTTAGTACAGAGATATACTACCAAATGCTTTTTTATTCATACAGACAGAAATAGAGACGGGTAGCTACCACGCGCGCGACATGCTCTCGCGGCGCCCGTTTGCTAGGGGCGGAGGAATTGCAAACAGTTTAGTTTTTGCCTGTGACGTCATTATCTCTAGAATAACAACAGCTAGCTTGGAATCGCAGTACAGTTTAGTAAAACCTATGACGTCATCGTCTCCGATATTGCTAAAGCACGCTTAGAATTACAAAACGGTTAGTTTTCACCCATGACGTCATCACCTCCGATATTGCTAAAGCACCTCTCGGAATAACAAAACCAAATTTCTGAAATTACTCTAGCATACTTCAAATTACAAATATAGAAGTTGTATTTCCTACTAAATGGAAATTGCAAAAGTCAATTTGTTCCTATTAGTTGACTCTCCTTGTCCCCGGATTAAGTTTTATTTTTGTAATTCTAAGTGTGTTTTTGTTAGTTTTTTCTCTCAGTGTAGACTTAATTATAAGAGTCTGAAAAACTGAGTCGAGTCTTGAAGCAGAGGACTCAAAGGACTCGAGTCGTAACCAACACTACTTTGGGCGCGTTGTTTTATCCGCTACTACATATATTGATGCCGCCTGTACCTACGAACGTACCTACGCAACCGATGACAGCTTGATCTGATTATACCAGAAAATCAGGTATATCGGGCGAGGACGAGAAAATTAATTTGCGGTTAGTTTTATTTTTATCCACGCCAGACGCAGAATGACCACACGCCTCACTTAGAATAGATCTGTGCTTAGTGGACTGGAAAACGTACCGCTTCTACAATATTTACACACAGTATTACTAACGAAAGCTTTTACTATCATAAAGTCATTACTACAATCGTTAACACCAGCATTTTAGGTGTAAAGAAGACCGATCGTATCCGGAACACCACACTGCGCTCAAAAACCCGCATTGCTGACGCTGGCGAGAAGACTACTAGGCTCAAGTGGGACTAGGCTAGTCACGTCTGCCGCTTGCATCCAGGTAGGCCAGTGACGCTACCAAGTGAATGCCAGGAGAAGGGCGAGGACGCGGCTGCCCCAGACGGAGATTAACATTAACATTAATATTAACATTATAGAACATTCTTACACAGATTGACCAAGTCCCACAGTAAGCTCAAGAAGGCTTGTTTTGTGGGTACTCAGACAATAATTATAATATATAAATACTTAAATACATAGAAAAAAACCATGACTCAGGAACAAATATCTGTGTCATCACACAAATAAATGCCCTTACTGGGATTCGAACCCAGGACCATCGGCTTCACAGGCAGGGTCACTACTACCACCACTAGGCCAGACCGGACGTCACGGTCGACCGGTCGGAGATGGCGGGACGACCTAAACACGTTCCTCAACAACGGGCCGGAAGACACTAGATCGGGACTTGTGGAGATCAAGGGTAGAGGCACAGAATAAGTAAAAGTACTACCGTACAGAAAGGACACTTCCTACAAAACCGAAGTTTGACAGCGATTCAGGGTCGAATCATGATATCCCTTTCTAACTTATGGCACTATCCCTTTCGGCTATTTAGGGTTGTCAAAATTCAAGTAATTAACTTATCTGTGGTCGTGCACGCAAAGTTGACGTCAAGTTGTGTCAGCCTAATAATTGCTCAGAGCAATGCTGAGCCGAACGGAGCCGAGTTTACCCGAAGTCAGGAGTGTCTCCCCACTGGTAGAGGCCTTTGCCTAGCAGTGGAAAATCACGGCACGATTCGGAAAATGAATTAGATTTCTACTAGACTTCAACAAGTTACGATTCGGATAATTTAAAGATATTTGTAAGATAGATATGTCAAATTTGACGTTTCCGCTATTCTGGAGGTCCTCTTGAACGATTTCGACAAGTTATGACTTAGATATCCAAGTCACATCTAGTCGATATCTAATGTAGATCTAGTTGATCTCTAAATCGTCTCAAGATCTTGTGATTATCTCGAAATCCTAATAGGCCTGTCAGAATACGCTAGTAAATAAATAAATAAATATAATTTCAATCGTTATCCGGGCCTGACAAATTAATTTGGGCCAAGTATTTATATTCATTGCTTGCGTGAGACCCAGCATGACTTGCAAAGCCAAATTTGGTCACTCTAAGCTCAAATGGATGGCCGTGTTTCTACTCCCTAAGGGGCTATTCATAAATTACGTCATTTCAAACTAGGGGGAGGGGGGGTCTGGACATCGGATGATGGTAGCATGACGTAGGAGGAAACAGGGTCATTCGAAGCATGATTTGGATGATTTTAGGCCGGGGGGTTCAAAAATCGTCAAAAAACGATGACGTAATTTATGGACAGCCCCTAAGTCGGTTAGCCTAGCACGCAACAATATGTCATGGCATGACACTGTTAATGCCATTTTAAATTTAGAACTCTCACCTCCATAATTTATATAGGTACCTCTGTAAAAATAAAAAGTTTGAAAAGGAGGATTTAAGGCGCGCCGCTAAAGTATATAGAGCAAAGAATATAATACTCACATATAGAGTTAGACCCAGCTAAGATGGCAGCGATTTTGATTGCCCACACTGTGTAAGTGTTATTTTAAACATCAAACTTCTATGAAATTATGACGTTTAAATAACACTTGCACAGTCTGTGCTATAAAAATCGCTGACAACTTAACTTGGTCTAACTCTACCATAATTGGTATGAAGACACAGTATTTCACGCCAATGACAAAAACATTTTAATTTTAGAGAGAATTTGAATTTGAAATTTGCCTTTAGGTGCTAGTGCACAAATCACGCGAGGTTCGATAGGGGGAGGGGGGTCACGAAAAAATCACGATAGATCTCGTTGGGGGAGGGGGCGTATAAGGAAACCTCACGTGTATTTTTCTACAGCGAATGAAACTAAGAAAAAAAAACCTACCACATGAGTAGATACTTTTTCTCGGTTTCGTTAAACATAAATCTTCACTCTGCACTTCAAAATAGCGAGTCTATTTAACGAAAATAGAAATATAAACAAGATTTTCTATAAACAATACTATTTATCTTAAAATTAGGTAGAATGAAAAAAAAAACAACAAAATACACGTGAGGTTGTGTGGGGGGAGGGGGGTAGCCAAAAACCTCACCAAATATCACCAAGGGGGAGCGGGGTTCAAAAAGTAGCCGAAAACACCTCGCGTAATTTGTGCGCAACCCCTAATGGTTTACAGATCACATTATGACCAACATTATCGCTATACAAAAACATTGTTTCCCAGGAGTGCACACCAAATTAGCATGGTGGCGTGAATATCCCATCTGGCGGCCCACCGCGTGGCACCCACGTGGCGCTTATCAGATGTAACAACTGTCATGCGTCTCTCTCACTCTGTGCTGTGTAGGACAGTGTAGAAAGAGATAGATGATTTGTCGCGTGACAAGGAGTGGTGGTTCTAGCCCTTCAATGGTTTATTTCTCGTTTTTTTTATAAATATAACTACCTACTGGCAGGGCCGTTTTAAACTATGTTGGGGCCCATGGCACATAAGAATTTGGGGCCCTTTTGGAAAGTAAAGAAAGCGAATTAAACTAACATTTTTCAACTATGATCTTCTATTTATTATAGGGTAATCAAATATACTCTTACTAGTGTTACTGTCTGTCCTTCGGGGCCCTCTGAGGATGGGGGCCCTGCGCACGGGCCCCGTGTGCCCTTATGGTAAAGACGGTACTGCCTAGTCGTATGTAATTGTATCACGAGATTTTAGAAATGTTGAATGCTTGATTAGGTATATTGACGAAGCCAGCGTTGTCGAATTTTGCCACTGTACTGGTATGACATGTAAAATTTTGTTTTTGGTGATTAAATTTTGTACTACTTAGTACAAAATAAAGCGAGAGGTCAAGCTAAAACAATAACAATATAAACTCACCAGAAGAAGCAAGAAGTTTTCGGCTACGACGACATGGCGGCCAGTGAGTCACGCCCTCACTGAGGACATCTGCGGACAACACAACACACTAGTTAAAAACATGGTAGTCGGCCTGGACGGCATGGGTAGGTTTATCAATAAAGAATGTTTCTTAGTTTTTTTACAACCAGAAAATTTTAAAGAGTTGTATAATAAAATAATATTACAGTCTAACAGGCCTATGCGGATTTCGAGATAATCACTTGTGATCTTAAGACGATTTAGAGATCAACTAGATCTACATTAGAGATCGACTAGATGTGACTTGGATATCTAAGTCATAACTTGTCGAAATCGTTCAAGAAGACCTCCAGAATCGCTCGATCGAATCGATCTTACAAATATCTTTTAACTATCGGTATCGTAACTTGTTGAAGTCTAGTAGAAATCTAATTCATTTTCCGAATCGAGCCGTAAGTCATAAAAGCATTTTAGACAGACTGCTGAGAAGAGAAATAGGGCGATAATTCTCGGGAAGGCTCTTGTCACCTCCTTTATGAACGGGAACTATTGCAGCTACTTTCCAGCACTCCGGAAAAGAACCCGATGAAATGCTGAGGTTAAAAATATGTACAAGTGGTTTGACGATATAGTTTTTTAGGATTTTTAAAATACTAGTTTAGTTTATCAATGCCGGACGCGCAATCAGGGTTTAAGGACATGATTAATTTTTCTACTTCAGTATCGTCGGTAGGATTTAAGAACATTGATCGAAGAGGGGAGTTTGTTAAGGCTATTTCAGTCGCAAGTGTGGCCTCACTCTTGTTTTTTTCAGAGAGTATAACATTTGCTAGGTTTTTGCCCACTGAGGAGAAGAATTCATTGGTGTGATTTAGGGAGTCAGAAAAATTAGGCTTGATGGTGGCTAGTTCATGGGGTGTATGCCTATCCCGATTTAGGTGAGATATGTCTCTAATAATTCTCCAAAGTTTCCTCGGGTGTTTTTTATTATCCAAAAGTTGTTTCCGGTCATAACCATCCTTGGTTTTTCGTAAAATGCTTATATTTAAAAATTTCTATATCTAGTATAAGTTATTTTGGCTATTTCATTATGGGGGTGTTTCCTGTGATTGATATGTAGTTTGTCCTTAACTCTAGAGCATTTAATCAAGCCTGGAGTCATCCAGGGTTTTATATAAATTTATTATAGGTTCAAATTTTACTGACAAATTATGGACATTTTTCTTGTATGGCTATGGTTTTAAAATGTCCATCCCATGACTGACAAGTCGAGGTTGTATGTTCATTTAGGATCTGACTGAGATCAGTCTATATCCTTCGAAATAGGCAGGACTTATAGACTTATAAGTACTTAATTACCGTATGCAGCGAATCATATAGTTACAAGACAGATTTTTTTTAGGGTTCCGTGTCCGTACCCAAAAGGTAAAAACGGGATCCGCTGTCCGTCCGTCTGTCTGTCGCCAGGCTGTAACTCAGGAACCGTGATAGCTAATAGACAGTTGAAATTTTCACAGATAAAATACATCATCTGTTGCCGCTAACAACAAATACTAAAATGAAAATAAAAAAAATATTTAAGTAGGGCTCCCACACAACAAACGTGATTTATTTGCCGTTTGCGTAATGATACGAAACGCTTCGTGCGCGAGTCCGACTCGCACTTGGCCGGTTTTTTGTTTTTGCTTTTTCGGACCTATCGTAAAGCGCTCAATGCATATTAAAGCATCCGATTATACATTTTAACACGTTTTAATACGTCACATAATCCAAAAACAAAATAATCTCGATTTTCTCTCATTTTCGTCTATCTTTCACAAGCTCCAATCTTTAATATCATTCAAATCTGCACTTTAAACCCTTTCAATAAGGCTGTATTTAGAACTGTATGACAGTACAACTCCCTTCCCAAACAGTTGGTACAGGAACCCTCGTCATACTTGCCCTACATAATGTACATAAACAAATGTTAGGGGTTTGTGTGGATGTGTAATGATGTGCGAGTAACCCGCAGGCTGTGAATGTAGTGTGATACTAAAGGACTTATAAATGATATGAGAATTAATGATGTACAGAATATGTAGTGCATAATTATTAATTATTTTCCTTCGTATTTTCACGGAAACGTACGAACGTGTCTTGCTACTTCAGCCAGTCTCGGTACAAAAAGTACTGACATTGACTGAACTAGCATGACAAATACGAACGTTTCCGAGAGAATACGATGGAAAACAATTATGCACCACATCTGTATTACTTTCATTACGGATAACCTATTGGTTATTTGACGATGAAGTTAATTATAATTTTTCTACTCGTCGACTATAATCTGTGTATTACAACTTCATATACAACTCTATAACCTTTACTCTTTTCAACTTTGGATAGTCTGTGGCACTTCCGACTCAACTATAATAATTGTATCGATACGGTTTAGTCCATTATAAAAATTTTGAAATTAGAACTTCATACATTTCGATAAAATATTGCTTGTTTAAGGAGACTCGACTCAACACAAATTAGCCAACGATGGCGTTTCGGAACCAATACCGTCGCGGCATCTATCATACTTCCGTCTACTTAAACACGCTGCTGCGTCGCCTCTGCTTTGTGATTGGTTGGCCAACACAAACATTTTTTTCACAATGGACGCCCACGAGATTTTCTCTGCATTGAAATTTGTTAGTGTTAAAGTTTTGTTTTATGAGTAAAACTGTGAAAAATACTAAATATACTGGGTCAAGCAAATCTTGTCAGTAGAAACAGGCACGAAATTCAAACTTTCTATGAGACGATATCCCTTCGCGCCTACATTTTTCAAATTTACCGCCTTTTTTTACTAACTAGATCTGCTTGACCATCTATAAAAATGAGTGACAGCGATGGAAATATGTTGCCCACTCCCACTACTCCTCAGGAAACTTTATTAAATTGAGTCTTTCATCATTCACTAGTAGAACTAATAAGTATTGCATTAGGTACATTGGATTAATTTTGGTAACACTATATTTTAGATTTTTTGCCCGAAATTACCCCATGCATTTTTAAAAATATACACAATAGTTTTTCATATTATCTATTTTACTATTTCAGTTAACTTGAGTCAAAGAAGTCAGATAGTAGAAGTAGAATGTATGGTATTATTGACTACTTATTTTATTTAACTCGTAGAAATAGTATTGTATACAATAGTGATATAATCAAGCTTTTCAATCTCGGTACTCGACTGAAAAACTCTCTATTATATCACGATTGTATAAAATACTATTGTATATCGTTAATAGAGTACGTATTAACAATAAACAGTGCGTAAATAAAGCCTCCCACTCACGGTTCATTGCTCTAACAACAATTGCATTCCCGTTAACGGACGCATTGTGACGGATGCAATATGGAATAGAGGCAATAGAGCAAGGTGATGCTTAACACTTTCATTAGATTTCTAGTTTGATCCTTCTATAAGTATATTATTTTGTGAGGATTTTGTTTTTATCCCGGATAAAGAAGCATTCCTCTGTATTTGGCGAGAATAAAGAAATATATGTATTCAATCCATGAACCTCGAGTAATAATATTATGGTTCCATCGATACTGTCGATAATTTCGGCAACGTAAATTAGGTGGGAACCTGGGAGCATAAATAGGTAAGTATAATTTAAATTATTTGAGGTTAAGCGAAGGTTTTTAGGTATTTTAGATATTGTAAGGTAAACAAACGAATAATACCTCAAAACATAAAAATTATGGCCTCTAGACCCATACCCATAATCAGAAACGGTTAGAGACCAGGTATATTTAATTATGTATACAGTTTTTAAGCCACACTAAGGTTTTGTGCATTAATTTTTAATTCATCTTGAATTTCTTCGCATATGTACCAATGCGATTTTTTTTCAGCAAGAGATAGCAAAATATCAAATTATAATGAAGTGCTCAAGTATTTAATGCAGTAGAAAGTAATTCCACGTATCAACTTGATAACGACTCCCGAGTGTATGACTCAATCCAGCAATCTCGTAATACCATAAAACCACTTCTGTTTTATGTACTAACAAAACTAAACTAACCTAATGTCAACCTTATGTCTTTGTAGTAAGGTTCTAGAATGGTCAGTTAATTGTGCCATCGATACCGGTCCCAGCTTTCATTGCCAAGTGCACCGTTTGCAGTGTTATTGCCAAAGCATATTTAACCTTTAGCGATTACGCTTTCTAATATGGACTTAACTAGTCTGAAAATAGAGCTGTTTTTACAATGAGACAGGTTGACTTAGACAGTTTATCAGATACCCTTTAAGGAAAGAAAATATGTCACACGCTTCACCTGCTGGTCTAGAATGTATTAGGTAATGTGGGTTTTTGCTAAGTCTATATACGACTTAACGTAAGGAATTATCACGCTACTGAGGAGTTTAAGGGTGGATCAATAAAAAACAGTGAATCGATTATTAACCAAAATTATTTTCAGTCAAACAGAGTATCAGGGCCTATCGCAAATTTTGTTAATATTTGCTTTATTTTATTACAGGCGAAAGACACGTTGGTAAAGGAACATCGTTTTTCCATATTGGGAATAGACCCCTCAACTCTACCATAGAGATAAAAATACATAGAGTGCTCAGTCCGTACATCAGTTTTAGTACCAAAACGACTATTATTTTCGTAGTCGCCATCTAGCATCGAGTAGCGGAATTATCAGTACTGCTACTTGAAAAGTCTATAAAAAAATATATATATACAGAGAGATTTTTTCATAACTCATATAACTTTCACAAGGAATCCTTCGACGCGAGCCTGATTCGCACTTGACGATTTTTATTTTTATTCGCCACAATTATGGAGCGACTACATTGTGCGATGTAATTTAATTCACAGTTTTTAGTCTTATGCATAATCAACGTAATCATCCCATTTTTGCACTACATACAGTCAAGTTAAATAGAGAGTTACTGTCATGGTAAATTATGTAGCTACAGTACATTTTCTGCCATTTTTCGACAGACGATTAAAACTGTTAGAACGCCATTTGACTTTGATCCTTATTCTTTCACTGATATGTGTTAACTTGTTAAATATTAATATTAACGCCATCTACTCGAGAGTAGGCTGAAGGTTATGGCGCCATCGCTCGAAAAGATTGCACCATACCTTTGGCCTATAGTCGAGTAGATGGCGTTAATATTGATATTTAATAAGTTAACACATATCAGTGAAAGAATAAGGATCAAAGTCAAATGGCGTTCTAACAGTTTTATCTTCTGTCGAAAGATGGCAGTAAATTTACAGTGGCTACATAATTTACTCTGACAATCCGTCTCTATGCACTCTATTCTCTTTTATATAACTTACTCAAAAATATGGCCTATAGTTCTTAATTCGCTGACATAAGAGCTATGGGAGATATTTTTATGTTTGATGTGTGCACTCATATACATTTGTATGTACAGTCGATCTAAAACATACGTACAATACGTACATACATAGATGAACTACAAAATACTTACTTATAACTTTCCGTTAAGCAATAAACCTACATTAAAATACGAAATCAATATTCACCGACACCGTTAAAATACCTATAAATCACAACATTCACAACTAATGGTCTCCCACCATCATTATCACTCATTCAAAACCACTATAGTACAGTGTTCTCTTTCGCACATAACTCGTTCTGCCCAACTAGAGCGAGACAATAAAATGTAATGCTTTTTAAAATAAACGGGACGAACGTCTTTTGTTATTTTTAATTTGACGCGAGTTGAAAAGTTGAGTGTTAAAGTGGGCCAACTAATGAAGGAAGATATATTTGTTTTTATTTCATTTAAATTATGATGATCGTTGAGATATTGTTTGTAAGTAATCAAATTCAAACGCCAAAACTTAAAACAACATACACAACCTTTACTGTACCCAAAAGCGGTAAATGATCTTTTTTTTTGCATACCCATTGATATTGTGCTACAGCTTGTACCTATGTCAGTTCTGTGTCAATGATGTACCTATTATTATACATACATAATATCCGGATTTATTACTTTCGCTGTAACATATGCAGATTATGCACTTTGAAAGGTCCGTAATATGCACTTACTTACTATTCCATGATTTCATTCTTTAATTTACTTAGGTACCTACTTCTAGCAATTTAAAAAGTCAATTTTGCTTCATCAGGTCTTACAATGTTTTTTTACTAAAGTCAAATTATTTTTGAATACATCCTCCAAAAACTCACGATAAATCGTACTGGTGTTACATTACCTATTATTCGTTTTTACACCAAGTCAGATTATACTCGTATTTTCAGCATATACCTACTACGGAAACAAGCAATATTCACGATTGGAGATCCAAACATTATTGGTCTTTTCCGCGATGTAATTATTAGTACGCCAATACCTAGTAAGGTGTGTAGATCATCTATAATTCTATAGATAAACGCATCTAGGAGTAATCTTGGGTAGAAGAACTATTTTAACCTTGTAAACATAATCGTTAGAAAACATCAATATGCGTAAAAAACTTGAAAACAGTACATACTACCTATATGCCAAGGGCATAAGTATCGATGAGATAAATTGTAGCCAAGGAAGTTAGAATGTTGTTGTATTTTCAATTGGGTTGAATTTCATTTGTTCCAAAATTTTATGAGACTAAAGAAATGCTACCTACTTTGTTTTTAATTAAGGTTGACATTCCATCGAAACTGAGTGTACATCCTAATGTAAATTGGGCGGCACAGGATACTCCTGTGAGCAAACTGCCGGGAGACGTCATCAGAACGGCTACGTTTAAACCAACATTAAATACGTGAGTCTAAATTAAATTCAGTAAATCATGTATAGCACCACAAAAAATACATAGAGTTAGACCAAGAGAAGACTGCAACGATTTTGTTAGCACACGCAGTGCAAGTGTTATTTTAAACGTCGAACTTCTATGAAATTATGACGTATAAATAACACTTGCACTGCGTGTGCTATCATAATCATTGCAGACTTGTCTTGGTTTAACTCTAGCACTTAAAGTGTCATTCTAATATGGAACGTGCTAACTATGTAATCAAAAGTCACTAGTAAATTCACCAGCGGCGAGCGGGCGGTTGAGGGATTCGAGCGGGATTCGTCGGCGATGGCGGGATAACTTGGACTCCTTCTTGAGAGGCTGGCCAGATATTGCACTAAATAGAGACGAGTGGAGGAAGAGGGGGGAGGCCTTTGCCCAGCAGTGGGACACAGTGGGCTCTGAATAATAATAATAAATTCACCAATCAGAGACAATTTCAATATGGCGGTTTGTTTACATAGTTAGCAACTCGTTAGCAAGTTCCATAGAATGACACTTTACAAACTCATGCAGGTTCATAATATGCTACAGGTGGTCTAATCGCAATAAAGGTATATCTTCCAGGCAAACTAATAGTGTTAGAATGAGTATGACAATATGGCGGTAGAATTAGAGCGCGGCCCAGTGGCCGAGGACGTTCCGGCCGCCGGACGTTCGGCCGGATGTCGGATCCCACCGTCCGTCGTTATCGCAGCTCTACTGATTTATTCAGTTTCGATTTCGTGTGAAATTGTCATTGTTTTTATGGAGGGAATGAAGGAGACTATTAATATTAAGTTTACAGTTTATTCGTTTTATTTAAGTAGAACATTAGAGCTCGAATAGTAGAGAAGAAAGTGTAGGTATGTATGTGATGATGTTATACATAACCTCGTAAGACCCAAGCCAATTATTGCGCTTTTGAATTTGGAACTTTCTTTTACGTTTTTTTATAAGAGTTCATAACTCGAATTTAATGTGTACTTGTACAAGTACTTATTTTAAATGTTGATGTCAATAGCAAAAACATGCACAAGCGGTAACAACATTCAAGTTTCAAAAGAAGTATATCTCTTTTAGAAACCTAAAATACTCCCCTATATTATGATCGTTAGAGTACATATTTTATAAACCTTATCAGATGAAATCTTTTCACTCCACAAGCCCAAACCGATAAACTCTACTATAACTTAGTTTATTTTGAGCCAAGACGTTTAGCGTTAGCTAAATTCATTCGCAAACTGGTATTAGAACATGAAGATTTTAAGCTTTCCGTACCCAACGAGTAAAAACGGGATTCTATTACTAAGACTCCAGTGTCCTTCTGTCCGCCTGTCTGTCACCAGGCTGTAGGCGTACGGAACCCTCGGTGGGCGAGCCCGACTCGCACTTGTTTTTTATTACAAAAAGCCGTAGGTAAATAACCTGATTGTATTGTTCGCGCGCGCTATAACTCCACTGTAAGGACGTAGAAATACTAGAAATGTGTGCCGCCATTAGAGCCCGGTGGGAATTAGATCGCGGCCTAGTCGGCCCAGTAAGCCATTTTCCGGACGCCGGACGTCGGATGCTGACCGGATGCCGGATCTCGATATCGCGGCTCTATTGGTTCCCGCTCTGTCCGGGATTTATTCAGATTGGGTTTGTGTAAAAATACAGTTGGAATGACTGTTCCCACTTTCCTGTAGTACTCGTAGCGTTCAGATGATGATACTCATATATTGATTGGTTGTGTTTAGGAAATGAAACGACGGTAACCGTGCTACAATGAAAAACCGGAAGTTCGAGTCGGACTCGCCCACCGAGGGTTCCGTACTTTTTAGTATTTGTTGTTATAGCGGCAACAGAAATACATCATCACGGTTCATGAGATACAGCCTGGTGACAGACAGACGGATAGTGAAGTCATAGTAATAGGTTCCTGTTTTGGCTGTTTTTCCCCTTGGGCACGGAACCCTAAAAACAATGATTCATTATATAGGTCATCAGTTAGTATGGTGAGGGCCTACCGCACCTCTTCTCACGCAGCGACATGCCTTCTTGCCGGCACCCCGCCTTGGGAGCTGGACGCGGGGGTGCTAGCGGAGAGGTACCGGTGGAGGGCGGAAGCGAGGGGGCGTGGGGAGCCCCCAGACGCGGAGGAGGCCGAGGGTGTCGCGGGCAGCCGCGGAGCGCCTACGAGAGCGATGGAGGGATGCCTTGGAGGATAACCGGTATGGAACCCGAACCATAGGGGCTATTCTCCCGGTAATGGACGAGTGGGTGGACCGGAGCAAGGGGGCCCTGACATACAGGGTAACGCAGGTGGTGTCCGGACACGGCTGTTTCGGACACTACTTGCACAAGATACAGAGGGAGCCGGGGCCTCAGTGCCACGAATGTGGAGCGGCGGATGACACGGCCCAGCACACTCTAGAAGAGTGCAATCGCTGGGCCGTGGAAAGAGCTGCCCTCAGGGCGGTCACGGCCCGGGGGTAGCGGACCTCTCGCTACGCTGCATAATAGCGGCGATGCTGGGTAGCGAGAGGAAATGGGAAGCGGTGGCCTCCTTCTGCGAAGAAACCATGTCACAGAAGGAGGAGGCGGAGAGGGTGCGAGAAGCGGCTGCTGACGCGCTTCCTCTCCGACGTAGACGGCAGGGTCGAAGGCAAAGAGCGTATGCTCGCCTCGAGCCCCAGTAGGGTCAGCGGGTTCCGTACCCGCATTGCACGGCCCCATACACGTCGGAGGAGGGGGGATCAAGCGTTTCTGATCCTCCCCCATTGTAAGGGGGCCCCTGGCGATAAGCCGGGGCTGCCGGAGGGCGCCGTGGTGGAATGTCATCCCAGTGCGCCCTCACGAACGGCAGAGAGGGTGAAACGCCGGAGTGGGTTTAGTGGGTAGGGCCAAATTCTCCCCCTCTCTTGCCAGGAGAGGGGAAAGGAGCGGCGAGTCCCACACACCGTGCATAAACGCATTCATACTCCGTCAAAAAAAAAAAAGGTACGAAGTTGTGTTACTTAATGCAGCATTCCAACATTTCGGAGTTTTACGAGTGCATATTACATTTAAAAGCGAGCTAAAATTAGTGCTCCATCAGGTGATTAATTTCGGACCTCTGCATAGTAAAGCTTACTTCTGTAATAAACCTTGAGGCCAGTATTGCCAGATTAATTCCGAACCTGAGGTTATTAGTAATAAGTAGCGATGGGTTAGTTTGGTAAACAATGAGCCACCAGTACACAATTTACCATTGCTTTTATTGGAAAATGCGACATCGCCGAGCTATGATAAAAAAAAATCAAACAAAACACCGGACAAGTGCGAGTCGGACTCGCCCATCGAGGATTCCGTACTTTTTAGTATTTGTTGTTATAGCGAACAGAAATACATCATCATCTGTGAAAATTTCAACTGTCTATCTATCACGGTTCGTGAGATACAGCCTGGTGACAGACGGACGGACGGACGGACAACGGTGTCTTAGTAATAGGGTCCCGTTTTACCCTTTGGGTAGGTACGGAACCCTAATAGAGCTAACCTCTACTTGACATTATGTATAAGTTATTCTACTAATAATATACTAGTCCCGGAACCTGGGGTTATTAGTAGGTACTAAGTAGCGATGGGTTAATCTGGTAAACAATGAGCCACTAGTACACAATTAACCATTGCTTTTATTGGAAAATGCGACATCGCCGAGCTATGATAATAAAAAACAAATAGAGCTAACCTCTACTTGTCAATGTAAGTTATTCTACTAACAAATTAGCCCCGTCAAAAATTACCATTTAAGCCCCGAACTGTACCCTACCTGGCCCAAATGTTCTAAATATGCCAGCTGCATTGCCATACTGAATGGCTACGGATATTAGTTGGACCAGGTAAGATTCAGCCCGGAGGTCGCAGCCTGTCCCTCAACCGGCGCCCAATCTCCCTGACCAGAGGGCCTACCGCGAATCACGTGCGATGTGTTGCCTCCCTGTCACACTTACGTACGAATTTACATGTGCGACAGAGAGGCAACACGTCGAACGTGGTTCGCGGTAGGCCCTCAGCTTCTTGGCCTCGAAGCACCATTAGTATATTATTTAGTTATTCTATTTAGACTCAAAAAGTCATCATCTTCATCTTCCTCGCGTTGTCCCGGCATTTTGCCACGGCTCATCGGGGTCCGATTGGCAACTAATCCCAAGAATTGGCGTAGGCCGAAGTTTTCACGAAGCAACTGCCGTCTGACCTTCCAACCCAGAGGGTAAACTAGGCCTTATTAGGAATAGTCCGGTTTCCTCACGATGTTTTCCTTTACCGAAAAGCGGAACTGTTTACTGGAAATGATATTACGTAGGTGACATATCGTCAGGTGACAAGCAAAACTCACTAATTACTAAAAAAATATCAAACAAAAATCAACCTTATGTAAGTACTAATATGGTTCACTATGGCTATGAATTTGTGGTGGTAATTAGTGAGTTTTGCTTGTCCCCTGACGATATTAAGTTCCGAATAACTCATTGGTACGAGCCGGAGTTTGAACCCGCGACCTCCGGATTGCAAGTCGCACGCTCTTACCGCAAGGCCACCAGCGCTAGGCACCAGCAGACTCAAGAAGTAGTAAATAAATAACAAGATATCTCCGCGTCATTAAATCCTTGAGCCCTAAAGTATGAGTTCCCAGGTACGTTTCACAAAGTCCCCGTTCACGTTCAAACGCAAGTTGGTTCGCGTTCAGTGTAAAGTTCCAAATCCCGCGTTTGATTAAATTCCTTGTCAAGTTGCCGCCGGGTTTCCGAAGCTTCGGTTTCACGTCTGCAGAAGATTTCGATTGAAATTACATGATTATTAATAGCAGCGGAGGCTTTTTGGAACTATGGACATCATATGCCGCGATTGTGATTATTTTAGGTAAGAGGTGATACCTATATTTGAACATGAGTGCGAAAGGTGTAACAAAAAAACCGACGACACTGGATCTGAGAAAACAAAGTTTTTTTTATGTCAATTTCAGAAACTGGTAGTAGCCATCAACGAATGTTAGATGATATTTGATATTTACACTATGACTAAGTCACGACTCACGGCTACTAATTTCTGTAAAAAAAATTACCAACAAGCCATTTTCTACTAGCAATCCAAAGAAAATTATCTATCGAGTAGCAATCAATCACACCACTAAGGCATCTGGCTGATTACCCTACTTCCTTTGTCCCTTGTTCAAAACTAGGATGAACCAAATTAAAAAACAAATTAGGCGTTTTTCCGTTCACACTTCCCAACAATCTCCGATACTGGCCGCCAAGAGAAAAGGCTCTAATTAAGAAACACTTGCAACACTGAGCAATATATCAAGGGCCGTTAAAATTAATAGACCCCGTTGGAGCATGCGCTGTGCGCAAAGGAAACTGTGTCGCGTTAAAAAGAAAAACAAACGGAGGTTCAGCGGGAGGGAATTGAAGCGTTATTTCACTTATGAGGTTGTAAAGAATCAATTCGGCACTTAAAAGTTACGTCAGTATTTCACAGATATTTTTTTGATTTCTGAAACCACGTGCACTGAGATCTTAGAAGCTACACCCCGAGGGATCATGTTAATGTGGAAAGGGTTCACAGTGGATCAGGAATCCAGTTGTTTGATAGTAGGTACCTTTTAATGTTATGTCCACCAGAAGTGATATTTTTCTGAAATGTGTTTGACCCTAATCGCTACAGGAAAGTCAGTCACTTTTCGTACCTATTCAGTACAAAAATGCTTCTACTGCACAGTGCCTCACACTGGTGGCATCCCGCCTTTATACATACAACATATATTTGTTAGACAGAAACAACTAAAGTCGTAACGTAACAAAACCGTCCCGAGACCTCTGATTGGCGTTATCCTAATTCAGCCAAGGCCAGCCGTAGACAATACCTAGCTCAATTAGGTATTCAAGCATCGGTCGCGATTTATTGAGCACTTCCTTGCGGCTCCTACTATAATACCTATACCTCTGACCATAGGAATTTCAATGAAATCGGTTCTACCCACTATCGGTACTACTTTGGGTGTAGCTAGACGAGCGTAACTTTGCGAGTTGTGAGCTGCGTAATTTCAGCTGCAGAAATTCTAATGTATGTCGGCAGGCAGACAAGTCATTTTGCGTCGCCGCGCCGTGTGAACCAAACAGGCGTTTTGTATGAAAATGAATGCAGCAGAAATTGATTAACCGAAATTACGCACCTCACAACTCAAAATTTTACGCTATCTGGCTTCACCCAACATTGTTGTACTAGTACGTATATACCTAGTAATCAGTAGCGTGCACAGAGATTTGGGACTGGGTAGGCAAAATTATATCAGAAAACCGGGCAAGTGCGAGTCGGACTCGCGCACGAAGGGTTCCGTACCATAATGCAAAAAAAGGCAAAAAAAAAACGGTCACCCATCCAAGTACTGACCCCACCCTACGTTGCTTAACTTCGGTCAAAAATCACGTTTGTTGTATGGGAGCCCCACTTAAATCTTTATTTTATTCTGTTTTTAGTGTTTGTTGTTATAGCGGCAACAGAAATACATCTGTGAAAATTTCAACTGTCTAGCTATCACGGTTCGTGAGATACAGCCTGATGACAGACGGACGGACGGAAGGACAGCAGAGTCTTAGTAATAGAGTCCCGTTTTACCCTTTGGGTACGGAACCTTAAAAAATGAGAGCTACTAACTCACCAAAAAAATTGCGTGATGGTTTTCATTTTGTTGTCAAGTCTTTTCAATTACTTCTTTTTAGGGTTCCGTACCCAAAGGGTAAAACGGGACCCTATTACTAAGACTTCGCTGTCCGTCCGTCCGTCCGTCCGTCCGTCCGTCCGTCCGTCCGTCCGTCTGTCACCAGGCTGTATCTCACGAACCGTGATAGCTAGACAGTTGAAATTTTCACAGATGATGTATTTCTGTTGCCGCTATAACAACAAATACTAAAAACAGAATAAAATAAAGATTTAAATGGGGCTCCCATACAACAAACGTGATTTTTGACCAAAGTTAAGCAACGTCGGGAGTGGTCAGTACTTGGATGGGTGACCGTTTTTTTTTGCTTTTTTTTTTGTTTTTGTGTTTTTGCATTATGGTACGGAACCCTTCGTGCGCGAGTCCGACTCGCACTTGCCCGGTTTTTTTTTTTTGGCTAAACGAAAGCTTCGAAAACGCATCATTTTTAATAGTTTGCACACACACACACCCACACCCACACCCACAACTTTCACAGATAAAATTATCAATTTTTTCACTAATCGCACTTTATAATTTCCGGCAACTGTTAACTGTTATCTCATAAACTCACCAAAACAAACAAACAATGGCGACCGAATAAAAAATGTAAATAAACTTAACCAAATACTGTAAACGAATAAAAAAATAGTCTCGTTTTTGCACTAAATTACCATAGCAAATGCTACTTTTTAAAATAGTCACGTAAACATCGGAACTATTCGGAAACTTTCGGGCGTCATTCGTTTATGTTTGGTACGAAAGACACTGCCTATTGCGTCTAAATGTGTGCGTTACTTGTATAATTGTGTGCTCGTACTTATAGGAAGGTCCACTACACTGTAACCGCGTAACGACGACTCACGGGGAGGCACACATAGAAAGATTTAGACGGAAATGTTTTCTGTCTTTGCCGTGCAAGGCACGTAGCGGCGCTAGTGCCGCGTGGTGTAAACTTCGTCGCGTAGAATTATCATAGATGATGACTTGATGACAAAGCTTAACCGGTAGATGGAGCGCTTATTAATTTTTAGAATGTTTTAAGTTATATCGATTACTGATAGTACGATCAGGTATAAATTAAATTAAGTAGTTTAAGAGGATAGACATCGGAATTATAGTAGGGTAGGCAGTGCCTTTTTGCCTTTATGAAGTGCACGCCACTCCTAGTATTTGTGACATTTACTTTAAGACAAAATTGTAGCTTATTTTTAAGCAGTTCAAATCGATCCTAGAAGGTATCCCGTGTTGCAGTGTGTTTTTACAGGCATGATATGACCATTAATTATTATGTAGGTAAGTGTGACGTTTAGGATTGTATTATTCACCACAGTCTGTCTATTTTTAGTGTTCAATATCAAAATTTAATCTACCTATAGACAGCTAATCTATTCTCCGACAGAATTCAATTATAAACTTATCAATAACCAAAAACTTTGAGAAGCGTTGATCGGATCCGTTTTAGCACTAACTACATTAGTAATGAGTAGGGTTTGCAATATCCGCCCAGTTTTTTAATATTCGGATAATTGAATACTTCAATATTTATTATCCGAATATTCGGATATTTGAATAAATTCGGATAATTTTGGTATTTTATAAAATAAAACAAAATTAGCGTATTTAAAGCTGTGTAATGCATAAAATCAACAAGTCAAGTAACAAACAACCTGAAAAATATTGTCATTGTCATTATCGCACCACGTAATTTGTAATTTTCATAATAAAAATTAACACTGAGAAAATGTTTTAATAATTGGAAATTGGAAACTAGGAAACTTAGCTCAATATAATTACATACTAATAAATCACATACAATTTAGAGATAAAACTAATCAACTTTAAGTATAACAATTGTAAATCAATGTTTGTTTTTTTTAACATTCTTGTATAATCTGAGATCGTTATATTCTTTAATAATATCATAAATCACATCATATATCAATATTTACATATAAGATTTGTCCTATAGTTTTTTCTTTTCGCTGTCAAATAATATAAAAAAGTATGCATCTCAGTGTCTTAACTTAACTTAATTAAAAATAAATGAGATTAAGTAACGAGTTTAAACAAAAAATCAACTTTTAAAAAACGAGTGTAAAACTAGATTTATTTCTAGTTTTAAATAAATTTCAATGTTATATTATATTAATGGTAACACACATAATATGTAAGTAGGGTAAATAGCTAGTAACTGGCACTAAAAATAATTATATTTACTTATAGGTACATGGTTTAAATAAATAATCAACTAAATATACAAAATAACGATTGGTTTAGTAACATTAATAACAATACAAATTACACAAGTAATCAATTAAGTATTATTTTTTAATCAGAGATCATAGTTGCATTTTTGGTAGTGATTACATCGATAAAATATAGATTTTACTATCACATTATTTTTGAGCCTGGTAGTGTGATCTGAGAAAACTCAAAGCATCTATAGAGTCTTCCTTCATTTTAGACCTTAAGTGATTACATAAATAACCAGCTGCGGAAAAAACTCTTTCCGCTTCAACACTTGTCGGTGGTATTGTACGCAGTGAATTGTACGCACGTTCGAGACTATCTGATCTTTGGCCACCACTGTCATATAAGGCCATTTCCACGTTTATTTTAGTGTTTAAATCTAAATCACTTGTTTCTTGAGAACTTGTGGAAGCACCTGCGGACAATGCTCGGTTTATTTCAGCTTGTAGCTGATCCTTTATTGTATAATTCGATGGCATCGTAGTAGAACCTGTACTGGTACCAGGAATAGGCTCAGTTTCGGTATTGTCAGGCTCAGGACTCTGTAATTCTGTAATCTCTTGATGTTGTGTTTGGCGACTGTTTAATTTTATTATAATTTCTTTTACGCGGTCGTTCATCGGGTTTTCAAAAGGATATTCGCCTAAACCTTCTCTGTAAAAATTTGTGGGATTATGTAAGTACTTAAGTGTGCCACTTACGTCTGATAGTCTCCGCTCAGCGATCCTTTCCTTTAGTGCAGTGTTGCCAGATGGTCACAAAAGTCACATTTTTCGTGACTTTTCGCCTTCTCGTGTGACATGTGCGTGACTTACGATCTTGAGGCAATTTTTGTGACTTTTTAAGCTAGTCGTATTTTGGATAAGTTTAGTTCTGCAATTTGTATTATTTAGGAACGCGGTGAACGCACCCAAGTTGACACTTGCAATGACACCTTGACGTTACATCCACCATCAAGTTTATTATAATAGTCGTGGCAAGATGAGACTTGTTACCTTGACATGACGGTGTCATTTAGTTTGATAGTATGTAGTAGTAATTTTTTTAGTGTATGATTCATTTCTTTTAGCCTCATATATCGAATATCTGGACGAATAGCATTATAATTACTTCGGCCAAAAGTTTTATCACAATATTTTCTACAAATTTGGTTATGTTCATTTTTACTCTGCGATCAATACTTTAGGAGCTACATGCTGTTAAAGTTAAATAATAGATAAAAAATAGACGGTTTAAGAAAACGTCGTTTTTTCGTAATTGTTCATCATAAATAAAAAATAAATAGTTTAGGATAAGCAAGCTAAGCGATCTGCTGATATAATATAAAAAAAACCGGCCAAGAGCATGTCGGGCAATGCTCAGTGTAGGGTTCCGTAGTTACCCGTCCGTCAAAATAGACTATTTGCAAAAACTCAAAAACTGCTAAACCGATTAGGTTCGCTATATTTTTCGTTGAAAGTCTTTACTAAGTTTTACCTTCACGATTTTTTCAATATTTTTTGGACCCATGGTTAAAATGCTAGGGGAACTAAAGTGGAAAACACAACTTTTTTTCTTTCAGATCGATTATTTCCGAATATATTAAGTTGATCAAAAATGGTCCTTAAAGACCCTTATTCATTTTAAAAGACCTAATAGAAAATAGAAAAAAATATTTTTTTAAGGTGGCTGCCCTACATTAAAGTGGGGATGATTTTTTTTCGCTTCCACCCTATAGTGTGGGATGTCGTTAGATAGGTCTTTTAAATGTACGACGAAACGAGTACGGGTCTTCAAGAACCATTTTTTGACCAACTTAATATTTTCGGAAATAATCGATCTGAAAGAAAAAAAGTTGTGGTTTCCCCTTTAGTTCCCCTAACTTTTGAACCATGGGTCCAAAAAATATGAAAAAAAATCATAAAAACATAGCTTAGTAAAGACTTGAAAGTCTTTACTAAGCTATGTTTTTAAGGAAAAATATAGCGAACCTAATCGGTATAGCTGTTTTTGAGTTTTTGCGAATAGTCTATTTTGACAGACGGGTAACTACGGAACCCTACACTGAGCATGGCCCGACATGCTCTAAGCCGGTTTTTTTTTTATATTTTATCAGCAGGTCACTTAGCTTGCTTACTCCAAACTAAAATTTTTATTTATGATGAACAATTACGAAAAAAACGACGTTTTCTTAAATCGTCTATTTTTTATCTCTAATTTAACTAACAGCCTGAAGCTCCTAAAGTATTGATCGTAGAGTAAAAATAAACATAACCAAATTTGTAGGAAATTGTATGATAAAACTTATGTCCGAAGTAATTTATAATGCTATTTGTACATATATTCGAGATATGAGCAAAAATAAGAAAAAAGGTACCTTTAACCCTCCCTGCATCCTCAGCACACCCCCTACCCTCGAGGACTTTTAGTACGTTTATCTGGACACCACAACACAAGGTATACCTGTACCAATTTTCAAAACTACACGAATTATTTCCGCAGATTTTTCTAATTTGCTTGGGTTATTGAAAATATTATTTTTTTAACTTTCTCATTGACCCCCCAAAAGTAGCCCCCATGCTTTAAATTCATTTGTTTATGTTACATGACTTACATGTCCGTCTTTGGGTCACTAATTTCCACCAATTTGTACCAAATTTCAGCTTAACTGGTCCAGTAGTTTCCGTGAAAATAGGCTGTGACAGACGGACAGACAGACAGGGTTCAGTTTTTTCCTTTTGAGGAAAAATCATAAAAGGTTAGTAGATTTTTCGTGAAATAGGTATATTATTTTCTAAATATCTTCTAACAAAATCGATTTACCTACCCATACAATACAATAATATAAAAATGTGACTTGAGCAGCAAAAACGTGACTTTTAGGGAAACGAAACGTAACTTATGACTCCAGAGCCCTGGCAACACTGCTTTAGTGCCTTTACGAAAGCTGATTATGATTTTCGGATAGTTTTTGAATCATGAACTTCATTGCAATTTCAGCCGTTAATAAATTAGCATCTCTCTGGCATATTGACTCAACCGTGGTTTAAAAATCATATTAAGCGAATCTGCAATCTCATTCAGTTGCTGAAACTCGTCTTCAGAAAAAGTTATTTGAGACTTTATATCAATCAGTGATTTAAGTATTGATTGTTTTAATAAGATAAACCTTGTTACCATATCCGCAAGGCTACTCCACCTTGTTTTACAGTCCAGAATCAAATGCACATTATTTTTTTCATCTTCGGCATTCCTATAAAGAATATCTGATTTCGTCGGAGATTTTTTAAAAAGTTTAACAACGGACCTCACCTTGTTTATAAGAGTTTTATAATTATCAACCAGTTGCATTGGTGATGGCCTTGTTTGCTCAATGCACAGGCCTTCTTCTTCTTCTATTTCTATACTGTATTCACGGTCAAAGTCGCTATCACCTTCTGAATCGTCGATTGTCGTTGAAGCTTCTACGTCAGAGCCGGAATAAGTTTCTGCTGCTGGGGTTGCAGTGGTATTTTTTTTGTATAACACGTCGAAAATTGCCAGCTGAATACCGTGTGCCAAACATAGTTGGTGAAAACCAGTAGTACGTCGTCCCAGTGCACACATAACCTTAGCCCCATCAGATATTATGCATACTATGTCACTGAGCTGCAAATCGAAATCGTTTAACTGCTTCTCAAGCATATTATACAAGTTTTCAGCAGTTCCTTTGTTTTTGATTTGTAACAATCCAAGGTTTTTGTAACCTTCGGATGGCAGTTTTGGAGAATGTAAGTTCAAGTTCATGTACCTGGTATTTTGTGACGATGAAGTCCACTCATCCAAGCTTACTGAAAAGCTGCTGCCTTCTATCCTCATCTTATTGAGTTGCTGTTTCAAAGCCAGTTTTAATTCGGCACTTTGTGATACTATAATTCGTTTTATAGTGTGGGGCGACTTTGGCAAACTATATCCACTTTTTAAGAAAAGTTTTCTTATAGTAATGGACGTGCAAATAACGTTACACGAAAGCCCATCCAAAGCTGCTAATTTGGATACGTGTACTTCCATGCAGTCTTCAGTTTTGAAGAAATGGGTTAATTTTGTTTTTTTCTTAGGTGGTTTGCAGCTTCACTTTCACTTGTTTCGCCTGTGCTGATAGTCCTTTGAGATTGAGACGTGGTCGACGTGGAAGCAGTAGCATTTTCAGAGCTTTTTTTCAGATTAACTCCGTGTAGTTTTAAATGATTATGGAGCGGTGTTGTTGATCGTGAATTTTTCAATATCTTAGCACACATCTTGCACTTTGCTTTGAGTCCATCCACGCTTCTTAAAAAATGTTTCCAAGCTGAGTTATCACTTTCATTAGGAAGTTTATACTCCGTAAACTCGCTGGTTTTATCCATTGTTTTGTTGTATAATATTTATTTTGGCTGTCCATTTAATTCAAGGATGTCGATCTGAAATAAAAACGTTGATTTATTACTTAATTTAATCTAAAAGAAACCGTGTTGTACCTAAGTTGGCTGAGAGAATGTGTATCATACATACATTTAACATGCATTTATTATTTTATTGATTATTTACTTCATTACTAAAAATAATATAATAATTTATTGACCCAAAAAAGAAAAACATAATAATAACAGCATAGGTACCTTCAGATTCACAGCGCAGGCTTCGTCATCATACAGATAGCTCATCCACCTCAGGTTTCGTCAAAATAAAATGTATACGTTCACATATGTCATCTGCAACATGCATCGTCAAATTTAAAAGGAAATTGGTCATTACAAAACACAAGCAAGCCATAAACCTATATCCTAATCCGGTAAGTACCCGGCACAAACGTCCCCAAAATACCAGCGGCGTTCCCGCGCTGAATAGCCAACGATATACGCTGGACCAGGTACGAACCAGACCTAGGATCGCAACCCCTATCCCGCATGCGTTTTCCCAGGTCCCTCACAAAAACCTTCGCCTCGGAACACCAAGGACCAGCCGACTCAACAGCGAGAGGGACAAAATCGTAAACCGGCTTCAAGTTTGAGTACTTGGCATGCTTCTGTCTCGCGGCGTTCTCCGCAGCCCCCCCAGCCGCACGTGTCGTCTGTGCAAGATGCGATGCGGCAAAGGTGCTCACACATGTAGCATCCCACAGCAGACTCCGACCTTTAGCCCAAGGAACAAGAGTGAGACCGTCTGGCCTCTTCCCGTCCGTCCGACTAAGACCCTGGGGTTCTAACATGCACGGCAGGTTAGCCGACACCATCGCTCTGCGCACAATATCATTAATGGCATGATGTCGAGGAAACCTACCAGCACACCGCGCACAACTCAATCCATGGTGCCCGTTTGCCTCCACCATCACCCCACAGACGCAAAAATGAGGCTCGCACACAGTACACCCGAGCCTTAAAGCAGCACCAATCCTTAGGGAGTCGTTATCTAACAACGTCCCCAAGTGTGACGACGGCAAGGCGTGCAGCCACGCCCCAGACTCAGGTGCAACCACCGCTTTTAACCGAGCCAGCTCCACCCCCGAAGCGCCTTCCAGCAACCGCTCGTACATCTGACGGCATAAAACATCATCCCAAGACCTCTGAACCCCAAGGTCGTCAGGCCGCGTGTCGTCAGAACAGCGAACAGACCACTCATCCAATGCAGCACCCAGAAAAGGCATGTGAACATCACCCTCACTGATGGACAAAATGCGCGCAACCAGGCCCCGCGACGCATACGAGGAAGCAAGAAATGCTACAAGCCCCACGTCCTGCATGCGACGTACTCCCAAACCGCCATGTCGAATGGGAAGAGCAGCCTGACACCACTGAGATCCCTCAAACCTGACACCTTCATTACTTGTATTTACATTGCATAAATTTACGAGAATATTTTAACATTAGCCTACAGATAAATAATGTCTAAAAAATAGCGTAAAATGTTTAATACATTTATTACGATTACGAATATTACAATTATTTCAATTTCGTATCTATGACAAAAGATTTCATTAATCACTTTTTGTTATCAACTCTATACTAATTTATAAAAACAATATAGTTGTACAATTTAAAGTTACCTAGCTTAAAATTGTACTGTTATTTTATTAGTTAAATAAAGCTTTAAAATGCAATCGAAATATTGTCTGGCTAAAATACCTTTGCCCCAGCAATTTTTAAGCTTTTATCTGCGAATCCTTACATGACAATTGACAACGCCGAAGATAGGGCACTAATTAGCCTTGATACCTGTGCATTATCCTTATCCTTACTCTTTCGACGACTCGTGCAAATAAAAAGTTTATTTAAAATTGTAAAACACTGGCAACACTGCCAATGAAATAAAAAATATCCTATTCAATTTGATTACATATCGAAAGAACTTTAGAATGTGCTAAAAATAAAACTACACATTATTTTCAAAAGTTGCTGAGCAAATGATGTTTTCTGTTGCTTAATACTATTAAGTTAATAGCTTTAAAATTATTAATCATGGGGAATAACAATTCTTGCTCGCCTCTTTTGTATTACTCACGAATCCCACGATTAACAGATTAATTTTATAAAACCAATGGACACAAATGTAATAATGACTTTTCGCACATAAATTACATAATAGCTTAAAGTTAGTATAGAAATTTAACCGTACTTACTTTTTTCCTGGTAAGGAGGCATATCTTTCGTCACACAAAAACTCACTTGCAAATCACATTTTTTTAAATACCACGCGTGACGCGACGTGAAACAATAACAGACAAGACAACCTACCTTTGTACGTAATTGATACAGACTGACTGACTGAGCGAATGGGTTCGGTGTCGGCCGGTTCAGACTTTCAGAGTAGGTAGGTAATACCAATAATTATTTTAGTGGCAGGTAGAAAATCCGCCTTATCTGCAAGTGTTTTCGTTGCTCATTTAAATACCTAATAATAGTAACATTAGTAACATAACAATTCGTGTCTGCTAGATTAATAAATAAATAAATATTATAGGACAAGCTTACACAAATCAACCTAGTCCCACAGTAAGCTCAAGAAGGCTTGTGTTGTGGGTACCAGGCGACGATTAAATCAATATATTATGTAATTTATGTATGTGAAAGTTGGTATTCGGGTACTTATTTAATAAAATATAATACTTAATATGGAACATTTGTCTAAACACCTTATTTGGTCAATACAGATGGACATAAAACGCCATTAGTGTTTTTTCTCGTATTTTTTTTGAATTTTTCCTGCTTATAAATGATTTTATTAATGTTTTCAAAATATCCGTTTATTCGGATAATTCGCGGTTTAGTATTCGGATAATTTTGAATATTATTTTCGGCGGATATTCGGATAATTGAATATTCGGATTATTCGGATTGCAAACCCTAGTAATGAGCCAATTCAGACATGTCTATTCACAAATTCTTTTATAATTTTCTGTTAGCTTGGTCCTAGTATAAAATGACCCCTCG
The DNA here is from genome assembly GCF_910591565.1 of Cydia splendana. Taxonomy (NCBI): domain Eukaryota; kingdom Metazoa; phylum Arthropoda; class Insecta; order Lepidoptera; family Tortricidae; genus Cydia; species Cydia splendana. The sequence continues at coordinate 21,143,960 of NC_085965.1, read as the reverse complement.
ATTACTAACAATTTTGAATGATCGGCGGTTAGTCGCTTATACTGGTCAGTCTGTACCGCTTGGCAGTTATGCTTTGAACGTTAACCCTTCTAACAGAGTAATTCTCTTCTAACGATTTCTCCTAACTTTGGCTATAACATTTAAAGGATAAATATTTAATATCGTTCAAACACTTTATTTTCTCATTGGAACTTTCTTTAAAAAAGTGGATTATACAACAAATTTGTTTTTAATTTACTCTTTTTGTGTTGGCACTGTCAATTCAAGCTACGCGCTGTACAGTTGATTCGTTTGCGCCACAATAATAATATCCTCCTAAGGCCCAAGGTTCTACCTATAGTACCTCTTCAGTTCAATGAAACTTAAATCCTATTCAACTGAAACAGAGTAGCTTTTGCTTTGTTTCGTTAAATTTTCCAACAACGCAAAATCAACTCTATTTTCTACACTATAGGTTCAAATTTCAATGGCAAATTTTGGATTATTCTCATTTGTATGGCTGGGCCATAGGAGTTTAAACGTTGGGTAATTTTTGAGCTCTTGTTAGACTCCTTTAGTTATTCTAGTCCGTTGATTCAATACATTATTTGATGATGGCTAGTATAATTAATTGAATTGAATAGCAGGTACAGTTACTTAACAAAGGATTACCTATCTTTCTTTGAGTTGCGATGTATTGTACAGTCGCCATCAGATATATCGGAGCCGCCAAGGTGCTCACAAATATCGGAACACGCCTCTATTGTCAGGGCGTTAGAGTGCGTGTTCAGATATTATGAACACCTTGGCCGCTCCGATATATCTGATGGCGACTGTACCTACGTGTAGTACTACGTCTAGTAGTTTACACGAGCATATTTTCTTTTCTTGTCTTCCATACCTACTAGAGTTAGACCAAGAAAAGTCTGCAGCGATTTCGATAGCCCACGCCGTGCAAGTGTCATATACCTAATACGTCATAATTTCATAGACGTTTGACGTTTAAAATAACACTTGAACTGCGTGGGCTATCAAAATCGCTGCAGATTTTTCTTGGTCTAACTCTAGTTTTTTGTAAAATGTTTCTCACTTTATAGATTATCAAAACTTATTTTGAAAGCGTTACGTATCTTACGCCCTTTACTCTTTATAGTAATTATATTATGGATGGAACAATCATATAAAGCTGCGGTCGGCAACCTGCGGCCCGCGGGCCGCATGCGGCTCGCGAAACTGTCACTTGCGGCCCGAGAGGCGCCTTGGCTATTTTGTATGTAATAGTGACAAACAACAATGTCTCATAAAGTCAAAAATATTAACAAAGTACGGCCCGCGTCACCTCCGTTAACTACTATGTGGCCCTTGGCTGCGAAAAGGTTGCCGACCGCTGATATAAAGCATCTGTAATTCAAATAAAATAAGATATTACACTAAAACGGTTTTATATACACCAGTGTTAAAATAAGCTATTAACTTATTTTATAGCCCCCGTTGGGCGCCAACGTTGACTAACCCCGTCTGCACAAGGCACGCAATTACCAACTTTACGACAACGCGATAAGAGATATATCAAAGACAATCCGTATCTGTAACCGCCATCAATCTTTTACAGTTACGTTCAATTCGACATATGTCCATAAAACTTTAGAACTCGATCCGTTCGCACGTATATATTACGATCGCTTCCCAAGTCGAACGCTATACCCATACCAGACCTACTAGCATGAGTTGCGTTCTCGCGCGCGACTCCATACATCTTGCGATTCTTGCGATACTTCAAGTATTGGACTCGCGCGCGAGAACGCAACTTATGCAGTGTAAACTAGAGGCTCTATGTGCTGTAGACCTCGCGAGCATAACTTAAAATTTAAAAAAGTTACGACACCACCATTTTGAAAAACTGTATCGACAATAATCAAGAGAGAGACTAGTGGCCCAACCCACAACATGTTTACCTTTTCCAAAATTTAAGCTTGAAGCCTAACATTGCAGTGTAGTAAAGTGTACTGCACTGCAGTATGTTCAAATTTATCTCTGATAGAAATGTCTCGCGGGATAAACGCAAATGAAACCCGAATACCATTGCTCGAACCACTATATAAACGTAGTGTAGTAGAGCTCCACTGAGAAACGGTTTTTGATATCAAAACCCTATTGGGGTAAAAATGGGATTGAATGTTTTCAACGATTTGTTGAAGTTGCAGGCAGAGGTCATATTTTCCTGACTAATAATAAATCCGTATTCTGCCACCATTTTTTTCAACTGTAGAATATACTATAAGGTCATAAAATTCTTGGGTCTGTTATGTTACTAAAACGGTCAATTTTAAGAATTCTTGTGATTAACTGATGTAAAATACTATTATAGGTACGCAGTACTACACTCAGCGTCACGGAAATCGCACACCTTCTGGCGCAAGGGATTCTTTCAAAGACCGACAATCTTCACAATAAATAAAACACGTAAACAAAAGAGACATCAGATTAAAGGTTATTCAATTCGATTTTAAATTACCTATGTCAAATTGAATAAGACTAAACTATTTCACTAAGAGCTAGAATCGCTCGCAATCGCTCGCACCATACGAAGGTGTGCGATTTCCGTGACGCTACGTGTATATCTCTCGCGTCGAATGAAAGTTCCTTCAAGCATATATTTTGGTTGGGATTTAAATATGTAATTGAAGAAATACGTTTGTACCGTATTTTTATTATGTACTTACTTACTTACTTTTCTAAATAAATGATTATTAGAAACCAAAAAAAAATCTACAAACATTTTACGTGACAGCTACTCCATATAAAAATAAACAATCATTGGGACATTAGGGACCATGATTTGTCGCGAGAGTAGTCCGGGAGCCGTCCATGATTGGACGCGAGAGTAGTCCGGGAGCCGGCCGGCGGCGGCGGCACGTGGTGGGTGAATGGAGCACGTGGTGGGCGCGGCCGCTCGATAGCGCGGAGGCTGCGCGCTGCAGCCCTGCAGCCAGCCGGGGCAGCGTAACCGTACGTAATCCAAGACGCTAGTAGGATAGGGTAGGAGGGTTCGATAGTATTATCTCATTTTCACTTATGCGCGATTATCAGATATTGAGCGATTACCTAAAAGTTTTGCTTTTAGGTGGATTTTTCTTATTCAGAATAGTTAGAAACTTGGATAACATATTCGATCCGAATAAAGCAATATTAAAGTATGAGGTTACAACAGCTGGCGTAACTTACCTGGATTAACATTCGATGCGACCTCTAACTTAATCTTTATACCTACTTTTTGTTCTTGTTCTTTGACTGTGTCAGTATGTTTCTGTCAGTCTGCCTTTGTTTGTCATTGCAATTGTGCTCAATATTTTTACCATGATTTTATTTAATAAAATGAGTAAGTAAGTAATTGTTAATATTTGTTTTCATCAACAAACCCACTCTCACATCATACAGTCTACCAGCTATCACCTATCAACATTTAGAAGCCATTTTGTCAAAACTTGTTGCCAGGATTGACTTTTGGCATGGTCCCAATGAATCAGAGTGAAAGGACGCATCTCAGTCCTCCATCTATAAGAGATCCGTCACGATCACATTCATCATGTAGTTTTATGTGTGTCGTAAGTCTGTTATTTGGTAGTTTCATTCCAGATTTGCATTTTGCTGACATGCATTATGTGTAATGCACGATTCATAGCTAAATAAATCTTGTTTGTGCTTAGTTTAATCGTCAGTACAATATTTGGATTTGATTAGACACGATTTACCCGTAAATTAGTTTTGACAAAAATACCTAAAGCAAAAATATCATTGGCTATCGTTAGTGTACTATAATTTCATTTTAACATGCTATTAAAATTAAAATTATATAAATTTAGCATAGATTGTATTGTAATTACCAAACCAGCAGAATGAGAGAAAAAATATTCTTAAATTTTAAAATTCTACAAAAAGTTTTAGTTTCCGTCTAAAAATAACTAACCAATGACAGATGGTAAAAGAAGAAGCTTGACAGAAGTCTGGCTAAGATGATCTTAAGGTGCAACATAACATAACACTGCGTTGGTCGATATCATCGGTCTCTCTCGCACTTACCTGCTTTTTAGAGAAAATCATGCTTGCATGTCACTTCGTACTAGGGTTGAAAATTCTCAAATAAAAAATCGTTTTTTTTTTCAGGACGATTTGAAATTTTTGGTTGTTTCCGTTTTTCCCATTTTTTTATTCTTGTTTTCATAAAAATATATAAACTAAGAGACATTGTTTTTTTTCGAATAAAACTTAAAAAAACATGGCTTATACAAAAACACAGGAATTTTTCCGGGTTTTTTTCAACCCTACTTCGTACTAGGCGATTAGATATTATATCTATAAATATGACCTAAAACTTCCTAGACACCGAAATTACTCCAGGCTCTCAAACATCTGCAACAGCTTTCAAGACATTGATGCGACACATCATTAGTGCAACTAACCGCTTGCAGCCCTTGTTAAATGAGTTCTAACTGCCAAGCTAACATAACCTCTGTTCCTATGCCATAGAGTGCATGTCAGAGCCTAGTCAAATTAGTTGTAGCTGTCACGTTATTCTAGACCTTGTGCCGTTGGAATAGAGTGCACGTCATAGTTGTCACGGCTCATTTCTCAGCGTACTATCGATAGTGGACGTAGGGATGTCACGTCTTTTGTTTTACTAATTACATTTTATGTGCGAGTAGCGAAGTGGTTCTGGAGTGTTTTTGTTTTCTTTCTGTATGAGTACACTCTACTACACTATTAAGAATGGGTTCTTTTAATGAGACACCAGTAACAAAATGGAGAATGTTGTGATATGTATTCGTAGTTTAATACTGTCCAAGAGTAACCAATTTATATTTAATTTATAGGCTTTAGTTTGGCATTTCGTTATTTATATAAAAAAAATTGTTTCAGGATCTGATAAAGATAAGGGGCAATACCGAAGCTAAGGGATTATTTTATCTGTAACACCGATCTTTAAATCACCTGGATGCGGATAAAGACAGACATGGCGTAGGTACAGGTCCAGGCCAAACTGTTAGTGCGACTTACCAAACTGAAGCGACGTCAAAAAAGAGTTTATTCTCACAGAACTCTGAGGCCTACCGCGAAATTGAAAATTACGTTATCTGCCTCTCTATCGCTCTTGTTCGAACGACAAAAAGGCAAATAGGCGAACGAACGATGTGGTTCACGTTCCCTCTGAAAAGATCGATTGCCAGGCTACGTCACAAATCACGTCGAGGGCAACGCACGGCACTGGGGTATCAGGGCTCGTGCATCGGTTAAATTAAATACGGCAGGGCATTATTTTATCTGTGCGTGGGTGTCCTCAAATCCGAAAGGTCATAACTAGAAGGATATAATCACAGGATTAAGCTTTATTGTTCTGAATGATAGCGGCAAAATGCGGATCTTTATGACTCTGAACGGCTGTGGAATTACAATTACATGATTTATCAATGCATGTTGATCTAAAAAAGCGTGCAAATGCAAATAGGAAAGAAAATGTCTAAGGAATATGTCTTTTGTGTTCTTTACAATTCTAAGCACATAAATCGACTGTCAATACGTAGATTCGAACTTTCACAAAACGGTTTAAGTGTAAGAAGTTTAATATGTCTTGTGTCGTTTTAATGCGAAATGAGGGAAATGGGAAAATGTATAAGTAAGTTGCTAAGTAGGCGGAAACAGGATGCAATGAACCGTTCTCAAAGGATTCGCCTTAAGGTGAACAGGGTATTGGGATTGGGGAAGAAATAATATTTTCTTACAACGTACTTCAAAACGTATATGGCCCCACGTTGGGCGCCATTTAAGAAGTTTACGGAATATGACATAGCGTCTGTCAAAATAATATCTGTTTTCGTGAATAAAGAAAAATACTTCCATGCCGAACTATTGCACGATATACTTAACGATTAGAATACCTCTCACTGTATCACATTCGAAATCCGATTTCTTTTGTATTTTATTTGTAAGTATGTAATTGAATTTCTATTTTATTTTACGTGTACATAATTGTAATTTTAATGTATGTTGTTATGGACTTTGTCTGAAATAAAAGATTTTTTTTGGTCTCAGAATGAGTTTTATAAATATTCGCTATCTTATCTTATCATCAGTTTTTTTTTATTCAATACAGTCATAAATAACTAACATTTGATCTAAAATAAATCAACGTATCTTTTCAAAGCCAGACATCATGTTTATTACACGTTGATTTATTCAAATACTGGATATTTTTTACATTTCAGGAAACAGTGGACAGCGATCAAACGATAAGCCAAGCCAGGCCAATAATTGGCGCCCACAAGCCATTACTCACTGGCCTGGAACCGTTGACTTATGGCCAGGATTCCGATTTGAACATGTTTATTCAGTGTCAGAAATGGGAATCCGGATATATGAGTGTGCGGAATTTATTGTTCGGTGAATATAAAAACATTTGCGCTATGTGAAGCGTTTTCAGTTAAAGTGTTGGGATTTCAGGTCATAACATAAGATAATTATAATTTAGTTTTGTATTCATATTTCACCGAGCAAGTCAACTTCCTCTGCTATCTACAAATTAATTAATACGATCATTACTAATATTGATAAAAGAAACCCAGTTTGTGCGATATATATGGATATGACGAAGGGCTTTGACTTCGTCAATCATGATATACTATTGCATAAACTGGAGCAGTACGGAGTTAGAGGTGTTGCTTTGAGCTTATTTAAATCATATCTGACAAATAGAATGCAATGCACAAAGATAACGAAAATATGTAACACAACAAAACAAGAATTGGCTTACTACTCTACGATGAAACCAATATTGCCAGGAGTTCCACAGGGAAGCATCTAAGGGCCGTTGTTGTTTTTAGTATATATAAACGACCTCCCTCATCATGTTGAACATCCAATAGTCCTATTTGCGGATGACTGTACAGTCTTAATTGAGATGACGAATCCTAATACATAAGAATCTGAGATCAATAGTGCACTATCATCTGTCAGTGGCTTGAAGATAATAGATTAAAGATCAATACTACAAAAACTAAAATAATGCAGTTTTATCAACCTCTCTCAAATGCAATGAATATTAATATAAATTATAATAATGAAACTATTGAAGATGTAAAGGTCATAAAATTTTTAGGTTTAGAAATAGACTGTCATATCGATTGGAAACCGCACACTGAGTCTTTATGTAAACGTGTAAACAGTTTCGTATTTGCTCTTAGAAAAATGTCGCAAGACCGCTTCAGACCGCAATACTGTTTTACCTACTAGCGTATCATGGATACATCGAATCTATTTTAAGATATGCAATAATATTCTGGGGTAACTCAACAAACAAACTACTAGTATTTAGAGCGGAAAAAAATGCATTCGCGCCATATGTGGCCTAGAAATAGACGATTCATGCAAACCTCAAAGAATTAAAAGTACTGACACATGTAAGCCTATATATTTACGAACTGGCAGTTTTTGTTAAATCTAATCCGGAACTGTTTCCACTAAGATCGAATCCGAACGTGAGAAATAAAAGATATAGACATGCAATACAAACGAGAAGTGGCAAAACTGCTTTATTAAGGAAAAGTATATTAGGCATGGCGTCCAAAATATACAATTCACTACCTGAAAGCCTTAAAGTATTAGAGATCCAAAAGTTTAAAAACATATTAAAGACAGAGCTCATCAAAGGAACATACTATACCATCAATGAATTTTTATCTGACAAAAACTTTGCCCGTGACCAATAGTATCCTTTCTATTAATTTATTTTATGTGACATAATTTCAATGTATCCGAATGTAAAATTAATTTGCTATAATGTAAATATACAATAGGTTCTAAGCTATCTAGATAATAAGTTAGCTATAAGACTAAATATTTGTACACCTATATGGTAGATCACAGAGTACTATATTATTTCACTGTCATCTGTATTATAACCTGTGTTTCACAAATAAAATATTACTTACTTACTTACTTACAAGAAGCGCGAGCGAAGCGTTCTTCTCCACAAGTCAAGGTTCCCAACCGATTCTAATGTAATTTTGTCAGCAAGTTCGATAATTGGCTGTTTTCTTGTCGATTCGTCTATTTATTTTTTTCAAAATGGCGGAGCCCTGAGGATTCTACAGCTCACAGAGCCACAATAAATATATTTGGTCGAATCGTTTTGAGAATTAATAAATGAAATAAACAAATGAATAAAAGTGGACACTACATAGGCTGTTTACGTGTCAGATGGAAGGTCAATGTTTGCGGAGAGCGGTTGAATAAGAGATGCCCAGGAAAAGCTTTTCAGACTATTCAAGACCCGAGATTTAGGGAGTCAGTGCCTCCTTTTAATGTCGCCTTGATTCTGAAAAATGGCTTACAAATACGTATACTGTTACTATTTTGTTGAACTGCCGTGCTATACCCAGCAATTATCTGCAATAATTTGATGATGCTTTTATACTTTTAGTATTTCCAAGCTACCCATTAATTTTTAGTCGAGAAACTGAACTAAATATATTACGATGGCCCGGCTTAAATGTCAAGGAACCAAAAGCACGAAGCTTTTTAATTAAATGGATAAAGACGAGTTCAGTCGAACCACTGAACCGAATAAGATAAAGCCGCCACCAATATGTTGAGCTGAGTCAATACCCTGGAAACAAACCTATTTTTAACGCAAAACAAACTAAGGTGTTCTCTAAACGTTGTAGAGTAATTTACATCGACTGATTGATTAGCCTAATGATAAGGTTCTAATTGAAATTTAGAGGAAGACGAATGGAATAAAAAATAGATGACTGGAATTACACACACAGCCCACACATGTTAAAATCTAAACAAATCTAAACTTAAAATGGCGACGATAGTCCATGGTCCAGCCACGACTGTTGTTATATGTGGCCTTTCTCCAAGATTCAATATATCAGAGATTAATAACTCGTGTCAAAAAGGATCTCTATTTTTATTATTTAGAGGATACGATACGAATATTATCTAGTCGTTCACGGACTCGCGATGGTAAATATAGCGAGCTTAACTAGGGTTGCCAGACATACTATAATAAGTATTTTACTATATTTGGCCTCCGTATACTTTATGAAATATGAAACACTTTATTTTAGACTGAAACTAGAACAAGCCAAAAATATGTAAGAAATAAAAAATACTTAATTTTTCGGTGTGTACTTTGCCAAATACTATTTATTTCTAAAAAAAAAAGGATTGCCACCTAAACTTAACCCACACTGCTCGGTAGATTCTACAAAGGGTCGTTCATCTGCAGCCGACTTTACCCTAAATACTGTTTTAAGATAATTTTCATTCGTTACTGGAACATATACAAGCAACTAAATACTCACCCGTATTTCTAACCTAAAAGGAATTTTGCAAGTTTCACAAGCCCCATTATCTTTCGGACATCGGACATAAGCGCTTTCGGAGATCGGACTTATTGTCCATTACCAGCTGTGTGTTCACTCGGGGCACTTAACCCAGACGCCATCAGCCGTAAAGTCATCTGTTTATGGCCTTTACAAAACAAACTGTAAGTTGATGAGCGACATTCTGTGGTCTTGATTTTTCAGCATAAACATAGTTGTTTTGCCTTTGTTTCGTTGGTTGCGGCTAATCCACTGTAACGGTCCATTTTCAATAAACAAATGCATAAAAGGAAACGGTACTCTAACCCAAATAAAAATCTGTATCCGTGACACCGTGAACAATCGGCCATATGCAACTCAATAAAAACAGCTGTTACCTTTTCCCAATTCAAATAGTCACATGAGCCCATCACAGGGGCCAATTGTGTTTTAACGATTTGATTTGGTTATCATCCCGTTTTGATACGACCTTGAGTCGTGTCATCTCATACGCGCACCAATAAGTGCGAGCGAAATGCCTATACGCGACTACTCCTGATATAATTTCGTCAGCCGCTAACGCTGATTAGTGCTCAGTGATCACGGTAAAGGTCGTATCGTATCAAAATACAATTAAAGCCATATCAAATTGTTATAACAGAAGAAAGACTTTTGTCATATTTAGAGAAATAATAAATATGACATATTAGTGATCCAAAAGACTCGAGCCCTGTTAGCTCATTTTTTAGGGCTCGCCTCATCTCTTGACGCATAAAAGGCTAAAAGCCTATTTTACTAATGAAATAAAAAAGGCTTTTAGCCTTTTAGACGTCAAGAAATGAGGCGAGCCCTAAAAAAAGGCTCACAAGGCTCGAGTCTTTTGGATCACTATGACATATTGAATAATATATTTGAAGGTAGAATAGAAGGTAGAAGAGGTATAGAAAGACCAACAACATGGTTTGGAGTAGAAATATCAGGGAATGGATTAGAGTAGAGAAAACTTTCGCATGATGATCGCCAACATCCGATAGGATATGGCACTACGAGTATAAAAAGAAAACAGAATTGGCCACTTAGTCTTACATATGGACTTTACATTTATGTACATGCAATTTAAAGTTATACCAATGACCTCCAATAACCCGTAGCGCTGTTGCCAAATGGGATATCAGAGTTCAGATCTGTACAAAAAAGGAAAGTCGTGTTCCATTTTCCATTACGGCTGTTGGCATTAAAGTCGACGTTCCAAATATCAATGCCAAAAGCTTAGCTCAATGTTTATTGTTGCATTGTTTTATTATCGGAGCTAAACGTTTCAAGCCAATCAGATAAGGCTAGCTTAAGAGTCACAGGGATCTAGCCGCCACCATACAACCTAATGACATTCTGAAATAATATGAAATTTGGTATGAACATTCAAGTAACATATATCTATGTCTGGTAGGTACTAGTTTTCGTAGCTAGAAATTGTAATACAAAAAAAACTAGAGCGAGTAGAAGTTGTACCATCCCGCTCCGCGATTGTTGTGCCATTTAGGGTCCTAGCTAAATTAGTTGATCAATACTTGCGCTATAGAATTTCCAATTTAGCAAGAACCCTAAATATGGTGTGGTGACTCTCAAGTGTACACAAGTACAAAACCTGTACTCCCTCTATAAGGAGAAAATTTTAGCTCTCGGGAAAATTTTAGCTAATTAAAGTATCATCATTCATCATTTCAGCCTATATACGTCCCACTGCTGAGCACAGGCCTCCTCTCATGCGCGAGAGGGCTTGGGCTATATAGTCCCCACGCTAGCCCACTGCGGATTGGGGACTTCACATACACCTTTGAATTTCTTCGCAGATGTATGCAGGTTTCCTCACGATGTTTTCCTTCACCGAAAAGCTAGTGGTAAATATCAAATGATATTTCGTACATAAGTTCCGAAAAACTCATTGGTACGAGCCAGGATTTGAACCCCCGACCTCCGGATTGAAAGTCAGACGTCATATCCACTCGGCCACCACTGCTTCAATTAAAGTATAATTGAAGAAAAGTTGTCCCAGATCTAGAACAACTTGTATCATCCTTTACTGGTCTGCTAATAATTAAGTTCTAGCTATAAACTCAGAAGTTACCAAGTTATAACCAGGAATAGTCGACAAGTTTGTCCGGGGACTTCAGGGAGTTTAAGGCTCCTAGAGAGTGCACAGAATTAGCCATTTGCCGAACTTGGCTTCACAAGCAAGTTGTATTTCAATGCGGTTTGCATCTGTCATTGGCCTTGCTGTTTCATCAAGATCCCTTTATTTAAGAGATCTTGAAACAGAACCGACTATCCACACGGGATTGTTATGCAATTTTTAGGATTTTTGCTAAATTGGAAATTCTATAGCCAAGTATTGAACAACTAATTTAGCTAGGACCCTAAATGGCGCAACAATCGCGGAGCGTGATGTTACATGAATGCAATAGCATAGTTTAGGGTGCCTAGAAAATGCACAGAATTAGGCTCGTCTAACTTGGCTTCACAGGCAACTCTTATTTCAATGCGACGTAGATCTTTCATTAGCCTTGCTTAAGTTAGTTCAAGAGCTCTTTACTAAATTTTGAAACAGGACTTAAGACTTTAAATTGGATCTTATGTAAATTGGATAGCATACTTCAGAGCGTTAATTTTGTTGACATTTTAAAATTATTGAAACTTTTCTTTATTGACCTGTCTACCTACCTACCTATCTAGAAATCTAGAAAGTTTCTTGAATAGCTACTTTTCTTACCAGATGTAGAAGTTGCCGAAGTTTTAATAGAGTACCTTCTTACGGACCCTTGAAGCTTACCTGAAAAAAAATGTACATGTTTAATTAATACTAAAAGCAAAAGGCTTTCGCAAATACCACGAATTTCGGAATTTAAATGATTTGTAGGCAAAGAAGCACACAAACCAATCATAGAATTATTCTCGCGTTACTTATTGTAAAATGTATGTCACGTTTGCTTGTGCTTACGAATAAATTAAATATATTCTATTCTAAAATCTAAAAACTTGCAGCAGCACAATGCTTATAAAAAAATGCTACCTAAATTCATAATGATTTCAATAAGTATTCAAAATTAATCAGAAATACATAATTGCGATTTGTGTAAACTGTTCCAATACAATAATGTGTTACAATAATTTCAACATCTCAATTTTTCTCGATTTCGCAATTAGTGTATAACTAGAACGCATTAACGTCTGGCTTATACGAAAGTCTAGAGAACCTAGCCAACCGTCTGCCAATAATCTGGGTATTAATTTCCCGGTCGTTGACCTCTGCGTTACGATCCGGTTCAAAGGACCATGGGGCGGTAAAAAAGAGGATGGCATCTGATCCCGTGATTTTATGGGATACTGGGTTGTTTCTTTTTATATTGATTGCTTGACACCAGAGGGCCTACCGCGAACCACGTTCGACGTGTTGCCTCTCTGTTGCACTTGTTAATTCGTACGTAAGTGTGACAGGGAGGCAACACGTCGAACATGTGGTTCGCGGTAGGCCCTCAGCTTTACTACTCCTTCGGTACTAAGCTCTTGCCGCCCAGAGGCCTATAAAAAGGTTTCTTATTCCATTCTATTTTCTATTCTTTATTTAGACATATCAAAATTGCATTTGTCTTGGCAAGTTTTGCGCGTGGGCGGGGTGTGGAGAAATTGACTAAAATACGAAAAAAAGGAACATGTGAAAATCCCTTGAACCCTCAACAGAGTAAGGGCTGATTTAGACGACGGGCGCACTCGCAAGCGATTTTAGTTAAATTGCGGACTGTTGGTTACGTCCAATTCAACCGACCGATCAAAACCCGCAATGGTATGAAACTCGCATGTGAGTTCTCGCATCGTCTAAATCAGCAAAATACTTTAATTAAAAGATAAACGAGCTGCACGCCCACGTACGTCTAAAGTTACAAACGGCCATAGGCTTCGGTGTCCGCTTACAAGCAGGCGGGTTACATTCATAAAAGTTGCTGCGACATTAATATAAATTTTCGGTTTTCGTGTCATTTTTAGAAAACTTTATTGAACAACGAAATTAGCTGCCTTCGATTTCTTTATAAGTTTTTTATTTGGCACGAAATCCTATCGAAAATAACGCCAGACACCAAGAATTTTTGCTCACGATTTCTGTTGCATTATTTTTAATGCAGTCTCGTTTCGCTCTCTCAATTACTTTCTTTTGAAAATCTTATCTCGATCCATTTTGTCACGTCGGCGCCAATTTAGCAAAAACTTCGGTTGACATTTAAACGTTTTTATATTTCAGTTTATTGTGTGGAGAAAGTTATTTTTGGGACGGCTAAATTGGATACGATTCGAATATGTAAAAGAAAACAAGGCAAATGATATATTTTTCTGGGTACGTTTAACATAACATAGGAGGATATTTCGCACCGTAAGTACTCTGTCAGATTTCATCTTTTCAAAATCGACCACATCACTTTCCCGAGCGCTTTTCGTCGATACATTAAAATGACAAATGACAGGCGCAGAATAAGTCTTGAGGAGACAGGGAGTGTTTTAGGGTCGAATGCCAATTCTTTGCTATGCTAACAGACCGACGAACTGACAAATAGTTTGTGGAGCTTGCCAAATAAGCACTAAAATAAATTGTTACGTAGGAATTTTTGTTGAGTTTCTCAAGTATCATAAATAAATAAATACACTAAAGTAGTAGTAGGTATACTATACACTCGATATTATCATACTTTCACATCATTTTCTTGCCAACTGTAGGCATAGTAGGCAAAAACCCAGCATATCGGAATGGCTCTATTAGATATCTGAAAAACTATCCTTTTATTGGGCGATCTGGAGCATCGAACCGCCTTTATAGTCGCGCCAGAAATGACCCGGAGGCTGATTCTGCAGTAAAAAATTGATATAGTATTCAATTTATTTTGATACGACCTTGTGTCGTGTTATTAGGCATTTCACGACGTCATAAGTGCGAGCGAGATACCTTGGCTGGAGTAGGGCCGCGCCGGAGCGCATTGTCAATGTGCCTATACATTATGTATCGCAGAAGCCATGAAATCCGACCGGAGCCGTCCGCGTCCGCGAGCAGCCTTCCGTACAAATGTGAAATAAGCGCCGACTCCGCCCGTTCGGTTCGGTAAGGTGATATTCTGTTCGGATGTCAACTGCAGCTGCATTACTGTTGCGATGTTAAGGTGACAGTCCATTTCCAACGACAGCAGCACTACCATTCATTTTACTATGGAAATTGACAATAACACCGACGCGTTCGTACTAAGTAGTGCAGCTGCGGTCAGAAATGGAATGTTACCCTTACTGTGGCTGCGTATTTGTCAATTTTCTTGATAAAAATGAGTGATGGGGCAGTAATATGGCCGCCAACGTCACTCATTTTCTTATGGAAAAGACTATTGGCAATATCAACGCCGCCGCAGTAATGGCGAATATCACCTTTATGAGCTAACTCCTGATTGTATTCTGTCAGCACCAATCAGCGTGAGCGCAGCTTTTGTATGGTCAAGGTCGTGTCAAAACCTTACCAAATTGTTACAGCGGAATCTGGTCATATCGGATCGTTATCGGCTAACGATAGCAGCATTTTTATTCAAATTTCCACAACATTAAGGGGTATTTCTGAGAACGGACTTGCTGTTACAGGCAGTAATTCTTCTGTGTTCGTTTTGTTCTGATATTTGTGGACCGATTATTGCTACAATTACGGAAACGAGAAAAAATATGTACGTTTTATCGGATGTACAATAAAGGCGTTTGCTTCCTAAGTGTAATTTCAACTGAATATAAACGCGAATAACGAATATTAAACTTACATTTTGTCATAATATTAGGTAACATAAGGAAGTCAGAGAATATGCACTGCGAGTTGTTTGATAGCGCACTTTGCGTCCCGTCTGCCGTAATATGTCTTGTCAAGACAGAAACTACTTTCCTTCAGGCTCACTATCTATTACTTTTCCGTTTTTCTTGAAACATGTCCGTGTTAGTATTGGTAGGAACTCGAGTATTTTGAGTCTAAATTTGAAAAACTCGGCTCTTTTTTGTTTTGCGAGACTCAGCGCTTATAAAACTTCCGCGGCTAAAAGAGTCGAGTTTTTTATTAAGACTTTATTAACTCAACTCAACAGGACTCGAGCATCCGAATAAAGAGTGCGTCAGCAATTTTGTAGGGTTTACCTAAATAACTGTAAAAATATGCGTCATTATATGATTTATAGCCACGAAAAATGTGAAGTAATGAAAATTTTTGGGTAAACTTTTACAGTACTCTGAAGAGGACTCAAGTCTCAACAAAAGACTGGGGTCTCTAACATGTCGAAAAGAGCTCGAGTTTCGACTTAATTACAAGAGTCTTAATAACCGAGTTTATATAATAAAAAAAAAAAAATAAACAACATGTCTAAAAGAGAAGTTCAGAATAAAAAGGCTTATCATAGTTATCATCATCAATAACCGAGTTTCGTCTATTTTACACAGCGCAAAAACAAAACTATTACTCTTCCAAAGCACATTTAAATGAAACCAAAGCGCCTCGGATTGAATAGAATAGAATAGAATAGAATAGAATAGTTTTTTATTCGTAAACACACAGACAACAGACATACATTGAAAAAACATAGTGAAAAATAAAGTGTCACGAAATGGTCCCATCTCAGCATGTTGCTGGCGACTTCCAGCGCTGATCTTCCGATTAGACCATCAAGTGAGAAATAATCACGGAAGGTAACAGACAAAAAAAATAAGTAAAGAAACATAAAATAAACCGAAAAATTGATTACACACATTTTACACAGCTAATACAAAAAGGAGATGAATTAAGTACACGGATTAACCGATCGAACTTGTACCATCCGGTCGGGTCACATCGTGGCGCGGCATTAGGCATTATTGACATTGTTAGAAATAAAAGCCGAGCGCAATTTCCGAACTTTCCGAATGTACCTTCAATTCTTACTGGCCAGTATCTGTTCAAAAATCGAACCAATATATCGCATTCTGAATTCAAATCGGTGCGTTCCACGTGACGCGTTCAGATATTGGCAGCACGTTGCTCTCATTGTCGAAGAGCTCCAGTCTGCCTATTCGTAAAATATTTCATCTCTACTGTGAGATAGTTTCCAGTATAATCTGATCTCGGGATTTCAATTCCAAAGAACTTAACGTCTTATTCATCTACCAAGGGATACATTCGGCAGAAGTAATAGGTGGAGTTAGACCAAGAAAAGTCTGCAGCGATTTTGATAGCCCACGCAGTGTAAGTGTTATTTTAAACGTCATATTTCTATGAAATGATGACGTATAAATAACACTTGCACTGCGTGGGCTCCATCAAAATCGCTGCAGACATTTTTTGGTCTTTTTGGCCTTTACAAGTTGCTGTGTTGAAAAATATAATAATCAGAGATGATATTTTTGAACTGGTTCCATGAGGCAATACGGCACAAGCTCTGTAAATATCAGGACAGACGAAGCGCGACCGAGACAATCGGAGTGCTTGTATTCCCAGTCGATTGTCACTCGATTCTTTATCGATGATTGACGATAATGAATTTATGTGCCCGGCAATAATAGAGTTTTTTCGACCCAATGATTCTTTAAGGACTTTACGTAAAGTTTTATATATAGCATTTCCTCGTACCCGAAAAGGGAAATTGCGAACAATTTCCCGCGTAATTTACAGGAAATTTAATCCAAGCACGAGTGTTTCCGAAAACAAGACAATTAAGGCGATATGATTCGACTCATCAACGAATCTGAGGGGGTGAAGTGCGCGGCAAACCGTGAAGCCCCGCCCGCGCGTCCCGCGACCCGCTCGCCGAGATCGTGAGCGCGCGCCGCGCACGGTAAACATAGCAGACGGGTCACAGTATAATGATCTTATGATGGCAGTATTTTAACTAGACCGGGAAATGGTCACGTTTTAGAGTTTTTATTGTATATGTACGTATGTATTTTTTGCATTACGTATTTCTGATCATTTCATGTAGAATTATTATTTTTATATAGACATGTGTACTTATTATTGATCAGTAAAGAACGTTTTAGTTTCATGGCAGCGTGTTCGAGTTAAAGTACCTAAAGGAAAGTAACAATTTTAAAGGAGACGGTCAATTAAGGGTTCTATTTATAAAGGTTATTAACCTTAATCAATAATTTTACTTTACAGATTCCTTTAACTCAATACCGCTGCCGTGAAATTAAAACGTTGTTACTGATCAGTAGTACTTATTTATAAGCTCTAAAAACAAAAAAAAAACAGTTTCAAAGTAAATTTCTGATAACTTTTTGTCAGTGCAAGCCTTATGGTTTCTTTTTGGCAACATTTTACATGAAAATGTTTTTGGTGGGTCTCATTATCACAATTTCCAATACTTTTGTTGCCTAACTTAATAAATTATTGTTTACAATACCTATCGACTTTATACCTACTTTAATGATCACACAATTTTAACGAAACAATGTTTTCAAGAAAATAATTCAATTAAGTGCGAGTCAAACTCGCGCACCGATGGTACCTACATTTTATTAAGTACATTATATATATATTTTTTAATTAAGTTGTAACTGACTCATCATCATCATCTCAGCCATAAGACGTCCACTGCTGAACATAGGCCTTCCCCTTGGACCTCCATTCCGGTCGGAAGCGACCCGCATCCAGCGTCTTCCGACGGCCTTAACAAGGTCGTCTGTCCATCTTGTGGGTGGACGTCCTACGCTGCGCTTGCTAGTCCGTGGTCTCCACTCGAGCACTTTTCGACACCATCGGCCATCTTCTCTGCGCGCAATGTGGCCTGCCCATATATATATATATATAACATTTTCAAGAAGTCTGGTCGCTTGTGGTGAAAAAAAAAATGTATGGAGAACAGAGTGGCCAACTTTCTTAAAAATAGTTTATCTAATACTGATTCTAAAATGGTATCACACATGCTATTTACATTTCTACAAATAAATATATAGCCTAGATGGTGTTTAAAGTGAAGTATGGTGCTAACTAGTAAAAAAGACAAAAGTGCGATTATCTCGAAAACCACGAAACTTTTACTACACCTATAAGTGCATTTTCTGGACCAGCCTAAGCTGCCCTGTCGATGGTTAGAAGGTTGTCCATTAATTACAGAGATGTAACTAACCCAAATCGATAGTCACAGCAAGCGATTGCGATTGGATGGCACGTAGACTGAGGTATCGAATTGTGACGTATAATGAATTTTTATTTGCGATTTAAATAAAGCTAGAATTATATGGTTTTCGCGCAAGGCATTTAATACACCGACCGAGTAGGTCGCACCCATCGTCAAAATCTAAACTAACTGGGGATCTATTTTAAAGTTTATTTATGTTATTTCTGTGTCAAATTTGTTGTCTGTTAGGTGACGATAAATATATCCATATTTACAGTTGATTATCCACCTTTTCCTTATTTTTATTAAAAGAAAAATGAAAAATTCATATCGATTTACTTAGACGACTACCGATTCATAAAGGTGGTGTCCGGCTAGCCCTAAAATTAAAAAAAAGACGTAGAACGTAAACGTTCGTAGTGCAATTGTTTTCCTTTGTGATTTCGATGTGCGAGACATTTTACGTTGTATTGATGTTGTGAGTGACAGATGTCAAATAACGCAAATAAATATGCACACAGTATATGTCGTTGACTTTAGTTCGTCTACGGATCTCCTCATTTCTGATTTGATCACGCAGAGAAACTCCGAGCATAGCCCTCTCCATAGCTCGTTGAGCGACTTTGAATTCTCAGATGAGGCCGATAGTGAAAGACCACGTAACTGACTGAATAACACAAAATATTAAAAAAAAATTGTCTTATACCCGCCTTATTTTGAACTCCTTGTAATCACACCCCGTATTCCGCACCCTTCACAAATAATCTGAGATAGTAAAGTTTACTAAATGTTTTTTTTTAATGATCTTGATCGCGTAATAATGTGTAAAACCCAAAATAGCGTCTTAAAACGTATTAAATTTTTTATAATGTGATCTTATTAAGCATTTATATGAGAAGAGCGACAAAATTTTACGCTAGTTATTTATAAAAATTTTTTCGTTTTCAATAAAGAAGGAAGTTTGAGAAAATTTTGTTAATTAACAATTGCCTAAATAACTTTAAGATAAATTTCTACAAGTAGTACATTTGTTGACATGTTTTAAATACACCATAATTTTTTTTTAATTTTCAATGAATATTTAATACCTTTAAAATTATATTGAATGTTACGTAATCGCTTTTTCACGCCGAAAATGAGGCGTGGAGGACTGTGTTCAGCGTTGAATAAAAAGTATAAATAATGGAGATACAGTCCTGCAAGTATATAATGTTGTATTGGAAATATCCTCCTCTTTAATAATATTAACTAGATTTTGCCCTATGCACGGGGCCCGAGGGCCCCGCGGTACGCGTGTTGTTTGCTGTTGTTGACGTGTTGTTGTTGCTGTTGTTTGTGCTGTTGTAACTATTAACCTAACCCACTTTTCTGGTAGCAGTCCGTTTCTGTAGGGTTCGCAGTTCTAACCTAACCTAACCCACTTTTCTGGTAGCAGTCCGTTCCTGTGAGGGTCGCAGTTCTAACCTAACCTAACCCACTTTTCTGGTAGCAGTCCGTTTCTGTGAGGGTCGCATTTCTAACCTAACCTAACCCACTTTTCTGGTAGCAGTCTGTTCCTGTGAGGGTCGCAGTTCTAACCTAACCTAACCCACATTGTTGGTAGCAGTCCATTCCTGCTGTTGTTATTGTTGTGTATTAGTTTGTTTTCCAAAGGGAGAAATAAATAAAGTTGTACTTTTGATAGAAAGAAAAGATCCGCATGCGAGAACTTCATTCCCGCAGCTCGGCCTTCGGCCTCGCGTGCTTGGGAAATCGTAACTTTTCCTATTGGGTCGTGTTTCAGCTCCAACTTCCTCCTCACGTGTGACGCTTCGGGCCTTCGGCCCGCCGGCTCCGCTTATCAAGAAAGTTGACTTTGTAGGACGTTTGGAGGAACTGCATTCACGCAGCTCGGCCTTCGGCCTCGCGTTTTGGGAGTCGGGGTGGAGGCTCCGGGCCTTCGGCCATCCACTGGGGTCGGCCTTTGGCCTCCCTGCCTGAAGCTCGCCCTTCGGGCTCGCTTAACACACTTTTTGTATAGGATTTTGCTTTGTTCGTCATTCCCGCAGCTTGGCCTTCGGCCTCGCCCAAAATTACTGGGGGTGGAGCATGCTTGGACATTCGAGATAAAGCTCCGGGCCTGACGGCCCTCCGCGGGGTCGGCCTTCGGCCTCCCAGCCTGAAGCTCGCCCTTCGGGCTCGCCTAACCTACTTAGAAATTTGAATTTGGCCCGTGTCCGCCGCCATTTTGGATTTTTCCAAAAATTTTTTTTCACATGGTAATTTTGGGCCCTCAAGCTCGCCGCATGTCAAATCTCAGCGCGCTCGGACCAACTTGAAAAAAATAAAAAAAAAAGTCGGCCTGTTTGAAAATTTTTAAATGCAGTTTGTTTTGTCTTGGGGCCCTCTATGACATTTGGTCGAGCACCCCCCACCCATCTCGCACCGTTTAAAAGTTGCCATACAAAATTAAAATGACCATTAATTCCGCCATCTTAGATTTTTTCCAAAAATTTTTTTTTTCATAGGAATCTAGAGGCCTATATCTTTCGCCATGCCAAATCTCAGCGCGCTCGGACCAACTTGAAAAAAATAAAAAATAAAGTCGGCCATTTTCAAAAATTTTAAATGCAGTTTGTTTTGTCTTGGGGCCCTCTATGACATTTGGTCGAGCACCCCCCACCCATCTCGCACCGTAATATGAATACTTTTTGAGATGTTGGGGAAATTAAAGATCTCTACTTTTTCCCCCTTTTTTTGCTTATAACTTTTGATATTTTGTGTGTGCTACTACACGCTTCGAATGCATTTTTCTAGGCATTATGACGAATCTAATGAGGTATCACACGTATTTTTAGGAGTATTATCTCTATTTTTCACCGTATTCAGTTTCTCGAACAAGACTAATACAACCAAGCGCAAGATGAACTGCCTGTAGGCACCTTGAACTCTCAATTATATTTAATTCATGTCGACCGTGGTCAAATATTAAAATTAGTGATATGTATTTAGTTCTTAAATAATTGTATTGCGATATGCCTATTAGGGTAATTTTTTCAATTATTTCAGTTTGACATTTTATATTTATTTAATTTTATGATTATGATGATGAATTTGCACGCTTGACGGGCGTGGCGCGTTGCATGCGATCCAAAGCCGGGCGCCTTCGGCACCCTCATACTAAAAGCGTAACACTATACATATATTGTAACATCCCCATACTGTATCAATCCAAATAAATAATTTCTGATTTTCAAAGGACTCAAAGAGCCTTCGAGCAACACGGAAGGGAGGCGGCATTCGCACTATTTCCCCTCTGCCGAGGTACAAGATTAGTGCGTCAATCTAATCTAGCGCGGGTAATAAAACTAGTTGCACTTGGATTTTTCACTAGACCGAGTCCAGACGCGCGCGTGAACACTGCTGCATAAAAATGCCTGTTTGCTCGGTTTTTTGTTATAAAAAGAGGTCGGGGACATCAAATTTACAAAAAGAAAGTGTTACATTTCACATGTAATATTTTTTTTACATATCATACGTTTAATTACATTCAAACACAATTATTATATTTTAGTCTCATGTAATTGTTGGATTTATCGATTTTGCTCGCTTAGTACAAATTGCGGATCGGTCGAGCGACAAATCCGACTTCTCATCTCTCAGATACTTCAACGAAAATGTGTTAGTGTGCGTGTTGTGACACTTGTCACTCGTCCGTACATAAAAAGAGAGGTTTGCATGATTTGTCTTTGACGTGTGTCATTTTCTATGTATTTGTGTCGTCATTACAGATTGGATTTTGTATGTAAGTGTGTGAGAAGTGCGACTGTGTGCACCTTTCCCCCCGCGAAAAATGGCAGAAAGATTTGTACGGTGAGATATCGCTTGGGCCCCTCCCTTCCGATGTGTCGGAAGCCGGTGTTGCTCGAAGCAAAGAGCACGAAGGAATATAATCATTTTGCAGATCGGACGTAGGTATATCAGTAAAGGTGAAATACTGTAAATATATCATACTTACATACTCACAATTATATTATCTAGGAATATAATATTATTTACTTACATTGAAATTGGTTGCTGACCTAGTGAAAATACTGAAATATTTTAACTGTTGATGTAGGAAAGCTAGGCGCTTTCAAGCACCCCGTAAAGTATTAGATGCTTCTGTTATCAGAAAGTGTGTTTTTATAGCACTTAGTGACTTTTTCTTACGTTTCATATGCTTTGTTTCCCATTGTTTGTAAATGGTAAAATCACGTGACCGCGCGGAACATACTGACGCAGGTCCGTCCTCTACAAGCGCTGCCGCGCGACTGAAGAGGGCGTAAGTGCGTTCGCGAGTGATGGCGGTTGCGGATTTAGTAGGTATTGAAACATAGAAATTATTTTAATGATGTTACCGAGACAAAGTGATCCAAATCATCTAGATTATCTTATTACCTATACATTTATGTAAAAAACAAGTCAAAAAAGTTTGTATTGTAGCTCTGAGATTGATTTATTGTTTAAAAAAGGCGTAACTTTGGAATTTTTTTCTATCGAGCAAAGTTTATCTAATCATGTTTTTGAGATCCAAAACATATCTGCCAGATCCTAAAGTATAAGATATATTTTTTTCACAATTTTAAAACATTGTTTCTTATATTTCCGATGGATTCAAAAAACTGGTTCGCTTAGCTCGTACGGGAAAAGCACGCCTTAATGTGTCAAATGTGAACAACGCCATGGTAACGCAGCCACGATGAATAAATAACGAGGCGAGAACACGTGGTAACCCGCCAAGTGACGTGACGAGCTTTTATCAAGACTTTCTTTGTCAACGTCTTTTTGTGCAATATTTCACATTCGAAAATGTACTTTCTTGCTTAAACAACAAGGTTGAATTTAATGTTTATAATTATAGTAAGATAGGAGCTATTGAGAATGATTTTTATTTAATGCGTCACGGGAAAATAATTAAAGTTCATTCGATTTTCACGCCCAATGCCCCTTTGTCTTTGTTATATTTTCCTTATTATGAGCTCCAGGAGGAGGACTTTGTTTCGTTAAACAAGGTCCAAATAAAGAACGCTTTTTGTTTTCGATTATTTTTGTTCATGACTCATGAGCTTTTCGAGTGATCTTTCCTGAAACTAGAAAAGCGGTGTTTAAAATATAAGTTACGGCGCGATTCGGGAAATGAATTAGACATTCACTAGATATGAAATAGTAACGATATGTGACGTTCCAAGGCAAAAGGTACCCTATGGCGGTTGGGGCTTACGCTATTATTAACGCCGCTTCAATATTATTGCGGCCATAAGGTACTTTTCTCCGTGGAACGTCACATTATCTAGTGTATCTCTAATTCATTTCCCGAATCGCGCCGTTAGTCAGAAAGAAAATTACATTGGATGATCGTTTACTTGCAAGTATTTTTTGTTGTTGGCCTGTTTTCTTATCCCACTGCTGCAAAGCTCTACATCAATGCTTTCACCATCGGAATGTAACCTTTAATAAAAAGTGATTTAGATAATAAAAAGTGATGGCGCCGACAGTTGTCAACGAGTACAAAAAACCTTTCAAGTACCTATTTAAGAGATTTTATCGTATTCAAGTTACGATAGGCTTCGCGCGGACAGCTAAATTGTACAGAATACCATCCTTGTCGCAGTTAACTGAACGTAAGCCTTATTACAACTACATAAAGTCTACCATTGGTTACTCGTGTCGTGTATGGAGACGGGAGTGCAATAAACGCGGACATATCAAAGCGCGTGCGACTGACAATTGACGAGTGCAAATCGTCGGCGATTTTTATCTGCGCAAACGCATTGCGATTCGTGATGATTGCAATTGTTGTGTGCTTAAGGCGAATTAGAGACTTAAGGATTGTACTTATAGCGAAAGTGCAATGACCTAAAGCTATTTAGTTTACGATCTTTAATGGTTGTAAATGTAGTTTGTATGAGCTTTAAGCTTCAAGATAGTTTATTACGATGCCAACTGTAAATATCTTTTTAATACAGTTGCTCAAAAAGTGCTACTTTACGTAGCTGTTTAGCGTGCGGAAAGTTGGTTATCTCGAACTAGTGCTTTTTACTTTTCCAATTTTTTTAAATTTATTCTTGTTCCAATTCACGACTACTCATTGATGAGTGTTAATATTAGTTTCCTTTAAACGTCGTAATCAGCATAAAAACCTACTGTTAATGTAAGAATGTGAAAAATATACATATTTCATATTTTAATACTTACCTCTTCATCATTATAACACGTTTATTTTTAATATTTGACGACCGGTCTGGCCTAGTGGGTAGTGACCCTGCCTATGAAGCCGATGGTCCCGGGTTCGAATCCTGGTAAGGGCATTTATTTGTATGATGATACAGATATTTGTTCCGGAGTCATGGTTGTTTTCTCTATGTATTTAAGTATTTATATATTATATATATCGTTGTCTGAGTACCCACAACACAAGCTTTCTTGAGCTTACCGTGGGGCTTAAGTCAATTTGTGTAAATTTAATGTCCTTAATGTCCTTAAATAATATATTGTCTGAATGGAACGGAATAGCTGCCAAACGGCCATAGATATAATATACTTAAAGACGACGTCTAAGCGAGCTGTCACTGTTACCACTTTTGTTTAGTGTACGATTAACAATGTTTTACTTATTTTTTCGCAATTGTATTAAAAAACGTCGTTCGATACACGTGCGGAAATGTCATTCTTCACTCGTCCCGAGTCTTGCCACTCGCCTGCGGCTCGTGGCAAGATATCTCGGTACTCGTGAAGTAATGACATACCTTCCGCACTAGCATCGAAATGTACTATTACATGCGGTATTTTTTGGAGGATTTGATTTTCATAATATGTTCACATACGGTCGGTATTTCTTCTTCGACCTTCATCGTCAGACCATTTTTTACAAAATGGCTTTGTAGCATTGACTAAATTACGAGGTAAGCCAAATTAATCGGAAACTAAGAACAGGTTCACAAGATTCGACCTGGCCTACAATCATTGGAATCTTATAATTAACCAATACTCAAAAAGACTTTTTTTTTAATATTATAAAATTTATCATCATATCGCTCGTCATACTTTCTTGAGGTCCAATTAGGAGTCTTTCTCTTTAGAATATGTTTTCAGTTTTGTTATCTAAATTTCATATCACTTGACCATATCAAAATTTAAGTCTGGTCTTCTATAGGAATAATGCTATGAACTAGAATTATAATTATCCTCATTTAAATGACTAATTCTACAAAAAATCCCAGTTCTTAGTTTCGTGTTCTCATGCATGTTGCAACCCTGCTGAGTCACACAGGACAAATGGACATAAAACGTAGGTAATTTGAATTCCGTCGCGTGAGTCAGATACTTTTTGTGAAGCATTGAAGAAACCTAACTTAAAAAGTAGTAAGTTACTATGAAATTTGTTTGGAGATAGGGCTTTTAAGCTAGAATTAAAAATAGGGGTCATTTTTTAAAGATTAGTCACGATTGGCGCCTAATGCCGTTATTTTCTAAGGCCGTTCAAGACGATTTTTTACTATCAGTCTTATCTCATATAATCATTATTGCCATCTATTGTAATAAACAATAATAAAACCTGCTTTCTCGATGTCATCGTTTTCATTATATTTTTTAGGCATAGCCGACTTTTCACGCTTTTTTGTGCTATTTTCAGCCTAATATAATGATGATTGCCGCTACGTATTGTACCTATGTGTATCTTGTGCCTAATGCTGTTGTAAGCAAAATGTGTAGGTATGACTTTGTAAACGACACTGGTAGAAAATAAAATGAAACGGTATATTTAATGAGCAACACCTGAATTTCGCTCATACCATATGCCATATGTTACGAATACTTCGCCATGCGAACCTAAAATAATGTCCTACGAAAGTCCTCGATCTAACATACTTACTCCTCTTTAGTTCTGAGAATCCATTTGATGATTCAGTTACCGTTATAATTGGACTGTATCATAAACTTCCTTAATTATATTTTGACTGTCGTTTAACGAAATGCGTATATATAATTTGTTGAATTAATTATTTCTAAAGGCTTTTCTGGGACCATTTTATTTAGAAGATGTTTAGTTATAATAAGACTTTTAGTCATCATCATCATCATCATTTTAGCCTTCAGTCGCCCACCGCTGAGCTTAGGCCTCTCCACCACCGCTTATCCCGGTCCTGGGCTAGTCTCAACCAAGTGCCCCGCGATTATTAAACGTCAACCAACGCGCCAACGCGAACGGATGCCAGGCACTTCTTTCATCCGAAAGCGGCCACCAATCCGTCAACAAGACTTTTAGTAAGTATCCTTAATTCATGTACAGATAATTATGATGTTATTACTTTTATCATCATGCACTCTTGCACATACATACGTGTTAGAAAGTGACAGCAATGATGACAGACGATAAATGCGCAAAGCGTGACCATCATCAGCCGGCAGATATTATTTTGATTCGGAAAAGAATTAGTCTCACCTGATATAAGAATTCGTTATAGAAAACATCCGGGACACAATTACAAACTATAATAAATAAACCTAAGACAATAGTGTAACTATTAATAAAAATAATGATATTGGTACTTCGTACATGATTAATTGGCAAATTAATTAACGCGCCACTGTTAATCCAAATGTTTATGAAAACGTATCAAGTTCGGTAAAAGTTAACTCTGACAATAGACTTCCCAACAACTATCTCAACCTCGTGTATATCCCGATTATCCCGAAATGCATTTGTAAACTAGACCTAAACCCATGGGCTTAAAGTTGAAAATCAATCGAGGGTTGGATATGACGTGTGTTGTGTGGGTAGGTAATGTGAGTAATGTGACAGACAGTTCCATTAGCGGGACGATTATATCACATGGAGTTAGTACTAAACTTAAAACTGAACTGGAAAGCGCTATAACAGAGTGACCTTAATTATTTGTTTAATAAGAAACGAAAGCTTCATGTGGTATTTTTAAGTCCCGGGCAAAGATAACTTCTTTGTTAGAATCACGATCGAGTGACTCTTATTTATACCCTTGAGCGTAGCGAGGAACTCTAAGTCATGAATTTACATTACATTAAAACTTTAACCTCATGTGGCACCGACAAGTTTTCACCTGAGCAGCGAAAACATATGAGGACTGTCTTTTCAAAAGGGAAAATAGAGAAATAAGCCCTTTTGAAAAGACTCTCCTCATATGACAGAATCCTCGTCTAGAAATGGGAGCCAAAATTTGAAGTCTGATTGAGTCGAATGATTGAAAGGTTGCATGTCGAATTCGAAGGCCAGCTCGAAGTTAAATTTGGAGTACCTAGAGTTCAAAATCCAAGTTCCAGTGTTCGTTTTAATTTTCTCTTTTCTTTAATCTATAAATTTTCTTATTCTGTCTAAAAGTGGACTTTATGAATGATAAAACCGTTTCTATGGACCAAACCGTAGAAACTAACTTATACAACTCGTCCAGCTTCTGCTATCAATAGAAATGCCCTATTTAATTACACGAACGGATCTACCGAGATATGATTTCATTGTTTTTACATTTAATTCCGACGTTTCAGCTGAGTTGCACCAGCTGTGGTCACGGAAAGTCTAACGTCCCAGCAAAATGTCAATGGAGATATAAGTAAACAACACTGAACTAACCGAAGTTAGAAATGCCCTATCCAGTTTTCCAAAATGATAATTCAATGTAATATCGCTGTGGCTAAATGAGCTTTGATTACGTCCACAATTAGGGAAAGGTTTGAGGCACGGGTTTAAACGCAATTTCCACGGCTATTGCCTATTACCAACGTATTACTATTACGGTTTAGTTGTTTCCTCCTCATTTACTGTCAGTCGTCTGTAAAGGGGCCCACTGATTAACAGTCCGCCGGACGGTATCGGCCTGTAAGTTAGAACAAAATTTTGACAGTTCCGAACAACTGACAGGCCGATACCGTCCGGCGGACTGTTACCTGGGGCCCCTTTAGTCATTAATGTCATCGTCATTATCATTGGCTGTGCACAGAATTCATTTCATGGCCGACAAATAGTAATAGAACTAATAGAGTCTGCTCGGAAAGAGAAGAGTCGTGGAATGTATTGGGCCCCATACATTACACGACTCTTCTCTTTCCGCACAGACTTTAGGCAGTAATGTTTAGAGCCACCCCACACTAGCGTCTCCCGGGCGTCAGCGTCTAGTCAACTCTATGGCTGCTGCTCGACGCAACGATGGCGACGCCATTTTTCATAGCGCTGACTATAATAGACGACGACGCTCAAAAAGTCAAAAGACGCTAGTGTCGGGTTGCCCTAAATGGTGTTCCATCCACCATGTTTCATAAATTAATTGAAACTTGAAATTGGCACACCAAAAATCTGGTGGTGGCCTAAAATGGGCTTTCGAAGTTGCGATATCTACTACATTACCTACATGTATCATGTAAATGACGTTTTAAGTTTTCTAATACATATTATGAAGAAATCTAGCCCAAATTCACGTTAAACATACGTAGCTATGTATTTTAAGTCTATACATAGCTGTCTCCAGTGCAACACCTATTACGTACCTTTTTTTTATCTACATATGTAAAACGAGCCTTTATCAATGAGACATGTCGGCCCCGTTGGGCCTCTACATTACATGAGTTTCAATAAGTGTTAACTAGATATCAAAAAAACTGTACACGAATTTCGCAGTTTTAGACAGGGGTTCCGCCAATATCGAGTGAAAAACCCCAACATCAGTAGTGACCTATACGTACCTAAAGTCAAAAGTAACCTATAGCGGATACGAGACATTCTCGGTATAACCCAGAACTGCCAACGACTAACTTTCCTCGATTTGCCTGTCAAATGGCTGCATATTCTAAAGTAATGCGTGATTTATGCGCATTGGCAACACTAGCACACCCGGAACCCGGATACAGCTTTAAGAGCAAGAGCAATGAGTTTCTATTACATTTGGAATATCATTTGATTTTAGAAACAGGCAGAGAAAAAACCCTCCGAAAGAAAAGGGTTCCGTACCATTATCAAAAAATCACGTTTGTTGTATGGGAGGCCCACTTAAATATTTATTTCATTTTGTTTTTAGTATTTGTTGTTATAGCGGCAATAGAAACACATCATCTGTGAAAATTTCAACTGTCTAGCTATCACGGTTCATGAGATACAGCCTGGTGAAGACAGACGGACAGTGGAGTAATGACTAATGAGGTCCCGCCGTTTTCACCCTTTGGGTACTTCCGTGCCCTAACAAAAATTGCCTCTCCTGTTCCCGAAAGAGCATTCAGTTCTTTTGTGGCCTGGAATATCATCGTCATCATCAAAACTTTTCTTTTACCTACATAATTAAATAAAAAATTATTGAGATAGCAATAATACGATCATCAATGTCACTTTGATCAAGTATAGCTATTTGGGTGGTAAGTGCACCCATAATTGACTATCGACGGACCTTATGTCTTTGCAATAAAGTTTACAATATTAACAGTATGAACGGTAAACGTTATACGATAGTGATAGTGATAGTAACGTGGGCGCAAGGTGGGCGGTTATTGATTGGTGCAGTTACCCTAATGGCCGGGCAGAGTTATAGTACTGTTACTAGATGCCATGGATAGTTACACGCCGTCTGTATAACAAGCAAATTACAATTATTTTATCTTTGTTTTTGCCATAAATAACCTGTCTTGCCTAGTCTTCTGTTAGGACAAGTGCGAGTCGGACTCGCCCACCGAGGGTTCCGTACTTTTTAGTATTTGTTGTTAAGTATAGCGGCAACAGAAATACATCATCTGTGAAAATTTCAACTGTCACGCTATCACGGTTCACGAGATACAGCCTAGTAGCACGGTGGCATTTTTATCGCTTGTCACCATGCCTGTCACGTTCTACCAAGTATGTAAGTGCGAAAGTGACGGACGATAAAAATGAAACCATGCTGCGCCCGCTGGTGACAGACAGACGGACAGCCGGAGGCGGAGTCTTAGTAATACGAGGGTTGCACTGAAAATGTCGGGAATAGAGAAAACTGTCGCATCTAGACGGTCAATCTTTATTTTAATACATACTTAAACTCAAACTGACCACGCATATAAATTTTCTTTTGAAAGTAATCATTCTGTAATGCACACGGCTCATAATCCCAAAGTCCTTTTTGTATGGCGATTTTGGGGCCTTAGTGGTTTTGTATGAAATTCGTGGAGTAGCCAACGGAATTGAAGTTTTTTTACATATATATATATATATAAAAGATTTTTTTACTGTTGTCATATGAATATTTAGGAATGTCGAAATCTGCCGATATGCAACTTTTTTGGCAGTCTTTTTAATTAACAGCACAAATGCGATTTTAATTTTTGACGTCGCTTTGGAATGACATGCTTCTTTAAGATCACCCATGGGATAAAATGAAAGTGACTTTCATATTTAATTTTAACTGCAAACGAGCGTACGATGAACTCTAGTTCATAAAAAAATAACAGAAGCCCATTGTAACTTTTATTTGTTCGCTGAGGGCATATTGAAAACCGTTTAAAAATATGATCCGAAAAATCACTTGGCCAAAAATTCAAATAATGTTCGACATACAATTTTCAAATTGCCAGTAATTCTTAAATACAAATGACAACCAAATGGAATATACCTTAAAAGTTTTATAAAGAGTTACATTTTTATAAATTATATGCCTGTTTCTATTATGTTATTTCTAAGTGTCCCATTCCCGAATATTTCAGTGCGACCCTCGTAGGGTTCCGTTTTTGCCCTTTGGGTACGGAACCCTAATAAAAAGTGTGGTAGTGCCACTATAATCATACATAGAAATACAAAGACACGACAAAACTACCACCACAGTTTAGTTTAACCATCCATGTCTTCCAACTATGCCGCAAATAACTCAATAGCCGGGTATTAGGGTAAACGCACCGTTCGCCGGCCCCGGCATAAATAAACGCCCACTTGTTCGTGCTATCGCAGTTGAGAAATTGGTAAAGTTACGGCTATGAGGCTGTACTAGCATGATGCAAATTGAACTGGTTTAAAATACCTTTTGTCTATTTCTCATACGATTTTATTTATTTATTTCCAAAAAAGACCAATGTTTTTGGCCCAAACTAAAGGCTGACAGGAGTCCAATGTGGCCCACAGATTACCAGTTCGCCGGACGATATCAGCCTGTCAGTTGTTCGGAGCTGTCAAATTTTGCGTTTAACTGACAGGCCGATATCGTCCGGCGGACTGGTAATCCTTAATAACGTTCGGGAAATCATATCGATCCTAAATGATAATAGATATTTGCATCACTATTATTGTTAGGAAGATCAGACGGTAAAAGCTATTGTATTAAAGATGGGCCGAATGTTCGGTAATTATTTAGTATTCGGCATATTCGGAAAATTTTTCAATGTTCGTATTCGGGCGAATAGTTCGGTTCGAACTGCCGGATATTTACCGAATATACAAATTCTTTTTATTAAGGGCGTCCGCTAGCTGGCACGGGTGCACTTCGCGGCCAGGCATGAGACCGTTCCGTTTCTTTTCATATTTTCATAAACAGTCCCGGCCGGTCCAGAGGGGAAGGGTCAAAAACACGTGCGGAGTGCAGATCTCGGACCTGTATGAACTTGTTTTAGGCAGTTTTAGTTAGCCTAACCGAATATTCGGCCAAATATTCGTATTTGGCAAAGTCCATATTCGACCCATCTCTATATTGTATACTCATACACTTTTTGCGCAAACTACCAAAGGCGCATTAATCAAATTTGTACTCTGCTATCTAGCCCAGTTTAATGCCCGTCACATAGAAGCCCCAAAGCACGAAAAACATGGGTCGTACTCACCGTAACAATAGCAGGAAATCCGCGTGTCACGCCGCGCTGTAACAAGAAACGCATACGTTACACATGTATATGGCATCGTGCAATATGGGGAAATTAACTTCTCTTTTGTACAATAAAGTGTTTACATAGATGCATAGAAGTACGTGTTCTCCGATGAGCCTGGCTTCATCTGCATACGCATCTAGTAATTGCAATATCTACAAAACTATGTGTAAAGTTGTAGGGTATGAATTATCTCAGATGATTTTTTCGGGCTCGAGCCCTAATCTGTTAAACAAAATTGTTTCCTTTATGCAGTGGTTACACATACACTGCTTACTGCTAATAGCCCCGACATAAGTAATGGGAACAAGCCCGTTTAAAAAGCAAATTTACCATTCTATTAACACGTTTAATTATCTCCAAAGAAAAGACCAACCCTGATTGTTCTCTGAATGAGCTGTCACATAAATTTGAACCTTAATACTATCACGATAGTTGCTTTATAAACGACTTGGTTGCTTTGGCACGTGCTGTAGACCGCTCTTAAAAGAAACAAAGACTTTTGTTTAACAGGTTAGGCCTGAGCCCGAAAAAATCATCTGAGATAATTCATACTATAAACCTACATTACCAGAGAATCCTGAGAATGCATTGTATATGATATGCTGCATCTTTAATGAATTTATCGATCGGATAATGATTACTTGGTCGCGGCTGTAGGTTGACCATCATACTCAATTGTAGAAACTTTCACGTGACTTGAGTTACATAAAAAATACTTATCTTATTATTCATATAGTAATTATTTTTCATGTCAAGCTCGTGTTTTTTACTATATTAATAAAAATCGAAGAGTGCAGAATCTAATTTTTTATAGTTAAAAGGGTTTACCTTTATTTTGCCGTAAAATTTTCTGCAGATTTTCGTTTCACAGAATTTTTTTCAAGTAATTTCAAATCGCAAAATAATCTTTACATAGAATATTTACTTCAAATAATTTTAGTTCGGATTAGTTATGTTTCACCAAAAATTTAAAACATTAGTTTGTTTCAAAAACAATTTGTTCATGTAATTTCATTTCACAGAATCATCGATCTGTAGAAAAGTCACTTCTTATAAATACGGTACACCAAAATTTAATATACAGAATAGTCATTTAGTCGGATTTTATTTATTTAGTCGTTAATTTAACGCAATCTGCTTCTCCGGAAGGAATTCGTTTTTAGGGGTTGCCGTTCTAACCTAACCCACTTTTCTGGCAACAGTTCGTTTTCTTGGGGGTCGCAGTTCTAACCTAACCTAACCCACTTTTCTGGCAACATTTCGTTTTCTTAGGGGTCGCAGTTCTAACCTAACCTAACCCACTTTTATGGATAAAGTTCGTTTTTATGGGGGTCGCAGTTCTAACCTAACCTAACCCACTTTTCTGGCAACAGTTCGTTTTCTTGGGGGTCGCAGTTCTAACCTAACCTAACCCACTTTTCTGGCAACCGTTCGTTTTCTTCGGGGTCGCAGTTCTAACCTAACCTAACCCACTTTTCCAGCAAGGGTTCGTTTTCTTAGAAGTTGTAGCTCTAAAGTAACCTAAACTCCTTTTTTAGCAATTTCAATGAATACTACGAGTATGTGAAAGGTAATTTTGTAAAATAATAATTGTTTAAATTAATATTCTGTGAACTGTAGTGTCGCACAAATAATATTCAATGAATAATAATTCTACAGTCAGTCTTTTATTTTATTTAAAAATCTTTGAATAAATATTCTGAATTTTAATCAAGTTACAAAATATGTTACTTTGAAATGAATAATCGTAGAGACAGAATTAATTGTAACAAAAATGTGCGATCCGATTATTCTATGAATAATTCTCTGTATAACAAAATTCTGCAAAAAATTTGGCGATAAAATAAGGGTACACCAGTTAAAAGCAATATAATTGTAAGTTGTTTACTTTGTATGCAAGTGCCATTATTTTACTGTCTGGTATACAAAAATAACTATTACATCTTTAAAACGCTATAAAACATCTCATCCACATAAAAATGACTTACAGTCTATAAAGAGATTTATTTCTGTCTATCAGAGTACTATGACCCCTGACACACTTCACGTAGGTGTAGAACAATAAATCGGAGATAATAGCTGTTTTGTACTGTTGACATAATACCAGCCAATTGGAAATGCGGTAGGTGTATACAAAACTAAGGCGGATAATGCATTTAGATTCTAGAATAATCTACACAATGAATGTTCGTATATGTATACCTAAGTTACATGTACCTGCTATATGTATATATAATAGGACGTAAATTAAGGCAAAGTTACTTATATATTAAACTATTCTTGACTCTACGGCGGTCTTTACTATAATTTGTAAAAATTAATAATATCGGTAGGTACAGTATAGCGGCAAATAAAATAATCTAACATATTTAAAATTTTTGGTGGGAACCATTTTGTCGCCATTATTGATTTAATTATCCATGCCAAATTGCAGCTTTCTAACACTAACGATCACGGAGCAAAGCCGCGGACGGGCAGACAGACGGAGATGGCGAAACTATAAGGGTTCTTAGTTGACTACGGAACCCTAAAAATGGTCGCTTGAACTGGCCGAAGAACCCTTAAGGCCTTAATAGGGAATTCTGGTGACTTACGACCATCTGCATATGGGAGACAAGGCCATTGTCCCGAACAATAATCTACCAACCATTGTCCTCCCGATATAGACATCATGGTTTCCTTACATTTTGCAACTGTATTTGGCATCTAGCACTCTATTCAAACAGAATGTCAACTTCTTAGTTACTATCTGTTGTAATATATACACTAGAATATTATAACTATTATAAGCAACTGTTACTTTTTCATCGTAAAACTATACGAGTAGAAACGATTTATAAAAAAAATATCGCTAATTGCCGCGAATACAGAATTGTTACATACTTACGTTATATAATTGATTTATAATATGTAGTATATTTGTGATAAACACGCATGCTTCCGGAAATGTATTTACCTTCATGCGCATGTTTGTTATCCCGATGTATTTAAACACATATCGCGAACTTCTAAATCTCAACTAGCAACAATGACAAAATAGTTAACAAAACCAAAAAATAACCATTAGCTTTCCCATTTCCTGCGCGTGTAAAAGGGCGACCTAAGATATGCAAATCGGATTGGGTAAGTCCAACAACCTACAAAGAAGTCAAGTGTGAAATGCCCCAACCCTTCCCGATACACAACTGCAACCATAATAGCAATCTTTTAGAATAAGCCACAAAAGAAAATGTCAAGTAATGCGAAGTTGTACAACAAAAGGTACGCACGTGCCGTGGGCACATTTTACCGAAACCAACATGAATTATAACAAAGAATCACATACACAGTGAAATATTAACCTTAATATTTCATAGCTAAGGTGCATTTTTCAATAGGCGAACATTTCCGAAAAACAGCGCATTTCGAGTCAAAGTTCAAACTGGGACGCAATGTGTGCAAAGATTAAAAACGCATTATGCAATTCCTGCTTTATAGCTACAGATTCAGAGTTCAATTTCGAACGTACGGGTTATGGATTAGGGTGGGTTTTTTACGCGATCGTGTGTCATATTCTAAGTGAAATATCAAAACGACGTATGTCGATATGAAAAGCACGTACGTTGCGTCGTTTTAATGTGAATGGGCAGCGTTGTTTCCATCGCTAACCTAGCGTAACGTGCGTGTTTTGTTGTGGCTAACCGTTATAACTGCAACTCCGATTATTACTAGTTGTTAGGGGTCTCAAGGTCTCACTTTACTGGTTATATAATATGTAACGATGGAATAACATCACAGTATTGTTCTCTAGCCGGATTGTTTGGTCGGAAATGCACATCTTGTGCGCGGGTTTACCCGATGGTTCATTTTTGCCGTTTCTGCAGGGTGGCAAAAAGTGCAGTTTTTCAACGGCTTTTAGATAGAAAAGGTCAGGTCGGGCCAGGTAGCAGGGTTGTTTAGGGGACGTTTGAAGATTCGATATCTTGATCGTTAAAACATAACATGTGTGTTAATGTTTTAACTTTTTAAAACAACACCAAATGAGGGGTTGTAGTTTTATCATCTATTCCTCATTCAGAATTAGTTTAGGCACAAGGATTTAATGTTGCCTTTCTTTGTAAAAATTGTGAATCTCTATAGCTATTTAATTCCATTCTGAAAAGGAAGGGTAAGCATATTTGTGAGATGTGTGTCGTGTGTTGTTGTGCTTTCTCGTCGTTCTTTTTAAAGTTAGAGCGGGATTGATACAATTACATACATTTACTTCCACACACAACAATAAAATACCTAAATACGCGACAGTATAATTCCATTCGAAATGTTTTGCTGAATGGAAAATTGCCAGCAAAATACTTAATTTCCAGAGCATAATGTCGTTAATTAAACTTAAAGGGACGGCAATCAAGAAGGTCGTCAATTCCCCCATTCAAAGCCATTGTCAAAGTTGTGGGTAATCGTTAATTTTACCCCAGAGTAATCTGCCGTAGCCATTTCCATCGAATACCGACTTTAATATGTGACGTTTGAAAGGGAACATATATTTGTCGTTTGTTGATCCGTATTATCGTTTGTTGATAAGGTCGACTTCTAGTTAAATCTTTATGTCAATTGCACCTTATTGACAACCGACAATTAATACCTTCCCCTTTGGCTATAAAGCTTGCTATGTTTTTAATTTAAGGACTATATATTACCCCTGTATTAAATAGTGTCTTGAGTAAGAGGAGTTTATTTTATTTTACAAAAACGTTGCTTCCGTTCCGTATTAGACCGTTTCCTCCTTCAAAATTAAGTATAACTAACTCAATATTTATTTAAACCTTCCGTATAAAGGTATCTATTTTCTATTTAGAGAAGTCTAATAAGTAACTCAAAATGACTTAATTATTACATTTTTAAAACTGAGTTGAGTCTTAAATATTATATTCATATTCATATTCATTTAATCATTGCTTTGTGTGTACAAAAAGATCTTATGATTATTATACATATTACTTCCGCTTCCCATCAGGCGGCTCGTCTGCTCGTTTGCTGACTATTACATTATAAAAAAAAAAATATTATGTTTGTTTCATTCAACACAACCCTGTAAGGGCACTGCAATAAAATCATTATCAATTTATCACAATAGATATAGAGTTTAGCAACAATTTAATAAATAAACAAATAATGCATGTAATTATGATTGTAATTACGAATATAATTATTTAACTACGTATAAATTTAAGTCCTTCCCCACCCAAAAACAGAAGCGGCAAGCGTTAAAGTATAGACCGGTTTATCGTCTCTAAACCCTCTAACCAACTGTGTAGTTCATTTAAACGAGTTTAATGATTAATTTGTTGACAACCGCGGGCCTTGACATCGTTAGAGGCAAAGTTCAACTACTAATTACGCTATGCTGTAATACTATTACGAGTAATATTCACAGAGTGTGTTGTATGATGTTGTATCGTTATCATAATTGTACAGTTGACGTGTAATTTGTAGGTATATCCCCGGTTATTCACTTCTGTGTTGCGCTGATAGCATCTTTTTCCTGACTAGGGCAATGGCGAGAACCGAGAACTGCTGGTTCCGGGACTGATTTTGTATAGAAAACCAGAGGAGCGAATATGTAGGCCCCGAAATCGCGAAAAAAATCTGCCGTTACTTAGAAAACATTGACATATGAATATACATATGATTCGCCGAAATGTATGACAGCAGATTTCTTTTTTCCGTTTCGTTTCAGGGCTCCATAGTAAAAGTTGTTCAGTTTGACCTACATGTATATTCACCAAGAAGTATGGTCAGACATAATAAAAATCACTCTGTATGTATAGATCCTATATAAATCACTCTGTAGATATATAGATGTATAGATACTTCTGGTAGGTATCTAAATCTTATTGCGACAAAGATAGGAAGGTCAACAATGTCAAGATCACGCCAAAAAACAAAGTATCCACTTGTTATTCCATCCACACCTCCATTTCAATCTTCCAAGAACGTAATACTAACCTTTTTCGATCGAATAATTTACATAAGAATCGAAAGAATTTCTGGAGACCGAGTTCAGTGACCCCGTCTTATCTCGGACACCAACTTTATCTATCCACGATATACATCTACAAGTTCTACAACAAACCCGAACAAAACACAACCTTAGTGCTTTAAGCTTAGGGTGGTATTTCTATCGCCAGCGATTTTGAGGTAAATGCATTTCGAATAAAAGTCTACAATTGTATAAGGCCTAGGTGGATTTGGCGATGGTATCAGTGCCAATATTTGTCAAGATTAAATAGCAGAGGGTCGAAACAGACTCTATTGCTGCTTGATAAAATATTGCTGCTTGATAAAAGATTAACAGTAATCTCTGAATTAGTTTCACTGTTTGAACAGACTGGTCGTATTTATTTCATAATTTTAAGGTGCAACTGTGCTATTACGGCATGCGTCGCCAGCTGATGGGCTAGGCAGTTCATATGGCCGATGGCCGAGGGTAGAGGGAGGGGCATAAAAGCTACGAGAATACTACAAGGCAAGAGGTAGGCAACAGCGGTACCACGATCGCATTTTTATCGCTTGTCACCATGCCTGTCACGTTCTTACAAGTATGTAAGTGCGAAAGTGACGGACATAGTGACAGGCGATAAAAATGGACCCATGCTACGCACGCGAGCTAGTTATGCTCTAACAAAATACAGTATTTTTTATCAGACTACGACATCTACGAGTGCTCGTAAGCGAATAATGACGTCGGGCCCCCAACGGAACCGCTTCCCTACAGGACCTAAAAATAAAGCA
This sequence comes from Cydia splendana, assembly GCF_910591565.1. Lineage (NCBI taxonomy): Eukaryota > Metazoa > Arthropoda > Insecta > Lepidoptera > Tortricidae > Cydia > Cydia splendana. Next base: position 21,104,845 of record NC_085965.1, on the reverse strand, counting down.
GGACAACAGGCAGACAACTACTATGTATTGTTAAAGCAGCTTATCAGCGTAGCATAGGACTTAAAGAAAGATAGGACTTTTTTAAATTGTGTTAGTTGACTGTTCCAGATTTGTTTTTTTTTGGCATGGAACCAGTTACAGTGAACTCTAGTGTGTTATTAATTAATCCATCGAAAAAAAGGAACCGACAGCAGGCGTATGGAATAGTATGGATCCACGTAATAAAATAAACGTCACTTTTAACTTTTTCCGTTGCCAGGGAGATTTTGGGATCATACTGAGCAACTTTTATTATGGGACCAACCCCGAAATCGCGAACAAAAGCTTTGGCTGTTTCATACATTTTGGCTGGTCCATTTTCTATAGGAGGAAAAATTTTTTTGCGATTTCGGGGTCCCATAGTAAAAGTTGCTCAGTATAATGCCAAAACCTCCCTGGCAAAGGGAATGCAGCATTTTTAGCCACCGTGTATAAGAATATGTTAATTCGATGAATCATAATATCCTAAGTAGTTTTCAAGGCGACATATTTCAAGAGGCCATAAAATACACACTGAAACAAAACAAAAGCTCTCGCTAACTTTTATTCTACGAGCAAAGTTCTTATTTATACCGGAGAAGCCTAAAAATATTCCTCGCGATTTGCGAGTGAAAACCATAATCGTAAATCAAAACTGCTGTCATTACGTATAACAATCTGACCTAAAGTAATCCTTATTGCGTAGGAATAAGGTTCATATATAGTCACTAAAGTGTGACATCAATAGCTCAGCACTGGGAGCCTCAAACAGCCAGATTGTGTAGAACTATGACTGTCTTCAATTCACATTGGATGAGGATTCACACGCCATTCCAGTATATATCTCAACATTTTTTTATCCGTATTATATTAGAATACAAAAATAAGTCCTCGTCCTCCTTCCCATTTTGTTTTAAACATATATTTCGGGGCGTACATTGGACGTGAGGGGTTATTGAGGATTTGGCAGATTTTGGGAGTACCCTAAATCCGCAAATCTCCGTATTTTTCAGCATTTCTGGCAACGCAGATGAAGGTCCGGGTATAACTATTAGATAAAACACACACTCAAATTCCGCAGTATATTAGATAAAACACCAAACCAAATACATGCTCCACCTTACGTTTTGTAGAAAATAGGAAAAAGAGACGCATGTTCGGGAGAAAATTAAGCAATCCCAATATTATGTGAAATTTTCTTTAATTTTGGCACACTACTCCCAAAATCCGCAAATCTCCAGATTTTTCAGCACCTCTAGCAAACGCAGATGGGGGTCCGGGTAAGATGGCGCGCGGACGTCCGGGCGGAGCTTAGCGCGCAGCCTCCGCAGTATCGAGCGGCCCGGCCCACGTGCTTCATTCACCGGCACACCACGTGAGGACCAAAAATTTCACAGTCGCCATTGGAGAGGCCAATCATCGTAAAAAATTTCACACAGATTGGAGAGGCCATCATCGTCAATGGCCACTGCATCCCTGACAGATGATTGTTGCTACGCTGTGTCAAGAGGCTCAAGAGCGGTTGAAACGGTCGATGCATTTCCGCGTATACTTACAAGCCTATCGCGACATTTCTTGCCGCATAAGTCGTATGTATATGTAAATTGAGCTTCTAGAGGTGAGGCCAGGTCACGGGTTTGATGGCGCCTGTTTTCGTTAGTTTTCCAGGTGCTTAAAAATATATGAACGTCACCATTATCAAGTGAAGGTGAAAGGTTAGATATTATGCATGATATAATATATATATGAATATACACCATGACCGCTTGACCGCGACAAAAAATAATAATTTCATATGTCGTAGTGTTTGTGATTCGTGTTCATACCAAAATTGGCGCCCAAGCGTGGGGTTGGGCTGTATTGTCAACATAAATATGCCGTTTACGCGCTTATTGCACCGAATAAGGAGGTATGACTAGCCATGGCGAAGTAAATATAAACTTTATCCTTTAAACTTTTAAATGTACTAAAAAAAATAGTAAAATATTCCTAGATTTCGTGATAAACCGGATGTAGTCCGAAATGCCTGAAATCGAGATAGACCAGGCCCCAATTTCACCACGGTGACAGGTTCGACAATTGTAAAATCACTGTTGCTGACGTCACAGGCATCCACGGGCTACGGTTACCACTTACTATCGGGTGGGCCGTATTCCTGTTTGCCACCATCATTGTATTATTTAAAAAAACTTTATTATATCGGAAAAAAACAGATATTTCTTTTGCGAAGTTTCTGACAATTGTCAAGATTTAGAAGAATTGTAGGTAATTCTTGACAGGTAATGAGTTATATGTCGGAAATTCGTGACAATTGTAGTGTTTCTTGTGACAATTGTCATAAACTTAGCAAGAGAAATATCTGTTTTTTTCCGATATAATAAAGTTTTTTTTTAATAAAACAATGATGGTGGCAAACAGGAATACGGCCCGCCCGATGGTAAGCGGTAACCGTAGCCCATGGATGCCTGTGACGTCAGCAACAGTGATGTTTTACAATTGTCGCACCTGTCACCGTGGTGAAATTGGAGCCAGATAAAATTATACCCACTAGTACACTAAAACATGACAATAATCGGTATATTTGACAATTTACATCTTTGTATCGTTTATTCAAGCGCTATTCCAACAACGCGGAACATGACATAAATCCACCAATCACAACGCTACTGTCAAACGACTTGCCAATCAGAGAAGCTTAACTTGCATGTCACCTCGGCTAGGTCACCTACATTAAACTTCATTAAAGTAAGCCTCTTTTTGGTTTATTAACGGTCGGTAAAATCGCCTCCGACTACAAATACCAGATTTTATCAACATCATAATCGTATATTTAATTATGTAGTAATATCGTAAGTTCTGCAGCCATGAAGCTTCTACTTAGTGCTTGCAACTTGTCCCAAATACGGGCTAAAACTTCTCGATTCCTGGTATTAAATTAATTCGGCCCATCCCGTCCGAGCTACCTGAGGCATACCCCCTTTCATTAAGTACTTCCGAAGTTGATTACCAGAGTAAGTAGATTTACATAAAGTAGTCCATTTTCAAAATGTCTTGATCGTTAATGTTTTTTCGAGAGCTATAAGAACGTGTTACATATTTTGCACACTTTTTTTGTAGGTTGACAATACAATTAATAGAGAGAACTTTTTTTTATATCCTAGACATTATAACGATAAGTTGATTTATGACAGTCCCAGATAATTTGGCTGCAGCTAAGCAGTGTCATACAATAAGTTATCGATATCAAAGAATTTATTGATAATTTATCAAAGTTTCCAATTATTTTTTTACCGCATAAGTCGCCAAAAAGTCCTTAAAGTCTCCAAAAACTTATTCTCCAAAAATAAAAACTACATAAAATATATTAAACTGATGATGATATGCCAAAAACAAGAACCATGAAATGTAATTTTAGTATCTGAGATAAAGAAACGGACTGTAAGTAAGTACTTACAGCGAAAGAACATCTCTAATCTGGATGAACCATCGTAGCGTTCGCGATTTGAACGTCAAAATAAATATGAATTCCTAAATGTGGCTGATAGAAGAGGAGTACTAATTGGACATCTGCTACGACACGACATGTTCCTAAAGAACGTCATAGAAGGAAAAATAGAGGGAAAGAGAGGAAGAGGAAGACCGAGAATAAATTATTTGAACTAAATAAAAGAAAAGGTTCAGGTCGTGTCATACCAGAAGGTTAAGGAGTTGGCAGAGGACTGGACGAGTTGGAGATTGCTCCACCGACAAGAGCACAGCTCTTAAATATAAAGAAGAAGAAGAAGAATAAATGTGGCTGTCCAAGATGGCAAATATATATACCATCGCCCATACTGTTAACTGTCCATCGGTAAACCTTATTTAACAAAAGGCATAATGTCCAACACTCTTAACAGTGTTGCTGTTTGTACTACTAAAAAAAAAATTAAAATTTAAACTGTTTATTATAAATAGAATTACAATTTTTTTATGGACTAACTTAACCTAATCTACATTATAATAGATTATTGCTGACTTTATTCCTCAAACTGTGACATTTTAACTGAACGTTCGCAGTCTCATTTGCAATTCGTTATCGGGCCCGACACATATAAAGGGCGTACACTTCGACAGATAACGCGCGTCAGACCAATCGGCAAATTGGTGATAGCAATTTGGTGTCGCTTTTAATTATTCCGATGCAGCGATTTATTGACGATTCAGGTCAGTTAATTGGTGTGTTTGATTACTGAATTTTCGGTATAGTTGTGGCACAAAATAGATTATAGACGCAATAGACTAAAGGACATTGCAAAATAAAGCGCGCGAAAATATAAGTGATATTATATGCTCTTAGGGTTCCACAATAAATATTGTTATGTAGATATTTTCGCGCGCTTCAGTGACTTTTGTAAAATTAGATTAGTGAGTATTTAATACAGAAACTTCATAGCTTACGAGTATTTTTAAGGTGCCTTAAGAGTAATGTGTCTAAAACATCACGCGGTTGTTATGCTGAATGGCATAAGGTTGTTTAGGTTCACAACTAACCGAGCTTGTCTACTGAAATGTTGACATTTGATCTGACCCGGATCAACAGAACGTAGTTGCAATCAAATGCGCTAAATCGATATTTGATTATACTGAGTTTGATCAAGGACCGACAATCACAGAGTTTTGGTTCGTTCTTGTTCGTGGTCCGATTTCAGGTCTGCCTATTTAGAGTGTTGGTGTAGCTGCAAGTACTGCAACCAAATCGAATTAGAATTACGATTGATGAAAACATATTCAACGTGCAAAAGTAAATAAACTTTCGAGTAGTTTTTAAAAGAGGGATGCACCGAATAAACCAACTATATTTGCGAACCGAATGGCATAGAATTTTGGTTCGTAACCGGTCGATTTTTCGTTTTCGCCGAGTCCAAAGATAGTCATCGAGAACCGGCTGGCATCAATAGGGGGAGGGGAAGATATCGAATAATATCTGATGGCTTTAGAAACGGACCCGTAAAATATCAGTATCCTCACCATGATTACCACGACCCTATCCGATAGCGATTACGAAAGGTACAAGCAAGACTAGCGAGATACACTGCCGCTAGCGTAAACGTCCACGGTAAACTCATAGTAAGGGCACAGTTTGCAGATCGACAACGGTATAGAACGTTGGTTCGTATTTGGTAAAATTTTCAGTCCGCTGACGTCCAATCAAACCGGCGCATCGAGGCGCAGCTGCAATCAAATGCTGTGATAGGATTACGGTTAGAGCAATTAGCGGTGACATTTGATACGACCGACCAGCAATATTAGTCAAAGAATTAGCTCAAAATTATAAACTGAAATAGATGGTATATAGATGTCATATTTAATAAAATAATTTGATTTGTTCCCGAGTTGGATTAGGTCAAAAGTTCAATAGTATTTGTAGTGTTTTGTGGTAAATTTTGAACAAACTTCACTTCCAAAATTCATAAGTACTAATTAATTTCAATACCATTTTTTTTACTAGCCTATTTGAGTGTCCCACTGCTGGGCAAAGGCCTCTCCCCTTAATTTCCACGACTCCCGATTTGGTGCTTCCTCCGGCCAGTTGTTCAGGAAGCTGTCCAGGTCATCTCGCCATCTCCGTTTGGGCCTACCGCGGCCACGTCCCTCTACCGGCATCCACTTGGTGGCTAAGCTAGCCCACCTCTCCGGATGCATGCGGTAAAAGTGACCGCAGCCCAGTCCCATTTGAGCCTAGCGGTTTAGTCACCATTTAGTCAAAAAAAACTCCGCTATATGTCCCTTTAACGGGATTTAAAAAATCCGCAATACAAGCCTCATTGTCGCTTCATAATAGTATTAATAGTCTTAACATTTCTGCATAAGAAAAAAAACACAAACGGTTACTTTATAAGGTCATATTTCTGCCTTAAAATATAGATTGTGCCCGATAAACGGTTCATCAAAATCCTTATACTTACCTAAAAAGACCAAATTAAAAATATTATGGTAACTGACATCTTTAATTGCAAACTCCGTTATGTTATGATTTCTTGATGATGTCTTGTTTGATGATGTATTCTTAGATCACAAAAAAAAAAATCAAGTACCTATTTATAATTTATAATAACTTATAAGAAGTTACACAAACATCCGTCTGAGCCGCTAAGTCGTCTAGAGCGGTACTTTAGAATTTTTTAACCGCGAACTTGAACGAAGCTCGCGAACTTTCGACAACTTCTAATACAATACAAAGCTTTCGCTTTATACTTCCGTTATTTTTACTACATTTTTTGATTTCCTGTAACTATGAAGGACTTAAATAAGTAAAAAAACCTTATTTTTAGGTTTTATTTAAGTTGCAATATAAGTATATGTTCAGGTCAAATCTCGCAAACTAAATTAGTCCCACTTTCCATTATGCGATTGAGCTGAAACTTCAAATAATTATGTTAGTTGGATTATTGCAATATTATGGTACCACTGAGCTGATCAGATGATAGACACAGGAGATGGCCATAAAAAAGTCTGTGATAAAACCACGCAACCTAATTGTGTTTGGGTTTGTTAGAATTGTCTCGATGAGTGTTAATTGCCTGTTGAAAGAAAAGTAAAGCCAGCGGTAAAAGCTTGTATCAAAAATGTTTTTTTTTGACAATAACTGATTACCTACTTACTTATTCAATAAATTAAACTCGGTTTCTAACATTCCCATTTTCCAATCCATTACGCCTTACGCCGCTATTGCGTGAAAAAAGTTTAAAAACCGGTACTTCCATTCATGCGAACTTTAACGTTAATAATATTTGAGGGATGGATATAATATATCTTCATCAATTTCGAAGTTGCTCTTTTTTTTAGCAAGATCCTAAACACATACCTACGCAACCATTACTGGATACATCTATATATTTATACTAGTATATTTAGGCCAGTTATCTTTAAAAGTAGTACAGATGTAGTAGAAACGAAACGCACGAACGTGTCATGTTATTTCAGTTAGTTTCAGTGCAAAAAGTACTGAGGTTGACTGAACTGGCCCCTACTTCACCAACGTGACAGGTGCGACAATTCGACAAGTCTCATTGTTGCTGACGTCACAGGCATCCATGGGCTACGGTTATCGCTTACCATCGGGCGGGCCGTATTCCTGTTTGTCACCATCATTGTATTATTTAAAAAAACTTTATTATATCGGCAAAAACAGCTATTTAATTACACAAACGGGTCTACCGCGATATAATTTCCGTCCGCCCGTTTAGTGTCTTTCCGTGACCACAGCTGGTGCAACTCAGCTGAAACGTCGGAATTAAAGGTAAAAACAATGAAATTATATCGCGGTAGACCCGTTTGTGTAATTAAATATGTGTACAAAACGCGAGAGTTTAAAGTGTTAAAAAACAGCTATTTCTCTTGTGATGTTTATGATGATAATGATGACAATTGTCACAAGATTTCAAAGAACTTTCGGTAATTCTTGACAGCAAATGAGTTATGTGTCGGAATTTCGTGACAATTGTCGTATTTCTTGTGACAATTGTCATTAGCTTCGCAAAATAAGTACTTATTTACTGGCGATATAGTGGAGTTTTTTTTTTATTAACATGTTGGTGGCAAACAACCACACCGCCCGTCTGATGGTAAGCGGTTACCGTAGCCTATGGAGGCCTGTGACGTCAGTAACAGTGATGTCGACAAATGCGACATTTGTCACGTTGGTGAAATAGGGCCCTGAACTAGCACGACAAATAGGTACGAATGTTTCCGAGAAAATATGATGGAAAAGGACTGTTCACTACATCTGTATTTTTTAATATCTTTCAGAACCTAGGCTATCCAAATGGGCAAATCAAATCATACATTTTAGTAAAATCTGTAAGTATATTGCTTGTTCATGAGCTGTATTCCAAAGTCAACTATGTACATATAATAATCGTTTCTCGGTAATCGTATAAATCATAAAATAACTCATAATCTAAGAGTCCTTAGACAATTTACTATCTCGCTGATGCTGATCTCTCACAAGGCATCGTTCAAAATGCTTTGAAAGCAAGAACTCATAATGTATAAGTAGGAATCATAGAGTAATATAAGTAAAGAAAGAGTGGTAACTCCATCCATACATCAGTTTTCTTACCAAAACGCGCGTTATTTCGTAGTCAACATCTAGCATCAAGTAGCGGAATTTATCAGTACTGCTAGTTGACAATAGATGACTCGGCGAACGAAAACTCTAATGCTCAACAATTTTCAGCTAATATTATAACCGGATTAACTGGAAGTCTATTTTCAACCCATTAGTTGTAAATTGTTTTAATATTACATTTTTCGTCAGTAGCTACACTTGTAACATCTGATGTCAAATAGGGGTACTGAATTACTGATAGTTCCACTAACAAACAAACAAAAATTTATTCGCAGAAAAAGGGTAAAGATTACATGTGTTAGTGTAAATATAAATATGTTTCACCTTTTCCAACTGTTTCAAACAGTATGCAAATGTTACAGAGGATATTAATTAGCATTTAAATTCTACGTACAAAATAGATTAATGCGACAATTGATAACATTAAACATAAGTAAAATTGAAGAATATTTTTTTTAGAAATATTACACATCACTCCGTATGATTCATAAAATCATTTACACTATAAAAACAGCGATCATTGAGCCAATATCTCAGTTTTTGTGTAAATTTCTTGCCCTCGAGTGTTTTTATTTGGACAGGTAATTTATTGTACATATATCACAATACTCGCATTGTAAGCGTTCCTTCTGTAAATGTCCGTCATGCAGCGCGGTTGATTTAGAATATTTTTGTATTGAGGTCTAGGGTTACTTGAGCAATATATATCAGAATGTTTAACATAGTTTTAGGAAATTGTTTAACAAAATTACAAATTTTTAGAATGTACATACATGGTAAAGGTAAGAGGTTAAGCTTCTTAAATAATGGTCTACAGCTACTGCCAATTTGAGCGTTAGATATTGCACGAACACATTTTTTTTTGTAATTTGAACGCTCTTTCCACATCAACAGAGTTACCCCATATGATGAGACCATAGTTGAGAATAGATGAGACGTGACCGTGGTAAGCTGTTAGGGCCGCTTCGTAGGACACCGACTGACGTAGTTTTCTTAGGGCGTAAATGAAACGGTCTAGTTTTTTACATACTGAATTAATATGTTCTCTCCAGTTTAGTGAGGAGTCAATATTTAAACCTAAAAATTTAATGATATTACTTTTCTGTGAGGGAATGTTGTCAATATTAATATTAATTTGATGTTAGATGTTAGATGTCGACTACAAAATAACACGCGTTTTGGTAAGAAAACTGATGTATGGAGTTACCACTCTTTCTTTAAGTACTTATATTATTACTCTATGTTAGAATTTACTACCTTGCTGATCTCTAGCAAGGGCAAGTCATTCAATATGCTTTGAAAATTATTCCCCAGTTCACTTGAATCACTCTTTTATTACTTTACTGTGACTTCAGCTCAAAATAGCCCGTCTAGACTTGTCTGCTCCACTAATAGGAATTATGTAACCAGTTTAACGCCACTATCAGGCCAATTCGAACGTACACTAACATCGGAATGATATGAATGATGTCATTTAGTTATCGTGCGTCTCACTCGCGCCATCCCCGCAAAGCGAAAAAAAAATTTACCCTCCCATAGAAAATGGACCAGCCACAATGTATGAAACAGCCAAATCTTTTTCGCTATTTCGGGGTTGGTTCCTTAGTAAAAGTGGCTCAGTATTATCCCAAAACCTCCCTGGCAACGGGAATGCAGTTATTTTTAGCCATTCTGTACGGACAGCGAAATGCACGATTGAATGACATAATTTAGATATTATTCTGATGTCAGTGTAGGTTTGAATTGGCCTGTATTTATTTTTACTGAGCGGTGACGAAGGTCAATTATCGATGACATACGCTGTCAAAGAATTTGTAAAAACATGGAGTCGAGGCAACGCAATATGTCGAATATGGAAGTGATATCAACGTCATTGACCTTATAGTGTATAATGTTATATGTGTATTGTGTACCGTATACATCATACGCATGGTTCCAAGACCTTGCCCGAAAACGCGCAAAGAGGCACAATCCACCTGATGATGCCAACATGGTGCCACAAATGCGGTCGCAAATGTCGGTCCCGCATTGGCTTATACAGCCACGAGAGACGTTACAGACGTTGCATAAATTATCTGTTAAGATGTTTAAGGCCCGATGATGATACATCATATAAAATGAGATGAAAATCCCTTTTCGGAACTATCCAACGGTTTTCGACATTCCGAATTACCAGAATACACCTTAGGTAAAAATACAGATTTCATTTAACCTTACAAGTTTCTTTTATTCTGGCCGTGCACGATTGCATGATCGCCATGTAATAAAAGTGCAAGAAAGCATACATAGCAGACTGACGAAACAACACAAACATATTTCAGTTGTAATAAAGCTAAAAGTCAAACGTTTTAATTTACATTCAGCTACGTTTTCCGACAAAGGTAGAAACTTGGAACTCCACACAGAGAAATAGGTAATGTTATACGAGGCACAAGTTAAACATAACGTTCGACAGACGGGGAATAATGGGAAACTTTCCGTGTTTCGGTTCTATTTCACTGAGAATTCCATTACTTTGCTTAGACTTCGTTTTCACTAGAGATGTGCGAGGATGGCGAGGAAGGATGTTGTTTGTTATAAAAACCATTATAATCACTTTATTTAGGTACCTATCGTCGCTCAGCGCAGCTCTACACTAATGGTCACTTTTTCTTTAGCGTAATGACAACTATTTCAGTTTACAATTTGGAACAGGCTATCTGGAACCGAATAAATTCAAAGAGATCCATCATCCGACATACGGAGAAGGTCGAAAAAGCTCTTGACTAGGCAAAAGGTTGTCCTTAAGGGAGCGATCACATAAAAGCTCCTGATGGGTCGAAGTGTAGCAAGAGCCCCCGAAATAATAAGATTATAAGATACCACCACATAACACACCAACGGCGTAATGCAAACAAGGTTGGCAACATCTCACATCTTTTTAAGCAAAGAGAAAACAACTGCCAACTTACACAAGAGTTCAGCAAATCTGTAACTCCGAGCGCCGCGAATATATAAATTCATTGACGATTTATGAATGAAATATGAGCAGCGACGGACGCTGCACATTCAGTTTCAAAGATGCACATACGGTAACAGATTTATTTGCATTCGTACGTATTACGTAACTTAAGTCATCATTCGCTTGCCCTTATCCCATTGATATGGGGTCGGCGCAGCATGTCTTCTTCCATACCTCTCTCTCAACCGTTATCTCATCATTCACTCGCATTCGTTTCATATCATATCTGTCTCACACAGTCCATCCACCTTTTCCTCGGTTTTCCTCTCCCGTTACTTCCCTCTACATTCATAGACCTTTCTCGTCACATGACTTTCATGAATGCCTCCGCATCACATGCCCGTACCACGCTAACTTAAGTATTTCATGGAATACTTACGAGTAGATAGATAAATAAATCAATTGTAAATATTTACAACAACATTTAGTGTTCCGAATGTTGCCTCCGCATGATTTGAGGGCCTATCGCGAATACCAAAAATCTAAATAAACCCTACCTACTTACCTAAAAGCTACTCTCAGTAAATTTAACGTCTACATACAATTGGCTATGCAATGCAATCCGTTCTCCCATACATCATTGTCATATTACAACGAACAGAGCCACTTTATCTTGCATTGTGTTGTGTGCTTTCAAAAATAAACATTAAAATAAATCTTATTTAAAAAAACAAGCAAGTACGTGTCCGCCTAGAACTGTACTGAGGGTTCAGTGCCCAGCTTATTTTTAATTTTTATCTTAATATTAGCCTACTAAAATAAATGTAAGCGAAGTGCACCTTACCAGTAAGTAAACGTTATAGAAAAATTACAAAAGTGCACGTTGTACGTGTGTTCAGATATTTTTGAAGACCTCGGCCGCCCCGATATATTTGATGACCGTACACTTTGCTGCAAAAGCAGGGTAGTGAGGTACTCTGACAAGCCAGCTGCTATGACAGTGGAAAAAGACGGCATATTTGAAAAATGTAGGCGCGAAGGATCGATTTCATATTCATCTCCATACAAAGTTTGAATTTCCCGCCATAATCTACTGACAATATATAGGCCTGAATTCATCCAATGAAAGAAAGAAATACATTAATTTAACATCTGAGTATAGAATAACACACAACACAAATTACACAGACTAGATGCTAAACAGGATCCCCACTTAGGGTTACCAGATGACAGGAATTTTCCTGACATGTCAGGAATTTTGGCAGGAATCCCCAATCCACGGAACACGAAAATGTCAGGAATTTTTTGAATTGATAGACTTTTTTATAAAATACCTTTTTAATTATCTATCTTATAGTGCCTACTAACTGAAATTTATATTTATGAAAAAACTATGCGTGTGTCCATATTCACATAGTTATACTTGAAACGTGTTAAATGTCGTTATGTTAAAACTTAAATTAATAAAACGCGGCTATCGGCTCAATCGGGTGGCCATCGCTAACGGCTAGACCCCCCCCCCCCCCCCCTGCAGCATGATGCCACGGCAAGCCATGACGCTGATTTTCAATGTACTACCACCACAACTTTCATCAGATCGTAGTAGGCCACTCACTGAGCTTTTTTTCCGGTACGTGGTCATTGCAAACGTTTTAGCTCTCAATCATCCATACGAGCAATTCCCTTCCCACTACTTTTCAAATAATATAAGAAACGTAGACGTTAACGGAACCCTAAAAATCGACGCACCCGCCCACTCGGGCGATAATTTATTAGCCATTATCTTGCTGGTCTATTAGACAATGGACTTTTACCAGGAATGTTAATTGTCTGCTGCCAATTATAAACGTATTTAAATAGTATTTGATTTTAGACGAGAACATTCTGTTTCCATCTTAATTATTGCATTTCCGGCCATCGGCAGTCGTCTAATGACTTCTAATGTTTTCTAGAAAAAGCCACTTTATATAGGGAGTTAATAAGAACGATTTTTCCTTGCGTTTTGATTACAGTAGCGGTATGTTGACAACAGAAAATTTGATAAAGATGAATCATTTAACGGAATCTATTACATTATGTGAGTGTTAATGTTAATCCCACGTACCTACTAGATACTTATGACTTTATGACAAAGTGTTGGTATAGGTACATAAGATCAAAAGTCAAAACCCAAATTGTCCAGAATCATGGTCAGTGGAAAATAACATGATTGAACGGTTGAACACTGAAGGTTCTAGCAGAGGGATAGAAAGAAGAAGATAGTCTTTAATCTTCACTTGTTAAAATGTTAGCACAAATCAAGGTGTTAAAAAATGAGTGTACGGTAATGGCTTATATAGCGTCAGGCGATTCGTCTACTCGTTTACCTCCTACATATATATATATCATTAAAATCGTAACTTCATTTGTTTGTAGAATTGCGAAGAAAAAACGATTAAAATCCCAAATTTGAATCAAATAACAGTCCACTTCATTATCTATTCTCACTTAAAGTCTATTCTACCATGTTTACAACACTATAAATATCATAACATATTCGGAACTATTCACATATTCATCTCCATACAAATCCCATCGCAATATATTTAGATCAAGACTACTTCCGCTATTCTATCATATCGTCAATTTAAAGCCCACTCAACTATCACGCTAACCCAAAAGGTCATATCTCCACAGGCATTTCATAATGAGATACAACGTTTTGAAAGTGAACGACTTGTAAGTTTATTTGAAAACTTCCAATCAGATACACTGGATTATTAACTCTTATGGGTTTCAAATAAGGTCGAATATCGTTTGGGTTGTTCCAGGAATAAAATATCAAATTGGCGCGTCATTCCTCTGAGGATGACACGAATCAATTAATTAAATGAATCCGATGAAGCGAATCTTTTCGGCTGCCGGTGCTTTTAGACCGCCATTAATAAATCTTTCTAGTTAATTTCATCGAGCTTCGGTAGTATAATCACGGAATAGATTATAACTATGAAATAATATATATTATGAATATACGGCCAGAAGCAGCCGTAGCAAAGAGAAAGGTTAAAATACACACGTATACATTTTAACCGAAGTGTTCAGATCATATTGTACACCTTGCCCGCTTTGCAAGTTCTGGTGCTGCCTTTATAGATGGTCCACTGCCTAACAAAAACAATGTTTGACAACATGGTATCATGCATGTTTTCGGCTTGCTAGGGTTGTGTCTCATACACAGTGAAGCACTACGCACAGAAAGACTTTTAGTCGTACATCGTACATCTAATGTTAACCTTTAGAGGTTGTATCCTAGGATAGTTCGAGCATCCCAAAAATAGATTACGCTTAATGATATAGTGATGTATCTAGAATTCTAGATGTATTAACACGTACTAAATCACATCCATTCGCTCTTAAATCTATTTATGGTCATGGTGAGATGGTTGTGCTATATCTATTAATTATTGATTTTGTAATCAAAATCGTGTAAATAAGAGTTTTGATAATATAGTTTTAAGAGTGACCCAGGGGAACGTAAACATGGCAACGAGTGACAAGAAAAAATTGATTCCCCAGTTACAGCTTATGTTGGTGACAAAAAAACATTGTAAGGAAAAAATCCCTAAATTCAGCTTGCAGACGATGATCCCTCTTTCTAAAATAACTTTCCTAGAAAGAAATCTAATTAGAAAGCATAAATATTTCTTACGCTCAATCTAAATGGATTCATGGTCATGGTCATAGTCGATTAAACCCCATTTACCAATCAACTCGTTATTATTATCGGACGTTACTAGGAAGTAACGGTTTCCCACTTAGTACTGCGATATCATTATCTTCACCCTCGGTTAGAAATTATAAGTATATACATGTCGGGAATGTCAATTGATTATGGGCGCCATTTGTACTTTGTCGACAACTCGACACTGTTAAAGGCTTCGGCATTTAGTAACTGGAGATGCCTTGACTTCATTTTCTGTACAAAACAGTCTGCCGATTTTTGCGGGGAAGGGGCACGTCAAATGTATGGCTATTTCTACATGATTTATACGTAAAGTACAAATAGCCATGTCAGATAAACGTCAGTCCATACAAAAGTTTGCACAATTGACAATTGTGCAAGGTTTTCGGCAGAGGGGTAAGCTCTTAAAGGCGACTCTTATTAAATGCTCTAAGCACCGCACCGATATCCTAGGAAAACAGTGCTAAAGATCCTCTATGGCGGCGTGCCTACGTCATTTTTGATTAGGTCGAATGACGATTTTCTGTCAATTGTTTTGTTTTTAATTAATCGACCTTTTGGTCGCCTGTCAGTATAAAAGTCACTAGTAAATTCATCATTCTTTGAAAATTTGAATATGGCGGTTTGTTTACATAGTTAGCAAGTTCCATAGAATGACAATTTAGATGATAAGTAATTACTACACATTGATGGGCCGGAGTGAATGAGCGTATGTTGACGCATCTCCATATTGGAACGGCCTTATCTTATCCTTATCCTCCAATTGGTGAGTTCATGTGGTCAGCACACTCAGCACGCAAGTCAATTATGATTGACGGAGAGGTAGTGGTATTAGGTAGTAATGAATTGGACACACTCGAACGACCTTTTATGTACTTGTAACACTTGTAAATAAGAGCTTTGTAACGTTTTAATGTTACCTTCTACGTAATCCTAATAGACGAATCGTATTTTTATAAAGATAGAGTTATTATTAGGTACTTAGGTACTATAACTATTACTAATAACAGTTTTCATAATACCTATTAAAGACCACGTTTATAACTCACAGACCTCACAGTATGTAACTACCTTAAAATCAATTCTATGAGAAACTATGTTCCGTCGTAACATAAGTGTATATATAAGTACGTATGTAAGATGCAATGGGTGCGATCCGTGGCGCAGTACCTAATTTAAAAGTAAAATAACTTTTTTATGTGGTGACGCAGAGACTTTTCTTACCTAAGCATTATTTCATAATGCGGAGTCTGCATCAGGTGGTCTAGGGTTCATACCCACGACCCATATGACTATATAGTCATCTTATACCTAGTCATTATTACTCATTATACTTCTCATTAATCATTTTAAACCGATTACTCCCATTCGATTCCAATTAAATCATTCTAGTTGCTTCACTAACTGGCTGACTTGATTTAGTTTCTGAAACCGATGATTTTATATAATTTATATCTTTGTTCCTAGCCTACATTGAAATTAAAATAAATAATATTATTGATCGTTAGAACGCCAAAGAGTTAAAAAGGTAAGTTAATTATAATTAAAAGAATACTAAATAATTATTATACCAGTATACCTACAGAGCATCATTCATAAAAATAATACATGCCAATTGGACAATAAGTCAATAATGTAATTACCTACTGTAATACAATTTTCCGTTTATGATAAGGAATAAACTAATGCATAAGTATTAATTTACCTAAAGTTTTTATTAATTTTAATTTGCGGTTTATTTATTGAATGTTTAATTTGTATGAGGATAACACCAAATGATTCTGTCAAGTTGTGTTTTTTGAAAAACAAATTAAAGCCAGCTTGAAATTAATGTAGTATGATACCTATGAGTCCTAAGTACATCATAATGGCACTTTACGCACACTAGCGTCCCCTCCCCTCCCCCTGAGGCAACCCCCCTTTTAGCATGAAATATGTCCCGGTAGACGGTTTTTTTAAAGAAAGGTAAGAAACCTTACCTTGACACCTTCCTTACCTCAATGTCGCAATTTGTCGCGCCTGATTTGATTGTTCCGTAATCAGATTCTTTGCGTTCCATTCCCGTGGGACTGTCTGGAGGATATCGATCAGTGCATCAGTGAAATGAAGCTTCGAGAGTTTTGTATGAAACAGCTACCGCGAACATCGTCGTTCAAAGTGTACCTATCTCTATTTTTATTTCCAAATTTAAGTGACACAAATCACGACGCACTAGTTAAACAATTTTTGCTGTCATCATCACAGGCCTTTCCGTCTATTGCAGACGGTTTATGCATTGCTGTTTAGACAGCGGGTTTGGTGGCTGTGGAGGCCGATGCGTGAGCGGCACGACCTCCCACATTTTTGGCAGAGAAAGCTCATGCCACCACATGAGGATCCAGTCCTGGTTTGCTTGAATTTTCGCTGTAGGACAAAATAATTTTAAAATACTGTGCATGTGTATGCATGTGTGATAAGAATGCTTTACCAACTTACGATAAAGTTATAATTTTTATTAAACGCTGCAATGCTCACGCTATATGTATACCTGTAACAAAAATAATATAGTTGAGTGGCCATTATCACACTTTTATTACCTAAACCTTATTAATTTGTATACATTTAAAATAATGTTTATAATTAATTTCCCATAATTACGACTTGGAATGGTTTTATTTCGTTTCTAATGATATATAATATCATGTTTAATACGAAAGTTGGATCAAAGACGCAACCGCTTCTTTGCCCATACTATAATATCGAATATACATTGGTAGTCACTGTCCATACATTTTAAAACTTATACCTATTGCAATAAGATTTAGATTTGGACGCAACCACATTTTTAACACTTCACCGCGTCCCATTTCACCTGCCAATACTCAAACATGTTCAAAAATCGTATGTAAATGATATGCTTGTTGTATGTATTCATTGTAATTGGATTTGACTAGTCGCCAGTTCGATATCATGTCAATATTGTCAATGTAACGGGGATGTACATGTACATAATATATGTTTAGTTCTAGGCGTGCTTTGTATGTCGCTCACGGATGTGTGACAATGAAACATATCGTTGTTCTATGGTCGTTGTTTATTTTTAAAATAATGAAGTTTATTGTTCTTAGTATAACACATACCTTTTATACATCACGGTACGGCGAATCTATCACGATAGTAGGGAGTACTTACAGAAAAAAACACTGTATTCGTAAGCTTTTTCTTTGGGTTACTAATATGTATAAGTAAGTAGGTACCTGGACATCGAGGTTTGTTTGACGCCCTACCATTAAGCTATACACGTGTAAAGGATTACCCAGCATACAAACAGAAATGCCGGTTTAATATAATTCATTCAACGAATTCTATCTTCGCACAGAAAGTACTTCCTAATATAGATGAGCGTAGATACATACATATGTTTGGCCAGAGAATCAGCCTTACTTTCGCAAACTCTTATCTTACTCAATTGCGTCAACAAAAATAGCACCTTTATAATAGCTCAATAAAGTTCACTTTTTGATGCGTCGTAATGAACAGATGTGATGGACGTATTTGGCCGACGGACATTATAATTATTTTCGCAAACACTTATCTTACTTAAATTTATAAACCTAAATAAAGCCTTGGCTTCTATGTAACAAAGCTCAAAATTAAACGGCTCGTCAAGGAGAGATACGAAGGATTATAGATTTATAACGTGTTCAATGCACTCCGCGTCCGGTAGATTTAGGAGACTTGGCTATGTTTGTTTGTCTATAACTTCCTGTTGCCCGTCGATTCCTGCTGAATACCAAAATAAGGGATCTAATGTTTGGTCCTCATCCGGTTTAGACACCTGGTTGTTAGCGTAGCATTTCAATTAGGGCATAAAATTGGTTGCCGACCGAATAACTATAGTTTCAATAATAGACAGTAAGAAATAATATCCTCAGGTAATATGTACAGTCATCTGCAATAATATGTTACTCTTCGAAGGCCGCAAAAATATGTGACACGCTCTTATGGCTCTACAAATAAGATCGTGTCAGATATTTTTGCGGCTTGTCTAACATATTATTGCAGGTGACTGTACCATCAGCGGTAAAAGGGCATGGCGAATTTATTAATGAATTCATTCATAATTTCTCCATATAATTTCGCAGCTCTCTGTACTATGATTTACTCAAGTACATTGTAGGAATGTGAAGTGATATGTCCACGAAAAGAATGTATTTACTACTTAGCAAAAAGTGTTCGCGTTTACCCAATTGATCACAAATTAAATGACTTCTGGAGACCCTCAATAAGATGGAAAGACAATTTTGACAAGACCACAGAAAATCGTTTGATCGTGCGACGCCATTTACCATAGCGCTGACTAGACAACGACAACGATCAAAAGACGCTATAGTGTGAGGCGAAGAATTTTGAGACACTGCTTATTTTCTTACAGCACTTTTTTCCATATTAATTCGAATATTCCCACGACCAATGATTGTTAATTCGAATAATTATTTACAAGAAAAAATATTCGAATAATGCCCAACTCTGATTGATTAACGAATTCCTGTCAAACACAGCATAAAGGGCCTTAACCTAAACCTATTACAACCGCCATCGCCATTACGTCGAATATCTTGATTGTCGCTGAATATTTAAATCTTTGTTCAAATTATTACTTTCACAAACTCGTATTTATATTAGCTCTTTCATTTGAAAGCCAACCTTACTGACAACAGGATAAAGTTCAATTTGAAAGCGCTAGCGAAAATAGTAAGATTGTGTTGACTAAAATATTACCTTCACAAACTCGTATCTCTCTCAATTGAGCTATCTTAAAACCTACTCTATTTTTAACAAAATAGAGTGCAAATCACAAGATGGGGACAGGTGTATTAAGAGGATTTAAAGGGTTGATTGGAAAGGGCAAAGGTGACGATGCAATCTAGTTTTTAGGAGTCCCGTTTGAACTTGATATTGTACCTTGGTGGTTTAATTTGCGATATTAAGTCAAATTTGATGCTTGAATCGTTTAAAGTCTTACCCTCTCATTCATAAAACTTTACGAACCTAATTTAGGTAAATTATGTTTAATCCCTTTCTTACAAATACATACGTAAGTCATAAAAACTTTTTACAAAAAAAAGCAAACCGACTTCAAAAAGGATGAAATAAAATATTATCCTTTTTGAAGTCTATGCGTTACCAACGACTGTTTGAAGTCGGTGCCAAGCCAAATTTTGAAGCATACCATGATTTTCGTGCGATTCGATAAGGATGTACCTACGTTGAATTGCCTTACACGACGACAATGAACGTACTTTCTGTAGGTACAGTCGACGTTAAAAATATGTTTACACTTTTCGCCTTATAACAAAGGAGTAAGGTGCAAAAGTGTAAACATATCATTGACGTCGATTGTATCTAAGAACACACCTCAGAACACACAATCAAACCTTCTTGGCGCAGTCTGTACCATGTTTGTCGGCACATTAGTGGAAATCCAATGCATTTTTTTTCCGTCGTATTTTTTAAAGAGCATTTCTTACTAATGCTCGAACAGTCTATAGCACGCAAGTGTGAGATTGGGACTGATTAATTTCCCGTCCCTTATCCAGAGGACTACATTT
This sequence comes from Cydia splendana, assembly GCF_910591565.1. NCBI lineage: Eukaryota > Metazoa > Arthropoda > Insecta > Lepidoptera > Tortricidae > Cydia > Cydia splendana. Next base: position 21,084,464 of record NC_085965.1, on the reverse strand, counting down.
CAAAATATAAAACAATTCAAGAAATTTACCTTCTTGCCAAATTTCACTTAAAGCGGTTCAGTTGTTTAGCTATGAAAAGGCGACAAAGAGGCAGACAGAATTACTTACACATTTGTAATAGTTATTAGTACAGTTCTAATGGGATTTATAGCCATAAAGCTGATTATTTTTGACTGGTATTGTTACTACTTGGCTTGGCACCAACTTCAAACATATCAGTTGGTAACGCATAGACTTCAAAAAGGATAATATTTTACTTCATCTTTTTTGAAGTCGGTTTGCTTGTTTTTGTAAAAAGTTTTTATTTTTCCATTTTTAGTTTTAACGCATTGTTAAGAGCGCGACGCATGAATGAAAAGCAAGATCATGTTTAACACTAAATTCGTGTACCTATTACTTTAATAAATATGTAATCAGGAATTTTCTCGAGTCCGTCTGGGAAATTATAATTCCTGTCACTACTACAATAAATCCATCCTCCGCCCCGCCACTGACCCAATCCCTCAACGCCCCGATCACTCAACCTCACAGCGCATCAACCCCTGATCCAGGAACCCCTCGACCCTGAACCAGGAATTTTCTCGAGTCTCGAGTCCGTCTGCTGGGAAATTTTAATTCCTGTCAACTAAATCCATCCGCCCGCCCCGCCACTGATCCAATCCCTCAGCCCCCCGATCACTCAACCTCACAACACATCAACCCCTGATCCAGGAACCCCTCGATCCTGACCCAGCAAGCCTTCAACTGCCATTCCCCGACCCCTTAATCCCTGACCCCTTAACTCCTAACCCTAACCCCCCATCAGTAGCCTTACCAGCTTATCACGAGTTTGACATTTATATATTCGCTAGCATGTGTGTAACTTACTTCCTATGCATCTCGCTCGTACTAACCTTAGTGTGAGCGAGATGCATAAAAAGTTACATTTAGATGCATAAGACGTTAGCGAATATGTCAATGTCAAACTCGTGGTAAGGCTACAGTTGCAGTACATCAAATTGGTGGTTTCCGGAAGCAAATGCTCGAGATACTTTAGAAAACCCCGAAATCACTTAACACGTTCCTTTAAAAATTGAGGAGTTCCCTCAATTCCTCATGGATTCCATCATCAGACCAGAACCAAAAATAATACGGAAACACCTTGAAGGTAACTTCTTCCAACCAAAAACAGAATTACTCAAATCGGATCACAGGTGCCGGAGTAATCGCTGGACATACTTACTTACATTTAAAGAAATCTTCATCATTATCATCAAAATAATCATCATCATCAGGTCTACTTCATCAATTGGTGGTTTTCGGGAGAAAATGCTCGAGTTGCTTAAGAAAACGCCCAAAACACCATGCATGTGCCTTTAAAAATTGAGGAGTTCTCTCAATTCCTCATGGATCCCATCATCAGAACAGAACCAAATTAAAATGGGACCAACTCGGAGGTAGCTCCTTTCAAACAAAAAAAATTACTCAAATCGGACTACGGATGTCGGAGTAATCGGTGAACGTACATAGAAAAAAAAAAAACATAGCCACAACCGAATACAGAACCTCCTCCTTCTATGAAATTGAAGTCGGTTAAAAATGACAGATAAAGACAAAAGATTATTAGCTAATTGAGGTTTGTAGCGCGTTTATGAATAAGGCCCACTTGCACCATTCCACTAACCCGGGGTTAACCGGTTAAACCTGGAGTTACCATGGTTACCAGAACAAGATGACATTGGGTTAACGGTTTAACCGCTTAACCCCGGGTTAGTGGGATGGTACAAATGGGCCTAAGGAGGTTAATTTGGTTGTCTGGGATCTTTGTCCTCGACTAGCTCCAATTTGTGGACACGTATAATTTAATGCACGCTTATATCTCTCTTGGCGCATTTTTATACTTTGTAATACAGATAATGAGTGCAAACAATCCGCTATCGGCGGACGCGGCGCAACCCCGGTCGCCCGCGCATAAGATAAGATAACAGTTCGCGAAACAGTCCCACAGGATAAACCTATCTGTAGCTCTATGCAATTCAATATTTCACAACAAATGTAGGTACCCATATGTACATGTCCAATCAAGGAACATCTACAAAGAGAGTGTATTAGGGAGAAGTAGTAGCGGAAGTTGAAAGGGGTAGACCTCGGCGGACTTTCCCTGATCAGGTCGGGGAAATCCTGAAGAAAGGCCAGGTCAAGAGCTCCCTAAACGGCGAGCGTGTATGAGGAATGTTATGAAAGTGAAGGAAGCGAAAGAGGCATGTCAGGATCGTGGCATGTGGAAATCCGTGGTCTCTGCCTACCCCTCCGTGAAATAGGCATGATTATATGTATGTACGTAAGGAACATCTTGAGTGCTGCAATGTCTATGCATCCTAAAAGAAGACAGGGCCCATGTTGGCGACGTAATCCCAAGAATTGGTGCAAGGACGAGGATTAACGACATTGACTGCTTAATAACTTAGCTGCCATATTAAGGCCCTTTTTCACAATGTACAACTTGTACTAATGTCCAGGGACCCATTTCTCGAACCATAATTAGGCTAATACGAGTATTATTAGAGTATTGTCATGGAAAGCCATACATACGATTTGACAGTTTATGGACTAATAAATTAATATTAGTCTAATACCTATCGAGAAATGGGCCCCTGGATAAGCTACTTGCCACTTATCAGACGAATAAAGTCATCGTTGGCGTTTCATAATCATCGAATAAGTTTAACTGGTAGTTAAATACCTTTAGCGCCACCTGCACCATCCCACTAACCCGGGGTTAACCGGCTAAACCGATAACCCAGTGTCAAATTGTACTGCTAACCATGTTAACTTCAGGTTTAATCGGTTAACCCCGGGTTAGTGGAATGGTGCAAGTGGCCCTTACAAATTTACTTTTTAACACATCTCCAATGATTAAATAAGTATCAAATTCTTCAATAAATCGTACTAAGAATTTACAATCCATGCTCAGCGCATAGAACCATAGACATAAATAATGTTCGATGCTCGTCTATAAAGAGGGCAAAGGCAGAGGGTCGATTGCCGCGTTACGGCCGACAGTTTATTGACAATATTCAACCTTAAAGTCATAGATATAAGGTCGCGTATGTGAGATACGGGTGTAGTAAATATTATATGTTTAGAGTCAGTATTTTAACGTAGTGCCGATGTTAGTGTACTATGTGTAAACTTTACTATGTTTGGGTACCTAGTATAACACAACATCGTTTTGTTACAAAATAACTTGTGCTAACATTTTGTATATGGTTTGGGCCCGATTCGGATTTTGAAATAGACATCTACTAGATATCTTTTAGACGTCACCAAGATACGATAAGGATATGTTTAAGATCTAACCTGTCAAATTTGACATTTATGCGATTCTGGAGATACTCTTGAACGATTTCCACAAGATATGACTTTGAGATCCAATTCACATCTGATAGATATCTAACACTATCTGACGTAAAAGTAACACTGGTTGCCCGAATTGAGCTGCAAAAGAGAACTATGTAGTTGAAATCTAAACTATAACGTATCTAGAATGGATCTAGTACGTGTCGTCTCTTGTGAATATCTTGAAGTTCGAATACGGCAGTTTATCTCTTCTGCTACCATGCAGACAAGATTTCAAGTTTGTGTAAATTTGGTCAAGTATAATATTTTTCACATCAAAGATTCAGAAATACAATCAAATATAAGTCATTCTTCTTCTTCAGTCGGTCCCTCAATACTGAGGATCGTGACATCATATCCTTCTGTTGAAGACCAGGTTCCTCCATAGGGTTCTGTTCCCCGCTAAGCGCATGGCCTCGTGCAGTTTTAATTGCATAGGTGCCGTAATTTGAGCACACCATCTAGTAGGAGGGGGGCCCTGAGGTCTCGTGCCTTCAACTTTGCCCGTCATTATTACTCTTTCCAGGCTATCTGGAGAGCGTCGTGAGAGGTGTCCGAAGTATGACAGCATTTGGTCCTGGCATATTTTTGACAACCGGCGTTTTATGCGTAGCTCCTCTAGTATGGACTGATTGGTACGCATTGCCGTCCACGGAATTCGTAAAAGTCGGCGCCAACACCACATCTCAAACGCGTTAATACGCTTTATCATATTGGCTCGTTTGGTCCATGTCTCCGAACCATACAGAAAGATTGGGAAAACCAGAGAGCGCACAAGTCTAACCTTTGTCTGTCTTAATATACTGCGATACTTCCAAATCTTATCTAGCCGAGCCATAGCTCCCTTCGATATTTGAATCCTCCGAATAAATTCCCCGTCAAATATAAGTCATTATCTTTAGGTATTTAAATAAAGGTAAACAAATTCTACCCTCAAATGGCTCCCTAAGCCAGTTGAGGGTAGATGAAAACATTACACGATCAAATAATGTAGGTTAAAGTCAGGTCGTTCAGTGACAGATTCAGGCGGTTTTGTATTTGGTTGGTTAACCAATAAATGTTATAACTACCCGAAAATGTACGAATTATTTGTTTATTTTTATTTAAATACCTAATGATACAGAGTATAAAGGAAGTTAGGAAACTTCATGTAACAGGCCGATTATTATTCGGTTATGAGTGTTATGACCAACCAAATATGGCATATCAGAAGAGCCATAAACACGACTTTTGCTGGCAGTCTGACAATTGTCTGAGCCTGGTATGCAGCCAGCTGAATTCCATCGTCCCAAGCAGAGACAAGCAAATATTAAAGACTGACATATCATATGATTTACCTAAAACTATATAAATTAACCACAAATGGTCGTATTTCAGAAACAACTGCATTATGAATGTTTTGAACTTTTGACAATGTCCGGTCCGATATCGGATGTCGGATGACCTTTGGAGAAAAACAGTTGGTAGAAAATTCCCTATAACATCAAGTCCTGACTTACTGCATTAACTCTGTTTTTGAACATGAAACAATAAGTTAATGTATAATAAAGGCACCTTATTACTTTTTGCTTCTTTGAAGTTGCAATCGTATCCGACATCCAATATCAGATCAGACAAAGTAAAAACGCTCTAAACTGATTTATAAGAAAAAAAGTGATCAAGGCACTGGAGGCCCAAGGCCGTCGAATAGAACCAGCGCCTTCTTTGTTACTTGGGACCGTTGATATCTGTCATATTCTGTAAATCAAACCTCACCGTAATCTTGTACTGATTTCCATTCCGTTTTAAATAGGGCGACTTTTCGTTCCAGTTGCGTTCCTCGTCATATGGAAATCATCAGTTTCTACTATTTATTAGTCTATGGTTGGCCCGAAGCAGCCAAGGCTTAATCTAGCTTCTATCAAGCTCGTGCCTCTCTAACAATAAAATGGCAGCTGTAACGTCTAACTGCATTTGTAATTGCATTTTTGCGTCACGAATGGGAACAGATATGTCGGACCTAGATAGTTTAACACAATCGTAGCTATTGTAATTGTAATTAAATCAAGTAGGTCAGGATCATTAAAGTCAGGATGGCGACCGCACAGGGTTGCCAGATTTAAGGACAAAAATATCTGGATACATTTTCAAACTTCCGAGTTTATAAATAACTAGGCTATACAAATCACCCTTCAGCTTCCATTTTTGTCAGGAGATTTTTATATCTGGTCGATAGTTAGGGTACCTACCTATTACCTAATACCTACCTTGGCGACCGCACAGGGTTGGCAGATTGAAGGACAAAAATATCTGGATTTTTTTTTTTTGAAATTCGGAGTTTATAAATATCTAGGCTCCACAAATCGCCCTTCAGCTTTGATTTTTGTCAGGAGATTTTTATATCTGGTCGAGAGTTAGGGTACCTACCTATTACCTAATACCTACCTAGTACCTACATATACAAAATATCAGGAGAATCCAGAGATGAGAGATTCTCTAGCAACCCTAGGCCAAACAGGGCGAACATTCCACGTTTTATCATTTTACCATCATTAGCCAAAAATATGATGTACCGGTATTTGAAAGTTGAGATACGGGAGCACAATGCCTTTATAAATTTTATAAAAAAACATGTAATGACTAACCGTAGCTATATCGGTATTTAAACACACAATCATCATCTCGTAAAGCACGCGTATCGTTCTATATTTAACCAAGTATAAGGGCAAGACTGGTACTAATCCGTGACCCCAAACGCAAAGGTCACGTTACCCGAGTTACGTAACACCGTGTTTGGTTTGCACACTTGGGGAACGTAACGTTCCTCATTACAAAAACGACGTTACTGCCACCACGATGCTAAGAAAACTAGGCCTTATACCTCTGAAGATTAAGATGGTTAAGATTTCTTGCTTCTTATAACAAGATGGCGTAACTGCCAGGAACTGCCACCCAAAAAGCCCTACGCTTTTACGAGACTTGTAGCCACTTAAGACATTTTGACATTTATGTACAAGTAGAGTAGCTGAGAATGAATGTAGGTGATGCGCGATGATTTGATTATCGGTTTTAACTTCGTTACATAATCAAAAGTATAAAGAATGTCAGTGTGTTGATGCGTTGAACTGAAATTATTTATACTATTAAGTTCAAATAAGGTCAAGACATCTCGAAGCTACATTCGAACTCAAAAAAATCCTCACGCCAATAAATAATTACGAGTGAGATGCTCGTGCATTGATTTCCTCGTGAAATGATGTCGATTGCCTTTAAATTCTCCCTCTTTGTGGTAGACTTACAGCATCTTTATTTTTCTAAATTAACATACAAATCTTAGGGCCTAAGTAGGTACGTCTTATTACCAGCTTTTTATGGTTGATAATGTCAATAGCTCTAACTAGTCATAAATAACTTTCATACAAAGCTTTTATAGATAATAAATTAAAGTATAAAAGTAGTGTGTAAGTGATTTGTCTACGGAATTTGTGTGGGAGAGCCATAAACATCTGTGAAAGGTTAACGCATTCAAGATGTTGCGAAAGGTCGTGGTCGTGGCTTCACTTTACGATTGAGTCAAAAAACCGGCTAAGTGCGACGGACTATTTAAACGGAAAATTAAAAGGCTTAAAGGTCTATTTTTTTAAATTTAAAGAGCTATCGTTTTATTTTTATACGTAACAATAACAATTGAATATTTCCAACGTAAATTAAACTTTCTATGTAGATAGATATACTGGGTCAAGCAGATCTTGTCAGTAGTAAAAAGGCGGCAAATTTGAAAAATGTAGGCGCGAAAGGATATCGTCCCATAGAAAATTTGAAATTCGCGCCTTTTTCTACTGACAAGATTTGCTTGACCATATATATCTATGTCTTAGAGGATATATAACCATACGGAGTAGCCATTAACAGGCGTTCCCCTCTGTCGAAAATGGATGACAAATGGTCTAGCTACTCTAGCTGGTTTGTTAGTGCACGACACCTTGCACTTTGAGACTATGCGCTGAAACTTGGCACAGTTGATTCTTAGCTGGTCATGAGCAGATACAGACCGGGAGCCGTCGAGAGCCACCTCTCATTTAGTGGGGGGGGGGGGGGGGGGAAGTTCGACGCTGCGGCGCTTCACTTGGAGCAACATTTCTCTAAAACTATAACCTATTTGGGGCATGTAATATATCATTTTCGGATAAATTGAGGATGAGGAATCTATTTTTAGAACATAAACAATGAACTTTCTAACAAAAAAAAAGAATTAAGTAGAAAAGACTAAAAAACGTATTTTTGAATTTTTTAAATCACCATTTTTTTTAAAAAGTGTAGCAGGAATCTGAAAACAAAAAATACACCCGTAAAGCTACACTTATCACGTTTAAAAATATATATAGTTTATTATACAAATCTGTTGATAAATGGGAGATAAAAAATAATATTAAGCGTGGGTCAGAGTGATCTCAATGCAAAATATTATTAAGGTGGGAAAGTTACTTATAATTTGTTCTACAATCGTTTTTTTTTTACGAATTATCTGTTACGTAAATAATCTGTTTCAGATTTCTTATATTCTTATATTGTCTAATACATTTATTCACGGGCCAGGTTCCTACACTTCCTATGTAACGCAATCATAGGGGAACCCGGGCGTTGGGGACCCAAATGCAATCAACTTACCCTTCGAACTGAGAGCATCTGATGCAATTAGTTTCGAGTATTTACATAATAGAGGTGCATGTTATTCGTTGACTGGTCTATGTTGTTATTTTTGATGCATTAACAAGTAACAAGTAACCGTCAAAAAAATTTTTGATACGCACTTTTATTGCCGACTGTACTTTCTCTCCTTTTCATGTCTATCAAGTACTTCTCGACTTTCTCGAGGCCTTTCAAATGAGCCTAAACCCAATGTGTTTTAAATGTTTTTCCATCGAAGAGTTCCTTTGGCTGCCTTCCGACTGCATCATCACTTCAGCTCCATGTTAGCATATTACTGCATTGTCATCGGAATCATCGGAAATATGCGAAATTTCAGCTCAATCAGACACCCGGAAGTGGTCCAAATTTAAATTACAAGATTTGAAGCACCATAGTTACAAAGAGATTTATGATGATATACGCAGTGAAGCTCATTAGTATGCCATTCAGCGAGGGAATGCTGCCAGCATCTTTAGCACAATGCCGCGGGGGCCTTATTTAGATTTATTTTAATTTAGATTAGTTTAGTTTTTAATTTTATTATAAAGTAATTTTATATATAACTTCTGTCTGTAGTAGAATATTCATTATTTGCAAATAAATTTAGTAGAAAGTGAAGCTAAAATAAATAAAACTGTGTAAAAAGATGGGATGTTTCAAATTTGCTCATAATAATTTAGCTGTCGCCTACAATGGAAGTTACGCTCTCATTATAATACGACATGCTGAAACAACATGAAACTTGGCATGAACAATATTTTTTTTGTGAGTGTTTTTTTTTTTCGTGGTTGTGTCACTCCGTACCAAATGAACCTTAACTTAAAGCGATTGGCGCTGCTAACGAGCCTACTAACAATGCTTCCATAGAAATGAGACGTAGACGCTTCATTAGGTCCCTTTTTATGTAGCTCGACCCACTTTCCTCAAGTTATTTTACTACGGTGAATGCATGGACATACCCGTTTGTAATATGTATAAGGTGCAGATGGCGTTGAACTTTTTGATGACGATGTAACTGACTTAGGTTCTAAGTCAGTTACAAGTTGTCAAAATCTTGGACAAAATATTCTGTAAATTGTTTATACGACAACGGTTTCACTTACTTGAATTTTTAGTCGCTATTGGCGACATGTTTTTGAGTGCACGAGTTGCAGCTGCCGCGAGCACTCGAGCCTGAGGAAGGACCCCCGACGGGCCCGAAACATGTCGCCAATAGCGACTAAAAATTCAAGTGAGTGAAACCGTTGTCGTATAAACAATTTAAAATATGTCTCACGAAAGTTTAATATCGAAACTATTTTGTGTTTATTTTTAACCAATTCCCCTTGATAAACGTAAAGGTTGATTCAAAGTCAGTTGAAAAAACAAGGCTTGAGCTTTTAAGTTTAAGTTTTTGCAAATGATTATGCAGTTCTTATAGCGTAAAGTAGTAAAAAGTAAAATATGCAGCAAAAAAATACTTTAGCTGTCGTTAAAAACCTGTATTTCAAAGTCGAATGTCGTGTTGCTATTTTAAGAATGCAAATCGATAATGTTAGCCTGTGACACAATTTTCCTTTCAATTTGCTGCAAACACTCACGCGATCAAATGTATGTATGACTGTATGATGTATGTATGTATAAACTCTTTATTGTACAAAACACAAATTTCTGGCACCAGGATAGGCAGTACAAAGGCGAACTTATGTAAAGATATATAATAAAAAAAATTGTAAACCCGACTTATATACTTCACCAACATTCTACCGGAGTTGCTAAAAATACCCAATCACATCACTAAAAGTCTGGTTATAATATTCGAAGATTTTTTCTCAATTCTCAATATCTAAGTTATATTAAGAATTCACCAGTAAAAATGTGCTAACTCATAATAAACTATTAATAAGTTTTTGGCAAAAATTTAATTTTCGGTACAAGTTTTTATCGCTGACTGTAGTTTTCTTACGACAGACAACTAATACTCATCGAGACAATTCTAAAAACCCCTAACACAATTAGGTTGCGTTGTTTCATCACAGAGTTCCTATGGCCACCTCCTGTCTCCATCATCAGACCAGCTCGACGGTACCATAATATTGCATTGTCATCCGATTTCATTATTGCATGCATGTATAATGCATGCAAAATTTCAGCTCAATCGGAAACCGGGAAGTGGATCAAATTTAACTTGCAAGATTTGATTACAGACAGACAGACAACGGTCAGGTGAAACTAAATAAAAGCTTGTAAAAACGAGTCCCTCCATTTCTCCAGATCCTGATCTCGTTATAATAAGACCAACTAGGAAGTAAAGTAACAAAAAAATAAAAATGATCCATAGGTAAATCACACATTAAAAAAAATCCCGCCCAATTGAAGTCCCACTTTTTAAAGCCCGATAAAACATTAAAAACAGAACGGATTGACATAAAAAATGAACGTAAAGTCCTGTTATAAAGCCGTGGAATCCAATACCTACGACGGTATCAAATTACCGACCCATTCGAATCCCGAAAAGAACATATTTTATTCGTGTTACAGCGAGAGTAACAATGACCGAAGTAAATATCTCCGACGCCTTTAAAACTCGGGTATTTTCGTTGGGGTTGCGCGTGGAAGAAAACCTTTGCAATCCTTTGTCGGTGTCGCATCTAATATTTATATTGCTAATGTTTAATTGACAATGCCTGCACGGTGCTCGAGTTCATACACTAAATAAACCATATTATATCTTCTTTTCCATTTTGATCGGCTAAAATACTTTTCTGTGTTAGTAAAAATATTGTTTTCCTTGTGGACTGTGGAGTCCTCAGTTGACAGCGTTATTTACAGATGTAAGTCTAAAGCGGCTGCACTGACCAAAAGGCCCCGTCATTGGTCAAACGCGTGTCAGACGTCTTTTTACACCTGTCACATGCAGCTGTAAAAAACGCCGTTTTACACCTGTAGCTAACTATTAACATGTATCTTTGTAAAAGGAGTATCTGGACACAGTTATTTCAGAGATTTCAAAAGATTAACCCATTAAGTCGACACATAATATATTGATGTTCGGTACTTTCAACAACTGCAAACTTCAGCAGTTAACTACCTATACTAAACGTTATTAATATAATGTACGTCAAAGGAGTTAAAGCGACACGGTTCTAACTCGGACAGATGTTTATGTCGCTATTTGTGGCTAGCTGACGTACAAAACGACTGTTACAAAATATAAATGAGACGGAAAACGGACATAACACGTGCACGGATGCACCGATGGAAATGATCGTTCATTACGCATTACATTACAATACGCTTTGGGAAAATGAAATAAGATTTCGAGCATTCTAGTGTAATTTCCAAAAGTAGGTACGCTATTACAAATAATATACTTAGTCAATTGTTTGTACGTACGTTGTTAACGTAGAGTCCGTGTAAAGAGAGACACTAATCATTCGTTCATTCGTATTCACATTGCCGGCGAAACCTTCAGACACACTCGTCTGCGAAGGAAAATCGCTCGCTGCTGATCGAACGGCTAGCTATTTTTTTTATGATATAGGAGGCAAACGAGCAGACGAATCATCTACGGAACGTACACACGTGAGATCGCAATTCTGAATTCCTATCTCCAATTTCTCCAAATATAAAAAGTCTCAGCGCTTTTCTCGCGCCAACATCGTTAGTGCCAGAGCGAGTGTCGCGTTATTGCGAGAAGTGACCGAGGCCTGACCTTAAGGACAAGCATTTCAGAACATCTGAATTGTTATATTATGTAGTAAACATATGAGTATAACCAAAACTTCACTTTCAAATTTCCTACGGAACCTCCAGTGCACAGGTGAGATCCTACTTCTAAATTCCTATCTCCACATGTAATGAGTCTCGGCGCTTTTCTCGCGGCAACATTTTCGTTAGTGCCAGAGCGAGTGTCGCATTATCGCGACAAGTGACCGAGGCCTGACCTTAATTTAATGGACAAGCATTTCAGAACATCTGTATTGTGATGTGTAGGTATACACACAACCAAAATTTCACTTTCTAATTTCCTACGGAACCTCCGGAACACAGGTGAGATCCTACTTTTGAACCACATGTAATGAGTCTCGGCGTTTTTCTCGCGCCAACATTCTCGTTAGTGCCAGAGCGAGTGTCGCGTTATCGCGACAAGTGACCGAGGCCTGACCTTATTTACTCGTTTGAAATTTTATTTACAAAAACTTGTGGGAAAAATGTCTTTTGTTTGCATTTCTTTTGTTTCAGTTGAATACACACTGAGAAGACCTTATTGCAATAAAAATAAGTTAAAATAACTGGCGAGTTGACCATCAAGGAATATTCAGGATTTTTAGAGTGATGTCCGGATTTTGGTCAGGATATTCCATTTGATCATATGGCAACCCAATTTGCGACAAAAACACAGAATTGTGACATGACATTTTTTTTTTATTTAAGATAAAGATACTACTGTAATCTCAGTATATATGCTCTTTAGACTTTAGCATGGGTTAGGTCAGTTATCTGTAAAGTACTCGTATTACTTCGTCGGCTTATCAGGATGAACTATATGCTGCCCGGAGTTAAATATTGACTTGATCCATTTGATTACCTAAACAAACAAATTAGAGTATCTTGTTGTTTTGTAAGGTTAATATCCAGTTCAAAGTCGCAAGTGCCCACACGCTACAGTAACGAATGTAATGATCGTCAGTTAAGTCTTTCTGAGATGGATTTTTTTTTGCATTAAACGCATCATTTACATTTACTTAAATGGTGCAACATACTAAGAACATTTTAATATTGACTAGGTAACTATCACTTCCTGTGATAACTCCAATTCACTTAAGTTCATTAAAGTTTCCATTTTGGGTTGGTATTAAAACACTGTATTTTCGGCATAAAAATCATTTTTTTATTTGAAACTACAAAACTAGAGCAAAGCAGACACTACGTTTTCGGTTTCGGCAAATAATCCGGTTTCGGTCGGACGCCACTTTTTCCTAATAACGAATCAATCGATAAACTAGTCTGAGATGATTACAGTCGATATGTTAATAGATGGAAATGATCGAGTTGATTGAACCAGCCAGCTAGCTAATAGAATTATTGACGGATGAGGTCTTTGAAATTGATTTAACTAGACTAGAATCTAGACCCGCCCACATCTAGATGCATGCGATAAGATATTATCGTTGATGATTAAACGATGAACATTCACTTAAGTGTTTGATGGTTAGGTATTGAGATCCACAATTTGATTTTATTTATTTAAATAGATTAAATTGACGTTTGCGAGAGAATATGTAATTAGATTACCGTGTTATGGTATAAATCATTTTAAAGTAATGAATTAAAGTTACTGTTATTTTCATGGTGTGCTCATTTACATTTTTCATAAATAATCTTAGAAACTAACCCCCTTATTCATACAGCTTTGCAAGCCTTGACACTTTCGGTGCCGGTGCTTTCGGGCGCTCCGTTTCCAGTACAAAATTAACACATACGTGTGCAGTGAATGTGTTAATTAGTTAATTTATGTTTCATCTCTTTCTTATAAATACATAAGCCAAAATTACAGAATAATACAAACGATTAATAGCTAATTGATTAAGGCTTAGTTTTCTCTATCTAATTTGGATATTACATTAGATAGTGGGATCCTGCCCGCGGCCCCGGGTATAAATCCCGGTAAAGTATTTAATCTGTCTACCCTGGATTGGATAATAATACGTATTTACTTAAGTATTCATGCTGAAGATAATTATCTTCAGCATACAGCATCAGTAGCATTAAGGGAGCGAAGTGTTAAAAATCTGTACTTAAACTAATTACTGTAACTCTTTGTACTGTAACTTTTGCCTTTCATAGTACCCAGCCTGCGACCCAGACGACAATATTCGCGCTCAGATATCTAGTGTATTGTATAGTACATATTGTACTTACCTACATACAGAACCAGGGCATCAAAAAAGCGCAGGCTCGCGCGGCGCGGCATTTCGTAAGTCTGGCTACAACTCACTAACCTTTGCTACCAGTTTGCTATATTATGACCAGTATGATTCTGACTTATCATTATCACATATTCTCCCCTGCTTTTAACCCTTTACCAGGCTTAGGGATATATATTTCTCACTTACGGCACTTCAAACATGTGTTCTATTTTCGATCAGTAAGACCGACATTTGATTGTCATTTTTGAACTGTCAGCCTGGTAAAGGATTAATTAACAATATCTAAAGTTGCAAACCTCTAAACTGTTCTCGGAGGAGATAAAAGGTTTGAGACTGACGAGTGTGTTAGACTTAGGAAAGTGGTGGGAAGACATTTTCCAAATAGGCTCAGTAAAGTGCTGCCTAAAGGGGCCCACAGATTACCAGTTCGCCAGATGATATTAGCCTGTCAGTTATTCGGAACTGTCACCATTTGCGTTTAACTGACAGGCTGATATCGTCCGGCGAACTGGTAATCTGTGGGCCCCTTAACAGCGTTGTAGGTACGTTTTGTGAATACACGGACTGGCATTCGGATTTTACGCAACTCTGAAGTGCTTAAAGTGTTTTAGTTTGGGATTAATTGCTCAAAGGGCTTAAGTTGAGTTGTGAAACTTTTAATCAGCGGTTTATTATGCGTCATAAATGTTTGAGTTAGGTTAAAGCAGAGACAAGTTAGTAATAAAGATTGTCATTATCCATACAGAAGCGTTCGTTCCTAATCAATAATCATAATTGTCGATATTGTCGCACCGGCGAGGTCTCAGTTCCATTAATTTGTATAGAGCTTTGACTTTCGCTTACAACTATACTAAAATAAGTAAATCGTAGTTCGTCAGTGAGTGCCATACCACTTATGAACTGACGAACTTGTTTCTGTGTACCCGATAACCGTTCGACTTATATTGCAAATGTAGGTAACATTTGCAACGATCACATAAGAAACGCGACCTTAGTCTGTATGGAGATTTTGAAGGTTTTTATAACTTACTTGTCTTTGGCTAAAGACCGCTTAAGTACGTTTAGTACGGTGTAGGTGTAGTGCAGTTAGTTTGACTCACGCTGGACGATTTAAGTGCGCTTTTTTAAGGATCCGTTATTTATACCGGTTAGTAACGCCAAAATCGTATGTAGGCTTGTAATGTAGTATTTATAGTCTGTCTCGAGTCAAACAAATAAATCGAGCTTTAGTAGTTTACAGGACCATAACACGTCAAACACATTCAGGACCTAGTTTCTCTTGTGGATTAAAAGGTCAAAGTATGTAGTCGCTAAAATTAATACTTACGCTAAAACCGGTATTTTAAAAAAACCGGCCAAGTGCGAGTCGGACTCGCGCACGAAGGGTTCCGTACCATTACGCAAAAAACGGCAAAAAAAAAATCACGTTTGTTGTATGGAAGCCCCACTTAAATATTTATTTTATTTTGGTTTTAGTATTTTTTGTTATATCGGCAACAGAAATACATCTGTGAAAATTTCAACTGTCTAGCACGGTTCATGAGTTACAGCCTGGTGACAGACAAACGGACAGCGGAGTCTTAGTAATAGTATTAAACCGGTTTATGGAAAGGGAATGGTTAATTATATTAGGTCAAGTATCTCAATGAAAGAATTACAAGAATCTTACTATGAGTAAGTGAGTACTCCTATTTGTTTTTGTACACGTTTAACCACCTAGTTAGCGAGTTACGAGTAAAACCTGCTCATTATTACCTAGTTTAGTAGCTGCCACTTTTAAATGCATAATGCATCGGGTACAAGGTTACGTCGAATGACGAGACGATAACCTAATAACCTTTCTCGAAGATGACATAATGATAACCTGAATCAAAAGAAAATATCAGTAGCGCTCAGTCGAATTAAGGACGGATCACACCGAAGCCGAATGCAGTGTCATATCGCAACTTCTATAAAAAATGTTTCATGTTTCATTTGCCCAACGCGTTTTTCCTCACTTTTGAATAAGTCAGAGGGGGCACATTCCTCCTTTCGGACTTTCTCGGCTCCGTTCGGCTCAGCATTGCTCTGGGCAATTATTAGGGTTCACACAACTTGACGTCCCTTTGCGTGCACGACCACAGATAAGATAATGTCTTGAATTTTGACAACCCTAAATAGCCGAAAGGGATAGTGCCATACATTAGAAAGGGACAGCATGAATCGTCCCTGAATCGCTGTCAAACTTCGGTTCCGTAGGAAGTGTCCTTTCTGTACGGTAGTACTATTATTTATTCTGTGACCGGATAAATTGCTTCTGTTCTGAAGAGGGACGTGAACTTTAAATGGGATATCTCTACGCTTTGCCAATTTTTCGACCTACGCAGCACAAAAAAGTGTTGCCAACATCATGCCACTAATATATTAATTAAAATACCAATAATGGCAACCCCGTAGCCATAAAGCAGGCCACGTGTCACCAGGGGAGCAGCCCTCGCGGGGGTGAGAACTAACTTAAAGCGAAAAGGTTGTAAGTCGGTGTCGAAGTAGTATGAAGATAGAACTTTGTAATAGTAACGGAAGTGCGGCCTTGGGCTTCCCCTGTAATTAACGCGAATTGGGTTTACGGACAACTGTGGGGCTTGATCGTATTGGGTTCCGCGTTATAAGGAGTAATCAAATCGCGTACTGTTTGTATAGTATAGAATTTACTTATAGACTTAGACCAGGCGGTCTAGCATGAGTTGCGTTCTCGCGCGCGAGTCCATACTTGAAGTCGCGCTAGATGTATGGAGTCGCGCGCGAGAACGCAACTCATGCTAGCAAGTCTGGGGACCAAACCTTTAGTTAGGCCCTACGGCCACGGCGACTTTCGATGCCATCGTTTGCTATTCGCAGCCCGACATATCGCTGGCCCAATATTACAGGGTTCTATGTTTCACTTTTATCGAACTGAAATCTGAACATTGTCATAGTGACATTAAGTTGACTTTCAACTATCTTGAAATTGTAACATAGAACCTGTAATATTGGGCCAGCTATATGCCGCTTCTTTTAAGCGAGCCCAAAGTAACGTGCCGTAGTTTGGATGCTGCTTACATGTAAAATAGACCTATATATAGACTATAGACCCACCTTGGAAGTAGGTACTGTGGGTTGATTTTTCACGGGCCTTGGAATAGTTTTAATGTAGTAGGTATTTTAGGTATTGCCTGTGTTAGAAATAAGGTAAGCAGTCCTAGATAACCTAGATTTGCCAGTAAGAACAAAATTACTTTAATTGCACTACAACTTGTATTTAATGACGACATTCAGAAGAAAACACATTCCTATTTTTAATCTCGTGTTTATAATGATAACATGCATGCTGCCTGCACGGCAATATTTTAAAATGTACACAAAGATAAAGACATTATCTACATTCGATTTTTATTAGGTTAAATAAACAATATTAAAACTCATCATCATCATTATCATTGGCCACAGCATCTTTATTAATCCGGTTGCAGTATTTTGTGCATCAAATTAGTTACTTATTGTTTATTATCAGCCATTTCAGTTTATTCATTTGTTCTGTAATCCCAACTATCCCAAGTAATACCTACCTATATCTTTAACCAAAGGTAATAAAGGGTAGGTACTTAAATTTAATGCCTGAATGAATTAAATAAACATTCACACTTAAGTAAAAACAATTGTATTTTAGAGATTGACTGTACTAACACAAAATGTTATATTTGATTACAATTTGGAAACCAAAATAAAAACTGGGATTAACTTGAAACAATGATCTTATAATAACATAAGAAAAATGTGACTCGAATCTTAACACGTTTTGACTGGCAAAAATTAAATTATCAATTCAGGGTCTGTAAGATCTGGGCCATGCTTTATGTTACATACAAAGTGGTGTGAAAATTTGCATATCTCTCGGTGTGGCGTCACTTAGTATTCAGAATGTTGCCGCATCGTAATAGCCAGAGAGAAGAGATGAACATTACTTTGTGTATTTAATTGCTTTGTGTGGCTTAGTGTTTACATGATGCCGGTTCAATGCAGATTTTATGCATAGATTGCGTATTTTAATTCGTGACTAGGATTTGCAAATATTTAAACACTACATATTTGAATAAGTAAGTAATTTGATTTTTATGATGTAAATAAGCTTTAGTTACAAAATTTTGTCCTACCTAAGGTTGCGTGTTAGAGAAAACTACCTAAACATGTTACAAAAAGTAGGTTTTTTTACAATCTGATCCTCTGCCTAGACAGTAATAGCTTTTTGGATTATTTTGTTTTAAATCATTTAGCCTGAATAACTTGAGTAATAGCTAAGCTTTTGTCATTAGTGCAACTAAATTTAAAACCAGTAAAAACAAAATTAGTAAAGTATATCTAAATTCTAAGCTAAAAAAATATTTTCATATAGTATTTAATGTAAAGATGATTAGGCCTACCTGCTTGTGGACTTACCTACACTTATTACCATTACAAAAAGTGCTGAATAAATAAAGAAAAAATATTAACATAACTTCCTACTCTTCCTAGAACTGCATGTGTCCATCCTTCCTTCGATTCTTTATTCCCTTCATCATTTCTTATTCTTCATCATATTTCTATTATCTTTGAATATCTTAATCTTCTATTCTATTCCTATTCTTCTAACTTCACACAAAACCTGGCAAACATTCAGTCAAATTAAACGATAAGTACATATGCAAGTATAAAGTAAGACGTGTAATTGTAAACCAATAAGATTGATTCATTTCAGACATCTCATAATAGATAAATAAGTTAGACAGTGTAAATTCCCGACACGCATCTAAATAATACGGAGGAATAATAAGACATCACAGCAAATCACGACAAAACATAACATGGGCATTGAGAATGTAAATAAAGAAGGGTAAAAGTATATTTCGCAGTTTATAGAGTCATCGCGAGATTGCCCTCCGCCGGGCTTAACAAGGGGTGGGTCGGGACTAGTCGGGAGTCGCCCGATCCCGGTACTACGAGACCCGCATTTATTATTATGCCCGCACCGCAGGACGTGTTTACTACACCACGCCGCCTTCCACGATCATCGTCTACAATTCCTATCTATAATCTAACACAACCTTACCTCTCAAATATCCTGCAACGGAGACCGCCGCGAGCTGAAGTCGAGAACAAAATCCTTGCACAACCACAAAATGAACTCAAACTACGCAAAAGAAATACACTTGCACCCGCGAAACACTATCTATTCTACGGAAAATGAACACATAAAACAATATCACAAACAAATTATGTCATAAAACGTCCAATAATCCTGTGTGTATTGAGAAAAATAATTCATTTCCTAATAAGAATACCGGTTCGCAAACTACACAGCCACCACTACAAAAATCTTTACAAAACTGAAGAATTTTTGATTTGACCACAGCGGCGCCACAGTCGTCGCGCAGGCGCTGTCAAAATTAGGGCTTGACTTCAAATAAAAAAATCCCGCGTTATAATAAATATTGCAACAAAGGAAATTTTCAAAACTGCTGAGGTTTCGTTATTTTTATTAGTTTCAACTTATTATTTCCTGATTTAAAATACAGTTAATGTTTATATAACTGAAAACAACAACGAAACATTCGTGTAATGGAACGTAACGATATGAGGCGTTTTATGTTGTTTTTACTAAGAGCGTGTTTGTGGTCTCTGAGGGCCTACCGCGAACCACGTTCGACGTGTTGCCTCCCTGTCACACTTACGTACTAATTTACAAGTGCGACACAGAGGCAACACGTCGAACGTGGTTCGCGGTAGGCCCTCTGAAGTAAGAAACCACGCATAAACCACGCATGAAGTTACTACTGAACTGTCAAAAAACGTCTAATCGTCGTGTTGTTATCGTTTTGCTACAACTTAAGATTTATATTTATTTTATATTTTTCACTATGTTAGACGACGTGAAACGTGTTATATTGGTATTGTCGGGGAAAGGCGGTGTGGGAAAATCTACTGTGAGCACTCAGTTAGCTTTAACATTGAAGGAAAGAGGTTATAAGGTGAGAACTTTTGACTTAGTTTTTCGTCTAATTATGTTTGAAATTTGTACACATAACTTCTGAAAACTTTATTAAAACATTTCCTATGATTATCAGCTACTTAAAAGACATTAGTAACTCGGAATATTTCATCAGGTTGGACTTCTAGACGTTGACTTATGTGGCCCCAGTGTGCCTTATCTACTGAATCTTGAGAACCATAACGTCCACCAAGGCCCACAGGGATGGGTCCCCGTGTACACAGACCCAGAGCAGAGGCTGGGAGTCATGTCCATAGGCTTTCTGTTAAGTTCTCGCAACGACGCGGTGGTGTGGAGAGGGCCTAAGAAGACCTCAATGATTAAGCAGTTTTTGGAGGATGTGCAGTGGCAGGAGCTTGATTATCTTGTTATCGATACTCCACCAGGTAGGTAATATTTAGATAAGGTGTTTTCAATAAACTATAATACTACATAGTATCAAATATCTTTATAGGGGTACCCAAAGGGTAAAAACGGGACGCTATTACTAAGACTCCATTGTCCGTCTGTCCCTCCGGCCGTATGTTTCTTTCCAGGCTGTTTCTCATGAACCGTCATTGCTAGTTGAAATTTTCACAGATGTATTTCTGTTGCCACTAACACGAAATACTAAAAACACAATATAATAAATATTTAACCTTTTGAACGCCACAGACGGCAATTGACGTCAAAGCAAAATTGTGACAACGACGCCCAAGACGGCATTTGACGTCAATCGTTTTTTGATGAAAATCTACTGAAAAACACCACTTTTAGGTTGGCATTATTTATTCACATATCTAAATTTTACCCCCGTGGCGTCAGTGGTACGGCAAATGGATGTGCCATTTGGCGTTCAAAAGGTTAAGTGGGGCTCTCATACAACAAACATGATACGGAACCCTTCATGCGCGAGTCCAACTCGCACATGAAGGGTTAAGTGGGGCTCTCATACAACAAACATGATACGGAACCCTTCATGCGCGAGTCCAACTCGCACTTGGCCGGTTTTTATAGTTGGTATTAGTTGTTTAACTATGTCTTTGACATGTTGTTTGTTTCATATTTTTTGAAGCAATAACAATTCCTAATTCCTGATACAATACAATAGATACTCTTTATTGCACGGTTGCACACCTCAAATATGTAGTTTACAATTACCATTAACAAGTTATATAATTTTGATTTCTTTTAATCCTGTATTTCAGGCACCTCAGACGAGCACATAACAGTGATGGAGAATTTGCGGCAAGTGCCCCAGTGTTCCGCCATATTGGTGACCACTCCACAGCAAGTCGCCATCGAGGATGTGCGGAAAGAAATCACCTTCTGCAGAAAGACTGGCATTCCCATCATGGGTATCATTGAGAATATGAGTGGGTGAGTCAGGTTTGTTATAAACAACTTGAAGATCTAGACTTATATTGAACTGTGATTACCTTTTGTATTGTGTTTAGATGTGCGCGCCGGTAGAAAAATACCGGGCGGCGGCGCGCCACGAAAAAATCCACGGCGGCGGTGGGATTTTCAACTTTTCAATATGAAAAACCAAGATTAATTCTTAATTCAACAAGGGAAAACTTCTCAAAAAAAACTGTGTTACATCGTTTTTTTTAAAAAAAAAACATATGTCAAGCATGTTGGACGTTGCTATGATCGGTGTAAATAAAAAGATACGCCGCGTAATGAAAAGACGTTCAGTATTTTCGACACGCCGAGTATAGAGTACCTACCTACTTTATGTGCATAAGGTTTTTTTAGTCCATTACATGTTTTTTTAAATAAATATAGAATAATTGCATTTTTTTATTAGAAATACACTTACTGATAATGTCAACTTATGTAATGAATTTAAGTAAGTAAAACCTATTATTTTTATATTTTTGCAATAACTTTATAGCTCGTAGGTGGTAAAATTTTACCAGTCATTGACGTCATTTATTTCTCATTAAATCTAACTTAGCGGGGTATCATGAAGCAGTAACATCTGAGCAATGGTTTTTACAATAATGCATGCACTATTATCAAAATTTTCGTAATACATTTCTCAAATGAAATTGGGTCTGTCTCTTGATGAAAACAAATCGACACACAAACAGGAAACAAACACACACACACAGACACACACACCACATCCATAGGAAAAAAAATCCATAAAAATATATTTTTTTATCTATTTGGTTCATTACGTTGTAATTTTTAAAGTAGAGCGCGTTTTCACGCAGTGGATGGATAACACAATTAACACTCAGAAGAACTATTATCGAGAACTATATTATTAAATTATTTATATTTACATGTCAGTAAACATCTTTCTTGTATTTGGTCGATTGACAGACTTCTTAATTCAAAAGTAGTAGAGCGTGGTTTTTTAAACGAATGCGCCATAGAGGTCACATTAACACCTTCTCTCGTTGAATAGACCTAGCTCGCTAATCAGCTGTTGAAGTCTTGGTCTAGCAAGCGGCTTCGTGAATATGTCCGCTAGCTGTAGCTCAGTGCTTATCCTCTGCACGTTTAAGCTTCCGTTCGCTACTAGTTCTCGGACAAAGAAATGGCGTATGCGTATGTGCTTAGTTCTGCGATGAAACTCTGGGTTTTCAGCTAGGCGCACAGCTGCCTCATTATCCACGTAAAGTACTGGGAGGCCTTCAGTCTTCACTAAACCACCGATAAGGCGAGTCAGCCAAACACTCTCTCTTGCTGCCTCGCTGGCTGCGACTATTTCAGCCTCTGTAGTTGAAATTGCCACGCTTGGCTGTCTCTGGCTGAGCCACGATACTGCCCCGCCAGCATAAAGACATAGAACGCCAGATGTCGATCTTCCAGTTGTAGTGTCTCCACCATGATCGGCGTCACTATAGCATTCTATTTGGCCCTTTTTATAATTCTTTTTGTAAATAATGCCCATATCTGGAGCATACTTCAGATAGCGTAGTATACGTTTCAATCTAACGCAATCTTGTTGTGTAGGGTTTTCAAGACATCTAGATGCTACGCTTACCGCGTAAGCTATGTCAGGTCTTGTACCAACCATGAGATACGCTAGTGCTCCGACCACCTGTCTGTAATTGGTTAGGAAATAATCTTCAGCATTCTCTGCTTTTTGATTAGTCTGTGGTATAGTGACATCATCTTTTACTATTGGAGTCGTGACAGGTCTGCAGTCTTGCATTCCGAATCTCTGCAGAATCTTCCTTGCATAAGCTGTCTGATGTATCCTTACATCACCACCTTCTCTAGTTTCTACTTCTATTCCCAAGAAGTGTGAAATAGGGTTTGAAGTAATTTTGAATTTTCTTCTTATTTGCTCTAGAAATTCCTTAATTACGTCCTCATTTGACCCAGCGATGAGTCCATCGTCAACGTAGAGAGCCACTATTAGCTTTCCTCTCTCATTCTCTCTTTTAAATAGGCAGGGATCAGCCTCACTGACTTCGAGACCAATTTCCATAAAGAAGTCTAGAATCGTTCGATTCCAGCAACGAGGAGCTTGCTTAAGACCGTAAAGGCTTTTCTTTAATAGGCAAACTCGGCCTGTACCGTCGTCATATCCTTCGGGCTGTTTCATGAATATCTCTTCGTCAGATAGAGAACCATAAAGAAAAGCTGTAGAGACATCGAACTGACTTAACTTCAAGCCTTCACTAGCCGCTATAGATAGCACGGCTCTCACTGTCGCCATCTTGGCTACTGGGCTGAACGTCTGGTCGTAGTCTTCTCCCTTTCTTTGTTTAAATCCTTTTACTACAAGGCGAGCTTTATATTTGTCTATGGATCCGTCTGGGTTTGTTTTGATCCGATATACCCATTTGTATGGAAGTGCCTTGCGGTTAGGCGGCAAGTCGCACAATGTCCATACATTGTTTTGTTCTAAAGAGGCCATTTCACTCCTCATGGCATCAATCCACAGCTGTCTGTCTTTTCTTGACACAGCATCCTTGTAACTTGTCGGAAAATTTTCTGATATAACTGAGAAGATGAAGTCGTCAAATCTCTCAGGTTTTCTGATCATGTTACGGTCCCTCAATTTATACCTTGGTTCTTCTATAATGATCGATTCATTCTCTTCTGCATCGTAAAACTCAGATTCACCTCGGTCGTATTCTGCCTGATCATGGGCTTCTTTTTCACGATCTTCCTGGCCTTGGTCTCCTGTGCACTCTCCCTCTAGATCATGGTTAGGGTTGGCTAGGATGTCAGGTACATTCTCAGTCTCGTATTCGTATTGAACTGGTTCGGCTTGAGCTTGATCCATTCGTTCCTCGGGATGGATTACAGTTTGTTCCGGTATCTGACGTTCGTTAATGATTGCTCCCTCTGTTTCTGAGCCAATCGATATCTTAAACTCCACTTCGCTCGCAAACTTGATGTCTCGAGAGCGGTTGGTTTTCGTTCCGTCCCAAATACGGTAACCGTCATTGTTTTCATAGCCGATGAGAATTCCTTTAATGGCCTTTTTGTTGAGTTTTTTTCTGCATTGCTTGGGAATATGAGCATAGCACTGACTCCCTATGACTCGTAGATGAGAAATTTTAGGCTTTTTTCCAAACCATAGCTCATACGGAACTTTATCTTTGACTTTGGTGGGTCCCGTCCTGTTCAGAACGTAGGCTGCTGTGTTTATAAGTTCAGCCCAAAGTTTTTGCGGGAGATCACCTCTGGCGTGCAGCCAGGTCCTTGCGGCTTCGACTAAGGTGCGGTTCTCGCGCTCGCTACAACCATTTTGCTCTGGTGTGTACGGCATGGTAAAACGCTGCTGGATCCCGTGTGCATTCAATATCTTTCTGACTTCTTCGTTATCGAACTCTCCTCCGTTGTCACTCAATAAACATTTGATAGAGTGGCCGATAGTCTTGGTTTCATTGAGCATCAATTTCAATTTGTCTTTGACTTCTGACTTGTGACGCATGAAGTAAACTAGGCGGTATGAAGAGAAGTCATCCTTGAAGAGCACGAAGTATCTGAATTTCTGTCCACTGGGATGTTCGAATGGTCCGCATACGTCCGTATGTATTAACTCACCAGGAGTTGTTGCTCTTTCTCTTTTCCCAAATGGTAATCTATGAGCCTTCCCGAATATGCATGCCTCGCATTTACCATTATCCTCAGGTAAATTAATCCCGAACTCTCTCTTGACTAGAGCCTTGACGTGTCTCTTGTCTTGGTGAGCAAAGCGTTCATGATAAACTTGCAGCATATTGGTGCCTGTGATTGCATTCACTTCGATTGAGTTAGATATTTTTGAAGGAGTGATTGTCTTCAGTTGCAGTTTATATAAACCCCCTCCAGGTTCTCTTTTGCCTACAATCCTTGTATCTCCATCAATATCTAGCTGACAACTTGTCGCGGTAGAAGTGAATAAGCTATTCCGCGCGTTGTCTTGAGCTGCTAAAGTCGAGAATAGATTTTTCGTCAGCGTTGGTACAAGCCAGACATCTTTCAATCTTATGGTTTCCTTCTTGTTGCCTATGATTGATTCCACCAGGACAATGCCTTTCCCTACTGCAGGATTCATTGTTCCGTCTGCCGTCTTCACAGATTGGTCATCAGAATCAAATGGCTCGAACTCTTGAAATATGTCTTTTCTAATGGTTATGTGCATGGTTGCTCCATTGTCAATATACCAATTTTCTCTATCTTGGTCTGCCGCCTTTGAACAGGCGTTGACTGCCATTAGCGTCATGCTTTGTACTTGCTTAGACGATGAGGTTGGTGCCGAGCTGCTTGGCTTTGGTGGTTTTCCATCCTTTATCCATTTTTTGCAGTTCCTTACTCTATGTCCCACTTGTGAACAATAGTTGCACTTGACCTTCGCATCTTTCTTCTTTTTCAACTCTTGGGCTTGTTGGATTACTAGCGTTTCTTGACTAGTAGTCCCTTCTTTGTTCTCCAAAGCTTTCTCATAGGAACACAGTTGAGTTGTCAAGTTCTCGATAGTTCTATCGGTCTTATTCAGAAGTAACCAGCTGGATTTGAACGCAAAGAATCTTTCGTCAAGAGTCTCTAATATCTTGCATATTAGTAACAGATCTGGGAGTTGGCCTGTTCCATCTGCTTTAGTAATCTCAACATTTAAATTGTTCCATATATTCTTCAGTTTCGACATGTGTGACGAAACGTCATCGGATGGGTTTCGTTTAAAGTTAAAGAATTCCATGCATAAATGGTATGACCTGTCCTCCGTCTGACCATCGAATAAGCGATGTAACTCCTGCCAGACTTCATACGCTGTCTCAAATCGCATTATCTTCTGTAATGTGTCATCCGTCATATTCGTCGTCAGAATGAGAAGAGCGGCGCAATTTGCCTTCGTGTACCTTGCTAATGCCGCACTGTTCCTTGCAACCGCTGCTGCGTCACCCGCTCCGTCTTCAAGAGCTTCTGGTTTTTTCAGTTTGCCCTCCAAAACGTCCGTTGCGTCTGCGGTGCTACGTAGTAGTATACAAATTTTGTATTTCCACGTCGTCCAGTTTGTCTTCCCTTCCAGGTTGCCGATCGAATATTTGTTCGTGATAATTTCCATGGCTGAAGCTGAGCCGTATAACCTTTTAAAGTAGAGCGCGTTTTCACGCAGTGGATGGATAACACAATTAACACTCAGAAGAACTATTATCGAGAACTATATTATTAAATTATTTATATTTACATGTCAGTAAACATCTTTCTTGTATTTGGTCGATTGACAGACTTCTTAATTCAAAAGTAGTAGAGCGTGGTTTTTTAAACGAATGCGCCATAGAGGTCACATTAACAGTAATACGGCAAGTAATGGCTTGATAGAACGTTTTGAAACACCTAACATCCCTCTATTTAATTTATTTACCACAAAAACTACCAGAAAATTTAATAATTTTACTCTTCGCATACTTGGCAACGTCCAACATATTGGACTTAGCAAAAGTGCCGTGTAATCGGCACCGGGCAAAATACTGGACACTACACTGCTTCCTTGCAAGTTCTGCGTTCTGTAGCATTTTGACAAAAAGATTATGTTCACACTGGTTCCCAATATTTTCTTACATACTTAAAAATAACATATCATTCAAGTAGCAGTAGTAGTCGTAGTTTCCTGGTAGTGTAAGTACGCTACCAGGGGAAAGTAACGCTATGCTTTAATATTTGGTGCAGAATTTTTTTCTTGGGATAAAGTGGATATAGTGGACATTATCGATTTAAGGGTTAAAATAAATCAAGCAATGAATTAAAAAAACGGAACAGTCGGAACGCTAAAGCTAGGCACGTTGTACGCGATTTTAAAATTGTACCCTCTTGCGGGTTTTGTCTCGGCGCGAATTTTAAACTACCGGCGGCGGCGGCGGCGCGCGACTCCTTATGGCGGCGGCGCGTACGTCTACTACATTACATGTGTATGATTTAATTACAATACCACAAATGTGCCTGGAGACATTCCACCTTAAGAGGAAATCAATTCCCATAGCCTTGTGCCACCCACCATACAAAATTATAGCCAAACAAGTTAGAATCTTGTCGCATTTTCAATTGGGATGAATTTCATTTGTTAAAAAATTTTACGAGACAAATAAAATGCTATACCTACTTTGTTTTTAATTAAGGTTGACATTCCATTGAAACAGTGTACATTTTGATGTACTTACATTAGGCGGCACGAGGATACATAGTGTAATAGAATGTCATATGCTACAAACTTCACATAAATGATCTTACCTACGTCTGATTCATATAACATTCAAAGAAGACATTTTACTGTTAAGGCGCGGTGTGTAGTAAAATGCGCTTTTTTGTCACCATATTTACAGACTTTTACAAGGATTTCATGCATTATTTTCTAGTATGTATAACTTCAGTCCTTGAACTACGTTATTGCTTGTCAGAAACACGACGGCTCATAATTTTCTCGATAGAATCTTAAGTTGAAAACATGCCTAACACTGTCTTTATTTCCTTATGTTAGAAGTACTACGACGAAAATGTTTATGAAACTTACTTCAGTCGATAGCTTTTAAGTAAATCTTCATTATTGCTTGTCCTTTTATCGAAATGTTAATGTTTTCATTCATCATTTGATGAATTCAACATTTTGCTTACTAAATTACACCCTACGCGGCAATACCTTGCGCCCATTCCTCACGCCACGACGCCGACAGTGGTACGCCCGTGACCACTGTCGGCGTCGGACCTATGCTAGTTTAGCGGACGTTTCATAAAATGGGTAATCACAGTATAAATATGCAAATATGTTATAATACACACAATGTTTTTCAACATGCTTACGAAGAAAAGCAAAATAATTCTTAAATACGGTGACATTTCAGACATTCGTCCGTCATATTGTCATTTTATAACAAGTTGGGCAGCAAAGGCACACACCCATCTAACCAATCCGGAATTCAGTCACGATTGATAAATTGTGTAAACATATTTTAAAAGGCTATAAAATTAATCAAATTGAATAATTTTTAAACGTAGATATACAGGATTCAAATATTTTAGACTGGTCATATTTTTCATAATATCGATTTCGACTGGCAAATCGTATTACTTTTTGGCAACCGGGTTTTTTTAACCTAATTAGACCCCGCTGAATCCGAATTTGCCGGTTGCTTGATCGAATTCTTGACCGGAAGTGAGATATTTGATATTAAAGGACCCTTTTTTTAGTTTTTTCGTAAATAACTCTTAAACGGTGGCGCATAGCAAAACATATTCTATTACATAAGTAATCTGCATAAAATTGCCTACAAGAAAGATTTAGTACAATTTTTTGCTAGGATCAATATTCAAAGAGATATTAACGCGGGAAATTCAATTATAATCACTTCTAAGGTCCCTTTTTTTAGTTTTTCGTAAATAACTCGTAAACGGTGGCCAATATCAAAAAATGTTGTAAAACGTTAATAATCTACACAAAATTTTGTACAAAAAAGATTCAGTACACTTTTCGCAGGGATCAATATTTAAAAAGATAATAAAGAAGGAAAGTTAATTATAATAAATTCTAAGGTTCCTTGTTTGTATTTTTTCGTTAATAATTTGAAAAGTATGACTCATTGCAAAAAAAATCTTATACATAAATAACAACTTACCCGGTTCTTTGTCTTTTTAGGGTTCCGTACCCAAAGGGTAAAACGGGACCCTATTACTAAGACTTCGCTGTCCGTCCGTCCGTCCGTCCGTCCGTCTACCACCAGGCTGTATCTCACGAACCGTGATAGCTAGACAGTTGAAATTTTCACAGATGATGTATTTCTGTTGCCGCTATAACAACAAATACTAAAAACAGAATAAAATAAAGATTTAAGTGGGGCTCCCATACAGCAAACGTGTTTTTTGACCAAAGTTAAGCAACGTCGGGCGTGGTCATGCAGTACTTGGATGGGTGACCGTTTTCTTTTTGCATTTTTTTCCGTTTTTTTTGCATTATGGTACGGAACCCTTCGTGCGCGAGTCCGACTCGCACTTGCCCGGTTTTTTTTAATATTGATCCTAGCGAAAAGTGTCCTACATGTTTCTTGTAGGAAATTTTATGTTTATTATTTATGTATAAGATTTTTTTTGCTATGAGTCATACTTTTCAAATTATTAACGAAAAAATAAAAACAAGGAACCTTAGAATTTAATATAATTAACTTTCTCTCTTTATTATCTTTTTAAATATTGATCCCTGCTAAAAGTGTACTGAATCTTTTTTGTACAAAATTTTGTGTAGATTATTAACGTTTAATAAAAAATTTTTATATTGGCCACCATTTACGAGTTTATTTACGAAAAACTAAAAAAAGGGACCTTCACCCCCCTCCCCCCTACACCCTCAGCACACCCGCTAAGCTCGAGGACATTAAGTATGGTTATCTGGACACCACAAGGTATAACTGTGCCAATTTTCATAATTATACGAATTATTTCCGCAGATTTTTTTTATTTTCTTGAGCTATTAACTTACTCGAATGTCGAAGTAGAAGTGTTTTTGTCATTACAATCTTTAAATGCTTGACTTTTACTCGTCAATTCAAAATTAGAAAAATAGTAAGTATTACAGTTAGAGTTATACATTGTTATAATTCTTTCTTGTGAAGACAGCTAATTTTACGTACTTATTGGAGCTATGCATAACTCAATAGTCCCACAAATTATCTTAGCTTTGCTAGTATTCTTCCTTATTTTCACTACCTACTTACCCGAAATTGACTGCTAGAGTTAGACCAAGTCTGCAACGATTTTGATAGCATAGGCAGTGCAAGTATTATTCATAATTTCATAGAAGATTGACGTTTAAAATAACACTTGCACTGCGTGTGCAATCAAAATCGTTGCAGATTTTTCTTGGTCTAGCTCTATTACATTTTAAAGTCTATTAGTAAGTACTATTTTTTGTCTCATAATAATTTGGTATCATTTGATTAGATTCTCAGTTTGTCGCGGTATACACTTATATTGTATATAATTAATAATTATTTACACTCACCGTCTTACCTACCATTTTTAATTTCATTAAGTACTCATCAAAATTCGAATTTGCTAATAAATCTTATTCAATATTAATTGCCGGAAAAAATCCCGGAACTGACAATTCAGAATACCGATGTCGTCAGAATAAGAACGTAGACGTGCTGCGCGGGAATGGTGCGGTGCGCCGCGCGGGGCGCCCGCCTGCCCGTTGTACCACGCGTCTGCTTCACCCCCTTGAAAACGTAAAACTCGAGTATAAGAGCGCCTTAAAAGAAGACACTTAAAATAATCATCATTTACTTTTCCAGCTATGAATGTCCAAACTGCAGCGAATGCACAAACATCTTCTCCAGCGGAGGCGGAAAATCCCTAGCCGAGTATGCCAAGATCCCATTCCTCGGCAGTGTACCCATCGACCCACGAGTGGGCAAGCTGGCCGGGCAGGGACTAGCTGCGGTTACGGAGCTGCCAGATTCTACTACTAGTAGAGTTTTTGATGAGCTGGTGAGGACGCTGGCACAGAGTGATAGAGCATAGATGTGGGTCGAGTTGCAATACTCTATTCGAAGATATATCCTCAATAATAATTGGCAGTTGAATTTGAAACGAAATAAGGTTGAAAATATTTTATTTTGAAATCGAATTAACACATTCAATACCACTAAGTGCTACGGGTTACGCTCGTAGCGCGTAGCCACGGTTTCGTCGTATGTAGCGCGTAGTCGCTACGAACAGTGTACCCGACAGTCGGGTTCTTGGTGTTGAATGTGTTAAAGTAATGCATCTTTGTTGGTTAATTTTATTTGGATAAAGACTGTTACATAATATACGTATGTTGTTGTTACAGTTACAGCCAATGTTATGTTCTTGTCATAAGTCATAAAGAATGTAGGTTCTTAAAAGTGGTAAAGCGTCGATAACCATACACTAAACAAAACTTTCAAAACCATTCCTTTAGTTTTTATGTGTGATTGTACTGATTGTAATAAAAATAAAACGAACTTCTAAAACACGACATTTATTACGAAACTACTAAGATTATGTGTAAATAGGAATAACATTGATTTGTATATAAACATTGTAAAATGCATTTGGTTTTTCTAAAATCAATATTTTCTTAATATATTTTATTATATAAAATACATACAAAATAATATACACATGAGGACACCTAAATATAGACCTTGTCTCATTGATACAAGGCTTACTTTGGCATGTGTCTTCATTGGTACCTTAGATTTACCCTGATATTCTATAATTTGGCTTGTTATTAATAAATTGTTGTCTTAAAATCCACATTTTTTATAATACCCCAGTACCCCACTACCCCAGAAATGTTTGACCTATTTGAGATATTTTTTTTTTCATACTAAACTTATTTGTTGCTACTAACTACTGACATTTAAACCCTTTTACCGATTGATCCCTAAACAGAATGACTGAACCCAGTTCAGTTTGAGTTTGAAATTATACCTAAAAACCTAAGTCTGAGAGCTGTTAAGTCCTACAGCTACTTTTGAAATTATGAATTAGACATATGTATATGTACTTTCGCTTACCTAACCAATCATTGATTTGAAAGTGTTACTGTCTCACGCGAGTTCTTAGCTTAGTTTAACATTTTTACCGAAAACACTTGATTTTTTTATCCACCCTACGCGTATCCATCGTTATACCAGTGGGGAGACACTCCTGACTTCGGGTAAACTCGGCTCCGTTCGGCTCAGCATTGCTCCGAGCGATTATTAGGGTTGACACACCTTGATGTCCCTTTGCGTGTACGACCACAGATAAGATAATTACTTGAATTTTGACAACACTAAATAGCCGAAAGGGATAGTGCCATTAGTTAGAAAGGGATATCAATATTCGACCCTGAATCGCTGTCAAACTTCGGTTTTGTAGGAAGTGTCCTTTACTCCTTTTTGTATAGTAGTACCAGTGGGGAGACACTCTTGACTTCGGTCGAACTCGGCTCCGTTCGGCTCAGCATTGCTCCGAGCAATTATTAGGGCTGGCACCACTTGACTTCCTTTTGCGTGCACGACCACAGATAAGATAATCACTTGAATTTTGACAACCCTAAATAGCCGAAAGGGATAGTGCCATATATTAGAAAGGGATAGCATGATTCGTCCCTGAACCGCTGTCAAACTTCGGGTTTGTAGGAAGTGTCCTTTCTGTACGGTAGTACTATTATTTCTTCTGTGCCATTAGTTAGAAAGGGATATCAATATTGGACCCTGAATCGCTGTCAAACTTCGGTTTTGTAGGAAGTGTCCTTTCTGTACGGTAGTACTACCTATTACTTATTCCGTGGTTATACGTGCGCGGCGCGTCATCGTGAACCTTGGCGGCATACACGCAATGTAGCCGCAAGCGTCAGTTGACGTCTTTGGCTTGGCGATCAAAGGGCTAAATATTTTAAAGTTTATAGTCTCTATGGCAGTGATTAAAAACGCCAGTATTAAATTATTTCAATCATCCCGATTTTAGGACGAGGTAAGGTAGGTTCGAGGGGGTCGAAAAGTGCTCGAGTGGAGACCACGGACTAGCAAGAGCTGCGTAGGACGTCCGCCCACAAGATGGACAGACGACCTTGTTAAGGTCGCCGGAGGACGCTGGATGCGGGTCGCTTCCAATCGGTACGAATGGAGGTCCAAGGGGAAGGCCTATGTTCAGCAGTGGACGTCTTATGGCTGAGATGAGGACGAGGAGCAGAACTTTCACATTGAAAATTTATAAAGTTACCTAAACCCAAAATAAACCTAGGTGTGCGGAATATTCGGAAATTATTTGGTACCTGTTCTGCAAGTTTTCCAATGTAGACATACATATTCAGTCGAATGTCGAGTTAAGTTTGTCTTGTTGCTACACTGTAAAATACAAGCTACGCTAGAACAATTTAACCTTCAAAAATACCTATTCTCTTCCATCAGGTTAACTTTTCCCGTAGTCATTAAAGTTAAAATATAAGATGTGTTGATTATTTTAGAGAGTAGGTATTGTAAAGTTTGCGAGCCTTTTGACAAGTTTTTTTCTAGGGAATTGCTGAAATAATTCAGCCGAATATTCGGTTCGGTAAGATCTGAACCGAACACTGGCGAATATTCGTATTCAGCAAACTCCATAATCGGCCCATCCCTAATTAATAAAGACTATGTGAAGTCGCGCGAGTACCGTAAAAGTATAAAACTTTGCCCTTTAACACAACTTTACCCACGGCGTCACAGTTCAGTAAAAGCGAAATAACTTAAAAGTAGTTACAGATACACTTTCTTCAGTTACTGAACTGTGACGCGGTGGGCAAAGTTATGTTAAAAAGCAAATTTTTATACTTTTACGGTACAGTAAGTAAATTCGAGCGAGAATACTATTTATGCCTACCTACAACCTATAGCTAAACATAGAAACAACAACGACACAAATGGTAAACATTCAAAATATTTGTATAGATCTGATAAACACTGAATCAATTACTAAGTAAAAAAATGCGATATAAAAATCGCATAATATCGCAGCAATTTTTACTGACTATCAGGATCCTATCCATAAAAAATATATACCTACTAATGATAATAATAACGTTATTGGCACAGCTCTGTCAAATTTAAATGCACCTATTAAAAATAACTTTAGGTAGGCTAGTTTATTTGCGAGCAAATTAATTTTTAATTAATTACTCGTTCTAATATGAAACATTTGAAAATATTTATTCAAAGCAGTATTTGTTCTCTGAAAATCATTCAAGGCATCATCAGTTTGCTTGATTAAAATAAATTACAATATTCATTTGGCATCAATAAGATATAATGTCATAAAATTATTGGTCAGCTAAGCTAAGCCATCTGGTGTTTCATGTAATCGCCTAACCCGAGAGCCACGGAACGCACGCTTCAAGCCAAGTCCCATACTTATGTCCTAGCATAGCCAATCAAATACCTCACATCTCAAGCGATGAGGCCACAGTCGCCACAGACTACACAGACACCGCATTATGATGCGTTTACAATGGGGTTGGCAACTGTCAAAGGTTTGCATGGCGGATGGCGCCATCATAGCTTGCCCCTTTTCTATGAGATTTGGTTTAAAGGACTGGCATCCAGTGCCTAAAATTCCATTATAAAAACAAAAATTTGACACAATGGTGTTGGCCGGTCGAAATATTTAGCAGATGGCGCCAGCACAGCGCTTGCCCTGTCAATCCCTAGAATTGTGTCAAATTTATGTTTTTTTTTAATGCCCTGGATGCCAGTCCTTTAAGCCAAATCTCATAGAAAAAGGGGCAAGCTATGATCGCGCCATCTATATAAACCTTTGACAGTTGCCAACCCCATTCTATGGATTGATAGGGCAAGGTATGCTGGCGCCATTTGCTAAATACTTCGACCGGCCAACCCCATTAGCATGAGGTCGCCACACACAGGTGCAATTTTACTTGTAAAATACTACGATTCGAGCAATACAACTAAGTTGTATTTTTCACCATTTTATACTATTACAGCCGAGGTTCACTCCTAAAGCTTATTTAATGTAAACATTTTTAATTTACACAAGTACTGGTCATATTTTTTAGGCGCAACTGAGATAAGCGGTTGCGCACCCATACAATTTTGTACCGCGATTGCTCTGGTCTGTGGATGAGGCCTATACAAACCAGTTGACATAGCCCAGGATTGTACAAATCCGTGGCAGGTACGCCATGTGTGACCTATTTCCAGATACAGCAGCTTTCTGTTTCCCAAAAGACCATTAGACCGAACAAATCCGTATTTCTTGGTACGTTGGTTGTCTGACTAATATCCTCCTAGTTGCCACGCGATTTAGGACTCTATTCCTTGGGTAGTTTAGCAGTGGTGACCTGAGCGATGGCGTCGTCGGGCAGCCACATGAACTGGCGTATTTCGTCCTCGGACGACGGGCAGCAGTGCGGCGGCGCCTTTTGAAGCATTTGACGGAGCTCCTGCGAAATAACGCTCATTATAGTTTAAAACAAATTAACGCCATGCCCCAAATACAATACACCGTCACCTGTGTTTTTTTTAATTAGAAATAGTACCCTTAGTGTACATTTCATTCGATGGCGGGACGTGACATACGCGTTTGTGTTATGGGGCCCACTGATTAACAGTCCGCCGGACGGTATCGGCCTGTCAGTTGTTCGGAACTGTCAAAATTTTGTTCTAACTGACAGGCCGATAACGTCCGGCGGACTGTTAATCAGTGGGCCCCTTTAGAGTCTGTGCGGAAAGAGAAGAGTCGTGGAATGTAATAGCCCATACATTTCACGACTCTTCTCCTTCCGCACAGATTCTAAGTGTAATTTTGTATTGAATTTTGAGTTTCCAAAACGTCCCGCTTGGCGCACTAATCAAAATCCCATACAAAAATAGACATAACGCCATTGACGTATATCTAAGGACGGGCACTAAAAATGGTACTAGTTCACCGGTGACACTTACGAACTCGAGCCAATCGCGCAGTCTAACGCAACTAGTTGCGACCAATCACGCGCGTGATGCGAACTCATCAACCAATCGCGTTGTAGCGGTGTCACACCGCTGTACTGGCCCCATTCTTATTGCCCGTAAGGCCAGTCCTTAGATATAATACGGTATCGAATGTAATTTCTACTAGGGGTTCTGAAGGGTGAGGGTAAAGGTATGTATGTCGCGTGATAGAGTCAGTCAGTTCTGTTATCTACTTGCTGGGGATTTGTACATGCACTGGTCATAGATCTTTTTTAGGTATAAACATAAAGAAAAAAATACATAGAGTGCTCTCCATACTTCAGTTTTAGTACCAAATAGACTATTATTTTCGTAGTCGACATCTAGCATCGAGTAGCGGAATTATCAGTAGGTACTGCTACTTGACAATAGATGTAGCACCGACCTAAAAGTCTAATGCTCAACAATTTTCAGCTAATATTATAACCGGATTAACAGGAACTCTATTTTCAACTGCTTCTGCTTTTAATATTAGTTGTAAATTGTTGTTCAATACAATTTTGGTGAGCCGCGACACTAGAGCATTCTAGTATCAAGTAGCGGTACTGATAATTCCGCTACTCGATGCTAGATGTCGACTGCGAAAATAATAGTCGTTTTGGTACCAAAACCGATGTATGGAGTGAGCACTCTATTCTTACTATATTTCTCTATAGTATAATTGAGTCAGGTTTACCATTTAACTAAGACGTCGCTTTAAGAAAACGCGCGGGGGAGAACGGTAGTAGGTATAACATCGGGGTCCCTTTGTTTCCCATAAAGTTTTAAGTCATAATGTATTGTTTGTCATATTATCGTTAGTCATAAAACTGAACCCGTTAACTTTTCAGGATTTTCGTAAGATTATTCTATAGATAGGTTAGGTTAGGTTAGGTTTGTTTTATGGCAATTCTGAAAAGTTACGCGTTTCTGAGAAAAACCAATTATGACTAACGAAAATTCGGACAAACAATACATTATGACTTAAAACTATTTGGGAAACAATAGAGACCCTATAACATCACATTCGGAAGGCACAAAAGCGGCCACGTCACTTATTACGAAACTAAGTAAAAAAAATGTTGAATTGAAATTGTGTTTTTTCCAGGCACAAGTCCATTTGGCATTTGGTTTAATGATATCACAAAGTTACTGAGGGTGGTATTCCACCTGTCCAATGTGTATTTTGTCTCACATTTTGCTTAGTGAGAGAGTGAGACGGTGGTCGCAATGACATTGGACAAATGAAATACCACCCTAAGTTGCGCAACAAATATATGTGCATCAACTTTAAATTTATAAATTTCGTAACGTATACGTCAGTAAATTAACCCCTTAACTCCCAGGGCCTTTATTGCAGGCGTCAACTATTGCCATGTTTTTTTTTGGAGCATTGGCAACACGGCCATCAGCTCAAACATAAATACAACACAACACAGTACAACTTTTGCCTCGTAATACCAAGCATGCCCGCTTTCCTAAAGCCCGCTCCACACTCGTGCGCGAATCGAGTATGGAGTCGATTTCGTAGATTTGCGAACTCGACTCCACATCCACACTCGCGTTCGCGGTTTCGCGCCGCGATTCGCGCACGAGTGTGGAGCGGACTTAATGTGATTCTGTCACAGAGGGTAGACATAATGGTAAACCAACTTGGAAAAGCTGATAGGCCAATTCAGCGCACCATACAAGTCTCAGTCGAAGGGTAGGCTTTCAGTACCTGGCCGTCCGTGGGTCACGTTTTCTTGAGTATATTATGATGTGGACAGCCCACATCTCGCTCGCTATAATGAGCATTGCAGACGGCAGCGAGGTACTGTGTCACGGACAAATTTCAAGTGTTGTAACGTTTCATAAAAAAAAGTATAAGTAGGTAGATATTTATTTAGAGTTTTTCAACACAGACATTATTCGTGAAAATGGACTTATTTTGCTCAGTACACAGATAATTTATACCTAACTAGAAAATATGCCTACACATCGACACAGTGAGTGGAGTGAGGGCGCAGTAGGTAGCAGTACCAAGAATAAAACTAAATATATGTTTGTTTAAATCGTAACATTCGTAACTAATTGATCTGGACCGTTCTAATTTCGTTAGCTATAAGGGCGCGGTCACACTGTCGATTTGCAAGCGAGGCAAGCGCGCAGCAAGTTCGCCGCGAGCGCGCAACGAGTTCGCCGCGAGCGCTCAAAGATTTGCGCGTACTGTCATACTGGAATGGGAGCGAAGACGTTACATGCCATTAACGTATATATCTATGGACTGGCCTTACGGGCACTAAAAATGGTACTAGCTTAGCGGTGTGACTCACGAACTCCAGCCAACCGTGCAGTCTAACGCAACTAGTTGCGACCAATAGCGCGCGTGATGCGAACTCATCAACCAATCGCGTGCGTGATGCGAACATTGCGAACTCATCAACCAATCGCGTTGTAGCGGTGTCACACCGCTGTACTGGCCCCTGTCATGTCTCATTATTATTGTCCGTAAAGCCAGTCCCCAGATATCTATGTCAATGTTGCATGCTCGCGGCGAATTCGCTGCGCGCTCGCCTCGCTTTCAACTCGCTCGCAAATCGACAGTGTGAATAATCGCCTGGCTTTTGAGAATTTAATGTCTCTGTGAATGCTATCCGTGAAACCTTGAATGGACGAATCTCAGTCGAACCCTGAGGAAACTGAGGGCGTACTGCGAACACCGAAGTTCGCAAATTGCGGGTATCTTTCTCTTTTATTCCAATTAAGGCGTAATTAGAGTGACAGAGAAAGACGCCCGCAATTTGCGAACTTCCGTGTTCGCGGTAGGCCCTCTGATGTTACCTGCATGGCGTTCCGGTTGCGTTGCGCGGCGGCCAGGTGGTTGACGATGGGCGCCGGGTAGTGCTGCCCGATAATGCACTTGGCACGCTCCTGCACCTCGATCGGCGCCTTCCACGGCTCGTAGCTGGAATTACACATGGAATTTTAATAGACATACTCGTAGCTTGAGTCTATTAAGTTTGTACGACCATAGAGTAATATACCCAAGTAAAGAAAGAGTGGTAGTCGATATCTAAAGTCAAGTAGTAGAACTATCAGTACCGCTACTTGGCACCAGATGGCACAAGTGTCGCCACTGACTAAAACAATTTACAACCAATATTAGAAGATCTACAAGCAGAAGGAGTTGAAAATAGAGTTTCGAGTAATCCGGTTATAATATTAGCTAAAAATTGTTGAGCATTAGAGTTTTTGTTCGCCGGGACATCTATAATAGCAGTACTGATATATTCCGCTACTTGACGCTAGATGTCGTGTACGAAATAACGCGCGTTTTGGTAAGAAAACTGATGTATGGAGTTACCACTCTTTCTTTACTTATATTACTCTATGGTGCGACGTACGGGGCATGCGCATTCTCCGGTGTCAAATAATCCCTCAAAAAGCGCTGGATCAGACCCACTTACGCGTGAAACCTGGACCATAAAAACCGAAACTCGTCGCAGTATGGATACTTTCGATATGTGGTGCTGGCGAAGAATGCTCCGGATCTCATGGATCTAATGCCGCCCAAATGCATCTATTCTCGACGTTCTCAACATCAAAACAAGGCTCTCCACTGTTTGCACCCAACGCAACGCAACGTGCTCAGTTTCTTCGGCCATCTGAGCAGAAAAGGACCTTATAGTCTGGAGAAGATCATTATCACTGGCCGCATCGCAAAGAAGCGTAGGAAGGAACGTATGGGCATGCGTGGAGCGAAAAAAATAATGTTAAAGATCAAAGCCACAGGCTAGCATACACTGGGCCCAAGATAGAGCGGCTTGGAGAGCACTGGTGAAGAATGTCCACAATCGTCACATCTTTCAGTTATGAAGATACGACAAAGAAGACTGACATGTAGAGCGGCGGCATGTTGGTCGTGGCCCGGGCACGTAGCGGCGAACATATTCACAGCTCGGATCCAGTCGCTGTTCTAGACCAGTGCCCTGTTTATCAACAGCTTGTAACTTGTAATACAAGTGGAAGTCCCTTTTTGACAGCTTTTGTTAGAAAGGCACTTCCACTTGTATTACAAGTTACAAGCTTTTGATAAACAGGGCACGAGCCGCGGTTTGCCGACCGGGACGGCGCATTCTCCGGAGTCCAGTAGTTGTTTGGTACTCACATGTAGAGCGGCGGCATGTTGGTGAGCTCGGGCACGTATCGGCGAACATATTCGCCGCTCGGGTCCAGTCGTTGTCCGAGTTGAACGGGGCACGCACATTCTCCAGAGTCCAGTAGTTGTTCGGTACTCACATGTAGAGCGGCGGCATGTTGGTGAGCTCGGGCACGTATCGGCGAACATATTCGCCGCTCGGGTCCAGTCGTTGTCCGAGTTGAACGGGGCACGCACATTCTCCAGAGTCCAGTAGTTGTTCGGTACTCACATGTAAAGCGGCGGCATATTGGTGAGCTCGGGCAGGTATCGGCGAACATGTTCGCCGCTCGGGTCCAGTCGTTGTCCGAGTTGGACAGGGCACGCACATTCTCTGGAGTTCAGTAGTTGTTCGGTACTCACATGTAGAGCGGCGGCATGTTGGTGAGCTCGGGCACGTAGCGGCGAACATATTCGCCGCTCGGGTCCAGTCGTTGTCCGAGTTGGACAGGGCACGCACATTCTCCAGAGTCCAGTAACGCCTCGAAAGCGCTGGAGGAGACCCACATCCAGTTGCCGGCGCAGACGGACCTGTAGACGTAAATGGGTTGTCTTAAAATTTAAAGTTATGCTAAGTCCGATTTGTGGTTTTCATATACATAAAATAGTTGTAGGTACTAAACATAAATTTCGCTAGATTTCTATAAAAAAAAAACAGGACAAAAGTACAGGAATCCGATTTATGTTTGGTGCAGTAGCCCTCCTTTTCCTTCTTTCTTCTTTTCCGTCCTTTTCCTATGTTAATTATAGAGAGACGGGTAGTCTATCGCGCCAATCATGTGCTAGCCCCGCAGTAGCTATAGGTACACCATCATATGCATCAAACCCAGCGAATATGGCGAATCTTCGCCGTTATTTCGAGCGCCCATCCCGTGTTGAAAACAACAATTTAGGTACACCTAGCAGTATTTTTCTTACCAATCAGCGTCCAGCAGATACTTGAGAAAATGGTTCAGGCCGTGTTCCCAGGATAGCCAGAGAGTTCCTCGGGTAAGGAATGAAGCCACGGTGTTTCGCACGGCGTGGTGGAGCCAGCCTTCGATGCGGAGTTGGCGCATGGCCGCGTCGATGAATGGGAAGCCAGTTCGGCCTTCCATCCAGCTGTAGAGCATGATAGGAATATCAAAAAATGCTGGAGTTGCTCGTATGTTTGATTATTACCTAATACATGACAACCATAAATGATATTTGTATATAGTTTTCCAATGTCACTTACGATAGTTACGATATGCCGAATATTAACTGCATTTTTGAGTAAAATAATTATGTTGGCACGACCTTTATGGATCCAAATTCGTGTTGTTCGTGATCTCCGCGTTTTTCCATTAAAATATATATTTGTCAAAACGTCATGCATATTTGATCGATACTTATGCAAAAACACGACACTAAAGGGGCCCACTGATTAAAAGTCCGCCGGACGGTATCGGCCTGTCAGTTGTTCGGTTGTTCTAACTGACAAGCCAATACCGTCCGGAGGACTGTTAATCAGTGGGCCCCTTAAGTAAAGCGGGGTACTCATATCTGTTACGTAGAAAAATTATGATAACCGAAACTAAACTTCGAATAAAGTGGAACGTGGAACGTTAGTGTCACATGCCTTACCTCTTGAGGTCATCCCCGCTGGGCTCCTTCCACGGGATGTCCAAGCAGATAGGGTTGCCTGCCATCTGCCCGTATTGCGGGTTGTTCACGCTCATCGTGTAGAAGTACTCTCGCCAGATGAGTTGCCCTGCACACGTGGAACGTTTGTGTCACATGCCTTACCTCTTGAGTTCATCCCCGCTGGGCTCCTTCCACGGGATGTCCAAGCAGATAGGGTTGCCTGCCATCTGCCCGTATTGCGGGATGTTCACGCTCATCGTGTAGAAGTGATCTCGCCAGATGAGCTGGCCTGCACACGTGGAACGTTTGCGTCACATGCCTTACCTCTTGAGTTCATCCCCGCTGGGCTCCTTCCACGGGATGTCCAAGCAGATAGGGTTGCCTGCCATCTGCCCGTATTGCGGGTTGTTCACGCTCATCGTGTAGAAGTACTCTCGCCAGATGAGTTGCCCTGCACACGTGGAACGTTTGTGTTAATACACTTATGCTTTAATCTCTAGCGTCCCACGGTCCTAATACTGGTACTTTTAATTGGAACAAAGTTGCATTTGTTTTGATTCGTTCGATTTATGAACAAAATAAAACGAATTTTATTGTGTAATTCGTACATGTATTCTTCCATAAGAAGTTATTTTAAAGTTTAATTGTAGTTTATGAACGGTAAAAGTAAAAGTTTGGTCCAAGAGTTTTTCTTCTCGAAACTTCCAAAGTTTTAAAAGGAAGCACCACAAAAGCCAGGAACCTTGAAGTTAATAATTGTATTGTATTATTTAAGTTAAACGTTTCTCTCATTCAATTATGGGTAAGGGTTCATCCACATATTACGTCACAGCAACAGGGTCAGGCCAACTGTGACAGTACGTATTAAAAACCTATCTTTTTTCCTATGAAAAAGTATGACAAGGGTCCCCCCTTGTCTGGTCTATAAGATCAAAATTTTGTGTGATATAATTAATGGATGACCCCTAACAATTTGTGTCAAGTGCGATTCGGATTCGCGCTTGATTTGTTGTTATGTGGTATTATTATTTTATTAATTAAGTAGGTACAACAAATTTCATGTTTATAACTTTAACCGCCCTTTAACAACAAAGGTTTCATGTAGGTTTAGCAATCTACATGTAGTTTTTAGACTTTTTAGTATGAATTATTTGTTGTTACCTACAGCGGAAATTGCAATATACCTAAGTACACTAATACACTTTAAGTTTATAAGGATTTATGAAATATAGCCCGTTGACAGGCACCTCATGACTTATAGAGCAATAGCGTTGGCCGCGTTTGGATACGGAACCCAAAAAGTGTAATATACATTAGTATATGACACTTTTGACCCTATTTTTATGACCTATTAGATGGTTGACGTTGTCATATTACCTGTTATGCACTGGTTGGGAGGAAGTCGGCCTTGGTGCACTTGGCGGTATAGGTCCTGGACGGCCCAGTAGAAACTGAAACATAACGGAAACTCAGAAATACTGAACCGAACACCACTCAAAGATCTAAACTAATACGTCTCCATACAAAATATATGGATGGATTAGTATTTTGTATGGGGACGGCCGCTGACGATGACGACACCGCTATCCTAGGAAACCAGAGCTTTAGGTCATTGTTCCATGACTTCCATGAGTTCCATGTAATACATATTCTTCTTCTTCTTAGTCGGTACACTCTTGCCAGAGTGGTCGTGGTCATCATTGTGAATCTCGATGAGTGA
Source organism: Cydia splendana (assembly GCF_910591565.1). Classification (NCBI taxonomy): domain Eukaryota; kingdom Metazoa; phylum Arthropoda; class Insecta; order Lepidoptera; family Tortricidae; genus Cydia; species Cydia splendana. The sequence goes on along the minus strand of NC_085965.1, from coordinate 21,041,062 downwards.
TGATTTTGCTAATACGGCGCCATTCGTCGCGGACTGCAGCTTTCCGGGTACATTCGTAAACCGAGCACTTAGTTGCGGCCTTGATCTGGTCTGTCCATCTCATTGGTGATCTACCACGTGGCCTGGTGCCTTCGACCTTTCCCTGCACTACGGTAATACATATTGCATACACATAATCAACCAAGCATTTATGATACGTATTCAGTGCAAAAACATCAACTGCATCAACAGTATGCATTATGCATCACTGCAGCTGAAATGTGGAAAAGGGTCTGGGGGCCGATTTTTGAATTTCGACCGCTCGATTTCGTGTATTTCGTTCTATAATATCTCCACTACTAGGTATTTAAATTCTACTAATAGAATTGAAAACGAGTGGTCAATACCTCTCGATTCCCAATTTCTATCGCTCGTATTTCAAAAATTAGCATTTCGCCGTTTTCCACCGATTTTCGAGTGACGAAATTAAAAAATCGGCCCCCTGATCGTCTTTTTATAAGCTTTTATTTAACTTGCAATAATTTCAATATTTGTATGTATGTTCGGGTCAAATCTTGAAAGCTAAATTGATCCATTTCCCATTATTGAGCTGGCCATAAGAACTCGTGACAAAACAACGCAACCTAATTGTGTTTGGGTTTGTTAGAATTGTCTCGGCGAGTATAAGTTGCCTGTTGAAATAAAAGTGCAGTCAGCGATAAAAGCTTGTATCAAAAATTAAATTGCAGACAATAACTTATTAGGTAGGTATAACAACTGTACCACAAGCAACACTCTTAACTAAACATAAGTAAATGTACTTTATGACGTTGCAATATGGTTTACGAATAGTCAAGACAGTCGATAGTGGTATTCTTGGAGGATATAACCAAACGGAGACGCCTTGTCTGTAATTTTCTGTACAAAACAGTCTGCCGATTTTTACGGGGGAGGGGCACGTCAAATGTATAAGTAACGTATAATTAGCCATGTCAGATAAACGTCTGTCCATACGATGTGTATGACCATTGGCCGATTATTTTCGACAGAGGGGAACGCCTGTTAATGGCTACTCCGTATGGTTATATCCTCAAAAGTGGTATTTACCTCCGGACGGACAAGCAGCCGAACCGTAGCGCCGGACTCAGGGAGATGGGCGGCCCGAGCAGATCCGGGCTGCCGTGGGTCGGCAGGTACGAGCCCCTTAATATTACACGTTTTTTAAAATCAACACTCAACACTAGAATATTCTTAATTTAATGTCGACGACAAATATTTTGCTAATAAAGAAAGTGGTGGAATATTCATTGCGTAAAACTCAGTAACTCAGTTGGTAGAGCGGTTTTTATATAAAGATCATATTACAAGTAAATTAATATTAAAAAGTAAAACCCACACTGGCGCAGTCGGTAGGTTAGTTAGGTGAGAGGTTAATTTATTTGTATAACTTCTATCAAGTATTCTATCTTTACAACTGGCCAGAGGAAGCACAAAATCGGGAGTTATGGAGAACCAGGGGAGATGCCCATTGCCCATTGCCCAACCGTGGGACACTCAAATAGCCTAAGAAAAAAAACTTCTATCAATTCTACCTGCAAAATGTCTCGTACTCCACGCTTAAGCGGTGTTTCATCTGCTTGAGAGCCGTGGTCTCCCCTCCGACCCAGCGGATCATCCGAATATCCTCGTTTTCCAGGTGGATCCCGAAGTCTTCCGGCTTAGGAGTCTGAAAGTCACATTGATGTAGCAGAAAAACTTAACACTTTGAGACATGCCCACGGATGTTTTACAGTAATATTTAAATGTGGTTATTCAAATCAGATAATGATCCAATTAATTTTAAATTCGAAACTTGGCGTTATTAACAAAGTATTTATGTGTGTTATGGGTACCCTCTAGCTACCGCTTCGGAGCCCAGGGTGGGTTTTCCGAGTTTTTCTACATTTATATATTTTGCGAACCATAAAACTTCCAAATGATAAAGATGTAGGTATTATAAACTTATGTGGGTGATATGAGTATGCTACGACAATCAACGCCGAAATAGGTAATATAGTTTTGAAAAGGAAAGCAAAATTGGCCATTTAATTTTCGTGTTCCGAATTTTGTATTTCTTGATTGTTGTTCAGAATTAAATAACCACTATTATGTAGAAAACAATCCATACCTTATCGAAGACCGTGAACTCGCTGTAAAAGCACTCCGGCAGCGTGCCGAACTTAACACCGCTCAGGTCTAAATCACCGACCGGCCGTGGCGGGTCGCCAATCGTTGCCACAGTGTGCTACAACAGAAGTTGCATATTTTTAGTATAGTCGTATGGAAGATTGAATAAAAGAAAGAACGCCGATTTCGCGACACGCCTGCTTCACGCTTTGGCCATCGTGTCACTTTAGCACTTATGGGGCCCACCACACAGATTACTATTTCGCCGGACGATACCAGCCTGTCAGTTAATCGCAAAAGGTGACAGTGCCGAACAACTGACAGGCTGATATCGTCCGGCGAACTGGTAATCTGTGGGCCCCTTTACTTTCCTGTTGGAACGTGACGAAGACGAATGTGACCAGACGACAAAAGCGAGGAAATTTACCTACGGTGGCTGGCTGGAATTCTGGTCCTAGGAGAAACTTGTGTTTAAATAAACCTCGTGGGTTATTCCGTAGTAGGTACAGTCAGTAAAGATACCATGATGTTGTTTAACTTTTTTCTTGTTCAGTGGAACCAAAGTTAAACAACCATCTTAGGTCGACTGAGCTCGAGACATTAATAACTTACCAAGAACATCTGGTAGATTAGTGGTGGTATCCCCCCATTGGCCTTGATGACGGTGTCGGGCTCTCAGAGCGTGTGCGACACGTGTTCGTGACAAGTCATGCCGATTTCGCGACACGCCTGCTTCACGATCTTTGGATGACTGAGCTCTAGATATTGTTAACTTACCAAGAACATCTGGAAGGTGAGTGGTGGTATCCCCCCATTGGCCTTGATGACGGTGTCGGGCTCTCAGAGCGTGTGCGACACGTGTTCGTGACAAGTCACGCCGATTTCGCGACACGCCTGCTTCACGATCTTTGGATGACTGAGCTCTAGATATTGTTAACTTACCAAGAACATCTGGTAGGTGAGTGGTGGTATCCCCCCATTGGCCTTGATGACGGTGTCGGGCTCCCAGAGCGTGTGCGACACGTGTTCGTGACAAGTCACGCCGATTTCGCGACACGCCTGCTTCACGATCTTTGGATGACTGAGCTCTAGATATTGTTAACTTACCAAGAACATCTGGTAGGTGAGTGGTGGTATCCCCCCATTGGCCTTGATGACGGTGTCGAGCTCCCAGAGCGTGTGCGACACGTGTTCGTGACAAGTCACGCCGATTTCGCGACACGCCTGCTTCACCATCTTTGGATGACTGAGTTCTAGATATTGTTAACTTACCAAGAACATCTGGTAGGTGAGTGGTGGTATCCCCCCATTGGCCTTAATGCCGGTATCGGGCTCCCAGAGCGTGTGCGACACGTGTTCGTGACAGGTCACAACGATTTCGCGACACGCCTGTTCACGATCTTTGGCTGACTGAGGTCTAGATATTGTTAGCTTACCAAGAACATCTGGTAGGTGAGTGGTGGTATCCCCCCATTGGCCTTAATGACGGTATCGGGTTCCCAGAGCGTGTGCGACACGTGTTCGTGACACGTCACGCCGATTTCGCGACACGCCTGCTTCACGCTGTTGTCGCGGGCGCGCCATACCGGCTCGCAATCTTGTTCGAAGCAGAGCTTGCGGATGCCTAGAGGAATGAGCATTATTAGAGGATCATCATCATCATCTCAGCCATAAGACAGCCATTAGAGGATGGAACAAAGTAAATTAGTCCAAACTGACATTTGTTTCATGCAGTACAGACAGTCAGACAGTAGCAAAAGTAAAGCGGACGAGGTGTTTTAAATCTACACGCTTCTATCATCTTCACATAAAACTTTGTGTTTTGGTTGTTTCGGGCACCTCACCCGCTTAACTACTTCTGCTTCTTATAAGGTAGAGTAGGTACCTGTGGGATTCTCAAGTTTTGGTACGTATAAGATACAACACAACATTAATAAATCAATTAGCCATATTACTACCCTATTGAATTAGCCGGTTGCGTTCACGACGAATAGACAATGGATATCCACAAATAAGTCAGAGCGCCATCTATAAGCTTTATGGTTCTCACATTGAGCACCGAACAAGTGCTAGGATTCAACTATTGTCGAAAGTTACTTCAGAGCACTTTAGATTCCAATTCATGTAATTAATTTTATAGAAGCACTCCGTGAAAAGGTTTTACAATAAGAACACGCACTAAATGGCAATAGTGAACTTACCAAACTCCTCCCAGAGCCTCCGGAACACCACATTGGGCTGCCCTTTGAGCATGATCAGCCGCCCGCCGTGGCGCTTGAACTGCTGGTCCAGGTCATCCAGGGCTTCCAACAAGTATCGCATGCGGTTGTAGCCCACCAGTTTTGTTCCTAATTAAGATACAAAACATGTGCCTTATCTATTTGCATTGTTGAGGCAAAGGAAATATTTTATGTTTTCATGGTAGCGGAAAACTTGTTCAGATCTACATTTTTAATCCGAGTAGCCCAAGGTAATAATAACTCTAAACTATGATATGATACATAATGGTATGAGATCGCATCAAAAATCTCGCGGAATTTAGGCATACTACAGAACCATAAGATATCCGCCAGACTAGAATGTTGGGTGAGATGACCACCCAACATGCTACAGCCCAGTAAAATTCCTGGTATACCATACCTGCCGTCTCCCCATCGAAGATGAATATGGGGTAGAACGGTACAGTATTATCCTCCAGAGCGGCGTGCAAGGCCGGGTTGTCGTGTAACCGCAAGCCATGGCGGAACCAGAGGACGCTTCCACCCATCATTCCATTCATCATTTATCAGCAGTTCTGAAGAAGAAAGATACTGTGAGATGAGACAGTAAGTAAATTTATGCGATTTTGATTTCAGAAGCTTTGTAACTGTTTGACATGGGCGATATAGTTTCATACAATTTGGCTTTTAGATCTCGTAATTTATGTAACGAATAGAGTGATATCATAAATGGACTCAAACGCCCTAGCGGTTTTAGACATCTGTCGCGATTGCAGAGGACGCTGGTTCGTTTCCGGCCTCGGACACTGGCTGGAGGTCTTGCGGTCGCTTTTTCTTTCGTATATGACATTTAATTTTATTTCAGTTTATAATAAGAACACCAAGCCGTACTTAATTTACATAACCACGAAAATACATTCGTTTATTGGCGTATGTTGAGGATACCTTGGACCGCCATGCGCACCAATGTATCGATCCTTTCACAGCTTCGTGTCCGAACTCGCCTATCCACAGTCTGCCAGCAGCGCATAATACTGTCCTACTTCGGCCACATAATGAGGAGGGGAGATGAAAGCCTTGAAAAGCTGATCAATTGATCATTGTTGGAAACACGGAGGGCAAACGAAGCCGAGGACGATCTCCAACAAGATGGAGCGATCAATTAAAAGGGGCTCCATCCTCAACCAACTTTTGCTCGGTTGTCAGAGACGCGATGAACAGGCACCGTTGGAGGCAGATCATAAAGACCGTGTGGAGCATCCACATCCACCGATGACCACGATCCTCAGTCATGAGGGAGCCACCACAGAGAGAAATTGGTAACCACGAGTATCTCATATTAAAATATTAGTTTCTTGGTTATATAGGCACACAGTCAATCTAACCGCTGAAGTAAATGGCATTAAACATTAAAATATTGTTGACTAGTGTAGTACATTCAGTATTCATGATTTAAATATTCGCGCCTTCGTTAAGATGTTCGTTCTTTGACTCTCTCTCTTCCGTCAGATCTGTTTAGCTAGTAACATGTAGTAGCGATAGTTTAATTGAAATAAAATATATTCCAGTGTTTGGAAGTGTAGTGATGTGTATTAATTAATTACCGTCCACCTCCGGCACCTAAATATATAACAACTAGCGACGCGCCCACCCGCGATTCTTGAGGAAGGTTTAGGTGTAAAATTTGTTAACCCGTGCCAAGCTGCCAAGCCGGAGCGGGTCGCTAGTCAACAATATTTTAATGTATATGCCATTTACTTCAGCGGCTAGATTGACTATGTGCCTATATAACCAAGAAACTAATATTTTAATATGAGATACTCGTGGTTACGTAAATTAAGTACGGCTATTGATAGGTGAAAATCCGTTCAGTAGTTTTTGAGTTTATCGCGAACATACAAACACACAAACAGATAGACGCGGCGGGGGACTTTGTTTTATAAGGTGTAGTGATAATCAGCGGATATAATCAGTATCTTGTTACATAGATATGTACCTATTGTCGCTGTCACAAACATAAATAAGTTGCCAAGTCGTAAACATTACATAACCTAATGCTTACTAATCTCTTACGTAACAGGTAATCCTGACACTGACCTTGTTACAGTTACACAATACTTATCAATGGTTTAACACTAGAAATATAGTGGAATAAATGCATACCAGTGCATCTTCACGGCCATTACAAAAACGACTTTGTCCCACGGTTTTAAAGAATAAATTAGCAAAAAAGGCAAATTTTTGAAGTTATCGCGAAACCTAGACTTCAGAGCGGTGTTGAAATCTGAACCTTACTATTCACAAAATACGGTTGCCTTTGCAATGCTTGAAATCATAGGGCATTGTGTAGGTATGTATAACCCAGATATTATAGAAAATTACAATGGCGAGCACCGCAATGATTTGTCATGTGCACCGTGCACCTACCTATAGGTAGGTGCATTATAATGCGAAAACATTTGTTTCGCGAATAGGAAGCCATTTTAAGAGCCAACGGGAGTGGTCATTTCTCCATACAAACGTACTCCTCGTTCTCCTCCGTGGTTTTTGAAGCTAGAGCAATGATTTTTTCAACACAGATTAATATTGTCAATATCTGTGTCGGACCGTTTTGCTTTTTTGATATTTTTGTTTTTTAAGGCGCTAGAGCCCTTCAAAAATGGCCAAAATGGCCTAATTGACTATGCCGCAATGAGAGGCGTGGCATTCAAAACTGATATCAATTAGCCAAAAAAGCAAAACGGTCCGACACAGATAATTTCATAATCAGGGGTCATCCATTAATTACATCACACGTTTAGGGGGAGGGAGGGGGTCAAGAAAATGTGACATGTTGTGACAAGGGGGAGGAGGAGTCACAAACTTTGTGACGTCACTTTAACTTCATCAGTAACCGAAAATTTATTTAAATTATTTTATTCGCTATACAGTTAAATAACAAGTTTTTGAAACGATAATCGTTTTTATTCGTTTAATTTTATTTCTTAATCACAATCAGTTTTGGGGTATAAAATTACTAATATTTCTTTTATCAAAAATATTTCGATAAAATATTAAATAAATATTTGCCGATTTCGTTGAAGAAATGTGACGTCACACCAGGGGGGAGGGGTTTGCCAAATGTGACCAAGTGTGACAAGGAGGGGGGGAGGGGTAAAAAAACCTAGAAATTCGTGTGACGTAATTAATGGATGACCCCTCATTTAGATTTCCAAATTTGGTTACGATTGGTTAAGTTTTGGAGGAGGAAACAGAGGAGTACGAAACCTCGATTTTTGAGATTTTTACGCAGGATTTTTCGCCTTGCCCTTATCGCACTACTTTTAGGTGCCGCTTCCGTTAGCGAGACGGGTATATTTACCTAAAATATTTAAAACTCAGCTCCTGTTTCGTCTTAATCCGTTACCACCATGTTACAATAGAATTTATATTTTTTTTAGGTATTGAATGTGCGTGGCAAGTAGCTACCCAATCAGTCCTTTTTAAGACGAATGTGGAGGACCCGCGCGAAATCGCCTTTTCATACAAACGTAGTACCACATTTTCCTCTCTGGATATCAACATTATTGAAAAGATATTGACACAATTTGTTGTAGGTATATCAACCACAGCTAGAGTCTGTGCGGAAAGAGAAGATTCGTGAAATGTACCTATGGGATCCAATACATTCTACGACTTTTCTCTTTCCGCACAGACTCTATGCCCCTACGTTTGAATTGAATTAGTCAACAATTTTAGTGCAAAATTACAGTAAGTAAACCTAATTTAATAGAAAACTGTAAAAAAATAATCATGTACAGACTTATAGATCACTTAGGAAAAACAGGATAAGTAGCAGGAAATTTGCAAAAAACTCGCTTCTAACTCGAGATATCTTAAAAACAAGTATTGATAATGAATGTAAACCCCTTTCTGCTATTAATAAAAAATATTTGTTTAAACTTTAATAGCTGTCAATAGAGTTGAATATCATATCCGCCATATATGGCATTGTAAGTAAAGGGTTAAAATGAACTTGATAAATAACCTTATAGCTACATTATTTATGTTTAATATCAATAAAAAAAATATTTATATCTGAAAACAACAAATACTGGAATAAAAAGATTTTCCACAAATCGGGAAAATCCACAATATGGTAAAACGGAAAAACCTATCCAAAATAGAAATTCAAAATGCTCACCCAAATCAGCAATACAAAAAACTAAAGCAATAAATTGCCTTAAAGAATTTCACTGTAAACCAGGATCGGTGAGCACTGGATTTGATATCAAAGCACAACCGGCCGCCTCAAGCCCCGCGGATACAGTGAAATGCCCATCGAAATGGCGTCGACATTTTCCGGTACTTTCGAGTAAGTCTCGAATCTTCCAGAACTTTAGGTACAAGTTGTACAAGGAGGTCTTTGTTTGCTCGAACTTCGAAGGTTTCAGTTATAAACTGTTTTTAGGGTTCCGTACCTAAAAGGGTAAAAACGGGACCCATTACTACGACTCCACTGTCTGTCTGTCAGTTGATGACAGTTGAAATTTTCACAGATGATGTATTTCTGTTGCCGCTATAACAAATACTAAAAACAGAATAAAATAAATATTTAATTGGGACTCCCATACAACAAACGTGATTTTTGTACCGTTTTTTGCGCAATGGTACGGAACCCTTCGTGCGCGTGTCCGACTCGCACTTGGCCGGTTTTTATACACCGCTGGTGGCAAACAAATGTACGAACGGCTTCATGATAAATTGTTAGTACTTATGGTTACATTGGTCACAGCCTAAATTTCAGGGGTGCTACGTGTTAGAACTACACATCGGTAACTCGTGGCATTTAGGTAGCACTTAAAAGATTAGTGATGAGCACACATCGGTAACTCGTGGCACTTAGGTAGAGGTAGCACTTGACAGTTTGTAACAGACTAGTGATGTGACAATGTTCTTCCTATACGAGTCGAGAAAAAGAAACCACTAAAAAAAGGAATTAATTAATTAAGTGCTACCTAAATGCCACGAGTTACCGATGTGTAGTTAGAACACTTTATGTGGAGTCACTGTCTTTATATTAACATAGCATTTATTTAACAAATGCTCTAATATGATATTCTGACAGAAAGGCAGCGGGCTGAGTGTGAGGTTCAGAAAACAGTTTATACTTAGAAGCTAAGAAATATCGACACGTTATTCAATACGAGGGACAATCCGATTCTGTCATGTTTTGTTTTCTGAAAAGACATTCGGCCATCACTTTCCACAGCTAGTGCGACCAGTCAGTACGCTACTACGGTACTACGTACTCAGTCTTAGTCTGGTCTGGGCTATAACCGCCAAAATCGAAGTTCGTCAATTGCGGGGATTTGTCTTCGTTACTCTAATTACGTCTTAATGAGAGTAAAACAGAAAGATCCCCGCAAATTGCGAATTTAGGTTTTCGCGGTAGACCCCCTGGTCTAATACGTAATGCCCGGTACGCACACAAACTAGGACAACGCGTTGGAACCGTAGGCCCGAAGGCCAATATACATAAAGGACGCATCCCTATATGGGTCGAAGTGTATCCGCAAGGGCCCCCGAAAATCATAAGATAAGATATGTACATAAAGGTTCAGAATCCGCAGAGGGGCATACATTGTATGAAAAATTAGAGCTCCAGGGAGGCAGCTAAACCCCGCTGCTCCTACCTCCCTACACGCAAGCTGAACCTTTTTTAAAGACAGTTGTAACACTTGTAATTTTTCTCCAAAAATAGGGTCCATTGACGGTTTTTTACTTACTTCTGAAAGAATTGAATAAGTATAAAAGGACCCCTTATTATACCTATTCAATTCTGGGAGCTTTTATTAAGTAGATGTCGTTACGAAAATAAGTACAATAATACCTAGTACATAAGCCTTTTTTATCACAATCACCTTTACATAACTGAGGTTCAGCGGCCGTTTACGTAAAGCTAGAAAATATTCCATTGCAAGATAAATGTAAGGGCTATATTTATACCAGACTGTTACGTATTCATTCTAGAATTGGAAAAGCCTCGGGAGAATACTTCTTTAGCCGTCGACGATCACATAACAGGTTAATGTTTAGGTAAATGAAATTATACAAGTTTTAGAAATTACTATAGCGACCCGCCCCGGCTTCGCACGGGTTAACAAATTATACACCTAAACCTTTCTCAAGTTCGTCGAAGCATATCCTTTAGAGAGGAAAGACACTGAGTCTGTAAGTAAAGCATTTGTAAATAATTTTATTTTAAGATATGGCGTACCAAGCGACGTTATAACGGATCAAGGTACCGAATTTATGTCCAGTGTTTTTAGCGATATTTGTAGATTATTAGGTATAAATAAGCTACACTCGACTGCTTATCACGAAACTATAGGAGCACTCGAGAACACGCACAAGAACCTAGGAGCTTACCTTAGGATACAATGTAGTAATAACCGCACAGACTGGAGTACCTGGTTAAGCTATTGGTGTTTTTCGTATAATACCACCGTACATACCGAGACGCAATATACGGCATTCGAATTAGTTTTCGGCAAAAACTGTCGTTTACCGAATAATTTAATTTCTTCTGTCGACCCTCTCTATAATTATGATAGTTATCCTAAAGAATTTAAGTATAGATTACAAAGAGCTCACTCAGAAGCTAGAAATAATTTAATGTCTAGTAAAGTCAATAGAAAATTAATGTATGATAAGAAAATTAATTCTGTACAATATAAACCAGGCGACTTAATACTTTTAAAAAACCAAGTAGGCGATAAATTAGACTCTATTTATAATGGACCTTACAAGGTCATAGAAGATATGTCACCAAATGTTAAGATATTAAAAAATAATCAGGTTTATATAACTCATAAAAATAACACTAAGATGTATTTTGAAACCAAGTAATAACTAGCAACTATTATATTATATTATAAAAAAAAATGTAAATGCAACTGCGTGTGTCACATTTTTTTTTCTTCCTTTGTGGGGGTGAAGAGTAACTTTCCAGGGAGGTGTACTATATGCCTAAGTTAACATATTAACAGTAACTATACGTTACTGTCTGCAACATAAATATGCGACGCACGTAATTGTATAAATAGCATGTAAGCAATAATAGCCTATAAATATGTTATGTTTAGATTTACTTGGCTCTCTCTATACTTGGATACCGAGAATATAACACATCTTCGGTAATGTCTCGTTTCACTTAATCTCCATTCGACCCTCCAACTACCAACTCATCAGAATCATTCTATGTATTGAAAGGTGAAAACCGCATAAAAATCCGTGCAGTAGTTTTTGAGTTTATCGCGAACATACAAACACACAAACAGTAGACATATGCGGCGGAGGACTTTGTTTTATAAGGTGTAGCGATAAATTATAACTAACCCGTTCAAGTAAATTGCGTCAATTTTTACAGGGCTATTTTAACCACGTAAACTGAGCACGTATGTAAACGAAGTTCGTAAATTTCGAACATAAGTACCTATTACCCTCCAGTCTCCACTCACTCGAATTCTACAAAGTTACCCTAATGCACCCTATTCAATCATAATATTATTATAATCCCGACGACTTTTACATAATAATTATGCACATAAAAAGGAATAAAAACACGCAAAGTTTCAGCATGCATATTCATTTCCATTGCTGCACGTGCAGCGTATTTCAATCAATGCTCACGACACTGCAACCCACTACAAAACATAATTACACGGAATTAGACTCTAATCCTTTGTAATACGGATCAGGTTGACTGCACGATCGGTTTTGCTGGAATCAGGTCACGTTTTGCTAGGACGATAAATTGAGGTAGATCTAGATCTAGTACCGACTAGGTACAGTATGGTTCTTTGTATATGGGCTCAGATCAGACTGTGGACGCTTTTAATTCGAATGATGGAAAAAAGACATATTTTTCGTAATTTGACAGAGGGTTACAGTATGGCTTATGGAATGGAGTAGAGTAGGCAGACAGGCACACGGATCTCCTGCGTAGGTACCAACAAAAGTGACGAGAGTCAGCATAGCATGGTAACAATTTGAAAAATATGTAGGTATGTACATAAAAAATATATTGGTTTAACCTAAAAAATCATCAAATTAAAATTAAAGTGTAGGTATACGATACATTCATTACCCCGTGTATGTCGGGCCCATTTCTCGAACGGTATTAGACTAATATTATTAGTCCACGAAGACACACGCTAATAATATTAGACTAATGTGCCCCAGTCCGCGGCCTAACAGTCAGAAGTCGAGAACCGCGTGCTAAAGTGTACTGAGGAACCAGGAAGTGTGGGCTTGCCCACCCATGAACTCAATGTTTTAAGGTCTTTGCATGTTAATAAGATCGGCTACGCAAGCCACACGCGGGCACACGAACGTCTTCAGCAGCGTGCAGCGGAGTTGAAACAGTCGCCGTGGTCGAAATCGGCCGGGAGAGTACATATATGTTTAAGACTTGACTTACACGTGCTTAAGGTTCATTTTTGGGTGCAAGGTCGTTTTGTTGTTTTCGCGAATGCCAAGGGCATTCAGTGTTTGTTCTACAGGCTTCTTGAGAGGTTTCACGATCCATTTAACTTCAAGAATCTGTGTGATTGTTATTAAACTTGAATTTCTACCTGGCAACATTGCTCTCAAACCATACAGAGCAAAAAAACAACGGTTTGCACTCCGAGAGTGCCGGCAGAAATGAAAACTCAACAACATTGTAACTCAAAATATTAATAACAGCGCCATCTAGTGCAAAATGTCTGCAGCACTATGTATAATTGAGGTTAACGCCATCTAGCGTTAGCGTTTTCGTCGCATTACTTGAAACCCCTAAGCACATCACTGTGAGTACCTACTAGTTATATTAATACCAGGTTGAGGGAAACTCACTAAACTCCAAAACGTAATTCAAGACCAAAAAAAGTCAGAAAATGTTGCCACTTTTTACTAGCGCGTCTTGTATTTAAGTAAAATGAAGTAAAGAAAAGTACTTTTTTACTAATTGTAGGAGTAAGATTACTAATAAATAAATTATCTTAGCGTGATTATTTATCAAAAGGAATTTACTATTTTACAAACAAATTATTGCAGTGGCAACATTTTCTTACTTTTTTGGTCTTGAATTACGTTTTGGAGTATAGATGGCATTTAAATCAAAACACATAATGACATTGTCCGTCGTCACGCAAGCGCCCTGCGCCGCCTAAACGAAACAGCAGGTTCAGGCATACATTTTCGCCGCGCGGTTGAAAGAGAGGGTTACGCCTTACGCCTTACGCTCGAGTTTACCATTTTTTCCCCACCTCAAAAAGTGCACAGCGCCGCTAAAGAAGTATTCACTTCAAAAAATCAGAAAAAGGGGCTAATTGAACTTTAATAGTTTACAATACTTATAGAGATTTTAGGGAGGAAATAATAAGATTTACTAAAATGCTATTTAGAGATTTATTTTACTCCTACATTGATTTTTTATAATTCAACAATACCGGTCTACAATTTTAGCACAAATTGTGATGTAGGTAAGGTTTACTCGGGTAATTCCGAATGTCGAAAACTGTCGGAGAATTCCAATAAGAGACTTTTATTATGATGGAATTAAGGGTGATTTTCATCTGAATTTCGGAATTATCCGACATTCGGTAATACCCGAATACACCTTAAGTAATAAGTTTAATCATAGTCTAATAAAACATGGTCTTCCATTCCCAGAGTGACACGGGCCTACGTCACAACAACATGGCCGCTATATATAGCGCTATCGCATATTATCATATAGCGCTGTCGCATGATGACGTAGGCCCGTGTCAGTTAGGTGACCTAGAAAAGACGGGAATGGAGTACCAGGCGGAGTATATTATTATACCATGAGTTTAATGAACTATTCTGTCTGTCTGTTTGTGTGTTTGTTTGTATGTTCGCGATAAACTTAAAAACTACTGAACGGGTTTTCACCAATCAATTAAGTGATTCTTGAGGAAGGTTTAGGTGGTGTGTAATTTGCTAAGGTTTTGTGTAACCCGTGCGAAGCCAGGGCAGGTCGTCAGTAAGAGTGAAATTGAGTAACACAGTGAAAATCGTTTAGAACAACATCACTTATAAGGTGATGTTAGGTAGGTAATTTTTATTATTTATCACATAGGTAAAGTAGCCTTACATTTACATAGATACAAAATTACAAAATAATTACGGTAGTACATAGCAATAACAATATTTTGTATCTATGTAAATTCAATTCATTTATTTAATTCAGACATACATATCCATAAAATTGTTAGTAATTACATATTTACAAGACTTATCAAAACTATGGTTAGTAACATGGTATGCAAGTAATTTAAAAATAAAATAAAGAATTAATTATTATAATTATACATATATATATATATATATATATATATATATATAAGGGGGAGGCCTATGTTCAGCAGTGGACGTCTTATGGCTGAGATGATATATATATATATATATTATGTAAATGTAAGGCTACTTTACCTATGTGATAAATAATAAAAATGAATAAATTCGAATGAATGCTGAAGTTATTATACATTTATGCAAACATATTAATCATATTATACAATAACCGGTAAGTATATAGAAAAGAACCTTCTAGAACAAGGTCAAGATCAGTATAAACCATAATACATAAGTACATACATTTACATAAACTGGTGGCAAACTTGAGCGTATTATTTTCATAAATTTGTATTCTTACTATACACACATTCGCATCCAGGCCATAATTGTTAAAAAATAATAATTTACTCACATTTTACACCATGGTTAAGGAAATCAAGGTGCTTGAAGGTTACTAAACAAAGTTTAGATAAAACACAACACTTGGCACATAATTGGCATAACTAGGCCATAACATATTAATACTACGATCTACAAAACAACATAAATGAATAAATACCAAGTTGAGCACTTGCGAATCATTTGCGAATATGGTAATGTGGATTGTTGACAAAACAGTCTCTATCACCTTGCAATAAAGTCTACATAGTTTTAGCAAATTGCAGATGTAAAATGACAGTGACAGATCGTACAAATCTGTCAATGTCATTATATTTCATTCCGATTGTTTGAAGCACTTTTAAAAACGTTGTCCTCTAACTAAGGACTCATATTTTATACCAGCCGAAAGCAGTTATTATTATTTACAAAATGATCATGTATAAAATAATACAAAATTTTGTTTACAGCTTGTTTTGAAATATAATTATCAATCAAGATACCATTAAAAACGCCAGATACTAAGCCTTATCATTGACGTTTCCATATGACATAACACATTTGACATTGACACTTGAATCTGATATTATTTATTATTTTCTTTTCTACAGTGATTTCTCCGGTACGCACATCGCACAATACCGAAACACAAAATAGAAACTGCGATAAAGGTGGCAGGTTACTTCCCAACCGCCTGCCGGTCACTACGGTCATTTGCACAGTCGAATTGGAAAGTTGTTCACCAAGCTATCGTTTTTATGTTCTGTGTTCTGTGTCCTAAAAATGAATAGCGTAACTCGTTCGTTGCGGTCAAAATGTTTTCACTCTGGATGGCATAGGTCTTTCTCTGTTACGGCGCCAGACAACGCCACTCATTCGTAAGTAATACTTATTAAATACAGAATTTTATCATCTTATTTAAGAAGAACCCGTAGTTCTCTAGTTTATGACTATTGAGCAATTACATTTACTGGTATTTACGACTGCCTAGTAACATTTAGTTGAATGTTATAGCTTGCTACTATTGTATACAATAATAACTTTTTATAGTTTTGAATTTGCCCTTGTATTTCTGCACACAGCACTTAAGTAATATCTTGCAGACAAATTCAATTAAGATAAAAATGAGAATAGAATACAGACATTTGGTTTCATTTATTATAACAGGGAACACACCACACAGGATGTATGCTGCCTGCTATACAGCCACTTGGGCATGGAATTTTTCAAAGGATACTTAACTTTATTATGAAATACACACTTGCAATTCAGTAAATTACAATAAATTGTTTTAGCTCATGAAAGTTATTGTGTCTAGGTAAATTTTATTTATTATAAACTGCTCTGCCGAGTAATTCGATGTAGAAGAAGAAATTTTACACAAAATTCGATATAAATATTTTAAATTCATTTTGTTTGTTGCAGATGTAAATTGTTAGTGGTAGGGGGAGGCTCTGGAGGGTGCACCATCGCTGCCAAGTTTGCTCGGAGACTCGGGAAAGATGCCGTCATTGTACTGGAGCCAAGTTGCGTAAGTTTCCTAGATTACCAACCTATCTACATGCCATTGCTGGATGTTGATAGGTTAAGGCCTGTGCCAGTGGGGAGGCACTCCTCTTTTCGGGCAAATTTGGCTCTGTTTGGCTCAGCATTGCTCTGAGCAATTATTAGGTCCTTTCTGTACAGTAGTACTTACTATTATTTATTCTGTGCCTGTGCCTCAGAGCTTTTCTTATTATTCAAAGGAATCAATAAGGGTATAAATAAATAAATACTCTAAGTAAAAACGCGTAAAAAACAAAAAGGAATGCAGATACATTTTTGAATGCCAAAATATATATCATAAGAGTTAGAGGGTAGGGTTAGTAAAAATACGAATTTTTGAGCATTACAAATGATATGATCATGATATCAGAGTATTGGTTTTGCATGACCGAATTACATATCATTATTGTTATTATGCACTCAGAATGTTGTTGGGGTTGCCCACATGGTGTAGCGCATCGCGCATGTTCGCCGAGGCCCATACAGACGATTTCCATGCGGTTATGCGAAAGAGAATCGTCTCGATGATGGGTCGGCTTAGGAGCAGTACCAACAGCATTCTGGATGTCATTGCAGAAAGGCCTGAGAATCCTATACTGGCGCATTGGATTCGCCAAGTTACAGGCTTTCTTAAATTTAGAAAATAGATTAGGTTATAGTTTAATGTATGTACATATACTAGGTGTAAAAATTAACATTAGTTCCTAAGTTATACTAACAAATATGGATGCAAATCTGAAATAAATATTTTCAATTTCAATTATTGTTATTATCAAAAGTAAACTGTAAAACTGGCTGCAACCAGTTTAGTAGGTTCTAAATTAATTATTTCTTTTACCTGTATGTACCTACAGTGGTTAAATAAACCCTGCTTGGCTAATACACACTACAAGTAAGTTAAGCAGTATTACCTACTATTGTCACAAATAACTAATCTGTAGATACTTAGGCGTGGGTCAATATAGGTACTTATAATTATATAATAATAAAGAATAAGTGCTCATCATGATGGGGGGTGAATGCCATAATCGCCACGCTTGGCAGGCGGGTTGGCGATCGCAGTCGAGTACACCGAATTTGAGGGACGCTGCTGCCCGTCCACCGGTGGTCTTGGACGCAGTTTAAGGATGTGTGTATGTACCCGGGTCCGACGCTGGATGCGGGTCGCTTCCAACCGGCACGTATGGAGGTCCAAGGGGGAGGCCTATGTTCAGCAGTGGACGTCTTATGGCTGAGATGAAAGAATAAGTAATGGATAACTACTTGTCGTACCTACGGCGCGTCAACAGATAATTATGTTTCAAGGTCTTTTGATTAGCAATAATTCGTTAATAATTTCATAACACTTACAAAATCAAAGTTTACTATACCTGATCCCTCATTTTACATTCCCGTTTGGAATGTATAAAACTTAAACAATTGAAATGACGAAGACTTAATATTTCATCAGTAATTTACGGTTTACGACGTTTACGTCGTACATTTCCACGACACGACGTCTCAACACGAAGTCGTATCGTGTAATTGTGTTTTCCCCTAGGTTATAGGTACTCGCGCGCTTGGTTTCCGCAACTCGACGTCATACGTGGTGGGTTGTCGGCACTACTCTTGCCAACCCAACTCTACCAAGAAGCCTAGCAGCAATTGATGTTGCCGGCGACTTTTAGGAGAGACCCCGGCGAACCGAGGTGTTGTGCCCGGTACTCTGCCACCCCTGGGCATTCGAGAATGACGTCGAAGACGCTAGAAGATGGCCGCCCTTCGACGTCGAGGGGCGGCTGTCTCTTCTGCCCCTTAAACATTGTTGTTGTTAGAACCTATATCTCACTTGTGCTTTTTCCTGATTTCATTACCTACTGGCCTTAAGCTTCATCTACCGTCTGCAGGACCACTACTACCAACCGCTCTGGACGCTAGTAGGCGCTGGTATAACCAGCGTGGCCAGCACTCGGCGAAGCGCGACCAGCGTCCTCCCTGTAGGAGCTAGGTGGCTGAGGGACTCTGCTGCATCCGTCGACCCTAAGAACCAGGAGGTCATCACGGCAAATGGGGACCAGATCAGATATGAGTACATCGTGGTCGCTGTCGGGCTGCAGAATGATTATGATAAGGTTAGTCATAGTTTTATTCATTTAGATGAATTCTCTTTCAGATTTCCTCAGGAATTATACTGATTTTTAAAGGGAAACGCGCTAGTGACACCTCTGGAGTTCTAAGCGTCCATAGATTACTGTAGCTTATCTAGGAGGGCTGTGTGCTTGTTTGGTACCATTCTAGTAAAAAAATTAAGGTTATCAGAGCTGTTACTAGAGTTCATAAGCTATCGTGTCCTCCTACAGCAACACGCATGTAACACCCTTTGAATTGTAAGCGTACAAACGCTGCATTTTTATTTACTACCAACCGCTGTGGACCACCTGTGGACGTAGGCGCCGTAACAAAAAGTAGGTAACCAGAGCTGCTGCAAAACGTTTATAGACAATGGAACATCTCTTACAGCAACACGCATGTGACACCCTTTAAATTGTAAGCGTCCATAGGTTGCATAGTCCGCTTACTATCACTTGTGTCATAAGTCTTGAGGTTTATTAGCCTCAAAGTAACAACGTAACTGTACTTATAGAACGTGAATTATGTTTAATTTAGTACTTTAACGATACAAAAAACACACTTAGGTACTTACAAAAGTTAGACTATAAATTACAACTTAAAAAAAATACTTCCACAGGTCCCCGGCCTCAGCGAAGCGCTCCAGCTTAAAGACAGCGGCGTCTCCACAATATATTCTCCGCATTACTGCGAAAAAACATGGAGTGACATGCGACAGCTCAAAGGTGGCGAGGCCATATTCACGTATCCGGACACACTCATCAAATGCCCGGGAGCCCCGCAAAAGATCGCGTATCTAGCTGATTCCTGGTTTAACAAGGTAAATTGTTTATAATAGGAGCAATCATAGTTCCCTGAGACACTCCTTTGATAAATCCAAATCCAGTAGCCATATACGATTACTGCGAAAAAACATGGGGCAACCTGCGGCAGTTCACAGGAGGCGAGGCCATATTCACGTACCCGGATACACAATCTATAAAATATCCGGGAGCTCTGCAAAAGATCGCGTATCTAGCTGATTCCTGGTTTAACAAGGTAAATTGTTTATAATAGCGGACCTATGATAGTTCCCTGAGACACTCCTTTTATAAGTCCAAATCCAGTGGCCATATACGATTACTGCGAAAAAACATGGGGGAACCTGCGGCAGTTCACAGGAGGCGAGGCCATATTCACAGACCCGGATACACAATCTATAAAATGTCCGGGAGCTCCGCAAAAGATCGCGTATCTAGCTGATTCCTGGTTTAACAAGGTAAATTGTTTATAATAGCGGACCTATGATAGTTCCCTGAGACACTCCTTATGAGGTCCATCCAGTAGCCATATACGAATACGATTACTGCGAAAAAACATGGGGCAACCTGCGGCAGTTCAAAGGAGGCGACGCCATATTTACGTACCCGGATACACAATCTATAAAACGACCGGGCGCACCGAAGAAGATTGCATACCTCGCTGAGTCTTGGTAAACAAGGTCTCTTCCGTCTCTTTTTTCCAGAAAGATTCCAAACTTGCATAGTGTCAAAAAATAAGACACATAAAATGATTACGACATACTTACTTTTTATTATGACAAGGAAAGTGTACGCTGAAAAGTTGTTACCCTGAATCCTAACTTTGTAAGTTTGTAAATGATATCGCAAAGCATTGGAAATTATAAGTGAATTTAATATTTTAAACTTTCGCGTTTTGAACACATATTAACTCACATTTATAGACGGGTCTAACGCGAATTTTATTCAATTACCTTGATTTACCGACGTTTCGACACAGGTTTCACTGGTCGTGGTCGCGGTTGACTGATGTCCCAGCAAAATGTCAAAACAGAAATTTGTGCAGCTACCCGACGAAAAGTGTATGGAGAAGTTTGGGGTAGACATCACATTTTCAAACCACCCACTACACATAATGTTAATTATTGTCAATAGTCCGACACGCAACACTCACAATATCCACGCACCCGTCCGAAGATAGATCCTTTGGCTTTAACTTTTGTATCACTGGTTCCCAAGCTGGCGATAAGTTGAAACCATCCTCCCTATTAAAATTCCTGGGGTGTTTTTTGATTTCAATTGCTTCTCACACAACTCGAGGATAAACGTCGGTAAATCAAGGTAATTGAATAAAATTCGCGTTAGACCCGTCTATAAATGTGAGTTATAAGTGAATTGTTTAATAATTTCTCATTTCAGTCAAAACGTTTACTTTTGCGGTTATTTGAACGATCAGGCTCGAGCCTGAAGTTTATCAACTCATTCAGTGATAACAGCTGTGTTTGATTAAGTAATTGACCGGCAATGTAATCAGTGCAATCGATATTGGCTTTGTCAGCAAGTATACTTTTTCTTAACTTAAATGGTTTTTGAGAAGATAATTAATGTACCATCTCCCACACTTTTAAAGCTTGACCATATATGATCATTGTCAAGAGGGCGCTGTTATTCTCATTGTATAGGCCATAGGGTGACAGTTCAGTACCGTAAAACGGGGTGAAAAGACACAATTTTCAACTTCAAGGACGATTTTCGCCAATAAATCAAATGATAAAAGTAAAAATTTTGATATAATTTTTTGAGTCTTGGTTAGTTCTTCAATTTTGCATTTGTGAAATCAATTTTTACCCACCCAATTCAGAGAAAATCAAAGAAAACTACCTATTTTCGCCATATCCTTAAAACGGGGTCGATAGACACAAGAAAGGGGTGAATAGAAAAATTAAGTTTCTGTAGTCATAGGCATCGAATTTGGTCATTATTATGTTGATACTTTATTCGAAAATAGTAAATATATCTGTTAAACAATTATTTGATACAAAATAGTTTTTTCGTGTCTTTTAACCCCCAAGGCGTGTTTTTTCACCCCTTTGTGGTATCTAATCACCCCCTATGGCGTAATTAATCACCCCATATGCGTATCCACTGACCCCTTTATCATGTAAAATTGCTTGTTGATAGTTTTTTGTAAGAAAATGCTTCATTATAGAGAAAATTGGTGATATTATTTATTATTTAGGTACTACAGATACTATATTACCAGGTTAGCTAATTTTTACTTTGTTAATATCACTACATTTACCGCTAGACCAAAGTTCAGACAGGCTTCATTTCTTACCTCGGCGAAGCCTTACTTTAGAGTTAAAAAAATCTAACTTTTAGGCAGTTTGATTAAGTTCTTTTGGTATCAAAGTAGAGAATAAATAGTCTACTGTATACGTATTCCAAAAACTCTGAGTTTAGAGTTGTACGTACTTAAATATAACAACTTGAAAAAAAAGTTCAAAATTTCTCTATTCACCCCGCGATTTCTGTTGACCCCGTTTTACGGTAGTTCCAGTGAAATTCCGGACCATGGCGCGTGATCATATATTCAGGCTTTAACTGACAGTTCGTAAACCTTATTTCAAAAGGCATAAGGTCCACCGATGGATAGTTAAGAGCGTTGCTGTTTTTAATATGTTGTTTTGTGGGAATGTGGATCGTAGGGCAATCAGATTCTTAGCATCTGTGTTGGAGCTTAATAATCTACAATGCCATTTCCCAATAATATTTATATCTTATTCTATAAGTAAACAAATAATGTATTTACATCTTCTCTGAAACGTTTCAAGAGTTACAGGTTGTTCAAGTTTGCTGCCAATTTTAGGGTTTGAAATTAGAATAAAGTCATCCAAAATGTATATATGAACGGTCGTCTTTGACAATAAATTGATAATCAGTTCAAGTTCACACTATATTAAGGCCGAACGTATATAAATACAATTGTCAATATATATGGAAGCTGCAATGATCTATTATAATATAGAGTATTTACAACTTTTAACCATTGTTTAAAATCGCCAACAATGACCATTGTTTCAAAACAACGCGTAATTATTTAGCAAAGACAATGTCCACCGATGGTCAGTAAAGACCTGTTATTACCCAAAATGAAAAAAAGTAGGTACTTTTGGTAGTTTTTGTAAAGAAAATATAATCCCTACACTACATCATATTTCAGGCCAACGTTCGTTCAAAAACGAACATAACATACAACACGTGCTTGCCCGTCATATTCGGCGTGAAGAAATACGCCGACGTGCTACTAAAGGTGGTGGAAAGGAAGAATATCAAGGTTAACTACACCACGGTGCTGAAGGAACTGCATGTAGACAAGAAGGAAGGGGTATTTGTGAGCGCTAAGGATAAGAGTAAGGTATCGAGAGC
Organism: Cydia splendana; assembly: GCF_910591565.1. NCBI lineage: Eukaryota > Metazoa > Arthropoda > Insecta > Lepidoptera > Tortricidae > Cydia > Cydia splendana. Next base: position 21,018,111 of record NC_085965.1, on the reverse strand, counting down.
TTTTATTTATTGTTTTTTAATTGACTAAGACTTAATAGCATTTTAGGTATTGAGCACGTTATCCATATTAATAATAATTATTAATATTATAAGGGCGAAAGTGTGTCTGTCTGTTACCTCTTCACGCTTAAGCTGCTGAACCGATTTAGTTGAAATTTGGTATAGAGATAGTTTGTGTCCCGGGGAAGGACATAGGATAGTTTTTATGTCGGAAATCATCGCTGAAGAGAGTGCAAAGGGGGGTGTAATTGAAAGAGTTAATTAATTGCCTAATAATTGAAGTAAGCAATGCGCGAATTGAATGATTGCTATTATCCAGGCGCTATACCTACTTTAGCTGCTGTCACTAATTCCACGCAGACAAAGTCGCGGGCAAAAGCTAGTAGTTGTATAAATACACGCGGCCTAAGAAAGCATAAGAAGACCAACGTCCTCTCTTCGTAGTATAAGAATTTTATTTACTTTCGAATCTAATTCTTTCTGCGAAGGTAGATACAAATAGTCTTTGGCGACAAATATGTTCTATACCTACACATAAATTAAAAATATGTCACCATCATCATTTATTTAAGAGTTAGACTCTTGTCGGTGGAGCGATTTCCATGCATGTCGGTCCTCTGCCTTCTCCTTGACAGCCTGATACGACGCGACGTTGAGCTTTTGCTTTACTTGATCTATGTACGTTCTCCTTGGTTTCCCCATCCGTCTCCTTGCTTCAACTCTCCCTAAAATATGTATTTCATTATAAATTATTTTCGCCAGACATTTGTTCAGCCCTACGACATGATCCACGTCACGCCTCCAATGAAGACGCCGGACTTCCTCCGTAACAACAAGGACATCACCGACGCCAGCGGATACCTAGAAGTCGACAAGTTCACTCTACAACACACCAAGTTCCCCACTATGTACGGGATCGGAGACTGCACTAATACGCCGAATAGTAAAACTGCTGCTGCAATTGGTAAGTTGTAGACTTTCAATAGGCCTTTGATAAAGTAATTTGACACAATGTATTACTTTGCCGACACACACATACCTGTCATATATCTGCTTTAACTTAAATCCTACCTGTCATGGCACTTTGTACTACTTACGGAACGTGACAAGACTTATGGGTTCAATTTCAATGTAAATAAAGACCGGAGTACCTTGGGGTTCAGTATTGGGGCCTTTGTTCTATGTAATTTACACAGTTGAACACAAGCAGAGCGGCTTGTTTGTAACTGTCGATAAGTTCACTCTACAACACGCCAAGTTCCCCAACATGTACGGGTTCGGAGACTGCATTAATACGCTGAATAGCAAAACTGCTGCTGCTATTGGTAAGTCGTAGATATTGAAGAGGCTTTTGACTGAGTAACTTTATAGTTTAAGTAGGTACACAATCAAGGAGTATTTATTACTTTGAATATTTTCCCATACCTATTCCATATCTACTTTATTTAAACTGTCTGTCAGGCCACCTTCTAAAGTCTTGGAAATGACGGTAGGAGTATGTCAAGGCTCAGTATTGGGACCCGCTGTTTTAAAACAATACATTGATCCTTATTAACTGAAATGAAGTAATGAAAAACTACCGAGATCCTTTTAATTAATTATATGCGAAATAGACGAATTAACCCCTTACGCACAATCCGCGACTCTCTAACTATAGGTACCGCAAATCAATAATATTTTAATGTACCAGATTTTCATTGCCCATCTGCTTTTTTAATGCTGCTTCTGCCGTCCAAAAACAGCTTTGAATTATATTATCTACTTTATAAATAATACATATCGTCTATGAATCGCGCCTGTTTTACTTTTCTTCTATATTTTGAATTTTCCCTTCATTTCAGCGAAACAGTGCTACGTCCTAGAGCACAATCTCCTTTCAACGATGGCGAAGGACAACCCGAAGCAGAAATACGACGGCTACGGCGCCTGTCCGCTGGTGACGTCATACAACACCTGCATACTTGCCGAATTCTTGTACGATGGCGTTGTGCATGAGACTATGCCGTTCAACCAGGTAGTAAGTTGACAATTGGGTAGCTGCCTAGAGGTATTTAGTGAGTATGCTTAGTAAGTACCTATATGTGGTTATAAAGTTACTTTTACATGTAGGGTGTATGTTGTGTTGGCATTTTATACGAACAGTATCATGTTGTATGTTCCTTCCTTCCATCCTTTTTGATTTTTGTATTTTTTATTTATGATTTGCTTACCTATCTAATTAATCATTTGATGATAACTGAGTTTGATAAAAAGTTAGTTTGTAGTTAATTATATTTATAATTTTAGAAAAAAATCATTATTTTATTACCTATTCCTACTTTTTGTACCTTCTTTTTTCAAGGCAAATATTTGTTTATTGTTCATTTATTGGCAGAACGAAATCAGTTAACGATATTACTAATGAGCGGCTGTGGCGGATGCAAATATAACGTTACAATTTTGGATTTATAGTAACGTTAAAGTTCAACAATAAAAAGCTACATTACAATTTACAGAGCTGCTGTGATTAAAAATATGTATCCGTAATTTTTCTTAATTTTGTAAATTTTCCCTAATTTTTGTTTTATACTTCCACAGGCGACGGAAAGCCGGATAGCGTACCAAATGAAACGCCACCTCTTCCCCTTCATATACTGGAACTTCATGCTGAAGGGCTACTACCACGGGCCCGAGTTCGTCAGAAAGATCGTCAACCCATCCGCCAAGTAGACGTCCAAGTGCTCGTCATCAGTCGTGATCGTTCCAGGTGTCATCTACTGGGCATTCACATGTCGAGCATTAGGAAGTTTACCATAACGTCTCTAAGAGAAGGTAACGTAAGCGCAATTTAGTCGAGTTGCTGTTCTTAAGGTTCAATTTTGGTACGCGATATATGATTAGTGTCGTAATTATGCTGAGACCCGTGGTAAGTTCATCAAGGGGGCAGACATTGCGGGCAAAGCTCACGTCATTTCGGTAAATTTGGGGGCCTTCTCGGACGAAGGCCTCGGCATTTTGGCCACTTTGCTAGGTACCCTACAGTTACGCCACCGGGTGTAATATTTTTTTAATAAGTAATGTTTTTTTAGATGGAACTGTACTCAAGTTTTCAATCTATTTTTTTGGTGGAAATGGTTAAGAAGTTTATTGGTGTTGCAAATGGTTTTAACTTTCGTAGTTTGGCACGGCCATGATTTAATGTCTACTACGTAAAAAAAACTAGATTACGAAAAATTACATGATTGTGCTTTAAAAACTTCGCAACAAAATAAGAAAGTTAGGATAGGAGTTCAATGCATAATTTTATATTTTTAGAAGACCTCAAATTATTGAAATTATACAATTTTGTATGTATATATTGGATTTATTTTAAGTTATTATTTCTATTAGAAAGTTGAAACGAGCATACTTAGATATTAAGATGTCGACATTATCACGTGAAATAACTAACGTTGCCATTTTTATTTTAACCTACTTAAACTTAAATATAACTTTGTGTATTTGCTTTGCTACGATTGGTGTACATATTTCTACAAATATTTTTGACGTTTTTTTGGCAAATTTAAATATTATTTTGTTAAAATTTTGTTCTATTAAAATGTCCAATCAAATTGGTATACATATTTTATTTACTTTATTTATTTTGTTGTTGTTTAATTGTTGAGGGCTATTAACCACGAGTATTAATTTTGGAGATTAACAATATACTATACTCATGTTTAATTTAGATGCCATATCACAAACTAATCATTTATAACCCAATTTTAATGAATTATTTTAACTAGGATATAAATTCAAAGTGCGCTTTGACTGTTATGTAAATAATCAGATGTTCTAATAAAGTATATATTTTTACATAAAACAATCGTTTTATTTAAGAGTACCATTAAATTTTTGTACCTATGTACTTATTATATGGTATTTTTTTGATATCCTTCGCAGCGTATCACGCTTGAACTAATATTAGGTAGGTATTAAGTACGAGTTACATGCACTGCAAGTACTGCAACTGATGGGTGAATGGACATTACAAAATATGACATCAAATATCGCTCCTGTACAAGTTTTTCGTTTCAGTAATCTTGTGCTTGTATTAGAAACTAGCTTATGCCCGCGACTTCGTCTGCGTAGAATTAGTGACAGCAGCTAAAGTAGGCACATAGCGCCTGGATAATGCTATTACCAATCATTAAATTCGCGCATTGCTTACTTCAATTATTAGGCAATTCATTAACTCTTTCAATTCCACCTCCCTTTGCACTCTCTTCAGGGATGATTTCCGACATAAAAACTATCATATGTCCTTCCCCGGGACTCAAACTATCTCTATACCAAATTTTAACTAAATCGGTTTAGCTGCTTAAGCGTGAAGAGGTAGCAGACAGACAGACACACTTTCGCCTTTATAATATTATTAGTATGGATTTAGAACTGTTTCAACAGTAACCTTGATTTTTTTCCTACTACCTACGGCGAAGGTTTAGGCATGGCGTAATAACTACTATATTTATTAATCTAGTTGGCTTCGCCGTCAAAATTCCACGTAAACACAATCAACAATGACTTAAAAACAAATTTATATAAATAATTATTGCTGATGTTTACAAATGGCCATCGTTCTGAACAAGCTGAATGTTTACCGATATGTGACGTCACAGTTGCACTACAGGTTCGCCTCAAGCACTAGTAATAACAAATACAAGTGAGTACTTTATTTATGTTTTGGTGTCAATAATGACTAGTTATTTATTATTTTCACAGCAAGTATAAGACAGTTGTTAGATAGGTGGCGAGAAAGCGACAAGTGATAGACTATTAACTCAGGAAAAGAAACTCACTTCTCGCTGTTCGCCGCCAGTCGGGCATCTGTGCCATTTTTAAGCAATTTTATTACATTCGGGGAAGTATTCGAAATAAATGTACCTATATGACTTTCACGTAAAAACTCTGAAAACAAGTGATATTTACACTCTAACGCAGAAATAAAGCTGTCACAACTTTTTTTAAGTCTGACTTGTAGGTACCTATTTTATATTGGCAAGGGTAATTATATCGGGTTATACGTACAGTGTCATCGGCCTGAATACCATCTCAGTTACGTGTTTTTTAGGGTTCCGTACCCAAAGGGTAAAACGGGACCCTATTACTAAGACTCCGCTGTCCGTCCGTCCGTCCGTCTGTCACCAGGCTGTATCTCACGAACCGTGATAGCTAGACAGTTGAAATTTTCACAGATCATGTATTTATTTCTGTTGCCGCTATAACAACAAATACTAAAAACAGAATAAAATAAATATTTAAGTGGGGCTCCCATACAACAAACGTGATTTTTGACCGAAGTTAAGCAACGACGTCGGACGCGGTCAGTACTTGGCTGGGTGACCGTTTTTATAGATAATAGTACGGGACCCTTCGTGTGCGAGTCCGACTCGCACTTGGCCGGTTTTTGTGCGTTTAACCTACTTGTTCCTACATTAGGTATTTAATCTATATAATTTGTGCTTTTAGATGTAAATTACTGATAGTGGGTGGAGGAACGGGCGGCTGCAGCGTCGCGTGGCGATTCTCCAACAAATTGAAGAACAGTGAAATTTGTGTCATAGACCCAGCAGAAGTAAGTCATGCAACCCATGGTATAATAATATACTCCGCCTGGTACTCCATTCCGAGATTCGCGTATGACCTAACTGACACGCGCCTACGTCATCATGCTGTTTACAGGTTCTCAAACTTTGAAATGTGGGAGAATTTTAACCAACGGTGAAAATTATTTTAACGGCATTAATTTTAAGTTATTCATGTAGAAACATAGTAAAATAAAACAAATCTAATGTATTAAATTAAACTTTATTTATCTATACAAGACAAACGTTTAAAAAACTAATTCACAGTTACACATTAATTACCAAGCTTACGACGTGAAAAGTTTGGAAAACACTGCGACTGCTGACACTGAGCGAGAAGGAAATAACAATTAACACGCGTTCGACAAGGATGACGGTCAGGGCATGAAGTTATCTAGATCCGAATTGTCAAATGTCCACAGCGCTATCCTGTGTTGCCAGTAGTATAAACAGAATTACCCGAAAGTCTGAAATTTCTTTCGTGAATCGGAAGATATTGCTAACGAGTAATTAAAAATGACGTGTTATTGTAAAATTTAAGCTAAAATACATATAAATGAAAATTATAAAATTATAAAGAAATATTTTAACTTATTAACCATAGGTATACCTAATGTACCCATGTAACATGTTATGTTGAAATAAAGTGGCAATGTTATTGTGACGTAATCGCGTGTCACTCTGGGAATGGAAGACCATGTTTTATTAGACCATGATGCAACCATTTAAATAATTTGCCGTTTTTTTTACAAAATATCATATTTTTTCCTATTTCATGTAGAAGCATTTTAGATTTATAATAGATTTGTTTGTAGACAAAGATAGATATGACATGGAAAGAAAATATAAATAACAAGACATATTAATAATTCCTTGCCTAATTCTCAATTACCGTGCGGCCCCAAAAGCATTCTTATTCACCTTTAAAATGCATATTTCTCACTAGTATGGGTTTTTAAAAACAGATATTGACGGTGCCTACAACACAACTATATTTTTTTAACTTTCCAGTTCCACTACTACCAACCGCTCTTCCCCCTGGTGGCCGCCGGTATCAAGGAGTTCGATCAAAGCAAGAAGCCCCTCCGGTCCGTGTTGCCGCCCGGCGTGTGTTGCATCAAAGACTACGCGTGGCATTTCGACCCGTGCAACCACGTTGTCCATACGCATGGTGGGGATGAAATTTATTATGACTTCTTGGTGGTGGCTGTGGGGCTTATTAATGATTATTACAAGGTAAGGCATGACAAGTTATTTGTCATATCTGGAGTAGCTCAGCTAAGGAAGCACCTTGGCTTGTCAGAGAATCTTAGTCAAATGAGGTAATATGGACATTGAGAGGTTTGAGAGAGATCGCAAGAAATTCTGAGAATTACTTTTCGATTGACGACCTAAATTTACTTTGCGACTGCTATGATCGTAAAATAATTCAAAATGTCCTTAAGTTAAGCTTTATTTTGTGCTAAATTACCTAAGAGTCTGTTTTTGAAGCCTGACATATGAAGGTCTGACATAAAGCAGAAACCCTCTCAGTGCTACAGATCACTGGTGTAAGCTTCGTTCAAGTACCTACCTATTATATTCATACCTAGCAGTATGCGAGATAATGGTCTGTTATTTAGTTATTTCGTGGTAAATGTACCTTCTGACATGAACCTGTTTCAGATAAACGGCCTAAAAGCAGCGCTAGATGACCCGTGCAGCTGCGTAACCACAATATATTCTCCGGAACACTGCCAGAAGACATGGTCGGCCATTCAGCGCACAGCCGGGGGTCACGCCATCTTTACTTTCCCACGCGAAGGTGCGAAATGCTCTGGTGCTGCGCAGAAGATCATGTACCTCGCTGATGACTACTTTAGACAGGTTCGTCAACATCTCAGTTACAAAATCTACCTTCATATTAATATGTCAATGCCTTCATCATTACATTATAGATAGAGGTACCTTATACTCTCCTGAGCACTGCCAAAAGACATAGTCAACCGTTCAACGTGTGCGCATGCAGCGGTCAGGGTATAAGTATTTACATTCCCTCGTGACGGGACGAAATGCTCAGAAGTCGCTCAGAAAATCATGTACCTACCTCTCTGATGACTATTTAGGAAGATTCGTCAACATCTCAGATACAAAAACATCCACCTTCATAATTTACACTCTCCGGAGTCCTGACAGTAGACCTATAACGCCACTCGTAAGTTGGTGAGCAAAATACTGGTTACGTTACGACACGTTAAAAAATGTACCTACCTACAGGAACCTATCAAATTTTACTAAATAGGATAGGTATAGGTAATAGGTTGATTGAAGAATAATCAAAAAGGACCAGACCTGTCCCCATTTACCGATGTACGTTAATCGATACCCAAGACTACCAACAAACTTATACGGAAAGCCCATACTTGTAAATTTCATCTTGATTAAGTAGCTCTCTCCATGCTTCTAAGTTGCGAGGGACAATGACGAGTATATTTGTCGCCGATATGTAACTGTCTATCTGTGTTACCCCTTACTCTTTCTATATTTGCAGAACAAAAAACGCGACCTTCTAAACATAACCTACAACACTGGCTCCGACGCCATTTTCGGCGTCCCGAAGTACGCCAAAGCGCTAGAGCGCGTGGCCAGCGCACGTGCCGTAGCCGTCAATACGTGCTGCGAGTTGGTGGAGGTCACGCCGAAACACGCCGTGTTTGTGGACGCTTGTGAAATGGTAGGCATCTTATGCTTTATTTTCTGGGTTTTAAAGGTTGAAAAGACAAGCCACGTCATCATCCTCAATACTTCGAAGATGAAGAGATATGCCTATGGCAGGAATGAGTGCTACAATACCTCTCTTACTCCTCCTTCGTCTAGAGTTAGACCAAGAAAAGTCTGCAGAGATTTTGATAGCCCACGCAGTGCAAGTGTTATTTTAAACGTCAAACTTCTATGAAATTATGACGTATAAAAGACACTTGCACTGCGTGGGCTATCAAAATCGCTGCATACTTTTCTTGGCTAGCTCTAGTTGAAATTAGATTTGACGACACATTTTTTTTAAATGTATGAATGCAGTTTTTCTTGTTACTAAAATCGATGACATGGTTCCTGAGAAGAGATCGTCGTATGTCTTATATAGTTTCAGATTTTCCCATACTGACCGATCTAAATGGGCAATCCTGTATAGTGATTAAATTACTTCTTCCACAGCCCATAACACTCCCATACAACTTCCTCCACGTAACGCCTCCAATGTCTCCACCCACCGGCCTGGTGCAGTCCCTACTCGCCGACGAAACCGGCTACCTCAACGTAGACAAGTACACCCTGCAGCACCGTCAGTTCTCCAACGTATACGGCTTGGGAGACTGCACCAATACGCCTAATAGCAAGACTGCTGCTGCCGTTGGTATGTACCTTATTATCATGGTTTGGTTAAGTCACAACAGGCTACCTTGACGTAGATCAGTACACCCTGCAGCATCGCCAATTCACCACCAGGCTGGGGAGACTGCACCAATACGCCTAACAGCAACAGTGCTGCTGACTGTTGGTTAGTTACTCTACCATCTGTTACTAGACTCAGACGTCAGAAGAATCACCTTGACGTAGACCAGTACACAGTACAGTTGAATTTATTGTAAAATTGTACACGTGCTTACACGTCTGAACTAGTGTCTGTGTAACACTTGCATTTGCTCATAGAGTAGCATTCGTTATTCGTGCTTACTGCACTCATAACATAACAATATGATTATGAATTTTATGAGTCTAATTGTTATGAATTTTAATGACAACCGATATTTGTAATTCACGCTTTCAGCTCGCCAAAGCCATGTGGTAGAACAAAACCTATGGGCCACCATGCAGGGCCGGCAACCTTCAGCCAAATACGACGGCTACGGCGCCTGCGCGATGATGACGTCATACCGCACCGGCATCCTGGCCGAGTTCCGCTACGACAAGCAGCCGTATGAGACCTTCCCGTTCGACCAGGTAAACCTTAACACTGGCGCGTTAAAGTTCAAATTGTAATGACCGACAATCGACATAGTTGCTGAGTTGCGCTACGACTGTTACGAGTGCTACGACTACCAGCACTGTGATGCCATCCCGTTCTACCAAAGTAGACTTTAATATTGGCGCGTTATAGTTTAAATTCGCGTACGCGCTGGCAGTTGAAAGTCTCTTGAAATGTTTCAGGTGAACTAGACCTTAATAATAACCCAACTAGCAAAAAAGTCTCAGATTGCGCACTTTATAAGAGTAGTGAGCTTATAGCGCTCTTATTTTTGTTTTGAACTTATCATCGCTCTTATATTAGTCTTAGACAAGCTAATACGCACTTTAGTAAGTTTAGTCTTATTACCTAGTCTTATATATGTATATAAGAGCATTTTATAATATCATTATAAGCCTCTCGCTCTTACAATAACATTTACTAAGTCTCATTGAACTTGAGAGTACTTGGTCTTATATCCACATTCTCTAAGTTCATTTGATCTTATATTAGACTTTCTAAATGCTATTATAAGAATGTAAGGCTAATATCAACATAGCATAATACTATTATAAGCCTCTTGCTCTTACAACAACATTTACGAAGTCTCATTGAACTTGAGAGTACGTGGTCTTATATCCACATTCTCTAAGTTCATTTGATCTTATATTAGACTTTATAAATGCTATTATAAGAATGTAAGACTAATATCAACATAGCATAATACTATTATAAGCCTCTTGCTATCACAACAACATTTACGAAGTCTCATTGAACTTGAGAGTACCTGGTCTTATATCCACATTCTCTTAGTTCATTTGATCTTATATTAGACTTTCTAAATGCTATTATAAGAATGTAAGACTAATATCAACATAGCATAATACTATTATAAGCCTCTTGCTCTTACAACAACATTTACGAAGTCTCATTGAACTTGAGAGTACCTGGTCTTATATCCTCATTCTCTTAGTTCATTTGATTTTATATTAGATTTCTAAATGCTATTGTAAGAATGTAAGACTAATATCGACATAGCATAAGAACACTGTAAGTACGTACGTTTCTGATCATACTAAAGCTATAATAAGATCAACAGCAGCACTTTAGTAAGATATTAGAGTGATATAAGATCAAGACACTTATATCACAAAAGAGAAGATCAATATAAGATGGTTTGATCTTAAATCGTTTTTGGGAACACTATTGTTAGTATAAGTAAAGCAAGGAACCGTAATTTATTCAACATGGCCACATCATTTGTATTCAGAATGCTTAAAATACTCTAATAGTGCGCTTGAAAAATACACCTACATCAATGGCTGACTATCAATACAAAATAAAGAAATAAAATAATTATAAAAATATTCAAATACCATATTTGAGTAGGCGCATGAAGTTTGAAGTGTAAAACAGGGTCTACTTTACAATAAATAATATTTTCCCATGTGAATACTTACCCTGAAACATAAACAGACGATGATAAATAGCACGTTATTATATTTAAACATAATTCATAAAAAGTTTGATAAACACTTACACTAATATGTTTTTGTCACGTTGCAGTTAATTTCACCCGTATATTTATACTTCACAAATAGAATGTTTCAAACCAAAATAAGCTTATTTAGGCTTACAAGATTCTAACGTTCGACCAATATAAGCCTATGTAGGCTTACAATATACTTACATTCGACCAATATAAGCCTATGTAGGCTTACAAGATACTTACGTAAAAGCGATATTAGCCTAAAGCAGCTTAATATAGATTTGAAAAATATTACTGTGAATGCAAACAACATTCAATTAGACTGATATTAGAACGATATTAAAATAAATACGCTTATGCTTTGTGCCCAAACCCGGGCTTATACGATGATATAAAATCAATATAAGAGCGACAAAATTGTAGTCTAGAGACTGTTGTTAGCGTGATTTTGCTAGTTGGGAAGCACATAAAGTTTTAAGATTCTTAAACCTTGAATTAGACCTCAAATAATATTACGCTATAACTCGCATTTATAGACGGGTCTATAACAAATTGGTTTTATTACCTTTATTTATAAATTCGCGATATACCCGTCTATAAATGTGAGTTAATGTGTGTTCAAAACGCGAAAGTATTAAATATTACGAGTATATATTACGTTATAGTTATTTAAATTATAACTAATATAAAATAATGTGAAGAATCACGGCCCAGTATATTTTTATGTATCCGTCCAGGTAGATGTAAAAATGTCTAAATACAGCCTTATTGTTAAGGCAATAAGGCTTTTACTTGCCTGTTGTAGTTACTTTGTAAAGTGTATTTTTTCAGAGTAAAGAGCGAAAACTGTTCTACTACATGAAACGAGACTATTTCCCATACTTATATTGGAATAAAATTGTCAAAGGAAAGTGGAACGGACCTAAAAAAATACCCAGATTGAGTAACCCTTTTCGGAAGAAGAAATAACCACTATATTTTTTTGGATTTATTTGTTATTTAATAAAGATTGTCGAAAAATAGTAATAGTACCTATAGTTACAAAAAGGTTAAAACAATGTTATATTTAGTAATTTGTTACATATGTAGGTAATACATAAACTTATGTACATATAATTGTATTATTTTGGTTTGAAGCTAACTCTATTTTATCTCGGTATTAGTATGTCCACATAAAATATTTCTAATCTTAAGTTTTATACACCTAAACGCTAATTGTCTTTATTTACAGAAAATATCTATACAAAAATAAATATTGCTCAATTAGCTCATACACTTATTTTGTCTATACTATGACTTATTTATTTACAGACTAATCTTACTAAATTAACGATAATACAGGCCATAGCGTAAGGCTTCTAGGAAAAGTGTATACAAGCCTTACGCTATGGCCTGTATAATTATTATAAATTATACAGGCCATAGCGTAAGGCTTCTATACACTTTCCCTCGTAGCGCACTTTTATAAGTAATTAGTACCATAACACTTAACGTTTAGCGGTGGACAGTGCATTAATTATTTACCTTCGGTATAGCCTATCCGATTTCTAAGATCAAGTTCGCCATACATTTACTATGACGTACCTACTTGATCTTAGAAAAACGGACGGACTATTAACTCCAAAACATATGATATCAATACATACAAATTACGCTTTGTTCAACGCTTTAAATTGCTCCTTACTATTCTTGGCATCATATGCGTTCTGTCTCTTTCTCTTCAGCGCCGCCTGTCTCACTCGATATCTCTTCCTACTCTTCATCAAGTATACGGATAGCGCTATGGCTATGAGCAGGGATACTATGACGCAGCAGCCCAGTATGACGCCGGCTGATAAACTACTCAATCTATCTTGTTTTGTACTAAAAATGACAGTTATAGGAAAAATTTGGTAACAGCTAGATTGTAACTGTTATTTTAGTATATAATAATTTAAAAAAAAGATATTAGAAAATCCTCACAGTTCGGTAAACTACTCTCAGGGCACCTCAAACTTCTGCAATAAGTACCTCATCTATCAAAACTACGCTTTATTCAACGCCTTAAATTGCTCCTTACTATTCCTGGCGTCATACGCGCTCTGTCTCTTTCTCTTCAGCGCCGCCTGTCTCACTCGGTACCTCTTCCTACTCTTCACCAAGTACACGGATAGCGCTATGGCTATGAGCAGGGATACTATGACGCAGCAGCCCAGTATGACGCCGAGGCGGCTGATGGTTGGGACATGTTCGGTCGATGGTTGAAGCTGAAAGGAAAGTCGTTCAAGTTAGGGCAAGGGGAATAAATTTACCATTTTATTTTGAACTTTATCTGTTTGTGATAAGGTTCAAAACCTATGGAAAAGGTGACGTCCGCATTTGAGAGTTAAAAGTATTTATTGGCGATATAATAATGTCTCGATCTTGTGCTTGGGAACGACAGTAGCGAGGTATTCAGAAGATTGCCTCAACATACTCAGAAAACAGACAGGCTGGACTCGAGAAATTTAAGAAACTGTCAATTGACATAATAAATTTACTAAAGCGGATCCGACGCAGACTACATAGGTAAACTAACGCGTGTGTCTCTTGATAAACCTCCTCGTTACGGGGCGAAACAAGTCAAGCAACTCTTCGAATCAAAAAACATGATAATAGTACTAGGTACAGAAGGTTCACTCTCTAACAACACGCGTCTATTACGACAGATATGACCGGTATGTGGCGCAAGCGCGAGCATGCGTCCGTTCCGTAGTGGTGCGCGGCAACTACTATGGCTAGACATCAAAATTGGTGTAGGGCATGCACTTGTATCGACACAACGAAATCGCAGAGTGAGCCACGCCTGGCCCCGTTTGAATGTATAATTCCGAGTTTCATGGAAGTTTGTAGTCAAAATTGCTCTTTCGGTCGGTCGGTGGTGTTCATTGTTAATGTAACACTTGTTGAATGTTTTGACTTACGAAATAAGTGCTGTGCATGTAATTGTCCCCGCAGAAGGCCTTCTCAGTCCAGTTGTACCAGTGCACCAGGCGGAGCCCCTCTAGCGCGCGAGGAGAGCCGCATCTGGAATAATGTTATTTACTTTATTTTATGTTTCGTAAATAAAATAGAACATGCTACTAGGTAACCCGTAATCATCACCACTGAGCAGAAAATTCGGGTCGGAAGTATAAGTATACACTTGAATGATTGGCTCTGTTGGAATAACCACTCTACTCTGTAGTGAGGTATATTTGATTCGCGGAGCACTCGAGTGTAAAGTGCATCTGGTTTAGAGGACCACTAGTGATGAACCTATCCGGTTTAAAAAAGGAATAGTTTAGTGATAAATATATATCTGGCTCGAAAGACCACTCGAGTGATAACTGCATCGGTTCGCAAGAATCGACTAGATAATACTATCTTATAAACCTATCCGGTTCGAAGGACCAATTTATTCCTGAGATTATGCGGATCAAAGGATGACTCCAGCAGCGATCAGATTAGCGTACTCAGTTCGAAGGACAACTTTAGTGATGAGCCTACTCGGTTCGATGGACCAAGGGGTCTTGTTAAAGGATGTAACCGAGTCAAAGTTTCGAAGAACCATTTTAGTGAGGAACCTTGCCCTTGCGCTGTGACATGGGATTCTTCAAGAAGTAGGTATTTAGGGTTCTCAAAGGTCAGCAACGCATAAGTGACTCCTCTGATGTTGCTTATGTCCATGGGCGGCGACAACTGCGTCCCATCGAGCGGATCGTGTGCTCGTTTGCTTCCTATTATATAAAAGAAATATGGTTGTCTGTAAAGTCGGTTTACGGACGACAATTTTGCGTGATAACGTCATAAGAAAACATTACCATTACATTACGTAACGTTACCATGGAGATTTGTCCACAACGTTACCATGGCGATCCGTCCACAACGTGGCACTTTTTCGTGCATGCTACCGGTGTTCATCGATTTAAGACGTTATCACGTCAAAAAACCTATTTGGGTCAAAGGACCTCACTCACCTAAGCTCTGCCAACAGCCTGGAATGCTTCACATACATCTGCGGGAGCAGGTCATCAAGGAACCACTGCAGGTCGCAGGCGCAGTCCCACGGGTTGTGCTGGAGGTCAATGCCCTCGGAGATGGTGGACCAGTCTAGAAGATCCTTCGAGAGGCGCGTTAGGTTGTTCTTGCTTACGTCCAACTGAGAAGAAAAATTGTTTGTTTTTTTATGGTTATCGAATGTTATCTAAAACTATTTACAAGTTGGAAGTCATCACGTTACATTCTTTAAATTACAGTTAAAAAACCGGACCGTACTTTTAAGTATTTGTTATTATAGCGGCAACAGAAATACATAATCTGTGAAAATTTCAACTGTCAAGCTATCACGGTTCATGAGATACAGCCTGGTGACAGACAGACGGACAGTGGAGTAATAGGGTCCCGTTTTAACCCTTTGGGTACGGAACCCTAAAAATGGTAGTGGTAATAGGCAGAGAGCAAGATTTGATCCTATACGATCTTCTGCCAGTCCAAGACAATTGCTATAGCTATAGCCAACTAAGTTATCAAAAATCCATCTAAGCAAGGATTGCAGCGATATTTACTATGAAACATGCTGCTGCTTCGTTGTATATTCATTACACAACTCAACTCAGCTTTTTAAGTTCCCTGTCGTGGATGCTCTTTCGGTAAAAATTACGTGATTTTAGTTTTGTTTAAAAAAGACTTACCATACACAACGTTGTAGCATCAAACGCTCCATCCCTTATCTCGCTCAAATGCCGACAGTTAGACAGAAAGAGTGAGAAACAGTTCTCATCGCTCCCATCTATCCCGCGACCAACCACATTACTAAAAGCTTTATCATCGACTACTACCAACTTAACCATATCATTCATGTATAAACTCTTTACAGCTATTATGTTTTTAAAATATACACTTTCTAAAGGGTTGCCATCTAATCGTAGTTCTTCTAAATTAGGCAGGTTTTGTCTGCTTAAACTCTTTGGTATTTCGGTGAATTGATTATAGGCGATGTCTAAGCTGAATAGTTTGGGTAGTTTTTTCTCGATGTTGAGTTCTTTTATCTGGTTGCCAGCGATGTTTAATACCTGAAATGAAATAAGTATTATAAGTATTTAATGTATATTGATTCTTTGACTCAAGCTTAGTTTATCATACTCATTTTCACAGTGTAATGTCATATGGCATTCTAGTCTGGGGCAAACTTATTCAGTGATCATGCATACAACCTAACAGAACAAAAGACTATCGTTTTCGCAACTATAGATATCCAATTAACTAGACTCAATTCATGTTGGTTTATGTAGGTGCCTTAACAAAATGAACACACATAAGTGTTCTTGGCAGTGAAAGTGTTAAGATTTAAGTTTCAAGTATCATCAATTCATCAGCACTTTTGCGTTTATGAGGTGTTTATAGACGAGCTAGTGTTATTAAATGTAAAATAATCGCCATTACAGATAAGAAATGAGACAAATTGGACTTTTAATTAACCAAAGTTTTAATTATAAATTAAATATAAATTAAACAATTATACCAACCTCTAAATTTTCGAATTTAGCTTCAATCTCATCATACATATCCGACAACCTATTATATGATAGATCTATGTACGTAATCCCACTAGGGAACGATGGCCAATGATACAACGTGTTGATCTTCAGGATGGCGATCTGGAGAGATGGCGGCAGTGCGAAAGTGAACGTTATGTTGTTCTGCGCAAGGTTCAGTTCGCGTAGGCTCGTGCAGGTGGAGAATGAATCTGGTTCTACCATCTCGACTACGTTGTTTGAGAGGTCGAGGAGTTCACTGTAAAATACAAAGTATAATTTAGAATTGAGTCCTAATAATTACGTAAAAAAATATCAGCATATATTAAAAGTTTTTCTTTAGGCAAAATTACTTACATGCTGTTATCAGTGGGGAAGGAATCCCTAACTATAGATCTTATTCGGTTCCCGTTTAGATTGAGCCGCTTCAAACCCTTCATAGTGTTCCCATCGACTCTCTGCAGTAAAACGTCGTATATGCCATTCTTACTCAAATCCAAGTCTTCTAAAGCGGACATCGGCTCTAAAGCACGGACTGGTATTTTCTTTAATTGATTACTTTGCAAATTCAACCTTCTCACGTGAGCTAAAGACTTAAAATCCAATGTATTAAAATCAGCTAGCTTGTTATAGGACAAATCTAATTCTTCTAAAGCTCGTATCTTCGTGAAAAGGTCGGGAGTGATTTCTGTTAGGTCGTTTTGGGATAGCGATAGCTTTTTCAAATTAGGAACCTCGCTGAAAGGGTCGGGCCAGTATGTTTGAATCGCGTTGTTGCTGAAACGCAGGGTTTCTACTTGTGTATTCGATGGTAGCCTGAAATAAATTTGTAGAAAGTTTACCTAATGCATAATCAAAAAAGACCTAGTCAAGACATAAATCTAGATACAAATTACGTTTCAAGGTACCTACTTATATATTTCTACCACGGTCTGTTGTGAATCATATCCTCATTTCAAGAAGAGATCTTTTAGAGTAGCACTAAGCAAGCATTTACTAGCATAGCACTAAACATGCGACGCGTACATATACTATTGGATATACGGTAATAATAAAGGTATTTGAATACAGTATAGAGGAGCATCCATAGAAATCGTTTCTTACCATCAGCTTGTCTAATTTTCAGTCAGAGTAGTTCTATTGAGGCTTATAAAGAAAAGATAAGCAAAAAAAATTAGCTTCGTTTTCCCTACGAATATTTTTGGTGAGCCTATAAAGTAAATACGTATTTTACTCGTAGATTGGGTAAGTGCAAGACCAATTTATGTATGTACGAGTAGGTTTCACAATCCATTTATTGGATGCCGACTAGGCACTCTGATGGTCTACTTAAGGCAAAGTTTCAAATCTGCCTTTATTCATACGTCATATATCGAGGTATCATCGTTGACCAAATAAACCTTATTAACGAGATAAAGCAGTAGTTTTTGGTGTTAATTACCTAAATATATACGGGTGTTCTAAAGATGCAATTTAACTGAATATAATAATTTTTTTAAAACTTCATACCTAATTACTTTTAAGTGTCTCATTTATTTGTATAAATTATTAGCATTCAGCTAAACTTAGCATTTACACACTAAAGCCTGCAGTCCGCAAATATTCAGAACAAAATTAGCATTTAATACATACACTTGGTTAATCAAACCGACATTCTTTCCTATTGTCTACAAGTAGGCGAGTTATTTAGCTATAAAAAACGCCCCCGTCTCATCATTTTAATGCCTAACGACTGACATTGGATAATCTCGGTCGTTTCCTGCAAAATGTCGCGTGAAGCTATGATGGATGGCTTGGGTCTTGTCAAATTATGGTTTATAGTCTGGCAAACAAGTTTTATCATTTAAGTAGAAAAAGCAGCCTATTTATCTATCCTATTCATCCCTATTTTTGGGGTTATAATACTGGCATAAGATAATGACAGTAGGTATCTAGGTATGATTCTCTCTGCCTATACTTCACTAACAAGAGCGACTTTTACTAAAACAGGTAACAGTAGTGAGACAATTGCAACTTTGAAAAATGGGTTAAATCTGTTAAATTGACAAGGTTCTTTTGATGCTTTCACTGCAGTTCTTTGGATTATGAGTGTACTACAGATTTTACGCGCGAATGTGAATAATATAGGTATATTAGGTATGTATGTGAAATCACTACAATCACAAAATCACCTAGGTGCACTCGCCGTTATACTTACTCAAATGTAAAGGTGTGTCCAGAACCCTAATCATTTCAACACTTCGTCCGCTACGTCGGGATATTTGTTTGTCGCTCTTTGATCTTATAGTTCATTGATCAACTAGTATGTTGAATGAGAAAAAAGTCTATAGTTTAAAAATACAATTGCGGCCAACCGCAAACATAACACGTTAACGCTTGATGTGATTAAATTAGATTGATGAAAGACAGGAGGGCAAACAAACCGGCAGATAACTTGGGACATTCACCTTGCATCGAAAATCATTAGGAAATTTGCGAAGAAAAGCACTGAGAAGCAGGCCAGTAATGCAAGTTTAATTTTTTTATTTAGATGATGATCCTTCGAACCGGATATCTCGCAATTAAATCAAATACAATTATGAATGCTGCAATTCTTTGTAAGTAAGGGTTGGTCAAACTACGTACCCTTATTTCGCATTCAGTGCATAACTTCGCCTTAACTAATAGATACAGAATGTAATTCAATAAAAGGCTAGAACATGAACACCATTTCGGGTTTTAACTCGCGCTTGAAATGTTTATTGGTTCGGAAGGCCTATTACTCCCTAAATGAGTTTATTAACGAGAGCAATAAGACCTGACATTTATTAATTTTTTACTTATATAAAAATATGAACATTCCATCTTTTATTATGCAAATTGACATGTAATTTTTTTAGTTAATTCTATATTATCCTTAGTTCATGCAGTGAATTGTATATATAAATGACAATGTATGACTATTACTGAATAAATGATATGATATGATATGATATGATATGAGTTTTAAGTCGATAGAATTAATGTAAGAAACGGCAGAAACCATCTATTTAATATCTAAAGATTGGAACATTTAATCTAAAATAAGATATTTCTTTGACGAAAAGAGAGCTTCAAAGTGAAGTGGGGTAAATCCCGGAGGAGATACTTAACACTTAATGATTTAATTCACATGTGAATCAACTGGTGTTTAAAATAGCTTCGGACTCACACTATCAGCGCTATTAGATTATCAGATATCTTGTATTGAGAGTCTATTTATTAACGCCTGAATACTCCCCTAGTAGTTAACTGAAAAGGTGTAAAATTATATTATTTCTATGGTGGATACGTCTTTGATGATCATGATTGTTGACAACATTGTGTAAAGATAACACTTTTAATCTAGTTGCATTGTGAAATGTTTGACTCATCTATACCTACTGTATTTTTTATAAGTAAGTATGTCAATTTGTTCAGATCGTGACATAAATACATCTTATTTCCTTCTTTTAATGTGTATTATTTACAAGAAGTTCGGTTCGAAGGACAATATTGAAGAACGGCGAAATGTACCTATAGTGTGTCGTCCTGTTTTCAACCATGTCATAATAATTCCATAATTGTTACCTATTAAAACCACAAATTATTATTATTTTTTATTTATTATTTATTTATTATTATTAACACACAGTACAGAACATATAATAGAACAGGTCCCTGCAAAACTGTATTTACAGTTTGCCTGCAGGTAAGAGTCTCTACATACACATGTATTTAATTGTGTACTAATTTTAAATTATTATTAAATCTTTTACATCTAAACACTTAGTGGCACTTGCACATGTGCAACTGTCACTTAAGTGTTTGCAATAGGTACAGTTTTAGGGCGCTTTTAAACTTATTTTTATTTGGCTCATGACGAATGTTCTCGGGTAGACTATTCAGGAAATACGGAACTCTTTTCCTAAGAGTTCTGTCACCAAAATAGTTACTAACCCGGGGGACTTCAAATTTTCGCGCAGTTACTGCCCTTGTTTTATGCTTATGTTCTATTAGTATTGTGTTATGCTCTTCATTGCCATGGTTGTTAACTGCTAGAAGGAATTTGTGCTTTAAACTAACTGGTAGTATTTTGCAAATTTTGAATAGTTTATAATAATCGTTTTTACAGCTGTTTCTGGTTTTCTTATTTACGAGTAGTTTTAGGAATCTAATTTGTAGTGCTTCTAATTTATCTATGTATGATTTAAAAGTAAGACCATAGCAATGAAGTGCATAGCTCAATACAGACTCAACTATTGCAAAATATAAACATTTCAGTATGTTATTAGGTACTTTATAGCTTAAGTGATAAAATCTACCTAAGAGAATTCTTAATTTACTACAGATATGGTCTATATGTTGTTGCCAAGAGAATGCGGTATCTATTTTGACTCCCAGATATGTTACACAATCAACTTTTTCTATAGGTTTGCATTGACAAGCTTTTAATTTATCGTGGAAACAAGTAAAACTGTGAGTATACATAGGCAAAGGAGTTTCTACGGTGCATATATAAGGTGATTGTATAATGAGTAGTTTTGTCTTATCAGAATTCAATATAATGCCATTATCGTGTGACCATTTAACTATTGAATCTATGTCCTGTTGAACCAGATGACATATATCAGTGAGATTGGTTCCGGCACGTAAGGTGCAAAGATCGTCAGCGAACATATATGCAGAACAATTTTGTATAACTCCACACAAACTGTTAACATGCATGAGGTAGCACACCGGCCCACATACCGAGCCTTGAGGTACTCCGCATTGCACCTGTGTTTCATCGCTTAGGTCGTCACCAATTTTGACGCGATATGATCGTGATGTGAGGTAGTCACGGAACCAACAGTTCAGTGGCTGCCCCACACCACACTCGTCCATTCCATTTAAAAGGGTATCGATTTCTAAGGTGTCGAATGCTTTTTTAAAATCATAAAATATCGCTACAACTATTTTTTTATCTCCTAAGTAAGTGTTTATTTCGTCAGTGAATTTGGAGAGGAGAGTGGCGGTGCTTTTATTTTTTTGGAAACCATGTTGACTATCATTTAATATACTATGTTTTTGTAGAAAAGAGCTGGTTTGATTAATTATACATTTTTCGACTATTTTATCTATACTAGAGAGAATGGATATTGGTCTATAGTTGGAATATACTTTACGATCACCCTTTTTATGGATTGGACGAACTAACGATTCTTTAAGCTTGTTAGGATATTTGTGCTGAGCTACTGACAAGTTGATAAATTTGGCTATGACTGGACTAACTTTATCTACAATAAGCTTGAGGTCGGACATACGTACGAGATCACTTCCCGGTGCTTTATTTTTATCTACTCGATTAATAATACGTTTTACATCTTTACTGTGCACTTTATATCTATTAAAGTCTATGATAAGATTCCTTACTGGCTGTCAATCGTTTTAATAAAATAGTAAGTTGTGAAATAAGACTTGTTATAAGCAATGATAGTCCCTAAATTATCTAGCCTGTTATTAAACCTAACAATGAAATATATCGGTCACGATTCAAACCAATTAAACCTTTTTTTGTTCAACAGTCGCAACAAGTTCCTCGTCGTCTGTATAACCGGTATGGATATGCTTTTTCGTAGGTACCGATTGTCTTAATTGTCTACATATAGGTACCTATATAAGTAAACCAAAAAACCTACTAAAAAGATCAAATAACAATGTAACTCTACATTATAATCGTAAATGTATATTTCATGATTTGTAAATAATAGGTACTTGCATAAAAGTTATCATCGAGTAAACAACGAAACGAGCCCTAAAGGACTAGTAAATAACGATAAGCGACCAAGGCAAAACAAGTGATACTTTTTAAATTGTACTTACTTGCTCAGAGT
The DNA here is from genome assembly GCF_910591565.1 of Cydia splendana. Taxonomy (NCBI): domain Eukaryota; kingdom Metazoa; phylum Arthropoda; class Insecta; order Lepidoptera; family Tortricidae; genus Cydia; species Cydia splendana. The sequence goes on along the minus strand of NC_085965.1, from coordinate 20,995,630 downwards.
CGAAAGGCCTAAACCTTCAAACGCCGCGGACACTTTCAGACCGTTAGGATTCTCCGGCCACTCGATTTTATCCAAATCCGGGACATTTTCAATCGCGTCCAGCTCCGAACATTGTATATTGAACACCAAATCCGTACCATCGATTTCAGGTATCTCACTGCACGTGCAAACAGCACACAATTTGATTACATTCTCCTTTTCCGTAACGGAATCCTGGCCACTTGTAAATTTAAAAATAAAAAAGTAAAACGTCAAATATATTTTGGCGCGCATTGTTTTTTTTAATTCGCGGCGCGGCATGCGCGTTCGACTTTCGATCGAGGTGGAATGATAAGGTTCTTTATCGTGGCCTTATCTTTGTATCGGGTGTGTACATTGCTGAAAATGACGCAGACGATAGATAATGTTGGAATTGTTGGATTAAGGGGAACTGGTGAGTGTTCTACGGTACACATATACACAAACATGATCCATTTATTAAGCAAATTCCGGAAGCCGATCTAAAACACTTCATAACAAGATATTGATGAGAATTTCTAAACAATAACAGGACCGGAGCGCGTCAGTCGCGTAGATTCAATGACCATCATGTATCGTAGGATTCATAGGCTACCGTGCAATAGACGATCAAGTTCATTAATATGTATTCGTTTTTGCACCTTATCTCAATGCAATAAGATCTACAAATGGTTAGATGCTTGTGGCAGTGGTGTGTAAAATGAGCCGTGTAACGCGAGCCGCGGCGAGTGCCGGGATCTAATGACAACATTACGAATTACCGTCATTAGCTATTGGTTAGGTAAATAGGCTGAATTCCACTGATAACGCGAAAGCGCGCGCCTGGTGCTTCCGTATACCTACAGGGGTAGATATTCTTGAATTTTATGAAACACGAACTCTCGTTTATAAAGACGTTCGTTTATATTGCAAACGGTTTGTGATCGCTTCAAAATCCACCTTATCATAGACGTTGGTGAAGCCACTATTTTTAACGAAATCTTTAGGTATTTAAATAAAAGTAAACAAACAGTTTGTACATTTTCGGGTAGTTATACATTTATTGGTTAACCAACCAAATACTAAACCACCTGGATCTGTCACTGAACGACCTGACTAACCTACATTATTTGATCATGTAATGTTTTCACCTACTCTCAACTGGCTTATTTAAATACCTAAAGATAGACTATATTTAGGTACCAACTGACCTTCCAACTTCGAGGGAAACTAGGCCTAAATGTGAGATACTGGTAAATACCAAATTATATTCCGCACCTCATAGAAACTCATTAGTACGAGCCGGGGTTCGAACTTACCACCACCGGTTTAAATGTCGCACGCTACCGCTATGCCATCAACGTTTTTGCGACCGGTCCAAAACGATGGCAAATTATGTTATACCTAATCTGTTGCACAATACCTCATCAATATTTAAGAGCTCTGCTCTTGTCGGTGGAGTAATCGCCACTCTTCTTTTTGCTGGGCCAGCCTTGTAACTCCCTCGTACGACACGACAGAAACTCTCTTTTATATGGCTGAGATATGGGAGCCTGGGCCTTCCTCTGCGTCTTTTCCCATCAATCTTGCCCTCCAGAATATTTAAAAAGAATCTGTCGTGCCGTATCAGGTGGCCAACCATCTTGCCCCTTCTGTTAGCTATTGTGTCAGGCATCTCTTCTCTCCTGCCGTGCTCAGTACCTCTTCGTTCGTCTTCCTTTCTGTCCAGCTAATCCTTAGCTGGACAATACCTATTCTCGCATATTTCCCACAAGATGAATCGCGCCTTATTCGCGCTAGTTAACTTCGCGAACAGACGATCCCGCGCGATAACGCAATGGGAACCACGCTCAATTGAGACAATCGGCTTAACCACGTTAGATATGGTTTTAGATTCTGCGTATTTGGGGCAGTTGGATTAATCAAATTAGGGAACCGGTTCAACCGGTTAACGTTAAATCATCCTTGTTCATACAAACTAAAGAAAAGAATATAGTGTTGTCGCAAATTTATCTGATGTACTCGTAGGTGGCGCTGTAACTAGACTTGCAAGCGCTGGACAACCTATTTTGGCACAACATCTATAGGGGCACTCGCTATCACCATCAACTTCTGTAAAGTTTGACACAATATTGCGCTACTTTACGTAGACCAAATTAAATAAATAAATAAAGATTAACATGGGACCACCTTGGAGGTACCTCCTTTCAAACAAATAAAAACCGGAAAAGTGCGAGTCGGACTCGCCCACGAGGGTTCCGTACTTTTTAGTATTTGTTGTTATAGCGGCAACAAATACATCACCTGTGAAAATTTCAACTGTCTAGCTATCACGGTTCATGAGATACAGCCTGGTGACAGACAGACGGACGGACGCACAGTGGAGTCTTAGTAATAGGGTCCCGTTTTTACCCTTTGGGTACGGAACCCTAAAAAAATAATTACTCAAATCTGACCACGGGTCTCGGAGTAATTGGTGTTCATAAAAAAATTGCCACAACCGAATACAGAACCTCCTCCTTCTGGGTAAAGAATTCGATTAAAAATGTGTCGCTTAACTTCAAACTCGGGTAAACCCATTCGACCCTCTCAGCAAATATCTACCCTATTACTATTTCTTAGTACCAAAATCGCATAATTTGACAGATGGATTTACCCGAGTTTGAAGTTAAGCGACTCAAATTATCGTTACGAACATAAGTATACGATGCGGGAATTGGATCATACTAAAAAGATATTGGGAAAAATAGATATATATTCAATAACATTTTGGAATACAAATGCTTATGAACACAGTTATTTATTTTACAAGATTATTGTCTTCTTTTGGCAAATATTTCTCATATATAGCTTACGAAATATTTATTCACCAACTTTTATACAATAAAAAATGACTTTTATAAAATGACTAAAACGAATTGGAATTTGGAAGACATATTACATATATATTAAAATAATACACCCTGTACAATTTATACAATTTTCTATACCAAACAATTTTTTATAACATAATTTTTGGAATGTTAACTAGAATAAGTACGTGTTTTAATAAGTTCATTTTTAACAAGTGCAATTTTTTTTTAACCCTTTAACAAAAATAGATATAACAGCTATGTAATGTAACTGTTGCGACTAGCTTATATAATAGCAATACTTCTAAAGATACAAACATTCACACTTTTTCAAATAGGCACTAAATGATGAATGAAATTAATTCAATACGCTTAAATCTATGGATCGCTTATAGCATATATTATTACGGCATAGATCTAACATTGATTGGAACATCACGGGACTATGTAGTCATAAGTAGGGGGAATCCGGGAGACATGCCCAGAACTTGAACCATTATGTAGATAAAAAAATCAAAATTAAAATATCATGAGTCATGTCCGGATAGGTCTTGTTTGGAAATATTTGAGTGCTAATAACATAAATAATTTGATTTTGGCACTTTTTTTCACTAAAATAGCTCATCTGTGGCAAGTCTCCCGGACTCCCCTACAGTCACGGACTTTAAATATCAAGCCATTTCAGATCAAATTGTATTAAACAATCTGGTTTAGTTAAATCCAAAATGGCACGACGATTCAAGACCATAACGTACTAAAATGAAAATGTTAAAGGACTAAACGATAGTATGCATTTGAAATTAGAATGAACTGGTATAATACATTAGTCACTGGCCCTACATTTTTTTCAAGTGAATCGGAATAGTTATTTACGATACAAGTGCGAAAAAGAGGAAACTCGTAAAGGCCTGTCTCCATATTGCGTGGCAAACTATCGAACATTGGCCAGTCAATGTTCGATAGTTTGCCACGCAATATGGAGACAGGCCTTTAGGAGTGTTTTAAATCGACACGAGTTACGAATTACCTATTCGCACGTGTATCGTACAACGATTTACAGTTCATGTGGCCCTTTCAACTTTTGACATACGCACGAAACATACATACGCAATAGTGCGGGAAAATAGGACCATATGTACTGTAAAATATATTTAAGAACTGTAAGCGGCGTGGCGTGGCGTCCATTTGAAACAAATGCATACGTATGCGAGTCGTCAGTGCGAGCAACGCTGCACGCGCCGCTGGTCGCTCGCCACTGAGCCGAGCACTTAGGGCCACCACACACTAGCGTCTACGTCGTCTAGCCAGCCATACAGTTGACTAGGCGCCGACGCTCGGGAAACGCTAGTGTGGGGTGGGCCTTATAGTTTTAAATGGGATCAGTTAAGTGTTACTAACAGTATCAGAGTGCTTCGTGTTCCTTGAGCAGGAAATGTCCAACCAGCCGCTTCTGGATGTCCGTGACGCCGCCGTAGATCTGCGTGCCGCGCGCATCCCTAGGAAATATAATAATAAGGTAGGTAGGTAGGTTATTTTTATCCAAATATTATTTGACCGGTCCCTTCTGGCCTCCACCGATAAATAGCTGCTAGATTCATAGATAATGAGAATAAGCATAGTGTAGCAAACTATGGAGAAAAGATTCGTTGCTCTCAAAATTGTATAGGTACTTTATTAAAAAACTAAGTTTAGCCTTTTTCTTTTGTTTTCTGTAAAATAAAGCCACAAATCCATGATTTTCTATTTTTCTTTCTGCTGCTTCTAACAACCAATTGTCTTTGGAATGACAAATATCTGTGCTAACCTTCATTAGTATTACATTACATACCTGAAGTGTCGCTCGGCGTCGTAGTTGGTGGACAGCCCGCGGCCGCCGAGTATCTGCACGCAGTGGTCGGCCACGGCGGCGGCGTTGCGGCCGGCCACGTACTTCGCCATAGAACTGTTCTTGGTGCTGACGTCGGTCGCGGCACGATATGTCAGCAGACGAGCGGATTCTACTAGGATGCACATGTCTGTGAGACGATCCTATAACAAACATACTTAGATTAGTTTCAAATACTAGAAGAACTTATCATATAAAAATCTCTAGTCCGAACCCACTTGTAAGTGGTTCCAGGCTAACATGAGTTGCGGTATCGCGCGCGAATCCATACTTGAAGTCGCGCTAGATGTATGGAGTCGCGCGCGAGAACTCAACTCATGTTAGCCGCCTTGAATCACATGCTAGACCGCCAGTCCTCCTCTAAAAAGCCGGCATCTGACTTAGTATAAATTTTTCAACAGAAAGTTTGAACGGATCTCGTCATCAAAGAGGTATGGGGTATGAGATAAAGGTATGAGAATGCATAGATTATTGAGCGGATGCCACTAAACATTAAACGTACCTTCACCGAGGGGAGTCGCGTTAGGTTTTTGCTGAACGCTACCCTTTCCTTAGCGTAGTTGATCGCCGTATCTAAAGCGGCTTGTGCAATACCTGTTAAATAATACAAGAATTTAAAAAAATATTCAGTATAATATAAAATTCGTTTAAAACTTATAAAAGGAATAACGACCTTTTTGACATCTCACCGTCTCCACCAAGTTATAACTATAACTTATCACAAGAATCGATAGTCTGGCCAACAGACGACCAATTCAAATTAGATATTAGACCAGACAACATTTATACACACTTACCCACAGCGTGCGCCGCGATACCAATCCTGCCTTGGTCCAACTGCGCCATGGCTATCTTGAACCCCTCCCCTGCTTCCCCCACCAGACTCGACGCCGGGAACCGCACGTCTTCTAGCGTGAGGTCGCAGGCAGTCGCCGCCCTGTGACACACGCTTCACTGCTGAAGAATCTATACACTTACCTACAGCATGCCCCGCGATACCAATCCTGCCTTGGTCTAACAGCGCCATGGCTATCTTGAACCCCTCCCCTGCTTCCCCCACCAGACTCGATGCCGGGACCCGCACGTCTTCTAGCGTGAGGTCGCAGGCAGTCGCTGCCCTGTGACACACGCTTTACTGCTGAAGAATCTATAGACTTACCCACAGCGTGCGCCGCGATACCAATCCTGCCTTGGTCCAGCAGCGCCATGGCTATCTTGAACCCCTCCCCTGCTTCCCCCACCAGACTCGACGCCGGGACCCGCACGTCTTCTAGCGTGAGGTCGCAGGCAGTCGCTGCCCTGTGACACACGCTTCACTGCTGAAGAATCTATACACTTACCTACAGCATGCCCCGCGATACCAATCCTGCCTTGGTCTAACAGCGCCATGGCTATCTTGAACCCCTCCCCTGCTTCCCCCACCAGACTCGACGCCGGGACCCGCACGTCTTCTAGCGTGAGGTCGCAGGCAGTCGCCGCCCTGTGACACACGCTTCACTGCTGAAGAATCTATACACTTACCTACAGCATGCCCCGCGATACCAATCCTGCCTTGGTCTAACAGCGCCATGGCTATCTTGAACCCCTCCCCTGCTTCCCCCACCAGACTCGACGCCGGGACCCGCACGTCTTCTAGCGTGAGGTCGCAGGCAGTCGCTGCCCTGTGACACACGCTTTACTGCTGAAGAATCTATAGACTTACCCACAGCGTGCGCCGCGATACCAATCCTGCCGTGGTCCAGCAGCGCCATGGCTATCTTGAACCCCTCCCCTGCTTCCCCCACCAGACTCGACGCCGGGACCCACACGTCTTCTAGCGTGAGGCACAAGAGCAGGCACCGCCGCCCTGTTACACACGCTTCACTGCTGAAGAATCTATAGACTTACCGACAGCGTGTGCCGCGATACCAATCCTGCCTTGGTCCAACTGCGCCATGGCTATCTTGAACCCCTCCCCTGCTTCCCCCACCAGACTCGACGCCGGGACCCGCACGTCTTCTAGCGTGAGGTCGCAGGCAGTCGCCGCCCTGTGACACATGCTTCACTGCTGTTTTATAAGCTCCTTTTGCATGGGGGATTGGGGACGATACAAAAGAGAGAAATTACGATTGTTAATAGAACACAAACAGTTGTTGTAAACAAAACCCGGTCTAGCGGAACTGTAGTTCAATTAGGAGTGCCACAAGGTTCTATTTTGGGTCCATTCCTGTTTTTGGTTTATATAAATGATTTGCCATGTTTAGTAGAAAATCTTTGTGAAATTGTTCTTGTTGCTGATGACACATCATTACTTTTTAAGGTTGAGCGGAAATCTACCGATTACAGTGTAATAAACAGCACACTCGTTGATGTACTTAACTGGTTTACTATGAACAATTTGCTTCTTAATGCTAAGAAAACTAAATGCATTAGATTTTCTTTGCCGAATGTTAAACCAGTCGATACTAAGATACTTTTGAATAATGAATGCTTAGAGATGGTAGGATAAAGCACTGTTTCTTGGTTTAACATTGGACAAAAATCTACAAATTTCTAGGTAAGAAATGAGTGCGCGTGCAAGTGAGTGGAATGTTAAAATTGTTTTAAAAGAATAAACAAGTACGATTATGACCGTGACTGTTTCTTAAATACAATTTGTTTACTCCGAAATTACTATCCGGTATCCGGCCGGATATTAGGTCACTATCCGGTATCCGGCCGGATGTTAAAATAACGGCCGGATAGGCCGGATAGGATAGGATAGGATAGATAGTAACCGAATTTCTGGTGCATGTCTACTTCTCATCTCCGCCTCAGTGGATAACATATGGATAGCCCCAGATAATAAATGGAAAGATAAAGAAGAATTTAGCAATAAGCATTATTACTGTAGTAAGACTTTGCCAAATCATAATTAGTTCCTGAATCATAAGTCATAAGCATAGCATTGTATAAACATAGATTTCATTAACAAAGAAAACATGTTAGAGAAACACTAACACCGGTGCAAATCAAGTAAAACATACCTGACGCCTATAAGGGGTTCCTTGTTTCCTCTGAACACACCCTCAGCGTCCAGCGGCACCAGGAAACCTGGAACATTCAGTCGTTATGAATATTCTCCTCAGATATAGGGAAATAACATCCGAGGTTATTGAATATGTAATTCAATTCAAAGGTTAAATTATATAAATCGGAAAATACGTAGTAAGGTGCATTGGGATAACTTCAAAAGCGAGATAATTTTGAAATTTGCACATATGTACACCACTACACTAAACTACTGCAACGCTTACCAAGTTATCTTGTGTACCAAGTTATAAAGTGTGTTTAATAGATACTTGTATTTGCCATTTTCAAGAGGTTTACGAAGACGCGCCGCACAGGATAGGCGTTCAAGGCGCCTAGGTCTGAGATCAAATAACAGCAGAAAAACGTCCAGTGGACTCACAAGCCATTCCCTTATGCCGCAGGTCCGGGTCGAAGGTAGCGAACACCGCCGTAGCGTGGCCCTCTATCGCGGAGGTGACCCAGCTCTTTTTGCCGTTCAGGACCCAGTGGTCACCGTCCAAAGATCATACAACAGTAAGACTACTCACAAGCCAATCCCTTATGCCGCAGGTCCGGGTCGAAGGTAGCGAACACCGCCGTAGCGTGGCCCTCTATCGCGGAGGTGACCCAGCTCTTCCTGCCGTTCAGGACTCAGTGGTCACCGTCCAAAGATCATACAACAGTAAGACTACTCACAAGCCAATCCCTTATGCCGCAGGTCCGGGTCGAAGGTAGCGAACACCGCCGTAGCGTGGCCCTCTATCGCGGAGGTGACCCAGCTCTTCTTGCCGTTCAGGACCCAGTGGTCACCGTCCAAAGATCATACAACAGTAAGACTACTCACAAGCCAATCCCTTATGCCGCAGGTCCGGGTCGAAGGTAGCGAACACCGCCGTAGCGTGGCCCTCTATCGCGGAGGTGACCCAGCTCTTCCTGCCGTTCAGGACTCAGTGGTCACCGTCCAAAGATCATACAACAGTAAGACTACTCACAAGCCAATCCCTTATGCCGCAGGTCCGGGTCGAAGGTAGCGAACACCGCCGTAGCGTGGCCCTCTATCGCGGAGGTGACCCAGCTCTTCCTGCCGTTCAGGACTCAGTGGTCACCGTCCAAAGATCATACAACAGTAAGACTACTCACAAGCCAATCCCTTATGCCGCAGCTCCGGGTCGAAGGTAGCGAACACCGCCGTAGCGTGGCCCTCTATTGCGGAGGTGACCCAGCTCTTCCTGCCGTTCAGGATCCAGTGGTCACCGTCCCGTCGAGCCATGGTTCCGATGTTGGCTACGTCGCTGCCAGCGCCTGGAGAGGATTGTTAAATTAAGATTGACCGTACACTATACTCTGTATCTTTAGGTATTTAAATAAAAGTAAACAAAATCTACCCTCAAATGGCTCCTTAAGCTAATTGAGACAAGAAAAAAAATATAAAGACTCTTAAATCTTTTACACCAACCTGGTTCACTCAGCGCAAAGCACCCAATATTGCCCGCCGTATAATCCTTCAAAAACAACTGCTTCTGTTCTTCCGTTCCTCTCTCGTTAACCAAGTTCGCATAAAGGAAGTTATGTATTGAAAGTATCATGCCGGTGCTGGCGCAGCCTCGGGAAATCTCTTCCACGGCGAGCGCGAGGGATAAGTAGTCGAGGCCTAGGCCTCCGTACTCGGAGTCCACGCAGGCCCCCATGAGGCCTAACTTTGTTAACTTCTTTATCTGAAATATAAACAGAGTTGAATAATTTCTTGTTATTTATATTGAGTAACTAGCAGTGGTGAAGTGTTCATAGAAGTAGATTCTCGCCATTGACATAAATATCACAGGACTGGCTTTACGGGCAATAAGAATGGGGCATGAATGGGGCCAGTACAGCGGTTTGCGTATTCCTAGTGTTCCATGCTAGATTTTGGTCACTTTTGTGATCACTTTGGTCTTGTAAATCGGTTATATACGTTTTTCTCAGAGATTATTTGACGTAGATAATTCCTAAAATTTGGAATAGTTGTAGGGGGCTGTCCATAAATTACGTCATCGTTTTTTGACGAATTTGCTCCCCTCCCCCCCCCTAAAATCATCCAACAATCATGCTTCGAATGACCCCGTTCCCTCCTACGTCATGCTACCATCATCCGATGTCCAGACCCCCCCACCCCCCGTAATTTATGAATAGCCCCTAGCAACTACCACTACCACTTTTAACAATGTAAATTACTCATAACTGCTTATTTCTTATTTTAGGGGTAAATTTAGGCGGTTAAGAGGGGACAGCTGAATTATTTTTCATTTGTAAGAATCGTCTGATACCATTAGAAAACTTGTTAGGTAGTTGAACACTTCACCTACAACACATGAAGAAAATTGCATATTTAATATGTAGTTCCCGTTACATAACTTACCTATACGCAGGAATTGTTACGTACTTCTAGGGCCTACCCCTAGGAGGAATAGGATAAGAAAGCCCAAACCCATATACATGATATACATATTCAGGGAGATAACCATGATATCGGGAAACGAAGAGTATTCGTGGCTATCTAGCAAGAAAATATTAATTAACATCTGTACATATTTATAAACTCGTTCTAGACGTTTTCATATAAATATATATAATTATATTATATCTATCGGAAAATAGATTACGGCTTATGTAACAAACAAGACAATGGAAATACAGATCAGCAGATCACACTACATAAGTACATACTCAAGATACGTATGACTGATAAGAATTATAAGGAGCAGCTTATTGAAAAGAAATGCCGGCAAAATATTAGCATCTTCGAGCAACACGGAAGGGAGGCGGCATTCGCACTATTTCCCCTCTGCCTAGGTACAAGATCACCTGATCTAGCGCGGGTAATAAAACTAGTTGCGCTCGGATTTTCAACTAGACCGAGTCGAGACGCGCGCGTGAACACAGCAGCAGAAAAAATGCCTAATTGCTCGGTTTTTTGTTATAAAAAGAGGTCGGGGACATCAAATTTACAAAAAGAAGGTGTTACATTTCACATGTAATATTTTTTTTACATATCATACGTTTAATTACATTTAAACACAATTATTATATTTTAGTCTCATGTAATTGTTGGATTTATCGATTTTGCTCGCCCAGTACAAATTGCGGATCGGTCGAGCGACAAATCCGACATCTCATCTCTCAGAATTAGTCAGAATACAATAAAATATTTCGACGAAAATGTGTTAGTGTGCGTGTTGTGACACTTGTGACTCGTCCGTACACAAAAAGAGATCGAGGTTTGCAAGATTTGTCTTTGACGTGTGTCATTTTCTATGTATTTGTGTCGTCATTACAGATTGGATTTTGTATGTAAGTGTGTGAGAAGTGCGACTGTGTGCACCTTTCCCCCCGCCAAAAATGGCAGAAAGATTTGTACGGTAAGATATCGCTTGGGCCTTGGGCCCGACGTGTCGGAAGCCGGTGTTGCTCGAAGATCGGCATACTAAAGTTTGTATTATTACTTAAAATACCCATTTTTATTTGAAACTGATATTTTCATGTTTTTAATGTACATACGAGTAATACACATAAATACAGTGTTGGGCCTTATCTTTGTGATTGTTTTTTTATCTGAAAGAAAAATCTTTCCATAGATGGTATGACATGAACAGTACCTACAAAAAGTTATAACATAAACACTGATAGATCCCAGATAAGAATTAGTTTAAATGTAACAAAATACACATTTTTCATGTAAATAGGGTATTATACTGTATTTAAAATAAATTATTTTACATTATGCATGAAATAAAGCACCAGATAATTATTAGAAAAACACAGATTGGAGTTATTTTTAAAGACAATTTCTATTTAATAAATCGGATAGAAATATAAAAAGTAGGTGAGTTGACCGTGACGTCACAATGTAATGTTTCATATAAATTCCATATTAGCAAATCGTTTTGACAGTTCTAAAAAAGTAACTGATTTGACTAGTAGGAAAATACCCTATTGTGTAATCACACACACTTGACACAATTATAGAATAGAATAGAATAGAATAGATTTATTCGTAAGCACAAACAATCGGAACAGAAAATACTTAAAGAAAAACTTACTTTATGTAATATACTTAAAGAAAAAGTGACCAAGCCCTCCAGTGGCCAAGTCTAGGGCATTCAGCTTTCGAGTATACGCAATCTTTGAACACCTAGGTCCCTTTGACCATACACTAATGAGGAGTGTACTTACAAGATCAAACGGGAACCTGGCTTTAGTATCAAGCTGGGAGGCCTGCGGTTTGAGGTGCTCCTTAGAGAAGTTGCGGGCCAGGGTCTGGATCTCCTGTTGCTGCTCCGTCAGCTGAGTCGTGAAGGCTCGGCATTGTGATGCTGCTGCCTTAGCAGATTGGAGAGAGCATACTGGGAAAAAAATATGGTTGTCTGTAAAGTCGGTTTACGGACGATAATGTTGCATGATAACGTCATAAGAAGACATTACCATTACATTACATAACGTTACCATGGAGATCTGTCCACAACATTACCATGGAGATCTGTCCACAACGTGAAACTTTTTCGTGCATGCTACCGGTGTTCATCATTCATAAGACGTTGTCACGTCAAAAAAAAATTATTGTGAAAGTTTACACTCCCTTATTTCACACTAAACTTGCTAAAGAATCAGTACATGGAGTGTCTCTTATGTAACATTCATTATTAGGGTTCCGTACCCAAAGGGTAAAAACGGGACCCTATTACTAAGAACCCTCTGTCCATCTGCCTGTCTGCCATTATAGCTAGACAGTTGAAATTTTCATAGATGATGTACATATTTCTGTTGCCGCTATAATAACAAATACTAAAAACAGTGCCGTGTGGTGCCGGCATCTGAAAAGAATAGCACCACCCCATCTCGTCCCGTGGGTGTCGTATAAGGCGACTAAGGGAAAACTGGCGACAGATATGCATATGAGCAAGGCTCGCCAGTATCCTTAGCGGGGTCCTTGCTTGCAGTGCGCGCGCCACATCGAAAAAAAAAAATACTAAAAACAGAATAAAATAAATATTTAAGTGATTGAACAAACAGGATTTTTTTGCCGTTTTTTGCGTAATAGTATGGAACCCTATGTCCGCGAGTCCGCCTCGCACATGGCCGGTTTTTTTTAACACTTTTTAAAGTTTAAATTGTTGGGACAGAGTTGTAACTAAATAAAAAATCAACCATTTTAACCACATTTGAATTACAAAACATATATGTATATAATGCTTTTTTTGAAGTATAGCAAATAGACATCTTTAGTAAAACATTTACAACTGTTAAAGTAACAAAAGTAATTGTCTCAAATCACAAGTCATCCTTGTGTTTATGTAAGCATGTTAAACATCTAAGACAGTATACAATTATGTACCTTATACCATTGTATTAAGGCATATATGTGCTTGTCATTGACTGTACTTGCTTATTGCTATTACAGATAATGGGATAACAATCAAACTAGTAATGGGGAAGGAGGGGTAATGACAAAGACCAATTCTCACCAAGCAAAGCCACGGGTACACCTAGTATTTTATATATTTGGATGGAAATCTTGGCAGAATGCTAGTACCTGCTCAAAATGAATAAAATACTTTTTATTTTATTCTTTTTTTTTAAGGTCATTCAGAATAAAAAATATTATTACTCAAATGCCAACATTCTCAACTGAACTAAACAAGCTATAATGCATGTAAATTAATCTTGTATGTTCGGGTAATTTAAGAATAAATTTAAGCTCCAACCTCACATTCAGAATTGATAAGTATGTGGGTCGTGATTATTATGCGCCCTCCTGACATAACCGGCTCTGTGTTCAATATATGTATATGTTTATGTATACGTGCCAACTGGGCAAACTTACTTGGGTACAATGTTTGTTTAAGATTATTAAATTAATTATAAAGAGAAAAGATTGTGCACTGTAAATGTTATTAAAACCCATGTGTATTTAACAGAATATATATCTGGGAAAATATCAAGAAAAGAAAATTAAATTTCCGAAATATACTTACAAGTTAATTTTGTGGATTTCAAGAGACCGCCTGCTGCCATGTTTCACAAAGATAAAACACAGTATATCGGACAACAGACGAATCTGATACGAAATAACAGTTGCCAGTAAAATACACGATAAGTATGATAATGACCAAGGTCGCAGCATACACTAAAAACTTCTAAAAGTTGTTTTCCCCACCGCTCCACCGGTTCGCCACCGAGCGAATTTCGTATAACTTGTATAATTAATTAATTATAGCTATAGACTTAACCAATATCAAATTATTCTTAAGAAACTACTAATAACGATACAAGTTTAAATCTTTAACTTGAATACTAAAATTAAATACTGTGTCATAAAAATAAGCAAAATACGAATAAAAAAAGGTGCCGCCGCGAGTTTAGTTTGACGACTTGACTTTGACAGTGACAGTGACAGTCACGAAGGCATTTTTTAAATAGCCAACTTATTTCAACATTTCAACTTCTAAAGGCTAACATACACGAGCAACTTTTATTTCTGCAACTTTATTTTGTCTCTTTCGCACTTTCATACTACCCAATCTACCCATAGACTTGATGTGAGAGATAAAATAGTTGACAAAAGTTACTCGTGTGTGCCTAACCTAACAATTCACTTCGTTGTATGCAAAGCGATGCAACCAAGATGCAACCTTTGGATGCAACACAAGTTTTTGGGCCAATTCTATTAACATAATTATGTTATAATAAAAACATCATGAATGTAGTATATAACTGGATCTGGCATAAAAGGTGGGGGGGAAGTGACCGAACGGATAGTCTTATGTTATGTATCTTTCAGTAGGAGTAGCAGCGAAAGAGCTATTATTGTTTGTCCTTGTAACAGTCTCACATTTTATTTGTTTCCCATCGTAAATTTAGTATGGATTATGGTGGGCAACAAATAAATTCGACCAATCATACTGTCACATTGCGTATGTTTTGTCCCTCACGAGGAGGCACGCGTATATAAAAAAAACGCGTATACTAACACTTCTGTAGGATCCTACCTTCATAGATTTAATATATAGAGATCCCGTCTCAGCGAGCTGTCACTGTTGCCACTTTTGTTTAGTGTACGATTAACAATGAGGCCCACCTTGCTGTAGCCATGTCGATAAAGTCATATCGATAAACTATTGACATTTCTTGCAATTTTAATTTTACTTCAAAGGTTTAACGATGTGTATCGATCATAGATAATAACTTTATTTTCATAAACCTGAGTGTTGCCACCCTTACATACTAAGTATTCAGTCACACATCTTCCTTTTTCTTTAACAAAAAGTAAGTTTTTACATCACTAGTTATCGGTTATTATTGACAACGGTTACATCTCTAGTTGACGTTTCTTATGAGTGACAGTGACATTGACACATTTATAAAATCTAACCTAAAAAGTAATACGTAACTTATGTTTTTGATTAGTTAACAATTATAGTACGTACAAAAAAATGAAACATTAAGCTGTTACATAGCATTGGAATAACTGATCAACTCAACCATTCCAGTTTGGGAGGAGTTATGCGAGACGAAGATTTACAACAGGCTTATTAACAAAATTGATAATTCTGTGTTTTATGACAATAAAGATTATCAAATTAATTTCAATTGTGTTATTTACTTCCACTAATTATTAATTGTCCTTTTTCACAAATACAGTAGGTACACGACACTATCACTGTTTGTCTTTGATTTTAACTTAAAATATTAAAATAATAAAGTTCACATTTAACAGTCTTTACACAAACACTTTTTTGTAGGCTTCACATGCCGTCCAGATCTGGTAGTGATGGTTTCTTTTTCTGGTGAAGTCTCCAGGCTTGTGGATGATGATGATTCAGGGGTAATAAAAGGGGTTGATAGTGGTGATCCTTCATCAGTTTCAAGGTTGGGCTGATGTATGGGAGAGTTTACTGTGATCTCTTCTGTCGGTGTATTAGGTCTCATTTCAGGTGATGATAACATTAGATGTTGGTCTTCTGTTGGTGGCGAGTAGTTCGTAGTCTCTGTTTGTTCGGAAGTTGTCTCTAGGCTTGGTGAAGATGGCAGGTATTGTGAAGGTGGTGTGAGAGTAGAGGTGCTCTGTGCCTTTGTAGTAGCTTGATCGGGTAATTCAATTATGGCTTTTCTGTTCTTCCTCATTACTCTTCCTTTTTCTGTCAATATATTGTAGCTTCGAGGTTCTTCTCTTTTCTCAGTGACTGTTCCATGTACTTGTTCATTTGGTAGAAAGACTCTTTTTCCAGTTTCCAATTCAGGTAGTGCTTTCACTCTGTGTCTCTTGTCATAGTTTTCTTTAGCTTTTTCTCTTCTTTTTAGTAACTGTTCTCTGAAGTGTTCTATATTTTGTACTTTTGGCTTCAGTGCTGAATATGTTGTTGGTATATTTGTATTCAGAAGTCTCGACATAGCAATTTGTGATGGAGCAACTCCTAGTTTATTGGGTGTTGTTCTATAGTGTAGTAGTCCGAGTAGGGGATCTTCTGGATTTTTATCAAATATTGCCTTGATTATCTTTACACCTATCTCAGCGGCTCCATTACTCTGGGGGAAATGGGGGCTTGAAGTGATATGTGTAAATTCCCAGTCTGTTGCAAATTGTTTGAACTGCTTTGAGGCAAATTGAGGGCCATTATCTGATCTTAAGATGTGGGGTATGCCATGTCTTGCCATAATGCATTTTAGGTGTTTGATTATTGCCATAGAAGTGGTAGATGTGAGTGATACTACTTCAGGGTAGTTTGACAGTGTATCCCTTACAACCAGGTATTCTTTTCCTTTGTAGGTACATAGATCAGCTGCTATGACTTCAAACGGGTTTTCAGGTATTTCTCCAGGTATGAGAGGTTCAGGCCTTTGTGTGGTCAGTTTAGCGCAGAACTCACATTTTTGTGACCATAGGGTGATGTCATGTTCCCATGTAGGCCACCATACTGCATATTTGGCTCTCATTTGGCTCTTGACAGCTGTAACATGTCCAGTATGAAGTTTTTCAATTGTGGTTTGTCTCAGTTTTGTAGGTATGAATATTTTCAGTCCACATGTGATTAATTCATTAGTTAGAACGAGGTCTTCTTTATGTTTCCAAAATGGTTTTATTTCTTCTTCAATGCTTTTATAGCTGGGCCATCCATTCATTATATAGATGTATAGTTTCTTGCATATCTCATCTTCTTGTTGTGCTTCTTTTATTTTTTGTAGACGTTCGTCTGAGAAAGGCATAGCTTTCTGGATGCTCAGAAATGTTGATTGCTCAAGCATGTCGCTCTTCTCGAGAATGTCTTTGTCCTCTTCTGTAGTTGGAAGCGGAGCTCTGGATAGCATGTCAGCTGTGTACATAAGCTTTCCGGGGACATGTTCTACTTTGTATTCAAATGGGGTCATTCGCATTCTAAACCTTTGCAGCCTAGTGGGCAAGTCTGCAATGGGCTTCGACCCTAGTATAGCGAGTAGTGGTTTGTGGTCAGTCCTTAAATGGAACATTGGCAGACCTTGTAGATAGAGTTTGAAGCGTTCACATGCCATGGTCGATGCGCATGCTTCCTTTTCAATCATAGCGTATCGCTGTTGTGTGGGTGTGAAAGCCGATGACCAGAAATGTACCGGTTTCCAGATATCTCCGTGTTTCTGTTCTATCACGGCACCCATGCCATACTGCGATGCATCTGCCGAGACCCTAGTTTCCAGGCTTGAGTCATAGTGAGCTAGCTGGGGAGCTGAAGTAAGCAACTTTTTGATCTCTTGAAATGCAGTAGTGTGTTCAGCATTCCATTCCCTTGTAGAGTCTTTTTTTAGTAGATCACGGAGAGGTTTTGTCAGATCTGCTATGTTTGGTAGGAATCTGAGGTGTTGATTCATTGCTCCCATGAAGCTTCTTAGTGCAGTGAGGTCCTTGGGTATTGGTAGATCAATTATAGCCTTTATTTTATCTTGAATAGGTTGTACTCCATTGCTTGTTATCTTGTAACCTAAGAATATACATTCATTTGTTCTGAAGATACATTTCTTCTTATTTAGGGTCACTCCTCCTTTCTGTAAAGCTTTGAGTACTTGTCTGAGGTTCTCATCATGTTCTTTTATAGTTTTTCCGTGAATTAAAGTGTCATCAACATGATTTATGCAACCTTTAATGCCTGCTAGTATCGTGGCCATTTTCCGTTGAAAAATCTCACTTGATGAGTTCATACCCATTGGCATTCTGTTGAATCTATATCTTCCAAAGGGGGTGATGAAAGTAGTTAGATCTTTTGAATTCTCAGTAAGTTCAACTTGGAAATAGCTTTTTACAGCATCAATTTTTGAAAAATATTTGGATCCCGCAAGTTGTGCCAAGCATTCTTCTACAGTTGGTAAAGGATGATATTCTCTCATGACGCTTTTGTTTAGTTCTGTGTAGTCAACTGTGACACGCACACTAGTAGTGTCATTTTTGTCAGGGACAGGTACCATGGGAGCGCACCATTTGGTTGGGTGTGTGACAGGTTCTATCACTTTCATATCTTGAAGACTCCGCAGTGCCTTTTCCACCTTAGGTCTTATTGGGATGGAAATATGCCTTGGAGCAGTTACTGCGTACGGCCTGGTACTCTGTTTCAATTGTATGTTGTACCCTCCCTTCATGACTCCTAATCCTGCAAATAGGTCCGGAAACTCATCTTCAGGCATTGTCCCGCCGGAGATTTGCATAATTTCAGTCTTTTCATGCCATTTAACAATATTGAAAGTGTCACACTCGGTTAATCCTAGTAGTGGTGTGTATTGGTCTTGCAGCACATAGACGTCTGTGACTAAGGTTTTGTTTTGCCATGTCAATTTGACATTAGGGCATACACCTCTTGAAGGCAATATCACTCTACATGGTCCTAGTAATTTCTCCTTGACTTCTGTTGGCTTTGGTAGTTTTAGCTTGACTCTCAGTTCGGGGCTTATGACGGTTTCCGATGAACCAGTGTCGACTTTGAACTTGACTTTTTGGCCATCATTTACTAATATTGTAGCATATTTAGTTTTTGAGCGGGCTGATCGTGGTGCTGAGTTTACAGAATCAATAATTTTCTCCGAGCTTTCTATGCTTCCAAAGAAAAATTCATCTTCATCTTCTATCACCTCATTAACAGTCTTTTGTTCCTTTTTGTCTTCTTTCTTTTTCTTACAGACAACTAGCCAGTGCCCTTTTAGTCCGCATCCTTTACAGGTGGAGTTTGTTGCTTCACAATCTGCAAACTTGTGTTTGGGCGAACGCCCGCACTTTCTGCAGTAATCAGTAGTTCCGGCTTGCTTTATCGGTTTCTTCACGCTCATTCTTTTACTAACGTAGTGTACTTCGGGGGCTTGGTTGGGATTGACTTTGAGTGTGGCCATGTTGGCCTCCACGACTTCGGCGTGTCGAACCCTGTTTATGACGGTTTCGAGTTTCGGCTCCTCTTCTAGGTTTTGAAGTGCCTTTGAGAGTTCCGTATCTCTCATACCAGCGACAATTCTGTCACGTATAAGTTCGTCTTCGAGAGTTCCAAACTCGCATTTTTTTGCAATGTTGTGCAAGTCTGTGATGAAATCGTCTATGGACTCGTCTTCCTTTTGCACGCGTTGATTAAACCTGGCTCTGCTATACATCTTGGTTTTGCGCGCTGTATAATATGATTCGAATTTGCCTTTGACGATGTCATAAGATTTCATGTCACTTTCAGTCAGTTTCATTGATGCGATGACGTTGTTGGCCTGGCCACCCATGATGTACAGCAACGAATTCACCTGAGTTTCGCTCGGTAGCATCTTTAAGCGTGTGGTTTCTCGGTATTGTTCAAATCGAGTTATCCAGTTTTGCCAGTCGACCGCTTTGAAGCTGAATTGTTGGGGCGGCGGCGTGGTCATGCCGGGCAGGAAGTTGATAGCTTGAGCACCTAATGATGTCGTTGCGGCAGGTTGAGACGCAAGTTGTGTCTGCAGCTGCTGTATTAGCAACATTTGGTCATCTATTTGCTTCTTTAGCTCTTCCATGATGGTTTTTATAATTATTTTTCACTTTTAGAAAATTAACCACCGTGTCACCATGTGTATCGATCATAGATAATAACTTTATTTTCATAAACCTGAGTGTTGCCACCCTTACATACTAAGTATTCAGTCACACAAACGATACCTAAAATGAACAAAAACGCTTTTATTCTTTATTGTGGTTATCAGATCACAATTTTATCGTCACGCCCCAGCAGGGAACCAAGGGAAAGTTCAGATATTTAATTAAAATACATAAGTACCTACTAAAATATGTGTTCCGCAATAATTGAATTATTTTATTACATTATAATATATTCATTATCCATTAGCATTTCAATGTCTTTCCCAACACGGAACAATGGTGTTCCGGACCTTTGGGAGGCGTGCGCGGAGCCGAAGCCAACACGTAGAGGCCCTTTTGACACTTTAATGAAATGTAAGGGGTACACCGAGCGGAGGCTGCCCTTGCCCGTGTCATGGGACGCACGCAGAGGCAGCACCCGCCAGGGTGTAAGAACTATTGAGAGTTGATGGAATCTAAAATGAACTAGGTTATTGGGTGAAAGCGATGGACTAAGAACTGAGCTATGGGGTAAAAAACCGGACGCCTGCCTAATAAAACGGTATGCAATTTTATTTCCGGCAGACGGTGACTCGCCCTCACAAGATGGGCCCCCACAAAAAGCGACATCTAGGATGGCTCAAGGGCAACACCGGTGTGAGCGGCTCAGGGGTGTCGAGAGGTGTGCGCCGCTTTCTACCCAGTGGCTGTTAACAGCCACTGTGCCAACTCGCGTCTTATGCATATTTCACTTCCACCCCTGGAGCTTATAGCTCTAACGACTCCACTCTGGCCGGCCGGCTAAGGCAAGCCAGAGGCAGAGAATCCTGTTCCACCCACCCTCCTTGCGGGTAACAGAACTCTCCAGGAGCACTCGGGTACGTGAGGTTGCTAATCCCCAACAGCTCGCCACAAGCTGCCCTGCGTTGACTGATTGCACTGGTAAAACCAGCGGGCGATGGGGTCGTCACATCCCTACGCATTTCAATTATTTTTATGTTTAACGAAGATATTGAAGCTTCAATTAATCGCTATTTCGTTCCGCTATATATAACATGATTAAAATCGACTTTTCACATCCCTAAAAGAGCACACATATACGCTTTTACGCACACATACACAGCCTGGGCGCATCAAAAAAGGCAACACTTGATTTGAAGTCCATCTTGTCAACAGTATGGTTGTCTATAGACTTATAATATATAGAGACGGTGTCTCAGCGAGCTGTCACTGTTGCCACTTTTGTTTAGTGTACGATTAACAATGAGGCCCACGTTGCTGTAGCCATGTCGATAAAGTCATATCGATAAACTATCGACATTTCTTGCAATTTTAATTTTACTTCAAAGGCTTAACGATACCTAAAATTACCAAAAACGCTTTTATTCTTTATTGTGGTTATCAGATCACAATTTTATAGTAACGCCCCAGCAGGGAACCAAGGGAAAGTTCAGATATTTAATTAAAATACATGAATACGTCCTAAAATAGGTGTTCCGCAATAATTTAATTATATTATTATATTATAATATATTCATTATCCATTAGCATTTCAATTATGTTTATGTTTAACGAACATATTGAAGCTTCAATTAATCGCTATTTCGTTCCGATGTGTAGCGTTTATCGATATATAACATGATTAAAATCGACTTTTCACATCCCTAAAAGAGCACACATATACGCTTTTACGCACACATACACAGCCTGGGCGCATCAAGAAAGGCAACACTTGATTTGAAGTCCACCTTGTCAACAGTATGGTTGTCCTTTTTTGACAAACGGCATTTTTAAAAGAGCGAGGAGAGAGAAATGATACTAGTTGCTGCGACGTGAAAGAGAACAGAAAACGTTGGGCCCTTGTGGTTGTCCTTATTTGACAAACGGCATTTTTAAAAGAGTGAGGAGAGAGAAATGATACTAGTTGCTGCGCCGTGAAAGAGAACAGAAAACGTTGGGCCCTTGCCTACCTTGATCCTACCTTCTATAGCCCCCTCCAGACTATTCGCGTGAATCGCGGGCGAAGCCGCGAACGCGAGTGTGGAGTCGATTTCGCTGTCTGCGAAAATCGACTCCACACTTGCGTTCGCGGCTTCGCCCGCGATTTACGCGCATAGTCTGAAGTGGTCTGAAGGGGGCTTATGAAAAACATTGTGAAAACGCCTCTGGACTGAAACGTTTTTTTATTCAATAACTTCGGACACGCTTGTGGACAGCGGAACAGTTGAGCGAGAATAAAGAATACCTTAAAACTGTCATCTAATTCCAAATAAATAGAGGTGTTTCTTTTGTGGTGCAAAATATTTCAATTATTTCTAAAACAATAGTGGTAATTTGTCGTTGAAATTTTGTTTCCGTACGTTAACATAGTAGTCTAAATATCATACAAATAATTTGTATTAATATTAAGAAGGGGGCGACAAGAGCCTCGAAGACAAAATGACTTCGATAATTGATCAAATGGAGCAGCACTCCCAGGTTTCGACGAGGTTCCCTGGGCCGGAGCCCATGACGTCCTCGGGCTTCATCAACATGCAGCTAGAGGACAACACGCCCATGTTCTCGAAGCAGAAGATGAAGTTCAACCCCACTGACTCCATCACCCACGTAGCGGTGGCGAGCGACTATTTGGTGCTGGCCATGGCCAACGGGAAACTGTTTCGTATGGATTTGAAAAGGCCTGATCAAAATGAGGGTATGTCTTCAAACTGTTAGTGCCAGTAGTAATAAAAATATGGAGCTTGCTCAATTTTTTTCTTTCTAGAATATGTGGATGGAGATCTTGTACTGCTGCCATATTTATTACATTGTTAAATTTTAATAGATATAGAACATAAAAGCTTAATTATTCAGTTAGATTAAAATACACAAAATGGTGCTATACAGTGAATATTGAGAATTGAGATTAAAATAATTATGGTGATTACTGATTAGTTATGTTGAATGGTATAGCAGCCCAAATAATACAATTATTGTAGCTCCTTTTCTACTTCTGTATGTTAGCAGTGATTATAATGCATTATTAATAAAAATGAAACAAATGCGACCACAAAAAAGTAATTCAAGAATTTATTTGAGGCTCGCTCAAGGGCTCTTTTATAACATTACGTCACTTTTTCAGAACTCCAATATTCAAAGTTTGTCCAGCCTAACACACGGCTGACAGGAATATTCCTCGACCCCCTAGGCTACCACCTGCTCCTAGCCTTCGCCGCCAGAAACAAAGATGGTAACCCCGAACTTGTCTACTTACACCGAAGGAGCTCCAAACTCAAATCTGTCACCAAATCTAGAAACTATGAAGTGACGGAAGTTTGCTGGAATAATGAGAATACTTCAGAGGTTACGACGGGTCCTATCTTGCTTGGGACATCACAGGGACACATTTTGGAGACTGAGTTAGAAGCCGATAGTGATAAAATGTTTACGGCTAACCAACAATATTGGCGACAGGTAATTTTTAAATTTTCTCTTTAACTTGTGTACTTTTGTTATTTTTTTTTTAGTTTGAATCTTTAGCCTTGACTTATTTCACTTTCACTTTGCCAAATATATCAATGTGTGCAATTAAGAGTACTCAGACTTAAAGAATTGACCAATCTCTTCTTCTTTCTCGCGTTATCCTGGCATTGTGCCACAGCTCATGGGAGCCTGGGCAGGAGTGCGAAACTCCTGACTTCGGTCAAACTCGGCTCCGCTCGGCTCAGCATTGCTCCGAGCAATTATTAGGCTTGGCACGACTTGACTTCCTTTTGTGTGCATGACCACAGATAAGATAATCACTTCATTTTTGACAACCCTAAATAGCCGAAAGGGATAGTGCCATATATTAGAAAGGGACAGCATGATTCGACCCTGAACCGCTGTCAAACTTCGGTTTTGTAGGAAGTTTCCATTCTGTATGGTAGTACTATTAATTATTCTGTGGCCTGGGGTCCGCTTGACAACTAATCCCATGATTTGCCACAGGCTTTAGCTTTTACGGAAGCGACTGCCATCTGACCTTCCAACCCAGAGGGGAAACTAGGCCTTATTGGGATTAGTCTGGTTTCCTCACGATGTTTTGACCAATCTGTGATTATTAAAACTTTTTCTCTACCACTTACTGATTTCAACATCATCATTATCCATCTTCAAAACTCTATATTTGTCATTGGTGTATTCTAATGTGTAATTATTTCCTCGCAAGCTGCCTAATTACCTCCCGCTGTACGGAGGGAAGGAAATAGATGGTTTGGTAACTAGCATGTCATTCTATTAACACAGAATAGATAATAGTGTTGTAGTAACATTCAGAATTCTGATGGTGATTATAGGGATTATCTTATTACGATATTACGAACTAAAAATATTACGAACATAGGTCTAAAACGCACTTTAAATATTTGTACGTATATATGTCGGCGGCTGATCGCAAGATCAGGCAGATCGTAATGTTCCTGTGTAATGTTTTGACGATAGTCACATTAAACCAGTATATAGGTAGGATAGGTTCGTTAGGTTGCTGCCCAAGATCTGCTCAGATGCCCAAAGGGCAAACTGCCCAGAAATAGGAGCCCCGCGTAGGGGAGCTCCGTCGACTTAGGGAATGAGTCAAAGATTTTCACGTTTCACGATATGCCTAGGAATTTCACGATATGCCTTATCTTACGATCGGCCGCCGACATATATACGAATAAATACTTGTCATCATGTTTGTACAGTCAATTGCATGAGCCATTTCTGTCAAAAATAAAAACCATTTAACATTATATTAGTATGTTTACTCTACTCTTAAATGATGACTCAGATTGTAGCCAAAAAATTATTGAAACTACCCATTTACCGTTGCAGATATTCGACATAGTGGACAAGGACTCCAACCCCCCCATCACCGGCATTCAGTTCCACCGCGTGAACAACACGAGCAAGTTCTTCGTGTTTGTCACGACCCCGACCAAGCTGTACCAGTTCATAGGATACGCTGTCACTACGGACGGGAAGCTGTCGCTACAGTCCATATTCCACAAGTAAAATATACTTTATCACTAGGTAATTAAGGTTTAGTTTAGTTCTTCGTGAGTTTGTGTTTGTTTATCACAACCCCAACCAAACTGTCCAGTTCATAGGATACGTCAGTACGGACGGCAAGCTGTCGCTACAGTCTATATTCCACAAGTAACATATACCTTATTTCTAAGTTATAAGGTTTAATTTAGTTCTTCGTGTTTGTTTATCACGACCCCGACGGCGACCAAGCTGTACTAGTTCATAGGATATGCTGTCACTACGGACGGGAAGCTGTCGCTAAAGTCCATATTCCACAAGTAAAATATACTTTATCACTAGGTAATTAAGGTTTAGTTTAGTTCTTCGTGAGTTTGTGTTTGTTTATCACAACCCCGACCAAACTGTCCAGTTCATAGGATACGTCAGTACGGACGGCAAGCTGTCGCTACAGTCTATATTCCACAAGTAACATATACCTTATTTCTAAGTTATAAGGTTTAATTTAGTTCTTCGTGTTTGTTTATCACGACCCCGACGGCGACCAAGCTGTACTAGTTCATAGGATATGCTGTCACTACGGACGGGAAGCTGTCGCTACAGTCTATATTCCACAAGTAAAATATACTTTATCACTAGGTAATTAAGGTTTAGTTTAGTTCTTCGTGAGTTTGTGTTTGTTTATCACAACCCCGACCAAACTGTCCAGTTCATAGGATACGTCAGTACGGACGGCAAGTTGTCGCTACAGTCTATATTCCACAAGTAACATATACCTTATTTCTAAGTTATAAGGTTTAATTTAGTTCTTCGTGTTTGTTTATCACGACCCCGACGGCGACCAAGCTGTACTAGTTCATAGGATATGCTGTCACTACGGACGGGAAGCTGTCGCTACAGTCCATATTCCACAAGTAAAATATACTTTATCACTAGGTTATTAAGGTTTAGTTTAGTTCTTCATGTTTATCACGACCGCGACCAAGCTGTACCAGTTCATAGGATACGCTGTCACTACGGACGGGACGGCAAGCTGTCGCTACAGTCTATATTCCACTAGTAAAATATACTTCATTACTAGGATATAAAGTTTATTTTGGGCAATGAAACTCAGCAGCCATAACGATAGACCAGAAAACACCAAAAGTATTTTAAAATATTTTCAAACTTTATATCACTGTCAAAAACACAGGTGTAGTAAATTTTAGTTCTATCAAATAAGGCCCAGCACATAACAAGATGTTCATTTTACATACAGCGTATCCTTCCTTATCAGGTACTTGACGATCCCTGAAACCGGTATCCAGGAAATCCCGTCAAGTCTTAAATACTCCAAGCTGCAGTTCTACTTCGACCACAACAACGTGCCAAAGACCTTCGCCTGGCTCACGGGCCCTGGGATATTCTACGGACAGGTAAATAACCATCAACCCTAAATAGTCCGGTGGCCGGCTGCATGAAACAAACCTCATCAAAAAATAGAATATACCTACCCTGTAGAGGTACCTGACATTTAGTAGCTTCCAACGCACTTGGTCGGCCTAGGCTTAACCTGGCAGATTTTGTACAAATGGCAAAAACGTTGGACAAAACTTCATCAAAAAAAACCTCATCGAAAAATAGAATGAAACTTGTATGGTAGGATACCTGACCTTGAGGACAGTAAAAAAAAATTGGTCGGCCTCACCTTAGCCTGGCAGTTTTTGCAGTCCGACCAGATTTATTGGGTCACGTGAGAGCTACAATTTACCTCATCGAAAAATAGAATGAAACAAACGGATTATAATAGCTAAAATAAGCCTGTTGACGTATGTCTTGGTCGGCCTCACCTTAACCTGGCAGTTTTTGCAGTCCGACCAAATTTATAAAAAAATCATCAAAATTTTTTTATCGAAAAATCGTATGAAACTGGTATGGTACGATGGCTGCCTTTGAGGACAGTAAAAAAAAAGTTGTCGGCCAAGTCCTGTGTTGGCAGGTTCCTGTGTCCGACCAATTTTGTGGTACCACGTGAGAGCTACAATTTTACCTCATCGAAAAATAGAATGAAACAAACGGATTATAATAGCTAAAATAAGCCTGTTGACGTATGTCTTGGTCGGCCTCACCTTAACCTGGCAGTTTTTGCAGTCCGACCAAATTTATAAAAAAATCATCAAAATTTTTTTATCGAAAAATCGTATGAAACTGGTATGGTACGATGGCTGCCTTTGAGGACAGTAAAAAAAAAGTTGTCGGCCAAGTCCTGTGTTGGCAGGTTCCTGTGTCCGACCAATTTTGTGGTACCACGTGAGAGCTACAATTTTACCTCATCGAAAAATAGAATGAAACAAACGGATTATAATAGCTAAAATAAGCCTGTTGACGTATGTCTTGGTCGGCCTCACCTTAACCTGGCAGTTTTTGCAGTCCGACCAAATTTATAAAAAAAACATCAAAACATTTTTATCGAAAAATCGTATGAAACTTGTATGGTACGATAGCTGCCTTTGAGGACAGTAAAAAAAAAGTGGTTGGCCAAATCCTGTGTTGGCAGGTTCCTGTGTCCGACCAATTTTGTGGTACCACGTGTTGGGTTATTACCGGGTCGATGATGAAAACTAATACTTGTACCAATATTTTAACTTTATTCATTTGTTATAAACATAATAACAACCAATTTACAATCAAATATTCAAGACGTCTTCACTCTAACTTGTCCGTACTCGAACTGGTCACTTGTCACTGGTATACCCCCTTTTTATTACAATTCAACATGGCGGGAACCAGTGACAAGTATGAGTCAATTGATACTCTTTTATAAATTATTCATAAACAAAAGTAAGAATGATCAAAATATAAGCTATTAATAAATAATGATCCTTACAGCTCGGTCATCCTGTTTGAGGCGAGACCCTTCGCCAAACCTTAATATAAAATAGTTAAAAATAATGATAAAAATAAAGACAAATTTATGAAAATAATGAATCAAAATGTATACATTAAAACAAACCAAGATTCACTGATCCAATATTACTATGTGAATGATATTTATGCACATAATATGCATATTAAATAATAATAAGTAACAAGAGAAAATAAAATTACAAACACGTAATACTCATGTGCACTCATGATTGCACGATATATACTATTAATAAGATTATAATTATAATGTGTATTATTGTTAATTATTAGGCATTACTAAAATGATAATTAATGATAATTAGGAAATAGGTGGCCGGTACCAGAACATAATATTATTAATCGTTCAAACTATGGTTTTCGAAGAATTTTCACAAGTCTGTTATCAAGGTTATAGAAACTATATGTCATCATAGAAACGAATAAATTGAATTAGTTCGGCCTGCAGAAATATAACAAAATATTAAACAATAGAAAATTCATACGATAAGCGTAATAGACGGTACACTATGTTTCATTATGTAATAGTAAGATTACGCAGTCTAGCATTATTAAGTTTTCTTTAACACTTGTTAAATTTCAATAATTATGATCAAGAAATATAATATAATATACGTACACAACACCATTCACT
The DNA here is from genome assembly GCF_910591565.1 of Cydia splendana. Taxonomy (NCBI): domain Eukaryota; kingdom Metazoa; phylum Arthropoda; class Insecta; order Lepidoptera; family Tortricidae; genus Cydia; species Cydia splendana. Next base: position 20,967,269 of record NC_085965.1, on the reverse strand, counting down.
TTCGCACGTAAATATTCAAACCGCTATACATGGATCACTTCCCCAACAGAAGATAGTTGCGTCACCGCGGGTTGCGCCGTCTGCCTAACCGACGCCGGACGTTCTCATTAACTGCAATGGTGCCACGGACCACGCAAGCTCTGCCCACTGCGATAGTGCCGTCGACACATCTGAAGCTGTCCTCGATGATGATGCCGCCAATCACGCTGATGCTGCGCAACACGGGGCACCGGATCTCGTGCCGCTACTAGCCGCAGCTTCGCGTGCCATGATGCCAGCATTCGAAGACTCTGCGGTGTAGTCAACGATCGTACTTCTGCGTAGAAGCACCTTAGTTCTGCTAAGGAACAGGAATGTCATCACCCTGGCCATCTCACCTAGGCACTCCTGGGTCGGAAGTGATTCCACACCCCGACCCTCTCACCTGGGCACTCCTGGGTGGTAATGGAATACCAAACCCTGGCCCTTTCACCTGGACGCTCCTGGGTCGTTCTGAAACTTTCAAGACTTTCTTTAGATATATGAAATTAAAACTTCCTTTTTTAAATTATTATTGAATACTCGTGGTTTTATTTCATTGATTTATTTAATCATTAATCTTTATAGTTATATCGATTTAAGCATGTTATGAATTTATTGTTTCACGTTTCAATTATTTTAGTACATAAACGACATGGCTACCAAATTGTACCTAATTTGTATTAATTATTATAATATTTGTAAATAAAATAGTCCACAATTCACTATATCATGTATTGCGCAATAAGGTTTAATAATGAAAATAGGGCATAAGTGTCACATCTCTATAAAGAATGCATGGTTCTGATTTTATATCTTCGGGCCCAGCCCGTAGTTGACATGAATGCAATCATAAAAGTGACATATTATGTATTTTTTGTTTGGGCTACTGATTATCTGATGATATAATATGTTGATTTAAATTAACACAAACTTTTGATATTACTTCGAACGTTACCTGTTGCCAACGATTTTTTTTATTAAGATATCTTCGTGTAGAGGTAGTTCTATTAACCTGCTATTATCAACAGTCAAAGTTTTATATTTTAATATGAATGCGACCGACTAATCCTCATTCGAACCGCTTACACGCCTTAGGTCATAAATATAGCCATTAAAGATCCATCAAGTAGGTATAAGAACATAAACTAAGTAACCGTTAGGTTTTATAAATTTGAATGAACGAATGAATAATTTTATTACAGAACTTCGTAACTTCATTACAAGAACAAATTCCTCATCACATAAAATGGATTTAAACATCAGACATAAACTAGTTAATTAATTATTCCACATGAATGATGAACATCTACATTGCGATTTATTTTTAAAAGTATTTGGTCATTATAACAATACTCTTAGCGAATCTAGATCGAATAATATTATGGGACATGCGCTCACATCGACGGCCGGACGCAACTGAGGCGCGCGCAGGCGGTGCGCACGTATTTACGCAACGGTTGGAGCGAGATGGAAGACAGGGCGTGCTACTCTCGAAAGCGACATTCTCCGCGGTAGTCCTGAATTGCTGTATTTTCTACTACCCACTTCATGCAACCGGCGATTGTGAGCGGGATAGAAAATATGCCATCGCACTCTAATAGAGAGGCGCGATTTACGTCAAAGGGTAGATTAGATTCTGCAGTTCTAAGATACCTATCTTTCTGATTTTCGTAGGTTTAGGAATAGTATATAAGACGACGATACATTTCAATAAATGTTCATTATTTAATAGTGTCCGACCGAAACATGTTTTTTTGCCGAAACCGAAACCGAAACCGAATGTTCGGCTTTGGCTCTAGTTTCGGCCGAAACCGAAACCGAAACCGAACCTTTTGTAGACTTGTTAAAATCGTTGAAAAAATGTTATAAAACCGCCTTTACAGACATATTATGGGGCTGTCAACACCCAATGTCCTTGAAATTGATGTTACTTGAGCAGTTTTGTAAGAAATTTACTAGAGTTAGACCAAGATAATTCTGCAACGATTTTGATAACACACGCAGATCAAGTGTTATTTTAAACGTCAAAACTTCTATGAAATTATGACGTAAGTATAAATAACATTTGCACTAGTTGCACTGCGTATGCTATCAAAATAATTGCAGAATTTTCTTGGTCTAACTCTATTCATTCACCAGTCAAATCAACATGTAGATACAGGGTCAACCAAAAACGCGAGCGCAGCGAGCGCGAATTTTTTGTTGACAATATCGCAAGGCCGGGTACCGATCTTCACCTGGGCCTAAACGTCCGCAGTGCCCCAGTGAGGCGAACTTTCATGCGAAGTCAAAGCCGTGCTTCAGGCTTCAGGATAAGTAGTTGAGCACAGACTCCAACCAATGTCCATTGTATTAAAAGCGAGATATTTCCTTGAGCGCTGGTGGCCTAGCGGTAAGAGCGTGCGACTTTCAATCCGAAGGTCGCAAGGTACAAACCCCGGCTCGTACGAGTCAGTTTTTCGGAACTTATATACGAAAAATCATTTGATATTTACTATTTGCTTTTCGGTGAAGGAAAAACATAGTGAGGAAGCCGGACTAGTGCCGATAAGGCCTAGTTTACTCTCTGGGTTCAAAGGTCAGTCTGATGGCAGTCGCTTTCGTAAAAGCTAGTGCCTACGCCAATTCTTGGGATTAGTTATCAATTGGACCCCAGGCTCCCATGAGCCGTGGCAAAAATTCCGGGATTAGGCGAGGAAGATGATGAGTTTTCTTATTATTCCTTTGCCCTGGCCCAGTAACATGCGACAGTGTGCTATCTCATTTACTCCGATACAATTAGACAGTGTGCGCGTTATAGGTATTAACAGCCTCTTAAGACTGCGTCGACCGTCTAGTGGCGCCCTCATTAGTGGAATTGTGTTTTATAATAAACCAATTAATTTCTGTACCTATACATGAATCAGTATATGTAGGTACATATTAATATTGTTGTCCTACTTATTCCCCAATTTTTGGTCTTTGTCACATAGTTTAGTTTCATAGTACGAAGTACCATTTCGTAAGTTTCGGCTCGGCCGAAAGGTTCGGCCGTTTTTTGGCCGAAACCGAAACTACAGCCGAAACATGATTTTTTGGCCGAAACTGGCCGAAACCGAAACCGAAACCGAACCTTCGGTCGGACACTATTATTTAACTGACCATACCGCTGCTATCATTGCTCCTCCTGCCTGGACCCCCATATCTGGTGACCCGTCGACGCCTAGAAGATGTCTGACAACGAGGATGGAGCTCAAGACAAGCGAAAAATGGAAAAAGAAAACCTGCAAGAACCAAATACAGCATCGAATGCGCTACATCTGCAGCTGCCGTCATCAAGCTACGATCTCGCCGGAATCTCCATCCAGTCCAAGTTACTACCGTTTTGGCGCGAGCATCCACGTTTATGGTTTGCGCAGTTTGAAGCTATCGTTGAACCTCTGAAGACAAGTGATGACCAGAAATTTCGATATGCACTCGGCGTTATGCAAGCAGCTGATATTCAACAAGTTAGCGACATCATTCTTAAGCCGCCATCCACTGGCAAGTACAACGCGCTGAAAACTCGTCTCCTTTCTGTCTACGAAGAATCTGCGTCCAGGCAATTCCAGAAGCTTATCAGCGGTCTCGAGCTAGGGGAACAGAAGCCAACACAGCTTTTAAGACGAATGCGAGAGCTAGGCAAGAATATGGTACCAGACGACGGTTTGAAGGTCATGTGGATGAATCAACTCCCAGTACAAGTACGCACAGTTCTTTCTGTCAACAACGAGTCATCACTAGATATTCTCGCCGCCATGGCCGACAAGATGTTAGAGCACGCCGAGCCAGTCACCGTTGCTGCAGTCACACAAGCCACAGACTTTCAAGCCCCGCAAAGCAGCCAAAACACATTTTTTGAGAAGTTATCCCAGAAGCTCGACAGTTTAACACTCGAAATTGCAGCCCTTCGGTCCGGCGGCCGGCAACGCTATCGCCGTCCCTTTCGCTCTCGCAGCCGTTCCCGTTCGAGATCTATGGCGGCGCATGGAACTTCACGCAATCCAGGTGATCCTGGATGGCTCTGCAGATATCACTTCAGATTCGGAGACAAAGCACGAAGATGTGAATCGCCGTGTAGCAAGAAAACTAGCTCATCGGAAAACTAATGCCTACACCGACTCTGGCGGGCCTCGGTGTACCTTCAGTCAGCAACCGCCTATGTGTCATCGATCGCAACTCTCGAGAACGTTACCTCGTCGACACTGGCGCCGAAATATCTGTACTATCGTCGCATCACAAGAAAAACCAGTTATCAAGCACCTACAAGCTTTACGCCGCAAACGACACGCCGATAAAGACCTATGGAGAGAAAACGATCACTCTCAACTTGGGGCTACGGCGCGACTACCGTTGGACGTTTATCGTGGCTGCCATCAAGACCTCAATCCTCGGAGCTGATTTCCTTCGGCACTACAAGCTGCTACCTGACCTGGATCAAAAGAAGCTCATCGATAAAACCACTAAACTCCAAGTCAACGCGTTAACAGTTCGAAGTACTCAAGAAACCGTCTATTTGATCAGCAGCAATCAAGCTTACTACGAGATTCTCAAGCAGTATCCTAATGTACTACGACCAATGTCTTTGAAAACGCCGGCCAAGCACAACGTGCAACATTTCATCGAGACTACGGGCCCCCCACTCTTCGCCAGGGCACGCCCACTGCCGCCCGACAAATATGCAGCGGCGAAGGCCGAATTCGAACGCTTGATGGAAATGGGCATCTGTCAACCCTCAAACAGCCCCTGGGCAAGTCCACTGCACGTTGTCAAGAAGAAAGATGGTTCTCTACGTGTATGCGGCGACTATAGACGTCTGAACGCCGTAACGCAACCCGATCGCTATCCGTTACCTCGAATTCAAGATTTTACATACCAGTTGCACAATAAGAAGATTTTTTCTAAATTAGACCTGAAGATGGCGTATTTTTGGATACCCATGAACAAAGAAGACGCGCAGAAAACTTCAATAATCACACCGTTCGGGTTGTTCCAGTTTAACTCAATGACGTTCGGGCTCCGTAACTCAAGCCAAACATTCCAACGATTCATGCACGACGTTCTACGAGGCATAGATGGCTGTTTCTGCTACGTCGATGATCTTCTCCTGTCCTCTGAAAATGAAGAAGAACACAAAACACTGCTTCGACAAGTCCTGGAACGCCTAGATAAATACGGCGTAACTCTCAATGTCGATAAATGCGAGTTCGGACGAAGAAAAATCAACTTCCTTGGCTATGAAGTATCACCCGACGGCATCAGTCCCACTCAAGAACGGATCGAAGCAATAGCGAATTACCCAAAGCCGAAGACAGTCTGTGAGCTGAGAAGATTTCTAGGCATGTTAAATTTCTACCGTGACTGCCTACCACATCAAGCGGAACTTCAGTCTCAACTCAACAAGTATCTGCACAACTCCAAGAAAAATGACAAGACTCCTATCGAATGGAACACCGAGTCAGATGAAGCTTTCAAGAAATGCCGCCAAAGCATATTGGAAGCAACTACGCTATCATATCCAGTTCACGGCGCTCCTCTATGTATCATGAGTGATGCATCAGACCACAGCGTAGGAGGAGCAGTCCAACAGAAAGTTGATGATGTTTGGAAACCTCTGGCATTTTTCTCGAAGGCACTGAGTCCGACGCAACGCCGCTACAGTGTGTATGATCGCGAACTCCTAGCGATTTACATGGCTGTAAAGCACTTCAGACGACTTATAGAAGGCAATGACGTCATCGGCTACACGGACCACAGACCACTTACGCATGCACTTACGCGAGCACCGAGCAGCAGCGACACTCCGAGACGCGAGCGCCAACTGCACTTCATTAGCCAATTTTGTTCGAGCATCCAGTATATCCCAGGCGACAAAAACAACATCGCTGACGCCTTATCACGAATCGAAGAAATACAATGTCCTTCCGCCATCGATTTTGACAAGTTAGCCACCGACCAGCGCACCGATGAAGAACTAACAAAATTGAAAACTCAAGAAAATCTGAAGTTCACTGAAGTCACGTTACCAGCCATCAATCGACCAATCACGTGTGAGCTCTCAACTGGCACACCGCGACCGTACTTACCTATCGCTTATCGTTATGCGGCCTACAAAGCGCAACACGGTATAAGCCACTCAGGTGTACGCGCAACGAGGAGACTTATGGCATCTAAGTTCTTTTGGCCAGCAATGAACAGAGACGTCGCACTTTGGACTCGAGCATGCATTGGATGTCAACGAGCTAAAATACATCGTCACGTGATTCCACCTATCGGCGAGTTCCCGCCATCTCAACGTTTCGAGCATCTGCATATCGATATCGTGGGACCCCTAAGAATATCAAATGATTATCGATATTGCGTCACAATGATCGACCGCTGCACGAAGTGGCCCGAGGCAATACCAGTACGTGACATAACAGCTGAAGTTGTCGCTAAAGTCTTGTACGAGCACTGGATTACGAGATTTGGATGTCCGCTACGCATCACGTCAGATCAAGGTCGTACCTTTGAGTCAAACCTTTTCAACGCTCTCCTGAAGAAGCTTGGGACTACGAGAATACGTACCACTGCCTACCACCCTCAGGCGAATTCTCAAGTGGAGAGGCTACACCGCACCTTGAAAGCCGCTCTTATGGCAAGGGGCGAAAGTTCAAGATGGTCCGAAGAGCTGCCTACAGTTTTATTTGGATTACGAGCCGCATTACGCAGCGATAACAACCTAAGCCCTGCATTGATGACGTATGGATCTCCACTACGCATGCCAGCTGATTTCTTCGTACCTACAAAGTCGACGATTGAAGATGCAGAGTTTGTACGACGTTTGTCAGAGATAATGTCATCACTTGTTCCTGTAACCCGGACGCACGCCACGCAATGGAGACCTTTCGTGCATAAGGACCTTGCGTCGTGCACTCACGTATTCGTGCGTAATGACACCGTGCGACCCCCGCTCACACCACCATATGACGGTCCGTTCGAGGTTCTCAAACGCTACGACAAGTATTTCAAGATACAAATGCCACAACGAACTACTGTCGTCACTATTGAGCGTCTGAAGCCAGCCTACATCTACAATGAAGACGTCACAAGCGACAGCCAGCCTTCTGCATCTAGCCCAGACACTCAGACGTATGTGACGAGATCGGGCAGAGTCACGAAACGTATTCGCTTCGCTTGAGAGGGAGTGCTATGGGACATGCGCTCACATCGACGGCCGGACGCAACTGAGGCGCGCGCAGGCGGTGCGCACGTATTTACGCAACGGTTGGAGCGAGATGGAAGACAGGGCGTGCTACTCTCGAAAGCGACATTCTCCGCGGTAGTCCTGAATTGCTGTATTTTCTACTACCCACTTCATGCAACCGGCGATTGTGAGCGGGATAGAAAATATGCCATCGCACTCTAATAGAGAGGCGCGATTTACGTCAAAGGGTAGATTAGATTCTGCAGTTCTAAGATACCTATCTTTCTGATTTTCGTAGGTTTAGGAATAGTATATAAGACGACGATACATTTCAATAAATGTTCATTATTTAACTGACCATACCGCTGCTATCATTGCTCCTCCTGCCTGGACCCCCATAATATTCATGTTACAAAGTGACTAAGAAATACTATGTTTGTTTTTTTTTCAACAGGTTTTATCTGAACCAACAAGTTTATTATTGTAGTTGAGTTTGAATACCAAATATTTAATTTCCAGCTATAGTCGTGATTTTTTTTTTATTTTTCAGAAACTAAAGTCTAATAGGTATTACGGTGCATTTGTTATCCTAATTCCTTATTCGGACATATCTAAAGAATTAATGATAATACTAATTAAATCAGATTCGACAATTAATGCACGTAATTCTAATTATGTATGTATGCTTGGAGTATGTTTATTATTACAATTATTCTGGTTTAACGAAAATAAGACTTATTTATAATACTATTTTACTAGATCGAGATATTCGTACATAATTAATGTGAGACAAATTAAGAACCGTTTTCTGAAGCCTCATTAAATAAAAACTATATATTTAATTTTTGTAACTTTATAACTTGTATTGAAATTGACATTCAAATAAATGGGACTTTCTTATGAATTATCGATTATCGAACACGGTATTAGAATACATATAAAAATATGTAAATTCACATATGCATAATAATCATGTTTAATTGTCAAGTAATATTGAACAGTTTGACAGTATATTAAAAGCGAAGCACCTTATCAATTATTATTTGATATATAAAAGTTCATAATGATGTTGTACTATGGTGGTTTAAATAATGGAAGAAATGAGTTCCCGTGTAAATTTAAAAGCTTTACTTATGAATTAATGTTCGCAAGAAAATGGAATAGAACCTCCGCAGAGACTGGCAGCTTATAATTTTACCTATAAAAAAGTTAGCGTATGTCTTTTGTTTTTTTTGCTTGTCAAATTTTATACTCATTTTTCCACAATAGAAGATTAAACATCTTATTTTATAAACTGGAGTTTTTCACTACTATAAACCCGTTAGACCCGTAAACATGGTCCACACGAACCGGGTGTAAATAAAGGAACCAGAATTTATTGAAGGACCGAAGGGAAATACCTATAAATTACCAATTTGTCACTGAGGATGTTATGACTGCTGAGGCTGTGATGAAGAAATTCACCGGGACATCGGAATCCGCCAGTGTTGAGTGTGTTAGGATTTATGATTAGAACCAGCACTCGTTATTAAGGTAGTGTAAATAGGTAGGATTTATAGTGTACTCCAGGTTAGTGAATATTTTATTATAAAGTGTACCTATTTGGTAGTTATATGAGTCAGATTCATTTGTAATTTAGTTCGTTGTAATTATTTAAAATGTGATATTGTCAACGCAACTTCTGACCGTTAATTTGCCGTTATTCGTGTACTCCTAATCTGTTCACTTGAGACTATTGTCATTTATATTTAATTTCATGTGTATTGTGGACTAATTTTATCTGTATTATTTTTAAACAGGAATTATTTTACTAGGGATTATTTTTTATTAATTGCATTATAAATTGTTTACATTACAAGGTGTACGTACACCAGCTTCCCAAAAATGGTTGACGAAAAGGATTTAGTTCGCAAAAGAGGCAGTTATAAAGGTCAACTCACCTTATTTACTACATACCTAGGCAAAGTGAAGGAGTCGTCATTAACTCAAACTGAAGCTAGTCAATTGCAGTTGCGTATAGGTAAGATTGAGGCATTGTATGCACTTTATGATGATGTACAGACACAGTTAGAGTGCAACAGTGAAAGTTTAGATGGACATATGACAGAGCGAGATGAGTTCCAAAATAGCTACTTCTCTGTACTCTCGCGGGCCCAGGATATGCTCAACAATTTTAATAAAAAACGTGACGAGTTTGAGTCATGTAGTAATCGTGGGTCGCGAAGTGGTGCGAATCGTAAACTGGTTAAGCTGCCAACTATTCAGTTACCGAAATTTCAGGGTTCATACGAGAATTGGCTAGGCTTCAGAGATACTTTCACAAGTCTGATCCATTCTAACGATGATATCGATAACATTAATAAATTCCATTATTTAAGAGCATCGTTGGAAGGATCTGCGGCGTTGATTATTAATTCTATTGAGTTTTCTGGTAGCAATTATGAGGTGGCGTGGACACTCTTGTGTGAGCGGTACGATAACAAGAGTTTGTTATTACAAAACCATGTATCTGCTTTATTTAACATCGAGCCGATCATCAAGGAGTCGTCAGTGCATTTAAAACGTATTATTGACCACGTAAACAAAAATCTGAGATGCTTAGAATCCCTAGGTGAGCCTGTCAAACATTGGGACACGCTCCTTATTCACATTATTAGCAACAAATTAGACGCTACGACATTTCGTGAGTGGGAGGAACATAAAGGAAGCTTTGATAAGACTGTGCCTATTTCATTTGATAATTTTATCACTTTTATGCGTAATCGTGCAGACTTGATTGAAACCTTAGAGTTATCGAGCGCATCAGGAGCCGGTCAATCTAGTCAGCCGGCTAAAATCGCATCTAAACATAGGGTTTTGCTTTCTATTCAACCCACTGAACACTGTGTCACTTCTCAGTCTCAGTTATGTCCGAAATGTAATGGTGAGCATAGCTTAAATAACTGCTCTCAGTTTCTCGCGTTAAGCAATATCGAGCGGCTTAACTTGCTGCCGAATTATAAAGTTTGTTTTAATTGCTTCCGACGAGATCACTATGCAAACCATTGCAAGGAGGCAGGTTGTGGAATATGCAAGCGCAAGCATAATTCACTCGTTCATGTCACAGAGCATACGCAAACAACGGAATCAAGTTCGTGCGAGCGGCCTGCGTCGCCGGCATCAACGGCGTCGGCGCCGGCTGCCGCCTCCGTTCTTGCATTATCGGCTCGCATGCGAGTCACAACTCCACATTCGAATGCATCTGAACCAGACGTCGGACTACTAACAACTGCATTGATTAAAGTATATGGGCATGACAATCGCGAGATCATAGCCAGAGCAGTTTTAGATAATGGTAGTGCGTCTTGTTTTGTGACTGAGAAGATGTGTCGGCAGTTAAATTTACATACTAATCGTGTAAATAAATCGGTTACAGGCATAAACAAATTAAAGTCTCACGTAGGTAAAATGTGCCAGGTGCCAATTAAATCGTTGGATGACACCTACTCGACTTATTTAAATTGTTCTGTTTTGCCATCAATATCTGACGAAATGCCTTATCAAAAGATGGAGATATCACGAATGAATATTCCGTCTAGCATCCGTTTAGCTGACCCTAACTTTTATAAGCCATCCGAGGTTGATATCTTGATTGGGGCTGACCATTTTTGGAACTTGTTAGGGTCGCATAAAATTGAATTAAGCGATGGACAGACGATACTATTTGAGACTAAATTAGGGTATATAGTTGCAGGCCCAACAAACAGCGGTCAAGTATCGGCTCCTTCGCGAATTAATTGTTATTTTACGAATGTCACCTCTTGCGCTAGTAATAGATTGCTTGACGATGAGACTCGAACCCAACTCACGCGGTTCCAGCAGCCTGCCAAGGCCTGTACCAAACAATCTCATCATTCCTCGAACAGGAAATTAGTTAGAAAGCATTTCACTACTAGGATTTTCACTAGGCAAGAAGACTAAATATTCTCTTAAATGTAAATTTAAAGTTAAAGAAAAACCCTAGTGTTCTGAGATTTTACTTATTACAATAGCAACTAATTAGCACAGCTATTATTACTTACGTTTTTAAATATGTAAACTCATTAGTGTACCTACTTTGGCTCTTAGTAGACTAAGACTTAAAAAAGTGCTATATAGGCATTTTTCGTATGTTTTCGTACTATGTATATAGGTACTATCTACTGCTAGCAGGTGACTTAACCAGTATTATTTAGTATTTACTTGCTAGCATTAATTACTCATTATTTAAGTTATATACTGTACATCATTTATGGATGGATGCAGTGAGTCTTAAACTTATTTATCAAAGCGCAGCTGTGATTCGCAAGCTAATGCTGCAGCAATGATGGCATTATTATTTTCTAATGTTAGTTCTGCGTGTCCTCCTTTACATTGGAGTTTCATGGGAAGCTGGGGTAAAGTCAACCACATTTTATTTAAGGAGTGCTGGGTATTGTAACATAATGTTTATCGTCGATGACCTCAACACTGGTTTGGTTGCCACTTCCCACTGATTTGAATTTCGTCCCACCCAGAAGAATTGCTGCCATTTATTTCAAGAATGCTGCAAGGCTGCTGCTACCACTCCATCGGTGACCGCCCTCTTTCGTCAGTGTCGGTTCATGACCTCGAGGAGTACGCTACATTGGCCAGTCTATTAGCGTTGAACAATTGTGACAGCAGTCAAATCAAGCAGGAAGCATTGGAATCTTCCACCAGAGCCTGAGTGATACACACTCAAGCGTTGCAACTTGACGACGTTATGCTCTTAGAAGAGAAGATACCTCTTCAGTAACTCGGCGATCTGCTGTTATGATGTACTTGCATCCTGGGTTGAGCAGTTTGGGTTGAAAGGCAAGCTTTCAACGCCCGGGGGCATGTTCGCAAGAAAATGGAATAGAACCTCCGCAGAGACTGGCAGCTTATAATTTTACCTATAAAAAAGTTAGCGTATGTCTTTTGTTTTTTTTGCTTGTCAAATTTTATACTCATTTTTCCACAATAGAAGATTAAACATCTTATTTTATAAACTGGAGTTTTTCACTACTATAAACCCGTTAGACCCGTAAACAATTAAACATAACAACATTTATTTCTTTTGCAGAGAATTTACCGTATATTCCTCAGTAATAACCATTGGTTTTATACATATTTTACATTATGAATGTCTAATCTCTATGGCTCACGCGCCCAGCCAAGTTCAAGTTGAACATTAAGAAAACGGGCATCATTAATCTACTCGTATATCGATTTCCATTACATGTAATTTTATATTTACGAACGAGCGATAATCGTTGTTTCCTTTATTAATCAAGTGTCGTTATCTATTTCCTTCGTCTCTTTTTTTTTGTAAATATAAAAGTATTATTACAATCTTAGGATTTTAGCAACTCGTGTATAACACACATAATATGATATTTCATACCGTTTTAATCTAAACTGCACTCAGATGAGAACTCAACATATTAGTAATAGACGTGTAGAAATTTTATTAATTTTTCTTTGCTTATTATTACTGTTTATTATGTTTTTATGATTAAATTATACTGATATATGGTTGACTAATTATTTTAAATTGTTGTAAATATAATTATGAAAGTTGGAATAAAAGTGTATTCATCCACGCGCGTCAAGTCTCACACGTTCATCCACGCGCATTAAAGTCTCACACGTCCATCCACGTGCGTTGTATATTGTGTATACCTACACAAACACATCGATTCCACAAGATTAACATGGCGCTTCTTATCTACTGATACTAGTGTCTGCACATACGTCATCGACTCTTTATATGAAAACTACTCAACGTATAGCTCTGACTCTATACATATGGCTCTACATATGGCTCTACATATGGCTCTACATATGGCTCTACATATGGCTCTACATATGGCTCTACATATGGCTCTACATATGGCTCTACATATGGCTCTACATATGGCTCTACATAAGACTCTACATAAGACTCTACATAAGACTCTACATAAGACTCTACATAAGACTCTACATAAGACTCTACATAAGACTCTACATAAGACTCTACATAAGACTCTACATAAGACTCTACATAAGACTCTACATAAGACTCTACATAAGACTCTACATAAGACTCTACATAAGACTCTACATAAGACTCTACATAAGACTCTACATAAGACTCTACATAAGACTCTACATAAGACTCTACATAAGACTCTACATAAGACTCTACATAAGACTCTACATAAGACTCTACATAAGACTCTACATAAGACTCTACATAAGACTCTACATAAGACTCTACATAAGACTCTACATAAGACTCTACATAAGACTCTACATAAGACTCTACATAAGACTCTACATAAGACTCTACATAAGACTCTACATAAGACTCTACATAAGACTCTACATAAGACTCTACATAAGACTCTACATAAGACTCTACATAAGACTCTACATAAGACTCTACATAAGACTCTACATAAGACTCTACATAAGACTCTACATAAGACTCTACATAAGACTCTACATAAGACTCTACATAAGACTCTACATAAGACTCTACATAAGACTCTACATAAGACTCTACATAAGACTCTACATAAGACTCTACATAAGACTCTACATAAGACTCTACATAAGACTCTACATAAGACTCTACATAAGACTCTACATAAGACTCTACATAAGACTCTACATAAGACTCTACATAAGACTCTACATAAGACTCTACATAAGACTCTACATAAGACTCTACATAAGACTCTACATAAGACTCTACATAAGACTCTACATATGACTCTACATATGACTCTACATATGACTCTACATATGACTCTACATATGACTCTACATATGACTCTACATATGACTCTACATATGACTCTACATATGACTCTACATATGACTCTACATATGACTCTACATATGACTCTACATATGACTCTACATATGACTCTACATATGACTCTACATATGACTCTACATATGACTCTACATATGACTCTACATATGACTCTACATATGACTCTACATATGACTCTACATATGACTCTACATATGACTCTACATATGACTCTACATATGACTCTACATATGACTCTACATATGACTCTACATATGACTCTACATATTACGCATAAGCGTAGTTTTAAGTTACAACTTTTCAGTACTACACGCAACTTCAAAGATATCCACAGAATACACTATTATTCCAATTAAGGTCCTTTGTTTTTCATTTAGGTACCTAAGTATGATTTGAATTTACTACTATTACAGAAAAACAAAAATAATAAAAATGTAGCAAACGATACTGTCCTGTCAGATAAAACACAGGAGATTATTAGTGGTTTGCAAGACTTAACGTCATTCAAAATATTCACATCCTATAAATAAAGGGGTAAATGAGTTTCTAAATGTTTAAAGTATGCGTAGCTCGCAATCAAATATTATATCAAATAGTTAAGCATATCGATGTCCCATCGACCTCGCATTTCTCCATGATCATCATGGTAACACACATACATTTATATACATTGATTAAGTACTCGTGCCAAAATTACTGGCCCTTACAAGGTTGTTATGATAAAAAACTGATTACATTAAGACTTGATGACATACAGTCATACAGTCTAAACAAAAGGTGACAGGTTATTAAATTGAATCCATTGAGATGCAAGTTCACGATATCTAGTATGTGTAAATTGACACAAAAAATACTTAATGCTCAGCGCACAAAGTTACGAGTTACGTATCTTGAGGAGTGTGCAATAGAAAAACAATAGAAAAATATTACATAAGTACATTCGTTAACGAGTTACTACTCGTGTATTCAACAAACGACATACGCTCCATAACATGGAGATTTAATATAGATGTATGTTCATACCAGAGTTGGGCAAAATTAGTTAAATTAAATAAAATGAGAATGGTAACGTTAGTTTAAATAACGGCAACTTATTTTGTCAATTTATCATGAGTTTACCAATTAGCTTGAATTCGACATGACACACTTATGAATTTATCATCGACATGGTTTTGGAAGTATTTTAATTATTCGAGCAGATGGTTATCATGGTTATTCAAAGTAACGTTTTAGTTGATAAAGTTAGAATAAGGTTCGTTTTACGACCGCTACTTCCTTTATTCCTTATGAAATCATTTGACTGAGCTTTATTTTAGTTTAATCACAGATTGCAATTATAAGTGCCCAACTCTGATTCATACTATTAATACGTTTAATATCCGATATGTCATAAAGGTGTTGTATTTCCATACAAGAAGGGAAAATAATTATAACTACGTGTTCTAGTAATTTAGCTTCATCGAGGCTTTCATAAGTAATGCTGCGTTGGGCAGCGTCGCTGAATGAAAACCGATATCGGTATAAAAGCACTAGGTTAAAAAAAAAACCATGTTAATAGCTAATAGCACTAGGTACACAAGTTACATAACGTAACCCTGCATTATGGTTTCCAATTTGGACTTAGATCGTCACGTTATTTTCTTTTAAATAATGTATCGTCTTGTCGGTCTTGTGCGCATGGAATCGCAATATTATGTATAAACTTACATAGTGACCAGAATGATTTCAAAGTGAAGTTCCGAAAGGTCATATATTATAATGCCCAACATTTTAATAAAAGCAATATCTTAGATGCATTCGTAACAATATTACGTTATACACTGACGCCAATCGCGTTTAAAATCTTCATACTAGAGGCATTGCTAATACAAACTCAACAGGGGTTTACTTCAGAGGTATTCAATTGGCAAGATTTAATTTTTAGTTTACTCATCGGTGTCACGGTTACAAAGCCAGTGTATTCATACAATTTTAGTACCGCAAACTGACCTCAAAAGGTGCAACAGATCGTAAATCTTAATGTACATAAAACAATATCCTACTGTAGTTTGCTACTACAGTTGTACTATGCTATTTTGCTACGCAACAAAACTAAATAATGAGTCCTTAGCCTGAGTTTGAAATAATCGATGTGGTACACCATCATACAATCGAGTTTGATAATATAGAAACATTATAATGACATTCGATCTAATTTTCACTGACTCATATGTAATATTCAAAAACGCTTAAATGACAACTGTAGATTTTAAATTTCATATTTTTATTATAAGTGAGACTACCTGGCATCCGTTCGTACGTTCTTTCTACACATACATATACCAAAATTGGGCAAATCATCATCATGATCGTTAATAATATATACAGTATATTTAATACAGATATGACGGTAGGTTCTTAAACCAATTTTATTTAAAATGAAAGGGAGTAAAAAAAATATATAAAGAAATGACTTACCAAAATTTAATACACTTTCCGGTAAACATAGTTTACTCACTGATACAAACGAAAAAGAAAAGGAAACCTTACGTTCGTGCGGCGTGGCAAAAATCCTATCGATTTTTGTTAGATCCAACTTCTGAAATTGTTGGGTTATTACCGGGTCGATGATGAAAACTAATACTTGTACCAATATTTTAACTTTATTCATTTGTTATAAACATAATAACAACCAATTTACAATCAAATATTCAAGACGTCTTCACTCTAACTTGTCCGTACTCGAACTGGTCACTTGTCACTGGTATACCCCCTTTTTATTACAATTCAACATGGCGGGAACCAGTGACAAGTATGAGTCAATTGATACTCTTTTATAAATTATTCATAAACAAAAGTAAGAATGATCAAAATATAAGCTATTAATAAATAATGATCCTTACACACGTGAGAGCTACAATTTACCTCATCGAAAAATAGAATGAAACAAACGGATTATAATAGCTAAAATAAGCCTGTTGACGTATGTCTTGGTCGGCCTCACCTTAACCTGGCAGTTTTTGCAGTCCGACCAAATTTATAAAAAAATCGTATGAAACTTGTATGGTACGATAGCTGCCTTTGAGGACAGTAAAAAAAAAGTGGTCGGCCAAATCCTGTGTTGGTAGTTCCTGTGTCCGTCCAATTTTGTGGTACCACGTGAGAGCTACAATTTACCTCATCGAAAAATAGAATGAAACAAACGGATTATAATAGCTAAAATAAGCCTGTTGACGTATGTCTTGGTCGGCCTCACCTTAACCTGGCAGTTTTTGCAGTACGACCAAATTTATAAAAAAATCATCAAAAATTTTTTTATCGAAAAATCGTATGAAACTGTTATGGTACGATAGCTGCCTTTGAGGACAGTAAAACAAAAAAGTGGTCGGCCAAATCCTGTGTTGGCAGGTTCCTGTGTCCGACCAATTTTGTGGTACCACGTGAGAGCTACAATTTACCTCATCGAAAAATAGAATGTAACAAACGGATTATAATACCTAAAATAAACCTGTTGACGTATGGCTTGGTCGGCCTCACCGTAGCCTGGCAGTTTTTGCAGTCCGACCAAATTTGTGGTACCACGTGACAGCTACAATTTACCTCATCGAAAATAGGATGAAAAAAAAAACGGATTATAATAGCTAAAATAAACCTGTTGACGTATGGCTTGTTACGGACGGCTTTCATAAATTCAATGTGGCAGTGTGCGGCAGAATCCACTTGCATCAAATTTGATGCAACACATTGTGGCTGGACATTAAGAGATGAAATGTATAAGATCAAATGGTTTGAAGGACACATAACGCCTTTGCGAGTCGAAGAAATAACAATAGATAAGTCGGAGTCTGGGGAAAGTTCGTCAGACTTCGACTCCGAAGATGATTATGATTAACAGTAATTATTAACAATAAAAGGGTTATTCCCACTAGTTACCACCAAGTTCTTATCAGTGGTAACTACTGGGAATTATTTTCCCACCTTTTACCACTGGTAACTACTGGGAAAAAAATTCCTAGTAGTTACCACCAACTCGGTTTGGTGGTACCTACTGGGAATTTTTATTCCCAGTAGTTACCACTGGTAAAAGGTGGGAATTTCTTTTCTACAAACCGAGCTTCGAAGGAGAAATGCTACAGTTGATGGAAAAAAGGCTGATTTGATGCAAAGATAATCACTTAATATATGTGAGGTTATCTTGTATATTTTACCGTTTATTAAAATTTTGGAAGGCTCACGTGCAGTTTTTCCTCTTATATTACAAGTGTTCGATTGAAAACTAAGCTTTGGTGTATACCTGGATCACCTGCATGTACAAGAAGGCGTTTCATATACGCCCGCCCATCAGATAGGTACACAAAGTCATGATGCGTATGGAATACAGCATGTGTGGCCAAGCCATTATGCCCTAAATTATGTACTACTTCGTTAAAACTTAGCTTACCTGTGTATTTACTCTTTCCAAAATATTTATCTTCCTTAAAATGCAGCCTACACAAACGGTCTTTGTCATTTGCCTTAGTTTTTGGTACTCAAAGCTTTTTCTCACCGATTTATGCATATCGGGTCCTTGGGAAAAAAGGGAGATCCTATAGGTATATTTCCACAATTTGTCGCACACTATTGCAGTATTGTGGAGAAAAAAAACATACAACCGAATTGATAACCTCCTCCTTTGGGATTTGGAAGTCGGTTAAAAAAGGAGAATGTTTACAATTTATTGGAAACAATGTATGTGATTTGACAGTGACAGCAACTCCACTATGGAGGCGCCACCTGGCGTGATAAAATGTCAGTTATGCCTCCTCATTCTATCTGTAGTGGAAAAGTAGGATATACGATTCAAAACTTGTCAAAAATCGATGAAAACCTTTTTATTTTTGACATCTGTGAGAAATTAACTCAACGTAAGTGTTACTCTGAAACCACGTCAGTAGTTAGAAAACATTATTTAGATATTAGATAGATTTATGAATAAAATTTTGAACTGAATGTTTTCTTTTTTTTTAAAGCCCTCTAAGACCTCCATGGACTCATTTAGTTATGACTTTTTTCAGTTAGCATTATTAAGTTAAGTTCAAGCTGCGAAGAAACCATATTTTCAATATAGAAATTATTATTCTTTATAAATGTGGTCGGACTGCAAAAACTGCCTGGCTAAGGTGAGGCCGACCAAGACATACGTCAACAGGCTTATTTTAGCTATTATAATCCGTTTGTTTCATTCTATTTTTCGATGAGGTAAATTGTAGCTCTCACGTGGTACCACAAAATTGGTCGGACACAGGAACCTGCCAACACAGGATTTGGCCGACCACTTTTTTTTTACTGTCCTCAAAGGCAGCCATCGTACCATACCAGTTTCATACGATTTTTCGATAAAAAAATTTTGATGATTTTTTTATAAATTTGGTCGGACTGCAAAAACTGCCAGGTTAAGGTGAGGCCGACCAAGACATACGTCAACAGGCTTATTTTAGCTATTATAATCCGTTTGTTTCATTCTATTTTTCGATGAGGTAAATTGTAGCTCTCACGTGACCCAATAAATCTGGTCGGACTGCAAAAACTGCCAGGCTAAGGTGAGGCCGACCACTTTTTTTTTACTGTCCTCAAGGTCAGGTATACTACCATACAAGTTTCATTCTATTTTTCGATGAGGTTTTTTTTGATGAATTTTTGTCCAACGTTTTTGCCATTTGTACAAAATCTGCCAGGTTAAGCCTAGGCCGACCAAGTGCGTTGGAAGCTACTAAATGTCAGGTACCTCTACAGGGTAGGTATATTCTATTTTTTGATGAGGTTTGTTTCATGCAGCCGGCCACCGGACTAAAAGGGGTAGCGTGGGACGCCCTCTGGCCAGATGGCGGGATGACTTGGACAGGAGGGCCGGCAGCGACTGAATGCATAAAGCGGCAGACCGGGCCACGTGGCGTACCTTGGGAGAGGCCTATGTCCAGCAGTGGACTGAAACGGGCTGATGATGATGATGATGAATCCTAAAGGGAGCGTGCTTGAACTTTAGGAACAGCGTTCTTTATTTTTTAAGGTATCAAAGTTAAATATAAGTTTTCAATTTAAGGCACAAGATGGCAGAACTTCCACCACGTAACCTTCAAACAGCTGTCATTTCACTTTTTTTTCTGAATATCACGTTAGTGGATTTCTTTCTTTAGTCTTGTCAATATTACAGTTGGACCCGTCATCGCAACAGAACTCCAACTCCCTGTTCACCCAGGCAGGCCTCATCAACTACCCCGACGACAAAGACAAGGACGACAAAGACAGAGCACCCCTCTCTTTCGTACTAACCGAGTTCCACGCCCTCCTCATGTACCCCGACCGCGTCAAGGCAGTGTCGCTTCTCAACCACGAACTCGTCTACGAAGACATTTATTCCGAGGCCCATGGGAAATTAAAAAGTATTGTCAAAGATTTCAGAAAGAGAA
Source organism: Cydia splendana (assembly GCF_910591565.1). Taxonomy (NCBI): domain Eukaryota; kingdom Metazoa; phylum Arthropoda; class Insecta; order Lepidoptera; family Tortricidae; genus Cydia; species Cydia splendana. The sequence goes on along the minus strand of NC_085965.1, from coordinate 20,946,772 downwards.
CCATCTGGGCCGTCACAGATAAAACTCTGTTTAGATATAAAATTGTTAGAGAAGAACGAGATGTATGGAAAATTTATTCGGATAAAGAACAGTTTGATTTAGCTAAGGAATACTGCTTTAATAACCCAGCGTATATAGATATTATTAATGTCAAACAAGCGGAGCTATTATTCGCTAAAGGAGACTATGAGAAAAGCGCGGAAATATTCGCAGACACTCAAAGCAGCTTCGAAACTGTATGCCTTAAGTTTCTAGAAGCGGATCAGACGAATGCCTTAAAAATATACCTGAACAGGCGATTAGAATCTCTAAATGAAGACGATAAGACTCTAATTTCAATGATCGTTATCTGGATTACAGAATTATATCTATCTCAGTTAGGTGTGCTAAGACGAACAGGGCAAGAAGATACTCAAAAGTATCATCAACTGCAAAGCGATTTTGAAGTATTCCTAGTACAACCTAGAGTTGAAAAGTGTATGCAGCATGTCAAAAAGGTTATATACGATCTTATGTCTTCCCATGGCGACAAGCAGAATTTAATCAAACTAACTATTTTAAACGAAGACTATGAAAACGTGATAGCACAGAACATTTACAAGAAATCTTACGCAGAAGCATTGAGCACTCTCTCAACCTTAAAAAAACCTGATTTGTTTTACCAGTTCGCTCCCGTTTTGATGGAAGAGGAGCCTAGACTGACAGTGGATACTCTAATCGCTCAAGGCACAAGACTGAACTACCTCAAACTACTCCCAGCTTTTCTGTCATGCGAGAATGATGAAGCTCACGTGAGTGAAATCATGAGGTACTTGGAGTTCATAATGCAGAACTTCAACGTGAAAGATACGGCGATACATAATTATCTGTTGACGTTGTACGCGGAACATGACAAGGTCGCCCTCATGAGGTATTTGGAGAGGCAGGGGCAGGATGCCGTGTTGGTGAACTATGATGTCCATTATGCTTTGAGGTGAGTAGACAAATGTTTTACTTTTATTTTAATCCTAATAAATAAAATTGTCTTTTACTTTGAGTACCTAATGCCGGCAATTCGTTTCATGGTTTATTATGGAGTTGCAATAGTTGCATCTCCTTCCTAAAGGTAAGGCGCAACCATTCAAAACAAAACTAACAACATAGTCAGTTTTTGCAATAAGGTGTGACTATTCAAGTTTATGCCTACCTGATTAGGTCAAATCTGCTACTCTTTATGAAGATTGTAGCATGAATCCAAACGATATGATATTTTTAAGTTATTAAAAGTGGCGCATGTTCTGACGTCGAAATGCGTTATATTATAACATATCCGACTTTACAAGTTTTTGCTTTTTGAGAGCGCATATATCCTCATTTTTTTGTCTCATCGACATCTTTTTGTCATCGTTTGTTCGACCTATTGGGTGTGAAAAATCGTTTAATTTGTCTTTAGGTAGATATTTAGTGCGCGCACTTGTAACCAATCTCCTGGATCCACAGATTATGCCGCGAGAGAGAACTCCCCGAAGCTTGCGTCAAGCTATCCGCCTTGCTAGGACTCTGGGAGGCGGCCGTGGAGCTCGCGTTACAAGTGGACCTGGCGCTAGCTAAGTCCGTAGCCGCGCTGCCGCCGGAGCCGGCCACGCAGCGCGCCCTGTGGCTGACCATCGGTAACTAGCCACTGATCAACTCAACTAACTAAGAGCTTGTCTCTAGCTAGCAGCTTTACTAGGTCTCTGGGAGGCAGCGTGGAGCTCGCTTTACAAGTGGACCTGGCGCTAGCTAAGTCCGTAGCCGCGCTGCCGCCGGAGCCGGCCACGCAGCGCGCCCTGTGGCTGACCATCGGTAACTAGCCACAGATCAACTGAACCACTATAGAGCCCGTCTCTAACTATCAGCTTTACTAGGACTCTGGGAGGCGGCCGTGGAGCTCGCTTTACAAATGGACCTGGCGCTAGCTAAGTCCGTAGCCGCGCTGCCGCCGGAGCCGGCCACGCAGCGCGCCCTGTGGCTGACCATCGATAACTAGCCACAGATCAACTGAACCACTATAGAGCCCGTCTCTAACTATCAGCTTTACTAGGACTCTGGGAGGCGGCCGTGGAGCTCGCTTTACAAGTGGACCTGGCGCTAGCTAAGTCCGTAGCCGCGCTGCCGCCGGAGCCGGCCACGCAGCGCGCCCTGTGGCTGACCATCGGTAACTAGCCACTGATCAACTCAACTAACTAAGAGCTTGTCTCTAGCTAGCAGCTTTACTAGGTCTGTGGGAGGCGGCCGTGGAGCTCGCTTTACAAGTGGACCTGGCGCTAGCTAAGTCCGTAGCCGCGCTGCCGCCGGAGCCGGCCACGCAGCGCGCCCTGTGGCTGACCATCGGTAACTAGCCATAGATCAACTCAACTAACTAAGAGCTTGTCTCTAGCTAGCAGCTTTACTAGGTCTGTGGGAGGCGGCCGTGGAGCTCGCTTTACAAGTGGACCTGGCGCTAGCTAAGTCCGTAGCCGCGCTGCCGCCGGAGCCGGCCACGCAGCGCGCCCTGTGGCTGACCATCGGTAACTAGCCACTGATCAACTCAACTAACTAAGAGCTTGTCTCTAGCTAGCAGCTTTACTAGGTCTGTGGGAGGCGGCCGTGGAGCTCGCTTTACAAGTGGACCTGGTGCTAGCTAAGTCCGTAGCCGCGCTGCCGCCGGAGCCGGCCACGCAGCGCGCCCTGTGGCTGACCATCGGTAACTAGCCACAGATCAACTCAACTAACTAAGAGCTTGTCTCTAGCTAGCAGCTTTACTAGGTCTGTGGGAGGCGGCCGTGGAGCTCGCTTTACAAGTGGACCTGGCGCTAGCTAAGTCCGTAGCCGCGCTGCCGCCGGAGCCGGCCACGCAGCGCGCCCTGTGGCTGACCATCGGTAACTAGCCACTGATCAACTCAACTAACTAAGAGCTTGTCTCTAGCTAGCAGCTTTACTAGGTCTGTGGGAGGCGGCCGTGGAGCTCGCTTTACAAGTGGACCTGGTGCTAGCTAAGTCCGTAGCCGCGCTGCCGCCGGAGCCGGCCACGCAGCGCGCCCTGTGGCTGACCATCGGTAACTAGCCACTGATCAACTCAACTAACTAAGAGCTTGTCTCTAGCTAGCAGCTTTACTAGGTCTGTGGGAGGCGGCCGTGGAGCTCGCTTTACAAGTGGACCTGGTGCTAGCTAAGTCCGTAGCCGCGCTGCCGCCGGAGCCGGCCACGCAGCGCGCCCTGTGGCTGACCATCGGTAACTAGCCACTGATCAACTCAACTAACTAAGAGCTTGTCTCTAGCTAGCAGCTTTACTAGGTCTGTGGGAGGCGGCCGTGGAGCTCGCTTTACAAGTGGACCTGGTGCTAGCTAAGTCCGTAGCCGCGCTGCCGCCGGAGCCGGCCACGCAGCGCGCCCTGTGGCTGACCATCGGTAACTAGCCATAGATCAACTCAACTAACTAAGAGCTTGTCTCTAGCTAGCAGCTTTACTAGGTCTGTGGGAGGCGGCCGTGGAGCTCGCTTTACAAGTGGACCTGGCGCTAGCTAAGTCCGTAGCCGCGCTGCCGCCGGAGCCGGCCACGCAGCGCGCCCTGTGGCTGACCATCGGTAACTAGCCACTGATCAACTCAACTAACTAAGAGCTTGTCTCTAGCTAGCAGCTTTACTAGGTCTGTGGGAGGCGGCCGTGGAGCTCGCTTTACAAGTGGACCTGGTGCTAGCCAGAGATGGGCAAAATGTAATCGACTAACGATTAACGATTAAGACTAAAAGAATTAATTGCGACTGACGATTGAAAACGACGACTGATCAATCGTAGTTGTATAGAGTGCAACTAATTTAGTTGCAACTAAATTAGTTGCCGATTGATTACGGACAACTAATTTTTGTAATCGACTAATTAGTTAGACTATTTTTTCCGCGACTAATGTTAGAAGCAAATTAAATGGAAAACCTCGGTATGGCTATGTTGACAGCCAGCAGATTAGGACATCTTAACGCATGTATAAAAATGAAATAGCACATGTGTTACTTGCGATATTTTGACCATTTTTATGGAGTGTAAAATTTCTCTTATCTAAGGGTAAATAAAAATTGGGTAATTTGTGCTTTGACACTTAAAACCCAATTTTATAAATAAAACTTTGTATTTTGTTGTTAATCAATGTCAATCGTAAAAATAATAATTAAAATAAAAAAATATCATATCAACGTTCTATATACGATAAAATGTTTATATCATATGTTATGATATAAAACATTAAAAAACACAGTTATAATAAATCAAACTTTGTATATGAAACATTCAAAGCAAAAAATATCAAAAAATCAAAAAAGCTTATAAAAAATCAACATGTTTGTATATACATCATAACATTATGCATGCTCAATTAAAATTTGCGAAGTATGTTTTGAATTTGTGACATTTACTTATTATTTAATCAGTGAGTTATATAAAAAAATGTTTATAATTAATAAAACAGACACATTTCCAATATTGTGATAAGTTTAAAAACAAGGACATAATCATTGGTAAATATTTATTTACTAAGTACTTTCTTTACCCATTATTTATAAAGTATAACATTCAATATCAATAGCTCTGCATATAATAAACTACATAATCAAAATTCGCTCATAAATATAACAATATAAATGTACTTAAAAGTTAAGAATACTTACAACAAATACAACACGAGTAAAATAATCTATAGAATATTTTTACTTTTTTAAGTTCGTTTTCAATACTACTCTCTCTTCAAATAGATGATCTGAGACCCGATTTGATTTAGGGAGATTCATCATTGTGGCATATGAAAAAACTCTCTCGACAGATGCTGAAGATGGCAAGGGTGTATTATATTTCTTAAAAATTGTTTTGATTATTTCGTAGCGATTTAAAACAATCAAACTTATATCTCGCTCAGCAAAAAACTGACTCATCAATATTTCGGCTTTAGTTCTAGGAGTGTTCCTTTGCAGTACTTCTTGTCGTTGTACATCGATCTCGTTGTCCGAATCTGACCCAAAATCAAAAAATTGATTTTCTGGATCTGTCGTGTGTTGTTCTGTCTCATTTACATGAGTTTGTTTTGATATTTCCATTGCTATCACATGCTTAAAGATTGATTTTACCTTTTCTTGTTCTTGTGGCTTTATGCACGGGAACCATTTGTTTTTAAATCTAGGGTAAGACAGAGCAGCAATAGCCGCATGTTCGGAAACACCAGACGAAAAGTTAAAGAACTCGTCGAATCTCCTTTCCACGCTGTCTACATAACATTGAATAAGTTCGCTGCAGTATTTCAAAGTAGAATTTTGCAATTTTCTTAATTTTTTTCGCAAAGACATCAGACACGGCACTAAAAGTCCATAGTACACGTTTTTCTCTCCTTGTAAAATGTCCAAAGTTTCGGCAATCGGTGCGAAGCAAACAATATACTCCTTGATATAATCGAACTCGCGATCAGTGATAAAGTTTTCCAAGGTTAAAGCTCTATGCAGCAATATATTTTTCTCTTTAATCGAATAAATCTGCTTCATTGCATCGTATAAGCTGTTCCAACGCGTAACGCCAGGCTTGCTAAGTGTATGACCCAAAGTCTCCTGTATAATATCTGCAGTTTTGGGACGGCCGGCTGCATTCCATAGCACGTAGGGTTACCAGATGACAGGAATTTTCCTGACATGTCAGGAATTTTGGCCGTTTGTCAGGAATGCGGCCGGAATACGAAAATGTCGGGAATTTTAGTGAATTAACAGACTTTTCTATTATGAACCTGAAAAGGTACATTATTTAAATTAACTTACATACTTAAATCCAAAACAAATCAAATTTAAACAATGTATCAAGCATACATAGCCTCCCCCCCCCCCCCCTCGCCGATATGAGTGTCAGGAAAAATATTCGCAAATCAGGAATTTTGTCAGGAAATTCCAAATTTGGATCTGGTAACCCTAATAGCACGTTGCATTTGTCAATGGTTTTATGATGTATCTCAGATAAAGTAGTGTGGTTACTTTTTTTCAAAAGATTAGTTCGCATAGATAATAAACAACATGCAGATGTCTCATGCAATAAATAGAACGTGGTATTTTTAGAAAATGCGTCGGCACTTGCATCAAAATGCAATAAACAACTTCCAGGTAAGTAGGATTATCCCATTGTTTTGTCGCCGCGTGACACTAAAAAGAGTTTTATTATTGACAGCGACAGCAGAATATTGATAATTTCTTTGTCTAAGATTTACTCAGTATCGTGTACAACTTAAGTATTCATAATGCACCAATCTACATTATTGTTTGCGACTTGTAAACATTGCAGTTTTTCGCTATTTATCGTTACCTGTATCCATAATATAACGATATATACTATACATATATCGTTATATTATTGCCCATAATATTACATTGTCATTCAAGCATTTCAAATTAAACGTGTATACATAATTTTAGCTCAATCGGTTGAAGGTATCTGCTTCGAAAAAAGCTGCAAGAGTCTACCCAAACCAACACAGGTACAACATACGAGTACCTCCAATGTACATACATACCAACTTTTAGTTACATATTGCAAGTTAAATAAAAAATGCAAAAACCAGCGATGACATAGTTTTAATATAGATTTAACCGTGAAATTTAGTCGATTGAAACTACAACTAATTTAGTTGTTAGTTGTACATTCTCACAACTAATTTAATCGCAACTAAATTAATCGCGATTAAAAAATGACGATTGATATTTTTAATCGATTGATTAGTTAACTAAAAAATTAATCGATTAATGCCCATCTCTGGTGCTAGCTAAGTCCGTAGCCGCGCTGCCGCCGGAGCCGGCCACGCAGCGCGCCCTGTGGCTGACCATCGGTAACTAGCCACTGATCAACTCAACTAACTAAGAGCTTGTCTCTAGCTAGCAGCTTTACTAGGTCTGTGGGAGGCGGCCGTGGAGCTCGCTTTACAAGTGGACCTGGTGCTAGCTAAGTCCGTAGCCGCGCTGCCGCCGGAGCCGGCCACGCAGCGCGCCCTGTGGCTGACCATCGGTAACTAGCCATAGATCAACTCAACTAACTAAGAGCTTGTCTCTAGCTAGCAGCTTTACTAGGTCTGTGGGAGGCGGCCGTGGAGCTCGCTTTACAAGTGGACCTGGCGCTAGCTAAGTCCGTAGCCGCGCTGCCGCCGGAGCCGGCCACGCAGCGCGCGTTATGGCTAACCATCGGTAGTATATGTATATTATCAGTAGAATAATAAAAAAAATATATTCCGTATAAAAAACCGGACAAGTGCGAGTCGGACTCGCCCACCGAGGGTTCCGTACTTTTTAGTATTTGTTGTTACAGTGGCAACAGAAATACATCATCTATGAAAATTTCAACTGTCTATTAGCTATCACGGTTCATGAGTTACAGCCTGGTGACAGACAGACAAACGGACAGCGGAGTCTTAGTAATAGGGTCCCGTTTATACCCTTTGGGTACGGAACGCTAAAAACCCGTATTCATAAAACTTAGCAAACCTTTGTTAAATTTTGTCCGTTTCTAACAAACACAAATGTCAAAATGACGGATAGCGAAACAAGTTAACGGAAACGATCATCAAGGGCTTGTTCTTCGAGCATTTAATAACCGGAGTCGCCTTTAAGAACTTACCCCTATGCGGAAAATTTTGCACACTTGTGCAAACTTTTGTATAGACTGACGTTTATCTGACATGGCTATTTGTACGTTACGTACAAATCATGTACAAATAGCCATACATTTGACGTGCCCCTCCCCCGCAAAAATCGGCAGACTGTTTTGTACAGAAAATGACAGCCAAGGCGTCTCCAGTTACTAAATGCTCTGAGGGCTTGTTAGACTTACATACATGGCGCCATAAGACGCGATATCGTGACGGTGGGAGTTGAAGGGTTAATATTTACTCAAATGACCTCATAATTTCAGCGGAGCACGTAATCACCGAGAACCAAGACCTTCGGGAAGCCATGAGCTTCCTCACCGAGTGTCCACTCTTGAAGATAGAAGATCTACTCCCGTTCTTCAGCGACGTGGTCACCATCGACCACTTCCGCGACCCCATCTGTCAGTCGCTCCAGGTAATCTTAGCGCTTTTCAGGTTGCCTAAAAGAACCTAATACCAGATCTAGACGGAATAAAATCCTTTTTTGTGTTTAGTCTGGTTTCCTCAACGGACGAGTAACTTGTAAACCACATAAGTTTTAAGACACTCATTTGTACCAGAGACTTGTGGTTTGGAAGCAAGTCTTCTTACTGCTGGGCCACCAGCGCTCAAGAGAGGTATACCTAAAGGCTTCAGATTTTTCAGGAATCATCTCAGCGAAATCAGCTAGCCAGATCGCCAGCGATGCGTTTTTTGTCATTAGAATGTCAAGTCTGAATAGAGTCCTCCTACCTACGCCAAGATTTCATGCCAAGTTGTACAAAAGCGCTCCTATGGGATGTGTACAGTCAACTGTAAAAATATGGGTGTAGCCAACTTATTCAAAAATATGTTCCATAGTCCTTAATTCGCTGACATAAGAGCTATGGCCATGGGACATATTTTCGAGAAGATTTGTGCACCCATATTTTTACAGTTGACTGTACCAATGGGGTTGGCCGGTGGAAGTTTTTAGCAGATGGCGCCATCATAGCTTGCCCCGTCAATCCCTAGAATTGTGTCAAATTTTTGTTTTTTTAATACCCTGGATGCCAGCTCTTTAAGCCAAATCTCATAGAAAAAGGGGCAAGCTATGATGGCGCCATCTAGGCAAACCTTTGACAGTTGCCAACCCCATTGTTACTGCGTAGTTGCAAATTTGGTCGGGAGTCTAGTTTATTTATTCGAAGATTATTGACATTTTTGTAAATGATGCGCTGTCATATATTTCTGAGTGTTCTCGAATTATTGAAACATATTTCACATGCCAAAATTGTTCCCAGGAATATAACTGTCAAATAAAGGAATTGAAAGCAGAAATGGACGAAGCCACACAAGCCGCTGAATCCGTAAGTAACCTGCTATCTAACCAAGGTTCGTCCATCAAGAATTGCAGATTGTCGAAGTTATTGCAACAAAAGACACGTATGAAACACTACTTTTAAAATTAAAATTTCGTGAATAAATCTTGCCGAGCTTTGAAAGAGAAAAGAAGATCTACAAAATCATTCACCAGTGCAACTGCTAGCACAGTTATTTACCGTTATTTGTCATTTAGTGTAGCTAGTAAGCGTCGTAGTGGCAAACCATGTACAAGATGGAACGAAGACATTAAAAAAACTGCGGGACTAAGGGCCAGTTGCACCAACCACATTTGACAGACTGATCAACGTCAGCCGGCGCGCCCCGGCACTTTACTATGAAACTTTCCATACATAAAACATTTAGCGAACTCTTTAACGATACGTGCAGTTTGGTGCAACCGACCCTAAACTGGATCCAAATAGCAAATGACAGAGACAAGTGGAAATCGATGGAGGAGGCCTTCACCCAGGAGGGGTCTAATTCAATTCAATTCACTAATGCACACAACAATATTAATTAAAACTTAAAACTAATTTATCACAGAATTGTTCTTGAAATGCAATATGTAACTTAACTAGGTTTATTCAAAGTGCTTAGAATAAAAGGCTTTTTTATTTTTTATTTGTCGTTTGTGTTTTGCCAAAACGGAGCACATGTTCTGCGATTTCGGTGGTCTATCCAGTTTTTCCCATATTGCCTTAGATGGTGTATCCCTACCAGTCTGCTCTGACTTCCGGTACCTTGGGTCATTGATCCAAAGGGACGGAAACATCGACCGAGACGTGAAAAATAGAATAAATGTGGGATGGATGAAATGGCGACAGGTCTCTGGAACAACTTGCGATCCACGAATGCCCCTTAAACTTAAGGGGAAAATATACAGAACGATCGTGAGACCTGTTGTAATGTATGGATCAGAATGCTGGGCGTCGAAAGTAGCGGATGAAAGAAGAGTGCACGCAGCGGAAATGAGAATGCTGAGATGGATGTGTGGAGTGACGAGAAAGGATCGTATTAAGAATGAGTATATAAGAGGAAGTTTGAAAGTAGCTCCAGTAACGGAGAAAATGAGGAGTACTAGGTTAGCGTGGTATGGGCATGTAATGAGGAGGGATGAATGCCATATAGGCAAAAGAATGTTAGGGATGAATGTTGATGGACGGAGAGCGTATGGTAGACCCAAAAAACGATGGATGGATTGTGTGAAAGAGGATATGAGAAAGAAAGGAGTGAGTGCTGAGGAGACGAAAGACAGAGGAGAATGGAAGAGAAAAACATGTTGTGCCGACCCCACATAACGTGGGATAAGGGCAGGGGAAAGAAGATTTGTCGTTTGTGTTTTGCGTCTGATCATTGATCCAGCCGAGACATACGAGCGAGTGCGTACTCAAATATTGGACAAGACGCGAATTTATTACTTTAATTATTGCAGCACTGTTATAATTTTGTACAGGTCCGGGCGGACATCAAGTCGTTCCGCAACCGTAGCGTGTACGTGTCGGTGACGGAGACCTGCTGCCTCTGCGAGATCGCGCTGCTGCTGCGGCCCTTCTACCTGTTCCCGTGCGGGCACAAGTTCCACAGCGACTGCACCAGGGCCCAGGCCATGGACATACTGAGTTAGTACTCGCCTACACGGTATCCTGTGAATCCAATACTCTATAATAGCGATGCAACGGATAGTTGTTTGGCCGGATACCGGATGTTCGGCCTGACCATCGGCCGAATATTCGGTATCCGGCCGCTGAATATTCGGCCAGCGGAACTATACCTACTTTTCGGTTCTTCAGGTGCGCATTGTGCAGGTTTTGACCTGTTTCGTAGTGAACGTTCGCGCGGACTCATTCCTACGTACGAAAAGAGTGCGGGTGGAAGTGAGTGGAATGTTTAAAATTGTTTTAAAATAATAAATTAGGAGCGGTGGTGGCCGAGTGGATATGACGTCCGACTTTCAATCCGGAGGTCGCGGGTTCAAATCCTGGCTCGTACCAATGAGTTTTTCGGAACTTATGTACGAAATATCATTTGATGTTTACCACTAGCTTTTCGGTGAAGGAAAACATCGTGAGGAAACCTGCATACATCTGCGAAGAAATTCAAAGGTGTATGTGAAGTCCCCAATCCGCATTGGGCTAGCGTGGGGACTATAGCCCAAGCCCTCTCGCGCATGAGAGGAGGCCTGTGCCCAGCAGTGGGACGTATATAGGCTGAAATGATGATGATGATGATGAATAAATTAGTACGATTATGACCGTGACTGTTTCTTAAATCCAATATGTTTACTCCGAAATCAAGCAAAGTTACTATCCGGTATCGGGCCGGATTTTAAAATAACGGCCGGATAGGCCGGATACCGGATAGTAACCGAATATCCGGTGCATCTCTACACTATAACTACGATAGACAGATAACTGCAGATACAGTGTATTGGATTCACAGGGTAATACTATACTTACAAGGAAAGGTACCCACCTGTCCGGCTCGGGTTTATTTTATTTTGATATATGTTAGAAAGTTGTCTAAAATAACAGTAACGTATTTTTTTGAAGCCCTATCTCAACCTATTGGATGAAATTGTCCTCCAAAGTACTGAAAAGTGACTAAAAAATCCTCTTACTTCTGGAGAGAACATTTGTTCAAGCAAATTGCTAGTTAATTACTGGTTTAATTATATGTTTGAGAACATGAAAAAATAATGATCAAGTGTTTTAATATTGGCTCTTATTTTTCTAAAAAATACCATAGTTATTCAACAATAACTGGTAGAGAATGCCTCAAGGCGTTAAGTCCGCCAATTGTACTCTTTTATTGTAAATTTGTGCAATAAAGTTTAAATAAATAACTATAGATAATACAATAACCATCTTCGTATCTTCACGAAATTCAATGTATATTGCATTTATGTAGATTCACCATGCTTTTGACGTACAACTTATTTCTTTATTTCTCATTATTCATAATGTCCAATGGGTCTTCCCATCTAAATCGTACCATATACCCTAGTAATAAAGTCCATTTTCCAGGCCCAGCCCGCCGCAACAAGCTAGCCGACCTCCAGCGTCAACTAAACGTCCTCTCAAAAATCGAACTGTCCACCATAACCAGCAACGGGTTACCGCTGAGAGAGGTACTGAGGAACGAGATCGATGACATAGTAGCCAATGAGTGCATCTTCTGCGGCGAGCACATGATCAACTGTATAGACAAGCCGTTTATTGCTGAGGAAGACTGGGACCGGGTTATGAAGGAATGGGAATAGATTTGGAGTCCTGTACGGATATGATGGTCGTTCTTGTCTACGTGACAGCGTGATAAAACGGTGTCAGTCACTTTCTATCCCGCGGTGTTAAAAAGTGAGCTATTTTATCACGTGGATAAAACCATCCATAATAGGCTGCCTGGCCTTACTTGTATCCGTTGTAATATATCGCCATAAGTTGAAGGACTGCGACCTACAAGATAAGATAATATCCAAAAATTTAAACAATCATAATACCTATTCCTGAGCTGTTGCTCTTTGAAGATAAATAAAAAGATACTAAGTGACCTAATCTAGGTTTTTGACTTAGGTCGAGTTGAAATGAAAGTGAGTAGAATTTAGATAAATTATTTGGGAGTAGAAGTAGAGCCGTATCCTCGAGATATATTCATGCGCTGATACTATTTGTGTAATTAAATCTAGTATTTTTAATAATAACGTTTTGTAAAGGACCAACAAAGGTTTGGCGGTATATTTTGCTTGAAGATATCGACTGAACTGAAATATGAGAGGCTAGTTGATGTTTACCTACATCTTGACTTATATTACACTGTATCAAAGAGAATTCTAAATAGAGGAATATTGTCAAAGTAAATTATGTAGTCAGTACATTAACTGCCATCTTTTAATAGCGATGGCGCAATACCATTGGCCTACCCTCGAGTAGATGGCTATACTTTTTGACATTTAACAAATTTAACACATATCAGTGAAAAAATAAGGATCAAAGTCAAATGGCGTTCTAAAAGTGTTAATCCTTTGTGTCGAAAGATGGCAGTAAATGTACTGACTACATCATTTACTTTGACAATATTCCTCTAGTCTAAATTCTCTTTGACTGTATTGAGCGTTGTACAGTCGCCATCAGATATATCGGAGCGGCCAAGGTGTTCACAATATCTGAACACGCGCTCTAACGCCCTGAGAATAGAGGCGTGTTCCGATATTTGTGAGCACCTTGGCCGCTCCGATATATCTGATGGCGACTGTATGTATTAAAAACAAAACTATGTCAAATTTTTAAGGCGATATGCTCCCTGTCCATAAAAGGGAATATAGGTCTAATGTCCCTCTACTCCTCTGATTATAATCGCTTACTGTGATAACCAATTATATTTTTTTTTACATCGCCATGTTATCTATATGTAAAACAATAATGTAAGAGAAATATGAAATAAATATATACAACATTTTGTGAAATCATTTATTGAGAAAATTGTGTTATCAGATAGTGATAAACAATAAATTAATTAAATATATAAGGATTTAAATAGCGTTTCAAATCCTACGCTTAAGGACGCCGTCCTTTCGTATTAGAAACTTAATGTACAAACATAAACACGTCAACACCTTGTTATTATGCACGAGAATATCACGAGGAAGGCTGAACGCCGCGGCGTACTCGCATCTACATGAAACAATTCACTAAGGCAATTCATTGACTAGCTGCCGCGTCTACTTCCATCTTCTGAGAGTCTTGGTCACCTTTCTCGTCGACTTGCATAGATTCTAACTTTTCATCCTTTTTGTCTTCCTTCTCTTTAGCCGTATTGTCTTTGCTCTTGTCACGCTTCTTGACGACTTTTTTCTTGGGAGTCTTTTTCTCCGCGTCCTGTTCTTTCTTCTCTACTAGGACGGCTCTGTTCTCCTGGGGTCGCGTGTCGGGGGGCGGGACCTCTTTAGTTTCCTCCGGTTTAGCTTCCTCCGCCTGTGGCTCCTGGGGTTTCTGCTCCTCCTTGGTCTCTTGCGTGTCAGCCTTCGCCTCCTCTTTGGTGTCTTCTTTCATTTCTACCTCGCCATTGGTCTGGTCGCCGGCCGCGGCCTGCATGTCTACATCCTGCGTCGGGGCGGGCGCCGCCGCCGCCGCCGCGGCTTTCGAATTACTCTCCGCCTTCGCCTCTAGCACCGCTATACATTTCTGTATACACTTGATCGCCTCCTTTCTCGCCAGCCGGATGTTCTCCTTTCCGTCCGTTTCGATATTGTCTAGTTTGATGAGGTTCCTCGTCAGCATCTCGTCGAGGTAAAGATACTTCTTGTCATTTTTGGCGCCGGTGAAGTTTTCGACTTCGGACATCAGGTTGAGGACGTCAGTCTGGATGGCGAGGATGACTGTGATGGGGTCATTCGGGGTGGGTTGTTGTCTGGGCGGAGGGGAAGGCGCTTGCGGCGGCGGTTGCTGCTGTTGCGGGTGCTGCTGGTGCTGTTGCGGGTGCTGCTGGTGTTGTTGCGGCGGCGGAGCCTGCTGCTGCGGATGGTGCGTCTTCGCAAACTGCTCCTCCTGCGTCGGCCGCTTAGGCGACTGCGAGCGTTGCGGGGAGGCGCCGCGGTACGCGTTCTGCGGGTAGGCCTTCTGCTGTGTGAAGGGCTGCGGGCCCTGGCGGAAGCCCTTGTTGAAGGGCGTGCCGAAGGCGCGGGAGAAGTTGGGCGGGTGGTGGAAGGCGGGGCTGTCGTCGGCGAAGTACTGGTCGCGGTCGACGTGCGGCGGCGGCGCGTAGTGCGGCTGCGGCTTGGTCTCGCCGAAGTGCGCGCCGTGGTCGGCGTTCTTGTTGATGACGGGCTCGTCGCGGCCCTCGACAAAGATAGGGATGTGGCGCACGTTGCCGGCCTGCTGCTGCTGCTGCTGCGGATGCGGATGCGGCTGCGGCTCGGGCTGCTCGTTGGCGCTCATGTTGGGCGGCGGGCGCGCGTCGGGGGGCGCAGACATGGAGCGCTGGGTGCGGTCGTCCGCATCGACCGACGGGTCGGCGGCGCTCTTCTGGCCTAGATCGACCGTGTTCCTTAATCCGTACTGTGGGAGATGTGGGGAGGGTCCGGCTTCAGTCTGTGTGGCGGCCGAGGTCTGCTGGGGCTGCGGGGAGGCGGGCGCTGGCGGCGCCTGGGCCGGCTGCTGCTGTGTGTGGGGCTGTTGAGCCTGGTGGGGCTGGTGGGGCTGGTGTGCCTGTTGGGGCTGGTGGGGCTGGTTGGCCTGGGGTTCCTCGAACCGGCGGCCCCAGTGCGAGGGGAACGAGTCGCGGAACTCTGGCGGGATGTCGTCGAAGGGGAATCTGTCAAAGCCGAATGCGTCGCCGAAACCTGAGAACAGTAAACGTTTCTTTGTAATGTAACCTGTAAGAAAATAGACATTCGTTAGAATACTGTTTGCTACTTTGTAGTAAGAGACGTTCGTTTTATAGCTACCAGCTAAACTAAGTTGCTTTTAGACTTGACGTAAGTCAGACTGCATCTTTCTACAAAGCTTAGCAAAAACAGATTCATGAAAACGAATGGTATATCCGATAATTCAATAATGTAATGACCCTTTAGGGCTAGAGAGATGGAGGATAGTGCATGCCCAGCAATTGGATGTCTATAAGCTAAATTACTAATGTCAACTTATTGCTCGAGACAATTATTTTCTCCATTATTTTAAACTAAAAGATTAATTTATAAAGTGGCCATTAATAGATATGAAATTAGTTACCGTCAGTGGCGTCCTGGCTGGAGGGCCTGCGCTTGCGCGCCCAGGTGGCGGGCCGCTGCCGCAGCCGCGCCGCTATGTCGGGGTGCCGCGCCGCGAGCGAACTCCACGCGCTGGACTCGTCCTCATCAAACGGGAAACCGCGCTGAAACAAGAGAAAAAACATAGTTGAAACACCTGTCATACTTGCTAAAACTGTACACGTGTTTAAAAATCTCATCAAAGAAAACAGGCATTTAAAAACACTAATTTATAGTCGCTACTCTATATTTTTTTTTTAGAAACTAACAATAAAAAGCATGGTTCACGAATTTACGTGTTACGAATGTTACGATCTAGGTATCATTCAGGTATACAGGCAAAGTTGTTTCAGATAACGAATAGGTGGAAGAAATCAGCTCTATGCAATTCCTACCTATAAATGTATATTAAAATCCGGCCTGTGAGCCGTTTCTTAAATATTATTATAATTTACAGTAGTTTCCTAACAAAAGTTGTATCTGATGACATTTTTTGTGTATCAATTTATATTTCGCCACCCACGTAAGTTTATTTGTTGTGTGTCCAGTTAATACTAATAACATCGTCTTTCAAAAACATGTTACTCATATTGCTTGTGACACTGCGCAATGCCTACACGAGGCTATGTGGGCGTCGTTATTAAATCTTGATTATACTATATTATAGGTATACCAGGAAAACACCTTAGTCACTTATCTCCGTACATATCGTTTTCCATATAACTACAAGTATGCTCGATTGACATAATATTACAGCACACAAAACAGCAGGACATCGTTTTTTTTCACGAGTTTTATTTATAATTTAAACGTGTTGTAAGCTGATAAACCCAGACGCGGACGGCGGTAGCCGCGAAGACCCGACCATATAAGGCAAGGCCGACCGAGGGCGGCCTCAACGGATACTTTCTTATTGGACCGAGTTATGTTAATTCCGAGTCGATACCCGGACAATTACGGAAATAAAAATATATTGAACATTGTCTCGGACTTGAATTCGGGTAGGTCAGCATATCGGTGACATTGTCGTCAAGAGTAGGTTTCTTTTTTACAACTTTACGTAAAATTAAGAACGCACATTTTCAAACGGAGTCAATCGATCGTAAACTCCAGTGAAAACAAAAGCCTATATTACCAAGCACAAGGCAAAATACTAACAAGTAACAAAAGATACAACTGTGTCCACAACAGTCACCGCACAAGCACTGAAATGCCATTGCCGCGAGTCAGATAGGACTGCACAAATAGTTGACGATTACTGGAAACGCACTCAAATTACAACAAATTGTAAAGTAACGAGGCGCGACCGTGTTAGCGAGTGCTAAAAACATTTAATCTTGATCGTCCGGTCCCATACAATACAAATTGCCGTGGAGACATAAATTTATAGCGATATTATCTTTGACAAATTGGATTAAATTTATCTTAAAACTCGTGCGCAAATACACAACGTTAATATATTTTAAAGATGAATTAAGTAGCTTTTTAAGGCGTAATTGAGGATAGGTATTAAAAGCTGATAGCCCACTCATTATCAAGTTTGTTATTAAAATGATGAACTCAAAAGGACCTTCTAAAATTAGCGGATGACTGAATTACCTAGTCTTGTTTACCACAACGCTATTTGGCGTTAGGTATTACTCGATCCAAATCTGAATAAATTAGGTCGACTTCTCAGAAGTATTAGCATACAACTTCTTTTGAGTCCAACAATAAATAAATATTAAATCACTCTGCGTGTGTCAATCTTAATATATCAACAAACACATCGCTTATGGAAGTTAACGACATAATGACTCGATAAAATTATAGTTATGACGACAATTAATAGAGTAATTGACAAGCGCAAAAGGAAACCACAATGTGCCTCGCGGATAATATTCAATTTATTAACAAATAGAATTTGAGTCGTGACTACCTAATCGCCGCTAAACGAGCAAATCACCAGAAACACCAATAGGGAATGTAGCTGAAGTAGTAAACTCATATAGCGTAGAGCAGAATTCTTAGTTCCGGAATGATAAGTTGCCTGTTATCACGTCACAAAACGCGTTAACTGCTGAACTAACAACTCAGGATGATCCATGTCTATTGACCAATCATATATTTACAATTACATTACGCCGAGATGACTTTCAAACCGGTTGAAATCGTCTCTACAGACTAATTTTAGAATTTGCCTATCTTAGAAATACTAGTTTTAAAGAAAGTCTAGATGGATGAAATTTACACCTTACGTCATTTATTTGTTCGGAATATTTATCAACATACGCGTGAGAAGTTTCTCTTTCTCGCCAGAATAAGGATAAGTTGCGAAAACGACCGCACTCTGACGATTTGCACAGGGTGAGATCATCGGGGGACGAGCAAAAACCGATTACCACAACACTGATTATTAAGTAATCTGCGTCGTAAGAGAATATAAACAACTAGGTAGGTATTTAAAAATACCTAGGTACTTATTATCATAAACTAAAACTGTTAAAGAAGTTTTATATAAGGCAAAGTTTGCATAAGGTAGGTACTTACCTAATAGCGAAATCATAACTGTAAAATTCTTTTGGAAATGAAAATAAAAAATGTCGAAGCAGAAACACGCATCTTCGACAGTTTTTTTCGGCAAGTCAATGGCCAAGCGATGATGGCAAAGAAGCAAAAAAATCTTTTGAATGTTAAACATTAAAGTTATTGTTGGCCAACGGGACGTAGGCGGGACAAATGTTAAGGTGTATTGACGACGCAAAAGAAACTATTCCTAATTTACAACTAAGGCCATTTGTTAAATCGAAGTCGAAGTCAATTCTAGGCGACACAATCTACAAAGATGGTAAAGAACGAAAACGACTTCCGTTCAAGGAAAACGTTGAGAAATCGTCACAATTATGCATTTACTAATAAAGAAATAGTGTTGGTCATCGAGAACAGAATTGAATCCGCCGTATTTGCACGGTAGTGGGCGTCAGATGGCGTCACGACAACTCCGAGCCCGTTTATGTGCAAACGATGGATTTGCCGTCTAAGCCGAGCGCGATGACATCATCTCCTCAGGTAGAGTGTTTGTGAGAGCCGTGAACGTGACCGATCGCCGGCTTCGGCCGAAAAGTCAACAATCAGTAAGAAAGATCGTTTTAGCACGTGGCATGATGTAGTATTTGCATAGAATAATATGCTAGAAACACGTGACGAGGCAGAGTGTAAAAAGAACAAAATAAATAGTCGAAAAACTGTATTGCATGACAACTTAGTCCTCAATTTTTCTACAAAATGGCAATTGAATTTTCTGTCCAGTATTTATCTGCAATTGGAACTATTCCTCTATCCATAAGTTGTCAATCACCCCGGAAGAAGTACGTTTCGAAACTTTGGCCGAAGTGGATTGTTTTTGGGTCAAAGCAGACCTATCTTGAGCGTTAAGATAGTAACTGCTCATCAAACAACCAGCATACATTTCCAGAAGCACTCAAGCAGAGTTTACAACAGAGTTGCAGCGAACTGACCCGTTTACATGCGTTTACGACTGAGGAACAACATGTGTTCAACCAATATTCGATTGAAAGTGCTGAGATTAAATCTTATTTAGAACACTACCGGTAGGAATACAGAAGAGCACTAGTGTTTGAAGTCTGTTTATCGGTAAATTTACTGAGATCTACTAAAGAGTACGTAGTAATATTAACTGAAAAGTAGATAAAAGTCAGACTATTTACTAATTACCAAGATGGAAAGGCATCGTAAAATTGTCCGTGTTTTTAGGAGAAGAAAATCAACTTGCGATGATAAAGTACCCGACACCCGTGTTGCCCTCACAGTTCAGAAAAAAAATAAAAATAAACGCACACTTAAACCATATTTAATGAGAAATCAAATTCACGTGCAGATGCCAATGTAAGGGTGCCCAATGAATAGGTATGACATTCAATAACCTAAATGACTTCATCTACACCACCAAAAATATTAAGAGCTTTAAGAGGGAATGCTACAGTATTTCTGTTTTGGCAAGCAAAAGTGGTTAATTTTTGAAATGGCCAGAATCTCCGGTTTGGATAATTACTAAGCAGAATTGGCGGCGATCGAGACAAACGTTATGTGCGCGTGCGCTGGTGAGTCACGCAGCGTCGCGACGTCACTACAATCTACATGTTTACATTCGCAAGCGTATTCTGTAATCCGAATTATATCCATTGCCAAATTTTTTTTGAGGGTAAATTATTTGAGAATTTAAGATGAAATTATCAATTTTTCTATTGGGGCCCTGGACCTACAGGAAATGTGTAAGTAGAGCTTTACCCAGTTTTTTTCAACAATTCTTGAGCTGATTGCGAAGATTTGATTTTGTCATAGCAAGTGCTATGAAAGCGAGGATTTGGTTTTGGGCTTAACCGTAGTTACTTTTATTTAGTTTTAAAAGTTTCAAGATAGAAAATCGAATCCAATCAATTTCGATCTAATCGTGTGACAACCATTTCTAACAGTTTCTTAAACCAATTATGTCCATCAAGGAACACCAAATTTAGACAATGATTGACAAGATCGAGTGAATCATTAATTGATTGCAATTAATCTCATAACTAAGCCGAACCACCCACACATTATTGAGACAAAATTGGCTATTACCAGCGTAGGTATTACTTACCATTGATCTAGGTACCAGCTGGTGTCTTGTATTGTAACGATCGTACTTTGGAGAGGTCACCGGTCGTTGTAAATGTCAAATGTCACTTAACACATTCAACACCAAGAACCCGACTGTCGGGTACACTGTTCGTAGCGACTACGCGCTACATACGACGAAACCGTGGCTACGCGCTACGAGCGTAACCCGTAGCACTTAGTGGTATTGAATGTGTTAAGCTGATTAGCGGAATTTCAAGAAATCTAAAGGCTTTCATGGTCTGAATACACGGTGGCTAAAAAATAACTGCATTCCCGTTGCCAGTGAGGTTTTAGGATTATACTGAGTAACTTTTACTATGGGACCAACCCCGAAATCGCGATAAAAAAATTTACCCTCCTATAAAAAATGGACTAGCCAAAATGTATGAAACAGCCAAATTTTATTTCGCGATTTCGGGGTTGATCCTATAGTAAAAGTTGCTCAGTATAATCCCAAATCCCTGGCAACGGGAATGCAGTTGTTTTTTAACCATCCTGTATAAAAGTTTTTCCTTATTACACGAGAATTAATTTATTTTAATACGCAGTGCGCCGAACGTCGGAGTTCTAATGAATCATTATTCATGGGCACCACCTACGGATTATTTGGACCAGAAGGTGAAATAAACAGATGCAATAAGACAGCCATACAAAGGTAAAATTTATCAAAATTTTTATTAATTAACCATAATGATGCTTCTTATCAAGTTATCATCTACTAATAATATTATAAACAAATCCATGAGGCTTTGTCTAAAAATACTTAATGACGATTTTGTCATACGACCATTCGATAGTTTTTAGGGTTCCGTACCTAAAGGGTAAAAACGGGACCCTATTACTAAGACTCCACTGTCCGTCTGTCTGTCACCAGGCGGTATCTCACGAACCGTGATAGCTAGACAGTTGAAATTTTGACATCAGATGGTGTATTTCTGTTGTTGTTCTGTTGCAAACAACAGATACTAAAAACAGAATAAAATAAATATTTAAGTGGTGCCCCCATACAATTAACGTGATTTTTTTGCCGTTTTTTGCGTAATGGTACGGAACCCTTCGTGTGCGAGTCCGACTCGCACTTGGCCGGTTTTTTTAATTTATATTATTATTTCCTCTACTAAGTACAGTTACATGCCAAGGTAGCCATGTAAAACAAAGAAGCAGGTAATTTCCTTGTAGGAGGTGCGGAAATTATTTTGGGCCCGCGTCCAGGGTTATTCACGCACAAAATTGCGTTCTAAGTAACTTGGCAAACGCTCAATTTAGAAAAAGATTGTGCGTGTGATTATTGTTTTTATATTACTAATGAATATTTCACCTTTGCCAAGATATTTCGTCTGGTGTCAACCACAACTCATTAATTGCAAAAAAGGTCGAATATTGTTTATTGAAAAGATGAGAAATACAGAATGAAGATTGAATAAAAGAAAAATATGGCTACTTATAAAATAAAACTATGTACTAAAACTAAACCTAACTAGGAAAAAAAAAAACAACGGGTTGCACTCCGGGAGTGCCGGCAGAAGTGAAAACTCAATGACATTGTAACAGTTTTTCGATCAGGTCACGTGTCCGTCTTACGAATTTTCAATGCGTCGAATCTGTCGGTCACGTGACCTGTCGCGAGTTTAACATTTTTTCCCCATCACAAAAAGTGCACAGCGCCGCTAAAGAAGTTTTCACTTCAAAAATTACATAAAATCAACTTTGTTTTACGGTTCATTATGATTCCGAACTTGCAGAAGTAACTTATGGTTGTCACCTGACGAATCATATGATAGGTAGTAGGTTAGGTATAGGTAATTATTTTATTCGTGTGATACACACGACATTCTTACATATCGGCATGTCCATATGATATGAAACATGTTCTGCCTGATTTTTTAAATGACTTATTTGTACCCTGTTTTAGCAAATAAATTATATTATTTCTAATGAATTAAACATTTTAATAAAATTTTATATACATTATATATTAGTTATAAAATTATTTTATAACTAATAAAAAATGTTAGTTCAATAAACTTCGTGAACGAGACTTAATTTGTACGAGGTAGTGGTTAATAAGAATAGGTACAATAGAGTCAGCTGAGAGACTGAAAAATATTTTATGTTATGATTCAGGTATCTTTCAGCAAAAACATAAATGAAAAGAAGCAGCACCACATAAAAAAAAGTAACTATACTTTATAAAAAAAAAAGAAATGCTCGCAAAGGTCAGTTAACTCTATTGTTCAAATATCTCGTTTGTCATCATTCATCAAACTAATAATTAGCCACTAACAGCGACAAAATTCTAAATAAGGTAATGTTTAAGTTACGTTAGCCGAAAAGTTTATCAAAGGTTCAAAGTCCTAGCCCAGGTGCTTACCTCATCCTTATTCCCGTGGTATTCCGGGGGCTTCTCTAACACAACGGGTGATTCCATTTCCTTAATCCTAAACACTGGAATGTATCACAGTTAAACACTTCACTTGGTTGCGTGTGGCACGCGAATACTGATATAAAGGTTGGCTTGGTAACGTTCGCTCTCGTTTCTCAATGTATACTGAGTCGACGGCGAGCAACGCTTGCATTTATACGCTCTGTCGGAACCCGCTTCGAGAAGCGCCCGGATTGTTCGAGAACGGGGCTTCGCTAGACGTTTCGAGGCGGTCGATTTGTAAGCGACGAGTCCATTGCTGCTGCCCAACGAGGCTAGCTAACTTTTGTGAATGAGGAGGGGAACTAAAGCGGTAATGTACGCTTGCAAGAATTGTGCCACATTTTCCTAAAGCTCGGGCAAAAAGCTCGCATGCGTGGTCGGGGCGCTTGGAACTTTCGAGCTTTTTCTACTTTATTCGGGATATTAAGATGTGGCGCCCTTAAAGGGACTTCAATATGGCGAAGTTTTCATTTTACACAAACTTGCATTAACTTCCAAAAAGTACAAGATCCCAAGATCCGCGATACATTGATGCATATTAAAATAATTACAGACTACCAGAGGTATGTCTATAAATAATGTAGCGTACTTATATCTTATTTTATTCGTCGCCATGTATGAATCACCAAATGCAATTTATTTATTGTAGTGACAAGACAATGCAAATTACATGTGTGTTTATTATTAAATTTCCTTCAGCGATCCTTATACTCGCAAGCAACATTTGTACCTGACACAGCTTATGTAGTCTTAAACAAATAAGTTGGTCATAAAATATCACATAAACGATTGTTTCGTTATATAAGCGGTCACCAGGTAAATAAACACTGTAAGAGCGGCTGACGCCATACATTTACAAATCGCTATAAAGTTTGTATAACAAATGTCTAAGATTATTCAGGACTGTAGATAATTTATCAATAGCTACATTTATTGGTCTACCTACGATCTAGATGTGGAACAGTTTACCGACGGCTATAATACCTAATATGTAGTAAAGCAATAGACGAGAGAGGCAAATGCAGCGAATTTTGGCGTAACGTAATGCGTTTATTTACATTCTGTAATGTACAATTAATAAAACCTTGAGTTATAGTGCGACATAAAATTATAGAAATTAAATAAAATGGAACTCAAAAAATTCTACACTAAATTGTTGCAATGATTAAGCATTTTACGTCAAAAATGTGACAGTTATGTAGGAAGTGGCGCCCTCAATTATTTTCTACAATTTCTTGTCGGACTATACATGTGCATATTTATTTTGACAAAAATGATCTACCTGTGGCAACTTGTGATTGGTTCACTGTCTCTGTTTTCCTAACAAATAAAATCTTTACTGGCTTAAAGGACTCGCATCCAGCCCACAATTTTTATAAAAAAAACTTTACACTCTTTAGTATATACTAATAGTAATCTAGTATTTATATAACAGCCGCATATAATACTGACAAGACTAGAAACCGTGGTAGTACCTATCATCTATTTTAAAGAAGGCATCGTCTTTTTGTAAAACGTATACTAGAGTCTAGTAAATAAAGAAGACTGACAACTCCCCTACAACGCCGTGAGAATCGTGAGTGTTGTAGGTTGTACCACAGAATAAATAATAGTCTAGGTATAGAAGACTCATTCTCTATCTAACAAAACGCGTCTGTTACGATCAGCACAGATATGGTCGCTAGGTGGCGACAGCGCCACGCGCGGCTTATGGCTTTCCCCAAAATTGGTGTGGAACGGATGTACTTTTAGCTACCTGTAGCAAAGCGACGAAATCGCGGAGTGAGCCACGCCTGGTTGTACAGCCAGCATAAATAGTAACTGGTGAAACAACGCGCCCAAAGTATCTGCCAGTCTGCCATAAGTATAAGGATAAAAACTAAAATACGAGTAGTAAATAGTAAAAAGCCGGATGAGGAACGGCTATGATAATAGCGTGGGAGGCTGGGAGGGACAAATGCAGCGAATTTTGGCGTAACGTAATGCGTTTATCTACATTCTGTAATGTACCTTTAATAAAAGGTACATGTGCAGAGTAATGATTTTGACAATTATCTACCTATCTATCTAGTGTTAATATCAGGGAGACCGAGCTTTGCTCGGAAAACATAAAAACACAAGAATGCGCGTTTTCACAGAGATAAGACCTAGATCAATTTATCGCCCCCGAAAACACCCATATAGCAAATTTCATCGAAATCGTTAGAGCCGTTTCCGAGATCCCCGAAATATATATATAAATATATATATATATATATATATACAATATAAACAAGAATTGCTCGTTTAAAGATATAAGCTATGGGGGTTGTCCTTCTTGAATATTTACAGGTTTCTGCGTAGGTATACCGGTATTGTATGGAAGTTGGTGAGGGCTGTAGGCGCCTGTGGCGAGCTACCGGAACAAGTGTAAGAATACATTCATGGTGAAAGGGCGTAATTAAACACAATGTAAAAAATATTTAATTTGCAATTGAAACTCTTAGTACAACAGTACTAACAGTAGTAACTAGTATACTGAGTCAGTTATAATGATACTGTATAAAATTAGCTATTAATAGTGAGGCTATTCTTCAACAGCTGACCACAGTGCCGTGGCATTTGACTTGGCCTGCGAAAGGTCGTTGAACCGCTAAATAAAACGCATTTAGACCATTCGGTGCATTGCAGATGGAATACTAAAGACAGGTGGTTAATATATTATAATTAGATGCAAAGACAATAAATAGAAAAAGAACTGTACTTGTTATGTTCTTGGTGTACAGGTATTTATTTCTTTTGTCTACCAACATGAATAACTAGTAACAGTAAATATGTAAATTCAGCTGCGTAACAAGATCGAATAAGGCGGATTAACCTTACATACGGATAAATATGAAGAAACAATTGTACTTAATAAAGTATGAATCTCTTTCAACATCCGTTAAGCAGTTTTCATGTAAATATGTCTAACGTAGAGATATTTACGGATAATGGGTTCAATAACAGCTGATCCAGGCAGATTAATTACGAACCAAACATAATGTTCTCTTGTAGGCATCTTGTAGGCATGATTGGTACCAGATGGATTGCAATAACAACAGTTTATTCAGAATCAGACCAATGCGAATCGGTAGCCCCAAGGTTGATCGCAACCCGTAAACAACACAACTGGGGCATGGAGTGTGTAGGATGCCGTCTGAGTTCTAAATACAGAAGTTTTGGTCAATATTGCGTAACTAAATTTACGCGACAATTATTGGTGACCTCAAAACACTAAGAATCTGTGTCGTCTGGAAAGTATTTCATGAGCGCCAGACACTAACGAACGCGTTGAAGCAATTTATTAATAGTAAATTACACAAAAATATTACAACTTTAAACAGTCCGTGTAATATTCTTAGTGTTTTGAGAGAACGGGCAATGTCATTGCGCTATTAACCAAGTGGTTTAGGAGATCTTTTATTGAGACCACGAGAAAATAATGAAACACATGATCAAAGCTGTAAAGTAGTGTAAACAAAACATAAAGATATTGGCAGTCCCGCGTTGTTACCAACAGATATTTGCCTATTTATAACGTCCTGATCGTCCGGCTCTAGCCTTCTATCTGTACTCACATTTCGCTTCATTTTACAATCTCATCATCCGGTGAAAATTTCCTAGCAATCCGAAGGTTTTGTTCTTGAACTGAACACCACACCACAGAGTTTAGTTTTTATTCTTCGCACACCACTCACTCGCGCAGCTCGGTTCGTTTTGCATGTGCTGTGGGTGTATGCCGCGAATCACCGAAATAGAACTTTTGGAATAACTCTACACAAATTATATTGCCTGCGTCACTCCGAGAAGAATACTAGACGAGTTGAAGATCAAGAACGGAAACGCGTTTGCGCGAGTTTGTGATTTATGGATGTGACAAATTTGCAGATGCAGTGATTGCCCCGATCTTATATGCATTATTAAAGTTTGCTATACTAGACTTTTGAATTTCGTTTCAGGAGATGTATGCAGGTCTTTTACCGAAGCTAATGGTTTGTTCCACACAACAAGAAACAATAAAATCCACGAAAAGTCAGGAGGAAAACCAACGATCTGTTAAGAATGGAACCTGCTTCCATCGTCTCTTTTCTGTGACAAATACAATTTAGCAAAAAAGCAAGAGTATATGGGAGAATCATAAATAATTATAAACATTACTGAACCGGTAAGGCGGTAAGCTTTACCTTTGGCCCTGGCATCCCATAAGTCCCATCAGGTAGAAATAATAGGCGCAACCTTGTGCTGGTTTTCTGTGTTCATTGCTATGTTGTCTATTTTGGTTTCCGTTTACCTACTTTTTTCTGCACAAAAGGATTTTGATTTGTCTATTAGACGCACGCCTGAAACCTACTGGCTACCAAAAACGCATCTACTTTCGCGAAACCTTCAGGTGTAGTTCAATTGTTTCACGTATCATTTTCCTAATATATCAACCGGTGACAGCGCCTTTGCACAAGCTAAATGGCTTCCTTCCTCGTAGTAGAAGGGAGTCCTTGAGCTGCAGCGCAGGCGTCTCATTAGCACCCACACTGCCTATCTATTCACACATTTTGTATCCAACAGATATCTCACTTCCAGTATAGATTGACCTTGATATTGGTAGGAAGTGTGTCTAATTGGTGGATAAAGTTATACTGGTCTATTATCGATGTGAATCAGGGCAGGCTGGTGGGCAAGAGGGATTCTACATTCTACTGCATATTGCAGCGCGTGGGTGAAGAGATCAGGGCTGCGTAATGCAACTTGTTTATGTTATATACCTAGATGCATCATAACTCAAAAGGTATTTAGATTTCCTCGCCGTTTTCCTGTGTATAATCCGGATTTGTGCAGGTGCGTACATATGGATGCGCACTTGATGCTT
Organism: Cydia splendana; assembly: GCF_910591565.1. Taxonomy (NCBI): domain Eukaryota; kingdom Metazoa; phylum Arthropoda; class Insecta; order Lepidoptera; family Tortricidae; genus Cydia; species Cydia splendana. The sequence continues at coordinate 20,919,072 of NC_085965.1, read as the reverse complement.
TGGTAAACAAATTTGCAGTTTGGTCAGGCGTGGCTCACTCCGCGATTTCGTCGCTTTGCTACAGGTAGCTAAAAGTACATCCGTTCCAGACCAATTTCGGGGAAAGCCATATGCCGCGCGTGGCGCTGTCGCCACCTAGCGGCCATATCTGTGCTGATCGTAACAGACGCGTTTTGTTAGAGAGTGAGTCTTCTGTACCTTAGTACTATTATTTATTCTGTGGTTTGGTTCGAAATTTTAAAGATATTAAGACATTTAAAACCAAAAGTGTAGACGTACCTACCTATACATTTTGTAGAGATTTTCTTCCAGAAATGACTGAAATCCGTCCTCATTAAATCGTTTTCTTGTTTGACGAGAGATTTTTTTAAATGGTCAATGTAGAACCTGTTCGAAGCAGCCCTAGAACAATTACTGGTTGATTGGTGATAATGGTGCAGCGCGCTAACGATAACAAATGGATAGAGGTGTTCTTATTACTGCAACCGCTGTTATTCCTACTTATAAATAATATGTGTAGAGCTTGTTAATGTGAGTGCAAAGTTGTGTTTACAAGTTGTACCGAAACAGAATTACATTGTCAACATCTTTATTAAGGATGTAACTATGTATGTGTTGCTATAGCTGTAAATACAAATAGGTTTGATAATCATAGAATAATTTAGAAATAACGATCTTTATTCTATGTCTTGGAATTCTGTCATCATTATACATATAGACGGAATTGTAAAACATTAGGTCTCTCTTTCTCCTATCTGGCAATTCGACATTAAGCAAGTGTAATGATAACCGGGCATATCTAAGCGGTGTAAGGTGTGGAAAGTTTCCAAAAAGTTAGAAAAGTCCTCGGAAATCTCAGGAATATTTCACAAGAAGTAAAGTGTTTTCACTAATTATGAGAATTTCCCGAAATTATTACATGTGGAAATTTCGTAAATTTTGAAACATTTGTATTAAATAATGAAATAGTCAACATTAAATTCACATATAACGGCTAAACTAAGGACATTACATTAGCGACAATCCCTCTTCTATGTATATCCCTATCGTATACGTATATACATAATTTGCCTAAATTATCTATAAAAATGTTGTTGATATATATGTAATTATGTATAATCATCGTTGAAATGACAATAATACAAATTACTTTTGCAACGGTAATGAAATTGATGACAGTCACATACCAGATGCCACTCACATATCTATCGATGTCAATGGAATATTAATTAGTGTTAATTGCATTCATTATAATACTACATATGAGTATTTATATTGTTTAATATGATGCAATTATTTAAACATGATTGATGATAAACTCCTTTAATTTCCTTTATTTTTGTTATCATTTCCATATGTGACAACTGTTCAAAAAACAAATTAATTCAAAAAACAGGTCCCACTTTTCCCTTAACACAGTTTCAAGCGCCTGTAGTAGTAGTTGATTAAAATATCCGTCATATTGGCTTTTACGACAGCCGACACTGATTTGTGAACATTACAGATTCACTCGCCGGAAGAATTGCAAAATACAATTAAAGTTTACCTTCCAGAGTGACATCGCCTGATATGTCAAGTCGAAAATAAAACAAGTATCACGCAAGGGACAACGCTCGGACCATTACACTTTCAGGGTTTTTTTAGGTTAGCAACCAGTTTGTGACTGATCTTTGATCCCGTAAAATTCTTACTGTTGTCGGGATCAAGTTTTAGCAGCGATGGGTTCAGTTGACAAATGTTTTGTGAAGTGACCGGGACGCGATTAACAATGTAAATGTATGAAAAGTTATTAATTACGGAGTCCGGTTCACACCTTCACTACATTTGGTTATTTAATGTATGATTAACGAGAATTGATAGCACGGCAACTTTATAAATAAGTAAGTATGACATTGACATCATAAAATATTTAGGCGTGGTGATAATGAGGGTAAAAGTGCAATCATGTCATTCATTTTCATTAAGTCACACGTGATATGAAATATAAAGGCGTAATATTGCACATATTAAACCTACACGATAAGATAAAGTCGATAAAGCAAAAGTTTAAATGAGGATAGCGGATAAACACACTTGATTTGGTCATTGGATAGTTCCAAATTTTCAATACAGTGAAATCTTAGGTACAAATGTGCCGTTTTCAACCAAAAGGGTACTTATTGTCGGTTGTCGATAAGGCGCTATTTCCATAAAGCTTCAATTTGAAATCAACCTTATCGCCATCCGACAATGTGGTACCTTTCAATTAAAACGTCACAAATATTGGAACCACGGAGGCCTATTTTAATTTATTTACCCTACGAAAAAATTCTTCCTCAGTCAATGCTCTGGCACATTAGCAGATAAATCTCATCCCGCACTCACAGTAATGGAGTGTATGATGTATGATACGGATTAGATATTTTTAAATGCTCATATCAATCTTCCATTTGGTGTGTAGGGTAGTGGAATGCTGGCGTGTGTAAGGAAACATTTGCAATACACACGAATGTGTTGCCAAGCTAAGGCAAAAGGGCATATCTTCATACGAGTTTTAATAACATACTTGTTTTTTGCTTTTGACAGCTTTTGCTTGTGTCATTCAACTTCGAACATTCAGGGTTTTTTTTATGGATTTATTGGTACACGTTACAAGGAAATATCTTGGCATTAGTCTAATCCAGCGGTCGGCAACAGCGGGCCCGCGAACCCCTCACTTGCGCCCCGCGAGCCTCCCTGGCTATTTTGTATGTAATATTGACAAACGACAATGTCTGATAAAGTCATAAATATTAACAAAGTGCGGCCCGCGTCAATTTCGTTAACTACTATGTGGCCCTTGGCTGCTAAAACGTTGCCGACCGCTGGTCTAATCTATAGAACGAAAATAATAGTACTTATCTTCGTGTGCTTTTAGATTGGAATTTGAATGGAGAGAGAAATATTGGAGAGAAGATTTTAACACGAGGGAGATTCGTAATGTCTAATGTCACAACAAACAGAGTTAAAGAAATAATCATACATTACATTTAATTTCAGAACATTACCCTCATTCTTGACTTGTGTAGATAATAGACCCGCTAACACAATTTATAGTTCACGAAACATGCGATAGCAAAATTATAAGAAAACTAGATAAAAAATATTAGATAAAAGAATGGTCACCAAGCGGTTTCGATTAAAACAATTATAAATATTTATATGTGTTGTACAAATCCAGAGAAACGTAGGCTGACTTTTATAGGCCATCTGCTAGTCAAACGTCAGATCGAATGGCTATAAAATTACGACTCGTTTTTTTATTTCCTATGGGTGCAATAACTCCAAACGCTGCTATATCGTTCGTAACTTGTCTCATTAGTGTCGTTTACATGATAATTGGTGACATACGATACCTATTATCTAATCGGATACAGTGACAAGAGTGCTAATTATTTAGAGCGTATGAATTCGAGGTTTGCAGATAAATGAAACGGGTAAATAGCTGACCATAATAACTAAACTAGAGTCTAAAGGTGCGGAAAGAGAACAGTCGTGGATGTATAGGACCCCATACATATGTCTATGTCTATTTGGAAAAGAAATCCAGATAACTTTATTGATGCTGATTGTACCTTCTTGTATGTTGATTTTTGGTCAAGCAACGCAACCTCCAATATTAATGTAGCTAAGCACAATATGTACAAACACCGATTCATCTAATACCTACTACTACTACTTATGGCCTGGCTTAGTCGATTAGTGTAAGAATCTCTATCTATCTGAGAAATAATATATACTAGGGTGGTTCTAAAAACATTTTTTTTTCCGACGGGGCACGGCACCCCCTTATTTTGTTACACTTATTATGCTGATAAAATAAACCAAGTTTCGTAATTTTATCTCAACTACAAAGGGGTGCTCAACCACTTTTGAAATTTTTGTATGTTGTATGAAACCCAAAAAAAAGATTTATTATTCAGACTTTTATTTAAGTATCTATTTTCACACTGTTTGCACATGTGATTTATATACATTTTGAAGTAGAAAAACATTTTTATTATAATTTTTATAGTTTTTCAAGAGTAAGATTTTTTTAAATTTCACCTAAAAAAATCATAAAGAATAGAAATAAAAATGTTTTTTCACATTATAACTTTTAAATCACACTTTAAAATAATGTGAAAACGACTACTTACATAAAAATCTAAAAAATAATAATTTGATTTTTTTGGATTTCATACAACTTTGAAAAATTTCGAAGTGTTTGAGCACCCCCTTGTAGTTGAGATAAGATTACAAAACTTGGCGTATTTTGTCAACATAACAAGTGTAACAAAATGAGGGGGTGCCGCTTCTTCTAGCTAGAGTTTGAATTTTCCCATACAAACGTGAACCACCCTAATATATACATTTAGAGTTTTCCTGTTCCAGATTTATATACCTAGTTATCTAGAATTTACATAAACTTTATCCACTCTCCCGTTTTTTCTAAGAATCGTGCCCATGAAGGCGTATTTTACGCGACTATAAAACTTGTTGTCGCGTATTTAATTGCTCTGCCCTCAAATACTACAGGTCTTTGTCCTGTTACGTCAGAACGGGACATTCCCGGTGGCGTCCTGTTTAGCGCATAAGGAATAACCAACGAAATACAATTATGGCTGTACCAGTAACAAGTTTCTGTTTAGTACTTTAGTAGTACGTAAACATCAGTAAATTTGCCAGTAAGCTTGTAACAAAACGACTGGCAAATAGATCACCTACTGCGTTAATTATAACAGTTTTAAACGATTCACGATTCACGGTTAGTTTTACTAGACTTTCGACCGGGATATGGACCGGGGTTTATTAATGCCGTTTATTCACTGTGTTCAATAGTTAACTAAATTAGATGTAAAACCAAATTGTTAAATGTAACTCAGATTTGCTTAGCTTACTTTAGGGTTAGGGTGCAAGCGGCATAGATTTAAACATAAGGAATCGAAATGGACTTACAGATATTGTCCATTTGATGGATGAAAATTATGGTCACCAGTTGCGCTACTCCGTCCTGTCGCATCTCTACTTCTACGAGTACTGGAACACAGACTTCGAAGTTAAGGTAAAATGAAATGCTAAGGAATACTCTCATTTTATTACATATGATTTAGTCTATTCACCCATCTGATCTAGGATCACGACGCCATCCGCTAGTCATTTTACTTTTCAATTAAATAATTGAATTACTGATGTCTTTCGACAATGATAATTATCATTTAAATGACATTACGCACGGAAACGGTCAAATCCATCGTAGTGTAGTAAATAAAGGTAGTGGACCCCGCAGTAATTCCTCAGCCAGAAAAAACTTTACAGTATGATAAAGTATCAATAAATAAAAAGTATTGTATAAATTTCCAAAGAATAATAATAATAGAATTAAAGTAAATACCTAAAGTCTTAAATCGTTAATATCTTTTTACGGAAAAATGCTCCGTTCAAACTTTCTTCGCCAGACATATTCATGTAACTTATTGCAACAATATATGAAATATCAAAAAAATATCCCAGCAGAAATACCAGTATTAATAAAATAAATTTTTTTGGCGTGTCTTGGACCGGAAAATTGCTCAGTCTAATTTTTTCACTGGAATGCCATTTTATTGCCGTTTTATACCTACAAAATGAAAATCTAAAAATTTTCCACTCTCAGTTTTTAATAGTTCTATAATACATACATTTCGATACGCATTTTTTTTGGATTTTTTTACCCACTACGCCAAATTATATTCTAAGATCATATAAGAAGAAAAAAATGACAGAGCAATTTTCCCATGAAGATGAGCGTCAAAAAAAGGAAGTATCATAAAAAAATATTCTCATGTTTGACAAAACTTTTAGATTTTTTTCTAGTATCACATACTGATACAAATAACTTATTTTGTAAAATAATTTTGGACTGAGGAATTACTCGGTTCAATATATAATCAGATTTGTGTTTTTACCTAACTTAGGAGTTTTTTTTTTTTTGGATATTTATAATGTTAGTCTCGGCTCATACTATACAATAACCAAGCTAAATTTCATCGACTGAGAAATTAATGCATGGGTCTCCATACAACAACTTGCTTCATTTACTACCCTATCGCTTGAGCGTAGAGAATCGATTGGACAAAGGTAATTTGCTAATTTACGGTAGTAGGTACTTTAATCAATAAAACCTTGAACCTGGATGTTTCCAGCCATAATTATGACAGTCATAGGTATTGGAGTGTAGGTAGATTTCAATAAATAAGTTAGGCTTCTTATAAAAAATAACTTGAATAGTCTTTAATTCAACGCATTCAGACTAGGTTAATTCATATACGGTTACCTATACATACGGTGGCTAAAAAATAACTGCATTCCCGTTGCCAGGGAGGTTTTGGAATCCCAAAACCTCCCTTTGCTCAGTATGATTATACTGAGCAACTTTTACTATGGGACCAACCCCGAAATCGCGAAAAAAAAATTTGCCTGAGTGATTTTGGCTAGGTAGTCCATTTTCTATGGGAAGGTAAAATTTTTTTTTAGCGATTTTAGGGTTGGTTCCATAGTAAAAGTTGCTCAGTATAATCCCAAAACCTCCCTGGCATCAGGAATGGAGTTAGAGAATAGCCACCGTGTATAGCATTAATTTTTTTAGCTATAACTTCTTACTAAAAATAGTAATAAATTTCACCATAAGAACACAGGCGAACTGAGAAGAACTAAGCGTTTTCTGCAAAATTAAATGGAACTAAAATCTCCTCTACATGACAAGCCCCGTACCTCATCCTTTTTGAAACGGCTTGATGAAATAGAGAAAACTTACAAAATCCGTTTTGTTACACGCAACAAACGATTACATGGCACTAAGTGGGTTGTCCATTTGGTTGGGCTATTTTTTTTAATTTTGCGTAGGTTCACAACTTGGTTAATGTCGGTTAAGATAGTAAAAGCTGGATGATTTATCGTTTTTAGTCTTGATATATAATCTTGTAAACATTAAAAGCTGATGTAGGTAAATCAAAATTGAACATTTATTTGTGACGTCCCACGGTCAAAGGTACCTTATGGCGGGTATGGAGTTATGCATACCCCAGTAATCTACAATAAATAAGCTATCGATAACACAAAAGATCAACCTTCTAGGTTGCGTAGTTACAGAGATATGATTTTTTGAAAATAATGTTGTGAAATGAGCAACTTTACGATAGAGAAGTTTTAAGTTTAGCCGCCTAAAAAACTATGTTCCTGAAGTAAGTTACATAGTTGACTACAAATAATAATACCTTATATATCTGAGATTAAAAAAATATTGCGACTTGTTCTGTAATGCCAATAGAAACTTTTGATATCGACTGATTTATGTGTATACTAACCAATCTCTTGAAAATAAAGTTTTATTTAATTTTCACGATTGATTGCAATGCGCTCTCAAGATTTAAATTTTATCTATTAGAAAACGACACTGACAGACAGTTTAAGCAAAAAACAATACCGATTTAGAGGTGAAAATGTATTTTCTGACTTTTTCATATAAAATCACAAAATTGAATATTTTTACTTTTAATGTGACACACAATCAATTTTTCTGAGCACATATGAAAGAAATTCTGTCATTCAAATGAAATAAATCCTAAAACCGCAACTAAATACTATATTAAACCCCTTATGCCACTTTAAACTTACATAACAATAACAGTATTTGCTCCATACATTTACGAAAAGGTACCTTATGGAAATAAATCTAATAATACATCACTACAAAATATCAATCATATTACAGTTTATCTTTTATGAATAGAAAATATTAATTTACATTAAACTGCCCCAAATTTAATTAGTTCTTCGTCATAATAATCTTAAAAAAGACCAATAATTTGTATGTAATGAAAAGGTACCTTGTGATTAAGTTACATGATGAGGCATGATGATGATGGAACAGTTAGGATAAACTAATAATATTTTGGGGTTAAGATGGTATAAATCGTCTATTTCCTATCAATAATATATTTCGGTTGCTATTGAAGATAAGCGGCATTGAGGTTCAATGACCTCAGATATTCCATAAGGTAATGCGTCGGATATTGGCATTTTTCAGCACCAACCAATGGCTGATTTACTGCATGCGACCAAACCAAATGAAGATTATTCTAGTTAAGAAAGACTTGATGAGAGTAGCTTTGGTATAATAGCAGGCTACTTGGATTTGTGATGTCGGTCTATGTACGGTTATAATATTTGCGAGGCGCCCCAACCAGAACTGAAATTATCAAATTAGTTTTGCAGAATGCTAATACAGTTCTCTACCAAACTTCTTTTCCCGTATTGACTAGTTTTTTTGGGAATTTTTAATCTTTTTTCCATAAGGTACCTTTTCTACTAAACTCTGAGACGACATTACTAGGCTTATAACTAACTTATAACAAAAATAAAAACAGGTAAACAAACGTTACGCATTAAGGTTTCAGATCACACAATAAAAAAAAATTGAGCATTTTTTCACCTCTTTACAAAACATTTCATATCTCCGAAACTAGAAACCCTCATAAGGTACCTTTTCCCGTGGAACGTCACATTTATTGATTTTTTAAACATTATTATGGATTACTTTGTGGCATTGTTTAATTTAATACACTCTTTTTTTGGGCAGTTGTGTAAAAATGGCATTCGCTCCACTAATCCAGACTAGTTTTCTACAGGAATAAATAAACCTAACATTGACTACTATATGTATTTGCCGTATCTGCTTTTGTGATGGTAATAATATTAGCAAAAGTATAATTTCTTCTTTCAATGGGTTCCAACTAGGTAACTCTAATAACCAGTAGGACCTAATGTTTCTACTGAGTAGGTAGACATGTTTGTGTATTCGTGTGAAGCGACATTATTCGCTCTCGACCCTCTCGATGTAACGATATACCCCTGCTCGCTCCTGAGAGCCGTCGCGGTCCGCCGGCTTGTCTTATTGTTTCAACTGCTACGTAAGTTATATGGTTATAACATCGCTTACATACTACCTACCATAATCACTATTAATTGACCTTTGTTAGACCTTATAACTTTGCAATAAGGTTTACGAAATGTTTGTGGACGAAGGTACTTGAATCGAGCACGAGTTTATTCTAGCTAGCTCAAGTGGCAAAAACGATAGATAAACATCTGATTCGTACAAATGTATAAACACTCAAGATTGGGGTATAATGATTATAATGAAGTCCGTGAAAGAGAAGTTATTTAATTCATTTGAGAATATGTTGGCCCATCAAATAGCCTAAATTATTTTTCAAAAAGAGTCAAAATTACCCATTTCATGAGATTTATAATAGTTTAGCAATATACTCTATGTTTGTTAATCGAAGACCCATATTTGATAAGCTGCAATAGGTATACTAATTGAATTTATTGAATCACCAGCTGATTACTCATAATTAATTGCGATTACTTATTGCCGATACAAATGTTTTCGATTTGACTCATATGGTTTGTAGAATTCGTTCCGCAACTGTCGTAGCGATTTTGCCGATGTTTTATTAGTGGAATTTACTTTATGGAGCACTGATTGCAACAATATACTGTTGTTGTCATTTATGGGCTATAATTCGCCGAAAAATTAATGCAACTGAACATAAAACCAGCCCTTGATGACACGATTGAAATGCTGAATTTAGCAAAATATATAAACACGTTTTTTCTGTGTATCGATCGAGTACCTAAACAAAAACAGGTGACAAATTAAAACAAATGAGCCGGTACCTTTCATAACGTTGACAAATCGTTGGCCTTTAACTTTAAAGTTGTTCATGAAATTGTAATGGAAGCAGGCAACCAGGGAAGGATTGTTCGCTTAATGGCCCATTCTGGTATTAACATATCAATGAAGGAACGTCACTCTTTCAGGGCGTACGGAAATTAAATATGAGTAAAAACTAAATATCTAAATACCGCATAAGCCAGCAATACAATTTTTTGCCATTTACTCTGTAAACATGTCTCAAAAAGAAAAACAAAACTCTTATGATATCGATATGACTATTTGTTTACGCGCGAGGTATCACGACAACGCCACTGAAAAAAAATTACAAAAACCGATTCTTGTGAAATTTTGTGAGCAGGTTCAATAATGATTAAATAGATTTTTTAGTCAATTCAGTTTTTGGGTTTTTCTCAAAATGGCGGACCAATAATTTTTTTCAGTTTAAAAAAATTGTGCTCGCAACAGTCGCGTTGTCTACAGCACACAGAGCCACTAGTATATATGTATTAGAAAGGACCCGATTTTTAGTATTTAGATAAGCCGATATTTGTGATATTTAACATGCTTGACCGATAACATAAAGTTCGAAGTATGAAAATCTATGTGCACAAGCCAATTCGGCGTTAATAAATGCGGTATTCCCCTAAAGGTAAAATTTAAGATCTGTCGTAATCTGCCCCATATGGGGTGCGCGTGACATTCGGACTGCACGTCTCGTTCAGCAAGTGATAAATTATCTTTCTGGCACCTCGACGTGTCGCCCACGGCCTCCCACTAGTATGCGCCGCAGACACGCGCACTGGACATTCACAAAGTACAGACTAATCAGCTTAAGTTTAAACTCCGATTACGCTAGTTAGGACGATATGCCATCTGTCCAATATCTTGGTCCAATATGCATTGCATGTCACTCTCTTATTAAGCAAAATGTGAGACGCAAAATAAATGGAACAGATGGAATACCAGGGTTCACTTGAGAACTGTCTAACTACATTTGCCAACGCTAAGATGTAATGCATAATGACGACCGGTCTGACCTAGTGGGTAGTGACCCTGCCTGCGAAGCCAATGGTCCTGGGTTCGAATCCCAGTAAGGGCATTTATTTGTGTGATGAACACTAATATTTGTTCCTGAGTCATGGGTGTTTTCTATGTATTTATCTATATCGGTATGTATATCGTCGCCTAGCACCCATAGTACAAGCTTTGCTTAGTTTGGGGCTAGGTTGATCTGTGTAAGATGTCCCCAATATTTATTTAATTGTTTTCCTTCGTATTTTCTCGGAAACGTTCGTGTTTGTCATGCTACATCAGACAACTTCAGTACTTTTTGTATCCAGACTGGCTGAAATAGCGAGACACGTTCGTACGTTTCCGTGGAAATACGAAGGAAAATAATTATGCACCACACCTGTACAGAGCTCTACTATGGCTCTACATACAGGTAAATATAATAATCAGAGCTAAAACAATAAGGCTTGGAATGCAGGCAAGCCTCAGTTCTCGGTAGCCAACGCCGCGAAGATAATAAGATGCTACAAAATGATGTAAAATTAGTCTCGTCTCTGAGCTAATCAACATAATAGATGTTGAGAATGTTGAGATTAATCTTCGCTACGAGGAATCGTTTTTTGTTGTTGTTGTTATCCTACGGCACCCAAGAGCTGCAAAGGTCCTTCACAAGCTCGCGCTACGCCTTACTATCTTCAGCGACCCTTCTGGCTTCTTTGGAGGAATCGTTTTGTGACTGCTAATGTTTAATTTTAGAGCAGTTCTATTGTAGAGTAGGTACGTTTTATTAGGACTAGCGACACGCCCCAGCTTCGCAAGGGTTACACAAAACCTTAACAAATTATACACCTAAACCATCCTTAAAAATCACTCTATTGATAGGTGAAAACCGCATGAAAATCCGTTTAGTTTTCGAGTTAATCGCGAACATACAGACAGACAAACAGAGGCGGGAGGGGGACTTTGTTTTATAAGGTGTAAGATTAGAAAGAACTCTGAATAAGCATACGATTCTAAATTAGACATTTCTTACAGTAAAATTATGAAGTAAATAAGTACTGTAGTAATAGTCGAGTCGTGCTATGCTACTAATAGTCGTGAGTAGAAATATAAAGACCGTATTGTTAAGTATAGGGACAGATAAAACCTGGTCTAACTGTTGGCATGTGTATTATTTTGTATTACTATGTTCTAAGAGTTTGATCTGAGGGTATTTTTAAGCTATATCTGATTTAAGAAGGTTTGACATTTTTTTTATTTTAGGGACTTTTATTATGCTGTTAATACCGTATAGCAAATACAGTCCGGACAAGCCTATCGAGCTGAATTTGAGACTATTTCACGGACTCTTTGGTATGATTTAAAGTGACAACAGGTTAATAGGCTGCCAAAATATGTTATCTAAGTGTCCTCTTCATGATTGTTCAATTGAGCAGCTGCGGAATAAATGTGGTGAATTTTTATTTTTACATAAAAACGATTTTTCACCCCACGTTTTGGAATCCCTTCAATTTCTGATGCAAGCGAAATGACGGAGACAGCTAGAAGAATAAGCTAAAAACCAAAGCCTAACGGACATTCATGGTGTTGATCCATCGCTAGAGCGGGTCGATAGAAACGCTCCATGATAGTTGTATTAGATGTCAAAGTCAGAGTTGTCGTAAGCAACATGCCATATTCTCTAAAAGTCCACCATGCACAGATCCTAAACTTTTTTTTTAACGAATTGAAATGCTTAGACTATGTCCAGATGTTTCGCTATACGAATCATGTGTACTTGCTGTTTACATAGTACGATTTTTTTATGTGATATTGTCTTGTTCGCAAACCGCAAATTTTCTTGTAGTATTTGTCAGCAGTCGTAATTGTTACTCAAGAGGATTGGGTAATTTTTGTCCAAACCATATGCTTTACGTCGAGGTCCCAGGACGAAATGTGTTCCTTATTAAAGCACTAATTAAACTCATGCGTAATTTTGAAATAAAAATATAATACCAAAAAAAACACTGCTAAGTTGTCCCTATAATTAACGATACGGTCTTTAATAAAAAAAAATTGACGTACCTACTCTCTAGAGAATGGAAGTCTAAAAATACGTTTGAAAATGGAAATACCACATGGCATTTCTATGGTTTTTAGTCACACTCACATAGGGTTAAGATATGTACAGTCAATCTTCTCCTGGAAAGGCTAGATCCAAAGAAATTGAGAAACAGGAAAAAAGAACTGCCATGTGTTATTTACTCGAACTTTTCATTTTTACTCCTTTCATAACTGAAATCTATGGAACTGGACTTATTGGAGAAGGGTATCCCAATATGGGACCAGCAAGACACTCGGAATAATTTTTTTAACAATCTGCATAAGAGATTAGCTGCTTATACGGTATTCTGCAAGTTTTCCAATGTTCGTATTCAGCAGAATTTTTCGGTTTAAGTACTGAATATTCGGCAAATAATTTTTATTATGTTTGTCTTGTTGTAACACTGTAAAATGCAAGCTCCATAATTTTGAAGTAATCTTCATCAGGTTATGTTTTACCATTGTCATTAAAACACATGATGAGACATGTTGAATCCATAGGTTTTGATTACTTGTGGAGAGTTGAACATTTGTTTGTGTCCCTTGCATTTTAGGCTGCTAATGTAATTGAAGCGTTTTCAAATGGTTTATTATCATGTAACTTAACTCTCATTTCATATTTATGTTTTTAATGGGATATAATAGTATAGGGACTTTACAAAAAAAAGTATTAAAAGCTGGGAATTGATAGTCTTAACAAAATAAATTTTGTAGAAACATAGGGTACTAAATACTTGTTACCACATATTGTAACTAAAAATAATTACACATGTATACACAAATACACGAATACTAAACATATATCAAAAAATATAATAAACAAAACAAAATATTCACACTAACCTCGCAAGCAGTTAGGGGCCACTCAGGATCACTAGGGTTAGCAGGCGTCAACCGTCCTGTGGAAGACCAGCAGATCAGAACTAGTTGGACAAACCAACGGCAAACACCGCCAAACTATTCCCCCCCACATATTAATTCCCGGAGGTTATTACACAGTCAAGTACACTACTTTTGGGAAACTGCCAAAAAATTTGTTGCACAAATGAAGCATGCGAAAATGAAAATCATCAAACCAAAACAGTTTACCTGCCTCACCTCACACAGATTCAACTAGAAAAGCAGTCGTCATCTCGGAACGGAGCTAAGTGCATCCAAGGTCGTCATCAAGGATACAAAAGAGTGACAAGCTCACATTATGTTAGAAAAATACTAGTTAGCGCATGACAAAAAATGTATGGTTAAAAAGATATCGAGTAACACTGCAGGGGCACTTACGAAACTACTTCCTCTCAAAGGCATTTCAGTCAGGAATACAATAAAATCACGCACTTTTTTGAGTCAAATATTAATGAAACCGTATTAAACACTCGTTACACAAAGACAAATACGTAAAAACTAATCTGTAAATTGCTTCTTGCCTCGGCGCTTGATGCTGCAGATAAAAATTTGACAGCACTAGCACTGTGAATTCGTTTCTAGAACAATCACATGCCGCAAAACTTGTATGCATTGTGCAAACTATTTAATGATAACTTTAAACATTACCTAAGGACAAACGATACTTTTAAAATTTTACCAATATTTTTCAATTTAATTAATTTAAGAGTAGTACGTCTATTTATATAAATAAGTACACATTTTATTATTTAAACTTGGATAAAATTATCGTAACTCGTTGATATGAACAAAACGCTTATAGAAGCCTTTTTTAGCATAGTTAACCCTAGTTATGTTTAAAAGCTTTGCGCATGCCATGCTCAATCTTTGCGTATAACTGCGTTCTTAACGTTTTTAAAAAACGTCTAGCTGACCGAATGTCATTTGGTCATGTCATTTTTTTTTATTAAGTTGCCTAATTTGACTGTTTAATACTGTAGTTGATCAATTTATAAAGACACTTAACTCCTGCTAATAAAGATTCAAATTGAATTTTCACTTAACATGATGTTCGCAATGTGCACGTACCCTATAGTTTTGTACTGATAAAATTAAATTTAGTTTTTGTTTCCACGTTCTCCACAAAACCCAACCTGAGTGAAAAAAGAGGGAACGTAATTTATTTATATTATATGACATTGAGAATACAGTAGGCTTACTCGAGAAGGAAACTTTTTTAATGAACTACAGTTTATTAATTTTTGCCTCTTAGTGTGAGTAAATAAGGAAGTCTTAAGTTTGCAGAAGTTGTTATCAAAGTGGGTGTTGTATTCACCTTTGAATTAGTACGAACCTGAAATCTGAAAATGGGGAGCCATCCAGAACACGTGGAGCCTTCAATAAAATCCAAATTTACAGTACTATTTGAGAAAATAAATGAACCGAACTATGTAATGGATAGCTACTACTCTGATAACTTGATTAATAAGTTAATTGAAACCAGAAAGGGTGAGTTTAATTTTGTAAATAAAATATATTTACAACTGTATGATTTTCTGTGGCGGATCCCCTAAATCTGCTACAGGTCATTTTAATATTTTTTTTTCATCTTAATTTAGGTTGTTTATTACATGAATATAAAAGTAAAATACAAAAGCACATAAAAAACAATAAAAAATACATATAAACACATTATAAAAACCTAACCTAGGGTGCCGCCGGCAGCAGGGCAGGGCCCAAGCTGCTGGTGGTCAGGGCCGCAGAGTGAGGAATCGACGTACTATACGCGCCGTGTCCAAAATTACCGCCTTCTGCATCTGACCCTTGATCCAACCACCCAGCGAGGGTCTCTCTAGGTGTTGGTCGAGACTCTTCGCTATGAGACCGTTCGCTGTTACGACTATAGGAACAATGATCGTCGAGTCAACATCCCACATGGCGGTTATCTTGTGAGCCAAGTCTAGGTACTTGCTGGACTTGTCCTCCTCGGCCTTCACGATATTCTCATCATGGGGGATAGTGACGTCGGCGAGCACGGCCCGGCGCTGCGATCTATCTATCAGCCCGATGTCAGGCTTATTGGCTACAATAGTCCTGTCAGTGATGATAGATCAATCCCAATGAAATAGAGCGTGGCACGACCATTTTCGAGAACAAACATATCTTTTTTATTATTATTGCCTGTGAACTTACTTTGTCAGCTGTAAAATACTTTTATATTTATAATTTGTGTTGTAACCTTATCTGGCTGTCCCTGCCTTGAACCCTCCTTTAAATTTGTGCCCTGTATTGGCTTATTGAGCTGGGCATTCAAAAGTATTTGTATTAATTCTCTATTCTTTACTGTAATAACTATTATTCATTAATGTATAATAATATACACAATACTGGATACTGGTGCAAGTCACCTGAAACGTTGGAAAAGGTAAAAAGAAATAAATAATATTGTGTAACGCCTAATCAAATCACTGAACACCATACAACACGCGAGCTTAAAGACATGTTATATTTATATTACAATCAGACTTTTTCATAAGTTTTTCTTCTTTACAGATAACAACTATATTTGCGTACTTTCACATCTACTGGGTGAACCAATACAGAATTTGGAAAGATATCATATATCAGTGCAAGTTTTCCTCATCAGATCGCTGGGCTTCGTATGTAGCAAAGAACTGTTCTTTGCCAAATTAATACATCACATCAATGATACGCTAAGGAAAGGATACACTAATCTTGGGTCCCCTACTATGAACCCGAGCCTCAGCGTTGCATATCTAGAGGTTGCCCTGTCCCTCGTAGAGCACTACACCAGCCTCTACTGGCTGCTAGACAGTGGCACGTGGAAAGAAATCCTTCGTGCCAACGAGTCTAAAACAGTATTTGTAACAAGGCAGAAATATAAGTTTGTATCCAGACTCGTTTGGAGATTAAACGGATTGGAAGATGAAGCTAATTTAAAACAAGTGCTGACTTTTATACTGAAACCACTGATTGAGACGGAAATTGTGGTAACAGAGTCTATAACTACAGACGAGGAAGAGTTATCCGCCAAGCAGTTTGAACCAATGCTTCACATGCTCAATTCTATCATGAATGATTACAAGGAGCTGTCCAGATCATCTCTTGTCATTAACATGCTCCTGACACACTTCAAAGTGGTCAACCAAACATATGTATTGCTAGATAGATACCGCAAAGATAGTTTGACTTCACCGAGTGCTAAATTAGTCTTCCGTTTGATCCTGGCTAAAATTTTCAACACCAAACCAATGACCGACAACTCTACACACACTGCTGAAGATTTTATCGAAACTAGCGCAGCCTATTTCAATACTGTAAATGTGTTCCTACAAAGACGGAATCCGATGGCAGTTTTAAACTATTGCTATTCTTGCAATGAAATTTGGAATTCAACATGGGACAAGAAAATACCAAGAATAAACACATTAAACGGCAAAAAGGTGGATTTGCAGAACAAAATGTTGTTCTTATGCCTAGTGCCTGCTATTTCCTATATTACAAGACATATGCCGGATAATGCTTTTCAAATGGCGGGTAACATTCAGGACTATATGATGAAGCTTATTAATGCAAGTTGCGAGCACACCGCCAAGACCGCTTGGGCTCTGTCACGTCTTATCTTGGAGCTGGACACAGAAACCATCGTCCTGCAGAGCGTGAAAAGGCTGGCCAGTTTGAACAACTCTATGAACAACGAACAGGCTAACTTAATGTTCCAAGGTCTATTCTACGTACTCAAGCAGTTCGACCCTATGTCGGAAGGCCATCACAAGAAGGGCCCCGAGGCGATGTTCCAGGAAGACCAGGAGAACTTGTTCCTGTACACATATGCCCTAGAAGCTGTCTTGCTCCTGGTGAAGAACTATGATATCAATTGGCAGGAGAGCTTGGAAATTATATGTTTGTATAATGTGGTCTTCAATATACTGCAGAAAACAAATTTATCCAGTAAGGTAAGTCTGCATGTCCATACATATCCATACATATTGATTCACAAAAGCTAACAGGGATGGAATGAACAATACTTTCATTATACAAGTGGCACCTGTATCACTATACAGGGTGGCTAAAAAATAAGTGCATTCCCGTTGCCAGGGAGGTTTTGGGATTATATTGAGCAACTTTTACTATGGGATCAATCCCAAAATCGTGAAAAAAAATTGGCTGTTTCATACATTTTGGCTGGTCCATTTTCTACGGGAGGCTAATTTTTAGGGTTCCGTACCCAAAGGGTAAAACGGGACCCTATTACTAAGACTCCGCTGTCCGTCCGTCCGTCCGTCCGTTTGTCACCAGGCTGTATCTCACGAACCGTGATAGCTAGACAGTTGAAATTTTCACACATGATGTATTTCTGTTGCCGCTATAACAACATAACAACAAATACTAAAAAGTACGGAACCCTCGGTAGGCGAGTCCGACTCGCACTTGTCCGGCTTTTTTTTCGCGATTTCGGGGTTGCTCCAATAGTAAAAGTTGCTCAGTATAATCCCAAAACCTCACTGGCAACAGGAATGCACTTATTTTTTATCCACCGTGTATAGTCAGAGCCACCATTTATTGGCGAATGTGATACACACATTAATAGATATTTTCATTCATTCATTCATTCAATTTGTGTCAGCTTTTGTGAATCGACCTGTACCTACCTAATGTAACCATTATACAAAATATACATGAAACCAGCATCTGCACACAACTGTTTCTGCGTGGGGTAATGATGATGATTGATAAAAAATTAGCATGAAAAGGTAACAGACAGAGTTACTTTCGCATTTTTAATATCAATATAATAAGTATTATTAAATTATTATATTAATGGGGAGGGATTGGTAATGGAATAAGCCAAAAATTAGGAAACTTTTTTATCACAGTAGGGTTTCGGGGGCGAAAAATCGATCTAGCTAGGTCTTATCTCTGGGAAAACGCGCATTTTTGAGATTTTATAATTATGTTTTCCGAGCAAAGCTCGGTCTCCCAGATATTCATTTTAATGTTCGTATCATCATCATCATATATATAAAATTGAAAAACCAGAACGGGATAAAAAACGAGGGAAGAAGCGAGATGGCGCCTTACAAATTTCTAAAAAAGTTTTTGACACGTTTCTCGAATACGACACACGTATGATAAGAAAAACCTGTTCAAATCAATTATCTACATATGGGAATAGAACTAGAGCATAAAAACTATCGCTTCCGATGCGTATTTAATTTACAATAAGGAAAAGAAATTTTCATAACAATCTTCATTTTACGAGATCGGCCATTTCTCGGCAACTCTCGGTTACTTTCGTTTGGCGGTGCTACAGATTAGACCAAATAATCCGTAAGTTAAAGTAAACTAAATTATGTTTGTCATGTTGGTATACTGGTATTTCTGAGTTTTTTTACACGAAGTAAAATAAAAAGTGCTGTCAACCTCAACCTTAGTCTATAGAGCCCATACGAGTGATTTATGTCATATATGACTTATCATTCTTATCAATCAAAGTAATTACTATATTATTATTATCAATTTGTATTTTGTTGTTTTAAATTTATTTTTGAGTTACATTATTCTGATTGACTTTCACGGCTTCGGCAAACATTGCCATTCGTCCGGGGAACGGGCTGAGATGGGCCAAAAATACAAAGTTGATAGTAAGTTATGTAGGTAGATTAAAGTGCATGTTCAGATATTATTGAGCGACCTGATAAAAATAAGCAAATGTACAGTCAGCAGTCAGCCAAATATCGTAATATAATTTTGTTGCCATAGAAATAAGGATGTGGTCCGATATAGTGGCGCAATATTGAGAGACAAAAGCGGCTAAATTCATTGGTGGCTCGGACACTTAGAGAGAATGGGAGAGGATCGTGCCGTGAAGAGAGCGCAGGTACTTGGGACAACAAAATGGGAGACGCCCGAGTGGACGTCCTAGGTACCGCTGAAACGACGTAGTTGCTCAAGACCTGCTCAACCTCGGCCATGGCGACTGGCGAGAGCTATCGCAAGACCGAGAGGACTAGACTACCTATGTTTGTATGAAAAGGCGATTTAAGGGCGGTGGTCGTCCATATTCGTCTTAAGGCGAAAATTAATCTAATGAACGTTTTTGCAACTAGGCTTATAAGAACAAATAATAATTTTATCTTGAAACAAGTTTTAAATAAATACGTGTAAAAATACAATCTTGCCTTTTATCAAATCACATCATTTTTTGACAAATTTGCGAATTGAGTTATCCAAATAACGGCTACAAATAAGAAATCCCTATCACAGTTTTAAACCATGGCAGGGTTGAATACATAATAATGTCGGTATTTAACTAAACATAAGACGAACTCTTTATTTCATTTACGCGAGCGGAGCTGCGGGCCCGTCTAGTGTATGTATAAGCAGGCGTGGCTCACTCCGCGATTTCGTCGCTTTGCTACAGGTAGCTAAAAGTACATCCGTGGTAAGTTGTGGCTTTCCCCAAAATTGGGGTGGAACGGATGTACTTTTCACAAGCCGAGCGCGTGGCGCTGTCGCCACCTAGCGGCCATATCTGTGCTGATCGTAACAGACGCGTTTTGTTAGAGAGGATTTATTCAGTGGTATAAGTACACAAATTGTGCGAGTTTTTCGTTTAATCCAAAAATAATATTTAAAAATACTGTAAATTAGAGCCGACTATATTGTCTAAGCAATAGGGTTCAAATTACAAAACAGTCAACCACTCAGTAAGTACTATCGTTATCTCAGATAAGTGGTTAGCCCAAATTGTAATCTCGCAAGGTCTATTTCCGATCGAATGGAAGGTGTACGTCCGATAAGGACGCAGCTATGAGTGAGAGCGAGAAAGTGATATGCTGAAAGGACCAGGGTCGCGGTCCAGTACACCTGTACTTAACACGACAGGGGGTTACGAATTCTGGACGCATGCGGTAGACGTGGCCGGCCCAGTCCCATTTAAGCCTCGCGGTTTTGTCGCCTACACTACGCTACAAACACTTCGCGTTAATAAATAGCTAGGGCAAAGAGAATAGAGTGTATAGAGGCGGATTGTTAAAGTAAACTATGTAGTCACTGTAAATTTACTGCCATCTTTCGACAGAAAATTAAAACTGTTAGAACGCCATTTGACTTTGATCCTTATTCTTTCACTGATATGTGTTAATTTTGTACCTAAGATTAATGTGTAATTAAGATTGTACCATACGTTTGGCCTACTCTCGACGTTTAAGCGGTTAACACATATCAGTGAAAGAATAATGATCAGAGTCAATTGGCGTTCTAACAATTCTAATCTTCTGTCGAAAGATGGCAATAAATGTACTGTATAAGAAATTTAACTGTCGGATAACTAATGCGTCCAAAGCCACCAGGGCGGCGCCACAGTCATGCATGAAAAGACGATCGGGGACACGTCCAAGGGCTTGGTAGTTCTGCGTATGGATAAAAAAACGGACCATTTGGAAATGGAAAATTTCGTTCCTCATACAAACTACAAAATTATGAGAAGTTTCCGAAATTTGAGCATGTGGCTATTTTGCAATTTCGGAAACTTTTTTACATCAGTATACAACATTATCATCTAATTCTAGGATGACTTGTTTCCAGGCTCTTGATTCTAGAGGAAAGGCCGATAAAATGAGATGCAAGATTTTTATCATCATTATAACCTCTCATTCTGACAGCGACCTTGCATGATAATATGTAATCAAGGGAATTGATAACTAGGTATTACGTTAGCAAGCGACACACCCAATCGCGTGCACGCTTCGAGTTTGATCATCAGTAAAACATCTCTGTGTTGTCACTCCATCTCGTAGTTGGTGAATAAATTGAGATCTTATGTGATTGTGATAAAGTCTACATTTCAAATTTGCTACTATCAACATGAAGTCTGTGTGACCTTTAAAACTTCAACGTGCTTGAACTTCAAGTTGTTTTGATTTGTGATCCAAGTTGGACGTAGTAGGTGTAGTAGAGTGGACGTACTAACAGTTTAATTAAGAATATTAAAAAAAACTTAGTAGTAGTAAACTTAGGAGTATTGTCAGTGTCTTGGTACGAATACCTAAAGTAATAGAATAATTAATTTTGTGATTAACTTTCATTGGAAGTTTTAATCATACAGTGGTCGATTCAAAGATAATTCAGGAATACTTAAAGATAATTACAGTGAAGTGACCATGGGCAATCCATCAAAATCTGTCGAAAGTGTAATTAAAATGAAGTTTAAATCATTATTCGAAAAAATAAATGAGTCAAACTATGTGATAGATAACTTCTATTCCGATAATTTAATTAATAAACTGTTGGAGAATAAGCCAGGTAAATAGCTATAACCGGTCAAACAACTTTGTCAGTAGAAAAAGGTGCGTAATTTAAATTTTCTATGACACGATAACCCTTCGCGCCTACAACTTTTAATTTTGCCGCTTTTTTCCACTGACTGAAATGGCTAAGGGTGCACAATTTTTTTTACTCGATACAAATAAAGGTTGTGAATAAATTAGTCATACTAGAGAAAAACTTAAAATAAATAAAATATAGTGACAACCTTTATTTGTATCGAGTAAAAAAAATTGTGCACCCTTATCCAAAAAAAAAACTGTATATTGATCCATGCCCCATTGTGTTCTATTGCTACGCTATGGTCG
The DNA here is from genome assembly GCF_910591565.1 of Cydia splendana. Lineage (NCBI taxonomy): Eukaryota > Metazoa > Arthropoda > Insecta > Lepidoptera > Tortricidae > Cydia > Cydia splendana. The sequence continues at coordinate 20,896,722 of NC_085965.1, read as the reverse complement.
CGCTGATTACGACCTTTCCCTATGTTTTCGTACTCAAAATTATCATTATTTAAAAAAAATCGGGCAAGTGCGAGTCGGACTCGCGCATGAAGGGTTCCGTACCATATAAAAAAAAAAACAAAAAAAAAGCAAAAAAAAAACGGTCACCCATCCAAGTACTGACCACTCCCGACGTTGCTTAACTTTGGTCAAAAATCACGTTTGTTGTATGGGAGCCCCATTTAAATCTTTATTTTATTCTGTTTTTAGTATTTGTTGTTATAGCGGCAACAGAAATACATCATCTGTGAAAATTTCAACTGTCTAGCTATCACGGTTCGTGAGATACAGCCTGGTGACAGACGGACGGACGGACGGACGGACGGACGGATGGACGGACGGACGGACGGACGGACGGACAGCGAAGTCTTAGTAATAGGGTCCCGTTTTACCCTTTGGGTACGGAACCCTAAAAAGACATTACCAACCTCTGCTGTGGATGAATGACATCACATTTTTTATTACTAAAATAATTAACTAATGACTCTAATGAGTAGCGATTTATTGTTTCACACGGCTTTTTCTTTACAGAACTCAATGTTACTTGTAGTGTAAGAATCCTACTCGAGGAACCCGTACGAAACCTGGAACGGTACCATGTCTCGGTGCGGGTGTTCCTCGTCAGACTCCTGGCTTTGGTCGTCAGGGAAGAACTATGTTTCGCGAAAGTTATACATAACATTAACGACCCCTTAGCCAAAGCTTATCAAGCCCTTGAATCTCCCACAATGACCCCAAGTCTTCGTGTGGCCTATCTAGAAGTCGCACTTGCTATAATAGGGCACAATACCGGCTTCTATTGGCTCCTTGAGAGTGGCATGTGGAAAGAAATCCTTAGCATTAACGACCAGTCCAATACAGTATTCGTCACAAGACAGAAGTACAAGTTTGTGTCCAAACTTGTTTGGAGATTGAATGCCTTGGAAGACGATGATAACGTTAGGCAAGTGCTAAATTTTATCCTGAAACCCTTGATCGAAACGGATATCGAGGTAACCGAGTCTATGAAACCTGACGAGGAGGAAGAAGCATCGAAGTGGCTCGAACCGATGCTCCTCATGCTGGTGTCCATAACTAACGAGTATGGCGAGCTCACCAAGTCATCCCTGGTCATAAACGCACTGTTGAACCACTTCAAACTGGCCAACCACCTGTGTGTGCTTTTAGATAGATTCCGAAAAAACAGCCTGACCTCGCTCCTAGCCAACTTAATTTTCCGCATATACCTCGCCAAAACTTTACATAACAAGCCATTGACTGACGACACGGTATACCGAAGTGAAGATTTCGTGGAAACCACGGCATCATATTTCAATACCATACATTACTTTACAATTAGGCGTAAGCCGATGATGGTCCTCGACTTTTGCTATTCGTGCAATGAATATTGGAATGGATTGTGGCGCGACAGGAAGCCAGAAACGATTATAATGGATGGTAAGAAGGAGAACTTGCAGAACAAGGCGTTGTTTATGTGCCTCGTGCCGCCGATCTGCTATGTGACCAGGCGTTGGCCGAAGGCGGTGCGTTACGGCGAGGGGTGTATCCAAGATTATATAATGAAGATTATAAATGCGAGTTGCGAGCACACTGCTAAGGCAGGTACCTTACTATCCGATCTTGTCTTGGAGTCGGACGTAGAAGCAATAGCCCTAAAGACTGTCAAGCGACTGTCTAGTTTTAATAACTCCATGAACAATGAACAGGCTAATCTAATCTTCCAAGGGCTCTTTTACGTAATCAAACATTTAGACCCTGACCCGGAACACTTTGAATACCGCTTACCGTCTTCGGAGGCCAAATTACAAGAAGACCAGGATAACATGTTCGTATACTCGTATGTCATAGAAGCTATCCTAAAATTGATAAAAGAATTTCATATAAACTGGCACGAGAGCTTGGAAGTCATTTGTTTGTACACTGTCGTGTTTCGTATAATGTCGAGACCGAATTTACCCTGTAAGGTAAGCAAAAGGTACAGCAATTCGTAATAAATTCATTAGGTGGCAGCGGCAGCGTTAATACTGCTGTGAAAAAAAAAGAATGAGTTAAAATTTGAACTGTTTATTTCTTACTTTAATTTGCTTTTGTTTTTATGCTGTTTGATATTTGCACCGATCACTTGGTAGGCGCAAGTAATTAGCTAGTATGATCGAAGGTGCGATATGGTGCAAGAAGCTTGCGCATGATGAGGTACAAACGCACTTGCATGCAAGTCGCTAAACTATTTAATATCGTTTTTTACACAATATATACATCTGCGCATGTTGTGTCTCAATATGCGCAAGCTACTTGCATCCTACGCAAGTGCCATGAGCGAATTGATCGGCTAACTATTATCGTCCTGGGATCGCGATAGTTTAACTGTAATATGTACTTAGTAGGAATGTAATAATGATGTAGAATTCGTTATTTCATGCGCTTGTTTCAACAAGTAATGCTAGAATTAAACTTATGGTACATTTTATAAATTTAAAACTAAACACTACTTAGGCGACTAATCGGCTTATATCCCTGCTAATATTGTAAATTTTATGCGAAAGTAACTCTGTATGTCTGTTACCTCACACTTAAACCGCTGAACCGATTTATATTAAATTTGGTATGGGGACCCGGGTATGTCCTTAAACTACGTCCAAGACCACCGGTGGACGGGCAGCAGCGTCCCTCAAATTCGGTGTACTCGACTGCGATCGCCAACCCGCCTGCCAAGCGTGGCGATTATGGCATTCACCCCCCATCATGATGAGCACAATACAAGGGGGAGGCCTATGTAAGGGGGAGGCCTATGTTCAGCAGTGGACGTCTTATGGCTGAGATGATGATGATGATGATGATGGTGATCATTTGAAACCTGGGCAAGGACAAAAGACATAGGATATTAATTATCATCATCATTACATGTAGACGGAGTTGCGGGCAGAAGCTAGGAATATTACAAATGCGAAAATAACTCTGTATAGGTATGTATTACCTCCTCACCTCTGGACCAACTTATATGAAATTTGATATGATGAGAAGATTGTTTAACTCCCGGGAAAGTACCTACATAGGATAGTTTTTAGCAAGGAATTAATCATTCTACGCAGATGAATTCGCGCGCAGATGCTAGTTACTAAGTTACTTATATATTTTGTACGGCACACTTGCGAGTATAGGTACCTATTGTTGCCTCACTTGCCCTTTATCTAGACGTAAAATATGCAACTACATATCCCCAATCTGTTTACAGTTCATAGTAACGGCCCTAAACGTAATAACGGTGACAGTGTGCAAGTTCCTGCCGCCCAACCTGTCACTGTTAATGGAGTCGAAGCCCGGCTCAGCCATGCACGACCTCGGGCGTCTCATTTACATGAAGATGCACGACTTGCACTGGGAGGTGCGAGATTCAGCGCTGGAACTCCTACTCGTGGTCACCGAAATCTCTTACGTCAGTGAGTACACCTACTACACCAGTTCACGACCTCGGGCGTAACATCTAGGTACATGAAGATGCACGACTTGCACTGGGAGGTGCGAGATTCAGCGCTGGAACTCCTACTCGTGATCACCGAGATCTCTTACGTCAGTGAGTATACCTACTACACCAGTTCACAACCTCGGGCGTCTCATCTAGGTACATGAATATGCACGACTTGCACTGGGAGGTGCGAGATTCAGCGCTGGAACTCCTACTCGTGATCACCGAGATCTCTTACGTCAGTGAGTATACCTACTACACCAGTTCACAACCTCGGGCGTCTCATCTAGGTACATGAAGATGCACGACTTGCACTGGGAGGTGCGAGATTGAGCGCTCGAGCTCCTACTCGTGGTCACCGAAATCTCTTACGTCAGTGAGTACACCTACTACACCAGTTCACGACCTCGGGCGTAACATCTAGGTACATGAAGATGCACGACTTGCACTGGGAGGTGCGAGATTCAGCGCTGGAACTCCTACTCGTGATCACCGAGATCTCTTACGTCAGTGAGTATACCTACTACACCAGTTCACAACCTCGGGCGTCTCATCTAGGTACATGAAGATGCACGACTTGCACTGGGAGGTGCGAGATTCAGCGCTGGAACTCCTACTCGTGATCACCGAGATCTCTTACGTCAGTGAGTATACCTACTACACCAGTTCACAACCTCGGGCGTCTCATCTAGGTACATGAAGATGCACGACTTGCACTGGGAGGTGCGAGATTCAGCGCTGGAACTCCTACTCGTGGTCACCGAGATCTGTTACGTCAGTAAGTACCTACACCTACTGCACCAGTGCACGACCTCGGACTCATCTACATGAAAATGCACGACTTGCACTGGGAGGTGCGAGATTCAGCGCTCGAGCTCCTACTCGTGGTCACCGAGATCTCTTACGTCAGTAAGTATCTACTATACAGCTGCGACCTCCGCATCATATACAATATCTACATGAACTGCACGACCTGCGCTGCACCAGGGGGGCGAAACTGATCCTTCTCGACTCCGTTCGGCTCAGCATTGCTCCGAGCAATTATTAGGGTTGGCACAACTTGACGTCCCTTTGCGTGTATGACCACAGATAAGATAATGACTTGAATATTGACAACCATAAATAGCCGAAACAGATAATACCATACATAAGAAAGGGACAGCATGATTCGTCCCTGAATCGCTGTCAAATTTCAGTTTTGTAGGAAGCTTCTTTTCTGTACGGTAGTAGGTAGATACACTATTACTCATTCTGTGGCTGCACAATATATGTAGGGTGACCAAATATCCTCACTTTCAGCAATGGAATTTCGCATTGATTCGATAAGTATACAATTTTAAACGTGTTCTGATACTTCTGATGTTTTAGTCGGAAATCACGGAACCCCGAATTTGAGTACCCTTGCCCCGATAAATAGGAATTTGGAAGTGGTAACCCTATACTATACTAAGTATAGGTGATTTTGTTATGTCTGACCATACTCTGAGAGGTCGGGACTCTCGGGACCCAACCCAGAGCCCGCGAAAAAAAAATCTGCTGTTCCATAGAAAACATTGACATGTGGTTCACCGAAATGTATAAGATGACAGATTTTTTTTATGTATGACCCACATATTCAAGTCTCCCCTCAGTATGTTCAGTCATAACAAAATCACCCTGTACAGTAAAGATACTTGTGAAGTTAAAAATCTCAACCACAATGATAGTTACAAAAGTCGTTAGGAATTATCGCCTATTATTTATTTAAGATAATGTATATTTAAATAAACAATTGTTCCTTTGTACCTACCGTTAGCACACTTGATAATATCACTGATGTTAAATTAAATAGATCTCTGTGGTAAATATTGTGGACTGACTATTAATTATATAGTAGTAGTAGTAATCACTTTATTGTACACAACACAGGTTTACAAAAATAAATTACAGTAATGGAAGTACAAAGGCGAACTTATCCCTATAAGTATAAGGGATCTCTTCCAGCTAACATTCGAGTAGATGAGAGGAAAACTCCATGTCAGGTCAGATAGACAAACGTATGGGATGTACAGTAATATTTAAATCGTGAAAAGGATGGTACGGCTGTGCGTCTTTGTTTTGCTCGACTTGGCGGGGGCACGGCAGTGCCGCAGAAAAGTAAACTAACATATTGTCAAGTCATAAAATACATAAATAACATTATAAAATAAAATACATACTAGCTTATAGTATAATGTTGCTCTTCTGAGAGCTTGGCAAGGGCCTCGGGGAGAAAGGGAATGACCCCCGTTCTGAGTCATGGCCATGATGGCTTGTACAACAGGTCTCCATCGCCATACAGCGGGGTAACGCTGCTAGTGTGATGGGGACCTTTGAAACCGGCATGACTCAGAACGGGTTTTAGTTACTTAAGTTTTGTAGGTAGTTAGTAGAATATATTGCAATTAATTGATGAAATATAATTATAGTTAACCTGTTTAGCACATAATTACCTCGCCAGTTTTTCAAACATTTTTATCACACTTGCTCATAAAGCGTCGTGTTTCACGCAGGTCTAGCGGGAGTTAGGGAGGAGTTTTTTTTTATTATGTCATTGATTTATACAAACCGAGAAGATTATATGTCAAAGATTCATTTAAAATAACCAAACAAACAATATATCAACTAAGAATTAGGTGGCATTTGTTGTTTCGTTAATTAGAAGTCACAAGTATTGACATACCTATTAATAAATTTAATTACTAGTGTTCTAGATACCGCAATCCTAATGAATGATAAGATAAGACTTCTGTATTAGATAAAATGCTGATCTAAGGTATGCATTAACATTTAGCGCCTTTTCTTCAATAATATAAATAAATGTCACCGGTTTTGTGATAACACTGATAACCTAACTTTAATATGTCACCATCAGATATATCGGAGCGGCTGAGGCGCTCACAAATATCTGAACACGCCTCTATTGTCAAGGCGTGAGGTGCGTGTTCAGATATTTTTGAGTACCTCCGCCGCTCCGATATATTCATATATCTGATGGCGACTGTACAAATAAAGATGTGTAAATTGCGGAAAGTCTCTAAAAAGTTGCAAGAGTTCTTGGAAATTTCGGGAAAACATCACATCACAGGATACAAAGGAAACTTTTGTTTTGCATAATGGAAAATTTTAAACCCCATATAAAAATATGAGTTGTTTCCGAAAATTTTCCATGTGGAAATTACGCAATTTTGGAAACTTTCTGACGACGCATCAGTAGGTACAAATTAGTATGGAGAGCGGGAAAACAGCGTTTATTATAATTTTATATTTTTGGAACAAGGTCATATGTGACGTCCCACGGTCAAAGGTACCTTATGGCGGGTATGGAGTTATGCATACCCTAGTAATCTACAATAAATAACCTATCGATAACACAAAAGATCAACCTTCTAGGTTGCGTAGTTACAGAGATATGATTTTTTGAAAATAATGTTGTGAAATGAGCAACTTTACGATAGAGAAGTTTTAAGTTTAGCCGCCTAAAAAACTATGTTCCTGAAGTAAGTTACATAGTTGACTACAAATAATAATGCCTTATATATCTGAGATTAAAAAAATATTGCGACTTGTTCTGTAATGCAAATAGAAACTTTTGATATCGACTGATTTATGTGTATACTAACCAATCTCTTGAAAATAAAGTTTTATTTCATTTTCACGATTGATTGCAATGAGCTCTCAAGATTTAAATTTTATCTATTAGAAAACGACACTGACAGACAGTTTAAGCAAAAAACAATACCGATTTAGAGGTGAAAATGTATTTTCTGACTTTTTCATATAAAATCACAAAATTGAATATTTTTACTTTTAATGTGACACACAATCAATTTTTCTGAGCACATATGAAAGAAATTCTGTCATTCAAATGAAATAAATCCTAAAACCCCAACTAAATACTATATTTAACCCCTTATGCCACTTTAAACTTACATAACAATAACAGTATTTGCTCCATACATTTACGAAAAGGTACCTTATGGAAATAAATCTAATAATACATCACTACAAAATATCAATCATATTATAGTTTATCTTTTATGAATAGAAAATATTAATTTACATTAAACTGCCCCCAATTTAATTAGTTCTTCGTCATAATAATCTTAAAAAAGACCAATAATTTGTATGTAATGAAAAGGTACCTTGTGGTCAAGTTACATGATGAGGCATGATGATGATGGAACAGTTAGGATAAACTAATAATATTTTGGGGTTAAGATGGTATAAACCGTCTATTTCTTATCAATAATATATTTCGGTTGCTATTGAAGATAAGCGGCATTGAGGTTCAATGACCTCAGATATTCCATAAGGTAATGCGTCGGGTATTGGCATTTTTCAGCAAACCAATGGCTGATTTACTGCATGCGACCAAACCAAATGAAGATTATTCTAGTTAAGAAAGACTTGACGAGAGTAACTTTGGTATAATAGCAGTCTACTTGGATTTGTGATGTCGGTCTATGTACGGTTATAATATTTGCGAGGCGCCCCAACCAGAACTGAAATTATCAAATTAGTTTTGCAGAATGCTAATACAGTTCTCTACCAAACTTCTTTTCCCGTATTGACTAGTTTTTTTGGGAATTTTCAATCTTTTTTCCATAAGGTACCTTTTCTACTAAACTCTGAGACGACATTACTAGGCTTATAACTAACTTATAACAAAAATAAAAACAGGTAAACAAACGTTACGCATTAAGGTTTCAGATCACACAATAAAAAAAAATTGAGCCTTTTTTCACCTCTTTACAAAACATTTAATATCTCCGAAACTAGAAACCCTCATAAGGTACCTTTTCCCGTGGAACGTCACATATTATCATGCCATCAATTAGATAAATTACGTTTTTTTTATCTTTCATACTAAAATGACAGTTTGATTGGCCAATTTACCACTTCATCCGGTTTTTGTACCAATTTTGTAGGTACTGAAATAATAGATCGGTTCGACAGATCCGGACAATTTGTCTGGGATATAAAAGAGGGTTGAAGTTGGTCTATTTAATTAATTTCTAACTGACTGTCTTATGAGTTGAATGACTGTGAATATTTAATATTCGAAATTAGCTCCAACTCACAACTCCATCTTACAGTTTTACTACATATAGTTTTCTTTCGTTTCCAGAATTCCCGCCATTCCAAAAGCAGATAATCGAGAACGAACTCATCGTAGTAGCCACAGCAGTAGCGCTGAACGACCATGAGTTCTACGTGCGCGCGTCCGCGCTGCGCTGCCTCGGGTCCGCCTGCAAGGTGTCCACCGTGTGGGAGCAGCTCAAGACCAAACACCCTGATATACAGGTACCTACATACACACATACACGCATAGGACAGCCACTCGTGTCACAGATAGAGATCGTAGTAGCTACAGCAGTAGCGCTAACGACCATGAGTTCTACGTGCGCGCGTCCGCGCTGCGCTGCCTCGGGTCCGCCTGCAAGGTGTCCACCGTGTGGGAGCAACTCAAGACCAACACCCTGATATACAGGTACCTATAGACTAACACGCATAGACTAGCCACTCGTGTCACAGATAGATATCGTAGTACGTGCAGCAGTAGCGCTGAACGACCACGAGATCTACGTGCGCGCGTCCGCGCTGCGCTGCCTCGGGTCCGCCTGCAAGGTGTCCACCGTGTGGGAGCAGCTCAAGACCATACACCCTGATATACACGTACCTACAGACACAGAGACATACAGACCGTTGTGTCACAAATACAGGTGTAAAACTCGTGGTCGTTCAGCGCTACTGCTGTAGCTACTACACGACCACGAGTTTTACATTTAGCAGCCTCGGCCAAGTATAAGTTCTATGAATACCGACTTAAAAATCCGTTTACCATTCTGTAGCGTATAAAATAACCACTAAGTACCAAGACCAGTAACTAGAAAATTCATTGTGTCCTAAATAAGACAACATCCATACAGTTTTTTTATAGAGAACGTTTGCTAATATATAAACATTCTTATTGCCAGGATTCCCTGCTAAACATTCTCCGCAACAACCAAGAAGGCATAGTACGCAAGGAAGCATGCAACGTCCTCTGCGAGATGTACATCAACCTGAAGCTGTGCCCCGAGTTCAAGCAGGCCCTCCACGAGCAGATGGTCTCCTCCGCCGTCAGCGACTTCCACTGGGAGGTGCAGCTCGCCGCCCTCAAGTTCTGGAAGATCGTCATCCACAACAACCTCTGCGAGCAGGGCATGCTCGACGGGACCTTTCCACCCGTCACATTCTCCAAAGAATCCAGAAAAATCGTCACCCTCAACAAGGCAGAAATACAGAGGAGACTCTTAAAAATCTTAGACGAACTCTCCGCAAAAGGCTGCCTAACTGTCTTATCCAAACTATTACACGAGGACACAGAAGTCGAAATTATGGATGCGAATTTAGCTATCGCTCTGAACCTTCTGGATATCCTAAAGCGGTACGAGGTACCTGAGTGTGTGAAGCGCGTCGAAGGCGACCCGCGGACCATGCACGAGTATTATACAGAGACCAAAGAAGATGCAATGGACCAGGAAGACGTTATCATCAAAACGGAGGAGGCCCAGTCGGATAACGTTATAGAGGGCATTATAAACGCTGATGACATGAATCTGCTCGCGCACATTTATGAACGACATATGAAATTACAAAATGACAAACCTGAACTGCAGCCTAAACCGATGATCAAGTTATTACGGTATGTGAAGCCTTATTTATTTGTGAATCATTTGATGAGCAAAGACTTCAAGGCGGTTATTGAGTACAAGAAACAGTGGAGGAATGGGATACGCAGCGTAGAGTCGCTGTTAGACGACGTGTTAGGCATTTACGAGGTTGACAACGATGTCAACAATTTGGATTGCTATTGAGATTATATTTTGCTGCCTAAGTATACTTTTAGTAAGTATACATTCCGTAAGGAGTGATTGTTATAAATAAAATGTAGGTATACATTAAAATATATTTTTATTATTTTGTGTCTTTATCATATTTTTCCCTGCATCTATCCACTTACTTGCCTATATGACAAATAATAAAACAAAACTTCTTCAAACAAACAAGCAAATTCGTAAAAAAATGTAGTGTGTATAATTTATGACACTTTCATCTGCCACACTCTAAAGCTAAAACATCATAACGCCACCAATTCATCTATCAACGTTCCTAAGTCAACCTTCGACGACCTCCTTTTCGCCACTTCTCTTACTGTATCTATAAAATCACTCGGCTCCATAATTTCTATGGGAGTCGAACTATCTGTACTTAAGCACTCAAAAATTTCCGAAATGAGATCACTGACCTCCCCTTCTTTAGTGTTTGTACTCGTTGCCTGTTTGGCTTGAACTTCGTCCATATCAGTGGGAGGAGTAGGACTCATATTAGCGTTGTTCACAATGCTTGGAACACCACTAAATTTATAATGATCTAAAGCTTCTATTATACTCTTAGTGATTTTATAAGCGTTCTCCATCACTTCACTATTGCTCGAATTCAGACATTTAACCATTACAGCTAAGCAGCCCGTTTTCGACAGATTGTCCATGCAGATTTCTATTTGTTTATGTATTTCTTTGTCGTTCAAAACTATGATCTTCCTCTTGTCCTTGCAAAAGGTGACAGCGGGGAATCTGCCATCAATCATTCCTCTGTTTGTGAATTGTTTCTTCAACATTTGTGTCCAGAAATTCAGGGCAGCTATTTGAACAGGCCAGTGCGGGTCTCCTGTGGCCGCTGTGGCCATGGCCTTGGAAACGCGGGTTGTGAAGGCCTGGTTAACCTTGCGGTTGATGTAGATGTGCGTCAGTACATTAGCTGCCTCTTTACGCACTTCTCCTTCGGAGTTATAATGCAAGATGCTCACCAGTTGCTCCTGAAACATTGAAAGTAAATACTAAGATCTTGGTTTGGTTTCCCTTTATCTCTGTCCTTGCGATTTAGTGTCGTATGTTATCACGGGTTTTGTTGTATCATAATACCTACTTACTAATCGGTACTATGGCTAAACGATAACGTAATTTGTAGGCTAATGTTACGCAATTTCGGATACAACCAAATTGAGGCCAGTTTTTAGATCTACAGGTTGACATCAAAATTGTGTGATCAATTTGCACGTGCTTATACAAAGGTATTTGTAACAACGGCCTTACATAGTTGACAGAGCGTACCTACGCTATCTAATCCACCATAGAACCCATAGCCGTTGAGGCACAAAGGCTGGATCTGCTTGTAAAGGAATACCATGGTTGCAATAAACGATTATGATTATGACTGACGACCTTAGGAAGGGTGTCTTGAATTATCGGAGCGATGGATCAATTAATGCAGTCATGCATTTATAAGTGCATAAACTTACATATAGATTTTGGCAGTGGTGGAGCATCTCAGTCCACAGGTCCTCGCAGCTCGCCGCGGCCACGAGGCAGCGCAGCGCCGCGGCCTGAGCGCGCGCGTTGGGGTCATAGATCGCGCAGTGAGCAGCCCCGCATAGGAGCCCGTGCGCAGATATCACGGCGCGCAGCGGCATGAACTCTGGCGGTTAAAGATTATATTTTGAATATACAATTTTAAAAACACCTAAAGCCGTGTTTGTAGCTTTACAAAGCGTCATATGCGGCTACAAATGCGTCCATTAGAATATGGGTAAAGTAATAAAATATAACAACCTACTTAAAAACCACTGATAAAACTGTAGGTACTGACTGACATAAGCCACCTCCAAAAAACTTAGAATCAGCTGTAACGCGGCGAGTCGGGCTTCGCTTTCAGGCCGCTGAAGCACGCTCCGCGCCGCGCCCGCCGCTTCGCTCAGCGAGCAGCCGCGCTGCGGCTCCATCAGCAGCGTCAGCTCCGGCGACAGCAGCTTGCACACGCACGTCGTCACCAGCTCCAGCGCTTGCACCAGCAGCTGGAAACATCAGACTTTATAAAAGTCGTCTTTATCGAGAAAAAACCTTCTGCATTAAATAGGTACATTGTATATATTTAATATTAGATACAGGGCAATCTTAGAATAATCCAGCTAGTCCCACAGTAATTTTGGTAAGTAGTAGACCCCTACAATATTCAAGTCGTAAGGAGTAGGTACCTAAGCTCAAGTACTTACAGTTCTGACCCTTACCTCGACCGGCAACATGTTCTGCTTTATCAGATTCACGAGCGCTGCTTGCAGCTCCCCGATTTCCAGGCTTTCGTGCCAGTTGATCTCATGCTCGTCGAGAAGCATAGCGATGGCGTCGAGGATCAGCGCGAGGAAGCGCACGTCGTCGGGCGTATGCAGCGGGTTGACCAGCAGCACCAGGTCCGGACCGTCAGTCAGCACAAACTCGCGCAGCGCGTAAAACAGCGTCTGAAACACCAGGCACGCCTGCTGCCGGCTCAGCAGCCTTTTCAACCGTAGGAGCTCCCGTAGCGAGTAGGTGCACGCCAAAGTTAAATTGTTACCAGTCGATTCTATTATTAAATCCCTGAAATCATAACCCGTGTTCACCATGTCGTACGGAACCGTCATAGCCATGTCGCTGTGGAATATTTCGGTTGCATCCTCCATCTTAAGGTCGCGGACTAAACTTTTGCCGTGCTTTTGCCTCAGATATAAAGGCATTAATATTAGAAGTAGGAAGTGATTTTGTAAAATGAACTTGCCAAATTTTTCGAACGCTACCTGCGCCATGACCCGTTCCACTTTGTGCCAGAAGGCGTGGCACTGGCAGAGGAATTCGAGGACGGTCGCGAAAGACCTCTTGTTGATTAATGTGCCCATTATTTTGTTGATGGTCTCGTGGACTTCTTGGTTTACTCGGGTCTCGGAGTCGGGCCGGAGCGACGCGACCTGACGGCTCGCGGCGTAGTAGTAGCGCAGCGTAGCCTCGGCCAGCAGGCGCACTAACTCCGGCTCCCGCGACTTCTCCAGGGCCGTAGTCAGTTTACTCTCTATGGAAAACACTTGTGCCAGCATGGACACTACATTATTAGGCTCCGCCAAATGCTCCACTTCTCCTAATATGTGCACTAACGCGTGCAGGGACGGTAATAGAGACTCTGATTGAACCATGAGGGTATCCGTTTCCATCGTCGTAGACAAAGAGCATTCCAACAGAGGTTTTACAATGTACTTTAGGACTTCTAATAATGCCTCTTCTTCTTCATATTCGCTTAATTTCCATATTAATTTCGTGATAAATTCATACAAGACTGCTGCCGTTTCAGCTGGCGGTTTGTATTGTGTGAGAGAGGTCAAGACACGTTGGTAGACTTTATTTTCAACAACGTACTTTACCCCGGAGTAATGAGCTACCAACGCCATTGACTGCTGGGCTCTAGCCACCCCCAGTTCGGTGGGGGTGTCAGCGGATGCAAACTCTACATGGCTGCGGCCCACGAGCAACTCAAAGCCCTGCATCTGCACGAATCGGTTGAAGAGCACCTCATTGCTTAGTACGATACTCACGAGCTTCGAGTAAAATATCTTCACGGATGTGGATGCGGTGTGGACATTTTTTATTGCATAAACAAGCAAATTTGCGAAGAACGGGGTTTCTAAAATCTTCGCAACGCCTGAAAGAAATCAGAGGGCAACAGGTAAATAAACTTATTTTATAGTTGACGCTAGGTTATAGTTAATATAAATCCTTGATACACTTTGTATAACTACTAGTAGCTTGTGATATGTTAATGGCATACAGCTGATTACACATGATTAGTTTAAAATCAAGTTTTTGTTAATGATTCTCTGAATAGAGAGGCGCTAGAGTTAGACCAAGATAAGTCTGCAACGATTTTGATAGCACACGCATTTTACAAATTACAGGTGTTATTTAATACGTCATAATTCCATAGAAGTTTGATTGACGTTTAAAATAACACTTGTGCACGTACGTGAGTTCACAATCAAAATAGTTGCAGTCTGCAGACTTGTCTTGGTCTAACTCTATCTACTTACACACAGTAGGTATAGGTATTAGGTATGTATGTCCTTGGATGTAGGTAAATAATGTTGATAGACACGTCATGTTATATTTATTGTGTTCCGAGTAGCTATATATTAATTAATATCTGGGAGACCGAGCTTTGCTCGGAAAACATATAAAAACTCAAAAATGCGCGTTTTCCCAGAGATAAGACCTATCTATCGCCCCCGAAAACCCCCATATAGCAAATTTTATCGAAATCGTTAGAGCCGTTTCCGATATCCCTAAAATATATAAAAGAATTGCTCGTTTAAAGGTATTAGATTTTGCGCTAAATTTTTAGAATAAGCACAGGTACCTACTTACACTACACACACTAGACTATGTTTGGTACTTAAGTCTAGCTGTTAACTTACATTTGTCTTGGCTGCCATCCAGGTATTTAAGCAAGTCCTCAGAATGTTTAGCACTTAGTTCGAACTTGTTATTCAAAAGTTTATCAAACAACGCTTTAAACTTTCTTTTGTAATCACTGGACTCCATAGTAGCACGCGATGAACAGAATCACATGTGAGTTCATAACTTGTTTTGAGTAGGGATAGCTGATAGCGCAATCACGATTGATAACGATAATACCTATACAATTCGTTTGATTACCTGACCTGATACCTATATGATTTGCGCCTAACCGACGGAGCATGCTCTGATTAACTAAAAATTATGAAATGCGAACGCCTGAAATACCCGAATGAAATAGGTACAGCTAGATAACCGCCTAAATCGCGAATCAACTTGGAACCGTGGCAGACAAGTAAGTAGTATATTAATCTTAATTCAAGCAAGTAGCATTTCTTAAGTTTTTATTTGCTAGGTCCACTAAT
This sequence comes from Cydia splendana, assembly GCF_910591565.1. Lineage (NCBI taxonomy): Eukaryota > Metazoa > Arthropoda > Insecta > Lepidoptera > Tortricidae > Cydia > Cydia splendana. The sequence goes on along the minus strand of NC_085965.1, from coordinate 20,881,420 downwards.
GAAGTTGGCGTGTAATATGCGTAAAGTTTTTGAATATGAAAAATGGCGGTTAAAAGGGTGAATATGATAATATAATTAAGATGATGGATTACATAAGAAAATAATAATTACATCTGATCGGACCCTGGACCATAAAATGAGTCTATAAAAAAACCGAGCTATGTGCTATACATAAAACTGTACACCAACTGATTTTAGAGCTGTGTTCAGTTCTACCTTGATGTAGGTACTTATGGGTTTAAATTACTAAAACAAAAATAATGGAATTTTAAAAGTGGTCCACTCTTGGGAATGGGAAGGATTTCAGGGAATTAATGCAGTTTGATAAATTATAATTATAACAAAAGACTACATTTTTATTTTTACTATAATATAATATAAATTACAAACTAAGCTTTACATCTAATAATCTAATCAACTTCTATGATGGCTCCAACTTTGGTTAGCGCTTCCTTTAGCTTTTCAGCCTCATCTTTGGAAATATCTGCCTTGACAACTGTGGGGACGCTCTCTACAAACTTCTTGGCCTGAACAAGGTTGAACCCTTCTAGAAGATTCTTCACTTCTTTGATGAGTGCCACTTTTTGTTTTTCATCAAATTTGGTCATTTTTACCTGTAAAATAAGAAAAATTTTATAAATAGTGAAAGTATTATTGTTTGCGAGAAAATAAAAATTGTTTCCTAAAAAGTAAATGCTTGTTGCTCCGTTTGGTTTCCTAACTCCTCACACCATATAATTAAACATAAGAACGAGAAAATGTATTACAAAGTCTTAAATGTTATCTTCAAAACTACCATCATATTTTCTGGAAAGTGTTTAATTTTTTATTTCATTTATTTAGAAATTTAAATCAGGCAACAAGGTTCATATTACAAGTACCTTACAGACTAACATACATATGTATTTTATAAACTTAAAACCAAACACTATTTAGGTGACAAAACGATGTGGCTCCATTGCAGCAGCTGCTCTTGTGTCGGATTCTTGTGTTTATAACCGCCATACATGTTACACACATGCATAACTTAAAATATTAAACTTTATTATGGTTGTATAGTGGTTGATGCCAATCAAAAGCATAAAATACGAATAATTCACTTACAGTGAAACTAGTTTTGACTGCCTTTGGTGCAGCCTCCTCCTCCTCGGCGGCGGGCGCGGCGACGGCGAACCCTCCGACCGGCATCACGGGCGCGTCGGGCAGGTTCAGCCGCCGCTTCAGCACCTGACTCAGCTCCGACACCTCCATAAGATTCAGGGTCGTGATCTCCGCTACCAACTTCTCAATTTTAGGCGATGCCGGCTTGTCTACGCCTTCAGGAACCGGAATGGACAGAGGAGCCGCGGCTTGCACTACTTCTTGTTGCAATACTGACCTACAAAAGAATAGGATTTACTAATTTGTTCATTCATAAAGTTATGCTATTGGGTTAACATAACCTTCAAATTATTCTTAATTACCATCTTGAAAAAGAACGCAGCTGGCGCAAAGGAAGGTTTTTAACGATTCTAATACCGTTCATGGCGAAAATACTATTTTCTTATTTATAAAACTTAATAAAATATGCTTTTTTTAGAGTAATTCTATTTCCAGGCTCGCGTGACAGTTGACAGCCGTGTAGTGTTGTCCAATTTTTTTATTTCTGATCGGTATTCGGTAATCGATTGCAAGAGGAAGGCAGCTAAAATCGATTCATCTGGGAGTCTATTCTTCTCGTTATTAATCGGAAAGGTGCGGCACTAAAACCTATTTGACACACAGATTAAACTGCCACTTTTAAAACGAAAATTTCGGGATTCTTAAGTACCTAACAAAGTGCCAAAGCTCAAATACTCTTCAAATCAAAACAAGACAAAAATATGGCGGACGATGACGAGATTGACGTTTTGGGAGATTTTTCATTTAATTCTTGTTTAGCGCAAAATAATCAAGGAATGTAAGTACTTATATATTTAGGCTGAACTAATATTTACTATGCACCACTCGAAGAAAATAGTTCGTCGAGGAATAATGTATAAATTAATATAAATTGGGTTTGTTGACATCAATTACGTATCAAAATATTTTTGTTGTACTTGTTATATAAACTTTTCATCTAATTTCTATAAAAAGTGGAGCATACATTTTAACAATTACGTGAATGAATGTATTCACCATTAAGTTTTGTATCAGACTAAAATAGTAAAGTAGAGTTCATGATTTGTTTGAGAATGTTTATTCTGAAGATTAATGAAATACGATAAAATGTATTTTAGCCCCTCTTGCTCAAGCCGGGAGGATACGGTGCACCCACAGTGGCTACTAGACTCCACTGTCGCCAACTGGTATGACAATGAACGAGAAAAGAGGCAAGTAATTGAAGTAATTATTTATTTGTATCATTTCTATGCTAATTATTTTAATAGGTTAATAAATATAAATAGATGCTTTCATGAACTTAGCAAATGTATAAACATTATTTGTTCTAGGGCAAAATATGGTCCGTCTAGGAAACTGTCAGGGGACTCCAGGCTAAAACATCAGCGCATGCGGCACTCCTCATGGAGCCAGGCTGAGAGGGATTTACTTAGCAAGGAAATGGTAAATGACATTATTGACTGTATTGACAATTACTATAAAGTAATGCATGTTTAACTTTAACATAGAATATCCCAAGACTAAAGTATGATGTACAGAGGAAATGTTCAAAAGACTGTAAGGAAGTAGGTTTGAATGATAAATTGTTTTTAAATAAAGGGTATTTTATTTTATTGTAGGCCAAATATGGAAGGAATTTTCATAAAATATCCCAAACAATAAAAACAAAGTCAGCAGCTGAAATACAAGCATTAACAGAAGCAGAGTATGGTGTCAAACTTGACGACCCTTCCGTGGGGCTCGTGAAGAATGAAGATCAGGATGACATCCCGAGTGTAGGGCAGGAAGAGATTGTCACTGATGACTCCAGCATCAACAATGTTCTGAGCCTGGTCACCACAGCCTCACCAACTATTATGGTACCTAAGAAACCATTCAGGAAGAAAAACAATAATGTTACCCAAAAAAGTCTCAAACCCACCTTACCGAAACCTGAACTCATTGTAAATCCAACTGAAATATATTATGAAGATGAACTTGTAATAGGATCCACAGAGTCTGTAGGATCCCTGGATCCAAAGGAAAACCGTGCAAAGCTAAAAACCATGGCTAAACAAAAGAAGGTAAAAGTAAAAGCTGTAAAGAAAATTGGTAATCACCGGAGGAAAGTGTCAAAGAACTTTGATAAGGGTAGAGCTAGAACTAGCAGTAAGGAACTCTTGAAGTCTCCGCAGGAGAGGCGGAGGAAGGATTCAGGGGTGTCTGAGGAGAGCATAAAGAGTCCTAAGTTGCAAATTGTCTTGGGCTCGGGACAGGCGTTACATGTTTCAGAAGGGGAGCAAGTGGTAAGTTACTGCTATTGAAATGCATGAATGTACCTTATTGTTTACTAAATACAGTACAATCTCACTAATCCGGCACTAATGCTGACACAAGAGAGCCGGATTACTGGAAAATTCGGTTTACTAGAAGTTAGAGAAAATCTGCATATTATTGATGTGTTTTTATAGTTCGTTTTTTTAGCATTAGAAATAAGGTAAACAATCTTGATGTGTCTTTTAATTGAAAAACACATTTAAAAAATAAGTTACGGCAAATATGTAACAATTATGAATCTAATACGATAATTTATATTCTTCTGCTTTCATAAGTAATAGTTAATGATTTTTAAAAAGCGTTTTTCAATTAAAAGACATGTCAAGATCACTTACCTTCTTTCAAGTTCTTTCTAATGCTAAAAAAAACGAACTATAAGTATGTGGTAGAAATACACTTTACTAAAATATTATATTTAAAAAAAAGTACTCTTATCTGGAACTTAGCCATTTATAAAGAGATTGAAGGGCGAAAATGTTAGTGCACATAGTAAATTAGGGCATAGAATGATCATTTGTATCCCAATTTTAGTGCTGGATTACTGGGTGTACCAGACCTTCGAAGTGCCGGATTATCGAGATTTCACTGTAAGTACTGTATTGTTAATAAAATTTTCTGCCCCCCATCTAGATTAAAATAGAGAAAAAGAAGGATTCAGAATCTGATAGTGATATAGAAGTGGACATAGACAGTGATACTGAGAAGCCTATCAAAACGAAAAAAATGAAAGATGAGTCGCCTGAGAAGGATAGTTGCAGTGTGGTGTCTGAGTTGGAAGCTCCTATAGCAGTGCCATTGAATAACTTTGGTCTGCCACCTAAGAGACAGAAGAAAATTGTTTTGGTGAGGTCCTATTCTATATTTTTTCAGGTCTTTTAGTCTAATTTAATACTTCTTAAACTTAATGTTTATAATATTAAAGTAGTATGCACTACCAAGGCTTTTCAAAAGTTTCAAACTATTGGTTTAAGAGACTACTGTTGTGGAGCCATATTGCTTTTACTTCCAATAATCAAACCACTTTTGTTTTAAATTTTATGTTTCTTCAATATTGTGAACATTACAGTATTAGCCTGAAGATTCTAGACTTGAAATTAGAACTTGGCTGTATTAATATCCATGGATATTTTAGCATGAATTTTTTTCCAGCTTCACTCTCATGTTGAATATAATAATACGCCTCTCGAGAATTTTTGCTTAGCGTTTGCATTTTGTTTTAAAACACTATGTGCAGTGAATAATGTATGTATTCGTGCAGGACGGCGACGGCGGCTACACGATCGCGCACACGGCGGCGGGCGACGTGCTGCAGCGCCGCGCGGAGCCGCGCCGCCCGCCGCCCCGGCCGCGCCCCGAGCGGCTGTTCCCCTGCCGCCTCTACAACGCCGAGCGACCCGTGAGTGTTCTGTTGGTCTGTACTCTGAAGTAGGCCAGGACCGGACACCCTATGTCGCCAAGACAGAGGGAGATGGAGCAAATGTGTCCTAGCGTAAATTTCAAAACATCACATATCAGATGAGGTACTCCAAAGGAGAGGGACAGTAAATCGGCTTATGTGGAAATAAATTGGAGAGGTGTATGCCCAACAATGAAAATTAAAGAAGGAGAAGAAGATTTCAAGTTTGCCCAATTGCCACACTTTTAATTTGATAGGTTTAATTTGTGTCGTTTCCAAGTATGTGACAATGGTAGTCGTTTAGTAATATTACAAAACTGGTTACCTACGGATGATGGATTTAGGTTTGAACAAAATTAAAAAGCGTTTAATTTATTCTAACATTTTGTTTGAACAGGCGCCGTATTCAGTGGTACTGTCAGTATCCGCCCTCCTCCTAATGGACGCGCACGCGCACGGGTCGCGCGCCGAGGTGATGGGGCTGCTGGGCGGGCGCCTGCGCGGCGCCGAGCTGCGGCTGCGCGCCTACCGCGCCGCCGCCGCCGCCGCCGGCACCACGCACTGCGACATGGACCCTGGTGACCCATTCAACACTAATTACAATTTTGGTTTTAGACTAGTATTTTGTTGATTACAACTTTTATAAAACTACAAGTTGTATTGTTTTATCAAAGAGTTCCTGTGGCAACCTTCTGTGTCCATCATCAGATCAGCACAATGGTAGCATAATATTGCATTGTCACCCAAGTTACTTATGTGTGTGCGTGAAGTTTCAGCTCAATCCAATAATGAGAAGCGAGTCTAATATAGTTCAAGATTTGACATTTGAAACATTGCAAGTTACTTCTTATAAAAAAAATCGGTAGATTGCGAGTCACTTCTGGATGTGATTAGCTAAGGACCGAGACAAGAGGCGTACTACAAGAGGCCCTCAGCAGTGGGCAATTGAAGTGATGATATGATGATGATGATTGTAAAAAATATAACTTGTCGTGTCGATTGTTGGGTGCAGTGTCTCAAGCGGCGGCGGGCGCGTGGCTGCAGGCCCGGGGGCTGCGCGTGGCGGGCTGGCACCACTCGCACCCGCGCTTCCCGCCGCAGCCCTCGGCGCTGGACGTCCGCTCGCAGGCCGCGCTGCAGGCCGCACTCGAGCCCTTCGCAGCGCTCGTCACGTCGCAACATTGGCCGGCCGGTCGCACCGCCTCTCAATATAAGTGGGTACATTTATATCTGAGCTTCCCGCCAGCCTCGTCCGCGCGGCGCCTGTTAAAACAAAATCTTTGATCTATACGTTTTGCATTCGTCACAACTAAAGAGCGGTATCACGTCTAGTATTATTCGTGTTAAATTCTTTACTACGTCAATTTATCAGTTAACTTATTGTTTTATTATAATTCTCTCCCAGATGCTTCCGCGTAGAGCACCCCGCGGCAGACGAGACCGAGCCGCAAGGCTTCCAGCTCCGCGTGCGGCTGGAGCCCGACGTGACCGAGGCCTCCGCGGCCGCCCTGCTGCGCGACATGCGAGCCCTGCTGCTCGACCAGACGCCCGACCCGCACCGCGTGCAGATGGACAGGGACGTGTGTCCGCAGGCTAAGCTCACCTACTTGGAGAAGGTAACTCACCAGACACACATAATTGTGGTTATAGCACTGTAATACCATAGAATAAGTAATAGTACTACCGTACTGGGAAGAAACTTCCTACAAAACCGAAGTTTGACAACGATTCAAGGCCGAATCATGCTGTCCCTTTCTTATCAATCATGCTGTTCCACAAATTGTATTGTAGCAACTTTATTATGTACCATGGTTCGCAATAAACGATTCTATTCTATTCTATGTATGGTTCCATCCCTTTCGCCTATTTAAAGTTGTTAAAAATTCAAGTCATTATCTTATCTGTGGTCATACACGCAAAGAGACGTCAAGTTGTGCCAACCCTAATAATTGCTCGGAGCAATGCTGAGCCGATCGGAGCCGAGAATGCCCGAAAGGACCAGTTTCGCCCCCCTGGTTTAATACTTATGATTTCCAATGCTTGGCTTTTTGCAGTTTATAATTTGCATCTACGTTCAGTTGACGTAAAGTTCATGTGGTTGTTTTCAGTGCGTATCAAGCATGTCGCACCACCTGCGCGCGGCCGGTTATGCGGATCAGACGCCGGTCTTCACGCTGCTGACGGAGGGACTGCGGGACATCTTCCGGTAGCCCAACTATACTCTGTCAAGCCATTTCCGTCAGGAGAAAAGAGCGGCAAATTTAAAAATGTAGGCGCGAAGAGTTATCGTCCCATAGAAAATTTGAATTGCGCGCCTTTTTCTACTGACAAACTTATTTGACCGTCTATAGAAATAAAATGATAGCAGCATCGAATACTTGTATCATATTATTCCAAGATTTTTTTTACTAATGGTAACTTTGTGATTTCGTTTGTATATTTTTGATGATTATTGTGCATCACAATTGTAACATAATGTGATTTTATTATTTCAAATTCCACAATATATTTCAGTGACTGTGTATTGTTTTTACGTTTTCTATAATTTTATAAAACACCTTTATGCTTAGAACCATATAGTTACATATTTGTTTTGTATTACTGCCAGTATTGTATGATTAGTTATTGTAAATAAATTGCTATATTTGCTATTATAATATTTATGCTACTTGGTGCACATGACAATAATACTTGTAATATTTCGACTGAGTTTAATTTAAGCAATACTGTAATTATTTATAACAATTTGTAAGCAATTATTTGATTTATGATGATTAAAACAGTTTAAAGAATTTAATTGCGTTCTTTTATTTTGCTAAATCTACATATCTACAACCTTTATTTATGTATGTACCTATGTTTTTTTACTAAACTTGGCTGAGATACGCGTCATACTCGTGAACGGGTGCTGTTTGTGGAGACTGGTCTGTTTAAGCTAACACAAGCTATTATACTTAGTAACTCTATTTTTATTAATTAATTACAGTGAGACGCCTCATTTTGCTCTCGTATGTTTCTTTTCTCTTAATGAATGTATTAATTATACAGGATATTTACTCTTGGAGACCCTATACATCTCTAAGGATAACTTGATAAACTATATAATCTTATATATAGTTCTGACACCTAGAGACATTTACACCTCTAAATATTATAGATTTTTTTTTGTGTTTTGTATCTGTATTTTGTATGTAATTCGACATTAAGAGACCATATACAGTAGAGTCCGGTTATAACGACGCCCAAGGGACCGCTGATATTACGTCGTACTAACCGGACGTCGCACTAAACGAACTGCCAATTTTAATATATTTTTTAATCAAAATAATTACATCATTTTGTATTAATTAATACTTATGCAATAATCAAATACATAAAAAACATTTCAATTAAAATATTTATTTAAGTACGTTAGTATTACAACACTTTGTCTTCAATGGAGAGACTTTTGTAGGCCACGCGTAGGTACTTACCTACTCATCATCCGCAAATTACTCGTATCCCGTAAAATAAAAACTCTTGGGGATCTAATCAAGATGAAAATCGTACATCGACAATCAAAAAACATTTCAATTTTCACTCAAGTTTTTATCGCTAATGACTGTGTACTTTTGTTTCAACAAGCAACTTATTACACTCAATTGAGACAATTCTTACAAACCCAAACTCAATTAGGATGCGCTTTGTCACACAGTTCCTATGGCCACCTCCTGAGTCCATCATCAGATCAGCTCGAAGGTACCGAAATATTGCATTGTCACCCAACTTACATAATTGTGTATATGAAGTTTAAGTTCAATTAAATAGGTAATGGGAATTGGGTTTTATTTTCTTTGCAAGATTACGAAAAGTCACATGACTATTTCATCTTGCTGCGTATAGGCAAAGGGGGGAGGGCAGTTGTGTGCGCGGCACGGAGTAAGCTTCTTACCAACAATTTATTCGTAAAAACTACGTCGCTCGTCGTTGTAAACGGACTTGACGGACGGATTTTGTGTCAATTTCCGTCGTTAAAAGCGGTCGGTCGTTATAAGCGGAGTCGTAATAAACGGTTGTACTTTCATAGTAGGTTGTACTAAAACCAAACAAGTGGCTATACTTACGTCGCTATAAGCGGTTGGTTGTTATATGCGAAGTCGTACTAACCGGACTCTACTGTAGTTAGTTTTATTTTATAAAATTGTTGATGTTATTATTTTTGCTTGTATGTAAATTCAGGAACGTCGACTAAACACCTTTCACATGCGCTGTCTTCGGAGTATCCTCAACATCACTTGGAAGGACAGGGTCACTAACGAGAGAGTCCTGGAAATTGCACAGCTTCCTAGCATCACCGCCCTGCTGAAACAGAGGCGCTTGCGGTGGCTTGGGCATGTGCAGCGTATGGATAGCACTCGTTTGCCTAGGCAGATTATGTTGAGCCAGATAGCATTTAAAAAGCGCCGCATTGGACGTCCCTTGCTGCGTTTTAAGGACTGCGCGAAACGCGACATGGTCGCTTTTGATATCGATAGGGACACTTGGGAGGAGCTCGCGTCAGATCGCGATGGATGGAGGGGTACCATCGCGAAAGGTCGCGAAATTCACGACAACGCATGGTTCCAAGACCTTGCCCGAAAACGCGCAAAGAGGCACAATCCACCTGATGGTGCCGACATGGCTCCCTGCTTCAGCTGCCATAAATGCGGTCGCAAATGCCGGTCCCGCATTGGCTTATACAGCCACGAGAGACGTTGTTCCTCGCTTACAGACGCTGCATAAATCATCTGTCAAGATGTTAAAGGCCTGAATGATGTAAATTCAATGTTGACGTGTAAAAGTGCCCTTGTGGCCTATTTGTTGAATAAATGTTGACGTTTGATGTTTGAAACAATAATAGTTATGAGGGGAACACCCAAATATTCCGAAATATGTTTTTCCGACTTTCATAACCTCGATTTTCATAATCACGATTTTTTATACGTCCGAAATATCGAAATCACGACTTTGAAAACCACGAAAGAAGAAAATCACGACTGCGCTATTTCCGAATACTTAAAATCCGATTGTCATATGAACGAATGCTTAAAGTTCCAATTTTTTAAAAATCCGATTTTTTTTCCGAATTTGTCTATTCCGAAAAATCATTGACCGATCGGAAATAAAATAATTCGGAATTCAGAAATTCGATCTTTTGTAAACTCGGAGTAATGAAATTCGTGATTTTCAAAAGGGAAGTAATTAAATGGTCACCCGTTTTTAAAATTGATCTGCAAAAAAAAAATGCATTTAAATCACTTGGACATGCTAGAGCTGCCACCTTTACGGAAACCAACTGCTACTAGAAAAGTGGGTTAAGTTAGGTTAGAACTGCGACCTTCACAGAAACCAACTCCTACTAGAAAAATGGGTTAGGTTAGGTTAGAACTGCGACCTTCACAGAAACCAACTGCTACCAGAAAAGTGGGTTAGGTTAGGTTAGAACTGCGTCCTTTACATAAACCAACTGCTACTAGAAAAGTGGGTTAGGTTAGGTTAGAACTGCGACCTTCACAGAAGCCAACTGCTACTAGAAAAGTAGGTTAGGTTAGAATTGCGACCTTTACAGAAACCAACTGCTACTAGCGAAGTGGGTTAGGTTAGGTTAGAACTGCGACCTTCACAGAAACCAACTGCTACTAGAAAAGTGGGTTAGGTTAGAACTGCGATCTTTAGGTACAGAAACCAACTTCTACTAGAAAAGTGGGTTAGGTGAGGTTAGACCTGCGACCTTCTCAGAAACCAACTGCTACTAGAAAAGTGGGTTAGGTTAGGTTAGAGCTGCGACCTTCACAGAAGCCAACTGCTACTAGAAAAGTGGGTTAGGTTAGAACTGCGACCTTCACAGAAACCAACTGCTACTAGAAAAGTAGGTGTAGGTTAGGTTAGAACTGCGACCCTCCCTCCCCTAGAAACTTACTGCTTACAGAAAAGTAGGTATAGGTTAGGTTAGAACTGCGACCCCTACAGTAAATAACTGTTTTAAAAAAAGTAGGTTTAGGTTACGTTAGAACTGCTACCCCCCGTAGAAACGTAGGTACCTTTAATTATTAACAACAAATTCGGAATATCGTTATTCGGAATTAAAAAAATAGGAATCACGTCAAATCGGAATTCAAAATTTCGGAATTATGACAATTCGGAATTCGTGATATCAAAAATCGTAAATGTTAAATTCGGTGTTTCTCCCTATCGGAATTGTTATATTCGGAATTATGTGGTAAAAAATCGTCGGTTTTACTATTCGGAAATATAAAACTTCGTGATTTTCATCGTTCGGTAATTACGACAATCGGAATTTTGATGGGTCGAGCATTTAAGAATCGGAATAATAAAATTCGATATTTTAAAATTCGGCATAAAATATTTCGGAAGTATGTAGTGTATAGTTGAATTATCGAGAAGATGGAATTGCATTTGTAGTGGTTGTATGCTGATAGTACAAGAAAATAGAAAATTCAAATATAGAATGCCTGTAAACAAACAATACTACTACTATGCAATTCCACGCTCTCGATGATACGACTATACCCAGTTATGAGATATATGAACTGAAATGCCTGATATTATAATTATATCAATACTTTATTCATCTTTCCGATTCTTAGATATGTTTTTAATTTTTTTTACCTGCTTTTAACCCACTAGCTGGTTCTGCGATTTTGTTATCGGGAGCTTTTACTTAACACATTCACTGCAATGCGCTGCGCTTGGCATTGAAAGTGTTGAGTATTCCTCTGTGAAGCTATTCCATTCTAGTATTTGCTGTCCTTCTATACCGTGATCGTCTGCCACGGCTTCTCAAGTCGATCTGTTGATGATAAATGTTAAATCTGTATTGTAACTAAATAAAATAAATCTGGGTATAAAATAAAAGTCACAAGTATATGGCACAGTTCCAGTTTATTTTTTAAAATGTTACACGTTCTAGATAAAAAAATAATACAGTCCGATTATAGCAATTAAATAGTTACCTACAAGCGCGGCGCGGCGGCCGCCGGCTCTGTAATACTGCGGCGAGCCACCTCACGTTCGTACACTAAACATGGAAAACTGTATTTCTTTACATAAAAAACAATCTTAACTTCGAGATAATCATGAGTTCTTATGGACAGTTTTATGACAATTAGGTACTATGAGAAGCTGCAGGTCAGAAAGTGCCCTATGTAATGTACACTTCCCGCGGCCACCGCAAAGCTCGCAGAGATGAGAGACGCTGTCAATAAACACAACTTTTTAAGATGATATGTAAAACAATGCAAATACCGTATAATTTGATGACTTGAAAAATCTGAGATGAGAAAGCAGCATTGTTCATTCATGATTTATTCGGTACCAGTGAGTTGTGCCGTTCTCGAAAACTATAAGTGAGGATAAATCTCCATTCTATTTTCTAATAGGTCATTAAAAATGTTTATTTAAATGAAGCATGAATTTTTAAAGTCACCCCATTTTACGGCATCTAAGCCTTATTGACAGCGTCCATCGCCAACACAAGTAGTATTCTGGACATTACGATACCTCTCAGACACGGACACGGGTACGTCTTCATACACCAACCTTCAGAATAAATCGATTATATTGACTTTAATCGTTAATTAAAGACACTCATCATTTCAACTGCGTTCAGTATAATTTATAACAAGTTTTATAAATAACCGCGGCATAGTTCTAATCTTCCCTTAAATAAAATGGCAATAGTCCGCATGGGTTGATAATGATAGCAATCGACATTATAAGAGTAATTTGAGCTAGACACGAAAAACAAATTGGCAGTGACAAGACTTATAATATAAATAGATCGAAGATTGTCAGAAGCAATAGCAACCTAGGAGAGCTCGACTGGGAAGTTTAGAGGCTGTGTCTGAGACGGGCAATAAATTAAAACGTGTTATATTAAATTAAATTAAATAAAGTTAGAATCCAAGGAGCGTTACATCTATATTTACAAGTGTTAACTTAGTCTAATAGAAGCATCAACTATGAAAAATGTATTAACATTGAAGGCACATATTTCCGCACCCGATTCTCGCACCGTGCACCCGCGGGGCGGGGCGGGGCGGGCGTGGGCACGCCGCTGGACCGGATACACTAACTTACGCTATATGATACAGTAGGCGAAACAATAAGTACGTGACGCGCGCCGCGCGGCTCACTCGTGCCGCGGACATGGACTAGGCGATTAGTGGAACTGACTGGCCGACGAACACTGGTCGGATGTGAATGGTACAGTAATACTGCGTTGATAGATTTACTAACAGAATGTACGTTGATGTATTTTTTTTACTTTGCGTCTGATAACTGGCTGCGAATATTACGTTTTGGGATGACCGATATTATCATTTCTAAGCATTTATTTAAAAAGTAGCAAGGCCATACTTGTGTTTAGTAAATCTGTCAAATCGGTTCACTGGATTGTGTAAGTATTAGGTGTTATAACACTGGGCAAGCAGATTAATTAGTTCTAATGGATAAAACTGGCAAGCGGAAGAATTTCAGTCCTAGAACATGTTTAAGAAATACGTGATAGAAATATATCGTAAAAAAGGTAGCGTTAAGTATTAAAATACTTGGCAGAATTATCCATTGGATATAAATATCATAATACTGGTTTCGTAAACACAGGTCTTGGGTCGTGTCCTGTATATTTTGTATGACCGCCAAAGACGTCCACAGATGCGCACGGTCACCGTTTGATATTTACCTTCTTGTATTCCAATATGGTTTACTATGGAGAGGTATGAGTACATATATAAAATAGCACTCATAGCCTCTTTTGTTAACCCTTTGAACGACACGCCTATCGTGCGCGGCGCGTTTTCGTGTGAAACTTATCTGAATGCACGAAGGTTGATATTGGGCTGTAGCAGCGCGCGTCACTTGACGTCTTTGACAGTAAGGTAAAACTCGGTTTTGCTAGGATAGCGGTGCCGTCATATAGGGGCCGTCTCCATACAAAATAATACGGCTAAATATGGATGTCGTAGTATTTTGTATGGAGACGGCCGCTATATGACGGCACCGCTATTCTAGGTAACCAGAGCATAAAGGAAAGCGGTGCAACCAGTCCGGAGTATACTGACTTATTCTATTTCGCTAAGTAAGTCCTATTCACAGCTGCAGAACGGAAATATTCTCAGTTTCATTGTTCATTTGTAGCGTACTTCACTTCATGGAAACGTTTAGTTAAATGAGATCCTCTCACACGATGGAAGATTATTAAATTCATTGTAGCAACTGCTCCGGAGAAGATACTGGTTCATGAACATAATACGGAGAAAAGAAGCTCTTAAGTGGAATTTTAAAATTACACTAAAAACCTTTGTCAAGGGTGACTTTCCCATTAGTAGAATTATTGTTAAAGGTTTAATTGCTTAACGTGCAAAAATTATTTGGATCCAAAACTCGGCATAAGTTTAACCAGACAAGACAACCAAATGAATTGGTACGTTCAACAGAAAAACCCATACATCTGGAATTGATTCTTGTATTCAGTTAGTTTCTTTATTTCTCTGGTGTATGGTTGTCAATGGCAATATTATTATGTCTTACAAGAACCAGTACCCTCTCCGTGAAACAGTAATTCATTAACATCTCAAAATTCCGAAAGCCAATTTAACGAAGTAATAAATTTTAAACAGAACACGTCGTAACTATAGCTAAGTTATTAATTTAAAAATATACAAACTAAGCAGTCATTCAAATAACACTAGACTCAGCCTTACACGACTCTGTTGCGTGACCGCGCAAAACAACACTTACATGTATTTCGATAGAGTATAATTTGCATTGATATTATTTATCCTTATATATATTTTTGCAGACGTGTAACAGCAGTCGTGTAAAGCTGCGAGAGCAAGCCGGACACTTGAACCATAAAGGCAGTATTTGGGTGAATCAACTTTTTATTATCAGCCGTTGTCATAGTTACGGTCTCCTGGGTCACTCTTAAAAAACTGATTTTATTGTATTGAAAATAACCAAACATACATTCTTATGGCAGTTATAAGCCCCTTCCATATATAATGGGTCATCTACTTAGCATATTAGTTTAACGTAGTATAACATTTTGTCTAACAAACTACAGATGTAATGCCTAATTATTTTCCATCGTATTTTCACGGAAACGTACGAACGTGTCTTGCTATTTCAGTCAGTCTCGGTACAAAAAGTACTGAGGTTGACTGAAGTAGCATGACAAATACGAACGTTTCCGAGATAAATACGATGGAAAGCAATTATGCACTACATCTGTATAATGTATACTGCAATTGTCGCCTGGCTAATGGGACAAAAAGAAAAAAAAAGTTGATCCACCCATTTATTTCGACGAAAACACTGACCGCCTGGCCTAGTGTCCGGACAGCTGATATAAAAATTAATAATAAAACATGTGGCTTATCGAGCGGCCTTAAAATATATTGTACAAGCGTACTGAACTAGCTCCGTGTAAAAATAATAACTACGCGATAAATGTACGATGACACTACACAAGCAACCTTGTGATCATCTAATGTGCTAATGTCATCGCCACTTCGACAAAAGCGTCGATGAAATTCCAACGCAGTCCAATTTCTGGATTACTTAATATATTTTTTGAAATATTTAAACATTGTTCTACACAACAACATAAACAACGTTTAAATATTTAAATAAAAGTTCAATAAAATTACCACTGCGCTTGAATTTCAATATTTGAGGAACCAAATAAACATAGTCGCGTATTTATAGCGATTGTACTTAACACTGATTTCTATAAAATAAATAATTTTAAT
This sequence comes from Cydia splendana, assembly GCF_910591565.1. Classification (NCBI taxonomy): domain Eukaryota; kingdom Metazoa; phylum Arthropoda; class Insecta; order Lepidoptera; family Tortricidae; genus Cydia; species Cydia splendana. The sequence continues at coordinate 20,865,775 of NC_085965.1, read as the reverse complement.
ATTTCTAGGTTCGCACTGCCTCGAGTGTGAGTTGTCGTCAATAAAACTATTCGATGACAATAGTTAAACGTCCGTACATCCACGTACACATTGGCAAAACAATTGATTATGGTTTTTAACCGTTTCATTCGATACACAATAATTTACTAAATATATTTAGTACAACGAATAATCAGTATCGATACGATATGATAACCTGCTGTCATATATTCATTTATAAATTTCATAATTCGTCGGATGTTCATAAATCTATCACAATTCGTGCTCTGTATCTATCAGTTGTATGAGATTTGATTTTATTTGTGCATAACTCTTTATCTCTGTAAGAATAACCAACATGAATGACTAAACGGTACAAGTTGCTTTATTTCGATTTAAAATAATGTAATTTTTATCAGATATTTTCGTGTCTTTATTTAGCAGAACAAACTGGCAGTGGCATATCTAGAAAATTATTTTGACCTTATATTTGACAGCAATTATGTCAACAGAGAGCGTGTATTCATTGAATATTACCCAGCAAATCAGCCGGGCTAGTACATGATTGGCGCGACACTATCTCGCGGCGAGATAGACTACCCGTCCCCCTTTTGTTAACATAGATAGAAAAAGACGGGTAGTCTATCTCGCCGCGAGATAGCGTCGCGCCAATCATGTGCTCCGCCTACTGGTAACACAAATGTAAACAACAGAGAAAACTATAAATTAGACAGAATAGACTTTAATAAAAACCATGAGAAAGTAGATATTTAAATATCATCCCACATATTTTTTTTACTTATGCGAGGTAATACTCAATGAAATCATTCCTTAAAATTATTAACAGTCTAAAATAAGAGTTAGCACGCAATATGGCAACTGATCACAATCCAGATCTGACTGTACAGTCCAAATCTCGTAGCACAGAACACTCGTGCGAAGCGTGCACGTCGAACAAAGCGTGCACGTTGAGCGAGGCGAGCGCTCACTCGACGGGCTTGACGCGCGCCATGACCTTGCCGTCGAACATGGGCAGCGTGTCGGCGTCGTTGCTCACCTCCTCCTGGATCACGGTGTTGTCCAAGTCCGCGCACTCCGTCTTGAAGAAGTATCTACAACAAAGGTTTTGATTTAATATTTGTCTCGTACTTAGCTAAGGACAATAATCATCTAGAATTCTTTAAAAAACACGGGATGTATCTTCGTGCCCATGCGTGGATATTATGTTGTGAGTCGGATCGTTGACTATATAAGTGTGGTGGTCGGTTTGAATTTGTGTCTACGCTCAACTTTTTCATTGTCTTTCGTCGGGAAGTGGAACACATGTTCCGTATATCTGTGGTAACATTTACTGGCATAGCAGTATCCGCGACCATGATCAATAAAACCTGTTTCAAAACCTTAGAATTATTTCATTTGTTATAAGACCTTTAACTTACTATTTTAGTCCCCTTGAAATTAACATCGGTTAGCATGAATTTGTTAATGATGATCATAGGGCGGAATTGCTCATGGCAAAAATCAAACGTCAATAGAGTTGGAACGTTGAATTTTATCGACTATCGAATAAACTGAAATAATATTTACCTAGCGTATCTTTATTTATTTATTAACAAAACTAAGACAAGGATACTTCTTTATCCATTAGTTAATTGTTTTTCTTTTTGGATTAACCATTTTTTACAAACGTGAATTAGTTGCAAAAAGACTAGTGGCAGAAATGACAGTTAACTGTCATGCAATTTACTTTTAATCTAATCAAAGATGTCAAATGGTCAACCACCTAGCTAATCAAAGAGGTTAATGTTAAAGTCAGAAATGTAAAAGGTGACTGAACTTATCGATAGCTGAAAAAGTCGATAAAATTCAACGTTCCAACTCTATTGACGTTTGATTTTTGCCATGAACAATTCCGCCCTCTGATGATGATTAGTCTGAGGTAAGGATTCCTAAGCACAGGTATATGGATGTGTGTTACCTGTAGTTGCCCCTCCTCGGCAGGAAGTCCTTGAAGGTCCGCAGCGTGAGCGGCACCTGCGGCACCTTGAAGCGGTACGGCACCGCCTCGTCCAGGAACGACACCACCACCACCGTGTGCTCGCCGCACCCGCTCCCGCTGCCGCTGCCGCCCGTGCCGGTGCGGCCGCTGCCGGTTCCGCTGTTAACAATAAATACATGGTTAGGTTTGATGTAGATTATATACGAAAATGAGCCGATTAATCAGCACGTAAAGTGCCGTTAGTGAAAAGAGACGTCTTCTACACCTTCTGTATTATTTTGTACACACATAATCGGTAGACACGTTTTTTGTTAATTTAAAACAGGTTTTGAACTTGTAAACAACAGATACGTTTTTGGGAATCTAAAACAACACAATTTTTTCACGTAAATATTATATAGAATGTGTACAGGATTAAAATATGTATTATAAAGCGTTTTTAACAGTTACACAAAATGGCCGTCCATCGCCATTTTGTTCACCTGTTAAGCCCGTTATCGTTAGCTGGATTGTATCGTGTTAACATTTAAACAGCCTGTTGGTTATGTGTGTGTACAGACTGGGCTGTGTGTACTGACCGCGGCTTCTGTGCGGGATGGTTGCGACGGCGCGGCTCGTCGCGGTCGCGGTCGCGGTCGCGGTCGGCGGAGGAGGCGCGCGAGTGCGGGTTGTCGCGGCGGCTGCGCTCGCCCTCCGCGATCCACTGCAGCACGCGCCCGCCTGCGCTGGCGCCGTCGCTCACCACCGACACGCCGCTGTCCGTCAACTCCGTCACCGTCTTCTTCGAGAACGATCTGCGGAGGGAACTGTATGTTGTGATTAAGAGTAAATTTGTCGAAAAAAAAAAGTTCAATGTTTAAAAGTTGCGACCTGATAATATCAAACAGTCGGTATAGTCAAGCTGGGGCGTCTGCGACGCCTTCACTTTAAGAAGTTTGTCGAAACCCGACGTTTGGATGGCGCAAAACGCGCAGCAGTTGTGCGCTTACGGCGCTCACATACTTGACAAGATGTATCGTTCAAGCGCGCTCCGGTGTCGAGAATTTGCGGTGCTTTCAGACTAAGTCGGACTAGACCCGACGTTTGGACCTCACGAAGGGCGCTACCATTCGGACGTCTACAGTTTCCGGAAGAAATCCCGTTTCTTTCCAAACGGCTCGTTTTTTCGGAAAACAACCATGAGATTTACCGCTTCAATTTTTCCAAAAAAACGATTTAAACAGGTTTCAATCGGTTATTTTTCTTAATACTGGTGACATTTGACATTGGATCGGTGTCAGTGTCAGTTCGGTTCAGTTGTCACAGTTGTGTCATTACGCTTATCAGTCAGTTGGTTTTTTTCTTTAAAAATCCGAAAAAAAAAACGGAAAAAACGAAAACTTCATAAATTCCTGAAAAAAACATTTCATTTTTCCGACATTTTCAACGCTACTACAGCACCTACATGTGTATAAAGAAATCCGATGTTTGGGCCGCAATACGCTCCAGTGTCTAAACCACTTACGGCCTGGCCACTATATTGCGCGATTGGCTTCGGCATTGCGCGTCTCGCTGCAACCTATGGTTGTCGCCTTAGCCGAAACCAGTCACGCAATCTCTTGGCCCGGCCATTAGAGCGCGCTCAATCTGCGGCGCCCTCCAAATTAAGTCGGGCAAAACACGAGTTTGGACTCAGTCTGATGAGGTGTTATACCTGGAGTGCGAGAGGGAGAGGGGCGGGTGCGCGCGGTCGCTGGCGTCGCAGTGTCCGGAGTCGGCGGACAGCGCGGAGGGCGCGCGGCGGGCGTGCGGGTGCGCGTGCGCGTGCGCGTGCGCGTGCGCGTGCGGCGGCCGGCGCGCGCGGCGCCCGCCCGGCGGCGACGCGCCCGGCGTGCGCTCCGACCACACGCGCGACACGTGCTGGTCTAAGGGACAGACGACGTTGTTATGACTCAAGCGAGATATGCAAGTAAAATTAGGTTTGATTGAAACAACTGGTTTTTACAGGGTCCCGTAAAAAACCTGCACTACTAAAATGTTGCTACACTACCCTTAACCGCCCTCAGTTTTTTGGCATTTTCGCGAGAAGAGATCCAATCAACTTTTTTTCTAAGGTAGATCTAGGAGAAAAAAATGTCCCAAAATTATCAATAATTTTACTTACTCACCATTTTGTAACAGCCATATAAAGTGTTTAAAAAATGGTTACGGATTGAAAAAACAAAATTTGGGATGCTTTTTTTTCTTGTAGTAGGATCGAAAGAGCTCGTGATTATGAGTAGAAAAATCATTAAATTTATCTCTTTTAGAAAAAAGTTGACTGGATCTCTTCTCGCGAAAATGCCCTTTCAGATAAACGTTTTATACGCGCCTGTAAACTCGTTTTTAGAAGCGCGTGTAGGCGCGTATAGACCAAATGTATGTAACGAATATATTCGACGGCATATACCAGAAGAAACAGTTTCGTGAGGACTCACCGAGGATATCCTGGTCGTTATCGTCGTCCAGTTGCAACTTCTCGCGAATGGCAGCCGCTACGAGCTGTGGAGGCAGCGCTTGCGTCGACGCATCCTCGCCGTCACCCTGCAAGAAAACAACTGCTAAAGTAACGTATACTTACTGGCCGTGTTATCCATTGGCGGGGTCGCCATGTAACGGTGTGAAGCTAGTTCCTAAATTATTTGAGAAACTAAAGAAAACTAACCCCGATTCTAAGATACACTTCTCACCTGAGAACATACCAGCGTAAAAGAAACAACGCGTACGTTTTTTTGTAAAAAAATATGTTATGTATTTTACAAAATAAGTTAAATATATAAGTCATATTATTTAACAATGGCTCCCGAATATCATAAACTACAATATGTGCCTCTTAAATAGTAGATATAAGTGTAACTGCCTTCTGTCCATAGTACGATCTATCGCTTAGTTCTATTTTGGGGACTCCCTCTGGTCGCATAACAACTTTTCTCATATTGTTAATTGTCATAACACTTTGTTCATAAAATTGTAAGTCATAAATTTTTTTAGTCAGAATTATTCCTGAGCATAACTGGGTTTTTGTCATAAATGAGTTATGACATATTTTTTATAGTCATTAATTTAATTCGCATAACATTTTAAGTCATCTGCTTGATATCCATAATTGTTTTTCGTTCGAAGTATTGCAGTGCATAGTATTAATATAGACATAAAAAATAAGTCATATTTGTATCAAATATCAACATTTATTCAGCAAATAGGCCACAAGGGCACTTTTACACGTCAACATTGAATTTACATACAAGCAAAAATAATAACAAGACATTAACAAATTTATAAAATACAACTAACAATTCAAACTAACGTATTACAATTACTTAGAGATGTATATGGTCTCTTAATGTCGAATTACATAAAAAATACAGATACAAAACACAATAAAAAAAAACTATAATATTTAGAGGTGTAAATGTCTCTACGTGTTTGTAGTGGTCATAATGTTTTTTTCATAAATGTTACAAAGCATGAATAATAAATATGTACCTATTAAATTAATAACTAAAAAATAATTATGTGACCCACCTATGAAGCAAATATTACTTTAGTCATAATCATAACCACAGAACGACCGTATAAAAGAGGAGATCCAAGGAGAGGAGCCCCCTCCGCCTCCCTAGGAGAAACGGTTTTATAAAAGAAATTAATCATAGATATGAGATTTATTCAAACAGTAGGTACAGTAAAGGGCCATAAAGTTTGCACATCGGAATTTCGGCTTCGTAGAGCGTTGTCTCTTTCATTCTCGTTGCCTCCAATATTCTCTTTCTAAATACCGATGTGCAAACTTTATGGCCCTTTACTGTAGGTTAGGTTCGTTAGGTTTCTTTAGATGCCGAAGGGCAAACTACGCAGAAATAGGAGCCCCGCGTGAGCGGGGCTCCGACGAATTGTTTTTGGACGGAGATTAGGGCTATCAATAACTAAGTATGCCTTAAACCATTATGGTTGAAAATTATTATGCGCACAAAACGTTATACGTAAAAACATTATAAGTATCGATAAATATGCTTTTAGCTGGTATGACATCTGATCCATTATAATTAAAACCTATATGCACAAATAATATATGACAACTGCTGAGTATGTCATCAAATATTATGGCTAAAAATGTATGACACAATATAATATGACTTTTCATTTGTATGCGCAATGATGATTATGACACAAGTTGTTATGCGCAACAAAGATATGACTTAAAATTGTATGCAACCCAATATGGACCCTCTATTTTGTCACATCTGAATGTAGAAGAGCACCTCTCAATGATTAATCTGGGAGACCGAGCTTTGCTCGGAAAACACAAACTCAATAATGCGCGTTTACCCAGAGATAAGACCTAACTAGATCGATTTTTCGCCCCCAAAAAGCCTATAGCAAATTTCATCGAAATCGTTAGAGCCGTTTCCGAGATTCCCGAAATATATAAATAAACAAGAATTGCTCGTTTAGAGGTATAAAATAACTTGGCCACTATAAGTTACCTCCTGCAGGCGTCGCTCGAGGCGCTCCTTCAGCACCTGGTCGCGCTGCACCCGCTCCAGTTTCTCGATGAGGAGAGGAGCGAATTCGGCCGGCGGCAACACACGCAGCGCCTCCGCTGACATCCGCTGTGTTCGAGGGATCACCTGCACGAAACATATAAACTCGTATTGTTCCAACCGGCTCCTTGGGTATGGGTAGTATGAAATTTAACTTTAAACGTCAAGATGTTTTTACCTGACTGCACAACGCAAAGGAGTGTGAGTGATGTAATTATCAGTCTATGTATGTGTGTATGTATATATTTTAAAACGAAAATTTTCAGGACTTAAATTTGCCTCATTTTTAGCTTAGAGCATGACGCCTTGGCTGTCATTTTCTGTACAAAACATTCTGCCGATTTTTGCGGGGGAGGGGACGTCAAATGTATTGCTATTTCTACATGATTTGTACGTAACGTGCAAATAGCCATGTCAGTCCATACAAAAGTTTGCACAATTGTGCAAGGTTTTCGGCAGACAGGTAAGCTCTTAAAGGCGACTCCGGTTATAAAATGCTCTAAGATTTTTAGTGACTTAAGAGGATGGTCAACTATAATAGACATACGACGTATAGACTCACCATAGCCGTATCCTGCTCCTTATTAATGACAGCGTTCCGGTCGAGGCCGGGCAGCCGCGGCCGCCGCGTCCGCTCCCGAGTCCCACGCACGGACAGGCCATCCCTGTAACACGAAATAATTATTACCAATGAACACAACATGAACGGCTAATGAAAAACACCTTGGTATACTATTGGAGTCAGTGGCGTAGCGCGAACTAATCTAGCCGTGGGCAAATCACATCTGCGAGGCCTTTTTCTTTCACTGTGCCCGAAAGGGCCTCGCGCGTGACCCCCCTTGGAGCGCGAGGCCGCGACCCACTTCGCCCAAGCCTAGCTACGCCACTGATTGGAGTAATAAATCATTGGTACGGAATAATTCTTTTGATAAATTAGTTCTAGTCCAATTGAAAAGTAGAAGCGATGTGAGGACACGTTATGCGAAAGACGCTATATTAGAATTAGGCAATAACAAAGGTGCACGAAGAAATTATGGTGATTTTAATTTAATAACAAGACAGATGGCCATAAATTAGCTACATTCGTATAAAAAAAAGTGCTTGAAACGACTGTAGCTAAGCTTTATTAAAACGACAAAAAATATATGATAAAAACTCGTGCAGGAAACACAGTAATACGAGTATTTACTAGGGAGAAAACAGTAAATTACATTACCAAGCAGGATTGTGCTAATACTCACTTCAAGTAGAAATACACGTCAGCTCACTCATTTTTGATTCTGGATACGAGTGTAGGAGCAGTACCATGAATTTCGAAGATTGTATATTCACGTTGTCGATGGGTAAGAGCATGTATACACTGCACTCGCAGCCAGCTATTAGGTAGACGCTTGGAGCCAGCGACACAGATGTCACGGTATGTTGTTGATGTCCTAAGACACCCCAGAGGCGAAGGCCTTTGTGAGCTCGCATCACACCTTTCTATCTTCAGCGACGTACTTGGCCTAGGTCCAGCTCAGTCCACCTTTAGGTATACTTACAGACTACTCCCGAAGAGCAAGACGACATCACAGTCCGTACGGCAGCTACTCAGGCTAGCTCGCTCGGAATTTAGTCTCGAAGCATGCACCAGAGTAGATGATATTCAGCACTTGTTGTCCTTGTCTAACACTTACACGCTGCTCCCGGAGAGCGAGACGACATCACTGTCCGTCCGTCCGCTGCTCAAGCTCGCCCGCTCGGAGTCCTGCCTCGACGCTGGCGTGTATCCCGCGTAGGTGACGTGCGCGCTATATACCGACTTCGTGCGGTGCTTACTGTTGCCAGCCGAGGTTCAAAGGGTTAAGACATGGATAGGTGGGTAAGCAAAGGGTTAAGTTATCGACAGGTTATTTAGAGTGGATGATGGAAGGGGGCAATCGGCGGCAACGCAGCGTTAGCGCGGCAGGGCGGCATGCAGGCATGGGGGCAAACGATACGACACATCAGATAAGCTGCCGGGGCAACTAAATATAAAATAAAATGGCGAAAAATGTGGCCGAAATTTCTGCAAGTGGCTCGGTATGTAAATGTATAAATACATAGCAGGTTTTTTTTAATAAAAAAAAGTATGTTTCTGCAAATGTTTTTGTTTAATAGTGACATTTAGATTTTGTTCTGCGAAAACTTTGTTCGTGTTTGTACATAGACTTTATGTATTTATTTGCAGAAATTTCAGTGATATTTAAAAAATATGTAAATAATTAAGTTGGCTCATGCTATGGGGGTCAAAAATTGTTTGATGAAATAAAAATGTAAAAAGCCACAAGGATGGGGTCACACAAAATCGTCCATGAATTGGTAACACAACAAAATCCTTCGTAGCGGTCTTATTTTTTTGGGCAAATATAGGTAGGTATGTGATGTGTGTGTAATTCATGGACATGTTTAAATAATCGGCTCTAACACAATAGTACCCTACGTTACGTTCTCAAGCAAAAGGCAATTTTTAATTAATTAAGATATTTAGGATAATAACGTTTTATTTATAACCGGCTTTTGCTTGAAAATTATAAAGATAAACTACACATACCTATTACAAATCAAGTCTAATAAAGATACTTACTTCCTACTGCATTCTAAGTACTAAGCTAGAAAACTATCAGATCACAGTAGAATGTTTGGATTTGTATGAGGCTTTTCTGACATTGTAACTACTGATCCTTGCAATTTATATTCCGTCTACTATATACTGAGTGAAGACAGTATCTCGCGCGTGAGATTAAACTACCTGTCCCTTTGATGTTAGACAAGCAAGGGTAGTATATCTTGTGCGCTAGATACTGTCACAATGCTAAGCTAAGCCTACTAACTAAGGCTTAGAACGCGTTGCGATTAATTTCTTGCGGTTTCAGAACCTCAAAAAGTGTACGGTATGCTTCCGAAGCGCACGCACTTGCTAGACTGAAACCGCAATAAATTAATCGCAGGGCGTACTAAGCCTAAGGGCTGATTTAGACGGCGCGCGAACTCGCATGCGATTTTAGTTATATTGCGGACTGTGGATTACGTCCAATTCAACCGACCAATCAAAACCCGCAATGGTATGAAACTCGCATGCGAGTTCTCGCATCGTCTAAATCAGCCCTAATGGTGGGAACAATCCGCTATGCGTATGGTCGCACGTGAGACAATACGTACGGCGCTGGGTCGTGGTGCAGGCGGCGCGCCTGCGTGGCGAGCAGCGCGTCGTGCGTGAGCCGCGCCGGCGCCGTCCCCCCACCCCCACCCCCCGCACCGCCCGAGCCCAGCTCCTGCCCCTCGTGCAGCGTGGCCAGCCCCAAGCTCACCTGCATATACAAACACTTCAAATAAGGGGCTCAGTAAACTGTACACTTCTTTACTCCGCCATTTTGAAGAACTACCACACTACAAAAAAAAACATATACTTATTGATCCCGCTCGCAAAATTACACGAAAACTGACTGAAAAATGCGCCCAGCAGGGAAGAACTATTGGTCTGGACATACGAAAGAATTTTTGTCAAAGCTGAAATGGATATTCGGGAGCTTGGCTCGAAACTGTTTCAAGCAGACATTTAGGCAAAATCTAGTACCCGAGAAAGAGAAGTTGTGAGGAACAACAATTCGCTTTCATATACCGGTTTTATTAGACAGTGAAAATTCTGTACGTATACATATTACTATTCTAAGAACGTGAATTCTGACCCAAATTTCCAGCAAACCTTACGGTCAGAATCGTCTTCGTATACTTTAAATTGATCAACCCATCAAACCACAGGCTTTCTTTTAAGACCTTTCAAAATTTCAATCTTTTCTGCAGTAACGTAAAGGCTCCAGTGCCCGACACAGCTCCGATAATCGACATTTTCAATCATAATGTCATGACAATGACAGCAAGACAAATATTGAGTCTTAACATGTCGATTGTTGGGATGTTTGCGCTATCTATTTTTAAAGTAGTCCTCAATTCGTCACCTCTCTGGGCTGGGCCGGCGAGGCTTCGGGCGAGGAGAGCGGCTGCGTGGCGGCCGACACGTACGACACGTACGCCTCACTCAGCAGGAAGGCTTGGTAGGTGGACTCCGTTATAGCTCGCGTCACCTGGTCATACAAACTTCAGTTCCTCACCTCTCTGGGCTGGGGCGGCGAGGCGTCGGGCGAGGAGAGCGGCTGCGTGGCGGCCGACACGTACGACACGTACGCCTCGCTCAGCAGGAAGGCTTGGTAGGTTGACTCCGTTATAGCTCGCGTCACCTGGTCATACAAACTTCAGTTCCTCACCTCTCTGGGCTGGGGCGGCGAGGCGTCGGGCGAGGAGAGCGGCTGCGTGGCGGCCGACACGTACGACACGTACGCCTCGCTCAGCAGGAAGGCTTGGTAGGTTGACTCCGTTATAGCTCGCGTCACCTGGTCATACGAACTTCAGTTCCTCACCTCTCTGGGCTGGGGCGGCGAGGCGTCAGGCGAGGAAAGCGGCTGCGTGGCGGCCGACACGTACGACACGTACGCCTCACTCAGCAGGAACGCTTGGTAGGTGGACTCGGTTATAGCTCGCGTCACCTGGTCATACAAACTTCAGTTCCTCACCTCTCTGGGCTGGGGCGGCGAGGCGTCAGGCGAGGAAAGCGGCTGCGTGGCGGCCGACACGTACGACACGTACGCCTCACTCAGCAGGAACGCTTGGTAGGTGGACTCCGTTATAGCTCGCGTCACCTGCGAATACAAACTACAATTATTTATCTTGTTAAGGCTATGAAGCTTATTTAGAAAGATTATAAAGCATCGCTGCAATGAAATAAAGCTACGTGGACTACTCCAAAGACTCCGCGGATAACTTCTTAATAGTGATGTAGCCTAAACATGGACTACTCCAAAGTCCAAAGAATCCGCGGATAACTTCTTAATAGTCTAACGCAATTTGGTACAGAAAATGCTCATTTAGATGGCGCGGAAACTCGTAGACCGATTGAATTGGATGTAGCCAGAAACGTGCATGCGAGTTCTTTCACTATCTATCTAAGGGCTGATTTAGATCGCGCGCGAAGTCGTTTGCGATTTTAGTTACATTGCGGACTATTGGTTACATCCAATTCAGCCGATCAATCAAATACCGCAATGTATTGAAACTAGCATGCGATTTCTCGCACCGTCTAAATGAACCTTAAGCCTAACCCTTTATCAGGCTAAGGGCAAGGGTAAGACTGACATTCGATTGGCATTTTTGAAATGTCAGCCTGGTAACGGGTTAACGATGAGAGCGAGTTTCGTGCCCAACGACTACTAGTAGTAGTAGGGTATGGGAAGGTACACCTGCAATAATATGTTACACAACGAAGGCCGCAAAAATATCTGACACAATCTTATTTGTAGAGCCATAAGAGCGTGTCACATATTTTTGCGGGCTTCGAAGAGTAACATTATTGCAGGTGACTGTACCTCCTGCTCCATGCGGTCGAAGACGGTCTTCTCGAGCGGCGCGCCGTCGCGCAGCGCCGCCTTCACGCGCGCCTTCAGCTCCTCCGGCATCGCCAGCGCCGACTTGCGGAGGAACCTGACAACACAAGAGCTCCATCAGTGGACTCCAAATTATCTCATCGACACATTATGGGCTGGTTTGGGCCGCTCATGGGCGCAATCTCAGTTCTCGAAAGTGGCGTGCGAACCCCGGTACGCTAGTTCAACATAATCCATACATGTTGGCCTGTCGCGTTAGAGTTGAAAAAACCCAATTAAGTATATTGAAAAATACAGAAGTTAAAAAAAAACTTGGTTTTGTTTCGGCTTTATTTTACTAGTTTTTTCGGAAGTATTGTAACTGAAAATTGCATTGTTTTTTTCGAAAGAAACTTGAAAAAAACGACCCGTATTGAAATTTTCCCGTATTTTTCCGGGTTTGTTATGTTGTTGGAGCGTAAACAGCAGTACTCACTTGTAAATGGCGGAGACGACCTGGCGGATCTTGGTCTGCTCCGTCTCCTGGCGCAGGCCCTGCACGGCGAAGTGGAAGTTGAGCCGGTCCACGTGCAGGGCTCCGGCGCCGCTGACGAACTTGCGGAACAGTCGCACGCCCTCTGCATCCTGGACACGGACACACATATTAATAGAAACAGCAAAAGCTAACAACAGCAAGTCGCATTAAGTGCCGCATTAAGTGATCTTTAAATTTCAACCGAGCAAACTGACTCGGGCTTCCTCGCGCGGCAACCAAAGGAATTACAACATTACAAACTCGGTGGGATGCGGAGAGGGGTGGTTTGCCTCGCGAGACCATTTTCGGTTCTATTATCTATACGACGACCATCTAGTGCGAGAGAGTTAGAATAGAAGCATTATTTTGTTAGGGCTACAAATCACGTGGCGTAAATTTGCATTACATATTAATTATAGTGATAACAGGCAGTGCGAAAACTCGCATGCGAGTTTAGTCACCCACACAAGAGTTCGCATAGTAACTAAACTCGCATGCGAGTTCGCGCGCCATCTAAACGAGCCCTAAATCTACTTCTTATAACGTCAAATCAATCACAAGAGGAACTCCAGTTCTCGCTGTTGTCGAAGAGTTTCTATGCCGTGTGCTTGTGTTCACTCTCACTTTTCTTTATTCTAGTGAGTCTGTGTGTGTGTGTTACCTCGAGCAGGTCGTGCAGGGAGCGCGCCCAGCGCATGTAGGGCGGCGAGGCGAGCGAGCGCGCCGACTGCCCGGAGCTGCCCGACGAGCCCTCCGTCTCCGAGCGCAGAGCTCCGGACGCTCCCATTCTGTACAAACACAACAATAGGCACACATCAGCAACGTACAATAACAATTAATGTAGCACCTAGGCTTCTGTACGTAATAAAGCTTCTTCAAAGCCAATACCACTTTACATATTTATTTGTATCATCATTTCCAACCTAGCAAACCCTAATACGGGCTGTACACACTTGTCGAGACAGAGGTCGAGACAGGTCGAGAACGAGTGTGTACATGCTGCTCCCTTCTCGTCACGCTCTTCCTTGTCTCGTCTCGCGCTTCTCCGATTGGATCGGTGTATTATTGTAAATAGGTATTTAAAAGAGTAGGAATTCGCTTTTCCAATAGGACACACAGAATGAGCAGCCTCGCGAGGAAATTGACGCGCGAAGCAGCTCGGCCTGTGTAGGTAGACGTGCCTCGGGCGAGGCGGCTTGCCTCGGCTGGCGGCCTAATAACAGATTTTGTATGTTTTCTGCGCCAATGCCAATACCAAAATTGTGGGAAAGGAAACTTACTTAGACATATGTGGCTGTGCGAAGACATGTTTGGAGTGGGTCTTCCTCTCCTCGCCAGAGGCCGGCGGCAGCGACGACCGGTCAGCAAGCTTGTGATCCCAACCTAAAACATAAACGATACTTAGCAACTAAAATCCTTGCTTATCTAAAGACTGCGAATAAACAACCAATAAAACTGACGAGTGTTGTAATCAAAGTAAAAGTAAACAGGGAAGTCCATAACTTTTTTCGCATTTAATTGATCGCTCTTTAGCGATAAGTCCGCCTGTTGTTACTTACTCACTTATATCCTGTCTCTGTTTGTAACATGTATTTTTCATTGTAGTGCACAATTGCTTATTGACGTCACTGGAAGGCTACAAAGGACAACCAAAATGACGATCACAATAAGAAAACTATTTCGTTGAGCCCTTTTGGGTACGGGCAGAAAGTAATCCTGTCGTAAAACCAATTCCCTCATTTTGATATGTTGATATGAAAAAATGACTAATGTCAAATCGCCGGTGATATATCGCAAGCGCACATTGCATGAAGGCGGTGCGAAAACTCGCATGCGAGTTTGATCATATTGCGGTATTTCATCGATGTATTGAATACTTCAGTAATAAGTATTGGAACGAAACTCGAAAGCGAGTTCGAGTATCGCTTGTGTAAAATGAATGTTGACGATGTAGACAACAAGTTACCTTGCGGGTGGCCGCCTATAGGAGTGTGGCTCATGGCGCACAGGCCCTGCTCCCACCCGCGCGCTGCATGGCGAGATACCACCTGAGAACAACACATTACAACTATTTAATAAAATCACTGACTTTTTTTAACCTTTCATGTGTGTGGTGCTCAAAAATCGTGGGTTCAAACCTCGGTTGTGCAGAAAAAAACCGGCCAAGTGCGAGTCGGACTCGCACACGAAGGGTTCCGTACCATTATCTATATAAAAACGGTCACCCATCCAAGTACTGACCCCGCCCGACGTTGCTTAACTTCGGTCAAAAATCACGTTTATGTATGGGAGCACCACTTAAATCTTTATTTTATTCTGTTTTTAGTATTTGTTATTATAGCGGCAACAGAAATACATCATCTGTGAAAATTTCAGCTGTCTATAGCTATCACAGATCACGAGATACAGCCTGGTGACAGACGGACGGACGGACGGACGGACGGACGGACGGACGGACGGACAGCGGAATCTTAGTAATAGGGTCCCGTTTTACCCTTTGGGTACGGAACCCTAAAAATCGTTAACTACGACGCCTAATATTGTACGACGTGTATTCTTTTGTGCAATAAAGATTAAATAAATAAATAAAGACATGACATGGGCTTAAGACGAATAACCAGCATCTAGCCGTTTATTTATTTATAGTAATTCCAATTCACGAAGACGTAAGTTCAAAAGCGTAAGTTGGCGCAGTAAATATAGATTATGAAATGACAAAGAATGGGGCGTGTCTTCTTTTCTTGAATTGAGACTACTGTAGGGTACAAAAACTGCCAAATGATTTGCAAAACATTAACAACTTTAGTTCAAATATATATAATTGTATATAAAACAGTTATTTCCAAGAACACCTTGATGCGAAGTTTTCCCGCTCGATCTACTCATATCTATTTGAATATTCACGCGTCTCACATAGTGTATTCTAAAAAATCCGAGAAACTATATACGGTCATATGGGTGCCGAAATCTTATAATATTTAGAAGAATTGCTATAATCATCGCGTTAACAAGATAAGATAATACGTGTAAATCGTAAACAATAAGACAATAAAAAAAGCTTCTATACCTACTCTTTCACATACTCTAATCTAATTCATAACCATTCTTTGCTAATGTTTGGAAATCATTGTTTTAATTTTTGTCTTTTAGTCTCACTAAGTTCAAATTTTAAACTACTAAACAGTATCTAAATAATATTTTACTTCTTTAATAACTATGTACATGTATAAGTTTCACCCATAGATAGTCACAATACAATAAAAGAAAATGATGCGTTATGTCCGGAATCATATTCATTCAGTCTGCATCACTAGAAACCACCAAGCCACGAAAAAAATCAATACATCACACAATGAGGATCATATCCAGCATCACAACTATTTGTATAGGTTGGAACGGGACAACAATAAAAAATGAGATGGCGGACTGAAGTCAAGAGTCTCCGGCATCGATCGGAGCCAAAGGTGTTACGCATTACCCAACACAAATAGCGGGCAAATTATTTATAAGCTAGTTTACCATCACAAATTAAAGTATAAATAACACTCAATATCAAATATCAAACATCCCTATGTAAAAAAAAAACAATATTTCATAGCGAACCCAAAAATTTATTTAATTATTAATTCTCTTTCAAAAATCATCCCATAATGTATTGTACAAAAACTGTAATATAATAAGGGCATGTCAAAACATATTAAATCATAACTTCACGGTTCAATAAGCAAGTTATGAAAGAAAAAACATTGGGGCAAAAAATTATAATAGACCTTACCATGTTCATTGTGCATAAACAAACAATACACTGAGGTAGCACACCAGTTAGAGGAATTACTTTTCAATATTATAAGATGATCTTTATTAATATTTGGGATAAAAAACTCTGAATTGATTCTGGCACGACTGCGCAAAGCAACCGCTGTGGTACAAGTGATGTGAGCGGAGGCTGAATGCTCCACACAATGGGTCCGTAGCTGTGTAGCTTCGGACCCTTACCAATTATGCAGTGGTTGCATTTATGATAGGGTTTAATATTATTGTGGATCAATAACTCGATGCCAAATGCATGCAACTGAGAATAGAATGCAATATTATTTTGATGTATTAACTTTTTTTATGAGTAGAATATCAAGTTTGGTTATGCACATCACTACTAGATAGAAAAACAAACAAAAATGCGTGTCTCAAGGCCAGTGAAAGTAAATTTAGAGGGTTTCATATAGTTTTTATCAAGCTTTTAAAACACTTTTAGGAATATTAATGTGTAACACTTTAAAGTGTATGGTTAGCTATACTGCTAGCAGTAACTTTATCAAGTATTAAACGCGGTTCCCATTGATGAAACTCGAGTCTCGGGACAGGAAACAAACTATAAACAAACTTGTCACATTTCGTAGCCCTAACTAAAACAACGCCTCGCGACACCAAAACACTGTTTATTTCGTACTCGGAAATCTGAACACCGCGAGATAATCACTGTATCACACCTTATGCTAATTTAGACAGATGGGAATGGTATTTATCCTGGAATCATTAGCTGTTTCGGGAGACAATATTATGGCTTTATGACTAATTATGAGTGAAACACTGCAAGGTCTTTGTTCTTACTTGTTACAACAATAAAGGCGGCCGCTGCGGAGCCAAACGGACGACATTAACAGAAAAGTTTCTTCTAAATTAATAATAAATTAGCTTGGTTTGGTTTTGTATACAACAGTGACACGAGTTTGACAATCAACCAACCATGACAGACAGCTGTCAACTAGCGCCCTCTATCGACGACGCCTCGAACCCCGGTAGACATCAAGAAGCATGCGACAACCGCATTTGCATACGTTGGAATACTTTTGTATAGATGGCAGCACGAACTGCAAAAATAGTATAATTTTGGCGGGAAACTAAATAAAATGTGTAGACTGTAGTAAAATATTTCTTAATCATAATTAGTATTTAGTAATAAATAAAAATATTTTTATCTGAACAACACTAACCTGTATTGCAGCTTAATGCCGCTGCATTGTGATATCTTTTCTGACGGGACGGTGGTGAAATAATGTATCTGCAACAAGTAGGTAATTTCAGTAAAGAAGAGAAATACCACATAGATTGTCAAAGTAAGTTTCTTACAAAGCTAGTGTCCCATCCATAATTAAATTAACAAACCAATAAAATAGGAACATGAGACGTTGTCAGTTATAAAATAAACTATTGGTGTTAATTGTGTAGACGGGACGCGGCTTATTGTGCCTTTTACTTTATTACTACTACAACTTTATACAATTCACGTCTTTTATTACTGCCCACATAATAAATTTGTGGATTCGTGTCGAATGTCAAAAAAATCGAAACATACCTTGGGAAATTTATAATTGAAAGTGACACTTTTTAGTGTTTATCCCAGAAGCGCCTAAATTAAGTTTAAAAACATTATTGCATACATGTTTAGCAAAAGATTCAATTCCTCGACCGTCTCTAAAGCTTGATTATGATCAATTGCAGTTAGATGTTTGATATTTTCGGGCCCAAATAGGTACGTTCGGTTAGTACAATCGTACAATGTACAATATAATGGATACCCATATTGCAGAATTTCCTTGTTTTTGTTTTCTACGGTGTTTCAAGGATTATCCATTAAATATTAATGGGAGCATTGACGATTAATGACCAATTTCTATTAATTTTAGTTCGTAAAACACTTACCTAAAGTGTTTTTTTAATTTGACTGTGACCAGCATCAATTGAATACCAATAGTCTACCTTTACCCACTCCAAATTAAAAGAAAAGCTCTACCTATTTATTTTGTTTTCACTAGTTGCAGTCTTGGTTGAGGTAACCATATTGTAACATAGCGCCAGGCTGGCGCCGCCAGCTAGTGGTTTTGGTGGAACTTCGTTGTTTCTGTTATTTCTGTTAGTGTTAATTTCTTTTTAGAAATATTGAACATGATTTAATTTAATTATATAGTTTAATTACAAATAGGAATATTTGTATTTCACCTTTTTTTCTTGATATTGTGTTGTTGGGTAATTAAACCTTTATGTTTTAAAAGATAGCACAATATGACTGGCAACATGCAGTTCGTGTTGTAAAGAGCACGAAATTTGAAATGGAAGGAAAATAGAATGAGAAGAAAAGACGGCATGGATTTGTGTCAGAACATATATTGATTGTTACAAAAATTAAAATATATTAATATAAAATTCAGCGTGGAAATCCATTGTCGCTGTATATAGTTCCGGAGATACTTATTTTGGTTACTGGGTAAGTAATTCTCGCAATGTTGTGTTTTCACGGCAAACCGGCTAAATCCAAACTCGGTAAAGACTAAGTTATTTATTCTTTCCAGGGTTTAATATGTCGTGGCAAATGTTCCTTTCCTTTGCCATGTTGCTGAAGAAAGAGGTGCGTGCCCTTGAGCGTGGCAAGCTGATGTAAGAGACGGGTCTTCTCAAGATCGGGGCGCCTTCATGGTCATTGTCACGAGTTCCGACCCAAATGCTATTTCTTGACCGCTGCAGACTTTTCTGTAAGTGTTATGATTCGGTTCAGTGTTTAGGTGTCTCTCAGCAGTTGTGCACAAAGCTAAATCTCATGATATTTGTTATATTTTTTAGATCGTCTATCTCGTTCGTCTGGCGGAATGCAGAGGAGTTAACTTGGAGGAATTAACGTCGTCTGTGGCAGCAGGTATGTGTTGGCCCTTAGGTAGCCCATAGTAAGCTCATAGTTTACTTGAAGTTCATGTTTTGTTTTGTCATAGATCGGTAACCTTTTGCTTTTGTCACATTTATAATGAATAACTTTAATATCATAACCAAGGTTTACTGTGATCTAATGGACAGTGTTACTTGCCAATTTAATGCTCAGGCGTAACTTTACGGGTTATAATTATCTGAATAAAATTTAACTAAACAACTAGTTTGTTGGTGGTTTATCCTAAGTGTAAGAATACAGATATTAATGAACCAACAGCTCTACCGTTAGCAGTCAGAGCTAGAAGATGTAATTTTTAGGGTATGTAGGAGTTTTGAGAGAAGAAATAAAACAGCTATCAAGTGGACTCTTGTGTTTTCTTTCCTTTATTACATCCCTAGGTATTATGTAACCAGCCGGGTACATTTTCATAGGTTTACAGGTTATATAATTGGCGCCCACAAGGAATCTGTATTTTACCATACCTGTATTTTACAATTCAGTTTATTTGAATAAACCATCAATTTTGAGTATTAAACTGGCAAACAAGACATTTTTGGTAGTAATTTTGTTAATGGTTATTTATTAACAACTGTCAAGTTGTACAGTTTGGTAAGTCGTTTAATTCATACGTACTTTGAATAAGAGTTTCGCGCGGCAGGTTGTTTTAGGATCAAGTAGGGTTGACTTTATTGGTTGGTTCTGCTTGATTTTGTCGTCGCAAGTTTTGAATTTATTTCAAAGCAGTCATCCGTGAATAATAGGTACATGGAAGAAGTTAGGTAGTTTTATTGTTAGTTTAAGGTTAATCGTGCCTGAGGACAGGCAAGTTGGCAAGTAACACTGTCCATTAGATCACAGTAAACCTTGGTTATGATATTAAAGTTATTCATTATAAATGTGACAAAAGCAAAAGGTTACCGATCTATGACAAAACAAAACATGAACTTCAAGTAAACTATGAGCTTACTATGGGCTACCTACCTAATTGGTAGGTAAGTCACAGCATTATTAAACTTTATATTACAATGTTAATTTTCTTTTACAACCAAACTTCATGTTTACATTTTACAGTCACAGTACCTTTCAATATGGCCAATGATGTCTGACCGCGGCCCGCATTAATTGCCTAATGTCCCACCACAAACCCCGACAACGATCAAAAACGGCTTACTCCCGTCCGAACTCCGACACACATACGCCGGCCCGATCAGAGATGAAACTCCAAATGGGAAAATTCAATTAGTGTAATAACAGCGCGCAGTTCCATTATACCAATCAAAGGAAAACCGGAAAGTTTGCGCACATCAAAGAGTCGCTTAGTGCGTGTGTAATGACTGCTTGGGGACGGGATCGGGCACTGGCAATGGTAGATTTATAGAATATAGGCTCATATAGATGATCCCTTGATATCCATAGAGGATTAGTTATTACACTCGAAGCGCTAATTAAGACCCTTAAGACAGGCCAGGTAAAGCGGCTATAGTGGATTTTTTTGAAAATAAATGTCCTTTAAACACACACAATTTCAACTTTACCTACATGCAAATAAGAGCCTGAAGATACTTGTAATAAGGCCCACCAACAAATGAGCAAATCTAGATTTGCAATGAGTCAATGACTGAAAAAAATTATGATGGGTTCGTACCAATCATCAATTTTTTCAGTAATGTAATTTTGTAATTACAAATACACACTCGATCACTTTATGTAATCGGAATAAAGAAAGCGTAAACGTGTATACATGAGGTTGAGGCCGTGTCTACAAGTACGACATCAAAAGGGAAGTTAATCCTTCCATTCCCGAGCTGATTACCTGTCGAAAGAAATCATTTCACGTGTTTCTATCTGCCATTTCTCGGTACCGCGTAAATTAGAGATTGGGGCTTTGGTGTTAATGTTAAGGCTTCAAAGGCTCAAATGACAGGAATTGGAAACTTTTTAACTGAACTTTTCCGTTAAGCCGAAGACTCAAAATGTTCTCATATTAAGATACTTTGATGTCAGAAGCGATTAAATAAAAGGTACAATAAAAAACGAATCTTCATGAAGCATCTTTTCCGGGTAACCGTATATATATAGCAAGGTAGTAAAAAATATCCAGAACTAAAATTAGACGAACTGGCACAATCTAACCGAAAACAAAATTACTAGGCAGTATTCCAGTTGACTCTCTCTAGGTACCTTCGTTAGGTTGACTCTACAATTATTTAATGAGTATCCACTATGTGTCATTCGAAAATGATGAGCTTTATCAATAGCACACTAATACCTACTTCAGTTTGGAATTATTAAATAAAGCGAGATAACTATTCGAAGCCAAAGGCTGAAGGCAGAATTCCAGGAGCGAAATGGCCTTTACAAAAGGTAGCCAAAAAGTATGGAGCGGCACAAAGCGAAACAGATTTCTGTTTTCAAACATCGCATAGAAGAGCGTAACTAATAGTAACTAGAGATCAAAACGATAAGGGTTGTTCAGGGATTTTACTCACAACTATTACAGAAGGAATCGCTCCAGAAAAACCGGTATAAATGTGATCGGTAACAACTTACAATTGCTATGGAGATAGAGTTGCGCTTAGGCTGGTTTTTCTAAAGCGATGCCTTGAATCGTTGGGAATAGCAGGCCAGTATTAGCGATCCGTCATCAAAGGGGGACGACCACTTTGATCGGACCGCTTCCTGGGAAATTCCTTTAGCACTACGTAACATACTAATCAATCGCTGGGATATATCCAATCGGAAAAGGCATTAAAGGCAATAGTTCCAGCTTGCGGTAAACTGTTTGCGAGGGGGGAGGGGTTAGGGGGGGGGGGGGATGTTCGCGCCGCACATCAAAGGCGCGTCGAGACAAAGCTCTAAGAGCCTTTTAACTTTATTTAGCGGAGTGGTAAGTTTAGCCGGTCGCGATTCGCAGGTTAAAGAGTAACACACTCACTTGAGCCACGGGGGGACGGCGCAGGGTTGAGCAGAACTCATTGTTCTATAACTAGTAACTACTCGCGTCAGTCTTCTGCATATTATGTATGGGTTTCATTCGATACCCTCCATTCTGGATCTGGAGAGTATGAGCGGCCGTCTTGCGATTGAGACAGCGTCTCTGGTCGCACCCCATGGCTGTGCCGTGCTCATATCGCCGTCAATTTGGGGATGATGGAGTGTCGAAACGAAACCCCTATAATACACGTATAAAGTACGTGGTTTTTCATAATTCATAAGGCACACTTATCGCCAAAAATAAATTCGAGAAAGACAGATGCGTTACTGTAGGGTTGATAGAGATAGTAAGTATATAAGGTAGAGCAGTTTATAAATACGAATAATTGCTGCCAATCCACTGCTATCAGCGAGAATTAACATACCTTGTTAGTCTTGATACTCTTCGATTTACTTAGTCACTGCTATTCGTAATTAAAGTTTAATTATTTTGCAGTAAGGATACTTCTTGTTAACATGACACAGTAGATATTCAGCGAATGATACAAAACTTTACAACAGCCGATTTTTTTCAATAATTTTAATCGTAAATCCCTGATCTAAACAGAGAACAAAGCATCATCAAACCTCTCAGCGACCCTCCACAACCTTAGACCACTCAACACAAATCCTGCTTCAGCCTAGCCCTAGCCCTAGATCTGGCAACCCTACCGGCCCACCCCGCACATCAAACGGGCCGCTAATGCCGCCCGCACCGCGGCGCCTCTTTGTCGGCGCCCTTTGAGTCGCGATGCCGCGCCACCTAAGCCTCGGACAATGAGGCTGGATCGACTGCGAACTGCGAACTACAACCTACAATGCCGAAAGCGATGTTTATAAATAAACAACGGTGATCTATGATCTTTCTGTTTGTCAATTTACACTGCAGAGTGCAAAAACTGCAGAACAACTCGCCCAAGACCAGGATTGTGATATGAAAAAATTGAATATCCTGACAAAAGTCCGGACATCAAGCGGACGATAATTTCTCCATGTCAAGAATAATCCGGACGGATAGCAACCCTACCCAAGAGTCTCATGACTCTACATTTGGCCACATCATTATTCCTACTATCTAATCCCCTCAATCTTCGATTAAAAGTTACCACGATGTCACAAAGCAGCAATAATCATTATTATTTTCGTATAAGTTTCAGTGTCATAACATTGTCAGAAATTGATTGAGAGATTAAGTATTCCTTTCCTTGACCCTAATTGACAAATGTTTATTTATAGGTGTTAATCCCGTTGTGTTTGGATTTTTCGCTCTTTTCCCAAGAAAGTTAAGAGGCTTTAAAAAAATGGTGATATCAGCAATCTAACAAATGAGGGTCTCTCATTTATGTATGATAAAGATCCTGGCCAAATTTTTAGGTATCTGTTTACATTTTTTATCGAGAACATTTTTTTCTGTTCTATAAGGCAGGACCGAGGTTTGATTGAACCCACGATTTTAGACCGCCACACACATATGAAAGGTCAAAGAAAACCTTAAGCCCACTTGCACCACCCCACTAACCCGGGGATAAGTGGTTAAACCGTTAACCCAGTGTCAAATTGTACCGGTATTACTGGTAACCATGGTAACTAAGCGATGGTAGCCGAGTGGATATGACGTCCGACTTTCAATCCGGAGGTCGCGGGTTCAAATCCTGGCTCGTACCAATGAGTTTTTCGGAACTTATGTACGAAATATCATTTGATATTTACCACTAGATTTCGGTGAAGGAAAACATCGTGAGGAAACCTGCATACATCTGCGAAGAAATTCAAAGGTGTATGTGAAGTCCCCAATCCGCATTGGGCTAGCGTGGGGACTATAGCCCAAGCCCTCTCGCGCATGAGAGGAGGCCTGTGCCCAGCAGTGGGGCGTATATAGGCTGAAATGAATGAAAATGATGCATGGTAACTCAATGTTTAACCGGTTCACCCCGGGTTAGTCGAATGGTGCAAGCGGCCCTTATTCATAAACGCGCTACAAACCTCAATTAGCTAATAATCATTTGTCCGTATCATTTTGACTTATGAATTTGTAAGAAAGGGATAAAACATAATTTAACTAAATAACGCCCGTGAAGTTTTATGAATAAGGGATTAGTAAACGACTGTGCCTTACAGTTACGATTTTGCACTTTAAAATATTTAAAGGCTTCAAGGACAGGTATCTGCTTTAAAACAATCCAATCCACGTTGAGATCCACGGCTAGTTAAATCTGATCATTACATTCAGACTGCGTACGAATCAAATCCCCACTAGCGGGGGCGAGTGTGCGTTGATTACCATAAGCTGGCACAAAGGCAGGTCCTTTGACGAATTAACGCTAACATGGCCTATGTTTATCTATCACATCTATACGCAAATGGCTTTCATGTCGGCTAGATAGCGTGTCACTGGTCTTCATCATCACATCACTGTATGATAGTTTATTTATACGCCCACGCTGCTATTTTCAGTATTTTCTTTGACATAAAGAGAGCTCTCTGATGATCGTGTTATAAAGCTTCTATGTAGTAAATGAAGGATAAAACATAGAAGTCCCTTTCATATTTTAGAATAATTTAGTCCTTAAGCCCGTAGCTTTCAAACAGAGAACAAAAGAGGAATGAAAGTTATCAGTGAACGTGCCATGTGTTAGTTGCTTTTTGTATCGCATGGAACCTTTAGCGTATTTAATGAACATATTATACATCTCTCAGAGCTCAGAGATGACTAAAACAAACGTAGCCTTTTTTCCGTAGGTACCTGAGATACCGTAACACGATATTTCATTGCACAGATAAGAGATGAGACCGTCCTTTGCCAGAACAAATACAAAGGCACAAAAGCTCTTATCTCAGTAATTTTAAACTAACCGCCGCACCTTACAAACGAACACATAATGTTAATGATACAAGTGTGCTACGTTAATCAGGTAACGTGAGCTGAAAACGTGTTTCATACGAAGTTTTTCAACAGACTTGCGAGGAAAAAGACAAAATATTATTAAGAATAAGTCAAATTTTAATCGTTCAAACAGTTAGTAAAAGTACAATAAAAAAAAGTGTAATCATTCATTACCGCACAAGTTCGATAATTATAATGAAAACATCACGTGGGTTTAATATCTAGGACTATGAGATTTATGAGCCTAAAAACGTTACGAGCAAGTGTGTCGAAAACAATCGTTAAATTCGCACTCGAATATGTAATTGCGGCATGTTATGTTCATTTCGCAAGTTTTTACAGGATTCCGAGCGGACCGCGCAACTTGCGGGGGAGGCGATGAAATTGATTTCCCAGTGATCAAAAGAATGAAATTCGCAAAGGGAAGGAAGGTAATTTATTTGACCAAAGCGTTGACAGAACGCTGCTACCTCCGCCAATGTTTCTGGACACGGGAATATTAAATCTGCGCCGAATAAAATGTAAAATTGTTTCGCTAAGTAATCATTTTATTGATATTTGTTTCGCTGCAAAATAAAAATGTACGTAGGTGTTCCACGAACTCTAGCAGAGATCATTGTTAAAAAAAATTGTTTTAGGCTATTATTGTGTTAGTTAGATTTGAAACTAACTCTAATTAGGTGTGCCTAATTAGTAATTAGTAAAATATCAAAGCACTGTTCACGTGACCCTCGATGCATCATCTTATTTATCATCATGAATGACAAACTTTACTAAACCTCGACAAAATGAATACAGCGCCAATGGTAAAACCTATCAATGGGCCTACCTGTATCTATCTCACTGGTGTAGTTACAGATATTTTATAATTATAAACCAATAGGTTCTGTCCGCGACTTCGTTTGCCTGGGATGATGATGGTGATGATTAATAAAAAGTCCTACCCTGTCCTTCCTCGGGCCTCAAAGTCTTATCTCCATACCAAATTTCATCAAAATCTGTGTTAAATTAGTGTTAATTAAGCTTGAAGAGGTAACAGATAGACTTAATTTTTCGCATTTATAATATTAGTACCTACACAGATAAAAAAGATATCTTAATTCAAAACGAAAAACTCTCTTGCGCACGGTTGCTTAAAGAAAATAATAAATTGCTTAGTCCAATAAATATGTCTTGAGTTAAAACCATCATCATTTTTTAAAGGAGAATAAAAATTGTTTAGTTTCATGTTTACACATTTTTAAAGCTAATTTTAGTGATTTGAGTTAAGATATTAATTATTCGCCGCAATAAAAAAAAGTCTTGGCAAGAGATATTGCACGCTCTTGAAAAACGGTTTTAGCTTGAGTAACTCTTCATCAAACCAAAAATATTACCCAATTCCAAAGAAGAAGCACCAAAATTTTCCTTTGAGACTTTTAAGTTTTTAGGCAAGAGCGATTATTTTAGTAGGAGATCCCACATATGGTCACTATTATGTGGTTGCCGTGTTTAAAGAGGTGATTTTATATCGATAATTGCACTCATCTGTCTGACGCTTGAATTATACATTAAAATGATGGTAATTTTATTGCACAATGGTATAGGGTTGCCTGCGAAAATCCGGTCACAAATAAGGGTTGCCAGGCTTTTAAATAAAATAAGAAGGGAAGACTTTTAGCGATAACTCATAAACGGCTTAACTGATCAAGTTTGTTTTAATTTTATTTGATTAAGTTTTTTAAGCACTATTTTCCTAATTTTTTCCATATTTTTTGTACAGATGGTTCAACAGTTAGAAGGAAAAAACTTTTTTTTTCTTTCTAAACGATTATTTTCGAAATGATTCACTTTGTCAAGAAATGTTGTTTAAAGACCCCTATTTATTTTGAAAGGCCTATCCAACGACACCTCACACTATAAGGTTGAAACGATAAAAAAATTGTCACACACATTTTGTTTCTTTCAAAGCGATTATTTCCGAAAATATTCACTTTATCAAAAAATGTTCTCCTAAAACCCCTATTCATTTTGAAAGACCTTTCCAACAACATCCCACACCATAGGGTTGACACGAAAAAAAAATTCTCACGTACATTTTGTTTCTTTCGAGGCGATTATTTCCTAAAATATTCACTTTATCAAAAAATGTTTTGTAAAAAACCGTATTTATTTCAAAAGACCTATCTAACGACATGTTACACTTTAGGCTTGAAGCGAAAAAAATGGTCACATATATTTTTGTTCTTTTTTTTCGTTTGATACCTATGTTGTAAGATGTCATTTGATATGTGTTTTAAAATAAATAGGGTTCTATACCATTTTATTTGCAATAAAATTACCATCATTTTATTGTATAATTCAAGCGTCAGACAGATGAGTGCAATTATCGATATAAAATCACCTCTTTAAACACGGCAACCACCTAATAGTGACCGGAAAAAGATAGGCAACCTAGTTGATTTATGTTGTACAAGTTGTATACTTTCCATTGAAACTTATTTCGTTCGTCAGACAAATCGGTGAAATTTGCCGAAAAAAATTTTTTTTTCATAATTATTAAAAATAGCCTTGACCATATTTCTTTAGGCAACCCTATTTATTTATGTTCTGGAACATATTTTCTTTCATATTTTCATAGTTTCATCCGTCAGACAGATTGGTGAAGGTCGACCATATATGTGGGATCTTCTACTATTTCTTGGTTTGATGTTTTCAACCTACAGTCAAGAGCCAAAGCTATTTCAAAGAAGAAGCATCAAAATTTTGCTTTGAGACTTTTAAGTTTTTAGACAAGAGCGATAAATTATTGATTTGATGTTTTCAACCTACAGTCAAGAACCAACGCTATTTCAAAGAAGAAGCACCAACATTTTCCTTTGAGACTTTTAAGTTTTTAGACAAGAGCGATAAATTATTGGTTTGATATTTTCAATATACAGTCAAGAACCAAAGCTATTTCAAAGAAGAAGCACCAACATTTTGCTTTGAGAGTTTGGATTATTTGCAAGAAGTTAATTTTAGCTGTCAAATTGCCTGATAGATGTCGCTGTACCGTGTGTTGAAAATCCTAGTTCGCGGTGTTAAGATTTTTCCGAGAAACATGACGTCTGGCCGGTACTAAAAATATTGTTAAGCATTTAGAACAGTTGTACTTACCTCTATTGAATTTATTACATTATTGTATAGTCAATAAGAGGGCTTTTAGTTTAGTTTAGTTTCGAACAACATTACATCTTCAACTAATCAGGAGAATCATGTTCGTTTAAGAAAATTAATTCTTTTTACAAGTTATACTAAATTTTGCGCTAAGAAATTTCAGCTCTAGATATAAATAATATAATATTTTACATTGAGTAACGTATTCTTGAACCAATGCTTTTTCTTGTTTTTACGGAGAAATATAATTCTCAATTCAATTATGAGTATCTTTAGCCCCAAGAAACAAAGTTTCTTGGCACAAGTTCTTTAAGTATTGCACTAAGACACTTAGGTTCAATTCAAAAACTACAATACATAAAACAAAACGCAAACGCTCTTGGTAAGAATATTGAGCTTTTTTAAAAAAAACTTTTTGTAGCTCGGATAAAGAATTGATATTTTTGGCTTAAATAATAAACGTTGAAACATTTTATATCTTGACGCAAGAATTTTATTGTTTCCTTATATAGGAAACACAAAATATCTTGACTCAAGAGTATTTACTTGGCTGGAGAACTATTTTTTTTCTGTGTAGTGATTAGTACAAGAGTATCATCATAAACGCACATACTCCATTCCATCTGGGGTAAAAACCAAGGAAAACCCTTTAAATTGTTTTCGTTCATTGACAACCATATCAAAGTCAAGAAATCAAAGTAAGCGTTCTTACGAGTACGTAAAAATTAAATGATAGCTGAAAGTATTAGTATAATGCCCTGCGCTTTCTACTACACAAGGTTAAGTTAAGTAAGAGGTCCGTTCGATCGTCCCAGTCCACGGTAACTCGATTGGAAGCGTAACTAACTAGTAAACTAGAGGCGTACTATACGGTAATTATTTCTATTGTGCCGTTACCGGCGGGCTAACTAAATCACCTCACGGTAACATCATTACCGATACATGTATCACATGAGTGTATGTATGAGATGTAATGACTATTTTGCGTACAGCGCCTGCATATAAAGGTAATTTACTTCGTTAACTGACAGTAACTATATTAATAGAGTGTTCCTTGAATTTCTAAGTCTTCTCAGTATATATTGCTAGGCAAGAAGGTAAATAAAGATAAGAAGGATAGGTATTTAAATGATCGTCCTTGCAAAAAAAGTTTGACAACCTAATAATATTAATTACACTTCCAGATCTAAACTTTCATCAATCATTTTATTTTGCTCAGCTCTACTCCTGAAATTCCATCTCTAAGAATGTGACCACAATATGTTTCGCCTAAACATTTCTCGATATGCAACCAATATTAAAATATTTCCTGACCATTGAATGCAATACGCCAAGGATTCCATGAAATCTGCATGGGCCCGAGCGCGGCCCGCGTCGTCGCATTTCTGTGACCCGCCGAAGCGAAATTTTTGCTTCGCGACCCGTCTTGACCACGCAACGATTGGAATTCCATATCCGCATACATCCGAAGATAACTTACAAGACTTAAAAAGTTGGATATAAAGCTGAATGCCCAATGTTAAACGACAGTGCTCACTGCTCACCTCAACGCACAAACAAATCGAAAACATTTACCCCCCAGCTTTCCCTATTTCTATAATTGAAACAGATGTCTGAATAGCAGTTTTACAAGTCAGAGCGTCCAATCAGATCCATTCATGTGTCTCCAATTGTCACCCGCCTCGGCAACCCTACACAATTTGCCCACGTACTTTCGGAGTGAGAGGAAATTGACCATCGCACGTGTTACACACGATCCTACTCCACATGGCTACACCCGTACTTACAAACGTTGAAAATAATACATCTTTTATATTAATATAAGGCTCAAATTCGAACGAGCGCTGGACTTGGTGGAAAAGTCACGTGTCCCAGCCGCAGGTACAGGCGCTGAATTCTATTCGATAGAAAATCATTCGTGCGCAATTTCTTATGCAATAAGGAAGCCTCCTAAATTGTCACCAGGGAATTGAATCAAGCCTGCTATGTGACGCGGAATATTTCCGAATTACGACTATTCCAAGGTTGTGACGACAGTTTCAATTTTTTTATGCGGGGTGTCGGGGTGTGGTGTGTTCAACCCTTAGCCAAATTTTGTGAAGTGTAATCACGTTAAAAATGTATGAAATAGCCAAATATTTTTTCGCGAAAAATTATTTGGTACTCACCTCAAACCAATTGTCTATGGGCGGAAAAAACAGTGAGGTAAACACTATTACGCGCTTCAATTAGCCTACCGGGTCCCTTGAGCGTGCTTTTGAAAGACAATGAAACGCTCGGGGGCATAAAGAGAGCATT
Organism: Cydia splendana; assembly: GCF_910591565.1. Lineage (NCBI taxonomy): Eukaryota > Metazoa > Arthropoda > Insecta > Lepidoptera > Tortricidae > Cydia > Cydia splendana. Next base: position 20,835,278 of record NC_085965.1, on the reverse strand, counting down.
CAATCTCGCATCGAGCATTGTTTTTCCGACATTACCTGGCTGATTACACCGCTGCCGGTGACGTCTCCGTCTCCAGGTGCGGCAATCAGCCGTGGAATAGGGTCTGCCCGCGGCTGAATAATGTAACTCGTAACACAGATCACACACCTTCTAGACGGAGCGTAGTCATCCGAATCAAGCATTGCGTCCCTGCGCTTGTAAATTCCAACATGCGTAAAAGAGCGCCCGTGGTGGTGACACAATCCATGCTGACACCGCCGAGGCTTCATAATCTTCATTATCATCTTGCCGTTTTAGCAACTTCATTTGGGGTCGGCCCTTCATATGCGTCTGCCAGAACAGTCTCTTTGGTGGTGTCTACAGTGGTGTCTACCACCAGGAAGCCGGAGGTCAGCCCCCTGCTATTGGCTTGATGGCGAAAATGAGCATGGTTTTCACGGAGTAGTTGTCGTCCTGTCTCATCACATGACCGCACCATCGCTTGTAGACGCTTCATAATGCGGATTCTAAATGAGGGTAGTCTATACCTCGTAATCTTGGCTAACAATAACGTCGCCTGCACGCGACGCTTTGCATACAATGACCCGCCGCGAATGAGTTGCGGAGGGAAAATGCGACTGTCGTCTCTTAAAGGATTTTTTAAGCAAATTTGGCTCAAATCCAGTTTAATTTGAATTGTGCTCGTTATTTTCACTCGTTTCCAATGTTAATGAAAACGTGTTGACTGAGTACTTAGTTAAATCCAGATGCTCTAAAGTCTAAATTGTTTTAAGTAGATTTGAGTGTGTTGAAAATTAAGACATTTGAATCTTAAAACGAATTGAACATTTAAACCCAACTTAGATTAAAATGGGAAGTTTTCAGGCAAACTACACCACACATACATTTTGGCAGTAACCCCCTTGTTGGAAAGATACAATAAGAACGTTCATTTATATTTAATTTAAGGTTATTTTCCCTTGAAAACTGCACACACATGTGTCTCGTCTAATCGATTAGTTAGCGAAAACACACATGCATGTGATATTGATCGTAAGTGTTGTGACACTTGTGACTATATTAAAATAATTATAAACGGAAAAGCTTAGGTACTTACATAAAAAGCTACCTGTCTTATTAAGTCATAAATACAAGTCATATGAAGCCGTCACTTGAACCGTACTAGCAGCGAACGCAATTCAATTTATATCAAACGGGAATTAATACAAAAAGCGAGTATTAATTCGCGCACCGTCGACCCGCGAACCACACTGCCAATCCATCAGTTGTACTTCCAGCAATACTTGACTATTGATGAACCCTATATCGAAGCAATAAGGCGTATTGTCAGTTAACAGGATGGCACAATAGGTTGCGGTAAAAATTCATATTGTTTTATTGAAGCTTTTGACATGTTCGATGGATCTGCGGTTCGTCACGTCATTCGCGGACAAGCGCTGATAGGAAATGTTTTTCGGTTTTTTTGGCTTGTCAATATTTATTTTGGCAGTGTTACTAGCAGACGTGTTTCATTGTTGTGCAACTAAAAAGCTAATCAATATCCATGTATTCTAGTTCTGAGAAGTCCTCTCTTATTTATTACATATTAACCGACTTCCAAATCCCAAAGGAGGAGGTTATCAATTCGGTTGTATGTTTTGTAAGCTGTAGAATTGTAGATAGGATAAAGACAATTTTAACTACTCGTTAGTTATTAAGTTCTGCCTATCTGGCATAATGTTTACCTTCCGTCCTTTAAATTATATTACAACAATAAAATAGGCACTCTCCTCTCCTCTCCTCTAATTTATACTCTAGAAGTCTAGACTACCTATATATTTTTTTTATTTATTGATAATAACATTAAGAGCGCTCTTACAAGAAAAGTCGAAATAACGCAAAATTGATGATACTAGTCGACGAAATTCAGGACTTTGTGCTCATTATTAGAAACAATGAGTACTTGTTCCAGTAAAAGCGTCTTCTTATCTTTTTAAATATCGTTGTAAATATTAGAAAAAGGACTTATTAAATTAGTAATGATTTTTTTTCTGATGGTCGTTTCCGAAAAACCCCGTGAAGCACTGAATGGCAAGCTCTTATTTGGAAATGTTGAGAAGTTTACTCTGCTAAACCTGGCTATTTTGTATTACTAATACCCTGTACTTTAGGCATATCAAACGATATTTTTCCTACACACCTTTGAGAAAGAGAAAATCAAAGTAAAACGAACTCAATTTTCTCTCCGAAACAAGTGTCAATTCCTACGAAAATCTACTTAATATCGAAGTTATTTTCATACTCAAGCAATCTGCAACGTTTGCTTATACTGTTGGTATACATTAGTGTTTATGAAATTCTACTATAATTTTTTGGCAATTTTTTGAAAACTACTCTATATTACCGATGACGCGCGCTGCGCCAGCTCAGTGCCGCGGCAGAGCTTGTAGAGGCAGGACGTGTGTCGGTCGGCTCCGCACATTTTCAACGGCGACAACGAGATTTTTTATCATTGTGTGCGGCGGGCGCCGTGTAAAACGCTATACTGTGTGCGTGTAAACCGCAACGAGAGACTTTGATCCTAGCACTGTTTTTATAGTATTATAATTTATAATGGTACAGTTTAATAAACTACCGGACAGGATTAAAAATATTTGAAACGACCTGAATTCTATATGTATTAATTTTGACTCAAGATAGTACTCAGGGTAGTCAGGGTCTGATGATGGAGCCGGAAGGTGGTCACCGGTACCAATCAACCATGCGACTAAACCACTTCGTGTTTAGGCTCGTTTTATTCATCTCAACAAGATCTTTGACACAAGATAGTACTCAGGGTCTGATGATGGAGCCGGAAGGTGGTCACCGGTACCAATCAACCATGCAACTAAACCACTTCGTGTTTGGGCTCGTTTGATTCGGCTCAACAAGATCTTTGACTTAAGATAGTACTCAGGGTCTGATGATGGAGCCGGAAGGTGGTCACCAGTACCAATCAACCATGCAACTAAACCACTTCGTGTTTAGGCTCGTTTTATTCGTCTCAACAAGATCTTTGACACAAGATAGTACTCATGGTCTGATGATGGAGCCGGAAGGTGGTCACCGGTACCAATCAACCATGCAACTAAACCACTTCGTGTTTGGGCTCGTTTGATTCGTCTCAACAAGATCTTTGACACAAGATAGTACTCAGGGTCTGATGATGGAGCCGGAAGGTGGTCACCGGTACCAATCAACAATGCAACTAAACCACTTCGTGTTTAGGCTCGTTTTATTCATCTCAACAAGATCTTTGACACAAGATAGTACTCAGGGTCTGATGATGGAGCCGGAAAGTGGTCACCGGTACCAATCAACCATGCAACTAAACCACTTCGTGTTTGGGCTCGTTTGATTCGTCTCAACAAGATCTTTGACACAAGATAGTACTCAAGGTCTAATGATGGAGCCGGAATGTGGTCACCGGTACCAATCAACCATGCAACTAAACCACTTCGTGTTTGGGCTCGTTTGATTCGTCTCAACAAGATCTTTGACACAAGATAGTACTCAAGGTCTGATGATGGAGCCGGAAAGTGGTCACCGGTACCAATCAACCATGCAACTAAACCCCTTCGTGCTTGGGCTCGTTCGATTCGTTGCAACAAGATCTTTGACAAAAGTTAGTACTCAGAGTCTGATGATGGAGCTGGACTGTGGCCACGGGTACCAGTCTACCATGTAACTGAACCACTTCGTGTTTGGGCTCGTTTGATTCGTCGCAACAAGATCTTTGACATGGTTTGATGATGGAGCTCGAAGGTGGCGACGGGTACCAGTCTATCACTAACTGAACCACTTCGTGTTTGGGCTACGTGTTTGGGCTTCGTGTTTGGGCATCGTGTTTGGGCTTCGTGTTTGGTGTATCACCTAGTATCAAAGATCTTGTTGAGACGAATCAAACGAGCCTAAACACGATGTGGTTTAGTTGCATGGTTGATTGGTAATGGTGACCACCTTCCAGCTCCATCATTAGACCCTGAGTACTGTCTTGTGTCAAAGATCTTGTTGAGACGAATCAAACGAGCCCAAACACGAAGTTGTTTAGTTACACGATAGACTGGTACCCGTGGCCACCTTCCAGCTCCATCATCAGACCCTGTGTATCTTCAGTGTCAAAGATAGATCTTGTTGAGACGAATCAAACGAGCCCAAACACGAAGTGGTTTAGTTACATGATAGACTGGTACCCGTGGCCACCTTCCAGCTCCATCATCAGACCCTGTGTATCTTCAGTGTCAAAGATCTTGTTGAGACGAATCAAACGAGCCTAATCATGTTACTACATGGTTGATTGGTATCCGTGACCACCTTAATCATCATCATTATCATCAGATCCTCAATACTAGTTCGTTTTTAAACCCTCGTTGATACAAACTTTACAACCTATAGGTACCAAATGCTATGACGAAACATGTATATAAGCGAGTACCTATAATTTATTTCGAGTAATACTTATACCTTCATAAGTACGAGTATGGGGCTATTCATAAATTACGTCGTTTCAAATGGAAGGAGGGGGGGGGGGGGGGGGTCTGGACATCGGATGATGGTAGTATGACGTAGGAGGAAACAGAGTCATCCGAAGCATGATTTTTGGATGATTTGAGGGGTGGGGGGGTCAAAAATCGTCAAAAATAGATGAAAAATTAATTTATGAACACTGCACACACTTACATTTGCACTGCATTTAGTATTTTCGTACTTACCAAATAACAGTTTTAGGACTTTAAAAGTTAAGCACAGTTAGTGTTGTTATGGTTGATTTCAATATGCTTCGCGAAGGATCAAGAATGTTTAATCCATCATTGTAGTGCGAGTTTGGTAGAAGGGATCGGCATACTGAGCTCGCACGGCCTGCCGCAGCGCGTAAAATACCTAAACTCGCTCAACGCCGAAATGTAATAGCGCTCTTAATAACTGGTTGAATCATCGAGAGCGTGGAATTGCATATGTAGTAGTATTGTTTGTTTACAGGCATTCTATATTTGAATTTTCTATTTTCTTGTACTATCAGCATACAACCACTACAAATGCAATTCCATCTTCTCGATAATTCAACTATAATATAATGTTCTACTTAGCCAAGGGATGTTATTAGAAAGTATTACACATTTCGACAGTTAATTATGCCTTTGTACTAATGATGTGTGTTCTTTCATGTTTTATGTTTCTTTTTGTACAATAAAGTATTTTACTACTACTACTACTACTACTAATTATACTGATAACAATATGGTACAAATTGTAATATCAGTGAATATGAATATAATTATTCAATACTAATAATAACACCTCTACCTAAAACACAATTTAGTCACTCACTCGCTAACATCATGTGGATTATGATCATTGTGATAAAAACAATGAGAAGTCCCACATTTTTTACCTAAAGTATGTAACAATAAAATCGAAATAAACCATTTAACAAAGCCAATCCGTGCGTCCATCTCTCTCTACCCCAAACCGTAAGAACGAGAGGTCAAAGGGCAATACAGCAGATGTAATAATTTGGCCGCCAACGCCTCTGGAGAGTACTTGCGGGAATGATTGGTCTGATGAATAAAAGATCCGTCAATTTGTGTAATACGCGGACTAAGGCATTGTCATCGCTGCATTCTAACCAGTATATCAATGACCTCAATCGCCTTTATTAAAAGCTTAATCAGAGATCAAGACTATACTGGTTTTGAAGTAAATTTGTTCCGGGAATGAAGGCAATGATTCCAGGGATTATGCGACACTCAATTTGTGGTCCCGATGTCGAGACATCAATTATTTTCGCGTTTACATAAACAATGGGGACGGAAGAAGAGCAGATAACGGCTGCTTATCAATTAATGTTAATGCTTTAAGAAGTCGTTGTTGTGAACCGAAAATACATACCTAGGTACTTTACATCATTTACATATACAAATGTGACGTCCCACGGTCAAAGGTACCTTATGGCGGGAATGGAGTTATGCATACCCCAGTAATCTACAATAAATAAGCTATCGATAACACAAAAGATCAACCTTCTAGGTTGCGTAGTTACAGAGATATGATTTTTTGAAAATAATGTTGTGAAATGAGCAACTTTACGATAGAGAAGTTTTAAGTTTAGCCGCCTAAAAAACTATGTTCCTGAAGTAAGTTACATAGTTGACTACAAATAATAATGCCTTATATATCTGAGATTTAAAAAATATTGCGACTTGTTCTGTAATGCAAATAGAAACTTTTGATATCGACTGATTTATGTGTATACTAACCAATCTCTTGAAAATAAAGTTTTATTTCATTTTCACGATTGATTGCAATGAGCTCTCAAGATTTAAATTTTATCTATTAGAAAACGACACTGACAGACAGTTTAAGCAAAAAACAATACCGATTTAGAGATGAAAATGTATTTTCTGACTTTTTCATATAAAATCACAAAATTGAATATTTTTACTTTTAATGTGACACACAATCAATTTTTCTGAGCACATATGAAAGAAATTCTGTCATTCAAATGAAATAAATCCTAAAACCCCAACTAAATACTATATTTAACCCCTTATGCCACTTTAAACTTACATAACAATAACAGTATTTGCTCCATACATTTACGAAAAGGTACCTTATGGAAATAAATCTAATAATACATCACTACAAAATATCAATCATATTATAGTTTATCTTTTATGAATAGAAAATATTAATTTACATTAAACTGCCCCCAATTTAATTAGTTCTTCGTCATAATAATCTTAAAAAAGACCAATAATTTGTATGTAATGAAAAGGTACCTTGTGGTCAAGTTACATGATGAGGCATGATGATGATGGAACAGTTAGGATAAACTAATAATATTTTGGGGTTAAGATGGTATAAATCGTCTATTTCTTATCAATAATATATTTCGGTTGCTATTGAAGATAAGCGGCATTGAGGTTCAATGACCTCAGATATTCCATAAGGTAATGCGTCGGGTATTGGCATTTTTCAGCAAACCAATGGCTGATTTACTGCATGCGACCAAACCAAATGAAGATTATTCTAGTTAAGAAAGACTTGACGAGAGTAACTTTGGTATAATAGCAGTCTACTTGGATTTGTGATGTCGGTCTATGTACGGTTATAATATTTGCGAGGCGCCCCAACCAGAACTGAAATTATCAAATTAGTTTTGCAGAATGCTAATACAGTTCTCTACCAAACTTCTTTTCCCGTATTGACTAGTTTTTTTGGGAATTTTCAATCTTTTTTCCATAAGGTACCTTTTCTACTAAACTCTGAGACGACATTACTAGGCTTATAACTAACTTATAACAAAAATAAAAGCAGGTAAACAAACGTTACGCATTAAGGTTTCAGATCACACAATAAAAAAAAAATGAGCATTTTTTCACCTCTTTACAAAACATTTAATATCTCCGAAACTAGAAACCCTCATAAGGTACCTTTTCCCGTGGAACGTCACAAATTATATTCGAAAAAAAATAACATACCTACGTACATCCAGAAATAATTAGAAACTAAATTGATCAATCTGTTTTGGAGATAATTGAGATATTTAGTGTGCAGATTGTGCACAACAACCTCTCACTTAAACCTCTAAGCTATCTTTTTGCACCGACTTAACAAGAACCAAGTAAGGGAGTGTCATTTTAAACGTCATAATAACATAGAAATTTGTCATTAATAATGACATTGTCACACACCAGAGAGATTGCAAGCTCGTTGCCACCCTTTAAGATGACAATACGCTCTAGTTTTTGGATTTTTTATTTCAAAATGTTGGAGCCATAGGTTTTGTGAGGTCTACAGCACAGCTCACAAAGCCACAGGTATAATTTCAACAGCATAGTACTTAGGTATGTGTACCTATGTTAGTATCATTCATATCGTTCACATCCGGAACTCCGCAGGCACCCACGCGAGCAGCCGCGTCTGACGCGTGTCTGGCGCACGCGGAAGGGTTGCTCCGCTACGCCGGCCGGGCCCTGCCAGTGATCGCCGCGCGATTGAGCAGAAACGCGAATACTGAATCCAAATTATGGAACCCTTTGCTGTATCTGCAAGGACAGGGACCGTTTAATGTAAAAATGTAATCGATTTGAAGATTTTACTCACAGTTGCGCAATGCGAAAATAGAATGTTATCTATACTGGGTCAAGCAAATCTTGTCAGTAGAAAAAGGCGCGAAATTCGAATTTTCTATGGGACGATATCCTTGCGCGCCTACATTTTTCAAATTTGCCGCCTTTTTCTACTGACAAGATCTGCTTGACCCAGTATAGTACAAAATCAGTCGAAACTCTGAAAGGGACTCGGAAACAGTGGTAGCACCCCTAGAGAGTTTTGTTCAGGACTCTGAAATCTAAATATATCAAAATCTCAAGATATTTAACTGAAACCACATATTCCATACTTTAGGTCCTGGGTCCTTTGCTGCAAGGAAAATATGCGTCTGGGAAAATTATCTAACAAATCATTTATAATATTTTACTGTATTTGACTTTTACTTTTAATTTTTATTATGATTAGTTGATTGTTTTATATGTTTACTTAAAATCCTTAATTATTTAAATGTATTATTGTTTACAATCTGACGATCTTTTTGTAAATTCATGTTATTTGGAAACATTGTGACATTGTTAAATACCATGTAATTTTCAATAAGAAATAAATTAATCTAATCTAATCATTTAAATGTCATCTTTAGAATTATTCAAGTCCGGTTATTTTACCCATCGATATAATCAAACCAAGCAACACCGATAGCAACAATTAGCGCACCACTAAGTTAAGTTATTAAAACAGCCATCAGCACGAGTTCGTCCGGTTTTCCGGGCTCAGTTAAAAGTTGTCCGGTTTTCCGGGCGCCGCCTAACTCGCGCAACCTAATCACTTACCCGTAACCACTATATCCGTTTTGCTCAAATTGTTTTACTCCGCTACAATACTCGGAGGGCTTTTATGGAACTCGAATCACTTTGCAAACACTTTAGTTTAGTTAGACTATACATAGATACTTGGTTTAATAGGGCTAGTAGGAATAAAGGATGGTTAGATTGGTTTATTGTATATGATTTCTTACTAATAATCACAATAACCACTTACTTAACTCCCTTTAAATTACAATTAATATCAATAATAATTAAAGGCGGTTAACATTTTGTGTTCAAGTCCAATGTTCTGCTCTGTATTAAAACGTCAGATGGCATGGTTGTCGATTTGCGGAAAATGACCAGTAAAACTAACTAAGGCTATAAGTTAGAAAGACACTGATCCATAATGTACTGAATGATACAAAAACGACTCCGCTGTTTTACGTACAGTCAGCAGCAAAAGTTGCTAAGCGGGCGAGCTGTTCAAAATTACCTTGACGCGCTCTTACTCTTAACAATAAAGTCGCGTCAAGATCATTTTGAACACCTCGCCCGCTTAGCAACTATCGCTGCAGACTGTACATTTACGATAACAGGCGATCAGAAACCCTCTAAATAGTCTAAATCTTCACAGTCAATAATGAAACCATTAACATCCCGTCCCGTGGCCGGGTCACTCCTATATTTGTCGGGTCGGAGTGGTTACGCAAGGGCACGAGTTGAGAAGTCAGGTGTTGGTAAACAGTGGCCGCACGGGCGGCACGGGCCTCGCCGCGTGAGCGGGGCGGAGGCCGAGTTATCGCGGGCTTATTTGAAAAACCTTTCTAAATTAAAAGTATTAAGTACAGTAGGTAGTTGAAGGGAGACTTTATAGTAGTTAATTTGTTTTTATTGTAATGAGGTAATAAATGCTATCTCAAGAGATTGCTTTACACTTGACACTACAATTAGACTTATTAGTTCAAAGAAAATACTAAGGAGACTCAAAATTACTCTAGCCCAGAATATTTGTAGCCAATCGCTTCGTTTGAAAGACTTGCAAATTGCTTAGTTGTGATATGAAATATTTTTAAGATTTGTAAAACATTCATCGCAAGACCCAGCATATAAAGTTTTCAAATTTTTAATTTGAACCTATATTTATACGTAAATAGGAACGAGTTTCGTTTGTTTTAAAAAGCAATGAAACAAAAGAAATGCTACTTTATTTGGTTCATGAAAGGTTCAAATTAGATTGCTCGATTATGCACATTGTAATGTACAATGTCTCAGGAGGTTAAATTGATTGGTAATGTAACTCTCGGTCGGGCAGACGGGCAGTGGCGCCCTGCAGCCGCACTGCAGCCGAAATCCTCATAGTCAGTCATCGGCAACCGCGGATATTTACATCCATCCCAATTGTTTTAGACGACAGTAGGGTAGATCTGTTCGTCGTATCACACGTACAAACAGCAACACTCCTAACTGTACATCGGTTGACCTTATTACATAAGGCATATTAAGGTCCACCGATGTACAGTTAACAGTGTGGGCTAATAATATGTAACTATCGGTCGGGCAGTGGCGCCCTACCCGCCGCCCGCCGAGCGCTGCGGCCGACATCTATGACAGTCAATCATCGCCAGCCGCGGACGTTTATATTCATCCCTGTTGTTTAGACGGGCAGAGCCCGGGTAGACAATGTTTAGAATTGATTAGTTAAAACATTTTTTTGAGTAGGTACGAGTATGAAAGATACGTTGTGTCTAATTACATTAAGTATTAACAAGTAAAGCCTACACGCGATTGAGGTCAAAAATTGATTAAGTAGAATGCATACCTACTCAATAACAAAATGGTAATAAGAATAGATCGTCAATCGACAAAGACAGGTTGAAGGGCATATCACATAAGTATTTCAACCTAACGAAAAATCCTATTAATATTTTTTTATAAGTAATACCTAAGGACGGTCTAGGAATTTTATTTCTGTGCCACCATGTACCTTGGGGGCTGTCCATAAATTACGTCATCGATTTTTGACGATTTTCGACCCCCCCCCCCTAACATCATCCAAAAATCATGCTTCGAATGACCCCGTTTCCTCCTACGTCATGCTACCATCATCCGATGTCCAGACCCCCCCCCCCTAATTTGAAATGACGTAATTTATGAATAGCCCCTTGTCACAGTGACAATAATTTGAGAATACCGCCTTTAACATTAATACGAAGGTATTAGGTACGAAGTAGCAATTCCTTGACTGTAATTAAACTTAAGTACAGCTTGGGTTTAAATTTGTAAGCATTTGCTTGTATAATACTATTCATACTTAATAGACAAACTGTCTTTCTAGTTGCCTACTGCAAGTCCTGCAAGACCCGCCTTTACTGATGTCTTGAGCTTAAATATATTCCTAGGATCTGTATAAAAAGCAGTGAATGCAAAGTGTGTCGGCGGTGACTAAGAAATATGCACTCTCCTATTTCCATATCGCGATGTGATTACTTATTGCGTCGCCGTCTACAATTTCTACAAATGGGATTTGTGCTGCTGCCTTACGAGTACTGAATTAAAGTATGCGGGGTATGCATTAACTTAGTCTCTAGCATTATGTAGCTCCTTGAAAATATGTAACAGATACCTGTTTCATATTCTTGGATGTGGCAGTATACGTAGACTAGTCGGAGAAGTTACGCCTCTATTTTTTGCAGCGAATGTACAGAAAACAAATCGTAATGTCTCTAAAGAAGATGCAAATCGGTGGAAGAAATAAACACTATATAATACTAAACAATACACAGAGTAATGAACAGCGAAGAAAAGGTAGGTTGTAGAGTTACGTAAATTATATAGGAAAAGTAAAGAGTTTTCAGGGAATTATTTGTGTAAAATAAAGTTATTTTTCAAATTATGACCCTTGACTATTAGACATGCCTAACTGATATTGAATTTACTGTTGTCGGTCTACGCAAATACTTTCATTCTCCTTTTAAAAAATGTACGAAGAGAAGTAGCGCAGCGCAGCGCAGGTGCCAAAAGTTTCTAAAGGTAAAAGGTTTCTCAATTACCCCGAGTACTTGACCTTTTCATAACTTGAAATTTCCCTATTTCAAAATTTGGTAAGGAGTAGAATTCTAAAAGGAAAACCAACAATTATGGTTTCGCAGGAAACAAAAGATGTCGTTTCAGGAGTTTCATAATTCATAAACTTGATTTTTTTTACAGAATTTATAAAACCAATTTGGCAACAGTCGTGTTCTTATTTAAATAGAAAATGAATGTAATTTAGACATTTATTAAACGTCTTCAAAGGACAGATAATACACAATGTTCATGAAGATTTATACATTCAAATAGTAAGAACGTTTCAAATTCCAAACTGTAATAAGTAATAAAATGTTACAAAGGCTTTTACGTAAACCAATTTCGAAAAATTGCAACCTGAAACAAGCTCGTTAAAGCCTTTCAAGTCAGAGCAAGCCCCTCATATCACTTTAATAAGATAACTGAAGAGGCAATATCCCGCCATAGAGATTTCGCGTCCACTATGCAGTAAGACACAATGCCTTAATCTCGTACATTATTACAAAGTGGAGACGCTGTGAGACCATTGTGGCGACTGCGAGCCTCTCGACCGCTCTCATATTAACTAGCTCCCTGATGACGATAACTCGATTTTTTCTCAAACGGTGCAAATCTATTCTCCACTTCTCTTTGCAAACCTTTGTTTTCTGGCGTTTTTGCTGCCTAATTAAAATTAACTTAGTCAAAGTCAAAGGAGTGTTCCAAAATAAAGCTTTCTGTAGATTATTTTATTCAGTTCTCTATCATGCCGTTTTCTAACAAACGAAAAAGCCAAGAGTAAAACTTTTACTACGCTTTTTTAATTTTCTGTCTTTGAGAATCTAGCGAGTTTTTTTTAGTGTTTTATTCATGTTAGAAGCAAGCGGGGCAAAGTAAAAAGTAAGTCAGGTTAAAAATTTAATAATTCCCGTAAAGGAGGCGGCTAGCTAGTGGGACGCTTGAAAGAAATATGGAAGGCATTGCAGGCAGTAGGACACAAGTTTGAATATTGAAGGAAATTACATTTACATCGGGATGTATTGAGCTGTCAAAATAAATCTGCCGAACGATTAGTTGACGAGTAATTGAAAGAAATGGGAACAGAATTGGATAAGAAAGAATTGTAGAAAATGGAACGAGCCGCAGCTGGCTGTGGGTAAGTGGGTAAAATGGCTGACAAATCGTTCACGCAGGTGATAGACGATGGTTTTAAATTGTAATAAAAACCCGTTTTACACAAATAATATAATTCAATATTCTCACAATAGCCTCATCAAAAGGATTAATACAATCGCAGTAGGTACCTACCTAATCTATACCATTTATTTTAATGTTGTCAATTAGGAGAGACGATTTCTTAGCTATTGATGTTTCTCTGAATAAAAAAACCTTGCTTGTTGTACTAGAGCAGGGCTACACTGTTGACGCAGCGAAAAAAGAAACGTAGAACATAATTAAAGGGACCGTTACATACTCTACATTCAATGCATGTTATTAAAACAAAATATTCTTGCATAGGAAGAAAAAACCTGCAGCTCAATAAAACTTTTATGCTGGTTTTGCTGTTGGCAGCCGAAACTGGGCCTTCGTAACTAGAAAAGGGCCGAATATTCGGTACCGAATTATTCGGTATTCGGCATATTCGACATATTTTTCAATGTTCGTACGCACGCACTGCCGAATATTCACCGAATAATCAAATTACACCAACCGCCTATCACTATCACCACTAAAAAGTTCGCTAAATTTTTGTCTGAGTGACATTAATCAGTCCGTCAATGGTCATGGTGGTTAGTGCAGCTGACCAGCTGACTCGTATCGCACTCGTTTCGGGAAGCTGTCCTACTCGGCTCACTATTCTGCGGCGCTCCGCCGGAACACTACAGACTGCACCGTGGCGTTACAACAGCCCTCGGCTTTCACGGCCCCGCCGGCATTATGCCTCTAATGTCACTTAATTTACCGTGGAGCGCCCTCACGTCAATGCAGCTGGTTTAATATAAAAATTTCCCTTTTCCACGTTACTGTTGCCTCTCGAGTATAAACGCTTGTGGGATCGAATGCGGTCACATGTTTAAAGTGACTCGTTTATTTTGCGGTAATCGTGATTTTAATGTTTACGCGACTCTCGTGAAACATACGAGGGCCTCTTACGAACGACTTGCTGAAATGCTTTGAAATAAACATATAATTTGCAAAAATTCAAAAAATTTACTGTAACCAAGGAATTCATAATAGGTAGATAGGTCATGACCGCCGTATTTGAATCAAAGCAAAATTAACTTAATGACATATATGCCATTTTTTAACTGACTTCAATTTCATAGAAGGAGGAGGTTCTGTATTCAGTTGTGGCTATGTTTTTTTTATGTATGTTCACCGATTACTCCGAGACCCGTGGGCCGATTTGACTAATTCTTTTTTTCATTTATATTATCCTAATCTATCATTACAACATAAGTACCTAAGAAAGAATATTGATGAATTAGAAAAGTCTCCACCCATTTCTGAACCCATTCTTCAGAAATCCGACGATTTAAAAAGCGCAAAAATATTCACAAATTCAAATTCCGATTAAGCTCAAAGGAGAAAATAATGTGTCGTTTGAAAAGAGGTACTTAACTACCTAATTGCCGGTTTTCTTTAAGGTGCTAGGGCCAAAAAGGGCCTAATAAAAATCATCCTTATCGATAACCGACGTAGAGTTACATTTTTACCTGAAAAAGTCTGAATGCCACGAGTCCCGTTCTGCGTGGGACTTATCGGAAATATCATTTATATCGGCCGCAAAAAGTATCATGTCAGCTTTAATACGAAGGCGGAAAATGGACAAAGGCACATTAAATCATTATAACTGAGAAATAAACTTATCGCTGACGGGGAAGGGCCATTAATTGGTTATTTTCTGCCGACAAGGCTGGTTGGTTGGCAATTTATTTGTAAGTATGTAGGTACTATTAGTTATAAAGATTTTGATTAACCTTAGTAAGCAAAAATATGAAACTTTTTGTAGAAAATTAACTTGAGCATCGGGTACATCGGTAGGTACATAAACTCTCTATGGTGTCGTGCTGTTGACTCCCAGAAGTCTCGTATTTTTTATATATATGTAAAATAGATGGTATTGTTGTACTTATCATATTAAATGTATATAAGTAGACTAACGTCGCGAGAAGCTAGTCTAAAATAATCGTTTAAATCCCCACAATAAACTAAACAAAAGTGCCTTGAACTTTTTGTCGGATTATAAAATATGTACTTTACTTATAGTAAGATAATTCTTACAGTTTAGCGAAAAAAGTACTTACACATAATGTCTCAAAGCCCACGTGCAGCACGATCGTAATCTTCAAAAGAACACCTCCAATGTTCGCATTAAGAAGATCAGTACAGATTAACAAAACAAATTATATCTAATCCAACATACCTTAATCTTAGCTAAACGGCGCCGAATATGAGGAGAATATCATCCTGTAACAAAACAAATTTAATTCTATTATTATTGTTTCCTTAGAAGTTTCCACACGCGGATAAAATACCGTTTTCGGTAAACAGATTAACTGAGATCAAAAGTTTGTTTCTTTTAATTTTGAGGCAAACAAAAGTACATTTAGCATGAATATTTAAAATAACGTGAGTATAACAGGTAGGATATTGCTTTGATACTTTTCCACGACAAATAAGCACAGAAGTAAAAATGGCATGTGATAATACTGATAATTTTAGAAAAAACCTCTTCAGTTAAACCTATAACCAATATATTTAAGGACTTACTAAAATACTTTTGTCGTGGAACACATAATATCAGAGGGTTTCATAGAATAAATAAATAATATTTCTCATATCATGCATGATTGTTCCTTCAGGACTCTTAGAGCGTTTTCACATTGACCGATACGATATCAGATGATCCTTGGAGAAAATCAGCTGCAAAGACAGCTTAGTGGTTTGTTTTTATCTTAAATAATTAAAGGGCACATTTCAATAATGCAATTCGACAAAAGCACTAAATTTCACTACACGCAGTTTGCATTGCACCGTGCACCGTCATCTTGCGTGCATAATACATGCACGACAATTCGCGGGGCATCTATTATTTAGGCGCACAATCAGCTAATGGCCGCGATGATCCTGTTTGCGGAGCCATCGACTGCGCCGCTCCAAGGTTTTAACATCACAATAAATAGACGGACGAGGAAAGCCTTCAATGTAAAGAAGGACGTAGTTGTTGGTTCGTTTTGGTTTTATATTTAGAGAGAATGCTTGCGTTGCTGTTGAGTCTGCACCGCTCGGCTAAATCACAATCATAATTAGCCCCTCGATGCCCTTGTCAAAAATTTGCTACTGAATTAATAACCTTCAAATTATAAATTACAGTTCAAATTGTCTGGGACGTATACGGGACTAGGCGTTTCCACGAACCTCTCACTTGCGGCCCGCGAGCCTTCCTGGCTATTTTGTATGTAATAGGTATTGACAAACGACAATGTCTGATAAAGTCATGAATATTAACAAAGTGCGGCCCGCGTCAACTGTTTCCCTTGGCTGCTAAAAGGTTGCCGACCGCTGTTTTAAAATAAGCCATAATTTTAAAGTAGGACTTATTAGTTCATGTTTTTGTAGTCCGGCCATGCAGATCATAATAAGTAACAATTAATTATGGTAATAAAAAGGATACAATAATATAAATAAATACGTCAAGGTGTATAAATATATATTTTAATTGCAATAAAGCAATGTCTTGCATATGTTCCGAATTGTGATAACCGACTAAGAGAAATGAGCAGAGCTTCTAAAACATTTGTGGAGACATTTAAAAGTTGTAAAATTAGGTAAGTAATAAAAATAAAATAAACGTTTCACTTTTCGGTGGAGAAAAAAATAACATCAAAAATTGATACTACAAATGTATATAGTAAATAAAAGTGGAAACGAAAACGTTGCAATATTAGCAATTATAGATGGTCAAGCAAATCTTGTCAGTAAAAAAAGGCGCGAAATTCAAATTTTCTATGAGACGATATCCCTTCGCGCCTACATTTTTCAAATTTGCCGCCTTTTTCTACTGACAAGATCTGCTTGACCAAGTATAGTACAAATATTTCTGCTACAATCAATAACCACTAAATCTCTGGCAACATTCATAAATCCCACGGATTAGTCATTCATGCTCATGCCTTTGTTTCACCCACTCCGGTGTAAGAGATATTCTACGATTGTTAGACTCGAGTTTATGGAGTCCACATTAGGACTTAACTCAGTTTTTTAGACTCTAGACTCTAGTCTAGTCTATTGGCTAGACTCTAGAGTCTAGCCAATAACAAAACTTAATTTATTTTTAGACTTGTTACACACTTTTATTTAGTTCTACATTTTGCAAAAAAATTCTAGACTCCTTGTTTCATGGACGATTACATTTCATGGTTTGGAAGTTTAAATTATACTTCCACACCTGTCTATTATACTGTATAATAGGCAGTGTCAATTTTCAACATTAATATTTAGAGCCTTAAACACTTACTCTTATTAATGAGTAATGACATCTTTATTTCAGGAATCCTTTCAGGAACGAGTCCTTTTGAGTCACTCTCCAAAACAAAAAGATTTACAAAGGGAGTTTAGATCTCTGAATTCCATCGTAACATGTAAGTAATGTCGAGTTCTAGACTCGTATTTAAAACTCGAGTCCTTAGTAACTGTAAGATATTCGCAACGTTAACGGTGCGGGCGGGCTGCGCCGGCGCCGCGCAGCCCACGCCGCCGCCGCGCGGCGCGAGGCAAAAAGCCCAGTCGAGTCGCGGCATTCCGGAGACCGGTCCCTGCTCAATGGAAGCCGAAACGCTGGCTTACGACTATGTTCACATTGCATCGCGTTAAGAGAACCAGTATAATGTTACCAGCCCACAATAATGTCAATATGAGTGCCAAAATATTCTTGGCAGACTTGATAGTCCTTTGACGTGTAACTAAGCAGCGTAGATTTGAGTAATAAAAAATCACAAAAGTATAATTACTAACATTAGTAATTTACTCTCATGTCATTCTTTCGTACTTTTCGTAGATCCAATCCAGGAGCAGAAGAGATCCGGGAAAGCTGGACCGCCCAAACCCCAAAAGTTCTTCTATATTTAAAACATTCATTTTAAAACCAACAACGAGATGTTCGTGAGTGCATTGTTGGCCATACTGTAAGCGTGTTCTCAACTTCCCAGATTACGGATACTTGTTACGAGTCTCAATTAACTCGTAGGTAAAGCACTGTAATACACTGGCTAGCAGCTAAGAATGCTCGTGCGATGGCAATAGATGAGAACGGCTCGTCAACCCAACGGATCAGTAAAAGTATGGCAACGGACAGTCGCTGTGTTGGGATCAAATAATAATTGGAACTAGCTCACAGTAGAGACAACATGTATTGAGAATAAATAAGCATTACACGAACGGACTGCAATGTCAGCAATGTTATCCTTTTTTCAACTTCACATAATGTTGGAACTAGCGTGTCAGAATTATTTCAAACTCAACTCTTTTTGGTATTAGGTTCAAATTGAATAAGGAACCTGAGTGAGGAAATTATAATCTTATTACTGTAATACATGACAAAAAGTAGAATGATGGTAGCGGCTCGGAATATTAAATGGAGGCTTAATGGCGCCGCCTCAGAAACGGGCATCGGCTGTCATTACAGATTTCACAGCGAGTGCTCCTGTCCGATAGCGATAGTCTCATCTCATTATCTGGAGGCGAATTAGCTTAAGCAATGGCAGCCGATGATCAATTTACATATGGCGATCTCGGATTCTTGAAATTTCCGAGAATTTACCGACTTATTGGAAACTTACCGCAACTTGAACAATGAACATCAGTACACTTGGGCAAATCAGTGCAACTGCAAATACAATTCTTAATTCACTCTTCTTGTAACAAAATCCGAGATTAGAGAAAATAAAATGCCGGATGATAGAGAAAAATATTTTTCATATCTCATGCTCTGAAAGTGGGTCGTTGTAGTTTTAAAAGGTGCGCAGAAAGTGATACGTTTATGCTCTAGCGCAGAAAAGTGGTGTACTCCTCTGCGTCCCCGTCCCACGAACAACTGGGTGAAAACAAAATGTAAAAATAATGTATTTATTTCCTCGCCTGGAACAATTGGTAATTGTTTAATTTTACTAATCCCACGTTGAACATTTTTTTTTATAAAAAATGATGTAAGTATATTGTTAAAAACAAATTATGTTTGATTTCTTTCGTTGAATTCTATTTACTCGATTTCATAAGGCGGGAACCAAAACGAATACACCAAAAATATTTTTTTAAACCTTACACTTGCGTAAATGAGCAAAGGCAGAATCTCATACAGCCACGGTTAAACGTTTGTACGATATTAAATTGGTTTTTAAAGTTATTTAGCACTATATTCATGAAAATAAAATACAAGATAAAACTTTCTTATATTATTTATTAATAAAATTGTTATTTAATATTTAAAATACTTTTATTATGTTATTACGTGGTGCGGTGCACCAAGGTCGCGGTGCGGTCCGGTAGTCTGTTGCGGCTTTTAGAACGAAAAAGTATAAAATTAAAAAGTAAGAGGCAATCCCGCTAATTTTCATACTATAATGAACAAATAATTTTAAAATTACTGCAGTTTGTTAAAAAATGTGTGTTGTCGTAAATATTGCAATCTAAATGATTTTCGCTAGGGGTTATTAATCTTCACACATGTAAAGTCTCCGATTGCAAGTAAGTCGTAAGGAAAAATATCATGGCCGTAGGTCTATTAGGTACTTCAATTACTGATTTTGCGAAATTGCCTTGTCTTGTTTGGTTTCCTCGCATTCGATATGAAAAGTAGAGTGTTTAACTCGGGTGAAAGGCACCATTTCTGTCTCGGACTATTGGCGCTACTACCTCGACAGAAATGGGTGCCTTTCAACCCTTGGTTAACAATCTACTATAAAAATATGTCTTCTCTTGAAGTTAATAAATCTATTGTCATTTATTAACTCTTAGCAGATTTAATCCCAATCCTTTACAATCCCCTAAAACAAACTGTGTAATCACTTCGCAAACATACGCGGCACACACGGAAAGAAGAAAGACAAAGCAGGTATGTAGATCAAATAGCCCAGGCCGAGACCAAACAAGAGGAAGAGGCTACACCGTACTTCAATTAAAAGAAATCAAACATCGGGCTGTGTGACGTCACGAAGGGACGCGAACAACTAGGTAACCGAGGATCATAATAATTTTGCATTCTATTCTCGACATAAAACTTAATGGACTAAATATCATAATCCGTTTAAAGATTCTGGATTAGGGTCTATTTGGAACTGGAGCTTCACTATCCGATTGTGTTTTGTTCAACCTTATTATGAAGGTGGTAGAGACGAAAATGTCGGTGAGGTCCAGGGGCGCGGGCGCAGCGGTCCCGGGTTCCAGGAACTTTGTCGTAAACCCGCAACGGCGCGCCGCGGCAACGTCTAAGTTGTCGGATTTCGAATTCCAACATTTTTTAGCTACTAAATTCCAATCGTAATCCGTAAAGAGGTCAGCCATGAAACTTAATGGTCGAAGTGAACGATATCCATACTAATATTATAAAGGCGAAAGTGTGTCTGTCTGTCTGTTACCTCTTCACGCTTAAGCCGCTGAACCGATTTAGTTGAAATTTGGTATAGAGATAGTTTGAGTCCCGGGGAAGGACATAGGATAGTTTTTATGTCGGAAATCATCCCTGAAGAGAGTGCAAAGGGGGTGGAATTGAGAGTTAATGAATTGCCTAAAGGGGCCCACTGATTAACAGTCCGCCGGACGGTAACGGCCTGTCAGTTGTTCGGAACTGTCAAAATTTTGTTCTAATTGACAGGCCGATACCGTCCGGCGGACTGTTAATCAATGGGCCCCTTAATAATTGAAGTAAGCAATGCGCGAATTGAATGATTGCTATTAGCATTAGCCAGGCGCTATACCTAATTAAGCTGCCGTCACTAATTCCACGCAGACGAAGTCGCGGGCAAAAGCTAGTATGTAATATCTTCTTGCCCTGGGCTCCACGGAAGACCAGCGCTATAGCATATATATTATGTTAGAGCATATGCTGAGTGGTGTCCATTTGTAGCCTCTATAGCAGCATCAATACTACGATTATTATTGCATGTTAGTTAAGCTAATAATAGTTTAAACTGTTTAGTGTATAAGATCCTCTTTTTTAAATTTATATGTGTGGTGCTGTATGTAGATGGTTTTTGCAATAAACGTTTTTCTATTCTATTCTATTCTATAATATGAAGCAATGTTATACCAAAGCAATAAATAAATTAAATCTATCAATAACGTGTGTTTTTTGAAATTTCAAGAGGCCAATATTTTAATTTACAATAGCGCAATCGTTTTATCTACAAAGTCGTTTAATTATATTATTGTAAATAGGTATGATATTTTTTTGCCTCGGCTGCGTTGTAAAACGTCTATCTACAAAAGAAATTGCCTAATAATAAAAATAATCGTTGGTGCCTTTGAATGTGAAGTTTTAACCAAAGTTAGGTATGCTTGTTTCTAAGGCTTTAAAACTTTGGGAAACCTAACCGTAGCCTTTCATCTCTTTAGATTTAATTATACATTTACATCCACGACTCCGTACTTTTCACTTTGAGAATTTTTAAGTGTAGGTACTAGATTATTCTCTGTCGTGACTTTGTTATCATTATTTCAATATGTAGATACCTTAATTACAGGGAGGGAGTCGGGGCCCGAGTAATAATATATCAGCACAAACATGCCGTTAGGTAGAAAGTTTCCGCAGAGCATATAGTCGTGTAAGTACGCGCAAGACGGAAGTTGATAGGACATTCCGTATTAATTAACTAAATAAGTCTGGCAAAGCGAGGCGAGCGCTGAAACAGAGTCGGCGAAGTCGGCGGCGGGCAAGTACGAGACGAGCAAGTTATCAGTCGCGTGTCAATAAGACAGCGAGCGACACGGTGGATTTAAGAATGGGGCCGGGGGCGCGGGCGGCGGGCGGCACCTCCCCAGTGTGTGGTTTCCTTTTGATGTCATCTTCGCGCAAACTTTGCTACGGATCGGCTTTGAGATAGAGAGACGGAGAGTGACTAATTTGGCCCAGCATTTGATCTCGAGAACTCCGGTGCCTGTGCGTCCCGCTCGCACCCGCCTCCCGGCCGCCGCCGCCGCCGGGAAGCTCTTTGCAAAATTTCGCTTTGATCGCAAAGTTAAATTATATGGGAATTGGGCATTAAATGGATACACATGTGAGGCGTGCTTGTACGACGCTCGGCGAACGGCTCGGCCGCCGGTGCTCGGACGCGCCGCGTCGCGAACGGGTAATATAGTCAAAAATGAAGCTCCCGGGAGTCGTTTGAGGATTACGGCGACTTACATAAATGATGAGCGAAGAGTCACTTTCAAAGTTATACATTTGTGAGAGCGGCGCTTGTATTTAACTCCGCCTAATTTGCCGCGAGTACGCAGTACCTTTGAGAGCTCCGTTTTTACTAGTTTACGAAACAGATATTTGCGCCCGCCTTTCGCTTTGATACGGCACTTTGTGGAGCATTTTACACGAGTTTCTTTTGAGGCCATTCAGACGGTGAGTAACGAAAGGCTGTCTTTGATAAACACGTGCGAGGACTCTTCAGTACTTATTAGGGGTGCTCTCTTTGAAATCGCTTTCTTGTAAAATCTTATTTGAAACGTTCACAATCTCCGAGCATCTACGATGAAAGCTGCGCTAATTAAACTGGCAATAATTAAATTATGTAAAAAATTAAATCTCCGGAGTGTTTGCCGATCTCGAAGACTCGCTCACTGTTTGTTGAGTAATGTGAGGACGTATTTCGAGGACAGCGTTTGATAAGAACTAAGTAACGTGTTTCTGGCTACTCGTTGTAGTAGAAGCATTGTTAGTATTTCGGCGTTGGCGTGCGGGCACGTGTGCTGCAGCCTGCCGGTGTGCAGGTTATTAACGCGGCGCGGGGCAAACTCGCGTCAAAGACGAGTTGGCGAAGTGGCAGCTTTGTGAGCAGACTCGTGTGTTTTAACTCCGCGACACTACACGCGGCACTACTCGGAAAACTAAGCCAAATGACTTCATTGCAAACCGCAACTTTGCTTTTACACGAGAGGTGTAGCAATCGCGCATTCTTTCCTATGAGTTTGCTTTATTTAAATAACAAAGCTTACTAACATTTTACATTGCTTACAAGTACATTAACATAAAGCAACGATATATTCTAATGCTGAAATATAATGGAAAATTTCCAATATTGATGACCTGTTTGAGATCAAAGCCTCGGGTAGACTTTGATGTTCCAATCTAAAGGGACTTTTAACTGCTGTCTTTTTCGCGGAAGGCTCCTTGCCAAGGCCGAGGTGAGGCGAGGGCGGCAGGCCGGGCGAGGGGTGCACCGTGTGACGCAAACTAATGAATAACTAACTAATTAAACCTACGTAAAGCAGTGAAGAGCACCTTTTGATTTGTAAAGGGAGTAATTAACTTGGAGTTCCTGTATAAATATGGTGGGTTCTGATACTTTCCGAAAATATTTTAATAATCGTATTTTGTTTAAACGGCTATTAACTGGCTATTTTAAATTGTAATGTTCTGTATTTTTACTTATTTTCAAACAGAGTTAGGACCGGTACGCTCCAAACTTTATTTATTTTAATGTCAAAAAAAGTTAAAAATGGTTATTTTGTTACTTAGCTGTTCATTTCAAATACAACAAAAAAAACTGTAAATTACACACTAAATTTTAATTATTCTTTGGCGCTTAATTGGTACTATTAAGCAGCCTCACAAAACAGCGAAAATTAATAGTCTAAAACTCTATTAAGATATTTCCTCGAACAAACTAATCGTACAATTCCGGCGTAGATCACAGCAATATTTTTCACAAGTATTTCGCAGAATCCGTCAAAAGGCTGTAAAAGTGTATTAAGATCGCAAGTCGAAATCAAAGGCGCGTAATTGACAAATTGCAATTACCCGGTAGCGGACGGCGCAAATAAATAAATGTAGAGCCGGCCAGATTAGGAACACTAAATTTAATTACAAAGTGAACTCGAATATAACAAATTGAAGAGGATAAACGCGACAAAGTAAAAGAGAAAACACGCCAAAAGGAAACTCGGAGCATTGATATAAACGAAATTTAAATTAAGTACAAAGGGAAAGAAGATGAAAAAAATCCTTTCATTGGAAGCACTCATCCCGGAGTCAGAGGGCCGCTACATCAAAGACACCTCCGCCTATCCTTATCTGTGCGAAACCGAGTTTGGAAATTAGCGCAGAGCGATCCTTTTTCTGCGTCGCGGGACTCGCGAGTCGCGGGCGTCGCGGCGGGCGCCGTGAGCTCGGCCCGTCGTGGAGATTTGAGCCCAGTGTTGCTAGATGGTCGCAAAAGTCACATTTTTTTGTGATTTTTGGCTCTCGTCTGTGATATGTGCGACAATGGTCGGTTTTCTTTTTATTTTATAATGCAAGAACAATGTGACTTTTGCATTAAATGTGACTATTCATTCAATAAAACGTACTTAAGAATAATTATAAGTAAGAGCCGTAGCAACACTGTTCGAAACCAGTCTTGTAAACACCAAATATATACATACATATTATGTTCTTTAACTAGTTACCTATAATGTTTTTTACTAATATTGAAAGCCTGATCAATTGATCATTTACAAAGACGAATCGGTGAGTTTGAAATACGCAACAGTTCAAATTTAGTACAGTTGGGTGCAATATAATAGCAGTCAATAAGAAAATGAAAATTAGGGGAAAACTATTACTTTAGATCAATTATGTATATTGGATCTTTTTTTATATTTCTTCTAGATTTCTTGACATTATTTCAAAATTAACTGTAACCTGTGAATTTCCCGAGAATCGGGAATCACAGAGGGCCTGGGATGACGACTTTTCCTTCGGTGCACACCGGTACCTTTTTTGAACCCAACACCATGCGCGTGGCAACCTGTTTGCGGCTGGATGTCCGTGTTTGTGCTCCTCATCGGTGCCCTTGTGGTGCCGATGTCGATGTTCGCGGCCACCACGGACTTTCGTGCCAGAAAAGTGCTGGGCGTTTTTCCAGGCACTCGTCCCTCAACGACATCTTGCGACGCGCGCTCGCCAGCGCTAACGTGCCGGCTTTGCTGGAACCGTCCGGCGTCTTCAGGGACGATGGTATATAAGAGGCCGAACGGCATGTCATTGATTCCATGGGAGATGGGGCGGGTGTTGGTGTAAGACGCTACATGCGTCGATACACTGGCCCCGTCCCATCTTCATGGCACCTCCGTCTCACCGGGTGCAGCTGCGGATACAGCTGAGTGAAGAAAAAGGGCTAAACACAGCCGTATCGGCCAAGAATATAGTTTTACCCCTTTTGGTGTGGAAACACTCGGGCCGTGGGGTCCCGGTGCCCTCTGACATTTTTTGAAGCCTTATCAAAGAGGCTGGTGGATGTGACTGGCGACCGTAGGGCTGGCAGCTTCCTCGCACAGCGCATTATTATTGCAATTCAGCGGGGTAATGCTGCTAGCATCTACGGCTGGAGTCTGGACATATGAACGAAAGGCAAATTTATGCTACGTATTTTTGCCAACCCTTATTTTAAATTAACTGCTACATTGATAACGGGTTTTCCAAAAAGCCAGATAATTAGAAAGAAGAAAGTTTTGATAGTGCGGCAGCAAGTAATTTTATCGTTGCAAGTTATCTCATGGTCGGGTAAAATTTCCAGCACTGCGCCTATTCACACTCGTGTTATAAAATTAAAAAAAGTGACCTATAAGTACTCGATACTCGACTAACTCTAGGGCAAGTCACCCTATACGTATTTGTTTGTTTGAGTATTTTTCTTTGTGAATCAACAACAGAAACACACTTCACAGTATTTTTAAAAGAATAAACATTTAACCAATTAACCACCTAGTTATTTTCATCATAATTTTATCAATTTAAGTTTTTAAGTATATGAAACGATAATTATGTAATTATAAAGATAGATCACTTACTGAATCATTATATGTATTGCCACTATACTATCTAAGATATTTAACTGTAATGTTCTTTAAACACAAAAATAAAGTACCATCGACACTACAGACTATAGAAAAATCCGTTTAAGTGAGGCGCGTTGATGTCTTTTCTATAAGAAAGAAGTGCGCGGCGCCCGCGCTTTCTGCACGGAGCGAAAATTATCTACGCCGCGTTTAAAACACCTAATAATTATTAAAATACATGGTCTGAAAACTTTACAATAACGGAATAAAGTCACCATACTACAAACATTTAACTACAATACGTTATTATGCTAATTGCAACTACACTGAACAAGCAACAGGCAAAGTTCTCAAGCATAAATATTCAGCCGGCAGCTAATTCAATAACAAAATAAAACAATAAAAATAAACGCTCTAAGTGCCATTAAGCTCCGCTTTGAAACAATAGAGGGCACGAACAAGAAACAGCGTAACAATGGCAAATACGAGGGACAATAGCGGCATTACAATAAATATTTAGAATAAGCTCTAAGTAGAGTCACCGTACCGCGCTCCGTCGTCGCCACCATAAACCGTAACAACCCCAAACTCTAGTCAAAATTATACCTGCCGAGTTTAACAATCCTTAAAGAGACAATCCGATTAAGCTTCACAACACTACGACACAGATTTCAGTTAAAAAACACTAGCACAGATTAGATTTCAAAGCTACGTTAAAAGTTACAGAGATGTCCAAAGTTTTTCGTATCCGTACGAGAATCGGTAAGACTATTTGCTCGAACACAGACGTGTCTTCGCGACGACGTCTCTCGCGCGACTGCGGCGTGCGCGCGACGCACGTGGCTTCAGAGGGCGGGGCCAAGCGAAAACTGCCCTCCGATTGGCGGAGCGATCCCTTTGATCAGCCGCCGACAACTAACTACATCGTCCCGCACCTTAATCTCAGTACTAACGTCCTTTTAAAACAGGTAATTTTATTACAAAAATGTGGATGGCCCCGTGACAGTGCATGCAGTCCCAATACACGCCAAAGGATAAAAGACTTTCTGCCGGTATTACAGCAGTTTTGGCATCTACCCTTTGATGCACATCAAAGACGGCCAGCATCAAAAGTAAACAGATTAGTTTCAGAGCGCCCGATACGGAATGACATTTACAAAAGAAAAAATTTGACGTGCTAGCGTGCTAACAAGCTTCGTCATGACTTCATGATATGACTACATATGTACTATTAATATGATACACTAATTGAAGGGATGTTTACAAAAACAACATAACTGACTACACTGGTTGACACCTGAAACGATTAACAATGTTCTTAAAAAAGTGTCAACCGCTCTAAGCAGTTATGTTGTTTTTGTAAACATCCCTTCAATTGAACTAGATACATGATTTTTTCTGAAAAACAGTTTAATAGCTTAGGGTCCGTTTCTCTCCTTTTCTCTTCAAGTCTGAGGTTCATGACCAGCAGGAGTGATGTTTCTCTTCAACCCTCTATTTAGGCCAAGATGTATTGCTAGCCTACAGGATCTATCCATCGCATAGAAGCTGGTTGTCTTTACTCAAACATTGATTGCGGATGCAGACCCAACTGCATCGTAATATTGCAAACGTAATAGTTTCGAATATTGCTTTCAGTAAGTGTTGCGGCAGCGAGCGAAAACGCAGCCGCGGGCGCAGCTCGCGCTCAAACATCGCATATTGGTTGCGGTGCGAGCCGATATTAATAAGAGAAGATGCGCCCCGCCGCGCCGCGACCCGCCGCGCCGCGCCGCGCTGCAGCCGCCGGCGCCGGCCCGTCTCGTCTCCTGCATTATTACCCGGCCCGCTCCACCGCCAGCCCACACCCCCGCGCCCCACATATAATGTCAAAGGGTGAGCGCGCCGCCTCACAAAGCGTAAGTGCAACCACTAAAAGCCAATCCTAAGTTTTATTGATACACATTGTATTGCGACAAAGTCTCCGCCGGCGCCCCCACTCACCCCACGCGGCGCACAAAGACAATATCGCGACGTCAAAGGAGCGCCGGGCCGCGCCCGCCGCCCCCGCCGCGCGCACAAGCCCAAAGGAAATGAAAAATTAAATTGTCAACACATTTAATATCTGCGAAAACGTGCACCGCGCCGCCTTTGAGCGCCTCCTTTGCGGGACCGCAGGCTCCAGCTTTAAGTATAAAAATTTGAATGGTAAAATTGAAACTGTTTAGATTTAATTAGTCGAAGGCGGAGGTCCGCTGCAGCGGGCGCTAATGAGCGCGACACACTCGCGGCAGGTGCGGCCGAGCGCGGGGCCGCGGGGGTGCGCGACCCCCTCGCGTTTGATCGACGCCGCCGCTTTGACAATTATTAAAATTTGCCTCGTACCTCTCGGGCCTCATCTTTTTCCGTCGCCTCGATTACGCCACGGGTTTGTCTCATTAGGGCTTTTGTATGGTCTCGCGAGTTCCCCTTTGATGTGCGCAGGGCGGGGTAGGTGCGTCCACCTGCACTTTTATTGTTCCGATTCGAATTTGCACGCTCCGCTTTGACTTGTCTCTGTGCGATTAGCGGCCGCCCGCCGCTCTTTGACCCGCTATTGATACGACACGTCACCGCGAGCGCGTTTGTTGATCAACATTTGCCGATGCGGATACAAAGAGAAAATAGTGCCGCTTAATTGCTGTAGCTAGGGCAGCGTTATATTAAATTAAAACGAACTATCCTCATTACTACCCTCGATCCTACATTAAAGATATACTGATGAATAAATGAAATTGAAAATTAATAAAGAAATTAACTTGGGTTGAAATATCGAGTGATGCAGGGCGGAGCGCGTCGCGCGGCAAACACTCGACACCCCTTTATTACTTCTGTGCCCTTTGTGCTGTCATCATCGCATACGGCTCGAATTAAAACTTTTAAACAAGGACAATTTGCGAGGAACGTTTCATTGGCGCCCAACGCGGGACACAAAACTATCAAACAAATTGCTTCAGTAACTGCGCGACGCAAGTTTAAATTAAACCTGATTCCGGGAATGTTCGTATAGAAAATTAAACGTTTGTGACTTCCTGTATGTCATTAAGTGTTATCTGAACGAATACTTTTATTATTATGTATGTATTATGCTTTGAGACATTGATGGTAGTATTAGTAAGACTGTGAACACTCCTGCTGTAGCTACCTTCTATAAATGGGTTATGCGTATAAACAAAAGAGCTTGTAGGCGGTCTTCCTCACAATCCACGTTAACCATAGTAACATTTAGCCCACCGTGGCATTTTACGTAACATAAAGTATATAAGTTACAAAGTACCAAGCTGAAAATGTACAAAGACTTAAGATCTACCATCACAGTCCCAGACTGAATCCTCTTCCATAATGTTTCGAATCGCACGCTCGTCTCAGTGATGCCAGCATAAACAAGACTGTAAAAATAAACCGCAGAGATAAAGGCATTCGCACCTTTCGTACCGCGAGCAAAAAGACGGTTGACGGAGGTTTTGTGACGTCACTCACGCCTAATGTTTCGCTTCACGGAATCAACGTGTTTGAAGATGTTATGTATGAGAGTGCATATGTGAACACTAGCTTCGATTGAGCGGTTTTGTACATACACAAACAAGTACGGATTTATTTTTAAATTACTTAGTTCTCGACTCCGCTAGAATCGCAAGTGCCCATAGACGGCGGTGAATGCTTATCATCAAGCAGGCTGCCCAACCGTGATATAAAAAATACTTTTTTAGAAATACTAACGCCGTCGGTCGACGTACCCATGACGCATCATATCCATAGGTTTCTGCATCAAACGGTCAATCTTCACGTGCCGATACGCGGGGCGTCGCAACCCTTGACCGGCGAAGTCACAGGCTTTGTGCGCAACGCGGCTTTCATCTCGCGCCTTTGACCCAAGCAGGGTTGTCACGGTCGCGGGTCCTTTTGGTTCTCTTAATATGACAAACTTTACAAAGTCTCTTCTTCGTCCCTCAATGCGACATGATGATCGTAACATCATGTCCTCTTGATGACCAGTTTTCTCCACAGGCAGGTTCCTCGCCAAGCGTATGGCCTCGTACAGTTTTCATTGCATAGGTTACAAAGTTTAAATGGACCGGAAACCTTTTCTAAGCTGAAACTTAGGAAAATTAGGTAAGTTTTAAATCATATGACAATAACCTTTTTACATTTTTACGAGCTTCCGTATGACTGATTTTGGAGCTAAGACCACAAAGCTGAAATGGCACTGGGATGATTCATCCACAGAGAAGGGCTTGAGTATATTAGCCACGGAGTGAGAGCAAATAACTGGATGGCCCAGGAAAAGATGGCGGGATGACTTGGACGTACCTATATCTAACGGTTGGCCAGAGATTGCCAGAACCGAGACGGATGGAAATTGAAGGGACACTCTATAAATAATATATCTAAGATCAAAATTTAAGGAATTAAGGCATGAAAAGTGTTTGCCGATATTTGTAATTAGTGACTGTGAAGAAAATTGAATCAAGAGTTCAAACACACCAAACTTGTAAAAATTGGAATATACTGCAAGTACTGCAACTAACCCAAAAAAATATTCCCCTTTTTGTGCAGGTAAGATAAACATACAAAAAGAATAAGCCGGTAACAGAGGCAGCCCTAGCGCTAGTGCATTCCTTTTGATGTTAAAGAGTTATCCTTCTGGCAACGCTTTTCTTATTATCAACTTGGCCGTAAGTTCAACGTAAACGCGGCTTTGACACAAGATCTTCTGAAATATTAGTTACTTAGTTTACCTGTGGACTTAAATTTATTAACAGAATTTGGATTTCGATGCATTTTTAAATGGATATTTATTGCACTTAATATTTGCTTAGAAATATTAAATATCGATAGTTTAGAAACATGTTTACGATACTTACCTCCAAAATTACCCTAATGTCTATATGTAGGTAATAATTCAATATTTTACAGAACAATAATAATTGCATCAATAAATTACTCTGATAGTTAGACTAAGATGATATTCAATTTAAAAGTGCTTGTTGCTAGGCCTACTTGAATAAAGAATATTTTGACTTTGAATTTACCATCATATTTAATCAATAATATACTTAAATGAATGAACACGAAATAAAAAGCCAGGGGTCAGCAATACCTACGTTTGACTTAGCGCAGAATATTTTTAGTCCTCGCTGATAAGTATCGCATCGCATTTAAGTTAGTGTACCTGTTTAGTTATGTACTGAAGTTTGGGACATATTAAATATTAATGTATTGTTTTTATACCTAGCATTTTTATTCACAAAGTAAATAAGATTCGTTCACAATTTCTCGTGGATCTCATTAGCCTCAGCCTTCGGAAAAATCCAATCTTGTACTCCATCTCCATCCATCAGGAATAAAGCGCGTCTCGTCGTGGGCCGACTGCCGAGATTGAAATAGTAATTTGGGCGGAGGCTGCACTCCGCAATGCTAAGTAAATCGCGACGATGCGCTCGCGATCTGAGATAGCTGGAGCCACGAGGAGAAGGACGGAACTTAACGTTGCACAAAACCGAAAACTGAACATCGCAGCATAAAGCAGTTACCTCTGCATTAATAATATTATTATTGCGATTTTGAGTATGTAAGAATATTATTATTGTACGTGTGTTAGATAGTAAGGTATGTGTCTAATGTCTATAGGGGTTAGGGTTCTGAAAGTTAATGATCGATTATTTGAGCCAGTAGGTACTTTTAACGACAGAGTAATTTAGGTAAATATAACCACATGCAAAACCGAACATGAAAGTGTCAAAAATGTCCTAAAAGATACATACTCAAAAATGAATTATCTGTTCTGCTGAGAGAGCTAGGCCTCACTGGCCTCAGACCCTCTGAGGCTCTTTATCAGGTCTCATGTGTTTCGAAAAATTTGAACTTCTGCAGTGATGGAGACTGCACGCAGATTTTAGTAATATACTAAGCTAAGACAATGATATGATTTTGAATACATAATCAATATCAATTACTTACTTAGTTACTTTATTTATTTGAAAAAATATTAGAAGTTTCCGAGATGCAGCACGTGGAAATTTTCCACTTTTCTTTTTCAGTATTTTCAGTTGGCGTCGTTGCTTGTGGCGCGTCGGTACATTTTTCCATTCTTCGCCGGCAGATGTTCCCGGATTGAATAGGCAATGTGATAAATTCGGAGACGCCACCGCAGCGCCGATACGCTACATAATGTAATAGCGCAGACGATGGAGACGCAAATCGCATTTCATCCACAGATTTGCTGATTTGCATGTTTTGAAGGAATCCCACTAATTCCATATTCGGCAATTCATAGTTTTCTTTGTTTACTATCGTATTATATATTAATGCAAATATACTTCAAAATTTTGGTGAAGCGTGTATTTTTAATACAACCGCAAATTGGATTGATTTCAGTGTCATAAAAACGATTTGAAAAGAAATTTTTATTTACGCTTAACTAGAGCGGTATTCATTTTTGAAAATTTTTAAACGGCAATATATTGCGTACATACGTAGTGCTCAGGTGTGGCATCGCGTCAGTTAGTGCGATGTTTGGAATATACTGATACTGATACATTGCGTGCTGATGCTGAATTATTTTTAACAAGCTTTTATTAGGTCGACCTGTATGTAACTAACTTGTAATGGAATCTAAGGTAACTAATTTAACCATCTTCCAAGGATCGTAGCGTCATGAAAATTGGCAGCTGTATGTAGTTCCGATGACAATACAATAATATGGTACTGTCGAACTGATCTGATGATGGAGACAGGAGGTGGCCATAGGAACTCTGTGATGAAACAACGCAACCTAATTGTGTTAGGGGTTTTTAGAATTGTCTCGATAAGTATTAGTTGTCTGTCGTATGAAAAGTACAGTCAGCGATAAAAGCTTGTACCAAAAATGAAATTTTTGCCAAAAACTTATTTAAGGTAAAATAAGTCGTAAATTTTAGTAAAACACATGAAAGTTCGGTGGACCTTATGCATTTTGTAATAACTAATAAGGTCCACACCGATGTACAGTTAGGAGTGCTGCTGTTTGTACAAACAGCAACAGTAAACAAAAAACAGTAACAGTACGTATAGGCTGCGATAGCCGACTCTAAGTATCATGAAAACTGTTTCGACAATATTATTCACTAAGCCTTACATAAGAATTAGAGTGCCAGAGCCAATAGCGGCGACAACAATCTGTCAAAGTAAGTTAGAAAGTGGACATGTTGGCGTAACGTAAACCAACTAAATTAATAAAGTTGACAAACTGAATCAGTATCAGATACAGTATCGAGTACCCTTAGACATGATTTGCGGAGTAATCCTAAAACTTCGGGCACGAGTAGATTATTGCTTTTGGAGATTGATATCTGGGAGTGGAGCGATATTATCAAACTTGCTCCGACACGGAGAGCCGAGGCTGGGAGCAACTGACGGGCAACTCATCCAAACTTACCGCCACGCCATCTACACGACGCAATGTCGATTCTCGGAGACATGCTGGAAATTTGATGGGATTCGTGTGCAAAGTGCCGAATGGGAAAATTTACCAAATTCAATTCACAATTATATGGTCGTGTTAATAATAAGCCCATTTCATTACGACACATCTACTAAGCATGTTAGGGGCCCACTGATTAACAGTCCGCCGGACGGTATCGGCCTGTCAGTTGTTCGGAACTGTCAAAAATTTGTTCTAACTGACAGGCCGATACCGTCCGGCGGACTGTTAAATCAGTGGGCCCCTTTTACAATATTATCTCTAACAAACTGTATAGCAGTTATATAAACTTAATAACCAGGCTTGGTGGCTGATCGGCCAGAAAAATGGTCCACAAGTCCACATATGATCCAACCAAATGCAAAGAGATTGTACATTTTAATTACTACGCGGTATCACAATCACGAAGTCCTTATTTTCCAGCAAAATAATTACTGAACCTGAACATACTGTACTGACTCTTTACATTACTTTTGTTTACACGCGTACTCGTAAGTACAAAGGCAGAAGGGCACTCATGTCAATTAAACTATACCACTAATAACACAATCTAACCAGCAGCCCCGCTCGGTTAGAATTAGCCGAGGCTCGTTTGATCTCACAGGTATCTGGTAATTGAATGAAATTGAAGTAATGTAAGACAGCCGACACCAGTTCCTCGCGCCGAGTCAAAAGGCTCACTTAACCTGCGCGAAACTCAATAACTTTCACTTTAAATAATAAATTTTCCTTTGACGCAGGCCGAACAACACAGGCTCAGGGTTGTCGGATGAGATGGGTTTTGTTAGTGGTTTATCTTTCGACATTTATACCGTTTGTTTGTTTGTTTTTTATACCGGAATTATAATAGTTAATTTAAACACGTATTTAACATGTTTCAACAACATAAACCAACATAAACTACATTATGTTATTTACAAGTCGCCTCGTTCTTATGATGATGATGATTGATGGTTCTCAATCTGTCGACAATAATTCATCTGTATCTTTAAAAACTAATATTTCCTCGTAACTTTTTATTTTATTTTTAATATTCGTTGTGTAATAGCGTCAAAAGATAGATAATATTGTTTCTGAGAAAATTTCAACTTATAGTGTAGTAAATAAAGGTAGTGGACCCCGCAGTAATTCCTCAGCCAGAAAAAACTTTACAGTATGATAAAGTATCAATAAATAAAAAGTATTGTATAAATATCCAAAGAATAATAGTAATAGTATTTAAGTAAATACCTAAAGTCTTAAATCGTTAATATCTTTTTACGGAAAAATGCTCCGTTCAAACTTTCGTCTCCACCGGAAATATTCATGTAACGTATTGCAACAATATATGACATAACAATAAAAAAAATCCCAGCAGAAATACCAATAACTTATTTGGTAAAAAAAATTCGGACGGAGGAATTACTCGGTTAAATAAATAAACAGCTTTGTATGTTTACGTATAAATACCTAACTTAGGAGTGTTTTTAGGGTTCCGTACCTCAAAACGAAAAAAAAGAACCCTTATAGGATCACTCGTGGGTTGTCTGTCTGTTTGTCACAGCCTATTTTCTCGGAAACTACTGGACCAATTAAGTTGAAATTTGGTACACATATGTAAATTAGTAACCCAAAGATGGACATATTTTTTGTATAATTTAAAAACCTATGTAAGGTTCGAAGTTATTTAAGAAAAATACAAATAGCCAAAAAATGACCATTCCCCCTGTATCTCCGAAACTACTGGGTCTAAAATTTTCAAAAAAATACACAAAATAGTTCTTTACCTATAGATGACAGGAAAACCTATTAGAAATGTGCAGTCAAGCGTGAGTCGGAATTATGTACGGAACCCTAGAAACGCGAGTCAGACTCGCACTTGGCCGGTTTTTTTTTGGATATTTATAATGTTAGTTTCGGCTCATACTATACAATAACCAAGCAAAATTTCATCGACTGAGGAATTAATGCATGGGTCTCCATACAACAACTTGCTTCGTTTACTACCCTATTAGTCTAGGTACCTATAACGGGCCATGAGAATCATGTGATCAGATAACTAATCGACCGACAGGCAGACATAGACATAAAAGAGACACTTAGGTTATTCAGTTTTTAGTGGTGTCTGGTTTGTGCCCTTTCGACACGAAACCATGAAAGAACTATTATAATTATACAGACACAAAGAAAAGAAAATTGTAGAAACGTACTACATATTTGCATATTCTTCGAAACAACACAGCAGTCCGTCGTTTGGCAACCCTATCGCGCAAAAATTGGTTCTATCGGAGGAGTCCGTGGAATCCTTTTAATACAAAGAATTGATTTTGATTGCGAAACGTAGACAAAGCATTGTACCTTTATAAAATTTCGCTCGTTTTATCCGCTAAAGGATATGGCATTGTTAATTTCGTGGATGTCCGTCTGCGCCTTTTGTTAGGTTTTATGGCGCGAACGGGTATAAATTGAATTGAGGGTAATTTAAAAATTCTATGGAAAATTTGAGGAAAAACCTCGATGATCGGGAAAAACAAAAATAAATGCAATAGAATGAATTCAGTGAGTGAACTATATATATAAAAAAGTACAAATAAAAGACCTTGCATAAGACACGACATGAAAGCATAGATAAAACCTTGTGATCCCTACTTAAAAGAGTGTAAGTTCTCATTTATCTTCCTTTGACTTTGAACTGAGGTTTTCCCTTTATTCTTTATTCGCGCGGGGCGATCGTGTTGCGACTTCATAATTAAATCATTCCTTCGGATTAAATCTGCTTTCAGATATGGCCTGTGTTCAGCTATCGAGTGTTCTTCAGAGCCTTTCATCTCTTAAATATCGCGTAATGGATGCTGGAGAACAAAGCCGTGTTCGGGAGACGTCTTCACATTACAAATAACGTGTGAAATAGGACGCATTAGAGAGCTAATAAGATCAATCATTGTCGTACAGATCAGGAGTTCAGAGAGTACAACTGTTAGGGCGCAAATTGGGTAAAGATTAACGCCAAAAATATATTCGTTTTGTGGCACGATGCTGAAATAGAGGAAACCTGGAAGACAATTTGGTCTCATTGAGATTAATAGAGTCGAGTCGTAATTCGGTGTTTGGTTTGCGAGCCAGTCTGTTGGTAATCGGTTTAGAGGCGTCCGGCGCGCCGCGGTCCGCTGCGCCGCGGCCAACCAATGCAATTAACCAAAATTGCATTGTAGAAAGCACCAGATAAACTTTGGAACTTCAACTGGACTTGACAATGATGTTAAAGTCTGAGATCAAGAATATTTCTTCATAAAGTTTGTGAACTCCGTAAGCGCAACGCTGAGCATGGCTCCCAATACAGTAATGGTGGTCGTAGGTATTTGTCTATGTCGGCACCAGATCGTTCCTAGGTATAGCATGAAATTCATGAAACATTGCCCAGGCATATCACGATGTGCCTTTATAAATAATCACGGCAGATCGATGAGAAAGAGATTCACAGGGTGAAAATGATAGTGTCGATCTGCCTCTTTCAATCACGCAAAGTTAAAAGCTGACGCAAATTATCACGTAGATAACGACATCCATCATACGGAAAGCATCATAGGAAATACAGAAATAAAATCCAAAAAAAAAAATATTGTCGCGTTCGATTCGCAGTAAATGTCATATGTGGTGTTACAAAGTGTTCAAACAAACGTTGAAAGTGTGAAACACAAAGGGGTAAATGTTATTTGCAAAAAGGTCGGCACTAGGTGCGCAATGCGCGTCGATTAAAGTTTTGGTGTCTCATTTTGATCTTCTGGCAAACAAAGCAATAGCGTCAAAGGCTGTGTAAAAAGGAATCCAGTGATAGAGGCAGTCAACAATGGGGCAGATAAGAGGGCAGACCAAGTGAGAGGAGCCAGCGTGCATCTAGTGCAATCCAATGTAGTAAGCTGCAGTTTTATTGAAATTATTGAAAAAGAATTGGCGGAGACACTATAGTGTCCTTTACGGATGGTCGTATTTGTCAGACAAATATATTTACATAGGATAGTTAGATACGTTATCGTGTCGATTAGTTCTCCGCCCTGCTGCCGCTTGTATCTCGATATTCCCGAGCCACGCTCGCGGGCGAGATGGGCTCCCGGCGGCGTTTTGTACCGCGTTAATACTGCGGCGCCAATAAACATCGACTTGACGATGATCTGCTGATAGAGCCATGTAGGTGTCTACCCGCTCTGTCTCCCGCCCCGCTGCCACTCGTGTCCCGAGCCACGAACGCAGGCGAGGTGGGCTTCCGGCGGCGCTTTGTGCCGCATTGATACTGCGCCGCCGATAAATATTGTGGCGAGCTTTGACTAGGGACGCGCCACTGCTATATTATAAAACACAAAGACGCTCGAACCATCCGTCTCTGCAGCTGCAGATTCATCTGCGTCGCGTTTGTTGTATTTTGGCTCAGCGGCGCGTGAATACCAACTAAAGAGATCTTAGACTTTAGTCCTTACTTCTTAGCTTTCTCCTATATATAAAAGCACCAGACTGCTTACTAAGATAGCGACGAAAAGTCTTCAAATTTAAAATTTTTAAAGCATAATTAACCAAATTCAAAAATTTACAACTGAAGATATTGAATGGTCTCATCTTTTGACAGAAATGAGTTTTGATATAGGCTTGTTACAGTAAGATATGTGTCGAATATCGGTGTCTATAGATTTACAAAGAGCTAACCCTTTATATCAGTCATTATTATCACTCATTTGTAAGGCCAATTAAATCAACCAGTTTGTAAAGGTTTACTAATGTGTTGCAGAAAGTTTTTTGACATATTTTTGTATACCATAATGTTACTTGGCAGAAATGTCGTTTGGCAGAATTATCTTTCGCATAAATCATTTAGCATACAATCATTTCGCAGAGTTTTAAAATCCAGAACCATGTTTTGGCATACTGTTGATGTTCATAATAGTCTTTTAAACGAATATTGTTTTCGCAGATAAATGTATTGCATAATATTTAGGTGGCATAAAGTTATCAAGTTCAGTCTTCGTCTACGAGAAACTACCCTTTGTCCTTCCACGAGTCTCAAACTATCTGCAGACCAAATTTCATCTACTCGTAAATCACTTTAGCGGTTTAAGCGTGAAGAGGTAATATACAGACGGATAGAGTTATGAAGGAATTGCTGTTTTCTAGTTTTTAAAGTGTGTTTATACGGTAAAATAATCACTAACTATAAAGTCCGTCGGGTAAAAAGATTATGAAATAAATTTCATAATCTAACTAATGATATTTTTCATAATCTAACCTATCTTAATGTTATGCTCTAACCTAATCTATTTTCTGGCATGTGATCGTTTTTGTTGAGTTCGCAGTTCTAACCTGACCTACTTTGCTCGCAGCCGTTCGTTTTTGTATGAGGTCGCAGTTCTAACCTAACCTAACCAACTTTTCTGGCAGCTGTTCGTTTTTGTAGGGGGTCGCAGTTCTAACCTAACCTAACCTACTTTTCCGGCAGCCATTCGTTTTTATAGGAGGCCGCAATTACAACCTAATATAACTTTCTTTTCTGGCACAGGTTCAATTTTGTTGGGGTCGCGGTTCTTACTTAACCCACTTTTCTGCTAATAGCAGAAAATATCACTATGCCATAATAAGAGTATGCTGCAGGATGATTATGGTACATAAAATTATGCTAAACTAAAGTCGGCGAAAGTAATCTTCTGCTAAATAATATCCTGCAAAATATATTGTATGCGCAGTAATAGTAATGCCAAGTAATAGTTATGCAAAATTATCATTCGACTAAAAGCGTTTCTGCGATACATGTTATGCGAAGTGTATTTCTGACAAACAATATTATGCCAGAAGAGGGGAACCCGTTTGTAAAACGTGCATGTTATCAATTTTGTATTTTACTAATGGCTCGATGTCGTGAAGGCAGATATGAGCGTGAACGGGCTCACACGAGACGACGCCCAGGATCGCGCAAAGTGGAGGAAAGCAAGTAGGAAAGCGGACCCTGGCAAAGGCCGGGATAACGCTAGGTAGAAGAACTAAAGTATCTAATTAGTTCGGATTAATTACTGACCCTCACTTTAGTTCTACCGACTGCGCCAATACGGCAAGAACATAATTCTATTTAGTGAAACGTTTTGTCTCATTGTTTGGTTAGGTAAGAGGTATATTATTGGTCACCTTTTCACACATGTTCTACCAGAAGAGCTTGTGAATTCCGCTATGTTATCCAATTGAAGAAAAAAGTTTTCCAAAATCGAGCGCATAGTAAAACAAGCGGTTTGACAATTTAAGACGCCTTTCATCGACACTGCGGAGTGAGCCGCCAACCCCATCACTAACCGGCACACATTGTCGCTGTATCGCATCGACGTCTCCCAAAGTCCCGGCAACTCAAATATCATAAGTCGGGCGTCTGTGCGGCGCCTTTGTCGGCTAACACCTACACTCTACAATCGTACGAGCCTTTGACAAAACGTGCGGTCAAATCCTTGTGTGCTGAATTAATATCTCTATTTGACTTTTGCTTTACAATTATAATGAATGCTTGATTACTCCCTGAAAGATAATGGTATATGTATAAAACATAAGATAAAAAGTTTTGGTAAATAGGGACATGACATGATAATAGAGATGAATGATAATGAAATTTATCGGAATAAGTAAAGATATGAAATGTTTATTGACCAAGCGTTATTTCGGCTTTGGCAAAAATGCTTTCGTATTATGTACGAGAACATCTGGTTTCGTCTACAGGTCGCAATTCTCAACCGATTCTTGTTAAATTTTGTGTGCTGGTTCGATGATGATTTTTTTTTTTGTAAAATTTCGATGCCATACAGTTATTCACTTTTAAGTTATGCTCGCGAGGTCTACACTCTATAGCTCACAGAGCCACTAGTTATATAAAAAATACACAATTTATCTGTTTCAATTTCAGAACTACTCCTAGACGACGTCACGTTATATTATGTCTCACACGCTAACTCTAAAACTAGCAAAAGTTACGTATCTGAATGGGCCATCACAGCCGGGTCATCTCGAGCGGAGACAAAGTAATATCTCATTCCAATAGCCCACAAACACGGGCAAATCAAACGCTAAAAAGAACCAGTATATATATATATATGTTCTCCTTATTCATACTTGTTAAAAGATACTCTCAGGTGGTGTTCTGCCTTTTCGCCGAACATTTATTGTCCGAATTTCACTTGGCAACCAACTTTTTGCTCCTGATTTATTTTGACAAGTAAGCTTTGGCAAATTTTCATTACGATAACGTTTTCCTTGGCAGAATTATTATAAAGTAGATTATTATTATGACATTTATGACACACAACATTTGGAAAACATTTTATTTTATGTTTTGTATCAGACTTACGAAGTCATTCTGCTGTCCAAAAAGTAGCGTTATAAAACTTAGAAACATTGGATGTTTAAGTTTATGTCCAAATACTGTTGGACTGTTGGTATGGTTAGGTTGAAAAATCATACGAATTATTGTTTTGAGTTGCGAAGTGACATTCGGAAAAATTTGAACCGGTCAGGTTACACTGGAATCGACTCAGGGCTCCGCGGCCCAGCCGAAGGAAACGCGCGGTAAGGTCAGCGCGGCGGCGCCCTGCCTTTGTCTCAGTCCTTTGATCTCGTGCTTTGATTGATATTACGCTATTTATGCGACGTCGTCACATTCAGCCAATATTAAAGGTTGACTTGTGAAGAATATTTTACACTTTTTAGGATATTTTCTGTAAATAAACCTTAATAAGTACTTTAGTTTGTATAGTGATTTTTAAGAAAAGCCGTATTCAATTATTTATTTCCCGGGAATCATGTTTCTAAAATGTAATTAATATAAAAGATATAAAACAATTAATATAGCTACATATGTGCATGCACAAAACCGTGAATAGAAAAAGGCAATCCCTTAATAGCCTAAGAAACAGTATTACTATTATATCGGGTGGAACAGAACGAAGGACTTTTACGCAAACGGGGAATCGTTTAGGCCAGGGCTCGGAACCGGTATTTTTAAAAGACTTCGAAATATACCAATATATTGACTTATTTTATAATCTTTACGTAAGGACTGAATCATGTATTTAGGTAGCGACTTTGTGTTATAAGATTGTCCAATTAAAAATGAAATAATAAACCAAAGAACGAAAAAGAACTTAATAATACCGGTATTTTTGTATGGAGCAAATACCGGTTTCCGACCCCTGGCTTAGGCTACGTACTTTATTTTTCACTTATTAATCACGTTAATATTTCGAACCGTTTTTGAGATACAGTTTGTTAAACAGTAGTGCATAAATCTGTATGTTTCAACCCTAGCAAGTATTTAATAACATAACATGTGTCAATTTAAAATGTAAATAACTTTGTAAGGTTGTCACTGATATAACAATAATTCATTTTAATGACATTGTTTTACTTTTTAATCCAGCTTTACGATTATAATAACTCGGTTGGAGATCACTTAGATAACACTATCCTTTCAGCTCAGTTTCTATAGTAGACCCAAACCAAACGGACGACCGAAGTCGTAAAACTTCTCACTCACGCTCGCATGGTTGAAGGTAGGGTGAGAGAGACAGAGATATGATCCCAGTCGTCCGTTTGGTTTGGGTCTACTATAGAAATGTTCCACCCTGTATTCATTCGTAAAATCATACTTCTTTAAACATTGATTAGTGTTTAGTGCTAGTTTATACATACATTCTCTACTTGTATTTAGAAACAGTAATCAATGAGGCAGTCATAATCATAACAATATACATACATATAAATTAACATTAATTGACCATCTGTTTGTACAACACCACTCATAATTCCTAACCTATACCAATGTTTACTCCACAAAACCTTTAAGCCCTGTAAATACGTGCTATATTCCGGTGCACATGTCGGCACGTCGCAGCACTAATGAGCCCGCGCCACAAGTGTGCCCGCAGAAGGCACGTGCCCGAGAATTTTTCGGCACTAACACGTTTTTTAGTACAGCCGCGACTTGACTTACTGCACAAAGAGGCTGCGGTTTGTGAAAAAAGAAGGTTTTGCTTAGCTAATGAAATGTCAAGCGAATGTAAATGAGCTTGCTAAAAAGATAAAGGTGTGAAAATTCTACAATGCACAGTAGTAGCCTATGATACCTTCGTATAGTTTTTGATGTACCTGTTTCATGACATGAAACCTGTGCTATGGAAGTACTTGCATGAGATATATTAGGTAGGTACTACAATTCAGATATGTATATTTTTGGCATATTAGCGCCTAGTCTAGAGGTAAGATTGGCGCCTGCAACAAATCCATATAGATGCTCTTCCACTGTGACCAATCTTTCTTTTAAAAAAGATAAAGATAAAAAATAGTTTATTCAAGTAGGCATATTACAATGCGCTTATGAACGTCAAATAAAGCTATACCGGCTCCAACCCTACACATCTGCCTCGAGAAGATTTGATCTTCAATTGGAGGAGGGTATCCCAATATGGGACCGGCAACAAACTCGGCGGAACACATCTTTTCAAAACATTATTACATCTTATAATTAACATGCATTACGAGTAATTAAGAAAAATACAATTTAAATTACTATAGATTACTAAAAAGCAGGCAAGGGCTCAAAATACCCAAGACCCCCGATGAAACTAAAAATAACTTTAATTCATGAAAGGTATTCGAATTACACACGCCAAAGAAGATTTGTGTCGTCAGCAAATGTCAGTTTCCTCTTTATATATACTGAAAACAACTTCAGCCGTTATTTTTTTCTTAAACTGACCGAGGCCTACATAATTGCTACCAGTATTCAAGACATATCAGACGCCACTTCGTTATAACCAACCGGCGCTTCAAAGCTGGTCATTATAAGTATTAATAACCAATGTTTTATGTCCAAGTCGTGATTGATGGCGGCATCAAGTTTATTGCCATTGTGCGGGTTATGGCAAAATTGCCGGCATGTTTTATTCATGTGCAGCCGGCGGCCATCTATCGAACAATTTGACACGCTTCTATCGCCCCTGGGTTCCTGTCAGCCCGTTCAACTAGTAACTATCAACTTGGACTCAAAACGCGTAGTGACTGTGCGTAACTGGAGATCAGACTTATGAACCGATATGAAAGTAGTCCCTAGTCCTTCGGGACGTTTTTTACAGATCAGTAGTTTTAGTTTCAATGGAATTAGTTTAGAATTCGTTTTGTTACTATACATAGATCATGAATACGAGTGTACAACTGTACATCAGCCGATTGTATCTAGTCAATATAATATACAGTCGATGTCAAAGATATGTTTAAGTACATATTTCGCATTATTACAAAGAAGTAAGGTGCAAAAGTGTAAACATATCTTTAACGTCGCGTCGACTGTACAATACAACAAGCACGTATAATTATGGTGAAAATTATAATTACCTATGTGCTCATTACGTAATTATTGGCATATTAAATTGAATTAAAATATATTTCAGTTTCATCCACAATGTGTAAATCAATTGCAAATTACTTAAAATGGATTAATTAGTGGCTTATTGACATGCAATTATTCAGCGATGCAGTTTATAGATATGTACTAATAATTTTTATTTATGTAAGGTGCTTATTCATTAAATACCTTAATTCTCACCAAAGCTCTAAGCATGGGGTTGCACTTAAACAATTGAACACATTTCCTTCTATTTTTACTACGAACTGAAATACTAATAAAC
The DNA here is from genome assembly GCF_910591565.1 of Cydia splendana. Classification (NCBI taxonomy): domain Eukaryota; kingdom Metazoa; phylum Arthropoda; class Insecta; order Lepidoptera; family Tortricidae; genus Cydia; species Cydia splendana. Next base: position 20,791,167 of record NC_085965.1, on the reverse strand, counting down.
AGTGCCAAAGCGATACAGATCTTGCCCTAGACTAGTTAATAAAAGAGACATTTATCTAGTATGCTCTTCTAAAAATGTTACGCAAACGTCCGTTTCGCGTTGTTCAAACTAACTGCAATATTTCCAGCATATTGAAAGCTAAAATTCAGCGCCGCGACCGAAACTTGCTCCTTTGAAGCTTTAAATTCGGTTTAGACTCCGCAAACGGGAACTAAATGACTTGTCAAAGGCGAGGTGTGGCGTACGTCCGTAAAATTGTACAAATAAATAGCGGTAAAGATAATAAATTACTGGGAAATTGCTAATGATGAGTGCGGGGAGCGGGGCGCGGGCCGCGGGCGATGCATTAAGCCGCGGCAAACATCAAAGGCCCTTTGACCGAGCCGCCGCTCCCACACCCCCGGCGCGCCCCCGAGCTACTAATACACTAGTTTGTGTGAACAACTGATATCAATTAATCAATGTTTGACTCCTGTTTTGGGACAAATGGAGCTCCACTTAGTAATGGTGTGTGTGTGGGATGATGCTGTCGTCTGATAAGCCGGGTAGGTGATAAGTTTTACGTGAAAATGGGTTCGTATTTCGTATGTGACTCGCTGACTAGTACTAGTTAGAGTTACTATTTAGTTAATGGTTATCGACATTTGGTTTCTATTTGGCTATATCGCTTTATAATTATCCTTTCTAGCATTGAATGCATAAACGTCACATCGCTTTAATTTTCCTTAAAGCATAAAGAACCTCTACATTAGATGAAATTAATACCTACTGTTTTATAATATAATCTTTATTGTATTGTTTTAATATTACAAAAATTAAAGAAATATGCTATCAAAAAATTGACAGCAAGTAACTACCAAAACACATCTCGGCACTGGTTTCAGGAAAGTGACTAGAATACCCGACCATGATCACCGTTGGGCGAGGACAGCACACAATCGTATTAGAGGAGATACCTGTGTAAAGGCATTCCAGCATATCCATTCCGGAAGCGTCACGGCTCTGTGTCGCTCGGAGGCGCCGACTCGTCTTCCGGCGCTACAGAACACGCGTCAAATACAAATCAATGGCTTGCTAACTTACTGCTGCCACACCGCATCCCAGGCCGGATCACGGTTCGACAGCGCACGACCGTAGTGGAGATTGTGTAAAGGCCTTCCAGCATATCCATTCCGGAAGCGTCACAGCTCTGTGTCGCTCGGAGGCGCCGACTCGTCTTCCGGCGCTACAGAACACGCGTCAAATACAAATCAATGGCTTGCTAACTTACTGCTGCCACACCGCATCCCAGGCCGGATCACGGTTCGACAGCGCACGACCGTAGTGGAGATTGTGTAAAGGCCTTCCAGCATATCCATTCCGGAAGCGTCACGGCTCTGTGTCGCGCGGAGGCGCCGACTCGTCTTCCGGCGCTACAGAACACGCGTCAAATACAAATCAATGGCTTGCTAACTTACTGCTGCCACACCGCATCCCAGGCCGGATCACGGTTCGACAGCGCACGACCGTAGTGGAGATTGTGTAAAGGCCTTCCAGCATATCCATTCCGGAAGCGTCACGGCTCTGTGTCGCTCGGAGGCGCCGACTCGTCTTCCGGCGCTACAGAACACGCGTCAAATACAAATCAATGGCTTGCTAACTTACTGCTGCCACACCGCATCCCAGGCCGGATCACGGTTCGACAGCGCACGACCGTAGTGGAGATTGTGTAAAGGCCTTCCAGCATATCCATTCCGGAAGCGTCACGGCTCTGTGTCGCTCGGAGGCGCCGACTCGTCTTCCGGCGCTACAGAACACGCGTCAAATACAAATCAATGGCTTGCTAACTTACTGCTGCCACACCGCATCCCAGGCCGGATCACGGTTCGACAGCGCACGACCGTAGTGGAGATTGTGTAAAGGCCTTCCAGCATATCCATTCCGGAAGCGTCACGGCTCTGTGTCGCGCGGAGGCGCCGACTCGTTTTCCGCCGCTCCACAACACGCGTCAAATACAAATCAATGGCTTGCTAACTTACTGCTGCCACACCGCATCCCAGGCCGGACCACGGTTCGACAGCGCACGACCGTAGTGGAGATTGTGTAAAGGCCTTCCAGCATATCCATTCCGGAAGCGTCCCGACTCTGTGTCGCGCGGAGGCGCCGACTCGTCTTCCGCCGCTCCACAACACGCGTCAAATACAAATCAATGACTTGCTAACTTACTGCTGCCACACCGCATCCCAGGCCGACTTAAATACATACCGCAGATATTGAACACTGAAGTTGGTCAATTTGGACCATCATAAAAGTTTTGCAATAGTACCTAGCTAGTATTTATTTCTTCTATTAGTATGGGCACTTCAGAAGCTTCTGTCAATGTTTAAATTGGCATGATGTAGGTAAAAATTGGGCGATTTCATTTTAACTTGTAAAGCGCGATTTAAGTCGTGTTTCAGTAACGTCTAACCGTCACATTCCTGACAAAATGACATTGACCGTCAGTTTTGTAACGATTGCTAACCGGGCGTTAATGGTACACAGTTAATAAGTGAAAATGCCTTTTATGTGTTACGCGACAAACTAAAAGATGACACGGATTTTATATAACAATTTTTAACAGTTCAGTGCAAAAATTTACAGGTTTTATGAATCTATACAGAGGACTACACTTTTTTTTATCTCAGTTGACACAAATACAGTTAACGCGTTTTAGCGAGACAAATACCTACATGTTATTTACATCTGCATATCTGTGGTATGTCTAATCTAGGTACATATTTGTATAATAATTGTATTATATACGTATTTTTTATTCCTAGTCACTGCATAGGGGTGGGCACCTGTATTAATGGAAGCATCGACCCTTTGAAGATAATAGATTTATGCAGAAACGATATTTAATGCAATTAAGTTGAGTACCTGCCTGTCTGTGCCTAAATTCGCCAATAGACAAATATAATATAATTATAGCCTGACGTAATTACTAATTAGGTTCCAAATTACTGCAAAAATATACAAAACAAACAAATTTGAAAGCCATATTCGTTGTGCTATGATAAATAATAAAATAGAAGTTACTAATGTGAAATAAAACATTACCTTATGTTGTAGGACAAATTGTAAGGTGTAGAGTAAGAAATGTATCTTTCTATGGGTATCTGTGTAAACAATAATATGTATGTAGGTTGGTACGTATGATCAAAAAGCTTAAGAGAAATTAAAAGTAAACGATTTGAAAAACATAAGTATTTAACTTTTTCAACAGTAAGCAGCTTAAGTGTTGCTTAATATGAAGTTTATAGATGGTTATTTGCCATTTTCAAAACTATCCCGCCTTCGCAGTTACCCCAAGCACCTTACTAACCTAGGCTATATTATGTAGGTATAAGAAATGTAGTAGCAAGTCAGTAAGTGGGTTGTACGCTAACAGCTATGCATATTAATATTTGAAGCCTTTTTTAATTTAAAAAACAGGATAAGCATGTGTTTACACGTGTAAAGTTCCTCAACTCTACGACATCAAAATCCTCAATCGCATATGGCATCATTATAAGCCAAGCATCGTCTAACTCAAAACTCCAATAGCGTCAGGCCAACATCAGCGTTCTAACGAGACTCGTATCGTTAGTACCGAGAGCGCGATAACGACTCCGCGAGGGCTCTTGCCGTAAGCGCGTCTTTGTCGCGCCTTCACTCATTCCCATACCCAACCGACAACCAGAATAAGTAGATCTCCAGTTACATACAGTTATTAAACATCTCAAGCTCATAGTTATACTAGTTTAAGATTAAGGTTTGGAATAGAGGCGCACGCGCCGCCTATCGCCATCTCCACTAATAAACCGTGTCACATATTGGTGGATGTGCTTCAGTGAATGAAGTGCTTGTGCTGCGTTGTTTATTTGGCTTTTTGCTTTGATGTGGTGAAACCTTCTTTTTGATCGAGGGTTTTTTACATTTTTCGCAGTTGGGTAGTCTATATTTATATTAATGTCACAGTGCAATAACAACGCAGAAGTGGCTTATAGATGGAGATGCTGTTTAAACTGTCAAACTGTCATGTGTAACATTTTAATGTTTTACAGAGGACGGATAAGAAGTGTAAGTAAACCGATGAAATTAAACTCAATTAAAGTTTTGAACTGTTGATGAAATGAATTAACGGTATGTTTTTTATTTCCACGCATAATAAATTTCTGATTCCTAAACGCTGCGATACATGTGCGAAAAGGTAATTCGCAATTTGTGTCGTTGTAAAATTGTCGATTCGTACGGTATTCCTTACTTCCTTTGTTCAATATTTGGTGCTACCAGACCACTATAACATCTTCCAATTTTCAACAAACTGGTCACATTGCTTGAGCAATCTCAAACGTTCGATACAAACATGTCTCGATTCTCGATTGAGACGGCATCCAGGAAACAAACCTCGGTCTAATACGGTGTAATTGCCGTGCCCCGCCGCAGACGGCCGAGAGCTATCGACCGATTCTTGTGCAATTAAACTGCACTGCACACAAGGCTCAGATATGTGTTTGTTGTACAAGAATTTTTCAGTTTACAAACGATTGCAATAGCTTTCGTGTGGCTACGTTCAAGTGCGGTTTTGTTTTTCGTGACACATGATTGTAACGAAGTTAGCTCGATAGAAATCCTGGGATTCTTTGAGCTATATACACCTTGGTCTATACAAACGTATTTGATTTCCTATCGTCCTTTACTGCTGATTTATATGAACTAAGTGCTCCAAGCGCGGTCAAATCAAACCAGTATAAGCGATCTCAGATCACGCATAGTTGTCATGGATCTCGAGGTCATTGTTACACTTTAGCTAGTTATTTGTCTCGTGACTTGAGGTGCATGAACAGAACTAGCTACACAGCTACAGTCTCCGAACGAGCGCACGCTTTCCTCTCGAGTGGGATGCCATCTCGACTCAACATCAACTGTTGACAACCGAACTGCGTCCACGCCTCGAGTGACACTAGACCGGCTCAAAGCCGAGTGTTTGCCCCTTTGTCTTACCGGGCAATTAGTCGGTCCGTTCATTTAATTCTATCGGTCGATTAGCAGAGCCAGGTGCCCATTAATTGTGCGCTATCAATTTGACTACGGCTCCTGGACGGGCGATGTCGTTAGTCCAATCAAGTAGGGTCGGCCGGGAAACGTTAGACAAGTATTTGGTTGGAACTTAAATCAAATCGTATAGTGCTTGCAATATGGCCAGATCTCAAATTTGAGTCTATATCTTAATTTTAAAAACATACCTATCCTTTAAAGCCTTTTGTACCTATGTGCAGGGACTATGGCAGGCACCATACGAAATAAACGCTCTCTATTCTATTCTCTATAAATATTTTAAATAATATAAACAGCTCACTGACAACACTTTTCATAAACCTTTTTAGCTTTGCCCATTATTATGGAATTTACAAAAAAACTTAAAATCATATTGATAAGCCAAATTTATAAATACATAGAAGTTTTATTTCGATGTTTCGACCTAATAACTAATAATATATTGTTTTTCGACTAGATAATACGAGAATGCTATGCAGCAATACTAATGGAAAAACACTGATTACCTATTTAAATTTCCAAAATTCCATAGTGTTTTCTCTTTCGTTGGAATACGTCTGCAGGTAACGCACGTGAGTAGTTAGTATCCGTTCATCTATGTACAAGCAATACGCATGATTACTCGAAGTAATTAAGAGTAGAAACACGCACACCTTCTAATAGGATTATACAAATATATAGCCAGGTGTATCATGAAACATGATAACTTAATTTATTTAATGCAACTTGGAATTATATATTTAAGCCTGTTTAATGTTTAGAGGAGTAGTGCCTTCAATTAAAATAAGGTCTGCTTATTTTTTATGTTGATGATTGTCATGCTCTTGTCAAATCTAAACTAGTGTGTGACCTTGAAAGCCCTCCGGGTCATTGTGTAATACTAGAAAAACCATGACATTCTCCGATCTTTTTTGGATTTTGGGAAGTTTTCCTACTAATCATTTATGTTAAGGCAAAAGTCAATAAGAAGACTTTTGAGCAAACCCTGATTTAAAAGAAACGGCTTGTTTATTTGTCATATAACAGGCAACCTATCGCGATTCGTATTCGGATACCACGCCGCTCATAGTTAAGTGAACTAGCTAAACATTCAAGTAATCCAAATAAAAAGTGGATTATACAAACTTTCAGCCCGCATTTGTGTAATGATCGGATCGTATATAGTTGCGAACTCTCACGCAACACAAACAGCCCACGGAAAGACTCGGAAAATTTGCCGGTGTCAGCAACCCGCATATAATAGTTGAAGACTTTCACATTAAAAGGATTACGAATCTTTCAATTTAGATCGAAACTTGAGTACAGGGAGGCGAGTTTGGAAACATAAAGCCAATCATTTGATTGGCTAGCATGGGAGAACTTGATATTAAATTTAATGTAAAAAAAACTCACTTGATGCTTATCATTCGTAAGATTTGTATTTTTCTTATAACATCTACAACAACGAGTGTTTAACAAGCATATGCTACTAGTTACAATCTCCTACGATCTTAAATTGCGAAATATATAGCTTTAAACATGCTGATATCAGTAACTTAAGTCGAATTTAAGCTAACTTTTGTTTCGCCCTCGTATTTGCTTGAAGGGTGCGGCGTCAACATTTACACTTCAGTTTGGTTCAGAAAGATAGTTGGTCGAAATACAAACATATACATCAGAGAATTTATTAATAGAACTCTTGAGATTTACGCTAGACTTTCAGTTCGTTCGTGTTTTAACAAGTATCTTCTTCAAGTATGACTTGACCTTTGTAAAAAAAAGGAAAACTTCACGCTATCGTTTGATACTAAAGGAAGAGATTAGATCCAACCCCAACTGCCTACAGACATGTACAGTCGACGTCAAAAATATGTTTACACTTTTGCACCTTACTCCTTTGTAATAAAGCGAAAAACGTAAACATATCTTTGACGTCGACGTACATTGTAGACACATCAAGTGCATAATTACGTACAGACAAACCGGAGAATCTCCAAACGATCATAAAAAGGTTAATGCCTCGGCTCAGACCTTTCGCAAAGTCTCCATCTCGTTCGCTAGTGCGTATAAAGGCAGTAAGTCCCACTTACACGACAAAGCCTGAATCGTCCCCTTCAGTCTGGCTGCGACTGTCCTAGTTCCAAACCAAAGGGTCGTAACCGCCGCGTATGATCGGTCTCATTAAAAATTCTAATTAGGTACCTAATATTCTGTTTTAAGACATGTTCATTTAACCGTGAATAAAAGCGATTAAAACTTTGAAATTAAAGCGATATTTAATTTTGCCAGTGTTTCAATAGCGAAACACGGCGAGCACCGCAAGAACTCTTAAATGTGTCTTTGATGTGTTTCTGTTTATGAGAGACTTATTAAAAGACGTTTTACGTATCTTGACACATCAAAAGGGCAATAAAAGAACAAACTAATTATACCCCTGCAAATTACTTTGCAAGTTCGTCTTAAGCAAGAGTTCGGGATTTCGTGGTATTGGGATAATAGTTACTTTGATGGCATACAATAATATGCCTTAACAAGAACATTGTAGAATGAATATTGTTTTAATATCGGTTCCTTTGAAATTCGGTCACCTTACGACTTTGTCTGTAAAATTAGATCTCGAAAAAGTTTCACTACCTTTGGACTTTTTCGGATATTAATATTTAGGAAAAGCGTTTAATGATCTTAATATTCTTAATTCATGCTTACAAATATTGTATTATCATAATTTATGCGTATGTTTCTTTTTATTTAGTTCTAACATACACAATAAACAAATTTACACATTTGAAATTTCGCCAAACTGCGGAACAGTTTGTTGGCGAATAAAAACACTCTTTTCTTAACCTATTGTGTGCGCTTACATAAATTACATAACCTAAAATAATACACTATAAATCTACTTAATTGTGAATCTAATTCTACTTGCTAAATAAACTTTTTTAAACATGCAGATACGTCTGCGAGCGATATTCCACTACTACTACTACTACTACTGTCGGATAATCATATCCAGAAAAAAGTACCTTTTACTTTCAATCAATCAATATAATAAAGAAAATAGAAAGATATTTTGTAGCTCATTTATTACAATAGTTATTTGTACAACAAGAGATCAAAGTTTGATATTTCTTCGAGTGCTTATTTTGAGTCCCGTGCAAGCGAAAGATTCTATAATCTCTATCTAATTTAGAATCTTGAGCGTAGTAAGGGATTCAAAAGCGCACGAGATGTAAATAACTTTGATCTCGTGTAGTACACAAAATTTTTCACCCTAAGCAGTGAGAACATACCTAGAGGGACAGAGATAATAGAACCCAAGTATATCGAACTTGTATTAGACCCCGCATGTTGAAATGACTATAAAGGTCACTTGAATGTCATTTTGTCTCACTCAGTGAGCAAAATCGCATTTTGCTCACTGAGTGAGACTCAATCAGTGAGCAAAATGCGATTTTGCTCACTGAGTGAGACAAAATGACTCAGTGAGCAAAATCGCATGTTGCTCACTGTTTTTAAGAAGCAAAGTACCCTTGTTCGAGCTGCTGAGGTGAAAAGGTTATTTCAATATGTTTTGATTCTAAATTAACGATTGATAGTAGGGCTCCCGGTATCCGTGTTACACGCCGAAACGAATACCCGTGTTCTTAAGACCGGCGGTGCTAAGAACACGGTTTACACGGAACCGCCGAGATCCGGATACGTATCCAAGAACCGTTCCCAAGAAACGTTTCTCAGATACGTATCTCCGTTTACACGGGTACTTAAGACCGGCCCGAACGGATCCGAAACAGTTTGAGCTAATCAATGCTCTAGCTCTGGGTATGCAAGGTCTAGTATTGAATGTTGACTTCAGATGAACTCGTTTAGCGTACGAATTTTTTTTTTAAATTATTTATAACAGTTTTAACACATGTGTTAATATAACATATTTAACCAACTATACAATACAGGGTAATTTTTGGACCGTATGCCATATTGTGCGAGGTGATTAGGTAGGCCATACTGAACAACTTTTTGTATGGCACCAACTCCGAAATCACAAAATTTTTTTGGCCGTTTCATACATTTTGGTCGAGTGGATGTCGACGTTTTCTATGGGAAGGCCAAATTTTTTTTGGGATTTCGAGGTTGGTCCCATAGAAAAAGTTGTTCAGTATGACCTACCTAATCACCTCGCACAATATGGCTAACGGTCCAAAAATGACTCTGTATATGAATGGAAGTAGGTGTCCCTATTCTATATAGTCTACTATTTTTAATTTTGAACTTACTCGTCCCTAGTTTAGAACCTTAATTAGGGTTCCGTACCCAAAGGGTAAAACGGGACCCTATTACTAAGACTCCGCTGTCCGTCCGTCCGTCCGTCTGTCACCAGGCGGTATCTCGTGATCTGTGATAGCTAGACAGCTGAAACTTTCACAGATGATGTATTTCCGTTGCCGCTATAACAACAAATACATACTAAAAACAGAATAAAATAAAGACTTAAGTGGGGCTCTGGGACTTAAGTACTTGGATGGGTGACCGTTTTTATAGATAATGGTACGGAACCCTTCGTGTGCGAGTCGGACTCACACTTGGCCAATTTTTTTTTACTATTATTGCTTTTAAGTTAATTTCATTACATATTACATTTCAATCAAAGAAACACATTTTATATATAATGGTGTAAGTTATATAGTTTCGCGAAGAATAGGTATGCAGACAAATACTACCTACTACTACTTTGTGGTTATTTGTTATTTTTATCAATTACCTAACTGTTAACTAATCTACCAACGAAGCAAAAAAAGTACAGCGGCATTTGAAACGCAGGATTTCACGCGAGAACCTTAAAAACCTATGCTACCTTGGTTACCTTGCAATTATATTGCTAAATACATTAAGATAGATCTCAAAATTGGTAATCATTCATGCTGACTGGGGTCACTTTCACACTAGTGCTCAGGTAATAAATGCCGGCCGGTGGTGTTACATTCATTAGAACGTGTTGTTTTCCAATACCCTTTTGTCTGATATCGCCGAAGACAAGTAGCGTCCCAAACTATTATCAGAACTGCCATAGCTAATTATAAGCTTTATGTCGGTGTAATAAGGAGAACCTGTCTACACATATATGAAATTGTAACAAATGCAGCGGCTGAAATCAAATGTATCGAAGCAAATGAACACGAAATAAATATGACTTTTAAGATATTGTGTTTAGGTAAGTAGGTATGACTCCAGTTCGCCACTTAGTCGGCCAATTCGTAAAATACAGTCTTTCCAAGTTACTTTAATTTAAAATCGTTTTGTTGTTTTGTTGCTAAAATTGTAAATAATATTTATTAGTACAGTCTTAAAGTTCATTTTATATGATAATAAGATAATGAATTTAAGAAAAGTCTTACTTTTCATAAATTCATACTAAATTATATTAAAAGTTGTAAATACATTACTTTTTGGCAGATACACATGAGTACAGTGTAAACTCTTTATAACGTCACTCGATTTAACGACAAACTCCTTAAAATTTCGAAATTGCTTTACTTTGGTTGGTTTACCTCGTTTTCTATACAGTAATACACTCTATATAGCGTCACGCTCACTCTATTTAACGACAACAATACGGCATAATACATCATTAATAAATACTTTCTAAGTTGCCGAAATTGATATAAACTGCAGCTGTGTACGTTTTTTTGTTTGCTGTTTTGTTGTTTTATTATCTAGCACGTGTTTACTTCGACTGACGTACCGGAGATTCTAAGAAAATTTGTCTTTTGTTTTTGTATGATCAACTTGCACATGTTTACCTCGGGCACTAGACTTTTGACAAGATGTTACACGTTATAAATTAATAGGCGTTGTTATTTGTATGAAATGAATGTTCTTCTTGTTCAAAATGTGTCCTAAGTATATTATAAACAGATACATTAGAATATTTAGAATAGTAAGATGACCTTTTTATTTCACTCCATTTAACAACCACTCTCTATAGGTACTTAACGTCGAAAAATCCGCAGTCCCTTCAGTGTCGTTATATAGAGTTTACACTGTATTTATTAATTTTTACGTGGTTTACTATAATAATACTAAGATTATAATAATAACTATAATAATACTAAGTCTGGCTTACGTAACTTAAAAAATAATTAGATTAAAAATATACATTTCTTATTGACAGAATATATTCGTAAAAACTCACACATACAATATACAGAATACAAATTATTAAAAATATAAGAATTGTTTAAAAATATGCAATTGGTAAGAATATTGTATACTTACCTACCACCACCTACCAGATCATGCATGGCCAGATTTTAACGTAAAGTCTTTATACTCTTTATTGCTTTTATTTTTTTTTAAGCACTTTAAATTTATTGCTATCAAGTTATATTAATAAACCATAAAGTATTAGTATTTGAAGTCTTATATAAAATACTATTTTGATAACTAGCATAGGTATACCTATTGTATTTCTAATTTTCTACTCGTATTTGCAACATTGCAAGCAAAAACTACCTGGTCAAAAAGGGTTCCGTAAATTCGACTCTATGAACCACGGAATAAGGTTAAATATGACGGAAACTCGTCATGAATCTTTTGTCTACTAATCTGACTCTTAAGTACGCCGCGCCGGTTCGTTCTTTCGCTACTCGTCAAGGACGTGTCCGGAGCCACGGGTAAATAAGATCCGTTTCTTCGAATACCCGTTTATCCGTGGAGACGGATCTTAATTACACGTTTCTTAATTACACGTGCGGAACGGGCCAGAAAACCGTGTACGTGTTATTCGGAAACGGGTATTCGAAACGTGTAAACGAAACACGGACTCGACCGCGAGCCCTAATTGATAGTGAGCCTGCCTGCGACGCTGAAGGTACAGGTGGTTCAGGGTTTGAATCCGGCGTTCGAATTCGTACATGAGCTATGGAGTATGGGTGTTTTCTACGTATCTTCTGAGTAGTTTACCTAGGGGTCATCCATTAATTACGTCACACGAATTTCTAGGTTTTTTTACCCCTCCCCCCTCCTTGTCACACTTGGTCACATTTGGCAAAGCCCTCCCCCCTGGTGTGACGTCACATTTCTTCAACGAAATCGGCAATTATTCATTTAATATTATATCAAAATATTTTTGACAAAAGAAATATTAGTAATTTTATAACCCAAAACTGATTAAGAAATAAAATTAAACGAATAAAAACGATTATCGTTTCAAAAACTTGTTATTTAAATGTATATTAGCGTATAAAATAATTTAAATACATTTTCGGTTACTGATGAAGTTAAAGTGACGTCGGGGGGGTCGATGTTGCTCCACGTCCGTAGGAATTACCTTAGATAGCCCTACACGTGATCCCCGGGTGGTGCTAAGAGCGCAACAACTTTGGCAGCTGCACTGCCTCTTCAAGGTCTCGCAGCTTACTCTACTTCAACAACCAATACTCAATACTCGATATGAATTCGGATGCTTTTAAAAACGGCACTTTTAAGCGCCCAAAAACAAGGAACGTTGGACCATCAGTCCGCGTTTTGCAACTGAATATAGAAAGTATTAGTAAATCTAAGACAGAATGTTTGCACAAAATCTTGCATGACAATGACATTGACGTTGTCCTGCTTCAGGAAACGCATACCGCTGACGACTTCCAACTTGCCCGTAGAGGTAACATACCAGGTTACGACCTCATTGCAGCAACATACCACGCCCAATACGGAACAGCTACTTTTGCCCGAACAGCGCTATCCCACCAAATCAGCCTGCTCTCGAACAACATTGATGCTAATGATATTGCCATCACAACTGTCCAGCTTGGTGAAACCAAACTCTGCAATATATACAAGCCACCGAACTCCTGCTGGCCCACACCGCCTCTGCCCAGTCTCGAACACCCCGCATTATTTATAGGTGACTTCAACAGCCACCATACCAGCTGGGGCTATAGACAAAATGATGGCAATGGCGAGGCACTTATCGACTGGTCGGATAGATACAACACCTTCCTCGCTGTGTCCAATAAGGGAAAAGGTACGTTTAGATCTGCTCGCTGGGGCCGCGATTATAACCCCGATCTCGTTTTCACCACGAAGGCCGCCGATGGAACCCCAGTCCCGACAACTAGGCAGGTCCTTGCAGACTTCCCTCACAGCCAACATAGACCAGTCCTTATAACGATTGGCTTACAAATACCGATGGTAGAATCGTATCCTGTACCTCGCTGGAATTTTCAAAAGGCTGACTGGCCTGCCTATGCAGCCGAACTTGATGATTGCTTAAGATGGATCCCCCCCGAGCCCAAAAACTACGAGAGGTTTCGGAAACTAATCAAAAGCATTGCTAAGAAGCACATACCCCGAGGATACAGAAAAAACTACATCCCTTGTTGGAACGCTGAGACTGAGACGCTGTGGAACGAATTTTCTGAAACTGGAGACAGGGAGGTAGCACACGAACTTATACGGTCACTGGATGATGCTCGCAGAATGAAATGGGCACAAACAGTTGAAACTATGAGCTTTAAGCATTCTAGTCGTAAAGCCTGGCACACCCTGAACAGACTGTCTTCCGGGGACACGTCCCAGAAACGAAAGCCCAAAGTGGACCCTAATGAAATCGCCCTTAGGATCCACAAACTGTCAAAGGCACCCAGTGATAAGCTTCACACCCGGAAAGTCCGTAAGAAGCTCCAAAATCTCAAGAATGAAACACTGCCGCATCAGGACTTTGGGCGGCCAGTTTCTGCAGACGAAGTGATGTCTGCCATAAAGGAACCCTCGATAAATAAAGCCTGTGGTGATGACGAAATATTTCCAGAGTTTATTAAATACTGTGGACCTCGCACACGGGACTGGATCGCCAAGTTCTACACAGCCATAATAGACTCGGGCACAATCCCCCCTCCTTTAAAACGTGCTAAAATCGTAGCTATCTTAAAGCCCGGGAAATCAGACGATAAAGTAGAAAGCTATCGACCAATAGCACTTCTTAGTGTCATTTACAAGCTCCTGGAACGCATTATATACAACCGCATTTCTAGCGTCATCAATAACTCCATACCACAGGAGCAAGCTGGTTTCCGCCCCCAAAGAAACTGCACGGACCAGGTTCTGGCACTTACAACGCACATTGAGAAGGGTTTCGATCGTAACATGAAGGCATCTGCAGTGTTCATCGACCTCACTGCAGCCTATGACACCGTCTGGCGCCAGGGACTGTTATTAAAGCTGCTGAAAATAGTGCCCTGCATAAAAATCTACAGGTTGCTCGAAAGTGCACTTAGTAACAGGCCGTACCGCGTACACCTTGGTGAGTGTGCTAGCCAAGTAAGAGTCTTAAATAATGGCCTTCCCCAAGGGTCGGTCCTCGCACCACTGCTCTTCAATGTATACGTCCACGACATGCCCGAAACAACCAGTCGGAAGTTTGGATACGCGGACGATCTGGCCTTGGTCACACTAGACTCAAACATGCAGGCTGCCGAACTAACGCTAACAAGGGATCTCTCTACCATGGACAACTTCTTCACGAACTGGCGCCTGTGTCCTAACCCTTCTAAAACGGAAGTAGCTTGCTTTCACTTAAACAACAAAATGGCCAAAAAAGAGCTCAAAGTGAAGTTTAGGGACACCACTCTGGAACATAATTTCTACCCCAAATACTTGGGAGTTACTCTTGACAGAAGCCTGAACTTCAAACAGCATCTTGGGAAAGTGTCTGCAAAGCTAAAAACCCGGAATAGCATCATCCAAAAGCTAACCGGAACTACCTGGGGTGCTAATGCAGCTACACTCCGGACCTCAGCACTGTCGCTTGTATTTTCGACAGCCGAATACAGCTCTGCCGTCTGGCTGAACAGCGCTCACACTTCCCTGGTTGACGTCCAACTCCATCACACGATGCGTCTCATCTCTGGATGCCTCAAGCCCACACCGATCTATTGGCTACCAGTCCTATCCCACATACTGCCACCTCATATGCGGAGAGAAAAATGCCTTGGCCTTGAAATACAAAAGATCCGGGCATCCCCAAACTTACCTGTCCATGAAGACCTCTATGATTTTAAAAAGACAAGACTTAAGTCTCGCCATCCTCCAGTGCTGAGATTCCATGATCCAGCACCAATGTGTAACCTACGGGACTCCTGGGATTCTGAATGGGAATCAAGATTTCTCCCCTACGACGTCTTCAAGCCTAATACCAAGACACGACCCGCTGGCTTTGAGGAACCCCGACGCGTTTGGTGCATGCTGAATCGGATAAGGACGGGAGTTGGAAACTGTGCTTATTTGTGGCACAAATG
This sequence comes from Cydia splendana, assembly GCF_910591565.1. NCBI lineage: Eukaryota > Metazoa > Arthropoda > Insecta > Lepidoptera > Tortricidae > Cydia > Cydia splendana. The sequence continues at coordinate 20,775,838 of NC_085965.1, read as the reverse complement.
GAACTGGTGCGAATCACCGGTATGTCGGTGTGGAGCAGCCGAGCAGACCGTACACCACACGGTATTTGACTGTCCCTTAACCAAATACCATGGGCAAGTGGAGGATTTTACCACCTTAACCACAGATGCGGTACAGTACTTAAAAACTGTAAATCTCTGAAGTAGAGTACACAAAAGCCATACGAAAAAAAAAAAAAAAAAAAAAAATGACGTCACAAAGTTCGTGACTCCTCCTCCCCCTTGTCACAACATGTCACATTTTCTTGACCCCCTCCCTCCCCCTATATGTATACGTGTATATATTGCTCGGGTCTATCGGTCATGGGTCATGCGTGTGAATTTGTTTCCAAATATTTATATATCACAATTACATAACTAGTCATATATCAGCCAAGGCTTTAAGAACAATTAAATTAACCTAAAATTGTTTTCATCTCTAGACTAATTGAAATATGTATAATTAATTTATTTTCAGGCAAAAAGGAATAGATAAATAATACCTTACAATACAACAATCGATGTATTGTATCCCGTATCTACGCACATTTATATGCGCCTTTCCATCAGAGAAGGGTCCTTATTCTTCATGTGCAATAATTGCACCGTATTGCACTTGAAGCATAACGACCCTTCTGTGTGGGAAAGCCACATATATTTTTGCGACAAACCCGTTGAGAACACACGGCGGTGCGGGGAGCTTGTCGCTTTGTCGCTCGTGTTAGTTGACTACCCGCACTGGCCTTTTGCCCTTTGACTAACGTAGGTAGTACCTATGGCTATAAAGCCTACGTGTCTCGGACAATGCTATGTTTCGAGTTAACTCGAGCGGAGATTTGCGGAAAAATAATTGTCTGTTGGGGTTTTACTTGTATAAAAGTCCATGTAAAGTAAACTGTTAATTATATAAAACTATGGGAATAAATCAAATTATAGCGTAAAGAAGACGCCGTTTCGAATCCGGACTCTGCCTCTGGAAGGCTTTGCCACTTTCTCTTTAGTATTCATCAAAATTTATAGGATACTTCTTGTTGACCTAGAACTATGAACTTTGTAAAAAATAAAATAAAAAAGGTTAATTTCTACGGAACCCTCGGTGGGTGAGTCCGACTCGCACTTGGACGGTTTTTATTATTATTTATAGGTACATACTATGCATACGGTTAGTTAAATTAGTGTCAATATAAAGATCGAGTTAACCCACTAACAACATTTTAAACTTATCAAAAACATCACCAAACAAATTGGAACATTGAATTAGAAAACGTTTTTAAAATTAGAATTTAATTCCTCACGTCGCTTGCGCCCTTTTTCCCCGCGGCGGCAGTATTAGCGCACTGTCGCGTCTTCAGAGGGCGGCGAGATCAAAGGATAGGTACACAGCAACCGCTCCCATTGATGTCGCGCACAAAGGGAATTGATTGTTGCAAAACTCTTTTTTTAAAGCATCCATGACACATTTTGCTTTGTTTCTATAGTGGATGCGTGTTACGCTTGTATGTTGTCTTAATAAGACATGTAAATCACTTGTGAGGTTTTTGTGAGGGTTACTTATTATTTTATCATTTTTATTTCATCTTTGATGGATCAAAGTGTGTATGAGTTTTAGGCTGTTTGCTTTTGAGTTAGTATTTACGAACTAATGTTCCCAGTTTCTACTTAACCATATATAAAATGGATTGACTAGGATTTTTATGTAGGTTTTAACATTGATGTTTTTTAAAAGGATCCAAGAAACATTGTTTTGTTTCAATCACACTGAACAAGTTATGAAAGAATTATTTATTTATTTATTTATTTATTTAATCTTTATTGCACAAAAGAAAACCTTATAGTACAAAAGGCGGACTTAATGCCATAAGGCATTCTCTACCAGTCAACCTTAAGGCTAAGCAGAGAGATTGTGAGCGGTGCTACAATTACAACAGCAAAAACAATCAATAAATTACGAATAACATATTAATTACGTATACAAATATACTATGATATATATGTACATGTATATATTATATACCTATATATATATATATATATATATATATATATATATATATATATATATAAATAACGACGAAACATATTATGAAACTAATATATAATACACTAAGATTTTTTCATTCTGCTAGCAAAGAAAGCACGTACGGATTTTTTGAAAGCGAACTTATTAGGCGCATTTTTTATGTTGAAAGGAAGTCCGTTCCAAAGACGCGCCACCTGCACAGTGAACGAATTCGACATGAACCCGGTTCGGTGAGGAGGGATGGACAGAGACATATTGCCAGAAGAGCGAAGTTGGCGGACGCGAGAAACGCCGTAGTATTGAAAGAAGGATTTGAGGTATTCCGGAGAGAGTGGATCATTAAGCACAGAAAAAAGAGTGGAAAGCAAGCGAATATTGCGACGTTGTCGAATGGGAAGCCAGCCAAGCTGAGAGCGAAAAGAAGAAACGTGATCATATTTGCGGAGGCAAAAAATAAAGCGAATGCAGTTATTAAGCAGGCGGTCCAATTTATCAAGAAGCTCTTCGTTTTATTATTATTTTGTTTGTCTTTTATATTTTAATGGACCCTCTGGTGTACGAGTTTTAAGCTGACAGGCTGTTTGCTTCTGAATTTATATTTACCAATGAATATTTCCATTTAGCTATACCAAGAACGGATTGCTAAGGGTTCCAGGATAGGTTTTAACAATTTCAAGTTTTAACTCATCATAGGGTAGTAGCTAGATTTTTTTTTTTTTTGCAATGAGGGTTACAGTTTAGTTTTGTAAAAATGAAAGATATCTGGGTTGTGTTATATTTCTATATTTTTAACTAACCGTAAACTAGACCGCAAAATTTTTTTGCTATTTTACACCTTATTTAATTGCAATAAGACAAATAAAACACATTTATAATATCTGCTGTACCCCAATAATGAATAAAAGATTTGTTTGTTAATATGTATGTAGCTTGTAAATTGACTAGGTACGCTGAAGGCAAGCAAAGTATTTGAAATATTTTTTGTATATTTAAATTAAATCTTAATACAATTAGACTGTTTTTTTCAATAATAATAGTCTCTGGTTGCTATCTGCAAAATATATTTTTTTGATGTAGAATAATTAAACTTTTTTTTTAAATCATTGTTATATTAAACATTGTGTAAATACTAATAAATTTAATGACACAGTATATAAAACCATGGTATAAATGTAATGGTGCCTGCATTTACTTAAATGAGATTTAAACTTGTAACAATTTTTGTAATTAAGTAATGTTTAGTAAATTAGTTTTGTTTTATGCGTTTCAAGTGGCAGCCAGAAGACAATAAGGTTTATTTAATTTGAAATTTATTGAATTCATTAACATCGTTTTTGCACAACATATCAGCATTGCAGTACAGCGAGGAAATGCCGCCAGCATCCTTGGTACAATGCCTCAAGGGCCTATTTTAGATTTAAGCTAGTTATTAATTTCTTTTTGTAATTCCACTGTATATATCTTGTTTGTAAATAAATGATTTTGAAATAGAAAGTCATTAAAAATTATCAATATTGATGAAAAGCAATGACAAACAATGTTTACAAATTGATAAATTAGAGGACTGAGCAAATATCAGATCAAAATAGATGTAACATTTAAGTAGAATATTGACTAGGATGATAAATTTTAAGGACCTAGTTGTACAGTAACCTGCAATAATATGTTACTCTGGAAGGCCGCAAAAATATGTGACAAGCTCTTTTGGCTCTGCAAATAAGATTGTGTCAGATATTTTTGCGGCCTTCCAAGAGTAACATATTATTGCAGGTGACTGTACTACATGTATAACTTATTTACATATATTAGGGTGGCTATTCCACCTGTCTAATTTATTTGTCCAAGGTGCCTTGTGTCTCACATTTTGCTTAGTGATAGTGAGATGCACAGACATTGGACCAAGATATTGGACAGATGGAATACCACCCTTATAAAAAAATTACATTCCTCCAACTCTACACAAAAAATATTTTGATACATGATTATTTTACAATTAAGTTTTATTGAGTGGTTATTGAAGCATCTCTTTCTCATTTGACATAACTGTATTTATCATGGCCACAGCCACAGTGTTTGTGATAGTTTTGATTTATAATATGTTTGACATATTTCCTTATCTTCTGTTACTTCTGTACTCTTAATCTCTTGAACTTGAAGGAATAATCACCTGTATTTTAAAATGAAGATTAATTCCAGAAAATTTTTATTGAATTAAGCTGTTGAATATATAGAAAATAAGTTTTGAAAACAACAAACTTCTCCAAAAGTTTTGAATGAGTATTTAAATGATCGAAGTGCAGCCATCGAGCGCTGCAGAGTCGTCCGCACCGTGTGTACTCGAGGAATACACATCCATACACAAGGCAAAACATCATAACCTATACAAAGTATTATTAATAACTATTACCTGCGTTCTTCCCAAATTAGCTTACATTGAACTAATTACGAGGACCAGAAACGCTCATACATGTGTTAGTATCAATAGTGTTAATTATAGAAGGCACAATCTTGGAATAAGGTTCGGTTTCTTACCTCGTTGACACCTGAATTCCCAAAAGTGAGCGATCCCAGAGTTCGTTACAACTTCAAACACTAAACTTTCAACTTTCTAAGGAAAAAATTAACACTTGACTGAAGATATACACTTATAGTAACTTTGTAAAAAGTAATTTAACTTATAAAAGGCTAGAAAACAACATTTTTCACTTAGAAAACAAAAAAATATTTGCACCGTTGACGTCGCTGCTTCGAGGTGTTGATTAGCGATGTTACGATTCGACTTCACAAATCGGTTCAAACCGATTTAGGTCTGAAGTCGACTAAATCGACTTGAGTGTTCCGTAAATCGACTTAAGATACGTTCACCCGCTCTAAGCGCACCCTTTCCGATTTGTTGCTGCGTCACTTTCGTTGGACATATTGAGGCATAAAATGTACACGAATCGACTTCAAACCACGAAGAAAAATGTTGGCATGCACTTTGCCGTCATTATTGAGTCGAGTCAAGTCAAAACTTGGTATCTACAGGTAAAGTAAAATGAAACTTATGGTTCAAGTAGTAAGGTTCAATTTCGCATAGGCTTAAAGAGATCGATTTGGCGGTTTACTTGGATCGGTTTGCCAGTTTTGCGCCGCGTCGATTTGCTAACTGAACGAATTCGCGGCAATGACTCACGGAATCGCACGAGACCGCACGCTCTTTCCAGCTTGCTCGTATAGTGCTTTCCCGTTTTATCTTTAGCAATTAATGACATTTTGATCTACCGCGCAACGGAAAGTAAAAAAATATTACAAAAGTTTTAAGTCAAAAGTTTTTGCTGTCGTGTTATTCTAAGAATTCTAAGGGTCGAACAAACCGTAAAATTTACAATTCGATTTCTTCAACTCAAAACCAAGCGACTACGGAGCGGTTTGAACTATACTGATAATTAAAAAATAGAAGTTAAATCGACTTGGCCAAATCGGTTTGCAAACCGATTTGGGTTTAAATCGGAGTCGACTTATTCGGTTTGAAAATTTTTCGATTTGACCCATCACTAGTGTTGATGCACTATAGCGACCTCTAGTGTACATTTTTACGTAACTATTTACCTTTTACGTTCCATTTCACGCCGCAAATGTCAATTATAAAAAAACCGGGCAAGTGCGAGTCGGACTCGCGCACGAAGGGTTCCGTACCATAATGCAAAAAAAAAAACAAAAAAAAAGCAAAAAAACAACGGTCACCCATCCAAATACTGACCACTCCCGACGTTGCTTAACTTTGGTCAAAAATCACGTTTGTTGTATGGGAGCCGCATTTAAATCTTTATTTTATTCTGTTTTTAGTATTTGTTGTTATAGCGGCAACAGAAATACATCATCTGTGAAAATTTCAACTGTCTAGCTATCACGGTTCGTGAGATACAGCCTGGTGACAGACGGACGGACGGACGGACGGACGGACGGACGGACGGACAGCGAAGTCTTAGTAATAGGGTCCCGTTTTACCCTTTGGGTACGGAACCCTAATAAAAAACGTGATAAACAACCAAGAAGTCTGGACAGGCAGTTTTGTCTCTTTCTGCCAGGCTTTTCTTTTGTTAATTATTATTTAGAATATTGGGTCTAAAATATTGAAAAATATACAATATTATAATTATAGATGACAGGAACACCTATTAGAAAATCAAGCGTGAGTCGGACTTAATTACTTGGTTTTTGATCCGACCCTTACGGGTTTTTAAAGAAATTTCATTCACGTTCCACATAAAAAAATACATTGTTAAAAATTGAGTAATGTACGAAACCCTTGGAACGCGAGTCCAAACCACACTTGACCGGTGTTTTCTATCGATAGTCAAAAACTTAGAATTCGAATCGCTGAAGTCCCTAGAGAAAGCCTCAAGATTGCTATTTTCTAGGGATGTAACGATACCGATACCGATATATCGGCATCGCCGATTTAAATTCAGCCGATATCACAGTATGAAAAGCGCGCGAAACGAATGACGCTGCTAATAATTTGAATAAACTTTGTTTCCATGACAAAAAATCTACCTAAAGTGAACTATAATTACTGAATTGGATTTACTTTTGCATTGGTTGCTTGATGGTTACCTAGAAAAATATTTTCTTTGAATTTGATTTGGCATTTTTCTTTATTTGTTTTACAGTTTTTCACACTTCACAAAATCGAGTGTCTATTATACAGTATAAGTATGTTTTATGCATAGTAAGAATATAATTCCTTATTTATTTTATTTATTAACTATGTCAATGGCGCGAAATTCAAATTTTCTATGAGACGATATCCCTTCGCGCCTACATTTTTCAAATTTGCTGCCTTTTTCTACTGACAAGATCTGCTTGACCAAGTATAACTACTGTCCCATTGATATCGGTATCTGTATCGGTATCGCCGATTATTTACTTCAAAAATCGGTATCGGTATCGTATCGGCAAAATCATGTATCATACAGCCCTACTATTTTCATTTCGGTGTGTGTTATATCAGTTATATGCGCATAGTTCATTTATGGAGGATTATTTAAATAAGAACACATAAATTGTTCACAAAACATATTTATTAATTTTATTTCAAACACATCCACACACGTACAAAAAAGGAAAAAAAAAACAAGTAACCATAACGGGGTAAGGATTTTTTTTAATGCCCAACACTTGAAGTTGAACTGAAATATTGCATACAAAAGTAAAGTCCAAAGTTCGTTTTTATTTGAGCAGGTACAATAATAACTAAGCGTAACACACTCTAAATCTACGAAAATGACTAAATCAATGACTGTCTTTCTTAGTTCTAACAATAAATAAAGAGTAGAAGTGAGGTATTTCTTATACATATAAGGAACTTACTCATGTAAGCTAGAGAATCACAATTTGCGATGTTATTGACGTCATTAACGTTTAATAAAGGTATTAAGACTTATATAATCAAATAAACTAAACACTAAACACCTATCGCTTCTGTCGAACGGGTCAGGCGGCCCAGTGTAAACGCGCCCTTATACTGGAGCCCACAGTGAAGTCAAATATATATACAATTTAAAATAAGAGGAATTACATACATATTTAGGACCTCGACTATACAAAACGATATCATGGTTATTACATATTACTATTATGGCCCTTGGAAAGGACCCTTGGGCACCGTTACAGATGTGGAAACTTTCCAAAAAATTTGAAAATGTGTCGGAAATATCAGGAACATTCTACAGGAAAGAAAGGAAACTTTTTGGAAATGGAATATTTCGATTCCCATACAAAAATATGAGAAATTCCGAAACTTCTCCATGTGGAGATATCGCAATTTCGGAAACTTTCAAACGGCACATCAGTAGCCGCTGTCCCTGCATTTTCGTGTAATTATTAGCCTACTGGTATTTAGTACATTGTACGGTCGCTATCAAATTTAAAGGAGCGGCCAAGTTGCTCACAAATATCTGAACACGCCTCTATTGTCAAGGCGTTATAGTGCGTGCTCAGATATTTTTGAGCACCTCGGCCGCTCCGATATATATCTGATGGCGACTGTACGCTAGACTAGTGGAACAGGGAACTTTATCATATCTAGAATACGCCTTTTAGCGCACCAATACTAACAAACAGTTTTATAATAATTTTTCGAATTCTGTCAATACTATCAAATACAATAGTTATTTACTTCAAACATGTAGTCAAAACGTATAAAATCGCTACAAATATAAGTGCTATTGGCATTACCTAACAAAGACACCCAGTGCAAATATTTCTTGGACATTGCATGTAATGCGCTAGCCACGACATTGCGCGACTGGCTTCGGCTAAGGCGACAACCATAGGTTGGAGCGATGGTTGTCGCGAGACACAGCGATCGGACCTTTCGAGGTGGGGTGGTTGTCGCCTTAGCCGAAGCCAATGTCATGTCGTGGCCAGCGCGTTAGGCTCAGAAATTAATTAGACATAATCCAGTAGAGACGCATTAATAATTTTTTGCCAAAACTGATTTTCTTCCTTCCACGAATCGAAATTTCGTTATCTGCCTCCCTATCGTACGAATATAGAAGAGCGTTTAGAGAGACAGATAACGAAATTTCGATTTTCTTTTTCGCGGTAAGCCCTCTCTGATCATGTTTTTAACATTTGATTTATTTTTTCAGAATAAATAGTGATATTGATATATTATCTCAGTAATTGAAATTTCTCTTTACTAAGGCAACTTGCTAAAGCTGTTGTTGCTTCACTACTGCTACTTTATATAAAACTATTTCTATGAAAATGAATGAACTTTTGGCTATGAATGTCTAATATATAATAATAACTTCACGTACATCCATAAATTTAACATACATTTAAACAGAGACCACTCAGTCCAGGCTCTATAACTACTTTCAGACAGTTATTTTGCTTTACTTTATAAAAAAATATGTTATTATTATGTTTTAGTGTTGATATTTATTTAGTAAATGGCGAGTGCATTTATAATAAAAAAACTGGATATATAATAATTATATCACGATTAAGATAGGTGATTTGCTTACATTTTTTGCAACTTTCTTAGCGAAGATCGACATTTCTACAGGCCTAATACCAAAAATACGTGGATAATGAATTTTTAGAAAAATATTACACTTTTTTTTACAAAATCGAAACTGCAATCCTGTAGCTTTGATACACAAACGCAAACGTTTGGTTAAAATTATCAACAATATGCGGCAGTAAAAAAATGTCAATGTATTTTTGGGCCAAGCCTTGAAAACTTTTCAAAACTTAGTTTGCATTTTTGTGTAATGTTGGCATTTCACTATACTTTCATTACTAATCTTACTAATTAAAACCGAAATCACGGCTATAAATATTCGAACTGCCCTTACATAAAGCGGTAATCTCACTGATTCAGAGATCCGCTCGCCGCTCCAGAATGTGCCTTATGCGAGCAAGAAAGCGCTATCCATGTATATCCCGCTCGCACATAGCGGCGAGTGGATACACCGAGTGAGGACCGCCTAAGATTTGGTGTAAGCCTCTACAGTTATTCCTTCAGCGTGTTGAGTCCCCTTATAAAGTGTGACATATCATACTCCTCCTCGTATTGGCGGTCGTCCCACAGGTCGGGCAGCGCCTCCAGCGAGGAGGGCCCAGGGGCGGTGTGGGGGGTGAAGGTGTGGGTGGAGGGGGAGGGAGAGGGCTGGAACAGGTCGAGCAGCTGCTCGGTGCCCATGGTCTCGATGGCGGCGTTCTCGCTGCTGATTACCGTGTTCGCTGTTTGGAGCTTGAATTTTTGTAATCTGGAAACAGATAAAATTGATGAGTTAATTGGATACATAGTAGATAAGAAACCTCGTTATAAATGTTGCAGTTCAAAGAAAATAAGTGTTGGCAAAACTATGTATGCCAACTCAAATTTTCAATGAATTGCAACATCGACAACGGGGTTTGTTAAAGCATTCACTGCCAGGTGGCGTGGCCTAGGAACAAACTTGTATGACGGTGGACGCACATGTGCGTCGGGGGCAGTGAATGTGTTAAGCTTAACAAAAAATGAGATGTATGTAAGTGAGGGCATATTTTGCAATTTGCACGGTAATAGTATAGTATAAATACGATTAAAGGTTTTCCAGGCCCAGAAGAATTATAAATCCGATGGCAAGGAGTCAAATGTGTCCTAGACGAGCCGTATATAGGCTTTAGCAGCGAGCGGTGCGTTCGGCAAGGCGAGCAGCGTTGCGTTAGGCGAATCTTGGATTTGAGCGACGTGCAATGAGGCTCCACTAACCGCCGCTGTTTTAGCATTTTGCACCCGTTACGGTGTTGTCGATAAGTCGATAAGAAGATTTGAGTAGTGTTTGTATAAACGGCAACACTCCTAACTGTACATCGGTAGACCTTATTACGAAAGTCATAAGGTCCACCTATGTACAGTTAACAAAGTGCTGCCGTGATAACAACATATGCAGTAATCGCAGTTGAAAAGTCATGGAATTGTTTATCTTGTTCTCTTTGAATAAGTTCTTTATTTAAACGATGATCTTCATGCAAGTACTGCACAATAAGGGCTTATTTAGACGACGCGAGAACTCGCATGCGAGTTTCATTACATTGCGGGTTTTGATCGGTCGGTCGAATTGAACGTAACCAACAGTCCGCAATGTAACTAAAATCGCATGCGAGTTCGCGCGGCGTCTAAATCAGCCCTAAGCAGGGCATCGTGGGCGATGGATGGCATGTACCCCATGATCTTCTCCTCGAGCGTGGCGCGCGTGACGAGGCGGTAGACGTTGACGACGCGGCGCTGGCCGATGCGGTGTGCGCGGTCCATGGCCTGCAGGTCCTTCATGGGGTTCCAGTCGTGCTCCACGAAGATCACCGTGTCCGCGCCCGTCAGGTTCAAGCCCAGACCGCCCACCTGCAATCATACACCTTCTAAACCACACATTCCTTAAGTGTGCTCCTCCGTAAAGCCTCTGTGGGAGCTCCGCGAGAATACTTGAAATACTTAAATAATAAGAAAAAAAACCGAACAAGTGCGAAGGATTGCGTACCATTACGCAAAAAACGGCACAAAGATCACGTTTGTTGTATGGGAGCCCCACTTAAATATTTATTATATTATTTGTTTTTAGTATTTGTTGTTATAGCGGCAACAGAAATACATCATCTGTGTAAATTTAAACTGCCTAGCTATCACGGTTCACGAGATATAGCCTGATGACACACAGACGGACAGACAGTCTGACAGCGGAGTCTTAGTAATTGGGTCCCGTTTTTACCCTTTTAGTACGGAACCCAGTTGCATAGAAGAGCTGTTTCAACACTCTTTCTTCATTTGAGGCTCCGCCGTCAAATATTTCGCTATCCAAAAGGGTTGTCACAAAAAAAAAATTGAGAACCACTGTTATAAACTTAAATCAATAATATGTATATTGAAACCTCGCGCGATGGGACCGCAGTATGCAACAGTAGCAATTTCTTCTTTTGTAAGGATAAACTTACTTTTTGTAATTTTAGGTTTAAGATATATTGCGTGCTGGAACCTCGGCAGATTGTGATGGACTTTTTGTAAATACTAACACCTTTGGTACTCACTTTCATGCAATAAAAAAATAAGAATTACCGTGGTGGTGAGCAGCAGCAGATCGATGGACACGTCGTTGTTGAACCTGGTGACGAGCGCGTGGCGCTGCTGCGGCGGCACGGAGCCGTCCAGCCTGAGATAAGTCACGGAGGGCAGGTGCCGCTGCAGCAGGTCGCGCTCCACGATGTCCAGCATCTTCTTCAGCTGGCAGAACACCAGCGCGCGGTGCTGGGAGACCACGGCGCCGGCGTCGCCCGCCTCCGGGGTCACGCCGATGCCGCAGTCTAGGAGGAGTTGCCTGAAAACAGTCACTTCCGGTTAGATTATACCAATAACAAGCATTATTTTTTTAAGGAAAATAGAAATATGAGTACTAGATAACCTAGTAAGGGTGTTATTCCATATGTCTAATATCTTGGTCCAATGTGTATTTGCGTTTCACATTTTGCTTAATAAGAGAGCGAGACGCAATGCACATTGGACAGGTGAATATACCACCCTAAGACCCAAGTCAAGTCAGGATGACAGAAGAAATATGCGATAACGTGTCAAATTTTGGAAAGGAATGCAGTGCAATAACTTACAATAAACAAGTAGGTGGTTGTAAGCGCCTAACCGCTAGCAGCAATTGCTTGGGACACCGCGACTAACGGGGACGCGGGACGCTACCATATTAGCGGTTGGCGACTGCCCTTTCGCTGCGAATATCTCTTACTGTAGGTAGAACACACATCGGGGTTTTTGGTGCGGGTATTATTTCGTGTGTTTATAACTTTGCTTATTGTAAACTAATATACCAAACTATGAATTAAAAGTAGGTAGTAAACTCCAAATGTTACAATAGTATAAGTTTTTACAGTTTTTACCTATTTTTTGGGTGTAAAACATTCCCGCACCAAAAACCCCGATGTATGCTGTAGACTGCGGTTTACTGTATGGTGTTCTTAAAAGGAATGTAAAAGATGTCAGCTCTGGCCTAGCTGGCTGGCTACCGTAGTATAAAAAATCTTAGTCAAATGTACTTGAGAGCGGGCAGCTTGGCGGCGTGGTCGATGTCGTCGAGGCTGGAGCGCTGCGCGGCCAGCTGCTGCTGGATCTTGCTGTACTCGGGGTGCTCCGGCGTCAGCACCAGCTTCGGGTGGTTGCACACGTTCTGCAGGTAGTGGAGGAACAATAAGACGAGACAACGTACTTGAGAGCGGGCAGCTTTTCGGCGTGGTCGATGTCGTCGAGGCTGGAGCGCTGCGCGGCCAGCTGCTGCTGTATCTTGCTGTACTCGGGGTGCTCCGGCGTCAGCACCAGCTTCGGGTGGTTGCACACGTTCTGCAGGTAGTGGAGGAACAATAAGACGAGACAACGTACTTGAGAGCGGGCAGCTTGGCGGCGTGGTCGATGTCGTCGAGGCTGGAGCGCTGCGCGGCCAGCTGCTGCTGTATCTTGCTGTACTCGGGGTGCTCCGGCGTCAGCACCAGCTTCGGGTGGTTGCACACGTTCTGCAGGTAGTGGAGGAACTGGAGGGAGACAAACAAATTTGATATTATTTACAATTGCAATACCTATATTAGTCACTACTTTGAAAATATCTCGTATCTCACACTTCTACTGAAAGTTGAATCGCAGTAGAGATGTAGTGCATAATTGTTTTCCATCGTATTATCTCGGAAACGTTCATATTTGTCATGCTACTTCAATCAACCTCAGTACTTTTTGTACCAAATAGCGAGACACGTTCGTACGTTTCCGTGTGTATAAAATACGATGGAAAAAAACTTATGCACTATAATAGATCTGTAAGTCTGTATGCATCCCATACATAGTTACCACATTTTTCTCTCCATTGACAGAACAAGGATGTATCGGGGTGATAAATGCCAAGGAAACATCATATGATCATTTCCATACATTTAAGTTACGATTGGCGTTCTCTATAAACGATTGATCGTCTCTTGGTTGGCCATAGCCATCGTGTACAGAATACCGAACTGCTCATACAGAAGCCTCTGGAGAGGCGACAGCTCGCAGTAGTAGCCTCGTGTGATGTTAGCTAGCCCGGGTGTACAGAATACCGACCTGGAACACGTGTTGCTGGCGGGTGACCCGCGGCGGCAGGTGCTTGCTGAACTGCTCGTACAGACGCCTCTGGAGAGGCAACAGCTCGCAGTAGTAGCCTCGTGTGATGTTAGCTAGCCCGGGTGTACAGAATACCGATCTGCAACACGTGTTGCTGGCGGGCGACCTGCGGCGGCAGGTGCTTGCTGAACTGCTCGTACAGACGCCTCTGGAGAGGCAACAGCTCGCAGTAGTAGCCTCGTGTGATGTTAGCTAGCCCGGGTGTACAGAATACCTACCTGCAACACGTGTTGCTGGCGGGCGACCTGCGGCGGCAGGTGCTTGCTGAACTGCTCGTACAGACGCCTCTGGAGAGGCGACAGCTCGCAGTAGTAGCCTCGTGTGATGTTAGCTAGCCCGGGTGTACAGAATACCGACCTGGAACACGTGTTGCTGGCGGGTGACCTGCGGCGGCAGGTGCTTGCTGAACTGCTCGTACAGACGCCTCTGGAGAGGCGACAGCTCGCAGTAGTAGCCTCGTGTGATGTTAGTTAGCCCGGGTGTACAGAATACTGACCTGGAACACGTGTTGCTGGCGGGTGACCTGCGGCGGCAGGTGCTTGCTGAACTGCTCGTACAGACGCCTCTGGAGAGGCGACAGCTCGCAGTAGTAGCCTCGTGTGATGTTAGTTAGCCCGGGTGTACAGAATACTGACCTGGAACACGTGTTGCTGGCGGGTGACCTGCGGCGGCAGGTGCTTGCTGAACTGCTCGTACAGACGCCTCTGGAGAGGCGACAGCTCGCAGTAGTAGCCTCGTGTGATGTTAGTTAGCCCGGGTGTACAGAATACTGACCTGGAACACGTGTTGCTGGCGGGTGACCTGCGGCGGCAGGTGCTTGCTGAACTGCTCGTACAGACGCCTCTGGAGAGTTGACAGCTCGCAATAGTAGTCTTGTGTGATCTTCGGCGGGAGTTCCTTTAGCACGTCTTCCTTTACGCGCCGCAGTAGGAATGGGAGCACCTGGAACGAGTCATGGTGTTAGATCCCGGATTACAAAATGGCCCTGTATATTTGCTAAGACCACGGACTGGATGACAACAAGCAGCGGAGCGACAAGCGATATTTCATACATTTGATGAATTTCTATCTCTTAACGCTTGTTTATCGAACCGCTACCGCTACGCTACGTTAGCGTCCAGGCGGCTTAGCACGGTCGCGTTTTTATCCCTTGTCACCATGCCTGTCACGTTCTAACAAGTATGTAAGTGCGAAAGGGACGCGCATAGTGATAGTCGATAAAAATGGAACCGTGCTGATCCCGCAGATCGCGGAATGAGTATTTACACAAGTTTCGGAATTAACGCTTCGGCAGTAAAGCGTCGACATTATTAGTCGATTAATTTGCTTGGGTCTCAGTTTCTCTCAGCAGTAGCGATATGGACTTGGCATTACGCGCTAGCAGGATTGATCGAGAGTAGCGCGTGGTCACAGAATAAATAATAGTACTAGGTACAGAAGGAAGAATAGAAGAAGGGGAAGAATATACTTGTTTTGTTAGAGTTCACTCTATTACGACAGATATGACCGCTAGGTGGCGCAAGCGCGAGCAGCCGTCCGTTCCGTAGCGGTGCGCGGCAACTACAATGGCTAGACACCAAAATTGGCGTGGGCCGCATGTACTTGTAGCGACGCGACGAAATCGCGGAGTGAATGAGCCACGCCTGGCGCGGTGAACTGTTCGTGTGGTATGTAATGGACCTTATGTCGTGGTAATAAGGTACCTGTCGGTGCAGCGCCTCGCAGGCCAGCGCGCCGGCCTGCAGCTGCAGCGGCGTGGCCTTGGCGTCGCGCGCGAGCAGGATGGGCCGCGAGTAGCGCGCGGTGAACTGTTCGTGTGGTATGTATTGGACCTTATGTCGTGGTAATAAGGTACCTGTCGGTGCAGCGCCTCGCAGGCCAGCGCGCCGGCCTGCAGCTGCAGCGGCGTGGCCTTGGCGTCGCGCGCGAGCAGGATGGGCCGCGAGTAGCGCGCGGTGAACTGTTCGTGAGGTATGTATTGGACCTTATGTCGTGGTAATAAGGTACCTGTCGGTGCAGCGCCTCGCAGGCCAGCGCGCCGGCCTGCAGCTGCAGCGGCGTGGCCTTGGCGTCGCGCGCGAGCAGGATGGGCCGCGAGTAGCGCGCGGTGAACTGTTCGTGAGGTATGTATTGGACCTTATGTCGTGGTAATAAGGTACCTGTCGGTGCAGCGCCTCGCAGGCCAGCGCGCCGGCCTGCAGCTGCAGCGGCGTGGCCTTGGCGTCGCGCGCGAGCAGGATGGGCCGCGAGTAGCGCGCGGTGAACTGTTCGTGAGGTATGTATTGGACCTTATGTCGTGGTAATAAGGTACCTGTCGGTGCAGCGCCTCGCAGGCCAGCGCGCCGGCCTGCAGCTGCAGCGGCGTGGCCTTGGCGTCGCGCGCGAGCAGGATGGGCCGCGAGTAGCGCGCGGTGAACTGTTCGTGAGGTATGTATTGGACCTTATGTCGTGGTAATAAGGTACCTGTCGGTGCAGCGCCTCGCAGGCCAGCGCGCCGGCCTGCAGCTGCAGCGGCGTGGCCTTGGCGTCGCGCGCGAGCAGGATGGGCCGCGAGTAGCGCGCGGTGAACTGTTCGTGAGGTATGTATTGGACCTTATGTCGTGGTAATAAGGTACCTGTCGGTGCAGCGCCTCGCAGGCCAGCGCGCCGGCCTGCAGCTGCAGCGGCGTGGCCTTGGCGTCGCGCGCGAGCAGGATGGGCCGCGAGTAGCGCGCGGTGAACTGTTCGTGAGGTATGTATTGGACCTTATGTCGTGGTAATAAGGTACCTGTCGGTGCAGCGCCTCGCAGGCCAGCGCGCCGGCCTGCAGCTGCAGCGGCGTGGCCTTGGCGTCGCGCGCGAGCAGGATGGGCCGCGAGTAGCGCGCGGTGAACTGTTCGTGAGGTATGTATTGGACCTTATGTCGTGGTAATAAGGTACCTGTCGGTGCAGCGCCTCGCAGGCCAGCGCGCCGGCCTGCAGCTGCAGCGGCGTGGCCTTGGCGTCGCGCGCGAGCAGGATGGGCCGCGAGTAGCGCGCGGTGAACTGTTCGTGAGGTATGTATTGGACCTTATGTCGTGGTAATAAGGTACCTGTCGGTGCAGCGCCTCGCAGGCCAGCGCGCCGGCCTGCAGCTGCAGCGGCGTGGCCTTGGCGTCGCGCGCGAGCAGGATGGGCCGCGAGTAGCGCGCGGTGAACTGTTCGTGAGGTATGTATTGGACCTTATGTCGTGGTAATAAGGTACCTGTCGGTGCAGCGCCTCGCAGGCCAGCGCGCCGGCCTGCAGCTGCAGCGGCGTGGCCTTGGCGTCGCGCGCGAGCAGGATGGGCCGCGAGTAGCGCGCGGTGAACTGTTCGTGAGGTATGTATTGGACCTTATGTCGTGGTAATAAGGTACCTGTCGGTGCAGCGCCTCGCAGGCCAGCGCGCCGGCCTGCAGCTGCAGCGGCGTGGCCTTGGCGTCGCGCGCGAGCAGGATGGGCCGCGAGTAGCGCGCGGTGAACTGTTCGTGAGGTATGTATTGGACCTTATGTCGTGGTAATAAGGTACCTGTCGGTGCAGCGCCTCGCAGGCCAGCGCGCCGGCCTGCAGCTGCAGCGGCGTGGCCTTGGCGTCGCGCGCGAGCAGGATGGGCCGCGAGTAGCGCGCGGTGAACTGTTCGTGAGGTATGTATTGGACCTTATGTCGTGGTAATAAGGTACCTGTCGGTGCAGCGCCTCGCAGGCCAGCGCGCCGGCCTGCAGCTGCAGCGGCGTGGCCTTGGCGTCGCGCGCGAGCAGGATGGGCCGCGAGTAGCGCGCGGTGAACTGTTCGTGAGGTATGTATTGGACCTTATGTCGTGGTAATAAGGTACCTGTCGGTGCAGCGCCTCGCAGGCCAGCGCGCCGGCCTGCAGCTGCAGCGGCGTGGCCTTGGCGTCGCGCGCGAGCAGGATGGGCCGCGAGTAGCGCGCGGTGAACTGTTCGTGAGGTATGTATTGGACCTTATGTCGTGGTAATAAGGTACCTGTCGGTGCAGCGCCTCGCAGGCCAGCGCGCCGGCCTGCAGCTGCAGCGGCGTGGCCTTGGCGTCGCGCGCGAGCAGGATGGGCCGCGAGTAGCGCGCGGTGAACTGTTCGTGAGGTATGTATTGGACCTTATGTCGTGGTAATAAGGTACCTGTCGGTGCAGCGCCTCGCAGGCCAGCGCGCCGGCCTGCAGCTGCAGCGGCGTGGCCTTGGCGTCGCGCGCGAGCAGGATGGGCCGCGAGTAGCGCGCGGTGAACTGTTCGTGAGGTATGTATTGGACCTTATGTCGTGGTAATAAGGTACCTGTCGGTGCAGCGCCTCGCAGGCCAGCGCGCCGGCCTGCAGCTGCAGCGGCGTGGCCTTGGCGTCGCGCGCGAGCAGGATGGGCCGCGAGTAGCGCGCGGTGAACTGTTCGTGAGGTATGTATTGGACCTTATGTCGTGGTAATAAGGTACCTGTCGGTGCAGCGCCTCGCAGGCCAGCGCGCCGGCCTGCAGCTGCAGCGGCGTGGCCTTGGCGTCGCGCGCGAGCAGGATGGGCCGCGAGTAGCGCGCGGTGAACTGTTCGTGAGGTATGTATTGGACCTTATGTCGTGGTAATAAGGTACCTGTCGGTGCAGCGCCTCGCAGGCCAGCGCGCCGGCCTGCAGCTGCAGCGGCGTGGCCTTGGCGTCGCGCGCGAGCAGGATGGGCCGCGAGTAGCGCGCGGTGAACTGTTCGTGAGGTATGTATTGGACCTTATGTCGTGGTAATAAGGTACCTGTCGGTGCAGCGCCTCGCAGGCCAGCGCGCCGGCCTGCAGCTGCAGCGGCGTGGCCTTGGCGTCGCGCGCGAGCAGGATGGGCCGC
Organism: Cydia splendana; assembly: GCF_910591565.1. Taxonomy (NCBI): domain Eukaryota; kingdom Metazoa; phylum Arthropoda; class Insecta; order Lepidoptera; family Tortricidae; genus Cydia; species Cydia splendana. Next base: position 20,757,307 of record NC_085965.1, on the reverse strand, counting down.
GAGTAGCGCGCGGTGAACTGTTCGTGAGGTATGTATTGGACCTTATGTCGTGGTAATAAGGTACCTGTCGGTGCAGCGCCTCGCAGGCCAGCGCGCCGGCCTGCAGCTGCAGCGGCGTGGCCTTGGCGTCGCGCGCGAGCAGGATGGGCCGCGAGTAGCGCGCGGTGAACTGTTCGTGAGGTATGTATTGGACCTTATGTCGTGGTAATAAGGTACCTGTCGGTGCAGCGCCTCGCAGGCCAGCGCGCCGGCCTGCAGCTGCAGCGGCGTGGCCTTGGCGTCGCGCGCGAGCAGGATGGGCCGCGAGTAGCGCGCGGTGAACTGTTCGTGAGGTATGTATTGGACCTTATGTCGTGGTAATAAGGTACCTGTCGGTGCAGCGCCTCGCAGGCCAGCGCGCCGGCCTGCAGCTGCAGCGGCGTGGCCTTGGCGTCGCGCGCGAGCAGGATGGGCCGCGAGTAGCGCGCGGTGAACTGTTCGTGAGGTATGTATTGGACCTTATGTCGTGGTAATAAGGTACCTGTCGGTGCAGCGCCTCGCAGGCCAGCGCGCCGGCCTGCAGCTGCAGCGGCGTGGCCTTGGCGTCGCGCGCGAGCAGGATGGGCCGCGAGTAGCGCGCGGTGAACTGCCGCTCGGTGCCGAGGAGGCCGGGCATCAGGAAGTCAAACAGCGACCACAGCTCCAGCACATTGTTCTAAAAGATCATCAATGTTTAGTTAGGCTGCTGGTAGTAAAAATTTAAAAATAACTTAGCAAATTTTGCTACGTGAAATATTTGCGGTAATCATACGAACTGGGAGATCCAGGGGCGTATTTTGAAATTTCGCGCCCCGGGCCAATACGTTTCGCCGCCCCAGAAGTCAAGGAAGAAAAACAAAATGCAATTCGCCAGGGGCGCCATACGGCCCATATGCCGCCCCTGGCGGATTGGCGCCCCGGGCCATGGCCCGGATGGCCCTAGGGTAAATACGCCCCTGGGGAGATCTGTAACAGACCGTCGTCTTAGGGTCGATTGCACCAAACTGTCTTCGTTAAAGAGTTCGCTAAATTCTATTGTATGGAGTTTCATAGTAAACCGCCGCGGCACATAGCAAACAGCCGCGGTACACCGTGTGACGTTGACCAGTCCGTCAAGTACGGAAGATACAACTGGCACTGAGTATAGCAAGAATCGATGAAGTGGTAATAAGCCTTTGAGTTCGGGTGAAATAACCTCGAAATCTTAGCTGCGACAATTATTTAAGATGGAGATTAAGTTCACTTCCTACATAATCTATTCAACGCCGCACCGCACGTGGGTCATAATTATTTTCGTTATCATGTTCTGACAACTCTGTCACGCTTCTATTTTTATCTTTTATCAAATAAATAAAAAAAGTTGAGTGCTATTGCATGTCTTTCTAGCGGTTATAATTCTTTAGAGATAAATTAAAAACTAAATTTCATCCCACACAAAAAGCTCCACTTCCTCACATTTTTTGAGGACAAAAAACAAGACAACGAAAAGAATTTTGACCCACGTGTAAATAATGTAATAGCAATATTTTAATATGTACTGACCTGTATGGGCGTTCCGGACAATATTAACCTATGGTTAGCGACTAGTTGCTTTATGGCTTTGAACGCCTTCGTCTTGCCGTTCTTGATCACGTGGCCCTCGTCTAAGATGCAGTAGTTCCACTTGATGGCGCTGAACACAAACAAATAAGTCAACAAATAAATAAAAACTTCCAAAGTGTCATTATTGACCATATTTTGCGAAAAAAAACAAGTGCAAAAGGACATATCTTAAAGATGGCGTACGTAAATTTGTACGACACTTTTGGCGTGAAATTTCAATGTCAAGTATGCATTTTCGATTTAGACCACACCGACAGATTCTCCTACGCGCACGGTCTTTATGCATTTTGCATTTTAGCATCAAGTCGCCAGAAGGTACTAATTGCGTAATATCTGTAAGTACCATTTGTGATATCTTTAACTAAATTGCTAGTAGAAACTAATTCTATACAATTTATTTCAGTGAGTACCAGGTTATATCCTAAAGATGACTTACCTGAAGAAGTCAATGTCCTTCCGTACGATGTCGTAGGAAGCCACAATCAGGTTGAAGTTCTTCACATGGCTGCGTAGCCGCTCACGCTCCACCGGCGGGCCCACGTACTGCAGCGGCTTTAGATACTTGCTGGAGATGAACTTGTTTACTTCGAACACCCAGTGCCCTGGAAAAAATAAAATAATTGTATTTTTTTTTGGAATAAGGAGAGAAATTAGTATAGGGAGAAGACGGGAACAGTGGTTCAGTTCGAACAGTGGCTCAGTCGCTCAAATATAGCTCTATGATGTGGCACCCTCGCGTGCTATAATAATCATTGCTCATCCATTTGAATTTGTTCGATTACTGAATGTTTCTGCTGTATATTAGCAGGCAGGCAAATGACTATTTGCTTCTCTCGTGTAGAAATTAGGTAAAGTAAGCCATTTATTAACTCACATTTATAGACGGGTCTATCGCGAATTTATTTTATATTACCTTTGTTTACCCGTCTATAAATGTGAGTTAATCTGTGAGTAAGCCATTGTTCCCGCCTTAGCCCTAACCTAAGATAGCGCATTAGGGTGGTATTCCACCTATCCAATTTCTTTGTTCAATGTGTATTGCGTCTCACATTTTGCTTTAATAAGAGAGTGAGACGCACTGACATTGGACAAAGAAATTGGACAGATGGAATACCACCCTTACGGACGAAAGAATCGCCTCCCGCCGCGGGGCGCGCTCGGCATGCGAGGAGGCCACCACTAGACTGTAGCGTCTTGCCCAGACCCATGTCGTCGGAGAGCACGCCTTGTAGTTTGTATCCGTTGAGGACGCGTAGCCAGTGAACGCACGAGAGACTGTCGCGGTGGACAGAGGATCAAAGGCTGAAATGAGTATGTAGTGATTATTTACCTGTGAGCGTGGGCGGGCAGACTACAAGACTAGGCGCGTCGTGGTCGCGGCGCGCGGCGCGCTCGGCGTGCGAGGACGCCACCACCACGATGGACTGCAGCGTCTTGCCCAGACCCATGTCGTCGCACAGCACGCCGTGCAGTCTGTACTCATTGAGGAAGCGTAGCCAGTTCACGCCCGCCTGAAATGATATATTCGTTAGTCAAAATAAACACGATTTCGTATGTTAAAAAGAGATGCATAAGAAGTCGAATCTGATCTCGACGATCGCACGATTATGTCAACAGTCTTAACGTCAAATGTAAATACATAAAGCATTACCGACCCTGAACGCAGTCTTGACGCAACAGAACGGAACGCAAATCAAACATCATGGTTTTTTACCAACCAGCAATGTAAGTCGGATGACTGACTTCCTAGTAACTCTTGAGCGGAGCGAGGATCCAACAGCTGGTCGGAAGTGCTTGTCATTAATTCTTTCAACCGACTACATACCTACATCAGCACAGCAGCCACAGGCACAGGGACTTTATAATCCTGGATGGAGCGCGGATTGAACAGTTGATTGAAGAAGCGCTTGTCGCTAAGCCGCCTCGCCCGTAGTTCTGAAGACAGGCCTTCCTGCTCGGCCATCTAGCGACATTGTTCACTGACCTGCTGGTAGCTCCTTAGTTCAGCAACCACAGGCACAGGGACTTTATAATCCTGGATGGAGCGAGGATTGAACAGTTGATCGATAAAGCGCTTGTCGCTAAGCCGCCGTGCCCGTAGTTCTGTAGATAAGCCCTCTGGTTCGGGCGCAGCGCCGTCTAGTGACATGAGTTGGATAACTAACCTGCTGATAGCTCCTTAGTTCTGCAGCCACAGGCACTGGTACTTTGTAGTCTTGAATAGAGCGAGGATTGAACAGTTGATCGAAAAAGCGCTTGTCGCTAAGCCGCCGTGCCCGTAGTTCTGTAGATAAGCCCTCTGGTTCGGGCGCAGCGCCGTCTAGTGACATGAGTTGGATAACTAACCTGCTGATAGCTCCTTAGTTCTGCAGCCACAGGCACTGGTACTTTGTAGTCTTGAATAGAGCGAGGATTGAACAGTTGATCGATAAAGCGCTTGTCGCTAAGCCGCCGTGCCCGTAGTTCTGTAGATAAGCCCTCTGGTTCGGGCGCAGCGCCGTCTAGTGACATGAGTTGGATAACTAACCTGCTGATAGCTCCTTAGTTCTGCAGCCACAGGCACTGGTACTTTGTAGTCTTGAATAGAGCGAGGATTGAACAGTTGATCGAAAAAGCGCTTGTCGCTAAGCCGCCGTGCCCATAGTTCTGTAGATAAGCCCTCTGGTTCGGGCGCAGCGCCGTCTAGTGACATGAGTTGGATAACTAACCTGCTGATAGCTCCTTAGTTCTGCAGCCACAGGCACTGGTACTTTGTAGTCTTGAATAGAGCGAGGATTGAACAGTTGATCGATAAAGCGCTTGTCGCTAAGCCGCCGTGCCCGTAGTTCTGTAGATAAGCCCTCTGGTTCGGGCGCAGCGCCGTCTAGTGACATGAGTTGGATAACTAACCTGCTGATAGCTCCTTAGTTCTGCAGCCACAGGCACTGGTACTTTGTAGTCTTGAATAGAGCGAGGATTGAACAGTTGATCGAAAAAGCGCTTGTCGCTAAGCCGCCGTGCCCATAGTTCTGTAGATAAGCCCTCTGGTTCGGGCGCAGCGCCGTCTAGTGACATGAGTTGGATAACTAACCTGCTGATAGCTCCTTAGTTCTGCAGCCACAGGCACTGGTACTTTGTAGTCTTGAATAGAGCGAGGATTGAACAGTTGATCGATAAAGCGCTTGTCGCTAAGCCGCCGTGCCCGTAGTTCTGTAGATAAGCCCTCTGGTTCGGGCGCAGCGCCGTCTAGTGACATGAGTTGGATAACTAACCTGCTGATAGCTCCTTAGTTCTGCAGCCACAGGCACTGGTACTTTGTAGTCTTGAATAGAGCGAGGATTGAACAGTTGATCGAAAAAGCGCTTGTCGCTAAGCCGCCGTGCCCGTAGTTCTGTAGATAAGCCCTCTGGTTCGGGCGCAGCGCCGTCTAGTGACATGAGTTGGATAACTAACCTGCTGATAGCTCCTTAGTTCTGCAGCCACAGGCACTGGTACTTTGTAGTCTTGAATAGAGCGAGGATTGAACAGTTGATCGATAAAGCGCTTGTCGCTAAGCCGCCGTGCCCGTAGTTCTGTAGATAAGCCCTCTGGTTCGGGCGCAGCGCCGTCTAGTGACATGAGTTGGATAACTAACCTGCTGATAGCTCCTTAGTTCTGCAGCCACAGGCACTGGTACTTTGTAGTCTTGAATAGAGCGAGGATTGAACAGTTGATCGAAAAAGCGCTTGTCGCTAAGCCGCCGTGCCCATAGTTCTGTAGATAAGCCCTCTGGTTCGGGCGCAGCGCCGTCTAGTGACATGAGTTGGATAACTAACCTGCTGATAGCTCCTTAGTTCTGCAGCCACAGGCACTGGTACTTTGTAGTCTTGAATAGAGCGAGGATTGAACAGTTGATCCAGAAAGCGCTTGTCGCTAAGCCGCCGTGTCCGTAGTTCTGGAGATAACCCTTCTGGTTCGGGCGCAGCGCCGTCTAGTGGCATGAGCTGTATGAGGGAAGCGAAGCAGCGAGTGGACATCACGCGGACGGCTTCGCAGTGATCGCTCATACGACCTACGAGTAATAAGAAATGTGTTCATTTTTTATTGCAGCGTTATGATATCAGAATGATTTTGCATTTGCACACTTAGACTCAACAGTTTGACAAGATAAAATTTCAAAATTGAGCATCTTGCATTGGAATTAAGACGAGACGACGACCAGTCTAGACTAATGGGTAGTGACCCTGCCTATGAAGCTAATAGTCATCCTTCAAATCCTGGTAAGGACATTTATTTGTGTGATGAGATGAGAACGGATATTTGTTCCTGAGTCATAGATGTAAGATAGATGTATATACATGTGTTGTATTTAAGTATTTATATTATGTGTTCCGTACTCTACGTCAGAGATGTTCATTGAGAGAGTAACGCGATCGGTGACCGACAGATGCCGCTAGCGTCTTTGTAGTCGCTCCGCCCCACGCCGTGACGTTGTTCCGCTTCCCCTCCCTGCAAACCGTTGCTCGCTTCCCGCGACTCGCCGCCACCATGTCTTTGTTTCGTCGACCGTCTGACCGATGGTCCGCAAATATTTTTTTTGCGTATATTTTTGCAGCATGGTGTTTTAACATTTCCGATCCAAAGCTCGGTCGATTAAATAGTGAGATATAGCAGAGATCGCTACTACATATTAGTCTTTTGGCGGTCTCGCGATCGAAGTCATCGAACGGTGCTTCTCGATTCTACCCACTTTTTCTTGCTAAATTAATTTTCACATTCCATGCTGCTAAAATCGTTACCGAAGCGGGCCGCCACGATGGGTCCTCGCCTCACGCACCAGCGCCTCCCGAACCAGTGGCGGCCGCCATGATAGCGCCGCCCGGTCTCACGCAGTGGTGCCTCCCGAGCCGGCCGCCACGATGGCGCCTCTAGCTTCACGCACCGGCGCCTCCTGAGCGGCGGCGGTTGCCATGATGGCACCGACAATCACGTCGATGCTGTCCACCGATGCTGCAACCACGACGATGTCGTCCCTTGCAATGGCGCCCATGTTCTGTTCGCAAGAATACCACCGCGAACTTACCTGCCGCCGATGCTGCCCACCAAGCTGCGCTGGGCGCCACAGTATCAGTTTTGTCCTGTCCACGTGGTCCCATTGAGGTACGCAGGCGCCTATAGCTATAGCACGAACAGACCGCTAAGCTCTTGGTTTCGTTTAAGGAATCCTCCGGCGACGGCAGACAAGGTCGTAAGGAGCCTCGTCCTAGCGTGGCTCGACTGCCCGGAGTTGAAAGCGGTAAGATATGTCGATACTCAGAGGAAAATACGTCGTGTTCCCGGGCTTCATAAAGGTGCTGATCGACGTGGGGCCGTGCCGCTTCGAGGTTCCTACGACTTCTCGAGGCCATGGAGTGATCCAACCGAAGAACAGCTAGCGACAAGGCCCTGTGCGACCGCCCAAAACCGAGGTGAAAGGCATCGAAAAGGTCTGCAGACTTCACATAATTATCTCTGCTTGCCCGCGCTCTCCAGCTTAAGTTCCGTCTTACAAAGACGAACTCGTGCGCCAAGCCCCTAATAAACAAAATGGGACAAATAAACCCGCTGCGCCTGAACAAGCTTGAGTTTCCGGTGCTAAGAGAGAGGGGCCAGGAGGACTCCAGCAGTTTCCATCTGTCTGTCTTCGACTTTATCGAAACAGTTTTGATACGCAAGCGCCAAAATCGATTTTAGACTTGATTTCATTAGTTCGATTTCCTTAAAAGCATGCTACCATACCCCTATACTATCTCGATATAGGGTGTTTCTTCGGGTAAAGCGAATTAGACTATCACGCTCCTAGACATCACGTGGGACACGCGGCACAACACCCCGATTGATAGTTTTCTTTTTCGCGACATACAGGCCTGCCTTGCTGCCGAGTTTCTCGCAGAAATGAGACTCAATGCCTCCTGTTCAGTCTCAAACTCGCAAACTTTAGTTCATGGAGGAAGGTGACACCTTCGCAGTCCACAGCAACACGAAGCTGCCGAAAGCCTCGCGCCACTTCCTTCCTCATCTTATGCAAGCAGTCCGTTACAGCCTCCAATATTGGTAGACAATGTACGAGGTAAGGCCCTTACAGTGAAGAGTAACCGTTAACGGGCCACATCTGCAGCGCTGACGACAGAAGTGTAAACATACAACCGCACCACTACAGTATACATAAAACGACGGCGACACTACATCCCCTCCGTTACCACGGCTGTCGCAAAAACTGCTGATGCCAGCAGATCGTCTACAGGTCGCGCTGGTTCCTTGCTACTTACTAGGTCGGTACAACCCCCGAGGGCGACGGTTTATCAAGAAGTCACTGCGCGCCCGAGTGGCAGCTACGCCCAGAAGCCGCCGAGACTATCTGCGCCTGATAGGCGCCTTGTTGGCCAGCCTCCGATTTCGAGAGCCTTCGCACTGTGTCACGGTATTTCTTAACAGACTCTTTGAACTGCTACCACTTCGCTTCTGGCAGCTGCCGGTGATACGACTTGGTATGGATGTCTCCACCTCCCAGCCTAGTCTGTTACCTGTGACGGCGTGATAAGGAGAGTCTTCACGCAGCTGTGGTAAGCTTGCAATTTACTGGCGGTCCTAGTGAACAAAGCGTCAGACCGCCCTCCCTTAAGAGTCAACGACCTTAAGAATGAGGCGTAGATCCTGTCAGATAGGACGCTCCAACACCGAGCTGGCCGGATCAGAAGTGACGTCCGCTGTGATGTACCTACTGGCGTGACTGGCGCATGCATGCAACATGCCAAGGGCTAACGCTACATAGCGAACGAGACGCAACTCTCTAGGCCGCCTGTACGCCCACAATGTAGAAATGGTCTTCATGGTGCATCAAAAATAAGATCGACTGCCAGGTACCTCTAATATCCAGTGAAGTAGCGAACTATCTCAGACATATATTTATATTGCCCATGTTAGCTTTCAGAACGAGACTTGTTCATAAGCCTGTAACAAGCGCTGTATGTGAACCACTATCGGACACTATGCCTTCTTCCAACGCCATTAATAGCGAGACCAGCGCCTCCCAAACCACCAGCTTGGGACGCGAGAAATCTACTTGCCCTAATTTGAATAGCCCTACAACGTACCTATATAGAAGAGCTGCCGTATTTTTACTGTTAGCATCAGGCCGCAGGGTCAATGACCTTATAGTCTACTATACTGTAGCCCGGGCAATTACATAGATAACGTTCACGCTATTATTTTATGTCCGAAATTCGGCTCTAAACCAGATAACGTGTCTTACCGATTGGACTCTTAGAAGCTCCGGAATAAAGTATAGACCCAGTAAGTAGGTAGTCTGGGTACGTCAACTTGTGAGAATTACACAAAATGTTAGGGGACACTGCGCTTTCAGCCACAGTCTCATCCAAGCCGACCTCGCTTAAGATTTCTTTCGATCCACGATGTACTTAATCACTAAATTGGCTGGAAATCTATCCAATTAGCGATATTTTGGCTTAAGTTAATTGGGAACATGACTCTCCTTTAGACCATTCTATCGCCGAGATTCTGCGGATCGGATGCGATTTCGAATGAGAAATCTCTCAAACCAGTTTAACGTCAGATTCGAACCTGGGATTACAATTTAAATTCACAATTTCCTGTAATGCATCATTATAACGAGTCACTAATGATTTCATGGGTTGCAATAAGGCGTATATATTTATTCTTTCTCTGAGTTCCATGACAGTAGGTGTAGCCCTAACGCTTGCACGCCCGCTGACTCGCCACCAGGAGATAATAAACAGGTCTCAATGAACATCTCTGACGTAGAGTACGGAACACATAATATAAAAATTTAACCTTCCAATAAAATTGATATTATGTTTCCTTCTACGTCAGAGATGTGAGTAATGACTTCCTGGCAGGCTACTAGGCTACTTTTATGCCGACGGTACTTCTCCTCAACAATGACATGGTGGCGGCGAGTCGCGGGAAGCGAGCAACGGTTTGCAGGGAGGGGAAGCGGAACAACGTCACGGCGTGGGGCGGAGCGACTACAAAGACGCTAGCGGCATCTGTCGGTCACCGATCGCGTTACTCTCTCAATGAACATCTCTGACGTAGAAGGAAACATAATATCAATTTTATTGGAAGGTAAAATTTTTATATTATCTTGAGAAGTCACAAGCCTTATTGAAGTTACTGTAGGCCATAGCCAGTTCGTGTAAAAAATTGCACGCATGTGAATAAAATCATGTCTATTTACCTAATAGAGGTATGACGAGCAATGCTATGTAGGGCACCACTTGCAGTTGCAATGCTTCGACAACCCTGGACAGAGCCTCGGCGCTGCCGCAGCGGACGCGGACGGCGCTCATGTCACTCAGGGCTGGCACCAGCTGCAATATTCATATTATGTTAGGATCGTATCGTATCGATACATGGTGGAAGGTAGAAAATTTGTAAATATTTTGGAGAATATTTAGGTAAGGGAAATATTTTCCAATTTGGTAAATTTTCTCCTGTTCAGACTCTTAAAAAATATTTTGTATTTTACATTTATGGTGTTAAAGCAGAGTGCGGGTGTAGCAATTAATTAGCGATGAATAATGCGGCTTTGAATATTTGTAACCAAAGTGAACGTGTTCGTGCTTTCATAATAGGAGTGAAAGAGACATTTGTCTCGTACATGGAAGCGCGCGACGCGCTATCGCTCTCAAGGTAAATAGAGGATCGAGTGACAGGAGAGGTGACAGGAGAGGTGATCGGTAGGCTACTTAGGCCTAAATGGCCTCCAAGATCCAACAGCTGTGACATTAACATTAAACAATAAATTAGATACAGGAAGCCACTTCCAGGGAGGAACTCACAGGTAGCGACATGACAATAGTTATTTGTTTTACAAGGGGGCAAAGTTGTTGTTTAACCGCTCGTGCTAATATTGATACCCGAGTAAGCGAAAGATTCTAAAATTGAACCACGAGCGTAGCGAGTGGTTCGAGAAGTGGAATCTTGAGCGTTGCGAGGGTTTCAAAGCACGAGGGTTAAACAAAATTTGCCCTCGAGTGAAACACAAAATTTTTCACCACACCAACCCGAAGCAAATATTAAATGTAAAATATCAAACAAAATCAAACTAAATCAAATCCAAATGAATGTTATTAAATATTTATCTTCCAAAATCATCATTTAAAAGTCAATCCTACCAGCAAACATAAGAAAAAAACTCTAAATTTGCATTTCATTACTTTGCCTCACATGTGAATAAAATGCAACTTTGCTATCAGTTTTTGAAGTGCAAAGTAAGCCTTTCCGAGCTGGTGTGGTGAAAACGAAGTAACTTACATCTTTGACAACGGTAGCCATGACTCGGTGCGGGTCTCGGCGCGCCATGGCGGCGAGCGCGCGCGCCGCCATGTGGCGCACGGCCGTGTGCGCGTGCCGCGCCAGCCGCGCGCACGCGCCCGGCCCCAGCCACTTATAGGAACTCACAGGGAGCGACATGACAAGCGAAGTAACTTACATCTTTGACAACGGTAGCCATGACTCGGTGCGGGTCTCGGCGCGCCATGGCGGCGAGCGCGCGCGCCGCCATGTGGCGCACGGCCGTGTGCGCGTGCCGCGCCAGCCGCGCGCACGCGCCCGGCCCCAGCCACTTATAGGAACTCACAGGGAGCGACATGACAAGCGAAGTAACTTACATCTTTGACAACGGTAGCCATGACTCGGTGCGGGTCTCGGCGCGCCATGGCGGCGAGCGCGCGCGCCGCCTTGTGGCGCACGGCCGTGTGCGCGTGCCGCGCCAGCCGCGCGCACGCGCCCGGCCCCAGCCACTTATAGGAACTCACAGGGAGCGACATGACAAGCGAAGTAACTTACATCTTTGACAACGGTAGCCATGACTCGGTGCGGGTCTCGGCGCGCCATGGCGGCGAGCGCGCGCGCCGCCATGTGGCGCACGGCCGTGTGCGCGTGCCGCGCCAGCCGCGCGCACGCGCCCGGCCCCAGCCACTTATAGGAACTCACAGGGAGCGACATGACAAGCGAAGTAACTTACATCTTTGACAACGGTAGCCATGACTCGGTGCGGGTCTCGGCGCGCCATGGCGGCGAGCGCGCGCGCCGCCATGTGGCGCACGGCCGTGTGCGCGTGCCGCGCCAGCCGCGCGCACGCGCCCGGCCCCAGCCACTTATAGGAACTCACAGGGAGCGACATGACAAGCGAAGTAACTTACATCTTTGACAACGGTAGCCATGACTCGGTGCGGGTCTCGGCGCGCCATGGCGGCGAGCGCGCGCGCCGCCATGTGGCGCACGGCCGTGTGCGCGTGCCGCGCCAGCCGCGCGCACGCGCCCGGCCCCAGCCACTTATAGGAACTCACAGGGAGCGACATGACAAGCGAAGTAACTTACATCTTTGACAACGGTAGCCATGACTCGGTGCGGGTCTCGGCGCGCCATGGCGGCGAGCGCGCGCGCCGCCATGTGGCGCACGGCCGTGTGCGCGTGCCGCGCCAGCCGCGCGCACGCGCCCGGCCCCAGCCACTTATAGGAACTCACAGGGAGCGACATGACAAGCGAAGTAACTTACATCTTTGACAACGGTAGCCATGACTCGGTGCGGGTCTCGGCGCGCCATGGCGGCGAGCGCGCGCGCCGCCATGTGGCGCACGGCCGTGTGCGCGTGCCGCGCCAGCCGCGCGCACGCGCCCGGCCCCAGCCACTTATAGGAACTCACAGGGAGCGACATGACAAGCGAAGTAACTTACATCTTTGACAACGGTAGCCATGACTCGGTGCGGGTCTCGGCGCGCCATGGCGGCGAGCGCGCGCGCCGCCATGTGGCGCACGGCCGTGTGCGCGTGCCGCGCCAGCCGCGCGCACGCGCCCGGCCCGAGCCGGGCCGTCTCCCAGGCGAGGGGCGCCAGCGACGAGCACACCGCTTCGAATACTTGCAGGCGGGAGATTAGCTCTTCGGAGGCTTCTACGTCGACGCTTTCCAGCTCTGAAACGACATAAAGTTGTTCGTTTAGAAACGAACCGTGATCTTCATACGAAAATCGACGTCGGTCCGACGAAATTCGGGTGAAAAAGACGAGTAGTACAAACTTCGAATTTCCGTTTCTGCATTGACAGACGCCTCACACTTTATAGTTCCGCATTTATAATACGTGTAATAAAAAATAAGAGATCCTTTTTTTGCAAAAACCTCTACAACTTTATTCATCCCATATCGTCATTTAACCATACCCAAAATTCTGCAATCATATATGTGTGCGTCAGTGTCTAATTAAGGAGTAAATATCTGGGACACCGAACTTTGCTCGGAAAACATATAAAAACTCAAAAATGCGCATTTTCCCAAAGTGAAGACTACTAGATCACTCAGACTCAAAAAAGCATCGAAATCCCCCATATACCAAATTTCATCGAAATCGTTAGAGCCGTTTCCGAGATCCCCGAATTATATATACATATAAATAAATAAATATACAAGAATTGCTCGTTTAAAGGTATTACATCAAAAAATAATAATGAAACTACCACTTACCACTGTCAGTCATGACATTCGCGAACGGTTCCGTGATGAACTCCCAAAGTTTCGGTAATTTCTCCGGCAGCTCGTCGCCGAAGTATCTCGTGAGACTAGTGAAGGCTAGCGTCGCCCCTCTTCGTTGAATGCGAAGTTTTTTCCGGTTCTGTTGAAAAACATTCACTTAAGAACTTATTTTGTTTTAACCCACTGTAAGTGATACAAGTGTGCTACGTTGGTCATTACACTCGAGTGACTCGAGGTGATAATGTGCGCAATAAGAAAGCCGATGTGCACACACGTTTCATACAACGTTTTGGGATGCAAAGGAGATCGGTCTGCACAAACGTTAATCGCCCGATGCAAACGCCTCGATTTGGATCAGCCTGTTGCCTCTCCCGGCGGAAACGCCTCGCCAAACCGAGAGAGAGAGGCATCTACTTACCTGTACACGGTGGCTAAAAAACGAAATGGCATTCCCGTTGCTAGGGAGGTTTTGGGATTATACTGAGCAAATTATACTATGGAACCAACCCTGAAAAAAAAATATTTACCCTCCCATAGAAAATTAACCACCCAAAATGTATGAAATAGCCAAATTTTTTTTCGCGATTTCGGGGTTGGTCTCATAGTAAAAGTTGCTCAGTATAATCCCAAAACCTCTCTGACATCGGAAATGCAGTTATTTTTTAGCCACCCTATATATACTCTGACAAGCAATTGCCGTCAGTAGAAAAGAGCGGCAAATTTAAAAAATGTAGGCGCGAAGGGTTATCGTACCATAGAAAATTTTAATTTCGCGACTTTTCCTACTGACAAAACTAATGGGTAATTTAACCTCTTCGACGCCGTGTCAAACACAAAAGCTGTCACTCAGACGCCACGTCACTGAAGTGTCAAAACTGAAATTGAACTTTATGCATATACTTGTAGGTCTATGTTGCTCTAGAATGTGTTGTGTGTTGAATGGTACCTCGTCCTCTCGGTCGTGCAGGATGTCGAGCGGCACGTCGGACACGGCGTGGTGCTGCGGCGGCCGGCCGCGGCGGGGGGTCACCTTCACCGCCGCTCACTGCTGCTCCCATAGGGTCAGTATACCGACGTACGAGTCCACTACGGAGAGATAAAGAATGTGTTGTGTGTTGGATGGTACCTCGTCCTCTCGGTCGTGCAGGATGTCGAGCGGCACGTCGGGCACGGCGTGGTGCTGCGGCGGCCGGCCGCGGCGGGGGGTCACCTTCACCGCCGCTCACTGCTGCTCCCATAGGGTCAGTATACCCACGTACGAGTCCACTACGGAGAGATAAAGAATGTGTTGTGTGTTGGAAGGTACCTCGTCCTCGCGGTCGTGCAGGATGTCGAGCGGCACGTCGGGCACGGCGTGGTGCTGCGGCGGCCGGCCGCGGCGGGGGGTCACCTTCACCGCCGCTCTGTGCTGCTCCCATAGGGTCAGTATACCCACGTACGAGTCCACTACGGAGAGATAAAGAATGTGTTGTGTGTTGGAAGGTACCTCGTCCTCGCGGTCGTGCAGGATGTCGAGCGGCACGTCGGGCACGGCGTGGTGCTGCGGCGGGGAGTCACCTTCACCTTCACCGCCGCTCGCTGCTGCTCCCATAGAGTCAGTATACCGTCGTACAAGTCATCTACGGAGAGATAAAGAATGTGTTGTGTGTTGGATGGTACCTCGTCCTCGCGGTCGTGCAGGATGTCGGGCGGCACGTCGGGCACGGCGTGGTGCTGCGGCGGCCGGCCGCGGCGGGGGGTCACCTTCACCGCCGCTCACTGCTGCTCCCATAGGGTCAGTATACCGACGTACGAGTCCACTACGGAGAGATAAAGAATGTGTTGGGTGTTGGATGGTACCTCGTCCTCTCGGTCGTGCAGGATGTCGGGCGGCACGTCGGGCACGGCGTGGTGCTGCGGCGGCCGGCCGCGGCGGGGGGTCACCTTCACCGCCGCTCGCTGCTGCTCCCATAGGGTCAGTATACCCACGTACGAGTCCACTACGGAGAGATAAATAAAATGAAAATTTGTTATAAATCCTCTTGATATCTAACTTTATAAATATCTTCTTATAACCACCAATATTGTCCCAAATAAAAGGATCATATAACATTAAGATTATGACGAAACTTATGCTTCATGTGCAATAAGGACCTTTCTATTAGAATTTCTGTTGGAATTTCAGATAAAAAGGACCTTATTTCATTTGAAGCGTAACGACCCTTCTATGATGGATGGCCATACATGAGTATCTGTCCGTAAGCAATTCTATGTAGGCAATACCATTTAATCTGTGACAGGAGACCTCATGAGAAAGAGATGGCGGGACTACCTGGACGCATTCCAGCGGGATTGGCGGGATCTTGCTCAGCACAGGGAGTATTGGAAAGGAAGACGGGAGGCCTTTGCCCAGCAGTGGGACACACACATAGGATATTAAAAAAAAAAGGAGACCTCATCAGTAGCTTATTGTTTAGTGTAGAAATGATTTTACAGTATAATTAACTTACTAGTGGGTCCATGCAACGCCCTTTCCGCCTTGCCCTCCGCCCCGCTGTCGCCACTACCAGAGTCTCCATTCTCGTCCGTGTTTTCGGTCAAAGATACGTGCGGCGTGAACTCAGGGTCACATCTGTAAAGTGATGTCTGTTTAGGAAAACACACAACAAAGCAAAAATATAAACTAAGTTAAATATTAGGGATATTCTAACACACATTAACTAAGAATATGCAAAGTAAGTGTTGTAAGTACTGAATGATAATACATTAAACTCCTAGAAAAAGGCACAAATATATATAAATAAATATAATTATTAAGTGGCCATTCGATACGAAGGACTTTCTTTCTCTGATTGACTGATTTCTGTTGATTAAAAAAACTGCAATTATTGCCAAACTGCAAAGTTAGAGGGGAGTCTGTTTAGAAGGCTTCATACTAACCTCAGAAACGCCTTCAAGTTGTGCAATATCTTGTTATTAGGACTAGGCTCGCGGCACACCAGACGCGACGCCAGCGCTGCCAGCGACTCCGCGGACTGCGCCTGCAGTTCCTCCCACATCTCCTTCTTTATGCTCTCCATTAGGGGTCTCACCACTGGGTTCAACTTCTCTGGTAACGAGTTTAGACTAGCACAAGCGCCAGCTAAAGCTGCCTGTACTGAAATGTTTAGAATAGTCTGTTCTGCCGCGCATTGGTTCACGGCGGTTTGGAGATTCTTTCGACGCTCCTCTAACGTCGTAACGACCCGTTTCAGTTTTAGAGACGCCACCATAGGCTCTGTGACTGTTGTCATGTGAATAACTTGCTCGAGACGGATGATGTTGTTGAATTCTTCGCCGTCTACTGGTAGTTTATAGTGTTTCATCATTGCTAGTAAATCTCTAGCTTCTTGAAGTATTCTGTTGCAGTTTAAAGCCACTTCATCGTAGTATAGCGCTTGGTTGAGAGACGAGTGTAAAGTTATTGTTAGTGGGGGTGGAGCTAGTCGACTTATTGGATCGTCGGTGATGTCGTCTCGTTTTTCTCCGAATATCGGAGGGGGAAAGAGATTGTGGTGTAAGGAGCGTCGCGCCCACGCGGAGACTACTAGACCCGCTACCAGCCGCTGCAGCGCGCTCGACGATCTCAAATGCACTAACAATACTTTTACGAAGCAGTCTATAGGGCTTTCGTCTTCAGGTTTGTACTCGATACCGGGAGCCGGTTGTACTAGATAACAGGACAGATATCCTAGTATCTCTGCAGCGAGGCAGCGCGCTCGAGTTACATTCTTATCACGTACGCAGGTAGGTTGAGATTCGCTTCCACCGAGGAACCATTTTTGATTAGGCCTCGCCTCAGGCGGCAAGCCCTCTCCTAATTGGCTCGGTTTTGTCGGTGCCCGCTTTTCTTTAGTTGGCGGCTGAAGTAAAAGATTGGGTGCTATAGGTAATCTGGCCGGCTGCATGGCGAGGCATAGCCAGGTAGCCAGCACCGGGCAGGCAGCAACTAAAACTACTCCTAGCGGCGCGTAGCGGAGGAGATTCTCCCAAACTTGCACGGCGATCATCTGTATATCGCCGACGTGCTCAAACAAAATTCTTTGGTAAACGTGTCTCATAGCCTCTTGTAGTAGTTCAGGGGTCCACATTAAATATTGGACGCCGTTTATTGGTTTCACCTCTCCATTGCTGGACTCGCCGTTGCCATTCGTGTCCGGAGCCTTAACCTCTGTGACTAGCGGTCTCGTGAGAGTCCTCAGTGTTTGGAGGGAAGCTTTTCTGACCGAGCTGGTGGAGTGGTCTAAATACGGCCAAAGCCTTGGCAGTACGTCGGCCAAGTCGATGGGGTGAAGGAGTTTGGCCGCTTGCGGCATGGCCATTAGAGAAGCCAACAATGCCATGTAGGAATTGGCAGGCGAAGCAAGGTCATCCTGAAATGGAAGCTTTATTGTTATATTCATAATTCATAATCATTTTAAAAAAGTCACACAAATACTTCGGTGGGGAGAGTAGCTTTGATTGTTAAGTTTGAGTCTGCTAAATTGGACCAGCAAAGGATTAAAATGTTGTAATAACTCTAAGCATCACCATTTTCACCATCTCACTAACTCAGGATTAACCGGTTAAACCTGGAGTTACCATGGTTACTAGTACAATTTGTGTTTTGTACAATAAAGAGTTTATTCATACATACATACATTAGACACTGGGTTAACGGTTTAACCGGTTAACGGGTTTAACGGGTTAGTGAGATGGTGCAAGTGGCGCTTAAAGTCGGGCCACGTTAAGTTTTCATGTAAATTGCTACGTCAAGTATAGAGCTTCTATTGGATACGTAGGTATGTAATGCATGTAATGCAAGACAGGTTACCTGGTCATGCAGTGTAACGTAGACATTTTCTTAAATTTTAAATTAATATTTTTGGGTTGAATTCCTTTTCTTATTTCGATGATTTTAACAATATCCCAAACTAACTCGATTGGTTGCACTTATTTGCATAATCTGTTGCATTCAGATGCACCTCTTTATGCTTATCTGTTGTCGGGGTTGTCATACGAGTAAAAATAATTAAAACTTGAGATATTTAGGTTGTCACTCCAGGAAAAGTTTGTATGATTTAGATATGTTTTTTAGGTAAGAGAGAATTTAGATGTTAAATAAAACAGGAATTACAGACTCCAAAAAGGGGGCTCTGAAATGAAACTTTATTAGATTTATTGATAAAATATATTTCTTAGGCTCAGGAGTGAATTGTTAAATAAATCAGTCAGAATTTTCGTAGGATTTGTGTCTTCAAGGGATTGGCACCCTACTTTTGTTTTGGCCTTTTGTACTCAACATATGAGGAGGTCATTTTGAGATGACATGCACTTTTGATGTGTGGACCCCTCCGGGGACGCACGCTCGCATGAGTACTATTTGTGGTGAGACCACACATTCGCCATGTTGGTCGAAATGCTGGAAGCAGCTCGAGTCCTTCGGTGTGCTCCACTGAGTAAGTACAAATGGAATTTAGGTGTGATCAACTCCACAATGGCGCGAAACGTTGTGGGTTCGTCCTTAACCAGGTTTTTGGTTCTTTACAGAGTTGACTCCTGCTCGAGGGTTGGGAGTGCTCCGCCAGAAGTCCTAACAGCTTCCAGTGCGGTGAGCTAAATTTCCAATTGTTTCATATTTTCTTTAGCGGCCATTAAGGCGTCGGCTAATGTATCCATTTCTCGGTTTACAGGAGCCGGGAGCTTGTGAATTTTTTTGGAAGAGCTTTCGATTTCTTTTGGAATTCATTTGAAGATGTTTAGAAGTTGTAATATGAGGCTGTGGGATCTGTACCACGCCATCTGCAGCGGCCGGCTCCAACCAGGTTAGCGGCCAGCTTCCCGGGGGAAGGCGAGTTCGCTCCCCGCTGCTGCAGTTCCAGCAGCAGTTTTTGAGGTCGGTCTGTTGCATAACTTTTGAGTGGCATTCGCCACCAACTACAAATTTAAAATGGTTAATTATGATTTAATTTTATTTAGTTTGAAGTTTTGAAAGTTCTGGTGCATAAAACTTAGGTATTTCGAAATTTAGTTTTTTAGTTTTTAATTAATGGGTGTAAACCCTTATAACTAGAACCTGTGAAGCGACCCAGCTTTACCACTGAGCATTTAACAGTAAATGATTAGATTAATAAAGTTTGTTAGATATAAATTTGTTTAATTGTTTCTCCTCCTAGCTTTCCTGCAGCAAGGTTTCCGTTTAGTCTTTTTAATTTATTTTGATTTAATTTTATTTTGTTAACATGGCTGTTTCCATTTTCCACAAGCCGGAGCTTTTCATTTATTATTTTACCCCCTTTCAAAACAGTTGTGTTACAATGGCGCCCAAGGATTTTCATGTTTCTAAATAATTACTTGCTGGAGGAAAAGCCTAGACTTATTTTTATGCACCAGAAAATCATTTTGTTTAACTCACCTTTTGTAGAGTATTTTGTTACATTGCAAAGATGTTTTAGGTATTGCATACCATAATTTGGGCATTTGCCTACATTTCTATTGAATTTTGTGCACAATTACATGTAATTTTTCTGAAAACGATTGAATTTTGTATGACACATTTTGAGGTTATAAAAATTTGCTGACTTGACAGATGTCAAAGCACATGTTGCATTTTTAGTCAATTTGGATACTATTTTGAAGTTTTGACACTAGTATTTCGTTTGGTTTCACATTTAACATTTTAATTTCAATTAAAAATAAAAATGTTGTATTTGATAACATAAAAAAAGAGAACACAATTTTGCCACTTGGGATCACATGTTATATTTGTATTTAGTTTAGAATTTCATATTTTAAGAGAAAGATTTGTGAATTTTAATAGAAACTTGTCACTTTATTATTTTTATATGTTTGCTGGAACTGCACTTTTTTTCAATAGTTTGTATATAAATTTTGTAACTTTTTACACAGAGATTTGTTTTGTATGGTTAAGCCTAAAGGCATAGTAATTTCACCACATACCAAGTATTGTTAAGGAAAACAATAGTTAACACAATTAACATAATTTAATTTCATTTTATTACACAGCACATTTGTTGTAAACATGAAGCACCAGAAATTTCAATGCAGTAGCATATTTAGTATATTAAAGTTGAAACGCACCACTCAATTTCACAGCTTATTGATAATAATTTATTTAGGAAGGTCAATGCCAATCAGGAGCTCATCCTAGGTCCAAGCAGCTGTGGAAGCAGTGTCGGCAATTTTGTTTTTCAGAGCTCTCTGCATAGCCGCAGGGGAACCAGTTTATTATAGAAGTATGGTCTGGCAGTAGTGTCCGGCAAGCTTCTTGTGGTGTTTCATAGTGATTTAAACTTCTGAAAGATTGAAGATATTCTTCTTTGGCGTGCTAGCATATTCAGTTCCAGAACAATTGACATCATTTAATTTTCAAAATTAGCAATTCCTGTGATCCGGCTGTCCAGTTGTGGAAATGGCTTGATGCTTTTTGTTTTTGTAGTGGTAATATATCCAAAGTCAGCACGGTTTTGATGTAATCTGTAACAATTTCACTTAAATTTTGAGGTATGCAATAAATTTTTGGTTAGTTTAGTTCATTTGGCTTTGCATTGACATTTAGTGTTTATTTTGAAGGGAGAGGGATAATCGTGTGAAATAAGATGTCTCCAGATCTCATAATTTAGTGTTTTACCTGTATTTTTGGTAGTTTTCGATTAACTCTGAGTCGAGTTTTGAGTCGCTGAAATCGACATTTATTTAGCGGTTTCGAGTTTTTAATGGTACTCCACACAACTTACGACTTGTGTTTCATATTAAATGGTAATTTTCCAAATATAGAATGGTATTTACAACCAAAATTTTACTCTTGTGATTTAGTTTAAAGTGCAAAGTAATTTTTTAATGCATAAAATTGTTTTTTAGGGTTCCGTACCTCAAAAGGAAAAAACGGAACCCTTATAGGATCACTCGTGCGTCTGTCTGTCTGTCTGTCTGTCTGTCTGTCCGTCTGTCACAGCCGATTTTTTCCGGAACTACTGGACCAATCAAGTTGAAATTTAGTACACATATGTAAGTTTGTGACCCAAATACGGACATGGAACGTAAACAAATGAATTTTAAACATGGGGGCAACTTTTGGGGGGTAAATGAAAAAATGAAAAAAATTTATTTTTCAAACTATATCATGTTACATATCAAATGAAAGAGCTTATTGTAAGGATCTCAAATATATATTTTTTATAATTTTCGAATAAACAGTTTAGAAGTTATTCAAGAAAATAGGCAAAAAATGACCATTCCCCCCCCCCTTATCTCCGAAACTACTAAGTCTTAAATTTTAAAAAAAATACATAAAATAGGTCTATACCTATAGATGACAGGAAAACCTATTAGAAATGTACAGTCAAGCGTGAGTCGCACTTAATTACAGTTTTTGATCCGACCCCTACGGATTTTTTAAAGAGATTTCACTCACGTTTCACATAAAAAATACATTGTTAACAGTGCCGGATTACTTAGAGTTGTAGTTTTCTTAGAGTAATTGGTGATAATTTTCTGATAAGATAATCATTTTAAATATTTAACGGTCTTACCTACTTACGAGTAATTGTAAGGTCAAATTAAAAATAATGTTTAAAAAAATATGTTAAATTGAGAGCTAGCTCAAAGTTTTTTGTGCTCGTCGACTTTAATGGTTGAATTAATAAAGACTTTGTAACCAATAAGCAAAACAAGCACGTGCTTACGGCACCATGTTCAGGGGGGGCACCAAAATGCCAGGTTGAAAAAGGTGAACAAATTTTAAAATTAGGGACAGACACATCGTTTTTACCACACGATTTTTTTAGCTGTCCAAAAGCTAATTTGCAAAAATAATGGCGCGTAATTCTTTGGGAAACAATCGGTCGCAGTAGAAGAGTCGTGATTACATGCATAGATTCGATTTCAACCCACTCTTTTGCGGTTCGGCGTTAGGTCTTATGCGAGGCCTTCTGCCTTACGGCAAAGTTGATCTTCTGCCTTAATTACACTTGGGCGTGGATCCAAATCCAAGCTTTCCTCTTTCGCACCTGGGCCTACTGCCTTTCTCACACTTCGCCAATTCAATTCCAAGCTCTCTGCTTTCTTGCATATTTTATGCATGAAAACAACCTCGCTGAGACCCTTAAATATCGAGCCCTATGCGAAGCTAGGCTGATAGAAAACTGTCCCATCCCTTCTCTGTATGAAATCCTGGATTCGCGCCTGGTTGGGACTATAACTAAAATTGCGTTTTTATATCGAAAAATTTTCGCGCTCGCTTCGCTCGCGTTTTCAATTACTTTATAAGGTGTGATAAAGGTGACATTCGGGTGGCGACTGCAGCAACATTACTCTGTTGCAACGTTACTGCTGCAGTACTGTCAACTTCCGTGATAAAATGATGTGACTGATTTCCATACTAAAAGTAAAAATGTACAACTGTCTATCATATTGCGTTTATATATCGAAAAATTTCCGCGCTCGCTTCGCTCGCGTTTCTATTACTTTCTAAGCTATGATAAAGGTGACATTCGGGTGGCGACTGCAACAGCATTAGGTACTCTGTTGCAACATTACTGCTGCGGCACTGTCAATTTTCGTGATAAAATGATGTGACTGATTTCCATTCTCAGCTGTAATGCGGCAATGAACTTCTCTCAATTTACCAAAAAATCAATGTAATCTTGATGACCCTAGGGAGAGGGGGCACCTAGAAATGCTTAGGGCATCAAAATATCTTAATCCGGCACTGATTGTTAAAAATTGTGTAATATACGGAACCCTTGGAACGCGAGTCCGACTCGCACTTGGCCGGTTTTTAAAACACAGAGACGTCACTAGGGTGCGTTCGGAAACGCGTAATTTTTAGTAATGTTTTCTTTATTTCGTAACGAGTTCGGCGTTTAAAAAAACGCTCGTTTTTTTTTAAAATGTGATTTTGAAATTTGTTTGAATATTGATATTTATTTAGTTAAATACAATATAGTTATTTTGGTTTAGAACGTTACGAGATTTGGTTTTAGTCAGGTTTTAGTACTCAAATTTAATGAGATAAATTAATTTGAAGTAATTTTTTTAATTCGGCCAAGATTTTAGTTTAAAATTTCGTTTTGAGATTTGGCGGGAATTTCGAATAAGGCTCGTGGCATGTTTTGGATTTTGACACAAGTTTTTGGTAGGTTTTCAATGAGGTGGTATTTTCCAAGGCCTCGCCTACACAAGAACGTTTAGTTTCACGGTTGTCTCGTTTGGAGTGTTGGGTATTATGGTAAAATATCCAATCACGACTTTATGCACGGTACGTGGTGAACAGCACTGACTGTATTCACTACAAATTTTGTTCGGGGATGGAAGAACGGGCTTTTTAGGACATATCGACCGCGGTACCCCTTTTGGTTTGGTACCTCTTTTTATCGTGTTGACGATCCAATGTGCCATTTTTGAAGGCGTTGGAACGGCACACGGTGTCTCCGCCACCTTTTTACGCCTGCTACCGCAATGCAAGTCAGCCAAATGGTTGAAGTTTTTTAGGTTTAGTGTGTTTTGAGAGTTTTGGGGAGTTATCCTTGGACGCACGATCCCTCGTCTTGTACCAGTCGTCGTGCCGCCAAGGACGACAAACCACTCACCTGCTATGTAATGTACCTCGTTTTGTTTAAGTATACCATATTTTCATATTTTTTGGTATGTTTTTTTTTTTGATTCCGGAGAGTTGGGGGGGACAGGTGTACCTCACCAACTCAAAGGGCCGTTTTGGATTTTTAGGGTTGTTTGATGATTGTTGTCTACCTGAAGGGTTGGGACAAACCTTAGTGTCCTCAACCGGTAGGGTTGCAACAAAGGTTTTCATTGAAGGCTTATGGTTAGTGGACTATAGGTTTCATTTCGCCCGGTCTAGCTGAGCTTTTTTGAGGAATGCTGAACATCGGTCCTGGCGGTTGGTTTTGGCTTTCTCAGCACAACAAGCTTTTATCGCGTTGTACTGGGAAGGCCAACGGTTTGTTTACGGGTTGGAAGGATAGACGGAGGTTTTTTTCTATGTGCAGTGCAGTTGGCCGCATAGTTTTTTTTTTCACCTTCCGTGGTGTTGACGTGGGTTCGAGATGTTGTTTAGATTTTTTTGTTCGGTCAGAACAGCAGTTTGTTTAGATTGATTAACGTTGGTATGATTTCACTTTTAGATTTTGGGTAGTTTGTTTGAGCATTTTTGGTAAGTTTGAATCTCGAAGTTGCGTCAGACCTTTTGTTGAGATTCTAGGTTTTCTAGATCAGTTTTTTGAGTAGATTAGTTTTCTGGCCCTCATTTTGTGTTAGTGGTGCAAGTCGCTGAGGACAGCGAGCGGTTCACCTACGTTGAACCTTAAAATCGGGGAGGGGGGTATTGTAACGTAGACATTTTCTTAAATTTTAAATTAATATTTTTGGGTTGAATTCCTTTTCTTATTTCGATGATTTTAACAATATCCCAAACTAACTCGATTGGTTGCACTTATTTGCATAATCTGTTGCATTCAGATGCACCTCTTTATGCTTATCTGTTGTCGGGGTTGTCATACGAGTAAAAATAATTAAAACTTGAGATATTTAGGTTGTCACTCCAGGAAAAGTTTGTATGATTTAGATATGTTTTTTAAGTAAGAGAGAATTTAGATGTTAAATAAAACAGGAATTACAGACTCCAAAAAGGGGGCTCTGAAATGAAACTTTATTAGATTTATTGATAAAATATATTTCTTAGGCTCAGGAGTGAATTGTTAAATAAATCAGTCAGAATTTTCGTAGGATTTGTGTCTTCAAGGGATTGGCACCCTACTTTTGTTTTGGCCTTTTGTACTCAACATATGAGGAGGTCATTTTGAGATGACATGCACTTTTGATGTGTGGACTCCTCCGGGGACGCACGCTCGCATGAGTACTATTTGTGGTGAGACCACACATTCGCCATGTTGGTCGAAATGCTGGAAGCAGCTCGAGTCCTTCGGTGTGCTCCACTGAGTAAGTACAAATGGAATTTAGGTGTGATCAACTCCACAATGGCGCGAAACGTTGTGGGTTCGTCCTTAACCAGGTTTTTGGTTCTTTACAGAGTTGACTCCTGCTCGAGGGTTGGGAGTGCTCCGCCAGAAGTCCTAACAGCTTCCAGTGCGGTGAGCTAAATTTCCAATTGTTTCATATTTTCTTTAGCGGCCATTAAGGCGTCGGCTAATGTATCCATTTCTCGGTTTACAGGAGCCGGGAGCTTGTGAATTTTTTTGGAAGAGCTTTCGATTTCTTTTGGAATTCATTTGAAGATGTTTAGAAGTTGTAATATGAGGCTGTGGGATCTGTACCACGCCATCTGCAGCGGCCGGCTCCAACCAGGTTAGCGGCCAGCTTCCCGGGGTAAGGCGAGTTCGCTCCCCGCTGCTGCAGTTCCAGCAGCAGTTTTTGAGGTCGGTCTGTTGCATAACTTTTGAGTGGCATTCGCCACCAACTACAAATTTAAAATGGTTAATTATGATTTAATTTTATTTAGTTTGAAGTTTTGAAAGTTCTGGTGCATAAAACTTAGGTATTTCGAAATTTAGTTTTTTAGTTTTTAATTAATGGGTGTAAACCCTTATAACTAGAACCTGTGAAGCGACCCAGCTTTACCACTGAGCATTTAACAGTAAATGATTAGATTAATAAAGTTTGTTAGATATAAATTTGTTTAATTGTTTCTCCTCCTAGCTTTCCTGCAGCAAGGTTTCCGTTTAGTCTTTTTAATTTATTTTGATTTAATTTTATTTTGTTAACATGGCTGTTTCCATTTTCCACAAGCCGGAGCTTTTCATTTATTATTTTACCCCCTTTCAAAACAGTTGTGTTACAGCAGCAGCTGCCACAGCCGTGCCACGACGGTGGGCAGCACGGCCGCCCTGGCCGCGGCGAGCGCGGCCGCGGCCGGCGCCAGCGCGCCCGCCGCCACGGCCGACACGTCCTCCGCGGGGTCGCTCAGCCCCGATATCAGGTGCTCGATGATAGACAGGCTACCTGGTCATGCAGCAGCTGCCACAGCCGTGCCACGACGGTGGGCAGCACGGCCGCCCTGGCCGCGGCGAGCGCGGCCGCGGCCGGCGCCAGCGCGCCCGCCGCCACGGCCGACACGTCCTCCGCGGGGTCGCTCAGCCCCGATATCAGGTGCTCGATGACGCCGCTGTCGCATGCCACTTCCTGTTGAGAGAAACACGTTGTAAACGATAGTTAAAGGTATCAGGCGGCCTATCATAAGTTGCGTTCTTGCGCGCGAGTCCATATTTGAAGTGGCGCTAGATGTATGGTGTCGCGCGCGAGAATGCAACTCATGCTAGACCAACAGGTGGGTCGACAAAATTTTGGGCGGTATCCTGGTGTACACTGCCCATGGTTTGATTGTTACTTTTATTTTATATGAGGTTGCATTCGGGTAATCATAATTACATTTGTAAACGTTTTCATAAGATGAGATAACATTAAACGTTAACTTTGGCGACCAAAGGGCTAAAATTAAACTCTGACATGCCAGCCGCGTTGAGTCGATACGTTTATCGATCGTTTGATACTATTGGCTTAAAAGGAAAGTGAATAATAGTTACCTGTCTCGCGGCCAGCAGGTACTTGAAGCCGAGCAGCGCCCCGTGGCGCGCCTCCCACTGTTGTTGTGCTGCTAAAGTGGACAGCAGCGCGGCCGCGGCGCGCACGCGTGGCGCTCGCATCTGCGCGAGCGCCACGCCGAGAGTCTGCGCGCATGTCTCACGCACGGGGGCCACCACCTGATAAACATGTAGCTTGTGAAACATTTCAACCTTTTGGGGTACCTACGATTGAAATCCACCAGGACTGGCGATGGCGAATTGGAGCGAGTGGAATTGTAGGCGGCAGCCGACCGCGTCACCGACACTTAGAACATTTTCAATTTTGCTTAAATGAGAGTGTCGTGTCTTCCAACCTCCGTGGCGACCTGACGTAGACCGAATGATTGACTGGCGCGCCACCAAGACTTAAAACATTTTCAATTTTGCTTAAATGAGAGTGTCGTGTCTTCCAACCACCGTGGCGACCTCACGTAGACCGACTGACTGCCTGATATACATTATTAACTACGGACATTAAAATTCAAAATTCGACATAACAATCACAAGGCCGAAAAAGGCAGACGACGACGACAGAGCGTACAGAGAGAGTGAGACGCAATGACATTGGACAAAAAATTGGACAGGTGGAATACCACTCATATATATATAGTCATCCATGCCGTAATAACTCACTCATATGTAACTCACCTGATCTGACACAAAATCGCCAAAACGGTCCAACGCCAGAACGCACAGTAACCTCAGCGCCATATCCTCCAGCCATTCTTGGTGGGCGTCTTCCATCTGAAAACAAAGCATTCGTTCCATGAAAATATTTCAATATTAGACAATAATTGATGGACCTGTGGAGTAGAAGTTACTTTTTCTAATTTTAGTAATATTTTTTCCGGATATTTGCGTTGGATAAAAAATTTCAAGCCTTAAATTCAAATTTCCCATTGAACAACCTGAGTGAATTCGTTTTAGATTTATGGGAGTACTTTATCAAAAACTCTCTGAAGCACGTAATTTGTCACACAGTTGCAGTGTAACTTTGAACAGCGGAGTGACCTGCTGCGGGGTGTCGCCGGCGGCCTGCCCCGCGGAGGCGGCGACGGGCGCGCGCAGCAGCTCGCGCAGCGCCGAGGCGGCGCCGTGGCGCGCCTCCCACGCCGCGCTGAACAGCGTGGCCTGCAGCGCGCCGCACCAGCTCTCCAGCGGCCAGCGAGAGCTAGGGCCCCACGCTCCGGAGCAGTCCGGCACCGCTAGTGACTGCTCCACTGTCAACGAGGGATCAACTATTAGATAAACACGAGTAAAACCCAAAAATCACGTTGAAGACTTGAGACGGACAGACACGACGGAACACGCTTAAGAAATAATCTTCCAAAACGATAATTAAAGAACGTTATAAATCTAGAACAGAGAGTCACGAAAAGATACGGAGGCAAATCACGATTACGGTCAGGCTACTGACTGTTGACTGCAAACCACAAATAGTAAAACTGAAGCATTACGGCCCGGCCACGACATTGCGCGACCGGCGGCGGCAACCATAGGTGGGAACGAAAGGTCCGATCGCTGTCTCTCGCTTCAACCTATGGTTGCCGCCACCGCCGCCGCCGGTAGCGCAATTTCGTGGCCTGGCCGTTAGCTTTATCATACAGATCCCAAGGGCTATTAAACTAATACTCACAGCTAAACTCGTCGATCTCCAACTTGATCTTCTTCCGGTCCGGCTCCACCGGCGGCGTGGGCGGCGCGGGCGGCTCCTCGCAGTCGCGCGACTTCTGTTTACAGAACGCCGCTTGTCGCGCTTTGCGTTTCGCTAAGTTCATCTCGCGAGAGCTGAGCGGCTTGGATGACGATGGGACTAGCTCTTGGACTGGCCTCTGTGAGAAAAGAAAACAAAATAAATTCTTTAAAAATAAGTACCTATCAAGTATTTCTAAAAATGGTGTGACGTAATGCGACATATCCTTTTTTTCTTTTTATATGCCTTCAAACTTTACTATGTTATAAATAAATAAATAAAAAAATAAATAAAAAAATAAAAAAATAAAATGCCTTTTTTTTGAGACAAACAGTCCATATTTTGTTAGTAAGTACATTTTACACTTTAAAACTTATAGCTTTATATGACGTGTTTTTAAGCTAACTTTACAGGTGCACATAAGGACGTGTACACTGTCAGCATGACCGTGTCGGACACGGACATAACAAATTTTGCTCTACGCTAACTATTGAGTTCGTTATGACTCCGATTGTCACCTGTAACTAGTGTTTTTTTATATTATCTTTATTTGCTGTTTAATCAGGTGCGGTGACGTACCCTGATCACTTCAGTCTTGACTGGCGGCGGCTTGGCCGGACAGAGGTCGTCGTTGGTGTACAGCGCGGTGGTCAGGTCCACGCCCAGGCTCGACTCCACCTCCAAGCCGAGGCGGGCGTATATATCTGAGCACAAGTGTGTGACATACCCTGATCACTTCAGTCTTGACTGGCGGCGGCTTGGCCGGACAGAGGTCGTCGTTGGTGTACAGCGCGGTGGTCAGGTCCACGCCCAGGCTCGACTCCACCTCCAAGCCGAGGCGGGCGTATATAT
The DNA here is from genome assembly GCF_910591565.1 of Cydia splendana. Classification (NCBI taxonomy): domain Eukaryota; kingdom Metazoa; phylum Arthropoda; class Insecta; order Lepidoptera; family Tortricidae; genus Cydia; species Cydia splendana. The sequence goes on along the minus strand of NC_085965.1, from coordinate 20,728,020 downwards.
CTGAGCACAAGTGTGTGACATACCCTGATCACTTCAGTCTTGACTGGCGGCGGCTTGGCCGGACAGAGGTCGTCGTTGGTGTACAGCGCGGTGGTCAGGTCCACGCCCAGGCTCGACTCCACCTCCAAGCCGAGGCAGGCGTATATATCTGAGCACAAGTGTGTGACATACCCTGATCACTTCAGTCTTGACTGGCGGCGGCTTGGCCGGACAGAGGTCGTCGTTGGTGTACAGCGCGGTGGTCAGGTCCACGCCTAGGCTGGACGCCACCTCCAAGTCGAGGCGGGCGTATATATCTGAGCACAAGTGTGTGACGTACCCTGATCACTTCAGTCTTGACTGGTGGCGGCTTGGCGGGACAGAGGTCGTCGTTGGTGTACAGCGCGGTGGTCAGGTCCACGCCTAGGCTGGACGCCACCTCCAAGCCGAGGCGGGCGTATATATCTGAGCACAAGTGTGTGACGTACCCTGATCACTTCAGTCTTGACTGGTGGCGGCTTGGCGGGACAGAGGTCGTCGTTGGTGTACAGCGCGGTGGTCAGGTCCACGCCCAGGCTGGACGCCACCTCCAAGCCGAGGCGGGCGTATATATCTGAGCACAAGTGTGTGACGTACCCTGATCACTTCAGTCTTGACTGGTGGCGGTTTGGCCGGACAGAGGTCGTCGTTGGTGTACAGCGCGGTGGTCAGGTCCACGCCCAGGCTGGACGCCACCTCCAAGCCGAGGCGGGCGTATATATCTGAGCACAAGTGTGTGACGTACCCTGATCACTTCAGTCTTGACTGGTGGCGGCTTGGCGGGACAGAGGTCGTCGTTGGTGTACAGCGCGGTGGTCAGGTCCACGCCCAGGCTGGACGCCACCTCCAAGCCGAGGCGGGCGTATATATCTGAGCACAAGTGTGTGACGTACCCTGATCACTTCAGTCTTGACTGGTGGCGGTTTGGCGGGACAGAGGTCGTCGTTGGTGTACAGCGCGGTGGTCAGGTCCACGCCCAGGCCGGACGCCACCTCCAAGCCGAGGCGCGCGTTGAGCTGCTGCCGCTGCCGCGACAGACGCTCGTTTATGTCTATGGAAATAAAAAAATGAGTTATCACACTGTATGTGAAGGCATTAAGGTTTCGCCGGACTTCTTAACGACTGACCAGAGGAGAAGAAATTAAGGCATTGCCCAGCAGAGGGCCGTTTTTGGCTTGAAAAAAAAAACCTTAGCTCCAAAGCCTAAAGATCGGTTTTCCTAGGATAGCGGTGCCGTCATATAACGGCCGTCTCCATACTAAATATGGATGTCTTAGTATTTGTATGGAGACGGCCGCTATATGACGGCACCGCTATCCTAGGAAACCAGAGCAAAATAGTCTCAAATATATAATATCCCTATCGTATAAAATATCTTGATCGATTGAATAAACCTAGAGTTTTTCTTAATACAGCATTCTAGAGTCCGTGCGGAAAGAGAAGAGTCGTGGAATGTATGGGGCCCCATACAATACATTCCACGACTCTTCTCTTTCCGAACAGACTCTAAGGCCCGATTGTTTTATCCCCAAGCTACAAGCAAATTACCACTCTATAAAACAGAAAGTAGAGCACGTATCGAGTCAACGTACCAGCAGCATTAAGGGCCTCTTCATCCAGGTCGTACTCGTGGCCCTCCGAGCCCATGAGGTACAAGCAAATTACCACTCTATAGAACAGAAAGTAGAGCACGTATCGAGTCAACGTACCGGCAACATTAAGGGCCTCTTCATCCAGGTCGTACTCGTAGCCCTCCGAGCCCATGAGGTACAAGCAAATTACCACTCTATAGTACAGAAAGTAGAGCACGTATCGAGTCAACGTACCAGCAACATTAAGGGCCTCTTCATCCAGGTCGTACTCGTGGCCCTCCGAGCCCATGAGGTACAAGCAAATGACCACTCTATATAACAGAAAGTCGAACACGTCTCGAGTCAACGTACCAGCAGCATTAAGGGCCTCTTCATCCAGGTCGTACTCGTGGCCCTCCGAGCCCATGAGGTACAAGCAAATAACCACTCTATATAACAGAAAGTAGAACACGTCTCGAGTCAACGTACCAGCAGCATTAAGGGCCTCTTCATCCAGGTCGTACTCGTGGCCCTCCGAGCCCATGAGGTACAAGCAAATGACCACTCTATATAACAAAAAGTAGAACACGTCTCGAGTCAACGTACCAGCAGCATTAAGGGCCTCTTCATCCAGGTCGTACTCGTGGCCCTCCGAGCCCATGAGGTACAAGCAAATGACCACTCTATATAACAAAAAGTAGAACACGTCTCGAGTCAACGTACCAGCAGCATTAAGGGCCTCTTCATCCAGGTCGTACTCGTGGCCCTCCGAGCCCATGAGGTGTGCGCCGTGGCGGAGAACCTTCTCGATGTCGAACGTCTCGCATCGTAGCCGCCCGTCGCAATCCGATTTCTCCTCTATGGACAACAGAATAAACAATGTTTAGAAAAAGGTAACAAACCCCCTTGAAAAGCATGATCCCTTTAATAACTACTCGTACAGTCGCCATTAGATATTCATATATCGGAGCGGCCGAGGTATAGACCCTGTGCATGAACTATAGGGGCAGCATAAGAGCCTTTAGATTTTTGGCGCAAGGCGTAAATGTGTCGTTTATGCGTCCGATGTAGCCCACAAGATGGCAGAACCTACTATACACAAGGAAACGTACCGACAAGAACGGTAGAATGGTAGCACTTGCTTTGGCAATGTACATGTGCACGTATGTTTCCGATTCAGGCTACAAGATGGCAGAACCTCCAACGAGCACGGCCCCTATAGGCGCATTGAAAAAATTGGTGGGCACCTTGGCCGCACCGTTAGGTATATATATCTGATAGCGATTGTACAATACCTATAGGAAAGCTATTAGAGTTTATTACTGTTTGTCTATTTTCTGATTTATTTCTGTTCTGGTATATTTGTTCACATAACGGACCTAGTCAAAGTGTATTCAAACATCTGCTTAGTACCTACTATTATTATATTTAGACCCTTTTATCAATCATTACGCGCAAATGTCAGGAACTAGCCTGACCGACATTCTAGATTAGTTCGAATCGAAGTATTGTTGTATATTCCATTTAAAGCGTAACAAATGGAAAGATCATAAATTTATTAATACAATAATATAAAAAGAAAACATCCTCTGAGTTACATTTAACATTTTGTAATGTAGGTAATGTTATGAAGAAATACCGACTGAAAATCGCGTCGATTCATATCAAAATCCTGCAGAGTTGCAATCAACTTCAAGTCTGTCATTTTAAACATTAAATTGATCTAATATGATTTGAGCACTTAAATTGTTTGGTCAGTGAATAAGTCGCTATAGCTATAAGGTGACCCCTGCGTAGATAAATGAGCCCAAATTGAGGCAGGTGAGTCACGGGACTATATATTCCATTGCTAATAATAGCTCAGTAGCGGCAAGGTCTACTAGTGCTAGTTGCGCTGCGCAATACGTAGAAGACGCGCTACTAAGGGTTGCCATATGTGAAACGTCGACCGGGACAAATTGCTTTTTTTTTACATTTTGGTGTAACGTCGGAAATAGATGCCTCAATCTCACTGTCCATGGCCCTAGATCACGCGGCCGCGATAGGCCTAAGAAGCGCTGGCTGGACGTCGTGACAGCGGACATGGAAGAGAACAATTAATCTCACACCTGAGTGGAGAAGACTGAGCAGGAAAGCGGACCCTGGCGCTAGGCCGGGAAAACGCTAGGTTGAAGAAGAAGATTTTGGTGTAATGTGATATGAAGAATACATAAGCCATACCTTAAAAGAATGTACTATGCAATCACTTTCACAAGGGGACAATTTTCTTACTGGCCGGGACGCCGGGACATCGGGACACCAAGCTTCAAACATGACATGTCATGTTTGGTTTGGGGCATGTTTTTTTAACCAAATATATTTAATTTAATGTTAGTCATGGTTTGAAAGATTGAGTTATAATAAATGAGACCATTATGCGGATACAATACAGAATTACTAGGTTAGGTATATTGATAGCGATATTGTGCATAGAGCCGGCACAATATCGCTATCAATATACCTAACCACTTACAGGAAATCCGGTCGCCCTGGGAATTTTATTTTAATATAATTATAAATGGACGGCTAAAATATAAATAAACCAATTATGCTATATTTTTACTGGAGTAGACTCGCCACCAGCTAAACTATTGTTGATAAGTAATGGAGCAAGTCAAAACTTTTGTTTAAAAAACGAATTTTGTTACGTATAAATACTAATATTTTAGATACTTAAATATGTAGGTATATCATTCATAATCTATTGGACTAGATTATGAATAATAGATTATTTCATTTATTACTATTGTTAGGTATAAAACGAAATGCACAAATGAAAAAACATTTTTTTTTTATCATTCATGTAAAGCATTTACCTATTTTAAGATGTCTGTGACTGAAAACTACCCCAGCGTCAACAAGCATACACCATCAAAAGCCTTGAAAATACTGGGGTATTGCGTGTTTATATTTGTAAGCACCTTCACTTCAACGCATCAATATACATATCTGATGACGACCGACGTAGTTAGTAAGATCCTCTAATTCATCCCGACAGATCTGTCATCCGTATCACTAAAGACATAATCTATGTATAACTCAGAGCTTCCGGCCATCACGTGCAAATGAACCAATTGGAACCCCCGCGTTTGGACCACTATCAACCAATTGTGGGGCTCACAAGGCCGGCTCACTAAGATACGGTTCCAAAAACTTACAGGCGCATACCTGAACATAGAACCGATACAAGTTTGACCTGCGGCCCGCTTCATGAGAGCTTGTAAATTTTGAAAGTCTATTTCTAAACGCCCCAGTACACAGTGGCTAACGATGGGCCATGCGATGCGCGACTGTATCAACACCACGCCACGATTCCTTTGAAGTGGCACACAATGGCGATGGATTGTCATGGATTATTGGACCATCCTTGACCACTGTGTATATGGGGCCTTAAGAGAAGGAGAAATAAAAGTCTCACGTTTTTATATAGCAATTACAGGATATTATATGGGTGATGATACGAATTTTCGTGAATATTCTCTATCTATGGTGACGATTAAACAATTCTTGATGATTTTTTCAATGGTTATATGGAACCAACGGCATCAAAGCAAAACGAAAAATTACTACAGCTCAATTTCGAAATGCTTCATACTAAATGCTGGCTGGTGCTTCCATGTTTCCACTTTTGTCATCCTATTTAGTCATCCCCTACGGGGGTGAAAAGGGGGGTAGAATTACCTAAGGAAATGGGAGATGGAAGTTGCGGGCATAACCAGTTCTGTTATTAATTATGACTTATTAAATTATACAATTATGTCAACATCCTATAGTTCGTTTTTTTAGCATTAGAAAATGACTACGCGATCTTGACGCGTCTTTTAGTTGAAAAACACTTTTTAATATCAGTAACTATTACTTATGAAAGCAAACGAAATGTAAATAATCGTATATGATTCATAATTGTTACATATTTGCCGTGACTTATTTTTCAAAAGTGTTTTTCAATAAAAAGACACGTCAAGATTGTTTACCTTTTTCCTAATGCTAACAAAAACGAACTATAATTGTAAACAATACTCAGGCTGCCTTTTCACTGGCCTCATCACCACCTGAGATGATGATGATGAGAGGAACCAACCAATAGTATTAGTTGTATTCTGACCTGCTAAGCCAAATAGCGCTATCTCAAAAGAAAATTCATACTTTAGTTTCTATAACTGAGAATTCCATTTTCAAAATCATTTGTTTTTGAGATAGCAATATTCGGCTTAGTGTAAGGCCTGAGTGGACGCTCGAAGCGGAGCGGTCGGCGGGGCGTGCATCGTGGCGTCGGGCTCACAAGTGATTTAAGCGTGCACTAAGGCCGCTCCTATACGTTTGCATTTGTTTAACATGCACGCCGCAAGCCCCGCCCCGCTGCACGCTCAACTCGAGCGTCCACTCAGGCCTTACACTTACACTTAGGAGGGCAGTATTCTTCTCATCTCTGTCTTAGTAGAAAGACAGAGTTATACTGGTCACCCTGACGCTATGAGCTCTGTAAGCTGTACGAACAAATAGTGCAGGAGAGATGTAGGTCGCCGGCAGTCAATGCACTAGACGGAAAACAAAAGACGCCTGTTATGCTAAGCATGTTTACAATTTTTATGGTAATGCGTGGCGATAAGCGCTCAACTTGTAGGTATTGGTGTAGGTGACTAACTTATACAATGTATATTCAATCGAGAAATATGTGACAAAGAGATTTTCTCAAGGTCAAGTTCGTATAATCTACAAATCTGTCTGGTTTGGAAAAATGAAGTACACACATATAGTTCGTTTTTTTTAGCATTAGAGAAAGACTACGCGATGTTGACGTGTCTTTTTATTGAAAAACACTTTTGAAAAATAAGTCAGGGCAAATATGTAACAATTATGAATCATATACGATTATTTACATGCTTTGCTTTCATAAGTAATGGTTACTGATTTTTAACCTTTTGAACGCCAAACGGTGCATCCATTTGCCGTGCCATTGACGCCACGGGGGTAAAATTTAGTTTTGTAAATAAATAATGCCAACACAAAAGTGGGGTGTTTTTCAGTAGATTTTCATCAAAAAACGATCGACGTCAGGATCGCGTAGTCTTTTTCTAATGCTAAAAAAACAAACTATACCTACATTTATTAAGCGTTTAAATGTCAAAGATAGATAAATACCTTTTGCATTAGGTATGTACACCAAAAAGAAAATAAATAAAATCCAAAATATCCGAAATCTAACATTAAAATTGGACCTATAAGGTTTTTTTATGGCCCATCCCATGATGCTGCGCTAAGCGTATACAGTTTAACTTAATAGGAAAATAAAATATACAAAACTATTCAACACACAAGATAAAGTATTTTGCAATTCATTTGATTAGAGTTGACCGCAAGCATTAATTAAAAATACACGTGGTAATGAACTATGAGGTTACTCAAAGATATGGTAAATAACAATGAATACAAGGATAACTGTATACGTTTATCAATTACTGAGCCTTCTAGAAACATAGTTGGTTATCGCTGTTTAGTATTAGGTCCTTACCTATGAAATTGGCGTTTTTGTTCATAGATATAAGTCTGATCCTAGTTTTTTTTTTTTTACAAAAGTACATACACAATTACAATAAAACTACAGTGCACTCAATAAACAACGATTTTACATACAATTAATTGTTATTTTTTATTGTTAAGTGTTCAGAATTAAGCCTTGAAAATAGGTCTTTTCATGTGCTGTCGGTTCGAGTATTAAAATTACTTATATTTTTCTAATGGTACCAATTTTCAAGAAATGGAGATATTGAAAACATACCTTAAAGGTGTCAAAAATTACTGGAAAAATTTTGTTTGGTTTGAATTAGCCATCAAAAAAATATCCGCAAAATTAATTGTATGGAAATTCGTGTTTCGTTGAAATTCTCCGAACAAAACGCCAATTTCATAGGTAATGACCTAATATAAGGGACTGTTGTGTACGTTCAGGAACTTCATTAGGTACACAAATCTATCTTAAACTTAGAGCGTCTCTGTTAGCGTTGCTCATTAGGGTGGAGTGAAATTTTTTTTTTCTTTTTTTCAAATTTCCTGTATCATTAATTGATGATACATAGTATAAGAAGTAATTATGCAAAATTTTAGTTTTTTAAATATATATCTTAAGGTGGCGCATTAGGTTTAAAGTTTTGAAATAATGCAATTTTTGACATTCACATATATGATTTATTGAAAACGATATATGGACCCATTTTACAATTTTAATCATAAACTTTACTGAAATCATAATAAACTAGCAAAATAAACTCAAAAAATTACATTTTATTTTTGAAAATCAGTAGTTTCAGGGCGCTCATAAACACGAAAATATTGAGATTTGGTGTCGAAAACGGGTATGTCTTGCCGGGCTTTTATCCTTGTACGAATGAATCCATCTCTAGCTTCTGGTCCACAAACTGCTAACGAAGCCTCCGTTACCAGCTTGACACACCTTTCGACAGCCTGAGTGTGGCAAGGATACTTTTCGAAATCCATCAAAGCTCCTGAAGTAATCAGGTTTGAAATTTCTGTGTCGCTATATTTCATTGTCATAGGAGGTTCTGTAATCTTTCCTTTCGTCCAATCTATTAAATCATAATAAGTAGATGCGTCAGCCCTTAGTTCTAGGAGTCGAAATTAGCAAACCTTCTTTCCTTTGGTCTCTTTTCGTGCTTTTAACACTCTTCGAAGAGCCAGCTCCCTTATGTGAGACGCATCATCTTGCAACATAGCCAGCAACAAATTCTCTGGGTGTGTGAAGAATGAATTTCTTTGAATAGTTTTCAGTGCAATACTTTTCAGGTTATCTGGTAAATACTGACATCTTTCAACCATGTTAAAAACATGAATTGGACCATATTTACATGATGATTTTGTCTTTATGTCGAACCAGGTTGGTGCATAAACTTTCATAATGAAAGTCGCAAGATCCCTCAAATTTTTTGTTGGTTTAGCTGTTCCAATGTATAAACGGAGAATCCTGTTTGCGCAAGTCAACCATCGGGAATGTGCCAGTTTTCCTGGGCCTTTTTGCTAGCTAAGTTGGGCGACACCGAACCAGAAGAAATTGCGGTGCAAATCTCAAACAGATATTTTTGATCAGTACTTAGTAAATTAGGATTCAAAGCTGGCAATTCTGTGGAAATGGCTTCGAATTCCTCCACTTTAAAATCGAGGCACTTAGGTAGCTGTTTTCCTATTTTGCCAGAAAAACTATTAGGGCCTGTTGTTGTGCCATCTAAACTGGAGAATAAATGACGAAGTGGTAATTCATTTGCATGTAACAAGCACCCAAACCATTGCAATGGGCGTTTCAGGTATTTTTCTAGTAAAATATAGGCAAACAGGATTCTCCGTTTATACATTGGAACAGCTAAACCAACAAAGAATTTGAGGGATCTCGCGACTTTCATTATGAAAGTTTATGCACCAACCTGGTTCGACATAAAGACAAAATCATCATGTAAATATGGTCCAATTCATGTTTTTAACATGGTTAAAAGATGTCAGTATTTACCAGATAACCTGAAAAGTATTGCACTGAAAACTATTCAAAGAAATTCATTCTTCACACACCCAGAGAATTTGTTGCTGGCTATGTTGCAAGATGATGCGTCTCACATAAGGGAGCTGGCTCTTCGAAGAGTGTTAAAAGCACGAAAAGAGACCAAAGGAAAGAAGGTTCGCGAATTTCGACTCCCAGAACTAAGGGCTGACGCATCTACTTATTATGATTTAATAGATTGGACGAAAGGAAAGATTACAGAACCTCCTATGACAATGAAATATAGCGACACAGTAATTTCAAACCTGATTACTTCAGGAGCTTTGATGGATTTCGAAAAGTATCCTTGCCACACTCAGGCTGTCGAAAGGTGTGTCAAGCTGGTAACGGAGGCTTCGTTAGCAGTTTGTGGACCAGAAGCTAGAGATGGATTCATTCGTACAAGGATAAAAGCCCGGCAAGACATACCCGTTTTCGACACCAAATCTCAATATTTTCGTGTTTATGAGCGCCCTGAAACTACTGATTTACAATAATAAAATGTAATTTTTTGAGTTTATTTTGCTAGTTTATTATGATTTCAGTAAAGTTTATGATTAAAATTGTTAAATGGGTCCATATATCGTTTTCAATAAATCATATATGTGAATGTCAAAAATTGCATTATTTCAAAACTTTAAACCTAATGCGCCACCTTAAGATATATATTTAGAAAACTAAAATTTTGCATAATTACTTCTTATACTATGTATCATCAATTAATGATACAGGAAATTTGAAAAAAAAAGAAAAAAAAAATTTTGGCCACTTTCACTCCACCCTATTGCTCATACTATTTTTCGTTAACCCGCTCAACTCCGTGCTCCCGTAGCACTAGTAAATTACTTACTTACATATGTACTTCATTGGCTCAGTGATCCAAAAAGGATCTTGGCCTTTGACACAAGAGAACGCCACTCTGCCCTATTCTGCGCCACTTCACGCCAGTTGGGTACGCCGAGGGCGGACAGGTGTTATATAAAACACTTGAAATGATGCAAAATATTAAGGGCAAAGTGGTGCGAAATACAAGATTGACAAACCTTAGCAATGGACAATTTGATAGTATCGCATAAGTGATATATGAAAGCATGGTTTCGTACATACAGCGCCATCAAGGACTACGTCTACAAAATTTTCCACAGCGGATGTCCGGTCCGGTATTCTACTCTTACGATTACCTTTATGATAATTTTCAAATTATCGTCGAAACTTTACAAAGTCAGCTAGGCATGTCACGAGTTTTCATTAAAACATGTGTAATACGAGCCCTGATCTGAATTGTAACCGTTTCCACGGCTGATTATATCCGCGCCAATCGACGCCAATGAGGAAATCCTCGGCAATGTAGCGCGAGTGCGATAACCCCCATGCTTTTATAACGACACGGGTGCGTGTTGTACTTGTGTGACATAGTTTTATTGACAACCAAATAAGCAGATCAAATAACATGTATAAGGGGCCAAGTTACGGCCTATTTGCCAATCCGCCCCACGAAAAGATCCAAATTCGATGCAATCCGTCCCGCGAAAACGAAAAGGTAGAGGACGCCTCACGCCTGGCCGCAGTCACAGAATAAATAATACCTAGTACTAACCGTACAGAAAGGAAACTTCCTACAAAACCGAAGTTTGACAGCGGTTCAGAGTAGAATCATGCAGTTCCTTTCTAATTTATGGCACCATCCCTTGCGGCTATTTAGGGTTGTCAAAATTCAAGTGATTATCTTATCTGTGGTCGTGCACGCAAAGGGTCGTCAAGTTGTGTCAACTCTAATATAATAATTGCTCGGAGCAATGCTGAGCCGAACGGAGCCAAGTTTGGCCGAAGGGAGGAGTTTCGCACCCCTGCCGTAGCCATCGGGTCAAAAAGTTTGAAGGTCTCCGTTATCAGGTAACGCCTGGTACCTGGTATTGCAGGGCAGAATTATGAGACCACGATGAAACCATGAATCCGAATTACTTATTACGAATATAAGTAAAAACTTTTCGTTTTGTCGTGTGTGTTCATCACATCACAGCATGTCACAGTTAGGCAACTAGAGATACCGAGAATTGTTTCATTTAACTTTGTAGTTCATATTGAACTTACTAATAAAATCCCCACTCCCTTGCATTTCCCCACAGTCATTAGCGAACGGATCCTATCCGGTTTCTAACTGTTCGAATTACCAATAGCAATGACCAATGGTGGGTCTTATGACGTTCGATGCGTAGTCTGACACGCTACTTTTGATGCTGACTGTACAGTCGCCATCAGATATATCGGGGCGGCTAAGGCGCTCACAAATATCTGAACACGCCACTATTGTCGAGACGTTAGAGTGCGTGTTCAGTTTTTGAGCACCTCGGACGGTGACTGTACAAGGCAGGTTTCCCTTCAATCTACTATACTTGTTTTAAACTTTTCAAATGTATTCAGTAAATTAGTAACACTAGTTTAATAGGTAACAACAAAAAGTATCGCGAACCGTGTCTAATAAACCAATTGAGCGTAGAACCGCAGCCGATTTGAAACAACACTGTTAAACAGAACAAAACAAGTGTTTTACAATACATTGGATGACTGACATAGTCTATAGTCTACAATGCCGAATAGAAGCTTATTCAAAAACATACTGGCTGATTTTGGGGTCGTGATCCTGAATGTATCGAATGTGGTAAGATGGTCATACTAAACAAATTTCCCCATGGGACTAACCAGAATACCGTAAAAAGATCTAACGGACACCTGAGGGCCTTATCTCTTAGAGCATTTAATAACTGGAGTTGCCTTTAAGAGCTTACCCCTCTGCCGAAACACTTGCACAATTGAGCAAACTTTTGTATGGACTGACATGGCTATTTCTACGTTACGTACCTACAAATCATGTAGAAATAGCAATACATTTGACGTCCCCTCCCCCGCAAAAATCGGCAGACTGTTTCGTACAGAAAATGACAGCCATGACGTCTACAGTTACTAAATGCTCTAAGCCTTATGTAGACGAAACATATGGGCACGGGAATAAATTATTTTCACGGTTTTCATATCGCTCCCATCGGTACCATTCCGGGTCACGGTGGCAAAATCACCCGGCATAGTTATACAATTACTTAATTATATCTCTTTCTAATGCCGGGTCCACTCTAACGGGAAACGCCGTTGATTATCGCGATAATTGTCACTTTTCATACGGCCACAGTGGGATTATCGCGATAATCCACGGCGTTTCCCTGCAGTGTGGCCCCGGCATAACAATTGTACTGACCTTTCTTTCCGGTGAAGGGCGGGGGATGCCATTGTGGAACGTTCGTTAGAATCGCTTCCACTGCCTGGAACCAAAAACAATACCTAAATATTATAAAAAAAACATAGTAAATCCCTACTTATGCGACGTAAACACATTATCCTCCTTTGGCGCTGTCGTGTAAAAATTACAGAAGCGCATATTAGCATATGGAAAGTAGCGTTTGTGACATTCAGCGGCACGGTGACTTTTGGCGAATGTGACATTACACGCAGAGGTGGTTATCTAACACAATCTGATGTGCACTGACTTTAACTACTGTAAAAATGTCGCCGCTTTAAAGCTGTCCTATCGGTTTATTTATATTATTTACTTATTTAAAATTTTAAATCAGGGAACAAGGCCCATATTACAAATACCTTACAGACTAACATATATGTATATATGTTACTGTAAAAGCCCGAAGTACGGCAAAACCTAGGATTTACCGGTAAAACCTAGGTTTTACCGATGCCGATCGGTAAAAGCCCGAAATGTTAAATCTTACTAGTTTACTTCGGGCTTTTACCAACACCGATATGGTAAATGCTAGGTCTTACCACGGCGACCGGTAAAGTTTGAATCATGCACTGATTCTCAACCCCTCCCGCTCAAACCCCCGTACACCGCACCGCATGCGCCGTTAAGTGGGTTAGGTTAGGTTAGGTTTGAACTGCGATCCTCACAGAACCGAACAAAAGTGGGTTAGGTTAGGTTAGAACTGCGAGCCTTACAGAAACGAAATGCTACTAGAAAAGTGGGTTGTTTTACCTCCTTTTGTACATAGTGCACCATCTACCATAATCTTTCATCGGGCCCCATAGAAGTCGGTTTTTTTTTTCTTCAAAATTATCATCTAATAATCTCAAGAATCAGTGCATGATTCAAACTTTACCGGTCGCCGTGGTAAGACCTAGGATTTACCAAATCAGTGTTGGTAAAAGCCCGAAGTAAACTAGTAAGATTTAACATTTCGGGCTTTCACCGATCGGCATCGGTAAAAACTAGGATTTACCGGTAAAACCTAGGTTTTGCCGTACTTCGGGCTTTTACAGTAACATATATATGCATTTTATAAATTATAAACATAAAAGCTAAACACTATTTAGGAGGCAAAACGGCGTGGCTCCGTTGAATCGTCTGGTCTTGTATCGGATTCGGCAGTTTGCCCCGGAACCTTCGAAACACGACACCCTTCGGCCAGAAGTCTGTTTAGTCTGCCATCAATTTTGTAAGTTACTTATTTTTGTAAGTTACTTATATCTGTCTGTTTGAGCTAATATTTTGCTTAGGTACGTGATGATGATGCTATGTTACGCCACCATCACTGATGGAGACAGAATATGGCCACGGGAATTCAGTAATATAAGACAACGCAACCTCGTTAAGTTTATGCCTTGAAGGGAAAGTACAATTAACAATGAAAGGTTAAAGCAAAAATGAAAATTTTGAGCAAAATTAAAATCAGTTATCGACATTAACTTGGATTAGCTCACACCCACTCACACCATTACGAAAAAACCTTTAGATAAATTAATCAAAATAAAATAAATCCAACCGAAACTCCTTCGTTGTCCAATCGTTGTTATGAGTGAGGAAAGCAAGTGTCATAATCATGTTTTAAAAACCGGCCAAGTGCGAGTCGGACTCGCGCACGAAGGGATCCGTACTATTACGCAAAAAGCGGCAAAAAATCACGTTTGTTGTATGGGAGCCCCACTTAAACATACCTATATTTTATTCTGTTTTTAGTTTTATTTGTTGTTATAGCGGCAACAGAAATCACGGTTCATGAGATACAGCCTGGTGACAGACAGACAGACGGACGGACAGTGGAGTCTTAGTAATAGGGTCCCGTTTTTACCCTTGGGGTACGGAACCCTAAAAATAGAAACAGTAGTGCGCAGTTCACCAAAACATGTGTTACCCGTTGAGCCGAGACACTGAAATTATTTATAAGGCCGCCCATGAATTATTCAGGTTTTACCGACTGGCTTACAGACTGATTTACGGATAAGCAATAAAACTACTGTGCGAAAGCACAACCATTAATGTCCATTATACAGATGTAGTGCATAATTGTTTTCCATCGTACCATCCACACAGTTAACTGAGAATTCGTAAACCTTATTGCGAAGATAGAAGGTCTACCTATCACCCATCCATGGTCAGGTTAAGAGCGGGCTAATGCAAAATTGTAGTTTATATATATTGAATTTTTACACGTTTTAATAAAGGTGTCATGAAAAATTCCCGTTTCCGACTATATTTGCAAGAGCAGACTGGCTAGTTGGCTTGGTATCTAAGGGTGGTATTCAACCTGTCCAATTTCTTTGAATGTCAGTGCGTCTCATTCTCTCATTAAAGCAAAATGTGAGACGCAATACACATTGGACAAAGAAATTGGACAGGTGGAATACCACCCTAATTTTCATTTATATGTCGTTGCCCTGCAACTTACATACCATAGCACTATAATTTTAGTTTAAAATAGCTAGTGGTGATATAGCCAAGGGATCTGACAAGTAAAATTTTAAATAGAAGTAATTGAGATACAAGGTAAAACCCGTGCGATGGCCATATCTTCCGTCGCAAGTTTCGCACGGCCTGTCATATCTTTTGTTTCCTACTAATTTCCTGGCTTCACGCTCCTCTTGAAATTGTTACTGTTAGTACCATGGAAACTACAAATGAACAGTTTATTGCCTCTTCTCGGGGCAGATGTTTTTCTTTGCCAATGGGCAGTCATTTTGACATTAATTAGCCCATTAGCGCATTACTATGTGTTTAAATAAAAGAACTTTGACTTTGATAGAAAGACAATTTTTAAACTTACAAACCGGTTTTTGAATTCCTTATGGGTAGCTAGCTCATTATTAAAATATCGATGTGACCAAGACTCTTGAAGCGTCACTTCTATGTCGATATGAGGTCATCTCCACAAACACGCCCCTAGGGGATTTTTTCATAGCCTTCAAAAGTAGGTAGGTACGTACTCATATACTATAAATGCGTCATTTTCATCTTGAGCCTCGCCAAGTCCACAGAGATTACCCCTTCTCTAAGAGAAAACGGAATTTTAATGATATTATGATACGTTTTATGAGATGACGAATCTCTCATGCTTTTAGAATGACGGGATCAAATTGATTCTGCCACACCATGTGTGTTTTTATTGCAGAGCCCCTGACCTAGCTGAATGATTTATGTCTGTTTCCACTTAAAACTGAAAATAAAACCAGTATAAAAATACTTATTCTCTTCTCATTCGAATACTTATATGAAATTCCACGTACGTCAGAGTCTGAGGATTTAATCGGCCGACATAAGTGGAACAGTTTAACTTACGTCAGATTCAATTTTCCGTCGAGATGCATCTCCATTGTGAGAAGGAATGCCATTGTTGCTTTTACGGAATGAATGTGCTCGAGATCGAGAGTCCCTGTTGCAAATTCTATTTTCGGCGTCATGTCCAACTCAAAATGAAACATTTGTTTTGCAAATGTATGAGTCGGGAGTCGGGATAAACTAAAGTTTGCTATAATCACTGATACCTAGTCAAACTGTAAAGCACATTATTGCCATGCCAATTCCAACCATTACAAAAAACAGCCATCCTCAAAAACCGTAAAGTCAATGTGGGAAAGATGAAGGTATATACAATTTTTGTTTGGAATGACGGTCACAGGTCACACGCCAAGAACGTATTTGTTATACGAACCTACTAGTCAGAAAGGAAGACCTTCGCTCCATCTGCTCTACCGACCACCTGTAAGTGGAGTATATCTGTACAAACGCAAAGCGATGAAAGAGCTTGTAGCCGGTCTTACCTGATATTCTTCTACACATTGACTTTACCCCATTATTTTAAAATTTTGTTAATTCTACTCTGAAGGGGGAGGCCTATGTTCAGCAGTGGACGTCTTATGGCTGAGATGATGATGATGACTCTGAATTACGAGCGCTTCCGGACATAGGTTCCGGAAGCCGAAAGGTAGCTAATGGGCCAAAGTGCCTCAAAATTAGATTTCCACTAAGTACTTTAAAAGATTGTATTCATTCTGCTCAAAATTAGGTTTTTTTTTTATATCAAATTAAAAATATATATTTTTGATCGTTTACATAGATCCGTATAGGATAAGTATTTATTTTTACTACATCAACTCCCATCATCCCACAAAATTTGCCTAAGGTCGTTCGAGTGCGACTGATAGCACGGGTCATTATGCAATCAAAACGCCTATATAATATAAACACGTATAAACAAACATCATACATATCTACAATATCAAAATCCGATAACATTAATGGCAGTACATTAAAATTGCCTCAATACAATTGCGTAAACTGTACCTACAGTGTAGGCGACCGGTCGAATTCGCGGGTCATTTAACTTTGTAACAAGCGAGATAACAGAAATTCACTAATGTCAGACGAAATGTGTGTTTTGCATTCCAAGGTTATTTTTAATAGGTAAAACAATATACATATGATGACAGACGGTATCTGATTGTCACAGTTCTGTTAAACTGTACCTATATGCATTTAGTGTTAGCCTTGGTCTTTGCTCTTCTTTTGTTTTTTGATTCTTTAAAAAAAATCGGATGTCAACACCTAACGCATTCTAAATATTAATATGCAAGAAAATATGTTTAAACATACAAAAAAAATGAGAAAATACATAAAATAATAAAATAAATAATGTAACATAGAGAATAAGTGTATCTCTATACCCTAAAATGAACGGAAACACAGCGGGCAGGGGTGCCTGTGGCCCGACAGCAAAGCAGAAGAAAGTGCGACTAAGACCCTACTGTCTTTCTACTTTTTAGGATAAAGGAAATACAGACATGTACGGTCTTTTTTGCGTACTTAACCACTAAAATTTGTGAATTATCTCGGTTACTGGTCATTCACTCAATGACAATCAATAATTATAATCACAAAGTTCAAAGTATTTGATTAAATGAATTCGACCGGACATTCCGATTTGCCGGATCCTTACTTTAACTGCACATCCCAAATATGCAAGAGCAAGAGAACAATGCAATGCGCCAGCGCCGGATCGAATACAAATCGACCGCTAAACGATTTGCATAATCGAGCTCAGATCGGAGGGCTGATGGAAACGTTGCAAGATTGTCATTATCCTTATAGCATCATCTGGCTACAACTGTATTTAATAATATGATGATGATGATTTGATAATAATTCAGCCTATAATACGTCCCACTGCTGGGCACAGGCCTCCTCTCATGCGCGAGAGGGCTTGGGCTATAGTCCCCACGCTAGCCCAATGCGGATTGGGGACTTCACATACACCTTTGAAATTCTTCGCAGATGTATGCAGGTTTCCTCACGATGTTTTCCTTCGCCGAAAAGGTAGTGGTAAATATTAAACGATATTTCGTACATAAGTTCCGAAAAACTCATTGGTACGAGCCAGGATTTGAACCCGCGACCTCCGGATTGGAAGTCGCACGTAATATCCAATCGGCCACCACCACTTCTGTATTTGTTTACGCATTTAGAACCTTTTTTAATAGGTAAAATAGGAAACTGATTAGTAATAATGACTTTTCCTCGACATTGGCCAAATCACTAAAGGCCACGGAGCCATAATACGCAATTAAGAAAAACCTCTGAAAACAACTTTAATCCGACAAAACATGTTTTTCTAAACAACTCATTATCGAGTCATAACAAACGAATCATTTGACACATCATTAACCAAAATCGGCTGAATAGTTTTGATGCTACAGACTACAGTGGAACATGCGAATGCGACACATCCCACATAAACAAAAATACGTACATAGGTACATAACATAGAAGGCTAGCCCTTTCCGTAGTCGGATTAACTTTAGTTAACAAAAGTGTCTGTCTGACACCAAAATACTGCAAGTAAAGGAAATGCAAAGTAAAACTGAATACAAAGAAAAACGTCCACGTTCATAAATAATTTCAATACATAATTACATAATCATCATTCATCATTTTTTTTTTTAAAGAAGAAGAAGAAGATTAAAGATTATTCCTTTTTTGGGCGACGGGTACAGTCGCCATCAGATATATCGGAGCGGCCAAGGTGTTCACAATATCTGAATACGCCCTGACAATAGAGGCGTGTTCACTTGTTCAGATATTTGTGTGCGCCTTATCCGCTCCGATATATCTGATGGCGACTGTACATCGTTGCTCGGCCCTCTCCTAGATAGCTTTCTACAGTTTTCATCAACTTCAAATCAAACGAACTTAAATAATCCCTTTATTTTTTAGTGTTGTTGTTGGAATTATTAAAATGAAATTTAAAGTTTTCCGTCCCGGGAAATTTTCCACGTGAAGGGAGGGAAAATATGCAGAATAACTTACTAGTCAGACCAGAGATAATAATAAATCATCCGTATTTAAGAAATCACGTCGGATACTAATGAGTATAACCATTAATTATGCCACAAACTCAACAACTGATTTTTACTAATTTTATTTAATTCTCCACAGTAGGTTCAGGTCTATGCCCATTACCCGCTGTCCTACTCAACTGAAATTCAATGTTACGGTGCCTGTTCTCATCATCAGGCACCGTAACATTGAATTTAGGGACTATGTATTTAAATATTAATAATACCATCGTATCGCCATCCATTGGACTAGTTTAGCCTGTTATAATGTGTGGTCTGATCTGATGTTGTGAACAGGGTGGTTGGCGGCAACATGCAGTGCGTGACCCATATGGCTTATGATCGCATACTGTGGAGACGGAGCACACATGTTCGCGATCCTCAGCAATGAGGGACCGGGGAAGAAGAAGCCTGTTATAACGGTCTCCAGGAGTATTAAAGGTTGTGCAATTTGCTTTTCCAATTTATTTTATCACCCGACAGCGCAACGCAAAGGAGGGGGATTCATAAGTCTATTTATGTATGTAGGTATGTTTGTTCCTTCGTGGCATTCTAGAGACCAAATGCGTGGGCCGATTTTGACGATTCTTACGTCAATCGATTGTCTCGATTGTCCGAGTGTCACTAAAGACAAGAAAAGACACTAACTCGAGTGGGGTTTCATGTTGTAGGGATTCGAAATCATCTTAAGTTTCATAGACATTAATTATTAATGGGTATTTAGAATCCATAAAGATTTTAAGTTTAACGATCGCCGCCGGGTTCATTTTATTTTTTAAATTTACTTGTTTAGAACTAAAGGGGTTCTAATTCTAACTCAAACATACAAAGTTTTCTCAGGATATGTAACTAGGTGATGTAGCTTCGTATTTACTCTCTTAACGCAAACCCGTTTCTAATACTTGACTTTATCTGACACCGAGTTACAGAAACGATAACAGGATTATTGATCTAGTTTTCCTTTTCAATCATAAATATGTTCGTCTCCGAATGCCCTTGTTGCGCAAATTGTGATTATGATTGCGGCCTATTGAGAGTTGATTGGGGATAATGATCCTTGTTGACGTCGTCTGCTTCCAAATATAGTCGAGAAATCTTTGTAAAGTCAAATTAGCTAATCGTCAATATGTTTGTATGAACATGAATATATAGTGTATTTAATACCTAGAGGGTCCCTCTATGGTTCCCAAGATTCGGGATCGGCTGAGTTTGAGGACAACTGTCAAGTGTCAATGGGCGGTTGCACCAAACCGTCTGTCACCATTAAACGTTCGTAAAATTATATTGTACGGGAAGTTTCATGGTTCACTGCTGATTGCCTTTGATCAGCCCGTTAATTAATTATGGTTAGTGAATCTTGATGAGATCTTATTAATCGTCTTTTATAGTATCTTCGATCTAGATTTTGTCTAAAGGGCTTACACTACTGCCTAAAAAAGGAGTGTATTGTTAATCTTCGTACGTCACGTCCTTCTGTATGGAAAATAAGATCATCAAATGGGGATGATGATCCTTTTTGGCGTCCACGTTCCAAATATACCTACCTAATCGAGAATTATTTGCAAACTAAACGAAATCGCTGTTTTGTTTGCTAAATACTAAAAGCAATTGCAGCGTTTCTTGACTCATAATAATAATATGTGCCTAAACCACATGTACGCAGCAAGATAGGACTTTCATATAAACATGTGTGAATAAGCAGTAAGCTACGCGTTAGTTATAATAATAGAGGGAATTCCCCGCTTACAGAAGAAACACGCTTTATTATGAAATAACTAAAACCCCACCCAGAGTCGTTTGGATTAGGATAGCTAGCGAATTAAGTAGAGACAAAGAAGTAAGTACAAAGTGTGTGCCTTCTGAACCTCGCCCAGTTATTACCGGGCCGCCCACGAGTCTAAAACTAAAAAGGTTAGCTTTGTACTCGTGGCGGGTAGGTTAGGTCCTAACCTAATGTTAGTACTTGGTGCGGCTCCTCAGGGCGGGCTGCAACCCCTAAGAAACACTAAATAACTCAAATCTAGACAGCCAGTACCTGCGAGGCGGCGACCCTGGTCTCCCAGGCGGGCGAGCGGAGATGCTTCATCAGGCGGTGTAGCAATCGGTGCAGCTCCTCAGGGTGTGCCTTCTGAACCCCGCCTAGTGGCTACACCGCGACAAGTAACACTAACTCTAACCTAGACAGTACCTGCGAGGCGGCGACCCTGGTCTCCCAGGCGGGCGAGCGGAGATGCTTCATCAGGCGGTGTAGCAATCGGTGCAGCTCCTCAGGGTGTGCCTTCTGAACCCCGCCTAGTGGCTACACCGCGACAAGTAACACTAACTCTAACCTAGACAGTACCTGCGAGGCGGCGACCCTGGTCTCCCAGGCGGGCGAGCGGAGATGCTTCATCAGGCGGTGTAGCAATCGGTGCAGCTCCTCAGGGTGTGCCTTCTGAACCCCGCCTAGTGGCTACACCGCGACAAGTAACACTAACTCTAACCTAGACAGTACCTGCGAGGCGGCGACCCTGGTCTCCCAGGCGGGCGAGCGGAGATGCTTCATCAGGCGGTGTAGCAATCGGTGCAGCTCCTCAGGGTGTGCCTTCTGAACCTCGCCTAGTTGCCGCGCTGCCGCGCGCCGCGTTGCCGCGCCCGCGCCCGCCTCCAGCAGCACGAACAAACGGTCCAGCCTGTGCAAACAAAGGGTTGAATGCCAAAGATACGGCAATAACAGTATTTCCCTATACCAAAATTATTTATTTAGTCTACTTGATAGTTTTATTGCACCATTACACATACATAAAATCATTAAAAAATATATATATAATCATAATTTTCAATTCTAGGTATCTGTTGCTGATATTTATTACGAAACTTTAAGAAATTATCTAGCTTATTCTTATTTGGTTAAGAAAATACTAAACGTCTTTTGTTCATTATGCGCTTATTGTTCTCAATGTAAACGGCCTGCATATCACATTTGAACATACCACCATACAATCGTTTTAATAAACCCTAAAATACATTTTCAGTTAACCCATTTCAACATGATGTGTGTATAACTGTGTAGCGCGCACTTGAATAAAGCTACGTAATTCATTTCGCAATTTCGAACATAATTCGTCTGTGCAAACAGTAACAGTTCGTACCAGGCTAGCGGAGATAAGAAACAATAAGGCTGGCTGGGCCGCTCAAGCAGGTCACGTAAAAAATCTAGAATTCATTGGCTTTAAATAAAATGAGTCAAAGCTGCACCCGTATACCATAAATTGACAGTGCATGGCGACTACGTACTTAAACACCGAAGTCGTTGACTACGGCCACTGTGAACTCATAGTAAGACTGCTCATGGACTATTATGTCATGGAGTGGCGGATTATGTCAGAAAGCCACCGGGAGACGAAATCGTTAAGAATGAAGACTTCGACGGCAATTTTGCAGCGCATTACATATTACAATACGGAAACTGATTAAATCGCCGTTCAATATCGATGCAAACGCGAAATAGTCGGGATGCAGAAGAATATAATACCCACAGACCAATATTTGTGTAGTCGGTCTGTATTCACGTTTTTCAGAAAGAAAATTCCCCCGTTTACGCGTTGTTGACCAATATGCAGTCATTATTTATGCGCATTTGGAAATTTAGTTAAAATGAAATTAATATGTGCCACATTCGATACAGAAGTATAAAAATCTATAAAATAGTACGTACGTCTGGGGGCGCCTTCGACCAATTAACAGTAATCTAATAGGGCAACTTAATTGAAACAATTTGCCGGATAAACGCCCCGTTTTATAGATGGTTTTATAACAGGCCGTAAATTACTACTAACTCAAGCATTTGAACGTTAGCCCGAATAGATAAGTTTATGGCGTGCCTATGTTCTAAATTCTAAAAGAAATAAAAAATCTAAAAGATTAGGTATTATGATATGCGGCGTTTTAATGACAGGTCACAAGCGGTGTTTTTATATTGAAGTTGCTAAAATGAGCCGTCCCATTGGCCAATTTATTACCCCCATCATCTTGATTTTGGACCTTTTTTGTACTAAAATGATAGATCGGTATGACAAAATAGATCAAATTCATATAGCTGGAAATTATTTACTTAGGGAATAAGTTCCAAATAGATACATCATTGCCCAAGACATCACCAGCCCTATTAGATATTGGGAATCTATGGAACTTTGAATACCAATAATTGACAATCCGTCCATATTATCACAACCCACACACAAAATCATCGAAGCGTCAAAGCATCCTGACTATCCAACAATTCTAAAATTAAATTCGTCTCATCAGAATCCTTATATCACCTGCCTCAGCAAAGGAGGCGTGGGCCGCACCAGACCGCTCATGTCCACCTACGCCTCGTGCCAGCCTGTACTGACGTCATTAACCCTTCAACCACCGATGACGTCAATTGACGCGCGCGGCTACAGCCTCTTCGTGCTTTCCTACAAGGTTTATGATGATGCGCCGCGCACAGGGCCGTCTTAAACTATGCTGGGGCGTGCCCTGGGGCACATAAGAATTTGGGGCCCTTTTGGAAAGTAAAGTAAGCGAATTAAACTAACATTTTTCTACTATGATCCTCTATTTACTATGGGTAATTAAATATACTGCTACTGTCTGTCCTTCGGGGCCCCGTGTGCCCTGGTAAAGACCAGCGGTCGGCAACCTTTTAGCAGCCAAGGGCCACATAGTAGTTAACGAAGTTGACGCTGGCTGCACTTTGGTAATATTTGTGACTTTGACGTTTGTCAATATTACATACATACAAAATAGCCAGGGAGGCTCGCTGGCTGTATCTCATGAACCGTGATAGCTAGGCAGTTGATATTTTCACAGATGATGTATTTCTGTTGTCGCTATAATAACAAATAAATACTAAAAACAGAATATAATAAATATTTAAGTGGGGCTCCCGTACAACAAACGTGATTTTTTGCCGTTATTTGCGTAATGGTACGGAACTCTTCGTGCGCGAGTCCGACTCGCACTTGGCCGGTCGGTTTTGTGGTGTCATATCAATCTAACGTCTTAATAACATCCATGACTAGAGAAAACAATAGTTTGTAGTTCTCGTTCACACGTCACAAACGGCGTTGATTGCAGGTCGATAGTCTGAGAGTAGGTACTACTTATTTATAATAATACTATTCTTGGATAAAAACTTACCGTGACGTCATGGCGAGGCCTTATCTCAGTCCAGGTTCAAGATGCAGTCCTTTCTGCAACAAACCAAATACAGCTCTCGTAAAATTATCAGTTCTGTGTAATAATAGGTAAGTACTACCGTTAAATCACCCAAAATTTGTCCAGTAATTCAGGCTCATAATTCAACGGAATACGAGTGATTTTCAAATCTGTGGCCCTAGTGAATAAGGGTACAAGTCTCAGGCAGCGCAGTTGTAAAAGGGCGTAAGTTCCACGTAACACTTAAGTATGCCCTTTTACACACAAACTGCTTTTCGGGATTACCCAATTTCCGAAAGTAACCGACTACACCTTACTACAACTTAAGGCTTCGTCACACAGGCGCGTTTTCCGGGCGGGGCGTGAGCGTTTTGTATGTAAAACGCTCACGCCCCGCCCGGAAAGGCGCCTGTGTGACGAAACCTTTATAGTCGACGAGTTATAAATATAATAAGAGTCTTTTTCTTGGTGTTGGTGTTTTTTCTTCCCTTTATGAAAATATTTTGCCCTAGAACTGTGACATTTCAATAATAGTCACACCTGAACAGAGACGTTCGAGTTAGTTCTGAACCAATTGGAGCCTTTGGACCAAAGTTGGGAGCTTTTGGACCACAGTTGGGAGCTTTTGGCCTATAGTTGCGTAGTTTTACAGTACGTACATATGTTCTAACAGCTACACACTTAATTGACCATTGGTAGACCATATCTCTTTGCAATAAGGTGTACCTACGAATTGTCAAAAGTAGGTCATTGGTATCAGGACCTTATCACTTTACAACGTGACACTTTCAAACTTAGTGTACGAGTATTTAGGTACCTCAACTTTCCTATTATTATTACCTCAACTTTCAGGTCGACTCTGATCAGAGGGCATAGGGATTTAAGGAGAAATGAAAATCGATATTTCGTTATCTACCTCTCTCTGCTTATTTGAGCGATAGGAATGCAAACGAAGAAGTGTTTGTCGGTAGGCCTTCGGGGTGCCTAGTCAACGTGCCAATCGTTTACGCTCCGTAGCGAACGAAACGCCAATGTGTCTGTCGCACTAATATTGAAGAGTGATAGAGAGAGATGACTACGCTACGTTACGGAGTGTTAACGATTGGCATCTTGGCTAAGCATCCCAGATAGGCTACTATTATGCGGTCTTCACTTTGGATGCGGATCATCGGTATTTGAGCGGGAGGACGTACGTAGCACTGTCTCGCTCACTTAAAGAAGAGGCGTGCGAATCCGCAAAAGTAAGCGCCCGCGTCAAAGACCTTTAAAGAATTTAAAGTTTTAAAAAACTCTGCTTGTGTAGCGATGAATTTATCCCACCCTTAATAACTACATATTTCCAGAATAAGTTTGATCGTTTCAGACCGCATATAAGATATACTCGAAACAGTACGGTAAGCAAGGCGAATGCAGGGCATGACTATCTTTCAAGGTTTACTCGTAATTTTTAAATTCTTGCGCAAGAGCTGCGAGATAACATCTTCAGTAGGTATTAATTAAATGACGTAGGTCTATCCAAAGATTCGTCGTCGTTTAGAAGTCCTTCACGTAAATTAATTGGACTTTGAATTAGAACGAATTGACTTATCTAGATAACGACATGCACATTTGCAATGCTTAATTCAATGTAATTGAAGATCGATCAGCTAGCATATCAATACATATTATAAAACAAAGTCCCCCGCCGCGTCTGTCTGTCTGTAGTTTGCGATAAAACTACTGAACGGATTTTCACGCGGTTTTCACTTATCAATAGAGTGTTTTTTGAGGAATAGAAGGTTTAGGTGTTGGTATACCTAATTTGTCTATTATATTCACGACAGCCGTAGGCTGGGGTGAATTAGAGACTCGAGTAACAATGTTCTTACCCCCGGAGTTACACACAATGTTTTTCCTCACACTTGCGAAGAAAAAACTAAATCCACCGAATCCACTAATGTAAAGTTAACAATGTGGGCGATGGTAGGCATCAAGGGCTCTTTCACATGCTGTCTGAATTATGCATTTCACATTCAAGAAAAACAAAGCGCTCCAAAGCGGTCAAGCGCTTAGAGCGTGTTTTTCAAAGGCATCAAGCTGATTGACATTTAGTGATTTTAGTCGTAGCCCTTAATTTGGCAAAAACCGTGGAAGGTCGTGAATTCAAGCCTCCTCTCAATAGTGCTAATGATTCTGGTCTGGTTCAAAAAAAGATGCAAATAAACGGTCAAAAGTAATGTGCCTCCTCTCACTGTCCCGTTGCCAATTTAAGGGTCATATTTCTGTGGTAGCGTAGGTTTTTGATGTCGAAGTGTAAAAATGTGCCAACCGCGAATGATGCCCGGGTACAAAATGTATTTCGAGACAGGATAGGAAAGCGTGCTGCCCTCATGTGGACAGAGCTAGCCTTATTTTGGGATAGGAATTAAAATACCTATTAAATATCATGTGCTAGTTTTACGAGCGGCTTTTTAAGAATTGCATCCCTGAGATCACGACGCAGTGGAGTGGAGATACACAGCTGCGTACACACACGATGCCATGTCGTCATGACTCGCTTGCGTTTGTCTAGCTAGGGAACAACTTGTTCCGAACAAGCCACACTGTGTGTAAATACATTTTTAACCCATTCACTGCCAGGATCCCGCCTAGTGGGCGCTCGTAACTTTTACTCAGATGTCAGACAACAACAGGCAACTAACAGGGTTGACATTGACACCAGCAAATAGGTAATTTTTATGTTTGATATGTCGCTAAAATTCGTTAAATATTATATAGTTTACATTTTAGCAAGCGGTGTTGCTAGATTTCCTCTCAGCCAATGATGACCTCTTTCCCAAGAGGGATGACTCCGAGAAAGAAAAAAATCCGGTATATTTTTCTATTGGCTAAACTTATTCCGTCACATGGTATAATAATATACTCCGCCTGGTACTCCATTCCCGTCATTTCTAGGTCACCTAACTGACACGCGCCTACGTCATCATGCGACAGCGCTATATGATAATATGCGATAGCGCTATATATAGCGGCCATGTTGTTGTGACGTAGGCCCGTGTCACTCTGGGAATGGAAGACCATGTTTTATTAGACTATGTTCCGTCATAGACAGGTATCTAAGGAAGTATTAAATCCGTACCTACCTACTAATTGTCGTTTAATAGAAATCACTTACATTGTAAACCTTATTGTAAACATTATAAGGGTGGGATTCTATTGGCCATGATTAATTAAAATGACGACTGAATTATGATATGATGTTAAGAGCCCGCATGCTAAGTCTGGAAACAATAAAATCATGTTTCTTTTTTCTCTATATTATTGGTCTCATTTTAATAATGTTAAGTAAGTAAAAATGTAATAAGTATATAAAATAAACTAGTTTTAGCCCCAAAACTTGGCTACCTTCTACTATACTATAGATTCATAGAATATCACCGTATAACTTCATACAGGGTGGAAAGGCACGACGATCCTTTCCGGAAATGGGAGATAGTTTAGCCTAAGCTCTATATTTTCTCCATAGAAACTATGTTAATATGGGCAACCGTTTCTAAATTATGACATTTTAAACATCCACGTAAAAAACTACTTTGTTCTAACCCTAACAGGTGACAGGGTCAATGAACTTACTTGTAAACAATCAGTATTCGACAGGAAATTATGCTAATTTGTTGCCATCTAACCATTTTTAGGTCTGCTTACAGCACGGTAAGAATCATTGCAGGATTTTCGCTTTCTTAGTGGTTCCACTTGTTCAATACTTGAATGAAATAGTTATGTTATTCCTTAATATTAATAATACTAACCACAACATTGTTTACAACGACAGTTCAAATGGTGACATTGACAACCACTCAAAAGTACGCAATCGTCTTATAAATATCTCTGGTTTCCTTGACTGATAAAAAGGTTTTAGTTTCTTAACACGTTTCACAAAATTATTTTCGAATAATTGGAAACTATCTAAAATAATTAAAAATAACAAGTAGGTTGTGTTAGTTGCACCAAATGAACTTGCAAAAATTAAATACTAAGAATAAATCAAGAATAAATACTTCTTAAATACCTAACTAACAAACCTTCTTGCGTGGTAGGAAATGACAGACCGTCTGATGTTTGAAATTAAATGTGCCACAAATTGCAAATTACGCGATAAAACCTAGTTCCAAAATGCCCTTGGGAGCCCGCGATTACCTAAATTTGCTTATGTTATACGGGGAGTGTAATTATAATGCCGCCGAGACGTTACGACGCTACAGACAAAGATATCCTCCACCACACCCAACTAGCCGTATGTCAATTTTACGGGCCATTGATCGCGTGGCAAATAATGAGCCCATAGTACCACGAACGGGCCAGAACGACCAACGGGGAGGAGGTGTAGTTCACATTGCACCAAGACTTGAAGAGCGAGTGCTGCGGTATTTCGAGCAAAATCCAAGGGCTAGTTCGAGGCAGGCAGCCCGACATTTCCGCCTAACTCATACCGCAGTACTCAAAATCTTGAAACGTGCACGTCTTCACCCTTACAGCATTCAGCGAGTTCAAGCTCTGCTGCCCAGGGACTGCCCTGTACGAGCAGCATACTGCCGTTGGCTTTTAAATAAACTGGAGGAAGATCGCCTGTTCATCCGCCGCATTATTTGGAGCGATGAAAGTTTGTTTTCCCGTAACGGCATGTGGAATAGGCGAAATGAACATATGTATGCAGTAGAAAATCCGTTCGAATACCGACATTCGGGTCACCAATATCGGTGGTCCGTTAACGTCTGGGCTGCAATACACGGGGATACACTGATTGGACCTGTTTTTTTGCCTCCAACTTTGAACAGAGCTGGATACTTGGAACTGTTGAATACGGAGTTGCAGAATTACCTTGACGATTTACCAGTGGCCGAGCGTAGAGAAGTATGGTTCCAGCAAGATGGTGCACCGGCCCATTCTGTTAACGAAGTGCGGCTAGCCCTGAACGACGAATTCGGAGATAAATGGATCGGCCGGTTCGGACCGCATCGTTGGCCACCACGATCTCCGGATCTGACGCCTCTAGACTTTTTTCTTTGGGGGACTATCAAGGATATAGTGTACAAAACGGAGTGTGACAACGCCGAAGAAATGAGGCAAAGGTTAACCATTGCTTTCGCCAGCCTGCGCCGTAGAAACGTTCGAGAGCGAATATTAGCAAAGGTACACCGACATACTCGCGCACGGGCTGCAGCCTGCATTATTATGCACGGAGGCCACTTTGAACATAGAATGTGAATTTATTCAGTTGTAAATAAAGTAGTTATGATAATAACAACAACAACAACCTCTTTCATAATAAATATCTCTGGTTTCCTTGACTGATAAAAAGGTTTTAGTTTCTTAACACGTTTCACAAAATTATTTTCGAATAATTGGAAACTATTTAAAATAATAAAAAATTACATGTAGGTTGTGTTAGTTGCACCAAATGAACTTGCAAAAATTAAATACTAAGAATAAATCAAGAATAAATACTTCTTCAATACCAAACTAACAAATCTTCTTGCGTGGTAGGAAATAGACAAGACGTCTGATGTTTGAAATTAAATTTTCATTGAACTATACTTATTGAATGTCATATTCTTCAAATAAAAATGTTAGATGCTCGTGGCTATTTAAATTTGTGGGGCTGTGTAAAAGATATGGTGTACCAAACCAAACGGAATGTGAAACTGCGGACGAAATGAGACAAAGGCTAATTGGTGCTTTCTGCGGAGGATAAATGACGAAGAGCATACACTATATCGCATGTGCATCGACATACTCGGGTACGGGCTGCGGCGGCGTTGTAATACACGGAGGTACATTTGAACACCGTATGTGAAAAGAAGATAGTATTAAATATTGGAAAAAAGTAATTATCTAAGAAAGTAATAAAATTGTTTGTAATATTTTTGCATGCATTTGATTTATTTGACATTTTATGCGTCATTCGTACATCATTGCGATACTGTCAACGATCGGAAAAAAGTGTAAAGTCCCGAGCTTTCCCGACGGAGATCCTTAATCTAGCCGTCATGTGCACATGCTATAGGGTTATCACCACAGTTAAAAAGTAGTATTTTTGCAATTTTTATTTTTTACTCAATTAACGATTCTTACCATTACCAATAGTCTCTGTATCACTTAAACGACCTAATACTTCCGGGAAGGATCGTCGTGCCTTTCCACCCTGTATACCTAAGTAACTGGTAGACCTATAGTTATCATTTCGAACAGAATGTAGAACTTACATAAAGTTTAATATCGTTTTAAAATGCCACTAATGCTGCTTTATGCCTACACAATGCGTTTATAACGCGTGCTTCACCTCAACCACATTCTTTAAACTTTTAACAAATACCTTGCATACAGTATACATAAATACATATTATCACTTATCATTCAAACCAATCTTAAATAGGCAAACATTGGAATTCTCTTCAAGATTGACAGTTTGCGAGATTAGTTAAGATCATATCTTAAAAAAACTGCCTAAACCTGGTTATGGTTGCTAGTCACCTACTTGTGTTATCTTATTTATCAATGGCTTATCTCACTTTTAAAGTTTTGAACACACATATCAATATTTCAGGATACCATGCTTTGTCTAGTTTTAATAAAGAGCCTTGGTATTATGATCTGTTTTAATAAACCTAAACTACTTTTACTTCCTAACCAGATCATAATCTATCTTTTACAATACTTGTCCGGTGGCATAGTTTGTTGTAGTATTAATCAGTGCCAAGCACCGTTTGAATGTTATACCAAATTTATAGCTATTATGCATTGAATAAATATAAAGTTGTTAGACTAAAAATACAAAATGTAAACCTCATTTTTTACCAAATTCAATATAATAGGTTCTCGATTTGGTTGGATGTTTTTTATTTATAAAGCAAGTACCAAAGTTACTGAATTATTAATATAGTTTTGCAGTTAGTTATTGATTAATCAATTCAAATGTACTAGCTTGTACATTGTTTGTAACAGAACTGTTAGTACAAGCTAGTACATGTACAGCCTAAATGCTTGTAGTTAATAATTTGGAACATGGATCATATCACATCAATTTGGTTCACATTTTTCCTGTGTATACCCAAAGTTAAGGGCTATTATTAAAGCCTAATTTTCTGGTTGAACCCTTCTCCATCATATAAAATCTGTAATACACCTACATATAATAGGTCTGATGGCAAAGTAAAGTAAACAACTTCACAGTTATAATTATTAGCAACTTGGAATGAATCCAAGTTCAAAATACTTGCAGATATTACATATAATATACCTATATTATAGAATTATCAACAGTACTGTACTTGAAGTAGGAAAATTCATTTATGTTACTAAACTAAATAAAATTACTCTTGTCTGTCCAGGCTCATATCTTATTAATGAATGTGCCAATAGTTTTATTGACAATAAGAGGTAAATTTGTGAAATTGTTGGACCAGTTGCATTGCAGCTAGGGTTACCAGATACAAATTTAGAATTTCCTGACAAAATTCCTGATTTCCGAATATTTTTCCTGACTTTAATTTTTTTTACGACGACGACGGGTGGAGAGGTGTCTAGTTGTTAGCGATGGCCACCCGATTGAGCCGGTAGCCGCATTTTATTAATTTAAGTTTTATTAAATTTATTATTTGTATTAATTTAAGTAAATAAAAAGGTACTTTATAAAACAGTCTACAATTCAAAAAATTCCTGACATTTTCGTGTTCCGTCCCCATTCCTGACAAAAGGCCAAAATTCCTGACATGTCAGGAAAATTCCTGTCATCTGGTAACCCTAATTGCAGCGTTTGTTGTGATAAATCCTTGATAAATGAACCGTGCGAGTACCTACGAGCTGAATGCACTGTTATCTCATTTCAACAGCCCATCCCACAAGTCCAATAATCAGTACTCACTGAACACTTTTAACTATCGGTCCGTGATATCACAGTCTTATAAAACCAAAATAAGTAGATCAAAACAATTGACTAGAAATAGTAACGGTAAGTAACATGACCCTTTCACGCATAACATATGGCCGAGCTAGAAGAATAGTATCGATTACTCCAATTAATGTACTCGTGGTCACATCACGGGGACATTAAAGACCTCTAGACTCGACCTTGGAATGCCTAAATTAAATTACGTCGAAAGGCACATACGTAGTGACTTTCCGATCGATTTTTTGGTGCCATGATTTTCGCTCGGAACTCTATGTAAATGAATTAATATAGTATTTCACGGCGCTTTAGCATTCCTCATACATATATCGAGGCTCACCTTACAAAATAAGGCCGGTCTCAGGTCACTGCACCCAAATCTTTCCATATTTCATAGCACAAAAATTCACGTTCGATAACATTTTCGTCAAAATGCACAAATAAAAAAAAGCGACGTAACGAGAGGAAGCGCATCGTTCAAGCTTCAAATATATACTGAGCGCCATGCTGCTGATGAGTCCGTCTTTATTGTGGACTTGCGAGCTGATTGGCCGAGGAGTGGCTCATAAAAACTATTAATTCCTTGCTTCCGCCAATCACAGGCAAGAATTCTGAAATGTTTATGGAACCGTGCCAAAAATCGGTAATTGAAATAAAAATATTTTATATTCTGAAAAGTATTTTTAGAAACTGCCGTAATGATAACACAATAGTTAATCACTGATAGCATACTATTAAGTTATAATTAGAAATTCATAGAAAAATACAATGTACGGTATAAATTACAATAGAATTATGTTTATTAAATTAAAAAAATTCACATGCTAAAATCGAATAGTTACAATTCGATACTAAAAAACCGGTATAAAAATATCAACTAGTCAACCCAAATAAAAAAAAAACATGTGTCAGTCTGTCAGTGTCAGAACTGTCAAAACATTGTTTCATGCACGCCACTTTTTAGGTTATATTTGTTATCGTGTTGAATATAGAAATTTAACTTAAAATGGGAAAACGTAAAACCAAAAATCAAGAAAAAAAGAAAAAAATAACTCTAGTGTTTGACGAAAGCTTAAGAAAGTGGGTAGTTCACCATGAAGATATGTTGACAATTGGTTAAAGGTTACTAGAACAATGATACATGAAATTTATGTTTACAGGGATTATTTGTGCGGTTTCCGTAAGAGAAAGCTTGAAAGGAAGAAAAAGGCTCAAGAAGATATTCAGCGTTTATTGAAAGAAGAGAAGAAAAGAATAAAACAAGAGGTTAGTTATAGTACCTAATAATACCCTCATCACAACATTCAGGTTGAAGTCCCTTCAATAATACTTAACTATAAATTCGAAATAAGTCTGTGCACACTTAACCAGCAAAACCGATTTATATCAAGGTCGGTATACATTTATTTATCTATCCTTCTGCAATTCTGTGTACAATTAATTCTACATGTTCTAAATTTTATTTTGTGCTTTTATTGAGTATAGCAAAAGAAGGTTCCAAATGCAATTTATTATATTTCAGAATAAAGAGTCCTACAAAAAACTTGTAGTCTCCAGTAGACCCCTACCTGACATTGAACAGCTGCTCAAAGAAGAGTATGAAGATGATGATGTAAATGTTAAAATAGTTGAACTGTCATCAGACACTTTGCAAAAAAAAGACTTGGTTATAGGTGAGAACAGACCTCAAGAATCAATAGAAAAGAGTTCTATCAAAAAACCAAAAGAAACTTCAGCGGAAAGTGTTCCTGGCATGGGTTCAGATACTGAAATGGAATCTGCTGATGAGGAGGAAAATGATGATAATGATAAAGATGATAAAAATCCAAAATCCAAAAAAGAGTTAAAGCATATGCTGATGCAGCAAGCGAAGAAGAAGATCCAGAAGAGCAAGGTATTCCAAATGAAGAGCAAGTTGGACAGAGTACAAAATAAGAAGAAATCTCACCAAAAGAAGGAACACATGGCCAGGACAAAGGCCAAATCAGGCAAACCTGGCAAGCCGAGAAAGGAGAAATCGAAAAAGAGTTTTGGTAGGAGAAAACATTGAAATAAAGTATTATAAAATACCAATTGTTTATTTTAAAACATACTTGATTAACATAATTATACAACAAACAAATCAAAATTAACAATCATGCAATGTATAATTGAGGTTGAGGTAATAAATATTGGTTTATGACCCTTAATCACATAAAAAACAATGATGACAAGCAATTATTCAAACACTGGAAGATCACAGTTGCTAGATGTTCCTTCATGTGCTCTAGCATTAACAAATCAATTAAAAAATTGCTCAGCAACTTTACAAACTCTTAGTTTTCTTTCTACCAGTGTTATTACTGGCAGGTTTGATATCATCTGTGTTACTTTGAACCCTTGGTGATTTACGTATGACTGGTGATTTTTTTGCTTTAGCTGATTTTTGCACATTACTTTTAACTTCAAGTAAAGCTGGCTGCACAAAATCATCATCATCATGATTTTGTTGTGTTTGTGCTTTTTTGGGAGTAATCTTTCTTTTTGGTGGAGCCTTACTGTCAAGTTTATTTGTACTTATACTTTTATCAGATTGTTTACTTTCTTTTAGAGGTGTAACTTTTCTTTTTCTCGGTTCTTTTTTTTCACAGATATCATACTTAATACAGTACTCTGTTAAGCATTCTTCAATTGTGTTAACAATGTTAACATCAGCTGGCTCTTTAGCTTTTTTAGGTGTAATCTTTCTTTTCGTTTGCTGCAAATTTTCTGAATTTGATGCAGCAGCTAAATTTTGAGCACTATCTTCTATGACTTCCTGTCACTGTCACAGCCTTTTTTGGAGTGACTTTCCTTTTCCTTTGTACCTTTGTATCAGGATTTGATTCACAATCAACAGGAATTTTTAAATTGACTTCTTGATTTTTAACAATTTCTTTTTTGGGGCTTATTTTTCTCACTTTTGGAGCTTTTGCATTTGGAACATTCAATGATATCCCATCTTCATCAAGTTTCAAGTTTTTCAAAGCTTTTTTCACAGCTTCTTCTATCTTAATATCTATTGGATCAATTTCTTCTTTAACTTTCACAGGCGTTGGTTTCTTTGGGGACTTCTTGATACCTCTAGAAGGGCAGATGTCATTGTTTAAGCACTCCTCGCAGTTTGGGCCAATGGGTAGACAGATTGTTTGTCCGAAGCCTACAAGTAGGTGGTTGACCTCACCCCAGAGCTCAAAAGGCAGCCAGGCCTCCAGGGCCTTGCGGGTGTCTTCCGGGGTGGCTGTTGGCTTCTTCACCCAACCTATCCTATTACTAATCCTGTGCACATGGGTGTCAACACCTGCAGAATTAAAGACGAGTTTAACATATGGGAGTTCCAAAATATAACAAAAAGTAGCTAATTACACTTTATAGTTCAACAACTTTCTTTTAAAAATCATCCACCATACCAAAAACTGCTAAATATAAGAAATTACCTATGCCAGTGACCTTGTTCCAAGCAACACTCATACAAATATGTGCCATCTTTGGGCCAACTCCAGTCAGCTTGCAAAGTTTCTCCACCGAGTCTGGTATGTCTCCGTTATACTGCTCTTTCAAGGTTTGTGTTGTCTTCTTTATGTACTTCACTTTAGTCTGTTTACAAAAAGATTATTTCAGATTGTTAAATAATAAACTGGAAAATAAAATACGTCTCAGGGATTGACCTGAACTTGATACAACACATATCTGCTTTCTTTGCTAACTACAAAATAAAGAAAGAGGCCATAGAAGTATCTATTGCAGAGATTTTGAATACATTTTTGGTCAATTACATTGGTGTTGAAGAACATCAAAATTAATGTTAGAATACCAAATTTTATGATTTTGCTACCAATATGGATGAATATAATTTTAGAAGAATCATTAAGAAACTGAGGAAATGTTTTATTAATATTGCAGAAATAAATGCAGCCCCTATAACTTCTAGTATAAGTAGGTACCTTCCAAAATCCTACAGGGTATATCAGCTTCCCCAGTTCATCATCACTCATGCTCAATACATTGTCTATGGTGAGCCCTCTGTCTCTAAGTCGCTCCATGGCCGCAAATGTAACCTGGTCCTTTGTCTGGCTTGATAGCATCAAGGAAATGAGATGCTGGTATCTGATCACCTGTAAAAAATATCAATTGTCATTACCCATTTTAAATTCAGTAATCAGACTACCCCATATTATCAACTCTTTGCTCTACCCACTGCCATGGTTGAAACTTGGCAGAAGGAAATATAAATAGATGGCGTTTTAATATCAGGAAAACTAAATACATGGCAACATGTCCAGATAATTTTTAAAATGAAACCGTTCAAACAGTGTGCTTAACCCTTTGAACGCCAGACGGCGAAAGAATATGCCGTGCTCCGGACGCCAGGCGGACGTAATTATTTAAACGAAATTGAACCTTATGGAGTCCCGCGTAAATCCCTATTGCATTGGCGAAGCTGATGGCTGTAGCCATTGTTGGTGTCCTTGGCAAGACTTTCCGAATACGGCCACAGCCGTCTGTGGCGGTCAAAAGGTCAAATATACAATCTACCATAAAGAACTTACTTCTGGTGGAGCTTTAGGATCGGATGACATGTGGCAACCCATAGTATCCACGGGGGCATCTTTATTGGCCCTCATATTTCTCAGGTTGAGGAGAAAGTCATGCCAGTGTGGTGGTTCCCAAAGGCCTTTAGCTTCCTGTAAAAGTTGGTTTAATAAGTTCCATTGTATTAAAACTTAATTAAGTAAAATATTAGTGTCAGCAAACGTAAGGGTGGTTTCCACTTATCCAATTTCTTTGTCCAATGTGTATTGCGTCTCACATTTTGCTTTAATGAGAGAGTGAGACGCACTGACATTGGACAGGTGGAATACCACCCTAAGACAAAATTCGCTGTATAGTATAGCGTGAAGAAGTACCTGCTTGACTGGAGATTCTTTTTCATATTCAATTCTGATGTGCGGTTTCTTTTCAAATTTGAATTTGCTTAAATCTAGACTAGGGCTTTTATTTTGAGTATAGCTTATGTCTTCCTTTGGCTCTATTTCCTGATCTTCTAATTTTATTTGTGAATTGGCTTCATCCTTGTATGGAGATTTCTTTTTCTTTACATTTTTTTGTGCAGTTGAAGTTTCGTTGTTAGCAACGGTCGCTTTTCCACGTGGCATTCTAAGATATAGAAAGATAAGTTAATTAAAGAAGCTCTCCTTTTTAAGATTACAATTTCCTAAAGCTTACCTACTTACATTGAAAAACTTAATAATTTACGAGGAGAAACCTGCCGCCAAACGCGGTAGATCATTTATTTGAGGAAAACGTCAAAGCCGATATTGATCTTAAATAGTTTCCAATACAAGCAAGTTTTTTTAGAAACAGCGCCTATATGTTCAGCTCAAATGGCTTTTGTTTTTTTCTGTTCTTGGTTTAATGTCAATGTCATTCTACTGTCATGTGTCATGTCTGTCATTCTCATTCTCACTAGGTCGATCTGAAATTTATCGATTTTATTTCCCTCAGTTCCCTTAGTATTTTAGCTGTAATTCAATGGTATATTGTAACTAACATTGTCAATATAATATACTTTACACGATGGCAGAATTACTGCTAGATCCCAATATACGAGGATGGGTGTTTCTGCCCATAGTAATAATCACCTTTTTAGTTGGAATTGTTCGACACTATGTTTCTATTATTCTGTCGTCTCAAAAGAAGATCGAGCTGTTGCAGGTTCAGGACAGGTAAGTACTAACAGCAAACATCATACCATATCCTCCGTATTTTTCATAAAATTTTTATTCCAACCTCTAAATATAACTAATTGCTAAATGATTCATTTCTCACGCCTATAGACCCAATAACTATAATGCTTTCCGGAGTTACCGGATTATTGCAACTCATGTTGTTACCTAGTCTTAAATTTGTAGGTATTTCATTTTCTGTGTATTTTTTTACTTTATGGTGCCTAACATTTTTGCAGTCAAGTAATGATCAGAGCGCGTCTGCTGCGCGAGAACGGCAAGTACCTCCCGCGGCAGTCGTTTGCGATGCGCCGCCACTGGTTCAACAACGAGGAGACTGGCTACTTCAAGGTGCAGAAAAGGGCTCCCGCATCACAGGTATAGGACACTTTTACACAGACCTATAGGACAATTTTACACAGATCGACCTAGTCCCACAATAAGCTCAATAAGGCTTGTGTTGTGGGTACTAGAGGACGATATATACAGGGTCATTTTTGGACCGTTAGCCATATTGTGCAAGGTGATTAGGTAGGTCATACTGAACAACTTTTTCTATGGGACCAACCCCGAAATCCCATAGAAAAAGTCGACATCCATAACTCATTCATTCATACTGAATTTTAAGAACTTGAGCTGCTCATTGTCCTTGTTTACCTTTAGGGTTCCATACCCAAAGGGTAAAAACGGGACCCTATTACTAAGACTCCGCTGTCCGTCTGTCACCAGGCTTTATCTCATAAACCGTGATAGCTAGACCGTTGAAATTTTCACAGATATTGTTGTTGCCATTATAACAACAAATACTAAAAACAGAATAAAATAAATATTTAAGTGTCCCATACAACAAACATGGTATTTTTGCCGTTTTTTGCGTAATGGTAAGGAACCCTTTGTGCGTGAGTCCGACTCGCACTTGTTTTTTTTAAATGTTTATCTACCTGCCATTTTGATAAACTTTCTAATTAGTGTTTTTGTAAACAATTCAATCATTATTGTAGGAAAACTGAACTGGTGCATCAATAAAAATATTTCTACTAGA
Organism: Cydia splendana; assembly: GCF_910591565.1. Classification (NCBI taxonomy): domain Eukaryota; kingdom Metazoa; phylum Arthropoda; class Insecta; order Lepidoptera; family Tortricidae; genus Cydia; species Cydia splendana. The sequence goes on along the minus strand of NC_085965.1, from coordinate 20,689,286 downwards.
TCCCTTGAAACAAGAACCAAATCACCCAACACTGGTTACTCTCCAACTGACTAGGCTAGAGTTCAGTCTTTATAACATATTTATTTAATTTTTATTGCACTATATAAGAAAGTACAAATTGTGGGCTTAATGCCTTAAGGCATTGTCTACCAGTCAACCAATTCCATCTCATGATAAAAAACTCAAATGTGCAAAGTTAGAGAATGATTTAATGTTATTGTATGAATTCAGAACCCCATGACTGACCCCAGCATGATGACGGACATGCTGAAGGGCAACGTGACCAATGTGCTGCCCATGATCATCATCGGAGGCTGGATCAACTGGATGTTCAGTGGTTTCCTCACAAGTATGTACCAACTATAATATAATACTCTATATACTCTCTACTATCTATTACTCTATATCTGGAAATCCTGCTGGTACGCTCTGGAGGCACTGGAATGACCTACATATGGGATCTAGAGGCACAGTGTATAATTTAATGTAAATAGTTAATTTTTGGGAGGGAAGGACACAAATAACATCTCGCTGTCCCAGCTAGTCTCGCCTGCTCGTGGTCCTCCTGCTGCTTAACGGAAGAGATAGCTGCAGAGAAGGAAAACTTGAAACAAACCCGGCTCGGTGCCAGCCGTTATGCACCTGCAACCGAACCGGCTCCGCACGTATTGACTATGTCATTCCTGTGGGTCCAGCCGGCGAGGTCGAGAGAGTGACGTGGGTTTTGGGCATGCCCGCATCACTTACTCGCGTCCCAGGCGATGCAGCGTCCGTGGAGAGGTCACTTCACCCACTTCAGCTTGCTAAGTGGCCAGCTATGCGGTCGCGGCTGCCGCTCTCGCATTGGACTTAATAGTCATTTGCGGAAGTGCCGCACTCTTAATATGGACGCTGTTTAAACCATCATCTTATTGATGTTACAGGCCAATGATGATGAGTTAATTTTAATGTCAGTAATTGTATTTTTTGTTGACATGTATTTTTAATTTTAATGTGACATTGGTATTTTATGTAGTTATGTAGGTATGGGTATTTTTAACCTGAAATAAAGATTTTGATTGATTGATTGATATATATTCAAAAATTCATAAATTATTAGCTCAAGAGACGCCCAATTTAACCCCTATGTAAGTTAATTTTGGGTTAGTTTCAATTAATTAAGAGATATTGAGCCATGCTTTTTCCAATTGTGCTTAGTCCTAAAACTAAGTGGAAAGCACTATAAGTCTCATCAGGATTCAATCATGACAAAACGTAGGGTTTGGCGCTTTTCCAAGTTTCAAGGTCTGGATCTGAAGTCATCAAGATTTGAGAAGCTCCTTCAATTCTTCATGGAATCCATCATCAGACCTGGACCTTACTTTCTTAGTAAGCATAACAATAAGCACAAATGAAATCGCCAAATGTGTCATTGAAGAGTTCCGTTTCGGCAGGTTACGGCATAAAAATCCAATTTCGGTCAAAATCCCGCCGAAAATTATATTGCATTTTCGGTATTGTCCGACCCAACGTTTCGGTTCCGGTACATAATTAATGTTTCAGCCGAAGGCTCGGTGTCGCCCGAAACTAACGGCCGAAATCCGGTTTTGGTCGGACATTTGGAAGGCCTGATATTAGAAATTACATACTAACATTAAAATAATTGACATGACCTGCATTGCATGCTCTGCGGCAGTCTGGGGTCAGATTTTGCAGTTCCGCCTAGAACCGCCGAAACACGACATCAATCAGTTGACATGGAGCTATATCCAACTATATTTCTTTATTCTTACAGCCAAGGTGCCTTTCCCGCTGACGCTGCGCTTCAAGCCGATGTTACAGCGCGGCGTGGAGCTCATGTACCTGGACGCCTCCTGGGTGTCCTCAGCCTCATGGTACTTCCTCAACGTGTTTGGCCTGCGCACCATCTACACACTTGTGCTTGGGGAGAATAATGGTGAGATTCTGTTGACTTTCTAAGTCTAATAAAAAGTTTATCACTCAAACGTCATGCCAACGTAACCCGTAACCTACCTCTACCTTTATTCTATATCAGCTTATATGTACTTGCCAAACTACCTTTACCACAAATTAAAAAATCTGACTGTTGTATTGGGTTCTCTATTATCGGAAATAAATTTTGTGTTTTGGTAGTATGGTCTGTCGTCTGAGCTAAGACATGCTAAATCGCTTCCCATTTTTAACTCAACTCAAAATGCACTATCTGTCACTTCCTCAAACTCGTTAATAATTAGATTCTGTCTGTCTGTCTGATTCTGTGTTGTGTGATATATGTATGTATATATGTATTTATTTATTTATTTATATATTTATTTATTTATATATCTCATTAATGTATGTATTCATATTGTTATATATTTAGTTGTGCTGTTTTTTTTTTCCTGTTCTTGCACTTCATTTATTTTTGCTACCCTTATACTTATTTCTTCCCTTCGATAATTTCTACTACCTGAAGGTTGTCTGGAAGAGATCGCTCTTTAGCGATAAGACCGCCTGTTGTTGCTTAGTTTTTTATTTATGTTAATTTGCTGTATTTAGTCACGTTTTCATTGTGCACAATAAAGAATATTATTATTATTATTTGTCTGTCTTTCCATATCTCGGGACCATGTGGGGTCCCGGACCTTTGGGAGGCGTGCGTGGGGCCGAAGCCAACAGCGTAGAGGCCCTTTAAGACAAATTAATCTAAAGGCAAGGGATACCAGTGGCGGATACCATCCCCGAACGCACAACATGATACATCCGGAGATGGTCCCCGCCAGGTGCAAAGACTATTGCAGTGCAGCACTTTTGTGCTGCGATGGGAGCTAAGGTCATAGGCTATAGATTTGAATGTTGGATGGACTGAATATCGGGCTATGGGAGGAGACTAGCGGACACCTGCCGTGACAATCAGTCTCAAAATTGTATGAGACAGGTCATTGAGTGGGCCCCGCAATGGCCGCACGCACAGTGCGACAACAGGGCAACACTTTGGAGTGGCTGTGAGGTTGTCGAGAGGTGAGTCTGCGGTAGCCAGATCCCGGTAATCCGTTCAGCAGGCCGCCGGCGTTATGACATTTTACACTTCCAACCTGGAGCATAGGTCCCGCTCTTGCGACTCCACTCTGGCCGGCCAGTCAAGGCAAGCACAGAGGCGAGGGCCAGATGAAAGTGCCCTCTGGAATAGGGGTCCGCCGTGTCGCCACTCACCGTCAGCTCGCCACAAGCTGTCCCCGCGGGGTTATTATTATTATGGTTGCCACACTACTACGATCTAGTAGCAACGTCCAAAATATTGGACATAAGCTTTGACCCTCTTTTTTGTATTTTTTCTTAGCCAGAATCATTGTTACTTCCTCTCTTCCGTACAATAAAGTGTTACTTACTTACTTACTGAACTCACTACCTTCCGTATTTTCTGTTGAATTAACACATTCATTCCCACCCAGCCAAACAAGACGTCCGCGCCGGGCCACAGCAATTTCGTCATATAAAGCAGTAGTACCACGATCCCGACTATCGGGTCGTTCGGCCTGGGAACGAAATCATAAAATACCCGATTGTCGGGTTTTCAGCACTGAATGTGTTAAGGGAAGTAAGATCTTCAACTCGAATGTGATAGATATAGGCAGAATGATTAAAGGTTTCTTTTTTTTTCAGCCGCGGACCAGTCGAAGATAATGCAAGAGCAGATGTCAGGCGCCGCCATGGCGATGCCTCCGGACCCGAAGGCCGCGTTCAAGGCAGAGTGGGAGGCTCTCGAGATCACCGAGCACAAGTGGGCGCTCGCCAACGTCGAGGCTGAACTTCTCACAGAGTCCAAATAGGCTGATGCCTGATACTAGTATAGAAATACTGTGGCTATTGGTAGACCTTATGTTTGTTGCAGTAAGGTTTACAATGAGCCAATTGTTGCAAATGGCATGCAGAGTTAGCTTGGTCCGACTCTACCTACATTAGAGTAACAGCTAAGTGTGTTATGAATTATGATTTGTGAAAATCACTGAACACTTTAATATCAACGTAGTTGCAACTCTTGTATTTATACTTCGTATGTTATGTTATACCTAATTTTAAGTATTTTATGGTATGAGGGAGCAGAAGGAATAAATGAATTGTCTAACTATTTGTTACCTATGTAACAGTGTTTTCATTTACTATGTTTACATAAACTAGTCCGTAAAAAAAGGCGTAAAAGCGACTAGCGGTCTACTATCATTTCATGCAAGAAACGTATCTAAAGACAAGACGGATACTGTGAGAATGAAAGAGACTTCTGTATGTAAAAGGCAGAGGTCAACTCCACCATGGTTATGAACTTGATTTCAAAGTGCTAGCATAACACATTAACCTTTTCGACGGCATGTCAAACACAAAAGCTGTCTCTCGGACTGAAATTGAACTTTATGTATATGCACGTAGGTCTATGTTGCTCTGTGGTCTGTGACCGATTAATCGGTCTTTGGCGTTGAACCTGCGGTGCGGATATATCGGCCATTGGCGTCCAAAAGGTTAAACTCTCGCGTTTTGTACACATATACACAAACGGGTCTACCGCGATATAATTTCATTGTTTTTACCTTAAATTCCGACGTTTCAGCTAGTTGCACCAGCTGTGGTCACGGAAAGACTGACGTCCCAGCAAATGTCAACGGAGATATAAAATAAAACCCCACTAAACTACCCGAAATTAGTTTATAAAAACAATGAAATTAAACAACAAAAACATGTTTGTGTAATTAGATATGTGCTAATAGGGTTCAGTTTTGTATATTTGCTGACGCTATAAGCCTGCGGATCTCTAGACTGTTAACACTGCTCATAGTTACTCGCTTTTTCCTGACCACCGCCGGTTAATCCTTTGAACATCACGTCATCGTGTTTGCCGCGCCATTGTGGCCCTTGTCGAAATACACGGAGGAAGGTTGTTATGGACTAGCCACGTTCATCAGTTGACGACTTTGGCGGTCAAAAGGTCAGCAGCCAGTCGGAACTTAAGTTAGCAGAAAAACAAAAATGCACTTTTAAAAAACTATTTATTCCATTGCAAAATTATAATTGAGTATATACAACAATGATAACTCTTGAACAGTCGTGATTATTTTTATTGCTTGTGTTGGATTCATATGACGATAAACTTAGTTATTGTTGATAAACACTCGAGTCTTTTAGAACTCGACTCAGTGTTTTAATTTTTAATAGCTATTGTGGAAACTGATAGCTCTTGCATATACAGGGTGGAAAGGCACGACGATCCTTTCCGGAAATGGGAGATAGTTTAGCCTAAGCTCTATATTTTCTCCATAGAAACTATGTTAATATGGGCAACCGTTTCTAAATTATGACCTTTTAAACATCCACGCAAAAAACTACTTTGTTCTAACCCTAACAGGTGACAGGGTCAATGAACTTACTTGTAAACAATCAGTATTCGACAGGAAATTATGCTAATTTGTTGCCATCCAACCATTTTTAGGTCTGCTTACAGCACGGTAAGAATCATTGCAGGATTTTCGCTTTCTTAGTGGTTCCATTTGTTCAATACTTGAATGAAATAGTTATGTTATTCCTTAATATTAATAATACTAACCACAACATTGTTTACAACGACAGTTCAAATGGTGACATTGACAACCACTCAAAAGTACGCAATCGTCTTATAAATATCTCTGGTTTCCTTGACTGATAAAAAGGTTTTAGTTTCTTAACACGTTTCACAAAATTATTTTCGAATAATTGGAAACTATTTAAAATAATAAAAAAATACATGTAGGTTGTGTTAGTTGCACCAAATGAACTTGCAAAAATGAAATACTAAGAATAAATCAAGAATAAATACTTCTTCAATACCAAACTAACAAACCTTCTTGCGTGGTAGGAAATAGACAAGACGTCTGATGTTTGAAATTAAATTTTCATTGAACTATACTTATTGAATGTCATATTCTTCAAATAAAAATGTTAGATGCTCGTGGCTATTTAAATTTGTGGGGCTGTGTAAAAGATATGGTGTACCAAACCAAACGGAATGTGAAACTGCGGACGAAATGAGACAAAGGCTAATTGGTGCTTTCTGCGGAGGATAAATGACGAAGAGCATACACTATATCGCATGTGCATCGACATACTCGGGTACGGGCTGCGGCGGCGTTGTAATACACGGAGGTACATTTGAACACCGTATGTGAAAAGAAGATAGTATTAAATATTGGAAAAAAGTAATTATCTAAGAAAGTAATAAAATTGTTTGTAATATTTTTGCATGCATTTGATTTATTTGACATTTATGCGTCATTCATACATCATTGCGATACTGTCAACGATCGGAAAAAAGTGTAAAGTCCCGAGCTTTCCCGACGGAGATCCTTAATCTAGCCGTCATGTGCACATGCTATAGGGTTATCACCACAGTTAAAAAGTAGTATTTTTGCAATTTTTATTTTTTACTCAATTAACGATTCTTACCATTACCAATAGTCTCTGTATCACTTAAACGACCTAATACTTCCGGGAAGGATCGTCGTGCCTTTCCACCCTGTATATCGGTCCATCAGACTTATATAAGATGGTTAAAAAATAACTGCATTACCGTTGCCAGGGAGATTTTGGGATTATACTGAGTAACTTTTACTATGGGACGAACCACGAAATCGCGAAAAATAGAATTACCCTCCCATAGAAAATGGACCAGCCAAAATGTATGAAACAGCCAAATTCTTTTTTTCGCGATTTGCGGTTGGTCCCATAGTAAAATTTGCTCAGTATAATCCCAAAACCTCCCTGGCAACGGGAATGCAGTTATTTTTTAGCCACCCTGTATATCGGAGCGGCCAAGGTGTTCACAAATATCTGAACAAAGCCTCTATAATTATCAAGACGCTAATGTACAGTCAGCTGCAGAAAAATAGCAGATTTATTAAATGAATACAGAAAAAAACATACGTCATACATTTTACTTCTATCCGATCGGAGAATGTAAAAACGCTCTTAGGCTGCCCTTCCACTGAGTCTGAGATGAGAGGAGACGTGTGAGAATCAACTAATAGCATTGGTTGTAATTTCATAATGTGTTTATTCCATTTTGTAGTTTCCCTCTTTTATTGTGTTGGTATTTTGTAATCTGTGTTTGACGTGTGTGTTGTCACTCGTTTAGTTTTAGTTTAGGTGTAGCTTAGTTTTAAGTCAGGTACCCACTGAAAATCAGTGTCATGGCTTGCCGTGGCATTATGCTGAGCGGGGATCCTGTTTAGCATCTAGTTTGTGTAATTTGTGTTATTTTTTTATGCCCAATTAAGATGTTAAATAAATGTATTTCTTCTTCTTCTTAATCCAGGGAAGCGGAGAAGAGAACCAATGCTATTGGTTAATTACCGCACGTCTGTTCTCATCTCCGCGTCAGTAGAAAGGCAGCCTTATAGCATGGTCAGGCTCTTAACTATTAAAATAAAATGATCATTACAAGATAGCATTTCAGATGCCAGATTTTTAATAAATTAAAGTCACCAAGTTACATTGCTTTTAAAGTTTTATAACAATGAATAAACATTTAAACTAAAACCGCCCAAAAGTCGCATAGGGTTGACTAATTTTATAATTTATATAAAAATAATAGCATTATTGCTGTAAAAGTTGTCAAAGGCATAATGATATTGCGTCCAATCTAGTTATACAATTTCAGTTAACCAAAATAACACAATCTGACTACACTTTATACCTTTAGGCGTGCCATAGTATATACAGAAATTACAGAACAATAGTGACATATTCTGTATTTACTCGGGATATACAGTACTACCAGTTTCTTAATTGTTATCAGCCAATATATAAAAAAAAAACAAATATACATTATCCACTTGAAACTAGAAATATCATACAAATTGATCCCAATCACGTTTTTTTTTCGTACAAACGACAGGGTTGAGTGGAGGAAAGAGGGGAGGCCTGTGCCCAGCAGTGGGACACTAAACTAGGCTAGCGAAAAAAAGATCTATTTAGGACCATTTTATTAAAAGTTATACACTACACTTTGATTTAGATTTGAGTAGTGGTTGCGTTCTTCCATTCCGTTACCGCCATACAGTCTATAAAAGGGGTAACGGAATGGAAATAAAAATCTATGGGCACTTTTTTTCTCCTTGTATGTAAATTGCATCTTGACGTGTAACAGTGCCCTTGTGGCCTTTTTGTTGCTAAATAAATGTGCTAGTTTATAAGAGCTGACATAAAAATACCTAAAGACAGTGTAGTTCACAATTTTAAATAAAATGGCCCTCAAACACTAGTTGACGTTGATTGATCCATCGAACATGGATTAAAAATCAATTCGCATGACAACCCACAGATGAATATATAATAGGCAGCTGATAACTCATAACCATACCTGTGCTAACTCGGCGCACGAATACTAAAGAAATTGATGTTTATTATTAAAGTTTACTGACGTATATTTATGCATTTGCATATTGGAATTGGAAATAATGTATTACTGTAAACACATCACCCTCAGTACCATCACTTTAGTGTTCGTGCCCCGAGTTAGCACAGGTATGTTCATAACTCATAAGAAACTTATAGTAATGTAGATACATACCACACATCGATATCAGAGGGTCCGAAAACAGGCTCGTTTATTTAGATGTGCCCGCAAAATTACAGTTACCTGTAACCAAAGATTAATTAATCAGATATGCATAGAGAAACAATAATATAGAGATGAATAGGGGGAGGGGGGATATCACCGAACCAGATGATCTTTTGGAACTTTCAAAAGGAGTAGCAGAGAAGGCGCTTTTATTATTTGTCCTTGTCATAGCTGCCTTTTTATTTCGGCTTACTTCTAAAAAGTCCTAAGTGCTACGTCAAAACGTATATACGTCAATACATCAATGCTTGGTGGGCAACAATGAACCATACTAAATTACGTAGGTTGTTTTTGGAATGTTGACAGGAATATTAAAACGTGTTTTTAATTTCGTCGCATTGCGTATTTTCTGTCCCTCACGGCGCTGGTGCGTGCGATGGAGTGGCCCACGTGCTGGATGGTTACCAGTGGCGGCGCGTCCATAAAACTTCATGTCCTCAACAGAAGACTGGAAAGATTCACCGGTGGGCAGATCGCAAAGGAGCAGGCAGGCTTTGTTAGAGGTAGGGGCACAAGAGAGCAGATATTGAACTTGAGGCAGTTGATCGAAAAGGCCAGGGAGTTCAATGTGCCTATGGCTCTATGCTTCATAGACTATGCCAAAGCCTTAGATTGTATCAGCTGGGTGAAAATGTTTGAAGTTATGAGACATATGGGTATACCGGACCACCTAATCTTCCTCATACAAAACCTTTATCTGGACGGCACTTCGAGGGTGCGAATTGAGGACACCGAATCGGACCGCTTTCAGACCAAGCGTGGAGTCAGACAGGGGTGTATTCTCTCGCCACAGCTGTTTAATCTCGTAGGCGAGCACATCATGAGAAGGGTCTTGGGGGGTTGGGATGGAGGCATACGGATAGGCGGACTCCTTATTAATAATCTACGCTTTGCAGATGATACGACCATTATAGGCACAAACGAATCCGAACTTGCTGTGCTTCTGCGAAGGGTACAAAAAGTGAGCGCAGAATACGGTCTCCATATTAATAGATGACCAAGCTGATGTTTGTGCCAAGGACAGGCCCGTTAATCCGAACTGGAGAACTGTCAGACCTGGACACCGTACAGGATTTCATCTACCTCGGTTCACTGATCACCGCGGACGGCGATTGTGAGCGAGAGGTGATCAGAAGAGCTCAGATCGCTAAATCCGCAGTTACGCGGTTAGAGAAGGTCTGGAGGAACAGAGGAATCAGCAAAGCAACCAAAACCAAGTTAATGCGCACCCTGGTCTTCTCTATATTCCTGTATGGTTCGGAAACCTGGACCCTGAAAGCCAGTACTCTGAGTAGAATTGACGCATTTGAGATGTGGTGTTGGCGCAAGATGTTGGGTATTCCTTGGACAGCGCGCCGCACTAATGCGTCAATCCTGACGGAATTGAAAACCCAGTGCCGTTTATCAGCCATTTGCCTCCAGCGGATCCTTAATTACTTTGGACACGTGGCCAGACGGGAGCCGGACAACTTTGAAAAGCGCATTATGGTTGGCATGGTGGATGGAAGACGGGGTAGTGGACATCCACCAACCCGCTGGGTGGACACTGTAAAAAAGGCCTGCCAGGGATCTACACAGGCGCCTATTATTAGGAAAGCGGAAAATCGTGCAGAATGGAGAGCCTTGGTGCACAAAATAACGACGTCATGTGGTCGCGACCCTCAGTCATGAGGAATCGAGGAAGAAGAAGAAGAAGCCTATGAATATGTTTGACGCGCCGCCACTGATGGTTACTGACAGACTATAGCAACTACTCGAGCCTACTTCTTGATGAGCTGCACAACGTCCTCGTCGTTGACGGTGTGCGCGACGCCGACGCGCTGCGGCGAGTACTTGGTGCTGGTGCCCCACACCAGCGCGTACTTCAGCTGCGCGGCCAGCGTGCGGTGGATCGAGTGGCACACGTGCTCGATCGTTACACCCTGGAAATTAACGCAGTTTTAATTTTGATAATTCTCATGGTACCTAAACTCTTTCAGTGAAGTTGAAGTGAATAGAAAAAGCGGACAAGTGCGAGTCGGACTCGCCCACCGAGGGTTCCGTACTTTTTAGTATTTGTTGTTATAGCGGCAACAGAAATACATCATCTGTGAAAATTTCAACTGTCTAGCTATCACGGTTCGTGAGATACAGCCTCTTGACAGATGGACGGACGGACGGACAGCGGAGTCTTAGTAATAGGGTCCCGTTTTACTCTTTGGGTACGGAACCCTAAAAAACCGGCCAAGTGCGAGTCGAACTCACGAACGAAGTTAGGAATTACGAGTACCTTACCTACGCAAAAAATGGCCAAAAAAAATCACGTTTGTTGTATGGGAGCACCACTTAAATATTTATTATATGCTGTTTTTAGTAGGTATTTGTTATTATTTTAAAATTTCAAATGCCTAGCTATCACGGTTCCTGAGATACAGCCTGGTGACAGACAGACGGACAGCGGAGTCTTAGTAATAGGGTCCCGTTTTTACCCTTTGGGTAAAAACGGTTATATTTTTGATCTACATTTAGGGAAAGTGGGAACTTTTGGAAAACTTTCGAACTTTCTAGAATTATACTGCAACAGCAATAACAGTACACTGACATACCTTCCTAAGGATCAGTCCATCATCAAAGTCTGGCGGCTGGCCAGGCTTCTTGGTGTAGACGCGGATCAGCGCCAGGTACTCCCAGAGCGTCTCCAGGAGGTAGTCCAGGTTCAGCTTCATGTTGCAACTGCACAGGAAATTTGCAATTTAAAAACAAAAGTTCTGTCTTACTTATAAGAATTTCTTTTCAAAATACTCAAACACCGACTGAATCATAGATAAGTTTACAATGTTCGCCTTATTACGAATGAGTGAGTAAGGTGCAAAAGTGTAAACTTAGGTATCATTAAGGTCGACTGTACAAAAAATGGTTCTTATTTACCTGACGACGACCGAATTGGGTTCTCGAGCGATCCTATCCACCTCCTGTATGGAGATCTGATCTATCTTGTTGTACACGTAGATGCAGGGAAGGTACACCCTGTTGGCCAGGATCACATCGGTCAGGTCGTCCGCCGTGCAGTCTTCTATCAGGTCGATCACCTGCTGGTTTGGGGCTTTTAGTAAGAAATGTGGTTCTTACCTGACGACGACCGAGTTGGGTTCGCGAGCGATCCTATCCACCTCCTGTATGGAGATCTGATCTATCTTATTGTACACGTAGATGCAGGGAAGGTACACCCTGTTGGCCAGGATCACGTCGATCAGGTCGTCCGCCGTGCAGTCTTCTATCAGGTCGATCACCTGCCGGTTTGGGGCTTTTAGTAAGAAATGTGGTTCTTACCTGACGACGACCGAGTTGGGTTCGCGAGCGATCCTATCCACCTCCTGTATGGAGATCTGATCTATCTTATTGTACACGTAGATGCAGGGAAGGTACACCCTGTTGGCCAGGATCACGTCGATCAGGTCGTCCGCCGTGCAGTCTTCTATCAGGTCGATCACCTGCTGGTTTGGGGCTTTTAGTAGGAAATGTGGTTCTTACCTGACGACGACCGAGTTGGGTTCGCGAGCGATCCTATCCACCTCCTGTATGGAAATCTGATCTATCTTATTGTACACGTAGATGCAGGGAAGGTACACCATGTTGGCCAGGATCACGTCGATCAGGTCATCCGCCGTGCAGTCTTCTATCAGGTCGATCACCTGCTGGTTTGGGTCTTTTAGTAAGAAATGTGTTTCTTACCTGACGACGACCGAGTTGGGTTCGCGAGCGATCCTGTCCACCTCCTGTATGGAGATCTGATCTATCTTGTTGTACACGTAGATGCAGGGAAGGTACACCCTGTTGGCCAGGATCACGTCGATCAGGTCGTCCGCCGTGCAGTCTTCTCGGAACAGTACCTGCAGAATTCGACTTTATTATAAAACTGTCTTGGTTCATATTTCAATGAGTGGTGAATAGAGTCCGCACTCTCGTCGCGCTGTCAACTTAAAAAACTTACTGTCGTGTAAAAATCGAAATAATTTAGGTTTCGCTAATGCATAGAAACTATATTTTTTATACATTTGTATAAAATAACTTAAAATAGCTGCCATAAACTGATACTATGTCAAGCCCCTTATTTATGTTCTTTTATAAAATGAAATCTCCTCGTGCTGTCACTGTCAAGACGATGGAATTTAATACTTTATACCAGCGGTCGACAACCAGCGGCCCGCGGGCCGCATGCGGCCCGCCAACCTCTCGCTTGCGGCCCGCGAGCCTCCCTGGCTATTTTGTATGTAATACTGACGAACGACAATGTCTGCTAAAGTCACAAATATTACCAAAGTGCGGCCCGCGTCATCTTCGTTAACTACTTTTTGGCCCTTGGCTGCTAAAAGGTTGCCGACCGCTGCTTTATACAATATAATAGTTAAATTTAATATTTAAACGGCAGGGCCAATAGCGGCGAGCAGTAGCAGGCGCTGCCGCTGTCAAATGCAACATTAAAATACACCCAAGATTAAGCACTAAATTATTATCAGTGGTTGGCACTAGATGTTACCTCAGCATTGAATATCTTGTATTCGTGTAGGATCATTTGCACCATTTTCTCGTCCACCTTAGTGAGCTGACACGTCGAGTTGAACGAGAGACCGCCGCCTTTCTTTTGCTGTGAACACAACGCATTTGTTAACTATTTGTGTATGTATATGTAATTAAAATGTACACATATAAAGATTAAAGATAGTAAATAATGTTGTGTGTGTGGGGTGCCTGGGGGCTGTTGCCGTAGGACTCCATAGTGACTAATAATCAATTGACAGAAGCCAAATATGATCCTACGAAAGTTCATCTGTAGGTACACCTAGCTGAAAATAGCACTTACGGTACAGACAAAGCTTCGTGGCGGCCGGCATCATCAGCACCAGGTTGGCTGTGTTACATTACCTATAAATTGTACTATACCTTAAAGTAAATATTAGGTTTGGCCTTGTTGAGCCTGATGCCGACACTCTCGAGCTCCTTCTCGAGCAGCTGGCGGTGCACGTAGGGCTTCGTGGCGTCCAGCATCATCAGCACCAGGTCCGCTGTGCGCGCCACCGCTATCACCTGATGACATAAATTTATTATAAATGTTATTGTATAATGTAAATGTTGTTGGTGACATTACATTTGATGGCAAGTACATTTATAACAAACTGTGGGCCTTTGTAAGGACGTTACAAATTTTCTTCTCCATAGGGGTTACATTTTAAAAATCCTTTCTTAGTTAACATTTGAAGAATCTATGGTTCACGGTTCAGTCAATCAGAGAAAAAACCAAGGTAACCAACGCTCTTACCCATGCTCTCAAGCTTAAGTGGAACTGGGCTGGCCATGTAGCCCGCATGACAGACAAAAGATGGACCATACAAACCACAAAATGGAAGGGACCACACGGAAAACGCCCCCCCGGCAGGCCGAAGAAACGCTGGTCCGAAGACATTACCCAAATAGCCGGAAAACATTGGATGGAGACAGGAGAAGACAGAGAAAGATGGAAAAAACTGGAGGAGGCCTTCACCCAGAGAGGGATCCATATAAATAAATAAAACAACAAGTTCAAAAATACAAAGTTAAACTAAAAATGGATATGGAAGAAAAGGCTATATAATATATAATAAAAATGGTTCACGGTCCTGCAATCAACGGTTTAGGCCATACACTGTCCGTTAGTATATATTCAATATTTTTGCTGCACTCTATTCAGGGTCCATATGATAAGATAACCATAAGAAATATGTAAATACTACCCAAAAATGTACCATGGAAGCATGAAATAAATGAATAATGTTTTTTTAAATCTTATTGCAATTAGGTTTATTGGTATAAGTATACTTCTTCTAATTTACACAAAAAATTCACTGTCTTTGGTGGGACATGAACCTACAACCACCGGATCGCTAGCCCGGTGCACTTCCATCTGAGCTACAAATTTTTTCATTTATTTATTTCTTGCTATAACAATAATACATTGTATTAATACCAAAACCTCAACCAATACAGCAAATAGCATTGTTCACAGTAATTTCTGCTTGATACAAAATTAAATAGTTAAGGTTGTGAAACGTAACTGCAATAAGAATGCAAATAGAAGAAAGGTAGCACCAGTTACCTGTCGTCCTCTACCCTTGCCCTGCGCAGCACCCTCAATGATACCCGGCAGATCGAGCAGCTGTATGTTGGCCCCGCGGTACTCGATCACACCAGGGATGCATGTCAGTGTTGTGAACTCGTAGCTGGCGGCTTCTGAGTGTGTGTGCGTCAGTGTTGACAGCAATGTGGACTGGAAAAATAATGTTTGTACAATTTCCTTGTCTACTACTACTGTCAAATGTATCATTGTTATGATTTTTAAACTCATAAAATATTTTTATTTGCTGTTTTTGTAAGAAAGCAATCTAAATTGCCTTTTATTCAGAAAGAGTTATTTGACTGCTATTTAAAAACTCATCCAAAATTCAGGCATTTTTGTAAAAACATAAATTTTACTTAGCTTACAAGTATAAAGAGAAAAAACTAACAAGGATATTTTTACAAGTAAGTATTTAATTGAATGAGGTTGTTTTCCTATGATCCTTCTAAGTTACTTATAAGAGTTGAAATTTCAATGTTTCATATTGTCAAGCACTAATTATTGCACAGAAAAAAATATATACTAGTGTAACAAAGCTACCAATGAATATAATTTAATGATACAATAACAAACTGTTAGTACGGTCAAGCTATTTAGCTTTATCTTACAAAAATGCATTTTGTCTTAACCCATTGTTCATTTGCACTCACCTTGCCCACAGAAGGGAAGCCGATGAGCGCCACCCTCGCGTCGCCTGACTTGAGCACATCGAAGCCCTCGCCCTTGTCCCCGCCCTTCTTGGACGGCTCCAGCAGCTGCGACCGGTATTTCGCTAGCTTCGCCTTCAGCAAACCCAAGTGGTACTCCGTGGCTGACAAAACACAAACAATAAGTAATATACTAGGAAGTAGGCTGCTACGTTACAAATGTATATTAAACTTGTAGCGGACTGGCCTTTTTGGCCACACGTCTACGGTTCAACGAGTTTTAAGCTGAAGCATGACATTCAGAAACAATCGCTGATTTTTCCGTGTCATTTGAATGTTGATGTATTTATTTATTAATTATAGGAGATTTATTTTAACTGAAGTTTAATTCGACTCCGCCGGTAGGTCTCCTATATTGGTGACCCCGATTGAAACAGTATCGCATAATAAATTTACAAGCAATAAAAAAAAATGACGGATGAAATCAAGACCGCTACCGAAGCCCCTTGTGTGGTATGTAAAGTCACTGTACGCACTCCGCCGTTTTGGCCAGAGGAACCCGCATTATGGTTTTCGCAAATGGAAGCCCAGTTCGCCATCGCCGGCATATCAAGTGACACGACCAAATTTAACCACGTTATCGGCCAGTTGGAGCATAAGTACGCCGTAGAGGTAAAAGATATTATTAGCAACCCACCAGCTGACAATAAATATGAAAAGATAAAATCGCAGCTCATATCGAGGATCTCCGTGTCTAAAGAACAAAAGTTTCTACAGTTGATGAAACACGAAGAGCTAGGTGACAGAAAGCCGTCACGATTCCTACGACATGGACCTGTCAAAGGATCACTGGAATCCCCGTACACTGGCCCATATAAGGTTTTGCAGAGAGGAAGCAAAACATTTAAAATAGAGAGAGCTGGGAAAGCAGACACTGTCAGTATTGACAGGCTCAAGCCAGCGTATATGTCCAAAGACGATTGGGGAAATCTCAGCCACAGCAGCGCTACGCCTAACACGCCATTAGTTCCGCAAGTGCCTGCATCTGCTCCCAATAATCTGCCGCAGGAACAAACTGCAGAAAAAAGAACTCGTAGCGGCCGAACCGTACACTTTCCGCCCCATCTTTTTGACTATCGACCGTAGCAACGGTCTCGGCGGGGGAGTAGTGTAGCGGACTGGCCTTTTTGGCCACACGTCTACGGTTCAACGAGTTTTAAGCTGAAGCATGACATTCAGAAACAATCGCTGATTTTTCCGTGTCATTTGAATGTTGATGTATTTATTTATTAATTATAGGAGATTTATTTTAACTGAAGTTTAATTCGACTCCGCCGGTAGGTCTCCTATAAACTCACCTTTATTCTTCTGGGTTCTTGCTATTTCCTTCTCAATCTCAGATATTTTCTCCAAAATACCCATCTTTGTAAGACACTAGCGGAAGCTTATATTTAACTATAATAAAACTTTATCCTAAGAAGCTATTTAACAACTTAATATTACGCTACACTATGGACATTTCGTTGCTAAATTGATGTCTATTTCGATAAAAACAATTTGTTGCCGAGCATACATAAAGTCGTTATAGGTTATAGACGATCTACGTAAGTGACAATGTCGACATTTGACATTGACAGTTTGATGTGTACAGAGAATTAATAAAGCATGCCATTAACGACAACTGCGAAATTACATATTTTACACATTTGCATTTAAAAAAAATATGTGTGTGTTTACAATATTATCACATGGTCCCACTATTCCCTGATGATTCAATGAATTCTTTTGCTAAAGTTATCATAATCTTGAAATGGTATAACTGTGCTTTATCTTAAATTTAAATTACTTTTATTTTAAGCGTTTTTTTTTATTTATCTTATCTTGAGTACTAATAAATTTACCGCACTGCCAACTAGTTTTACAAATAATCATACAAGATTTTGCTTAGCACGCTTTAAAACAAATAACCCCCGAAATGTGATGGTTGTACATTGTAAACATTGAACGTAATTAATGTAATTATGTTCAATTTTATTATTTGTACTTATTCTTTCTACTGTATCTTGTTGAAAATTGTTCCAGTATCGACTATGAAAACCACAAAATCACTATACGATATGGCCGACGATTACGAGGATGACAAAAATTCTGCAATCGCGATCTCTGAGAAAGGTTTGATGTCAAATTTTCTTACTAGGAAATATAGACCTATAAAACCTTTAATTCATTGGAGTGAAATAGAATAGTGTTAAAGTCTGTTTTTTATCGCTCCATGCATGACAGTGGCGCCGCCCTAGTGGGTGTGTTATTTGACAGTCGATAAGTTGTAGTCCCATGAAAGTTCATGTTTTCACCACGTCGTGCTTTGGCGCCGCATCTATTTTCCCACCACAAATTTCGCCCATACTGTTCAAAATATACTGCTTTTCAGATAAAGATAATTTCTACGATGATTTTTATCTCGAAAAAGATATAGAATATAAACATGAATCATCTATGGATATAATATTCTACGGACCCCCTGAATCATTCATGAGACTCGACGCCGAAACTATTCTTCATATTCTCTCTAACATAAGAATGAAACATTTAATTCCAGTTAATAAGGTTCTCCAAGCTTGGGATATTATTACCGGTAAGTAACATTTTGTCGAATAAAAAGTCAAAATAATGTTCAGTGAGAATTAAGTTCTTGCTATAACAAAATTGTATGTTACCATTTATTTATAGATGGAAGAACGGCTGCCTATTTACATGGAAGAGAATACTTAGCCTTTGGGCCGTTATTGAACTTTGTCCCGGAAGAAGATTTATACTATGTTAATATGGGAGACCGGAACGTCCGTTATTATTTCGCTCGTTACAGCCAAGAGTTACACTTTCGGAAGGTAGACTATATACTTACTGTTCACGTCATTGTTAAACATAATCGCAGAATATAAGTTAGTAGAAGTTAAATGAATCTTCAGATTATTAAAAAAACACTGCTGTTGCAAAATTCGCATACAAAAAATTACGTGCATAGTTATTATGTGGTGCAGTGTTTAGTTTCCTTTCTGGCAGGAAATTTAGATGGCAGTTACAGTTGCTTTTGTAGAAACTAGTTGCTGCACCAACTCGCAGAATTGGTTTGCCGTGTCAGAAAGCCAAGAAAATGTTACGAAGATAACATTAAATTATTGCGTGAAAGCTTCTTAAGAAAATGTGAAGTTAATCCAATCTAATTATGACAAGTGATATCTAAAATTGGGATTCATTTTGTTGCAGTTTGGTATATTAGTAGCAGCTTATAGGCGTTATTACGGAAATACCTGGTACTTGAATTCAACCTCTGTAAACGAACTAGGCTACATGATATGTGGGTTTCCACCAAATGAGCTAAGAAAGATTACCCCAGTGATTATGAAAGATCTTAAAAGTTCCGTTCTAGGAAAATTGAGGAAATGTAATGACAAACAAGTTCAGGTAAACGTCACACAGGGATACTGGCTTATTTACATGCACGACTTAATTTTTATTGAGCTTATATGAACGAACTACGACTTGCAGACAATGATCCCTTTTCATGATAATGCTCATCTTACTCATCTATACCTAACTTAAAAGAGGGTAATTTCTTTTAATGGTCCACAATGATTTTAATATCGTTCGACAGTAGATAATAAATTCAGGAATTCACGTAATAGACGTGCTTACTGGCATAAATGGCGGAAGTTGTTAATTAATACATTTTTGTAAAGGTCAGATTGGAAAGAAATACTTACCAAAATAGCTTACAAACATAACTACAGATATAAGCTCTTATTGTTATTTCTTTTAGACTCTATATGAATTAGCCATACAGCCCGAAGTCTTTGGTGAGCCATACAGATGGACGTCACATGAAGTCAGCCGAATGGGATCATTGCTTAAATGTTAGTAAACACTATGTGTATATAATGTCTTTTGAACCAACATTTTAAAACTTAACGCAAAATCCGAACAAAAGTAACTAACACTTTAAACTCTCGCGTTTTGTGCACATATTTAATTACACAAACGGGTCAACCGCGATATAATTTCATTGTTTTTACCTTTAATTCCGACCCGACGTTTCCGACGAAACTCAGTTCAAAATAGACAGTAGACCCATTGACGTATAATATCTAAGGACGGGCTAATAGGGCACTAAAAATGGTACTAGTTCAGCGGTGTTACTCACGAATTCCAGCCAATCGTGCAGTCTAACGCAACGAGTTGCGACCAATAGCGCGCCTAATGCGAACTCGTCAACCAATCGCGCGCGTGATGCGGACTCATCAACCAATCGCGTTTTAGCGGTTTCACACCGCTGTACTGGCCCTTGTCATGCCTTATTATTATTGCCTGTAAAGCCAGTCCCTACATATCTATGTCAATGTGTAGACCCGTTTGTGTAATTAAATAAAAGTAACTAAATATCGTATTTAGAGTAATGGTGATAATATACAAATGTTAATGTTGTTAGTTAGCAGCCACGAACATAGCTCTCTTTTGACATAGTGAATAAAATACAAACTTATTTTAGTCCCTGGTCAAGTTTCAACATTCGCTACCTATTGCGTTGTTCTATTTATTAAGATTTACTTCATCTTCATCACTAAAACCCGAGTGGAATTTATCTAATTTAATGTTGCTGAACTACTATAGTTACGTAATTTGGTTTGTTTAATAATAGTGTAATTTATTGTCCCTAGGTATTCCAGCGGATCAACTTAGTTCTATACAATTAGAAGCAATGCCAGCAATAACAGAAGAAGTTATTAAGCAATTTAGTCAGCAAAAATTAACGCAATTCACAAAACAGCAAATAATGAAAATGCGACCATTAACACGAAGAATTTATATACTAAGAGTACAGTTATTATCTAGTTTTGATGTAAACGAACTATCAAAACACGCTGCGGCTTATAATAATGAATCTTTTATTTTATTAATTGTATGCTTTCTCTACCAATTAATAAAAATATTTGTATACTAAATTCGAATTTTATTAGTAGTAGAATAAATTGGTCGGTATGATGTAGACAAATAGGTTCTATTGTCTTGTCGCGCTGTATCGATTAAATGCAGCACATGAAATTTTTATTTTCGCCTTTTTAGACCCCATATTAAAGAAAATATCTGGGAAACCGAGCTTTGCTCGAAAAACTTATAAAAACTCAAAAATGGGCGTTTTCCCAGAAATAGGACCTAGCTAGATCAATTTTTCGCCCCCAAAAACCCCCTATATAGCAAATTTCATCAAAATCGTTAGAGCCGTTTCCGAGATCCCCGAAATACAATATAAATAAATATACAAGTATTGCTCGTTTAAAGGTATAAGATATACTTACACATGTGTGATAGAAATGTGTACCTTACCTTCATCACATTTTAATTATTTTTTAGATTTCAAAAGCACAGTAAGAAACTTAGAAAGGTTAAATTTACTTATTATATGATGAATAAGTTTAGGAACGTCTTCGTTACTTCTTTTGATATAATGAATGGGAACCTTTAATAAACTTGCGTATAGTATGCCATCACCTTGCGTATACGCAAATACGCACAAGCATGCACTCGAAAGAGATTTATTATTTAACAAAATAACGGCATAAATGTTGCTCCTTACAAAGTAGTGCATTTTTAAATGATCTAATCGTTTGAATGTAACTTTTGCTAAACGCAACTTTGCTTTTAGAACTAGCAAGTAATAAACAATGTAACGACTATTTCTATTTTCAAATAATGTAAATAATATGACTGTCAAATGCTTTTCATTTCCGGTGATTTTTGATGAATATATATTTTAGTATAATTTTGTATCCTTGCTTAGTTAATAATGTTCTTTATAATGTTTTTTATATGATTAAAATAAATAATTAATAATAATATTCATGTTATTTTGTTGTCTGAGTATAAGTCATTATAATATTTAGTAGACATTCATTTGATTTTATTCGAAAAATTTTCAAGGTTGATTCCACCATTTTGGTTTTAATTTCGCCATTTTCTCTTCTTGTCAAAAAATCATAAAAATCGTTTCTTTTTCCTTGTACGCGTAGTTGTAGTGCTCCTTAGTAAATATTTTCGAAACTATTATTTAAGATTAATAAAATTTATATTGGCTAATATGCCGCCTGTTAAGCATTATTCGTGTAGTGAAGTAAATCAACATGAATTATCTTCGAGATTATTATCTCTAACAGAAAATAACACATCTTATACACTGACGCAAATTAATGGGCAGAGGATCTACAGAAAGGCTCCTCACGCATGGTCTGGGCCAGAGCCGTCTAGGAATTGTGAGGTAAGGTTCCATTTTATTATCCTTACATCCAAATTTTAAATTGAGGCGCCATGACGTCGCCAGGATGCCATACGCTCAAACTCGAGAATGATTGGCTTTTCTCGGAAACACCTGTTTGATAATAATAACTATTAGAACCTATGTAGGTATAGGAATTGTATAGCTATTTACTTGACCCACATTACCTGCTAGGTTTGATTTGTGTTATTTGTGTATATTAGGTTATTTGTTGTTATTTTGCTGTTGTATTGTGATCGTTGTTCAGGGGCTCGATAATTTTCCCGCCTTCTCCGCATGGTACCTAATATGCTGAATGTATTGTACCTAATTTGTCGTACTATTACAGATTACTTCTATTATTCTGCATCAGACAAGTCCATTATATTATTAAGTAATCCAAACGACGTGAAGTCAGCTTGACCTATATTTTTGTCTAGACACCTGATTAGCATGACGCAGGATTAGCATGACGTATTTATAAATGCAGTTCAATGTAATGAAGGTGAGCATGTTCATGCACTTTGTTTTAGCAAAGTCAAGTTATGGCGTTGTGTGATGCTTGATTTAAGATGTGATGTAGTTAACTAATCAATATACTTACCTCATAGTCTAATAAAACATGGTCTTCTCTTCCCAGAGTGACACAAGCCTACGTCACAATAACATTGCCACTTTATATAGCGCTATCGCATATTATCCGATAGCGCTGTCGCATGATGACGTAGGCTTGTGTCACTCACGTGACCACGAAAAGACGGGAAGAGAGTACCAGGCGGAGTGGAGTATATTATTATACCATGATATACCTACTATCACGCGCATAGGTACCTATTCAAGGCCGATTCAAGGGCGAAAAATCCTTACTTCGGATCGGTTGTTCTACCTATAGTTCGTTTTCTTTAGCATTAGAAAGAACTTGCAAGAAGGTAAGCGATCTTAACAGGTTTTTTAAATGAAAAACGCTTTTTAAAAATCAAAAACGATTACTTATGAAAGAAGAAGAATATAAATGATCGTATTAGATTCATAATTGTTACATATTTGCCGTAACTTATTTTAAAAATGTGTTTTTCAATTAAAAGACACATCAAGATTGTTTACCTTATTTCTAATGCTAAAAAAAACGAACTATAGACGTGCACGTGAACGTGCGCGTTGTAAGGCCGAGCCACACCGGCTGCGTGTGCAGCACGCTGCGTGGCGTGCGCTGCGTGACGTGCGCAGCACCCCTGTCACACCGGGTGACGCGCACGTCACGCAACGCACGCCACGCAGTGTGCTGCACACGCCACGCAGGCGCACGCTGCAGCTCAGTCATGCGTGCAGTAAAATAAAATACGCCTGCGACAGTACCTACATCATGTTATTATAACTCCCGTTGCAAATGGAAGCAGCTCAACTAATGTCGCCATTGCAATTAGAGGAAAAAAATGTCTCATATTTGAATCGAGATAATTGAGAGTACATAATATTATTCACCAACGCACAACCTTGTTTTCCAATAGTATCGTTAATACCTAACATCGATTTGTTCCCACAGGCCAAATTAATTTTTTATAAGACGTATTTTTTGTAATCTTTGTGCTATGTTGTAAATATACATTCGTATTGACGAACGATTTTAATTAGTTTTTCTTTTATCACTGAATCCATATTAAAAACCAGCACGCGCACCGGCTGAGTTGTAAATAAATACAAGCGAGCTGCGCGTGTACACGCACAGCACCTATGCAGCACCGAGTTGTGCGTGTCCGAACCTGCTCGGTTCGCCCTCTCATAGGGAACGCAGTTAAACACAACGTCATCACTGCACGCAACGAAGCGACGTTGCCGCTCCGCTGCGTGGACGCGTGCACGCAGCACGCAGCCGGTTTGTCTCGTCGGAGCTGCGTTGCGTGCAAGTCAAGCGTACGCGCACGTCACGCACACGTCACGCAAGCGGTGTGTCCTCTCGTATGAGTTTTCGTATTATACAACGCATCGGGACGCGTACGTGCACGTGCACGTCTACGCACACGCATCCGGTGTGGCTTGGCCTTACAGTTTCTTATGAGAGACGGCACACGCACCGCTTGCGTTACGTGTCCGGCTCCAACATTTTAGCGCACGTGCACCGTACACGTCACGCACAGGCTGCCGGTGAGCTCTGGCCTTAATAGAAAAGTACAAAAAGCCATCGAAATCAAAGAATCCAATGTCAATATACATATAGACAATGATTTTAGGATGGTATAGGCAGGGACACACTTATCACACGTACGCAACGTATGCAATGCTTGATGACAATCTGAACCCTGAAAGTTGTATGGTTAGAAAACTTAGAAACATACTTGTCATCTATGATATTTTATATGTAGATGTGTTATACACGTTCCAAAATTGAAGCACTCACCTCGTGTCATGTGTACGAGTTTGTCTCAGTCTGCCTGACGCAAGCGCGAAGGTGTACACCGGTTAATACTTTTCCACAAATAACGTGTATTAAGCAACAAAATGCTGACCTGCGTTATGTTGAAATGCTCAAATTATCCGCGGAAGCGCAAAAAAATTGACGGCGTCACATATCATTGGTAAGTAAAAGCTGAAATAACCCGTTTTTCTTCGGTTTAATCTTGAATTAAATAAACCCAGCCGCCATTTTCGCCGGCTGACAGAACGAGATAAGTTTATGTTCTCATCAGCGAGAATGACAAGGACGCCCCAACTGCGTACATAGATTATCATAGCAGACGCGTCATGGTAAGTTGCATTCGTTGTTTGGTGCTTGTCGTACAAATAAAAGAAATATACTTAAATTTCAATTTTAATATTGAAGTTTTTTACTGCCATATTATTGTCCGGGTCGCGTCAATTAAGTAAATAGGTATATTGCTGTTTATACAAAGATTACTACAAAATTAGTATTTATTGTCAGGCATTTCATTTTCTCACACAGTAACAATTATTAATAACATAAAATTGTTAGTAAAATAAAGGATTTTGTTGTTATTGAGTTTGCTTTTTGTCAAAATGTTTCTATAGTATAAGAAAAATGATGAATAAAGAGTATAATATAATATCTTTTATTTACATAACTAAATATGAAAACTTTTTACTTCGGTAGCGAGTACATTACTACATACAACTGCATTAAAATGATTTGCACCTTCTGTCAAACATCTTAGTCTTTGATTTTTTTTTTCTTAATAAGTTTTACGCTTCGCGCCTTATTCACTGTTTGCCGTCGTGTTATGGTGGTATCACTGATTTACCAAATTCACGCGCAAGTGACAAACACTAGCCGTCTCTTTTTAGGTTAGGTATTCTTTTAATTGTGCCGTCTCTTTTACGCATTTGCGTATGAAGTTGTAAACAAATTGTAACTAATGCCACAGAATAAATAATAGTACTATCGTACAGAAAGGAAACTTCCTACAAAACCGAAGTTTGACAGCGGTTCAGGGTCGAATTTTGCTATCCCTTTCTAATATATGGCACTATCCCTTTCGGCTATTTAGGGTTGTCAAAATTCAAGTGATTATCTTATCTGTGGTCGTGCACGCAAAAGGAAGTCAAGTGGTGCCAACCCTAATAATTGCTCGGAGCAATGCTGAGCCGAGCGGAGCCGAGTTTGGCCGATCTCAGGAGTTTCGCACCCCTGCTAATGCTGCCGTGTCGTTGGCAGCATTGGTTGGCATCATTTTTTTTCGCTTGATATGTTAGTGTATGGCTTATCTACATATAAAATATCATAGCTTGTCATGCGTTGCATTGCGTATAACAAGTATATTTCTAAGCATACACATTTCAGGGTTCAGATGTCATAATGCATTGCGTACGTGGGATAAGTGTGTCCCGAGCTTATTCCACCCATCCAATTTCTTTGTCCAATGTGGATTCCGTCAACGTCAAGGTTTAGGAAGGCACGTGCTTTATGAAGACAATTGGCCGGTGAATATCCACGACGCAGTTCATTCAGATGAGAATCGAATGTAGTGCCAACCTTATGAAAACCCTAGTGGACTGCAAAACTTTCAAGTTGATAAACAAGACTAAAGGCTTCGTCACACAGGCGCGTTTTGCGGGCGGCGCGTGAGCGGGGCGCGCCGCTTTTATATAAAAAAAGGCTCACGCCCCGCCCGGAAAACGCGCCTGTGTGACGGAACTTTAAGTGCGGGTAGTACGAAAATCTCACGTGGCTAGAAGATATCTTTCTACTAAAAATATTTCAAAAACAGCAATATATTAAGGAACTTTATTAGCGTTTCTTTTTTTTATTATTAGAACACAAAAAAAAATTTAAATAAATTATATTCGCGGTTCCGAGCACGCACATCCATCTCGCTCACGTTTACGCTCAGTGAGAGTGACAAAAGAACACGAACCTACTGGGCCTGGTGACCCGACCTATTGATGTGTCCGACTAAAACGGGACTTTTCGTTTTTGCTTTAGTAACGGCCGAAACCGAACCTTCGACCGTACACTACCGAAAATACACAGTTAATGCAATGCCTCCTGCTCCTACAGTAGCGGATTTGCCCTAAGGCCCAGTAGACCTGGGCCTAGAGCGGCAAGATATTAGGGGCGGCAGCAAGACGGCAGTCTGTATATGGGTGCTGAGAAAGGGGCGGCTATAGTATAGTTACTACAGGGCCTGGGGCCTAGGGCGGCCAACACTGCGAATCCGCCACTGTGCTCCTGCCATCTAAAAACGAAGACAGATGTCATTGATCTTCAATCTTTGGCTCTTATTACATCTACACGATCGTTTTTGTAGGGAGGCCGACCAGTTTTTCTACAAAAAGTGCCCGGCGACCGTATCGAGGTAACATGCGCTGTAGATCTCGATTATGTTCAAAACAGTGTGGTTTACGCGGTGATTACACTGGTGCGAATTCTCACGTCGCTCCAGAGGGCCTACCGCGAACCACGTTCGACGTCCCTGTCACATCACACGTACGAATTTACAAGTGCGACAGAGAGGCCACTCGTCGAACGTGGTTCGCGGTAGGCCCTCAGTGTTTATCTACCCGTGCCACACTATGCTCCTACCGCTGCTCCTCCCTCACGCTGATGATACGTACGGCGCAATTCAGTAAATGAATTAGAGATTAGCCAGCCGCCAAAAGGTACCTTTATCCGTCGGACGTCACATATCTTTACTATATCGTATCTAGTTAATCTCTAATTCATTTCCCGAATCGCGGCGCCAGCCGCCATAAGGTACCTTTTGCCGTGGAACGTCACATATCTTTACTATATCGTATCTAGTTAATCTCTAATTCATTTCCCGAATCGAGCCGGTAGTATCTTCTCAGTAGTTTGTACGCTGATGCGATGTTGTCCTCTCTGGCCACACAGTGCTCTGCTCGTGCATTTAATCGCGACGCTCCGCATTAGGTATTGCCGGTCCTTTGACTCGTGCCAAAAAAAACCGTAATTCGTGTCATTTATTGACAACGCCCGTGTTTTGTTTAGGTGTTCATCGGCCGCATCCCGCACGACTGCTTCGAGGACACGCTGGTGCCTCTGTTCCGGCAGGCCGGCGAGCTGTTCGAGTTCCGGCTCATGATCAACTTCTCCGGCTGGAACCGCGGGTCAGTACCAAGTCACTGGACTGTTGCTCAGCCCGACAACGCCGTGGCGTGTTCAGGTGTTCATCGACCGCATCCCGCACGACTGCTTCGAGGACACGCTGGTGCCTCTGTTCCGGCAGGCCGGCGAGCTGTTCGAGTTCCGGCTCATGATCAACTTCTCCGGCTGGAACCGCGGGTCAGTATCAAAGTCACTGGACTGTTGCTCACTCTGACAACGCCGTGGCACGTTCAGGTGTTCATCGGCCGCATCCCGCACGACTGCTACGAGGACACGCTGGTGCCTCTGTTCCGGCAGGCCGGCGAGCTGTTCGAGTTCCGGCTCATGATCAACTTCTCCGGCTGGAACCGCGGGTCAGTACCAAGTCACTGGACTGTTGCTCAGCCCGACAACGCCGTGGCGTGTTCAGGTGTTCATCGACCGCATCCCGCACGACTGCTTCGAGGACACGCTGGTGCCTCTGTTCCGGCAGGCCGGCGAGCTGTTCGAGTTCCGGCTCATGATCAACTTCTCCGGCTGGAACCGCGGGTCAGTATCAAAGTCACTGGACTGTTGCTCACTCTGACAACGCCGTGGCACGTTCAGGTGTTCATCGGCCGCATCCCGCACGACTGCTACGAGGACACGCTGGTGCCTCTGTTCCGGCAGGCCGGCGAGCTGTTCGAGTTCCGGCTCATGATCAACTTCTCCGGCTGGAACCGCGGGTCAGTACCAAGTCACTAGGCTGTTGCTCAGTCTGACAACGCCGTGGCATGTTCAGGTGTTCATCGGCCGCATCCCGCACGACTGCTTCGAGGACATGCTGGTGCCTCTGTTCCGGCAGGCCGGCGAGCTGTTCGAGTTCCGGCTCATGATCAACTTCTCCGGTTGGAACCGCGGGTCAGTACCATGTCACTGGACTGTTGCTCAGTCTGACAACGCCGTGGCATGTTCTGGTGTTCATCGGCCGCATCCCGCACGACTGCTTCGAGGACATGCTGGTGCCTCTGTTCCGGCAGGCCGGCGAGCTGTTCGAGTTCCGGCTCATGATCAACTTCTCCGGCTGGAACCGCGGGTCAGTACCAAGTCACTGGACTTGCTCAGCCTGACAACGCCGTGGCATATTCAGCAGTTTATCGGCCGCATCCTGCACGACTGCACACGGTGTCGGCTCATGATAAACTTCTATGCCTGGAATCTCGTGTTAGTACCGACGAATACCCACTGCTGCGCACTCGTAGTAGAGTTTGTAGAGCTGTGTTCCGATGGCGGCGGAGATGCGTTTAATTTCATAATGACATCAAATTATCATGCATGATTCACATCAAACAGTCTGGGTGTGTCAACCATCTATTCATTAGTTATTTAGAGACTAACAGTGTGTTCGCTTTACTAAAACTACTATTGTGTTAACACAGGTACGCGTTCGCCATGTATACGACCGACGCGGAGGCGAGCAACGCCATACGGATGTTCAACAACTACATGATCAGGCCTTCTTGGCAACTGGGTAAGTACTAATAGATTGTAATTGTATTTATAATACATATTTATATCAAGAGCAACCGAACAGAACAACCATTTTATACGAGGAAATTTCAATCAAAGATAAAATAGGTGGGGTATGTTTCAAGTTGTAACATACTACTGAAGTGGTTTTCGCAATTTAGATTTCGACTATCATCGGAGGATACATCGCACGCCCTTTAAAAATAATGGTTTTGACACTGCAAAATGTATCTACGTTCAAGTGCGTTGTGTAGTTGTGTTCTTCGAAGATGCGAGCCGCTGTCACTAGATTTCTATTTTGAACTGACAGCTCCTAAAGCGCCTCTTTGTTTGATCTCATTAAGCGAGTATGAGCTGCCTTACGAGCTCGGTCTGCACGTCTGTGTAAATGCGCCTCGTCCGAGGTAAACTCCGCGTGACAGCAATGCCCCTGGCGAGTCAGTCGAGGCGCACCTATCTACATAGGTCGACCCGCATCCCGCGCAATGCCTCCCGAGGCGGCTCGCCTGTGTGAACTCGCATAAGTTAACTAAGCTTGTTTGCAGGCGTGTGTCCTTCCATCAACAACTGCCGCATCTTCATCTCGCGCATCCCGCCGACGCTGTCCTCGGCGGAGATCGTGCGCCTGCTGTACGAGCTCACGGACGAGGTGGTCGAGGTATGCTATATTTGATTAACCAGGATATTAAACTGCACAATCTGTTACATGCTAATTCTGTACATCCAGCCTTATGTTATCCAGCATTCTTTAAAAAAACACAGTTTTCGCGTGGGAATCTTAAGTTTTTCACTGTTGGGGCTTGCCAGTGGAAACAACTCTTTTTACCATAAAAGTAAAAAAAAAACCGGTAACACTGGCAATAGTGGCAGAACTGGCAGAAAGCACTTGATAGGTACCCAAGCACACGCATTCGTTCCGTGTACCAATGGTGTGTCCAGATCTGGTGAAGGCGCAGCTAGTGCTAGCGCACCATTTGCGAACCGATCGCGTAGGTACTGCTTGCGCGTATCGTAGGAACTACAAAACTAATAAGACCTATTAATGATCCCTTTATAAATAGTTTGTCGGTGTAATTGCTAGATCTGAAGACACATTTAATGAGGCATTTGTATTGTAGGTACGCGTCCGTCGCTCGGTAGCCTCTAGCGCCGCCATCGTGGAGTACAAGTCTCACCGCGGCGCCGCCATGGCGCGCAAGGCGCTGGTGGCCGCCGCGGCCGCCGCGTGGGGCTCCGGCGCGCGCCCCGCCGTCGACTGGTCGCTGCCGCAGTCGCCGCAGCTGCTCAAGCAGTACCGCGAGGTGGGTACAGTGTTGTAGCCTCTAGCGCCCTCTAATTCACTCGGTCCCTTATGCCCCGATGCGGCGCTTTGCTTGAAATAACCGTTAACGTTTATTGTGTAGTTGTACTAAGCACCTATAAGTTTGTTTTGTGTCGTGTAGGTCGGCCGCTGGACGCCCGAGCGCGGCGTGGAGTTGACGCGCGTGCCGGAGAGCGGCGCGTACTCGCCGCCCATCGCGCCGTCCTACACGCTGGAGCCGTGGTCGCAGGCGCGCCGCCTGCGCATGATCCACGAGGCGTCGCGCCGCCACCAGCCCCAGGAGTAAGTTGAGCCTCTCGTTGTTCCCACAGATCAGATACTAGATGAATGGACCATGTTAGAGGTTAGAGGACTTGCGGTGTACAGGTTCGAAAAAGTAGTCTAGAGGGTCAGCGCGCATATGACATCCCTAGACGCATCGCTAGGCAACGGTAACCGTGTACAGTCAAGTGTAAAAATATATGGGTGCACAAATCATCTCAAAAATATGTCCCATAGTGTATATGTCAGCGAATTAAGAACTATGGGACATATTTTTGAGTAAGTTGTCTACGCCCATATTTTTACACGTTCCGGGAGTGGGCAGTCAACGTGAAAAAATTTTCAAACGCTGGAAAGTGCAGGGGTCAAAATGTCCATACGGAACCGGCTGTCTATGTGGCAAAAAGTAGGTAGGTTAGGTTCGTTAGGTAGCTTCAGATGCTCGAAGGGCAAACCGCCCAGAAATAGCAGCCCCGCGAGGCGGGGCTCCGTCTAGTTACATAGACAGCCGGTTCCGTATGGACATTTTGACCCCTGCACTTTCCAGTGTTTGAACATTTTTTCACGTTGACTGCCCACTCCCGGAATGACACATTAGCGATGAGATAGTTTTCATGACAAATTCTCAGAAAAATCACCAACAATAAAAATATGTTGTATTTTGCAGTTGAGTGGTGCTACTCTCAGCAAAGTACTTAACTGATTATTCCATGGTTGCTTGTCGAACCAGTAACGTTCAGCAAAACCTTCGTATCGCAAAATCTAAATAGACGCCGAATGAATACTACTGACTTGTTGCTATGCTTCGATTGCTAGGCGTCATATATTTTTATAGCAATTGTAAAGCAAAACGAACCAACGTATTTCGATTTTTTAGAGTAAGAAGTATACATTTTAAACTACGTCAGGTTTATGATCAACTTTTTAGAATCACGCAAATAAATGCCCTTACCGATAAAAAGAGCCCTTGTTAACCATCGTGGTTGTTAAGAGCCAACAGAGTGGTCATTCCTCCATACAAACGTAGTCCTCGTTTTCCTCCGTGGTTTTTGAAGCTAGAGCAATGATTTTTTCAACACAGATTAATATTGTCAATATCTGTGTCGGACCGTTTTGCTTTTTTTGATATTTTTGTTTTTTAAGGCGCTAGAGCCCTTCAAAAACGGCCAAAATGACCTAATAGACTATGCCGCAATGAGAGGCGTGGTATTCAAAACTGATATCAATTAGCCAAAAAAGCAAAACGGTCCGACACAGATAATTTCATAATCATTTAGATTTCCAAATTTGGTTACGATTGGTTAAGTTTTGGGGGAGGAAAAAGAGGACTACGAAACCTCGATTTTTGTCATTTTTACGCAGGATTTTTCGCTTCAGCTGCAGTTGTCCCTATCGCACTAATTTTAGGGGCGGAGTCAAGTTTCTAAATACGTACACAGCCAGAAAAGTGATGGGCAATAGTCGACATTTAATGTCGATAATCTAGTGATGTAAGAAGTTATCGATAAACCGTCTTGTGTGAAAATATCTAGATCCTAAGATACAAGGGGTTTTGGGTTGAGAGTAGGGAACACATTTTTGTAGTTATGATATACAATCTATTATGAACTTTTTGATTCTAATATTTCAAATTAGAAATCAAAATCAAAAATATTTTATTGCATGGTTAAAATGGGTTAACAAAATTTTTAGGTACCTACAGGCACGCTTCGTAATTGTCGAGCAATTTAGGGTCCTAGCTGAATTGGTTGTTCCATACTTACTCGTGCTCTATGGAATGTCCAATTTAGCTAGAACCCTAAATGGCTCAACAATCACGGAGCGTGACAGTACTAATGATTCATGTTCTGTATATCCTGCCCTACAATGGCGTTAATATTTGGTTGTCATGTCTATACTTCGTTTTTAAGCATTATTGAAAAAAAAAATAGTAAATACTAATATTAACCACTAAGTACATAACTATTACAAAAAAAGCTAAATAATTATACGATTGCATGCTTAAAAAAGACACGTCACCTTCACTCTAATGCTAAACAAACGAAGAATAAGAACTAACAGCGATAAGACCGCCTGTTGCTACCTTTATCTACATTGTAAATCGGTTTTAGGGTTCCGTACCCAAAGGGTAAAACACGGGACCCTATTACTAAGATTCCGCTGTCCGTCCGTCCGTCTGTCACCAGGCTGTATCTCACGAACCGTGATAGCTAGACAGTTGAAATTTTCACAGATGATTTATTTCTGTTGCCGCTATAACAACAAATACTAAAAACAGGATAAAATAAAAATTTTAGTGGGGCCTCCCATACAACAAACGTGATTTTTGACCGAAGTTAAGCAACGTCGGGCGGGGTCAGTACTTGGATGGGTGACCGTTTTTATAAATAATGGTACGGAACCCTTCGTGTGCGAGTCCGACTTGCACTTCGCCGGTTTTTTTTAAATTTGTTTTTATGTTTGTGGTGTAATAAAGAATATTTTAGAGTCAGACCAAGAAAAGTCTACAGCAATTTTGATAGCACACGCAGTGCAAGTGTTATTTATATGTCATAATTTCATAGAAGCGACGTTTGAAATAATACTTGCACTGCGTGTTCTATCAAAATCGCTATAGATTTTTCTTGGCCTAACTCTACTTTAAATTACAAAGTAAGGCCTAAATTATAAAATAAGGCCCATCAATGTTTTTTTTTTTGTGTTTATTAAACTTGATATTTTGTCTATAGTATTAGCGGACATGGCCTCAAAATTTAAACCCGCTTAAGAATCGGGCCTTATTTCGTGCATTATATACAATACTACCCATTTTTGTGTAGTCATTATTTATACTATAGAAGCATTGTTTGAGAACCCAATTATTTAAACAGTATTTTTTTAAAGGGCAACGGTGGCAATATTTTAAGGTCTGGATAATAAGATACAGATCTTAATAAGGATATCAATGTAAGTGAATGTTACCATGACTACCAAACAAACAAATGTGATAGAATTTGCCAGCTGGCATTGTAACATTCAGACAGTTACCTATGTACCTAATCTGAAATATGAATAAATTAGTAATATTTTAAACAGGAAAGTAAACCGAATTTTGGCCTTTTGCTGGACACAATCACAATAGTAATTTGTTTTACAAGAGGGCAAAGTTTATCGCCACCGGTTGATGCATTTGCAGCACCAATGGTAGAAAATGCAAGCTCATCATCAACTGCATAATCGACGTTTGATATGACTATTGAATCCGAGCTTTTTGATCATGAATCATGATAAAACAAAATTTTAGAAGGTCGCAGAATAGTGGATTTAAAATATTTATTTTCTGTGATCTCAAATATCAGGCACGATCATACAAATTGTACATTTGCTGATCTTGCCTTTGTCATTGAAAGACGTAAGGGTTTACACAGAGAATATATATTTAAGTGTAATATGTGCAAAAAAAAGGAAACGATACACTCTGAAGACCCAAAAAGAAAATGTTAGTAAATACTGCTCCTCCCCATGGTTACTTGGTTCCTTATTCAACCTACCTGAAATTTAACGAGTAGGTTAGTAAATTATATCATTTTACATTATAAAGTTAAATGTTTAGGTATCTCAATCACTTACTCACTGGTGGACATGGACGCAAAATTTTTGCCCATCTACTTATACTATCTTATAAAAAATGAAATTTTGAAAGTTAGCACGCTTAAAGTTCGTTTTTTTTGCATTAAGGTAACTGATTTTGACATGTCTTATTAAAAATTACCATTGAAAAATAAGTCATAGCAAATATGTTAGAATTATAAATCATATTAATCATATTAATGAGCAAGAGCACCCTAAACCGGCGAGCGTGTATGAGGAATGTTATGAATGTGAAGGAAGCGAAAGTGGTATGTCAGGATCGTAGCAAGTGGAAATCCGTGGTCTCTGCCTACCCCTCCGGGAAATGTGATTGTATGTATGTATGTATGTATGTATTAATCATATACTTTTTTATATTCTTTTGCTTTCATAAGTAATATAAACTAATTTTTGAAAGCGTTTTTCAATAATTATTAATAAAAAGACACGTCATGATTGTTTACCTTCTTTCTAATGCTAAAAAATAACGAACTATAATAACCGGGCCTTATTTGGTACAGAACCTTGATTTGATAGGTACATCGGATATTCTGGGCCCCTGAGTTTGTTACGTAAAGGACAAAATGGTGACATGTGGTTAGAGCTGATACTGTTAAACTAGTGGTTCTGTACGCTAAGTATAAAAAATAAGCTTCAGCGAACTCATTAAGCCTAGAAAAAACCCTACACCCTACTGCCACTTAAGTCAGTCTTGAGTCTTTGAATCAATTTCCGTAGTAGTACTACTACTACTAAGGTACTAGGAGGTAATAAGGCCTATAGTAGGTATAATAAGGCCTACCTGAAAAATAATGTTCTTACAACAGTGTAACCGTGTTAGTTATTTGAGTAACATATATGTAAAGTGATACAATTAAAAGCTAACAGCAAACCAGTACATAAATTATATCTTATGTACTTCTTATGAATTACACTCTTATAAAGGTTTCGGCTAATTACGCTTAATTACTTGAATAAAGGTAGATGAATTGCGTGGGGTCCAATAGGTAACAACAACTCACGGAGTCCAAAACAATAAGCTGATCAGCAAAGTCAAGTAAACAAAGCCATGTCACAGTAGTAGAAAGATTATCGAGTTCCGTAAACGTAAGCCGGGTCAAAAAATTCAATCGCAACACAGTAAGTAATAAGTGAACGCCTCGTGGCAGTAACGCACGAAAAATAACATTGCAAATTGTCGGCAATGAGGCGCGCGCGGGTGCAAGCGTACGCATCTGTGTGCGTGCATTACACACACAAATACAGTCTCTCACGCCCCGTCAGAGCGACGGGTATATTCAGCTTGAAATCTCAAAATTGACTTTTAGCTCAGCTCCCGTTTCGTCTTAAAGAGATTAGAATTTTTTACTAGCTACCTTATCGTTTTAGTTGCACGAAAGTGTGTCGTTGTATCTATATTACTATATTAGGTATCGTAACTATCGTAAGTGTGACGAGATTAGGGCCGGGCAGAGCTAGTTTTAGAAAGGGAAGTGATTAAAAATGCTAGTTTTAGCTCGCCGTGACCGGTCCGGTGTTTAGGATAAGTGTGTTAAAAAATTTAAATTTTGAAGAAAATTTTCTCAGTGATTTTCCTTTTCACGACTTCATATTTAAATCATCGGTTAGTTATTCTATCTCATCTATTATCTTAGGCATTGTCATTTCGATGTTTTCGATTCAAACGTTTCTTTTATCGCGTACACTGTACACATATATGGGGCATAGGTAGTTGAAAGTCTAAAATAACAGATTCTTAGTCACCACTCCATTATCAAATTAGAATACTTACTTTTCGGCACTACTTAAAATTCGGGACACGTCATAATTAAATATGTACTAAATTGGATTTCCTAATTTTCGGAACATGGCCAAATTATATGGCTAAAAATAGAAGTTCCTGAAATTCGGGACATCTGGTCAATCTACTTACAGGACAGGCGTGTATATGATCATCATCATCATCATCTCAGCCATAATACGTCCACTGCTGAACATAGGCCTCCCCCTTGGACCTCCATACGTGCCGGTTGGAAGCGACCCGCATCCAGCGTCTTCCGGCGACCTTAACAAGATCGTCTGTCCATCTTGTGGGTGGACGTCCTACGCTGCGCTTGCTAGTCTGTGGTCTCCACTCGAGCACTTTTCGGTCGAAAAGTGCTCGAGTGTATATGATATGAACGTAAAATAGTAAAAATGTAAATATGTTGTGTGTGCAGCTGGAACGGTCGCCTGGAGACCGGCATCGGCATGGAGTCCCTCGTGTCTTCAATGTCCGGTCTGGGGCTGGGCGGCGCGGGGCGCGTGTGGGCGCCGCCGGCCGCGCCGCCGCCGCGCGACTTCAACCCCTGGACGGCGCCGCACCCGCTGCACCACTTCCTGCAGCCCGGGAAGCCGCAGTGAGTCCAGCACTGCCCCCCACCCTCACCCTCACCCTCACCCCTGCCCGCCGTCTCGAGGTGAAGGTGGACGTCGGCCCGATATAGCGCCTGACGCATGACTCTTGCTAACAAGTCGCTCATTCCCGGTAACGCGATATCCATGCTTCAATACGAGGTATTGCTTTAATATCCATGAAATGTATCTTTATTAATTTGTGATAGGAATCGTCAACCCGATTTTATGGCTTGAACAGCTGCAGTGAGTTCGTTTTGTGGTTTTCCTGACATCAAAAGCCGAGCTTATTTTTTGGCAACTTCATAGTTGCACGACACAAAACCACAAGTGATTTGGAGTAGTGATAACTAATCCTTAGGATGTCTAGGCGAACGGGAATAGTTTCCAGGTTGGAACAACTCGGAAGATAAAATCGTCAGATGTAATAATGAACTCAACGAGCGAAAGTGGGATCGAAATAGGCGGCATGCGGCCGACTTATGACCCCGTGTAATGAGCACCTTGTTAGCAAGATTTTGTCTTTCATCTATTTAGGGCGATCTGAGAATCACGCTAATCGAGGTCACTTTAAATATGGCCGTCTATTTATTACGCCTCTACGCACTTTTACAATCTTACTGGCCTGAACTTTTTTTGCAGAAGTCACATGAATCTCCACTTCAGATTCACAAAAGAATTAGAATATGGCGCCGCCGGGCAATAAAGAATTGCCAAGGCCGTGACCGAGTGCCTGCAGATTTTAAATGCAATGTTTTTCCGGTTGGCGTTCAATGAATGCAAAACTGCAGATTATGCCTTGTCAACGAGGTACTTACGTAATCTGCTGTGACTAATTGAAGTATTACATTGAGACAAGTGTTTCAAAATAGCGATTATTTAATTTGTCAGGCTGTGTTTCGGGCGGGTGGGGTAGGGATAACCCATTATTAATGTTTTACAATTAATTTAATTTTTACCCACGATTAATTTATTGCATGTATTGTTTAAGAATGCAAATGTGTTTTTATGTGTTGTGTTGCATGTCATGTGCAGTGTCGGAGTGTGAGAGGAAGCCCCGTGCATAACTGATTGTCTTTGTTTTTATTTTGTTGCTACTAAAACGCTGGCCAAGAGTGTTTACAAGTTTTAGTTGTCTCTGGAGCGACTTGTCAACGTTTTTGTCAGTTTGGTGTTGGTGTGGCGATATGGGGAAAAGAAAAAGAATTTGGTTGTCATTTTAGTTAAATGTTTCTTTCTGTTTTGCTGTTAAAAATGCTGCTAAGGGCACCAATATTATTTTTCGATTTCCTAAAGTTATCCTCGGTGCTGGTGTGCTGCCATGTAATCTTCTCTTGCACTCCTTTTAATACTTAAGAAGGTAAATTTTACATTTAGACACTATTTAATTTAACGGTAATGTATTGAATTAAGAATCCATTTTAACTGCATAGATTATAATTTATTAAAATTAAAAAATATGTAAGGCAGCATCGATATTTAAGTAAGTATGTACAAGATCGTTTTATGTTATGAATTAAGTGCAACCGCCGGTCCCGCCGTG
The DNA here is from genome assembly GCF_910591565.1 of Cydia splendana. Classification (NCBI taxonomy): domain Eukaryota; kingdom Metazoa; phylum Arthropoda; class Insecta; order Lepidoptera; family Tortricidae; genus Cydia; species Cydia splendana. The sequence goes on along the minus strand of NC_085965.1, from coordinate 20,651,385 downwards.
CATATAGTTGCATTACTGGCAATCTCAATTTTTTGATGTTTTTTCAACGAAATATTCATGTTATTGTAGTTTACTATTTCATACGATCAAGTCTTATTTAAAATCAGGTTTTAAATAAATCAATTTGGATCTGTTTTCTCTTCAATGGATAAACACAGCATTATGAAATTATCTATCTTATTCTACACGAACAGTATAACGAGACATGAATTTATCTCTCAGGCTTTTATGAGATTTTTAAGCTAATATTGCATGCCAGGATTGATTAATAAATTTAAGTATAATGGTTAATGTTCCCGGTGTTTTATTTGTAGCTCGCTCCTTCATTCTCTTCGGCTGACCGGTTCGTTTGACGTTTTTGCACGCATGTTAAATGTATAGGTTGTTACTCCTCCGTACCGACGAGCAATCGCTTCTATTATGGTCTTCGAATACGGATAATTTCTGCAGATCTTGAGGTCACAATCATACCAGTTGTTAAGAGTCTAGCGCTCGGTAAGGCCCGAGGTAAGCGACGGCAGCCAGCGCGAGGCAATGCCGCGGAACATCCCGCGGAGGAAGGTTTTCCTTCAATGTCACCGCGCGCCGGCGGCGGCGGTGCAGCGTGGAAATGCTCAAACAAAACCCTACGCCCGCGCCGCGCGGCCGCCTCGTGTGCCGTCCTTGTTTACAAACACCGCGAATCGACTATGTCGTGACATAACTTAGTTTACTAGTTGGATAGTTATCGTGCTTTATCGTTATGGCGATGTGTGACAAGTGGGTCGCGCTCAAGATAGTGGAGTTTGTGAGTATTCCCATGTCTATAAGTGCAGCTACCGAGTTGAAGATTCGCATTGAGGTCGATGAAGCGTGAAATTACTCTATTGTCAAGTCTTTTGACATGTTGACCGTACCTTATGCAACCAAGGCTAAAGATTAATAAACCCACAAAAAATTCTAAAGTACGGTTCGCAGCTATTTTTTCTTAACATTAATCATGTGTGGTCATTTTGGATACTTCGATAAGTTACTTCTGCTGCAGACAGTACAGTCGGCAACAAAAGTAGCTACTAAGTGCTAAAATTGATCTGCATACGATACGGCTCTATTGAATGAGAGTAAAAGTGTGAGAAGATTCCATAGCTGTTTCTGATGCTAACCGAATACATGAACTCTATTGGTGTAGTAATAAGGTATAAGATCGTGATCTTTTGCGGTGTTTACTAACTTTGCCCTTGGCTGTATAAAAGCTTAAGTATATGATATTCATATCTAACTTTCTCAGCTTTTATTTATTACGTTTGGGCGTTTCATTTAACTCAAATTAATGTAGTAGTTATGTGTTTTCTGCGGGAGAACAGTAGGTACAGAATAATATTATGTTATCGTATTGTGCACAGACATCGAACCTGAACACTCCTCAAATGTAACGGGTACAATATGTTTTTGAGCACCTTGGATTTTCCGATGCATCTGATAATTAATAGCGACTACTAATATGAGAAGGCGCTTGTTTTGTGAAAACCTGTTTACGTTTGCATAAAGGACAACTCACAATTGTTAGCATTAACATTTAAGCTTGCAATTAGTTATTTTAAATTACGCTTAATGCTGACTTACAATGCCCCATAAAATATAACATTACTAACCTAAAGCTTCATTGTGCAATCTACCTGTGTATAGGACTATAGGCTCTTCGTTCTATTACAAATATTACAATACTAGGCCTAACAATCCGTAGTCACGTACTTGCATTCTTACTAAGATAATGTCCAGAGTCAGCGAACACACATAGGATAAAATATGGTCGACCTTCTTACGACACTGTTAGCAATCACGTTCGAAACTTCGAATAGGTCGTACAAGCGTTTCGAAACTATTTGTAATGCAATTAATCTCCGACGGGTTATTGGAAAAGTATTTTAATTGAGTAGCCTATTTGGGGAGATATAGCTAGATAGCTACGTTTGTTTTGATTCTGTTATCGTTTTTATGACTTGGCAGTTAGTCCAGTTACAAGTTTTACGTTAGGCCTACGATCAAGATTACAGTAAGTATGGTGTTCAAATATGTAAATGTCATGGCTCATGGGCGTTACCGGCCCTTGATCAAAGTTAATGCGTAATAGTAGCTACCAATATCATCTTAAGATAATAACAGACACTGTATGTAGTCCTCCCAGAATGAGAATTTTAATGGGTCGGCAATGCGCATGTGACACTAAAGCTGCATGCGTCCATAGGCTACAGTATGAGCTTACTTTGAAATTGTCAGTATTTCTTAGTGTTACACATCAGTATCTCATCAACATCGCTAGGTTAGTTGACCTGCCTAATTTTGGTACCTAAGGGTGGTATTCCACCTGAGTCCAATTTCTTTGCCCAAAGTGCATTGCATCTCACTCTCTCATTAAGCAAAATGAGAGACGCAAATACAAATTGACCAAGATATTACTGGACAGATGGAATTCCTTATCTACAGTAGGCGATCAAAAACTTTCGTAGAGTTAGACCAAGAAAAGTTTGCAGCGATTTTGATAGCCTACGCAGTACAAGTGTTATTTATACGTTATAATTTTATAGAAGTTTGACATTTAAAATAACACTTGCAGTGCGTCGGCTATCAAAATCGCTGCAGACTTTTCCTGGTCTAACTCTATGAATAACGGCGGGTAGGTAGATATTCTAAAAATGTAGACGAGTGGTCGCATTTAACCAGTTATTATTTTGGTAGACTGCACCGCTCAAGCCGCTCTATACTTGTGTGACTAGTAGAGTCAGCAACAGACACTACAATTAGATATTATTATTAAATAAATAAAAAAAGTCTAATAAATTATAAACATTGAGTAGCATCTGCTGACTGTACCTGCAAAGGTATTTTGTTTACCATTAATTCACGTGCGTCTTGTTTGGCTGTAAGCTAAATCGTCGTAAGTGTTCATACTAACCAGCATTCATAAGCTGTTGTGGAGGCTGTGAAACACAGATACACAGGTGATCTGTGATTATTGATTAGGTATCTTATTACGAGTGACTCGTCGCAGTCCTTGCCGATTGACATAATCTAACCGGTAAGGCAAGTGCGCTAGCGTAATAGTACGAGTACTAGTAATTATAGGAATCAGTGCGCTTAAGTTTTCCCACAGCACAGCCGCGCCCTTTAGGTAAGTATTATTGTCATTACTTGTAGCTAAGTATTGGTTTTAGGACTGTATTGTATCTTACTTAATGCTGCATGTAATAAAAAATATTTATTGAAATTTGAACTTTAATAGTTGTCAATAGAGTTAAATTAATATCATATTCGCCATATATGGCTTAGTATGCGGTAAAGGGTTCAATTAAGACAATATTAGGTACTTAATATAATATTTAAAACTTCCGCGTTTTGAATACATAATGCTCACAGTTTACAGTAATATTACTAATAAATATGACTTGTGAGTAGGCACTTTCTTAGATTTTGAATCTAGAGTCATGTTTACACATAGCACGTATGTAGAGTCAGTTGCCCATCTGATATTATACTGTATAAAAACGACTTTAAAATTTGAGGCTGACCGTTCTTAGAAATAAGTATGTAGATTGAATTAAATGCAGGGTCTGATTTAGTTAAGGCCTCTAGAAACATTGACTTTCAAGGGCCAGTCACTTGCGTGGTAAGGTTGGTCAATGTAAAAGCATAGGTACCTACCGTACAACCTCCCAATTATAGTACTGGACGACATATTTATAGAGGTGTTAGGTATGTCTTATTCAAAATTACATACATACTGACTGTTGTATTTAAATAGTGTTTAGTATTTAATTGTATTAAAGCAAACTAAGATGATATGGTACAAATGCAACAAATTGCGTTATCAAACGGGACAATCGGAATACAAACTCAAAAACTAGATATTGTTGATTTATTATCTTAAGATATGGGATCGGATCAATGCCAGATGTTACTTGTATAACCGAGTAAGTAGGTGTAGGTAGGAATTTCGCGTCTCCTCGACCCGCATATTCTCTGGTAGCTCGGCACGCGTATGTGAGATCGATTTGATAGCGACCTGCAGTAGACTGATACAACTATACCTATAACTATTGTGTAGTAGGTATGCAGTCAGTATCACATTGTATATGTATAGTGACAGCCGAAGTGGCCAAATATATCGTAACACACCACGGTTACTGTAGAAATACAAAATACTAAGGATATATATTATGTTCCGATATATTTGGCCGTCACCATGCATCTATTTGATGCTGACTGCAAACTGCTGACTGAGTAAATGCAAAAAAAATAGAAACAGGTAGGTATGCAGGGTACATTAGGTTAGATGGATGGTAGTTATTATCTAATTACGTATTTAAGTAATGCTAAGTAGGTAGAAATTTAACGTATTTTTTTTGGAATAGGTTCCGAGCAGACATCGGGTAATGTTATTCACATACATGTATATGTGTGTGTGCTCGCTCTCCATAAACAAGAGATTGGTCTGATATAAAATAATCTAAACCTGGACCTTGAACATACGGAAACCCGATTGCAGCGCCATCTACGTCAAGCTTTGCGTGTCTCATTTTTACTTGAAGCAAATCCTTTAGGCATGAGTCTTACAGTAGTTACGTTACAGTACGGTAGATGGTATTTTATGAGTCCATTAGAATATTCCGCACACGTACCACGCACATGCGACAAGATGCATTAACTGTCTGGTACGTACTCGTAAGTGCGTCTTCAATGCCGCTCCCACGGTGGACGACGAAGGACTCGTGGATAGGTTCGTGATTGCTGGACCATTGTCACAGGGTTTTAGGTCAAAACTAACGACGCTACCTAAACCGCTGATGTGAGTAGCCATAATGCTTCTTGCTTTCGTATTTTTTTTGTTGAATGTCGAAGTTTTTCGGGCATCACTTAGATTCGTCTAACCATTAACTATTAACTGTATTACCGTCCTTAATTCATCTGCAAAAACCTCTAACGAACTCAGTAGATAACGACGCTGGCATTGGTTCCAAGGGCGGAACCAGCTTTATGGTCTGGGGGTGTCACATGGTCATATACTAGTTATTTTTACGCAAATAAAACAGGGAAATCTATTGTAGATCCAGCCCTGGATCCGCCCTATGATTGGTCCATATTAACCCCCAGGCCCCACCCCGTTTAATCGTAGCCGGATTGTTAATTTTATATAGGACGGCGACATACCTATAGGTAAACTCTGGTAACTATATTTACATACATTATATTACCAATATGGTTCACTTATTAACGTTGATTATTGACGAGCGATACATTTATTTTCGAGCTTAGTTATACCAAAAAGAATAGATAGTATAGAGGGGTCCTGTCATTGTAAATTTTGTAGTCACTGTAAATTTACTGCCATCTATCGACACACTACTAAAACTCAAAATGAAATCGTATAAAGTTATCAAAAAATGTATATATATGGATAAATGATTTTATTATTTTTATATCATTTTGATCCCTGTTCATTCACTGATATCTATGTGTTAAAATTGTTAAATATGAAACGGTGTCGTCACGCCATCTAGCCGAGGATAGGCTAAAGGCGTGTGCGCCATCTATTCGAGAATGATTTTTGCTTGAATTCCGAGGCACGTTTTTTCCTTAGACTTTATTCGTCTTATACGAAGTTACATATGTCTTTGGTTATACAAACTGCCTACAGTCAGCAGCAGAAGTTGCTAAGCGGGCGAGGTGTTCATTACCTTGACACGCTCTTATTCTCTTAACAATAAAGTCGCGTCAAGATAATTTTGAAAACCTAGCCCTCTTAGCAACTTCTGCTGCTGACTGTACCTACTAAGTTGTGGACTATATAAGTATTCTGAGTTTACGGTAGGTATTAGGAATTAATTTTCAACAAATCTGAGGGGTGGTGGGGAAAATCAGCAGGAAGTAAAATCCTAGGATCCATTTGTATATTACGCGCACGTCTCGCGTCTCGCGCAAGATGTGCAAAGTCTTCAATGCTACTCCCACGGTGGACGATAGTCGACGAAGGACTGCTGAGCTATTATGTAGGGTTTTAGGTCAACGCATTGACGGTGACGCTCAAGTGTCCATAAAGTAATGCGTAATGACGTAGGTTCAGCTGTTTGCTGAATAAGGATTTGGACATTGTTCGCAACAACATAACTGTTTTGGCTAAATTTAGTACATATCTACACAAATTGCTAAACAATTTAAATCAAAATATATTATTAAAAAAAGGACTGCGGTTCAGCTTCGCAAGCTATTTAATTTGATAAAGCTTATATATGTTACTCCCACAACTGAGACGAATCTAATGACAACATACATTGTAATCTGTCAAACTGTGTAGGCATTTAGATCGTGCTAAAGAATGAAACAAACATACAGTCATATAGATACATGCGCTGCGCTTGAATAGCAACCCTCCTTCGGTAGTCGGGTAAAAGAAGTAGAGTACTCTAGTAGTGGCAATAGAGCCATAGCCAGGGGCGTATTTTGAAATTTGGCGCCCCGGGCCAATGCGTTTCGCCGCCCCAGAAGTCAAGGAAGAAAAACAAAAGGCAATCCGCCAGGGGCGGCATATGCCGCCCCCGGGGGATGGCGCCCCGGGCCATGGCCCGGATGGCCCTAGGGTAAATACGCCCCTGGCCATAGCGAAGCTATAGTCTTATATTTAAGTAGAAACTTTTTTTCTAGAACTGGCTGGTTGTGAAGTAAGGAACCAAGATTTGGGACTAGTATCACTCCAATAAGGAAGTATTAATAATAATTTGCGGCGCAGAAACCTTGTACATAAACCTTGCTGACCGTACACCTCATCTTAGACACCCAGTACCTTTTAAAAATATACCTATCGCGATCATCGAAACTTAAGTTCAATTAACATTCCATTCGAATATGTAAAAGGTAAGTTTTTCTTACATAAGATAGCTAGGTAAGTACCAACTTCTTTTTATCCATCTAACCTAACATAATGGGTGTGGGTTGTCGTTTCTAAACTTGTTTAACGCTATTGGTGATGGTATGCCGAACGGTAAGCGTCGTATCGTTGCGTCATATGTTTCGACACAGCATGTGGATTCCGAGTTGACACCGTGTTTAGCATATCAGTTGATTTTCTTTTGGAAACGAAGCAGTGTAGCGTGAAACAGTGTTAAATCAACCTATTAGTATGGCTTTGAGTAAATACTATTAGAGACAAATAATAATACAGACCGTCCATCTGTATACGAAGCAACGCTTTATATCAATAGGGTTCACTTTGGTAATAAATCGTAGTTTTGTAAATCTTACATGGCGAGACTCTATGACCTCCGCCTTATAGGTGACATAAGGCCAACTAGTTAGTTCATTGAGATCGTTAAAATAGATGAGCGGGAGTTCAAAGTATTAATGCGGTACTTATGAAACTGAAACCTAACGTTATCTACAACTGTGACGACGGACAAAATCCTATGTGGTGTCTGCATTATTCACTTGTCTCTGATACTAAGTGTTTAAAGTAGGTCTGTACTGTACCTCTGCACTTGAGCAAAAGTAACGCCTACTTGCGCTCCTACTCGCTGCTTTAGGAGCAAGGACATTTTAGTATCTGTTAAAATAAAATGGGTCCCTTCTATGCGCATAATCTGCATTCTGCCTATTAGGACACATGTTATGCATGTAAACAGTAGGTTAATAGCAATGTCTGAGAAGCTGGTGGTCGTGGGTTCGAATCCCGATTTCCTTAATACATGTGAATAGAGTATCAACAAGACTAGAAAATCCACAAAGTTCAAAATCTTATTATACGCAATTTTGCAAAAAAAAAAAAACATAACTTTGATACGTGGGGTAACGTGATCATTGAATTTTAAGTTATATAAGAAAATTCTTTCTGGGCGTCTTCATAGAGTATTTCTGTTTTAAGGTTGCCAAACTACATCAATAAATTCTTAGGCTGGCGTTAAACAACCAACGTCTTATAGAAAGTCGCTGATAAAATTTCCCATTCTCCATTCTACGGTGGATAATATATATATACTTACTTCAATTCCAATTATAACTGAATGATAATGATATTAATGATAATTAACTGTACAGATATTTTGCGTGGCGTGCCTGGTGTACAAGCGCGTGTCACAGGACGACGAGGTGCGGCTGTCCCTACTCCTGCAGAAGTATTCCAGGGAATGGTCGCTACTCACCTCCGTGACCTGGGACTCGGTCGGCGGGGCCTTCGCCGACGCCGTTTATGGAGGTAACACTGATCTACAGCTGTGCGTGTACAGGCAATAGTTACAGTTATATTTAGAATAAGACAGTGTGCGTGGCGTGCCTGGTGTGCTAGCGCGTGTCACAGGACGACGAGGTGCGGCTGTCCCTACTCCTTCAGAAGTATTCCAGGGAATGGTCGCTACTCACCCCCGTGACCTGGGACTCGGTCGGCGGGGCCTTCGCCGACGCCGTTTATGGAGGTAAAGGCCACCCTATACTAGCGTCTTTTGAGCTTCGGCGTCTAGTCAGCGCTTTGGAAAAGCTAAAAGCTCGGTCTCCCAGATATTTACTATAATAATATTTGTGTTGGACTTGCTTACACTTACTCTACACTTTACATTTTTTTATGTTTCACATCAGCAACAGCAGTATCAGGACACAATATGACGAAGAAGAGTTTCTGGATCAAACTGATTAGCTTCATAGTTTAGCTGTTTGATTGTACCTAGTTATATTTTAATATATTGTGTAAACCAAAGATATAGATGTAAGAAATAGATATAATTAAAAATATTTGTACACCGACTTCACGGTAGAATATGATGGAACTTGCATTCATTCTAATTTAAGATCACATCAATTCTGACAAATAAATACATTTCATTTCATTTCATTTCATTTCAAGAAAATGACATAAAATAACATAATGGCGCTTGTGCCTGCCGCGGCAACGTCGTTAACTATCATTAATTGCAATGACTTGTTAATGTTCAGGCCTAGAGCGCAATGGCCTATATTACGTAAAGAAAGCAGAGCTCGACCTTTGCAAAATCCATGCTGTGGGTAGCCAACATGCCAATCGTTTATGCTCCGCAGCGAACGAATCACACTAATATGGAAGAGTGATAGAGAGACACAAAACGTTTCGTTGTCGTAGCTCAGGCGATTGTCACCTTGGCTAGGCACCCTGATGTATTAAGTAGGTAAATCGCTTAAGGTGGGAGATTAAATTGTTCGGAAAATTCCTTATAACATAATATTAGTCATTTGTCTCGAAGCTTCCTGAATAATGTCTGACAATATGACTTATCTGGTCATTAAAGATGACCTAGCGTTCTTGATAACTACGTTCGTAGTGACATCATCAAATTGTTGCAATTAGGCGATTAATTGCTTAGCTGTTGGAGAAAACTAAATTATACAAATTCTAAAGTATGGTTTTGTCTTTTTTAAGGTTACGTGATTATTACCTTCGGGTTGCTGATTGCGAGGATCTTTCAAGAGATTCCGAGAGGCAGGCGGATACTGGAGGGCTTCTTCCTTGGCTTTGGAATGCTGTTCTTCCTAGTTTTAGGTAAGAATTCGTCGTTTTTGAGATAATATTTAATCCTTTTTCAGGCCGCACCAATCCACAAGGTTTTTAAAAAAAAACAAATACCTATTCCAATTAGGGTTAATTTGATTTGAAGACTCATTTGATTTTAAGACAAGTCACATTTCCCGAAAGTGCAATCTAATTTGAACCTTCAACCGGAATGCTAAAGTTGTAATTCTATTGGCGCGTATGTGGTCGATAAATTAGTATGCCTGTACGGATATGATGGTCGTTCTTATCTACGTGACAGCGTGATAAAACGGTGTCCGTCACTTTCTATCCTACGGTGTTGAAAAGTGACAGTTTATTTTATCACGTGGATAAAGATGGATAAAGCCATCCATAATTCGCCGGCTGGATAAGAGTTAAACTTTTTTTGCATTAGGTACACATCACCAGACAACAAAATTACTCCCATCCTACTTAAACCTGCATCCTACTAAAATTTAAAAATGCGCTCGCTTCTAGGTACCTAAACATTAAGATTCGTGCTCACGTCGGATCTCTCATGATGTATAAATTAGGTCTTGCAGACCATGATTTGACTAAAGCTGGATTTGTCTTGCAGGTGGTCTAGAGCTCGCATCTCTGGACGAAGTCCCCCACAAGCTGTACGTGAACGGCGCGGTCCTGGGAAGCCTGTCCCTCATCGTGGCCGCCCTCTTCCTCATCGACCTCCTGGCTCCGAGGGTCTACACCGCCACCCACCACTCGCAGACCGACCCCGTCTCTTCACCCAAGTCAGACAAGAAGGTAACTATACTCTCACAGCCAAAGAACAATGGAGTATCACAGCCAAACGGTAACGGGGTATTAAGTAATGGCAAACAGAATGGCCACATTACTACAGAGAAACCGAAGGATAAGAATAGACCGAAAGATCTAGATTTGACACAAACTAACATAGATAAAACTGACAGTCCTAGCTTATTTGACTCACCCAGCCCCGGCTACACGAAGTTCGATGATAACATAGAGCCGCATCTAGAACAGTCTAAATTCGGATCGCTTCGCAGCGGTCTCGAGGCAGGTAACTACGTCCGCCTATCGGACCCCATGACCGAGCATGACAAACTCCACTACGAGCGGGAGCTCGCCAAATTCAACGAAAGATACTTTAAAGATTACCTGGACAATTTCGCTGGAACGTTACAATGTAAAGAGGGCTATCTTCCCGAGTTGCAATCGCCTAAATTCGCTAAAGTGCAAACTGGGCGATTAAGAAGCTTGTACGATGAAGTGTCGCCGAATTACGAGAAGGCTCGGCAGAAGTCCCCGACCCGAGCGAAGACCGTGCCGAGCCCTACGATACAGCAGCTGGAAGACTACTTGAAAGGATCCAACAAGTCATCGAGAAGGTCGGAGACTCCCGCCTTGTTCCCCATGGAGCCCATAGAAGAGAGAGACAGGGAGGGCGTAGATCTGACGGACCGTGCGTCGGGGACGCCCACAGACCCTGGCTACGTGCAGTACACGGCCGGCAAGTGGCCGGACAAGCGAGAGATTCGCACGCCCCGACACAGCCCCCAGTAACCACCAAAGTCTAACTTAATGCTCTATCTATAGGACTAAGAAAAGAAGTTACCAAGTTGTTGACCAGATTTTGTAGCAAGAATTGGCTTGCTACTTCCGTAATGCTATACTAATGCTCGAGTCGGCTTTAATGTGTTTATTTTAATGCGCTCTTTTGTGCAGAGCCTTCTAAAATAAATCATGTGACGGGAACTCCGGTAAGCGACAAGCGTTCAGTATTATTGTGAACATTGACTGACATACAAATTCTATTGTTGTGTTCAGAGTGTGTGAAATAATTATAAATAGCCATTAATATGTAGATAAGCAGTAGGTAGGTACTAATAAATTTTGTATGACGATGGACGTAATAAACTAATTTTACACGGTTATTTGTTTTTATCGTGGGAACTTTGCAGTTTTTCCTCTAGAATTATTGTAGGCGTTAAAGACAAAATTAAACTTTAATCAAGATAAGTATACCAATTGTATGGACCTTTTAAGTTGAGGAAGTTCGTTGCTCCAGCACTAAGTGGAAGATTAGAGTTAATTTCAAAATAATGAGGTTGGGACAAAGCATTCCACAAACGTCCGACAAACAGCGGACTGTGATTTGAGTCAACTCATTTGTCACGTGTTCTCGCGGCTACCGCTCGTGTAAAAACTGCAATTAAATAGGTATAGTTTTTCCTACAGCAAAAAATATGATTTATCTTTAATATGATAATTTAGGATTTGAGATCTACGTTTCACTAAAAACCTAACAATGCCCCTTGCGTGCGAAAAAAACAGCATTCAATTCGGTTCATCTCTTTAGGAGTTATAATGCCACAGACAGGTGATTCACAAATAGGTTTATAATATAAACCTATTTGTTGTATATTTTGTTGTATTTAATTTTAAATCAACAAATCGGCCTCGGCATATCTCCTTAAACCCATAGGTAGTTAGTAGTTAAACCATGATTGCATTAATTTTAACTTCGAGTTCCCAACAATTAGGTACTTATATTGTTATTCAAATAGTTGTCACTTAAGGTTGTCACACAAAAACTTCCTCGTTATTCATGTCCACTCAAAACAAGACCTTGAGTAGGCCCACACTTGGTTTGCTACAGTTTGTGAATGAATTTCGCAACGTTACTACATGGTTACTACGCTAAACGCTCCGCTAATACAATGGACCGCCAAATGATCAACGAATTCCGTTTACGTGCGTGTTGCCACACCAAGTAGCCTTTGAACTTTGGTTAGCGACGGTCAAGAGCAATTGGTACTGACATGTTAGGTGCTTGATCAGGGTAACAGGCTCTATGGTAACAGGCGAGTTTTAACAGTGGTCAACTTTCCTGGTTTTTAAACATTGGTGGATTTAAGCACATATATCTTGTATATCTCAGATACTAAATTTCTATTAACGATTTTACTATTGGCACGCACCTATTGGGTAGGGTAGGTCTAGGTATAGGTAGTCGATTATCCTGCTTTTATAGGTACTAAAATGACAGATCGGTCGTACAAATTGAGGTAGCCTATTAACTAATTATTATGGGACATTAGATTTCCCAATATTAGACACCTTTTCTATAATGACGCCCTCTATTCCCTATTCGTCACTTCCTTTCTATAAATTAAGTGTTTAGTTTAGTCTCAACTCGTCATCAACATTTGTAACTCTTGTTTAATTTTCGTAAACTGATGATTGAGCATTGTCACGCATATTTACATACGTAGATACTTTCAATAGTTATTTGTACAACAAGAGATCAAAGTTTGATATTTCTTCGAGTGCTTATTTTGAGTCCCGTGCAAGCGAAAGATTCTATTCTATTCTAATTTAGAATCTTGAGCGTAGTAAGGGATTCAAAAGCGCACGAGATGTAAATAACTTTGATCTCGTGTAGTACACAACATTTTTCACCCTAAGCAGTGAGAACATACCTAGAGGACAGAGATAATAGAACCCAAGTATATCGAACTTGTATTAGACCCCGGCCCCGCATGTTGAAATGACATTTGACTATAAAGGTCACTTGATTGTCATTTTGTCTCACTCAGTGAGCAAAATCGCATTTTGCTCACTGAGTGAGACAAAATGACTCAGTGAGCAAATTCGCATTTTGCTCACTGTTTTTAAGAAGCAAAGTACCCTTGTTCGAGCTGCTGAGGTGAAAATGAGTGTTACCTATTTGTTTTTTTTAAAGGTACATACGTTAACATAACAATGTCTTCTTCATTTAATTTTCGTTATACGGTTGTAATGTAATATAAGATACTCAGCTGTTATAATATATTTCCTAACAGTCAGTCATCTCTACGTAAATATTATGACACACATCGGCTCACCGTATTTTATGCTAACAGCGTATTATTGCGACACTACGGTAAACTGTTGTCACAATACAGCTACAATAGAAAAATGTCTGTGAATGCCCTTATAAGAGTTATAAAGGTATCTAAATCACAACTTACTATTACCTAAAAATCAAGCAACTATTTGCGAACCTAAATTCAAGGATTCACTGGAATCTCGCGACAAGTAGAGAGCTTCTTTGATATGTCAGAGGGCCTACCGCGAACCACGTTCGACGTGTTGCCTCTCTGTCGCACTTGTAAATTCGTACGTACCTAAGTGTGACAGGGTGACAACACGTCAACAACAGTAGCGACTTCATAGAAAGGATGGGCCTTTCATAAAATCTTAAAAATCGCAAGTTAAATAGTAGGTATAGTTGAAATTTTTTAAGCTGCCCGTTTAGGGCTATGTGAGCTCATAGTTCTAAAGCTAAACGGTCAGCTTAAAAAAAATCAACTATACGTTGCTTTGCTTGCCATACAAAGTCGTATTCAAATATTTTAACCTCGCCTGTACATTTTAGTCATCTCAGTTAATGTAACAATACCATGGCAGCTTGAATACATTGAAATGTCAAAAGCTAATACAAAAATGTCCAGCAACTTTTCAGGCTGTTTTACAAAGGTGTGACCTAGACCTAATTGGTCGCGCACTGTAGGCTTTAGGTAAGTTATTTTTATATAAGTACCTGTCCTATGGTTTTTGCGGAATTTTCTCTTGCGAAAACTCAGACTGTGCAAAGAGCTTCCGTCTGGGTTTTCTTCGGATGTCGGTTAAAAAAGGGTAGAGTTTCTATAATTAAATCGACAATACCCGCATGTGACATCCCTAGTAAGGCAGTGGATCCATAATAGGCTACAGTAACTAAGGTAAGTACCTATGACTCGTAGATGCTAAATGTTTTCGTCCCTACCGGTCAGCGGCGGCAATCAAGAGACCAAGACAATGGGGATTGTGTGAATGTGGCCCCAAAATGACTCGGAATTTCCGACTAAACACTAAACATCCTACACTACCCACGGAGCAAAGAGTTATTTAAGAAGAGAAGTAAAGAATAAAATTAAAATCTTGTTTTCAATTTGATAGCTGATAATATACCGGGTGTGGCCTGTAACTTGAGCAAAAAATTAAACTGTAGGCTGTACTCCTCATACTGACCAACATTTGTTCAGCGACTTTTAAAAATAACTTGTGGTTTGATTTTTAATACACTTTAAGTTTATTCTAAGACGCAATGTATTGCGAATTTTGTTGTGTTTAAGGCGTGACAAGCAACGTCAATCACAATGATATGGCGTGGCGATGGCGTCCATTGAAGATAATATTTATTTTGTATGAAAAATAGGGAGTCTAAATACTTCATAATTTTTAAAAGTTGTTGAACAAAAGTGTCACCGTTTGAGGAGTACAATCTAATATGTTTTAATTATTTGCTCGTGTTACAGGCCACACCCGGCAGAGTACCTACAGTGCCAACTGTACAGCGCTGTGACATAGGTAGGTACTTTGCGGTAGTTCTGGTTTTCAAAAGTTGGCGTTTGACAATTCAGTTACCACAAAACATTTGGGCCATTTGGCGTAGTGTAGATAGGGCCATTTGGCGTAGTGTAGATAGCGCCATTTACATTTAGACTTCTACCATCAACACACTTGCTTTTATTTATAAAATTTTAATATTACAAGTAATAAATAGTGAGTATTTATTAACAAACATCGGATTCTAGGGGGCAAATTGTATGACGGATAGGGATCCCGTCATACAATTTGCCCCCTAGAATCCGATGTATGTTTATTAATATAAATTACTAAAAGACATGCTTAAACAGGAATATAAAACTAAAACTAACTACAATTAAAATTCTTCTACCATCAACAATTCTTTGCACATAGTTAGTAAGCACTTGCTGATTTACTGTGTGACTTGTTGGGCCTCGTTTGGGTCCTAACCAAGGTTAATGTGTTAATGTTGTGTGAAGTATAAAACAGATGCAATAAATGTGTCATAATTGTATAACATTTGCATAGCACGGCGCTTGCACTACGTGTTTGCGATTGTTATTGACGACGAGATCGAGGCTAGCTTGACTGCTTCGATTAAGTATACATATTATAATTCAGTATTATGTAATATAAGATTTAATGCAGATTTCTCAATGATTTTGTTCTAATTCGCATCAAATTTGTGTTCTTGCTAACCTTTATTAATTATTTCAAAAATATTTTTTGTACTAAAAACTGCAGTTCTGATGAATATAGTTAGTATAGAGCCAAATTTCGATGCTCTCCGAAAGTATAGTCGGACCAAGCTAAGTTTTTATGCCAAGTGTCTGCAATATATGTATTGTTTATTATTATGCATTCTTACTGCTAAGTTTGTGCAAAGTTAGCGTGGTCAGTTCAGGGTCTATTGATTTTCAAATTACCTGGTCAAACCGGTATTTCACTTAACGCGACACCCTATAGGGTCATTGCGCTAGTTTTCGTCCACTTGACGCAATTTGAATAAAAAACCTTCATTGCTGCACAAATTTGGACTTATTGCAAGTGGACGGAAACTGACACTGGACAGTAAACTGACGCAATTACCCTATTTAAGTATTGACGTACAAATATCTATGTATAGATATCTGTGTCAATGTAAATTTATCAATGCAGCGAAGCAGTATGTACCAGTTTTTTTTTACGGTAATCATCTAATAATAATCACGATATGTCGCACACTCTGTCAACTGTGCAGTCCCCTATGACTCACCTATCAAGTATATTTCCCGTAAGTGTGACTAGGCGAGGCATATAATTATGCAGAGTTAGGAAGCCTTGGTGGTACCGGCGCGGCGGTAGACAAAGGACAGTTTTTACGCGCCGTGGGAACGCGGGGGGCCTTGGCACATCAGCTGGGGCTGGCTTTTAGGATGCCACTGGCGTAGGGTTGTGCAATAAGTGGTAATTGTAAATTGAAATGGTTAGGGCATTCAAGTTTTAAAATGACAAAAAAACGATGTGAGTAGTAGGCAGTGACGTCAGGCGAACTATAGCTCCTCCGCAAAACATTGTCTGACATACCTACTGCGTCGAGTCGTGCGATGTTGTCAGACATGTCAAGCAAGTGTTGGAACTAACTTAAGCCCTCGTATGCCGGAGCGCGGATCCGCGTACGAGGAAAATATTAGAAAAATAATCATAATTACGGCACACGAGAGGTTAATTACAACAATGATGTTGGCATGTGCCTAATATACCGGTCTACGTAGAGTTATTCAATCGGAATAACATGCGTAGGAAACGTGTTAAGTAATATGGGTAAAGAAATACAGTACAGAATATTCAAAATATTACTTTATTGGTATCTACATTACATTCTCATAATTCGAATATTTATTTAAATTATATTACATAATGACAACAAAATAATTGATTTTAAAATATAAGTATACATGACTCCGACCCTAAAACGGCCTAAAATATATAAAAAGGAGTTATTGCTTACGTTACTTTATTTTTGTGTCGATTTCATTTCAGATATTTAAAGAACTACTTCATAAATAGCACCTTTATAACAGGAGGAAGACAGAGTAAGGCACAAAATATCATACAATCGTTTTACCTCGAGATTCGTAAACTGTGGGATCCAAATTTTGTCGATGGAAATAACAATACTATATATAACATAATACGAATTCCATAAACAAAACACAAATAAAATTATCTACAACATATAATTTGAGAATACTTTGTGATTGACACTATCACCCTGTTCACGTGTTGGAATGTTAAAATTTACTTGGAATGTAACACATGCAATAATATTTCATTATGCTAAAACAAATGTATGAATAAAATATATTAAATCATTGGTGGTTACACAAGAATGCGATTATGCAAAACATTCACCTAAGTTGACTAAATTAAATTAAAAATCTTTTAAAACTTCTCGTAAATTATATTAACTAAATATGACTAAAATGAAAATAGAAGTAGGTATCTACGCGTGGAATTGTTTTGGTGTGAAGTAAACAAACATTACATTTGTGCTAAAATCCTATTCTCATTTCAATCGCAGCGGCCGCAGCGCATACAGATCGTTTCATCGAAGCTGGCGTGAATGAAATGAACTGAACGAATGACATCTATCGTTGTATGTCTTCTATCATCTTGTCGTGTCATCATGTAGGTACATAATGTCTGATTTTGACGCATGCACAATTGCACATACATTAGTTCACGCCAGCTAGTTGAGCATTACATAGAAATAAGGCAATAATATACAAACACGTCGAGAGTCTTTAAATATAAAATTATTTCGAGATTCTGACCGATCATGCATTGCGGCTGACGAAACATATAATAATAAAATACTATCCTCAATACTTATTACATTACGATGTTCAGATCTCCATAAGGACGGATTGTTTAATGTTAGGTGAGCATTATGCATTGTATATTATGCATTGGTTTGTAATATAATTACTGGAAATATTATACACACTGCACTTAATTACTTGAGTCCGTTTATTACATGCTTGGTCTAACTGCCTCATGCGTTGAAACCTGCAACAAAACAGATGATTAGTTTTGCTAATGTGAACAAATTTTGTAAAATTATTTTGAATTATTTCCTGTTTATCTTACAAATCACAAATGTAATTGGTCACTCACCATCGTGATGCCTGTGGTCCCTCTGCAACTGCACGTACTGCCGCACCAGTCGCGCGACTTCATGAGCCTGTTCGGCCTGCAGTCGGGTTACTCGCTGCTGCAGGAGCGAGCCGCATTTCACGTCCAGGAACAGCGTGCCGTCTTCAGACCGGACCTGGTAATAAAAATAAACATTTAGCAAAAATGAACAAAAGTAATTCAGTAATATAGTGACAGAGTGTTTCGACACTATAGGGTTGTCAAGTTTGCGCGTTAGACGCATTGCTCAACACATTCACTGCCGAGTTGCCGACCGAACGAAACGCGCAGTTGTTGAGTCAAGCGCCCACTCTTTATTATGGCTCGTTTTCTCCTAAGATAGAAGACTAGTTGCCTCACGCCTTGGAAATTGTATGTGAGAGCTCGCATGCGAGTTTCATTACATTGCGGGTTTTGATCGGTCGGTTGAATTGGACGTAACAGTCCGTAGTGCTATCTAAAATCGCATCCGAGTTCGCGCGCCGTCTAAGGGTGGTATTCCATCTGTTCAATATCTTGGTCCAATTTCATTGCGCCTCACTCTCTCATTAAGCAAAATGTGAGACAAAATACACATTGGACAAAGAAATGGGACAGGTGGAATATCACCTTAAGCCGTTACGAGATTAGATTATAAGTATGATGCCATAACTATCGATCTTCAATTTCGTCTGGGTATAAGTCATCGTGTCTTGCGTGTGTAAACTAGTGTACACACCTTCCTGGTGGAGATGAGGTCGGCGTAGGGCCAGTGCGTGTCGGTGTCGTGCGTGTGCGCGTCCAGCAGGTGCACGCCGCGCCGGTTGAGCGCTAGCACGTGTTCCCGCCACTCGTTGGGTGCGCCACCGCCGACGCGGCGCACTGCGAAGAACGATGAGCCGAACAGCGGCCAGCGGGATAGGACCTGGGGAAAATATTACATTAACAATTTATTCACTTTGAAGAAAACAATTTTCTTTCATGTTGGTAGAAAGGTAGTCGCGCGCATTACGAAATTTAAGCGTAGGAATAATTAAACTACGCTACAAGCTAAGTGCACGGTAAGTTAAATAACGAAAACTGGAAACCAGGGAAAATAACCATCGTAAACTTCACCAGGTCAAGTGTGAGTCAGTGTCAGCATTGGACAGAAATGCTGTTCGGTCCCGGGCGGGCGACGCCTCGGTGGCTAACTACATCGCGGGTATATTTATAAATACTGCAGCCAGTTGAGAACACTCGTGTTACCTGTAGCACTTTAGACTTGGCGGCGGCCGGCGAGAGCGCGCGCGCCGCCGGCCACTCCTGCGCCACCCAGGCGGCCCACTTGGCCGGGCGGGGCTCGCGCAGCGCCAGCAGCGGCTTGGGCAGCAGGAACTTCAGGTCCCGCGCGTGCGGGGCCTCGCCCAGCCCCGCCGCGCGGTGCAAAAGCGCCGCCACCAGCGCCACGTCGCGCAGCACGCCCGCCGCCGGCGCCGCGCCGCCGGGGAGCACTAGCAGTAGGCCTTCCAGGTAGTCTGGAGCCACCTGCGGATGCAATTATAAATATGAAACATAAGCTTTGTCTAAGAGTTTAATTGGTACACGATTCGTCACGTCTATAATGTTCTCATCTTGTATGGGTTGAACAACACTTCAGTGTACAGTGTACTTTAGAGTGTTCTCGTCTTGTACCTATGATTATCTGGACTGTCTATGAGGACTCACCTGGTTGAACAACACCTCTGTGTACAGTGGAGGAGCGTCTGATCTGAGCGGGTGGTGCCACACGGAGCGGCAGAAGATGAGGTAGAAGGGATGATGAGCTCGCTGCAGCTCCGTGGTCACGTCCAGAACATACTCGTCGCCCGCGAGGGGCATGGTGAGCGCGTCGCCGGCCACGATGCAGTAGAGGGAGAACTCTTGACGCTCTGCCTCGCTTGTCACGCCGATCTGAAAGCAGAGACAAATGTTAACAGGTTTAACCTCCTGGGGTTCAAAGTCCTAATACTAGATGGACCAGAGTTGCTTTTGTTTTGTTTGATTTTAAAACCATACCAATTCAATTATATTTTCTAATAGGGTAATTCGCCAATAACTGCCCACTTTTAGTAACTGGCCACCCCAAACCAAAAATGAATTCTATTCACCTATAAATAGAATTCATTTTAGTATAAGGTGCCCACTTGGCCAGTTATTGAAACCTTATACTAAAATGAATTCTGTTTATAGATGAACAGAATTCATTTTTAGTTTAGGGCGGCCAGTTACTGGCGAATTACCCTACCATTAATTTGAATTTGTTGTTATGTTGTGTTTATTTACTTGTTGTTTGTACATACCAGCTCGCACAGCTCGTCGACGATGTCGCGCACGACGGTGGCGCAGCGCGTGTTGACGACGCGCTCGGCGCCGCCCGGCAGCCGGTACAGCTGGCGCCGCGCCGACCGCCCCGCCGACACCGCCGTCACCTGCCAAATCAACAACATTAGTAAGGTCAAAGACATACACGTATAGGTATATGATACGTTAGGTGTATGACATACACGTTACGTTAGGTTACCCATTTAATGAGCTTAGGTTAACTAAGTAAAATTCAAAATACTCCTAAAAACACTGACTTTATGTGGACATATGAATATTGTAGGTATATAAGGTGGTCAATAAGGCTTAGTTTCCCCTCTGGGTTTGACGGTCAGATGGCAGTCGCTTTTGTAAAAACTAGTGCTTACGTCAAATCATGGGATTAGTTGTCAAGCTGACCCCAGGCTCTCATGAGCCGTGGCAAAATGCCGGGATAACGCGAGGAAGAAGAAGAAGGGCGGGTGGTATTCCACCTGTCCATAATTTCATCATATCTGCATAGCGTTTCACTCTCTCAATAAGCAAAATATGAGACGCAAATACAAATTTGATCAAATATTGGACAGGTGGAATACCACCATAATCAATGACTCTTATAGGTAGCTCTTGGAACCTAATTTTAAATTATTAACAGGAAAATGTGTCCTTACCTCCTCGACACTAGGTACATTCTTGCGTCCGCCGCAGCGGAGCGTCTTCCTTAGGTTAGCTAGGCACACAGCCGCAGTGCCTTGGCACGGCCGCCGCCGGTCCGCTGCCGCGGCTGACAGGTATTCCACTAGGAACGGCCTGTAAAACATCATTTAACATTATTGTTTTTGTTTAAATCGGAAAAATTAGAAGGAAGTACCTAATTAGAGAAAACTAAAATTCCTACCACAGCTATTAAACATTAAATTTTATCAACGGGTTTGTTTTTATCATCGATTGTTTTTACCATAAGAGCACCATGAGCGGGATCCACGCCCATTAGCTCCAAGCTTAGGATGCCCCTCGGAAGGTCCTATCTTGGCCCCCAATCTTTCTTGTCCCCTGGATGGATGCCATGGCTTAAAATAGCCCTAGTTATCAGCCCACTTGCCTTATCATTATCAACTTTAAGTATAGTCTGCTCGTATACATAATAATGCAGGCCTTTTTTGTTCCAATTCGAAATAATAATCTTCCTCGTTTTATCTATTTGGGTGAGGCGTTGTCGCTTTAGTGCGACTGATTGTTCCACCTTCACATTACACATATTTAGTTCTAGAGACAGTGTAAAAAAAGGATAAGGAACCTTAAAGTATCAGAGCATGTGAAGTAAGCGGCCAGGATGGACATGAGCCGCCAGGCGCGCTGGCAGGAGTCGGGCGCCGCGGACCGGTTGGAGGTGGTCTGCTTCATCAGCTGGCAGTACACCTCGTCGCGGAGCTCCGGGACTGAATGGCAGTGCTGCAAAACAAAATACAGTGGTATTGTATTGTACCTATATATATATATATATATATAAATATCCAAGCGAGATAGACTGAACAAAATCCGCGACTGACATCTTACGTAGGATTAGGAGGAAATAATGATGAGGATTGAGGCATAAAGTGCTTTATAAGAGTTCATGCTTAAATAACCTCAAGTAACTGTGATACATGGCTGAAAGAAACACGTTAAGGTCTTCACTCTTCCCCATGGATAGTCATTTTAATCCTGCTCCATTAATCAGACAATCGTATAATTTAGTATGCACTTTTACCCAATTAAATAAGTAATAAATCTGCAAATTATGCTCGCCTTCTATTTAAACAACACAACTAAACTATTCAACAACAAAACTATCAACAAAACTATGAGCGTCACTGTCACGATGACAATGTGTTAGTGCCTATTATGCAACAATTTTATAAAAAAACACTCAAATGTGGTGAAAAAGTATTATGTCTTTGGCTATTAAGTTCTCTCATCATTCTCTTGCCCTTGTCCCATTCACTTGGGGTCGGCGCAGCATGTCTTTCTCTTCCACACCTCTCTGTCGCCCGTCATTTCATCATTCACTTGCGTTCGTTTCATATCATCTCTCACACAGTCCATCCACCTTTTCCTCGGTTTTCCTTTCCTCGTACTTCCCTCCACATTCATTCGTAATACCTTTCTCGTCACATGACTTTCATCCCTCCGCATAGTTCTCTATTAATTGATAATAAAAATTAAAAGCTTGGCATAATAGAAGTTTGCCGCGTGTAAGTAGTATTGTTCCTATAGTTTACAGGGTTGAGGTATTTGATGAAAAGGCTATTAAATTACTAACGCGTATTCCTTACAAATCTCATTATGGAAGTATTCAACAATTAGTTTAACACTCGGGTACAGAATCCCACGTGAACAAAGAGCATTAATGTTGATTTGTATTTAAATTCAAGAAATGTTTCACGCAGACTCAGTGAGGTGTGAATGTGAACACTTCCTCAATGACGGCGTACTTGAACTGTAATGAGTGATATTTTGATTAGCAAGAATATCTACGAAACGGATACTTTTAAGTGGTTTTACGACCATTTAAAAGCAAAACAATTGCTTGCAAGAAAATAGACTAAATAGTCACGTTAACACGGCAAAACCAAGGCAAATAGCATTAATAAACCACAATACCACAAGCACTGTATGTATAATTTAACTTCAGTAAAATCCTGTTGCATAGCCCATTCATTCGAATTTAGATCTCATAAAGTACTTAAAGGCGGACGGGGCCAACGCAGGCTGGAAGCGACGCGGCACGGCAACTGATTTAGAACTCACCATAAGCACTGTATAGACGCATTTAACTTCAGTCAAATCCTGGTGCATAGCTCTCTCATTAGCGTTCAAGTCCCCACAGTAAGCCCGCACACACGTGAAGCACTCCAAGGCCGGCGGCGCGAGCGCCGGTGGCAGGCGAAGCAGCGGCGCGCGCAGCGCTGTCGCCTGCCATTTCACCACGTCGGTCTGCGCCTTCCAGGTCCATTCGTTGCGCTTCGCCTTACTCTTGAGTGATGAATCAGCTTTCAGGATTTCTAGTCTGAAAAGGAAAACAAAAAAGTCAGAACTTCCATATACGACAGTGCAAATAAACAGTATTGCTGATTTAGAAATTTTGCAAATTACAAATAACGCGTAATTTGGTCCGTTGGTTGTGGAGCTAAGACTTTAGTCCAGAGAGTTAAAAAATCGGCCAAGTGCGAGTCGGACTCGCACACGAAGGGTTGGGTTCCGTACCATTATCTATAAAAACGGTCACCCATCCAAGTACTGACCCCGCCCGACGTTGCTTAACTTCGGTCAAAAAAACCGCGTTTGTTGTATGGGAGCCCCACTTAAATCTTTATTTTATTCTGTTTTTAGTATTTGTTGTTATAGCGGCAACAGAAATACATCATCTGTGAAAATTTCAGCTAGCTATCACAGATCACGAGATACAGCCTGGTGACAGACGGACGGACGGACGGACGGACAGCGGAGTCTTAGTAATAGGGTCCCGTTTTTACCCTTTGAGTACGGAACCCTAAAAAGTAGACTAGTTTCGTTTTCAGAGGAGAATAACATAATCAGGTTCAAATTTTGGATTTATTTGTTCTTTTAACAAGACCTACATACGATATGTGTACCTATATTACGAACTATTCTGATAATTTGTCGTTGTCACTTTGCATAAAAATCACTTCAAATTTGTTTGTCTCCTCATATTATAGTTTACCTAGAAGCGGCACGCAATTTAAACATTCTTCAGGAGTATAAGTAGGAACGCACTACACCACCAACCAACACACCTGACACATTAACATTGCACCTACAATGCAATCATGTCTCAATACAAGCGTGTAGCATTTGCCGTTTTCGACATTCAAACGGAAGAAGTATACTCGCTTTCTTATTGTTACTTAAACTAATAGCCGATTTGGGCGCGCGTTATGGACGATAAAACATCGGTATTGCCTTCATATGTTACGTCCGGATCATGATTTAATGTCTTTTTTAAAATATTCATAGCATACGCAGACTACGCAGTTAATTATCACCGCCCATCAGTATAAATACGTTTCCCTTTAAAGTAATTATTTTTGACACAGTTTCTCTTTCCATTAGAATTCATTAGACCCTACTATCTAAGAAATTTCAAAGCATTTGGTTACAAACCATCCATTAGGATTCAAACTTTCAACCCCTTTAGGGCATGAATTATTTAAAAAAAATGGAGGATTTAAAAAATAGTTTTTTCTTGACATTAATATTATTTTATTGTCACACACTATTACATATGGTATTTTTCTGGCTATATTATGTAAATGTTACATATATGTAGATTGTAGAGTTCGTGATGATTTTGATGCTGTATCTAAACCATGTAAATTAAATTGTTTATACGACAACGGCCACGAGTTTGGTGCACGAGTTGCAGCCGCCGCGAGCACTCGAGCCTGAGGAAGGACCCCCGACGGGCCCGAAACATGTCGCCAATAGCGACTAAAAATTCAAGTGAGTGAAACCGTTGTCGTATAAACAATTTAAAATATGTCTCACGAAAGTTTAATATCGATCATGTAAATTAATTTTAATGACAGCAACTGTATATCTAGATGTGTATATAAATATGTATGTATGTAATGTAGTTTTCGTGACACCAGCTATTAAGGCTGAATAACATATTAACTTAAGTAGTTAAATGTCACCTAATACTTGTTTTATTGTGATGCAATAAATTACGCTTTATAACCTAAGTGTCAAGGAAAAAAGCAACCGATATTGACATATCAATTTATGCAAATCCCCTGCAAACTAATGAATCTCGTTACTATTATGACTTGCAAATTAAATGTTAATTTGTCTTCCGAAGTGTTATATTTATTACCTTTTTGAACTAGTTACATTTCGCGAGTGTTATCGAGTTTTATTTTAAGTTTTCGTGTTGCATAATGCGTATATTTCCTACTTTTTAGGGTTCCGTACCTCAAAAGGATAAACGGAACCCTTATATGATCACTCGTGCGTCTGTCTGTCTGTCCGACCATTCCCCCCTCCCTATTACCCCTCCCTATGTATACGCACCATATACCGCTTACATTACCAACATTCGCTTCGAAGTATTTTTAAAGAAAAGGGTCTTCTCACTCTTACCGGTATATATATCATGGAATTATGTCTATTTGTTCAAAATTACCCAGACTATTTTATCAAGAAAAACTCGTTAAGAGAGAATATAAGGACTCAATATAAATTTAATTTAATGCGTCCAATTGCTAACAATACAATGTATTACAAGAGCACATTTTTAACAGCAATACGTGTATTTAATGAATTACCGAACGAATTAAAAATGTTGCAAGGTAATATTTTTAAGTATAGGTTAAAGAAATGGCTGATTGGGAAAGTGTACTACAATCTTAAAGAATTTTTTGACGATGCATGTGGCAACAAAATGTAAATAATTTAGTTTATAAGTAGTTTTAAGAATTGTATTGTATGTTCGCAAAGGGCAGCTGTTGATACCATTTATTTGTAAAGATCATCTATATGTATACCTACACAGTGGACAATAAAAACATTCTTATTCTTATTTATCTCAGAAACTACGGTCTAAAATTTTGAAAAAAAAAATACACAAAATAGTTCTTTACCTATAGATGACAGGAAAACCTATTAGAAATGTTCAGTCAACTGTGAGTCGGACTTAATTACTAGTTTTTGATCCGATCCCTACGGGTTTTTTAAAGACATTTCATTTACGTTTTACATTAAAAAATTTTTTTTTATTGGGTAATGTACGGAACCCTTGGAACGCGAATCCGACTCGCAATTGACCGGGTTTTTTATATTATACCATAAAATTATTCGCTATTGATCAAACGTCTAATAATGTGTTTTACGTCATAAAGTAAAAACGTATGCACCTAGTATTAATTTTCAGCATGCTTGTGCCTAGGTACCTACATAGATACATTGTTATTTTACTCTACCTTGTGGTGGGGGTTTGAGCGATATTGGTGTCAATCCAAACACGTATTTAGACACATTTTTTAAGTATGCAAATTAGGCACATAACCTAATAGGGTATTATACTGTATTTAAAATAAATTATTTTACACCATGCATGAAATAAAGCACCAGATAATTATTAGAAAAACACAGATAGGAGTTATTTTTAAACACAAGTTCTATTTGATAAATCGGATAGAAACAAAAAGTAGGTGAGTTGACCGTGACGTCACGATGTAATGTTTCATATAAATTCCATATTAGCAAATCGTTTTGACAGTTCTAAAAAAGTAACTGATTTGACTAGTAGGAAAATACCCTATTAGACTCGGTCATTTCCCACTTTTTAGCAAAGTACCTACTTACCAGTATTTATTTCGTAATATGCAGATATTCTGAAACGTTTGAAAAAAGCTAACTTAAATCGGCCATGAAAGTGTTGTTACTATACGAGTATGCCAGCATTATTGATTATTGGCCCAGATACTCATACTCTACTCCAAACTTACGGCCCGATTCGAACTTTAAGATACGTCAGTTAATAGATCTAGAAACGATATGGATTAGATATGTCAGTGTCAAAAGTGACGTTTCTTCAAACAAAAACGTCACTTTTGACACTGACACATCTAATCCATATCGTTTCTAGATCTATTAATTGACGTATCTTAAAGTTCGAATCGGGCAGTTAGTCGTAGCTTCTAACTATTAATACCTAGAGAACACCAAGGTATCGTTGTCGACATTACAAAAACGCAGTCAAAGTAAACAAAGCCAACAGGAAGCGCGCGCGCATTCGATGCAAATTCACGCAGTCGCATTGTTGCGGACTCTAGCGGTTATTGAGTAATGTTGCGCTTTTTATAAACGTAAACAAACAAAGCGAAAACCAAAAGCTTTGAAAAAAATAACGTGCTGCCTACTGCTTATCAGTAGTCTCTCCACTGTCCGTCCGTCTGTCTGTCTGTCACCAGGCTGTATCTCATGAACCGTGATAATGAGACAGTTGAAATTTTCACAGATGATGTACTTCTGTTGCCGCTATAACAACAAATACTAAAAACAGAATAAAATCAATATTTAAGTGGGGCTCCCATACAACAAACGTGATATTTTTGCCGTTTTTTGCGTAATGGTACGGAACCCTTCGTGCGCGACTTCGACTCGCACTTGCCCGGTTTTTTATTATCCGAACATTGGCAAAAAACTTAATCGGGGCTTTGTTTATTGAATTTTTGACAACTAACACATCACTTCCACAACACAACACGGATATGACCAAGGATCTCACAGAATGCTGGTGGCCAGCTCATCGTCGCTGGTTTCCTGCGGCACCTCGCCACCTTCGCTGGACGACAGGCTGTCCACCGAGATGTCGTGGTCGGTTCCCGCCGACCGATCACCGCTCGACACCGCCGACATTGCGCGACTGCCCGCCCGCCATCATCATCGATACTACGCTCGCATCAATCGGGGAAAGTATCGAACCGGGGAAGCGATTACGGATTACGATACGAATAATTTTGCATTTCATTTCGGCTTTCAAACGTTAAACAAACGTTCGGCCTTTACTGATTGCGCGATGTATATTACGGACTTCCTTATTAAATTTTTTGACTTGCGTGAACTGTTATCAATGCTTTTAGTTTTCTGCCGCACCTATCTGTTTATCTATGCCGGATAATTCATTGAATCGAACTTGTTCCGGTTTTCACCGATGCGATTCATATCCGAGTATGGTTATTGTATATAATTAACCCGTGCGAAGATAGGCGTAGCGTAGCGGTATAAAACTATAAACCTTTAAGATACAAAAACACAATGTATGAAAATGATACAGTTCCAAGACTTAATCTCAATAAACTCGTCGTAAAGTTAAGACAGAAGCTATACAGTCGAGTTTATCTAATGTGGTTCATTCTTTGGTATTCTCAGGCCAGTCATGACTTTTGATTTATTCGCACATATATGTTACGAAGAAATTTCTCTTTGTATCAGCCTTTCGAGCACCGGAAGGCACCGCTAGTGACGCACCTTCTGCAATTGAATCGTCAAAAGTTCACGCAACGTCGCTCGATAATCGGTCGGTGTCGTCTTTACGCTAATTGCTTGATTAATTATAGATCCGACACACTCCGCGTTAGGACAAAGCAATTAAAGTTACTAAAACAATCATTACGAAACTTTTACTTCAGGTTGTTTAAATAAGGTTTAATGACACTGAAAATGTATTGTAATGTTTAAAAATTATCCTAAAAAAGTCCTTATCACGTACGTGTATGTTTCCTACATACACTTTAACTAGTCACCAGAAGGAATATGATAGTTATTTTTTTTAAATAACTGTGTTTTTCTAATTTGACTGCCGGAGACGGACGTAACACTTGCCGAACTAATCCGTGAAAATCGCTCATAAATGCGGACACCTTTTTACCAAAAAAACTTATATCACAAAACAAACACTCGGTAAAAGAACGATTTGACGGAGGGAAAGCGTACACTCGACGTTCACGCGATTCATGCACGAACACTCGCGTTAGGAAACTGACGAGCATCGGCACTAGAGTACTAGGGTAGCAGGACTGGCAGGAGTGTCGGGATACTTGCATGTAATGCTTCAGCCTGGAGAGCGCTGCGCACGGCATCGTGGGCGCCCCGCGACTGTCCCACGTCGACCTCGGGAGCACCACGTTCCACCCGAATGATGTTCAACGCACAACTAACCAGGGCTGCCGCAGTTTTTCCGAAACGTTTTTATGGCGCATTGTCTTCTCGTTTCAATGCAGCTGACAAAACTGTTGCTCAAGATTCTCATTACGAAAAACGTAGCATTTTTTACAATTAGGTCAGTAGATGTGCCCGCACGTCGGCTACTGTGGGCCAGTGATTGTTATGTTGGCTAATCTTGGCTTCGATCTCACAATGTTTTGATGTGACTTGTATGAATGGGTTGCATTGCATCATGTGTCACGAAAATTACGCTATTCGCATAAATTGAGATTATATCATTGTTGGATTCGAAACTTTTTTTGTAATTAGTTCTCGATAGGTTATCTAAGGAAATTAATTAGTATAAAAAATAAGAACCATAGCAATCGGCGATTGCTCACCTATTTTAAACGATCTGATTCAGACAAGATTTGCAATAGTAAGACTTCGGTTTAGGAACAGAAGGAGGAGTTTCTGTTGAATTCAACAGTCAGCATACCTAATAAACTGCTACGCCCAACTACCTACAGCTTGCCGAAGTAGGTATCTTTTGCCGGTTGCAGTATACCTTAGAGTTTAGACAATATTAGATGTTAATTTGGAAAACCAAAACCTAAAACGCAAACAACCTGTGTTTTGATCCTGCATATGGAGCCGATGCTCGTGGGTCCGAATCCAAGGGCATATATTGGTTTGATGAGCTCAGATATCTGAGTCGTGGGTGTTTTCTATGTATACCTACATATTTAAGTATATATCAATTATATGTATCGTTAAGCTTAGAATAAATTTAAAAGTGGAAAAATTACTGTCTTGGGTGAGACTTGAACTCACGGCCTCTGGATTGATACTCCAACGTTCAGCCATCTGAGCCACCAAGACCTCATCCATAGCCAGCAAATCTTTCCACCATATTATAGGTCAAGAGGACCATAGCGACATCTACCGCAAGAGTGTTACACTTCTTAAACGGGTACCGGAGACCCATACTAATTTTAATTTTTTACAAGCAGAAACGTCTGCGAACGATGCTATTAAGCTTAAAAATTAAAATTAAAATTAGTATGGGTAGCACATCGTAACTGGTGAATTTCCAATATGACTTGAAACTCCGGTAGCCGTTTAAGAAGTGTAACACTCTTGCGGTAGATGTCGCTATGGTCCCCTTGACCTATAATATGGTGGAAAGATTTGCTGGCTATGGATGAGGTCTTGGTGGCTCAGATGGCAGAGCGCTGGAGTATCAATCCAGAGGCCGTGAGTTCAAGTCTCACCCAAGACAGTAATTTTTCCACTTTTAAATTTATTCTAAGCTTAATAGCATCGTTCGCAGACGTTTCTGCTTGTTAAAAATTAAAATTATATGTATCGTTGTCTAAGTACCTAATACTCACAACACAAGTTTTATTTATCTTAACGTGGGGCTTAGTCAATATGTGTAAGAATAAGAATGTCGTATAATATTTAAATTTAAACAACCACAACCCTGGAAGAGAAACAGCGGCCGCAAAAACGCGAGTAGAGTGCACATACCTCGAGCAAGCAAGCAGTAAAGCGACGCATTCAATGTAAATAGTCGTGGAAACGACGGGCAATTACACACGAGACGCTTTGTCGGGTTAGGTACTTATAAACATATAATTATGATAAACTGCGGTAATATATAATATATTATTATGGACTATTTAATGACTCTATGTAATGTTCCTTCCTCCCTCGGTCAGTTTCTTTAATGACTTTTGTACATGCATACGACTTTCAAAACAAAGCATTTTAGGATAACAGAAATCTGTCATAAAAAAAATGTCATGAATTACTTATATCGCGTATAATATATGAATTTAAAATACATATATCCCGACGTTTCGAACTCCTTACAGCCTACCCGACTATCCTTTGACGACGGTCGTTGTAAAGGGTAAATTCGAAACGTTGGGATGTATATTAAATTCATGAATAACTGTCAAACGACGGGAACTACGTTGGTAATAGAAGTCAGATTGATAGTTAGATGGTTGTAATTATCGATAATGTGTTTATCTGATGGTGTAGTGCGAGTGATACCGAACTATACGTTATGCTCGACCTGGACTCGACACAATGGATAATTGAGTGAGCCGCGAGTAGTATTTTTTGTATCGGGTTGTTAAGCTAATAAAGTAGTAGGCTATGTTATTATTTAAATATGTCACAGGTGTATTATTAGTAGCGATTCAACGCGACCATTAGCGACTGCAAGTAGTATTAATTTAGCTCCAGAATCCAGAATGATCTAAATTGACGCGCTAAGACAGGTGGAGTCTTTCCTCCTTATTCATAAAAATCATAAAACTTTACGGACCTGATTTAGTTAAATTGTGTTTTATGAATTTCTTACAAATACATAAGTCAAAATGACAGATAAAGACAACCGATTCATAGCTAATTCAGGCCAGTAACGCGTTTATGAATAATGCCGTTTAACATTTAAGTAAGCTAATCGTAGACATAAGTTTCCTTTCCAGGCTAGTATTTAGAAGTCCACAACAAAATAACATTACATAAGTAAAGGTACCTATACATATACCTACAAAAGGTATGTCTTGTAATGCTTCGCTTATAAACCGTTTAATCAATTTTCAAGTTAAACAATTAACATAAAAGTAACGCAGTAGCCGAAATATGCGATTATTTGAAGAGCAACGTATGTATTTTTATTTCACTGATCATCATTTCTGGTTACGCAACCAATTGATATAAAGAATAATGATACAAAACAGAAATCGAAGGCGCCGAGCAATTGAGAAAATGACTACGTATTACGAGTGAGAGGTCGTTACATCCACCGTTATAAAGGGATTAAAGCCCACACTAAATTGGTATTTGTAGCGTATGCCTTTATCGTTACGTTACACGTAAATTAGAAATTTTAAAATTATATATTAGGCGTAGGTACTTACTACTTATACTCGTATATATGTTAATTGAAAATAAACATAAATAGAAATAGAATAGTACATTGTGCAACATGGGGCGTAAGTTGAATATTGCAAACGAGAGTAAGTTAAATCGCGACGGCTTGCCGGAGCGATTTATAGACTCGAGTTTGCAATATTATTACGCCCCGAGTTACACACAATGTTTTTCATCACACTTGCGATACAAAAATTAAGTATAAAAACTGTTAATTATGGCACTAGAAACTTCATAACTCCCTAGGGAGAACGCTTTTTCTATAACTCCCGCTAAACCTGCGTGCAATTCCACATTTACTGAGCGAGTGTGATGAAAAATACATTGCGTTATAATGTTATTTTAACTACCTAGCAAAATCATAGCGAGATATTAGTGACTGTTTAGAATACCTACATTTATTTACGCAATGTGTAATTCAAGGTTTTTAATTATTATTATCTAGAAAAATTGGCACCTGTTTTAGGTAATTACTCTCGAGTGTAATCAGATCGATCGGATTAAGTCGGATCTAGAAGTAATCCCTCAAGAAGTTGACGTGTAACATGGATGCCCCAGTTGGCAGATATATGAATTGGAGATCAAATCTGTTTGGATTCCAGGGCATCGCGAGCGTGACCGCAGACTACGCGGCGCGGACGCAAGTTCCGCGCAACCAGAGGGCCTGCCGCGAACATCTACAAGCGAAGTTTCGTTTATCTCCCTCTCTGTCGCTCGAATAGTGATAGAGAGGCAAAGTGATAAGCAGAAATCGGCGGGGGTGAGCTATTTACCTTATAATTTGACATGTCTTACGTCATATTATAAGGCAAATAGCTCACCCCCGCCGATCTCTGGTGATAAGGGTTTGTTCCAATGACCGCAGGCTTATTTAGTTTCTCAACGGATGTACTTACAATATGTATTATTACATTTATTTCCCTTAGATTCCTTAGAAAAAAGCATCATGATGCAGGTATTCTAACGGTTGTGCAAACGATATTTAATTCATTACAATTAAATCACGGTCAATGCATTTATTCATGCAAAACTGCGTCATGGACGATGTCCGCTCAATTTCCGCTTAGGATGCGTAGCCAACAAGCCAATTGTTAACGCTCCGTAGCTTAGCGTATCTGCTCTATCACTCTTCCCTATTAGTGCGACAGTGACAGTTGCGTTTCGTTCGCGTCAGTTCGTTTGGAGCGTAAACGATTGTCATCTTGGCTATGCACCCAGCGCTCGTTGGTTTTTTATCCCACAAATGCGCCCATTTAGCCCTAATCACCGTAACAATAAGGACTACTTTGCGTTGGTAAGTTGGAGTTGGAAATGGGAGTTGACGTTTAGAAAAATACTGGCCATTAAACGTTCACGGGCAATTGTTTTATATTTTACAGCTGCTCCTCCAATTATCTTTAAATATCCACTTCTTTAGGGTTCCGTACCCAAAGGGTAATAACGGGACCCTATTACTAAGACTCCGCTGTCCGTCTGTCTGTCACCATGCTGTAACTCATGAACCGTGATAGCTAGACAGTTGAAATTTTCACAGATGATGCATTTCTGTTGTCGCTATAACAACAAATACTAAAAACAAAATAAAATAAATATTTAAGTGGGGCTCCCATACAACAAACGTGATTTTTTTTACCGTTTTTTGCGTAATGGTACGGTACCCTTCGTGCGCGAGTCCGACTTGCACTTAGCCGTTTTTTTTAAATATAGTTATTGCGTGATTACGAGGCCATGATGCTGGATGACAAAAAGTGACGAAGAGTTAAAAGTTCTAGCCCATCAACGTGCACACTAGCGCCACTGCTAAATAATCGTGATTATTTAAATTTAACGAAATATATTTAAAAAAGGGGGCAGCTACGCACTGTATTGTGTATTTCAGTACTTGAATACATCAAACTAGTTTTAATGTTGCTGGATTCGTCGAACTAGGAGCTCAAAACAAAAACGGCCGTTTTAACTTTGGACGCCTAGATTGACGAATCCAACAACATAAAAACTAGTTTGATGTATTCAAAAGGTACTGAAATACACAATACAGTACGTAGCGGCCCCCTTTTTTAAATATCTTTCGTTAAATTGAAATAATCAAGATTAATTAGCAGTGGCGCTAGTGTGCACGTTGAAGGGCTCTTAAAAGATGGTTAAATTTTATAGTTCATTAAATAAACGATTACTTAATCAATACATCACACTAAATTATAAAAACGGCTACCGAATGTCTAATGAATAGCTAATTATATTAACACGACATTTAAACGTCGCTAATTTGATCTCGTAAACTTTTACGTGTTTTTAATTAAGTAATTAAAAAACTTAACGCACATTCAATTTGTTTTTTAAAACGACAATCTGTAAAATTGAAATGATTGCAAAATTAGACATTTAAGTAATCCATTTAAAAAATGTTACGACTTATTTTAGTAAGTGACGTCGAAGCATGTCCTGTTGGATACAGTCGTATGACTAATTTTTGAAATTAAAGAAATATACAGGGGCCGATTGCATAACAAACTACAACTAATACTACAAGCGGAACTCCTTATTTAATAAGTGAAATTAGAAAAGGAGTTCCGCTTGTAATATTAGTTGTATTAGTTTGTTATGCAATCGGCCCCAGGTTGGCTAAAACATAACTGCATTCCCGTTGCCAGGGTCTTTGGGATTATACTGAGCAACTTTTAGTATCGCCCGAAATCGTGAAAAAAAAATTTGGTTGTTTCATACATTTTGGCTGGTCCATTTTCTATGGGAGGATAATTTATTTTTTCGCGATTTCGGGGTTGGTCCTTTAGTAAAAGTTGGTCAGTATAATCCCAAAACCTCCCTGGCAACGGGAATGCAATCTTTATTTTTTAGCCACCGTGTATATTTAAAGTCCTCGCTTCCAGTACGGGTGACCTACAACTCTAATTACTTTGTTTTATATTTTGCATTAGATTAAGATATTATCATGTAGTATAAGTGCTAACTTCTACTACGAATAAATTGTTTTTCTGAAATACATTGATAATAGTAGAAGACCGATGTTTTAGGGTGTTCTACAGAGAACTTCAGGTTTAAAAACTAAAGGCAAGACAAGATATAATAGAGTACTCACTCAGGGCTCTGTCGGAAGTGGTCAACAGCGAACTGCAGCAGCGGATGCCTCCCGTCATGCTGCGGCGTCGTTTGCTCTCTTCTATCCTCCCTCATCTCCCGTTCCCTGTCTCTCTCCCTCTCCCGTTCGCGGACGGGCGACGCGTGCCGAGGCGCGTGCTCCGTCTCGTCGCGGGACTCCCGGGTTACCCGCGTTTCCCGTGAGTCCCGCATGTCCCGGAGAGAGTCCCGGGATTCGCGGGACTCGTTCCGCTCCCTCACGTCGCGCTCCACGCGGTCCTTGGCGATGCCATTTGTGATCGCTTTTGGTTGGACCTGTAACAAAATATAGAAGGTTAGGTTAGGTGACTAAGGGCCACCTGCACCATTCCACTAACCCGGGGTTAACCAGTTAAACCTGGAGTTACCATGGTTACCAGTACAATTTGGGTTAACGGATTAACCCCGGGTTTGTGGGATGGTGCAAGTGGCGCTTAGGTGTTTTATGATACTTACATCACTAATGTTGGTCGAAATCGCTCATTGAATAATAATTTAGAAACAGTAATCGATATGTAATTTGCTAATTTATAGACAGCTTTTATGATCTGTATTAGGCAAAAGTGGCAAAACTCAGGCAAAAGGCTAGTTTATCGGTTGTCAATAAAATGTTTCACCAGCAAAAACATAATTAGAAATCGAATTTATTACCCGACCCCAGGTATGACCTTTTGCCTAACAACGCCACAAATAATACCTTGAGTAGGCAACAACACAGGATACAGTGTAATAGGATTAAGTAATTAACAGCCGACTATGTCAGTTTCAGCAATGTATTTAATATTTTACGCATAAAACATGTAGTGTGGAAATACTAGGTAGGGTGACCTGTTCATCAGTTAACCACCCCTTTTTCGAACGATCACGTCTAGGAATTATTCGATTAAAATAAACTACTGCCTACTCTAATCGATAGTTAAATTACTTAGCTGCAATTTTGCATTCAAGAAATTGTAATTTTCCTAAAAATTTTCTCATAATTGGGCTTAAAAAAAATTATTTGGTTATTTGTGTCCATCTTGGGGGTGTTTCTAGAGTTAACCAAGTTCCCATTTAATCTCTATGGGAACTTCATGCGGGTAAACTGCAGCAATTTGTGCTTTACATTTAAGTTTACCTAAGAATCTTTTTCAGTCTACTTCACCAAACAACCTCGAATGTCTGAACGTAGGAAGCTAATTTGAGGTAAAATGTATGTGACGCCACAGGGTGCTACAACAACTCCTGTTAATCATCTAAACCGTGTTTTCTCTTTCTTCTTTCGTGTTTCTCGGATACTACGGATGAGAGCGCTCGGACAAATTGGGGCAATGAGACCTCATTTTTAATATTTGGAATATATAAATAGAATTAACGATCGCTATGTTCACTAGATAAGATATATTATCGGCGCGCGCGCAGGAAAGCGTGAATGTCCGCGCACTATCCCCCGAGGCATGCGCTGTGACGACGGTAGGGTTGCCCACTCAAAGTCTCGGAAAAACACATTATTGGCAGGAACAAATATGTAGATCATAAACATTACAACGGTAGTAACAACATTACATATACATAGACACTGTTCGAGTTCAAAAATTAACGCGTATGGCAATCCCTATTGAATTGTATTGTAAGTAGATATATTGTGATTGTATTGTATGAAACTACTTTGAGGTCTAACATTTCAATACATTTTCAATCATAAAGTGACGTTTTTGACACAGCATGCATTGACAAAATATATTTTTTACTGGTAGGCGGCGAGGAACAATGACATCCCAATCGTATTCATTGCTTATTTTGATGTTAACAAAACTGTAAATAGGCAATTGTTAGAGCAATAACAATAGGTAATCGAACATCATCGTCGTCACATACATTCGTGTTATTTGAAAATGATTTATTGGTTACACAATAATACGTTTTAACTAGGGATGTACCGACTAGTCGCCGACTAGTCGGGAAAGCCGACTATCCGGCCACATTTATAGTCGGCGATTAGTCGGCGACTAGTCGGCAAAAATGGCCGATTAGTCGGCACTTTATTAGTGAAAGAATACCATATGTTTTATGTTTATTTTACTAAAATACCTATTCAGGATGCATACGAAACCTTTTGTTCATGTAAATAATTGACCGTTTGATGGTTATCGTATGTTGGTGGGCTGGTGTTTTCCTCTACAGGTCGATCTCAACTGATTCTCGTGTGTGTGTGTGTGTGTGATTCATGAGCAATTCGATTTTTTTTAATTATTATTTAGTTTTTGTTTTTTTTTTAATGGTAGAGCCATGACTGGCCATGAGGAACTATTCATGTTATTGCAAAATTTAGAGACTTAGACAGGGCACGTTGCTCGTAAAGACGCTGACCACAGGGGATAGGTTCTTAACTGGCGACTACGTACGGGAAATAGAGCCTTGAAAATACCTCCTACAAGCTGTACTGACGGTCTGCTCAGGATCGTAAAATAAAAGAACTAAAGACAGAAATTGAACGAGGATTTTTGTGATAGGTCTTTGAACCTGTAGAGAACACCTTTTAGCCAAGCTAATATGATGAATAGCGCAACCAAAGGAGCAAAACAATTGTTTTTCAACTGAACTTATACGAAACTAATGATCTGGCCGACTAGTCGGCCGACTAATCGGCCATTCGAGCGCCGATTAGTCGGCTAGTCGGCCAAATCAATAGTCGGTACATCACTAGTTTTAACTAGAACCAAAACAAGAACCTTCTTTTTAGTAAACAAACACTTGTGTCAGAAGGCTCCGCTCTTCTCTTTAATTACAAGGTTTACCATGATTATCTTAAGCTTATAACTACTAACTAAATAAAATGTTAATGCATATTACCATGCATTTTAACAATTTTCTATTTGAAATGTTATTTGTTATTTGGTTTTATACCGTTATGTTTTATTTTCTGGTATTTGGCAACCCTATGTGTTCACACATTCCTAACACGGGATGCAGTTGCAGTGTGCGCCGCTAGCCAAAGTTACGTGCTTCGATAGCCCAGTTATAATAACTCTTACATGTTCGTTGCGTTATTGTTACGGACCCTCAATTCGTACTTATCATCAAACATCGTACATGCAATTAGTAGATTACTAGTTTCATGTTGATTGTTGTTTTTACCTACATCGGTAATTATTTCTTATAAAACTAAGATTTGTATGAAGATTCTCTGCACTCTATGCTGGATGCTATCTGCTGGACTAGCAGCATTAGCTTACGGTTTGTGCGGTTGTAAATAAATATGTACAAGAATACTCTAGGAACACGAGAAGCACCTTTCTTATCGTGTCGTGAATAATTTTGGAAGTTGGAATTGAGTTTATTGGCGCTTCATTACATTTTGAGGCTTGTAAAGTACTTTGGATAAGTATGTACAATCTTGTTGCAAAGAAAAATAAAAGACGGAAAGAACAGGCAGGCAATTTCCTAATTATGACTTTCTGATAATTAAGACTGTTCATTATCAGTTATATATACACAAACAATCAACCATTACCTTTCCTCTTCGTTTCAACGTCTTCCGACTCAAAGTCCGGATGATATCGTAAAAGTTCTCCATGACAATGGCGCACACACTACCTATACAATCGTCAGTTTCGTTTTCGAATCGTCATTGTGATTTAATCATATTTTTCACTAATTCGCAAGTAATTAGGTCAGGTTAATCGATTGATATTTTATTAATTAATTTAGAAATGTTATAAGTACTTAATTAATTATTTTTGAAATAATTTCAATTGGATTTTTAGCAGTCGTATGTCCCTTTTAAGGGTATATTTTTTAAATGGCTGCCACGGGGTAGCCAATATCGTAATAATTAGTATAATCGTAGCGATCGCGACCGCGCTGCGCCGGCGACGTGCAGCGACGGTGTGCGCGTGCGCCGCGTCGTTGCACCTACCATTATTGGTGCAATCGAGATGCGTGCGATTTGTCGCGCTTTTTTATATACCTATCTATGTATTTCAAATCATCATTTTATATTCTTACTAAAGCTGGGCAGATGGCACTCATGTTAGTCTCGTTAGAGAAAAAAGTTTTTGGCAAAAATTTCATTTTTGGTACAAGCTTTTATCGCTGACTGTACTTTTCTTTCCACAGGCAACTAATACTCATCGAGACAATTCTAAAAACCCCAAACACAATTAGGTTTCGTTGTTTTATCACAGAGTTCCTATGGCCACCTCCGGTCTCCATCATCGGATCAGCTCGATGGCACCATAATATTGCATTGTCACGACTTACGTATGTATGCAAAATTTCAGCTCAATCGGAAACCGGGCAGTGGACCAAATTTAACTTGCAAGATTTGATTACAGACTGACAGACAACGGGACAGGTGAAAGTAAATAAAAGCTTGTAATAAAAAGGGTAGGGACTACCAGTTATTCTCCTAAAAGTCTCTTAATAATCCCCGTGAAGTTTAACATAATCTATATAGAGACATCTTCAAACCAACGAGCCGTCAGGGTGGCCGGTAAGACAAACGGTCTTGAATTATAAGCAGATTTACATTGGTTATATACACTTTTTAAGATAAATTTATTGAATATTCCAAAGAGGGAAAGGCAGAGCTTGAGAAGAACAGAGTAAAATCCATTAAGTAAGATGTAGGTACCTGGCGATTCTAAATTCCCATTTAATTAAGGAAAGTTACTCTTAAATACAAATGAGTATTATGTTCGCGGACTCGGTGATACACATCTCATGATTCCACGTCAGTAACTAGTGCGTGCAACGTCGGACATCTCGGCTAAATTTGTAGTATCCGTTTTGATTTTCTTATTTACGAGTACATACAGTCAGGTGTTAAAATGACCAGCCCAAACTCTTATTCTCTTAACAATAAAGTTTAGTTGTGA
Source organism: Cydia splendana (assembly GCF_910591565.1). Classification (NCBI taxonomy): domain Eukaryota; kingdom Metazoa; phylum Arthropoda; class Insecta; order Lepidoptera; family Tortricidae; genus Cydia; species Cydia splendana. The sequence goes on along the minus strand of NC_085965.1, from coordinate 20,611,338 downwards.
TCGGATACCTAATTTACCTAAGGACTTCTTATTCTTGTGTTTGTGCACATAACATACTGCACTTAGAGCAGAAGGAGTGAAGTTCTTCTTTTCTGACTGTGTGGTGGCCCGTACGAAGAAGCAACTCGATAATTTAATCAAGACTTAATTGTAATTAACAAGTTAATTGTGTTAAAATTACTACCAATTGTCATAAGAAAATTGATTCACCTATGTACCTGCTAGCTGCCGACAAGTAAAAAGTGTTAAATTATTAATTTCCGTTTTTGTTTTCCTGCATTTTAACATAATTGCTGCAGATTAAGAGTTTCTTCCATGAATTTTTGATGTTATTAAACAATCCAGTGCCTATTTATACTAATAAATTAAATCTACTTAAATAACCTTGCGTACGTTTAAATCTTAGTTAAGTAAGTAGGTAATATAAGACAATTGTCCACACATTTAATTGAGAATCGTGAATCTTATACGATAAAAAACAGTTAAGAGTGTTGATATCAGTACGTATATTAACTACTACTAATACTATTAACAAATAAAGTCTTATGACTTTACATATTCATAGCATGCAGTGCTCGTTCTTACGAACTATGAAAATTTTATCCGTAGCCGAGGAAAGACCAAAAATTATTTCAATAAAATTCTGGAATGAGCCTCCCAACTTCGCCGCAAAGCCTTTATCGGTTTCGGTAGAAGAGTCATAACCCAGATTTTTTGCATTCTGTCCACGGTTCACTGCGTCGGTTGACCGGTAACTACAATCATGTTTATTATTCATTTCAATAAGCCAACCATAATGACCCAAACACGATTGTCATTTGTTAGTTGTACAGAGGGATTGCTAAACAAACTTCTTTGATATCAATTTGGAGTTGCGTCAAAAAGAGGGGTAACATTATCTTCTCGTAAACAATAATCCCGTCAAAAACATTTTCATGTAAAATGTTGTCAAGACGAGACTGGCTCGCACTGCCAAAAAGTTATCAGATCTTATGTAGAGCCTAGCTTCTAACTCTACACGCCTCAACTTCACAAATTCTACATCTTAGGGCCGGTACAGACGGAGTGCAACTTTTATGGGAACTGCACGTCGACGTTGCGTGTACGACTGCATGACAACTGCAACGTCGGCGTGCAGTTCCCATATAAGTTGCAGTCGGGTTGCAGCCCGTCTGTATCGGCCCTTAGTTGAAATATATGTGGCTACGCCATCATGACAATTTTTGAAACAAAGGCTTTAAAGACTCTACAAAGAATGAGTGTGTAAGTATATCGGATACATTTCAGCGTTTTGCCAAATGCAAAGTTCGAGCTGTAAATTTTTGACAACAAATAAATTGTTTATTGTTTTGAATGTTAACCATTAATCATGAATTCATGACACATTTTGAAGTAGGTACATTAAAACACTATTTTCAGAGGCTCATGATTTCTTAGCACATTTTTTTATATATACATACATTTGTTTTTTGGTGGCATAAGATTTAATTAGAGGTGATTTTACCAGTTGCATGGTCATGGGAAAAAATGTTAATAATAACTAATATTATGGTCGGTCAAGGTTTCGTTCACGCATCTTGCCCTTGTGGGTAATTGCGTCAATCTCTTGTTATAATGATAAAAGTTATTATTAAGAGCTTATGAACTGATGGAATAATAATGGGTTAAATTACTTCGAGCAATTTAAAGGGTCAGCGGTTGAGCTTGAAGAGTACAAAGGGAAGCGGGAAAACCTCAAATGTTATAACCGAGTGGCCATATTTTGTGGTTACCAGAAGATTACCAGGTAATTCCCAAACAAGACTAGTTTTCTACCTTGAAGTATTGTAACTTCATAACTTGTAAGACTCTTTACTTACTAATCATTTAAAAATAAATAGTAAACTTCAAATAAAAACGTGGGTAACATGGGTATTGCAAAATATGTAATCTAGGAACAAAAAGAGGCATGATTTTGTTTTCATTTGCCAAAACATCGTAAATCCGACGCGATTGTTTGCATGTTTGCAGAGTCAGCACAGATTCTAATAGTCATTATACTTAATTCATTAATGAATTGGAGTAGTAAAACCAAAGTTACTTAGTGTAAATCTTAAAAACCTATCCATATTTCACACATGTGACTAGTGACAAACTGTGGCTAATACAGTAAGTTCCCGGAGTGCGGGTCGGTTTTCCGAGACCACTCTCACTCAGGTCCGTGCTATTGAACTCGCCTACACTCATTCAAGTCCAGGCTCTACATTCCCATCGCAGGCTAGATAGCGTTTGCCTGACGCCTCAGCCAGGAAAAATGGTATGAGCGAATATGTTTGGACCATCTTGATAGCCCGTTGGCACCTGTTCATGCGATCAGCTGTCGGACTTTCCACCGCGATACAAGCGGCAGACGATATCCATTACATCTAAAATATCATATGACAAAGTTTCAATCGGGATATGATGACAAAATTATTTTTTCGTCATTAGGTGACTGCCGCCCCTACCAACGGAGCGGCAGCTGACGTCATTATACATCGCCCTTAACAAGCTATCGGGGTGCGATAACTAACGAAATTTACGCCTGGACCGCGGTTTGTAAGCTTACAAAATTGAAGATCACGCTTATATTGGTTTGCTAGAGGCAATCGCTCGCCTATAGTCGGTAACAGATAGGAAGGACAGGTAAAGTGGCAAACAACTTGCAGCTTGTAAGCATAGCTGGGCATTAACTCGTTAATCCGTTAATCGTTAATTAACGAAGTTAAGTTTTCGAGTAACGGATTAACTTTTAAGTTAACTTTAAAAACCTGTAACGGACTTGTTAACTTCCGTTAACTTTTCTTAAGTCCGTTAATCGTTAATACCTAAGTACCTATTCACACCAAGGCCGCGTGCTGCCTCAAATATAACACTAGTATACCATCGAGTGCTGCTGTGGAACGCCTGTTTTCGGCCGGAAAATAATTTATTTCTCCAAAACGGGCGTCGCTATCAGACAACAATTTTAATATGCTCATGTTCATGAAGGGGCACAAGCACCTTATGGCAGATGCTAGCGAATGATATTTTTATTGGCTATGCTATTATTAATTAGTAATGATTACCATGTTAATTAGTAGATTAGTCTTTAATAAAAATCAAAATTTATGATTATTTCTCCTAGTTTTATTTCTTATTGCTTATATTTACGATTTCGAGTTAACGATTAACGGTTAACTTTAACTTCCGTTAAAACTTTTGAAAAGTAACGTTTTAACGTTTAACGAAGTTAACTTTTTATTTAACGGATTAACGATTAACGAAGTTAACTTTTTGATTAACGGTGCCCAGCTCTGCTTGTAAGGCTGAAGTAGGAAGCTTTTTGTGGCACGCAGTCGGATAATCGTTAACATGAATTCCGAATAGGCAACTGGTACTTATGAATATCCGGCGGTATTTGTACTTACCTATGGTAAAATGTCCTTATATAGAAAAAATACTTGCTAAGTCAATCAATCCCTTTACTGAAGTTAGACCAAGATAAGTCTGCAACGATTTAGATAGCACACGCAGTGCAAGTGTTATTTATACGTCATAATTTCATAGAAGTTTGACGTTTACAATAACACTTGCTACTAACTCTATAAAGTTTTCTGAAAGCAAATACATACAGTACATACTTATCTACAGTAGAATTTGTTAAAATACGCAATAGGACCACCACTAAAGTGCGATCTTATTAACGGTAAGAAGAATCATTGAAATCGAATAAACCCTAAAAAAAATGCTACGAAATTTTTGTAACACTCTTGGTGCTTGCCATATTATACCTACAAGAACATAAAAATGCTGATTTATTTAAATGTCTAAATTGTACAGGTATTTACATGTACACCTAGATGACTAAATATGTGATTTTACACTACATTACGGATGTCGAGGACAGGTTACAGCCACCGACTGTTTGCGACACCAATAGGGCCGGCCAGGAAGGACACCGTTACAAATGCTCAACCAACACATTAGCGCCCCGCTAACACTTTTGACCTACTGCCGGACGCTTCAGAGGACTTGACTCAATATTTATATTATATGTTACATAGAAGACAGATGGTAATACTTGGTACACAATGCAGCTATTCTCTGTAGATAGTAGATACTGATTTTATTTAACTAAAAACCTAAAGGGGCCCACTGATTAACAGTCCGCCGGACGGTATCAGCCTGTCAGTTAGAACAAGATTTTGACAGTTCCGAACAACAGGCCGATACCGTCCGGCGGACTATTAATCAGTGGGCCCCGAACAAGTCTACTACCTAATAAAATAATGTTCCCAAGATAGCCCACAGTTCAGATACATTTGGAGTCACAAAGTGTGTCAATGTCAAAGAAAATATGACGATTATAATGACAATCGCTCACTTTGCTCTGTTCAAATCGGTGCAATGTTATCATAGACGGATTCTATGTAACAATCTGGCCCGGCATTAATTTTCTGCTTCAATGATCGTCCCATAGAAATCGTCACATCTAATGATAGGAACATGATCACTTTCCATAATTGATAGCGCAACCTCATTAGTGCGTAATGTGAACATTGCAGAGCACGCCGCTGCCGCTGAACCGACTAATGAAACGCCAGGAAAGTGAGGAGTCGGGGAAAGTGATCACTGATGACCGGGGTGTGGAATTAAGTATGGCGACATTAGTAACGGTCGTTGGTTTGCTTGGCCCTTCGTAACTCGAAGCTCTGTGTAGACGGTTCCATAACTTCCATAAGTCAAGAAGGCGCTCTGATTGGCGCTGCAGAGTGTATATTTCAGCGGAGTTAGTTGGAACTAACACAACAATGGCGTAACAAAGGCGCAATTAACGGCGGCTACGCATCGTAATTATACGAGTACCAGTCGCAGACAGGTCTCGGTAGATGGCGCTAGTGATGACGCGCAGCTATGATACTGATCTGTCAGTATCAAAAGTGATGTTTTTGTTTGAAGAAATGTCACTTTGGATACTAACAGATCAGTAGGTATCATATTGGAAAGAGATCGATAACTAAAACTCGAATTGGCCTGTTAGATGGTACAGCAAGCTGCAGAGATTTACGAGTAGTTTAGTGCCCTACAACGTAAAGTATTCTTTTTGCATTAGCTATCTAGAAAAAGATGAATGTTAACATCGGCGATAAACGTTGCCATGTATGGATAGGTAGCTGAACGTTAATGCACTGACATCGAAAGCGAAGCAGGTAATATAGGTAGCCGTGGCCACATCCTACTGACAGAAAAAGGACAATAATCTAAGGTAGGTAGCGCACACAGATTCTGTGGTAGAAAACAACCAAATTCAAGCTACATATCCGTCTTACTTTATTTTTCTGTACCGTTTGCTATTAAACAAGCCAAATTACCTAGTGAAGGATTTGGGCGTAAAAGGAAACTATGGCTGATGAATTATGAAGATTTATTTGTCTGAAGATTTAGCACTGATAACAGTTTAGTCGGATAATGGAAAGGTCGAAATGAGTGGGACGGCATCACGCAAGCCACAAACGCTGTTCATTCCTAATATTTAAACCTATTACAGATGTAGTACATAATTATTTTCCATCGTATTTTCACGGAAATGTACGAACTTGTCTTGCTATTTCAGTCAGTCTCGGTACAAAAAGTAATACTAATGTATTACTAAAAGTAATAGCATGACAAATACGAACGTTTGCGAATGCACTACACCTGTAAACAAGATTCTTTCAGTTTACTACTACTACAAATTTTATTGAAGACAGTATAATATAAAAAAAAAACTACTTCCAATCCTCGCTCAATTGATCAAACATTAACTGGAAGTGATAAGATCACTTTTGTACCTACTTACTAATGTTGTGTGTAAAGTATTTCAGTGTGTTACTGTATTTCACTTGTCGCTTTTCTGTTTCGTACGATAAAATGCTATACTACCTACTTCCATTAAATTCATTTTATACCTACGTTTCGTCAATTATTTTATGGATAAAAGTGTGATAAAAGTAAGCTTATTTTTTATGAGCCCTTTTAAAAATTCCTTTCTTTGTCTCTATAGATTAATATCTTGTCTATGCGGTCATAGACAAGATGTTATTCTAAGGTTCCATCGTAAAGAAAGATGTTCATGTAGGAAACATCTGTTGCCGAAACTTATCTCGCTTTCACTGCGCACCGCCATCTCTTGATCAGACAAAAACGCGTGAAATATGAGCGCACGAGCTTCCAGTCACGACTTCAAATAAATCTAATTGTTTATCTTTGCTTATTATGCTAGTCAACGGCACTGTGTTACAAAGATAATCTTTGGCTCCTATAACAGCCCGGCTTGAAGGTTTACAAGTTTTATTTTCGCTTTAACTTCTTACATTCTTACGTACCTACTGTTACTTCCTAACAATCGCACAGTATTGACAGTATGCACATCAAATTTGAACTCAATCGAACATGACGGCTAACAATGCATATTTCGAACAAATACAATGGCGTGTCGCCGAAAAACAACACAATAGCGAGAAGATGCGAGTGGCTGTCGTCGTGTCGTCCGTCGCCAATGTTATTAACACCAATAAAAAACTGAATGACACGAGTAGATGTATTGAACAATGTATTGTTTCTGAACAGGAGGCGTATTCTGATTGTAACAATAGGTTATGAATTTGATCTGGATTTCTGGATATTTATTTATTTATTTACATAAGGAGATCCAACAGCTAACTAAATGACAATGGAAACTTAATAGATATATAGAGCCAATTACAGGAGCTCGCAAATAGATATGTAATAAAAACATATACTTAAGCAACACGAATCACATACACACACACACACTCAAACACACACACACACACACACACACAGACATTGCACACATGAAAGAGATAAGACTCAAACCAAAACTAAACAGAACTAACAACATTCGCTTACATTAAGCAAAACCTACTACCGGTGACAGGACACCAATAGACTCTGTTACTGATATGATTTGTCGAGAATATGTTACTGTCAGTGTCAAAAGGGACATTTCTTTAACCAGAAACGTCCTAATGTGTGGAGCACGAATTAGTCTACAGACTTTACACATCTGAAATATTTAATAAATCTTTGCCTTTACTTAAGAAGATTTACTTGCTATCTAATCCTAATAAATAATGATAGTGCCAATGCCGTTATCCAAGCGGGTGTACAAATATTAGTAGCTAACTGTCCACCTTCCTGATGTGCCTACTTATTTTGCGCTTAGGTCGCAGTAGCCTCTATTACCGTAATATCCAGTAATCGGCAGTATCCGCTCGCCAGTGACAAAGAGTTTTCATGTTGCCTAAAATTGACGATGCTTGCTTGTTTTTATATTTTTTTCATCACATAATTTTAATGGTAAATGCAATTATTCCTTATTATTTTAATAGCGTTTGTTAGTGTGCATGCTATACGAGCTCAAAGAACTAGGTTAGTATTTATCTATAGGTAGCTTTATTTAAGTATAGGTTGAGTCGGTTAAAAATATTTATTGATATAATTTTATATCAACTGGCATTTTGGTTAATACATTACTTTATCGCATCTTACGATAAATCCTACACTGTAATATCTAACAGCAAAACTCATTAAAAATAAAAATTATAGTTCAGTGCTTGTATTACTAGTGGCTCTGTGAGCTGTAGACCTCGCGAGCAGAGCTTGAAATAACATGGTGCTAAGAGCTTTAAATACACCGTGTTTTTTTTGATTTCCGTTAATTTCAAGGGTGCATTCCTGAGCTTAAATCAAGTAACTTTCTCAAAGACACCGATGTTCTAATTAAGTCCATTTCGGAGATAATCCATAATTTATTTTTTTACTATAAGGCCTCTACAAGCGTGTACACTTGCCTTAGGGCCGGCTTACATATTGATTAGTGTTTAGAATGAGTTCATACATTTGCTACTAAACTTAAGTACAATCTCGGTCGATTGATGTACGAAATGACATTGATATGTCACAGATTTCAATTGTTTGGTTGAGTTAAATGTAATGCCCGTGTTACAACAACGCTATATGCTACATTTAATTACTTTTTAAACAAAAAAAAAAAACAAAAAAGAAAACAAAAAAAAAATTTTTTTTTGAAAATTAACTATGCCATTTAGTTCTTATAAACGTACTTAACTATACCCCGAAGTTAACGGAATTCAATAAAAACACGGTGTATAGTAAATTAAAGAAAAACAATACGAAATTTATGTGTAAAAAAATACAAAAAGTTACAATATCCCAGCATACAATTACTGGGGATCGAACCCAGACCCTCTGTGCAAACAGAAAAAAGCGAACGTTTACAAACTGAGCCAAATAGTTCTTAGATGGGTTGACGAAATTTAGCTACTCCTTCTCAAATTAAAATTAGTTAAAATTAAATATCTAAATACCGCCTAAACCAGCGATAATTTTTTTCTGCATTTTTTGCTATTAACTCTGTAAACATGTTTCAAAAAGAAAAAAGTCTTATGATATCGATACGACTATTTGTTTAGGCGCCAGGTATCACGACTCCGCCATTTTTAAAAATTTCCAAAAACCGGATTGACAAAAAAATTTTATTTAGTCATAAAATTCGGTCACAAAATTGCACGAGAATCGGTTAAGAATTGCGACCTGTAGAGGAGAACATCCGGACATACGAAAGCAAAATGCCCGAGTCAAAACGTAGACCTTCGCTTCGCTTCGGTCAATTATGAAGAGTATATAGGTGTATTATGATGGATTCTCGACATTCTCGTAGCTATAGCGATATAGAATATATTATGTGTGCTACTGACAGTCATATCCAGTTACAGTTGCAGACGAGAAGGTTGCAAGTGGGCATAGATTTTACCTAATTTCATCCCTTGTTTCTGCTTTGGGCATCCATTTCAAACGCGAATAACCAACAGTAGCTTCCTGTTATTAAAACAGTAATAACAGCTTACTAGCACAGAGTGTTCTTACTGGTAATTGAGTAGTCTAAAACCATCTCTTACTCGTAACTACCGGCTTATCTCCAGCATCGATAAAAAACGATGAGTGTGTGTTTCACGATCGTCTAGTCTAGAGTGTTACAAACGCTGGCCAAGCACGTATAAACTAGGGCTCGCGGTCGTGTCCGGGTTTCGTGTACACGTGTTCGGTACCCGTTTCCGAACTACACGTACACGGTTTTCTGACCCGTTCTACACGTGTAGTCGTGCACACGTGTAATTAAGATCCGTGTATCCGGGTACCCGTGTACCCGTGTACACGGCGAAACGGACCTTAAATACACGCGGGCCTAACCCGTCCTTGGCGTGTAGCGGAGATTGTAGTAATGTATATATGGATGTTCAATGTGATTGATATGTGTTGTACCAATTTAATTTATTTTTCACCTCAGCAGCTCGAACAGGGGTACTTTGCTAACAGTGAGCAAAATGCGATTTTGTTAAAGGAAAATATAACATATTCCGTTCGTGGTAGTTTCAGTCAGAGATGGGCAAAATTCATTTGAATGACGAATTACGAATGAGTATTACCAAATCATTCGCGAATGACGAATAATTTTTTCGAATGATCATTCGCGTTCAATTCATTCACGAATAAATTATTTGCGAATAATATTGTCGAATAGTTACCTTACAAAATAACTATTTAGCTGTTTTATATCCCAATAGTAAAAAGAAAATGTTTTCTATCGGTTTATCTGGTTGGTTGATTTGAGGTGTGGAAACTGGGAATACGCCTCATGTATTGGCGGTCACGTGGGGCGAGAATAACTGGAAATACACTAATAATGGGGGTATTCCCGTTTGTCCCCTTCGGGAACATGTGGGAAAAGACAAACAATCTTTCCCATTTGTTTGTGGATAGGGGACAAATGGGATTACATCAATAATGCACCCATTATAACCAATAATGGGTGTATGCCCATTTGTCCCCGCGGGGAACATATAGGAAAAGAAGCCGCATATAAATATTTCCCATTTGTGCCCACCTTATTTTTGTAAGGACAAAAGGGAACACACCATTTTCGGATGTATTCCCATTTGACCCCGCCGGGTACAGAAGTGATAGGATTTGCATATAAATATTTCCCATCTGTACCCTCCTTATTGGTGTAGGGACAAATGGGAACACACCATTTTCTGAAGAATTCCAATTTGTCCACGCCGCGAGAGACATTTGGGAAAAGACGCTGCATAGAAATCTTTTGTATCGGCACGAAATGGGAACACCAATATCGGGGACAAATGGGAACACCAAAACTCATATAAAACATTCCCATTTGTCCCCGCCTCATGTATGGCGTAGGTCACGTGAATCGGGGACAAATGGGAATACACCAATAATGCACCCATCATTACCAATAATGGGTGAATTCCCATTTGTCTCCGCGGGGAACATATGTGAAGACCCTGCATAAAAATATTTTCCATTTTTCCCCACCTTATTGGGGTGGGGATAATTGGGAACACAATTTTCGGATGTATTCCCATTTGTCTACGTCGGGAACTGATGGAATAGGTGCTGCATATAAATCGTACCCATTTATCTCCGCCTCGGGGACAAATGGGAACACCAATATCGGGGACAAATAGGAACACCAATATCGGGGACAAATGGGAACACCAAATCTCATATACAACATGCCCATTTGTCCCCGCCTCATGTATGGTGTAGGTCACGTGAATCGGGGACAAATGGGAATACACAAATAATGCACCCATCATTACCAATAATGGTCGAATTTCCATTTGTCTCCGCGGGGAACATATGTGAAGACCCTGCATAAAAATATTTTCCATTTTTCCCCACCTTATTGGGGTGGGGATAATTGGGAACACAATTTTCGGATGTATTCCCATTTGTCTACGTCGGGAACTGATGGAATAGGTGCTGCATATAAATCGTACCCATTTGTCTCCGCCTCACGTATGGCGGCGGTCACGTAGGGCAGGAACAAATAGGAATACACCAATAAAGAGTGTATTCCCATTTGTTCCCGCGAGAAACTTATGGGAAAAGACGCTGCATAGAAATCTTTTGAGGTGGGGACAAATGGCAACGCCAATATCGGGGACAAATGGGAACACCAAAATTCATATAAACATTCCTATTTGTCCCCGCCTCGTGCATGGCGTAGGTGACGTGAATTGGAGACAAATGGGAATACACCAATAATGCACCCATTATTGGTGTATTCCCATATTACTAATAATTACCAATAATGGGTGAATTCCCATTTATCTCCGCGGGGAACATATGGGTAGACCCTACATAATAATATTTTACACAAATATCGGATGTATTCTCACTTGTCCCGGGCGGCAACAAATGGGAATAGGCGCTGCATATAAACAATTCCCATTTGTCCCCACCATGGATGGCGACGGTCAGTTGGGGCCTTTCCCAAAATTTTCCTTGGCTCTAAAATACGCTGCAGTTGCATACCTATTCAGATTTGCCATCTGAGTGTGTATTACAAAAATCCTTCGTGTAATTTATTCGAATAATTCATTTCTTATTCGAAATTCTAAACGAATGGTTTATTCGCGAATATTAATCTCACCATAATTATTTAGATTAAAAATGATTCGAATAATGCCCAACTCTGGTTTCAGTAAGCATAACTATCTACTTTTGTATTAAATAATCATTTAGGTTTATATAACACTTTAAACTCTCGCATTTTGTACACATATTTAATTACACAAACGGGTCTACCGCGATATAATTTCATTGTTTTTACCTTTAATTCCGACGTTTCAGCTGAGTTGCACCAGCTGTGGTCACGGAAAGACTGACGTCCCAACAAATGGTAACATGGTGGTGGTGGTATTTAGGTTTACTTTAATTATCAAAAAACTACATCAATGAAGAAACTGAAATACCAACAATGAAGTCAACGGTTACTGAGATATTATTAATTTTAATCTTATGATTATTGAAACAAATTGTACTTACCTACCTATTATTGACACTACAAATCAATCCAGTAAAACTGCAAAGTAGGTAATCGAATCTTTCTAACCTTCCACATATTCAATCGTATGTCTTCATAGCACGAATCTCCGCTACACGAGAGTGAAGGGTCGAACCGGCGGGTAAATAAGATCCGTTATTTCGTGTATCCGTGTACCCGTGTACACGGGTACCCGTGTAAACGTTTCCGAAACCGGGCGGGTTCGTGTAGTTCGGGTTCTTAAGCCCGGCGGGCTTAAGAACACGGGTACCCGTGTCAGCGTGTAACACGTGTATCGGGAGCTCTAGTATAAACCAGTATAAATGCGATCTCTGATAACGCGTAGTCAAGAAGCTTATAAACAGACTGGGGATTCAATGTAGAACTAAACTTTTAGAACCAATGCATTTTCAGTTACTGCAGGGTCTTTTGAAAATAGGCATTAGGATAATTTATTTGAATGTTACTTGAGCTATACTTTCCTTAGAAGACAAGAGTGTTAGCCTGAAGGAGGGGACAGAGTATACATACGCGTGACGTCATTTAAGTTAAGAGCCAACGGGAGTGGTCATTTCTCCATACAATCGTACTCCTCGTTTTCCTCCGTGGTTTTTGAAGCTAGAGCAATGATTTTTTCAACACAGATTAATATTGTCAATATCTGTGTCGAACGGTTTTGCTTTTTTTGATATTTTTGGTTTTTAAGGCGCTAGAGCCCTTCAAAAATGGCCAAAATGGCCTAATTGACTATGCCGCAATGAGAGGCGTGGCATTCAAAACTGATATCAATTAGCCAAAAAAGCAAAACGGTCCGACACAGATAATTTCATAATCATTTAGATTTCCAAATTTGGTTACGATTGGTTAAGTTTTGGAGGAGGAAACAGAGGAGTACGAAACCTCGATTTTTGAGATTTTTACGCAGGATATTTCGCCTTGTCCTTATCGCACTACTTTTAGGCGCCGCTTCCGTTAGCGAGACGGGTATATTTACCTAAAATATTTAAAACTCAGCTCCTGTTTCGTCTTAATATTTTCGCTCCACAACATTTTGTACTGGGCACAAATTCCAGGGGGTCTAGCCGAGATGACAATCGTTCATTACCTAGAAAAATCGAAATTAATCTGTTATGTTACCATACATTTTGACGTGATAACGTCTTATAAATTGATGAACACCGGTAGCGTGCACGAAAAAGTGTCACGTTGTGGACAGATCTCCATGGTAACGTTGTGGACGGATCTCCATGGTAACGTTACGGCAATTTTTCATCAATGTTTTCTTATGACGTTATCACGCAAAATTATCGTCCGTAAACCGACTTTACAGACAACCATTTTTTTTTCTTTTTGTTTGGTGTTTGTCCATTGTGATCTTGGTCAGGCCCCCAGATGGATGGATATAGGTATATAAGTTTCTTGCGTAGTGGTTTATAGATCTCGAGGTCCCGTTTACAGTGGCGCCCAAAAACCAACCGCCTGCGTACGCGACTCCTACGGCTACACACGGCATTTAAGGCGAGTGACGCTGTGTTTATTATATTACCGCGTAGAAAGCGAATCGTTCGGTTCCGCTCTCGTTGCGACCCATGGTAATTAGTTGCAATTGTCAATTACCATGTGAGTTACAGTGCTATTACCATAGCAGCATTGTATAGAGAGGTGAGTATGAATAGGCAATTCGTTTTGGCTAATAGAAAGATAAAAGTTAAAGTAACATTGTTGATAAAATCTTTAATCAATTTTGCTCAATATATTCTACGTATAAAACATAAATTATCAATGTAAGTGCTGATAGCTTTACATTGGATAGACTAACATTGGAAAATTTGCATTATCTCACGTTACTATGATGTGCAAGCAACTAGTCATTCTTTATTTAATGCAAATGCATGCGCTCAAGAAATAAATTTCCATCATATTTTCAACCATACTTCAGTACTTCTTAACACAGGTAATGTTTTACTTAAAAAGAGGTACCAATCACTATATTGTACACTGTAAACTACTGTTAAATGAATAGATAATTTTTAATTTAATTTAATTGAATACCTACATAGATAGTCCTTTTGAGGTTTCCCACGACCTTCAATTAAACCGTTTGCAAATATCAACCGAGCAGAATGTAACAAAGGAATTAATATCCGTGCCACCATGTTTCGGTGTGCGGTGCGGTGTAAGGACGCGCTGGACGGAAGCACGGATCGGCGCGCGCGCCTGTCACGTCTGCGAGGGCACCTGTTTGACACCAACTCTTTATTTAACGTAGGTCGACCTTATGTCCTTGAAATAAGGTGTACGAAATGTCAGTGAACAGTGTGGACGATGGTAAAACATACGAGACCGTTAAAAATGGGGTGCTTCAAACGTTACTTAGATTGATGAAAAAATGGGACCAACTTGGAAATATCTTTCTAATTTACTTTTAAACAAAACAATACTGATCCAAATCGGTTCAGAAACGACGAGTTCTGACAAATATACATAAAAAATACGGCCGAATCAATAGCCGCCTATAATTATAAATTAAAACAAATAAAGTGCGTTGCTACCGCGCAAAAATTATGAATATAATTTATTTCGAGGAACTAGCAAAGCAATATTTTGGTTAATTATTATGAATTTCCGCAAAGTAACGCATATCTTTTAATTATTTGAAAATACTAAACGATACCCCCCACTACTAAAGATCTACTAAGGCTTCTAGACTATCCATTCCATTCCTGAGAACATGTATTTGTAGTGATCTACTAATAAATATATCGAATATAGTCAACAGATCGAGGAAAGAAAGTAGGTAAAGCTAAGTATCAAAATATTTAACAATATCGAGTTTTTAGAGCGATAACCACGGTCTAAATTCTACATGATTTTACATGTTTTACCAATAATGTACCTACACTTTATTTTATAGGTAACGTATAAAAAAAGTAAAAATACCTGGTGATGGTCATAATAACATTTCTCATGATGTTATAACTCACAATTCACAATGAATGATAGCATTGATAGCATGCAAATGCTAATGTGTTAGTTCCTTAGTGTTCAACGTCATCGCTTGTCGCTCTTTCTATTACCGGTAATTTAATAGCTTTCCACGACATAAAAAAGGTGCTAAAATGCTTCAGACTGTTAGATTAATCGGCACAACTGGAAAGCGGAGCATTTATTAACATTAGTCCATAAATCGCGCATTGCAAAATAATTTTATGCTAAAAATGGCATTATGCAAATATTTTTATGCTAGAGATAGCATAAAATTATGCAATACGACACTACCGTCGTAACTAAGTATGCGTCTATGTAAATAGTGCTGCTAACTGCGATTCTTGACACGAATCGATTGCGGGATGAATCGATCAACTATTTGCTCTTAATCGATGTAGCGGACTGTTCGTATCATGATCTAGTGTCGGTTACATTTATATGTGACACCGGGATACTGCTATAGGCACCTTATATTGTGCATGCAATATGGAGTTATATTTGATGTCGATATAACTCTCAAAATCAGTTATTATGTTTAAAAAAAACCCTAAACACCACATTCTGCCTTGTCATAAACAAATTTATGTCAACCTGCACAAAAAAAATGGGATTGGAACGTATATTTTATTCCTTTGACAAGAAAACCATGAGCAAGCCCTCTTTCTTAATTCTAATGAATAACTATAGCCGGAAAAAGCTCAACAACGAGAGTCGTGGAAATCAAATGGAGGGGCCTTTGCCCAGCAGTGGGAAATAACAGGCTATTAAATAAATAAATAAACTGTAGTACAAACAAATTTCTATGAAGGGGGGTCACCTCTCCCTGCAGCTGACTGTACAATAGTACTAATGATGGTATTTGTGACATTTAACGCTAAAGCCTATGTATGTTCGGATTGCATTTGCAAGGAAAATCGAATGCAAACCAAGCGAGTGCTCGGTACTGACCGTGTTGGTTTGGACGCCGTCTGTTCGCCTGCATTGTGCAGTCAATGTGTGGTTCTGGTTAACTATCCACGTATAACGGTATTATATACATACATTTCTTGCATGTATGTGCTTATTTAGATTTCTGGTTAATTCGGAATTTTCACTATAACATAGGTTTTGCGAGTAGGTAATGTTTCTTTCTTGCACTGAATTGGTGACTTAATCATGGTCCTAATATTTTTTCAGTTTTATTTAAGTTGAAATATTTTATTAGGCTCTATATTATGACTTATTTTCATTGTTGCGAAAATAACCCACTTGAGAAATTATGTGGCACAATTTTTAAATCCACTAAATGAATTAAGCCGAAAAGGAGATGGCGGGACGACTTGGACGCATTCTACCCCAAATGGTGGGAAAATGCCGATGATAGGGTCGAGTGGAGAAAACGAGGGAAGGCCTTAGCCCAGCAGTGGGACAACAAAGTAGGCTAAAAAAACCGATTTATAGATTTAAGTAAAGATCAAGCATGTCTCTATTTTCTTATAATATAACTAACCCTGATATGCAATTCTTTTATAAACTATGTGGGTACTATAAGTAAGTCGTTGGAAATAGAAAGTAAAGATATTATGTGTGAGAATTTGTCGCTGTCCATCAACATTATTATCAAAAGAGCATTTGAATGGGAAGTAACTTAACATTCCATTCATGCGTGTATCAAAGCACCTATTCAATTTCATGTTATTATTAGAATTTGTAAATAAACCACTAACCAGATAACCAAATTGTAATTCATTTTCGTCACCAAGTAGTAAAATAACAACGTTGTATAGGGTACACTCTAAAATTGAAGGCGATTGCAAGCCGCTGATCACTCAACTATAACAGCAACAAGGGACCTTAGCCATGATGACAACCGACGATAAAAAACGCCAAGCGAAACTTAAATAATGTACTTATGGAAATAGTCATGTGACTTTTAGTAGCACCTGCCATCCCGTTCAATTATTTATTTTCGTTTGGCGTAGAACAATGTACGAATGTTATCTTGGCTGGCACCCCAGGTCTCTTAAGGGGCCCACTGATTAACAGTCCGCCGGACGGTATCGGCCCGGGAATTAGAACAAAATTTTGACAGTTCCGAACAACTGACAGGCCGTTACCGTCCGGCGGACTGTTAATCAGTGGGCCCCTTTAGCATTCGATACATACAACTATTGATTCAAAACGCGTTTTGAATCAATAGCGCGATTAAATGCCAAAACAATAGTGAGATACTACGGGACCCTATTTTAATTTTAATTTAAGAATTACATGTACCTAATATGTAATTCTAGTTAGTCCTCTAATAAACGAGGTGAGATTAACACCTTCAAGCCGTAAATCAGAGTCGTTCCTGTCCTGGCTACAGAACAGATAATCGACTGTGGGAACTAGGAAGAGCGGAGTATCCAGTGCCGATGACGCAATATCTGATCTTACAGAGACCTTAAAGACACGTACAAGACGTTAGTCAACACGTGATTTTAAATACTGCAGTTGTAATTTAATTCGTAAGTATTCATTGAACATTTTCAATGAAAACTTTATATTAATTACGGTTAAATTAAATAGAGCCCATCGTTTAGACTAGAATATCGCCATGGCAAAAATATATTAACTAAATTGATTTCTTAATTACTTCCATGTTATCACTACACCTTATAAAAAAAAGTCCCCCGCCGCGTCTGTCTGTTTGTGTGTTTGTATGTTCGCGATAAACTCAAAAACTACTGAAGGGATTTTCATGTGATTCTCATCTATCGATAGAGTGATTTTGAGTGAAATAAGCTTATTTTTAAGCAGCGGCTGGGAATAAACTGACCACAACCACAAACGGAAAAGAAAATATGACCACAATCACTTGTAATTTGACGTTATCAATCTAAGCCACTTCCTAGATAAGTACACATTTCTCATTAGATTAAAAATAGGTGTAGGTAAACGGGAAACGTTGAAACTCAAAACGGTATTTATGTAAAGAAGAGTGCCAATGCCAATGGAATTTGGGTAATTCAACTTCAATGAGAGAGAGAAACTAGGAAACTTTCCAAAAAAACATATCTCTATTCAATAATAGAGACTTCCTTTAATTCCTGTGAAGTTTTCCCGAATTTTTTGAGGTTCAAAAATTTAAATACTCGTAGATTCGACTTTGTTTGTTCAATGTTTGTATTTCCCATGAACTTTTTGTAAACGTTTTGGCAATTTCTTAGGCCGGTTGTAGACGTCCGGTGTTTCCACCGAAAACCGGACCGTGTTACGCGACTACGTCCAGTTTTGTATGTGGCTACGACTGCTACACCCAAGAAAACAGATAGACGATCCCGGACATTCTCCGGCGAAACCACCAGACGTCTACGACCGGCCTTACGGAACCGACCGGGATGGTTGTGAGCCCAGGTATAAAACAACAAGTAAAAAGAAATTTAATCGAGTTAGACCCGTTAGCGCCACTTGCACCATCCCACTAACCGTTAACCCAGTGTCAAATTGTACTGGTAACCATGGTAACTTCAGGTTTAACCAGTCAACCCCGGGAGTAAATGGTGCAAGTGGCCCTTAATGACATTAAATATAAAACAACCAATTCCTGAAAAACGCATACATGTAGGTATTACGTTAAAATTGAAAACCCCTCGCCCCCCTCGGTAGTCATAAGGTTTCGTTTGGTTCCACGCTCGGAAACGGAAACACGGGCCGGTAGCGATGGCCGCGGCTTGTTAGTAAGCATTAGCTGTGCTTTGTCACCGCGCTGTCGAACCGAATTATACGCATACCTACCTACACGCGTTCCCAAATCTATTTCAGGGCTAGCTCAATTTACAGTGTTTTTTTAGGTTTGGTTAGTGTGGTTATAGGCTATATGTAGCTCGAGCTAGATCGAATTTTACCATAGGTAGGTTACAATTCTGAACAATAATTTTCAGTTCTTTTTCTTTATTTTCAAGCAAGTTAGATGAAAAATAACGTATGAAAAGTCATGCAAAGTTGGTTTAACTTGAGTGTCGCAAGGGTTTCAAAACAGGAACGTCAAACAGACTTTCCTTTGCTTTAAGCGCCCCTAACGTGATTTACAAACATAAGGAAATTTTGGGAACCGTTCTACAATTAAATGGGGTCAAGGTCAACATATACCTGTAAGGCTAGTTAGTAAGTCTTGTACATGTTGATAAGTAAAAATACAATTAAATTACAACAACTACCACTGCTGAGAGATGGTAGAAAATAGAGGAAGTTGATGTCGATGCTGCACCTTTCATCAAACTTGTTGCGTATTGTCTTTTGTTTGGGGTAATATATGTGAGTGGTGAGAGCGCGGTAAAACATTAGAAGTTTGCTTAGAGTTAGACCAAGATACCTAAGCCTGCAACGATTTTGATAGCACACGCAGTGCAAGTTTTGTTTTAAACGTCAAAATTCTATGAAATTATGACGTATAAATAAAATAACACTTACACTGCGTGTGCTATCAATCTCGTTACAGACTTACCTCGGTCTAACGCTATCAATAATCAATGGGTGATCCAAAATGATATTAATTACTACAAATATGTGAATGATGAAGATGAGCAATAGATACGAGTACGCTTGACACACGATCAACTTTCGCTTGCGTAGCCATCGTGACGGTTTTCCTTCTCGCCCGTTTTCATCGACGTTTCCGACCCATTGTTGACAGTTCTGACAAAACACACGCGCTCAAGGGGTGTTAATCATTTCATTATTACCTACTTAGATCGTTAAAAGAAGTCATATACAATCATAATTATGTGTTAATGATTTGAAATTAGCAATAATAAGGCAATATTTATTATAAACTTTCGAGTAATATTATAGGAGGGATGAAAGATAAAAAATATGCTGTCAAGGTAATCCTGAATACTCCTTCGACATACCTAACCTATAGATTAAAGACAATTTCAAACCAAAATTCATTTCATTAGCAAAGAAATTGTAAAAGGCATTAGAATGTAACTCATGTTGGCAAAGTCGAATGTCGCAATACGTGCAAACGATAATGAGACTGTCTGATTACATGTGTGTGTTTTTAAACAAAGATAATTTGCAATGACAGCGAGAAACGACCGACTCTACAAGGACTCTACATTACTGTTAAATTAAGTTCTGATTGACAGTTAGGTCACAACATAAGTAAGTATTCTGTTGTAGATGATGTAGGTAGCTGTTGTTGATCAAAAGAAGTCCCGCGTTTCAATTGGTATTGCTAAAAATAATAATAGTTCTACGCGTACTGCTACGTTTGCGCGCAAATTGAAAATTAATAGATTTGTTTTTTTTCTATTCCCAAAAATTAAGAACAATAGTAAAAATTACCCACAGTGTACATGCTAGTTATAACGACGTTGTTTTAAATCGAATAAAAATTACATTTACAGAAAATATAGGCTCCAGTATCCCTCATTTTCGGGACCAGGAGAAATTATATTTATAGAGACAATTGAAATAACTTGAAATAACAAAACACATCAAAACAGATAAAAACCGAAAAGTTGGTACCTACCTAACTATTGAGGAAAAGAGCGAGATTATATTAAACGGTTTGATAGATGGTGACCTACCCAGAATGCAAGCCAAGCCTCGCAGCCACACCGTGAGGTGTTCAAACATTTATTATATTATAATCAGCAGGATTACCTTGGCTGAAGAAGGGTCACCGAATGATCTAAGTGCGTTGTAACAGCGGTCCTCCGTCTTACGTAAACGCATTACTGTGTACTCGTACATCCCAATGACATTTAAATGGCTGTTTTTGCTGCTAGTTACGTGGTCCGTGGCGAATTTAATGTGGTAGAGAATTTATTGTCTTAGAACAAAAATGGACACGACTTTCTCAAACATTATGATAACAAACCAATGATTTTAGGCCGTAGACGCGTAATAACACAGTTTAGTCATGCTACGTCATCAGATGAGCATGCAGCCATGATATGCGATTGCTATTTAGCGTAGATAGTCGTTTGCTAAGTATTAGGTATATGCAATAGACATAATAGAAAAGTCTGCTAATTCACTAAAATTCCTGACATTTTCGTATTCCGGCCGCATTCCTGACATGTCAGGAAAATGCCTGACATCTGGTAACCCTAATTCCATGTGAGTTCAAACATGGAATTTACCTAAAAGGTTCTAGGACACTAAATTGGAAATTAAAAGCATATACGATAGGTCAGGTAGGTACATCTTATATAAATACTGAAAAAGCATATTATGGAGGGGTTCTGTTAAAAATGGTAAATGTATTCAATGTTTAGATGGCGGAACCCGCTTCCTAGAGCTAGCATCATAATTAATAAGTTCGCAACACACAGACACAGTTCGTAACATACTAAACACTAAACATAATGAATGTATGAAAGTGTGTCACTGGTGGCCGGAAAACTAACTATTTGCACATAAAATTGCGCTGAATTTACACAATGCCTTGTTTTATGGTCATCTCTTTTCAATATATTTGTGTTAATGTACTTTCGTAGGTATCTACGGTAAAGGAAATTCGACCCGACGATATACCGAAATATCACCAGCGTACCTACGTTTGATATATATTAATATAATACTTACATTACCTACCTACTAGCGACCCGCCCCGGCTTCGCACGGGTTAATATACACCTAAACCTTCCTCAAGAATCACTCTATTGACAGGTGAAAATCGCATGAAAATCCGTTCAGTCGTTTTTGAGTCTATCGCGGACAAACACACAAACAGACAGACGCGGCGGGGGACTTTGTTTTATAAGGTGTAGTGATATCTAACATACGAGTAGGTAGCAGTAAAACATAGGTAATGTTTCACTGCTTCAGCCAGCAGTCTCTACAATAGCCCAAAATCTAACGACTCCAAACATTTACTAACTGATTTTTTTCCACAGATATGTAGTGTGTTGGGTTAGTGTTAAGTTTCCCCGTGATGTCTTTCTTCGTCGACCTTTTTTACACATTTGACATACTTAACGTTGACTACAATAAAATGGAAATAAAACAATATTTACGACAATAAATGATGAGCTACCTGTAAATCCTGTAATGTGAGTAGGTACCTATATTATTCCATCACATAAGATTCAATAGGGTGTCAATTGATGATAAAAATGTTATATACTTGCTGGCTATAGTACGTATACCTAATAACCTACTACTTAAAGGTGGATAACAGTAATTACCAAACCATAAATTCATTTTATCGGATCATTTACTTATATCTTATGTCATATAGGTACGAATGTTGTCGATAACGATGCCATTATTTACATGCTTATGCAATGGCTAGTAATTCATATTTTTATTGGCGTGTCACATAATCGCTCCATGGGCGATGCAACTTAAATTCATATTTATAGTGCTCAAATTACGGCACCTATGTAATTAAAACTGCACGAGGCCATGCGCTTAGCGGGGAACAGAACCCTCCCAAGTAGCATTGCAAGCTGTATATAAGCTGTATTAAAGTTTATTTGTATACTATAAGCTGTACAGTTAGGCTGTACAAAGGCTGTATAAGCGCTTATACAGCCCTTATAAGTAAAAAAAGGGCCCAAATTATACAGCCTTTGGCGTTATTAGAGCTGTAGAGTAGCTGTACAAGCTATACATAAGCTGCATAATAGCTGCATTACAGCTATATTTCGGTGTAACAGGAAACCTTAACACTACAGATAATCTTATAAGTTTTAAATGAGTTATAAGAAAGAATTACAAGAGAATAATAATCATTTAAGAAACTAAAATGTCTTAATCTTGTTCATTCGTAATATAGTAATGGCGACATTAAAGTGTTATAGTGGATGGTAAAAGTAAAAGTAAATATTATACAGGACTTGAATGGAATATTACATTATTGGTAAGTGCGGATTATTATTTATTGTGAACCTGTGTATCTTTTCTGGCAAAATATTTACGCGCCTGCAAAATAACAAAGAGAAACCATAAGGAAAATATCAAAAATCGGTAAAGTTACAGTTTGTTTTTAAGGTTAGAGTATCAAAATTATTTATAAATATTAATTCTAAGGCTAAACAATTTATTTTAGCTGGTAATCATAACACGGCGTTAGTCTGCTAAATATTTGCAAGTATTTCTTTAATTATATTTACAAATACGTTTTTTTTTTTATTGTAAAATGGCGACAATTTTTAAACAGCCTACAGGATAGTTGGAGAGCATTATAATCTTAGTAGCTGTGCTGTGTAATAAATGGAGTGTCTTTTACAGCTTTTGTAATTAAAACAGCTTTATAATAGAATATTTGTATTCGTTTGGCTGTATTTCGGTTCTCCGTACATAAGATATAATTCTCTTTAGAGATCCGTATAACAAATAAAAAACCTGTAGTGTAACTGTCATATATTCCTTTAGTTTTATAATACACTTATTTTCAGAAATCATTACACTACTATACTTATACGAGTGTAAAATTACGCCAAAAGATTGTTATAAGCGACTCTATCAGTAATACAGAAAAAAGCTGTACTATAGCTGCCATTTATTCATTTGGTTTTATAATACCCTTACAGACAGAAGTTATACAACTACTATTCTTATAGGAGAGTAAGATTACGCCATAAGAAATAGCTTTATAACGGGGTTGACAGATATATTTGTACAGCTACAAGTGCCAAGTGATACTACAATACAGCCTGTATACAGCTTTTACGATAAAATTAGCTTGTAGTGTTTCACAACACTTAATGTTTTAAAACGGAGTTGACAGATACTTTTGTACAGCTAAAAGTGCCAAGTGTTACTACAATACAGCCTGTATACAGCTTTTACGATAGAATTAGCTTGTAGTCTCTCACAACACTTTTAGTTTTATAGTAGATTTTTTATATTCTGATAAAGCACCCCATGCTTCCGCAGAATCCTTTATAATGATTTTATACAGCTTGAGCTGTATAATGTCTGTAAAGTACCTTTTATACAGCTTAAATCTTTTCTGACACTCCTATACGTCCCTTAAATCACTCTAAGTTCTTAATTGGCTGCTATATTGATGTTGCCGACACTTCCATGCTACTTGGGCTATGGAGGAACCTGGTCTTCAACAGAAGGATATGATGTCACGATCCTCAGTATTGAGGGATCGACTAAATAAGAGAAGAGAGGCTGAATATTCCCTGATTAAGAAAATGATAAACATTTCATAGATTATCAATATTACAATATCGCACTGAAAAAATAATATTAGGGACCTGCAGATATGATAAAAAAAAAACTAGAGTAGAGGGCCGGGCCTATTTCTCGTACGTTACAAGTTCACAAGTCTACAAGCTTACATTTAAAATTTCATTGTACAAGTGTGTTTTAATTCTGTTTCTCGTAGGAATGATTACTACAAGTGCTACAAGGTGGCTGTCTAAAGTTAGAAAATAGGTTTGTTTACTATGCAAAAAGGAAATGCAATGGCCATCATAAATGTTATCTTAATGTCAATGTCACTGTTATGCATCATAATCTTAATAAGAGGAAAATAAAATGGCTGACTTGTGTTTTCAGAATATACAAGCGTATAATAATACAAGTAGTAATGAAAAGCGTTTCTCAAAATTATCAATTACAAGTGTAAAATCAAACTCAGTTTCGTCAGTCACTCTATGAATGTTTACAAGCTTCAGGGTGGGTCAGTTTTTTTTTATAATACGGGTGAATTCGTTACAAAATTATTATGTTATTGGTCATTTACTGGTTCTTTCCCAATTATAATAATTTCATAGGAATGAGTTTACTGTTTTTTTTTTGGAGAATAAATGCTAAATTTAAATAATATTACAGATTTTAACGAAGTGCATTCAAAACTTACACGTTTGAGATCTTAAAAATGCAATATCTTCATTTATTTATTAATCGATTTTTACCAAAAACGCATATTAGCAGTTTATAGAGACTCCTCATTATTTCGTGATAAGTCACAAGCTACAAGTATAAAGTACAGCTTTTGAGAAACGAAATTACTATTTTAGTATATAATATCTACTAGTGTTTGTCAACTTGTGAAACAACAACACTTGTGAAAACTATTTTATCCCCGCTCTTATAACAATTATACATTTACGTGAAACGGAAACTTGTAAAAAATATTCAAATACAAGCGTTACCATAGATACACACTTGTATTACAAGACTTGTAACGTACGAGAAATAGGCCCCGGTCATCCAGTATGATTCAAATCAAATCAAATCAAAATCAAAATATCTTACCTTCAAATTTTTTTTTTTCTTCAAATCTAACTCAAATTTAGTATTATTTATATATTATATAAGAGTATATATTTGTGTTGTATTTTATATTTGCTCCACACAACAGCAATTCAAACGGGTCACTTTGTAACAAAATATAAGAGATTTCTGAGTCAGTGTACCTATATCAAATTCAATTGTGCACGACACTTTATAACATTACTATAAAGTTTCTTATGTGTTGTATTTATTAATAAATTACGCCATCGATTGCTCGGGATCGTTGGCTCCGAATGGAAAGTTCGATTGGAAAACAACAATCGATTTGCAATTATCATCTTCAGCCGATACAGAATAAGATATGTTGGTAAACATGCGATTTCGCGCACGCGCACATTGTCATTAGCGCCATTGTTATTAGCGTAATGACAAATAACAATCTATTATTTGCATATGGATGGTCTCGCCGAACATAGGCATTCTTCATTGTTTTTTGGCAGCTCGCGACATCGCCATATGTAATAAAACTCAACAATATTGCCATATGTCTATTTCAACGTTGTATGACTTCGTGTATTTCGAATTGCTCAAATTTGATATTTCGCCGGTAAAATCTCAACTTTTCACTAAAGTGATTGTGGGCACTATGTCACGAGTTTAATTAAACCAGGTCAAATTTGCCTCTTATCTTTGTGTGTTAGCTTTCATTTTCAGTTAATAAAAATACGTTAGAAAATGTCTTACCTTCTCGGACATTTTAAAAACAAAAACTACGTGATATGCATGTTTTGAACACTGAAAATAATGAATCAGCTGTCCCAGCTTTACACAGAGATCACTTCACTGGCACTGTACCTGATGCGTGTGGTTGTGCGCGGGCGGCGCGGGCGCCGGGTGGTCCGTCAGGTTCTCGAACCTCGCCAGAATCTCCTTCACAGACACCTTAGGCTCCGTCGTCTCCTCGTGTATCGTCTCCATGTGTCCGGAAGACGACGACGAGTAGCTCTGCGGGCATTTCTTGAATCTGTCGCTTCTGGGCCGGGGCTCGGGGTCGCGGGTGTCGGCGCCGGAGTCGGAGTCCTCGGGGGCGGTGTCGGCGCTGGACGCGGCGCCCTCGGACGAGTTGATGAGGGAGTCTAAGCTAGGGGCCCGGCGGGGCGGCGAGCAGTCCTCGCAGTCTAGCTCGAGGCCGTAGAGGCGCTGTAGATGGCGCCAGTTGTCGCGCATGGCGAGCGAGAGGCGCGGGCGCTGCATTGTGCGCGCGCAAGCGCGGTCGCAGGTGGACTGACGCGCGCACGGGCCATGGCTATGCCTATGGTGTGACCGTTCAGGTCATTTCATATCACTCTACATTTGATCGCGCATCGATATTAATTCGCCGCGACAGTTTCGCTGTAGGTTTTTATTGATCCTTTGGTTTGCGCGGAGCGGCTAAGTTTCTTTTTAGGTGCGCTACGAGAGTGCTACGAAAATGTACGCTACTGTAAAATATACAGTGTTCTTAATTGATTTTAAAAATAGTGTAAGTACACTAAGGGCCACTTGCACCATTCACTAAGCCGGGGTTAACCCTGGAGTTACCATGGTTACCAGTAAAATTTGACACTGGGTTAACGATTTAAGCGGTTAACCCTGGGTTAGTGGGTTGAAGTGGCGCTAAGTACCTATTTTTAATTTTAAGTATAAGTGTTAAAGATATAAATATGCTCAAACACTTTTTAAAATAAGTATAGACTCTCCACGATTGTTTTGTATCAAGTTCTATTGAGAATGGTATTTTAATAGTATTTTATGCAACCGTTGTTTAAGAGAGGTCAAAAAAGGCGAGTGGCGTCAGTAACAATTTGAGGCGAAGCCGAAAATTGTTAATAAAGACGCCACGAGTATTTTTTGACTCAGTTAAACAACGTTGCATACAATACTTTTTCTACGACCAAGCACTTTGAAATAAAATTGTAAATTTAACAAATCTTTTAATTCAAGAAGTAGCAACAATGGAGGGTACGGGCGGGAAAAGAATGAATGAATGAATGAAATTAAAAAAAAGTCTATGGTTCACTTATTTGTCAGAGATGACATTTAAACTACGGTTGGCAACACTGTATTTCATTCAATATTTTTTAAGTGGTCATTACACGAAGTATCGTAAAATCGCCAAAAAGATACTGCGTGTATGCACAAATTCTTTTTTGGGGAATAGACTAAAGACTTGTCTTGACAACTATTAGGGTTTTAAAGGTGTGTGCACGACCCTTTAAATGACAAATAAAAGTACGGGAGTAGAAAAAAATCTTATCTATTGTAACTTTTGAGGCTTTTTTCAAACTTATTAACTTTCATTTTCAATTAACACAGTATGTAAGTAACATCTACATTCTATTTTTGGCGCATATTTAAAAATAATAGTCTAACGCTTACTTGCAGTTATGTAGGTACAGTGAAACTAAACTAATTCGTTAATACCCGACCGCCCGCGCATTGCTTCTATCTTCAAATCTTTAGACCTTACCATATCGCAGTCATTTAAAATTGGCATTTATCACCCGGACTTAAAGTACATGACAATATTGACAATAATTCAATATTTTACAGAGTATAAATGTTTAATACGTTGTTTAGCAACCGGAGAAAGTCACGAAATTCATTACAACGATGTATGCGCGATATGGCTCCAGATAAATAAACATGGTTGCTAGTGCGTGCTCATCAGATGCAAAATGGCTTAAGTTGGTTGGACATTGGGCGTTCATACACTTTTTGTATGTGGAGCAAGTAAAGGCGCATTTAAATAATTACCTTTTAATACGATCTAGTTACGTTAAACGAACCTGAGCCTCTACCATCAGTTTTAACATTGACATAACGCTCACGTCTACGTAATTTACTTTCTGTACATCTCGCTTGCACTATTGCTCGCATATGCGAGTACGAGCGAGATGCATAGAAAGTAAGTTACGTAAACGTGAGCGTTATGTCAATGTCAAAACTGGTGGTAGCCGTACAGTTGGCTACACTATGGCATATTACTAGGGCTGCACTTGTCACACTTGCTCGGTACCTGAGACTGATTCTAAGTTAGATAGACAACTATGCATACAAGTTTTAAATCGCAAAGGCATGATTAAATAACTCTACAATCATAGCCTTCTACCTACACTACAAATGAGCTATGGGTATTTGGACTTTTTGTGTAATGAATGTTACAAATTTTCAATATTTTTTACTTTAAAAATAAATAGTTTTAGTTCGTCGTATACCTACATACAGCCTACATAAGGATAAGGATTTTTATGGCGTGTAAATGTTACTTAAGAGCATCTCTTCCTACAATTCGTATTTAAAAAACCTAACAATAAACTAAGAGTTGTTCTTCGTAAGTATCGAGAGGCGGTGTTCACTTTATTGAAGTTTATTGCATCCCGGAGTGGTGTCATTTATCACGGGGCGTGAGTAGCGGGAGCCACACCACTGGCTGTGTGGCCAGTATATTGATCTTATAGAATACAGATGTAACCATGGTACACGAACTCTCAACGGTGAAAAGTCATCACGGCACCGTGATTTATAGTTGGTCAAGCAAATCTTGTCAGTAGAAAAAATCGCGAAAATCCAAATTTTCTATGGGACGGTAACCCATCGCGCCTACATTTTTAGGGTTCCGTACCCAAAGGGTAAAACGGGACCCTATTACTAAGACTTCGCTGTCCGTCCGTCTGTCACCAGGCTGTATCTCACGAACCGTGATAGCTAGACAGTTGAAATTTTCACAGATGATGTATTTCTGTTGCCGCTATAACAACAAATACTAAAAACAGAATAAAATAAAGATTTAAATGGGGCTCCCATACAACAAACGTGATTTTTGACCAAAGTTAAGCAACGTCGGGAGTGGTCAGTACTTGGATGGGTGACCGTTTTTTTTTGTTCGTTTTTTTTTTGCATTATGGTACGGAACCCTTCGTGCGCGAGTCCGACTCGCACTTGCCCGGTTTTTTAAATTTGCCGCCATCTATAAATACAAGGTAGACAAAATACAACATTTTGTATAAAATTTTCTGTAGCGACCCCAGTACGTTTGTAGGGTCGCGTCACCGTCGTCGCCGTCGTCGTCGTCGTTGAAAACCACTATATTATACTAGACGGGCCCGCAGCTCCGCTCGCGTAAATGAAATAAAGAGTTTGTCTTATGTTTAGTTAAATACCGACATTATAATCAGAGGCGTATTTTGAAATTTGGCGCCCTGGGCCAATACGGTTCGACGCCCCCGAATTCAAGGAAGAAAAACAAAATGCAATCCGCCAGGGGCGGCATATGCCGCCCCTGGGGGTTGGCGCCCCGGGCCATGGCCCGGATGGCCCTAGGGTAAATACGCCCCTGATTATAATGTATTCAACCCTGCCAGGGTTTATAACTGTGATAAGGATTTCTTATTTGTCAAGTAGGTAGCCGTTATTTGGATAACTTAATTCGAAAATTTCTTATAACGTACGTAGGTATTTATTTAAAACTTGTTTTAACATAAAATTATTACTTATTGTTGTAAGCCTAGTTGCAAAAACGTTCATTAGATTACTTATTTTCCGCTTTAAGCCACGAATATGGACGACCACCACCCATAAATCGCCTTTTCATACAAACGTAGGTGGTCCCCATTTCCCTTTCTGGATCTTAACATTACTACGGCTAAGGTGACGCAACGATCCAAAGGACTCACCTGGCCTCCGATACCAGATCACGTCATGTTTCTTGCGATCTTGCGATAGCTCTCGCCATCGGGCGTCTCCCATTTTGTTGTCCCAAGTACGCTCGTCTCCCATTCTATAACTTTGTATTTTTGGCTCATCTCGGCAGCCCTTTCCATGGACGAATGACAATGTTTGCCGAAGCCATGAAAATCAATCTGAATAATAATAACTCATAAAGAAATTTAAAACAATAAAATACAAATTATTAACACGATAATCATACGATAATATTAATTTGATTGATATGTCATAAATGGCATAATTCACTCGTATGGGCTATGGACTAAGGTTGAGGTTGGCAGCACTTTTTATTTTACTTCGTGTAAAAAAACTCAGAAATACCTGTATACCAACATGACAAACATAATTTAGGTTACTTTTAACTTACGGATTATTTGGTCTAATCTGTAGCACCGCCAAACGAAAGCAACCGAGAGTTGCCGAGAAATGGTCGAAGTCGTAAAATGAAGATTGTTATGAAAATGTCTTTTCCTTATTGTAAATTAAATACGCATCGAAAGCGATAGTTTTTATGTTCTAGTTTTATTCTCATATGTAGATAATAGATTTAAACAGTTTTTTCTTATCATACGTGCGTTGTATTCGAGATACGTGTCAAAAACTTTTTTAGAAATTTGTAAGGCGCCATCTCTCTTCTTCGCTCGTTTTTTATCCCGTTCTGGTTTTTCAATTTTATATATATGATTATAATAATAGAGGTCGACTTTTCGGAGTGTTTCTTATGAACGCGTTTATGTCGTTTATTTCACAGGATGCTCCTTTACATAGACCGCTTTCTTTTTTTCACTGCACTAAGTGTCGAACCCATGACAGTGGTGCAGTTGCGTTACGTTAAAAAGTTGGAAAACTTCTCGGGTAGGTATCCTTGGAATTTTTTAACCATCAGAAATTAAAATTTAGTTCTTGTGGGAAATATGTGAGCAGTTTAGGAAAAAAAAATCACATAAGTAATTTCGCACATTTTATAACTTCTTGTCAGCACATCAGCACCCAGGACCGCATAAAAAAATCACAAACAAAAAGAAATAATGAATCCATAATCCAAGCAGTGTAATAATTGATTACCTAATAATGATTAATACGCGCTTTGTATCTGAAATAATATAAAAACAAAATGAATTCGAAGTAGTAAATAATTAGACTGTGATTACTCATAGCTGCGCGCGCGGCGCGGTCAGCCTAACGGGCGCCTACGTAACGGCGCATGCACATTGCACATTCATTTTATCACCCATTATCTTAACTTACAGCATCTTTGCTCAAACGCGAATTGTATCTTAGATGCGGAGATATTTTTTGTAACTTACGAAAGTAGTCTGCTTATAGTCGAATCTAAAAAAGCTACCTACTTTCAATTCCTACAATTACTTTTTAACATTTACATTACATCTGAATAAAGTGTATCTGTAACTACTTTTACTGAACTGTGACGCAGTGGGCAAAATTATGTTAAAAGGCAAAGTTGTATATTTTTACGGTAATATATTGAATTCGCACCTACTATAATTATACGTAAATAATGGTACTTACTGTTGTACTTTCTTACCATCAATGTCTCAAGTCATAAGGGAAATGGAAATGACTGGCGATATCCCCTGTGATTACTATTCATTCTTTTACTTATTGCACGATAGAATATGTATCGCTTATATGTATACGTATGTATATTGTTCCGGCGTAGACGACGCTCATCAAGGTGTATGTAGGGCGAATTCTTATTAAATGTTCTCTTTTACTATAGGCATCTAGCCTATGTTTAGAATTTAGATTGTACAATATGTACAAAATGTGCAACAAATACAGTAGGTATAGTTCGTTTTTTTTAGCATTAGGAAGAACTCCACAGAAGCAAGCGTGCAGTTTTTATTAGGCTCTTTAATTGTTAATAATTATTGAATTATCTAATGTAGCATTGTTAATACATATAATTTACTTCAAATTATTACCGCTAAAAGTGCCGGATTTGGAACCATAAGCTTGCTTCTGCGAAGTTCTTTCTAATGCAAAAAAAAACGAACTATAGGTACGTGAAAGCTATATACAGGTCATATTGTCGAAAACTTATCGTGTAGGTAGGTAAAATAATATAAACAATAATTTGAATTGTCAAAGTTTAGTAACCTTACTTTTTCTCTTTCCGCTGTTTATCAAAGTTGGCAATGAAATTTTGTTGGTATAGGTCGGCTGTTTGATTTTGCACTCTAAAGGTAAATATAATAAGATATATATTTAATTATTTGTTCAACGACTATTACGACTAAGCGAGCGTAAAAGTGTAGTTATTTATTATAATCATCTCATTTTAATTAAAAGCCAAGACCTTGCGCCACTAAGCGACCCACTTAAGAAACGTTCACAAAGTTTCATTGGTAATAAAACATTTTATTAGCGCTGCACTTTATATCGTACGAAAGCACGTACTTACGTACAATTTCCATAAATACTTTCACTAACTCGTATTTTACAATAATCTGATTGCAAAAGCAACCTTGTACAGTACAAAATAAGGTCCAAACTTTAATAAATAATGCATAAGATACGAGCATGCAAGTTAGCGATATCGTTGCTCATCGTACACAAGTCGAACTTGCACGGTCGTGAACACATACTATAGGTCTACTGTACACAAGGCGGGTTATGTGTTGCTGACTGTACTTGTTCCAATTACGTACTCATTAAAAGTCTAATTGAATTGCAGATAGCGTCTTGTCGGAGCTGCTGGATCTAAGCACTTTTGAATTAACTAGTTTTAGAGGTTTCATTTCGCCTTTGATATTTTGCTGGTTTTATGTACGATAGATCGTTCTCACTGTTAACTAGCAATCATTCGTAAACCTTAATTAATGCAATGACATAAAATCCAACGAACGGTCAGTTAAGAGTGACGCTGCTTGTAAATTAAGTTTAATAAATGTAACTGGATCAGTAAATGTATGGCTTCTTCTTCTTCTTTGCCTTGTCCCGTTATTTGGGGTCCGCCCTCCTCGTTCGAAGGCGCCAGGTTTTTCTGTCCTCGTAATATGAATATTTCTTTTCCCTGCCCTTATCCTACGTTATGTGGGGTCGGCACATGTGTTTTCTCTTCCATTCTCCTCTGTCTTTTGTCACCTCAGCGCTCACTCCTTTCTTTCTCATATCCTCTTTCACACAACTGTCCTGGTAATATGAATAAAGTAAATTTATGGCTAATGATACGATTACGCTACACCTCAAAGGACACGACTCTTAATAGACACTGCAGGCAAACATTAATATCACCTATATCTATAATTCGATTTTTTTGCATTAGAAAGAAGATAAACGATCTTGACATGTCTTTTAATTGAAAGACGCTTTTTAAAAATCAGTAGCTATTACTTATGAAAGCAGAAGAATATAAATGAGCATATTAGATTCATAATAATATAATAATTTATTGACCCAAAAAAGAAAAACATAATAATAACAGCATAGGTACCTTCAGATCCACAGCGCAGGCTTCGTCATCATACAGATAGCTCATCCACCTCAGGTTTCGTCAAAATAAAATGTATACGTTCACATATGTCATCTGCAACATGCATCGTCAAATTTAAAAGGAAATTGGTCATTACAAAACACAAGCAAGCCATAAACCTATATCCTAATCCGGTAAGTACCCGGCACAAACGTCCCCAAAATACCAGCGGCGTTCCCGCGCTGAATAGCCAACGATATACGCTGGACCAGGTACGAACCAGACCTAGGATCGCAACCCCTATCCCGCATGCGTTTTCCCAGGTCCCTCACAAAAACCTTCGCCTCGGAACACCAAGGACCAGCCGACTCAACAGCGAGAGGGACAAAATCGTAAACCGGCTTCAAGTTTGAGTACTTGGCATGCTTCTGTCTCGCGGCGTTCTCCGCAGCCCCCCCCCCAGCCGCACGTGTCGTCTGTGCAAGATGCGATGCGGCAAAGGTGCTCACACATGTAGCATCCCACAGCAGACTCCGACCTTTAGCCCAAGGAACAAGAGTGAGACCGTCTGGCCTCTTCCCGTCCGTCCGACTAAGACCCTGGGGTTCTAACATGCACGGCAGGTTAGCCGACACCATCGCTCTGCGCACAATATCATTAATGGCATGATGTCGAGGAAACCTACCAGCACACCGCGCACAACTCAATCCATGGTGCCCGTTTGCCTCCACCATCACCCCACAGACGCACAAATGAGGCTCGCACACAGTACACCCGAGCCTTAAAGCAGCACCAATCCTTAGGGAGTCGTTATCTAACAACGTCCCCAAGTGTGACGACGGCAAGGCGTGCAGCCACGCCCCAGACTCAGGTGCAACCACCGCTTTTAACCGAGCCAGCTCCACCCCCGAAGCGCCTTCCAGCAACCGCTCGTACATCTGACGGCATAAAACATCATCCCAAGACCTCTGAACCCCAAGGTCGTCAGGCCGCGTGTCGTCAGAACAGCGAACAGACCACTCATCCAATGCAGCACCCAGAAAAGGCATGTGAACATCACCCTCACTGATGGACAAAATGCGCGCAACCAGGCCCCGCGACGCATACGAGGAAGCAAGAAATGCTACAAGCCCCACGTCCTGCATGCGACGTACTCCCAAACCGCCATGTCGAATGGGAAGAGCAGCCTGACACCACTGAGATCCCTCAAACCTGACATTGAGGATGCTCTCTAAACCGCTTTGGAGTACCTGATCGAACTGTAATACAACCTGCATATGCATCCACGTCGGCGCCGTTCTCAAAGTGTATGTCACGCGTGGAATCGATAAACAGTTACGCAACAACACCAGAGACACATGCGCCGACAAATGCTGCAAGTGTTTCACAGATTCCGAAAGTGCCACGGTCTTCTCCTGGACCACCTGACTAACCCCTTCCGGAAAAATTGGCGCCCCAAGAAGCGACAGCGATGACCTCTCCACCAACCTCAAGCCGGGCAAAACCGCTTCAAAATCAGCCACTGACCCCCCCCTATCCGGGCTGCAAAGAAACAATTCGCACTTCTCAGCATTTATTTGCAAACCAACGGCCGACAAAGCCTGCACAAGCTTCCGCACATCTTCATAATTGTTACATATTTGCCGTGACTTATTTTTAAAACGTGTTTTTCAATTAAAAGACACATCAAGATTGTTTACCTTTTTTCTAATGCTAAAAAACGAACTATGTATACTTAGTAAACATTTAGATACATAACATTAGGGAGTACAAAACTAGGTTTCCAGAACACGTATAGACTTAATCTTCTCATTATAAGATTATCAAATGCGACTTAGACATTACCATAATTAGACTTTATCTCGTTGCAATAAAGTTTACGAATGGCCCTTGGCCAGATAACTGTGCCTTCGATGGCCAAGTTCACAAACATCTTTACAAGCCAACGGGCCAAAAATATATTTACAGTTTACACGACCTTATTGTCAGCGTCTTAGAGGCGTGTTAATATATTCTTGGACCGTCGGCTTATAATGATAATTGTAAACTCGACTGTACACTTGTACAGTCGCGATCAGATATATCGGAGCGATCAAGGCGCTCACAAATATCTGAACACGCCTCTATTGTCAAGGTGTTAGAGTGCGTGTTCAGATATTGTGAACACCTTGGCCGCTCCGATATCTCTGATGCCGACTGTACAGTGTAACTATAATTAATGACCAGACTAATTAGCAGAACCACAACACAAATGAACAACAGTCTCACAGTGACCCCGATATTTCTTTAATTACAGTTACGTCATTTTGCATACTATGCGTGTATTTACATTTTATTCTCGGAGATTGAATGTGGTTATTGATTTTGTTTTCTTTATGTAACGTATGACGAAATGACGAGGTTTTGATTGGGTCGTCGGAATACATGAGACGTTGCTGTGTCATTGTGTAATTGGTGTCATAATATAAGTAGATCGGTCACGATTGCGAATTTGGGTAGACTTAAGATGCTTTATTAAAATTATTAACGATCAGCATGACGAAAAAGATAACGATGTGATGATGAGATGTAGTTCACTGATATTTTTTAGTGATAGGTAGTTTAGTTAAACACTTCATAGATATAGATGCTACTAGCGACCCACCCCGACTTCGCACGGGTTACACAAAACCTTACCTAAGCAAATTATACATCAAAACGTTTCTCAACAATCATATTGATAGGTGAAAACGCATGAAAATCCATGGTTTTTGACTTTATCGCGAACATACTGACAGACGGACAGGGACTTTGTTTTATAATATGTAGTGATAATCTGTTTTTCTACTAAAGTTCAAGATTGATTGCTTACATCGCAAAAAATAAACAATTCCCGATAAAATTAACTAAATGGCTGTAATTATAAAAAAACTTGACTGATAAGGTCAAACATGAATCGCTATGTTTATTCATGCTCTATTGTCACCTTAATTACATAACACCATAAAAACATATCGCTTTCCCATAAATTCGTGTATCACATGACATGTAATGTAGTGATTTGAAATCACCATATTAAGAAAATAATCCGTCGGAAAATCGACTTAACTGTGTAAAGTAGAAGATTCAAATCGTAATAACAAGCTTATAATAGTTTTCTTCAGGTTTTGTAATAAGTTAATAAGGTTTAATAAGGTTTTCTCTAATCAATTATGTTTAACCATACTTTATTGTGGCGTAGTGAGTGTCCCATACATCAGTAACATCATTGATTGTTGACACCAAATTACTTCCCAATATTGCAATAAATTGCATAATTCTTTGACATCAATGTAATGCAAACGACGGAAGTATACGCGAGAACGATTTGAGTGTTCGTCCGTGACGATCTTACTTTTAAATGTCACATGTGTTATATTTTGTGCTTCGTCATGTTTAAAGTCTGGGACCCGACTGCAAGAGTCACAATATCGTGATATAACTGTGTTTCGTGTTTCTTTTCCTATATACGAGTATGCACTGTACAGTCGACGTCAAAGATATGTTTACACTTTTTGCCTTATTACAAAGGAGTAAGGTGCAAAAGTGTAAACATATTTTTGACGTCGACTGTACCTATACATAGATTTATACACAGTTGCTTTATGGAGCCTACAGGATTCCAGCAATTCTGCTTCCGAATGGTTTTGCTAATTTCTTCTCCTGAAAATATTATATAATAAATTCCGCAATAAGTAAAGGGATTCTGTCATATTGTATTCTTGTCCGATCCGATATCGGATATCGGGTGACCCGTGGTAAAAAACAGCTGTTGGAGAGTGCCCTATGGCGTGAAGTCATTTTATTTTAGTATCGACGCTTTATTTTGAACAATCATTATTAATTAGGTAAATTAGTAGGTAAATAGATTTAATGGCACTTTTTAAATATTACTTCTTTGTGTTCGTATCCCATATCGGATTAGGCAATGTGAAAACGCTCCAAAGAGTTATTGAGCGGGCAGCGATATCATTTGAAATATTGAGTCGCCTCTCACACTACAGATTGATTTGTATTTACATAATCCATAGTAACTATGTATTACATAATTATGTTACTAATTGGGTAGGCGTATTTGCCAGTTTCTTACAGCTATAGTTAGTAAAATTCACAGCTTTATTATAAAATGCATGAATTAATGATAATACTATCCCAGGTTCACTTTTATGCTTCCGTTTCTTCCTTCTATTTCCTAATTATCCGTTGGTATAAACAAATACATGTAGGTACCTAATCAAAGTAGGTATTTAGAACATGCCATCTATACTTATCACTACACCTTATAAAGCCCGTTCTGAGCATCCTAGTAGCAAAAGAAGTCATCCAGCATAATAAGGTGCTAATTCAGGGATAGAAAACCCGAGTTCCAAGAACCGCATGCGACTTTTTCGGGATTGCTGGCTCTTTTATAAAAAAATTGCCGACTCCTGTAGGCACTAGGTAGATACTATCCTGTAGAATGTAGATACTAGGCACGTTATTTATTATTTATTGTGGTGTTGTGGGCCTTTGAGTGTCGCATCGACCATCATTGATCTATTGTGACGGCCCTTTAAAGTTCACTACTAATGCCCGTTGCATCCAGAAAGTTCCAGATTCTTTGGGCCGTAAACTAGGCACGTACCTGGTCAGCCTGCTGCGCCAAGTCCGAGATAAGTGAAGCCGCGTGATGTGCTAGCGGGGCGTGTAGCGTGAGCGGAGGTTCCCTAGCGGGTGATAGCTGCAGGGACTGTGGTGCGGGCGCCGCGGCGCGGAGACCCGCTAGTGGCAGCGAGCGACGGACTGTCAGACCGGTCGGCCCTGTGAAAATATATTAAAATTAGTGAATATATTCTTAGAGATCTAAAATGAAGATATTTACTAAGGTTGGGTAGACGTTAGAAGATCAAATTGGAAGAGGCCGTTCTTTAAAAACATACTTTTCAATTTTGCACGTTTTTTAAAGTTGCATTTCAAAAATGTCGAAAAATCGTTAATGGCCTCTATCGTTCACGCATATTCAAGCGGCCTGAACAAACAAATTTCACCTTGTATGTACCCGTCATGATTACGGTTTTTTAGTTGCGACTAATCCTACTAGTACATCTCCGATACCCTCAAGCAAACTTCAAATCTCATATCACAATTCAACCTGTTCAACTCACCTCTGACTCCAATAGTGACACCATTATGCGACACAGCTAGCACCGCGCTCTCTCCCGGCGGCACCCTAGCAGAGAACAGTCTAGCGAAGTAGAACGGCCACCCCCTGGCCATCTCTATGAGTTGTCTCTTGGCCTGCCGCGCGGGCGAGGCGCCGGCCGCTCGGAGCCACGCGGCGCCCGCGCGCCGCTCGCTCGCGTTGATGCGGAGAGATGAGGCCGTTGATGTGATGTCGCTCACGATCTGTTTGGAAGAAAATCATGTTGGTAAGTAACTATTTTGGTAATTTACAAAATAATCTGACACTTGTCGTTGAGACACTGACAGCAACTGGCAGACAGTCACGTGCATATCACATGGAAAGTGATGACAAAGAAATTCATAATCGCAAAAAATCTTCGAGCAACACCGGCTTCCGACACATCGGAAGGGAGGGGCCCAAGCGATATCTCACCGTACAAATCTTTCTGCCATTTTTCGCGGGGGGAAAGGTGCACACAGTCGCACTTCTCACACACTTACATACAAAATCCAATCTGTAATGACGACACAAATACATAGAAAATGACACACGTCAAAGACAAATCTTGCAAACCTCGATCTCTTTTTGTGTACGGACGAGTGACAAGTGTCACAACACGCACACTAACACATTTTCGTTGAAGTATGTTATTGTATTCTGAGAGATGAGAAGTCGGATTTGTCGCTCGACCGATCCGCAATTTGTACTGAGCGAGCAAAATCGATAAATCTAACAATTACATGAGACTAAAATATAATAATTGTGTTTGAATGTAATTAAACGTATGATATGTTCAAAAAAATATTACATGTGAAATGTAACACTTTCTTTTTGTAAATTTGATGTCCCCGACCTCTTTTTATAACAAAAAAACCGAGCAAACAGGCATTTTTGTGCAGCAGTGTTCACGCGCGCGTCTGGACTCGGTCTAGTGAAAAATCCAAGTGCAACTAGTTTTATTACCCGCGCTAGATTAGATTGACGCGCTAATCTTGTACCTCGGCAGAGGGGAAATAGTGCGAATGCCGCCTCCCTTCCGTGTTGCTCGAAGCAAAAAATAATAGTTGCCTTGTTTTTATTAATTTATTAATTACCGGGTTTAATACGATATTCGCTACACACGACTTGATAACCCTTGGAGTGGTAGGCCGCAGAGTCCCGACCGATTACGCCATTTAAATTTGAAATTTGAACAATTAAATTTGAGCTTAATCAAAACGTTTTGCAGTGATTTTGAGCCAAAGCCCTAATTAAAATGTCATGTCAGTATTGTGAATATTGTCATGTCATGTGTCAAAGTCAAGTCGAAATAGAGCCGCTTCTTCTCAATGTTTTAAGCGTTCCACGCACCTGCGCGTATATGAGGTCCAGAACGGCAGGGTCGCTGTAGGTCTCATTCGGCGTGAACAGCTCCTTGCGTACGCGGAGACGCCACGGCACGCGCGAGTATGTGAGGAAGGCGCGGTCCGAAGACGGCAGCAGAGCGGCTGGTGCAGGGACGTCACCTGGCAAAATATACCGTAAGTACCAGAAGAAATATGGGTCACATTACATTGAACTAAGCAGAACGAAAAAATCATGCATTATTATAGCCGGCGCAAACGAAAAGCGCCAGCAAGGCAACAAGTACGCGTGGTTTGAATTCTTGCTTATCTTACAAATATGTTGGTACTTACGTTCAATGTGTTCCGTCCGATCCGTAACATGCGTTGATACGGAATGCCTTCGCTCCGCCTCCATCTTTCGATCCCGTTCCTTCTGGGCCATATGTGTCTTGAACGTAGCGCGTTTGGCGGTGTCATTGTCATTGTATCCTGCGTCCGATCGCGGGCTATCCCGCGCTCGCCCAACTAGCATATCCCGGGAATTCTTTCGACCGTCAAACCTCTCAAAATCGTCGGAGTATGGTGACCGTTTGCGGTCGAAATCATCATGGCCGTTTTCTTTCCGACGCTCAGCTCTCGTCGGATGTATTTCGTATATTTCTGAAGCGTCACGACCAGAGAAGTTGTCGCGCATGTCTCTCATGTCTCGTCTGTCGTGAGCGTCTAACCCAGACTCGGAGTCCCACTCGTCTCTATGCTGTCTGTCATCGTTGAAGCTACGGATGTCGGATTCGTCGCCCCATTCATCACGAATGCGGTGCTCCCTTCGGTCGGCCGTTAAGAAACGAGTAGCCAAATCGTCCCGAGAGCCAGAATCAGGCTCGTCTCGTCGCCTCGAGTTCCAGTTGGCTAAGAACGCGTGTCTGTCGTCGGCTTCCCTATTCTGATGGACGCCGAACGTATCACGGTCACGACGAAGTTGAGCAAAAGACGATGATTCAGGGATAGGTGGCGGAGGTGCGGGTCTGTCTGGAGGTGTAGGTGGTTGCATCGGCGGAGGCGGCGCCGGGCCGGGCGGTGCTGGAGGTAACGGAGGTGGAGGAGCGTCCCATCTTGCGCCACCTCCTAACTGTCGCTCTAACATTAACTTCCTCGTGTCCTCTAGCTTGTTGACTGTGCGCGGAGTTTCCGCTGCTGATGACGTGCTGCGGACAGAGTGATTAGCTGTGACGCGCTCCAACCTCTGTCTCATCTCTGAACTAAGTTTTAGCTTGCCAACGCTTCCAGGCGAAGGGCGCTGAGCGCCGATCTCGAAACTCCTTCTTGCCGTTCGCTGCGATGGCGGCTCCCGGCTCGGAGACACAACGGGCCCGTCCACTTCAAACTCCTCCCATTCTATACTCGGTGAGGCATCCGACCGCGATCTGCCACGTGGTTCAAGCTCGCCATTCGTCTGCGACTGCGGAGTATGCCTCCGTTGTATTTGACGTAGCTTGAACTTAGTAAAGTCTTGATTTATGTCCTGGCCGTTGGCATCTTTAGGCGGGGGCCACCGCCATTTTCCGATGCGCACAGTTTTTGCGCGGCCATAGGGATCCATGAAGCCGCGGACTTCGGAGGGGTCGGTGGCGTGGAGCGGTGGAGGCATAGGTGGAGGGGGCGGCGGTGGAGCGCCCGTGGAGGAGCTCTCATTGGATTCTCGTCTAGATTTTGTCACTGACAGCCTGGGAGGTGAATGTACTTGAGCGTGAACAACTGTGGACGCTCGCACTGGCGACGTCGGCTCCGACTCCGAAGGTTCAACGACCTGACCTGCTAACAAGGTCTGTAACGCTTGATTCTGAGCTAAAAGCTGCTGCTGAATCT
Organism: Cydia splendana; assembly: GCF_910591565.1. Taxonomy (NCBI): domain Eukaryota; kingdom Metazoa; phylum Arthropoda; class Insecta; order Lepidoptera; family Tortricidae; genus Cydia; species Cydia splendana. The sequence goes on along the minus strand of NC_085965.1, from coordinate 20,569,663 downwards.
GAAGATTCTGAGCCATTGCGCTTTGTAAGAAGGCCCTCTGCAAATTCTGATGATATACATTCATGTCCACCGTACCAGACGGTGGTAGATGAAGACCTAACGCTGCCGCTAACGCTTCAGGCGTAGCCGGCATGGATATAGGCGACATGGCACTGAAGCTAAGCGCTGAAGTATTAGCCGAGGCCGCTCGAGGCGTGACGCCACCTCCTTTAATCGCACCAGACAATCCTTCTCCATCTGTCAATCTTTTTAAGCTGTCATTCATGAAGATCGGGTCGAAGAGATTGGTTATGTAATCATCGACAGAATCTACGCTGGATTCCTTTCTGCTGCTTTTCTCTTTATCTTCCTTGCCACCTCCTTTGATCAGCTTGCGCACTGCAGAGTTGTCCAACGCGTGTAGCTGTTCGTTGTAGTCGCAGCTGAGGACGGTGTCAATGAACTGGTTGTATGAGCCTCCCTTGATGCTGGCGGCGAGGGAGCGCGCGTCTGAGAGCTCGTCGATGTTGGGGTCGAGCACGGGCGAGAACAGGTCGTCCAGGAACTGGTCCACGTCGGAGGCCTGCGACGGCACACGGACGCGACGCACGTGTGACGCTAGCGACGGGGCTTCGGAGGTGTCTGACATTGCTGAAGACCTAAAGACAAGGAAAAGGCTAATTAATATGATAATATATAACACAACTTCAATTAAATTTCGATTAGATAACCTAAAAAATCAAAACTCAGTAACAATTTTCATACTCAAAACGTATTTAAATCCATCTTATCAAAGTATTTACATCCATACCTTGAAGAAAGAAAAATGGTAAAACATAGTGGTGGTTAAATTGATCTAAAGCTACCGTGCATTGTTTTTTATTTTCTTTCAGATAAGTATTTAAAATAATTCAAAGTCAGTAATGTTGATACTTAAATACATACATTTACTTATCGCACGTGAGTTAGGTATGCACTGTCACCGTGTTACTTCATATATAATATTATAACGCGGTCTAAAGTAGGTTGCAGAGTAAACAAAAAGAAGCACGCGATTTATAAAACTTGCAATACAAAATTTCGTACCTGACACCGCCAAATTCCGAGCTCTTCTCAATATAAGCGCGACTAGACTGACTGCCGGCAGGCGCCCTCTTGCCCGCGTACTGACTCTTGATATACCGGGACGGGAGAACCCTGGAACCGGTTCCATATTCCATCTCCATAGCTCCTTTACTACTGGACACGCTAGGAGCACCGCCTAGTCGTTCTACCGAGTGATATCGGTCGTTTAGACGAGATTGCGACAACCCTAAATCAGCCAGCTTGGTCGGCTGCGGCACAGGGTTGTCACCTAGCAAATTATCCAAAGATCTGCTGCGTATTTTCTCTGAATTCTGCTCGAAGTATCTCTCGTTGAGCGCGGATTCTCGCGACAGGATGTCGTGGGAGACTTTTCTGGAGTAGTCGTTGTGCTTGGTGAGGGTGTGGGACTCTTCCCTCTCCATTTTCCAGGTGTATTCCGACATGCCGTCGTCCATGGAGTCTTGGAGTAAGCGGCTAATGCTTGGTGAGCGTGATTTTGGTGGTTCTGGTGGGAGTACCTAACGAAATAAATAAAAATGTGTTTAACATTTATATTAGGGATAGATCATGATCAAAGAAAGATGGTATGTAGACATGACTTTACAATAGATCAAACTAAATCAAATGGAAAAAAAATCTATTTAAATGTTCAGGTGGTATTCCTATCCAATGTATCTCACGTTTTGCTTTAATAACAGAGTGAGACACACTGACATTGGACAAAGAAATTGGACAGGTGGTATACCACCCTTACCCGTAGCCTGTGATAGTTGCAATATACAGTGGAATCTTCTGAACAGTGAACGCCTTTTCGCCTCTTGGCTTTGCATCAATGCCTTGCTGTCGATAGTCCACCTACCATCGGCCTGGCGTCGGGCAAGCGCTCGACTCGCTCAGGTTCCAAGGAGGCCCGCGGCGGAGGGGCGAGGGGTGTGCATCCGCGCTCGGCGTGGGTTAGAAGAGTGCACCCACAGACTAGCTCACTCTAACAGTGTTCTTACCATCGGCCTGGCGGCGGGCGAGCGCTCGGCTCTCTCCGGCTCTACAGAAGCCCGCGGCGGAGGGGCGGGGGGCGTGTGGCCGCGCCCGGCGCCTCGGAGCGGCTCGCTGCGGGTGGTTGGTAACGCTGCCCAAGTTTCCAGTTCGCCTACTGCGTCTAATGCGAACTCGCAGCCCGCCCATTCTGTGAATAACCAAGTTGTAAGGTTAAGCTATTGTATCGTTCAAGTTGTAGTCAAGTTTAATTTTCTAGTGCATATGTTATTCAATAAATTGATAAAACTTGTAAAAATCCATACTTCCATACTAATATGGAATTCCATATAAATGCGAAAGTGTGTCTGTCTGTCTGTCTGTTACCTCTTCACGCATAAACCGCTGAACCGATTTAGTTGAAATTTGGCATAGTTTGAGTCCCGTGGAAGGACATAGGAATTTTATTATGCCGGAAATCATCCCTATATAGAGAGTCAATAGGGGATGGAATTGAGAGAGTTAATGAAATGCCTGATAATTGATGTAAGCAATTAAATTTAGGCTCAAATTGAATGATTGCTATTACACTTTATCCAGGCGCTATACTTACTCTAGCGGCTGTTACTGATCCCACGCAGACGAAGTCGCGGGCAAAAGCTAGTATGTAAATAACCGTCATACCCAAGTACCTACATAACGTATGTAGTTAAGGCCGCCATACAGTGTAACAAGTGTACAAAAAAAAAATATATTTGTGGAAGACATACCGGTGAGTTGTCCATTATGCTCCATCGTAAGGGACCACCCAGTAGCTCGGCGCGCCACGCCGGCCGCCGCCAGGGCCGCCGCGGCGGCGCGCTCGCACGATGTCCACGGATCCACGCACACGTGGTGGACTGAATCTGTGGGATAATGGGAATTGATAGTTTGATATTAAGGGACATTTTAAATGAGCACCTACAATAGGGTATTATACTGTATTTAAAATAATTCTTTTACACCATGCCATGCATGAAATAAAGCACCAGATAATTATTAGAAAAACACAGATAGGAGTTATTTTTAACCACAAGTTCTATTTAATAAATCGGATAGAAATATAAAAAGTAGGCGAGTTTTCCGTGACGTCACGATGTAATGTTTCATATAATAAGATTTCATATTAGCAAATCGTTTTGACAGTTCTAAAAAAGTAACTGATTTGACTAGTAGGAAAATACCCTATTATTTGAATAAAAATTAAAAAATAAGATGAAATGAATACGCGGAGTAAAGTAAGCCTTAAATAAATGCTTGATAATAATCAGGTATCGTGATAAAATCCGAGCGGCATCGCAGGAAGCGTTTCTTTCCTGTTAAGCACGTCACTCTAGTAGGCTAGTAAACTAGACGGGCATATAATATATACGCGTTTGCCACTCTGGCGCGTAAGGGTGGTATTCTACCTGTCAAATTTCTTTGTCCAATGTGTATTTTGTCTCACATTTTGCTTTAATGAGAGAGTGAGACGCAATGACATTGGACCAATATATTGGACAGATGGAATACCACCTTTTAACGACCGTAAAAACATACGCTTGCAAGCATTGCTTTGTACCATCGTATAACCGTAGCGGCAAAGCCGGGCGTGCGTCAGTCTTCTGCGACCGCCATTCCAGTAAGGTAGGAGGGCATCGCCGCGCGGAGCCGGCCGCGCGCGCCGCGCCGGCGCCCGAGCAGCCGAGCAGGCGGAGCAGCTGCGCCCGCTCGCGCGGGGGACCACGTTCGGACACGAAGCGGACCAGATACCTGTAATAATATCAATTGGTTAGGAAATGTTGAAGCATTCTATTAAAGTTTCTCAGTTTAGTATATTCTTATAGATCGAGACATTTATCATATTGATTTAGTTTTTAAGTTCTTTAGAACATGATCATAATCATAATACTTTGCCTGTTTAATAACTTACTTACTTTGCCTGATAATGTTTCAGTTAAAAGACAATTAAAACTTTCTTGCTTAAAAAAAGAATGCCGGTTGAAAGATGCGTCACCTATTCACCGATCTAAGTTGAATGACATCAAATGACTACAAAATGACGCTTGTGGTGGTAGATTCACTTCAGGTTAAATTAATTTACAGCAAGAGCAACGGCGAAAGGAGTAATGTATCTAGACTCTGGGGTGTAGTAAATTACTACTAGTAATAAGAAGTTGTTTAGTTTATTTCTCCTAAGCCTTAGACTACAGACTCACTTGTGCAGCGGCGGAGTGGGCTGGAAGGCCGACAGGCAGTGCGCCATGAGCTGGCACACGCGCTCGGCCGAGTCCCCGTCGGCCTGGTTACACAGCTGCACCAGGATCTCGTCCCGTAGGCCTCTGGAGGCTAAGCCTCGGGACGCTATGTAGTCAGCCAAGATCTAATAAAAGATATAATAAATTTAGTGGTAACAGGCAATAAGGGGGTTTTCAGACGAGTGGTAATAGTGGTATAACTGAATCAAAGATGAGATCGAAAGTTGGTTAAAAGTAAAATTAGGATAGCATGTTACCTTTTGTCTAGCTTCGTTGCCGGCAGCAGATTCGTCACACCATCTCAAAATAAGTTTGAACGTAGCCACGGCATCGTTAAAATCTTGATCCCTGGAAAAATAAAACAACGTTAAAAATTGTACTCTTTTAAAAGCGAAAATCTATTTCGAACACGAAAAACGTGGTTTTGGTGCCTCATGTGCGCTGTGGTTGGATATAAGGCGCAAAGAGGAGTGAACATTTGCTTCCGAGGACAGTGTTCGAATTGTACTTAGGCCATAACTGATATGCTTCCACTTACTTCTCTGAACTTCATCTTTCCTGCACCCCTATAGTAAAAATTCGCCGCAATACCTTTCTGTTTTTTTTTTTTAATGTAAAAAGAGTTAAGTAAGTTACCTGACAGCGGCCTTGGCAAGGAAGGGCCTCGAGATAGGATGCTTGCGCGGACTGAGCTGACCGCCGTCCGCGAAGTACACGGAGCTGAACTTGGCGAAGGCGAACTGCTGTAAGTCTCGTGGTAGCTGGATGCGCTCGTCTTCGGCGTACACGTCGCCTGCCACCTGGAAAACAGACATCTTTAATTTAAGATTATAATCTTGTAAATAGAAGCGGTGGTGGCCGAGTAGATATGACGTCCGACTATCGATCCGGAGGTCGCGGGTTCAAACCCTGGCTCGTACCAATGAGTTTTTTGGAACTTATGTACGAAATATCATTTGATATATACCACTAGCTTTCCGGTGAAGGAAAACATCGTGAGGAAACCTGCATACATCCGCGAAGAAATTCAAAGGTGTATGTGAAGTCCCCAATCCGCATTGGGCTAGCGTGGGGACTATAATAGCCCAAGCCCTCTCGCGCATGAGAGGAGGCCTGTGCCCAGCAGTGGGACGTATATATGCTGAAATTATTAAATAGAATACATCTGAATATATCTTGAAAATCGTTGCTGTTATTGCTGTTAGTAATTTCTAAGGAGCAGTGGGTCAGTGGCGACATCTGGACATATAATGAGCTCGCTTTAAATTTTCGGTGGTTTCGTAAAATGTTCTATTACTTTTGTAAATTCTGAAAGAAAAATGTTATGACCCGAGTGGTCCGGATAGACGACGGATCTGTGATGCTGTTCTGTTTATGCAGTTCTTAAGCCGGTTATACCTTGGCCATATTTCTCTCGGAGTGCGGCGGCTGCCACTCGTCCAACTTGGACAAGATGAACGCCAACTCGGCCGGCACTTCTAGCACTTGCAGGCTCTCTGCCTTGGCCTTCTGCTCTGCTGCTCGCCGCCTGAAAATATACAGGAAACATAAAATCAAAACATACTTACATACCTTTCACTGCTATACGCAGGCCTTCTATCATGATACAAGACGGTTTAGGCTTCCCCACACTGTCCCAATCGGGAACCATGAAATACGTTCAGTCATACGAAGTGTTGTTTCATCTAAACAAACTTTGTTCACATGAATTTATGTTATTTCGGCGCTGTTACAATCGTCATATTTACTGGCGTTCGGGGGACTAGTTTTTATACTTGTTATTTATTTCTATATAACTTTATGATATGTAGTAAAGAAAATAAATACTAACTTGGCTTGTTGCATCTGCAGGTCCTGCCGCCGCCGCTGCTGCTCGCGCAGATGCATGGCTCGCTTGCGCGCTTGTCGGCCGCGCACCAGCGCCTGCGCGCGCAGCACGCCGCGCCGCGCGCGCACGAAGCGCGCCCGCTGCCGCCGCCCGCGCCAGAACGCCTGGATCTTGACGGCTGACGTGCGCATTGCGTTGTAGCGCTTTCTGGAATTGGGAGGAGAATAGGTTAGTTCAATTGCAGCAAAAAGGAAGTCGAGGAACTTGAAAGAGACATTAACATATTCGCTTTTCGCTACATACGGGTTTTCCCGTGTTATCGGCTACGCTCGTAGCTCGCGCTGGTACTGAATGTGTTAAAGGAAAGTCAACATCGTGTCGTATCGAACTGACACGGAGAGACCAGAGGTTAGGTACCTACATGGAAATACTTCATCGACAAAATCTCAGCTCTTAAATAAGTTTACATATTAGCTTATCAGCGCGCGCAAGCTCTAGCGCTCGGTGTAGCGCCTCTCGTAGGAACACACGCGCTGCGCCGAGCTGGTAGTCTCGGCACCACCTTAAACTTGTTATGTTCGTACCTAGCGAGGAATCCACGGGCGCGAGCCTGCAGCGCGGTGGCATTAGCAACAGCGCGCAGCTTATCAGCGCGCGCACATTCTAGCGCTCGGTGTAGCGCCTCTAGTAGAAACACACGCGCTGCGCCGAGCTGGTAATCCGCACCACCTTTTAAACTTGTTATGATCGTACCTAGCGAGGAATCCACAGGCGCGAGCCTGCAGCGCGGTGGCAGCAGCGCGCAGCTTGTCTGCGCGCGCACGTTCTAGCGCTCGGTGTAGCGCCTCTAGTAGAAACACACGCGCTGCGCCGAGCTGGTAATCCGCACCACCTTTTAAACTTGTTATGATCGTACCTAGCGAGGAATCCACAGGCGCGAGCCTGCAGCGCGGTGGCAGCAGCGCGCAGCTTGTCTGCGCGCGCACGTTCTAGCGCTCGGTGTAGCGCCTCTAGTAGAAACACACGCGCTGCGCCGAGCTGGTAATCCGCACCACCTTTTAAACTTGTTATGATCGTACGTAGCGAGGAATCCACGGGCGCGAGCCTGCAGCGCGGTGGCAGCAGCGCGCAGCTTGTCTGCGCGCGCACGTTCTAGCGCTCGGTGTAGCGCCTCTCGTAGGAACACACGCGCTGCGCCGAGCTGGTAGTCTCGGCACCATCTTAAACTTGTTATGTTCGTACCTAGCGAGGAATCCACGGGCGCGAGCCTGCAGCGCGGTGGCATTAGCAACAGCGCGCAGCTTATCAGCGCGCGCACGTTCTAGCGCTCGGTGTAGCGCCTCTAGTAGAAACACACGCGCTGCGCCGAGCTGGTAATCCGCACCACCTTTTAAACTTGTTATGATCGTACCTAGCGAGGAATCCACGGGCGCGAGCCTGCAGCGCGGTGGCAGCAGCGCGCAGCTTGTCTGCGCGCGCACGCTCTAGCGCTCGGTGTAGCGCCTCTCGTAGGAACACGCGCGCTGCGCCGAGCTGGTAGTCCGCACCACCTGGAATATTAAGGTGACATATGAGTATCATTGTCTCATAAAATATCACTAAAGTACAATACACTTTATTGTACACCTTAGAGCTGTTTCCCACTGACGTCCAGTTTTTTGCGGGTACGGTTTTTTGCAGGATCCCGTTTTAGTAGTATAGGTGCTAATATAGTAACTTTCACACGAGGATTCTGTTTGCGGGATCCTGCATGCATACTACAGAAAACTGAAAGCTGCAAAAAACCGTACCCGCAAAAACTGGACGTCAGTGGGAAACAGAACTGAAGATTCTAGAAATATTATATGTGGTATTATCTATGAAAAGGGACCTTATTGTCGATGGCGCTTACGACACTAACATCGATGAGCACTAAACGTAGTAGTTTAAAATTGGTGATTCTGGCCCATTTTAGTTATTTTGATTTCCAATTTAGCAATTAAGTTTCTTTGATTACTGGAACATTCAATGTTGCTGTCTATCCAATGCGGAGGTCAATTTATGTTATGTGACGCTGATGAACTGATCAGTCATCGGGTTTAAGGTCCCTTTGTAGTTTTTTATAAATAACTCGTATACGGTGACTTGTAGCAATAAATGTTCTGACACATAAGTAATCTACATCAAATTGTCTACATTAAGGCGCGGTGTGTAGTAAAATGCACTTTTTTGTCACCATATTTACAGACTTTTACAAGGATTTCAAGCATTATTTTCTAGTATGTATAACTTCAGTCCTTGAACTACGTTATTGCTTGTCAGAAACACGACGGCTCATTATTTTCTCGATAGAATATTAAGTTGAAAACATGCCTAACACTGTCTTTATTTCCTTATGTTAGAAGTACTAGGACGAAAATGTATATGAAACTTACTTCAGTCGATAGCTTTTAAGTAAATCTTCATTATTGCTTGTCCTTTTATCGCTACGTTAATTTTTTCATTCATCATTTGATGAATTCAACATTTTGCCTACTAAATTACACCCTACGCGGCAATACCTTGCGCCTATTCCTCACGCCAGTACGCCCGTGACCACTGTCAGCGTCGGACCTGTGCTAGTTTAGCGGACGTTTCATAAAATGGGTAATCACAGTATAAATATGCAAATATGTTATACACACAATGTTTTTCAACATACTTACGAAGAAAAGCAAAATAATTCTTAAATACGGTGACATTTCAGACATTCGTCCGTCATATTGTCATTTTATAACAAGTTGGGCAGCAAAGGCACACACCCATCTAACCAATCCGGAATTCAGTCACGATTGATAAATTGTGTAAACATATTTTAAAAGGCTATAAAATTAATCAAATTGAATAATTTAGACTGGTCACATTTTTGTAAAAATCGATTTCTACTGGCAAAACATATTACTTTTTGGCAACCGAGTTTTTTAACCTAATTAGACCCCGCTGAATCCGGTTGCTTGATCGAATTCTTGACTGGAAGTGAGATATGTGATATTAAAGGTCCCTTTTTTTAGTTTTTTAGTAAATAACTCGTAAACGGTGGCCAATATAAAAAAAATGAACTAATAATCTACACAAAATTTTCAATAAAAAAGATTCAGTACATTTTTAGCAGGGATCAATATTTAAAAAGATAATAAAGAGGGAAAGTTAATTATAATAAATTCTAAGGTTCCTTGTTTTTATTTTTTCGTTAATAATTTGAAAAGTATGACTCATAGCAAAAACAAATCTTACACATAAATCATCATCATCATCATCATCTCAGCCATAAGACGTCCACTGCTGAACATAGGCCTCCCCCTTGGACCTCCATACGTGCCGGTTGGAAGCGACCCGCATCCAGCGTCTTCCGGCGACCTTAACAAGATCGTCTGTCCATCTTGTGGGTGGACGTCCTACGCTGCGCTTGCTAGTCCGTGGTCTCTACTCGAGCACATTTCGACCCCATCGGCCATCTTCTCTGCGTGCAATGTGGCCTGCCCATTGCCACTTCAGCTTGCTAATCCGGTGGGCTATGTCGGTGACTTTAGTTCGTCTACGGATCTCCTCATTTCTGATTCGATCACGTAGAGAAACTCCGAGCATAGCCCTCTCCATAGCTCGTTGAGCGACTTTGAGTTTTGAGATGAGGCCGATAGTGAAAGACCACGTTTCGGAGCCGTAAGTCATCACTGGTAACACACATTGATTAAAGACTTTCGTCTTGAGGCACTGAGGTATGTCGGACGAAAAGACATTACGTAGTTTCCCGAACGCTGCCCAACCGAGTTGGATTCGGCGGTTGACCTCTTTCTCGAAGTTGGACCTACCTAATTGGACTACTTGTCCTAGGTAGATGTACGAGTCAACAACTTCGAGTACCGAGTTCCCAACAGAGACTGGGATGGGCACAACATTGGCATTTGACATAAGTTTCGTCTTGTCCATGTTCATTTTCAAGCCCACCCGTTGTGAAACTCGGTTGAGGTCATCGAGCATCATGCTGAGTTCCTCCATCGACTTTGCCATGACTACGATATCGTCGGCAAACCGAAGGTGAGTGATGTATTCGCCGTTAATGTTGATGCCAAGTCTTTCCCATTCCAGGAGCTTGAAGGCGTCTTCCATTACGGCAGTAAACAGTTTCGGAGAGATAACGTCTCCCTGCCTTACGCCTCTTTGCAATGGAATCGCCCTCGTGCTCTGCTCCTGTACTCGGACCGACATGGTGGCGTTATTATACAAACACTTCAACACTTCGATGTACCGATGGTCAATATGGCATCGCTGAAGAGACTCAAGCACCGCCCATGTTTCCACCGAATCGAAGGCTTTCTCATAGTCCACAAACGCTAAGCATAATGGCAAGTTATACTCTTCGGTCTTCTGTATAACTTGCCGCAGCGTATGGATGTGGTCTATGGTACTATAGCCTTTTCGGAAACCGGCTTGTTCGGGAGGCTGGAAGTCATCAAGTCTGTGTTCGAGACGGTTCGTGATGGGATCTATATCTGAATCCCTAAAGTCTTTTCTCCTATCTTTGCATTCCCTAATATTGTTTGTCATAATGATCAGTTGTCCTAACACTAAAAACCCTAATTTTGGTTTCCCTAATTATTGATTTCTTATCCTAATGTCATTAAGCATATTTTCTTTTTTGCGAGGGTCGCAGTTCTAACCCTAACCTAACCCACTTTTGTGGCAGCAAGTTCTAAAACCTAACCATTTTTCAGAACCTTACATTATGGAAAATAATCGTTATGACAATTGATCGTTAGGGCATGTGCCCATTAGGACAAACCAGTTAGGGCAAGTGACTTTAGGACAAACGTTGTTAGGGATTCAGAATGACACCCTTCGTGATGACCCTTGAAAACACCTTATAGACATGGCTCAGAAGCGTGATGGGTCTGTAGTTCTTCAATAGGTTGTTATCACCTTTTTTGAAGAACAGCACCACCTCGCCTCTATTCCATGTTTCAGGCGTTATGCCCTCGGACAAGGCGGAATTAAAGAGCTTCTGGAGGACTTTAAGTACCGGTGTTCCACCCGCTCTCAGAAGCTCTGAAGTGATTTCGTCTTTGCCCGGCGCCTTGTTGTTCTTAAGCTGCTTCAGGGCCATCCTAATCTCGTACAGACTGATGTCCAGGATATCTTCGGTATAATGTCGGGACAGCTTGGCTCTTGGATCTCCTACCAAGCTGTCAACGGGCTTTGCGATCGAAGTGTATAACTGTCCATAGAACCTCTCGATCTCACCTAAAACCTCCGCTTTGCTCGACGCTATGCTGCCATCTTCCCGTTTCAGCTTTGTCAGCTGGCTTTGCCCAATAGACCCTTGCTTTGCTTGCGTTGCTTTGTCCTTTGCGAACACTTTGGAGCCTTGGTTTCGCTCAATAGTCTCTTTAATACGGTTAGTATTAAAGAGACGCAAGATCATGTCGCAAGGACTTAGATATACGTCTATTGAGCTGCCTATATTACTCCGCGTCATCGGGAGACTGCAACTGTAGCGAGCGTCGTTCAGCCATGAGGTTTAAGGTTTGCTCGGTCAATTTCTGAGGTCTATCTTTACGGCGGGGTCTAAAAAACTTAGACCCTACTGTGTGGACAGTTTCCACTAGCCCGTCGTTGATTTCGTCCACTGAAGCCAAGTTCTCTAGGCAAGCAAAGCGGTTAGAGAGCTCGAGTTGAAAGCTTTCGGGGTTTTGAACATGGGCTCGAGTAGGTCGGAGCGTAGACTTAATCAGGCTGGACCTTTCAAGTTTAATATTGATATTCAGTGTGCCTCTTACGATTCGGTGATCACTACCGGTCTTTACCCTGTTGATCACACATAAATAATAAACATAAAATTTCCTACATGAAACATGAAGAACACTTTTCGCTAGGATCAATATTTAAAAAGACAAAGCAGCCGGTAAGTTAATTACAATCAATTTTAAAGTCCCTTTTTAGTTTTTTGTAAATAACTCGTAAACGGTGTCCCATAGCAAAATAGGTTTTATGAATAAATAATCTACATAAAATTTCCTGCAAAAAACATCTGAACACTTTTCTCTAGGATCAATATTTAAAACGATATTAAAGGAAGAAAGTTCATTACAATCAATTCACATGTCACTTTTTTTAGTTTTTAGGGTCCCGCCTCAAAAGGAAAAAACGGAACCCTTATAGGATCACTCGTGCGACTGTCTGTCTGTCTGTCCGTCTGTCACAGCCCATTTTCTTCAAAAGTACTGGACCAATTAAGTTGAAATTTGGTACACACATGTAAATTCGTGACCCAAAGACGGACATCTTACGTAAACAAATGAATTTTAAACATGGAGGCCACTTTTTAGCCAAGGGGGGTTAGTTAACATTAAGAACCTATTTTGCTATGGGCCACCGTTTACGAGTCATTTACGAAAAACTTAAAATAGGGACCTGGAAATTGATTATAATTAACTTACCCCCTTTAATACCTCATTAAATATTGATCGTAGCGAAAAAATGTACAAAACCTTTTTTGTGGACAATTTTATGTTCAATATTTATGTATAATATTTTTTGCAACTGCCCCCGTTGCAACCGTTTACGAGTTATTTACGAAAAAAAAAGCGACCTGTGAACTGATTGTGATTAACTTTCTTCCTTTAATATCGTTTTAAATATTGATCCTAGAGAAAAGTGTTCAGATGTTTTTTGCAGAAAATTTTATGGAGATTATTTATTCATAAAAACCTATTGTGCTATGGGACACCGTTTACGAGTTATTTACAAAAAACTAAAAAGGGACTTTAAAATTGATTATAATTGACTTACCGGATGCTTTGTCTTTTTAAATATTGATCCTAGCGAAAAGTGTTCTACATGTTTCTTGTAGGAAATTTTATGTTTATTATTTGTGTAAAATTTGTTTTTGCTATGAGTCATACTTTTCAAATTATTAACGAAAAAATAAAAACAAGGAACCTTAGAATTTATTATAATTAACTTTCCCTCTTTATTATCTTTTTAAATATTGATCCCTGCTAAAAATGTACTAAATCTTTTTTTATTGAAAATGTTGTGTCGATTATTAACGTTTAACAATTTTTTTATATTGGCCACCGTTTACGAGTTATTTACGAAAAACTAAAAAAAGAGACCTTCAAAAAGTGATTATAATTAACTTTCCCGCCTTAATATCTCTTTGAATATTGATCCTAGCGAAAAATTGTACGGAATCTTTCTTGTAGGCAATTTTATGCTAATTACTTATGTTTAAGAAAATTTTTGCTATGCGCCACCGTTTAAGAGTTATTTACGAAAAACTAAAAAAAAGGGACCTTTAATATCAACTATCTCACTTCCAGTCAAGAATTCGATCAATCAACCGGCAATTTCGGATTCAGCGGGGTCTAATTAGGTTAAAAAACCCGGTTGCCAAAAAATAATATGTTTTGCCAGTCGAAATCGATTTTTACAAAAACATGATCAGTCAAGTATACACTCATATTGTATACATATAATTAATAATTATTTAGGTACACTCACCGACCTCACCGTCTTACCTACCATTTTTAGGGTTCCCTACCCAAAGGGTAAAACGGAACCCTATTAGTAAGACTCCGCTGTCCGTCCGTTCGTCCGTCCGTCTGTCAGCAGGCTGTATCTCACGAACCGTGATAGCTAGACAGTTGAAATTTTCACAAATGATGTATTTCTGTTGCCGCTATAACAACAAATACTAAAAAGTACGGAACCCTCGGTGGGCTCAGTGGGCGAGTCCGACTCGCGCTTGTCCGGTTTTTAATTTCATTAAGTACTCATCAAAATTCGAATTTACTAATAAATCTTTTTCAATATTAATTGCCGAACTAAAAATCTCGGAACTGACGATTCAGAATACCGATGTCGTCAGAATAAGGACGTAGACGTGCTGCGCGGGAATGGTGCGGTGCGCCGCGCGGGGCGCCCGCCTGCCCGTTCTACCACTCGTCTGCTTCACCCCCTTGAAAACGTAAAACTCGAGTATAAGAGCGCCTTAAATATTCTATACACTTTTTCACTAGGATCAATCTTCTTCTCCTTCAACCTAGCGTTTTAGCTAAGCGTCCGGTCTTCAGCATCCTCTGGTGTGAGTAGATTTTAAGTAGATTACTTATGTATCAGAACATTTTTTGGTACAGGCCACCGTTTACGAGTTATTTACAAAAAATATTAACAATTGATCATATTGAACTTTTTACCTTAAATATTTTTTTAAATACTGATCCTAGCGAAAAAGTGTATAGAATATTTAATGTAGACAATTTTACGCAGATTACTTATGTATCAGAACATTTTTGCTACAGGTCACCGTTTACGAGTTATTTATAAAAAACTACAAAGAGACCTTTAAACCCGATGACTGATAAGTTCATCAGCGTCACATAACATAAATTGACCTCCGCATTGGATAGACAGCAACATTGAATGTTCCAGTAATCAAAGAAACTTAATTGCTAAATTGGAACTCAAAATAACTAAAATGGGCCAGAATCCCCAATTTTAAACTACTACGTTTTGTGCTCATCGATGTTAGTGTCGTAAGCGCCATCGACAATAAGGTCCCTTTTCATAGATAATACCACATATTAACTTAGAAAGAATATTATCGTTCTCTCATAACATGTTTCAGAAGCGAGAGCAGACGCAATAGATTATTATTTATTAGGAAGGAGGATACATTATTGATGTATCATTAAGGGATGATCTTCTAAACGAATATTAACAATGCTTGTTAGTTAATGTCCACGAAGGCCGTTTAGTTTTCTGTAGGTATCCAACAGTTACCTATATTAGGGGCAATCATTATATTTGCGAATATTCTGACAAGAAACAAGATATCACACGCAAGGAAGCTACGAAAGGAATGCCAATTTGCTCCTCATAAAAATACTCTACTATTGAATATTAATATAAACACATTATCCGCCGCTCGATAAATTTTACGATCATTTTCTAACACGATAACTCACCAGTTCCTCTCGGTGTTGAATTGTTGATATTATTGAAACGCAATAAATCCGTATCGAGTCTGAGGATCTTGCTTAGAAACGATACAAACGCGAGGCGGCTCAAAAAAGCATATTTTCAATGAATTTTAATTGCAACAAATACGTAGCCGAGCGGAACCCCTCCCCGCTATCTGACAGCTTGAAGTCTTAATGGAGCACTTTTCTTTTCACATACCGCCTAGCGAAAGCACGAAAAGTAAAGATTATATTTTAGATCATGATTTACGTTCATTTGTCTCTGTAATCATTTTTAACGCGGCTTTTAATCACGCATTTACACTTTTTTCGGCGTTCAGATGAGTTTCAGGACCTTTGAACAAGATAATAAGTACCTACTTTTTAAGACAGTAGGTTTTTTTTATAACACATTTTCGTCACTTGATTTTGAACACTTCAGGATTCTTTCACAAGGAAATAGTTTAAAGCATTGGACAACGATACGCGAATGTGAACAGGCCGTGACTGAACCAAACTGCTTCGATCAATTAGTAGAAAGTGGATAATCAGCTGGTTTCAAAACTCGTTGTGAAGGATTGATGTGCACATTACTTACATTTATAGCATGCCTATTAACACGTGGGCACATCTAGATAGACGCGATCTTTGATTTATTTACGAGTAATAAACAAAGCCGTTCCTTATGGTTTACTAACAACATCCGCCATTAAATAAATTGCGAACTTAAGTGGGCATTAAAAATTACATTAGAAATATTCATTATTACAGCATTATGAATAAAACAAAATATATATTTTTTTAGTTCCCAAAAAACTGAACTAACTAACTACTTTCTTAAGATGTTATACTTAGGGTAGTAGTAGTAGTTTACATGTGACATTGCGAGCGTAAAATACCTATGTGCCCAAAAGTTATATATCAATATTACTTCCACAAACTAATAGGTACCCACTTAAAAGAATCCTGCATACAAATCATACAAACAGATAGATGCGGTCGCTGACTTTATAAGTCACATACTTATGCGAACAATTACTTATGCAAAGGTTTTTTCGTAGATTCAGTTTTACCAATTTTGTAGCAACACATGAGCTTTAGAATGCGATGCTCATTATGCGAGTTGCAAAAGACAATGATTGTGCTCATTACACACAATAACAGCAGTGGGCGGATCAATTTGGTTGCAATACAACACGCAGCCTGCCGCCTACTGCAGTCCTTTACTTTTCGAAAAGATAATAACTACTTGTAGCTGCTGACATCGATCATGAGAGCTATGGTATTTAACTATTTAGCTTTACTGCCGGCCTAGCCAAGGTGACAATCGCTAACGCTTCGACAACGAAACGCTTTGTCTCTCTATCACTCTTCCATATTAGTGCGACAGTGAAACGCAACGGGTTTCGTTCGCTACGGAGCGTACGATTGGCATGTTGGCGACGGGGTCTGGTAGCATTACGAAACAGCGAGCGTTTCTAGTTGGCTAAGGTCTAACACCTAAACAGGTATTTAATACATAGTACCTATAGTAATTTTATGGTAGATGTCGTTAGGTGCCTCCCTGATGAAAGTGTCCGCTATCACCCTCTATCAAGTTGGCTTCGAGGAGCGGTAGGCAAGAGGCTGCCACGAACATAGAAATTACGTTATCTGCCTTTCTATAGCTAGAATATGTTAGAACGATCTAATAGTTAATAAATAAGAAAACTGATTGTCACGGCTCTTTAGATGCTTTCGGGGGTAGGCACTTAAATCAAGCAATAATCTGAGTTGCAAAAAATATCTCATGACTTCTATGATATAGAATTGCAATGAAAAACAGTTAATTGTGACTCAAAGAGATGTGTCTCTCGTTACGCATGTTAGATTATTAAAATGGAAACATACCAGCGCCGGTGGGTGGCATCTCGGCGAGTATGGAGTTGCATATCTCTCGATACGGCGTAGAGCGGGCCGGAGTTGACTTCAGCAAATACCTGGAACAGCATTTATGGTATTAACATACCGCTTGGAACATCCGTCAGGCATAGCACTCATTCTTGTGGTATTACGCAGGTTACGCTAGGTATAGAAATGACATAACATGTGTAATCATCAATACATTCTGAAGCAAGTTTATGTGAAGATATCCATTGATTTGTTCAAAATTTAATTTTATATCATTATGCTCTGATTCTTCATCAAACATCAACATTTATTCAGCAAATAGTGCACAAGGGCACTTTTACACGTCAACATGGAATTTACATACAAGCAAAATAAACACATCAAAAATTATAAAAGACATCTAACCGCAAATATCATTTCAAACTAAAGTATTCAGATTTCTGTTGGACCCTAGAGGACGCCTTGAACGATTTTGGAAACGTATGGCGACTGTGCTAATTTACGCTTCCTCGTGTTCCTTTGTGTAAACATGTCTTCAGGTGAGACTACAGTCAGTTGCTTGACAACAATAAAAGACTTCAAGACATGGGCACGAGACACTCACCGATATCTATCAACGAAGTTCTGGAACGGTATCCTAATCGGGTATCCGGTCTGCCGGATCTTGATGGTGTCCAGCATGCCGGTGTACCGCAGTTGGGCCAGCACGCAGGGCATGTCGAACTTCATGGGCGACTTGTCGGTGTTGGGCTTGATGCAGCGCACGAACCAGGGGTTGCAGCGCGACATGGAGTCCAGCAGCTGGTGCAGGCTGTCGGAGAACCTGGAGGGGATGAGATGAAGGTTAAGATTAATCGTTGCGAAGGCGGAGATTTCACCAGTGTGCTGCACTGTGCGGCACAAGCATTTTTGTACTGATTATGCTTGTGCTGTACAGAGCCGCACACTGGTGGAATCCCGCCTTTATGCACAGTTTTCTGTAAGCGATCCTTGATGATCTGATTCATAAAACATCTCGCATGAAACTATGCCAGTAGCCAGTTAGCTATTTAATAAATTAAAATAGTTATTTACGATACAAGTGCGGAAAAGACGAAATTCGAAACGAGTGGTGATAAATTAAAACACGACCGAAGGGAGTGTTTTAAATCGACACGAGTTGCGAATTACCTATTCGCACGTGTATCGTACCTACAACGTTTTACAGTACATATGGCCCTTTAAACTTTTGATATACGCACGGAAAGTAGGACCATTATGTATTATGTACTGTAAAGGTCTTGTAAAGGGTACTTAGGATACAACAAATAAAAACGCCAACACATAGTCGACTTTTGGCAGTCATACTTATCACTAATAGATGTGATAATTGGCTTCTTGCGATTAACCGGGCAGGTGCAGGGCTTTGAGGACAGGCCAGAGAGGGTTTGGCGCCATACACCCGCAATTTATGGAAGGCGCGCTCATCTCTCACGGAAGCAGAGCAGCTAGCATTCATACAGATCTATTTGACTTCTACTGACCTTGCAGCGACAGTAGGCGTCCTTGGTTTCATGGTGACGAAGCGGCCATTGGCCCCACGTGGAAGTGTTTTATTCGCATCATGCTGCGCCCGCAGCTGCGCGCTCATCTCAGCCACCAAAGGAACTTCGCTGGAGCAAAGTAGCTCCAGCACATCGCCGCGCAACGCGTCTCGGTTCTTATCGAGGAACCCTTCTACGTTGTACCACACTTGGCCGGCATAATGCTTCACCTGTACGAAACAATTGACTGATTAAGATTTGATACACTACGAATATAATACATTTTATAAAATGGTTACCTAATGTTTATAAACAGCTTTGGTCGATTGTTAAGAACAGATTGCTCGAAATTGACGAGTGATGACATAAGAATTATAAACATTATTCAAACCATCGTGAGACACAGACATATTAAAAGCCGAGTCATCGGGCGCGGTGGGTTGCGGCCGGCAGTCTGCGCCGATCCGTCAACGCAAACTCCTGATGACACTCCTCGGTACGGAGTGAAACATGTCGAGCGTTTTTTAACTTAAAATACGTGAGTGACCCGTTTTTAATATATTTAATACGTTATCCAAAATTACACAACGTGATGACATTCGCCGTTTACTCTCAAACAAATCATCGAAACTATTCTAAACTAAACTACTTAATTACAAATTGGTATATTTGCAATGCGTATCATAATTCTAATTTCTAATTTACTCTCATTCATGTAAATGAATCTCAACTTTATGTTACTGAGGTTTTTAGTGATAAATCGTAAATTGTACCATTAACGCAATGAAACTGGTTAGAAGAATAGTTGGTTATAAGCGACTTACACCAAATTCACTCGCTCCCAGTCTGGGTCTCGAATACAGTTCGTTGAGAGCGTGATTGTAATGGCACTTCTCCAGGAAGGACGCGTCGGACGCGCGCGGGAAATTGCTCTCGTCGTCCAACAGGTGCAGGATACCCACTGGCTTTTTGCTCAGGAGCTGGATCACTGCAAACCCAATCAAACATTGACATAGATATATAATGAGGCATGACATGGGCCAGTACAGCGGTGTGACACCGGTACAACGCGATTGGTTGAGGAGTTCGCATTACGCGCGCGATTGGTTGATGAGTTCGCATCACGCGCGCTATTGGTCGCAACTAGTTGCGTTACGGCCTGGCCACGACATTGGTCTAAGGCGATCGGCGGCGGCGACCGGCGGTAAGTCGCAAAAACAATAACCCGGCGACGCATAATGCATGCCACGAGCCTTGTCGCCGAGCGGCAACGCGCGCGGCGTGCACCGGGCGACCGGCGGCGGCGGCGAGCGGGGCGGCGCGCGACTCGAACATTAGTATCGGGCAGCGCGGGCGATGCCACGACTTTAGAGCGGCGCGACCGGCCTAGGCGGCGAGACGGAACGAGCGGTGGCGTGCGGAACAAAACATTTTGTTTTTTTATCGAGCGACATGAACACGGAAGCGTTTATTATTGAAATTTTAAATGTACTTTCGCGTATTTAATTATGTTGTAACGTCTCCACACTCATTCTTGTGTACTCGTGTTTTTTTGGGTGCTTTCTATACACAATATAATATAAAATACTAAACTAGATGTAAATAAATTTCTCGTCCTGTATTTAGCCCATGCACCCATTGACAAACAATTAAATATATTCTAGGCACTGAAGTGCCACTTTTGAAAAAAAAAACATGTTTTAAATACGTCTACGTCCCAGCCGCTTCTAGTCGCTGCCGCCGCTACTGAAAGTACGTGGCATGCCTGGCGGTCGCTCGCGGTTGCCGCGCCGCCAGCCGCCCCGCCAGTCGCCTTAGACCAATGTCGTGGCCAGGCCGTTAGACTGCACGATTGGCTGGAATTCGTGAGTCACACCGCTAAACTAGTACCATTTTTAGTGCCCGTAAGGCCAGTCCATAGATATATACGTTAATGCAACCAAAATCAGAACATATCCGTATAGAATTAAAGCACAAATCAGAGAAACAACACCTACCCGGAGAGTTATCATTCCACGCGAGATTTGACCACTCCAACCTCTCTTTCTGATACTCTTGTTGCTCCAATTTGAAAATGTGTTTGTTGAAATAGTGCTGCAGCGTTTCGTTCGCAAAGTTTATGCATAATTGCTCGAATGAGTTCTCTTCCAGGTCTTCGAAGCCGAAGATATCGAGGAGAGATATTCTGTGCGCGTCGTGTAGACCCGCTCGGTGTACGATCGAGTTGATTCGAAGGACCAACCAGTTGAATAATGATGAGTATAGTGCTTTAGCGAATGCGTCTCTGGCGTCTAAAGCTTGATCGATTGGTAAAGGCGACCTCATGCGCTCGGCGCGGGCCGCTGTCACTCGGGTGGTCAGAGCTCTGCCCATTGCTTCCGCGGGGACCTTCAGAAGATGTGCCGCCCAACGCACCTCAGCCCCACCACCTAACTGTACACCTTCTTGGCCATGTCGAAGCTGTCTTCTATGAAAATAAACATTTCCTAAGTGAAGAACAGCTGCTAATACTCTGATAATGTCTTCTCGTTCGGCGTCTCCAATGCCGAGCACTTGCATGGCACCACAAAGAGCGGACCAGTCGGCACCCGCGCCTGCTCCGCCTGAATCGCCTCCTTGATTCAAATAAAAATAATGCTCGGCAGATAGAAGACCCCTAGCTTTCCTTTGCTCCTCGTCTAAACCAGCGAGTAGCTCGTAAAATACATGATAATTTCTTTCTCCTGGGGACTGCGTGACTATTCTCGACTTCTCAAGTAGATAATGTGCTACTCGCGCGCCGGCCAGCGCGCCATCTTTGAAATACAGTTCTAGAAGTTTCCCGAATCGACTAGAATTGTGATTTTTTGGTGTTCTAGCGTTTCCGAAGGCCTCTAGCAGCGGTGCTGCCTCGAGAATCTGCTCGGAGACGGGCGCTCGGCCTGGTGGAGCAGGGGCGACTGCAGCCAAGAACTGTACTGCTAGTTTGGTGGATTCCGTCTTGCCCGCGCCGGACTCGCCGGAGATGAGAATGGCCTGCGGGTGCGGCAGAGATGCGCGCGCAGCCGCGGCTATGGCAAACAGGTGTGGGGGGAGATCGCCCAGGGCTTCCGCTGCGTGGTACCTGGAAACAACGAGCAATTATACAACACAGTTATGAATCATGGAATAAATACGAGCATGAGAAAGAAAAAGTCAAATTCTCAGTTATTGTGCGTAAATATTTTGTTAGTCCTCACCTCCTCGCAGTCTGCAGTCCATACAGCGCATCCACGGGCCGGTACGGGTTGACGGCCACCAGTATGGAGCCGGCGTAAGTGTAGATGAGCCCCTGCTCGTAACGCAGCTTGAGGTTCCAGAGCAGCGCGGCCTCGTGCAGGTCGTGGAGGCGCGTCATGTCCTCCACGCCGGTGGGGCCGAGCTCCTCGCGCGGCCATACCGGGTCGCCCTCTTCGTCGCCGGTGCCCATTTGGAGGGCAAAGGTTTGGGGCTGTGAAGAAAAGGTATACGTTAGACTTAGAAAGAAAGTTCGTTTATGAGTAGTTGTATAAGTAGTATAGGTCAATCGGAACAAAAAATAACATTTATTTGTCAGACTGAGCAGTTTCGGTATTGGGGTTTAAGACGGCACCGTTGAAACCTTAGCCTGTTTTTGAGTTAGGTAACTTGTTCCGAAAGAATCATGCACAACGAAGACCATGGCCACACGTATTTAACTCAAGCGTGCATTATTATCAAATGCTTTAAAACAATTGAAGTGTCAATTCGTATAACATTCCGTTTTGAAATTTCGTCGTAATTTTGTATGGCTACAAGCCGGCAGTAGAAAATATACGCGAAAACTAGTTTTACTTAACTGTTTCGCAACTGGCATGAATTAAGATAAAACCGCACATAAAGAAGCCATGGGAACTAGAATTTTAATTTTCGTATGATAGCATCTTCCCATCCCAAGTTATGTAAAGAATGCCAATTCTAATCATCCAAGACGACTGTGAAAGTCATCAAAATATTAATTGAACCAGATTTATTACGACGCTTCACTTTCGATCATTGTGCAAGTTTAAATTAAATTAAATGCGTTACAATTTCCTACTGGCTTACTTCCAAGGAGTAAGTTACCAAACGGCATAAAAGTGCAACCAGACGTAAAATCACGCTCGCAGGCTGTAAAGCATAACTGTGACATAATATAATGAATGCTGCACAATTGTATCAGCCATCTTTCGTGACCCGGCCATTTCGCTTTCAAGCTTATTCAAATTACGCGATATTCACCGTCGGTTTGATTCGCACCTTCGGCGAGCGCTTGCGTGCTTGCGACGTAATGAATTGGACAGCTGGCTGACAGCCGGCGGAAAGTGTGTCGTGGTACAGGCTTGCAAATTGCTTAGTCGCATATTAGATTACGTTGCGTTGTCGTGGTCGAGTAGGCTTTAATAATGAGCCGGCCAGCATTACCGCGGTACAGTTAAGTGACCTTCGTACTATCGACGGCTAAGTTAATGATACAAATAAATGCATTAAATGATTCATTGCGATCGTAATGTTAACGATTTATGATGCCCCAGGTGATTCTAACTAGATTCTTGAATTTAGCTATGTTGATGACCTCGATTAGACAGGTCTTGTTTCTGGATATCATGCACATTACGGTAGATTCTGTAGAAAGACGCCGTCGAGCTGGCTAATAAAATAATCTAGGTATGCAAGTGGAATCTTTCTGCTAATAATTAAATTGTACTTTATGTAGATAGCTAATGATAAAGCTATTTTTTGCAGATGTAAGAAATTAAACTACTAAGCAAGGTGCAATGTAATTATTCTTATCATTCATAAACAGAGCAAACGACATACATTTAGATATGTAGTCCCTATATTATACATATTTAAGCAAATAGGGCCAAGTCAAGGCTGCCCTAGACAAAATAACTATTCACAGAAATTGCATTCGCACTGCAATCTGCAAGACGCACCTATTGTTTAACTAGAACAAGGCCATAAACAATGTAGTGTTAACAGTTTTGAATGTAGTGTTAATAAATCTAATTACATTTCGCACTAGTACATCCAGGCACAGATCCCTCAGCCCGCGCACCGCCGTGGGCCGCCGGCGATGCCGGCTCGGCGCGCTTGGCAGCCTGGCGCTTGCCGACCTTGGCATTGTTGGCATTTTCGCGCTCGGTGCCACCGGCGCGCTATGCCGGTTCAGCTGCCGGCGTGAGATACGCGGTAGCTGGCATGTTGAGTCGCAAGAGGTGCACGAGAGAGAGCCGCAGGATTCGGGAGAGCTGCGCGGCGTTGGAGCGAAGCGAACACGCATGGGCTAACGTTACAGGTCACTCGAAATCGTAAGATAGGTTCACTTTTCACATTCTTTAGTATTACTTGGTTGGGTTGCAGTATCCCATAAGTGCATGTACGGTAAACGTGAAAGACGCCGTATGAAATTATGACAGGGCCGAATAGGTACTCAAAAGGTTTGTAGGTTCGGTTTGCGTCATCCTATACACTACAATCTTGAACACATTTCACGGCACATTCTTTAGTTAGTCAATCCTTGGTAAGACTTCAATGCCCCCAAACACATAGGTCATGGCTAAACGCGCTATCTGGTAAAGCGGAACACTCTAAAATCGAAGGTTTGCGGTCTATTGTCGTCGAATTCTGCACATTTTTGAACACACACAGCACATTCTTAGTAAATGAAGTTCACAAGTGGCCCGTTTGGAGGCTGGTTACAGAACTGTTAGCTCGGAGGAGTAACGGGCCCGCCGTCGGACCAGTCGGGGGTAGCTCGGCGTTAGATGGACGTGGACTACCTATATGCGTTTACTACGTAAACCGGTGGCTTTCATCAACGGAATGTTGATTGTAGTTTTATTAGATCGTTGACTACCAGATTGGGATTGGGGCAATGTTGTCTTTAATCTATGAGGAGTAGTAGCTTACCTATTATAAATTGACTGGACGACGATGCGGTAGAGAAATGACGAGTACTTAAGATATAAAAAAAGCTATATTTACATTCAAATATCCACCTAAATTACCTACTTCACACAACAAATATTTAATTACCCAAACGGGTCTACCGCGATATAATTTCATTGTTTTTACCTTTAATTCCGACGTTTCAGCTGAGTTGCACCAGCTGTGGTCACGGGAAGACACAACAAGATCTTAGAGTTACCTACACTCTTTGTTTATCTTGGTATAGATAGATATTTTATGATAACTATCTACTTTTTCAAAAACAACTGTTCAAGTACAAGACTGCAGCGTCCGTAGTTTAGGTACTAGTGTCGAACATGTTTAAGCAATTCGGATTACGAAAAACTTGAACCTGCTGTGGTTGAACTCAACAGCTAAATGACCCTGGCGATTACCATCTAAACTCACATCGTTAATTATTAACAATGTGTCGACGCCTTTTCGAATCATCACTAACATTAATCAAATAACTGAGTGCCATCAAAATCTTAATGAATGTGTGTTAAAGATAAATCGAAACTTAAGATAAAGTCGAAGTATCTCTTGATAAAGCACTCAGCTGTAAATACTAAATGTCATAAAGTTTTAAATGCCTGCATCACAATTTTTTTGATTTACCTAGGTAAGTATATATTTAGTATCTAGGTAGAGTCCGTCTAAGTTCACGTTGCACCGACTTGATTAGAACAACAACAACAACACCTCGGCAAGTGTTGTTGAGGGAAACAAACGAACAAAGAGGACTTGAAGACGTTTTTTGTTCCTTTGTAGCCCTAAGCGATGCAGCGAACAACGGACGGACGGACGGAAAGGCACGCAGCTCAGAATACTAAGTGGCACCACAATGAATCATTAGAGTGTTTGTACAGGCGGACTCCATACCTACATATTTTGTAAGTCATCGACGTCATCGTTCTAATTAGCTCTTTCCTAGTGTACCGGGTATGGCACCTAATATTTATGGTTTGTCTTGTTGAACAGTGTGAATGGCAAACATTGATTGAAATACACATTATGTATTTGCAGATCAGTTTGTTCCCCGCACGCTGTGCGATGCGAGGCTGAAAAGATAGCATGTCTCGATTTTGTAGTATGTCCATCGTCTGCAATCATCAATACTATTGTATCTGTTTTTATACGCCGATTGCGATGCCGGTGTATTGTGGTTATTATTGGATAGCTCTTGTATCAGTAATATTAATGTGGTATCGGAGATTTAATGTATGTATTTGTTTCTTTATTAACCTTGTGAGGCCCTGCGTACAAAATTTATAGGTAAGTACATCTTGCGCTCTGAGGCTCAGAGCGCTGACTCGCTGAGCTGAGCTTAGCCGAGCCGAGGCTAAAGAAAGATTCTGATTTAAATATCGTTTTTATATCTTCTGTTTGTATTTATTATTGGTCTTTGAACCAGCACTTGACAGTCCTAGCAACCTATTTTTTTTTTCGACACCAAATCTCGCCAAAAGAACGATATATATATATATATATTTTTTTTTTTTTTTTGTTAGCCTGATTAAGTGTCCCACTGCTGGGCAAAGGCCTCCCCTCGCTCCCTCCACTCAACCCTGTCATTTGTAGTTTCCCGCCAATCCAGACAAAATACGTATATATATATATAGTATAGTATTTATATATTATATATATCGTTGTCTGAGTACCCACAACACAAGCCTTCTTGAGCTTACCGCGGCGTCTTAGTCAATTTGTGTTAAAATGTCCTATAATATTTATTTATTTTATTTATATATATATATATATATATAATACTAAGTTAGCAATAAAAATCTTGATACTTGACCTACCACCTATAATTTTCCTACTGTAGTCAAATAGCTGATTTAGTAACAAAGTGCCATCTACCTACAGACTGTCATATCATATTGTTCCCGCAAAAAATAAAAAAGGAACAATACGTTCGTACTTTTATCTGATGTGTCAATTGTAACGCATGCCGATAAAAAAGCGATTATCGCAGAGACGGTTGTCACTAACAATGAGCTAGATGAAAACACGTCTTGCTGGCATCTGTTCACTTGAATGTTGATTCGATGTGATATTTATATCTTTATATACTTAAAGGCAGCGGTCGGCAACCAGCGGCCCGCGAACCTCTCACTTGCGGCCCGCGAGGCTCCCTGGCTATTTAGTATGTAATATTGACAAACGACAATGTCTGATAGTCATAAATATTAACAAAGTGCGGCCCGTGACAACAAAAGGTTGCCGACCGCTGCTTAAAGGTATTTTGATGTTTAATAATTGCTAGTCATCTCTATCTTAAATCAGGCAAAGACTGATGTTTTCGTTTTGTCTTTTACTCAAATTCCGCATAAAGGTTGTATGTATTGTAGCATTTGTAGAGTCGCCCCGACCTTGCCGGCAGGTCATGCTGCGTTGGCAACGGCCGTCGGCCTCGCGAAAGGTACACGCTGTTTCGTAGATCAACGTTTATCTAACGTATCCGACTCGTGACCGATAAACTTACACTCACTACAATTTACTGTTAACACTTTTATTTACTCAATTTGTAAATAATCGATGATAGTTGCTGTACTTGGAATGGAAGTTACAGTAGGTATAGTTGGTCATTCGTGGCAACAGTCGTGCAGGCACCTAATAGGTATTACCTAGTCTTTTTTTAGGTTTTAGCGATTTCATATGAACACTACAGAATTCTAAAACTTTCCTCATATTTTAATATACTTTGGCATTCAATTCTCAAAATTTTAAATTGAAGAATGCTGTTTCTTTTACTAATGTTTTATACTCACCCATTAGTTTGATCCATTAAACGCACGTCTTGGCTTTCTCTAGTTCTCTATTTTATTTATTCAATAGTTAGCGACAATATTTATCTTTCTCATCGCCTACAGTTCGATCTAAGTACGATAAGTTGTGATTGAGACCAGCTAATGACAACACGTTTTATAAGCCGAAATCACGCAACGAACGTGCTTCGCCCTAACACATTTATATACACATAGATTTTACTACCTACCTCGTGCGATCAATAATGTTCCTTCTATTTATGGTGTATAAGGTATATTGTTGGATTTTTGATAACGTGGTGTCTGTTATACACTTGAACACGATTATGGAAATGTATTTTTTTAAATGTTCATTTCAGTTGTGTAAGAAAGGGTACCTTATATCAAGTGGTGGTTTCGCTCGGTGCATCTCCATCAAGGGCCCATTTCTCGAACGATATTAGTCTAATATTATTAGTGTGTCGCCATGGTAACCCATACGATTTGACAGTTTGTGGACCAATAATATTAGTCTAATACCGTTCGAGAAATGGGCCCCAGCTGGGGGGGGGGGGGGGGGGCTGAGGCCTCCGTACCTGTGAGTTGACGACCGCGCTGACGAGCAGCACGCGCGCCGCTCGGTGCACCTCCACCAGCTGGCCGGGGAGGGGTGCGGGGGCGCCGGGTGGCTGGAACCACCGTCCTACGTTACCTGTGAGTTGACGACCACCCTGACGAGCAGCACGCGCGCCGCTCGGTGCACCTCCACCAGCTGGCCGGGTGGCTGGAACCACCGTCCTACGTTACCTGTGAGTTGACGACCGCGCTGACGAGCAGCACGCGCGCCGCTCGGTGCACCTCCACCAGCTGGCCGGGGAGGGGCGCGGGGGCGCCGGGTGGCTGGAACCACACCGCTGCGCCCTCCGACCACTCGGTCCCCCCGGACCCCGCCATGCTGGAACAAACAACACAAACTGTTAATTTAAGATGTCTTCGGGATTCGGTGTAAATTGTATAAGTAATACAGATTGATTAATGATTGTACATATTTTCAATTAGCAATACAAGTTTGTGTGTTTGACTCGTGCCCCGCTTCGGGGTATTTTTTAAAATGTTTAGTCTACCCAAGGTACGGATTGTATTAAAACATTTAAAACCTAACTGTATATTATTATATATATATATATTCAGTAGTTTTTATATTCCTTGTTTTATTTTAGATATATTTAGGGTTGTTAGTTTTAATTTAGTTTTATTCATAGATGTATTTAGTTCATAAGTTATTTATTTGTTGCTCCTGTCTTAATATTCAAGAAATAAATACGTTATCTACAAAAAAAAAAAAAAAAAAAAAAAAAAAAAAAAAAAAAAAAAAAAAAAAAAACTGTATATAGGTTTAAAATAATTTTATACCGATAGGGATAGGTGTTGGTGATAACCAACATGATAAATTAAGCTCTAAGTAGCTACCGTAAGTAGGTAGGTGCTTGCATTGCGCTGACGTGACGGTGACGGATATACTTATTCGGTATTTTAATGGAAATATAGTATTACCTATCGATGTAAACAACTATAAAAGAGACGTGATTCAAAGTGGCGTGCTCGTATTTAAGAGCGCTATTACATTTCGGCGTTGAGCGAGTTTAGGTATTTTACGCGCTGCGGCAGGCCGTGCGAGCTCAGTACGCCGATCCCTTCTACCACACTCGCACTACAATGATGGATTAAACATTCTTGATCCTTCGCGAAGCATATTGAAATCAACCATAACAAAACTAACTGTACTTAACTTTTAAAGTTCTAAAACTGTTATTTGGTAAGTACGAAAATACTAAATGCAGTGCAAATGTACATAGGGGCTGTTCATAAATTACGTCATCTATTTTTGACGATTTTTGACCCCCCCCACCCCTCAAATCATCCAAAAATCAAGCTTCGGATGAATCTGTTTCCTCCTACGTCATGTTACCATCATCCGATGTCCAGACCCCCCCCCCCCCCCACTCCTCCCATTTGAAACGACGTAATTTATGAATAGCCCCATACTCGTACTTATGAAGGTATATTACTCGAATGAAATTATAGGTACCTACTCGCTTATTTACATGTTTCGTCATTGCATTTGGTACCTATAGGTTGTAAAGTTTGTATCAACGAGGGTTTAAAAACGAACTGGTACTGAGGATCTGATGATGATTAAGGTGGTCACGGATACCAATCAACCATGTAGTAACATGATTAGGCTCGTTTGATTCGTCTCAACAAGATCTTTGACACTGAAGATACACAGGGTCTGATGATGGAGCTGGAAGGTGGCCACGGGTACCAGTCTATCATGTAACTAAACAACTTCGTGTTTGGGCTCGTTTGATTCGTCTCAACAAGATCTTTGACACAAGACAGTACTCAGGGTCTGATGATGGAGCTGGAAGGTACCATTACCAATCAACCATGCAACTAAACAACATCGTGTTTAGGATCGTTTGATTCGTCTCAACAAGATCTTTGACACTAGGTGATACTCAGAGTCTGATGATGGAGCTGGAAGGTGGTCACCGGTACCAATCAACCATGCAACTAAACCACTTCGTGTTTAGGCTCGTTTTATTCGTTTCAACAAGATCTTTGACACAAGATAGTACTCAGGGTCTGATGTTGGAGCCGGAAGGTGGTCACCGGTACCAATCAACCATGCAACTAAACCATTTCGTGTTTAGGCACGTTTTATTCATCTCAACAAGATCTTTGACACAAGGTAGTACTCAGGGTCTGATGATGGAGCGCGAAGGTGGCGACGGGTACCTGTCAATCATCATCAGCTCCATCATCAGACCCTGAGTAGTATCTTGTCTCAAACAGCTTATTGCGAGGAATCAAACGAGCCCAAACACGAAGTGGTTCAGTTACATGGTAGACTGGTACCCGTGGCCACAGTCCAGCTCCATCATCAGACCCTGAGTACTAACTTGTGTCAAAGATCTTGTTGCGACGAATCGAACGAAGCCAAACACGAAGTGGTTTAGTTGCATGGTTGATTGGTACCGGTCACCACCTTCCGGATCCATCATCAGACCCTCAGTACTACCTTGTGTCAAAGATCTTGTTGCGACAAATCAAACGAGCCCAAACACGAAGTGGTTCAGTTACATGGTAGACTGTTACCCGTGGCCACCTTCCAGCTCCATCATCAGATCCTGAGTACTATCTTGTGTCTAAGGTCTTGTTGAGACGAATCAAACGAGCCTAAACACGAAGTGGTGTAGTTGCATGGTTGATTGGTACCGGTGACCACCTTCCGGCTCCAACATCAGACCCTGAGTACTATCTTGTGTCAAAGATCTTATAGAAACGAATAAAACGAGCCTAAACACGAAGTGGTTTAGTGGCATGGTTGATTGGTACCGGTGACCACCTGCCGGCTCCATCATCAGACCCTGAGTACTATCTTGTGTCAAAGATCTTGTTGAGACGAATCAAACGAGCCTAAACACGAAGTGGTTTAGTTGCATGGTTGATTGGTACCGGTGACCACCTTCCGGCTCCATCATCAGACCCTGAGTATTATCTTGTGCCAAAGATCTTGTTGAGACGAATCAAACGAGCCCAAACACGAAGTGGTTTAGTAGCATTGTTGATTGGTACTGGTGACCACCTTCCGGCTCCATCATCAGACCCTGAGTACTATCTTAAGTCAAAGATCTTGTTGAGCCGAATCAAACGAGCCCAAACACGAAGTGGTTTAGTTGCATGGTTGATGTGACCACCTTCCGGCTCCATCATCAGACCCTGAGTACTCTCTTGTGTCAAAGATCTTGTTGAGATGAATAAAACGAGCCTAAACACGAAGTGGTTTAGTTGCATGGTTGATTGGTACCGGTGACCACCTTCCGGCTCCATCATCAGACCCTGAGTACTATCTTGAGTCAAATAAATACATATAGAATGTCAGGTCGTTTCAAATATTTTTAATCCTGTCCGGTAGTTTATTAAACTGTACCATTATAAATTATAATACTATAAAAACAGTGCTAGGATCAAAGTCTCTCGTTGCGGTTTACACGCACACAGTATAGCGTTTTACACGGCGCCCGCCGCACACAATGATAAAAAACCTCGTCGTCGCCGTTGAAAATGTGCGGAGTCGACCGACACACGTCCTGCCTCTACAAGCTCTG
The DNA here is from genome assembly GCF_910591565.1 of Cydia splendana. NCBI lineage: Eukaryota > Metazoa > Arthropoda > Insecta > Lepidoptera > Tortricidae > Cydia > Cydia splendana. Next base: position 20,538,236 of record NC_085965.1, on the reverse strand, counting down.
CCGCGGCACTGAGCTGGCGCAGCGCGCGTCATCGGTAATATAGAGTAGTTTTCAAAAAATTGCCAAAAAATTATAGTAGAATTTCATAAACACTAATGTATACCAACAGTATAAGCAAACGTTGCAGATTGCTTGAGTATGAAAATGACTTCGATATTGAGTAGATTTTCGTAGGAATTGACACTTGTTTCGGAGAGAAAATCGAGTTCGTTTTACTTTGATTTTCTCTTTCTCAAAGGTATGTAGGAAAAATATAGTTTGATATGCCTAAAGTACAGGGTATTAGTAATACAAAATAGCCAGGTTTAGCAGAGTAAAATTCTCAACATTTCCAAATAAGAGCTCGCCATTCAGTGCTTCACGGGGTTTTTCGGAAACGACCATCAGAAAAAAAATCATTACTAATTTAATAAGTCCTTTTTCTAATATTTACAACGATATTTATAAAGATAAGAAGACGCTTTTACTGGAACAAGTACTCATTGTTTCTAATAATGAGCGCAAAGTCCTGAATTTCGTCGACTAGTATCATCAATTTTGCATTATTTCGACTTTTCTTGTAAGAGCGCTCTTAAATGGAACCCAGCAAGCGGTCGCCGCCTGCCGAGTGGCTTGGATGTCACATTATAAAAACTTTTTACAAAAAAAATGAAACCGACTTCAAAAAGGATGAAATAAAATATTATCCTTTTTTATGTCTATGCGTTACCAACTAATATGTTTGAAGTCGGTGCCAAGCTAAATTTTGAAGCATACCATGACTTTGGTGCGATTCGATAAGGATTTACCTACGTTGGATTGCCTTACACGACGACAATGAACGTACTTTCTGTAGGTACAGTCGACGTTAAAAATATGTTTACACTTTTCGCCTTATTACAAAGGAGTAAGGTGCAAAAGTGTAAATATATCATTGACGTCGACTGGACCTAAGAACACACCTCAGAACACACGATCTAACCTTCTTCGCGCAGTCCGTACCATGTTTGTCGGCACATTAGTGTAAATATAAATGCATTTTTTTGCCGTCGTATTTTTTAAAGAGCATTTCTTACTAATGCTCGAACAGTCTATAGCAGCGGTCGGCAACCTTTTAGCAGCCAAGGGCCACATAGTAGTTAACGAAGTTATCGTGGGCCGCACTTTGGTATTATTTGTGACTTTAGTAGACATTGTCGTTTGTCAATATTACATACAAAATAACCAGGAGGCTCGCGGGCCGCAAGCGAGAGGTTCGCGGGCCGCTTGTTGCCGACCGCTGGTCTATAGTACTCTGGTGTGGGATTGGGACTGAGTTATTTCCCGTCCCTTATCCAGAGGACTAAATTTCAAAATATAAAACAATTCAACGCAACGCATAGACATAAAAAAGGATAATATTTTATTTTATCCTTTTTGAAGTCGGTTTCATTTTATTTGTAAAAAGTTTTTATTTTACCATTTTTAGTTTTAACGCATTGTTAAGAGCGCGACGCATGAATGAAAAACAAGATCATGTTTAACACTAAATTCGTGTACCTATTACTTTAGTAAATATGTAATCAGGAATTTTCTCGAGTCGTCTGGGAAATTCTGTCTGGGGAAGCCCTCACAGCACATCAACCCCTGATCCAGGAACCCCTCGATCCTGAACCAGCAACCCTTCAACCGCCATTCCCCGACCCCTTAATCCCTGACCCCTTAACTCCTTATCCTAACCCCCGATCAGTAGCCTTACCAGCTTACCACGAGTTTGACATTGATATATTCGCTAGCATGTGTGTAACTTACTTCCTATGCCTCTCGCTCGTACTAACCTTAGTGTGAGCGAGATGCATAAAAAGTTACATTTAGATGCATAAGACGTTAGCGGATATGTCAATGTCAAACTCGTGGTAAGGCTACAGTTGCAGTACATCAAAATGGTGGTTTTCGGAAGCAAATGCTCGAGTTACTTTGGAAAACCCCGAAATCACTTAACACGTGCCTTTAAAAATTGAGGAGTTCCCTCAATTCCTCATGAATTCCATCATCAGACCAGAACCAAAAATAATACGGAAACATCTTGGAGGTAATTTCTTCCAAACAAAAAAAGAATTACTCAAATCGGATCACAGGTGCCGGAGTAATCGCTGAACATACTTACATTTAAAGAAATCATCATCATTATCATCAAAATAAACATCATCATCAGGTCTACTTCATCAAATTGGTGGTTTTCGGGAGAAAATGCTCGAGTTGCTTAAGAAAACGCCCAAAACACCATGCATGTGCCTTTAAAAATTGAGGAGTTCCCTCAATTCCTCATGGATCCCATCATCAGAACAGAACCAAATTAAAATGGGACCAACTCGGACGTAGCTCCTTTCAAACAAAAAAAGAATTACTCAAATCGGACTACGGATGTCGGAGTAATCGGTGAACGTACATAGAAAAAAAAAAATACCACAACCGCATACAGAACCTCCTCCTTCTATGAAATTGAAGTCGGTTAAAAATGATAATTTAAGTCTGGGTTATGATTATGAATAACGTAATGAGATACCTAATAATTGCAATTACTTTTTTTCTTGCGAACCAGTTACCTATTTGTCGTTTGTTTATCTGAGGTATTTTACTATAAAGTTGCATTTATAAGGAAACAAGCTGACCCGGTGAACTTCGTTTCACCTAGGTACATGTATGCATTTGTTTTTTTTTTTTGCACGTTAAATACGGATTATACAATCATTGTATTACAGGCATTATATCAACAAATACGTATACGTACCTACATTTTTCGGTTAGTATCTGTTGTATCGGTTCACTATTATATGACTTGTACGAAACAGGCAACATTATACTAAAATATGTCAATGTTTTGCATTCAAATAAGCTTGTGGAATATAACGCGAAGTTTTCAAATTATCATTACACACATCTTTGATTCCAAAATAATCATCATTTTCGAATTCTGCACTCCCTGAAACCTATAAAACGACACCTATGACGACTTTCATGACAAAGTGCACGGCAGACATCTTGGATTCCAAAATAGTCATTATTTTCGAAACCGGTACTCCCTAAAACCTATAAAACGACACCCGTGACTTTTATGACAAAGTGCACGGCAGACATCTAGATTCCAAAATAGTCATTATTTTCGAAACCGGCACTCCCTAAAACCTACAAAACGACACCCATGATGACTTTTATGACAAAGTGCACGGCAGACATCTTGGATTCCAAAACAGTCATCATTTTCGAATTCTGCACTCCGTAAAACCTATAAAACGACATCCATGACGACTTTTATGTCAAAGTGCACGGCAGAGATCTTGGATTCCAAAAGAGTCATTATTTTCGAAACCGGCACTCCCTAAAACCTATAAAACTACACCCATGACGACTTTTATGACAAAGTGCACGGCAGACATCTCGGATTCCAAAATAGTCATAATTTTCGAAACCGGCACTCCCTAAAACCTATAAAACGACACCCATGATGACTTTTATGACAAAGTGCACGGCAGACATCTTGGATTCCAAAACAGTCATCATTTACAAAACCGGCACTACCTAAAACCTATAAAATGACATCCATGACCCATAACCCTGATGAGTTTCCTATAAGCAAGACCTACTCTGCGAGAAGGAAACCTGCACTGTCGGTACCCACGCATAGACTCCAGAAGTCAGGGAAGTCCTTAAATGTAGTAGGTGCCAAAATCTATAATAAATTACCTGAGGTAATAAAAATTGAGTACCTACTGAACGACGCTTCACACGTGAACTCAAAACGTTTTGCACAACAAAAGCATACTACTCGGTGAAAGAATTTTTGGATGAATGACTAAATATGTCGAAAGTCGTAACCATGAAATGAATATGTATAGGTATAATTATAACTTTCATGACATTTCATGTGTATAATTCAATTCAATGAAATTGTGTTTAAATTATGTTCAGTATAATTAATTAATCATTATATTTAAACAAATTAACTTGCATTGAAGCGTATTGACTTGTATATAAATGTAAATTTCATTTAATATTATAATAATGTTTGTTCCCCTAATTGTAAATAATTTATGAATATGACGATGTACAATTAATACAAATAAAATATAATCTATTCTATTCTATTCATGATGACTTTTATGTCAAAGTGCACGACAGACATCTTGGATTCCAAAACAGTCATCATTTTCGAATTCTGCACTCCGTAAAACCTATAAAACGACATCCATGACGACTTTTATGTCAAAGTGCACGGCAGACATCTCGGATTACAAAACAGTCATCATTTTCGAAACCGGCACTCCCTAAAACCTATAAAACGACACCCATGATGACTTTTATATCAAACTGCACGTCAGACATATTTGGATTCCAAAACAGTCATCATTTTCGAATTCTGCACTCCCTAAAACCTATAAAACGACATCCATGACGACTTTTATGATCAAGTGCACGGTAGACATCTCGGATTCCAAAATAGTCATTATTTTCGAAACCGGCACTCCCTAAAACCTATAAAACGACATCCATGACGACTTTTATGATCAAGTGCACGGTAGACATCTCGGATTCCAAAATAGTCATTATTTTCGAAACCGGCACTCCCTAAAACCTATAAAACGACACCCATGATGACTTTTATGACAAAGTGCACGGCAGACATCTTGGATTCCAAAACAGTCATCATTTACAAAACCGGCACTCCCTGAAACCTATATAACGACATCCATGACGACTTTTATGACAAAGTGCACGGTCGACATCTTGGATTCTAAAACAGTTAACATTTTCGAAACCGGCATCCCTAAAACCTATAAAACGACACCCATGATGACTTTTATGACAAAGCGTTTGGCTGCCATCTTTTTTTTTACGTACAAAAATGACCCCCTGTCAACTTTCAATCGAGATTTAATCGAAAATTTAGTCGATTAATATTCAGATTAATTCAATTTCAATCGTATGTTAGGTCGACTAAATTAATCGCGAATAATTTAATCGACGATTAAATTTGACGATTTACTTTTTTATTCGATTAATTAGTCGAATAAAAAGTTATTCGATTAATACTCATCTGTGGTCAAGTCTGTCGTTTCGATTCATATGACATTTCCGTAATTTGATGAAAATCGACTAAAAAGAAACCAAATGACAATAAAATGAAATTCGATGTGAAAAAAAGGTTATTTAATAATACAAACAAATAATACAAAGTTGCAAAAATCGGCATTAAAATCGATTAGACTAATTCGTTTATAATCGCTACATTTGACAAACGTGATGTAACCTTATGGTTAGCCTCATCACTATAGTGCATGCACAAATATAAATATGTCAATCCGTTGTCATTACTGTCACTATTTTACAATATTAAAATCTCAAATACGGCGTAATCTTAATATTGTGGATATATCTTGTCGGTTCGAAACCCTTTTTTAAATACGTTCTTTAATTTGAGGCGAGAGTTTACCGTATCGACGGGATGAACATCAAATGTTTGACAGGTAAGATACATAGGAACATTTTGTATGGGAATGATTTTTCTTTCATTATTTTGTTTTCGTCAATTTTTTCAATGGTTTTAACAGTTATTCTGCTATTCTGTGCCGAGACTAATCCAACAAATCAAAAACCATGAAAATCGGTCCAGCCGTTCTCGGGTTATGGGTACTGGAACAAACACGACTTTGTTATATATATATAGAAGATAGAAGATAAACAACTGCATTTTTTAATTACATAAAAAAGTTTTATTTCGAGTAAAATATTTCTTTTTTGTACAAATCAGTACTTAAACTATAACTTAACACTAAATATGGCTTCTACTTAGAAAAATCTTCCGCCATCGGGAGAGTTATAAGTAGATCGGGGAACCGTAGCCATACTGACACGGGCACGGGTCGTACGCCGGGAGACACCCGCAGCCGTACTGCGGTGTGCCGTCCGGTACGATGCACACCGGCGGCGGCGTCGGCGGCTGGAAGCAGATCGGCGCCGGTGGAGGCGGCTGCACGCAGATCGGTGCGGGCTGCGGCGGCTGGAAGCAGAACGGCGGCGGGGGCGGCACTTGGAAGCAGATAGGCTCCGGCGCGGGCGGCTGCACCGTCACAGGCGGCAACGGCGGCGGCTGCACGGTCACTGGTGGGAGCGGGGGCAAGTTCACGCACATCGGCGGTAGCGCCGGCGGCTGGATGGACACGGGCTCGGGAGGCGGCAGCTGCACGCACATGCCCGGCAGCGGCGGCGGCTGGACCGTCACCGGCGGCGGGCACGGCGGCTGAACGGGCACCGGCGGCAGCGGCGGGGGCTGCACCATCACGGGCGGGATCGCCGGCGGCTGGATCATGATCGGGGGCGGCGCCGGCAGCTCAATCATGATCGGCGGTGGCAAAGGAATCTCCACCATCATAGGTGGCAGCGGCGGCGGGTCGATATACATCAGCGGCGGCTGCGGTGGGTTCACGGTCACCGGCGGCAGCGGGGTCGGGTTCAGGAAGAGCGGAGGCGGGCAAGGAGGGGTTACTGTGAATGGGGGCGGAGGAGGAGGAGTGAAGGTTAGAGGAGGCAGAGGCGGAGGAGTGACAGTTATCGGAGGAAGACACGGCATCTCGATGGTGATTGGAGGAGGCGCTGGCGGGTTAATGCACATTGGTGGTGGCGGAGGAGTGGAAATAAAGATCGGGGCTGGTGCGGGAGGTTGGTACGTGCATGGTGGAGGAGCGCACGGGCATGGCGGAGGGGCGCAGCCGCAGGGGGCGTAAGCGGGAGGGGCGAGGGCCGCAGGAGCGAAGGCAGGAGCGCAGCCGCACGAGTAGTACTGCGCGACTGACAGCTGGGGAGCAAACGTCGGCACTTGAGCAGGCAGAAGAGAATTCTACTTGCTCAAGACATTAAAGCAGCTTTTGGCTACGCAGCAAGGAAGAACTTAGCAAGCAGAAAATATGACTGAATTTTAGAGTTCCTTCGGGACCACCGCGACACACATCTACATTCGAAAATCATCTATTTGCTTGTAAATATACCGCGCTTGCCCTTCAGAGATAAGTATATAGCATTATGATGAGACGAAACTTCGAATTTCTATATTCGGAGTAGGCGCTCTTGTTACTGAATGGTACCAAAGTGGGTTACTACTGGCAAAATGTATTTAGAAACTGAAGAAAATGGTAAATGTTGATGTTTTAAGCAAAACTTTATCATACACAAACAAAAGGATAAGTTTACATTGCAAATTGACATGTGAATATAAACACTGTAGTGACATGGGACTTAGTAGCCCTTGTGTTCTATTTTTTAAATTAGAACGCAAATGCTTACCTGAAGTAGCCCTGCCAGTAGCAGATTCAGAAGAACTGTTGGAGCCATCTTGGCCGATGACCGACTTGCCTTACCCCGTGCCCTGGCCTCATTATATACAGCCGTATTTCCCCAGACTAGGTCGCAACTATATGCAATGTGTGAAAAGTTATCGTATCACCCATATTTACTAATAATCAGTTACTAAAGGCAGTGGAATGGCTAGATAAGCCACGTCTAAGGGTGTGATAATGATTATGTAATGGTGGCAGTATGCTAAAAAACATGCCAGAAATAGGTCGTTCCCTGGTTTAGATTGACGTCTGTTCTATTTTTGTAAGTGGGTTATTAAATGTCCACTAGATTTTCCAAGTAGATTCTTTAGGACTCTGATAGGTGCTATCAATTTTATAAGTAATTTGCAGTCATTATCATACTAGTCGTCCTATGTACAAATGAACATGGACGCAATAAAGATATGAATTATGAATTATTTTTACTTAATGTATAATTTATTTGGCACTTGCTCCGTCCTGTCTAGGTATCTAGGATATACATAACATGTTTTTACCCGATCCTGAATACCGAAAGGATTATGATTTTAGCAGTAAATTTATACACGTCTGTGTGTGGGTGGGTACGATATGTGTCGTGTATTCCACCCTAGCATCAAAACTACCGATTTTGGTGAGTGAGGTAATTACACTAATTACCACATACATTCTTATTGATTACCACATATTTAATCAACTTTGAAAAGAGAGGGCTTTGTTACAAAAAAATCCTAGTCAGGCCAGGGTATTCCAAACATTTTGCATGTTCAACAATTACCTACATTCACTGTAATTTAATGTTCATGTACAGAATGCGAAAATGTAATAATTCATTGTTGACATTTGAAGAAGACAATAGAGGTTCGCATTCATTATTTAAATCTTATTAATACGTAATATAAAGATGATTACCAGTTACTTTATAACAAAGTGATGCAACATGTTATTACCTACCTTTAAAACTACTGAACTCGGCATATTTTCATTACACGTTAGGAATATTACAAAGATGAAAAAAAGAAAGAAAAAGAAGTGAAGATTTGTAATCATTATGCTTGGACATTCCAGCATATTGAACTTCCGCGACTATACGATTGAAGTGAGTTTCTTAAGAAAAGTAGAAATAGAAAGTGAAAACTCGCGAGTGAACTTTGAGTGAGCAACCAGTTTTCTCTACAATCGGAACTTTTTAAAAACTGTAGCCACAGTAAAATTTCATTATGGCAATTAGCTTAATTGTCATGTACAAATATGTCGTTCTGTCTCGCTAGGAACCCGTCAAAAGTAAGATCGTCATAACTTCACACCTGCCATGTCCGAATGTCGTTTCACTTTTCTCTTTCCGCGATTATGCGTCGTTGATATTTGTGTGTTGAGTCCGATGATTATCTCTACTTGCATTCTTGGCCGTTTCTACCGGGTCTTTAGTCGACAAGCACAATATGATATAAATGTTGTGTTAATTATGTTGCCTTTCTTTTACATTGTTAATATAATATACGTACGCGACGCTACTGTTTCTGAAAGATAGTTAAGAAACTTCTTTTTTATTAGGGTTCCGTACCCAAAGGGTAAAACGGGACCCTATTACTAAGACTTCGCTGTCCGTCCGTCCGTCCGTCCGTCCGTCCGTCCGTCCATCCGTCCATCCGTCCGTCCGTCCGTCTGTCACCAGGCTGTATCTCACGAACCGTGATAGCTAGACAGTTGAAATTTTCACAGATGATGTATTTCTGTTGCCGCTATAACAACAAATACTAAAAACAGAATAAAATAAAGATTTAAATGGGGCTCCCATACAACAAACGTGATTTTTGACCAAAGTTAAGCAACGTCGGGAGTGGTCAGTATTTGGATGGGTGACCGTTTTTTTTTTTGCTTTTTTTTTGTTTTTTTTTTTGCATTATGGTACGGAACCCTTCGTGCGCGAGTCCGACTCGCACTTGCCCGGTTTTTTGTTATAATTAAGGGACACCAACAGAGTACATAGGACATAGTTCACAAAGTTAATAATTGTGTGATGTATATGAGCACTTACATGTACCCCAGTTACAGGTACAACTTCATGTAATAATAAATAAAAAATAACTTCATCCCTTCGCATGGCAACTCCCGCAGAAATGCGAAATTAAAACTTAATTAATTGACAGAAAGTTATATAGGAACCACCAATAAATTCCAACTGTAATAACAACTTATTGTAGTCTATCTATAGCAGCCAAGACGGCGCCACATTCAAACACATAGCCAAATCCCATCAGGTATCTCACGTGATAAACCAGACGCGGATAGACGCCTCGGCCTCTGGCCTCTGACCTCAAAACTAATGGCCAGTCTTCCCTTTGTTACTTAACAATAAACTATGATTCACTGACGGAGCGAATTGGCAATGTCATCAATTTCTATTTAATTATTTGCTCGGTAGGTCCTAGGTATGATTAATAATTTGGTGATAACATGGAGCATATGCGCTTTGTTTTCAATCCATTGATTCTCCTTAAAACACAATTTAATTAAAGTGCAAATGTTAAAATCTATATTGCCCGAATGAATATCCAAACTTAGTTCCGTTAGCAGACGTTTGTTTGCTTGATTTACAATTCTAGGCACTGTCTCTCTTCTCGGATATGTGGAGGTGGATTGCGGGAAAGGACCAATTCCAATGCGCTGAAGCGACACAGTCAAGAGGACTAAAGACGCCAGTGGTCACAGGATCCTCAGACATGAGAGGACAACTGGAAGGAAAAGTTTGTTTTGAAAAGGCCGAATATTCAACGATTTAATACTGAAGTCACGAGCACTACGTATACGAGGTCCAGAGCAAAAATTAATTTCCAGTAACCAATTTAAAATTAATGCGCGTCTACTGGGTATATTTATTTTAGTGATGATGATGGTATTTTGTGGTCAAATTGTATGAAAGATGCAATTGGTTGCAATCCACTTGGTTACTCTACCATCCACTAATCGACACATAAAGTTGTGAACTAGTCTGGTCGTTGCACTATATAAAGTGTGAAACAAATTGATCGAAACGCATAAAACGTTCACCGTCGCGCCGTCAAGTTCACATTTCCAAATCGGTCTCAACATCAACACACCAGCGACCTACAAAGAGTTCATCGAAATCCGGCGACGTCGAGACAATCCCAGATGTGAATCCGCAATCCACACCTTTGTTGAATACAAATACCATAAAAACTTTTTCCAAAAAAACATTAAACCGACTTCAAAAAGGATGAAATAAAATATTATCCTTTTTTATGTCTATGCGTTACCAACTGATATGTTTGAAGTCGGTGCCAAGGCAAATTTTGAATCATACCATGACTTTGGTGCGATTCGATAAGGATTTACCTACGTTGGATTGCCTTACACGACGACAATGAACGTACTTTCTGTAGGTACAGTCCACGTTAAAAATATGTTTACACTTTTCGCCTTATTACAAAGGAGTAAGGTGCAAAAGTGTAAACATATCATTGACGTCGACTGGACCTAAGAACACACCTCAGAACACACGATCAAACCTTCTTGGCGCAGTCCGTACCATATTTGTCGGCACATTAGTGTAAATATGAATGCATTTTTTTGCCGTCGTATTTTTTAAAGAGCATTTCTTACAAATGCTCGAACAGTCTATAGCACGCAAGTGTGGGCTTGGGACTGAGTTATTTCCCGTCCCTTATCCAGAGGACTACATTTCAAAATATAAAACAATTCAAGGAATTTACCTTCTTGCCAAATTTCACCTAAAGCGGTTCAGTTGTTTAGCCATGAAAAGGCGACAAAGAGGCAGACAGAATTCTTTACACATTTATAATAGTTATTAGTACAGTTCTAATGGGATTTATAGCCATAAAGCTGATTATTTTTGACTGGTATTGTTACTACTTGGCTTGGCACCGACTTCAAACATATCAGTTGGTAACGCATAGACATAAAAAAGGATAATATTTTATTTCATCCTTTTTGAAGTCGGTTTAATTTTTTTTTGGAAAAAGTTTTTGTTTTACCATTTTAGTTTTAACGCATTGTTAAGAGCGCGACGCATGAATGAAAAACAAGATCATGTTTAAAACTAAATTCGTGTACCTATTACTTTAGTAAATATGTAATCAGGAATTTTCTCGAGTCCGTCTGGGAAATTATAATTCCTGTCAATTAAATCCATCCGCCCGCCCGCCACTGACCCAATCCCTCAGCCCCCCGATCACTCAACCTCACAGCACATCAACCCCTGATCCAGGAACCCCTCGATCCTGAACCAGCAACCCTTCAACCGCCATTCCCCGACCCCTTAACCCCTGACCCCTTAACTCCTAACCCTAACCCCCGATCAGTAGCCTGACCAGCTTACCACGAGTTTGACATTGATATATTCGCTAGCATGTGTGTAACTTACTTCCTATGCATCTCGCTCGTACTAACCTTAGTGTGAGCAAGATGCATAAAAAGTTACATTTAGATGCATAAGACGTTAGCGAATATGTCAATGTCAAACTCGTAGTAAGGCTACAGTTTCAGTACATCAAATTGGTGGTTTTCGTAAGCAAATGCTCGAGTTACTTTAGAAAACCCCGAAATCACTTAACACGTGCCTTTAAAAATTGAGGAGTTCCCTCAATTCCTCAAGGATTCCATCATCAGACCAGAACCAAAAATAATACGGAAACACCTTGGAGGTAACTTCTTCCAAACAAAAAAAGAATTACTCAAATCGGATCACAGGTGCCGGAGTAATCGCTGAACATACTTACATTTAAAGAAATCATCATCATTATCATCAAAATAAACATCATCATCAGGTCTACTTCATCAAAGTGGTGGTTTTCGGGAGAAAATGCTCGAGTTGCTTAAGAAAACGCCCAAAACACCATGCATGTGCCTTTAAAAATTGAGGAGTTCCCTCAATTCCTCATGGATCCCATCATCAGAACAGAACCAAATTAAAATGGGACCAACTCGGAGGTAGCTCCTTTCAAACAAAAAAAGAATTACTCAAATCGGACTACGGATGTCGGAGTAATCGGTGAACGTACATAGAAAAAAAAAAAAAAAAGCCACAACTGAATACAGAACCTCCTCCTTCTATGAAAATGAAGTCGGTTAAAAAAAAAAAAAAAAATAGCCACAACCGAATACAGAACCTCCTCCTTCTATGAAATTGAAGTCGGTTAAAAATAGTTTACCATTCGCAAAACCGGAGAGACAGGCTATAGGTACCTATACAAAGTATACGAGAAAGTTTACGCTATTCTATTGTAGGATATACGCTTCTAGAAATTAGGATATGCGCAAAACAAAAGGCACTTAGGTCACTGGTTCTTAGGTACAGATTTTATCCAGATAGGCGAGGAAGGTCAGGCTCTAAAGGAAGGGCTGGTGCGCATTTGCGATTAGGAGGTTAACCGCAATCGTATGCCGGCCGCGCGTTGCTTTCACGACTCGCGACGCATTGCAATAAATTATAGAATGATAGAGTCAAAGACAATCATTTTGGTTGTTGAGCTGAATACATTGAGATTTTATTTTCTCTGAGAACAAGTTTTAAGCGGGCATTACATTATACAATTTGCAGAGCGCTAATTAAGTGTTGCTAGGTGAGATAAAAAAGAGCTTGTTCATTACACTACACTACCTAGCACGCTAGTTAGTGTCTTATTTTCATTTCAGCAATGATCATCATTCGAATCGAACCGCATATTCCGAGCTAGTATATCATGGCACCATCAAAAAGTTGGTATTGTTTTAACACTGTTGTCTAGTTCAATTTTCACGAGTAAAAAGAGACGCAGGAAATGCTGGGTCAAACAATATCTGTTGTTGAGAAAAAAATGTCCAGCTTAAACATTTTGAACGAAATAGAGTCTACAGATGCCAGAAATTATTTAAGGTTGAACTGAAATTGAAATGCAATAACTAAAACAATAAAAGATCCATACGTTCGAGTGCGTCGGTGGCGTGCCTACGACTGACCTTGCACAGTAAGCGCTTAGCGCGCTAAAACCATTTACACTATGCGTTCTAGTGCGCTAGGTAGGGTTAGTGCGGCAGAGCACATGCGATCGCACTAGATTGGGTCACTAACTGGCTAACTGTCTTTACACTATACTAAATTAGTGCGCTAACTCAGCTAGCGCTCTGCAAATTGTATAATGTAATGCCCGCTTTAGTGTAATTCTCGTAAAAAGCTTATTAGCTGCAGTTTATCTATTGCAGAGTCATCAGAACTTACAAATGACTCAAATGAGTGAATAATCAAATCGACATTCAGGAATTTCCTCGTTGCTAAACAACTAAACTAACTTTTACTCGTAGAGCCAATATGATTGAATTGTAAACTTATGATTGCCTGCTAATAAAACAAAGTTGATGTTATGCTTGGCTGGTTTTCATGATTACGATGTGTCATGATACGGAACCCTCAAGAGTCGCCAGTCCGATATTAATAACTCATAAACACCAGCATTTTCCACCTTAATTAAGATAACCAGCGCCAGTAAATATCCATACTTTTACATAACGCAGTTTGTTTTATTCGACGTATTTTCATAAATAAATATGAATGGGCGGCACAGCATGCAGGGAAAGGTAGAAAGCAAACAATAATTTATTCTAATAATTTCCCGCCATAAAGGGCCGGTGTTGGCTAGAAAGTTGCGTGGCCATTAGTGTCCCTGCTAGAAAGCCTGGGGTCTACAATAACAACAGCTACAACAATAATTTTTCACGCATATTGTGAGTGTATTGAAAATCTCGTAAACAATTTTTCTAAGTACTTGCTTTGCTTGGTAGTTTGTTACTGCTGGGTTCATGCCTTGCTACACTTGTTATAGAGAGATATTTTCACTTACAAACGAGGTGACAGGCCTTTATAAGAAGGACCCCAATTACGAATTCCATTCAAACAAAAAACTATAACATCGAAATATATTTTTTGCAACCGGCTAAACTGATTTTAGAGCAGACAGCTCTCAAAGAGCGGTGCCAATACTGGCAATACTGCCAATCCGCGCGTTTTTGCCAAATTATCCACACGCGATACCCCATCGCCGCCGCCGCCGCAAAAACACGAGGGTATCATTCCTACTGCTCGTCGAATACTCGTCTTAGAAGGAATATAATAAATGTGAGCTCCGGTTATGCATATCTACGAAATAACTATCACAATACACACACGGGTGAGACGGGTTAGGAGGGGCACCCTACATTTCCCGGAGCACAGCGCTGCTTCCTCGTTCTCATGCATGGAACTAATTTCCAGCAAAGTTTCCAAAATCGCGAAATATAATCATTGAACAATTTCGGAAACTTCTCATATTTTTGTATGGGGATTATTGGGGATCGAAATTTTCTGTTTCCAAAATAAATGTTTCCTTAATTGCCAATGACTTTTTCCTGAAATTTCCGAGAACTTTTCCAACTTTTTTTAAACAACTTGGACATCTGTAGGTAGGTTCGTCCAAGTTATCACTCGGCAAGCGTTGACAATGAGAGCGAGGATTGGAGCGCGACCGATCGCAGTTATTGAGGTTGATTCATAACATAACTAATACAAAAACAATCATTCGGTTATACTCGTATTAATAATTGGGTCGAATGTTTTAACTTTGAACAAAAAGGGTCATCTGTTCGACTTTGAAAACTTGATATCATCGGGCGTTGCTTTAAATATTTGTTGTTATATCGAGTTTTCATTGTTAACTGACGATCTGGTGCTAAAGCTAAAGTGTACAGGAGAATACTGAAAATCTCATGGACGGATAGAGTAACCAATGACAGCGTCCTGCAGAGAGTGCAAAAGAAAAGAGACTTTTGGATACTATAAAGATTAGGAAACTGCAGTACTCAGGTCATGTATTACGAAATGACAAATACCACCTCCTCCAGCTGATAATACAGGGGAAAATGCAGGGAAAACGAAAATGTGGAAGAAGACGTACCTCGTGGCTCAAAAACCTCAGGTGCTGGTTCAAGACGAGCACCAGATCGCTGTTTCGAGCTGCAGCGTCAAAAGTGAAAAAAGCCCTAATGATAGCCAACCTCCGGTAGGAGACGGCAGAATAAGAAGAAGAAGACGATCTATGTATTTGCATGTGTAAATCCGAACAGACGATGCCATTACCCATACAATAGATAACCAGATAAGCATTAGCTGATCAGTGGCAGTGACCACGCCGTGAAGCGACAAATTATAAATCATAAGAATTCCCGTTAGAACTGTCCCACTGTCCACGTTTCTAATTCTAAAACGAATGGACACGAATCAGGTTTCTACAAACATATGACGTTTTATAATAAGCATAGTAGAATATGCCTGGGGCGACATGCTATTCATTTTTTACTTGTGTGTGGTCGCGATTTGAATATCTCGAAACACGTAAAAAACACTAGATAAAGATGTAACTAAAATATATTATGCGGTACTAGCATTATAATTAGGTAGGTAGAACGTGGATAGTCGTGTTTTTGTAATTCTGTGCTGCCATGTTTTTCATAGTCAACAATAAATAAATATTATAGGACATTCTTACACAAATCACCATCACCATGATAATATTTCTGTATATGTAACTAATTGCTAAATGACTTAACTATTAGACTAATTACTTTAGCGGCTAGACAAAATGTCAGTAACCACATCAAAAAATGTTGTTCTAACAACTCTTAAGACATAACGTTTAACACTTATATTTGGTTATCAAAATCGATTGACCAGTTTCAAAGTTAGCTGCCGACATTAATTAAACAGCGATTAGTCTCTTGCATATTCATTGTTACGATCCGGGTTGCGATTGACAAGACAGACATTACGAATAGCGGATTGTTGACTGTGTTCAATATTTAGTGGCTTATTCAAGCTTACGTAAATAGCGGGAACGAATTCCGTGCCAAAGTTGGCTGGCTGATTGGGACGAAATTACATGCAGGATCTATGAACATTTACGTTAGAATGCTTACGCTTTTTAATACTTATCGAATATTGTTTATTACCTTGTGGCGAACCTTTTTCGGTTGGCTTACATATTTGTATTAAATATTTGTCGTGTCGCTAAGTCAATGATATACCTAGGTGTCACTTTAATTGTCTAATGTATGATATTCTTGAATGTCAGAATAAATATTAATACGCTTTAATTTTACGTGATTAATTATTTCTTTAATTCTAAAATAGGAGTCCCACAACCTACTACTAGATCGACAAAAACGATTTTGATCCGTTTTCAATCAACGCAACTAACATTGTGTTAGTTGCGTTGATTGAAAACGGATCCTTATAATATAAATAATTTGGCTATTTTTATTTCCGACTGACCAATAACACCGATTTAGTAATTCTTAGCAAGAAAAAACAATATTAAGACGAGTAAAAAGGCTCAACTTCTTACCTATAATATTATCAAATTATAATATCCGAAGAGAAACAATAATGTTCAAATGTAGTTTCTCGTTAACACACAGGACTATAAATACGCTTATAGCTATATTAGATTTCAACGCGTAGCCGAGTTTACTTCAATCTTCAAAAGATTATATTTGAACATAAATACATCAAGTCAAGCCTTTTTTTTCATGATGTTATGTAACTATTAATCAACACAGGGCTAATTTGTAACATTGTTTAATTCGACTTTGATGGTAGGTACCTACTTAATTGAACAAGCCAAGAAAATAAATTCTTGGTACTCGAACGTTAATGCTGGTTTATGGCGATAATGTCATTTAAAGAGTTGTTCCTTTCTCGAATACTCTTCCAACTCTGTTAACCACGATTTGCTGAGCCTGATTAACAAACAGAGGAATTTCTATAAAATGTCAAGCGTGCCTGACCCGACTTGCCTTAGCACCTGACAGGTTAGACGGATTATACCGATCCGAAGCGATGTTTGTGCCTTCATATGTTTTAATTCCGAGAATCTTCTCTTGGGTATACAAAAAGTTGGTTCAAGTCTTATAGTTCGTTTTTTTTAGCATTAGAAAGAACTTGAAAGAAGGTAAGCAATCTTGACATGTCTTTTAATTGAAAAACGCTTTTTAAAAATCAGTAACTATTACTTATGAAAGCAGAAGAATACAAATGATCGTATTAGATTCATAATTGTTTCATATTTGCCGTGACTTATTTTTAAAACGTGATTTCAATAAAAAGACGCATCAAGATTGTTTACCTTATTTCTAATGCTAAAAAAACCGGGCAAGTGCGAGTCGGACTCGCGCACGAAGGGTTCCGTACCATAATGCAAAAAAAAAAAGCAAAAAAAAAAAAACGGTCACCCATCCAAATACTGACCACTCCCGACGTTGCTTAACTTTGGTCAAAAATCACGTTTGTTGTATGGGAGCCCCATTTAAATCTTTATTTTATTCTGCTTTTAGTATTTGTTGTTATAGCGGCAACAGAAATACATCATCTGTGAAAATTTCAACTGTCTAGCTATCACGGTTCGTGAGATACAGCCTGGTGACAGACGGACGGACGGACGGACGGACGGACGGACGGACGGACGGACGGACGGACGGACGGACGGACGGACAGCGAAGTCTTAGTAATAGGGTCCCGTTTTACCCTTTGGGTACGGAACCCTAAAAAACCGGGCAAGTGCGAGTCGGACTCGCGCACGAAGGGTTCCGTACCTTAATGCAAAAAAAAAAAAAACAAAAAAAAAAGCAAAAAAAAAACGGTCACCCATCCAAATACTGACCACTCCCGACGTTGCTTAACTTTGGTCAAAAATCACGTTTGTTGTATGGGAGCCCCATTTAAATCTTTATTTTATTCTGTTTTTAGTATTTGTTGTTATAGCGGCAACAGAAATACATCATCTGTGAAAATTTCAACTGTCTAGCTATCACGGTTCGTGAGATACAGCCTGGTGACAGACGGACGGACGGACGGACGGACGGACGGACAGCGAAGTCTTAGTAATAGGGTCCCGTTTTACCCTTTGGGTACGGAACCCTAAAAACGAACTATAGTGAGGGATCAAACCCTTCTATCAAAGCAAAAATTAAAAGGAAACTTAAAATCCAGGCTTTTAAAAGTTACTAGTTTCTTTGGGTCATTATTTGAGCATCTGTTTCGATTTCGATTCGCTTGCCTGGACTCATTTCCTAGAATGACGGCAGATTATGAAGTCGTTTTACTGTTTAATAGAAATATAGACACTCAACCAAATGTCAACTCATTATGCAGACAAAATTGCGGGTAAAAGCTAGCCCTTCATAATTTGCTTGTTAAACTATCAGGTTTACAATTATCACAATTTAAAGTAGCCAATGACCAACCGGGTGAATTATGCATTTCATAACGGACCGGTAATGCTTGTGATCCGACCAGTCCGGCCACAGTCGATGGCGAAACGGCCGGTAATGAGCTTGGGGGTTTGTTATTGCGACCTACTGTGTCATTATACTCGTTATAATTAAGTGATTATGCATTGAGATTGCCTCACTTCTTGTGAATGTATCTATCTTGTCTTGTGACTCTTTTGGAAGCTCCTAACCTTTTAACAATGTTAACATATTTATCTCACATACGGTAATTGCCGTAAAATACGGCAATTGCCGTGTTATCTGATCAAAAACACGGCATATGTCAGCAGTTCCATTGCCGTATCTCCTATAGGTATAATGTTCCTGCACATTTGCGCTTTTTTTTGCGATTGTGCAATATTTTTGAGTCTAAAAATAACTTTGTGAACATGTTATGTATGTAACTGTAAGTAAGTACCACATTTTGTAAGTCGTCTGTAGGTACCTCTTGCGCAAGAGTTTCGCGTAGGCCCACAATTAATGCGTTCACTTAACAATAAGCTTGTGGGACGACATGTTTAACCCCCAGTGAATCGCAAGCGCAACAATGAGCATAGAAAATTCAAAATGTCGTCTCAAACAAACTTATCCATCCTCCGACCATTGCAATAAAAACCTTACCGCTTAGGTAATATGAGCCACGTAATCCGCGAACATTAAGTTGCATACCTGCAAGAAAAAAATAAACATTACATCAACCAGTGTAATCAGGCCTGTCAAAGTTCATTGCAAAACTCTTTGGCCTCGAATCAACAGCTAACAGTTTTTAGTCACAGAGGTCAACGTATTTTGGCCTGGTGGGCATAGAATAGACTGAGTAATTGGCAAGCCGCGCTAATCCTATTAAGGCGGGGCCGGACGATCATTAAGACGTTGGAAAAACGCCTCTGATGTGCTTGGAATGCGTAAAAGCGGCTGTTTTAAAACAACTTAAGCAAAGCAGTGTGAAGAAAACAAACACAATCAGTGCTATTTGATATGAATGAATGATGATGAATTTTTTCGAATTTTATCACGATATCACAAAAAAAAAATTAAAGTGGCGGCCATATTAAGGTATCTTTCGGATCCTCAAATGTCAATTTTTATCATGATTAGAGCAAATTTTCCGTCGGACGTACCGTTTTTGAACTACAAGCAAAAAACTGACAGAGCAAAAATTTTTCCACAACTTCTGGAATGGAGCAAACTCGGATTACACTAATTTAAGGTATTAAGACGATTTCCAGCTTGCTGGTTATTAATTCCTGGAAAAAGTCTAACTAGACTGGCCTATAGTAGCATACATAAGTGTTACAACATTATAACAATTTAACGAACATTACAGCATAATAAGTTCCTTTGCCTCCCAATATAGCTAATCAACATTTCCTTCCGATTAGAAAACGTAACTGGTAATAATTGTAAAAAAAAAGAAAACGTAACTTTATAGGTTAGTTTGGCGCAGTGATTTAATTGTTCGTAATTGGAGCTGAGAACACATAGGTACACGAGAACTACGAGTGTAGTGACACAAAAACTGTACACAATAAGCGGGAATGTGACAAAAAATGGCGTAGCTCACTTGCACGAGGGAGATGGCGTGATCGGGAGTTCCGTGGTTAAATCATCGCTTGCGTACGAGTTCGAATAATGTTGTAGTTGGTTTTTGTGACAGTTTAGTTGGAAGTTGGAGAGCGTGATATTAATGCGGATCAGTTGACAGATGGGGGTTTTCAGAAAAAATTGTACCATTTACTTTTTTTCGAAAGACCATCAACTTTTGGGTTATTTAGACAGAATCACGAGTACTATTGAATGAGACAAAGAAAAAAAGTGTCCCCAGTTTTTCATACAAATTTTGGGTGTCAGTTTTGTAACGGTCCATACAAAAGGTCCACAGGTGCTCAAAATATCACTTTAACGTCTTGATACTATTAATATGGTATAGTTTATAGGGTTTGGTCACATATTTGTGAACACATTGGCCGCTCATCTACTTATCGTACAATCTGTACCAATTGTACGTGTACGATTGATTCTGCTTTAACCAATCCTTTTGATGGAGAAAGATATACTCATTTATTCTGTTCCGAGTTACCGAGCTAATCGCAAAACGATTAATTGATTCTCCGGATGAGCTGGCATGCGGAAGTGGATTGCAATATTGTTAGAAATCTCGATCATGATGCTCGATACCAGCGCCGTTATTTCGGCTACGATTTCCGTGTTTTCGTCCGGTATATTATCATATTATCGTATCAATTAATCCTGGAATTCATTATTTCAGTTAGGCACCTATAGTTTCCGTACTACCGTACCGTCTGGAATTTCAACTATTCCCTAAATAAATTGACGTATATATCAAGCTATGAAGGTAAGGTTGAGGTCCACTTAATTTTCACGCAAGGTAAGTCTTAATTTCATGTGAATAACAAAGTAATTGGATCTTTAATCTCAAAGACAAGAATTATGTTCTTAACCCTAACAACTCTCTCATTTCAATCATAGATAGAGAGAATCATACTATCTTTGTCTTACACTTACACCCAAAAGAAAAGGATGAGTATCCTGGTTGTTACTGAATTGGTTTGACCAACTATAGTTAGATTTAGGTTGGCTAATTAAGGCGGTCAGCTTGTATCAAACTTTACAAGCTTGGCTACTATGCTATAAATGTGACGTTCCACGGGAAAAGGTACCTTATGAGGGTTTCTAGTTTCGGAGATATTAAATGTTTTGTAAAGAGGTGAAAAAATGCTCAATTTTTTTTTATTGTGTGATCTGAAACCTTAATGCCTAACGTTTGTTTACCTGTTTTTATTTTTGTTATAAGTTAGTTATAAGCCTAGTAATGTCGTCTCAGAGTTTAGTAGAAAAGGTACCTTATGGAAAAAAGATTGAAAATTCCCAAAAAACTAGTCAATACGGGAAAAGAAGTTTGGTAGAGAACTGTATTAGCATTCTGCAAAACTAATTTGATAATTTCAGTTCTGGTTGGGGCGCCTCGCAAATATTATAACCGTACATAGACCGACATCACAAATCCAAGTAGACTGCTATTATACCAAAGTTACTCTCGTCAAGTCTTTCTTAACTAGAATAATCTTCATTTGGTTTGGTCGCATGCAGTAAATCAGCCATTGGTTTGCTGAAAAATGCCAATACCCGACGCATTACCTTAAGGAATATCTGAGGTCATTGAACCTCAATGCCGCTTATCTTCAATAGCAACCGAAATATATTATTGATAAGAAATAGACAATTTATACCATCTTAACCCCAAAATATTATTAGTTTATCCTAACTGTTCCATCATCATCATGCCTCATCATGTAACTTGACCACAAGGTACCTTTTCATTACATACAAATTATTGGTCTTTTTTAAGATTATTATGACGAAGAACTAATTAAATTGGGGGCAGTTTAATGTAAATTAATATTTTCTATTCATAAAAGATAAACTATAATATGATTGATATTTTGTAGTGATGTATTATTAGATTTATTTCCATAAGGTACCTTTTCGTAAATGTATGGAGCAAATACTGTTATTGTTATGTAAGTTTAAAGTGGCATAAGGGGTTAAATATAGTATTTAGTTGGGGTTTTAGGATTTATTTCATTTGAATGACAGAATTTCTTTCATATGTGCTCAGAAAAATTGATTGTGTGTCACATTAAAAGTAAAAATATTCAATTTTGTGATTTTATATGAAAAAGTCAGAAAATACATTTTCACCTCTAAATCGGTATTGTTTTTTGCTTAAACTGTCTGTCAGTGTCGTTTTCTAATAGATAAAATTTAAATCTTGAGAGCTCATTGCAATCAATCGTGAAAATGAAATAAAACTTTATTTTCAAGAGATTGGTTAGTATACACATAAATCAGTCGATATCAAAAGTTTCTATTTGCATTACAGAACAAGTCGCAATATTTTTTTAATCTCAGATATATAAGGCATTATTATTTGTAGTCAACTATGTAACTTACTTCAGGAACATAGTTTTTTAGGCGGCTAAACTTAAAACTTCTCTATCGTAAAGTTGCTCATTTCACAACATTATTTTCAAAAAATCATATCTCTGTAACTACGCAACCTAGAAGGTTGATCTTTTGTGTTATCGATAGCTTATTTATTGTAGATTACTGGGGTATGCATAACTCCATACCCGCCATAAGGTACCTTTGACCGTGGGACGTCACAAATTAACATTTCTTTCTTTGTAAATAGCCAGCAGCACCCTACTAAAAGATCGATTATCTCGAAATTCCCGTATATTAAACTTTTAAAGCTTGGACTCACGACTCACGACCCCTAACGGGCTGTACAAAACGTGTACGACTTATATTAAATATGAAGGTACAGTCGCCATCAGATATATCGGAGCGGCCAAGGTGTTCAAAATATCTGAACACGCGCTCTAACGCCCTGACAATAGAGGTGTGTTCCGATATTTGTGAGCACCTTGGCCGCTCCGATATATCTGATGGCGACTGTACTTCATCACTTCTCTTCTTTTTTTTCCCTCTTTATTAGTTCAAATAGATACATTTGGAATGGAACTATGAGAGCACGTTACTATGAAATTCATAAGATTATAGACGTAAATTTCCACGAAACCGAAATTCCACGACTATACAATTAGTTGAGTGTGCTCAGAGCATAAAAAGGTCAACCACGGCGTTGCATGAACAAGAGATTTCCTTTGGCAGGATTGGTCCTTAGGACCCAAGTATGGATTTAAGAAGTGGAGCCACCCAGATTTTTGATGCAGGTGGGGGGTGGGGGGTTTTAAGCGTCTGCGACGTCTGAGGTTAATAATTCTTTAAGTTTAGGTTATAAGTCAAGTTTAGTATCATTTTCAACTAAATCAAAGATGTAGACATAGATTTCATCGAAATCGGTTCAGCGTTTATTGATTTCCCATACAATCCTACACCTTACCTTTCATTTTTAAGGTATTTTTTTGGAATAAAAACTATCCGATGTTCTTCCCCGGGACTCAAACTATCTCTATACCAAATTTTTTCTAAATCGGTTATTGAATCCCCATACAAATTTCCTCCTCCCTTTTCACACCCTTAAGGGATGATTTTTGAGATTAAAAGTATGCTATGTTATTCCCTGGGACTCAATCTCTGTACCAAATTTTAACTAAATTGGTTCAGCAGTTTAAGCGTGAAGAGGAATTTAAAAAAAAGTATTTTTTCATATTTTATGTGTTTTTACTTCGAAATGGTGTCATTATGATATCAGAAATGAATTCGGCACCCCCGATTTATATGAAAACGATACCAAACTTGGCCTAGTAGCTTAAATGATACAGATATCAAGATCAAGTTGAGAGCCTTGGTAATCTCGGTGGCTCCACTTCTTGAATCCATCCTTGGGTCCTAAGGACCAATCCTGCCAAAGGAAATCTCTTGTTCATGCAACGCCGTATGTTAGGCCCAGCACCATCCGCTAAATTGATGACTGATGACACATGCCGCGCCGTAAAACTTGAATCGATTCCATCGACGCCGGCGAGTCTGCGACGAACTTTCCTCGCCGTTCACGGAAGCGCGAGAAACTCTCCCCTCTACCGCTGCAGTGTAAGTACTTGTCGAGCTATCACTCATGAGACATCGCCTTCACATGTCTGGCTGTTCGTAGGTAGGGTCAAAAAAGTTAAAAAGATGCGTAAGAAATAGTGATCTATAACGGAACTGTACTACTGTACCTAAATCCTCAAACCTGTATTTGTTTCGGGTCTCCAGTTTTGGGAACATCACTGTGTAGGATATCTCCAGTACTCGTGGAAACCAATGATCGGGCTAGAGTGATCAAGTGAGTAGAATTGGCAGGAAACATTGGTGGGTCTTGAGTTGCATTTAGTTAAATTTCACGAATTTGTCCGGATTACGATTTTGTGATAACAGTGACGTTTTTACTCCACTCATCTGTCTCGGTCCTTTGAATACTAATAATATACTGTTAGGTATAGAAAACTATGTAGTTTTTATAGTTCCCCACCCTAGCTCGATGCAGTTTAGGAACAATATAGGTACTTATTAGATATGAGCGCCGCGCCGGCGCGCCGCCGCCGCCGACAAAATTTACGCGCCGCCGCCGCCGACGCTGTGCTATCGGCGTGGCATCGGCGTGACCTTGTTAGATACTACTACTTTCAGAATCAGATAATATATATTTTATCTAGTTTAGATCTTTAACGGCGCCAGTCTGAATAGCTTATAGACATTCAAAAGGTATTTTAGGTCCATATAATTCTAAAATATCGATGGTAAATTCAAACTTTTCTGTTTGGTAACCGCGCTACTAGTGTTAGAGCAACGAAATGACTAATTTTGCCAGCTGGCTAGCTCATCCGTCATTCACCGCGAATTCAATTATTGCAAGCATGGTTTAAATGTCTTAAAAAGGTGTAAAAGGGGGTTAATTTCAGATATTAAGCGTTTTCACGCCCAAAGGTCCGGCCGTTGGCTTTGCACGGAAGGCATCGGAAACGGAATCAGGTCTCATTTTAAGCTTGGCCATTGTTCAAATTTCAAGCTTTTCTCTCTCGCAGACCAATCTTTGGCCTCGCATCGCTCGCATAGAAGTAAGCCGCTATCTGAACCTCCAAGTTTTCGGCCCTGTTTGGAGCGTAACTTTTGGCCTCGCTTTTAAAATGCTTGGTTCTTCTCCAATCTTAGCTCCACTGCAGCACGGCCTTTGGCCTCGCACGAATGCACCTACAGGAGAGCCCCAGAGGTCTTTAACACTGTGGCCATGGTCTTTATCGGCCTTCGGTCTTGCTTACACTGGACCAATTCCAAGCTCTGCCCTCTTGCAGCTTGGCCTTCGGCCTCGCACAGAAGCACGCCGTAATCGGCACTCCGCGCATTCGGCCGTCAGCCAAGGTCACACTTGGCGTTCGATTCTAAGCTGTATGCTTACCTGCAGCTCAGCCTCTGGCCTCGGATGGGAAGGCGTCGGAATCTGGTCTTCGGTGTTAGGTGGAGCTCGGCCTTGGGCCTCACTTTTTGACATAAACTGGTTTGTTGGGTCGATATTGGTTAATAACGGAGCTTGATTTTCCTCACTTCGGCTCTTTGGACAGTCGACCAGATGTTTCCCTGATACAGTCAATCCGCTACTTTTTACTTAGCACAATAGATAAGGGCCTCGCAAAGATCTTCCGGCGGGTCCATATTGGGTCGCATAATAATTGATTGTCCTAATGTAATGTTACGCATAACACTCATTTCGCATAATTGTTATTGTGCTGGAAATATTAACAACTCTGAAAAATTATAACACAAACCTAACCTAACCTACCCTGTTCTACACAACCTATGCAAAATATTTTCGAAAATACTTTCTGTTTCAGCTGGAGAAAAAATATGCGAAAAGAGATTTATGCGTAACATTACATTATGACAATTAATTATTATGCGATGAGATAGGATCCCTCTTCCGGCCAGGGCCTCGCCAAGATTAAGACCGCCTCTGATGCCGCTCGATACCGTTTATACTATATAAAACTTTTTTCGTACCTTTATTCAATAAATTTTGCTTGCAATTGAAAAATGCACTTATTTTATAACTTTCTTACAGCAACAACGTGTAAATTCGGTAAAATTTTGGTTTGAATTCTTTTTTCATTAATCAAAGGTGTTTCAAGGCCACGCCGCCGATTCGCCGCCGCCGCCGACCGATTTTGACCGGCGCGCCGCCGCCGGCTAAATGCCTATCGGCGCTCATATCTAGTACTTATCCGATACTCGATGTTTTTTATTCTTGACAAAAAAGCTAAAAATCTCCATATTGAAAAAAAAAATCTCACAGTCCGGTCTATTTACAAAACAAAGTTTGCTTAACAACATCTGAATCTGATACTAATAAACGATTATTGTTACAATCACAACATCAAGTGCACGAAAAGCATGAAATTATTGTATTGCGTTGCTTGTTATCGGACTTTATCAAGAACATAGGGGTTCCGTGGTCTATTAATAGTTATTTGTTTTACAAGGGGGCAAAGTTGTTGTTTAACCGCTCGTGCTAATATTGATACCCGAGCAAGCGAAAGATTCCCAAATTGAACCACGAGCGTAGCGAGTGGTTCGAAAAATGGAATCAGGAGCGTTGCGAGGGTTTCAAAGCACGAGGGTTAAACAAAATTTGCCCCCAAGTGAAACACAACATTTTTCACCACACCAACCCGAAGCAAATATTAAATGTAAAATATCAAACAAAATCAAATTCAAATGAATGTTATTAAATATTTATCATCCAAAATCATCATTTAAAACTCAATTCTACCAGCAAACATAAGAAAACAACTCAAAATTTGCATTTGATTACTTTGCCTCATATGTGAATTACTGATAGCAAAGTGCAACTTTGCTATCCGTTTTTGAAGTGCAAAGTAAGCCTTTCCGAGCTGGTGTGGTGAAAAAGGCTTTAAATACCTAGTCAATGTGTTCTTTCATCTTAAGCGCTTTCGGTTGATCAATATCCTAAGCATTAATGTAGGCACTAATTCTTACTAAGGGACTGCCGCCGACCTTCAAATCCA
This sequence comes from Cydia splendana, assembly GCF_910591565.1. NCBI lineage: Eukaryota > Metazoa > Arthropoda > Insecta > Lepidoptera > Tortricidae > Cydia > Cydia splendana. Next base: position 20,511,043 of record NC_085965.1, on the reverse strand, counting down.
GAGATGAAATTAAGTCTGGCTGGAATGGAAATGGCCCGGTTTTTTCGAGATATTCTCCTTTAGACGAACAAAACATGGTACGTATCAAAGTTATATCGCCTAGGCCTGCAATACGTTCACAAAGTCCACATCTCTGTAAATGTACTAACGTAGCTAAAACGAATGCTGACGTCACCATCGAGAGGCCCTTTTCTTGATTCGTTTGTAAAAAAGTGCTGTTTTTTTAGAATGGTGTTTTGTATTCCAAGCCACCCTGTTGTGCGCTACTGTCATTGCTTTTAACTAAGTCCATGTCTGATAATGTGGATAATGTAATGTTATCTTTCGGCACACTTTAGAGCGTTTTCACATCGTTCGATCGATCCGATATCGTATCTCATAAAAAGTAAAAATTTGCAAAGTGCTTTAATAAAAACCTATATTTTTCAACAATTGTATTAAACCAAAAAATAAATACTTAGTGCCATTCACAGGCCACTCTCTAACAGGTGCTTTTCTCAAAGGATCATCCGACATCTACCGCGGAATTGATTTAGACGACATTTGGTATGGAGATAGTTTGGACCCCGGGTATTTTTTTTACAAATCATCATATTACGCAAAATTGCGGGCAAAAGCTAGTTTATATTCACGCAGAACCCTCATTACGCAGATCAACTCGCCTCTGGCTGCTCATTTTATTATGCGATAGCTCACATTAGGCAATGTTTAATTATGCTTTTCTCACACTTGGCTGACCCTGTCCTACAAGCGTCCGATCCGATAGCCTCGAGCCGAAACTTACAAAAAACTGTTAAATTTTTAACCTTTGTGTATGTATTTTGACGTTAAGTGTTAGTGAACTGTTGTATTCAATTAATATATTATAGATTTAAGATATTGTATGGTATGTCTACGTATAGTCAAAGTTCAATTAGTTAATTGTTTGTCGAATGCTCAACATTTTTGGGCCCCCATATAACCTTAATCTTAAGGATTTTGGGTAGGTACTGTCAGTAGTACGGTAAGCTGTCAGAAAGTTTTCAAAATTGCGATTCTGAATTCTGGATTAATTTTTGGCTTGAAATATTCGAATAGCGAGTTAACTTTAGCGCATTAATTAATTAAGCAACATTTTGTGTGAAATTCTGACTATCATAAGGGCCGCAGCAGTTCAAATTTTGTTTTTCTATCAAGGAAAGTCGTGAGTCGAGGTTATAGTACGCCCAGAAACCTTTAGGTTAAGATGTAACGTATTCGCAATAAAAGAAACCATTGAACATCGTTTCAATTATCCACTGATAAATTAACAATGGGCTATCATGTCCACTCCATTAGGCCAACAGCTGCTGCGTTCTCACACACTTTCTACGTTAACTACGTAACGTAACCATTTGACTATTATTTTATAACGACTACATAATAACTATAGACGAAAATTCAATAAAACTATGGCCCAAGGCATGGGAAATTAGGCGCACAAAGATGAGTCCGAAAGTAAAACGATTGTAGCGATTATCGTAGAGTTGTCCAAGAATCCACCACTAGGGATGGTGCCATAGCAAAGCGTTGTCTATAGAGTTCGACTAAGGGTGGTATTCTAAAAAGTAGCTTGTTTATTCGTAAAAGTTAGCTTGATCAGACTCTCTCGATCTATGCACGAATTACTGCACCAACAGCGCCATCTAGCATACGGTTCGTAAACTTAACAAAGTCGTAATAAGTCTGACTGACCTAGCATTCGTTGCGATCTCGTGCGTGACTCCATAGTGCTCCATACATCTTGTGCGACTTCAAGTATGGACTCGCGCGCGAGAACAAATCTCATGCTATAGTCTGGTGACATTATTTTAAGAGAAATCTTGATAGCGCGATTCAGCGTATTCAATACACGGCCCAACGCCATCTAGCGTGCAATTTGCTAACAAAATCTTCCGCTTCAGCCTGTGCTCCGGGCCTCGCTAACAAAGGCGATTGTCGCCAGACAGTGCGTGTGCGCAGGCAATTACATCTTCGCGCCTATTCGGCACTTTCTTTTACACCTCTTCGCCGTGGCCATGCCTGGTCATTGCAATTATTGACTTAAAGGTTTGAAAGTGGCCGCGACTCGCTAAAGTTTCTAAGACAATGTCTTGTTTGCAAAATGTAAGTACCATGAGAAGTTAGTGACCTTTAAGATTTCCTTCGTTAGTAGAGTCTTTGCGGTAAAAGAAGAGTCGTGGAATGTAAGGGAGCCCATACATTTCACGACTCTTCTCTTTCCGCACATAGTGTCTGTGGATATTTGAATATAATATACATACTGAAATCCATTCATTTTAAGACTATTTCGAATGAGAATGACCTCAAGAGGAAGTTGAAAATGCCCTATAGTTTTCAGAAAAAGCTGCCCAAAAGACCCCTTAATTTCAACATATTTATTGACGCAGTGCCAAGAACCTGCATATGATCTGAGAAAAGGCAAAGGCATGTGTAATGGATTTTACTGTAAGCGGGAGTATGCATTTATGGGGTGTCGTCGTTAGTCATAATTGTTAGAGTGGCATTGTGTATTTAATTTTTTCGTAGACTCATGATAACGGGAACATCGGGAACCCACAATTAAGGGGGTACCCGGTATAATGTCTGTATCGGTCGACCGGCCGCAGACCGCAGACTTTTTCACCATCGTAACTACGTAACTGTCGTGCGTGGTGCGTTGGCATAATTCCTCAACAGTTCTGTTGCCACGGTAATGACGGCTCGTAACTGGTAATGATGATGACCGCCCAAGTGAGCCGATCAAACCGAAACGCATAGACTGTGTATGGGTTCTAGATGTACTTAGTGCATTCTTCCTTTGGACGCCAATTAACAACAGGTAGGTCGTTGTCGCAGTTAGTTAAACAAGCCGCTTTAAATCGGGCACCTGCTATGCTCTAAGAAACCGAAAAGGATGGATAGGACCTAAACCAATACGATAATAAATAAATTAACTAATTAAAATTTAGGTAAGGTGCCCACAAACAACCTACAGCGCTGTATATTTTAGAGACGCCTCACGAAAGCGCGTTGCCTATGCAAATAAAATGTAAGTGTAAGTACATACATACCCTGTGTACTTAAATAGTTTGGGACTACGCCGATTGATCTCTGTAACATGCAGGATTTAGATCATCAAAGCTACGAAGATAGAACGACAGCAATGTTACGATTCATAAAACAAACAACAACTCGATGAACTCAACAGTACAGAAGACTGTGAAATCAGAATAATCAGATCAAAAGGGCTTTATAGAGGGACGTTCTCATAACACAACTTATACGACATTTTACAATAAGAGTTGCAGTGAAATAAGCAAGTTAGTGCATTAAACGAGTGAAGCAAATGAGATGGAGGTCACGATAACTTACGTTTCAGTGCGAGCGTGTCAAGGACTCTGCTTCTGTCGCCATCGTATTAATGTAGAAGGTACATAATGTTTCCTATTCGACAATCAACACGTACCTAATAGAGAATAGAGAGTGAACAGTGACAATCAAGGTAAGATACATTCTATTGCCATAATAGTTTGAGGTTTATTGGCACAATTAAGTATTGTACAAATAACCACTATTTAAGGGTGGGTTTCACTAAACTGTTTGTCACCGTTAAAGTGTTCGCAAAATTGTATTGTATGGGAAGTTTCATCTGCTGAGTGAACTTTGGTTGGTGCAACCGGCCCTAAGTCAACTCCAGCAGTCAATATTGCGCACATGATTTTATCACTAAAAAGGCAAGTCTTCCATACATCCTTTACTTAGCGGAAATTAAGATCCGAATGTGTTCCTAGGTGATACAAATCATAATTATTAATTATACACACATCATATAAAATCTTGCATTTGCATGATGCCATCTTCAGCTATCCAAGCACCGAAACCTTGACCTCAACATGTTTAATGTCACATCCGGCAGAGATCGCGTGCAACCCGATCCACCGGCCACCGATACAAGTAATAAGTGATACGGAGTAATAATACGGCAGGTTAAAGATGGCTGACCGCAGCGGTCAAGTCGCACGTCTGTTCCACGCCGCCGCCCCCAGTGGGAACGCTCCTTGCCCGACTTACATATATCAGGGATCTAGTTTATGTCTAAGTTAGCCTTGTGTGGTGGTCCATAGTTGTGGATTCAAACCTCGGTTGTGCTGTAGGAGTAATCTTAAAGTAATCTTTCCCGGAAAAAAACAACGGGTTGCACTCCGGGAGTGCCGACAGAAGTGAAATCTCAATGACTAGTCCAAAATGTCTGCAGTACTATGTATAATTGACCCATCCTCCTTTCTATTGAAAAACTTTAACACATTCAACACCAAGAACCCGACTGTCGGGTACACTGTTCGTAGCGACTACGCGCTACATACGACGAAACCGTGGCTACGCGCTACGAGCGTAACCCGTAGCACTTAGTGGTATTGAATGTGTAATTCGAAATTCAATTTTGTAGCGTTAATTGTTTAAAATTCGAATAGAAATTGTAAAGTTACCTTGCAGACCTCGCATCTATTATATTTGGTCATGATATTTTGAGTTTTATTCACCAGTACTAGAGTTCACTTTCACGTTATTAGCGATTTCAACAAGATGTAGCTTTATTGAATTATATTGGAGTGATATAAAGTTAGAATGTAACTGTGAGATCCTCGTATTTCAGCCCGTACAAGATTAGAACATTGAGCTTTATTGCTTAATATAAAAGTCCATTTTTAAATAATTGACCTGATTATGATACGTTATGACTAAAGTTCTTTGGTGAATAACATTGTCCGTCACACATAACATAAAGTCACGCAAGCGCCCTGCGCCGCCTACATGAAACAGCAGGCTCAGGCATACATTTTCGCCGTGCGGTAGAAAGAGAGGAGAGACGCCTTACGCGTTACGCGTTACGCTGTCTCGAGTTTATCATTTTATCTACACACATATCATAAACTCTCTATGACGCCTTCAAAATCCGTAAATAATGGCCCACATTACGATAAACTGTTTTGTTACAGCAAATTTCTTATCTGTGAAAATGTGGTAATAGCTTCATTACTATATCAAAATCGATTTGGTAATGCATTCAAATTTCGAACGTCTCTAAAAAAAAAAGCAATTTGATTTGACCCCTATTCTAATATCAGTCGAGATGACGTTTTATTCGAAATCAAATGACAATTGCATACAATATTGCTTCAATATTGACAAATCCCGCATGTATAAGTATCGGACGATATGGTAATCGACCCCGACTCTAGTTTGTCTCTGAATTAAAAAAAACGTGCGGATGCGTGACACGCGTGAAAAAAGTTTTTATGCTGCCATTTGACGTACAGTTTATATTTTAATTAATTTGTAAGTAAAAAATAATTTGTTTTGTTGTTTTTAAAGTAACTATAACAAAAGTTTCGTGTAAGATGTGCGATAAAGATATTTCGGAGACGCCAGCTCATATCCGCGAGTTCCGCCAGAGAGGAAAGTGCCTCAATGTCGGCTGTAATATGAGGTTAGTGAATATATCATAGAAAGTTTATAATATGTGTGTAGATAAAGCAGTGTATGTAACTGTACATAATTAGGCATTAAAACACTCGTGTGATACTATTATGAAACTCATTTCATTCGTTTCATAAACCCACACTCGTATTTTAATGCCTTTCATTATGTAGCAGTCACATAAACTACTATTTTCCTCACCTCAAAAAGTGCTCAGCGCCGCTAAAGAAGTTTTCACTTCAAAAATGCAAAAAAGATGACTAAAAATTCGGTCAGTATCACAATCTTATCATATACAGACAAGAGGTTAAACGATATTTTAGCATCAGTTTTCAGGCTAGCCGGAATCCGGAAGAAGTAGCTTGATAAGTTCAAGTTCACGAATGCTACGCTTGGACATGATTTTGTACTTAATAGTTGTCTGATTTTTCATACGTCGATTGAAAATGTAAAATACATTTTCATATGCTATTATATAGTTATTCATGACTTCCCGGATCACCAGGGTCAATGATAAAACGTTTTTTAAATACTAAGAATCTTGTTTTTAATTTTAATAATTGTACATCCTGCAGCAAATTGCACACCTTTCAAAGGGATATTACGGTACTGGTAGTAAAACTTCACGATTTTCATAAATAAAACATAGTAAAGGGTTGCCTCATCGATATCAAGATTGCCATAACGGGAAATCACGTACCCAAACCTGCCCGATCTCGCGCCGAAAGTTTTTTGCCCTTTCTCGGAAGTATTACAACAGAGGGCCTGAATGGGTGCGTACGAGAAAGTCGGCAAGTGTGTCCGATTGACATTCGCCGGCCGGACGGACGTGCTGGCACGTGTGTGTGGTCTGGCTTGATCTGTCTCTGATTTTGGCTTATCGCGTATTATGGTAGTCGCGGATAGACATAAACCACGAATATGAAGTCATTCACCGACAGCAGTGATGGCTCTTTCAGCGAGGAAGCCGACAAAGTGCAGGGGCCTTACGATGATGTCCTTATTGCGATTATATTTAGGACCTAAACAGAATCGCAATAAGGACATTATGGTAAGGCCCCAGGTATCTTCATTTCTGTCCAAGATGAAATTCCCCTGCCCTTTTTTACCACCTTGTGGAAAAGTATCTTCAAGTTCGTAGCCAATTGCCGCGAGTGAGAAAACACAAAAATCTTAAACGCAAAAATCAGGTCCACTAAGTAAGAGAAGGGGCTCCACATTGGCATTTCGCAGCTTCGCGCGTGATTCGCGTGCTAAAGTGTGGAGGCTCTTTAGCGGGTCGAGGAAAGCGATACAGCGTGGCCTGTTTCATACTTATTTACATTAGAGGTCAAGGAAAGCGAGATGCATGCCGACTGGGGATGAGAAGAAATTTTGTCTTAGAAGGCATTTATTCACATACATAACGTGACTCCATTCCGGCAGCCAAGCCAAGAGAAGACGTGCCAAAATACGCAGAGAGCTGGGGTTAATAATTTTGCAAACATTCGCAAAGCATTAGAGAGTATGGAATGCAAGACTGAAATGATAGCTGGTGGAGTCTTTTTCCCAAAGATAAGTTTATCGAAATTAAGGTATTTTATGCCCTAGTTTATTGCAACATCAACATTAGTTTCTAGTTTGTAATTAATCTGTGCTGAGTGCAGCTGTAATGTAAACCTCGTTCAAAGTCAAGAACTTGTAGTCTGTTCCAAGCTATTGTATACAGTAATTTGTCCTCCAACGCGTTAGTTACCAAGTTCCTGTTACACCACAAGTTAGCCCTAATATTGTAGAAACGGGTCCAAATAGCCTCGAGCTACACGAACGGAAGGGCTGCACTGCCGTCAAATAGGACACATTCTGAATGCTAAAGGTGTTTAGCCGTGTCTAATCTGCAAAGGAACCATTGTTTGATGTACTTGCAGGTTACGTTTTAGCGTTTTGCCACACAATGGTTAGTAGGTACAAGATGTGAAATATTTAAAGGATAAATAACAGTTCATATTAGCTCGATTTAAGAATAATAAAAATATAAGTAAGGAATTGATATTGACAAAACTTCTAATATAGATAGATAACTATGTAGAATTGTAGATCGATAACTACACTATCATCTGATCATCGGCCTAATTTGGGGACTCTATAAACATTTTCATTTTCAGTTGAGAAACTTGGAAATAGATTTAAACGTATGTGTTATAGGTATGTATGCCGTTTCATTTAAAGTTTAAAGGAAGGCAAGTATGAATTTGTTAACTCAATGCTTGTTGATAGTTAGATTGTAATCGAGAAAGCGCCAAGATGTTGGCAACATAGAGGTGTATAAAGGTTCAGTCGGCATGAGATATATCGGAGCGGCCGAGGTGCTCACAAATATCTGAACACGCCTCTATTGTCAAGACGCTAGAGTGCCTGCCCAGATATTTTTGCGCATCTCGGCCGCTCCGGGATATATCGGCGACTGCACTAGTACCAGCGACATTGTATCGGCAGATTCGCATCCAAATGTCTCTCGGTTGCGAGATGAAATGCCAACGACGACCGGTTCCGCTCGATTCAAACAAGAAAGCCCTACTCGTCTGAATTTAAATACTCGAATGATTGCTAATACATATTAAACGCCTTTATATTTAAATGATGCTTTAAAGTGGCGTGGCAGCGTTCTAAATTTTTCTATCAGCGTTTCCATTCAGTTTGAGTACAGTATTTTATCACGTTATATGGACGTCTAAATATTTTACGATAATGAATGTAATAAAATAGCAAATTTACAATTATTGTTTATAATTTATAACCACGTTCCGTAACTGTTAAATGGGTGATGATAAAATTATAATTTTTAGTGGTATAGCAGACAGCCATACTCGATTCTTATGTCAGCATATGTGAGGTACGATAGACGTCTTGCTTTCTAATGTTCACAGAAGTCTGTCAAGCTAACTTCCTTCTGGGTTAGGTAAGCGGTTGCGCCACCTTTTGGGCTGCATTCCGTACATTAGGGACAGCCTAGTCGAAAGGAATGCCGTGCGTCCATTCGCGCCGATTTATACTGCGACGGGATGCCGGTGGAAAAGACCTTAGCCGTTTAACGCATAAGTCGTTAGCAAATCTCTTTGCGTAACCATTTTAGGTTATAAACGCCATCTTTTTACCGCGAAATTCTAAATTGCTTTGGCAAATTGACTACAATTTCCTAACGGACCAATATCTTAGTATCCCTTTTTTTTTAATCTTTTTTTTTAAGGGGTTTTGTCCGAGGTTTTGTCACGCAGTGACAATGTCACCCCCGTAATGAGATCTAATAGTAATAATTATGTAGTAGTGAAGTATTACCTACACCACTACATCACATATAAGTATAGTTTGCACATCAACCTGGACTCGTCTGATTGTGGCGATGCCAGGACGTAGATTTAATAAATGTCATGTCATTCCTCAGGGCCTCATTACGGACACATTCCATCAACACATGGTGAACATCTTCTATTTTTTTATCGCACTCTTGGCAATTTGGTGAAGCCGCTAGTTTCATCAGGTGCTTGAATTTGTTTGACGGAATGTGCCCGGGACGAAGTCTGAGGAGTGATACTACCTGTTTCCTGCTAAGCTTTTTGTCAAACCACTGAGAGATCTTAGCATCTCACAAAAAGCAAAGTCGTCAATGTATTGGTGATTTCTTTCGTCGCATTATTCGGAAAAATAACAATTGAGTATTCTTCCTACGCGACGCTGGAAGGCTGTTATTTCAATTGTGCAATGACGCACAAAGAAATTAATTATCTACGCTTAATTTATCAATAGTTACAATACAATCCTTACTGTATAAGTCAGGCCCACACTGAGAGAAAAGGATAACAAAAACACACTTAGAATTACAAAAATAAACTTAATCCGGGGACAAGGAGAGTCAACTAATAGGAACAAATTGACTTTTGCAATTTCTATTAGTTCTTGCAATTTCTATTATCTGTTTGTTGAAATTAGATTTAGGATTACTGAGCTGTTTGTAGAAATAAATAAACTTTACAGAAATAGTGAAACGTCCATAATTATTACTAAACTTCATTTTTTCCCCCAGTACAGAACTGTTTTTTAATTCCTGGTGTGATGATTTTTCTCTCAGTGCAGATGGGAACTTCCTTTCAGTTCTGTTAATTAGAACTGTTAATTATTTGAATTTTGTAGAAATAGTATTAGGAAGTGCGAGCCAAATCGCGGACGGCGGTTTCCGCGCAAAACGAAGTCGGTAAGGAAAGTAGGCCTTCGCGCGTCGGAAGTACGTGGGCGCCTCGGCCACCGCCACCGTTGGAACTTGGATGATGAATTCAGTAGGATTAAAACTATGAAGCGCGTGTTAGAAAATCAAAACGCATGAGGTATCATAGTCTCTGTTCACCCTAAGGCATGAGCAACTGCCGTCAATGGCTTATTTTAAACGAGGTATCATAAACCTTATTACATGGATATAAGATCTACCTATGATCAGCTAAAAGTGTCGTTGTGGGCTTAGCACGAGTGCGCCGCTACAGTATTTCGCGCGCGAGATTAGCCTCTTAACTCTTTGTCTAACTAATGGGGTTGTTCATTGTCAAATGTTTTTATGGATGGGGCCAGCGTAGATTTCCTCCTGTTCCTAGTTTTGTTCATAAAATGGGGTTTGGCCATAAAATTAAAAAAACAATACACTGGACTCACGAGAAATGCTGTGTCTGTGAACCTAGCATATCAAGTGCTAGCATCTCAATCTTTTATGAGAGTTCTAGTAGCATCCCTAATAGTTCTACAGTTCTAGATGGTTTTTTTAAATAGTTCTGCTCATTTTCGCGAAAAAAATGAAATTTTAAAATGAGATGCTAACTTCACATTTTGACACTCCAGCATCCCAGCCATTACCCACTAGATATGAGCGCCGCGCCGGCGCGCCGCCGCCGCCGACAAAATTTACACGCCGCCGCCGCCGACGCTGCGCTATCGGCGTGGCATCGGCGTGACCTTGTTAGATACTACTACTTTCAGAATCAGATAATATATATTTTATCTAGTTTAGATCTTTAACGGCGCCAGTCTGAATAGCTTATAGACATTCAAAAGGTATTTTAGGTTCATATAATTCTAAAATATCGATGGTAAATTCAAACTTTTCTGTTTGGTAACCGCGCTACTAGTGTTAGGGCAACGAAATGACTAATTTTGCCAGCTGGCTAGCTCATCCGTCATTCACCGCGAATTTAACCATTGCAAGCATGGTTGAATGTCTTTAAAAGGTGTAAAAGGGGGTTAATTTCAGATATTAAGCGTTTTCACGCCCAAAGGACCGGCCGTTGGCTTTGCACGGAAGGCATCGGAAACGGAATCGGGTATCATTTAAGCTTGGCCATTGTTCAAATTTCAAGCTTTGCTCTTTCGCAACCCAATATTTGGCCTCGCATCGCTCGCATAGAAGTAAGCCGCTATCTGAACCTCCAAGTTTTCAGCTCTGTTTGGAGCCTAACACTCGGCCTCGCTTTTAAAATGCTTGGTCATTGGTTCTTCTCCGATCTTAGCTCCACTGCAGCACGGCCTTTGGCCTCGCACGAATGCACCTGCAGGAAAGCTCCAGGTCTTTAACACTATGGCCTCGGTCTTTATCGGCCTTCGGACTTGCTTACACTGGACCAATTCCAAGCTCTGCTCTCTTGCAGCTTGGCCTTCGGCCTCGCACAGAAGCGCGCCGTAATCGGCACTCCGCGCATTCGGCCGTCAACCAAGCTTACACTTGGCATTCGATTCTAAGCTGTATGCTTACCTGCAGCTCAGCCTCTGGCCTCGCATGGGAAGGCGTCGGTATCATGCAGGTCTTCGGTGTTAGGTGGAGCTCGGCCTTGGGCCTCACTTTTTGACATAAACCGGTTTGTTCGGTCGATATTGGTTAATAACGGAGCTTGATTTTCCTCACTTCGGCTCTTTGGACTGTCGACCGGACGTTTTCCTGATACAGTCAATTCGCTACTTTTTACTTAGCACAAAAGATAAGGGCCTCGCAAAGATCTTCCCGCCAGGGTCTCGCCAAGATTAAGACCGCCTCTGATGCCGCTCGATACCGTTTATACTGTATAAAACTATTTTCGTACCTTTATTCAATAAATTTCGCTTGAAATTGAAAAATGCACTTATTTTATAACTTTCTTACAGCAAAAACATGTAATTTCGGTAATAATTCTTTTTTCATTAATCAAAGGTGTTTCAAGGCCACGCCGCCGATTCGCCGCCGCCGCCGACCGATTTTGACCGGCGCGCCGCCGCCGGCTAAATGCCTATCGGCGCTCATATCTATTACCCACTCCACAGCCTCGAAATAGCATTTAAATGAAAGATACTAACATTTCTAGACGATATATAATGAGTTCTAGTCAAAACAGTAAAAATTTTTTTTTTCATATATGTATGGGACACGAACATGAAAAATAATTGTAGGTAAATTCTGATTAATGCTAAGTTTGAGCAAAAATCCCAGTTTGGACAACCAGCATCTCAGCAGTTCTGGATAGCCAGCTCCCACGTGCACTAGAATAACCACAGTTCTATCTTCTAGAAGAAAATTTGACTGAGTTTTGATAGAATATCTCCGAAAATAGTCTCAAAATCGAGTAAATGCTAAGTTCTCAGCGTAGCATCCCAGCCAATGCAGGTCTGATACCCAGCATCTCAGCAGTTCTGGATAGGCAGCTCCCTAGTGCACTAGAATAACCATAGTTCTATCTTCTAGAACGAAATTTGGCAGAGTTTTGGAGGATTATGTTTGAAATAGTCTCGAAATCGAGAAATAGCTAAGTTCGGAGCTTAGCATCCCAGGCAATGCGGGCTAGATACCTAGCATCTCAGCAGTTCTGGATAGCAAGCACCCTAGTGAATTAGAATACATACAGTTCTATCTTCTAGAACGAAATTTGGCAAAGTTTTGAAAGATAGTATTTCAAAACTCCGAAAAAAGTATCGAAATCGAGGAATTGCTAAGTTCTGAGCTTGGCATCCCAGCCAATGCAGGTTAAACACCCAGCATCTCAGCAGTTCTGGATAGGCAGCTCCCTAGTGCACTAGAATAACCACAGTTCTATCTTCTAGAACGAAAGTTGGCAGAGTTTTGATAGACTATCTCCGAAAATAGTCTCGAAATCGAGTAAATGCTAAGTTCTGAGCGTAGCATCCCAGCCAATGCAGGTCTGATACCCAGCATCTCAGCAGTTCTGGATAGCCAGCTCTCTAGAGCACTAGAATAACCACAGTTCTATACTCTAGAAGGAAATTTGACAGAGTTTTGATAGACTATCTCTGAAAATAGTCTCGTAATCGAGTAAATGCTAAGTTCTGAGCGTAGCGTCCCAGCCAATGCAGGTCTCATACCCAGCATCTCAGCAATTCTGGATAGGCAGCTCCCTAGTGCACTAGAATAACCACAGTTCTATCTTCTAGAACGAAATTTGGCAGAGTTTTGGAGGATTATGTTTGAAATAGTCTCGAAATTGAGAAATAGCTAAGTTCGGAGCTTAGCATCCCAGCCAATGCGGGCTAGATACCTAGCATCTCAGCAGTTCTGGATAGCAAGCACCCTAGTACATTAGAATACATGCAGTTCTATCTTCTAGAACGAAATTTGGCAAAGTTTTGAAAGATAGTCTTTCAAAACTACAAAAAAGTATCGAAATCGAGGAATTGCTAAGTTCTGAGCTTGGCATCCCAGCCAATGCAGGTCAGATACCTAGCATCTCAGCAGTTCTGGATAGCCAGCTCTCTAGAGCACTAGAATAACCACAGTTCCATCTTCTAGAAGGAAATTTGACAGAGTTTTGATAGACTATCTCTGAAAATAGTCTCGTAATCGAGTAAATGCTAAGTTCTGAGCGTAGCATCCCAGCCAATGCAGGTCTGATACCCAGCATCTCAGCAGTTCTGGATAGCCAGCTCCCTAGAGCACTAGAATAACCACAGTTCTATCTTCTAGAAGGAAATTTGACAGAGTTTTGATAGACTATGTCCGGAAATAGTATCGAAGTCTCGAAATCGTCTAAATGCTAAGTTGTGAGCTTAGCATCCCAGCTAATGCAGGTCTGATACCCAGCATCTCAGCAGTTCTGGATAGCTAGCTCCGTAGTGCTCTAGAATAACTACAGTTCTATCTTCTAGAAGGAAATTTGACAGAGTTTTGATACACTATCTCGGAAAATAGTCTCGAAATCGAGTAAATGCTAAGTTCTGAGCATAGCATCCCAGCCAATGCAGGTCTGATACCCAGCATCTCAGCAGTTCTGGATAGGCAGCTCCCTAGTGCACTATAATAACCATAGTTCTATCTTCTAGAACGAAATTTGGCAGAGTTTTGGAAGATTATGTTTGAAATAGTCTCGAAATCGAGAAATAGCTAAGTTCGGAGATTAGCATCCCAGCCAATGCGGCCTAGATACCTAGCATCTCAGCAGTTCTGGATAGCCAGCTCTCTAGAGCACTAGAATAACCACAGTTCCATCTTCTAGAAGGAAATTTGACAGAGTTTTGATAGACTATCTCTGAAAAGTCTCGTAATCGAGTAAATGCTAAGTTGTGAGCGTAGCATCCCAGCCAATGCAGGTCTGATACCCAGCATCTCAGCAGTTCTGGATAGGCAGCTCCCTAGTGCACTAGAATAATCACAGTTCTATCTTCTAGAAGGAAATTTGGCAGAGTTTTGGAGGATTATGTTTGAAATAGTCTCGAAATCGAGAAATAGCTAAGTTCGGAGCTTAGCATCCCAGCCAATGCGGGCTGGATACCTAGCATCTCAGCAGTTCTGGATAGCAAGCACCCTAGTGAATTAGATTACATGCAGTTCTATCTTCTAGAACGAAATTTGGCAAAGTTTTGAAAGATAGTATTTCAAAATTCCGAAAAAAGTATCGAAATCGAGGAATCGCTAAGTTCTGAGCTTGGCATCCCAGCCAATGCAGGTCAAACACCCAGCATCTCAGCAGTTCTGGATAGCCAGCTCCCTAGAGCACTAGAATAACCACAGTTCTATCTTCTAGAAGGAAATTTGACAGAGTTTTGATAGACTATCTCTGAAAATAGTCTCGTAATCGAGTAAATGCTAAGTTCTGAGCGTAGCATCCCAGCCAATGCAGGTCTGATACCCAGCATCTCAGCAGTTCTGGATAGGCAGCTCCCTAGTGCACTAGAATAAACACAGTTCTATCTTCTAGAAGGAAATTTGACAGAGTTTTGATAGACTATGTCCGGACATAGTATCGAAGTCTCGAAATCGTCTAAATCCTAAGTAGTGAGCTTAGCATCCCAGCTAATGCAGGTCTGATACCCAGCATCTCAGCAGTTCTGGATAGCTAGCTCCGTATTGCTCTAGAATAACTACAGTTCTATCTTCTAGAAGGAAATTTGACAGCGTTTTGATACACTATCTCCGAAAATAGTCTCGAAATCGTCTAAATGCTAAGTTCTGAGCGTAGCATCCCAGCCAATGCAGGTCTGATACCCAGCATCTCAGCAGTTCTGGATAGCCAGCTCTCTAGAGCACTAGAATAACCACAGTTCTATCTTCTAGAAGGAAATTTGACAGAGTTTTGATAGACTATCTCTGAAAATAGTCTCGTAATCGAGTAAATGCTAAGTTCTGAGCGTAGCATCCCAGCCAATGCAGGTCTCATACCCAGCATCTCAGCAATTCTGGATAGGCAGCTCCCTAGTGCACTAGAATAACCACAGTTCTATCTTCTAGAACGAAATTTGGCAGAGTTTTGGAGGATTATGTTTGAAATAGTCTCGAAATTGAGAAATAGCTAAGTTCGGAGCTTAGTATCCCAGCCAATGCGGGCTAGATACCTAGCATCTCAGCAGTTCTGGATAGCAAGCACCCTAGTACATTAGAATACATGCAGTTCTATCTTCTAGAACGAAATTTGGCAAAGTTTTGAAAGATAGTATTTCAAAATTCCGAAAAAAGTATCGAAATCGAGGAATTGCTAAGTTCTGAGCTTGGCATCCCAGCCAATGCAGGTCTGATACCCAGCATCTCAGCAGTTCTGGATAGCTAGCTCCGTAGTGCTCTAGAATAACTACAGTTCTATCTTCTAGAAGGAAATTTGACAGAGTTTTGATACACTATCTCCGAAAATAGTCTCGAAATCGAGTAAATGCTAAGTTCTGAGCGTAGCATCCCAGCCAATGCAGGTCTGATACCCAGCATCTCAGCAGTTCTGGATAGCCAGCTCCCTAGAGCACTAGAATAACCACAGTTTTATCTTCTAGAAGGAAATTTGACAGAGTTTTGATAGACTATCTCTGAAAATAGTCTCGTAATCGAGTAAACGCTAAGTTCTGAGCGTAGCATCCCAGCCAATGCAGGTTTGATACCCAGCATCTCAGCAGTTCTGGATAGTCAGCTCCCTAGAGCACTAGAATAACCACAGTTCTATCTTCTAGAAGGAAATTTGACAGAGTTTGGATAGACTATGTCCGAAAATAATCTCTAAATCGAGGAATTGCTAAGTTCTGAGCTTGGCATCCCAGCCAATGCAGGTGAGACACCCAGCATCTCAGCAGTTCTGGATAGCCAGCCCCCTGGAGCACTACAATAACCACAGTTCTATCTTGTAGAAGGAAATTTGACAGAGTTTTGATAGACTTGTCATGTCAGTCATGAAAATTGGCAGCTGTATGTAGTTCTGATGACAATACAATAATATGGTACTGTCGAACTGATCTGATGATGGAGACAGGAGGTGGCCATAGGAACTCTCGACATGTATGTAACTAACTATGTAATGGAATCTAAGGTAACTAATTTAACCATCTTCCAAGGATCGTAGCGTCATGAAAATTGGCAGCTGTATGTAGTTCTGATGACAATACAATAATATGGTACTGTCGAACTGATCTGATGATGGAGACAGGAGGTGGCCATAGGAACTCTCGACCTGTATGTAACTAACTATGTAATGGAATCTAAGGTAACTAATTTAACCATCTTCCAAGGATCGTAGCGTCATGAAAATTGGCAGCTGTATGTAGTTCTGATGACAATACAATAATATGGTACTGTCGAACTGATCTGATGATTGAGACAGGAGGTGGCCATAGGAACTCTGTGATGAAACAACTCAACCTAATTGTGTTAGGGGTTTTTAGAATTGTCTCGATGAGTTTTAGTTGTCTGTCGTAAGAAAAGTACAGTCAGCGATAAAAGCTTGTACCAAAAATGAAATTTTTACCAAAAACTTATTAAGGTGTAATCGTTAAGTGTAGCCAGGCGATAATTCCGTAAATATAACAGATATCAGAAAACTTCAAATTTATATCGAAAGTGCGTTACCCAATGAGTAAAATTACATTAATAACTTTTTTTTAATAAAAGCAGAAATATCCCAAACATTAACTTCAAACCCTCCCATACATTTAGCACGACAACTCACCCCTCAAAGAACGTCGGTGTCGTAAGAGATAAAAACTGCTTGAGATTAATTATTTGCGATAATAAACTGTAATAAAATAATAAAACTACCGTTTATGAAATAATAAATCTAACATTTATTTTTTAAGGAAGTACATTTTTTACGTAGTTGTTCGAAGTGACGCCCTTCTTGTACGATACATTGACGGGCCTTCTTAAATGTTTCTAAATGAACTTTTCTTAAAATCTGCGGTGTAATTAAAAAATAAATGTTAGATTTATTATTCCATAAACGGTAGTTTTATTATTTTATTACAGTTTATTATCGCAAATAATGAATCTCAAGCAGTTTTATCTCCTACGACACCGACGTTCTTTGAGGGGTGAGTCGTCATACTAAATGTATGGGAGGATTTGAAGTTACTGTTTGGGATATTTCTGCTTTCATTAAAAAAAACAACGGGTTGCACTCCGGGAGTGCCGACAAAAGTGAAAACTCAATGACTAGTCCAAAATGTCTGCAGCACTATGTATAATTGACCCATCCTCCTTTCTATTGAAAAACTTTAGTTCCGAAATTGCTGGTCAGTGAACTTGTTTAAAATTCGAAATTCAAATTTGTAGCGTTAAGAGCGCTCTTACAAGAAAAGTCGAAATAATGCAAAATTGATGATACTAGTCGACGAAATTCAGGACTTTGCGCTCATTATTAGAAACAATGAGTACTTGTTCCAGTAAAAGCGTCTTCTTATCTTTATAAATATCGTTGTAAATATTAGAAAAAGGACTTATTAAATTAGTAATGATTTTTTTTCTGATGGTCGTTTCCGAAAAACCCCGTGAAGCACTGAATGGCGAGCTCTTATTTGGAAATGTTGAGAATTTTACTCTGCTAAACCTGGCTATTTTGTATTACTAATACCCTGAACTTTAGGCATATCAAACTATATTTTTCCTACATACCTTTGAGAAAGAGAAAATCAAAGTAAAACGAACTCGATTTTCTCTCCGAAACAAGTGTCAATTCCTACGAAAATCTACTTAATATCGAAGTCATTTTCATACTCAAGCAATCTGCAACGTTTGCTTATACTGTTGGTATACATTAGTGTTTATGAAATTCTACTATAATTTTTTGGCAATTTTTTGAAAACTACTCTATATTACCGATGACGCGCGCTGCGCCAGCTCAGTGCCGCGGCAGAGCTTGTAGAGGCAGGACGTGTGTCGGTCGGCTCCGCACATTTTCAACGGCGACGACGAGGTTTTTTTATCATTGTGTGCGGCGGGCGCCGTGTAAAACGCTATACTGTGTGCGTGTAAACCGCATCGAGAGACTTTGATCCTAGCACTGTTTTTATAGTATTATAATTTATAATGGTACAGTTTAATAAACTACCGGACAGGATTAAAAATATTTGAAACGACCTGACATTCTATATGTATTTATTTGACTCAAGATAGTACTCAGGGTCTGATGATGGAGCCGGAAGGTGGTCACCGGTACCAATCAACCATGCAACTAAATCACTTCGTGTTTAGGCTCGTTTTATTCATCTCAACAAGATCTTTGACACAAGATAGTACTCAGGGTTTGATGATGGAGCCGGAAGGTGGTCACCGGTACCAATCAACCATGCAACTAAACCACTTCGTGTTTGGGCTCGTTTGATTCGGCTCAACAAGATCTTTGACTTAAGATAGTACTCAGGGTCTGATGATGGAGCCGGAAGGTGGTCACCAGTACCAATCAACAATGCAACTAAACCACTTCGTGTTTAGGCTCGTTTTATTCGTCTCAACAAGATCTTTGACTTAAGATAGTATTCAGGGTCTGATGATGGAGCCGGAAGGTGGTCACCGGTACCAATCAACCATGCAACTAAACCACTTCGTGTTTGGGCTCGTTTGATTCGTCTCAACAAGATCTTTGGCACAAGATAATACTCAGGGTCTGATGATGGAGCCGGAAGGTGGTCACCGGTACCAATCAACCATGCAACTAAACCACTTCGTGTTTGGCTTCGTTCGATTCGTCGCAACAAGATCTTTGACACAAGTTAGTACTCAGGGTTTGATGATGGAGCTGGACTGTGGCCACGGGTACCAGTCTACCATGTAACTGAACCACTTCGTGTTTGGGCTCGTTTGATTCGTCGCAATAAGATGTTTGACACAAGATACTACTCAGGGCTGATGACTATGATGGAGCTGATGATGATAGACAGGTACCCGTCGCCACCTTCGCGCTCCATCATCAGACCCTGAGTACTACCTTGTGTCAAAGATCTTGTTGAGATGAATAAAACGTGCCTAAACACGAAATGGTTTAGTTGCATGGTTGATTGGTACCGGTGACCACCTTCCGGCTCCAACATCAGACCCTGAGTACTATCTTGTGTCAAAGATCTTGTTGAAACGAATAAAACGAGCCTAAACACGAAGTGGTTTAGTTGCATGGTTGATTGGTACCGGTGACCACCTTCCAGCTCCATCATCAGACTCTGAGTATCACCTAGTGTCAAAGATCTTGTTGAGACGAATCAAACGATCCTAAACACGATGTGGTTTAGTTGCATGGTTGATTGGTAATGGTACCTTCCAGCTCCATCATCAGACCCTGAGTACTGTCTTGTGTCAAAGATCTTGTTGAGACGAATCAAACGAGCCCAAACACGAAGTTGTTTAGTTACATGATAGACTGGTACCCGTGGCCACCTTCCAGCTCCATCATCAGACCCTGTGTATCTTCAGTGTCAAAGATCTTGTTGAGACGAATCAAGCGAGCCTAATCATGTTACTACATGGTTGATTGGTATCCGTGACCACCTTATCATCATCAGATCCTCAGTACCAGTTCGTTTTTAAACCCTCGTTGATACAAACTTTACAACCTATAGGTACCAAATGCAATGACGAAACATGTAAATAAGCGAGTAGGTACCTATAATTTCTTTCGAGTAATATACCTTCATAAGTACGAGTATGCGGCTATTCATAAATTACGTCGTTTCAAATGGGAGGAGTGGGGGGGGGGGTCTGGACATCGGATGATGGTAACATGACGTAGGAGGAAACAGATTCATCCGAAGCTTGATTTTTGGATGATTTGAGAGGGGGGGGGGGGGGGGGGGGGGTCAAAAATCGTCAAAATTAGATGACGTAATTTATGAACAGCCCCTATGTACATTTGCACTGCATTTAGTATTTTCGTACTTACCAAATAACAGTTTTAGAACTTTAAAAGTTAAGTACAGTTAGTGTTGTTATGGTTGATTTCAATATGCTTCGCGAAGGATCAAGAATGTTTAATCCATCATTGTAGTGCGAGTGTGGTAGAAGGGATCGGCGTACTGAGCTCGCACGGCCTGCCGCAGCGCGTAAAATACCTAAACTCGCTCAACGCCGAAATGTAATAGCGCTCTTAATTGTTTAAAATTCGAATAGAAATTGTAAAGTTACCTTGCAGACCTACTCGTAGCATCTAAATATATTTGGTCATGATATTTTGAGTTTTATTCACCAGTCTAGTTCACTTTTATTAGCGATTTCATCAAGATGTAGCTTTATTGAATTATATTTGAGTGATATAAAGTTAGAATGTAACTGTGAGATCCTCGTATTTCAACCCGTACAAGATTAGAACCTTTTTCATGTAATGTCATTGAGTTTTTCTTTATTGATTTAAATGCCATCTAAATGAGTGGCCATCTAAACCTTACGGTCACGTGATCGCGTTACGCTGTCTCGAGTTTATCATTTTTTCCCCACCTCAAAAAGTGCCCAGCGCCGCTAAAGAAGTTTTCACTTCAAAAATTTATTAATGTAGTTTTACTCATTGGGTAACGCACTTTCGGTATCAATTTGAAGTTTTCTGATATCTGTTATATTTACGGAATTATCGCCTGACTACACTTAACGATTACACCCTGTATAAGATTTGACTCTTGTATTAGTTGACGCTATGAACTTGCTTTTTTTGGGTCAGGTCACTGAGCCAGTGAAGTACATAGTAACTTGCTTAGTATTTTAAGTTGTTACATTATAAATATATATTATTTACAATTACGAAAATGATATACAACTTGCCCTAGTTGCTAGAAGGAAGGAATATAGCATAGATTGGACCTGGGGTGCCGACCCTTTCACCCCCCCTTTTTGGGGGGTCTGCATGGTACGATCTCCCGGCTACCGGGGCAAATCAGCTTTGTTTGACCTAAGGAACAATCGTGCCAAGCGGCATCGCCTGAGACTAAAGTGCATGCTAAATGACCTTACTCAACCTACTAGTATTTGTCACTATGGTTTATAAAAAAACTCCTTATGTGTCTAAACTGATGCCAAATTTGACTATTTTAAATTTACTTGAAAAATACCTACATTGCAACTGGGTGATAAGCAAATTCAATCAGATTTAACTGGCCCACCGCGAAAAATCGAGAATCACAAAATCGAAGTTTGTTATCTGCGTCTCTATCGCTCCATTATGCAAGTGCGATAGAGGCAGCTGACTTTCTAATGTAGCGACAGGCCCTCCTTGTGTACCCTTATTTGAATCGAAGGCGGACCTATATTTCAGTGATCACGTTATCTCACTCGCAGTCCGTCTCGCTCGCACCAACATAGTGTGAGCAAGAGGCAAGCGTACAGGGCAATTTATTTTATTTATTCATGAACAATATGACAATTGTATTTTAATATAACTACATACTAAGTTCCTTAAATCTAGGTCCTTCTTAAATCTAAGAATTATAAAATCTAACATGCAGAACAATATCAGACGTATTTATCTAAAATAATTACTACCAACATTACGTAGACAAATTACTAAAGTAGGTCGTAAACTCCACTATAAAATAAAAGCATTCTTTCAGCAGCAGTGCTTTTAATTTATTTTTAAAGATAACAAGGCTATCGATGTTCCTCCACTCACTGGGAAGCTTGTAGAGCTGCATACTCTGAAATTCTGCGCAATGAGTGACTATATTAAGTTTAGGCTGCACGTGTCTCCCTCTCTTCATTGGTCTCGTACTCCTTTAGACTTTTGACCAGGTCAGTGAGGAGCAGAAGGATGTACAGACACGGGACAATTAGTATTTTAAGATTTATGAAATATTCCTGACAGGACTCAGTTTGTGGAATACGCACTATAGTCCTCATGGCTCGCTTTTGTATAACAAAGGCTTTATTCATGTTATACTCATAGTCTATCAAAACTCTGTCAAATTTGCTTCTAGACGATAGAACTGTGGTTATTCTAGTGCTCTAGGGAGCTCGCTACCCAGAACTGCTGAGATGCTGGGTGTCTGACCCGCATTGGCTGGGATGCCAAGCTCAGAACTTAGCAATTCCTCGATTTCGATACTTTTTTGTAGTTTTGAAAGACTACCTTTCAAAAACTTTGCCAAATTTCGTTCTAGAAGATAGAACTGCATGTATTCCAATGTCCTAGGGTGCTTGCTATCCAGAATTGCTGAGATGCTAGGTATCTAGCTCGCATTGGCTGGGATGCTAAGCTCCGAACTTGCTAAGCTCCGAACTTAGCTATTTCTCGATTTCGAGGCTATTTCAAACATAATTTGTTTATTTGTTTATTTATTAAAGTACAACCACATCATACATATTATAACTTACGCTAAAACATTTACAAGGTAATAAATACTGATAGATATGACAATTATGGAGTACATAACATTGATAAAGTGTTACAGTAATCCTCCAAAACTCTGCCAAATTTCCTTCTAGAAGATAGAACTGTGGTTACTCTGGTGCAATAAGGAGCTGCCTATCCAGAATTGCTGAGATGCTGGGTATCAGACCTGCATTGGCTGGGATACTTCGCTCCGAACTTAGCATTTACTCGATTTCGAGACTATTTTCGGAGATAGTCTATCAAAACTCTGTCAAATTTCCTTCTAGAAGGTAGAACTGTGGTTATTCTATTTCACTTTGGAGCTGGCTATCCCGAACTGCTGAGATGCTGGGTGTCTGACCCGCATTGGCTGGGATGCTAGCTCAGAATTTAGCTATTTCTCGATTTTGAGACTTCGATACTATTTTCGGACAGAGTGTATCAAAACTCTGTCAAATTTCCTTCTAGAAGATAGAACTGTGGTTATTGTAGTGCTCCAGGGGGCTGGTTATCCAGAACTGCTGAGATGCTGGGTGTCTCACCTGCATTGGCTGGGATGCCAAGCTCAGAACTTAGCAATTCCTCGATTAAAATACTTTTTTGGAGTTTTGAAAGACTATCTTTCAAAACTTTGCCAAAAATCGTTCTAGAAGATAGAACTGCCTGTATTCTAATGCACTAGGGTGCTTGCTATCCAGAACTGCTGAGATGACAGGTATCTAACCCGCATTAGCTGGGATGCTAAGCTCCGAACTTAGCTATTTCTCAATTTCGAGACTATTTCATACATAATCCTCCAAAACTCTGCCAAATTTCCTTCTAGAAGATAGAACTGTGGTTATTCTAGTGCACTAGGGAGCTGCCTATCCAGAATTGCTGAGATGCTGGGTGTCAGACCTGCATTGGCTGGGATGCTACGCTCAGAATTTAGCATTTACTCGATTTCGATACTATTTTCGGAGATAGTCTATCAAAACTCTGTCAAATTTCCTTCTAGAAGATAGAACTGTGGTTATTCTAGTGCTACAAGGAGCTGGCTATAAAGAACTGCTGAGATGCTGGGTATTAGACCTGCATTGGCTGGGATGCGACGCCCAGAACTTAGCATTTACTCGATTTCGAGACTATTTTCGGACATAGTCTATCAAAACTCTGTCAAATTTCCTTCTAGAAGGTAGAATTGTGGTTATTCTATTTCACTTTGGAGCTGGCTATCCAGAACTGCTGAGATGCTGGGTGTCTGACCCGCATTGGCTGGGATGCTAGCTCAGAACTTAGCTATTTCTCGATTTTGAGACTTCGATAATATTTTCGGACAGAGTGTATCAAAACTCTGTCAAATTTCCTTCTAGAAGATAGAAATGTGGTGATTCTAGTGCTCTAGGGAGCTGGCTATTTAGAACTGCTGTGATGCTGAGTGTCTGACTTGCATTAGCTGGGATGCCAAGCTCAGAACTTAGCAATTCCTCGATTGCGATACTTTTTTCGGAGTTTTGAAAGACTATCTTTCAAAACTTTGCCAAATTTCGTTCTAGAAGATAGAACTGCATGTATTCCAATTCACTAGGGTGCTTGCTATCCAGACCTGCTGAGATGCTGGGTATCTAGCCCGCATTGGCTGGGATGCTAAGCTCCGAACTTGGCTATTTCTCGATTTCGAGACTATTTCAAACATAATCCTCCAAAACTCTGCCAAATTTCCTTCTAGAAGATAGAACTGTGGTTATTCTAGTGCACTAGGGAGCTGCCTATCCAGAACTGCTGAGATGCTGGGTATCAGACCTGCATTGGCTGGGATGCTACGCTCAGAACTTAGCATTTACTCGATTTCGAGACTATTTTCGGAGATAGTCTATCAAAATTCTATCAAATTTCCTTCTAGAAGATAGAACTGTATTTATTCTAGAGCACTACGGAGCTAGCTATCCAGAACTGGTGGGATGCTGGGTATCAAACCTGCATTAGCTGGGATGCTAAGCTCACAACTTAGCATTTAGTCGATTTCGAGACTTCGATACTATTTCCGGACATAGTCTATCAAAACTCTGTCAAATTTCCTTCTAGAAGATAGAACTGTGGTTATTCTAGTGATCTAGGGAGCTGGCTATTCAGAACTGCTGTGATGCTGGGTGTCTGACTTGCATTAGCTGGGATGCCAAGCTCAGAACTTAGCAATTCCTCGATTTCGATACTTTTTTCGGAGTTTTGAAAGACTATCTTTCAAAACTTTGCCAAATTTCGTTCTAGAAGATAGAACTGCATGTATTCTAATTCACTAGGGTGCTTGCTATCCAGAACTGCTGAGATGCTGGGTATCAGACCTGCATTGGCTGGGATGTTACGCTCAGAACTTAGCATTTACTCGATTTCGAGACTATTTTCGGAGATAGTCTATCAAAATTCTGTCAAATTTCCTTCTAGAAGATAGAACTGTAGTTATTCTAGAGCACTACGAAGCTAGCTATCCAGAACTGCTGAGATGCTGGGCATCAGACCCGCATTAGCTGGGATGCTGAGCTCAAAACTTAGCATTCAGTCGATTTCGAGACTTCGATACTATGTCCGGACATAGTCTATCAAAACTCTTTACTTCTAGAAGATAGAACTGTGGTTATTCTAGTGCTCTAGGGAGCTGGCTATCCAGAACTGCTGAGATGCTGGGTGTTTAACCTGCATTGGCTGGGATGCTAAGCTCCGAACTTAGCTATTTCTCGGTTTCGAGACTATTTCAAACATAATCTTCCAAAACTCTGCCAAATTTCGTTCTAGAAGATAGAACTATGGTTATTCTAGTGCTTTAGGGAGCTGCCTATCCAGAACTGCTGAGATGCTGGGTATCAGACCTGCATTGGCTGGGATGCTACGCTCAGAACTTAGCATTTACTCGATTTCGAGACTATTTACGGTGATAAAGTATCAAAACTCTGTCAAATTTCCTTCTAGAAGATAGAACTGTAGTTATTCTAGAGCACTACGAAGCTAGCTATCCAGAACTGCTGAGATGCTGGGTGTCTGACCTGCATTGGCTGGGATGCTACGCTCAGAACTTAGCAATTCCTCGATTTCGATACTGTTTTCGGAGTTTTGAAAGACTATCTTTCAAAACTTTGCCAAATTTCATTCTAGAAGATAGAACTGCATGTATTCTAATTAACTAGGGTGCTTGCTATCCAGAACTGCTGAGATGCTAGGTATCTAGCCCGCATTGGCTGGGATGCTAAGCTCCGAACTTAGCTATTTCTCGATTTCGAGACTATTTCAAACATAATCTTCCAAAACTCTGCCAAATTTCGTTCTAGAAGATAGAACTATGGTTATTCTAGTGCTTTAGGGAGCTGCCTATCCAGAACTGCTGAGATGCTGGGTATCAGACCTGCATTGGCTGGGATGCTACGCTCAGAACTTAGCGTTTACTCGATTACGAGACTATTTTCAGAGATAGTCTATCAAAACTCTGTCAAATTTCCTTCTAGAAGATAAAACTGTGGTTATTCTAGTGCTCTAGGGAGCTGGCTATCCAGAACTGCTGAGATGCTGGGTATCAGACCTGCATTGGCTGGGATGCTACGCTCAGAACTTAGCATTTACTCGATTTCGAGACTATTTTCGGAGATAGTGTATCAAAACTCTGTCAAATTTCCTTCTAGAAGATAGAACTGTAGTTATTCTAGAGCACTACGAAGCTAGCTATCCAGAACTGCTGAGATGCTGGGCATCAGACCCGCATTAGCTGGGATGCTGAGCTCAAAACTTAGCATTCAGTCGATTTCGAGACTTCGATACTATGTCCGGACATAGTCTATCAAAACTCTTTACTTCTAGAAGATAGAA
Source organism: Cydia splendana (assembly GCF_910591565.1). Taxonomy (NCBI): domain Eukaryota; kingdom Metazoa; phylum Arthropoda; class Insecta; order Lepidoptera; family Tortricidae; genus Cydia; species Cydia splendana. The sequence goes on along the minus strand of NC_085965.1, from coordinate 20,484,710 downwards.
CTGTGGTTATTCTAGTGCTCTAGGGAGCGGGCTATCCAGAACTGCTGAGATGCTGGGTGTTTAACCTGCATTGGCTGGGATGCTAAGCTCCGAACTTAGCTATTTCTCGGTTTCGAGACTATTTCAAACATAATCTTCCAAAACTCTGCCAAATTTCGTTCTAGAAGATAGAACTATGGTTATTCTAGTGCTTTAGGGAGCTGCCTATCCAGAACTGCTGAGATGCTGGGTATCAGACCTGCATTGGCTGGGATGCTACGCTCAGAACTTAGCATTTACTCGATTTCGAGACTATTTACGGTGATAAAGTATCAAAACTCTGTCAAATTTCCTTCTAGAAGATAGAACTGTAGTTATTCTAGAGCACTACGAAGCTAGCTATCCAGAACTGCTGAGATGCTGGGTGTCTGACCTGCATTGGCTGGGATGCTATGCTCAGAACTTAGCAATTCCTCGATTTCGATACTTTTTTCGGAGTTTTGAAAGACTATCTTTCAAAACTTTGCCAAATTTCATTCTAGAAGATAGAACTGCATGTATTCTAATTAACTAGGGTGCTTGCTATCCAGAACTGCTGAGATGCTAGGTATCTAGCCCGCATTGGCTGGGATGCTAAGCTCCGAACTTAGCTATTTCTCGATTTCGAGACTATTTCAAACATAATCTTCCAAAACTCTGCCAAATTTCGTTCTAGAAGATAGAACTATGGTTATTCTAGTGCTTTAGGGAGCTGCCTATCCAGAACTGCTGAGATGCTGGGTATCAGACCTGCATTGGCTGGGATGCTACGCTCAGAACTTAGCGTTTACTCGATTACGAGACTATTTTCAGAGATAGTCTATCAAAACTCTGTCAAATTTCCTTCTAGAAGATAAAACTGTGGTTATTCTAGTGCTCTAGGGAGCTGGCTATCCAGAACTGCTGAGATGCTGGGTATCAGACCTGCATTGGCTGGGATGCTAAGCTCAGAACTTAGCATTTACTCGATTTGGAGACTATTTTCGGAGATAGTGTATCAAAACTCTGTCAAATTTCCTTCTAGAAGATAGAACTGTGGTTATTCTAGTGCTCTAGAGAGCTGGCTATCCAGAACTGCTGAGATGCTGGGTATCAGACCTGCATTGGCTGGGATGCTACGCTCAGAACTTAGCATTTACTCGATTTCGAGACTATTTTCGGAGATAGTGTATCAAAACTCTGTCAAATTTCCTTCTAGAAGATAGAACTGTGGTTATTCTAGTGCTCTAGAGAGCTGGCTATCCAGAACTGCTGAGATGCTGGGTATCAGACCTGCATTGGCTGGGATGCTAAGCTCAGAACTTAGCATTTACTCGATTTGGAGACTATTTTCGGAGATAGTGTATCAAAACTCTGTCAAATTTCCTTCTAGAAGATAGAACTGTGGTTATTCTAGTGCTCTAGAGAGCTGGCTATCCAGAACTGCTGAGATGCTGGGTATCAGACCTGCATTGGCTGGGATGCTACGCTCAGAACTTAGCATTTACTCGATTTCGAGACTATTTTCGGAGATAGTGTATCAAAACTCTGTCAAATTTCCTTCTAGAAGATAGAACTGTGGTTATTCTAGTGCTCTAGAGAGCTGGCTATCCAGAACTGCTGAGATGCTGGGTATCAGACCTGCATTGGCTGGGATGCTAAGCTCAGAACTTAGCATTTACTCGATTTGGAGACTATTTTCGGAGATAGTGTATCAAAACTCCGTCAAATTTCCTTCTAGAAGATAGAACTGTGGTTATTCTAGTGCTCTAGAGAGCTGGCTATCCAGAACTGCTGAGATGCTGGGTATCAGACCTGCATTGGCTGGGATGCTACGCTCAGAACTTAGCATTTACTCGATTTCGAGACTATTTTCGGAGATAGTGTATCAAAACTCTGTCAAATTTCCTTCTAGAAGGTAGAACTGTAGTTATTCTAGAGCACTACAGAGCTAGCTATCCAGAACTGCTGAGATGCTGGGTATCAGACCTGCATTGGCTGGGATGCCAAGCTCAGAACTTAGCAATTCCTCGATTTCGATACTTTTTTCGGAATTTTGAAATACTATCTTTCAAAACTTTGCCAAATTTCGATCTAGAAGATAGAACTGCATGTATTCTAATTCACTAGGGTGCTTGCTATCCAGAACTGCTGAGATGCTAGGTATCTAGCCCGCATTGGCTGGGATACTAAGCTCCGAACTTAGCTATTTCTCGATTTCGAGACTATTTCAAACATAATCCTCCAAAACTCTGCCAAATTTCGTTCTAGAAGATAGAACTATAGTTATTCTAGTGAACTAGGGAGCTGCCTATCCGGAACTGCTGAGTTGCTGGGTATCAGACCTGCATTGGCTGGGAAGCTAAGCTCCGAACTTAGCTATTTCTCGATTTCGAGACTATTTCAAACATAATCCTCCAAAACTCTGCCAAATTTCCTTCTAGAAGATAGAACTATGGTTATTCTAGTGAACTAGGGAGCTGCCTATCCAGAACTGCTGAGATGCTGGGTATCAGACCTGCATTAGCTGGGATGCTAAGCTCACAACTTAGCATTTAGACGATTTCGAGACTTCGATACTATGTCCGGACATAGTCTATCAAAACTCTGTCAAATTTCCTTCTAGAAGATAGAACTGTGGTTATTCTAGTGCTCTAGGGAGCTGGCTATCCAGAACTGCTGAGATGCTGGGTGTTTGACCTGCATTGGCTCGGATACCAAGCTCAGAACTTAGCAATTCCTCGATTTCGATACTTTTTTCGGAATTTTGAAATACTATCTTTCAAAACTCTGCCAAATTTCCTTCTAGAAGATAGAACTGTGGTTATTCTAGTGCACTAGGGAGCTGCCTATCCAGAACTGCTGAGATGCTGGGTATCAGACCTGCATTGGCTGGGATGCTACGCTCAGAACTTAGCATTTACTCGATTACGAGACTATTTTCAGAGATAGTCTATCAAAACTCTGGCAAATTTCCTTCTAGAAGATAGAACTGTGGTTATTCTAGTGCTCTAGAGAGCTGGCTATCCAGAACTGCTGAGATGCTGGGTATCAGACCTGCATTGGCTGGGATGCTAAGCTCAGAACTTAGCATTTACTCGATTTGGAGACTATTTTCGGAGATAGTGTATCAAAACTCTGTCAAATTTCCTTCTAGAAGATAGAACTGTGGTTATTCTAGTGCTCTAGAGAGCTGGCTATCCAGAACTGCTGAGATGCTGGGTATCAGACCTGCATTGGCTGGGATGCTACGCTCAGAACTTAGCATTTACTCGATTTCGAGACTATTTTCGGAGATAGTGTATCAAAACTCTGTCAAATTTCCTTCTAGAAGATAGAACTGTAGTTATTCTAGAGCACTACAGAGCTAGCTATCCAGAACTGCTGAGATGCTGGGTATCAGACCTGCATTGGCTGGGATGCCAAGCTCAGAACTTAGCAATTCCTCGATTTCGATACTTTTTTCGGAATTTTGAAATACTATCTTTCAAAACTTTGCCAAATTTCGTTCTAGAAGATAGAACTGCATGTATTCTAATTCACTAGGGTGCTTGCTATCCAGAACTGCTGAGATGCTAGGTATCTAGCCCGCATTGGCTGGGATACTAAGCTCCGAACTTAGCTATTTCTCGATTTCGAGACTATTTCAAACATAATCCTCCAAAACTCTGCCAAATTTCCTTCTAGAAGATAGAACTATGGTTATTCTAGTGAACTAGGGAGCTGCCTATCCAGAACTGCTGAGATGCTGGGTATCAGACCTGCATTAGCTGGGATGCTAAGCTCACAACTTAGCATTTAGACGATTTCGAGACTTCGATACTATGTCCGGACATAGTCTATCAAAACTCTGTCAAATTTCCTTCTAGAAGATAGAACTGTGGTTATTCTAGTGCTCTAGGGAGCTGGCTATCCAGAACTGCTGAGATGCTGGGTGTTTGACCTGCATTGGCTGGGATGCCAAGCTCAGAACTTAGCAATTCCTTGATTTCGATACTTTTTTCGGAATTTTGAAATACTATCTTTCAAAACTCTGCCAAATTTCCTTCTAGAAGATAGAACTGCATGTATTCTAATTTACTAGGGTGCTTGCTATCCAGAACTGCTGAGATGCTAGGTATCTAGCCCGCATTGGCTGGGATGCTAAGCTCCGAACTTAGCTATTTCTCGATTTCGAGACTATTTCAAACATAATCTTCCAAAACTCTGCCAAATTTCGTTCTAGAAGATAGAACTATGGTTATTATAGTGCACTAGGGAGCTGCCTATCCAGAACTGCTGAGATGCTGGGTATCAGACCTGCATTGGCTGGGATGCTATGCTCAGAACTTAGCATTTACTCGATTTCGAGACTATTTTCCGAGATAGTGTATCAAAACTCTGTCAAATTTCCTTCTAGAAGATAGAACTGTAGTTATTCTAGAGCACTACGGAGTTAGCTATCCAGAACTGCTGAGATGCTGGGTATCAGACCTGCATTAGCTGGGATGCTAAGCTCACAACTTAGCATTTAGACGATTTCGAGACTTCGATACTATTTCCGGACATAGTCTATCAAAACTCTGTCAAATTTCCTTCTAGAAGATAGAACTGTGGTTATTCTAGTGCTCTAGGGAGCTGGCTATCCAGAACTGCTGAGATGCTGTGTGTCTGCCCTGCATTGGCTGGGATGCCAAGCTCAGAACTTAGCAATTCCTCGATTTCGATACTTTTTTCGGAGTTTTGGAAGACTATCTTTCAAAACTTTGCCAAATTTCGTTCTAGAAGATAGAAGTGCATGTATTCTAATTCAATAGGGTGCTTGCTATCCAGAACTGCTGAGATGCTGGGTATCAGACCTGCATTGGCTGGGATGCTACGCTCAGAACTTAGCATTTACTCGATTTCGAGACTATTTTCGGAGATAGTCTATCAAAACTCTGCCAACTTTCGTTCTAGAAGATAGAACTGTGGTTATTCTAGTGCACTAGGGAGCTGCCTATCCAGAACTGCTGAGATGCTGGGTGTTTAACCTGCATTGGCTGGGATGCCAAGCTCAGAACTTAGCAATTCCTCGATTTCGATACTTTTTTCGGAGTTTTGAAATACTATCTTTCAAAACTTTGCCAAATTTCGTTCTAGAAGATAGAACTGCATGTATTCTAATTCACTAGGGTGCTTGCTATCCAGAACTGCTGAGATGCTAGGTATCTAGCCCGCATTGGCTGGGATGCTAAGCTCCGAACTTAGCTATTTCTCGATTTCGAGACTATTTCAAACATAATCCTCCAAAACTCTGCCAAATTTCGTTCTAGAAGATAGAACTATGGTTATTCTAGTACACTAGGGAGCTGCCTATCCAGAACTGCTGAGATGCTGGGTATCAGACCTGCATTGGCTGGGATGCTACGCTGAGAACTTAGCATTTACTCGATTTTGAGACTATTTTCGGAGATATTCTATCAAAACTCTGTCAAATTTTCTTCTAGAAGATAGAACTGTGGTTATTCTAGTGCACGTGGGAGCTGGCTATCCAGAACTGCTGAGATGCTGTTTGTCCAAACTGGGATTTTTGCTCAAACTTAGCATTAATCAGAATTTACCTAGAATTATTTTTCATGTTCGTGTCCCATACATATATGAAAAAAAATTTTTTTACAGTTTTGACTAGAACTCATTATATATCGTCTAGAAATGTTAGTATCTTTCATTTAAATGCTATTTCGAGGCTGTAGAGTGGGTAATGGCTGGGATGCTGGAGTGTCAAAATGTGAAGTTAGCATCTCATTTTAAAATTTCATTTTTTTCGCGAAAATGAGCAGAACTATTTAAAAAAACCATCTAGAACTGTAGAACTATTAGGGATGCTACTAGAACTCTCATAAAAGTTTGAGATGCTAGCACTTGATATGCTAGGTTCACACACACAGAAATGCTTGCACTATCTGTAAAAATAAATTGACCGGCCAACCCCATGGAAGAGGGACAGTCTATCTCGCGCCATCGATCCTGTCGCGGGCCTCACGTGCTAAGCCTGCTGTTAATACCTGACCGGCCACAGAGAACAAAAACTAATACCTACTAAATTTTTTTTCTGTGTGACCGGCGATGGTGGCGATCTCATCGTGACGTCATTCTAAGCCCCATCAAGCCGGTGCGCGTACGCAAAAACTTAACAATAACACCGATACTTTTTCTGTGTCAAGCGGTACTTTTATTCATGACACGAGTTACAATATCATGCCATATTATATTTGGCATCTTATTATACCTCTTTGGCTATGAGATTGAGATAAAGACGTGATCAAATCTGTGTTAGCGTTATAGTTTCTATATCAAAACTAGTCGTTATTATTAGTTTGTCGAGTAGAGCTGTTTCAACAACACGTAGGAATTTAATTTCAGTAACATTTAATACCTTGTCACAGTGACAATAGTATGAGATCCCTAGCGACTTTCATATTAATTTTCACTGTGACAAGGTACGAAATGGTACTGAAATTAAATTTCCAATGGGGTTGGCAACGGTCAAAGCTTTGCATAAATAGCGCCATCATAGCTTGCACCTTTTTCTATGAGATCTGGCGATCTGGCTTAAAAAGCTGGCATCCGGGCATAAAATTCCATTCAAAAAAAAAATCCTGACACAATTCTAGGGATTGACAGAGCAAGCTATGCTGGCGCCATCTGGTAAATACTTCGACCGGACAACCCCATGGCCCATTTTATTGGGTAGGCCCGACCCGACAATCTGAGGGAGTTCCTAAGGTGGCAGTGGTGGCATTTGACGGTTGTTGCAGTCATTATTCATCATATCATCATCATATCATTGCTGGTTGATTATGTACCATCCGATTAAGCTGACAGGCTTCCACGCCGGAGGTAGCGGGTTCGAATCCTGGTCTTAGTCAAAAGGAATTCGGAACATACGGTGCACAAAATAGCATAACCAGGAAAGCGTAAAAATAAGAAGGTCCAGAACAGTTGACATGCTTCCAACATTTGATGTCGGCTCAGATATCCAAAAAGGGTCTTTAAACAATGTGAAAAAGCAGGCCAAAGTTTGTTATGGATGCTCTTTGTGCACTTTGGACAAAACCTGCGATGTGGATTTTGCTCTGGCCATTGAAAAAGCAAGAAAGTGAAGAAAGTAGGTAGTGTTTCATAGATTTTTATCTGCTCGATGTAACTCATCAAAGTAGCCGATAATAAAGAAAGAGTTCTTAGTTTTATTATGGTTCAAAAGCAGTTTACCAACAAAACGACGCACGATTTAAAAATACGGACGAATAGGAAAGTCGTGACCTGACGTCGACACTGTCGTCAGCGGATTCAGGCGGTATTGTTGACCGTGAGACAACAGATTAGCTGAGACGATCTATCAATGATCGATTATTTTCTAACCGGAGATTCTTTCAAGGTCTTGTGGAAAAACTGGGCTTTACGTGTTTGAGCCAGTAAAAGACCTAGAGGGATCTCTATCGCGGAAAAACAAGTTGGAGTTGGGATTACCCAACTATAGGCCTCCAGTTCTCAAAACCCGTAAGTCTTTGTAAGTATTGTACCATTGGCTATGTGTGACCTTTAAGAGCTATCGATTTTACCACCCTGTATGTTCAGTGTCAAAATGGTTGAGGAGCAGAATGCGCCAGATCATTCTGCTGATACAGACCAGACCGGTTCATACTGAGAACCAGAATAGATGGCGGAAAATCGTACCTACGTACGCGAGAAGCTGATGATCTGAAGGGTCTCCACTAGACCCCCTGGGTTTATCATGCAACAAGGTGGAAGAGAAGGTCATATCAACGATATAATAGTTCCAATATAGGATTCCGCCATTGTAGGGTATTTACAACATTATCCTACCTACGTCCCAACCTACTAGAGGGCTCAATTTTACCGTCATTCGTGAACGTACTACGAATACTAGCAATGTCACACTACGAAGCTGTAAGAAAACCATGACTAACATTCGTAAATACGACTAGGTATTAATAGTTATCGCCAGGACGACATTTATAGGTTCAGCAAACCTAGATGAAACTCGTTTCTACCTACCTATAGCAAATTAATTCCATGTTATCTTTTGCAGCCTGCAGTGGCCATTGCTTCGTGCAATGCGTAAAAAATCGTGTAATGCTGCCTTGCATTTCAGGTTCCAATGTACTTACAATGTAGCAAGGGTAGGTTCAGTGGCGTAGCTAGCATGGGTGGCACCCGGGGCGGAAATTGTGGGTGTCACCCCAAAATTCAAACAAAATTGTAAAATATAATTATTTAAAAATGTAATAGTAATTTATGTTTAATATTCCATAGCTCACAATTTACTCCATCGCTTTCATTTTAGATTCCATGAACTCTCAATAGTCCACACCCTGGCGGGTGTTGCCTCTGCGCGCGTTCTGTGACACGGGCAAGGACAGCATCCGCTCGGTGTAACCCACATTTTATAAGTGTCAAAAGGGCATCTATATGTTGACCTGGGCTCCGTGCACGCCCCCCAAAGGTCCGAGTCATCATTGTCCCGTGAAAGATATACAAATAATTTATGTAAAAAAAAAATTTTTTTTCCAAGTGCGAGATTTGGAAGCGATTCTGTAAAATCCCATTTCACAATGAATTTCAAATACTTAGTCCAGAGTCACCCAATTAGAAACAGTGACATATAGTTTCTCAATTACAGAAATAATCACATAATAAAAAAAACCTACGAGGCGCCAACATATTATTGTTAGTATTGTTACATACCAGGTGCCCACGAGGAACCCGAGAGATTTTAACCACGCATTTTTGAGGTCTAAATAAGGAAAAAATACTAAAAGAGTTTACGTCAATTTCGCCAAAAAAAATTGTTTTTCGACGTTTTGTACGTATTTGTACATAAAATGTAAATGCTACAATTTGTAAAACTGTCACCCAAAAATAATTTTAACTTTTTTTTGTCAATTACAGAAATAATCACATAATTTAAGAAAAAAACCTTTACAATGGTCCTGAATTAAAAAAAAACCTACGAGGCGCCAACATATTATTGTTACATACCAGGTGCCCACGAGGAACCCGAAAGATTTTAACCACGCATTTCCGAGGCCAAAAGAAGGAAAAAATATTAAAAGAGTTTACGTCCGTCAATAAAAATCTTTTCTCCATTTTTTGTACGTATTTGTACATAGGTAAAATATAAATGGTATTTGTAAAACTATCACTCAAAAAGAATTTCAACTTTTTTTTGTTTGTGTTAGTAGTTAGTGGCAACTTCACTGATTCATGTATTGAATAATATTAATATCTGTAAGTGTTATTGTACCGTTTGTGCCCAAATAAACATTAAAACATTAAAACATTAAAACATTTTTGTAAAACCGAGTTTTTGCAAAGTGTACCTTCCACTTTTTTTACATTCTATCAATCAGGATATTTGGACTAGGTCCCATGGTAGCAACATCGCCATCAAAAAAACATGTAGCACTAACTAAGTAACAATAAATAGATGATTTTTTTAGCTGGCTGGTGGTACTGGACTCTGAAGCTAGGCGAATTCCAAAACAGTTTATAGGACATTTTAGTCTTTTAATATGATCAGGAATATACTGTCAAAATCTCTCGGGTTCCTCGTGGGAATGTTGTATACGCACCGGCGCCTCTCGAGCCGGCCACCACGATGGCGCCTCTCACCTTACGCACCGGCGCCTCCTGAGCGGCGGCGGTTGCCATGATGGCGCCGACAATCACGCCGATGCTGTCCACCGATGCTGCAACTACGACGATGTCGTCCCTTGCAATGGCGCCCATGGTCTGTTCGCAAGAATACCTCCGCGAACTTACCTGTCGACGATGCTGCCCACCTATTATTTCCTTAATGGCGGTTGTGCAATCTGCCACAGTTTTACGAATTTTTATAGATGACACTACTGATGTTCTCGGTCGGGTGTCACCCCTAAATGGGTGACACCCGGGGCGGGCCGCCCCCGCCGCCCCCACCTAGCTACGCCACTGGGTAGGTTATGTGTATATAGGAGGATATTTATTTACATAAATTGCACATCTAGATTTTATTTACGACCCGACTGGGCCGCGAGCGCCGGGAGCAGGTCATGCCCAAAGGTCATGCCTTAATGCAGATATGTATTTTAGTTGGAGTTTCTTTGTATGATCTTGTTTTTTTTTTTTCATTTTGCTGATCTCATTGCTTTTTTATATTGCAAATTGATAATGAACTGCGTTTTAATGGGTGTTTTTGGTATACGAATAGCACGACTGGCACGTCTTTGCCTACAAAAGTAAGGTGACCTATGAAGTTGGAAGACTTTTGACCCGAAATCTAAGTCATAATGAAATGGTAGCTACATACAGTAGATAGGTACGTAGGTTACCTAAATAATATGGATGTTTGTTGTTTTGTTTAGGACCTTTTTGATCTCCACTGATTTATTTTAGGGGTAGGTCAATGGCATCAAATTGAATCAATGCAATCAATGGGAATCGGTTAGTCCACCTATGGTACAGTCAGGCGCGGTGTTCAAAATTACCTTGACACGCTCTTATTCTCTTAACAATAAAGTCGCGTCAAGATCATTTTGAACACCTGGCCCGCTTAGCAACTTCTGCTGCTGACTGTACGTAGTAGTACGGTATGGTACTTAGTTGTACACCTATCACCTATTATGAAATTGAAATAAATGTGTAGTAAACTCTCAAAAACAGAGTGAAGGAAAGGCAATGCGACTGACAATAAAGATGGAAAATAGTATAGGTACCTACTTACTACAAAGGTAAACGCGAGGAACAGCTATGTATCCTATTTGTTTTCATTGCACAGCAGGTAAAAACTATGCATACAATAAGTAGGTAGGTAATAATAAGACACGTAGTTATTAACCTACTAAAACACAAAAGTAAACAGGCATACACATTAAGTTTCTAGTACTTATTGATAGAAAGACACGAACCGGGAAAGCCTTCACAAGCTTCACGTCATCTCATGGTCTGACACAAACAGAAAACAGACACGTCTTACCTATATCTACGCGAGACACCCGAAGTTCCTTAACAACCTCCGTCAACTTTCACAAAACATGCCACAAAGCTCGCCGACAACCGTCACGATATCAAACACTTATCAACAATAAACTAACACTTGTGGAGACGTAGGTTTCACTCATAGTTTGACAAATGCCGTATAGAATAGCTCCCGACTGTAGGAGCGGACACTAGATGGCCGTCGGGGCCGAGCGAAAAGACTGGCTTGTTGTCGTCGGAGGTTGCGCTGCGCGAGCGCCGCATTCCTCGCCAAGGCACGTAAACTGCCGCTCGCTCGCTCGCACATAACCGTGCGGGCGGTGATAGACAGAGACGGCGCTCCGCGATAGCGAACACTCCATGTAGATAGGTGGGACCCGTTATTCACACACCAAACATGCCACAGGTAAATTGCGTACAGACTTGGCGAGTTTTTAATTACCTACCTCGAAAATTCTATAATCGATCGGGCATGGATATCGCTCATTATTATTTATAGGGTACCTACGTATGTTACGAGTGCAGTGCGGCCAGCGGCACCCTTTTATTTGATCATAAAACTCATTTCTGCAGTTAGTGAAGCGAAACTCTGTACAAGATTCATGTGGTTTGGATTAATTTTGAATCATTACGTTTCGATATGTAGGTAGGTAGCCTACCTACTTTTGTGCAGAATTGTTTTTAGTTTTATTAAGAATAGGTAATTTTCCGATGTGATTAGGTACTATTGTTTAGCTTGGGTGGAAACATTTATGTCGTAGCGTAGGTAGGTAACTAGGTAGGTACGTTTACCTCCCTACAAAAATAAACAACGAAATTTCTATGTAGGTAGGTAGGCACCAGTCAGAAAACACGAATACGAGTAAAGTTAGTAAATATAGTCAACATAATTTGGTATGGACCCTCCCTAACGTTGTTTGATTTTAAAAGATAAATTTAATACGAGTCGCAATTGTAAATCAAGCGGTTTCGTAATCGTTAACGACGATGAGCTCATTCTTCATCGAATTCCAAGTTGCGGGAACGATCACTAAGGCAATAATTACGTGAGCCAACTAATACAGTACTGCAGGTGAAATTGATATCTACCCGAACAGTGTAAATTTCTATCATGATTCATGGTTTCATTGATCAGTAACTAGATTACTAGACGCTATACCTACCAAGAATGTTTTAGAAAATGTAACTAATAACAAGTAATAACAACGTTGAAACCCTCTAGCCTAAATTATATTTCAAAATTAGTACGCACCGTACGCACACGGTGTAGAGCGGAGCTACTTCCGGTTAAATGTACATTTTGTGAAGTGATTGGTATGGAATATGGATGGGCGAAAGGCAAAGTTTCGCATAACTGTTTCTTTGTAAGTTTAATTTTTTGTTAATTAATACGAAATGCCGGGACGTGCCCCTAGCCAGCCGCGTGTTCCAAGTTGAATGTAAGAACTTCGCTTCGCTCGCTCGTTCGAATATATCTTACTTAACTAAAAATATAACTAAATCTTGTATTCTCTTCTTGTATTTATGTTAAAATAAGTAAATAAAAGTACTTTTTTAAATCGTAGGAGTAAAATTACCAATAAATAAATTATCTTAGCGTATTTATTTATAAAAAGGAATTTACTATTTTACAAACAAATTATTGCAGTGGCAACATTGTCTTACTTTTTTTGGAATATAATTATGATTTAGAGTTTACTGCTAAAAATAATTATAATAGAGATAGACCAAGAAATGTGTGCAGCGATTTTGATAGCCCACGCAGTGCAAGTGTTATTTCAAACGTCAAACTTCTATGAAATTATGACGTATAAATAACACTGGCACTGCGTGGGCTACCAAAATCGCTGCAGACTTTTCTTGGTCTAACTCTATTTATTTTCTTACTTGATTCAATGGATTCAACATTTTTTGAACATTACTGTGGAATAATAGTGGAATATATTCCGAACGTTCTTCAAAATGACGTTTGATTTGACAGCAGTTGACAGTGTTGACACTGACGTGACAAAAATATCGCATTGGGACGCTTTTTATCGTCACTCGTGTTGTTTTCCAACGTTTTATTTAACATCTTTATTCTGCTTTAGATAATCTACAAGAAGCAGCATGCCAAAAGTTCGCCGCAGCCGTAAGTCACCTCCAGAGGGCTGGGAGCTTATCGAGCCAACGCTAGAAGAGTTGGAACAGAAGATGCGCGAAGGTATGAACACTTTTCGTTTATTTAACATTATTATTATACCATTTCACATTATTACTAGAACTTGTATTTTAGCTGACTATATAATTTAAAGATTTTAAGAAATCAACACATTATTACAGCCGAAACCGAGCCTCACGAAGGGAAGCGTAAGCAAGAATCACTCTGGCCCATATTCAAGATACATCACCAGAAATCTCGCTACATCTACGACCTGTTCTACCGACGAAAGGCAATCAGCCGCGAGCTGTATCAGTACTGCCTTGACGAGAAAATTGCTGACGCTAACCTGATTGCCAAGTGGAAGAAGACAGGTTATGAGAATCTGTGCTGTTTGAGATGTATACAGACTCGTGACACGAATTTTGCGACAAATTGTATTTGCAGAGTACCTAAGAGTAAGTTGGAAGAAGGCCGTATTGTGGAGTGTGTGCACTGCGGCTGCAGAGGCTGCTCCGGGTAGTACTGTATAAATATTTTGTAAGATTCTCAGGCTCTACAAACTTTGGAAAATAAGCATTGTCCTTTTACTGATATATTTTATTATGCATCACAAGATAAGTATCCATTATTTTGTAGATTATAGATGCAAGGATACTTCTGAATGATTAGGGTTTTCAGTGTTTAACACATTCAGTGCCAAAAACCCAACTATCTGGTATTTTATGATTTCGTTCCCAGGCCAGACGACCCGAAAGTCGGGATCGTGGACTACTGCTTTATATCGACGGCGAAGTACCATGAACTCCTAACTAACATTTTTAGTAATAATAATTTTCATTCATTTGGTAAAAATAGTTAACCTGGTACTTTGCTGTTGATATGACGAAAATGTTGTGGCCTGGCACGGATGTCTTGTTTGGCTGGGTGGCAATGAATGTGTTAAAGTACACATTTAGATGCCATTTTCAAAGTTTGTGGTGGGCCAATTTTAAGTTATGTTTTAGATAATAAAATTTACATCTTGAAACTTGAAACACACCTTGTTCATGTAATTAAAAATGTACTTACAAAAAATCTGTAACAGTTGCACATGCAATATTGACTTATCCAGACCCATTGTAACTGATAGTAGCAATGTTAATAAATAACATACATTTTAATCCAGCCTCAAGTATTTTTGATTATGTCTCAAATTAGCTATTTGTACAGTCAGCGTCATATAGTAGGTACCATCCAAAGTATTCGAATTGTTCGGTACACCACATAATTTGTATGGCGTACCAAACTATTTGAATACTTTGGATGCTTCCTACTATACGATGCTGACTGTACACTGCCTGCAGATTTCTAAACACTAATAGCATGATTTATAAGCAACACTCCATTCAGTTATTGAGATCATACTTTTACTCTTTTCTCTAATTAGCACTAAATGGAATAGTTACCCACCTATGCTTTGGTTCAGCTGGTTTACACATTCACTGTCCATGCCCCATATATGGGTCACGGCAAGCCTCTATTACAAAGCCGTAAGGTTAACAATTCAGATTGGGACAGTGAACATGTTAAATTGTAATGGGTGAGATACAAAATAAACTTTCTTGTAACAAATTTTGTAATGAAAGTAAAAAATACAAATGTTTTCCGAGATAACAATAATATTTTCATTTTGAGGTAAAATAAACAAAAACAATCAAATTTTGAACTTCTAAAATGATTAGATAAAGCAATTAAGGATCAATTTAATGAACAATCAGCAAATAATTGGGAATGAAGTTTAACAAAGTTTAAAGTTGTAGATCTGCACTTTCCTGGCAAATTGCCTACCAAACTGCAATTTTGTGTATTACATAAGATCTTTACTTAAATATATAGCCTTTTACATCACTTTCCTTTCACAATATGTATACTCATTTTAGCTTTCAAGTCAATTTAATTTAATTACAAACTTATTATTATGATGAGTTGTGGTACCAAAATTGAATGCTATGCCAAGGAAAATCTTGACCAATTGAAGGAAAACTGCAAGTAAATATAATTAATTATGAATTTTTTGAGAGAGATAATAATTTTATGTCAGGTGTAGGAGCTGATTAATTCTATAGCAGAATTACATATTATGCTTTCAGGATAACCCAGATTCTTTTTTTATTCTAAGACATTAAACAAGTATGCTAGTATTCATATCAAAAAGTACAATAATTTATGTTACCTAAATACTTATCAACAAATACACTGAGCTTGATACTTAACAATTAAGTCTTATATAAACATCCTATTGAGTAATAGGTAACAGAAATCGAAATCCAGAGATCAAATTTTGCATCTAGATCAGTCTTTACATAAATACAAATGTTTGTCACTTAAATTATCATAGAACTATTCTATTAATATTAAAACATAACAAAATAATTTTGAGCGTTTGCTAATAGCTTATTCTTAAATTTCAAGTTTTACGGCAAAACTTATAACAAAAAATAGACTATCACTAATGTCTTTAGACATAAATTAAATTTGCTATATTTGGCAACAGCAACACACTATAACTACTTACTTAGAAGTAACTTATGAAGACTGATCTACAATGTAACCTTAAATAGTAGGATAATTATTACGATGCTCCAGTTCTTTGGACAGTTCTAGAATTAAGTCTTTGTAGACATGCGGATTTAAATTTTTGCCCAGCAAATAGAGGACGAACCAGTCGCCGAAGCCAAAGCGCTTCACAATTCTGGTGACGGAGCTCCGTTTCACGTGTCTCAAGAGGCCCATCATCATGACAGTGCGGAGAGGGCGAGCTGATAGCACCAGTACACGGAAGATAACAGCCAAAGTAGAGATAAAAGCGAGAAAGATGAACCAAAACCAAATTATGACAAATATTTTCTCGTTGACAATGTTTAAAGGTAGAACACACATGCGATCTCTTAATTCCGCAGTGCCCGAGGGTCCGTAACGGCGGATAATGCACTTGGTGATCTTGGGGAAGTAACGGTCCATGGGATCAATGTCGGTGAGGTCACTTGGGTCTTTCGGGACGCGCGTAAAGGCCGCTACAGTAGCGCCGTAGTTGCGGAACGCGCCGCCCAGAAATATGTCCAAGAGAAACATTTGCCCCACCTGAAAAATGATTAATGAAAGTCAGCGCCATCTAGTCAAGCTAAGCAAAGCAAAACATTTCTTGACTTGAGTACAGTCAAGTTAAGGTATTTAATATTGATACCTATGGATATAGAGACTAAAATATCTACACACTACATCATGTTTTATAAGCAATAAGCTTGTGTACACATTTGGTGCTTTGTAGAATTAGTACATGAAGGTATGCTTTATGAATAAATTCTAAATATAATTGTTTACTAACCACATTGAGAAGGTTAAGTATCTCGCAGAAGGCATAGCGCAGGGCGTACATGTTGTGTGAATACATGTTGGTGTGCGACAGATAGGAGACCAGCTCCCCACGGCGGTACTCATGCCAGTCCTTGGTCACCATTGGGCTTGCTGCAAATAATAATTTTGGTGTAAATATTTATTGAACAACTTTAGCAAAGTGGTGTTTGGAGCTCCTGCTTGGGATTACAGCTGTCATTGTCTCTCGATCAAATCATTCTCAAAAACAAGGAATCCATCCAGAATAAAAATATCCATCCCTGGTGCATAAAGAATTTCATCAAAATCTTTCAACAACATTTTATCAAAAGTCAATGATTTTGATTGACTAAAGTTAGCTATGAAAAATAAGAGATGGATCATCCATTATAATTTCAGTAAAATGCAATAAATATTCAAAAGATAATTTGGAGTCCTACATTGATAACAGCACCATCTTACAACAATCTTTAAAACTACTAACCCAAATCAGAAGCAAGCGCCTTCAGCCGCCCTCCTTCCCAGAGCTTCCAGAGATAGCGCGGGGTGTAGAACATGACGGACTGACCCAGCAGCACACAGCAAACCCACTGGTAGTAGGTGTGCTCGATCCGGTCCTCTTTCCCACCAGTCTCGGTGCCCACACCAATGTATGTCATGTGAGTGCCTTCAATACCTAATAGCAAAGACGCAAGATGAATACACAGTTCCATAAAAGGTTATAGGAGATTATCATATAGGTACTCAATTTGTTCAGAATCCAGAAACCTTAATACCATGATGCTACAAAACTTAGTTTGCAATAGGATCATTGGCTAATCTTTACTTTATGGACCGTCGATTTGGAGGGTGTGTTGGGTATGGGGGGGTAGAGGGTGCAAAGGGCTACCCCCCAGTCCAACCCCCATGGCGCGGAACCCCATGGTTATGGAGATATCCATGGTTAAAGTTTGTATGAAATTACTATGAAATAAAGGAGAAATGTCATAGCAGATGTCGATAGGTGCCGTTTTGTGTTAATTTATATTACCTTTGATACCACACCACCATCCTCACGGTCACCAAAATCTCAAGGTCACGTAATTTATGGTCACACAAGCGAGCTATGGTCTCGTCAGCTCGCGACCTCAGGGGTGACGAAGCGGGCCTTCGGGCGAAGCGCGCCCCCCCTCACCACGCACCCCCTCCCCCTTCAAATTTTGCTGTAATCCCTTATTTCATAGTAATTCCATACAAACTTTAACCATGAATAACTCCATAACCATGGGGTTCCACGCCATGGGGGTTGGACTGGGGGGTAGCCCTCTACCCCCCTCCCCCCCTCCCCACCCCAAAAATCGACGGTCCATAAAGTAAAGATTTACCGGATCATTAATAAGGCTAGATGTGCGCGAGGAGCTATTGTAAATATAGGCAGTTTAATGGAAAAAATAGTCAGTTTTTTAACTCATAGGACAAACAGGAGTTTCCTTGGTTCTATATTTATGACTTATGAAAAATATTGGGCCCTATATTTTTCATAAGTCAATCATAAAAGACTTGATGTAACATCAGTCTTAATTTTTCAAGTTTGAACATACAATTTAATCCCTGAACCTTGTTAGTTGGCCAGAAAACTTGAGGAATGATGAAAAAATAAGAACTTTACCTTGTAACCTACTCTTCAACGTGAAGGTCCCATAGATCCAGCAGTAACTATTTATGGCGTCCTTATCGCTATCACTATCGCCCATACAGTGGATGGGATCCCCGAAGAACTGCTTCGAAGACACCAACAGCGTGAAGACCAGCAGCATAATCACTGTCACCTTGTAATGCATCCGAAACACGTTGTTGTCAATACTAACATTATCCAATTTTAGAAATGCCCGAAAGGGCATGAAAAGGTCTATCATTTTGGCTTATATCCTAAGCACAAGTAAGAAATAACGGGGCTGTTACTTTTACGCCACCGTTGAAAAACAAAGCTACCCGCGAAATATGAATACGCTTGAAAGTTTTTCAATGTCCGCCTGCCACAATCAAAATCAGTGTTTACCGGAAATAGATCTCTGTGGTTATGTTGGCGTATTGAGTGATTTGAACGAATGAATGGAATTAAATTGCACACGGTCGAGTAATACTACAGTTCGTTTTTTTTTAGCATTAGAAAGAACTTGCAAGAAGGTAAGCGATCTTGACATGTCTTTTAATTGAGAAACGCTTTTTAAAATTCAAAAACTATTACTTATGAAAGCAGAAGAATATAAATGATCATATTAGATTCATAATTGTTACATATTTGCCGTAACTTATTTTTAAAATGTGTTTTTCAATTAAAAGACACATCAAGATTGTTTACCTAATTTCTAATGCTAAAAAAAAACGAACATAATTTGCTCAATTAAGCGCAAAAATAAAATTAGGTAGATATGAAGACTTTATAAATATGTACCGTCTACTAAATAAATAGGGTAGGGTAAATAGGGATAAAAATGAAATTTATATGATAATTTCTAAAAAATATCTAGTATCGTGTGATTGAAAATAATAGTAGATTTTGCATGATACAAATTAGTGTTGGTAGTGTTTTTAAGTAACTAGAGTTAGACCAAGAAAACTCTGCAGCTGTTTTGATAGCCCACGCAGTGCAATTGTTCTTTATACGTCATAGTTTCATAGAAATTTGACGTTTAAAATAACACTTGCACTGTGTGGGCGATAAAATCGCTGCAGACTTCTCGCTGCAGCTTTCTCGGTCTAACTCTAGTTATGGAATTTGCTACATTTGTTTATATAGCTGGTCAAGTAGATCTTGTCAGTAGAAAAAGGCGGCAAATTTTAAAAATGTAGGCGCGAAGGGATATCGTCTCATAGAAAATTTTGAATTTCGCGCCTTTTTCTACTGACAAGATTTGCTTGACCATCTATATGTAACTTTATTCTGCTGCATTGCTGTGGTTTTGCCCTTGGTCTGATACGTCCTTGGATTAAATGATTAACTGAGGTTGCATTATAGGGACCGCGCGCGTTAAGCCCCCCATTCACACTCTTATACCGTGTAGGCCGCCTCGTAGTCCGCCTCGTTGGGTAGGATTGTGTATGGGGGTTGCGGACTACGAGCCGTCCTACAAACGGCTAAACGGTAGGAGTGTGAATGGGGGGCTTTAGAGGGTTCGCCCTGATCGCAAACTTAAACTTGACAATAAAAATGAAACTAATATTTAACACAATTACTTTAATATCCATAATTGAATTTTAAGGTACATGTTTTGTCAGTTTGCATGTGTACATACAATATTAACAATAACTAAATTTAAACTAATGGTACGGAATGTTAAGCTTATTGCACATAGTACTTGGCATTGTGACGGAGACTTCCGTGTAAAATTAAATGATTAGTTTCGATTTGTACAACTGGCAGAATTGGACCACGCTGGTGTCACGTCAAGTATAGTGTTCCTATGGGTTATATAGGCATTGTCACTGCCAAATCAGTGTAAACTTAGCGTGGTCGGAGTCTAAAGAGTATATTATTATTTATAAAATTGAGCAATTGCTTGTATTAGTGCACTTATAATAAAAAATACTTAAGATAGCTGTTTTGTTTCAGGTGCCCAAATGTTTCTTCTTAAAAATTAACAATTAATCATGTAAAAATATAAAATTATGCCGCGCCCCGTGAATTATCTTATCAAAATGAGTTTGACACACATCACTTCGACCTAGTTTCTAATAATTAACGAACTAAAACCGCATGTTCGAAGGCACTGCTCACAACAAACACGCATCTATGCTACCTACATAATATTTAATCAGTGTTCTGACCAGACTAATCCATTATCATCCATAAAATCGGGAAAAATAAATAAATCCTATAAATAAGATACCTTAGATACCCAACTTGTAGGTCTTCCTATAAAGCCAAAGGCCACATGATGGTTTGCTATTGAGTTGAGTTTTTGCATTGCTTTCGTTGGTTATTTTTAAAGAAATGAAGAATCGTGAAGAACACCGCAAGGAAAAGTAGGCTTATGGCGTTATTAATCAACGTTTGTCAAATCTAACAAACCATTGCTAATCGTTTGTCCCTATCAGTCATTTTGACATTTCTATTTGTTAAAAACAGACAAAATTCAACAGATGTTTGTAAGAGATTACTAAGTTTTATGAATAAGGGGGTTAATAATTATTACATTTTGTTTTGATACATGTGCATTAAAGCCAAATATTTTGCCAAACAACAACAAGCTCCCAAACCCAGTAACAAATCAAAACTGACTTGCCACTGTAACAGAAATGTTTCCTATGAAAAATCAGTTGCTGTTGTCACTTCTCGTTTTCTCAATAAGTAAAACTATGTGATATTTTGTACCACTTATAGTTTGCTTTTAACTATTGCCTCTTCGTGTTCGTCTTCGCCAAACGCCATGTTTCCAAGGGCAAAAATATTGTCGGGATCTAGAGTTTTCTTAGCAGCGAGTAATAATCTTCGTCCGGGTTCGCTAACTGTATCTTTGTACCAT
Source organism: Cydia splendana (assembly GCF_910591565.1). Taxonomy (NCBI): domain Eukaryota; kingdom Metazoa; phylum Arthropoda; class Insecta; order Lepidoptera; family Tortricidae; genus Cydia; species Cydia splendana. Next base: position 20,463,692 of record NC_085965.1, on the reverse strand, counting down.
TTTTTTCGAAGTTTACCAACACCATGGTGATGAGATATTGAACCTGGAACAAGTAAAATTATTTCGATCATAACCTGTTAATGTTTTGCAAGGTTGCAACAACACAGTATTACTGCTTCGTGTATTTCATAGTAGACATAGTGTATTATTGTTCGTTCAAACTTCCGCAAACATCAATACAGCCAACATTATAACATAGATTTGTGTTTTAAAAATATGTCCGGACCAAGGAATTCGGTTTATACATACCCTTAAACAGTTTTAGTGCTCCGTAGAAAACTTTAATTTATTTTTAGTAATAAAATTGCTTACCGCCACAGTCAATAATTTCATCTCGAGCGGCCTCCTCGATTTCTTCATACATCGCAACGGGGTCCTTGAACGACGACGAGTTGAACCCGAAGTAGAAGTAAATGCAACATCCGGCGTCGTATCTGAAACGGAAAAAAAAAACATATAAGTCAATAAAATTAAAGGGCTAGACTGACCACGCCCACGCTAACTTTGCACAAACTTCTTTGGCAGTAAAAGCTATAACAGACGGGCGTACCGGGCTCGGCGCGTCATGGTGAACCTGGTCGGAATTGGATATTGGGCTGTAGCCGCGCGCGTCAGTTGATGTCTCCGGGGGTCAAAGGGATTAAGTAAGTAAATATTCTTTATTGAACCAATAATTATATATTTTACATATATGTAAAACTGAAAGAAATGGAAAGCTAAGTACTAATAAATAAATCATTTTTATTTCAAGTAACTTTTACAGACTCATAGATATTGTTAGTATGTACTTATAGCTATGTTAGTTTTTACACTTATCACTATATATACAGAATAAATATAATTAAAATTTGATTCAATAAAATAATGTTTCTAGAAGTACAACATAACATAACAACTAACGTCTGTGTGAGTCGGCAGGAGATGTGGTAGTGCTGGACTCCGCGGCGCTCGCACTCGGTGCGCACCCGGCGCTTGACGGCGGCGCACAGCGCCAGCGTGCGGTCCCAGGGTACCGACGTCTCGAACGACTCCGCTACCACGCTGTAGTCCAGCGCCACTGGGAATAAGTTGACGAGTACTAACGTCTGTGTGAGTCGGCAGGAGATGTGGTAGTGCTGGACTCCGCGGCGTTCGCACTCGGTGCGCACGCGGCGCTTGACGGCGGCGCACAGCGCCAGCGTGCGGTCCCAGGGGACCGACGTCTCGAACGACTCCGCTACCACGCTGTAGTCCAGCGCCACTGGGAATAAGTTGACGAGTACTAACGTCTGTGTGAGTCGGCAGGAGATGTGGTAGTGCTGGACTCCGCGGCGCTCGCACTCGGTGCGCACGCGGCGCTTGACGGCGGCGCACAGCGCCAGCGTGCGGTCCCAGGGTACCGACGTCTCGAACGACTCCGCTACCACGCTGTAGTCCAGCGCCACTGGGAATAAGTTGACGAGTACTAACGGCTGTGTGAGTCGGCAGGAGATGTGGTAGTGCTGGACTCCGCGGCGCTCGCACTCGGTGCGCACCCGGCGCTTGACGGCGGCGCACAGCGCCAGCGTGCGGTCCCAGGGTACCGACGTCGAACGACTCCGCTACCACGCTGTAGTCCAGCGCCACTGGGAATAAGTTGACGAGTACTAACGTCTGTGTGAGTCGGCAGGAGATGTGGTAGTGCTGGACTCCGCGGCGCTCGCACTCGGTGCGCACCCGGCGCTTGACGGCGGCGCACAGCGCCAGCGTGCGGTCCCAGGGTACCGACGTCTCGAACGACTCCGCTACCACGCTGTAGTCCAGCGCCACTGGGAATAAGTTGACGAGTACTAACGTCTGTGTGAGTCGGCAGGAGATGTGGTAGTGCTGGACTCCGCGGCGCTCGCACTCGGTGCGCACCCGGCGCTTGACGGCGGCGCACAGCGCCAGCGTGCGGTCCCAGGGTACCGACGTCTCGAACGACTCCGCTACCACGCTGTAGTCCAGCGCCAGTGGGAATAAGTTGACGAGTACTAACGTCTGTGTGAGTCGGCAGGAGATGTGGTAGTGCTGGACTCCGCGGCGTTCGCACTCGGTGCGCACGCGGCGCTTGACGGCGGCGCACAGCGCCAACGTGCGGTCCCAGGGGACCGACGTCTCGAACGACTCCGCTACCACGCTGTAGTCCAGCGCCACTGGGAATAAGTTGACGAGTACTAACGTCTGTGTGAGTCGGCAGGAGATGTGGTAGTGCTGGACTCCGCGGCGCTCGCACTCGGTGCGCACCCGGCGCTTGACGGCGGCGCACAGCGCCAGCGTGCGGTCCCAGGGTACCGACGTCTCGAACGACTCCGCTACCACGCTGTAGTCCAGCGCCACTGGGAATAAGTTGACGAGTACTAACGTCTGTGTGAGTCGGCAGGAGATGTGGTAGTGCTGGACTCCGCGGCGCTCGCACTCGGTGCGCACCCGGCGCTTGACGGCGGCGCACAGCGCCAGCGTGCGGTCCCAGGGTACCGACGTCTCGAACGACTCCGCTACCACGCTGTAGTCCAGTGCCACTGGGAATAAGTTGACGAGTACTAACGTCTGTGTGAGTCGGCAGGAGATGTGGTAGTGCTGGACTCCGCGGCGCTCGCACTCGGTGCGCACCCGGCGCTTGACGGCGGCGCACAGCGCCAGCGTGCGGTCCCAGGGTACCGACGTCTCGAACGACTCCGCTACCACGCTGTAGTCCAGCGCCACTGGGAATAAGTTGACGAGTACTAACGTCTGTGTGAGTCGGCAGGAGATGTGGTAGTGCTGGACTCCGCGGCGCTCGCACTCGGTGCGCACCCGGCGCTTGACGGCGGCGCACAGCGCCAGCGTGCGGTCCCAGGGTACCGACGTCTCGAACGACTCCGCTACCACGCTGTAGTCCAGCGCCCCTGGGAATAAGTTGACGAGTACTAACGTCTGTGTGAGTCGGCAGGAGATGTGGTAGTGCTGGACTCCGCGGCGCTCGCACTCGGTGCGCACCCGGCGCTTGACGGCGGCGCACAGCGCCAGCGTGCGGTCCCAGGGGACCGACGTCTCGAACGACTCCGCTACCACGCTGTAGTCCAGCGCCACTGGGAATAAGTTGACGAGTACTAACGTCTGTGTGAGTCGGCAGGAGATGTGGTAGTGCTGGACTCCGCGGCGTTCGCACTCGGTGCGCACGCGGCGCTTGACGGCGGCGCACAGCGCCAGCGTGCGGTCCCAGGGGACCGACGTCTCGAACGACTCCGCTACCACGCTGTAGTCCAGCGCCACTGGGAATAAGTTGACGAGTACTAACGTCTGTGTGAGTCGGCAGGAGATGTGGTAGTGCTGGACTCCGCGGCGCTCGCACTCGGTGCGCACGCGGCGCTTGACGGCGGCGCACAGCGCCAGCGTGCGGTCCCAGGGGACCGACGTCTCGAACGACTCCGCTACCACGCTGTAGTCCAGCGCCACTGGGAATAAGTTGACGAGTACTAACGTCTGTGTGAGTCGGCAGGAGATGTGGTAGTGCTGGACTCCGCGGCGCTCGCACTCGGTGCGCACCCGGCGCTTGACGGCGGCGCACAGCGCCAGCGTGCGGTCCCAGGGGACCGACGTCTCGAACGACTCCGCTACCACGCTGTAGTCCAGCGCCACTGGGAATAAGTTGACGAGTACTAACGTCTGTGTGAGTCGGCAGGAGATGTGGTAGTGCTGGACTCCGCGGCGCTCGCACTCGGTGCGCACCCGGCGCTTGACGGCGGCGCACAGCGCCAGCGTGCGGTCCCAGGGTACCGACGTCTCGAACGACTCCGCTACCACGCTGTAGTCCAGCGCCCCTGGGAATAAGTTGACGAGTACTAACGTCTGTGTGAGTCGGCAGGGGATGTGGTAGTGCTGGACTCCGCGGCGCTCGCACTCGGTGCGCACCCGGCGCTTGACGGCGGCGCACAGCGCCAGCGTGCGGTCCCAGGGGACCGACGTCTCGAACGACTCCGCTACCACGCTGTAGTCCAGCGCCACTGGGAATAAGTTGACGAGTACTAACGTCTGTGTGAGTCGGCAGGAGATGTGGTAGTGCTGGACTCCGCGGCGCTCGCACTCGGTGCGCACCCGGCGCTTGACGGCGGCGCACAGCGCCAGCGTGCGGTCCCAGGGGACCGACGTCTCGAACGACTCCGCTACCACGCTGTAGTCCAGCGCCACTGGGAATAAGTTGACGAGTACTAACGTCTGTGTGAGTCGGCAGGGGATGTGGTAGTGCTGGACTCCGCGGCGCTCGCACTCGGTGCGCACCCGGCGCTTGACGGCGGCGCACAGCGCCAGCGTGCGGTCCCAGGGGACCGACGTCTCGAACGACTCCGCTACCACGCTGTAGTCCAGCGCCACTGGGAATAAGTTGACGAGTACTAACGTCTGTGTGAGTCGGCAGGAGATGTGGTAGTGCTGGACTCCGCGGCGCTCGCACTCGGTGCGCACCCGGCGCTTGACGGCGGCGCACAGCGCCAGCGTGCGGTCCCAGGGGACCGACGTCTCGAACGACTCCGCTACCACGCTGTAGTCCAGCGCCACTGGGAATAAGTTGACGAGTACTAACGTCTGTGTGAGTCGGCAGGAGATGTGGTAGTGCTGGACTCCGCGGCGCTCGCACTCGGTGCGCACCCGGCGCTTGACGGCGGCGCACAGCGCCAGCGTGCGGTCCCAGGGTACCGACGTCTCGAACGACTCCGCTACCACGCTGTAGTCCAGCGCCACTGGGAATAAGTTGACGAGTACTAACGTCTGTGTGAGTCGGCAGGAGATGTGGTAGTGCTGGACTCCGCGGCGCTCGCACTCGGTGCGCACCCGGCGCTTGACGGCGGCGCACAGCGCCAGCGTGCGGTCCCAGGGTACCGACGTCTCGAACGACTCCGCTACCACGCTGTAGTCCAGCGCCAAGTCCTGGAAGTGGATTGGTTTGGTTTAAATACTCTGATGTACTGAGCTGCCTCCCACACGGACTAAAATTAAACACCGGAATCTCTATGGTCTTCTTCTCCTGAGCCTATTTCCCATGTCTCTTGGGGTCGGCCCTCCTAGTCCGAAAACGGCACTCTGGACGTTTTTGTGTAATTTCTGGTTTTAAATCCGTCGTCTTCATGTCTTTGGAAATGATCCCCATCCAGGTAGTCGGTCGGCGTCCTGGGCCATACTTATAGGTTGTTCTATTTCCATGACGGCTCTTGTCACATGCTCTTTGCTTCGCCTCATGACGTGACCGTACCACCGTAAGCCCCACCGTAAGCGTAGCACCGGAATCTCTATGGTCTCGGAATAAATTTAAATACCTACCTATTGTCTATGCCAATGCCGTCTATAGCATTTGGCTTGGTATGTATGCGCGGTAGACCTTCAGTTTTTCTATAGAAAAATCCAGCTGCCATTGATAATTCTGGAGCATAGAGAATATAGAGATTCCGGTGGTGAATTTTAAAACGTGCAGGATGCGCTTTGAAAGCCTAGCCTCGTCGAAAGTTTAACCAAACAATGAAAACCGACTAGCTTATGAGGAACGACAATTTTTGAAATAAATGTAATAGGTACCTACAGTCCCCATCAGATATATCGGAGCGGCGGAGATGCTCAAAAATATCTGAACACGCACTATAGCGCCTTGACAATAGATATGTGAATAAATTTAAAAGTGGAAAAATTACTGTCTTGGGTGAGACTTGAACTCACGACCCCTGGATCCACTTTTAGATATGTGTCCAGATATTTGTGAGCACCTTGGCCGCTCCGATATATCTGATGGCGAATTAGCGACTGTATAAGGAGAAAACAATAAATAGGTATTTAAGATATGAATCAAACCCACTCTGATATACGCGATGACAAAGGTGAACGTGTACCCCCTCTCCCCGTTGGTGGCACCAGCCGGCACGCCACCATATTTAGCGGCGATGGCGTTGATCGTTTTCTCCCGCTCGGTCACCTAAAAAAACAAAATTAATGTAATTATTGTAATTAATTTGTTATAGACAAAACAATGTCTAAATCAGTGGTGGGCAAAGTACGGCCCGCGGGCCATCTGCGGCCCGCGAATGGATTTTAACCGGCCCGCCGCCGGTCCTATGAAATAATTAGTATATGGGCTATATGGCATTGGCTCACGATTATCACAAATTAAAAAAAAATTGGCTACAATTCTGGCCCTCTACTTAAATTTCCTAAACTTTCTGGCCCCCCATGAAGAAAGATTGCCCACCACTGGTCTAAATGAAGATAAAGTTACTCGCGTGCGTTGCGCTATGTTGGCGTTGACAATAAGACAATAGTTTTTGCGGAGACAAATCCCGACCTTCTAAACACGAACAAAAAATAGACCTTTTCAAATCATTTTTTTCTAAACGTGTGACGCCTAGCTTTGCCGGATTGAAGCCCTTGATCCAAGTATATATGAGTACCTACCTAACATAAAGGTATGTACTACTAGGTAGGTAGTACCTATATACTTCAAGCTGTCGAAATTTTCTGCCATAAATTTTCGGATTTGGTCGCGATATCGACACGGGACTCCTCAGCTACATAGTTTATTGAAAAGTATTGTGACGACGCTCAACTTGGTTCGATCGAAGACTGTGCTTCTGTGCAGGTCTTAATGTAGGTTATGTAGGGGATACATGCCATTGAGGAGCGCGCCTCCGCAGTTGAAAGCGGAAGCTGCAAAGACTAAGATCTACCTCTTCCGCCTCTCCTTCGAACAGTAGTGTGACGACGCACAGTTTGGTCGGATCAAAGCCTTTGATGCGAGTGATGTAGAGGTGTTTGAGGCCGTCGAGGATCACGCCGCCCCATGACGACTCGAATTTTAGCGCGAGGCCGAAACGGAACTGAAAAGGGAACAGATTTATTAAATTTATGCGTTTATTGGAAGCCAAACTGATTATAATAACGGTTTCAGTACATTTATTCAGTCTGTGCGTGGCACCTGGGGGGCGATTTTTGAATTTCGATCGCTCGATTTCGTCACTCGAAAATTGGTGAAAAACTGACAAATCCCAATTTTGAAAATACGAGCGATAGAAATTTGGAATCTAGTGGTATTGACCACTCGTTTTCAATTCTATTAGTAGAATTTAAATGCCTATTAAAATATTGGAGATATTATTGAACGAAATACACGAAATCGAGCGGTTGAAATACAAAAATCGGGCCGCAGGTCCTTATCCATAAGCCGTATGATGGACGATTTGAGTTACTCCTTGGCTATCTTAAGGTTTCACAAGATTTCAGAACATGGCGAGTATAGGGGCTGATATTTCCAGTACCAACCATACAACACAAGGTCAACATGGTACCTGGTCGTTGTCCATGAGCCGTATGCTGGACGGCTGGAGCCGCTTCTCGGCCACTTCCCGCTCGAAGGCCACGCCGTTCTCCCACGCCGGGAACACGAGCGAGCCGTAGCGGATCACCGGCGGCAGTGGACGCACTGTTAGTGTCACATGGTACCTGGTCGTTGTCCATGAGCCGTATGCTGGACGGCTGGAGACGCTTCTCGGCCACTTCCCGCCGGAAGGCCACGCCGTTCTCCCACGCCGGGAACACGAGCGAGCCGTAGCGGGTCACCGGCGGCAGTGGACGCACTGTTAGTGTCACATGGTACCTGGTCGTTGTCCATGAGCCGTATGCTGGACGGCTGGAGACGCTTCTCGGCCACTTCCCGCCGGAAGGCCACGCCGTTCTCCCACGCCGGGAACACGAGCGAGCCGTAGCGGGTCACCGGCGGCAGTGGACGCACTGTTAGTGTCACATGGTACCTGGTCGTTGTCCATGAGCCGAATGCTGGACGGCTGGAGACGTTTCTCAGCCACTTCCCGCTCGAAGGCCACGCCGTTCTCCCACGCCGGGAACACGAGCGAGCCGTAGCGGGTCACCGGCGGCAGTGGACGCACTGTTAGTGTCACATGGTACCTAGTCGTTGTCCATGAGCCGTATGCTGGACGGCTGGAGACGTTTCTCAGCCACTTCCCGCTCGAAGGCCACGCCGTTCTCCCACGCCGGGAACACGAGCGAGCCGTAGCGGGTCACCGGCGGCAGTGGACGCACTGTTAGTGTCACATGGAACCTGGTCGTTGTCCATGAGCCGTATGCTGGACGGCTGGAGACGTTTCTCAGCCACTTCCCGCTCGAAGGCCACGCCGTTCTCCCACGCCGGGAACACGAGCGAGCCGTAGCGGGTCACCGGCGGCAGTGGACGCACTATTAGTGTCACATGGTACCTGGTTGTTGTCCATGAGCCGTATGCTGGACGGCTGGAGACGTTTCTCAGCCACTTCCCGGTCGAAGGCCACGCCGTTCTCCCACGCCGGGAACACGAGCGAGCCGTAGCGGGTCACCGGCGGCAGTGGACGCACTGTTAGTGTCACATGGTACCTGGTCGTTGTCCATGAGCCGTATGCTGGACGGCTGGAGACGTTTCTCAGCCACTTCCCGCTCGAAGGCCACGCCGTTCTCCCACGCCGGGAACACGAGCGAGCCGTAGCTGGTCACCGGCGGCAGTGGACGCACTTTTATCGTCACCTGTAATTTAAAATGTAATGTACGTATTAAATATCGGCACTTTAAAGGATTCATCCGGAGATTAGGTGTCAAAACCTGCTGTAGTTACTTAATCAAATAATCCGAGCAAAACTTCTTTGCTTTTAAACTGGAAAATGTGTCATATACTATAAAGAAAACCGGTCAAGTGCGAGTTGGACTCGCGCACGAAGGGTTCCGTACCATTGCGCATAGTATTTGTTGTTATAGCGGCAACAGAAATCATCATAATGTGAAAATTTCAACTGTGAACCGTGATAGCTATATAGGGTTCATGGGATACAGACTTTTTTTGACGGAGCGGGAATGCGTTTACGCACGGTGTGTGGGACTCGCTGCTCCTTTCCCCTCTCCAGGCAAGAGAGGGGGAGAATTTGGCCCTACCCACTAAACCCACTCCGGTGTTTCACCCTCTTTGCCGTTCGTGAGGGCGCACTGGGATCGATGACATTCCACCACGGCGCCCTCCAAATGAGATACTAGACGGACAGCAGAGTCTTAGTAACGTTTTTACCCTTTGATGGGCACGGAACCCTAAAAAAGTGACTAAGGCCGAGGTTAAGGCCAAAATCCATAACCTCTAGGCTATGAAGAATATTGAAAAGTTTACCACTGCCCTGCGATATTGTGTCTCGCGACTCTCGCGCTTCAACAATTAATTTCGAAGTGAAAGTTGTATATCGAGCAGCGTGTACTTATAGTCACCTTGAGTTAATCATTATTATCGATACATTCGTCAGTCATGTCACCGGGGGCGTAGCTCAGATGGTAGAGCGCTCGCTTAGCATGTGAGAGGTACGGGGATCGATACCCCGCGCCTCCAACGGTATTTTTTTGTTTTTAGATTGGCTAGACAGCATCTAATAGTTAGTATATACTTATTCAGCTGCAGTGAATTAAATCATATTCAAGTCGTATCGTGGTCATAGTTTTCCAATGCATGCATCATGAAATACCGGAGATAATATACGGGTGGCTCAACATTTCTTACTCTTTGAAACTATAATTTTGTAGGATTTAAATTGACAAAAATAGATATTTTCATTTGGTAGGACTGTTGCTATTTTCTTCTAGCTGACGGGACATTATTACTTAACAACAACAATAACAAGTGTCATTCTATGGAACTTGCTAACTATGTAAACAAAAGCACAGAATAATTAATAGTACTATCGTACAGAAAGGAAACTTCCTACAAAAACGAAGTTTGACAGCGGTTCAGGGTCGAATCATGATGTCTCTTTCTAATATATGGCACTATCCCTTTCGGCTATTTAGGGTTGTCAAAAATCAAGTGATTATCTTATCTGTGGTCGTGCACGCAAAATGAAGTCAAGTGGTGCCAACCCTAATAATTGCTCGGAGCAATGCTGAGCCGAGCGGAGCCGAGTTTGACCGAAGTCAGGAGTTTCGCACTCCTGACAAAAGTCACTAGTAAATTCATCATTCAGAGACAATTTCAATATGGCGGTTTGTTTACATAGTTAGCAAATTCCATAGAATGACACTTTAGTTGATGCCCAATCCATAGTTCATATAGTAGCAGTAGATACCTCAGTGACGACCCCGAAGCAGCCCTCTGAGCCCATGATGACGTGCTCCCACTCCGGCCCGCAAGAGATGCGCGGCACGCGGCAACTCTTCTCCAGCACTCCTGTTGGCGTCACCGTCTGAAAAACACCGTCATAAATAAATTATTAGTGTGATGCCATTTGTGTCCTACCTTGTTCTGGAAGATGAGGTCCTCGATTTTACTATATGCGCTCTTCTTCATCCCGCTGGCTCTAGTAGCCACCCAGCCACCCAAAGTGGTGAATTCTTAGAAATCTAGCTACCAATCTTACACTCCAGGTCTTTAGTATCCGTCTGCTAATCCTTGATGAGACCTACCTTGGTCTGGACGATGAGGTCCTCGATGTTGCCGTAGGTGTTCTTCTTCACCCCGCTGGCCCTAGTAGCCACCCAGCTGGCCAACGTGGAGAATTCTTAGAAATCTAGCTCGTGGCCCACCAATCTTACACTCCAAGTCTTTATAGTATCCGTTTGCTAGTCCTTGATGAGACCTACCTTGGTCTGGACGATGAGGTCCTCGATGTTGCCGTAGGTGTTCTTCTTCATCCCGCTGGCTCTAGTAGCCACCCAGCCGCCCAACGTGGAGAACTCGTAGGAATCTGGCTCGTGGCCTACGGTGAGACCACGGGCGCGCATCTCACGCTCCAAGTCTTGCCCTACTATACCCGTCTGTAACAAGAACAAATATTCTGAACAGGTGTTTTACTTAATGACAGATTATAGAGGCAGGGATTTTAAGTCATAAGCTACGCTACGTTTTGTGGCAAATGGATTGTCAAACTGCGCTTGACAAAGCTAGTTATAGTTTGTAGCTTTCTAATAGACCCCGACGGCTAATCCTTTGTCTATTATTGTTAAGAAAAACCGCTCGTGCCACGTGCCACAACCACCTGCATAAAAAATCGTTCGTTCGCTTTAGCCAGGTAATTGAATTACACCTCCTATGGAAATTGCAATAAGATTCAAAATAACTAATGGATAAATATTTTGTTAGGATGTGTGTGGTCCGTTCAACTCGCCGGCACTCAGTACTACGATTACTGAGTGCCGGCGAGTCGAACGCTACAGAACCAGTCTAAAATGTCTAGATGCGTAACAAAGGCGCGTTATCGGAGAGCGCACCTACACTGGTTTTTTGAGCGTTGGACTAGCCCGCGCTCAGGTGCCAAATAGAATAATTAAGACCCTTTTTTGCAGGTAAGTAGCACGTGCGGTTTTACTTAACAATAGACAAAGGATTAGCCGTCGGGGTCTATTAGAAAGCTACAAACTATACCGCAAAATATACGGGGCTGTAGCGGTCATCTCCCTATTTCAGATCACGATATCACTAGACGGACACTATTGCGAACTGGTGGCGAGTGAACTGACCTGTACACGCGCCAGGAGTTGGTCGCGGTCGATCCACAGGATGGAGTTCATCTCGCTGGTGTCGAGGGCCACGATGGGACGCGGCTCACGGGCCGGACACGTGATGGAGCCAGATACTGAAGTGCCTCCGCCGAACGGGATTATCACGAACTGGTGGCGAGTTGCGAGTGCGACAATTTTTACGACCTGTGAAATAAAGAAAAAATGGGTAAACCACGGTGAAACAAATGCCCATGATTCTGGACCAACTCAAAACTAAGTCAACTTACTGGGCTTGTGAAGTGCATTATGTACGGACAGTCAATTCTATCCGTAATCTTATATAGGATGGCGTTTGGGGCTGGCGCGCACGCGCCGTACCTACTAGCGATGCGGCTCGCAGGCGCTTTGCAGCTTTAAAACAGCTTCAATACCTCTCAAACATACGCTCGTTTTGTAAAATGAGATAATGACGGTGTATTTTGTGTACGCGTAAGTACTACTAAGAAGGTACGTATAATGCCTGTGTGTGTATATAAATACCACTTACATCCTCATGACACTCCGGCCATACAACAGCGTCCGGTATCCTCGGGAAGCTGTTGCTCCTGACCTGCGCCATGTCACTAAGCGTCTGCCCATGCGCCCTGATCAGCCGGTCCATCCCATCCACGCTGACCAGCGCTATCGTCTCCAACTCCTCGCGAACGTTGCTGGGCAGCCTGCTGTCAGGGTACGAGGTGGGAAGTGGCGTGGTTTTGGGCAGCTTGCTGAGGTCGATGTTCAGGTTCTGAACCACCCATGGGGCGAAGTGCGGGAGGGTTTTCCCGCCTATTAAGTATCTGGAAAGGGGAAATGTTGATTAAGTTTTCGCAAGTCGTTTTTAATAGCCTTAGTTGCGTGCGGTCGTATAGTGGGTGAGTCTCTTTATGTCTTTAAGATTTAGTATCTGATAGCTGACTCGGACCAAAATATATAAAATCAACATACGATTACAATTAATTATTTTATATCTAATCTAAAAATAAAATGATTGGAAGGACCGGGTCAGCGAAGGTATTTTCAAATCATTATAGGTAGATGGTGTACAATTCAGTCTGGACATTCAAGCGTATACATACATTGGTTTACCCTGGACTTTTTATACAGGGTGTTTGGTCCATCGTTTGCCAAATTAAAATGGCGGATAAGTGGGGCCGTTTTCTATTTTTTCACGCACTTAAAAAAATTTTTGGGTCCACTAGTATTTTTTTTTGCTTTTTTTATTGTTTTTGAAAAATCTTCAGGGCCGACTCGTTTAAACTTAAATAAAAAAAAAAGTAAGTGGTAGAGAGATGCAACGTTTATTGGGTCGTGATGTCTAACGTTAAACGGTTTTATCAAAGTCAAAATTACTGACATTTATCCTCTAGTTTTTTTTTATTAACCCTCAAATGTTTTCCAACATGTAAAAATTTACACCAAAGTCTACATAGCCACAATCCCTCTTGGTTCATTTACGTTCAAATTTCCAGTTTCCCGTAAGCGGCGGTAAGTGTTTTGAAACGTGTGGAGGGTTGGTAAGCGTCTATTAGGGAATCGTTCCTGGTAGATTGTTTGCGCTGCTCGTGCAACACCATCGGCTTTACCATCATACGCCATTAACATGTCCGCGTATTCTTCATTCGAAAAAGTAGCCATTTTCAAATGACCAAAACTCAACAAAACAGAGATTAATAAAAGCACTAACAAAAGTTCAGTTTTCTGCCGCCTGTTTTTTTTTATGGCTTTTTAAGTTCCGATATCGGTCACATTTCCCGCGTTTCGCGCCTAAGTTTTATTTTTTTTAAATGGTCTCCCACTAATAAGGCGCGTTCACATTTAATTACAATTTCATAGACAAAACCAAACACAAATTAACTATGGACGCGACGCGACGTCGGAACCTATCAGCTTTTGTGCTATGTACCGAAGGGAGAGGGAGATAGCACCTTCAACTAAATTTACGAAAGATAAGTTTTAAACCTTCACAACCAGCAAACCTCATCGCTGAAAAAAAACCCGCGTGTGGATAGGCAAAGGGGATTTCAAAGGAGATTACAGCGTCAATGTTTAGGCATCGATATTTTTTGCCTGTTGCGTCCGTTACAAAACATCTGGAAAAAATGAAGTTCATGAAAGGTTTTTTTGGGATTATTGTACATTATTAGAAAGAGGACAGAACACAGAATTTTGTAAAGTAATTTCAAGAACGTGGTCTCTTTTTGTTTTTTTTTTAATTGAAAATCAAAGTTGACTTTGTGTAAATTTTTACATGTTGTAATACATTTGAGGGTTAGTAAAAAAAAACTAGTGGTTAAATTAATGTCAGTAATTTTGACTTTGATAAAACCGTTTAACGTTAGACATCACGACGCAATAAACGTTGCATCTCTCTACCACTTACTTTTTTTTTAATTAAAGTTTAAACAAGTCGAGCCCTGAAGATTTTTCAAAAATAACAAAAAAAAACTCGTAGGCCCAAAAAATTTTTAAAGGGCGTGAAAAGATAGAAAACTACCCCACTTATCCGCCATTTTAATTTGGCAAACGATGGACCAAACACCCTTTATTAATACAGTCAGTATCAAATGGACGGCCAAAACGTCCAAATATATCAGAATCAGAACACATCCTTTGTATGGTAATAAAGGTGTGTTGCGATTTATTTGGCCTCTTTGGTTGTCACTATTTATTTGACGCTTATTGTACTGTACCTATGCTATTTTGATGTCGAACGATGTGCTAATTCTAGCTAGTTCGCAGCTAATTATGACGTTAAACCTACGACGTACGTACCTATACCAGTATGTCACCTCAGAGCAAACGGCGCTGTTGACTATGGAGTATGCAACCAAACAATAGTAAAGGTTGTGGGCTCATTTAGTTCTAGCAAACAAGCGAACAGCGTGCGCGTGCGGACCCGAGAACAAATGTCCTAGATCGCATAAGTACATAGACGTATAATATCTATGGAAGAGTAGGTACCTACCTATTTAAGGTCAGGTGGGGTGGGGTAAGATAAACATCAGATTAATTTGCTCGGGACGAGAGAAACCGCATGGGGAAACTCCATCTGCGTAAATATTTTTAAGTTAATTTTATTTATGCATTATTGCTTTACTTTTAGTAAATTATAATTCAATTTAGTGTTTAAATATTTAAGTAATATCTCTCTTTATTTTCCCTTCAAGTGTTTCTCTTGCCCATACTTAGTTTCTCTTATCCCCACCTAACCGTATATCTGTACGTATATGCTCTAAATCTAGTATCAAAAGCCCGAATCGGATTACGAGTACAAATAATTAACCACCAAGCGCCGTCTAGTCCGGCTGTCAAACTAGGGGGCATGGCTTTTTCTAAGACTTTACACCTTTTGCACAGTCAATAAGTCTTTGTTATCTATGGAAGAGTATCTAATGCACAAAACCTGCCTCTTAAGATGAAATGCAACATTCGCTATGCTTGCATAATATACACAAACATAATTGTTTGATACTTATAAAGAAATGGGGTTATTTTTTACTATTTACCTACTTCCGGGTAGAATGTTTGTAGGATCTGTAAATATCTTATTAGAATGATATTAAAAATAATCAGGCTAATTATTACTATTATTAGGTATCTAATAATTTATGTTTTGCGCAACCGTATCATTACTGGGCGAAGTAAATTGGTCTAATCGAATTGTTATTTTAAAAACATTTCACACAAACGGACAGCGGAGTCTTAGTAATAGGGTCCCGTTTTACCCTTTGGGTACGGAACCCTAAAAATGTGGTATTGTATCTATGTATGGGTTGCATATAGAGCTAGTGCAGTTACTGCCTTTTAACTTTGGGTAGTTAAGTAGTGTGAGTCTGTGAGATACGAGATTTTTTCCAAGTTGTGCCGATATGTATTGTATTAGTGTAGATATGTTACCATACCTAAAATTGCAAATTTGCTATTTTATTTGCATTGATGAGCTAATCGCTGCAATAAGATGTCCTGTACAGTCGACGTCAAAAATATGTTTACACTTTTACACCTTAATCCTTTGTACTATGGCGAAAAATGTTAACATATCTTTGACGTCGACTGTAACGCGAGCTGAAGGCCTTTTTTGAGACGCCATTAGCAAACTATCACTAAATATCTGAGCAGGCAGCCAAATATTAGCCTGAGCCTAATATTCTAATATTGATTTAAAGTGTTGTAATGTAACGTAACGTAATGCGTTGTTACAAGGCTCTTTAGCTAGTATACATCCAGCTGATCCGGGTACAAATGGATACTCCAGGATACATTTTATAATATTGCTTTCAGTATTAAGACTCGTTCTAGTGTTTATTATGGAAAAGAAGGCCAACTGTCGCTGTTTCAGCTTTAAAAAATACATTTACAAATAAGTCATAACTATACTTATCACAAAAATGCGGAATCTTAATCTAGGAATGTAGAAAATAAATGCGAAATTCACATTAAAAATATTTCCGGTATGTTCAGGCTATCATTGACATTCCAACTGTCTAGGTTTTTGATATGGTTTCGGTCAGTTTTAAACATATTAAGATTAATTTGGTATCAAACAGTATCAATTGAATATAAGAAGTGGAATTGCTGACCAAGATCGTAAAATTACATTAAGTACAAACTGTTTTGCTATGTTCTTTTTTAGTTAAAAATTATACGTACTTATTAGTAGTTTATGTGACTGCTACTGTGCTACATAATGAAAGTGGGGTGTGGGTTTATGCAATGAACGAAGCGAGTTTCATAAAAGGGTCACACGAGTGTGTAACAGTTACAAACCAAGACTGTTAATAATAAATAAATAAATAATTTCTGTATTCAGACAATATACAGTCCACATTTGTTAATCAGTTACTTATAAACTAGGTTAATTGTACTTAGGTATATAGACTAAAACTATACAGGTATTTATTTAACCCTTTACCGCATACGAAGCAATTTATGGCGGATATAATATTCATCTATAGTGACAACTATTAAAGTACAAATTTAGAACAACTAATTATTTTTTTTTTTTATTACAGGTATGCAGTACGGGGTTAATTTAGGTATATAATAAACTTCCCCAGAATGGGGGTTTATTAGTGCGGTCATCCAGTGTCTTTGCAAAAGACTGTCTGGCCAGTGGCTAACACATTTAGAATGCTGTTGGGACTACCCTAAGCTAGATTCTGCTTCTAATAGGCAAAATATTTTTGTGGAAGTCCTCTACGTATTAAGAACGTACTGTTAGGCCAGCAGCTGCCATTGTGGGCACGGGCGCGGCTTTAGGTAGAAGTCAACATTGAAAATTTTATTGAACTAGAGCAAACACCAACTCAACCATGCGCAAAACAACCTCTAAATTAAGCGTTAAAGTAAACTTAGGTACTTACTGGAATTTTGTCTTCATCATGTTTTACGAGACGCGTCATATTTGGCTCGAGGTTTTTGGCGAACAAATACGAAAGCAGAAAAATAAACTCTAGATTTTTACGGCTTTCTGATAATCCTGCCGTTCTTATAATATGGGTCTTATTATTAATTTTGTTGACGTATTTTTATTTTCGTTTTCGTAGAGGAAGATTTAACATACGGTGAAATTCCGCTTATAATTTTACGAAATCTTAGGGAACACTTTCTACCACCAAATTTTATCGAAATTTTATCAAAAATATATGGCGAAAAAAGAATTCGACAACCAAATAAAAATCGGAACCATGACATTGTAATACTTAATGAAGTCTTGGCACTCTTGGCAGTTTTCGGCCACAACGACTGCGTGTAATGTAATAGTGGAGCAACGTGGATTTTGAATTAGCGTATCGCTAATCTTTCGGTTTGAGAATATTCTTGTAGAATGCAGAGTAAGCATTGAAGAGGACACCAAAATAATAGGCCTGAACAACGGTCTAAAACTGCCGGAACCTTTTAAACAAGCTTACACAGGAAAATAGATTTGCATGAAATGATCCGAAAATACAAGATATCCGATTTGAAAAACTAAAAATAAAATAAAATGAAAGTTTGTATTATTATCGTCTTTTTATTTAATAGAAAATAAAGATATACTTACAGAATTGTCTCAGACTAGGTACTAAATATTGTTTTTTAGCAACAATTATTCCTGTAACTTTTTTTAAATATGGTTTAAGTACATAGGTATGTTTAACGTGCCCAGCAGCGGGACACTACCTATTTAATAGGCTATTTTTTAAAACGTGACCTCACGAGTTTTATACGTAGGTAATGATGCTTAGGTACCTAATACTTTGATTAAGTACCTACATTGTTTAGTCTCACAGCATTGATGTTAAGTACGCACTACACTAGGTACAGTAGGTACTGAGAAATCCTTCAACTTATTTCAAGTGCAACACCATAATATGCGATGAGTCATAATGCAATATTAGCTAGAATAAAGGTTCGCCAATAGCAATAAATGATGCTGCACTTGCAATTTGAACAAGTATGCAGTTCCACTCCACACATGACATAACTGTGTTAAATAAGTCAATATAAATAATAGGACATTGTTCATAAGTTTATAACCAATAACGCAGATTGTGACGGTCATAATAGGCCACCAAACGAAAAACGAAAAACGGGGGAAATAATATGTGTAGCGTATTTTGGCATAGTTGTAGGGAATGGTGTATTAAACAGCATATTAAAAGTACCGGAGGGTGGGGGTGAAGATAACGGGTATGGCGGGGTTTAAAGGTCCCTTTTTATAGTTTTCCGTAAATAATTCGTAAGGTGTACGTACGTAACTTCGTTTGGAGTAAGTACTATAAAACAAGTGCAAAATTAGACATCATAATAGAATTGATTCCGAGTAAGCTGGACATCGTCTTAATACCTTCATTTGATTCTAAATTAGTGTAATCCAAGTCTGCTCCATTCCAGGACTTGTGGAAAATTCTTTACTCTTTTTCAGTGTTTTCCTTGTAGTTCAATAACGATACGTCCGACGGAAAATTTGCTCTTATCATGATTAAATTGACATCTGAGGATCTGAAAGATACATTTTACATAGATTTTTTTTTTGTATAATCGTGTTAAAATTCGATTTTTTTCTTCATCAGTGTCTGATCCACAACAACCTTGCTGGTAGTGACATAGTAAATGATGCTGGGTTCCTTCTTCATCGAGTGGTTTTGTCAATCCAAGGTAAAATGTATCTCCCAAGGCTCTCAAAATTTATCCACACCTCCTGGGATGGAGCAAACTCGGATTATACGCACTTAGGACGAAATGAAGGTATTAAAATAATTCCCAGCTTGCTGGGAATTAATTCCTAAAAACGCTTTTTTAGATCTTATTTGACTGGCCTAAAAACAATTACCTTGTAGGTGTCTACTAGCCCTACATCACGCTACACGTGTTAGAACAAATCCCTCGTATTCTGATCCCATTATCAGATCCTGATGACAATGGCGCCATTGTACTGTGAAGTATCTTTAAAGACCATTTAAAACATCTCCTGAGACAGTTTTGATATTTCTTAATTAAATGGTTTTTTTTTGGAATTTAAATCCTCAAAGTTTTGAGGACAATGAACCGCCTTTATACAATGACAGGCATGAATGTGAAGTTCTAGTGAACACTCAGTATTGTTGTATCCTCAATAAAAAAATAGGAATTCTTTTTTAACACTTAGCGACATTTTCCCGATATTTTTGTTAGAGTTAGTTGGAGAAGGGTGGAGAGTGGATAAACTCACAACAGTCGCAACCGGTCAACTGTATAATAAAGGCGCGGGTCCTTGACTGGGGGAGCTGAATTAACACCTTATTCATCACAATTTTTAAAATTCTGATCCAAAAATTCAGTCCAAGCGGCTAGAATGCCTACACCTAGCTCATCCAGACCAGATCCAGCCGGTGACGCCAGTCCGTGGGCCGAGCTAAATTGCCATTTCCGTCGGTTTGGCGACGTGTCGCGTAATGCGAATTGTTAGCGTGTGAGTTATGGCTTTTATGAGCAGTGGCCAGGCGCCATGTGAGGGGGTCGTGAACTCTGCTGAATGCAATGGTCACTTTAACCTCTTGCCTGAGTAGGTATGATACCTAAGGATCCTTGAGGAGGACCGAATTCAATCTTTTTGTATTTTTTTTGAGATTTTTTTTTATGCTCTATACAGCACTACCGATGTTTGAACCCACGATTTTGACCATCACACTGACCACACACATATGAAAGGTTACTTTTAAGTTGTTTTTAAGGGAAGACGGTATAATAATTTAATTCTATATTGCCTACTTAGTGGAAGTTATGAGTAAGCACTCAATAAAGCAGTGTTTTTAGAAAGAAAAACCATAGTCGGGATAACGTTTTTGAAACCTTTTGTACCTAACTATGTGTAAATTATATTAAAGCCATCAAAAGAGCGAAATAGAGAAAACCTTGCATGTATTTTATTTGTAGTTTAGTGACTTTTTTTACTATTAACACCTACCTACTTCTGACGCTACTCTTCATCTGGTAATTACCTACTGAATCAAATAAGAACTAATAATTTAAAAAAAATATGAAAATACTTCAAGCGACTAATTTTTTTGGCTTCCACCAATGATAGTTGATATCAGACATAAGAATAAAGAAAATCTATAAGAAGGACAAGTCCAGTAAGTACCTAGACTTGGCTCACGAGATAACAGCCATTGGGATGTTGACTCGACGATAATTGTCCCGATAGTCGTTTCAGTGAATGGTCTAATAGCGAAGAGTCTCGACCAACACCTTGAGAGACTCTCGCTAGGTGGTTGGATCAAGGGTCAGATGCAGAAGGCGGTGATCTTGGACACGGCGCGGATAGTCCGCCGGTTCCTCTCTCTGCACCCCCGGTTAGGTTTTTTATAATGTGTTTATATTAATTTTTATTGTTTTGTAAGTGTTTTTATATTTTACTTTTATATTAATATTATAAATAACCTAACTTAAGATGAGAAATGAATAAAGAGTTTAAGAAAATCTAAAACACGTACCTAAAGAAACACCTTTTTGTTAATGTCATCTCGGTTTTAGATGACTACAACAACATGGACGGTTTGAAGAAAAAGACACGTGAATATTTTCTAATTCACTATAACCTTAAATTATTTTTAAATATCACAGACATGTCATGGGCGTGTTTAAGGATCCGTGACAATGACAAATAGGCGTTAGTCTGTTAGTTATATAAGGAAATGGGTCATGACTTGCGGGGGTTATGTCATAGCGACTCTAATTGGCGCTAACGCTAATAAAGAGGTGTTAGGCTATCACTATGTAGATTTCAAACTGATAATCTTGAAATAACCAGACGAGGGTAGAAATCCCCTATTCTAATATCTGAGACAATTTAAATGAAAAAAAGGCTTAGCATAGATATATGATAACGCGATTGTGTGAGGTCGCAAGGAATTTTGCCCGAAGAGGCGAATTTTTCCAAAATTCCTTTAATAAAAAAAATATATTTCCTGCCCATCATATTGTAGGAGTTCTACATGACATTACAGCTCTCCAAAGGGCCTCTACGTGTTGGATCTATATCCCCAGCCTATCAAAAGACCGGGATTTATAGGCCTGTGAAATCCAAAATGGAGTACTAAAATATAATTATGTGCTCTACCACTGTATTGAATATTGCAACTAACTATATTATATCTTCTACCCATCTTTCGCACTGACACTCGTATTCTGTTGTATCTCGCCCCCTTTTGGAAAGCTGCTGTCACGCCCCCTCATGGGCACGTCCGTCCCTCAATTTCAAAACCTCCTGAATGTAATCTCTTGTTGTGACAATGGGTTGAACAAAAAGGACATATCGCTCCAGGTTACATCGATTAACAATGTCACTTCGGCGATGACACATTTTTGTCTGATGAACTGGTGGCCTAGCGGTAAGAGCATGTGCGACTTTCAATCCGGAGGTCGCGGGTTCAATCCCCGGCTCGTACTTACTAAAAACTTTTTCGGAATTTATGTACGAAATATCATTTGATATTTACCAGTTGCTTTTCGGTGAAGGAAAACATCGTGAGGAACCCAGATTAATCCCAATAAGGCCTAGTTTCCCCTCTGGGTTGGAAGGTCAGATGGCAGTCGCTTTCGTAAAAACTAAGTGCCTACGTCAATTCTTGGGATTAATTGTCAAGCGGGCTCCCATGAGCCGTGGCAAAATGCCGGGATAACGCGAGGAAGAAGAAGAATAATAATTTAGTAATTACTTTATACACGTATGGCGTTATTCAGAAACGCGCTACAAGCTTCAACTAGCCATTAATCGTTTGTCTTAATCTGTCATTTTGACTTAATATATTTGTGAGAAAGGGATAAAAGATAAATTAACTAATTGAGGCTAGCTATGTACAAGGGGGTATAGATATGTATAGCAGTCTTGAACGCTGCCGCACTGGGCTAGGCTCTCCGAAACATGTCGCGCGAGTGACTTAAAACAAGTGAGTCTAAGCCGTAAAATTATTCAATGTTAGTATGTCTCACAACAGTTTAAATTCGATTATAGCAGTCTTATTAGGTTTCACAAACTGCTAACAGGAGGCGCCATAAAAGAAGTTGAGAATCTATGGCTCTACCATAGCATCTCTATGTATACAGCGGGAGCTCTGAGCCAGTTCTGCAACTCTTGGAGGAAACTCAACCTTTAAAATTTTCTTGCGATAAAAAACAGGAAAACTACCTTTTTTTTTATGAAATAGGAGGCAAACGAGCAGACGGATCACCGGGTGGTAAGCGATTACCGCCGCCCATGGACACCCGCAACACCAGAAGAGTTGCAAGCGCGTTGCCGGCCTTTAAGATGGGAGTACGCTCTTTTCTTACCTAATACGGGTTTCTTTATTTACATTGATAAACATTCCGCGCTGCCTTCACTGGGCGCCCCCCACATCATGAGAACTCCTGCTATACAGGCTGAGAAAGTAAAAGGAACTAACCTGTCCCCGGTGAAGCGCGCTGCCATGTCGACCATCTCGAACTTGGAGTCCTTGTAGCCCCAGCCCCACCATTTCAGCAGCTCTTGTCTGGAACATGTCGATTTGGGGAAGGAGTTTAATTTATCTGGTAAACAAATTAGGAAAAAACGGACCCTCATCGTTTTTATTTTGATTCGTTAAAAATCTTATTTATAACACTTTAAATTCTCGCGTTTTGTACACATATTTAATTACACAAACGGGTCTACCGCGATATAATTTCATTGTTTTTACCTTTAATTCCGACGTTTCATCTTATTCTTTAATCTTATTTATGTAATTCAGAGTGGGTTTTTTCAAATGAGGGTAGCTACCAGATCCCGTGCTGTTTTGTGAGTTTTGCAGTGCCCTGACCTTGGATTTTTGCGTAACAGAACGGAATTAGGTAGCTGCTTACTTTAAAAACATCCACCCTGTATAGATACATACTTATCTTCATCTTCATTTCATATGTTATGCTGACGATATGTTAGGTATATAATATGATGCGATTCCCTGAAGAATGTTTTGAAAGGATTATGACATATTATATTAAGTATGTGATTTGTGTCGATTGTGATATGATATATATTGTTATTGTATGGTTTTTGAGCATTGAACAATTGAAACATTATACATATATACCTACTTATGTATATAATGTTATCTATTAACTAACTAAGTAGGAACATATCTATATAATATATCTTAGTGACTGAAAAATCTGAAAAAGTTTGTTTCTATCAAACCTGGTTCTTTCCGATATGTACCTACCTATACAGCTGTGTTTATGAATGTCTAAACTTTAAATTTGTTATAGGTATCTATACGTATTTTTTAATAATAGATTACGAGCCTTATTAATGTATGTTAAAAATCAATTTTACTGAACACGTATGGCAAAGTTTATCTGAATTATATAGGCATTTCGGAAGTGTATAAGTAGGCTACAATATCGGTCAGTAACACGCCTATCTTGTGATAATATAAAGATAAGATGATAAAAACACCTTATTTATACTAAGAAGTTATTACTCATAATATGATCAAGTCACATAATTATTCTGGGCTTGTACGAATATGAATAATTATAAATTGGAGGTTCCGAATATTTTTTTTTATAAAATACAACACCAAACCACAGACATATCTAGACCAAATTTTGACTTTTTAACTTAAACATTAAGCATTTTTTGATCAGTGTGTTTTTATTATATTAAGTTTTTGAAAAATTGGAAAATTAGATTTATGACGGTAGATATCAAATAATTCCGAAGTAGGTAAATAAGTAAGTGCCTTTTGATCTGTCTTAATTATTACCAAGTACATAAAAACTTTTCGTCACAGCTAAATATTTAATATACTTAATATTTATTATACTTGATTCTATAACATTTACTATTACCACATGAATAGTTTTTAAAGTAGGTTACCTGACCTAAACTTTTGTATGGACCGGGCCCCGGAAGCTCCCTTGTACTAAAACCGCGCCAAACCGAAAACAACGAACTATAACCACCGTGCACTCATGTTTAGGTACTCCAGAAAACTATGGAGAATATTTTAGGACGCACGGTTAATTATATCCAGAAATGTAGAGCAGAGATGCCGGTTGGTGAAACATATAACATCGATGTTTCAGTTTACACGCATATAAATGTGTCAAATACATGAATATTACAAATGATTTAAAGACTTGTTCTAGCTATTGCTTGCGGTCTGTGTGCTTACAGGACCTTGAAAACACTATTGTATATTTTAACTAACTTACCTTCGTCTAGGAATAACACTTTTAACTTTTATAATTGTATCATTCCCACTGTTTGTGTTTACATCCGTTTTCTTTTTAACACTAGACATTTTATTTTTATCACTGTCGTCTGTCCTGTTATTGCTGTTTTCATTTGCGTTAACTATCGAGCTGCTTACAGATGCAGCTGACATTTTTAGTTCCGACGATTATAGATTTGTGTCCGCTACCATTTGGTATGAAATTTATAAATCGCGCAGCCTGCCGCGCATGTGGTGACAAATGCTCGGTCGGTACAGCAGACGAAGGGGGTGATACTATCTTAGCGCCATCTAGGTACCGGTGGAAATAATATTGCTATATTGATTATAGCGCTATCTGGCAGCGATATGATGAAACTCTTACATGCATGTCCTCACCCATTTATATTTGAACTGTTAGACTAGATGGCGGCACTTTTGTTTTTAGGGTTCCGTACCCAAAGGGTAAAACGGGACCCTATTACTAAGACTTCGCTGTCCGTCCGTCCGTCCGTCCGTCCGTCCGTCCGTCCGTCCGTCCGTCCGTCTGTCACCAGGCTGTATCTCACGAACCGTGATAGCTAGACAGTTGAAATTTTCACAGATGATGTATTTCTGTTGCCGCTATAACAAAAAATACTAAAAACAGAATAAAATAAAGATTTAAATGGGGCTCCCATACAACAAACGTGATTTTTGACCAAAGTTAAGCAACGTCGGGAGTGGTCAGTACTTGGATGGGTGACCGTTTTTTTTTTGCTTTTTTTTCATTTTTTTTTGCATTATGGTACGGAACCCTTCGTGCGCGAGTCCGACTCGCACTTGCCCGGTTTTTTTTTAATGTTAGCCTACGCTATAATTAAAGAACCTGACTAGTTACATCACCTAGTACTTAGGTATAATATCTTTGCAATATTTATACATAGGTAGGACGATAAGTAGGTTTACTTTTTCATTAGGTAGAAATGGAAAATCGTCCACTTGTAATAACCATTCTGAAGTTGGATCAAAAGTAATAGTGTCCAAAGTGAATCTTGTCAAAATGTAATTATGCTAAAAAATATTTTTAACAAAATTTGTAATCGCCGTAAATTTATCAAGCCAGTATGGAATTTTGTCCATTATAAATTATGAGCAAAATTAAATACACACAAAGTAAATAATATAGTCTAATATGAATTAAGACCAAAATTTTAATTATTGTAATTGTAGGCTAATTTCGACTTAGCAGAGCCATTAGTAACTAATTAGGTATGTATAGGTTAATTTCGACAACTCAGATACACATAGTCCTGGTCGAGCGGTATTGGGCGCAGATGCTAGTTCGCGCTAGTGATCTGGGTTCGAGACCCGTTGGGCTGGATATGTTTTGCATTTTTTATTTACGTATTTGTTTTGTTTTTAGGGTTCCGTACCCAAAGGTTAAAAACGGGACTCTATTACTAAGACTCCGCTGTCCGTCTGTCCGTCCGTCTGTCTGTGACAGTTAAAATTTTCACAGATGATGTATTTCTGTTGCCGCCATTGACATAGATATTATAATATAATATCTATGTCAATACATATTATGTACGTCAATGGTTGCCGCTATAACAACAAATACTAAAAACAAAATAAAATAAATATTTAAGCGGGGCTCCCATATAACAAACGTGATTTTTTTGCCGTTTTTTGCGTAATGGTACGGAACCCTTCGTGCGCGAGTCCGACTCGCACTTGGCAGGTTTTAGGTATTTCCATTTAGATGGATTTAAAGTTGAACCCCCCACTTGCATTTTAGATTTTGGATTTTTTATATTATTTCCACTCGGAATCACGAGCTTTCTTTCTTATGTACCCCGAATACAATTATTGAGCTTAGGGGTCATCCATTAATTACGTCACACGTGTAGGGGGAGGGAGGGGTCAAGAAAATGTGACATGTTGTGACATGGGGGAGGGGGGAGTCACAAACATTGTGACGTCACTTTAACTTCATCAAATCATCAGTAACCGAAAATTAATTTATATTTTTTTATTCGCTGTACAGTTCAATAATGAGTTTTTGGAAGTAATTTTCGTTCCTAATTGGTTTTGTGTTATAAAATTACTAATATTTCATTTACCAAAAATATATTTTCATTAAAAAAATGCCGAGTTACTTTTACCGATTTCGTTGAAAACAAAATTGCCTAAAATGTGACGTCACACAGGTGGGGAGGGATTTGCAAAATGTGACCAAGTGTGACAAGGAGGGGGGAGGGGTCAAAAAACCTAGAAATTCGTGTGACGTAATTAATGGATGATCCCTTACTGTGGGACGATTTGTGTAAGATTTTTATTTATTTTTTATATAGTACTTCTAACTATGTAGAGTGTGTGTAGACTGTGCTGCTTGTTACCCTCATATTAATTTACTCGACGAAATAAAATAACAAAAATTCAATAAAATACTTTATTAGCCGTAGAAAAGAATGTTGTACATAAAATTGTTATCAAAGTATAACGACTTATATTAGTGCCTCATTACTTAATAAATAATTTAAAGCGTAAGCTACTATAGTACCTTAATATTTTTAAATACCTACTAATCTAATACCTACATACTTCGATCTTACGAGTAGTAAGCATGGGTTAAATGATATTCGAGTCTTTTACTTAAATAGATAATAAATGCAAAAACTAGGAAGAAATGTTTACCGTATTTAATTGGTTAAATTACTGATTTTTAATGAGCATAAAAAATAGAGCCAGTTCCACCAACCACCAACTACTGTATTTAAATTGACTGACTGATTAACGTCGTCACCAGAAGACTATGAAACATGAAACTCCTCATATATGTACAGATGTAGTGCATAATTGTCATAAATTTTCCATCGTTTTTCTCGGAAACGTTCGTATTTGTCATGCTACATCAGTCAACTTAGTACTTTTTGTAACGAGACTGACTGAAATAGCAAGACACGTTCGTACGTTTCCGTGAAAATACGATGGAAAAATATGGACTACATCTGTAATAAAATCTAGCAAATATTTTAACGGTGACAGACGATTTTGTGCAACCTTTAAGGCAGGGACACTGAGTCCACATACCTAATATGCGATATGATAATCGGAACCCTAGAATTTATATGCTTTTGTACTTACTCACTTTCATGCAATAAAAAATTATGAATTATGAATTGGAAACATACTTCTCATGCGTTGCGATTTGCGATGCGGATATGACAAGCATGTTTCCATCCAAGCTTATAAATTTTAGGGTTCACATTTCATTTCATAACTCATACGTAACGTATGCACTATGCACGTTACGTATGTGGGCTCACTTTGGCCGTGCCTTTATTCGAGTGCTCAGTATAAAGGCTACCCTCTCTGTTGTTATGAATCATATGAATATTGTGGACAAAATTAAACTGGTCGGAGCATTTTACTAGCCTTGCGGGGTACAGGTAAAATAAAAAAAAATCTGCGTCTCTATCTCTATCAGTCATATCGCACTGGATTATTAAGAGATCAATCATTTTTATTTTCGGTGTTTGCGGTAGGCCCCTTGCTTTCGGTAGGTGGACATTTCCACTTAAAAGTGTACCATTTACTTTTTTCGAAAATCCTTCAACTTTTGGGTTATTTCTACTCGGAATCACGAGGACAATCGATTTAAAAAGAAAAAAAAACGTGTCCCAAAAAAATTTCATGTTTGTAACGCATTTTCACTGGACCGTTACAAAACTGACACCCAAAATTCGTATGAAAAACTGGGGACACTTTTTTTCTTTGTCCTATTCAATAGTACTCGTGATTCTGAGTAAATAACCTAAAAGTCGATGGTTTTTCGAATAAAAGTAAATGGTAGCATTTTTTTTAATGGGATTATACGATCTTTTCTTAACGATTTTATGTTTTGTCCTAGTAGTGTAAGTATATTACATACATAGGTATACCTACTAACCTAAATATTTTAAATTCGTGGAGCAGTCTTACCTTACTAACACAACTAAGCACCTATTTATCTTAAAACTATTTTACAATAATTAATAATTCACGGTTCCTATTCGACATGCACCATGCCATTCGGCAAAACGTAGTAAAGATTAATGGCATAAAATGAGCTTGTCGAATTGAGACTCTGTTTGTTTTTATTTACAATAGAGTAACACTGGGTTAGTTAGAATAATAAATTAATCATAATTGTAGAATAATATTTTTATCATTGAGCTTTACAGACAATGTTTAAGCTACATGCACATTTTTTATAGTCGATAAAAGTAGGTACCTACTTACAAAAGGTTTTGCACTGTTAATAATAAATATTTTTTTCGGTATGTAATAAATATTCGCAAAATTAATACTTAATACGAATTTACATCATACTTATAGCCCTTAAAGGGTAAACTACCAATTGATTAGCACCCAATTTTATGGGTTTTTTTTTACTAAATCTCGTAAGGATCATCAACCACAAGGTCGTTATTTTTATTTCAAATGATATAAAAATAGATAAGACCTTACGAGATTAAAATTAAAATGAAATGAAGTTAGTAAGCGTAAGGCAAGCTGTAAAACTCCATAAAGGGGCCCACTGATTAACAGTCCGCCGGACGGTATCGGCCTGTCAGTTAGAACAAAATTTTGACAGTTCCGAACAACTGACAGGCCGATACCGTCCGGCGGACTGTTAGTCAGTGGGCCCCTTAAGGGGCTCAGTATAGTTGGTTTGATAAAACCCGGTCTTCGCCTGATTAGTGTCGATCACAGGAAGGACTCGGCCAAGTCGTTTATTTAATCGAGTGCATTAAAGTTATATCAACATACTGGATTATCTTTATTAAAGCTTCTGCAATAAATGAGCTGGCTTGAGTTGCAACTTTAATTGGTTTACCTTTGCGTTTGTATAAAGGCCTCTCCAAACGTCACCGATAGTCGCATGCGATTTGCAATTACATGTATTACGGCATTTGATCGATCGATTAAATTTGTTGCTCCAACTTATAGTTTGTCAAAGGACTGTCTCATTTCAAACATATTAGACAGCGAAAATCATACTATCTTTGTCTTACGCTAGTACTAGCACCCAAAAGAAAAGGATGAGTATAGTTTTTTTTGTTTTTATTTACTGACAAATTTGGTTTGACCAACTATACCCAGTAAATTAAGTAAAATCGCATGCCATTTGCTGTAAGGTCTATAGAAGCCTTAAAGTAGGTATAGTTCGAACAAGCTAAGTTGGCAGCGATCTTGATAGCCCAGACCGTGCAAGTGTTATGTTAGACGTCAAACTTCCATGAAAGAATATTGAAGAAGGGGGAACTTTCGGAAACGAGTTCTAAATTTGAAAAGATAAGTGAAGTTAATTAGCAGTACCTTTCCACTGTTTGGTTTGGGTACAGTTAAAATCTTTGAAGTTGACCGTTTAGAAATATGAGCTCTCATAGTCCTAAACGGTTAGCTTAAAAAATTCAACTAGGTATATATACTGTTATGAAAATTATAATTAGCTGCATTTTATTGTGTTCGTTTTTGCAACGTTGCTACGACAATGCTGTTGAATTTAATTTATTTCTAAGAAGACAAAAGCTTAAATTTAAAAGCTTATTGACATTCAAGTCTGTCTAATCTGCCCATAAAATCAACCATAAATAATGCAATTATCTGTCGTTGATGCAAAACATGGAGGCTAATATTGATCTAGTATAATTTATTGAGTCTGTTGAGAGCTAAACGGGCGATAAGCTAGTAAATGACAGTTTTCCCAGCCAGCGCGGCGAGTTACAAATCGCTATTTAATTGTGGGCAACTTAGAAAACAGTTAATATAAATTACTAAGCGTGTTTAGAGAAAGGCTGTTTGTAGGGCACAATTAGTGCAAATAACGTTTTATTGCACCAACGTTAAATTTGTAACGACGGCAATAAATAAAACACATAGGTACTTAATTATTTTGCACGCTGAACATAAGGAAGCGTTCTAAAACAAATGCTTTTTTGCCACTAAATCTGTGTTTTTTGCTTTCTAAATTAAGAATATAATAATTGTTCATTTATTTTCGAAATTGGATAGATGATTATGTTTATCCTTGATAAATTAAAACATATTTTTTAAAACGCATGACACTAGCAAACGTCTACATTGTAGACGCGTTCAGTTTCATCCGTTTTCAGCTCGCCTATTAAAAAAATAGTTAAACCAACGAATTATGGCAGTAGTCTGTGGTACTGCGCCGAATTCTTGTTTTTCTGTAGGACGTAGAACGACTTTGGCTTCCCGTTTCCTGAGAAGTATTTTCTGAACGAGGTTTTCTTGTCGGGAACGTAGTACGCTAAAGAGTCTAATGAGTTCGGATGGTTGTTCATGCCTTTGGGCCACGTCGGCGTGCTTTCGACGTCGACGACGTCGTCGTCAAACCGTGCCTGTGGTCTGTCCTTTGCTAGTTTTTGGAGGACAGGGAGATTCCAATGGTATACTCGAGCTGGTTTGCCGTTGCCGGTCATTTGTAGGGGTAGAGTTCTGGCTGCGGCTGGAGCGGGGTCAGCGTGGGTGTAGTAGCTGGTGTTTGGCGGTAGTTTGATGACGAACATTCTGGAGTCTCCCGTGGCGTGCCGCCTGCCTTGTTCGGCGACTCGTTTCCTGTGGTGGGCGGCGGGCACCATGAGTTTCTTGAGGCCTAGGGAGCTGAGCAGCTCGTGTGTGGTCTGTTCCTTCTTGTCGTCGACCGTGAGGCTGTTGTCGCGCCGGAAGGCCGGGGCGGGGACGCAGCATGTTGCTGCGACTAGTAGCAGGAATGCCGATACCCTGGAACAATCGAAAGACTTAATATTAAAAAGTGTTCTACAAAAACAATTTTTTAGATCATAAACGATTTATAACAATGACAAATGTAATTAATTAATTGATTGAATGTTTTTTATTCAATCTCAGGTTTTTTCCAAGCTTTTTGATTTAAAGTTCCCAGACACCAAACAAGAGACCAAAAACTAATAAATGTTAATTAACAAGCAGGTTTGTTTTTAAAACCCTTTCTGTTAAATTTTATAGCTGCACGGTGACAAATAAATCTATAAATAAATGTCACAAACAACTTAAAAACAAATAAAAATGCTACTTATTTTCCGTTTAATGGCAGATTGCTGGAACTTTGAATTAAGTGGCCAGTAAAAGCAGTAAATAATTATTTTATTAACTGTTTAAAGAAATATACCTTAAGTACTTATCTGAATTATTTTTTGGAACTTGAATGCTGGCAGACAGGTTTTACGACAAATAAAAGTTTTTCTGCGTTCATTCATTTATTTTAAAGGCATTTTGCTAAGTGCTTGGCATAGAGCCGGCAGTGAAAACAATAAGTAATGTCAATGGTTTGCATTCCAAAGCCTAGTCATAAACGAATAACAACTTTGTTTAGCAATGGGCTAAAGTTTCAACAAGTATTTGGGATAGGTTAATAATAAAGACTGCATTTTACATAAATGTTGCCTTCCTCGTAATAAAATAAATAAATAAATATTGGGGACATCTTACACAGATCGACCTAGCCCCAAACTAAGCATAGCTTGTACTATGGGTACTAGGCGACGATATAAACATACATAGAAAACAACCATGACTCAGGAACAAATATCTGTGTTCATCACACAAATAAATGCCCTTACCGCAATTAATTAATTAATTAATTGTTGAAGGCCTTCACTTTAGCAAAGTTTCTTAATTTCTTATCCATGATTATTCTATTTAATCCATATTATATTTGACTTATGCCTTACTCCGCATATTTTTTTGAGAAATAGCCCCTGCGTACACGAACAAATCAAGATTTCAATTCACACAAAAATCGCTCAGTGTCTGACGTGATGGACAAATTTCTAGTTCTACGCCAGGGACATTAACGATGACAAACGGAGGTAAGGCTATAAAAAAACTTAGGTAATGTAGATCTGGCCAGCTAAAGAGCGTTTTCACATGGTCCGATCCAACATCGGATGTCAGATGAGCTTGGAGAAAAACAGCTACTAGAAAATGCCCTAAACGCTTTTTTAACAACAAATTATAATAAAAGTACCGAGGCACTTTGTAACTTTTTGCTTATTTAGTCGGCTCCGATATCGGATTTACACGAATTGAAAAACACTTTTTAAAAATCAGTAACTATTACTTATGAAAGCAGAAGAATATAAATGATCGTATTAGATTCATAATTGTTACATATTTGCCGTGACTTATTTTTAAAACGTGTTTTTCAATAAAATACACATCAAGATTGTTTACCTACCTTCTAATGCTAAAAAAACGAACTATAGTGTGAAGATTAACAGTTGTTATTATTAACTTTGTCTTTAGTTTCAAGCTCCCGAGTGCATTGACTTGGGGTCTTGGAGTTGTTTGTCGAGGCTGGAAGTTAAAGTCAAACAAAAGCAATAGTGTCTACATAATGTCTCGGCAGTGTGGCCACCAATTAGCGTACACATGACAAGGTATAGATACTTAAATGTTATTCGGAATTACGTGGAGTCATCGTGGACGTGGAGTAACATTAAAATATATAGGAATTAACCTACGGCAAAGGCAGATAAATATAAACATAAAACTAACCTAGTCGCTGCCGTACCTAACATACTCGTATGTACCTACAATCGAACCTACATATGTACCGGTCTACATATTGGTCACTTCACGGTTCAGTCAGTTCACCGTCCAGTGCCTGTTTCCGTCCACTTGGCGTAGTTGCCACAAAGAATAGGCATATATTCAAATTATACACAATTCTTTGTGGCAACTACGCCAAGTGTACGGAAACAGGCACTGGACGGTGAACTGACGCAATGACCCTATATGGTCTCATTTTAAAACGACATTCTGAAATGACATGAACGATATGAACATTCAAATAGCCATGTATGGTACAGTCACCTGCAATAATACCTATGTTACTCTTCGAAGGCCGCAAAAATATGTGACACGCTCTTATGGCTCTACTAATAAGGCGTGTCAGATATTTTTGCTGCCTTCGTTGTGTAACATATTATTGCAGGTGACTACTAGTTTACGTTTCTAGAAATACGGCCTCTTAAACCAACGGCTTTATGGATTTACAACATATGATATGAGCAAACCTGAATCACTTTCATGAGCCCCACATAATAGCATATCATTTCTTTAAACATCCGCTGGCCCAGCCAAGGTTACAATCGCTATCGCTTCGACAACGAAAAGCATTTTGTCTCTCTATCACTCTTCCATATTAGTGTGACAGTGACAGTTGCGTTTCGATCGCTACGGAGCGTAAGCGATTGGCATCTTGGCTACGCGGCCAGTTCCGAGAGAAATGGAAAGTTACTCCGTAACATTCCTGTTCACTCGCAGTTACATTTTACATTTTAAAAGTTATGTTTAATAAGATCGTCAAATAACCGTAGCAAGGACAATTTATTCATGAATTGAATAATTATTTAATTAAGTTAAACTTAGCTGTCATAAGTTAGACGAAGATGGCGGGACGACTTAGACACCTTCATTAATAACTGATTGAAAAAGCTCAACAACGTGGAAATCAAGGGGAGAGGCCTTTGCCCAGCAGTGGAAGTAGTGGGACACTATACCAGCCTATTAAAAAAAATCTGTCGTAACAATGGCGAATTGCAACGATTGCTATTGTCTTTCTTTTTGGTCATATTTTAATTATGCTTGTATGAATAATTTTACAACTTAAAATGCCTATTTATTATGTTTAACCAGACAAAAACTATTTATTATGTTTTATAATTATTTTTTTGACATTTATATTACCATGTTTCCGTTTTATTTAAAATTTACAAAAGGAAATATTTTTAAGGGAGAAGTAACTGAAGTAGGTAAGTACCTAAGTATATTTAGTAGGTAGTTCAGGATGCAGAAACTTTTTAATAAGTATGTATTAAAAACGTTCATATTTGTCATGCTACTTCAGTCAACCTCAGTACTTTTTGTACCGAGACTGACTGAAATAGCAAGACACGTTCGTACGTTTCCGTGAAAATACGATGGAAGATAATTATGCACTAATGCACTGCATCAGTGCATCTGTACTACAGCTTAAAGATGTATGTACTTTGATTACCTTAACACAAATTTAATAGTTAACATAAACTTTATTGTTTTTATGTTACAAGGTATATATTCATTTTTTAATTGAATAATTTGTTTAAGACTTACATAGCTCTTAAGTGAAGTAAAGTACTACCTACTTAAGCTTTGTCACGTCAAAATAAATCAAAACAAAACCATAAAAACAAAAAAGCTGTAAAAGTTATATTTCTGAACACGAGCAACACAATGCGCAAGGGCAAGTACCAAAGTATATTACAGTAGGGTTGCTAGACCTTAGGACATTTTGCTGACAGGTTAAGGGCACCAGAGTGCCTACCGCGAACCATCTTATCTTATCTTATTGTTTTCGGGGGCCCTTGCGGATACACTTCGACCCATAGGGATCTTTTGTGCAGTTACCCCCTAGAAGAGATCCGTCAACTACTCAAGAGCTTTTCCCACCATATCCATGTGTCGGATGATGGAGCTCATGGGTAGCGTTTTAAAGTCCTTTGGTTCCAGGTATCCTGCTCCAAAGTCCTTCATTCTTTGTCTGGCGAGGGCGTGACATTCACACATTAAGTGTCTTACTGTCTCTTCCTCTTCGCCACACATACGACAATCGGTGTTGTCAGAGTGTCCCATCTTGGCCAGAAATCCTTTGAACTCGTAATGGCCAGTAAACACCCCCGTTATGATTTGGAGTTGTCTTTTGCTAAGTTTCCAAAGCTTTTTGCTCCAGCCGGAGTCTATTCCTTGCATAAAGAGCTTTGCATGCTTTAGACCCGTCAGACTATCCCATTCTTCCTGGTGTTTGGTCTTGGTATGGTCTTTAATAGCCGTTGTGATGGTTCCCTGTGAGAGCCCCACGAATGGTTCCGGACCTATAAGGTTACTTACAGATCCGGCTCTGGCGAGTTCATCTGCATTTTCATTGCCTATGAATCCCTCGTGCCCTGGGATCCATACCAGTTGCACCCTGTTTTGCCTTCCAAGCTGGTTCAGGGCTTGGACGCCATTATATACCAGTCTAGAGTCCACTCTGGGAGCTTCGAGCGCTTTGAGAGCGGCCTGACTGTCGCTGAGTATATAGATATTCTTCCCTTGGGTTCGCCTAACTATATTCTCATGCACACAGGCAATTATAGCGAATGTCTCGGCTTGGAAGACAGTGGCGTAATTGCCCATGCTTATACTACTACTAAAGTCATTTGCATAAATGCCTGCCCCCGTACCAGATTCTGTCTTAGACCCATCTGTGTACCATATGATGTCGTTTTCATCAGAGATTGGTGCTTCAAGACCTTCGGTCCACTCAGCCCTTGTTGGAATTTTAACGTTAAAATTCTTATGGAACACAAACTTGGGTTGCATCTTATCGCAGCCCATGTTCGTAATCCTTTTCATGAAATTGTCACATTCCATGTTTGTGTGTTTGGTCTTTGGCTTGCTATCGCTCCAGAGGCCTGTTAGGGTCAACCTGTGTAGCGATTTCCGCGCCTCAGATTGTATCACTAGGTGTAGCGGCGAGAGGTCTAGCAGTACCTCCATCGCCACTGTTGGCGTCGTTCTAAACGCGCCAGTAATAGCCATGCATGCCGTTCTTTGTATTTTCATAAGGGCATCCCTGCATGTGCTCTTTAGTGTCCTTGGCCACCATGCCAGGCATCCGTACAAGATGATTGGTCTTACCATCATGGTATAGATCCATCTTAGTACCTTTGGGTTTAGACCCCACGTTTTGCCATAAGCCGATCTACACATTCCGCGAACCATCACTTTTGTACATCTCGAGCGATACCTACAGAGGACAATTATTACATAGGTAGGTACCTATACTATACCTATATAATGAAATAAGGAATATATTAAACTTTTTTTATGATATAAGGAGGCACACGAGCAGACGGATCACCTGATGGCAAGCGATTACCGCCGCCCATGGACACCCGCAACATCAGAAGGGTCGTAAGTGCGTTGCCGGCCTTTAAGATGAACATATGTATGTACATATGTACTCCATATGTGTTTAAATTTATAACCCTACTACTGATACTGATCGCAGTCTTTGTAGGTATATACATATTAAGTATATATCTAATAAAGGGAAATGGTAAGGGGTCATCCATTAATTACGTCACACGAATTTCTAGGTTTTTTACCCCTCCCCCCCTCCTTGTCACACTTGGTGTGACGTCACATTTCTTCAACTAAATCGGCAAATATTTATTTAATATTTTATCAAAATATTTTTGACAAAATAAATATTAGTAATTTTATAACCCAAAACTGATTAAGAAATAAAATTTAACGAATAAAAACGATTATCGTTTCAAAACCTTGTTATTTAAATGATAATTAGCGTATAAAATAATTTAAATACATTTTCGGTTACTGATGAAGTTAAAGTGACGTCACAAAGTTTATGACTCCCCCCTCCCCCTTGTCACAACATGTCACATTTTCTTGACCCCCTCCCTCCCCCTAAACGTGTGATGTAATTAATGGATGACCCCTAATGCCTAACCTACATTACTTTCTCAGCAGATAATGGACGTACTGCAAGCAGGACCGTGAATGGGAGGTTCTAGGTTTTACATTTAAGTACATGCATATGTGACGTCCCACGGTCAAAGGTACCTTATGGCGGGTATGGAGTTATGCATACCCCAGTAATCTACAATAAATAAGCTATCGATAACACAAAAGTTCAACCTTCTAGGTTGCGTAGTTACAGAGATATGATTTTTTGAAAATAATGTTGTGAAATGAGCAACTTTACGATAGAGAAGTTTTAAGTTTAGCCGCCTAAAAAACTATGTTCCTGAAGTAAGTTACATAGTTGACTACAAATAATAATACCTTATATATCTGAGATTAAAAAAATATTGCGACTTGTTCTGTATGCAAATAGAAACTTTTGATATCGACTGATTTATGTGTATACTAACCAATCTCTTGAAAATAAAGTTTTATTTCATTTTCACGATTGATTGCAATGAGCTCTCAAGATTTAAATTTTATCTATTAGAAAACGACACTGACAGACAGTTTAAGCAACAAACAATACCGATTTAGAGGTGAAAATGTATTTTCTGACTTTTTCATATAAAATCACAAAATTGAATATTTTTACTTTTAATGTCACACACAATCAATTTTTCTGAGCACATATGAAAGAAATTCTGTCATTCAAATGAAATAAATCCTAAAACCCCAACTAAATACTATATTTAACCCCTTATGCCACTTTAAACTTACATAACAATAACAGTATTTGCTCCATACATTTACGAAAAGGTACCTTATGGAAATAAATCTAATAATACATCACTAGTAAATATCAATCATATTACAGTTTATCTTTTATGAATAGAAAATATTAATTTACATTAAACTGCCCCAAATTTAATTAGTTCTTCGTCATAATAATCTTAATAAAGACCAATAATTTGTATGTAATGAAAAGGTACCTTGTGATTAAGTTACATGATGAGGCATGATGATGATGGAACAGTTAGGATAAACTAATAATATTTTGGTAATGGTATAAATCGTCTATTTCTTATCAATAATATATTTCGGTTTCTATTGAAGATAAGCGGCATTGAGGTTCAATGACCTCAGATATTCCATAAGGTAATGCGTCGGGTATTGGCATTTTTCAGCAAACCAATGGCTGATTTACTGCATGCGACCAAACCAAATGAAGATTATTCTAGTTAAGAAAGACTTGACGAGAGTAACTTTGGTATAATAGCAGACTACTTGGATTTGTGATGTCGGTCTATGTACGGTCATAATATTTGCGAGGCGCCCCAACCAGAACTGAAATTATCAAATTAGTTTTGCAGAATGCTAATACAGGAAATTGGTAGAGAACTACCAAACTTCTTTTCCCGTATTGACTAGTTTTTTTGGGAATTTTCAATCCTTTTTCCATAAGGTACCTTTTCTACTAAACTCTGAGACGACATTACTAGGCTTATAACTAACTTATAACAAAAATAAAAACAGGTAAACAAACGTTACGCATTAAGGTTTCAGATCACACAATAAAAAAAAATTGAGCATTTTTTCACCTCTTTACAAAACATTTCATATCTCCGAAACTAGAAACCCTCATAAGGTACCTTTTCCCGTGGAACGTCACATATTACTGCTGAAAGCTTGTAAAAAATCAGCGTTTTTCTAAATACCGGTCAACCCTAGCAAGCGCGATTATTTTATAGCTTTCCTAGAACATGACAAACGACAATACAGGCAATCCCATGGTCTCTGCCAGGAAAAGCCTTACATTTGTGACGTTCCACGAGTAAAGGGGCATTAAGAGTATTAAGACGGTTGGCGCTTAAGTCGCATAGCACCGATTCACTGAATTAATATGGCGGCGACCGCCATAAGGTACCTTTACCCGTGGAACGTATAATTTTTGTTATACGCCATTGGTACAGGCAGCAGCAAAAGATGCTAAACGGAAAAATCTCACCCGCTTATTTACTTTTGCTGACTGTACCAATGGTGTACGTTATTGTTACATGTTCGAGATACTACACGTGGGTGCGAGTTCCCGTCATATATCAAATGTAAATGAACTTTGAGTACTTAAAGGGCCATTAATCCGGGAATGCTGTGCTAACTAGCGACTTCGCAGCTAAGTAACAACATGACATGCTATGGCAGACATTTTTTACGACTGATGAAAAAAAGGCTTGTTTTTGTGTACACAGAATGTATGTTTAAGCTAGAAATATTATTTAAATAAACATGTTGAATTATATTTAAAACAGGCATTTAAATGTTATAGAAATTATAAATCAAACTACAACTTAAAAAATAAACTACTTTTGCTGGTCACGTGATGCGCATCGCATAATCTCCTTACTCCTTACAAACTAAGTTGCCAAAGCACGCGTCGCCTCTATAAGGAGTTAGGAAAGCGCCTTAATACTCCTTATAGGCTTCTGGTGACCAGATGGCTGGCCGCCTATATTCACTCAGCGGATGAGCAATTGACCATTGCTAATTTGCTATTCAGGGGGGCAATGCGGTCAGCCTTCTGGACACCCTACCAAGCGATAATGACTTAGGACATTAAAGTGTTTTTTATGTACCCACTTGAATTTCGATGCAATAAATAAAATTCCAACTAAATATCGGCTTCTTAATCTTTATCAGAATTATAAAACAATTATGCCACGTTTAAAAAAAGTCTTGCTATTTCAGTCAGTCTCGGTACAAATATCTAGTAAAAGTACTGAGGTTGACTGAAGTAGCATGACAAATACGAATGTTTCTAAATGTACTATTATAGCGTATTAAAAGATGTCTCGAATTTTTACAAC
This sequence comes from Cydia splendana, assembly GCF_910591565.1. Classification (NCBI taxonomy): domain Eukaryota; kingdom Metazoa; phylum Arthropoda; class Insecta; order Lepidoptera; family Tortricidae; genus Cydia; species Cydia splendana. Next base: position 20,424,100 of record NC_085965.1, on the reverse strand, counting down.
CATCTTAGACTGAATTAATGAGCGACTTGTACTGGTTCTCATTGAACAACATTGCACAGGGGTGTTCATCCTTATTCGGGTAACTGCGTTATGTATCAATACACTGTTAATGGTTCCTCTACATGATGGCCCAGCGCTGGAGCAGCGAGATGGCCATGCGATGGTTATGGCTCCTCTACACGATTGCCCAGCGCTGGACCAGCTAGATGGCCATGCGATAGTTGAGAACACGCACTATGGAATGGGTCACGTATGCGCCATCGCAGGCCCACTACCTTTGATGTGCGGACGGAAAACCGACACCGCGGCCATCCCATCGCCATACTTCCGCGCCATAAGGCATTCGACACCACTACCCTCTCTACACGCTTGGGCCAATATGATGGCCCATCGTGTAGAAGAGCCATAAAACTGTTAACTGTCCATGGGTGGACCTTATTATAACAGGCATCAGGTCCCCCGATGGACAGTTAATAGTGTTGCTGTTAGTACATGCAAACTGCTTTGATATCTCAGTTTATAGTTTTTATTCATTGGCTGTTTATGGCTCGAGAACTTCTTTTACAGATTTCCGACAACAAGTGACAAGAAGGCGCGAGATTGGTAATAATCGTAAATAGCTGTAGGTCTTTAGATTTATGTCTTGTATGTAGATGTTAAGTGGGTTCATTGAAATCGAAGTTATTTTGCACGTTGTATGTAGGTACATGTACGTAAATAATGTCATTTTCACCTCAGCAGCTCGAACAAGGGTACTTTGCTTCTTAAAAACAGTGAGCAAAATGCGATTTTGCTCACTAAGTCATTTTGTCTCACTCAGTGAGCAAAATCGCATTTTGCTCACTGAGTTGTCTCATTCAGTGAGCAAAATGCGATTTTGCTCACTGAGTGAGACAAAATGACATTCAAGTGACCTTTATGGTCAAATGTCATTGCAACATGCGGGGTCTAATACAAGTTCGATACTTGGGTTCTATTATCTCTGTCCCTCTAGGTATGTTCTCACTGCTTAGGGTGAAAAATTTTGTGTACTACACGAGATCAAAGTTATTTACATCTCGTGCGCTTTTGAATCCCTTACTACGCTCAAGATTCTAAATTAGATTCACTCGCTATACGCCCGTGAATCTATTATAGAATCTTTCGCTTGCACGGGACTCAAAATAAGCACTCGAAGAAATATCAAACTTTGATCTCTTGTTGTACAAATAACTATTTTGCGTTTTGTCCTGTTATTCAAGTATCGTAAAACTACTCGACTATATAGTCCAGACTCCAGTCTAACAACTATGTAGAAAATTACCTATTCGCACGTGTATCGTACAACATTTTACAGTACATATGGCCCTTTTAAATTTTCGACGTAGTCACATAAAGTGCTGATTATCACACTAGTGCGATAAAGTAGCACCATATTATGTACCTACTGTAATAGTTACGATATAAGTGCGAAAAATAGGAAATTCGCAAATGTATCGTACGTACATCGGACAACATTTTACAGTACATATGGCCCTTTAAGTTTTCGACATAGTTACGTAATGTGCTAATTATCGCACTAGTTCGGTAAAGTAGCACCATATATGTACCTACTGTAAAAAGTATAAAAACAGTGTATGTACCGCTGACGGACGCAGCCGACGTTAGTCCACTTTCCGTACTGGAACCTGAATAGGTAGCTCATCGCGTCTGTAGTTTATGGGATGCCAGTGCCAATAATGGTTCATGTTAATCAGTTGTAACTTGTAAAGGAAGAAGTTGATGTAAATGGGACAGTTGCTTTGCTTGTTCATGAATATAAATTAAGATTTAGATGTAGGTACCTATCTCTTACTAGAGTCTAGTAAATAAAGAAGACTGATAAGTGATAACGCCCATACTACGCTGGGAACAGCAGGCCTAGTATGGAATTGGATGGCTTTATCCACGTGATAAAATATCCGTCACTTTTTAACAGAGCGCGATTGAAAGTGACGGATACCGTTTTATCAGTTTTATCACGCTGTCACGTAAACAAAACCGACCATCATATCAGTACAGCAGGCGTATTATGGATGGCTTTATCCCCATGATAAAATAACTGTCACTTTTTAACACCGCGGGATAGAAAGTGACGGACACCGTTTTATCACGCTGTCACGTAGACAAAAACGACCATCATATCCGTACAGGTTACCTTTGAATGTAAACCAAAAAACGGAAATATAATTAATTTGTAAATTATCTAAGAGTAACAACTAACTTTGCATGGCATTTGCAATGACAAAGTCTGGCAATGTCAGCATGAAAGTCAATTTCTATGAAAATATGACGTAAATACTGACACTGCCTCACTTTGTTCTGTTCAAGTAACTTACCGCCCGATTCCAACTTTAGAAACATCAAGTAATAGATCTAGAAACGTTATGGATTAAATGTGTCAGTGTCAAAAGTGACATTTTTGTTTGAAGAAACGTCACATTTGACACTGACATATCTAATCCATATCTTTTCTAGATCTATTAATTGACATATCTTAAATTTCGAATCGGGGCATTAGCGTAGACGGACTAACCCTTAAATGCATGATTTTTTCTTTTTGCCCGAAATTAATATATGTATCACATCATTGTTTGCCGATTCTAGGAAAAATAGTAAAAAAAAATATAACTTCGATTTTCACTGCGAAATCAGTGTTAGAAGTTGAATTGGCTAAATCATATTTATGTACCTAAATATGTAATTTTCAGTAATCGATATATGAATTTTTTTACTACCATTAGAAAGGTACACTATTTGTGATATACCTATGATAAAGTTTTTAAATATAAAATAATTTCAAACCCCGAAAACACCGTTCAAAATCATACTAAAAATTATCAACTTCTTGATTTTTCCAAGCTTTCCGACTTTTCGTCTTAACACGAATGTAATTTTTATAAATTAAAAATATTGCGTAAATTTAACCCTTAAATCATCACCCTACTACTTGACGTTTGGTATAAAGGTGCGAGAACGTAAGTTTTTTTTTTAATCTGTGAGCTGTCTATTGCTTTGTAGACATTTGGCAACACTATGCATTTAAGGGTTAAGCCGTTAGATAGGTAGTGGCCCTAATTGCAATAGGATATAACGGCCTAACGTTAGTAACGTAACGGCAGCCCTTAAATCTGTACTAGCTCAATCTATTCACATTAACCGCATAAATAACCTTGGACATGGACACGTCAAATTGATCCCATTACAGCGATCATATCGAAAACGATAGCAATTTACTAATACATTTTGATTAACACTCCGAAACCAGGTTAAAAGCGTAAACATAGGTATTATCTTCAATGATCATCACTGTCATTATGTTGATTGCATCTTAAGATTCTTAAGTCACACGAATAGCCGCCGCCATACAACGTGTGATTCTAAAGGGGCCCACTGATTAACAGTCCGCCGGACGGTATCGGCCTGTCAGTTAGAACAAAATTTTGACAGTTCCGAACAACTGGCAGGCCGATACCGTCCGGCGGACTGTTAATCAGTGGGCCCCTTTATGGCTCCTATACACGATGGGAAATCATACCGGCCCTTAAGATGGGCCAGCGTGTAGAGAGGGTAGTGGTGTCGGATGGCTTATGAAGTTTTTGTGGCAAAATAAAGTGATTGACAAAATTAAATATCGACATGTCTGTTATCGATGTTACCTACGTTATACTTAGATATTTATTACATTTTATAAGAAGATACTGATATAAGAAACTACCGCGAAATACACAACACGTTCGATATCTTCTTCTCTAGGTATTGATATATTTGTAGTTTTCTATTGTTTTGGCACTGTATATATGTTTATTACTACTACAGTTTACGTTTTAATTTTTAAGTGCTAAACAAATAAAATCATCATCAACATTCAGCCTATATACGTCCCACTGCTGGGCACAGGCCTCCTCTCACTCACAAGAGGGCTTGGGCTATAGTCCCCACGCTGGCCCAATGCGGATTGGGGACTTCACATACACCTTTGAATTTCTTCGCAGATGTATGCAGGTTTCCTCACGATGTTTTCCTTCACCGAAAAGCAAGTGGTAAATATCAAATGATATTTCGTACATAAGTTCCGAAAAACTCATTGGTACGAGCCAGGATTATTTGAACCCGCGACCTCCGGATTGAAAGTCGGACGTCATATCCACTCGGCCACCACCGCTTTCATATCCACTCGGCCACCACCGCTTAACACAAATAAAATGTAATAAAGAAATTATGTACCGCTTTGTTATTTATTTGCATTATTGAAATTTCTCGGTAACTTACCTACAGCCAGTAGAAATTACATATTATAAATAAATATAAATATATTATCGATGACAGATTTATCGATGTTTCATTATCTCAAACACTCGTTTTTGTCATCACAAAAACTGCTTGTAGTTAGTTGAGTAAGTATGCCATTTTCAAAATTATCCCACTTTCGATATTAAGGATGACTCACGTTAGACCAAGCCGTGTCCGGGCCGGAGCTTCCGGAGCTTAGTTATCTATGGAAAGCATCACGTGATCACCTGTCATCTGTCATAGAATTAAGTAAGCGCCGGAAGCTCCGGCCCGGACGCGAATTTACAAAGCCTATACTGATAAGGTCCAGATGCGAACTGAACTGGATTAGCTTTTGTTTGGACAAAACTTGACCAAACCCTAATCCATTACAGTACAGAAATTTACTGAAATCGTATAGGCTTTATTGGCTACATTAATATGGATATTGTTGCTACAAATGCTAGTTTGTTGCGATCTAAAACTTGCATAATATTTTAGTAATGACTCCGATTGTATTGTATTAATTACCGTTCGTGCTAATTACTTAAAAATGCCTATATATTTTTTTTCCATTTAAGAACTATATCAGTTGAGATATCTTATTAGGACATGTTTAATGTGAAATCGTAATACAATTATAAGTTGACTGTATTTTATAATACATTGGTACATAACGAAGTAGATGATTTATTTAAGGACCAAGATTTACTACGGTGTTCTGCCTTTTCTCCGAAGTTTTATTGTCCGAATTTCACTTGCCAGACAACTTTTCGGAGATGATTTACTTTGGCAACCAACAGTCGCCAAATTTTCATCATGACAACGTTTTACTTTATAGAATTATTGTTAAGTAGATTATTATTATGTGTACAACGTTTGGAGTACATTTCTTTGGTCAAATCATTCAATTTGCTACATATTTATTAATTCGATATCGTCTAGTCATTTGACAGATTTCACTGAGTCAAGATAGGTGCGACGACGAGCGAAGCGAGGAGGAGCGTGTTAGGTGAACTGCGACCAAACAGCGAACCGACTTTTTTTTACATAGAACGACTTTTCTGGCAACAGTTCATTTTCTTGAGGGTCGCAGTTCTAACTTAACCTAACCCACATTTTTGGTAACAGTTCGTTTTCTTGGGGGTCGTGGTTCTAACCTAACCTAACCCACTTTTCCAGCAACATTTCGTTTTCTTGGAGGTTGCAGATCAAACTAACCTAAACTACTTTTTTTGGCAATTTACATGAATACTAGGTGAAAAGTAATTTAGTAAAAAAAATAATTGTTGAAATCAATATTCAGTGAATTTTAGTGTCGTACAAATAATACTCGATGAATAATATTGAATAATGACGGCGAGACTCCGCTCGACTAGGTATTGTGAGAGCATTAATGTTTAAATATATCGCGACAAAATCTAAACCATTTGAGTAAATGAGTATTATTAAAATTTTGATATCACATTCAAACGTGACTGAACTTACTAAACTCGACTAGGTTTTGGCGTGAATAATATTTGAAAATATGTATGCAAAAAGCTAATCCATTTCAGTGACTACTTTTTACCGAAACGGTATAGATATTGTCAAGTAATATGCATAAACAAAAGCTCACGTATTAGAATCTGAGTCGTGACTGAAATAGTATAGCTTTTGTAAATTCGCGGCCCGGACAGTCCGAGTCCGGACACGATCCCGTCGGCCCGGTCTAACGTGGGTCAACCTTTATTCTGTTCTTAATTTACAGTAACTGAAAAAAAAAACAATATTAAATGGGAACACTGAATCCGTGTACTACCCAAATTCATAATTGGATATGCAAGTAAAAGTTGCAAATAAAGACTAATTTTACCTCTACTGTAGGCAGGTAAGTACATGTAGTTGCATCTATGAACACTATTTGCTTTCAAGTAAATAACAAAAAAACCGGGCAAGCGCGAGTCGGACTCGCGCACGAAGGGTTCCGTACCATAATGAAAAAAAAAACGGAAAAAAATGCAAAAAAAAACGGTCACCCATCCAAGTACTGACCACGCCCGACGTTGCTTAACTTTGGTCAAAAATCACGTTTGTTGTATGGGAGCCCCATTTAAATCTTTATTTTATTCTGTTTTTTGTATTTGTTGTTATAGCGGCAACAGAAATACATCATCTGTGAAAATTTCAACTGTCTAGCTATCACGGTTCCTGAGATACAGCCTGGTGACAGACAGACGGACGGACGGACGGACGGACGGACAGCGAAGTCTTAGTAATAGGGTCCCGTTTTAAAAATGTAAGAATACTCAAGCACCGGCTATGATGGATTATAATTGCATATAAAATTGTATGGGAGTTATGGGGCGAAGGACAGGAGTGCTTATTTAAATTCAGAGCATGAAAGGGTATACGATACGATATAGAATCTTGCGCGTCGCATGTCAAAGTAATTTCATAGGGTTGCCAAATCACCAAGGGTCTAGCCAAGATCACAATCGTTGATAAAAACGCCAATCTAAACTTAAATAATGTATGGAAATAGTCGCGTGACTTTTCGTAGCATTTGTCATCCCGGTACATTTTTTTTTACTTTTCGTTTGGCGTTTATTGATGTGTACAGTCACCTGCACTAATATATTATTCTTGAAAGGCCGCAAAAATATGTGACAGGCTCTTATGGCTCCACAAATAAGATCGTGTCAGATATTTTTGCACCCTTCTAAGAGTAATATATTATTGCAGGTGACTGTACAATTTTCATCTTGGCTATTAGCTAGTGACAGTAGTGACCTACAATATTATTTTACGTTTTCTAGTTTTGTTTGTAATTCAACTATTTCAACAATAGGTTAAATTATCTTTCCGAATGGGCTTATTTATTTATATAAACTTTATTACACAAAGAAAAATCTACAAATGGCAGACTTGCCAAAAGGACTTCTCAAATAGTCAACCATTATAATGTGTTTTTCTAAATATAATAGTATTTAAATTAATAAATACGCGTATAATTCCTATAGATTAAATAAAATATAGAAATAAAACTCTTATCTTGTTCCGTCAATCAAAAGAAAAATGTGGTAACTATTATGTACCTAATGGGATACCGAGTCACTGCGTTTTGTACCTTGAGTGGTAAGTATGTGAAAGTGCATACCCACGTTATGAATGAAATTAATTCATAAAAGTGGATATCTAGGTATGCACTTTAGCAGCTCACTATACATACTTTTAAAATGAAATAAATAAATTTTAGCGCCTGTGGCAACCCTATCCCGCCTATACTTCAATTATCGCGCTCGCGCAGGCGCCTCTCAGATTAATATTACCCTAGATCCTATCATTGCTCCGAATTAATGCAGGCGACAATACCCGTGTAATGAAGCCATAAACATTTACCGCGATTAGCAGAATATTGAAATATCGAGTTAACTTTTATAGACGGTAATTATTTAACCGATGGAATAAAAAAAACGCGTTTTATGTTTATCAGCGTCTGGACTTTAATTAAGGTGATAGGACTGACTCTATATAACTTCAACTAACTCTATATAATCCTAACCTAACATTCTTAAAGCCACTTAACGCTCTATGTGACAAACGAAGACCCAACTCCAGTACAGTTAGATTTAGACACGTTAGAGCTTAACATATCGGCTGTTTGCAGAGCCTCAATACAAAGTCGCCTTCACACGTTCCCACGCCTGCAACGCCTAGGGCTACCTACCATAGACTCATAGAGTAGCGGTAGTGTAGGCGGGCCCTAACACTGACCGCTTGACCTCGAGGTCACGCCGGTCAACGCACCACGCTGCAACGCAGTGTCGCGCATGCGCTTTGGTAAACTGGCCGTATATTTTCATTGTTTGCGAGAGGGTGGTCGAGTCAGGTTCTTTAGCAAACCACTGTAATTTGATCTAAACCTGTCTAATAACTATGCGTAATCGTAGAGCGTTCTTATACTAGTTTGCCTCAGAGCTCGAATCGGCGCATTCGCTAAGGGTGTACAATGACATCCCTGAACGGTTACTGACGCGCTGCCATTTTGGAATTTCAAATTTGGAATGCGTCTTTGTGTAAAGGTAAAGGGATTGCGATGTTTGGCATTTAGGCGGCGGCCCGTATGCAAGCGTCTAGGATTCTTTAAAGTTTTGCTTCGCAAAGCATGTAGGGCGAGTAAATATGCGCAATAAATTATAATTAAGGAGATTATGCTGTGGTTTTGTAGCGTAGAATTATGTTAAGCTGAGCACAATAAAAGAAGGGTTTTAATGACATAGTTGCGTTGCATTTCCTGAGGCTATCGCTACAGCATATCAAGTCGATACTATAACTGTGGCCATTATAAGTTCGTTCTTCAGTTACACATTGTTATGCATCCCGGGGTCAAAGTTACATTGGTCATCTGCATGGTTTATCATTAATGTTCTTGAACATTAAACAGGTACCAATAGCATTAATATAATGCTAGAAGTAATCAATCGCGTAATAAATAGTATCGGGGCGCGATTGCGTTTAAACGACTGTGTCCTAGCTACTCAAGTCAATATTTACAATGAGTGTATGTATGTGTGGGTAATTACCCACTGCCGACTCCCACGGTATCGTGCATTTTTAATAAAACCGATACTTTGCATTTGTGAAACAAAAGAACATCGTGGATCCCCGTGGGGAAAATCGGACCCTATACTTTCTTTTTAATGTCAAAGCGTTTTTAGAATTTTGTACACATACCTACTACACAGTAGACATTTTTGTGAGACTTCATCAGTTGGATGACGATACTGCGCGATCATGACATTTATGACTTATGACTAGGGAATGCAATCTCGATCTCGCAATTTCAAGATCTCGCGAGATCTCGCACGAATTTTCGAGATTCAATCTCGTTGACAGGGAATCTCGGTCGAGATCTTGATTAATATTTTCGAGATCTCGAACGAGATTGAAGGATTGATCCGTATGAATTACTTTGTTTTGAGTAATCTTTTTATCTTATGTTCATGTTGTCCAGGCAGTGCTATTGTATGCGGCCGGCTTTAGCTAACGATAAAAGCACGGTGGCGCGCTCTGTGCAGAAAAATCGGACGAACTTAACGTACCCAGTCACAATTATTAATGATTTTTGCTCGCTTACCCTACATTTTTTCGGGTGTCATTCTGAATCCCTAACAACGTTTGTCCTAAAGTCACTTGCCCTAACTGGTTAGTCCTAATGGGCACATGCCCTAACGATCAATTGTCATAACGATTATTTTCCATAATGTAATAGTTAGCCTAAGACTCATTTGTCCTAAGCATTTGTACCATAACTATCAAGATCCCTAATGTTTTTTACCATATTCTTCGAAATTCCTAACAATGTTTGGCATAAAATAATATGCTCTAACTGTTTTGACCTAATGGCTATTGCCCTAATGATCAATTGTCATAACAGTTACTTTTCCTATTCATCAGTTATCATAACAATTACTTTCTATAATTAATGGTAACGAACTGTTGCCACAAAAGTGGGTTAGGTTAGGTTAGAACTGTGACCCTCGCAAAAACGAACTGCTACCACAAAAGTGGGCTAGGTTAGGTTAGAACTGCGACCATCGTAAAAACGAACTGCTGTTAAAACTAGGTTAGGTTAGAACTACGATCCTTTCAAAAACGAACTGCTGCCACAAAAGTGGGTTAAGTTAGGTTAGAACTGTGATCCTCGCAAAAACGAACTGCTGCCACAAAAGTGGGTTAGGTTAGGTTAGAACTGTGATCCTCGCAAAAACGAACTGCTGCCACAAAAGTGGGTTAGGTTAGGTTAGAACTATGATCCTCGCAAAAACGAACTGCTGCCACAAAAGTGGGTTAGGTTAGGTTAGAACTGTGATCCTCGCAAAAACGAATTGCTGCCATAAAAGTGGGTTAGGTTAGGAGGGAAATCAAAATTAGGGCATACGAGTGTTAGGTCAATCAACGATAGGCTAAGTAAAATTAGGTAACATGATGGTTAGGATATATAATTTTTAGGCCTAACAATAATTAGGCAAAAAAAGAATTATGCTACATAATATTAGGATAAATACTCAATATGGAAAGTGCCATTAGGGAAAACCATATCAGGACAAAAAAAAATCGGCCATTCGATAATAGGGAAACCAAAATTAGGGTATACGAGTGTTAGGATAACTGATCATTATGACAAACAATATTAGGTAATGCAAAGATAGGAGAAAAGACTTTAGGGATTCAGATATAGATCCCATTTTTTCGTAAGTAGCTGAGCACTTGTCAAAAATATCAACTGAGCATTTTAGCCTTTGCTTACAATTTTATAAAATTAAAAATAAATAATACCACTTTTTCATAATTACATGCAAATTAGAGCTACATACATATTATTTGTTTTTTTTTTTTAAATAAAAGTAGTTTTTATTTTTGTTTATTATTTTTGTTTCCTTTTTAAGACCCTGACGACATTTGTATGGCACGTTCTCGACATTTGTATGACACTATGTCGACATTTGTATGCCACAATCGACATTTATATGGTCAAAATACCCGTATAAATGTCGCCATACAAATGTCGCGACATTTCGCCAATAATATTTTTAAGCGATATTTCCTACACAATACAACCGATTCACTTATTTATTTTACTATATATTTTAACACTACTATTATTATAAAATAAACATTTTTATTTCAACTATGTACCAACATATTAAGCGTCCATACAAATGTCATTGTAGTCGTACCAAAATATATTGAAAGAGATTCTTACCTGTTTTTAAATAAATTAAACTGTTTCCGCGTTCACACTCGATGTTAATCGATGCCCAACAGACCGCACTATTGCGTTGCGTCGTAAATTTAATCTAACCGTTATTCAATAGACAAAGAAGATTATAGGGGGTATATTTAAGTCATAACAAAACAGGTGCCGGGCGGGACAACGATAGAAAGGCTTCCCTTGTTTTATTAGATAACGCATTAATTTATCGAAATGATTAAATCAATTCTCTAGAAAATGCTCTTTATAAAATACAAATTTATTTATAATACGTTGCCTACATCCCAAGTTATGATTTTTTTTATTGCGCTATGCCGCCACTGGGACACGCGAAAAAGCGGCAAATTTACCCTAAACTACGTCCCGTTGACCTATTTACTAAAGACTCGCTCGCTGCAATCCCGTGCATACTCGTGGGGTTAACCATAATGCAGCGCAACATAGATTCGCTACATTATAAAATTACCAACTATAAAGTTTATTCTTAGCCATGCTAAAAAAGGACTCGAGTAAAGCTTATGTCGTAGGTAACTCATATTTCCAGGCGATTTTTAAACCGGCATGAGACCAAGGCAACGTCATTCATCCTGCATCTAACCGCTTAATATTAAAAGGTTTATTAAAAACGCAATTTTATCCTAGGGCGTGGCAAATTGCTACTATATTTTATTACCTCTAGGTATATTTATAATTTCCATGACATAAACACCTTGAAAACGGGATAAAACTTGTTACTGACACTTGTTTACTGCCACTAAATCACACTTTGTGTGTAATTAAAATAAGACTAGGTGTTTATGGCAAAAGTTTTACGCTATTCCCTTCCCTATACTTATACCAATCATCGTTGTGTACAGTCTGCATAAAGAGAAGGCCAATGTGGCTAAATATATCGTAACACACCTTCTTGAGTTTACTTGAGTACAGTACGGATATGATGGTCGTTCTTGTCTACGTGACAGTGCGATAAAACGGTGTCCTTCACTTTCTATCCCACGGTGTTAAAAAGTGACAGTTATTTTATCACGTGGACAAAGATGGATAAAGACATCCATAATACGCTGGCAGGTCGGTAAACGTAGACGCAACTTAAATGAGCGGTCCAAATTTTGTATAGGAGCTACATTGTGTAGCCACCGCTAGTAGAATATACCTATAGTCCGTCTCGTAGGTAACTCACGGGGCGAGCTGTAAAATTAATGGAAACAGCAAGCTTTAACAAAACGAAACGCTCAAACGCGCTGCGGTGGCGTTACGCAAGATTACAGTCAGACACTTCATTACCGCAATGGGCATTCTTACCGCACGCCACACGCCGGTCAACGCTCGACAACCGCATGTACAGTCACCCTTATAATATGTTACAGAACGAACGCTGCAAAAACACGATCTTATTTGTAGAGCCATAAGGGCGTGTCACTTTATTTTTAGAAGAGTAACATATTATTGCAGTCTGTACAGTCTGTAACAATGGGTAAAGAACAAAAAGAGGAAAACGTTTCGTTTGGCAATAAAAAACTGTACCTACGTAAACAACCTGCGTCGCTCTTAGCTTGCTTTTATTGTGTTTTGAGCTTCGATCACGAAAAGTTGTAACTCGTGTAATGTAACCTCAATTCCTATAGGTATAGGTATCCAGTATCCACCTAATAAAGAAAGACAGTATTAGGTAGATATTTCTTTGGACAAGTACTATAAGAAACAGCATGCAGTTCAGGATTCAGAAGGGACGGCAAAAAACTGGTTAATTAAAAAAAACCATTCATATACCTAATAATTTGTAGTATCGATATCGCTCGCAGACATAAATTATTTTGTTTGTAAAAATTAGTTTAAAACGAAACGGGACTGAAAACAGTCGGACTACACTGGTTGGATCCGGTGTATACTATGAACCCTAAATATCCTACGCAGTTGACCTAAATCCAGTGTTGCCAGATGGTCACAAAAGTCACATTTTTCGTGACTTTTCGCCTTCTCGTGTGACATGTGCGTGACTTTCGATCATGAGGCAATTTTTGTGACTTTTTAAGCTAGTCGAATTTTGGACAAGTTTAGTTATGCAATTCGTATTATTTAGGAACGCAGTGAACGAACCCAAGTTGACACTTGCACTGACACTTTGACGTTACATCCACCATCATGTTTATTATAATAGTCGTGGCAAAATGAGACTTGTTACCTTGGAATGACGGTGTTATTTAGTTTGATAGTATACCTAGTAGTTATTTTTTTAGTGTATTTCTTTTAGTTCATTTCTTAGTTCATTTCTTTTAGTCTGTACCTATCTATACTACTCATTGCACTGCATCAGTTATATTGAGATAATTGAGCGCTCAAAAACCATTACTGTGTCATTTTTATCCGGGGGTAAATTATTTACGCATATAGGTACTTTTTTAGGGTTCCGTACCCAAAGGGTAAAACGGGACCCTATTACTAAGACTCCGCTGTCCGTCCGTCCGTCCGTCTGTCACCACGCTGTATCTCACGAACCGTGATAGCTAGACAGTTGAAATTTTCACAGATGATGTACATATTTCTGTTGCCGCTATAACAACAAATACTAAAAAGTACGGAACCCTCGGTGGGCGAGTCCGACACGCACTTGTTCGGTTTTGTATTTTCTTTTGATTAAGTTTAATTAATAATGAATGCCGCAAGTTGAGTACAGACGCCAATAAATGAACCGTTGCTTGCACTAGTTGCACTTGCACGGTCTTGCAGTCGCGCGAGCGGTGAACAATGGAAACAGTGGAAACTTTTAAAACTATTCTTTCGCACTGACTGACTGTGACTCATGTGACTAGGTCCGGTGATTTCACGCTTCGCGCTTTTATTTATTTACCTGTGAAAATAACAGTGTTTTTTCCGAATTTGTTTACGATTCGATAGATAGGTAAGTAAACTTTGATTAATAATTGTTTTTTAGTAAGATTTCGTATCAACGTAAATGTTTGGAATATATCGTCAACCATAGGTTCAATTCAATATTACTTTGTCTGGGTGACTGCAAAAAAAATCTGCGATCGGTTATTTCATTTTCATCACACCAGCTAATAAAGGCGTATCCAGACTAGTCAATTTTTCGCCAATAAGATTAAATTGCCCGATCGAATCAGGACGTGCGGAGCAAACGCCAATTTGGATCGCCGAATTCAACCGCCGATAATGACCGATAAAATGAAGTGCGGACACAAGAATACCAATTTGTGACGCCAGTATTTTCATTTTGGGGCAGTTTTTCAATCGGTCGATTTGATAACCTCTGTCTGGGCACTCCTGTAAGTTCCTTTTATTATTTCTTGATTTTTTTCCCGGATTTTTTTTCCGTCCGCACTCCATTTTATCGGTAATATCGGTCATAATCGGCGGTTTAATTCGGCGAGCCAAATTGGCTTTTCCGTCCGCACGTCCTGATTCGATCGGGCAATTTAATCAGATTGGCGAAAAATTTACTAGTCTGGATACGCCTTAAAATTCATGAAATCGATCACAAATAGCATTAAGTATGAAAATGTGTGTGCTTTCAATAAGAAAAATCATATTAACCTTATATGATAGATTTTTTGTGAAAATATATTATTTTCTGAATTTCTTCTAACAAAATCGATTTAAAAGTTGGTCAAGTAGATCTTGTCAGTAGAAAAAGGCGGCAAATTTTAAAAATGTAGGCGCGAAGGGATATCGTCTCATAGAAAATCAGAATTTCGCACCTTTTTCTACTGACAAGATTTGCTTGACCAGCTATACCTACCCATACAACAATAATATAAAAATGTGACTTAAGCAGCAAAAACGTGACTTTTCGGGAAACGAAACGTAACTTAGGACTCCAGAGCCCTGGCAACACTGCCTAAATCATTATCTTCATAGCGTTCATATACCTATCCCCTTTTTTTGCATCGACTCATGGCAGAATACTTCAAGAATTTGCGTAATATCAAATGCGACTGCAATTTGACCCAAGTACTTACAAAAATCAAATTTGTGTCTCTTTGTGTTTGTGTGTCTCACTGTACTTTTACAACAAAGAATAAATAGCCTAACTATGTGAATTTGACGTAATCTCCGGATTGTGATCGTTTTTTACGTCGCTGTGGTTAACTACGAATGCCGGAATGTCTTGGGTGTTAGCGAATTGCTGGCAGTCAGTTTGTCACGTCGGGCCGTTTTATATGAATATCTTGAGTTTATAAAATGACTAGCGACCCGCCCCGGCTTCGCACGGGTTAACAAATTATTCACCTAAACCTTCCTCAAGAACCACTCTATTGATAGGTGAAAACCGCATGAAAAGAAAATCCGTTCAGTAGTTTTTGAGTTTATCGCGAACAAACATACAAACAGGCAGACCCGGCGGGGGACTTTGTTTTATAAGGTGTAGAGACTTTCTGTCAAAATGTATTGATTGCTTCTAAGATCACAAAACGTACCAATCACGTATAAGTAATTTTAATTTTTAACAAGCAGAAACGTCTGCTAACCATGTTACTAAGCTTAGAATAAGCTTAGTATACGTATACTATACATTCACGTACCTACCTACTTAAAAATAATTAAGTGTGGTAAATGTCTTCACACTTTCGTCGTAACGAAAATGAGATTAAACATTTTCTCTTTCACTTCCATCTTGATTTATGCTTAGTTTTTTCGGGTGCTCAGCGTCGGTCGACCGCGCACGCATGCATGGCCGCGTGGTCGTGCGCATGGCAGCATGCGCATGGGCCGCATGCATACCATGCGTTTGTAAACAAATTAAATCATTTTATAGAGCGTGGCGCTACCTAGCGGGTCACGAAACAAACATTTGGGTAAGTGTGAACGTTAGTTACAGTTATTAGATTGTGCAGTCATTTTATTTCTACGCACGACTTAGAGATTATTTAAAAAGTTTGTCAAACAAACGATTTTGGGGAATGACAGAGTCATTACAGTGTCGCCTGACGATTATATATCTATCTATCTAATCTAATACCTTTAAACGAGCAATTCTAGTTTATTTATATATACTTCGGGGATCTCGGAAACGGCTCTAACGATTTAGATGAAATTTGCATATAGAGGTTTTCGGGGGCGATAAATCGATCTAGCTAGGTTTTATCTCTGGGAAACGCGCATTTTAAAAGTTTTTATATGTTTTCCGAGCAAAGCTCGGTCTCCCAGATATTAAGTTATTATGTAGGTACACCTAATTGTTATTAAACATCTCTTTCTAACGATGATGCTCTATCTCACTCATGTTTCACACTTTATTAACGGTTTCATGTTGAATAATTGCTTCCGCTTTTTTCCCTACAGGTAACAGCCGAGAAAAGTTAACCTGACAATTTTATTGTCTATTAGCTTGAACACACCTTATAAGAGGTATGCTATAGTTGTTTTTAGGGTTCCGTACCCAAAGGGTAAAACGGGACCCTATTACTAAGACTCCGCTGTCCGTCGGTCCGTCCGTCTGTCACCAGGCTGTACCTATCTCACGAACCGTGATAGCTAGACAGTTGAAATTTTCACAGATGATGTATTTCTGTTGCCGCTATAACAACAAATACTAAAAACAGAATAAAATAAAGATTTATATGGGGCTCCCATACAACAAACGTGATTTTTGGCCAAAGTTAAGCAACGTCGGGCGTGGTCAGTACTTGGATGGGTGACCGTTTTTGTTTGCATTTTTTTCCGTTTTTTTTTCATTATGGTACGGAACCCTTCGTGCGCGAGTCCGACTCGCACTTGCCCGGTTTTTTTAATGTGACGATGGTGGTAAACTGTAACGCCCGCTTGATGGTATAAGAAATACCCGTGGTCAATAGACGATCACAACTTCAAGAATTTCACATACATTTCTTTCCTTGAATAGCTCTTCACCAGTTAGATACCTACAGTACTTAGCTATAGGGATATTCAGCGGACCTGCATGTAAAGTTAAACCAAGAAAAGTCTGCAACGATTTTGATAGCACACGCACACGCAGTGCAAGTGTTATTTATAATTTCATAGAAGTTTGAACATACCTAGATCTTCAAGTATGTAAATGATTTACAGAAATAAACACTTGGTTTTTTTTTCATTAAGACATTAGTGTCACCTATTTATGGTATCAGCAATTAACCATAGACATTCTACAACATGATTAATATAGTTGGTTGCACACGTCTCGCTAATTGACGGCAATGCTGATCATAAAGCATAATACTACAAAATGGACCAGTATAAGATAAATCTTTCATTACACATAGTTACTATGTATGTAGGGGTCTACACACAGGTAAATACAGGGGACTCTTCTATTATTTTATGGACTAAGTAATTTTTTAACTAGGTAACCATTTTGAAATTTTAATAACAAAACTTTCGTGAGACACAGACATTGCAGACCGACGGATTAAATCATACTCCTACTGAAGTACAATGGGGTTGGCAACTGTCAAAGGTTTGCATAGATGGCGCCATCAGCATAGCTTGCCCCTAAGGGCTGACATCCAGGGACAAAGTTCCATTAAAAAAACAAAAAATTGACTCAATTCTAGGGATTGACAGGGCAAGCTATGCTGTGGCGCCATCTGCTAAATACTTCGACCGGCCAACCCCATTAGAGAGTGGTCTTAGTGTCATAATTTTTTTAAATCTACCTATACTTTAAAAAAATGTAGAGTTCAAATTATACTAGGTAACGAAGACAGTAAGAAATTACTTATGAATGTATAACTGGTTTATCTCGTGGGACGCGATGCATCACGCTCTTGCAAAGATGATTTATTCCTCAATACATTATGCTGAAATTTATCGCCGTAATCCATTATAATTATAGATTCGCTAATGAATGGGTAGGATTGACAGTCTGCCAAGAACATTGTATAGTCACAGTATTTTTATAGTTTATTTTAATATGCCACTGCTGGGCAAAGACCATTCTTTACATTAGGCCCTGTCGCTTGTCATTTCCCACCATTCGGTACAGATAGATTGCGTCCAAAATGTCCAAATCGTCGAACCACCTCCTTTTTGGTCTGCCTTTACCCCGTCGGCCATCTGTGGTGTTTTGTGTGTCCCACTCAAAAACGATTTAGTCCCACCTTTCTGGGTCACAGTGTAAATAAAATCATTATCTTCATTGTAAATTATGGAGAAAAACTTCCACTCGTAACTAAATAGAAGCCAGTAGCAACATCCGCAGACCTTCGTTATGTTCGTAGATACATATTGAGTTCGTTAGCTGAAGTAGTAAGAAATTGCATAAGTTTTCCATAACATTAGTTCAGGTAAAGATTGTCCTAAATAGACGAATATTAACCGGTTGTTTACCAAAGGACTAAAACAAGAAATATGTATTGTGTCAAAGCAGGGTTGACAAAGGCGGTTATCAAAGGAAACAATTGATTAAAGGAAAAAACATCTCTTCTCTTTATACACATTATTAAATTGTGTTACCTAACCTTTATTTAATTGCTTATTTCTTTCTATTTTACTGTACCTACATTTGTGTGAGTGTGGAGATAAATCGCTAATATTCTATTAGAAGTATGAAACGTCAGCGTCACCAGTTCAATCCGATTTGGCACCGAAAATGCGAACACTCCAAACATACGAATTTCCTTTTTTAACCCAGATTCGAAATGTTTGTACGTTTTTAAAATAGATACTTCATTCTTATCACTTTATACACATTGTCAGGGAACTTTAACCTCTGTCGAAATGCAATTGGTGCAATTTACTATTGCTGTCGCACGCGTGGGTTTATGCGTAAGCCGAGATTTATAATGCTTATCATATTGTAAGTGGGAAACGTTCCAATGATCTTGGAATGCTCTTGCTATAAACGAAACTATATTTTAACAGCACAATACTTTTCTTAGTTGAGTTAGTTTTTCAATAGCTAGTGACAGCTTTGAGCTGTAATACAGAAAGCTATCTGAAGCCATGTTTAGTTTTAATCATATCCCTCACGGAAAACAGTATAAGAGATAGTTCAGGGTTGGTAACCGCAACCGCTATAAATTTTCAGTAGTTGTTGGGCATGGTATTTGGCATCCTAAAACTGCCGGGAGACAGTGGCGCAGGCTAATTACTTCAGCGTAATGATGTCAATAGGTATTATATCTCCCGCCTTATTGCGAATACAAGCAAGAAACAAAAGTGCAATGTGTACACTTAATTCTTTCTAAAAACGAGAGCGGCAATCAAACATTTACTCTGCAAGCAAGATGCACCGCGACTACCGTGAGTAATGTCAAATTAATATCAAATCCAGATTCAATTACTTACATTCAAACCACAAGACTTGCCGGCATCGGCAGCGGCACGCGCTTAAAGAACAAGAATTCACTGTCTTCCTTTAACTGCTTTCAGTTAGCGTCCCATTGAAGGTTATAGGTAATAAATCAGAGATGGAATCCGCGCGGCTAGAGCCCGGCACGCACGATGCTATCAGTTGTAGCATTTAGCTGGACTATTGAAAATATTATATCTAAGGAAAGCGACATAGTTCGTAGGATTTCTCGGCAATGGGGGTCACATAGTTCGCAGCAAGGATGGCTGTTTGGACATTAACGTATTTTGAAGTCCTAATAGAGTGCCGTAGAGTGTAGAATGAAGATAGGGAAGTGCCTTGACAAGTTCTCGCCTGAAACACAGAGAAAAGAAAGTTTCTGTAGGTACGAATTTTGTTGCCTCAGTATCTGTACGAATCTGGGGTGAAGACCGCCAGGCTAAAGTGGAACTGGGCTGGAAATGTCTGCCGGATGCATGATGACAGATGGGACAAAATAGCCACCAGCTGGCACCTCCAGTGCTACAGTGTAGTCGTGGCAGGGGTAGACCGAGAAAGAGATGGAGATGGAGATACCTTAACTAAATAAACCACTATGATTACCTACCATAAAATGTAGGTATAAAGTATGATGATGCCAATCTTACTAGCCCCTCCCGCTTAAACCCCCGTACACCGCACCGCATGCGCCGTTAAGTGGGTTAGGTTAGGTTTGAACTGCGATCCTCACAGAACCGAACAAGGGTTAGGTTAGGTTAGAACTGCGAGCCTTACAGAAACGAAATGCTACTTGAAAAGTGGGTTTGATTAGGTTCGAACTGCGATCCTCACAGAACCGAACTGCTATCAGAGAAGTGGGTTAGGTTAGGCTAGAACTACGACCCTTACAGAAGCGAAATGCTAGTAGAAAAGTGGGTGTTACCTCCTTTTCTACATAGTGTACCATCTTCAATAATCTTTCACCGGCCCCCATAGAAGTCGGTTTTTTTTTCTTAAAAATTATTTCCAAATCTTTTCCTGCAAGCTTGCAAATGCAAATTGGCTATATTTTGCGGCAAACAATATGCTTGATAGCTTAATCTATGATTTTCTTCGCCTTCGATATCTACTACAACGCAATTTACCTCACGATAATATCTTCTAACATCGCTCATACATCAAAATAGCCCATTTGCTTCAAAACGCCCACTTTACGTAATAAATATCCTTCCACTCCTAATAGAACCCGTTGCGTAAGAAAGCAAAACGTGTAAAAATAAAATGGAATAAATTAAACGCCAGTTCTCACGTCTCCAGGAATGTAGATTACTGCAAGTCCAATTTGGATCTGTCACAGCTATCTTGCGATCTTGGTTTTATTTTTTTTTGGTTGACAGGCAGCTGCTGCAGCAGATCAAAAATATCTGCGGACTGTACTACTGACTGTAAGTGTACTAAATTATGTCCGACTTTACTCCGTATAAGGTTGCCACATGAAAAAATTGAATATCCTGATAAAAGTCTGGACCCTAAAAATCCTGACATTTCTTAGACTGTCATTTCTCCAAACATGGGATCTAAATGTAAGCGAATACGTATGCAATTTCTATTATAATCTCTTCTTCCCTGTCGTTTTACTCTTGACAAAATGCCCGTGGTCATCTTTTTAGCGATTCTTCGACGACGAGCGACGATATTCGCCACGATTTACCGTTACTCTACAACCACGATACTCTACAACAACTCCAAAATTGTATCTAGCTTTTAGTGGTTAGTAGCTCAGGTTTCTAAAAAACCGTCACACTCACCAAGTCCAAACGCCAAGGACCAAAAATCCTGACATCCTGACGTATGGCAGCCCTAACTCGCCCCCCTGCCAACGAAACTGGAGGCTCGAAGTTCGAATCCTGGCATTTATTGGTCACTGAAGGTATTAATACAAGTAATTTGCATACTCCACGTAAGTTCCCATACAATCTCAACTCCAATACACGTTTCAAAGCTAATTCTTTCTCATAAATAACACAAAGCTCCGCGATATTCCAAGCACGGGCGCACGCGCGCTTAACGGACGTTTGACGCAATTTAAATTATTATTTTTTTGAAAAAACATTAAACGCGGTACGCGGTTGCTGGCCGTTTAGAACGCAAATGCGACGTTTAAAAACAGTTTAAATAGATTAACAATTTGTGTTTTAGGGCTCCGTAGCCAAAATGGCAAAAACTGAACCCTTATAGTTTCGTCATATCCGTCTGCCTGTCCGTATGTCAAAGCCTATTACAAAAGTATAAGTTATATTTTAATCAAATTAAATACATTTGTGAGGCGCTACTTACTTTAGAAGATAAAATTTAAAAATAATGTATTTTAGGGGGCATGCATGTAACTAAACGTGAAAAAAAAAATCCGTTGATTTTTACGGATTTTCCCAATGAGAATGCCATATGCCACACGTTTATGGCATATCATTGGATAGGTCTTTAAAGACAAACATCAAACATCAAACATCAACATTTATTCAGCAAATAGGCCACAAGGGCACTTTTACACGTCATCATTGAATTTACATACAAGGAAAAATAATACATCAACAATTTTATAAAATAAAACTAACAATTCAATCTAACGTATTACAATTACTAAGAGATGTATATGGTCTCTTAATGTCGAATTACATAAAAAATACAGATACAAAACACAAAAAAAAATCTATAATATTTAGAGGTGTAAATGTCTCTAGGTGTCAGAACTATAAGATTATATAGTTTATCAAGTTATCCTTAGAGATGTATAGGGTCTCCAAGAGTCAATATCCTGTATAATTAATACATTCATTAAGAGAAAAGAAACATACGAGAGCAGAATGAGGCGTCTCACTGTAATTAATTAATAAAAATAAAGTTACTAAGTATAATAGCTTGTGTTAGCTTAAACAGACCAGTCTCCACAAACAGCACCCGTTCACGAGTATGACGCGTATCTCAGACAACTTTAAGGTTATAATTTTTGTGTCCAAAAAAATGTCTATGAAGGTATGGAACCCTCCATTACGCGCCACGCACTTGGCCGGTTTTTTGAATTGTAACCAACCAGTGTTTCCATCAGCCAATTAGCACTCAATCTTGCTCACGCGCAAGTCGTTTAAAAAAGCGCTAGGTGCTAAAATTGCCACAGACATTCTTTTAACTTTGTTTATGTATACCACCTTCTCATTTCTTTCTGGTATGCGAGAAAAGGAGGGTTGCTACAAAGTAGCACTCTAGGCGAAGTTATTTTTACTTCTTGATTGCTTGTCATGTAATTATCCCTCACTGGTATTTATGAAGACGTATTGCTTTTAAGTAGGCAGGTACTAAAGTAAGAGGAACACTTAAAAACAATGAAAAATTGTCGTTGTACATGGAATTTCCATATAAAGTGACCAGTTTTACTGGTCATAGATTTAATAAACAATTACTGTCCAGCTGACCTATACTCTTTAATTAGTATAAATAAATCTTACTTTAGTACTTAACTACTTACCTACTTCTTGTAGGGAAATAAAATAGAGGAGCACAATATAAAAATAACGGTTACGAAAATTAACATCTAGTCACAGAAAGCCGGCACTATTAATCGGTGCCACTAGCACTAATAGTAAAACATTCTAGTAAGTACTAAATAGTAAAACACAGTACCGTAATATGGTCAGTAGTTAATGTAAATGTCAATTAAAATTTAAATGTCGGTGCGTATTAATACAAAATTCCCCGACAAGATTTTTTAGTATACTTACTTATATAGGTATTGTTTATCTTTTTGCAAACTTGTGGGCGTAAATTTAGCATTTCTACGTATAAACTTTATTTAAGAAAGGTTACTTTTTTACATCACGATTCTATAATAATTTCGACTTTGAGACCCGTTAACTCTAGGTCTCATAGTCTACTTGCAATGCTGCATGAGCGAGAGGCATCCACTAAATGGAAGGTTTTTTTTTCTCACTCTTGTAATCTTTAACTCTTGAGGGCCGTGAGTTAAGATTAGAACCCTGTCAGTTTCTGGAATAACTCCCCGTGTAGGGGAGAACTCATACGTCAGAATTTCTCCTGTCATATCAGGATTTTTGGTCCTTTGACAGGATTGCGGGGGGACTTGGCGAGTTAACACTCGGATTCATGAGAAACTTCAACTAACCACTAGAAGCCAGATCAACATTTGGAGTGGTGGGAAGAAAGGAAAGGTTATGCTGTAGCTACAGCGTATTGTAAGGAATTAAGGGACCTGTGGCTCATGAAAGGTATTGGAACAAGGGATTTAATGGGCGTATTATTTAAAGAAATAACTATCCAGGATATGTCAGGATTATTAGGGAAATGTCCAGATTTTGTCTCAGGATATCCCATTTATTCATATAGCAACCCTACCCTTGAATGATTCAGTGATGCGATCAGTGGCACGTTTGTGAGGCACATACATTGATAATGCAAGACCGATGGACGGCGGGAAAACCCACGCGATATAGAATATTTATCAAGAGGTTTAAAAGTGAA
This sequence comes from Cydia splendana, assembly GCF_910591565.1. Lineage (NCBI taxonomy): Eukaryota > Metazoa > Arthropoda > Insecta > Lepidoptera > Tortricidae > Cydia > Cydia splendana. Next base: position 20,400,272 of record NC_085965.1, on the reverse strand, counting down.
CTTCGAGTCTTCGACGAAGACGGAGAACAATGTATGTGTATATGTTAAGAGGGGTCTAGCGCAAAATTTTAGTTTTTATATTGAATTTTTACACGTTTTAATCAAGGGAAATGCCATGAAAAAAATCACACGAAAACTAAACTATATTTGCAAAGGCAGACTCCAAAAAACCTTAAAACATGTTTAATTTTCATTTATTTTCAGCTGTATTGCTGTATATCGTTACCCTGCATACCATAGCAATATAATTTTAGTATAAAGTAGCTCTATAGCCGAAGGATCTGACGAGCAACATTTTAAACAGAAATATGCATATTTTCAGAGTAATTGAGACAGAAGTTAAACCCGCGCGACAGTCGTATCTTCCGTCGTAAGTTTCGCGCGGCGCGCCATATCTTTTGTTTCCTTCTAATTTCCTGGCTTTACGTCCCCTGTTAACATTTCTAATGTTTCTATTTTTCAACACGTATGTTAATTTGGTTAATTATACTGAGATGTTAGATTGGTCTTAGTTAAGTGACATACAGAAGAATTATTCAGAATTTTGCTGTTTCCCTGTCTTTAGAACTAAACAACCAAATATCTCTCTCGAAATTCTCTGCCAAAAATGTGGGAGGTCGTGCCGCTCACGCATCGGCCTCCACAGTCACCAAACCCGTTGTCTAAACAGCAATGCATAAATCGTCTGCAATAGACGGAAAGGCCTGTGATGATGATGATGAGAACTAAACAACTATGAATATGGAGTGTCATTCCAAGTGTTCAACGACTTCGTCGCTACGAGCGTCCTCTATCCATATCTTAAGAAAAAAGCAGAAGAAAGCTGACTCAACTAAAGAACACATTTGGGATGCATATTGCACATGTACGACCAATCACGCGATTTGTCCGAGGAGTAAAGGAGAAAGACGGATCGTCAGATTGGGCGAATGCACCAATATTTGTAATAATATATGCCTTCATCATCATCATTCTAGAATGTTCTGATGAGGCTGAGGACGATGATGAGGCTAGCCTTCAATCGCCCACTGCTGGGCATAGGCCTCTCATCGTGTACGCCACTTATCCCGGTCCCGGGCTAGTCTCATCCAAAAGTGCCCCGCGATTTTCCGAATGTCATCCACCCAACGAGCTAACGGACGCCAGGCGCTTCTTTCATCCGAAAGCGGCCACCAATCCGTCAACATTCTGGATTTGTTAGACCTGTACCCCAAAAGCATAAAATTGTTGTAGTAATTCACCGAATCGCATTTCACCTTGAATGAAAAAGATATCACTAGATTTTTTTACTTGACGCACTTTTTCGCGTAGCTTTTGACATTAGTATAATTAAATTGTAGTAAGTATTCAATTTTTTGTGTAGTATGTTACCGTAGACGCATTTTCGCCGTGATCGACTTTTTCGCGTAGCTTTTGACATTAGTATAATTAAATTGTAGTATTAAATTTTTTGTGTAGTATGTTACCGTAGACGCATTTCGCCGCGATCGACGTTTGTTTGGGACTCTAATTTGTGTTAGTTTAAGAAGATAATTAGGTTTCTTTTAAGGAGCAATAAAGCAGCTTTGTGTCTTAGATCATTTGTTTTGCTTTCTTTAACGCCAAGTATCCGAAATTAAGAATTACACCCAAGTCTAGAGAATCATCAATCTACTCAATCTTCATACTGTTGCGTTGAATCACGTCGCCAATACAATACACGATCGAGGTGAAATGCGACTAAAGTAATAAACGATTAAGTCATAACGCGAAAGTTAAATGCACGATCGAGGTGAAATGCGACTAAAACTAATAACGACTAAAATAATAAACGATTGAGTCACAACGCGATATTTATATGCACGATCGGGGTGAAATGCGACTAAAACTTATAGCCACTAGAAAAAAAAACTATTGAGACACAATGCGAAAATTAAATATGAGATCGAGGTGAAATGCGATTCGGTGAATTACTACAACAATTTTATGCTTTTGGGGTACAGGTCTAACAAATCACATTTTGGTCCACCTGCCATCACTCTGCCAAGCAACATGTCCCGCCCAACTCCATTTAAGCTTGGTGATGAATATATGCCTTGGGTACCGAAAAACATCCAACTATAGTCCAAAGTCAACACAATGCGAATTTTAATTCTTTTGTGGTGAACGTTCCGACTGAACGACATCAAGAAGTTTTGGCCGAAGGGTGTCAAGTTCCGGCGGTTCCGCAGCCGGCTCCCTGTCACTGCAGCGTACAAGAGTGTAATGCATCGCAGCGCAGCCATAATGCGTTTTTTAGTTTTTAATTCTAAAATAAGTATATGTTTTATGATGTATGTGGGGGTTTTCAGAAAAACAATTTTAGAAAAACAATCAATGGGTTATTTAGACTCAGAATCACGAGTACTATTGAATGAGACAAAGAAAAAAAGTGTCCCCGTTTTTTATACAAATTTTGGGTGTAAGTTTTGTAACGGTCCATACAAAATGTATGTGTATTTATCACTGTTTTTCATTTGATTTGGACATTACAGCCTGTAATCTTTTTCGAATGCTTACGAAACAGTGGAGTGGACAAACACAGGTACGTTTACCTTGTAAGATCGTGTCATTAATAATTAATTAATTGTTTCGTGGAAGTGCAGAGCAAAAAGATGGTCGGTAACACTTTAATGCATACCGCACAGACTCAATTCACTCAACTCAAAAAATAAAAACAATGTTATAAAAGACCGTTTTCACATTGTCCGATCCGATATCGGATGTCGGATAACCGGGAGAAAAACAACTGAACATGTCTATCCAAAACCCTCTTGTACAGTAAGAGGAGATTTGTGCCCAGCAGTGGGACCTATACAGGGTGGAACATTTTTACGGACTGAGCTGAAAGGATAGCGTTATCTTAGTACTAAGTAATCTACAATCAAGTTATTATAATCATAAAGCTGGATTAAAAAGTAAAACAAAATCATTAAAACGAAATATATGTATATCAGTGACAACCCTACAAAGTTATTTTAAATTGACACATGTCATGTCATTAATAGGATCTTCTTGCTAGGGTCGAAACATACTGCTTTTTGCACTAATGTTTAACAACTGTATCCAGAAAACGGTTAGAAATATTAACGTGATTAATAAGTCAAAATAAAGTACGTTCCATTTCACACGATATGAATTGGTGATGAATGAATAAAAAAACAAGTGTCTCGTAACGTCCATAAGTTCTTAGAACTGAAATGACAGCACTGATTCATACCTGTTTAGTTTGCTAATGACAATACCACGAATAGAGGTTAGTACAAGTGCAAAATATTTGAATAAGACTTGTTAGCACCTAAAAATTCCTTACATTTGATAGCTATTTAAAAATATAACGGTATAGGTACCGGTCATTATAATTGTCTTCCCCGTAGGTATTTACATGTGATGTGCGTTGCCGACCCTAACACTTCTGCACCCTGCAGCTCTGCCTAATATTCCTAAATTTCGTACTTTATTATTAAAAACAGGTTAGAATCTTCTACTCCTTAAAGTTTGTATAAGTACTTAAAGTTTTAGAAAAATGTATCCAATTCATTGATTTTTGTAATGTCAACAGAAAAGACTCCGCAGCTCCGGTTTACGCGAACGTTTTTGACCTAATGACGTACGCGATGATTTCAAGCGATATCATATCACGCCCGTAGGCATACGAATAAGCCTATGACACGGATAACTATGTCTAAAATAGGCGAAATCCGAAACAGTTAGCCACGAAAGGACTAAAGGTCACTGCCCTCTAGCGGGAAATACTGCCAATTGAAGAGATTCATGTATGTTAGGGACTGAATAGAGACACGTCGTCGAGATGTGTGCCGTGTCGTGTGCCACTTGGCTGGCAAATTTTTACTAGAGTATATGTGCGGAAAGAAAAGAGTCGTTGAATGTATTGAGCCCCATACATTCCACGACTCTTCTCTTTCCGCACAGACTCTAATTATTTGTAAATATTGTAATATACCTGTAAAATATAGTGCAACAACATAGTTCAGTGTTCATTTTTTTGCAAAAATATCTTAAGTATAGTTTATCGTATTTTTCAATAAGTAGTGCAGTTCGTTATATTTTAAAAACGCATCAATCACTCATTTATTCGGAATGAAATATATGCGTTTATATTATTTTTAAAAGAGATCTCCATATACATTCATATTGAGGTCGCCATTTTGCTTCAATTAGACATATGGTGGTAATTAAGGAAGTGACCTAAATGTTATTCATAGAAACCTACTCGTTTTCTACATTACCGCTATTAAGACATACGTGAAGTATCAAACAGGATTCTTCTCGTATATTCCTAATACCATATTATTTGTTACCCCTGAGTAGAAGGCGTAAGGTTGCTTATCCACTGCACATATGCGAAGTATTTATATAAACGACGTGCATAGAGAATATTAATGTAAATTATCCATGAGTAACCAGGGCAACATTTTTTTTAATAGTACATTACTACAGAGGCCGGGACGAAAGGGGTTGCCGGCCGAAGACATATAGACGGCCGAGCGAAGCGAGGCCGGATAGGTCTGAGCGCGGGCAACCCCATTTCCCGCCGAGGTATGTATAGTGCTTTTCTCAAACATGCAATGAAATAAATAAAATAAAAAATCCACGAAACCCAAGTTTTATTTATAGAAAAAACTAAAAGTAAACTACACCCAAAATATAACCAACACGTACCTATATCATTATCACCCGTATGTTTTACACGAGTCGTGTATTTTTACTACCCGTATATTTTCATGTATCTTTGATTTTTTCGCCTTGTATCCGTCTGACTGTCGTTTTCGTCACATAAGTTTACATAGTCTTTCATGTTGATATCATGTTTCACATACATCGTTGCTTTATGCATGGAGTAAATAAGTATAATTTCCACAGTTTTGACGAGTTTGTAGTTACATTCATTTAAAATATGCCACAAAACTGTTTCTAATAAACTGTAAGCCATTTTTCTTAGTTTCTCAAATAATAAAATTGCCATAAGCAACCATATACATATTTACTTCGTCTTTGACTTGGTGGCAGAGGCAGCAAGTTATTAAAATCAATTCTGCTTACGCTGCCAATTCCAACACCTACGATTACAATTAATATTAATTTCATTATTTCGTCGGAACTCATATTAAAGTCAAAAAATCAACAACGCACCATCAATCCAATAAAACAGAATGAATATTTTTCAACTTTACCTCCATAACAATTTAAAATAGGTATATAACTACGCGTGTTTGAGTAGACCTTTTTACCGCTAACGTTTAGATGAAATATTTTAAATGTTTTTATTTGTGTAGTTAAATTTATAATTAAAAAATTATAGAATGTATTATTTATTAAGTTCATGTTGATTTTATACAAATAAAACTGCAAATTATAGCAAACATTGTCTTTTGTTTTTTTTTTTATAGGCGTAGTGGCAGAGTGTCATTACGAACCATAAAGCAAATACTGCCTCTAGTTTTTTTTAATGGATGAATGCCACGATGCTGTGTCACAAATATCTGTGAAATGAAAATTAAAAAAGAGGACTTTGCCGGCCTAGGCCTGCAAGATGTGTATGAAATTCCATTAACGACCTTTTGTCCTAGCCGCACCTGAAACGTCATACTTCGCAGCCTATTATAAGGAACATAACATCAATATTTCATTGCATGTTTGAGAAAACATACTTACATACCTATCCCTCTCAGCAGAAAGTATCCGAAAAAGGATAGATGATAACCCCTTGAGGTAGGTCCGATGCAGTTAACCCAGATACGAGATGAATCAGCGGGTCACGCCGCGGGGGATGACCGCGCATCGACGCGCGCGCAGCCCGTTACATCTAAACGCTCGACTACAGATAATTTAATAAAATTATGTGATGGTAAGCATACGTTACGGGAACTTTACCGTCCGTTCGGACTACATTGTATGCGACCGCTGGCGGCTAGAGTAGTTTTGCAAAGTAAATTGTCAAGTTGCAATTGGATCAGCATCGGTTGTACTTAGTCCAGCGGAGCGGAAAAGAGAAACAATGCTGTTGGGAGATTCCTGCACGTCTCCTCTCATCTCCGCTCATCTCCGCCCTTGTGGTAAGGCAGCCTTACTCGAAAACGAAATGGGTTGCTAACAGTGTAAGTGTATTTTTTTGCCTCCCAGTGCGTCTTCTTTACCGACAAACCGTTTCTCCGTATCAATGAAATAGAAATACGAAGATAACATACATCCACGTATTAGTCCCGTTCTTGGTCAGTTGGGTAAAGCCCCTGCTACACGGTCGCCGACAAGCCTTCAAACCGCGTGGCCTTGGTCTGTCCCGGACCGTGTAGACAGTTGTTACCAACAAAATTTGACCAAAACTGACCAAGGACAGACCAAGGTCAGACGGTTAGAAGGCTTGACATGATCAACTCCTCTGCAAATGCATCAATATAAATTCACTTAAACGGCATTCATATAGGGTTGCCAGATCGAAAGGCGCTATTATCGGGAAAATATATCAAGTTTTCGGGATTTTGGAACTTAAGTCGGAAAAAAAAACATTCAAATTAAAGTAATTGTATTAAAAACAACGATATTTTACATTATTGGCACAACGTCAGCTGCTCTGCCCATAGACGTTTTTATATAAAAAGACGTTTTTATATAAAAATATGTAGTATAAATTCTTTGAGATCTTGAACAATAAAAAATGTCTTCTCATTATCTACCTACGACTGTTCGGAACTTGAAATTATTGTTTTAAAACGTGAAGCTGTTTTTTGGGACCATTTTCACTTTGTCGGGAATCGGGAACACATGCTAAAAATCGGGAGAATCCCGCCAAATCCCGACCATCTGGCAACCCTACATTCATATTCCATTCCATTTCGGCCACAGACCAACCCCTATAGACCGAGCTTATAGGACGACTCGCGGTCACCGCCCGTATGGTGTATAGGTCAAATATAAGATTGTTCGCGCGCCGCTCCGATCAGTTGCGCCCAAGGTTACGACCTGTTAGCAGTGTGCACGAGTCTATGAAAATAAATCGTAAACTATTGAATTCATTGGGAAATCATGGGATATTGCAGCGTAAAATGGTGTGGCAAGTCATCTAAGACATCTACTTACGAAACAGATGGAATAACATCCCACAGGAAAGTCATATTCATTATTTCATTGAATAATGTTTCTTGTCCGCGGGGTTCATTTTATACTGGTCAGTAAGCAGAGGCGAAGTATGTCCGTCCCTTTTCGTCAACTTGAAAATGCAATGCGCTATCCCTTTCCCTTTCGACTAGTGATGTGACGATGATGGTTTTTCAGTTGCGGAAACTTCGTGCTTCGTCATACCGTATTGTACCATTTTAGACATAATATATATAGATGGTCAAGCAAATCTTGTCAGTAGAAAAAGGCGCGAAATTCAAATTTTCTATGAGACGCTATCCCTTCGCGCCTACATTTTTCAAATTTGTTGCCTTTTTCTACTGACAAGATCTGCTTGACCAAGTATGGGTAATATGTTGTGTAAGTTTTTTAGAATCCTCTAGGCCAGCGGAGCAGTTAGGCCGCATGTCACGAGATGGACCTGATGATGAACTTCAAAGAAGTGCGAGGGAACTCGGTGTTGGTTTGTGATAGACATATGTTGTATGGGTTTTTTAGAATCCTCTAGGTGAGCAGTTAGGTCTCATGTCACGAGATGGACCTGATGATGAACTCCAAAGAAGTGCGAGGGAACTCGGTGTTGGTTTGTGATAGACATATGTTGTATGGGTTTTTTAGAATCCTCTAGGTGAGCAGTCAGGTCTCATGTCACGAGATGGACCTGATGATGAGCTCCAAAGAAGTGCGAGGGAACTCGGTGTTGGTTTGTGATAGACATATGTTGTATGGGTTTTTTAGAATCCTCTAGGTGAGCAGTTAGGTCTCATGTCACGAGATGGACCTGATGATGAACTTCAAAGAAGTGCGAGAGAACTCGGAGTTGATTTGTAATAGGCATATGTTATTGGTCCATTTGAATATGTTTTCAATACAACCTTCTATATGACCTTAATAAAACGGACAAAAGAAAATAATTGTATGAGATTTTGGCGACACTTTTTTCTCGTATCGAAAGAGATTGCGATTCTGAGTGGAAATAATATAAAAATAAAAATATTATAAAAATTAAAATTCATGTTCTGGGTACTTTAAATAGAAATGCCCTAATATGTTAAGTAAACATTTCAGGTACATTGTTAAATTACTTAATGAAATATTAAATTAATCAATATAATTATTAAGTGAGTTTACTCTAAGTATACTAAATTGCAATAGCAGTACCCACTACCTGTAATGAACATGTCCCATCCCTACGCTTGCACGTGTCAGCGCGCCATGTTTGGAACGACCAATCGCAACGCCGTGAGCACCCCTCCCGCACCTCACAGTTTGGTGATTTGCGTCGGGAACAAAATGGCCAATATTAGGTTTCTAGAGGCGGTGTTCTGTGATTTCGGCGTGATATTTTCTTGATACTAAAGAAAGGACGGGTAAGGTAAACGTACTGGTGTTCGACGCGGTCCCAGTACATGTCATCTTGAAACTTAAGTCATTGTCAATAGAGGTGACAGCAAGGTTTCATGTATTGGGCATTAGCATGTCGAGCACTAGTACGTTTACCTTACCATGAGGAATTTTGAATTAAAAAAATCGCAATTCTCATCGAATGCTGAATGAAGGATGCAAAACCAAGTGGTCACAATCGAAGAGACAGAGTTTTTTTAAAGTTTTTATAAGGTACCTACTGCGTAGTTTTGTAAAAAATAGACAGGCCGTTGGAAATCTAGATATATAGACGCCTTGCTACTGTATCATACTCATTGTAGCGATGCTACATCATTTCCTATAGCAAACATATACTTTCTCATACAACATAACCTGTACAACATTAGTGTCGCATTTTCGACAGAATAACATACACCAGAGTATGACACTTATGTAAAACTGTAACGTACCTTCCTAGCTGCAGGTTGATTAGCATATCCAGCCGCATGGCTAGCTCGTTAGGAAGAATCAAGCCCAAACAACCATGCCACTTTGGCGAAACTTGTCATCCAATTTGCATGAAAAGTGCTGCACAGAACTAGACTTTATGCACACGAAAATGATCCTCGTGATTCACTCTAACTGCTCAAATAGGTCACATCCTGATTTAATTAGTATTTTAGAATCAGTTATGAAACTATTTAGAAACATAAAAAAGACTTTCGTTAGGTAGTTGTAAGTGTCAAGGCGCGATGACAGCTATAAAATCACGTGTTTAGTTACCGCATCGGAAGGAAGATATTCTGAATGAAACAATGTAGAAAACAGTAATGAAGGATGTAATTATTCATAATTATTATTAACCACTTAAAATACTACAAGTATTAATGAACAGTAATATTTTTCGAGAATCATTTGATTTGGAAAAGGTTTAAGTTGGCTTGACGTTTAATGTGTTGATGTGAATCGAAACGCGACGTGACCGGTAGGTGAAGATTTGGAACTGTCACTTACACTTGGAATGGGAATACGCTAGCATGTAGATGGCTCCTGAACCTGATTAAAGATTGAAAGGAATTGCCTCGTCTCCTTCCGCCGCCTGGTCCGGCTGGTGGGAGACCGATTTGTAAAGTGCGTATATCGCTGTGCGTGAATTGTGCGCGTAATTTACCCAGTGCGTCCCGTGTCGCCGATGGACATGAGCACGGCTGGTGGTCGTGTCTCCTGGCGCGTCGTTGCGCGCCCCCGATTCTGCTGAGCGTCATGTTGACGCTGCTTCCACGCCGTAGGACGCGGCCCTGATCTGCGGACCGTGTGGCACGCGAAGACACCTTGGAATCGTCGGATGGCTATGCTGCCGTCCGACGATTCCAAGGTGTCTTCGCGTGGGTCCTTCCCGTGAACCTCCGAGCACCGCGGGTTGTTCTCGCCTTAGCTTGTCACAGCTGGGGCTCGATGAACGCCTGCCGCCGGCCTACAATGTTCTACCTGCTACGCTAAGTTCCAGGATGAAGCTACACCCGGTATCCGTGAGTGCACTAGACTTTCGTTTTAGGTTTTGGCCAAAACTCCGCGTTTCGCCCGTCTCGCGATCGTAGGATAAGAATTACCATAGCGTCGGCCTGCAGCCGCCGATGGCTTGCACAGTCATATCACATTGTTCCTAGCGCCCGCTTAGGCGGTGTGCCATGTATCAAACTAGTATACATAATTAAATTGCATGTTATTTATTTGGCCTTATCTTTTCTCAACATCCCACTAGACTCCCAATAACTAGGTTAATTCAACAAGAGGACCCTTGTACTCCAAAAGTCCAATGTTTTACTGTGGATTTTATCCGAGGCATTCCCCCATTAATTATTAAAAACATTAAAAATTATTACTTTTCCACAATACATCGCACTTTACTTCAAATTTTATTTTTATTCACTACATCATGGAATACAGTCATATTGTATAAGTATGGTGTAGGATAATGTGAAAGGGCCCTATTTGCAAAACGCGACTCCCATGGCTTGAAACAATACCAAACAGAGACATTCACAACCCAATTAGGAATGAGCTCCAACATTAGCCAGACCAGAGACAAGAAAAGGAAGAAAGATCAAGATGTTAATCAAGCATTCAAAGCCATTGTTGTAGATGGAGCCACCACGCCACTTAACCCTTCAAGTGGCGCCACCGAAAACGCGAAAAGTAGTCAAGTGGCGGGGCCCCGGTGGGTGGTCAGCGCAGATTAAGAAAATTTTACAAAATCGTCGTTTTAAGCTTTTCTATGTTTGAAAGTATATTAAATCACATATTGTTAGAATCAGCGTTATATAGGCTATTTGAATATAGCAATTAAATTATTCTAATGTTTATACATTTAGCCAGACGTAATCATACTCCGGAATTATGTCAGTTTTCCAGCTTTCTTGTTAAAAATGACTAAGTACCACCATAAAACTAATTGATTATTGGAGGTAATTGCTATTTAATTATCAAAGGAAGACTTTTATCTTTAAGATTAGATCAATAAAAAAGACCTAAGATTCATTTTTTTTTACAAAACGACCTCTTAAAAAACGAGACTGACCTCGGACTAGGCGGTCGCTCCCGAATCAATGGTCCTCACCAACAAATTTTATTACCTAATTTTGGGCGCTAGAAGAGCGTAACTATACTTAAATGCGTTCAATTTCACCGCTAAATACGTCAACACTTCATTAACCACTCACTGGTGGATGACAATTTACTGGTTTTCGCATCGACCATTCACGGGTTGACCGCCACTTGAAGGGTTAGCACGATCTCAGACCAATAGAATAACACACCGACTTCGCGTTATGATCCCATCATCAGAACAGCACCAGATTAATGTGGGACGCTCTTGGAGGCAGTTCCCTTCAAACAAAAAAAGAATTGCTCAAATCGGACCACGGGTCTCGGAATAATCGCTGAACGTCGTACATTTTAAGAAATCGTCATGATTATCATCAAAACAATCATCATCATCAGGTCTACTTCATCAAATTGGTGGTTTTCGAGAGAAAATGCTCGAGTTGCTTAAGAAAACACCCAAATCACCCTACATGTGCATTTAAAAATTGAGGAGTTCCCTCAATTCCTCATGGATCCCATCATCAGAACAGCACCAGATTAATGTGGGACCACCTTGGAAGTCCCTCCTTTCGAACAAAAAAAGAATTACTCAAATCGGCCCACGGGTCTCGGAGTAATCGATGAACATACATAAAAAAAAAAAGACAGCCACAACCGAATACAGAACCTCCTCCTTCTATGAAATGGAAGTCGGTTAAAAAGAGTTCTACATAAGCGTTTGTTTACTCCAGAGGTTCTATTGATGTTCTTAAAATATGAGTTATAGCCGGCTATAACTCCCTAATATCCCCGGATTAGGCACAATTTTTATCACCTTGGGTTGTAAATAGGGATTGCAAACCGGATTGATTTTCAATCCGGCCGGATCCGGCCGGATTTTGGTCACAATCCGGCCGGATCCGGCCGGACCGGATCCGGTTAGGTATAAGGATATTAAAGTTAATTAAATGAAATATTTTTCAAGTTTTATACGTTATATGAGAAACAAAGGGTATTTTTAAAAATGTATTCATAAAACAACAATTTAAAGTTAATAAGAACAAACTTTTTAACAATAAAATGAAAGTAAGTATTAAAAAGTGTCACAATGTCAATCTCAAATTAAAAATAAAACTTGAAATCTAAGTCATTTATTAATTTCTGCTCAAATTTACGTTTACAATAAAATTATAAATTTGATTAGAGTCCAAAGCCTGTTAATGGGATAATTATGGGATGGGAATTTTCAGAACTCCTTGAAAGGACAAGTTTTCGCAACTGTTCTTAGATGGAATTATTTGTAACGCTGATATCCATTCTAATATCAAGATATTTATTTTTAACCAAAAGTATATGAAATGCGCTCCAATATTATCTTGCTTTCATTTTTTTTCCGTGAAAATAGTTTTATAGTCTAAATCACAAATAAGTAAATAATTCATGAATAAATATTTGGGGACAATCTTATACAGATCGACCTACTCGTAGCCCCAAACCAAGCAAAGCTTGTACTATGGGTACTAGCTAGCTAGGTATATAGTACTACTAGGCGACGATATATATACATATAGTATATTGATAAATACATGCTTATATACATAGAAAACACCCATGACTCAGGAACAAATATCTGTGTTCATCACCCAAATAAATGACCTTACCGGGATTCACGGGACAGTTTACAATAAATAAATACTTTACTTTACTTTACTTTACTTCAAACCCAGGACCATCGGCTTCATAGACAGTGTCACTGAATGGTCACTACCCACTAGGCCAGACCGGTCGTTACAAATGCCTTCCATAACATCTCCATCCTTTAATTTTTACTTCTAAGTATATATATAAGTAATCGTCGTATCGTGCCGATTTGTGCCACCAACATGAAAGAAGAGGAAATCCTCCTCTGTTCTCAATCATCGTCATATTAAATATTTTCTTATTTTACTAAATCTTGACTTTTCATTCATTCTTTATTCTGTTTAACTTCTTTCTTCCATCCGTCGCCTTTATCTCACCTAAAACGCTCAGTGGGTGCTGTGTGCGGTCTTTTTTCTTATTTCCCGGATCCGGTCCGGATCCGGTGATTTTAACCGGATCCGGTAGCTCCTAAAAAGTGCCGGATCCGGCCGGATTACCGGATCCGCCGGACCGGATTGCAATCCCTAGTTGTAAAACGGCGCTACAATAGAGAAATAAGAGGTGTAAGAGCGCTAAATTAGTGCTGTAATAGCGTTGATTATAAGTACTTAGGATTTAAAAGGGTGCCAAATAAGCGACTACTAACAATTTGAGGAGTAGTGTAGGGCCATATAGATGATACTTTGAGCTTTAGATGGTATATTAGCATTCAAAGTCAATATTTGTAACACTCAAGAAGGTAATTGCGCATTTTTTCCTTAGCCCTATCTGTTTTCGTTGCAATGTTTCCATTTTGTATTATTATTCGCAAGCTTGCACTGTGACAGCTTGAAGTGAAATGTAATGGCGGATAAATAAAAGCAAATAATTATTTTAGTTCACTGATGCCGGCGTTATCTGCGGATTTATGATGACGAAATTAATTACACTGTCAATAACTATATGTATTACTAAGGTCTCGGAGTAATCGATGAACATACATTAAAAAAAAAAAAAAACATAGCCACAACCGAATACAGAACCTCCTCCTTCTATGAAATGGAAGTCGGTTAAAAAGAGTTCTACATAAGCGTTTGTTTACTCCAGAGGTTCTATTGATGTTCTTAAAATATGAGTTATAGCCGGCTATAACTCCCTAATACCCCCGGATTGGGCACAATTTTTATCACCTTGGGTTGTAAAACGGCGCTACAATAGAGAAATAAGAGGTGTAAGAGCGCTAAATTAGTGCTGTAATAGCGTTGATTATAAGTACTTAGGATTTAAAAGGGTGCCAAATAAGCGACTACTAACAATTTGAGTAGTAGTGTAGGGCCATATAGATGATACTTTGAGCTTTAGATGGTATATTAGCATTCAAAGTCAATATTTGTAACACTCAAGAAGGTAATTGCGCATTTTTTCCTTAGCCCTATCTGTTTTGGTTGCAATGTTTCCATTTTGTATTATTATTCGCAAGCTTGCACTGTGACAGCTTGAAGTGAAATGTAATGGCGGATAAATAAAAGCAAATAATTATTTTAGTTCACTGATGCCGGCGTTATCTGCGGATTTATGATGGCGAAATTAATTACACTGTCAATAACTATATGTATTACTAACAAAATTTTAAAGGGCCTCTGATCCTTTGCATATTTATCTGAATATAATATTTTATTACTTGTGATCCACCGTATTTAATTTTCGAAAAATTGCACAATATTCGTGAAATCCGGTTTTAAATATAACAATACTAACATTAAGCCAATATTGAGTAAAAGTATCGATTTTTATTAAGTATATACGTTCTAAATGTTCTAATGTTTTTGTTTTGCTTATTGATTCATCGGTCATCTCAAGATGGCGCTATAGGCTTAGGTTGCAAGTAAGACTCTATTAACAGTATTGAATAACGCTCGTCTGCGACTACATGATCTATAATAGTGACTCGTAACTTCTCTTTTCGACTGTAAGTGATACAAGAGAGTTAAGTAGCGATTGCGATACACGGAGCTATAAAAGACTTTTTGTCGCCTGTTTAGAACCTTAAGTGAAAATTACAGCTGCTTATTACTCATATATATGTTAAGGTGGTAGAATTCACTTTGAGCTATAATACTAGCTGCTTAAGATGCATTATAGCGGCCAAAACGGCTACTGTGGATCTTAAAGCTATACATGGACCTCTGGTGATACAAAGACCTTGATATCACCAGAGCCTGTAAGCTTAGAATATGTAGCTCTTCTACAGCCGTTCTGTCTTTAGGTGATAAAATAAGTGCTAAGTGTCGCCTAATTGTTTGTTGGGTATTCTCACTTGGTTTATCTTTTTTACGCGAATCGCGAACAAAATTGATGCTCATCCGTATCCTACATTATTTAGGTAAACATGAGCTGTTGTAGTAAACAGCTCATGTTTACCTAAATTTTTAGACATTTTGTAATTTACGTGAAGAGGCCAACAAGCCGTAAATTTAGTATGACTTTTCAAACAATAGCTAGTGAGACTATGGGAGTTCAAATGTGTAATGACTTCAATTCTCCATACATTTCACTTTAGTATTTAAGTTATATGGGCTTCAGACCTACAAGTATAAGACGTTGACGCCTTGATTTATAGTTCGTTTTTTTAGCGTTAGATAAAAGGTAGTCTTGCCGCGTATTTTAATTGAAAAACACTTTTTAAAAATAAGTCACGGCAAATATGTAACAGTTATGAATTTAATACGATCATTTATATTTTTTTGCTTTCATAAGTAATAGTTATTGATTTTTAAAAAGCGTTTTTCAATTAAAAGGCATGTCAAGATCGCATATCTTCTTTCTAATGCTAAAAAAACGAACTATAGCATTACCATAGGCAGTCTTCATTTTATTGTCTCTGGCTAGACGAATAAAGCAGCATTATCTAGCGATCTAGCCACCAGACAGCACAATAACCGCGCCTGTCATAATTCATACTTATCACACGATCTGGCGCACAATGGAAATGCAGTGTCGCGAACTTATTAGGGCTCTCAGACATTAACTTTGCAACAAGGTAAATTTACCTTGCAGGAGTATTATTATGGCGCGCCACATGATATGATTACTTTCCTTTACTTACATATAGCTACCAGGCGGCCTAGCCAAGGTGACAATCGCTTGCGTTTCGCCATCGAATGGCGTTGTGTCTCTCTATCACTCTTCCATATTAGTGTGACACTGACAGTGACCGTTGCGTTTCGTTCGCTACGGAGCATTATAGCGATTGGCATGTTGTCTACGGGGCCTGGCTCGTCTCTTAGTAGAGATAAATATGTAATTGCTTATTTTACTATTTTCAGAAATAGTCTGCCTCTTGCGAATTCATGATATACTTACACCAAGAGAAGTCTGCATCGATTTTGATAGCACTCGCAGGTCCAATGTTATTTTAAACGTCAAACTTATGTGAAATTATGACTGCATGCACTGCGTGAGCTATCAAAATCGTTGCAGGCTTGTCTTGTTCTAACTCTTTGTTCATATACGGTACGTGATGTGATGGTTTTCTTTTTGCACACTTCAATTAGATACCTGACGTAAGCATCATTACAGACCAGTACGGTTACCATCAGTTTGTCACTGACATAAACACCGTCGAGAACGTAATTTACTTTCTATACATCTCGCTCGCACTCGCATATTAGTGCAAACGGGATGTATAGAAAGTAAATTACGTTCTCGACGGCGTTTATGTCAGTGACAAACTGATGGTAACCGTACAGGGGCCGATTTTTGAAATTCGACCACTCGATTTCGTGTATTTCGTTAAATGATATCTCCACTACTAGGCGTTTAAATTCTACTAATAGAATTGAAATCGAGTGGTAAATACCACTAGATTCCCAATTTCGATTGCTCGTATTTAGAAAATTAGCATTTCGCCGTTTTCCACCGATTTTCGAGTACCGAAATCGAGCGATTGAATTTCAAAAATCGGCCCCTAGATCTGTGGGTAATTATTTAAATATTTGACAGTAGAAATACCGTATCATCCGTTGATCTTCTAGAGTTTGACCGTGTTAAGTCTGCAACGATTTCAACGATAGCACACGCAGTGCAAGTGTCTTGGTATGACTCTATTTGCGTGTAGTGACGTAGATTTACAGTGTAAATGCATTACCCGCAGATTTCTTGTCACCGATCAATATTACCTGTAACAAAAACACGAATATACTTTAATAATCAATTAATCACTATCTAATGGAGACAGTCAGATATCAAATGTTGAATAAAAATAAAAACGGAACACGATACGAGAATCCTATCGAATATTTATGATTGGTTTGGCTCTACATGAAATTCTTGAATAATACGTGTTGACCAACTTAATTGTTACTGTGGCGAAATGGGAAACTAAACTCTTTACTTGGTAAGGTAAAGACACTAGCGCCGCTTTGATGTTACGTTGGTAAAATTGCAGAATTTCAGAACGGCCAACTTACATGTTCCGGTGGCAAAATGCACAAACAAAAGAAGTAATTACGACAAAGAAAATTTTAGACATGTATATTTTTTATACGACCTCATATTATAATATAAGGGCAGTTAGTTAGTATAGAATAGACCCAAATGAATTAAGTTTCATGTTTTACTAATAATTTGCGACTTTTATTTTTCCAATTCAATTGGTCTCTAGTCTGTGGTAAATTAAAAAAAAATCTTTTAAAATCGGGTCATAGTATACCTACTAAACCTGCGTGTTGTTTCAATTTGCGGTTCTATTCAAAATACACGCGTACAAGTTAGCGATAAGGCGTAATTAGTAGCAGTTATTTTGACGATTTTATGTGGCAGATGTAATTAGAGATTACCCGCATGCCAATACTAATGGTTTAAAGCCGATATTAGGGTGATGCTTATTTCGTCGAAATTGAAATTTTCTATGTCTCACCCCCTTAAATTGTTCTATTTGACTAAAAACACATGTGTTTTTTTTTCAGAATTTTCAATTACGTTTTAGGGGTTGCTACCGAATTTTGAAAATTTGGACCCTCCATACAAGATTAATGTTTTTAGTTTTTTTTTCTCGTTTTTTTTTTTATGAGACAACGGGTCAGGGTGAGGAGAGGGATGTGCAGTTTAACATAAAATAATACTACTATTTTTTTAAAGCTTATTATGCGTGTTTTAGGCGTTCTAAATATTGATTCTGCAGTGCGCAATCCTAAAACAGGAATAAAAATTATTTAAAAATATATTTTAACTATACCTAGTATTGAATTACATATAAATAGCTTCCATTTACTTTGACTCACTGTCTCACTAAAAAAATAAATAAAAAAAAATAAAAAAAATCATCATGTATGAAGGATCCAAATTTTCTAAATTCGGTAGCGACCCCTAAAACGAAATTAAAAATTCTGAAATAATTCCACATTTATTTTTTAGTGAAAGATAACAATTTAAGGGGGTGAGACATAGAAAATTTCAATTTCGACGAAATAAGCAACACCCTAGCCGATATAGCTGCAACACATCACATAAAGTGTTTGCTAGCTGCTTCATCCAGAAATACACTTTTATAGTATCAGTTCAATAAACATTAAAGTTGTATTAAATACCTACACTTAATTGTAGCGATTAAATGCTTGGTGGGAAAAGTAACATTGATTCCATTAGCGCGAATAGTTGTATACTCGTAATAACTCTGAACTGGAATTTGATATCATTATTTCCCATGCAGATTTACAATATTCAAGTGTCCAAGCTATTCTTATAAATTATTTTATTAAAAAACGCTTTTTAAAAATCAGTACCTATTATTTTTCAAAAGACCCTCTTTGAACGTGCTCTTTTGAACACTTTACGTAGTACCTTCTTTGCGCGTCATCAGCTTCGCGCAGCCATAATTATCGCCATAAATGATGAGACGATGAGAACTACATCAGGGACGCTCAGAGCTTAGAAGCCGAGATATATAGTACATACATAATACATATATATGTAATATATGTATAACTCCGTTATTCAATGACGCGCTACAAGCCTCAACTAGCTAATAATAGTTTGTTTTGTTATTTTGACTAACTTATTTGAAAAGAAAGGCATTAAACCTTAATTAATTGGGGCTTGTAGTGCGTTTATTAATGGATAAGAATGTACCTCGGAACAGTCTTGATAGATGAACTTGATGGCTCATATAATATTACACAATAATTAGATTATCGAGCGCTAACGTTGAACACGTTACCTACTACTGAACATGATGTCGTGTTGCGAGTTGTTTTAATGAATATGCTGCAATACTATAAATGGCTAAGATATTTGTCAAAAACATGCCATATACTAATAAACACTTCAAGTTAGGAATGTTGACAACTGGATTTCAACGAGTTATTCGTACAAATTCCAATTAACATTGATCAACGACCGTCAAATATGGCCGACAACTTTCTCACCTCCGTCACCTCAGAACCGTATTAGGCAGTAGGTAGAAGTTAATTCTTAGCTTTACTTTCGCCACAGATAATGATTCGCTCGCTAGTTGACAAGGTGTGAAATACGATAAATGAGGTGTCCGGTTATTTCATGTCGTTTTATTAGGATTCCGTAAGAAAAACGGAGCTCTTATAGTCTGTCTGTTCGTCACAGCCATTTTACTTGGAAACTATAACCTTGTGCCGCCCAAGAAAAAAAACGCAAGATCAGCTAAACGCCCAGTGTGCAATATAATAGCCATAATATTTAGAAGTCGTAACTGCCCACGCACTTCAAACATTTTTTTGAATGAAAAACTCAAGCAGGATTTTTTTTTACTTTTTTCTGGGTATATGTGATAAAGTTTTATGTACAACGTATTGTACACTGGGCGTTTAACTCTGAATTTAATTTCTAAAGTCTGGGCAGTTATGCTGAGTGTCACTTTGTACAATGTGTTGCACATTGGGCGGCACGAGGATAAGGTATATTTCATTATGTTGTGGACGTAGGTGTATTTTGTGGGCCGCTACTTAGTTGAGAAGTTGAGAAGACTTATAATAAAAAAATATATTTTAGGGGCAGCACTCAAAACACGGAGTCGGCAAACGGTGGGCCATTATCTTCTAAAAAGCTTTTCACTGCTGAATAGTTAAGCGGTGAAAAGGTTTTTTGATAAGAATTTTCTAAATATCGTAAGATCTTGCCATTTTAGAATCAATTCAAGCGTTAAGACGCGGAATTTTTCACGCAAGACTATTACCCTGAATACTGATCAGACAAACACAGATATCAATCACAGTATTATAACATTCCAGCGAAAACCAATCAATAACTGAAATACCGAACTTTCTTCAAGAAAAAACACACGAACAAGCATTTATTGAATACCCCGATCTCGGGGCACCCAATCAATCATGCGCAAATACACAACAATCAAGTAAATCGGATCTGATTTATATTACAATTTGTGGAAGTGAAAATCGCCGGTCACGCTTCTGAATGCAAAAAATGTACAAAGACGTAAAAAACGGCGGGAGTAATCGTGATAGACGTGACTTCTGTCCGTTTATCATTGCAATGATACTCGTAACTCGTAAATGACAATTAATTTAATTCAGATTTGATCTGATATGAAATTTGCCGTGAATTTACGCGTTTGCTTCCGTTCCGCTTTGACGCTTCCATTTTTCCACACGCAAAAATGTATCTACTGAAATAATGCTCTAGGATTAATTGCCTAAATTACCTATGTCTAAATGCATAAAACTTCATTAAACCTCTCGCGTCGAATTACGGTCCCTATTCCAGAAGTGACCCGAAAGTTTCCGAATTAATTTTTTTAATAAATAATTTGTAAGTAAATGTTTGATGTCTACTAAATGATATATTACTCACTGAAACTAAAATAGAAGTACGTAGCTGTTAGTTACTTTTAGCATTGGAAAAATCTTGATGTGTCTTTTAATTTGAAAAACACGTTGTAAACATAAGTCACGGCAAATATGTAACAATTATGAATCAAATTCGATCATTTATATTCTTCTGCTTTCATAAGTAATAGTTACTGATTTTTAAAAAGCGTATTTCAATTAAAAGACATGCAAGATAGCTTAACTTCTTTGCTAAAAAAACGATTTTTAATCAAATGCGAAGTTGGGCACCAATATTGATAACGGGGTTTGGTTACGTGTGATGGGACATTTTACACGACAGGTCTTTGGAGTGTACGATGAGCTTTAGCCCGTGTATTTTCTCGGTCCGCCAGCTTGCAGATGTCTATCCCAGTGACAATTTAAACACGAACTTGCTATAACAACAACTGACATTGACGGGAATCGATCCTGGACCTCCAGCTTCGTTGTCGGTCATTGTAATCACTGGATCATTCAATAGGACAGTTTGGCGTAAACCCTTCAAAATTACACTTGTATGGGCGGATGATTATTTTGTTGTCGACTTTTTGACGTGATAACGTCTTATAAATCGATGAACACCGGTAGCATGCACGAAAAAGTGTCACGTTGAGGACAGATCTCCATGGTAACGTTGTGGATAGATCTTCATGGTAACGTTAAGGCCACGTTTTCTTATGACGTTGTCACGCAAAATTAGCGTCCGTAAACCGACTTTACAGACAACCATATTTTTTAAGACAGTTTTCGATAAAATTTGCTGGATAGATAGAGTTCCCTATTCTGTACAATATAATGTGTGTCCTTAAAATCTTCCTATGAGTTACGAAAACGTATGGTATTTGATTGACAAGTTTTGATTTCGTATTTATTTGACTGGTTTGAAGACTTCCTCATACTGGGATAAATAAGCAAAACTCGTCTCGAAAAAAAATTTAAAAGTTTCCGTCGATACGAGTTACGACAATACCATACTTTTTCAGTCACTGACTTTTTAAAACTCTATCCACCAAATTTTATCGAAAACTGACGAAAATAAAATTAGACAATAAATTAAAAATCGCTCCAACCAACTGATTCATAATCATAATATGGAATTATGGACAGCTACCAAAAATTGCCGAAAACGATGTCCGTTCCTAGTTCATATATACCGATGTCGCCGCCAAGAAAAAGCCAAGAATAAGACAAGTATTTTCGTACAAACCGCACTAGTGTTTGTCTAACTTTTTCCAGTTAAAGAACTCTTCAAACAATCCTAAACTTCTCGAACTGACAAGTGTTGGCTTTGTCAGTGAGTAGAAGAACAAAGTTCAACGGCCTGAGCACCTATGCCTTAAAAAAATACCTTAAGGTCCGTTTAATCTAACTGTTGTACCAATTTGTACAAAACAAAGTGAAGGAGTGTCATTTTAAACGACATACTTATTATCATAGAAATTGGGTATTAATAATGAGATTGCCACACTTTGGCATTGCTAATGCCATGCATAGTTAGCTTGGTCTGACGTTATAAATCTACTATCGTGTGACACTTTGGCGGTTTCTGGTAGAGTCAGACCAAGAATAGTCTGCAGCGGATTTGATAGCCCACGCAGTGAAAGTGTTATTTTAAACGTCAAACTTCTATGAAATTAATGACGTATAAATGACACTTGCACTGCGTGGGCTATCAAATCCGCTGCAGACTTTTTTTGGTCCGACTCTAAACATCAGATCTGACGAGCGTGTACCGATGTGTGGGTGGGCTGGGGTATACCCACAGTCATGTCGGACGTCATTGAAACTCGATTGGCAAGGGTGTTCGAACATTTCATCCTCAATCCTCAACACAGTTACATTTTTGACAGTTTTCATAAGAGATTAAAGGTTTAACATAAGTATTTGGATAAGTATAATTATCATTAATAGACTTTATACACACCTACTAAGTATACTTCAGAGAGGATGTTTTAATAATTGATAATAATTGTATTAACATTAAATGAAACAGGTTAATTTGTTCACTAGAATGATAATTGTATTTATACGAATATATTTTGCGAATTAATTAAGAGCAAAATCTTATCTTCAACTTTCACTTGGGAAAGTTAATTGTAATTACACACATTGTGCAATTATATCTGCAACTGCATACGATATTTACTGAACTGTTAAAATGTCTTCAGATTCTTTACAGTAAGAACACTCCATGGTAGTGGTAGAAAGATATTTTTAATTTAATTTTAAAATAATTTATTTTACATAATCCTCAAATTCAACACACTAATAACTTAATTCCTCCAAAATTCCATAAGTATATCGATCAAAGCCATAATTTATAGCTATTATAGCCACTTGGGCTAAACTAATAATGATAGGTTCACACCGACGTTGTGCAACATTTCGTTTCGGATACATGCGCACGCGTCGCCGTCGATACACGCACAAACCGCGTCATTGTAATATAGACCTTGTACGCTATGAAACAAAGATTATAATCTATCAAGCATATCACTTGACATCTCCATAAAAACCATTCAAAAATATCCGAGGTCCGATTTAAGCAAAAATATAACGTTTTTTTAAGGCCATAGTGTCTTTGAAGAATTTAGAATAAGTTGGTTATAGCCATGAAGATACTGGAGAATTCCTATTAACAGCCATGAAATAAGCAATCCGTTGGAATTTGTAGTGCCACTGGGACAAATTAAATCGTTTTATATGTAATAAGTACCGGAGGCAAGTTGTAAATCTGCTATTATAAATAATATCTGCAGGTTATAGTCTCATTTAACGCGATCTAAATCACGGTTTTAAAACAAATGTTAAGTGTGAGAGAGCCACTTTACCTACATGCGATAATTATTGGTCATAATAACTATAATCAACAGAATATCACATCAACTTTCTTAGGTCTTTTCTGTACTTTCTGGATACGGTAAATTATACTAGTTGTGTCACTTTCGCGTTATTTTCTAAAGTGAAATCATTTATTTTAAGCATGAAAAAACATTTCTAAATAAAAATAGGTAACCCAATGTAGCTACATGAATTAAAAAAGGTCTTATAAATAACTCGACAGCGACATAACGGATCGAGTTAATTCGAATATTCGATATTTTTTAGTATTAAATTACCGATACAGAAATGTACAAGAAATTGACAGTATCAGGTGTCAATCAAATTGTCAGGTGATTTTTATTTAATAACATTTTTACAACTTTACAACAAAACACTAAAACTTATAAATAAAAAAATTGCCCTAAGTCTTGGTCCGTAGGTAGGGTGCCCAGAAGGCTGGCCGCATTGCCCCGCTGGATGGCAATGCTGATCCTTTGGGCAAAATATAGGCCAGCCCTCTGGTCACCGGAGGCCTCTATGAGGCGCTTTGACAGCTCCTCATAGAGGCGACGCGCGCTAGGTCCCCACGGCCCCAAGGTTTCCACTCCAAACGCCGCAAATATGTAGCTACTAACCTAGTGTGACATATTTGCGGCGTTTGAGGCTTTCGGCCGAGGATGCGGCCGCACCAGCGCCAACTTTGGTGCCTGGAATATGGGACGGCGCCAGGTTACCTACGCACGTAGCGTCCCAGACAAGTGGCCGTCCCATACTCCAAGGCACCAGCGTCATTCCGTCAGGCCTCTTGCCATCGACCCTGGCCAGACCGTTGGGCTCGAGGACCGCCGGTACCTTGGCACTGACAAGGGCCCTTCGGATGACTTCGTTGAGGCTGGCGTGGCGGGGGATCCTTCCAGCGCTATGGCTGCATGAGAGGCCGTGGTGGCCCAGATTATCCACCATAACTCCGCATGGCACCGGTGGGGCATGTTTGTTGATGCCCCTATTCTGAGACATGTGGCCAAACGGAACTTTGTATTATCCAACAATGTGCCCGCAGTTGTGGATGGTAGTGTCTGTAACCACAGACCCGACTCCCATTCCGCAGTGGCAAGAAGACGAGCTCGATCTGTCGGACTAAGTGCCGAATCTAGGAGACGGTTCCTAGTTAGACGGTAGAGAGCCTCTGCGAACATGGGTTGACAGGCGGGTCTGTGTTAGGACATGTTAAATTCCATACGTTCTTGGCCTCGGTACAGTGCGAAGCCTCCAGGACCCCAAGGGAAGGGGCTAAAATTTTCCCGATAAGGTTTTGAGCACCGTGTACCGAAGCCAAGAAAGCGGGTAGCGCCACGCTGGAAATTTTGCGGATGCCTAATTGTCAGGTTGGTGAAGTAGGCGCCGGAAACTCTTGGTAACCAACATAACACTTGGGTATAAGATTTAATGTGTTCATCATTGATCGATGCATCAAAAATTGCCGTGACGCTGGTAGCACTGCCAATTATAGAAGATTTTATCGCCCGAGAAATGTCTCTGAGAGACTATTAGTGAATAGACATTGTAAGATTTGTAAGCGAAGCAAGAAAGTTGCTTAAAACGTGCGTTCCAATTGTGTCTCGATTTATTAATTATTTATTTATTCGTATGGCATCATCGTTCAGTTGTTTATAAAGATACTAGATTTTCTCGCGACTCGCGACTTTGTCTGTATGAAATAATGATGACGATTGACGATTGATAAAAACTATCCTATAGAAAGGAGGAAGGAGGAAGGGCCCCGAGCCTCAATCTAAATATCTCCATGCCAAAATTTATCTACTTAAATCTGTTCAGCAATTTAATCGCGACGAGGTAGCAGACAGACAGACCGACAGAATTACTTTCGCATTTATAATGTTAGCATAGATTGACAGTGACATCGCCCATTTCCTGCTGCTGTATATCAGTCCTAATCCGAACATAACCCGCAATATGCGTGTTTTCCTCTTTTATCTAAATAGCGTTAGTATTATGATTCACGATATCTTAAATTTTATTAACATTAAATTATTACCAAAATCAAATAAATTAAATGAAGCCAATTGGTAGTTCACGCTTATAATTGTAAATTTAAATGCAGCCTCATGCAGATTTTCTTAATGTAAATATTCATGACTATATTAACCATTTAACAAACAAGTTTCAGTAGTTTAAGCTAAGCTATAATATACATCTATACTTGTAGGTATATGTTGTGTATTGACACCTTATAACTGTTATTATCATTAATCCTTAGAAAAGATCAGCTAAACACAAACACAGTATCGAATCCTGTCTTGCTAAATATCGGTTGATCCGGTCATTACCTCGTGCTCCAAATAGCTGGAATCAATCAACATTTAAATACTGACGCCTATTATTATTGCATACGAACAGAACGTGAGACCAACATTCAGAAAACCAGCGCAACTATGACTTCGAGACCCGAAATGTACCCTGATTCCTTATTTGAAAATAAGGAAAATGGCCGCACGCCGTACTGTAGTTCCCCAAAAAAACTTCGGCAGGGAGCTCATTCTACAGCGTCCGGAGCATAACCCATTGTACGAGCGGTAGACCACACATATGGAGCCAAAGTCTCAAGTTAAAGGTTCAATAATTATTAGGTATATCAATAAATTTGCTATGGGATTATAAAAAAACACATATGTAACATACAAACGTAGCATTCCAGCTCGGATATCATGAAGGCCAAGTTCCACGTTGGACTAAAAGTATCGAAGCGTGGATCCTTGCAGGAGAACAGAGCTGAGGTTGTGCTGCAAGGCCGAAACCGAGATTCGAATAGTTACCCAGTACCGGAAGCTCCGGGTTCGAACGCAGCGGGCTTCTTTGCGCAACAGAAGGTCTGAGATCAGACACTCTAGAGCACACTAAAGGTTGACGTGTTCCAATGGTTCCTCTATACAATACATATAGAAAAGCTTATTACATGTCCCGTGGCCGAGGCATGAACGTTCGACTTGGAAAGCGATTAGAATAACGCCGCCGCTGATCGGGTTTGCCTACATCTGTCTGTTTCCTATTATGTTTTGATTTAATTATGTTCTTGTTATGGAATCGAGTTAATTGAGAAGTTGTTGACACCGGGGCTAGGTTGTACCGTTTATCGAACTTTGACGATATTCTGTTACATTGAATTTATGTTTATGATATTTCACCATTTAAATATTTTTTGGTTTCCATATGGGTTTGGTATTCTTAATTTAACGTCCAGTGAAGGTTCAATATGCGAACGATTACGATACTTAATCGAATTCACCACAAAAGGGAAAGGTTTAGGTTTGAATTGAGCTAAATTTGTTTAATAATAAAAGTTCATACTTCACGGTCCCTTAAGTGATGTTCCAGTGGTAGATTGGAACTAATGGTCCCAATTTTCCGATCTCGGAACCGATTGGTACCCAAAATTATCAATGAATGTCTCTACGGGAAACCTCAAGATTGATATAAAATGGATACCGGTTACCGTAAAATTTGTTCAATAAAAGAAATGACAGATGAATCTATTTTAACTACTTACATAGTTGTTAGATAAAGTGTTTTATTAATGGCAAGTTTTTTTATTTACTTAATATATTATATTATAACCAAATGAGGCATGACAGTCTCTGGTATGTTACAAACTTAATGCTCTACCGGCTTTATAAGGTGATCTATGAAGACTCTCGTCATGCTCAATTGCTATTTATTAGTTTCAAATTACATCAAAATCATAACATTTGCGCGCGAACATTTCCAATCGATTTACCAACAAAATTATACCCTCTTAACTCCAATACCTTAGCATTTGCGCGCAGACTACCCGTTATCTTATCAAAGCCCTGTGGACAGGAACATGAAAATGAAAGCAACTAGAAAGCCCCATAAATCTCCGGTATGAACTCCACAAAAGGACAATCCAGTTTTTGTTTATGCCGTTCCGATTGCGGGCTAACGGACCGTGGGACCGGTCAGGGTGGTGCAGTTAGTGTTAGAGTTGCTCAAGGCCGGTCAAAAAGCCGGTTGGGGAAGGAAATAATTTAGGTGTGAAGGATTGTTCGTTTTCGAAAAGCTCGTGAAACCGATGCGTGTGCAATAGGTGCAGCGTTGAACACTGTTCAAATATTAGGGTCTTTGGCAAAACCGGCGGCTTTTCTGTGGACATTACAAAAGTTAAGGATTGGGATACATTTTTCAAAGACTTATCACACAACGTTTAAGCATTGCCTATAAGGATTAGGAAAGAAAAATATGCTTTAAAGGTTACTTATTTTATGATATCCACAATAAACCGCATTAACCTTAATTCAAAGTACCTAAACGTTTTTGATTCATTATTTATACTAATAATGGCTCGTCTACTTTCGTGATTATTATAATACTTTAGCTTTTTTTCCTGCTACACGTTGTCATTTGTTTGGTAGAGATCCTCGAATTCCCGCAAACAATACGAAATATCATCAAAATGTAGAGAAGCTTCATCAAACAATTGTGTTCATAGCAAGTTACGAGGCAGGAAGTAATGCGTTAGATATTAACTGGAATGAAACCAGACGCCTATAGGATAACTCACGCTAGACCGGGCCGTGCCCGGGTCGAGGCGTCCAATATGTAATTTTCTATGACACCTGATCGATGTTCAACTGATCACGTGGTGCGTGGTACTTTCCATAGAAAATGAAGCGCCGGAAGCTCCGGCCCGGTCTAGCGATTTCACGAACTTGACAATTGACATCTGACAGGGGACAATTGGTCAGCATGGTGAAATAGGGGCCAGAACTTTTCTATCCCATTCCCATCTAAGAGAAACCAAGAGAAACTTTGCATATATATTTTCCACACATATCAAGCGCAAGTAGGTACAACTGCCAAGTACCATGACAAATGGTTCATAATAAACGATTTGCCATCCCTATTGTATTGCCAGCCAACCCGCCAGGCCACTACTTTCCTCGAAGCCGACCCCTTTCCATATTCATAAACCAATGTACCTGAACAAGTGACTAACTACGAGTAAATACAAACCTCTAGTTTATTTAGTCGGTACTATTAGGGTTACCAGATACAAATTTAGAATTTCCTGACACAATTCCTGATTTCCGAATATTTTGAGTAATTTGTAATAATAATTACGAAGTTATTGATAAGTTGAGTGGATCTCATTTTTTCTACAATATTTTTGGATTAATTTAAGAAAATAAAAAGGTACTTAAAAAAAAGTCTATCAATTCAAAAAATTCCTGACATTTTCGTGTTCCGTCCGTCCCCATTCCTGACAAAAGGCCAAAATTCCTGACATGTCAGGAAAATTCCTGTCATCTGGTAACCCATAAAGTAAACCCTAGTCGGTACTCGGTAGTGACCCTGTCTACGGATCCAGCACGGATAATATGATGGTCGTTCGATCTTGTCTACGTGACAGCGTGATAAAACGGTATCAGTCACTTTCTATCCCGCGGTGTTAAAAAGTGACAGTTATTTATCACGTAGATAAAGCCAATCCATTATACGCTTGCTGGTAAGGGCATTTATTTTTGTGCTTATCACAAATATTTGTTTCGGTATAAGTATTTATATTAAGTATTTATTACATATATCGTCGTCTAATACCACAACACCAGCCTTATTGAACTCACTGTGGGACTAGGTCGATCTGTGTAAAATTGTAGTACTTATAATATTTATTTACACAGGAGGGCCGGAAGACACACGGAAGATTATCTTCCGTCCCAAGTCTCGCGCGGCGCACCATGTATTTTGTTTCCTTCAAATTTTCTGGCTTTACAGCTAATAATACCTATAAATACCTATAACTTACAAGGTATGAACACCTTTACTTGGCTAATATAAACATCTAATACACTTAAAGTAAACCGTAAGTAAATTTAATGACCAAACACGTCTACCTAAATTACTGTGGACCTGAATACCCTATTACGTTAACTTTTATGTGACCAAAGCTGTAGTTATTTACCAGTCAGCCTTTTGTATTTAGACCTAGATGAATATGGCTTTCAGAATCACGGACATTCGTCATCAGATATATCGGAGCGGCATCAGATATACTCGTATTATGATTTGCCAGTCGATTTACGGTGAAGGAAAACATCGTGAGAAAACCGGACTAATCCCAATAAGATCTAGTTTCCCCACTGGGTTGAAAGGTCAGATGGCAGTCGCTTTCGTAAGAGCTAGTGCCTACACCAATTCATGGGATTAGTTGACAAGCAGACCCCAAGCTCCCATGAGCCGTGGCAAAAAAGCCGGGAGAATGGAGGAAGACATGACATTCAACGCAAATCGAGCAGGATGCCGGATACGTGGGAATATTTAATATGCTGTATGTGCAAAGCTGGTATCTGACCGGCTAGGGAACCCCACTAGCTGATATGCCGTGCTGGCTAGCCGCATTCTCCATATTAATTTATTAAAGATTGCGTTTGAGGTGTTTAAATTAAAGTTAAAACTTATAACGGCCGGAGACGATGAGGCTTGCAAGCAGCATTGTCTTATCAACAGATTCTGGCAAAACAGTAGGGGGTTACCAATTCCTATTTAGAATCCTCTCATCATCCCTGGGATTAGGTATACTTAAATCTTAGTTTGTAATCGCTGCGACAAAGTGACGTGAAAATACTTATGAATCTTATATTCATAACATAAACACGCAAAAAATACATTATTCTTTTCGGAAACAAGCGGCAGCGGGTTAACACTCCCATAATTTATAAAATATATGCAAAACTGCATGTCCAGTTACGATTACGAAATAAAAAGTTGATTTAGGATCCATGCTGTGAGCCCAGAAGCCGTTACGATCAAACCTTATTAGTTGGATAAGTGAAAAACAGGTTTTGCTTTCAAGGATTGGAAGGATGACTGTATTTACCTAAGTACCTATAATTATGTCCAAAAATAATATGAATAAAGGTCTGCTCAAACCATACAGATATTTCATATTTGTGGCTCAAACACTCCCTATTTCTAAGCAAATTATCTTTGTGTACTCTGCAAAGGGCGCGTTCATTAAAAACATGTGTTCGGTCAACCTATAGCGGCACTACTAAACGAAATTAATAACTAGCTTAAATCTAAAATAGGCCCTTGAGGCATTGTACCAAGGATGCTGGCGGCATTTCCTCGCTGTATCGCAATGCTGATACGTTGTGCGAGGTAGCCGCCAGCTCTTCGGTCACCAGTTACGTCAACCAGACGCTTCGCGATTTCTGCGAACAACTTTTTTTAATTTCCCGCCCTATTGATGGTTTTTAGGGTTCCGTACCTCAAAAGGAAAAAACGGATCCCTTATAGGATCACTCGTGCGTCTGTCTGTCTGTCCATTTTCTCGTAACTACTGGACTAATTAAGTTGAAATTTGGTACACATATGTAGATTAGTGACCCAAAGACGAACATGTAACGTAAACAAATGAATTTTAAACTTGGGGGTCACTTTTGGGGGGTAAATGAGAAAGTAAAAAAAATAAGTTTTTCAAACTATATCGTGTTATAAGTATATCAAATGAAAGAGCTCATTTTGAGAATTTCAAATATATTTTTTTATAAGTTTTAATTAAATAGGTTAGAAGTTATATAATAAAATAGCTAAAAAATTACCATTCCCCCCTTTATCTCCAAAACTACTGGGTCTAAAACTTTGAAAAAAATACACAAAATAGTTCTTTACTTAGAGATGACAGAAAAACCTATTAGAAATGTGCAGTCAAGCGTGAGTCGGACTTAATGTACGGAACCCTTGGAACGCGAGTCTCGCACTTGGCCGGTTTTTTTCGGGATGCACAGACTGCACAGTGTTCACAACGGTTCTAATCATAAAACATAATGAATTGCATTACAGGTAAATCTTGATACTAAAATGTATAACTGTATAAACAAATTAATGTTTACTTACCTATAGAAATCCAAGCCAAAATATGTTAAACTTGTTCTCTCCTACTTACCTATAGAAATCCATTAAAAATAATTGCTTGTTCTATAAATATAGGAAAATAAGTATTTAATTATGTATGATTGCGCAGTATGTTAAATACTTTTGTGCGTGCTTGTTTTTTTCATAAATTCTTAGTCATTTTACCATAAACATTAAGAATGTCTTTTTATTCAATAGGCTTGCTCTTGACCGTCAACTTGACTGAACTTACGTAGCTAATTGTGTATTTGTTCTTGTTTTACTATAATATAGTTAATTATTTTATCCTTTTTGAATTTATTCACTTATTTATTTTATCGTTAACTTATCGAGAAATCATTTAAGACGAAACAGGAGCTGAGTTTTAAATATTTTAGGTAAATATACCCGTCTCGCTAACGGAAGCGGCACCTAAAAGTAGTGCGATAAGGACAAGGCGAAAAATCCTGCGTAAAAATCTCAAAAATCTAATTTCGTACTCCTCTGTTTCCTCCTCCAAAACTTAACCAATCGTAACCAAATTTGGAAATCTAAATGATTATGAAATTATCTGTGTCGGACCGTTTTGCTTTTTTGGCTAATTGATATCAGGTTTGAATGCCACGCCTCTCAATGCGGCATAGTCAATTAGGCCATTTTGACCATTTTTGAAGGGCTCTAGCGCCTTAAAAAACAAAAATATCAAAAAAAGCAAAACGGTCCGACACAGATATTGACAATATTAATCTGTGTTGAAAAAATCATTGCTCTAGCTTCAAAAACCACGGAGGAAAACGAGGAGTACGTTTGTATGGAGAAATGACCACTCCCGTTGGCTCTTAAGATATTAATGCTACGTATTAACATAGGTACTGTTATACTTACATAAGAACACACATGCATTTTAGTCCACACTGGAAATACTGGAAATAAGATCTGTATTTTATCGATATTATCTTTGAAAGTGACCTAATTGATGTAAATTCAATCAAGCGCGATTAAATAATTGTATCAATGTGGGTGGTTTAAATTATTTCAAGTAAGAAAAGAACCAATATCACGACGCCGATTCTGATGTGACAGTTTGTTAAGCTATTGATACGACCTTGACATTTTAGAACGCCATATGACTTTAACCTATGTTCTTTTACTGATATGGATTAAAATTGTTAAATATCAAGCGGTGTTGCCAACGCCATCTACACGAGTATATAAGTAGGCCAAAGGCGCCATCTATTTGAGTATAAACTTTTCCTGATTTTCCGAGGCACATTTTGTCTTACACTTTACTTATCTTATACCTACGAAGTTACATATATCTCTTTGGCATTAGCATGACCCTAAAAAACCCTAAAAATGGACACACATGCTTGCACCAGCAAATTTATAGGAAAAGTGCCAGCATGACGATGGAAATACAATGTTATATTTATTGTAGAAAATATGTTCATATTGTTTACGTCGGTAATAAATAGTATATTCTATAATAGTAAAGGATATATTTCCGAATCACACCATTGAGTGGGTGGATATTTATACCATTTCAAACCCGTTACTCTCCTAGCGCCCACTTAATTTGTATCAGCAAACCGTTATTAATTGAATATCAAACTAATCTAATTACCGCAATCCGGTCAAGGTGATAAATAAACGGATTTTATTGGATTGTGAGGTGCAATTAAAAAAATATAAATTAGCTGTGAGGTGTTAAATATATTTATGTTCCGGTAAAAGTGTGCCGAACTGGCTTTCAGTTGTCAAAATATTGGCGCTTTAAATGTAGGAAATGTTGAATTGATGTAGATTTTTATGCTGTAAACAAATTATTTCAACAAATATTTTTCTTTGAAAATTATTTACATGGATACAGTTTTTACTGGCCTTCGAGAGATTGGCAATCTTTAATATTAAAGGCACATGTATACAAATCTTGAAACACAAGAACAAAGCATAGTTTCAGTTAATAACTTCACACCTCCCTGCAATTTCTCATAGTCATATCTGACTAAGGGCCACGTGTACCATCCCACTAACCCGGGGTTAACCGGTTAAAGATGGAGTTACCATGTTACTAGTATACATATTAATTTAACACTGATTTAACGGTTTAACCGCTTAACCCCGGGTTAGGGGGATGGTGCAAGTGGCGCTAAGTATGAGTTTCTTAGCCCCCGCTACATTTCATTCTTAAAGTGACATAATTTCCTCCATGGTTGCATTTGCCCGAACGGATTTCTAAGAAACCCTATTTTCTTATACCTAACCAAATTATTAATGCATGCTCAGGATTCTCAGGAACATATAAACATCCTTGAAAAGTAAGTTAAGTACCTACACACCTACCAGTTTTTCTTATAGAACTAAACAATTTACGTTCTTGGCGTAAGAATTAGCGCTAAAAACAGTGTTAACGGTTCGTATTCCACATAAGGTCCTGCCACCCACCAGGTATCCGATGTTGACGTCATAATGGTCTGAAAACGAGTTGTTTACTAGACTATGGATTGAGGTAAAATAGCGGATCCTAGGTGTGACTGGGTGTGACTAGTGAGCTTGCCGTGTTTTCCCCAATAAGGCCCATTTGTATGGTTGATACCAGTGTTGCCAGATGATCACAAAAGTCACATTTTACGTGACTTTTCGCCTTCTCGTGACTTACGATCTTGAGGCAATTTTTGTGACTTTTAAGCTAGTCGAATTTTGGACAAGTTTAGTACTGCAATTCGTATTATTTAGGAACGTAGTGAACGCACCCAAGTTGACACTTGCACTGACACCTTGACGTAAAGCCCCCTCCAGACTATGCGCGTGAATCGCAGACAGCGAAATCGACTCCACACTCGCGTTCGCGGCTTCGCCCGCGATTCACGCGCATAGTCTGGAGTGGGCTTTACATCCACCATCATGTTTATTATAATAGTCGTGGCAAAATGAGACTTGTTACCTTGACATGACGGTGTCATTTAGTTTGATAGTAGTAGTTATTAGGGTTCCGTCCGTACCCAAAGGGTAAAACGGGACCCTATTACTAAGACTCCGCTGTCCGTCCGTCCGTCCGTCCGTCCGTCCGTCCGTCCGTCCGTCCGTCTGTCTGTCACCAGGCTGTATCTCGTGATCTGTGATGACTAGACAGCTGAAATTTTCACAGATGATGTATTTCTGTTGCCGCTATAACAAAACAAATACTAAAAACAGAATAAAATAAAGATTTAAGTGGGGCTCCCATACAACAAACGTGATTTTTGTCCAAAGTTAAGCAACGTCGGGCGGGGTCAGTCTTGGATGGGTGACCGTTTTTATAGAAAATGGTACAGAACCCAACCCTTCGTGTGCGAGTCCGACTCGCACTTGGCCGGTTTTTTTTAGTGTAATGATTCATCTCTTTCAGCCTGTATCTATACTACTCATTACTCATTGCACTGCATCAGTTATTTTGAGATTTTAGAGCGCTCAAAAACCATTACTGTGTTATTTTTATCCGAGGGTGTAGCCGCCGTGCAGGTCAGGATCTCGACGACTCAAATAAAAAGCTTCGATTTGAAGTAAACTATTATAATTTCAACAGGTACTGGTTTTACAAGGGTTCCTTGACTAAACGGTTAAATGTAAAAGTGGTGTGGTAATCGTATGGAGGCTGATGAAAGAGTGATTTGCATAATTTGAATGTCCGAAAATAGTGGTTAAGATTTGGGTGCCTCTAATTGGCCACGATACATAATATGTGGAGCGCTCCTATTGGTGCTTTAGAAAAAGCTTCCAAATACTAGCCGAGCCCGACGGCTGCGTTTAGTTACTGTATTATACAAATAAAGGTTGCGTTCGCAACAGAGGGTAAATTATGTACGCATATACTTTTTCTTTTGATTAAGTTTAATGAATAAGGAATGCCGCAAGTTGAGTACAGACGCCATTGAATGAACCGTTGCTTGCACTTGCACGGTCTTGTAGTCGCGCCAGTCGCACGAGCGGTGAACAATGTATATTTTTAAAACTTTTCTTTCGCACTGACTGACTGTGACTCATGTGACTGGGTCCGGCGCGACGGCGAAGTACCATGAACTCCTATGTTCACTAAATGAATGAAAATGTGTATTACTAAAAAAGTTAGTTAGAAGTTCATGGTACTTCGCCGTCGCAGCGATTTCACGCTTCGCACTTTTATTTATTTACCTGCGAAGATAAGTGTTTTTTCCGAATTCGGTTCGGCCTAAAGCAAAAGGGGTGCACAATAAAGACAGATTTTTTTTGGCCAAAAGTCCATAATATATAGGAATCGTAACAGATTTAGAAAAAAATCATAAAAAACGCTAATAAAAGCATGTTTTGTATGAAAAACTTTTCTCTAATATCAATAATGGCCGACATATTTGACCCGAAAGTTGGGATATTGACCCGAAAGTTGCTGAATAATTACGTTTTTTTGGGTTGTTGAAAAAAAAAACCTCGAAGACTAAGGCGGGAGCTAACCTCCTGCCCTAGTCTTCTAACCTGACCATATCCAAGTCGGCTCTGCCCAGGAAGGTCTTGCTCGCTCACTTCGCTCGCTCGCTGCCACTTGGCTTCAAATAAAAACTCCACAACTCGGCCATTTTTGATTTTAGAGAAAAGTTATTCCTACAAAACATGCTTATTTTATATATATTTCTCGTGTAAGTGAAATGTAATTTCTTATGAGAAAATAAATATCTTTAAACCGAAATAACCTAAAATAACCTACTATAATATAAAAATGTGACTTAAGCAGCAAAAACGTGACTTTTAGGGAAACGAAACGTAACTTATGACTCCAGAGCCCTGGCAACACTGGTTGATACGAGTTTCTCGTACGATTCGGAGCGAGATGACGTAAGTATGTAGCGCCTATTCCCATCTGTGCTCGGCGGGGACAGATGGGAATACACCAACACGTCTACCTAGATTACCTACCTATTCATGCAAGAAATAATAAGACGTAGAGTATACTCATAATAGTGTATTTGTGTGCCGAATAAGGATAGATACAATTTCTCCACACAACTACTTATCTCCTCTTTATTTATTTTTTTGTACAGTCACCTGCAATAATATGTTACTCTTCGAAGGCCGCAATAATATGTGACACGCTCTTATGGCTCTACAAATAAAATCGTGTCAGATATTTTTGCGGCCTTCGTTGTGTAACATATTATTGCAGGTGACTGCACTATCCCAAAACCGGAACTTTATAATGTTTTTATCAAAAAAGGTTTTTGCATTTTTCAGTGTTGCCCATTTTCAAATATTAAAACTACAAAGTGCGCAAAGTTCGGCTATTCTCCCGCTGACTGCACTTTAGTTTCTGACTCCGCAAATTGAATCCCCTTAACGTAGTTAAATATGAAATTCTAGACACAATGGCTCTGCGGAGATGTATTTACAGTTTCAGCGGTGCATTAAGCCGTCACTGGGTAAATACAAGATGGCGGGTTGTAAATATAAGATGGCTGTCGGCGCCGGATAACGGAAACACGAATTTCACTTTAACTTCGTCTGGGTATTTCTGGATTCAAACTTCAGTGTCTATCAGGAATATAAATAATAGAGATTCGTTATTTTTGCTTGCGACGTCGAATGCGAAATAACAATGGGAGACTGCATTCTAGCTTTACTTAAGGAACGGTGAATGGAGACCGATTAGAATCACATCCTATGTACGTGATCAGGATAACGTCTACAATTTAATTCAGGGTGCTTTCTTGACCACCCACATGGCTTGGCAAAAATCCAGCTACCCAATTCTATCTACTTACTCACAGAGTATTAAGAAGATAGGCAGAGGTAAAATCGCTGATACGAAATCGTAATTTTACAACGCGCCGCGCTGGTTTCGGTATGGAAAACCCGATAACTTATCCATCGAAAGTCATTTTCAAGGACCTTTCTTCATAAATAGGCATCTTTCTTAAAAGGCCGATTTTTAACAGGTATACAGCTTATATTGGTCATAAAACTAAATTTAGATTTTCTGAGATCGTTTAATGCATATTGTATTTTGAGGCTTTTTCGGTGAAGGGTATCACTTTCTGGTTTAAAAACGTCAATCTATCTAATCTCATAATTCCTCAGCTGACTTAGCTCATTCTTCGTTTAAAGCGTTATAATTATACAGGCGTGTATTGTCGTCCCATCTTATCATAACCATCACTCATTCGCGGTGCATCTAAATTGCATCTCGGCCACTTTGATCGCCGCGATTAATTACCGTAAGTACTTCCGTAAAACGGCTTGACAGATATTGGCAGCGCCGGCTGCTGGCGTGCACGGTCAAGGTCGTAATAGCAAATAAGCCACTGTAAAAGATTAAATGAAAT
Organism: Cydia splendana; assembly: GCF_910591565.1. NCBI lineage: Eukaryota > Metazoa > Arthropoda > Insecta > Lepidoptera > Tortricidae > Cydia > Cydia splendana. Next base: position 20,362,606 of record NC_085965.1, on the reverse strand, counting down.
AAAACATTATTGCTAATCGTCAAGTGTCTCCTGTACGGATATGATGGTCGTTCTTGTCCACGTAACAGCATGATAAAACGGTGTCCGTCACTTTCTATCCCACGGTGTTAAAAAGTGACAGTTATTTTATCACGTGGATAAAGATGGATAAAGCCATCCATAATACGCCGGCAGGTGCCCGTCAGCTAAGTGTCAAACACGGTTTACTAATGTATAGGCAAAAATTGTATCGCATTGACAAAAACATTATTGATTGGGAAATAAGGAGAACCAATAATCAATATCCCCCATACAAAACGTAAAATTTGCTCCTCAAATCGTTTACCTACTAAGTTAGTAGACTACTAAACTTACTTATTATAGCTAAGCAATATCTATTGGAACTGGAGACTAAAAAAATAGCGCAATTTGGGTAAGTGTCTTTTCGGATTCTTACCATGCCATGCAATTCTTAAATGCGGTATGCAATGCCAAGGTACTTTATCCAGTCCTGAAAACGGTTAGATGTGTTTAATGGATAAACCATTCACATACCAAGTGATGAAACTTGTTCTAAGTACTTATATTACAGGTCCAATCATTGCCGGTATTTTAATATCGTAGATGCATATATTTCGCATTGTTTTGTAAAGGGGCACGTTCTCACAACCTTATTCAAATTTAGGTCCCGGGTTCGAATCTCGGTAAGGGCTTTTATTTGTGTGTGTTTATCACGAATATTTGTTCCTGAGTTATGGAGGTTATCTATCTCTTATCTATGTATCTAAGTATTTATCTATATACATGTGTATATCGTCATCGGACAGGTCAATCTGTGTAAGACTGTCCCCAAATATATTTTTTATATAAATATGCTTGGATAAGTAGTCCTTATTCCATATATCCCCAAACAGCAAAATCTGCAGAAAACACGTCTTTATATATCAAACGGAAGTTTCCCATTTAGGTCGTTACATGAAAGGCGACCAGCCGGTCCGACGGCTGTTCACACATGAGCTGATTCTAACTCACCCCGTTAATTGGTGACTAATGACTCCGTACATTGTCGTCTACTATTAAACAGTATCATGGTTGCACAATTCTGCTAATTGCCGTGGCATTATATGTAAGTATGTGGTGCTGATGTGCTACTAGTCTAAAACGGTGTTGTCTAACCTAGAGCGTAGGTAGGCGGACGGAAGAACATTTATAAGACTCGACAATGAGAGGGAAAGATCGGCTCCAGAGGTACCTAGTAAGGTGGTGGTACTAGTGCTCGACATGCTAATGCCCAATAGATGACACCCTGCTGTCACCTCTATTGACAATGACTTAAGTTTCAAGATGACATGTATTGGGACCTTACCTAGACCATGCCACAAGCAAGTAAACAAAAATCGCAGGATCGAACAACTTGAATTTACCCAACACACACATATTCAAATTACTTACGTATATTTAATTTACATATATATCGGGTGGAACAGAACGAAGGACTTTTACACAAACTGGGAATTGTTCAGGCAAATTACTTTATTTTTCACTTATTAATCACGTTAATATTTCTAACCGTTTTTGAGATACAGTTTGTTAAACATTAGTGCAAAAATCTGTATGTTTCATACCTAGCAAGTAGATCATATTGAATGATATGACATGTGTCAATTTAAAACGTAAATAACTTTGTAGGGTTGTCACTGATATAAAAATATTAAATTTTAATGATTTTGTTTTACTTTTAAATCCAGATTTACGATTATAATAACTCGATTGTAGATCACTTAGATAACACTATCCTTTCAGCTCAGTCTCTAGAAATGTTCCACCCTGTATAATTATACTTAGAAGTATCTGTAATTTGATAGATTTTAGGTGTTTCCGCACCACAAATTTTAGACTACGGATCAATAAATAAACCACGATGCTGAATATAACCCTGTAAGTTATTTTATTCATAGGTGTTTATTTTAAAGGTATTATAATTTTAGGATAAAATAAATCAATCAATATAAAATAAAATTAAAAACTACATAAAGCTACAACTAACTACAAACATAAACTAAAATTATAAATAAAAAGATTAGCTTGGGAGGATCAATTGACAAACAGTCACACCTTATCTAAGTATTGATTTAAAGATTCCCCTCGGAATTTCCAACATCAGAAACAAAACAATCAACAAAATTCACATACATACTTATAAACTATTAATTAATTTTATCTCAAAATAACCGCCTTATGACTACTTCCTAACTCGCTACCATTAAGTTATTCTACAGCTAAGTCTAAACAGAAACTAGTCCGGCCTGTCAACAGCCTACAACCAGTACCCCCTACCATACACAGAACGGAAAAGTCTCAAGTTCTTTAGATAGTTGTATAGATATATGATTTATTGTCTTGGTTTAGTAGCCCCGGGTAGCCTGCTGAGCCAATTACAATGTTAACAAGGGCATGTCCAGCCGCCATCAGATATATCGGAGCGGCCAAGGTGCTCACAGATATCTGAACACGCCTTTATTATCAAGGAGTTAGAGTGCGTGTTGAGATATTTTTGAGCACCTCGGCCGCTCCGATATATCTGATGGCGACTGTCCATGGTTACCGCCATAAATATGTCATGCATTGATAAAGTTTGCAGGAAGAACGAGATGTTTACTATTGATATAATATTGTTTTGTATGTAAAACTTCCACTCGCTCTAATTTCTATGTATTACAATTTTTTGCAACGAAAACTAGCACCAGACATGGTTTTATGTTATTTGAATGCTGATGTCAAATTTCATGTAAATAACATATGTAACTTCGATTGTATAGGGCGGCTCCTAAATACATAGGTGCTACCGGTCCCAGCGTAGCGCGTAGGCACCTCATAGTACATTCCGTAAAAGCAAAGATGTATGTAACTCAGTATAAGATAAGTAAAGTCTATGGAAAACACGTGCCTCGGAAATCAAGAAAAAGTTATTCTCGAATAGATGGCGACTGGCGACACACCTTTGGCCTATACTCGGGTGGATGGTGTTGGCGACACCGTTCGATATTTAACAATTTTAACACATTACCCATCATTGTAAGAACATGGGTTCATGGTATAATAATATACTCCGCCTGGTACTCCATTCCGAGATTCGCGTATGACCTAACTGACACGCGCCTACGTCATCATGCTGTTTACAGGTTCTCAAACTTTGAAATGTGGGAGAATTTTAACCAACGGTGAAAATTATTTTAACGGCATTAATTTTAAGTTATTCATGTACAAACATAGTAAAATAAAACAAATCTAATGTATTAAATTAAACTTTATTTATCTATACAAGACAAACGTTTAAAAAACTAATTCACAGTTACACATTAATTACCAAGCTTACGACGTGAAAAGTTTGGAAAACACTGCGACTGCTGACACTGAGCGAGAAGGAAATAACAATTAACACGCGTTCGACAAGGATGACGGTCAGGGCATGAAGTTATCTAGATCCGAATTGTCAAATGTGCACAGCGCTATCCTGTGTTGCCAGTAGTATAAACAGAATTACCCGAAAGTCTGAAATTTCTTTCGTGAATCGGAAGATATTGCTAACGAGTAATTAAAAATGACGTGTTATTGTAAAATTTAAGCTAAAATACATATAAATGAAAATTATAAAATTATAAAGAAATATTTTAACTTATTAACCATAGGTATAATGTACCCATGTAACATGTTATGTTGAAATAAAGTGGCAATGTTATTGTGACGTAGGCCCGTGTCACTCTGGGAATGGAAGACCATGTTTTATTAGACCATGCATGGGTTAAAGTCATATGGCGTTCTAAAAAAATGAAACATAAAAAATAAAATCATTTATCCATATACATATATACATTTTTAGTTTTAATGCTGTGTCGATAGATGGCAGTTAATTTACTGTGACTACAAAATTTACTATGACAATAACTCTCTTCTATACACTCTATTCTCTTTGGTAAAAGTAACGCAAATATGTTAATGTTAGCAAGCTAGCTAATAGTTTTGCTGCGTGTACATTTTCGCATTATGTATTTAAGTTTTCCTTGCAAGTTGCAGACGCAGACTTTACAACTTCTGAACAACATTCGCTGATGCATAAGTTTATGCAGCCCTTTAAATGCAAACTGCACAAGTATGTGCCTTCTATCTCCATCTCCGAGTTGGAAGGGTACCCATTACTCACTGCAAATGAAACGTCGGTACTTTAGTGTTTTATCAGATGTCCACGATTTTATGGACACCTTGCGATAGGCATTTTCAATTTTATGTGCAAGACGTGGTGATGTTTAAATAAGTTTTATGGTTATCTTTATAGTTGGTTCAGATTAGCCATGCCTGGTGACAATGAAAGTATGTTTATTGTTTATTGTCTATGATTTCAATTGTGAATGTACAGTTTTATTGTGAAGATCGTAAATACCTACTTACATGCCGTCAGAGGACCTACCGTAGGAGGAAAAACGATAATCGAAATTTCTCTGCCTCTGAATATTCAAGCGATAGAGATGCAAATAAAAAATAATCGATTTTTTCGCGGTAGTGCCTCTGGTCCGACTATCTGAAACGAGAGGGGAAATTTGTACGGATATTAAATCTACCATTCACAATTCGCGTTATAAAATACTACACAAGTTACACATACACAACCTTGCAAACCAGTGTTCGAGGTGTCCATGAGTAACGCTAATTGCTTACCATTAGGCGATTCGTCTTCTCGTTCACCTCCTACAAAAAAAACCTATGCAAGTGCTAATCAATCATTAAAATTTCTTGCACTGACGAATTCCTAATTATTATTCAAATTATTAATTCACAAAATTCGTGCCACATGTCATTATTTTAGCCAGTCGTTGACTGTCGTGCTGCCATTTTTCTCTCATTATCTCGCTGTGCTGATTTGATTAGTGTTTGTGATTGAACTGTAAGTATTTGTTGGCAGTTGACTACAATTATCGTAATATCAGCCAACTAATAGTCAGTAGGTGCTACAACTGTGCCACACAAGTTCAACACGTATACTCGTAATTGCTCGAGGTTGCGACTTTCAAATAATATTCACATCTGAACGAAGATATTTGAGTTACTTTTGGATCATAGTTGGGAGCTTATTGGACTATAGTTGGGTGGTTTTACAGTACATGTACGGTGCATTGGGATCATTGGGGTAAACTTGAAAATTGTAAATACATATATACTAAACTAGAAACACTTTCAAATGTAAGTAGCAACAATAAGCAAACCTTGGTAAGTGTTGTAGTAGTGTCCCCAATAAGTATAAGGTGCATCTGATTTAGTAGATACTTAGCGATTTAAAACATTACCCTGCTTTCGAAGTCAATTTCGGTTGAACATTATCCCCTATTTACGAAGAGTCTCTTCTTCTTTGGCCAACCCTCTTCCCAGCTCACCTGGGGTCGGGTCTACTTGTACGTTTGCGCCAGAGAGCTCTGTTCTGGGTTGTCTGCGTAGTTAGGCTGTCGTGGTTCATCTCTTTTTGTATTTTGGTCCACCAAGTAGCGGGGGGTCTACCTCGTTCTCTGGATCGGTTTGGTATGTTCAGGACCTTTTTACGAAGAGTCAAAATTAGAAAAGTCGATTTAATTTAATAGCATTTTTTATTGAAATATGTTTGCTGTGTATATTCAACTATTTTTATGAAAATGATCAGTATTGTTTTCAGTTGCGTGTAAATGCGTATAATGCTCTGCAAGAGCACGTGCGTATCTGGCAAGCGCGACGAACTCAAATCAAATTAGAATCATATTTTACGCTTCTTAAGGTTCAGTAGGTTCAACCAACAGATATTTCAAAAAACGTAGCGCTCTTTTAGATCACAATACGGTTACCAAAATGTTTTAATTAGCAATCTCTAGTATAGTAACTTCATGAACTTCATCGATTCAAAACTTGATTTCATGACTTTCGTTCGAAAAAAAAAACACGAACATAGATTAAGGAAAACTTACGGTCAGCCAAGAAAGTGGTTTACCAGTGGTTTTCTTGGCTGACTATACCTACCTTAAAAATTTGTTACAATATTTACACAAAATGTAAAAATATGAAACTTGTTTATAAAAATCGGCAATTTTATTTTTGATACAGATCATCGATTACTTTTTTTTGTTAAAACTTACAAATAAATTAAAGTTAACAACATGATATCCGCGACCCGGACACGCACAGCCATTTCGCTCACTCTTAAGCTCAGTGAGAGTGAGAAAAGAACCTGAACTTAGAAGGAAGAAAGAACGTTAAGTATATGAATGAATGCTAAAAATAAAATATCAAAAAATGCCGGAGTTTCGCAGAAACTCGGCAGCATTATGCGACATGCGAATACCGCAAATGATAAAATTTAATTGAAAAAATATTGAGTGCAACGGAAGTTCGTATAATGTCCGTGTTACAACTTACAACATAGCTATATGCAGCATTTAATTATTTTGTATGGTAAAAATATACAAATTTACGAAAATGTTCTACCTATGCCATTGAGTTTCCTTAAATGTAAACACCATTAAGTGCATGGACCTCGTGTATATTGTTTCATCTTGAGTGTCCGGCGTAAGTAAGAACGTAGCAATTTGTTAAAATGACACGAACCTAGCCGCCTCCATACAATCGAAGTTATTTACGCTCTGATTTTATAACGACTTTCTGAATAAAATGACATGAACCTTGGCATATTCAAGCAACATACATATATATGTATATCGATATCTGGTACTAGTTTTCGTTGCTAAAATTATTATACAAAGACAGAGTTTTGTATGTAAAACTTCTACTCGCTTTATGGATGACTCACGTTAGACAGGGCCGTGTCCGGGCCGGAGCTTCTAGTACAGTCATTATAGATTTTGACCCGTGAATAATTAGTTCTTGGATTTTTTTTTCGTAGGTCCCTCGGGGGGGTCACTGGGAGTGTAAATTCAAAAAGTAGGCTGAATCAGGCTCCTGCGTATATTCGAAAAACGGTTTTTTTTTAAAAAAGCGGTTTTTCTTCAACAACTCGGCCATTTTTGATTTTACAGTAAAACCGTAAGGACAAAAATTGTAGGAAATTTGATTCTCTACAAGTTAGTCCAGTCATTATATCCAAAAAACCGACCCTTCCCGTGAATAATCAGTTCTTGGATTTTTTTTTCGTACGTCCCTCGGGGGAATCACTGGGAGTGTAAATTCAAAAAGTAGACTGAATCAGGGTCCTGTGTATATTCGAAAAACGGTTTTTCTTGAATAACTCGGTCATTTTTGATTTTACAGTAAAACCGTGAGGACAAAAATTTTAGAAAATTTGATTCTCTACAAGTTTGTTCCTCACAATTTTTCTTCTAGGATCGATAGTTTGGAAATAAAATTTGAAAAAAGCGACAAATTCAAAATATTTTCAACATCTCGTTTATTTTCAACTTTACGACATAAATGAAGAGGACTAAACTTGTAGAGAATCAAATTCTGAACAATTTTGGTTCCCACCTTCTTTCCCCCAAAATCGATATTTTAGAAATTAAACCTGAAAAACGCGACAAATTCAAAATATTATCATTATCTCCTATGTTCTACGCTTTAAGGCATAAATGAAGGGAAACAAAGTTGTAGAGAATCAAATTCTGAACAATTTTTGTTCGAACTTTTTTTCCACCAAAACGATATTTTTTGAATTGGACCTAAAAACCATTGCGGAACCATATTTTCACACCGACAGCAACGGACTCTCACATTATATTTGGTTATTAGTATCGATACCTGGATAAGGCCTATAGGGGAAACCACGTCATAAAAAAAACGTGCCTGATACTCTACCTCTGTGGTGGGGCGGAAAAGAGTTTACGCTCTATCTCCAGGGTTGGAACCAAAATTGTTCAGAATTTGATTCTCTACAAGTTTGTTTCTCTTCATTTATGCCGTAAAGTTGAAAATAAACGAGATAATGATAATATTTCGATTTTGTCGCTTTTTTAGGTCCTATTCAAAAAATATCGTTTTGGTGCAAAAAAAGTTCGAACAAAAATTGTTCAGAATTTGATTCTCTACAACTTTGTTTCCCTTCATTTATGCCGTAAAGCGTGGAACATAGGAGATAGTGATAATATTTTGAATTTGTCGCGTTTTTCAGGTTTAATTTCTAAAATATCGATTTTGGGGGAAAAAAGGTGAGAACCAAAATTGTTCAGAATTTGATTCTCTACAAGTTTAGTCCTCTTCATTTATGTCGTAAAGTTGAAAATAAACGAGATGTTGAAAATATTTTGAATTAGTTGCTTTTTTCAAATTTTATTTCCAAACTATCGATCCTAGAAGAAAAATTGTGAGGACCAAACTTGTAGAGAATCAAATTTTCTAAAATTTTTGTCCTCACGGTTTTACTGTAAAATCAAAAATGACCGAGTTATTCAAGAAAACCCGTTTTTCGAATATACACAGGACTCTGATTCAGTCTACTTTTTGAATTTACACTCCCAGTGATTCCCCCGAGGGACGTACGAAAAAAAAATCCAAGAACTGATTATTCACGGGAAGGGTCGGTTTTTTTTGGATATAATGACTGGACTAACTTGTAGAGAATCAAATTTCCTACAATTTTTGTCCTTACGGTTTTACTGTAAAATCAAAAATAGCCGAGTTATTGAAGAAAACCCGTTTTTTTGGAAAAAAATCATTTTTCGAATATACGCAGGAGCCTGATAAAGCCTACTTTTTGAATTTACACTCCCAGTGACCCCCCCGAGGGACCTACGAAAAAAAAATCCAAGAACTAATTATTCACGGGTAGGGTCGGTTTTTTGGATATAATGACTGTACTATTCCGGCGCATCGTTTTCTATGGAAGGTCTATGGCCTTATTCATATAGATAGGAGGTACGATTCAAAACTTGTCAAAAATCAATGAAAACCGCAGGTAGCCCAGTAGCAGGTAGGTAGGTGGTATCAATGAACCATAAAAGAGCCAAGATTCGCACGATTTTCAGAATTCAAAATCATGACAAAAATAGCGCTGATCGTGTGAATTTACCGGAGCCCTGTTATTTGGCCCACTTCTCGGTTGTATGACAGTTGGCCATTGTGGAAACGGTGATGAATACATTAACTTTGACACTATTGGCAGCCGACCGTGCTATCTATCGGTTTTTGCATATGTGGTATTCAGCGCAGCTAAGAATAGAATACATTTTCTAATATTTCCGATTGATATTAGTCTACAGTTTATGGTAGAACTATGCTGCCCGTGACTTCGTCTGTGTAGAATAAGTACTTATACCACATCCATAGTAAATTACAGCCCCTTTTACCTTTCCTTATGGGATAATTTCCAGGATAAAAACTATCCTATGTCCTTCCCCGGGATTCAAGCTATCGCTGTACCAAAATTCATCTAAATCGGTTCAGCGGTTAAAGCGTGAAGAGCAGACAGACAAGAGTTACTTTCGGATTTATAATATTGCTAAGGTTCTGCTGCATGGAAAATTGATGATGATTGATAAAAACTTGCTTTATACACAGTTTTAAAGGCAATGATATTTTTGAAAATACGATACGCGGTTTGGGCACCAAAATCTATATATCTTTCTAGAGTCGTGTAAATCTTAATTTCAATAAGAGTATCTGGGTGGCTGAGCTTTGCTCGGAAAACATATAAAAACTCAAAAATGCGCGTTTTCAAAGAGATAAGACCCAGCTAGACCGATTTATCGCCCCCAAAAACAAACCCCCATGATAGCAAATTTCATTGAAATCGTTAGAGCCGTTTCCGAGATCCCCAAAATATATAACATATGTAAATAAATAAATAAATAAATATACAAGAACTGCTCGTTTAAAGGTATTAGATAACGACATGTGTATTCGTATCCTATGTGTATTCTACTACATGAGCTTTAAAAAAATGCTTAATAATTACCGCTGAACGACGATTAAGCAATAAGACTGTATACTTACAGACTATAGTCCACGCAATTTGTAAGGAGCACTAATTGGAACATTTTATGAACCTACGTTAAAGCATTTTTGCTTTAATTAAAATATTCTTCAACGTACTCAGGTAGTTTTCGTTATAAGTTTAAGTTTGCCTCGGTGGGGAGAAAATCCTTACGTTTAAATTCAAAACAACGGAGACAGTATGAGTAGGTAGAGTTAGACCAAAAAAAGTCGATAGCGATTTTGATAGCCCACGCAGTGCAAGTGTTATTTATACGTCACAATTGTATAGAAATTTGACGCTTAAAATAACACTTGCACTGCGTGGGCTATCAAATTCACTGCAGACTTTTCTTGGTCTAACTCTATACATATAACAACAGTTGTTGATTTTGTAACATGTCTTGTTCAATCTCTATCGATTCAATTAAAGTCCTATTAATTTAAATTATATTACTGTATGGGAAATAGTATATGGAACGCTCATTTGTTTCTTACATATAAAATGTATGGTGTAGTACTTTATAGTAAAAAAAAAAACAGAATATAAACTACTTGCTTTGCCTAAAGGTTGACTGGTAGAGAATGAATTAATGAATGAGTGAATGAATTAAGTTCACCTTTAGTACAGTGCAATGAAGGTTAAATAAAATAAGTAAATAAATACTTTCGTATTATTAATAAACGCGCTACAAGCCTCAATTAGCTTTAGCTTTATCTGTCATTTTGACTTATGTATTTGTAAGAAAGGGATAAAACATAATTTAACTAAATCAGGCCCGAAAAGTTGTATAAATAAGAGGGTTTATTATTACGTATGAAATAAATACCTGTATGGCTATGGCTACTTACTAAGTAATACCAAAGACATATGTAACTTCGTATAAGACGAATAAAGTCTAAGGAAAAAACGTGCCTCGGAATTCAAGCAAAAGTCATTCTCGAATAGATGGCGCACACACCTTTAGCCTATCCTCGGCTAGATGGCGTGACGACACCGTTTCATATTTAACAATTTTCACACATAGATATCAGTGAATGAACAGGGATCAAAATGATATAAAAATAATAAAATCATTTATCCATATATATATACATTTTTTGATAACTTTATACGTTTTCATTTTGAGTTTTAGTCGTGTGTCGATAGATGGCAGTAAATTTACAGTGACTACAAAATTTACAATGACAGGACCCCTCTATACTATCTATTCTTTTTGGTAATACGGTACCTATAATGTTACTTATTCGTAATTAACGAATTATGCATAGTACCTAGCTAATGGTGGTACATAGATAATATAAGTTTTATGTTTTTATCCGTAAATATAATTAAACCTCTTGCTGAAAAAATATCCCATTTTCATGGCAACATTAAAAAGATTAGATTTCAGTGAGTCCATTATAGGTAGGTATATCCGTTATAGGTACAACGTGTTCGAATAATGAGAGGTAAAATGATTATATATTTTAAAGGGGTGTGAAGTGAAGACTCGCATAACGCGTTCGCTTCCACCTTCCACCCATAGAAGGGTCAACTGCGAATGAGGGGCACTCCAGTTCTCATTAAAGAATCTTTGATTAATTAAAAACTACTATGTATTAAGTTCCCTTATGCCTAAAGATGAAAGTATAATTATTTTTTGTCAAGAGAGGCGGCAGGAGGTAGATTTTTATTTGTACTTTTAGATAGGTAAGTCTATGTAAAGGTGTATTGTATGGTAGAGAATGCCTCATGGCATTAAGTGTGCCTTTTGTACATTCAGTTTTTCTACTGTGCAATAAACTTTAAATAACTAAAAAATAAACGTACTGTTTTAATAGTAAACAATACCTAATTATACGTGTAAGTATAGGTAAATCCAGTTTCCTACTTTTTATTTATTTATTTATTTATTACTATTCGGAGATCCAACAGCTGTTAACATGTTAATAGGTTTTATAAATGTGATACAAGAAGCCAATTACAGGTTCTCACCAGTAAATACAGATTAACAAAAACAATTGGTGGTTAGCACTATTGCACTACACATACATTACTTATCTTTACTTTTTAGTCGAAGGTGTAATTATGTTATGAGCCATACAACGTGGACGTTTTATTACTTATCACTTATAACTGATTGACTTCAGACATCAATAACCATAACATGATTTCGTACAAGTTTGTTAGCGTCTTCTATTTCCTTCGTAAATCCATAATAGTTCCGATAACTAGTGTGTTCAGTAACAACTCTAACAGTTTCTATCATTAATGCACTAGTTTAAAGAACTAGGTAATACTACCTCATACATTTGTTCACACGCAAATGTATCTATGTGAGAAATCACAACTTATGAAGACTACAAAGAACGTTGCACATTTAATCCCTATGATCATGTATACTTACAAAAAGTGCAATCCATTACTACACAATTCTATTTGATTCTCAATTCCTCAAGATTTGGGAGGAAAAAAAAACTTTTTTACAAAACTCTCCAGAATTTAATTGGCTTCTAGTCATAAATATAAAAATAAAAACATATCCGCTACAGTGCAAAGTTTCCTATAAATACTTTTTATCGCTAGCCGTTCCCTGGCAATAACCCTAAGGGAACGAAGACGATTAAATTGATTAATAACATAGCAAAACTTACCTCAAGAGGTTCCGCATGGCTGACCGGTCGGCGAACTGGCTGGCTGAGTTGAAAAAATAAATAAATTTCACTGATTCAAAATTCAAATCGGTTAGAAATTTGAAAACACTCGTGTATTTGAAACTCCGGCGTTCGTTGGGAACGTTTTTCGCGTGCGCTCGAGGCGAGGGCTGCGGCTATTCTGCCTGTCTTCGGGCCGCGTGGCCATCTCTTGAGCTTGACAGCAGGTTGCAGTGATTGCACACCACTGCAGCCGGTTGCATTTTCGACTGTAATGCCGGTTATATGTAGATCTGTTGGCCTTTGAACTGTAGACGCTACTGCCTGAAGTATATTGAGGGCGGATTATAACTGCATCTGTCACCCGGTTCCCATATGCAAATGAGCAAACATTTTCGCAAATCTACACCAATGTAAGTTTAATCTGTAATATATTAAGCTCAATATTGAAGAATTGCGATTTCTTCTTCGCTTATATATAAGGCTGTGTTATACCATCTTTTTAGCGTAAATTCTTCAGTAAGTACGTAATAAGTAGGTAATAGAAAAATGTAAACTGACTTACCACCACAGCCACAAGTTTTTCAGACGCGAAACAAAAGACCCATAGGTATTAAATAGAAAATATTACAGTCTGGCAAACACAATTTTAGTAACTAAGATTTAAAATAAAATATACTCATGCCTTTTTTTTTGGGTGATTATCTCTGTCTATGTTTGAAATGGGACAGTCGGGATGGCCAAACTATAAGTGTCCTTTTTAGGGTTCCGTGCCTCAAAAGGAAAGTCACAGCCTCGTTTCTCGGAAACTACTGGACCAAATAAGTTGAAATTTGGTACACATATGTAAATTAGAGCTCATTTTGAGAATTTCAAATATATATTTTTATTATTACATCATCATCATCATATCAGCCAGAGGACGTCCACTGCTGGACATAGGCCTCCCCCAAAGAGTGCCACAATGACCGGTCTTGCGCCACCCGCATCCAGCGGACTCCTGCGACCTTTACCAGGTCGTCAGTCCACCTTGTGGGGGGTCTACCCACGTTGCGCCTTCCGGTACGTGGTCGCCACTCGAGAACCTTTCCGCCCCAACGGCCATCGGTTCTACGGGCAATGTGCCCCGCCCACTGCCACTTAAGTTTAGCGATTCGGAGGGCTATATCGGTTACTTTGGTTCTGCTGCGGATGGCCTCATTTCTGATGCGATCACGCAGAGAGACTCCAAGCATAGCCCTCTCCATTGCCCTTTGGGTGGGTTAGAAGTTATTTAAGAAAATAGCCAAAAAATTACCATCCCCCACCCCCTTTATCTTCGAAACTACTGGGTCTAAAATTTTGAAAAAATACACAAAATAGTTCTTTACCTATAGATGACAGGAAAACCTATTAGAAATGTGCAAATCAATCTTCAAAATAATATGGCGTCATTATCATAAATTATACTTAAGATACTGTCCAATATAAGTACATAATTTTATCAGTTTTTTTTGAGAATTTAAATGTGTGCTTATTCAATTTGATCTGCAATTATTTATGCATTATCATTACCACCGTTTCCAGCATTTACAAAGCGAAAGTTTTCATAATTTTGCGTTACAGTTCCAAACATTAATTCAGTTTTGTTGACTATACTTTCATAATTACCGATTATAAACTAGTAGTAGATAGTAAGTATAGTTACTCGGTCTGTCTGTTACCTACCTCTTCATATCACGCTTAAACCACTGAACAAATTTAGATGAAATCCCTGGGAACATAGGATAGGTTTTATCACGGAAATCATAATTCTACGCAAACCAAGTCGTGGGCAGAAACTAGTACTTACTTTTATAATTCGTAATCAAACTCCACAAGATGTTGACTAAAATATTGTAGAATTTGTAGACATCTAAGCGCACAAGTTTTTTTAAATTCTTTTAACCTAACTTTCCAATAAAAGTTTTGAGCGCAAAGTGTTTATTCGTATTGATATTACCGGATATTCGGCTCGCCAACACTTTTCCTGTCGGCGCCATACAGGCGTTATCTCGATCAAATTTAATACATTTTAATACCTGCTAGGTCTGCAACACAGTAAGTAACTACTTTCACAATTTTTGTTCATTAATGCTCATATTTACTCTGTTCCTTAGGGGCTATTCATAAATTACGTCATTTCAAATTGGGGGGGGGGGGGGGTCTGGACATCGGATGATGGTAGCATGACGTAGGAGGAAACGGGGTCATTCGAGGCATGATTTTTGGATGATTTTAGGGGGGGGGGGTCAAAAATCGTCAAAAATCGATGACGTAATTTATGGACAGCCCCTTATTGATGTGAAAATGGTTTTATTAACACATAATAGTTATTTACGATACAAGTGCGGAAAAGTGGAAAAAATTACTGTCTTGTCTGTGTAATCGTTCGCAGACGTTTCTAATAAAACCCATCTAATTTATCACCGTAGGGCGATTGTGCACTACAATGAATTTTACTGTCCGGCAGTCTGAGTTTTCATGGTCCGATATGGCATGAAAAAAACGGATGATTGGCTTGTGCACTTGTCCGTCTTTTTATTTGCAGGTGCGGCGCAGTGGCATGAAACACACCCCCCCTAGCCCGCCCCCCCGCCCGGCCAAGTCATGAATAATACTAATACCAGACGCAGTGCACAAGCATAAACACGTTTTTCATAGCTGTCATCTCGGACCGGAAAAAAACGGTCCGGAATGGGGAAAAGTAAAATGTCGGACGGTAAAATTACGTGTAGTGCACAAGCTACTATATACATTTAATGGCGTGCCATGTCGGACCGTAAAAACTCGGACTGCCGGACAGTAAAATTCATTGTAGTGCACAATCGCCCTAACCGTAACGTTGATATTTCTACCCAATTATTGTTTATAACGGAAGCAAAATCTAGTTAAATACTTCCAATATACATAGTTGCTTTTATAATGCCAATCATATGAATGCTAATTCGAGATAGCGTTACACTCTATGATATTAAAGGATGGATTTTATGATGATTTTGATAGCTGTATTTCATCGTATAAGGTCTACCGATTAACTGAGGCGGTTGGTAAGAAGTTAATAATATAACTGTTAACTTAACTACGAACTGGTTGTCCACGAAAATCGTAAACCAAAATTGGCATACCAGTATGATAGAACTGCATGGAAATTGCTTCAGAGATGATTACACCCGAACAGGGCCTAGCCAACATGACAATCGTTAAAAGAAAATGCCAATTGAAACTTAAATAATGCATAGAAGGTAGGATCCTATAGAAGTGGTATACGCGTGCCTCGGAGGG
This sequence comes from Cydia splendana, assembly GCF_910591565.1. Lineage (NCBI taxonomy): Eukaryota > Metazoa > Arthropoda > Insecta > Lepidoptera > Tortricidae > Cydia > Cydia splendana. The sequence goes on along the minus strand of NC_085965.1, from coordinate 20,346,754 downwards.
ACAAAACATAGGCAATACGACACTATGATTGGTCGAATTTATTTGTTGCACACCATAACCCATATTAATTTATGGTGGGGAATAAAAAAAAATGTGAGACTGTGACAAGGACAAACAATAATAGCGCTTTCGCTGCTACTCCTACTGAAAGATACATAAGACTATCCCGTTCGCTCATTTCCCCCACCCATCATGCCTTATCCAGTTAAAATACTAGATTCATGAAATAATGTATTCAAATAGTCACGTGACTTTTCGTAGCATCTGTCATCCCGATACGTTTTTCTTTTCGTTTGGCGCTTTATTGATGTACGATCGTCATCTTGACTAGACCCCGTGTTACTTTAGCTGTTTTCGGTATGGAATAATACAAATATTGCACGTTTATTGATTAGGATTTATGTATTCAGTTAGTGTTAAAACCGCTGCAGCACGCGCCCCGCCGCATTCACTTTCATCTAATGCCCGGACACGCTCGCAAACCGCCACAGGCCAGTGTGAAAGGGCCCTAAACGCTGCGCAGATCACTTATGCCTATGCCTCGGCCACGAAACACAAGCTTTATTATATTACTATTGTATTAAATACTTTTCCTACTATAAACCTTAATAATTAACAAAATTATTAATTAAAAAAACTTATCTCACTAGATAAAAATATAGTAAAATAGACATCAACGCACTACTTATTCATTAACTAAATAGTAGCGCGTTGATATCTTTTTCTCTTAACGGCGGCGACATGTGATTGGTCGAATTCATTAGGTACATTTGACTAAAGTGTTTCGTAAGAAGTCATTATAGTTGAGTCGCCGCCTATAGTAAAAGTATGCGATTTCAGTTTGGTATACGAAGTCTTCATTCAACCATTAAAGCCGACGAGTAGAATTTTTTTTTTTTTGATAAACATGGGATGGTAGAATAATACGATATAGGATGCAACTGTAGAACACATTACAAGCTTAAGATAAGAGCACTGATATATTTATTTGTTTATTTAAATATGATGATAGTGACTGCGATTCTTTGTAAACGCTTGATTGCGGTGTCTATGATCAGCAAGTTGTCTATGATCCTAAGTGTCCATTTAATTGATGACAATTAATAGAGTAATAATAATGACTGCTGGCTTTCGTTGCTCAATCGGACCAGTCCAGCCGCTCTCTCGCTCTAAATCCCACGGGACATTGCTAATTATTATAATTCCGTAGACACTTTGCATGCTAAGTTAATCATAGTAAATCTAGAAATTATTCTGAGACATTTATAGTAGAGTAATCCGTGGTATGTTGTCTTTGAATACAGATAACATTTTACTTAGACGGCTGATGACGAAGTTGCGCGGTGGTTTTGTAGGTTTTCTTTTTCTTAATGTACCGTATACAATACAAATACTCTTTATTGCACACCTGAATACAGAAAGAAAACAGCAACACAAGTAGAGGTAAACAATAGTCTTAATATCGCAAAATATCTACCTAAATTAATACTTATCCATGGGATAATACGTGGCATACAGGCTGTTGCACTAGAAATTGGTGTAGGACTGTAAGACGGTATTCAGCAATGCTGCTCATTAATATTAATATTTATAGAACAAATGAATTCGACCAATCACATGTCGCCGCCGTTAAGAGGAAAAAACATCAACGCGCTACTATTTAATGAATAAGTAGTGCGTTGATGTCTATTGTACTACCTATATTTTTATCTAGTGAGATACTTACCTAATTTTGTTTTCGTAAACATACAGACAATAGACATACATAAAAGAACATAGTGACAATAAAGAAAAGATAGAGATAGTGAGAATTTCACGTGAAATTGCACCTTCTATGTGTGTAAATTAACCTCGCACTCTTCATTAATGCTTTTCATAAAGGATGACTCACACTAGACCGGGTCGGGCCGGATTTTGCGGCGCTTCGTTTTCTATGGAAAGCACCACCTGATCACCGATCAGCCGTCATAGAAAATGACATGTCGGGCGCCTCGGCCCGGGCACGGCCCGGTCTAGCGTGAGTCATCCTTAATGCGGTATCTGTGCATGTGCCTTCAAAACACAACTGCGCAACCTTTTTGACAATATTAAACTAGTTGAATCATTAAGTGAGTATCGTCGCATACAGGTAATTATACTTATTTAATGAACCGTTGGCTCCGGATCCGTGCCATTTAATTTTGAAACCTAATTAACACCCACGTTCAAGAGTTCCCCGCGTTACTCTGACACCGCACCATAACAGACTTTTACTGTCATATTATTTATAGCTTCCTTCCTTTGAAAAATGCATTATAATCGTGCGAATGCAGACAATTTTTGACTAACGAAAATGAGTTCTTGAAGGTAAGTTACTGAGTTGGTTTTGATTTGAAGTGAAATTAAGAAGGAGATTTGATTCATCATCAAAGATGAATAGATAACTGAGATATGAATGCTTGTAGGGTAATTCGCCAGTAACTGGCCACCTGTTAGTAACTGGCCACCCTAAACTAAAAATGAATTATATTCACCTAAACAGAATTCATTTTAGTAGGTATAAGGTGGCTAGTTATTGAAGGCTGGCCAGTTATTGAAACCTTATACTAAAATGAATTCTGTTTATAGGTGAATAGAATTCATTTTTAGTTTAAGGTGGCCAGTTTTTGGCCGATGGCCAGTTACTGGCGAATATTGCTAAAATATTTTGCAACTGTGGTTTGTGGGAGAGTTGCCTACTTACATATTGCATTTACTTAATTTGCCTCGGATATTGTCACTTCATTTACATTTATTGATTATTTAATGAAGAACTGTTTGGTCGTTTAATTATTTATTTGAAACGTCTGCATAAAGTGAGCCATAAAATCCAAAGACTGGTTTAATCATTACATCAACCTTCGTTAAAGGAATAATCTCGTTGGCAAGATTTAATACTCCCAATCAGCATCCCAATCATAAACCGCCATAAACATTTTGGTAAAATGGCCTTTACACGGAACCATAGACTAGGAATCCTCTAGACCGAGTTTAGAGCAATTATTTCATGCAACCGATGATGCCAAAAATGCGGGGGTGCGCGGGACGAGGTGAGCGAAGTCCCGTGCCGTGATTGGTCCGTTCAAACGACGAACGAGTTCACGGACGTCACACACTTTCGACTCGAACATGGAGTAAAATTACCATATGCGTGGCAGAGGGGGTAGCGCGACTATGCTAAGTCTGGAGGATTTTTTGTCTGTGCACGGAACATTCATCGATTCTTGGTTTAATTCATGCCACAACTTATTTTGACACCGCATGCAAACCGTCCGGCCTCGAGGGAGTATTCAGAGTTTCCAAATAGAAATAAAATAACACGAGGTAAGCTCTCGAAAAAATACGTTTAAAAATGCACATATAAATAACCAAATCTCGCATTCGAATCGGCACTAAAATTAAATTCCAGATATATATATATTTTACAACTCTTTGGATTATTTATTTTTAAACGGAAAAGGTGTGTTTATCATGAACAAATATGCTGGTGTATACCCATATAATACCAACTGTTTAGGAGGTCCTAAGGGGAAGATTCCCGTGATTCTGACCATATATAAGTACCTATGCCAAGTATTACACAGATCAGAGCCATTATCGCATGATTAATTGACAAACATTCAAACTGTCCAAATATTTTTTTGTACTCGGTATTCTCGGCAGAACAGTCGTCTAACGAAGTTTTATTTTTAATTAGAGAAATAACTCACAGCGTTGGGTGAGAGTTGAAGTACCGGCCTCGGGACACCAGCGCAGCGCTCTACCACCTTCTGAATTTCCGAAGTATGACATATTATGATATAGTAAACATAATCGCGGCGAACATTTCAAGCCTTGTCGACCAAGGTGTCTGTGAAAGAACTTCAAAATTTTCCTAAATAGCCTTTACCTGGCTGCTTCAAAATACTTTTTACTTGGCCGCTTCAAAATAAAATCTATCACAGAAACACTTTAAATGGCTTTAGATGCGCATACTTAGAAGCCAAATGATGATGATGATGATAATGCTTATTATTCCTTATATCTTACATTACGGTCCGTGTTGCGTGGCCGCGGCAATGCATAATGAACAAGTTAACTCCCTATTTTACACAGTAAAATAACTATTCTTGGACAGTGCACCAGTTATATTATTATTATGGTAATTTTAAAACAACTTCCACATCTTCGTCATATTACAATTAAGGTGGAAACCAGACTTTATGTAGTTGAATTAAAGTCTAAACTTCAAAGCTTTCATGGCTTCGCCAAACTGCATGATTTGAGGTTTCTTGTAAATTTTCCTGGCAAATATCCAGTTATTGGGAAAATTTTGCACGTTTTATTTCAGTTTTCAGATGCACAGCCCATTTCGACGACTTCATATTGCATTTTGACAAAATCCTTATGTATATGTTAATAACAATGGTTTATTGAATACACAAGCCTAAGTAGAAGTTTAATAACTTAATAAGTATTACGAATGCTCAGTTTACACCTATACGTTTGTATATTTTCCACCGTGAGTTGAGTTGAGTGTATTTCACAAGTCACAGCAGTCTTCTCTTGGACATTTTTCATGTTTATCGCTCTTCGAATCACAACTAAAGGATATATTGCTACATATTTATTAGCTTCTTATTTCATTGAGACAGCTAGCAATGAAGTTATAAGCTACTTTATTACTGCTCATTAGGTTTTATATCAATTCAGTGTCACATACCTACACGTACTATATGTTTCTCATTGTGCTACACGATATGTTTCTCATTGTGCTATTGTGTTGTTTTCCGGGTTTTAAACCAAACTAATGTTACCCATCCTGCTGGGAAAAGGTTTGTAATTTCATATCTTTGCTTAAAGAAATTATAGGTATATTCCGGTACTTCCCTCAAGTTCCCTTCTCTTCTAAGTCGTCTTCGTAAGCCGACATACCAAATGTTATGTTCTGTTTCATTTTACCGTTTTGGTATTGTATTGTAAATCAAATACTTAACGAAGAAAGCAATAGGTAATAAAGCAAGTAAGTAATGTAATGCTCGATTTTCAAGAACGATAGAGGAGAAGATGACAAAATTTCGATTAGTTTTTCGTGATAGACCATTAGACGTCTTTCAGCATGCACAGCACAGTAGTTCATGCAGGGCGGAGGGGTAGAGCACCTCTGCGGCTGGTTGTCATTTTCAGATGCACTTGATGTCTGATTATATACTTAGTCCTACAGTCCTAGCAGTTTACCGGATTTGGCGCCATTCATTTATTACGTAAGACGATTTAAGGTGGAGGGGCGTCGAACATATCTAATTTTTTCTTAGAAGGGGGAGGGAGGATTTTCATAGTTCTTACGTAAGATCACAAAGATCACAATTTATATGAAATTATGACGTTTAAAATAATACTTCCACACTCTATGCTATTAAACACGGTGCAGAGTTAGCTTAAACGGATCCATACCTTTGTAGGTAGGTACAAATAAACATTGCAAATGTGTTTATTTTTTTAAACTAAACACTTAAATCAAACCATTTTGTTGTTTAGATTCTTACGTAATATATGGCAATATAGGGGGGAGGTGGTCAGCCTATTCTTATTTTTTCTTACATAGGGGACGGAGGGGGTCAAAAACTGGCAAAAAACGTCTTGCGTAATAAATGAATGGCGCCATTTTCCCAACAGTAGGCACGGGTAAAAATCAAACGCACTTAAGTACTTTCACGCCTTGTAGGTATTTTGCTACCTACTTCCTCAAATGGGGCGCAAAATAGCGCTTCAAACATGGAGCCGCGACCACAGAGTATGATTGAGTTACTACCTGCCCGACGGTATTATGCCTTATTATAGATCATTGGAGCAAAAAGCCCCGCTCCAAAACCATGCTGCGATGCAGGTTAAAGGATGACTCACGCTAGACCGGGCCGAGCCCGGGCCGAGCGAGGTGTGCGACAACATATCATTTTCTGTGACGGCTGATCGGTGATCACGTGGTGCTTTCCAGAGACAAACGAAGCGCCCGGCCAGGCCCCGGCCCGGTCTAGCGTGAGTCATCCTTAAGTGAACGAAAACGGTAGCAATATATATAGTCCTATAAGGAATTGTAGAAATTGAATAAAATGGACCACTTGAGGCTGTTGACTAGTCACAACAATCACATATATAAAATCTTAACTTCAATAGGGTATTATACTGTATTTAAAATAAATTATTTTACATCATGCATGTAATAAAGCACCAGATAATTATTAGAAAAACACAGATAGGAGTTATTTTTAAACACAAGTTCTATTTAATAAATCGGATATAAATATAAAAAGTAGGTGAGTTGACCGTGACGTCACGATGTAATGTTTCATATAAATTCCATATTAGCAAATCGTTTTGACAGTTCTAAAAAAGTAACTGATTTGACTAGGTGGAAAATACCCTATTGTGGCTAGATTCTTAAGATGCTATGTCACGAGAAAACCCTACACATCACATATAGATTTTCTTGTGATTTGTGATAAATATCCGTTTCCACGAACTGTTAAACCATTTCCCGTCATAAATTCTCCAAGTAAGGTTCCGTCGATTTCTTCTACTTATTGAGAGATAACAGCAAGTAAAGAGAAATATGAGTTAATAGGTATTACTGCAATGTTCTGCCGCCAGAGTGCAAATAATAAACCATAGAATAGGTAATTTATACATACTAGGCCTTTAATAGTTTTTTGACAAGTTTTCACTATGACATTGATGCATCAGGGCGGTTTGTTTACAGGTGACCTACCGCGACTCTCGAAAATGGACGTTTCTTTATCTGCCTCTCTATCGATCGAATAAGCAAGAGTGATAGAGCGGCAAAATACTTTCGATTTTCGTGTTTCGCGGTAGGCCCTCTGTGATTGTGCTAGTGCCGCCCTCTACGCAGAGTTTTGTGTAATATTCTCTATTTATTGGAAATGCCGATGGTGGCATTAGCCATGTCACAACATGTTTTTCCAAAGAGTCGAATAGAACCTAAGGAGTAATGGAAACATACTTAGTTAAGGAGCCCATCAACGTGCACACTAGCGCCACTGCTAATTAATCGTAATTATTTAAATTTAAAGAAAGATATTGAAAAAAGGGGGCCGCTACGTACTGTATTGTGTATTTAAGTACCCTTTGAATACATAAAACTAGTTTTTATGTTGCTAGATTCGTCAATCTATGCGTCCAAAGTTAAAACGGCCGTTTTTGTGAGTTCCTAGATCAACGAAACTAGCAACATAAAAACTAGTTTTATGTATTCAAAAGTTACTTAAATACACAATACAGTACGTAGCGGCCCCCTTTTTTCAAAATCTTTCGTTAAATTAAAATAATTACGATTATTTAGCTGTGGCGCTAGTGTGCACGTTGATGGGCTCTTAATAACGTCTTTACTTCTAATTAATGCCAATCAACAGGAAAGTACGTCCAATTTAATTCTGAAATAGTTCTCACTACTCAAATTATTTCATAAGTACCTTACCTAATTTAATCTATCTATCTAATACCTTTAAACGAGCAATTCTTGTTTATTTATATATTTCGGGGATCTCGGAAACGGCTCTAACGATTTCGATGAAATTTGCTATATAGGGGTTTTCGGGACCGATAAATCTATCTAGCTAGGTCTTATCTCTGGGAAAACTCGCATTTTTGAGTTTTTATATGTTTTCTGAGCAAAGCTCGGTCTCCCAGATATTAATCATCAGATTTTCTAAACGAGTAAACCAAAATAGATAAAAAAGCTGTATAGAAAAATAGGACCATTTGGAAACGATTAATTATGGGAAAAAGTTTATACAAAGTGTCAGTGAAACAGTGAAATACAAAGTCTAAATGTAGCAGTAATTATACGCACTAGATCAAGAATCATAAATCTCAAGAGTGTAAAATTACCATATTATCAAACTAATTACATTTTATATTTATTACAACCTCGCAAATCTCTAGATTTCTATATTTATGGAAAATGTATGCAAATATAAATTAACATGAAAGAAACCGACTTGTAGTAACAATTATGACTATATAACGTCCTATTATTTTCTCTTTTAGAGGTCAATGGGTATCAAGCTTCGTATATTTTCAAAAGATTTCTTTGCGATTCATAATGAATGGGTCGCCACAAAATTTAAAATTACTTCTAAAAAGTCATTCGGCCATTTTACTCTCACTCTCCGAGAGACATTTTGTTGTCTCGCCACTGTACTCGTACTTCGGTGTAATCCAGGTACTTATCTCTATTTGCAACGCAATGGTAATCTTATTAATTAGATAAGATGAGTTGTGAACACTTATTTTCTGTACAACTTGCAAACTACTTAATTAAATTACTCTGATAACATAATATGAATGTACAATTAAAGCGGAGTGATGCATGTTGCTACATTTAAAATTTAAATGTATTAGTTTCTTGGCGATTATAATAGAAAGCGAATAAGTAATTTAATTTTCACCACACCAGCTCGGAAAGGCTTACTTTGCACTTCAAAAACGGATAGCAAAGTTGCACTTTGCTATCAGTAATTCACATGTGAGGCAAAGTAATCAAATGCAAATTTTGAGTTGTTTTCTTATGTTTGTTGGTAAAATTGACTTTTAAATGATGATATTGGATGATAAATATTTAATAACATTCATTTGAATTTGATTTTGTTTGATTTTGTTTGATATTTTACATTTAATATTTGCTTCGGGTTGGTGTGGTGAAAAATTTTGTGTTTCACTCGGGGGCAAATTTTGTTTAACCCTCGTGCTTTGAAACCCTCGCATCGCTCAAGATTCCATTTTTCGAACCACTCGCTATGCTCGTGGTTCAATTTTGGAATCTTTCGCTTGCTCGGATATCAATATTAGCACGAGCGGTTAAACAACAACTTTGCCCCCTTGTAAAACAAATAACTATTGTTTAGTTTTCGTGCCGAACGTGTGGAACCGTGCAAGAGCGTTTTCTCACTGTCCAATCCGATATCGGATAGAAGTAAAATGTGTAATAAAACAACTCTGTAACTAAATTAGAGATTCACCGGATATTCGGTTACTATTCGGTATCCGGCCTATCCGGCCACGATTTTAATATCCGGCCGGATACCGTATAGTGACCTACCGATGACCGATCTAAGAAACAGTCACGGTCATAATCGTACCCGTTTATTATTTTACAACAATTGAAACATTCCACTCACTTGCACGCGCACTCATTTCGAACCTAGAACGTTCACTATGAAACAGGTCAAAACTGCACAATACGCACCTGAAAAACCGAAATCTAGGTATAGTTCCGCCGGCCGAATATTCGGCGGCCAGATACCGAATATTCGGCCGATGGTCAGGCCGAAAATCCGTTATCCGGTATCCGGCCAAACAACTATCCGTTTCATCTGTAATTTAAATGTGGGGAAGGCGTCGGTCACGCCCCAGTACACCCCGCGGCCCAAAATTTGGATGTAGGACCCTACATCCGATATTGGAACGGACAATATGAAAACACTCCAAGAGCTAGCTCCGAAAAATGGTCACCGGTTTCAAGAGCAACGAAATTTGTGTGCAAACGCTAGTTACTTATACTCGTAGCGGGAAATGCCACTTCCCCGGATCCGACTCTAGCTCTCCTACTATGACAGTCCAAACATCTTTAAAATTGGACAAAAACCAGAGGTTTCTGGAAGAATGTTAACTTATGTCTTAGCAACACATATGTAGGTACGAGCAAAACGCAATTTTTAGTGAGTTCTAGTGACTCGACAGATATAACGGGTCACCTAGTATAAAGATTATATACAAAACTATCCATTTTAATTGCTCCTGAGTGTAATTTTCACGGAACGAAGGCAAGACCCTAGTTAGTCCTTGTTCTATAAACATGTAAGCCATAACGTACGTCGCGTACGCAAATGGTCCTTTAATTACTCTCATTAGCAAGCGCGAATGTACTTAGTTTTAATTGCGACAGGATCTAAAGAGGCGAGTTATTTTTGTCGCGTTCTAGTGGCCGCTAATTACAAGTTAAAACAGGGTTAAATTTAATTCGTACGTCTTTGTACTTATAGTTAATAAGCTTGTAGTCAAAGGGTTAAGCGCTACCGCAGTTTGCAGTTAGCAGAAATGACTAAGAAGATTTTTGTCTGAAGATAATTTACTAAATAAATAATAGTTATTTACGATACGAGTGCGGAAAAGAGGAAATTCGAAACGTGTGGCGATAAATTCGACTCGACACGAGTTGCGAATTACCTATTCGCACGTGTATCGTACAACGTTTTACATTACATATGTCCCTTTAAACTTTTGACATACGCACGAAAAGTGCTATTTTACGCAATAGTGCGGGAAAATAGGACCATGTGTACCTACTGTAAGTATTTTTTTTTATGTATTATTAAATATTGTTTCATTTCGTTACAATTTTACCGAAACTACTTTGAAATGGAGCTACAACCTGCTTGGAAAATTGTTTCACAAATAGCGGTCAGTTGAAATGTAGCAAATTTAACCCGAATTACTTAAACATCTAAGATGGATTTAAGAGCTAACAGGAGTGGTCATTTCTCCATACAAACGTACTCCTCGTTTACCTCCGTGGTTTTTCAAGCTAGAGCAATGATTTTTTCAACACAGATTAATATTGTCAATATCTGTGTCGGACCGTTTTGCTTTTTTTTATATTTTTGTTTTTTAAGGCGCTAGAGCCCTTCAAAAATGGCCAAAATGGCCTAATTGACTATGCTGCAACGAGAGGCGTGGCATTCAAAACTGATATCAATTAGCCAAAAAAGCAAAACGGTCCGACACAAATAATTTCCCCCCTCACATGCGTAATTATTTAGTAACCACGTGAACGATGATGTGTAATATAATATTAATATTAACCGCAACTAAGTAGGTATGCCCGTTCGTTTAATTTTTTTTAATTTATGAAAATTATATAATAAGAGTTAGAAGTTTTTACAAATTTGTATAAAAATTGTTATACGCTATTCACCTGTCACTGTTCTCTGAAACCAACTTTTCTAAATATAAATCGCGATGTAGACATTATGTAGTTGACTGTACTTAGCGTACACATGTCTTTCCCTAGCTTAAACTAGGTAACCATAAAACATTCATAAAAGCTAAGCAAAATGTTCGTAAATGAAGTTAATTAAGCTAAATGACTGGAAAGTAATCAGTTTCTAATACAGTACGTGCCGTCTGTTACACTTTCCAGATTCCAGCTTGGACCAGTCAGAAAGACGAAGGCTGTTCGTCATTTCAGTGTACAATACGTCATTTTGACGCGCAGTATGCGTCGGGTGATTCGCCGACTTTTAATGTGAATTTGCATGTGAAATTGGAAAATCGGTTATATCTGAAACATGAATAAATGAGACAAGCAGACGTTTTGTGATTGAAATCAACTAATACCTACGTATATTTAGATTGATTTCAAGATCTTTCCATATTTTGAATAAGTATAGGTACATGAATAAGTAGGTGTTGGTGGGTATCTGGAAGAATTTTCATCGTCATCATCAAATAAAAAAGACTTCTCTATTTTTCTTATTTATTCTTAAAAAGTTAAGCTCAAAGTGTTACAAATGGTGCATTTATCTGAACCCGTGTATTAACAGTCTGAAAATATATAACTCTAATAAAAGCTAAACAGCCAAAGGTTTTGAAAGACCTTCTAAAGGTCTTCTAAGGAAGATTCTAAAAGGTCTATCTGAATCATAAATAGGTAATAACTGGGTCAAACAGATCACTGTGTTATGTCTTTCCTGTAGACATACACAAGAGTTAAGGGCTATAAAGGTTAATTTTCTTATTTAACCCTTATCCACGTGAAAAGGTCCTCCTTTTATTTAGAGAACTATGATAAAATCATTGCTTACATGCCCACAAGCTGTTAACTATTGCCCACAGGAGAGAAAAATGTACTGTTCGCGATAACACACTAGTTTTCTCTCCTGTGGGCAATAGTTAACAGCTTGTGGGCATGTAAGTAATGATTTTATCATAGTTCTTTAAATAAAAGGAGGACCTTTTCACGTGGATAAGGGTTAAATGAGATAATTAACCTTTATAGCCCTTAACTCTTGTGTATGTCTACAGGAAAGACATAACACAGTGATCTGTTTGACCCAACTATCTGATACAAAGTTTTTGATTGATACAAATCCAAATAAAGGATGACTCACGCTAGACCGGACCAGGGCCGGGCCGGAGCTTCCGGCACTTCGTTTTCTACGGAAAGTACCACGTGATCACCGATCAGCCGTCATAGAAAATGACATGTCGGAAGCCCCGGCCCGGGCACGGCCCGGTCTAGCGTGAGTCATCCTTAACTTGACGAATTCCAAATAAGCACAAGGTAGAGACCCATTCAAAAAGTCGGACAATCCACTCCAGTTTCTGAGAAATAGAGAAATTTTCCACTCATTACTAAAATGCTTGTTAGTAATCTACAACCTACAATATACATACATGTGTAGTACAGATCGCTTTTCACTAGAGAGATACTACGTCCTTATAGTATGAATTTTCTCAGGTGATTTTTTCGGGCTCGGACACTAATCTGTTAAACAAACGGTATTGTTTCCTTTATGCAGTGGTTACACTACTTACTGCTAATAGCCCCGACATAAGTAACGGGAACAAGCCCGTTTAAAAAGCAAACTTACCATTCTATTTATATGGTTCAAATTCATAAAACAGCCCATAACGGAGATAAGACGTTTTGTTATCTCCAAAAACAAGACCACCCTGATTGTTCTCTGAACGAGCTGTCCCATGAATTTGAACCTTAATACTATCACGATAGTTGCTTTTTAAACGAAATGGTTGCTTTGGCGCGTGCCGTAGAGCGTTCTTAAAAGAAACAAAGGCTTTTGTTTAACGGATTAGCACCCGAACCCGAAAAATTCATCTGAGATAATTTATACTATACCTTACCCATCTTTTACTAACTGTATTTAGTAGAGAGGGCTGGGTAGTCTCTCTCAAGCGAGATACTGTCGCACCGCTCCAGTTGTTAGGCCACTCAGCGAGCGAAAGATTCCAAAATTGAACCACGAAAATATCAAAACTCTTTGGCGATAGAGACATGCTCAGAAATTTATTAAGCAACATGACCACTCTGATAAATGAATGAAATGAATGAATGAATGAATGAATGAATGAATGAATGAATGAATGAATGAATGAATGAATGAATGAATGAATGAATGAATGAATGAATGGATGAATGAATGATTTACTCACATTTATAGACGGGTCTAACGCGAATTTTATTCAATTAGGTACCTACTACTCTGATAAATCCTACGGCAACGACACTACACTTTGCGACTTAAGGTGACAACGAGTTCCTTGATATATATATTTTTTGGTTTATTTAGAACACAAACAGTCGTATTAATCAGCATATCGACGGCGAAGTACCATGAACTCCTAACTATTTTTACTAAATGAATGAAAATGTGTATTACTAAAAATGTTAGTTAGGAGTTCATGGTACTTTGCCGTCGATATTACCTACATACAATGTACAGAGACAAAGATAATAAACAAATAGACCTGGAGGTTCATTAGTAGGTATAATCTACCTACGATTATATAATGAGTAATGTCCCTAACCGCATTACTTCCGCAATTAGGACGTTGAATCTGTCACTCATCCAGGAAATTGACAGTGACAGCGTCTGCGTCAAGACCGCAGCAGTAAAGCCACCACAGTATGCAGCCGCAGTTGCCGAATATCACCTTTATACCTAATAATAAATTGACAGTGTCTCCATAGTGCGGGATCTGCGCCAGGAAATCTATGATAACCACATACGATTAGGTTAGTAAGATGAGCTCTCGATTATCCCTAGCGTATGAGCTCGGTGAGTGGGTCAGCCTACTCAGCCTGCTTCTCGGTACCAGGACCGCTATTACATCTGGACTGTTAGGGCCACCGGCCAGCCCACACTAGCGTCACCCGAGCGTCAGCGTCTAGTCGACTCTATGGCCGCTGCTCGACGCAACGTTGGCGCTAATGCGCAGCGACGCCATTTTCCATAGCGCTGACTAGACGCCAACGCTCAAAAGACGCTAGTGTGGGGTGGCCCTTAGGGCGCATTTCTACAGACCACCACGCTGGCTCTATTGAGTAGCTTCCGTGAGATTAAAATTGTTCCTCAATTACTCAAAGGTTAACTGTAAGAGATCACCTAAAGGGTTTCACCTAAAGCATGTCTACTAATGATGTGTGTTTTTCCCGTTTTGTTTTTCTTATTCGTACAATAAGGTCTTTTACTATATACTTACTATAAATTGATTGGTTTAAAACAGCCGTCACGAAAGGAAATGCACAGAAAAAACATCACGATGCCTGTTTTTGCGATTTTGATAATGATTTTAAAGTAAGCAAAAAAACTCATTAAAAGGAGGTGGATTCATTGTGACACAGCAGTATGGTGATGGTAGGTACTATGTATTAATCTTTTTGTCATTTTATTCTGACTTGGCTGTAAACTGCCTATGATCAACTAACAATGACATTCCATCGTACACTAATTGTTACAACAACTAAACATTGATTGAAAAGGTACAGGTCAAGTTACTTAAAAAGCCATTTGAGAGTAGATTTTGTTTGCTCTTTTTTTAAATACCTAAAGATACAGATTTTTTTTAATTTATAGTAACCTGCAAAAATCCGTATTTTATACCGTTCAAGTTAAAGTTAACAAACGTTATCATGCTAAATACCGGCTTTTTAGCTTTACCAGAAGTGTTAAAAAATAGCGTCACGTACCCTACACTTTTCTGGAATGCCTCTTATAAAATCTTGTTGTCTCTGGTGAGGCCAGTGGACGGTGGCCCTAGTAAATTGATGGAAATGATTGCTATGCTCATTACCCGTGCGATTTGCCCGTGGTAAACACGTGGCCATCTGCCGGGTTTGTTTACTGATGAGCACCAGAGGGCCGCGAAAAACTATAATCGTAATTTCGTTATCTGCCTCTCTATCGCTCTTGTATAATCGGGCCCTCTATCGAGCTAGGGATAATTATATGAATTGATTTCGTACTCATATTAAATTTTAGCCACCACTACCATCATGTCCAGTGTAACCTGCGTTGAAACGTAGGAAATAAAGGTAAACAAAATAAATTCGCCATAGAAGACTAAAATTATGATTTAATAACATGTGTGCAAAACATGAAAATTTTAAATCTTTTGTAGGTACCTACTCGTCAGTACAATTCAGAATTGTACGGCCAAAATCTCCATATTATATGCATGTATGAATCATGAATGATTAAATAGACAAAGTGGCAAATAACTAACTTAATCAAGTCGTTAACAGTTATATACTCTCCACAACCGCAGAAGCAGCGTAAGAAAAGTCGTTAGGAACTCCCAAATTGTCCCTGAGAAACCATTATTTGTTAGATTAATGATGATTTGTATAGATATGATCTGTATTATTTACTAGAATCGTGTTTTGCGCTCGTATGTCTGTATAGTTTATTTAAATGTGCATAGAAATACCTTGTTTGGCATATGAGATCTATGGTTATTAGCTTGAAAGGGGTGAGAGAAACTTAACATTACTAACAACTATTACCACAGTAGATAAAATGTTTTTGCAAACTATTATATATCTACTGTGGTAATAATTGTTAGTGGTTACTATCCGCCTACGTCCAAGATATATAGTATAGGTATCTCAAAAGGTAGATGTTATTGTCGCGAAATACGTTCTATCAAGTGTAACATATCCTGTAACTTTGAGTCAAGTAAAGCTAATTACTAGTTATTTAATCAATTTTTATCACTAATAGTATAAAAATAAAGTGCTAGGTTTAAAGTTATATTTAAGTAAGTATTAGGTATACTATAGTTTAAGTTTTAACTAGTAAATCAATTTAAATTTGTAGCCTCACGATATTCTTGGAGAGTGGGGATTAAGTAAGACTCGCGGAAGCTCTAGTTATGAACAATTACCCTACATAATATACTAATTCGCCGATGTACAGTGCTCAGAAACAGACTAAAATATAAGTTAAAATTATTAAATAAAAGAAACTGTATTTAATTGATCCTGAAATGGCATATTTTGTGTGTGTTGTAAACACAACACACACAAAATATGCCATTTCAGGATGCCTGCAACACACTTAAACCAAACGGTTTAAGTGTGTTGCAGGCGGCTTGTCTGCTCATTATCATATTGTCATTGGGATCATGGCTATTTCTTCTCCGCTTCGGCTTGGGTAAAAAACCTCCGGTTTCGTAACACCGTAACAAATACAGCTGCCTACAGAAAATTCAATAACAATGACAAAAAACGTAAACAGAAGCGGTATCACGATCGCATTTGTATCACCTGTCATGCCATGCGTCACTTTCGCCCTTACATATTTGTTAGAACGTGACAGGCATGGTGACAAATGATAAAGCATCTTAGCCCTACAGGTATAGCTATCTATACCTATACTGATATGGCTTGACGCTTAAGTGATATAGTAGCCTTAAATGTGTAACGAAGTTGTTCTTTTTTTTATAATTATGTATATATTTAATATATCGTAACACTGAAGTAAAAATAAAAATAAAAACATTAAAACTAACTATGAATTAAACATTTAAAAACTAAACTAAAATTAAAATAAACCTACCTACAAATTAAACTAATACTTATAATATTAAGAATATAAGTAATTTTACGAAGTTGATTTGTTTTTATTTACATTTTTTTACAATTTCTATTTATAAATTTCATCTATCAGAAGCCATCACCAATCACTTTACTTTTATTCGGATTGATCCACATGCTTGACACGGCGCAACGCATCTTGACATATCGAGAAAGATCTCTGTAATTACATTACACTTTCTTTGATCATGTCACTTTCTTTTATACTTTGACAGCTGTCATCTGTAGCTTTCTGAATTAAATATAATAGAGTGATAATTAAATATATTAGGTAGCGATTATGAAATAAATTCTATTCTAATCTATGCATTTAATGTTAACTAAGAATAGCATAATGTACAGTTAAAATATCCTAGAGATCAAATAAATATTTGGATTTTATAATTTATAATTTCAAAAGGATGAAATTGCCATATTGCACACCCCACAGGGGCCACAGTAAAACTAGGACGAATTGAGAAAGAAGCGTAGGGCCGGCCTAATATTAGCGGCAATTAACCCTAGCCTATGGACACCTCTCAGTATCAGTATCACTTTTACATTGTTGACTTTCTCGAAGTATACCATCTTGAATCCAATATTTTACATATTTTTTAGACTGTACTTTGATATAGGTATTAAGAGTTATTACAGCGCTCTCTAGCCGTTTACATAAAATTTTATGTCATATTTTAATTATAAAGGTGTCTCTATGTATAAGTATATTGTTAGCGTTTATGAGGGAAATTCATTGGCTTAGAATGGCGAGTGGATATAATTAAAACAAGGCTAATTACACTTATTTAGAACTAGATACTTTCAGTACTTTGTTATCTTTAAAAAAAAGGGTATAACTTGTTGGAAATTTTAGACCTTACAACCTTTCTTGGACTTTTTGTTGTATTTGAAGATAGGGGAGTGAAAATTTGAAAAAAGCCCTCGCCTGTTAGTCTCCCATTTGCGTCCATACCTAACCATCGGCTTATCTAACCTAATACAATAACCTAATTACAATTAACCTAATTGAAAATTGAAGGGTAAGACATGATGCTCCAAGAATACCTAAGTATAGGTGCGTAACTCAATACCTCAAAAACATAATTAAGTATTTACTTACCAACTTACTTAAACCTGGTACCTACTCGCTGTGCTGCATGCAGTCCCGCAGAGAAGTAGCAAAAAAAAGGTATTTATTACCATCTCACTCTTACGTGCTAGTAGAACTAATAGGATGAGTAGGTACTATTTCTGCTACACTATACTCTGTATCTTTAGGTATTTAAAAAAGAGTAAATAAAATCTACCCTCAATCCTCAAATGGCTTCTTAAGCCAGTTGAGGGTAGATGAAAACATTACATGACCAAATAATGTAGGTTAAAGTCAGGTGGTTCAGTGACAGATCCAGGTGGTTTTTTATTTGGTTGGTTAATCAATAAACGTTATAACTAGGTAAGTACCCGAAAATGTACAATATAATTTTTTGTTATTTAAGTACCTAAAGATACAGAGTATAGGCAAGTATAGGTTTGCTTGACCATTTCGATACAAGCTTGTAAAAACCATAATTGTTAAAGAGATACTACTGACAAGTGGTAATTCCCGATGTCAGTTTTGTACATCCTGTATCGAATGATGGATACTAGGATTCATTGCAATTGCTCGCTGAGCTGAACCAAAGCGCTCGGTCAAACATACGGGATGCTCGGGCAAAACCAGAAGAGTTTTAAAAATATATACGAGTAGGTATGTATCATGTTTTGTACCAATGCTAGTTTTAAGGTATTGTGCATAGGACATTACATTAGTTGCCTGATAATAAAGATATTTTATGTATTTCATTTCTTTAACTTTAACAAAAAAGATAATAATGTTTGGGTTCATTTAGCAAAACTATCCGTTTATTTATTTTAAATTGACTAGTCTTTTAGATTTGGATTTCATTAAACGGGTGCTTAGTTTGTTTAGTTAGGACAAAGGAGAACGGGCACTTTAGTATGGGAAGTGTCCCATATATATAATATATCGTTTTAAAGCTCTTAATCGTAGTATCAAGGTTTGTTTAGACTTAAACCTAGATAACTCTGCAACGATTTTGACAGCACAGAATGTTCAAGTGTGTTTGACGTTTAAAATAACACTTGCACAGTCCAGGCTATCACAATCGCTGCAGACTTAATATCTTGGTCTAACTCATGGTAAATAATTTTATTTCATTGTAAAAGACAGTAAAAGGACAAATAAATAACTTATGGTATAATAATATACCCCGCCTGGTACTCTATTCCGAGATTCGCGTATGACCTAACTGACACGGGCCTACGTCATCATGCTGTTTACAGGTTCTCAAACTTTAAAATGTGGGAGAATTTTAACCAACGGTGAAAATTATTTTAACGGCATTAAGTTTAAGTTCTTCATGTAGAAACATAGTAAAATAAAACAAATCTAATGTATTAAATTAAACTTTATTTATCTATACAAGACAAACGTTTGAAAAACTAATTCACAGTTACACATTAATTACCAAGCTTACGACGTGAAAAGTTTGGAAAACACTGCGACTGCTGACACTGAGCGAGAAGGAAATAACAATTAACACGCGTTCGACAAGGATGACGGTCAGGGCATGAAGTTATCTAGATCCGAATTGTCAAATGTGACAGCGCTATTCTGTGTTGCCAGTAATGTAAACAGAATTACCCGAACGTCTGAAATTTCTGTCGTGAATCGGAAGATATTGCTAACGAATAATTAAAAATGACGTGTTATTGTAAAATTTAAGATAAAATACATATAAATGAAAATTATAAAGAAATATTTTAACTTGTTAACCATAGGTATAATGTACCCATGTAACATGTTATGTTGAAATAAAGTGGCAATGTTCTTGTGACGTAGGCCCGTGTCACTCTGGGAATAGAAGACCATGTTTTATTAGACCATGGTCTAACTCACTTTCATTTTGATAACATGATAACAAATAGCGTCGTCAGTAGGTATGTGTACCACAACAAAACAACCAAACAGCGGCAACATTAAATTAAAAACCGGCCAAGTGCGAGTCGGACTCGCGCACGAAGGATACCGTACCATTACGCAAAAAACGGCATAAAAAACACTTTTGTTGTATGGGAGCCCCACTTAAATATTTATTTCATTTTGTTTTTAGTTTTTGTTGTTATAGAGGCAACAGAAATTATACATCATCTGTGAAAATTTCAACTGTGGTGTGTGATGTGTGACAGACAGACGGACATTGGAGTCTTAGTAATAGGGTCCCGTGTTTACCCTTTGGGTACGTACGGAACCCTAAAAAGGATTTCAACTTTATCTGTATCTATACGTTTCTAGGTAGGTAATGTCTCTACCACTAGTCTATACAATCAAACTTCACACTAAAGGCTTCTTTCTACAGTCCTTGCAGCAAATGGTATGCGATTTTAGATAATAGCTGGCTAATGAGTAAGTAGGAGCAACGAATTCAATCGTTCCATCAAATGTATTGCAATTCGCATGCGATAATGCGATTATCAGTGACCTTTGGAGAGGCAATATGGACCTTTTCAAGGCTCGGAACCGGTATTGAAATACCTGTTAATATCGTTCCAAAACCGTATTATTTCGTTAATTAAAAACCGGTTAAATAATTGATCGAAGTTTGGCATAAAGCGGTTTCTTAATAGAACAGTTCTTTAACCGGTAACCGCAAACGGAAACGAAATTATTTTCGTTCCCGGGGAATGAACTAAACCGGTTTGAAAAATAAAACGGTTTCCGAGCCCTAGTCCTCTCGATTCTCCCTGTACAGGGCCTGTAAGTGTACCCGACCCGATGATAGATCAGGTAGCGAGCGCATCGTCAATCAGTATCGGTGCGGAGTGATAGACGATGGGCTGACTGTGGAAGGTCGAACAATTATCCCTATACAGTTAATAACGCTACTTGACACCGAGCCAATTCCAAACATTTCTTAAACTAAGTGCTAAAGCGAAATGGGACACTGAGGAACAATCAGAAACTAATATACCTAAAGGTCGATAGGTTTCAAAATTATATTGAATGTTTTCGTGACATGTACCTATTCATTTCAAAGATATAAATATTATAAATGATGGCAAGACTTGTCAATACAAATCGAGAAAGAACGACGGCATTGGGTAAATATGTAGACAGATCGTTGCCTATTGGCGGAATTGGAAAAAAATATTTAAAAAAATACAAAAAATATAGAATAAAAGTTTCACTTTAAAATATCATTTCTGTTCTGGCAACGTTGCGTGCCGTGTACGGAGCGTTTCGGCACCGGCAAAATATCCTCACCGACTATTTTTGACGGTCCGTGCATGGCACGCGACGGGTATGGTCGATGACGGAACGGGCTAGTGGGCATAGTCTCATTATCTCATACTTTTTAATACAAAGAATATTGTTTTGCCTGACACGTTCATAGCACGGTTATGGTATGATACGGTGTAGTGGGCAGAGACCTTTATTGAGCTTACCGTGGGTCTTGGTCAATTTGTGTAAGAGTGTCCCTATAATATTTATTTAAAATTTATTTTAAAAGAGTAATATTTTGTTTTGTCTCAATATTTTATTATTTATCCTGCAACTTAGTTTACACTATTTATGTAAGTAACTACGAAACCCTACACTGAGCATGACCCGACATGCTCTTGACCAATTTTATCTAATGGATTCAAGAAGTCAAGACGTTACAAAAATCAGGCACGATGCTGACTTGTTAAAATTTGTAAGTAGGCATACTATCAGTAGTTTTTTGGGGAACACAGGTGAAATAAGTATTATGAAATGCCACCTATTCCTTTCCCTTTTTCACGTGTGACATTAACACACTTATCAATCTCGGTACGTGACATGATAACAATTCTGTATGCTATGAGATCTCAAACACCTAGGTATAGGCGCTACATGTCAAAATTTCTAGTATTTCATATTTGCCAGAGACACGAACATAAAAAGACTGTTACTTATTCTTTATACAATGTCATGTAAAAATACTTTTGACAAAACCGTAGATCGTAAAGGACTACTACAATGGCTATCAAATCAAATAGTTTTATTGCATGTAAAAGCATACTTTTGACGTGATAACGTCTTATAAATCGATGAACACCGGTAGCATGCACGAAAAAGTGTCACGTTGTGGACGGATCTCCATGGTAACGTTGTGGACAAATCTCCATGGTAACGTTACGTAAAGTAATGGTAATGTTTTCTTATGACGTTATCACGCAAAATTATCGTCCGTAAACCGACTTACCAGACAACCATATTTTTGTTCCGCGAGTTTACCACAATCAGAGAAAGCGAGTGAATTGGCCATACTTAGCGCAAATTAGCGGGGGGGTAAGGGGTGAACGGTAATAACATCTAACCGACCCTACTGTCAACCATGGTATAATAATATACTCCGCCTGGTACTCCATTCCGAGATTCGCGTATGACCTAACTGACACGCGCCTACGTCATCATGCTGTTTACAGGTTCTCAAACTTTGAAATGTGGGAGAATTTTAACCAACGGTGAAAATTATTTTAACGGCATTAATTTTAAGTTATTCATGTAGAAACATAGTAAAATAAAACAAATCTAATGTATTAAATTAAACTTTATTTATCTATACAAGACAAACGTTTAAAAAACTAATTCACAGTTACACATTAATTACCAAGCTTACGACGTGAAAAGTTTGGAAAACACTGCGACTGCTGACACTGAGCGAGAAGGAAATAACAATTAACACGCGTTCGACAAGGATGACGGTCAGGGCATGAAGTTATCTAGATCCGAATTGTCAAATGTGCCCAGCGCTATCCTGTGTTGCCAGTAGTATAAACAGAATTACCCGAAAGTCTGAAATTTCTTTCGTGAATCGGAAGATATTGCTAACGAGTAATTAAAAATGACGTGTTATTGTAAAATTTAAGCTAAAATACATATAAATGAAAATTATAAAATTATAAAGAAATATTTTAACTTATTAACCATAGGTATAATGTACCCATGTAACATGTTATGTTGAAATAAAGTGGCAATGTTATTGTGACGTAATCGCGTGTCACTCTGGGAATGGAAGACCATGTTTTATTAGACCATGCTGTCAACCTCTCCTGCTCGCATCGGTGGTTCGTTATGAATAGCCGATGGCGATGGTTCGGTGCCCCCTGCGGCTGGCGGTATAACCATTCACCTCGCCAGGCAACTGGCCAGAAGAGGCTTCAGCGACCTTGAGGTTGAAATACCCTCTAAAATGTCTGGGGCGGAACGGAACGGGAAACGACCGCATCTAAAATCCCAAGAAAACCACCATGAGTAGAGCTAATGTAAAAGCGCAAATTGCGGGGATCTTTGTCTTTTACCCTCACTAAGACGTAATTAGACTACTAAGAATAAACTACGCAACCGCATTAATGATAGTCAGTCTTCATTATTGACTTGTATTTGGTACTATTATCGCGTTTTTGTAGTGAACGAAGTAGGTCAGTAACACTAGGTTGTGATGAAATTTCCCTAAATAAATTCCTATATAAAGATCATGCATCTTTATTTAAAATATCAGCCTTACGCAAACCATAGCTATGATGTACGTTAGACTTGTTTTCTTGGCTTTGATAGCAACCCTATGGGAGGTGAGTGACCTAAATATTTTGTTAACATAAAATACCTAAAGTTTAAACCCAATTGATTACGTACTAAGTTTTTGTCGATGAGTAAGTTGTTGAAAGAAACATTCGACGATAAAACCTTGCATCCAAAATAAATTACAACTGATTTCAAAATTTCAAAAGAAGGAAGTCAAGGAAGATTATCGTCTTCATTTCGTCGGGGTCTTCACCGATTTTCACCTTTCACCGATTTCGCGAAGACCCGACCGTCTCGGAAAATTATTTTTATGATTAAATAAAAGAATAAAAGTAAGTAGGTATATCTTCACAGTATAGGTCCCATTTCCATCAAATCAGATTCTGATGAGGGGTGCTGCAGAAATCAATCTTCAAATATTACGAGAGGCTACCCAGAATGGCGATCGTTGTTATAAAACGCCATACAAACTTAAACAATGTATGGAAAAAGTCACGTGAGTTTTCGTAACATCTGTCATCCCGATATACATTATTTATTTCGTTTGGCGTTTGTCGATGTACCTACAAGTAGGCCCCCACAGGTATTTCTATCGTATCTCGTGCGTTTACTCTCGGAAGAACTTCCAGCATTATAAAGTGTATAGTGTATAGTAAAGTTGCTTATTTTTTTCTTAAAAGGTACGTACTGCGCCGCGTCAGGCCCTGCGGTCTGCAGCCAGTGCCGCCGTGCGTCGTACCTCGCGTCGTCTGCTCCTCAAGATACGAGTGCGCACTGGAGAACATCATATCTAAACTGATACAGGCTTTAGTTGTCACCAATGTTGGAGGAGGCGGATCTGGTAGCGGATCTGGTGGGACCGGTGGTGGTAGCGAAGGAAATGGATCTGGCTCTCCGTCGGAATCGGTATTAGGTCTCGAAGTAGATGCGTTCGGACGGAGGCTGCTAGACTTGGAAGTGCTGCCTGAGAGCATTGGCGGATCTGGCAGCGGATCTGATAGCGGATCTGGTGGCGGATCTGGTGTGACCGGTGGTGGTAGCGCAGGAAATGGTGGATCTAGCTCGCCCTTAGAATCGCTATTAGGAGTCGATGTAAAAGCGATCGGACAGACGCTACTAGACTTACAAGTGCTGCCTGACAACATTGTCGGCTAATATAATGTTATGTTATTGCATTACAGGCATGTTGCTTTCATATAAAAAGGCATCATCTTCTGTGTTTTTCTTAATTCTCAGTACATATACCGGGTGTGGCCTGTAACATGAGCAAAAAATTAAACTGTAGGCTGTACTCCTCATACTGACCAACATTTGTTCAGCGACTTTTAAAAATAACTTGTGGTTTAATTTTTAATACACTTTAAAGTTTATTCTAAGACGCAATGTATTGCGAATTTTGTTATGTTTAAGGCGTGACAAGCAACGTCAATCACAATGATATGGCGTGGCGATGGCTTCCATTGAAGATAATATTTATTTTGTAAGAAAAATAGGGAGTCTAAATACTTCATAATTTTTAAAAGTTGTTGAACAAAAGTGTCACCGTTTGAGGAGTACAATCTATGTTTTAATTATTTGCTCGTGTTACAGGCCACACCCGGTATAAGCTTATTTCTGTAACTTCCGCTTGTATGAACCTAATAAATAACTACTTTCTGCTGCAAACTGTTTATTTGATGAGACTTCTCTTCTAACTCTACATCTGTTAGCTAGAGCTACACTTTTTTTAAGAACACAGGTAAAATATTGAGAAATGACATACTTTCCTCTTTTTCTCTTTAATTTATACACTTATCGGTCGCTCAATACGTGACTTGATAATAAATATCACTTGTATGGGTACTATAAGATCAAGCACCTAGGCCTAGGCTTTATCAAAATTGAACCTGCGTAATATTCTAGTATTTCGTATTTTCCATAGACACGTGCACAACAAATAAGACTGCTATTCTTCATACAATGGAGGGAGTCACCAACTTTGTGACGTCACTTGAACTTCATTTATAAACGAAACTTGTTTTGAATTTGTTTATTATAAAACTTATAATAGTTATAATGTTATATTCCATATTTTTAGGGTTTCGTACCCAAAGGGTAAAAACGGGACCCTATTACTAAGACTCCCGAGATCGTTGAAATTTTCACATAAAATATAATTATTATTTCATTATTTGAAATTGAACAAGAAGAAGAAATACATTTATTTAACATCTTAATTGAGTAAGTATAAAAAATAACACATAAGTACAACACAAATTAACTAAGCTACACCTAAACTAAAACTAAACGAGTGACGACACACACGCACACACGTCAAACACAGATTACAAATAATAATTGCTGTTTTCGTCAAAAACAAAATTGCTAAATGTGACCGTGTGACAAAGAAGAGAATAGGGGGTAAAAAATAATGATATTCACGTGACGTAATTTGTGGACTACCCCTTATTTTGGAACTCGGTATGAGTGACATTAACAGTCTTCATTATTCACTTGTCTAGTTGTCTCTGTTATTATTATCGGTTTTTGTAGTAAACCAAAATAGGTCACTAGTTTGTGATGCAATTTACCTAAATAAATGCCTATGTATAGAACATATTTCTTTATTAAAAGTGACAGCCTTACTCAGTGAGACATGGTGTACGTTAGACTTGCAAGTACGTTAAACATGTTTTCTTGGCTTTGATAGGTTGGGTTGGATTTGAGGTGAGTGCCCTTAAATATTAATTGACTTGAAGTTTTAAATCCTTGAAAGTGTGTTGATGTAGGTAAGCTGTCATAATCGTAATCTTATGAGATATGTAAATACATCTCTTCAGTCCACGTTCAAAAATATCTGCCTAATTCTTCTATGTATAGAGATGTAGGTATCGTTTTGCAAACCTACTTATTTGTTTGTTTACCTATTTCATAAGTAAGGTCAATGTGGCTAAATCCGTCATAGGCGCTATTCCGTCCACTAGAGTTTTTCTCGAACAACGAACAAAATTGATAATTTCATCGACAAAGCAGCGATTGCTTTTAGTTTCAGCAATCAAAAGCAGATGGTTTTTTTTCCTACGATTGAAAATCAAAGAAATATACGCTCGTGGACGGAATAGTCCCTATGACGGATTAGCCACATTGACCTTCCTTATGAAATAGGTAAACAAACAAATAAGTAGGTTTGCAAAAACATACCTACATCTCTATACATAGAAGAATTAGACTGGCAGATATTTTTGAACGTGAACTGAAGAGATGTATGTAAGTATATATGAGATGTTAAACGAAGAGATATAGGAAAACATTGGCAAATAGGTACCTACTTTTGTAAGTGTACCCTAATATGTATTTTCATCCGCAGGTATCAGAATGCGGGTACGTACGCCGCGTCAGAGGCCTCGTGGGCCGCTACCGCGCGTCATACACGCTTGAGAACATCATCTCTAAATTGATACACGCTTTAGAGGTCACCAATGTTGAGAGTGAGAGCGGAGAGTCTACTGAGGTTGAAGGTGCCGGTGGTGGAATTATTGGGGGTGTAGGAGGAGGTATAAAGAGAGATAAAGATATTTTATTGAGTTAATAAAGGTGCTTAAACTACTTACATAACTTACATTGTATTATGGTACAAAACCAAATGGCAAGTAAGTGTCATCTGACCCCCGTACTAGTGTGAACTGTATCACGGTGGGTCAGGATTCACCGTCCTTACATTTTATTTTCAACACAGGTACCAATCCATTTATTTTATGCTTAGCAATTATAATATTACATATTTGTATTACAAGATAATAGAAACGTAATATTTAACATGACGACAAGGTAAACAAAAGATGAATAGCAAAACAATTTCTTAACATCTGGACTGCGGCCGTTGCCGGGCCGTATTAGACGTAAACAAGTAGTATATGCAAAAACTTAAGATAATTTGTTTTTTAGAACTTTATATTTAAGTTACATTGATAATGTTTAAAGCACGCGTACCTATAATGTGTGTGTGTGTATGTATGTGTATGTGTGTGTGTGTGTACGTATGTATGTGTATGTGTGTGTGTGTGTGTGTGTATGTGTGTGTGCGTGTGTTACACTAAGTTTTTTAGTATTTTTTCGGTATTATCGTAATTAAGATTTTGTAAATAGCCTTGTAATGACTTTTTGAGTGTATGTAAATTTAGTGTTCGCAGTTTGATAACTTTGCTTATTTTATTGTATAACATGGGACCTATAATGTTAAAGAATTTTTTACAAAATTTAGTTTTGTGTGGTGGAATAGAGTAGACGAAGTCATCTCTCCTTCTAGAGGCAGAGAAGTCTGGAATATATTTATGCTGTTTTATAATTAGTTGTTTAATAAATAGTTGTCTTACCGTTAGTACTAAGGTGTCCTTATACAGGGTGGTGGTTGGATAACAAAATTTATTAAATGTTATAACCTTAAGCACTGCACGTTGAGCCCTTTCGAGTGTAAGTATAGAAGTTTTTGATGCTCCACCCCAAGCAGTAATGCAATAAGTTGTCACAGATTGACAAAGAGCATAATAGATAGATATTAAAAGTTTCTTATCGCACACATGTCTGAGATTTTTGAATATAAATATTAATTTTCTAATTTTATTCGCAAGACTAGAGATGTGTTCACGCCAACAGAGATTTTTATCAACTAAAACTCCTAGGTACCTAATAGATGACGTTTCGGAGATAGATTGGCATGAGCAATTAGCTTCCCCTCGACAACAATGTATTTTAATTGATACGTTCGTGCATAGCGACTGCTTATTGTTCTTAATACTAAATGTTAGATATTTCGTTTTAGTGTAGTTAAGTGTAAGTAGATTATGCGAGAGCCACTCATGTACCAGATTAAAACCATTTTGGGCTAACTTATTAACCTCCTCCCAAGAGTCACCACAGAATAAGATAGCAGTATCATCTGCAAATGATATTATTTCGGCATTACCAATATTAAGGCGACATAGTTCATCAATATAGATAAGAAACAAGGTTGGGCCTAGGACACTGCCTTGCGGCACCCCATATTCGATATTGTCCTCTTTGCTATATAAGTCTCCAACTCTTACTGACTGCTTCCTATTTTGTAGATAGTTACTAAAGAGATGCAGTGGCGTACCCCGTATGCCTATATTTTCCATTTTCTTAATAAGCAATGAGGCAGAAACTGTATCGAAAGCTTTTTTTATATCTAAAAATATTCCAATAGTTTTTTTATTATGGTCAAGTTTATCAACAATATAATTAGTTAGTTGTAGTACCGCATCTTCCGTAGATTTGGATACTCTAAAGCCGTGTTGATTTTTGCTAAGTAGATTGTTTGTTTCGAGGTAATTTTTTAATCTTTTATTTATAATTTTTTCTAACACTTTCGACAATGTAGGTAAAAGGGATATGGGCCTATAATTTGAGATACAGTTTCTGTCTCCAGACTTGTATATAGGGATCACCACAGATCGTTTAAGATTATCAGGAAATGTACCTGTTTTTAAGCATAGATTACATATAATAGTTATAGGCAGGGCTAGAATATCTGCGGCCAGACTTAAGAAATATGTAGATATGCCATCCCACCCTACGGTCGAACTTGTTTTTAGGCTTTTTATGGTGCATTTTACTTCTAGCTCATCTGTGTCTAACATCACCATAGAATTGACCGGGGATACGTTTGAGACCATCTTTTTTATACGCTGCGTTTCTGATAATCCAGTTTTATTTATGATGTCACGAGCTAAGTGTTTCCCTACACTTGTAAAATATTCATTTGCATAATCAAGTGAGTCTTGAGGAGTCGCTTTAAGTGTAAGGATATGATTTTGTGGATCAGAAGTATCACAATTAGATTTTAGGTTGCTTATATTCTTTATAAGTCTCCACTGTTCCTTTAAGTTGTTACGGTGTTTGTTTATTTGTGATCTTTGATACTCTCTTTTTAATTTTTTAAGAATATTGTTGCATGTATTCCGGTATCTTTTATAGGTAGTAGAAACTATAGAGTTATTAGGATCCCTCTTAAGTTTTTGGTGTAGCCTATCTCGATTTCTTAGACATCTTATTAATCCAGGAGTGATCCAAGGTTTTATGTTAGTTTTCCTTCTTGAGATTTTAACATAAGTCGTATATTTTTGTATAGTCCTATTAACTAGATATAAGAATGTATTAGTTATTTTATTTACATCGGGTTCGGCGAGCACACTAACCCAGTCTATCTGCTTTAGCTCAGAGATGACTGAGTGATAGTTAGTTTTCTTAAACGTACGTTGTTGGTATGACTTATGTGTCGTGAACTTAGATATAGCCAAAATGACTGAAGAGTGATCCGTGGTTGATGTATCACAAACGATTGTAATATTAGGAAGTACAGTTCTTATAATGCAGTGATCCAAACAGTTGTTACCACGTGTAGGAAGAGTATGTGAAGGAAGAAGTCCATGAGAAGCTAGCATATTTAGATAGTCCGCTGCTTTGGGGTCTAAGTTGTTATCTATTATATTTATATTTAAATCTCCTAGTAAAATTATATTTTTAAATTGTTTAAGGTTCGATAAGATGCTATCTAATGATGAAGTAAAATTGTCTGTATTCCTAAACGAGGGAGGTCTATAAATCGAAACAAATGCATATTCTACTCCAAGTGTTGAAACAAGGCAGTTTGCTTCTAAACATTCTAGAGGTTCAGAAGTTTTTAAGGGGATATCAGACTTAAAATAAACAACTATTCCATCATTTTGATTTATGTGTCGGTTACTTTTGACAGTATTATAGCCTTCCATGTTAGGTATGGAGGTATCCTCTGTAAGCCAACATTCTGTCAATACTATAATATCGAAAACCATTTCGAATCTTTTTATTAATACTTGCAAGTCATCAAAATTGCGATTAATGCTTCTGATATTCTGTGAAAGAATTTTTGTGTGTTCATTTAAATTTGCAAAAACACATTTACAGCATTCAGGAGAGTCCACTGCCACCGACTTGCCGATACTGACACTCGTGTCAATATCTTTCATTAAATCCTGTATATTAGCCATAGTCTATATATGTGTATATCGCGATTATACAAATTACAAAGATAGTCGGGGTACAGTCTTCTCTCATATACTGGAAATGGAAATTTTCAAACTTAGTGTAGTAAACGGAGAGTGTTATGTGTGAGTAATGTGTTCTGTGTATGCAATTGTTAAATAGGTTATTCTCTGTGAAGCGAATATTAGCATTATTTGTATATGGTATTATTAAGAATGTGTTAAGGACATTGTATGTACGCGTGCTTATGAACAAAGTAAACTTACAAGCTAGCATGGTAGATAGTCATTGAATTAAACCGTTTCCTTGAAGCTCCTCTATTTGCTTTGTTGTTTTTATCCAGATAGCTGACGATGCATCAGTTTTCTTAACAAAAACTCTGCCTTGTCCAGTCCAGCAGTGCTTGAAACCATGGTTTTTGCGCAGATCACGAGCGTAGTAGAATAGTTTTCGAGCTGCAGGTGTCAGAGACTCAGAAATGTATATCGGTTGCTTGTCTCCTTCGATATCAATGCAGTGTGTATTCAATTTGTCCTCTTGATGCGAACTATTATAGTCTTTCAACGCTTTAATTAGGGATTTGACTTGCTGCGTGGTCTGATATTCAGCCACAATCAATTTGTTTTGCCCACTTTTAATACGTTTAACTTGTCGGATATAATCTGGACTAAATGGAACTTGTAAAGCACTATGTACCTTTGACAGCAGATCAGTTAGGTTTTCGCCCTTTGCTTCCGGAATGTTTCTAATTTCCAGCGTTGTTGCGCGTTGTGTTCTTTGCAGTTCCTCTACTTGGTTTTCAAGTTGATCTATTTTGTTTAAGGCTTCGTTATGCTCTGCGGATATTTTCTCAACTTTTTCATGTAAATTTTCATATAATAAGGTTGTGCGCTCAAGAAGTTTTTCTATCTTTGAATTTGTTTGAATTATTTGGGCATTTTGAGAACGCAGTTCATCAATGGCTTCATTAAATTTTGAGTTTTGGGCTTCACGGTCCGCCTTCACACTAGCCACCATATCTTGAATTTCTGCCCTCAAGGATGTTATGTCTTCAGTGTCGTGCCGTTGTTTTCGTTTCCTCGTAGCCACAAAGTTTAATGTGTCCGGTTCCTTCGACAAATCTGGTTGTGACGCTGATCGGTCTCCATCAGGTGAATCAGGCATGTTTGATGCGATGATTTTAAATATACTACGCTTGGCCGCACGTGCACTGATAAACGGGCAACGGAATGCAAAAGATGAGTAGTGAAATTGCAATCTTATTTCTTAGTCGATATCGTGTAATTTTAAGCAAATGCTAATATATTTTAATGATTTTACAACTAGACACAGACTGCTCAGTACGAGTTTCGGACGAAGAATGATAGTATAGGAGGGATAGGAGGCGGTATTGGAGGAGGCGTAGGAGGGGGCATAGGCGGGGGAATTGGAGATGTTATCGGGGGTGGAGCCGGCGGAGAGTCCAGTGGTGGATCAGGTAGCGGATCTGATGGTGGATCCAATGGCGGATCTGATGGTGGATCCGATGTCGGTGGTGGTGGAACTGAGACCGGTGATGGTAAAGAAGGAACTGATGAATCCATTTCTCCTATTACGCTGGCATCGCTACTAGATATCGATATAACTGCGCTCAATGAGACGCTGCTTGACTTAGAAGTCCTGCCTGAGAGCATTGTCAGCGACGGCGATATATTAGAGTCATTGTTGACATTCAATATCATCGGCGAAACGAAATCCCACAGACTTCGCTGGTTCGGTCACCTATTAAGAATGGGAGAGGATCGGGCTGCCAAGAGGGCGTACCTGGGAAGACCGACTGGTAGCCGCCCGGTAGGTCGGCCCAGATACCGCTGGGGAGACAGTGTGGAAGCGGATCTGTGTCAGCTTCAAGCCGATAATTGGCAGGAAACGGCACAGAATCGGGAAAAGTGGCATGCTCTCGTTTCGGAGGCCAAGATCCTCTTTGGATCGCTGAGCCATATTAGTTAGTTAGTTGACATTGAATCTCGGTCCGCTCCTAGCTTCTTCCTCTTAGTCATCTAAATGTGCACTTGACCAGTCAGCAGGATAAGCCGCTAAGCGGGCCAAGCTATATTTTGCCTCCAAGGGCGTCACCAGGGGGTCCTCCCCCTAGATAATAACTCTCCCTTGCTCCTAATGTAACGTATGATATTTTAAGTACCCGACATGCATCGTTTAAAATAGGTGTACCGCCAAATTTTACACACCAAGTACTAGCTTCCGAGAACTGGACCCAAGATATATGTATCAAACCTTGGCGTGATAATTTTCGTCCCCAAAGTGCATAATAATAAAAAAAAATTATTTGTAAGCACCTCTGTCTACTACCAAAATGTAAGGGGACTTCGGTCAAAAACTGATTTATTTTACAATAACTTACTTCTATGTAATTGTGATATTATTGCACTTACCGAGACCTTTCTAACTAGCTCTGTCATGGACGCAGAATTATTTCCTCCTGGTTATGTCGTATTAAGGAAGGATCGCGCGGGGGATACCGGGTGGGGGGGTGTGCTGCTGGCGGTACCCAATCTTTATACTGCGCGCATAGTAACTGACGTTGATGGTATATCCGATTATATGGAATTATTAATAGTAAAATTAGAATATAAGGGAACTATGTTGTTATGTTGCGTTGTTTACTTACCACCGAACTATACGGACAACCAATATTTAAACGTTTTAAACTGTTTAGAAAATGCAATATGTAAATATTCAGATTTAGACGTGTTAATTTTAGGTGATTTTAATCTTAATTCATGTAGTGTGCAGGTACGCC
Source organism: Cydia splendana (assembly GCF_910591565.1). NCBI lineage: Eukaryota > Metazoa > Arthropoda > Insecta > Lepidoptera > Tortricidae > Cydia > Cydia splendana. The sequence continues at coordinate 20,313,658 of NC_085965.1, read as the reverse complement.
AACAATTTGAATGTTTTCTTGAGTTCTGTGAAATACATCAGCACAATACCATTCGCAATAATCAAGACGGGTTATTAGACTTGGTTCTAAGTGGTTTAGGGCAGGAGCGAGTGATAGTAGAGCTCGCTGAGGCGGCGCTCGTGCCGCCCGACAACTACCATCCGCCGCTACAGGTGAGTATAAAGTTGCCGCGGGCGCATGCCCATTCTCTCTTCGTTTGTAAGCAACCACCAACTGTCTCTCCTGTACCTGAATGGAACTTTCGCAAAGCAGACTTTAGTGCACTATATGAAAGCATAGCCAAAACCGATTGGACATCTGGGGGCCAATTCCAGAAGGCACATTTGACGTTTCGATGGAATATCCAGTTGACGCGGATAATTCGTCACTTGTCGAATTGCGTACACTTGCCATCTGTCAGTGAACTATATCCTCACTAGAGGTGGGGCGTTGTACTGAAATAGTTTTTGGGACAGGTTTTTCTTAATGGACGACTTTTTGTTTGTCGAGTATTTAAAAGCACGGACTTTAATTTTCAAAATATAACAAATATGAAGTTGCCAACACCTCGTACCTCCATTCTTACCTTTACTTTAAGTAAAATATTTTTTTGTTAACTGACAGTCGTACGGGTATCTGTTGGATCAAAAAATAATGGAAATAATTTTTACATTGTTAATATGTCATTTGATTAATGGCCTTGACTCAAAACGTCACGATACGTCGGATCCCTACTAATGAAAAGTCGATATTTGCATAAATAACCCTTATTTGTAAGACGCTTAAGTACGGTAAACACTTAAATTGCCTATTTGGGGTGGTACACGTAAAACTGGTATTTTCATAGAAACGTACTTTTGGTACGCATTTTGCCAACGTGTCCCAGCTCTAGTTAGGATCGCAATGGATCGCAAGTTGTTGCATTTGACAGCGTGCGATCGTAACTGTCAATGAAATCACATCATCACTAGACTTTTTTGTCGATGGGTATGGCCGCCATATTTGGATTTATGACATTCAAAAGGGGATCCTACGGCATAGAGTAAACTGCATTCTTATTTTTCTACAATATTTTGATTCTTCTACTGGACGCAAGATGGAGTTAGCATCTTGGCGTTATAAAAATAAACCGCAAGAACATGACATGCAGTTGCGTGTGGTTGCGTGGGTGTAGATCTATCATGAAAACGAACATGACTGTGACAATTGTCTATGATTAAAAAAATAATTGACAAATATCATAAAGCAATACATATACTCAAAAATGGCAAAAAGAAAACAGATTTATTATAAACATACTTACAAATGATATAGGTAAAAAGTTTGATTTGTAAACCAATGGTCGTGGGTCCTAACCCCGGCTATTATTAACAATGAACTTGTTGTAACTATCTTAACCGATTGCTTTTCGGTGAAGTAAAATATCACGAGGAAGACGGAGTAGCTACTATAAGGTATAATATATATTTTTCCCCTCTGGGTTAGATGTCAGGGAGAGATAGTGAAGAATGCCTGAAAATAAGCATTTATTGTGTTGTTAGACTAGTTTTCTTTTATAAAATTTTTAATTGTCACAACAGCAAGCTAAAAGCCCTAAGCCATGAGCCAGGGTATGTTAGGTGCAGGCTTAGGGGCTAATCTCGAGGAAACCGGAGCTTCGGCGACTAGCTGCCAACTTTCCCAACTCACTTTTACATCAGCTCCTTTGATTAATAAATTCAGGTAAAATTCGTAAGAACTAGTGCCTGTGCCATACTCTACATTGGACGCTATGCCTAATTAGTTGTTATTAATGTTGAATTTTCAATGGCATATAAGACACCGGTCGTATACCGACTTAGAAATTTGGATTTTCTCAGTTTGAATGAATAGCAAACTGGAGAGTTTTAGATTAATTTAAAACTTTACTTATTATTCATTTTAGGTATTTTGTGAAGAAAGGTCTTCACAGACATTGACAGAAAATCGGGAAACACCGGCCAGGTGCGTCAGACCACGCAAAATGGAGGATTCCATGCCTACTTATTTTACCATGTATATCCATATATCATTAAAATACCGTTTCTTCGCAGCACTACACTTCAGTCCTTTTATTAGAAAAGTAATATGTTTACTTGTTTAGGTACCTATATGTAAGTAATTTTGTTCTGTGAAACTTATTGTTTGTGTTACGAGACTTACGAGTAGGTAACTTTGGCACAATAAAGCCTAGATCTCAATAAGGCCTAGTTTACCCTCTGGGTTGGAAGGTCAGAAGGCAGTCGCTTTCGTAAAAACTGGTGCCTACGCCCATTATTGGAATTAGTTGTCAAGTAGACCCCAGGCTCTCTCTCATGAACCGTGGCAATTATGCCGGGATAACACAATAAAGAATATTTGGCTAAATAGTTAAATCCTTATTTGATTAGACTCGTGTATTTAACCTACTCGTATTTTGCCACCTAGAAGGCTCGAATTGGTTGTTATTTGTGGCTTTCCATAAAATAAGGGCACGTCTTTATGCTTCAAGTGCAATAAGGACGTTTTCATCTGAAATTCCAATAGAAATTGGACTAAATTGAACCAAAAGCCACATTTTTACAAGTTTTTATGTAGTTTCACTTTCACCTGTCCCGTTGTCTGTTTGTAACAATCAAACCTAAAGACCCAAGTAATCAAGTTTTCACAGATGTTCCGAATAAATATAGTTTTTTCAAAGGACTGTCTCATTTCAATCGTATACAGAGACAATCATAGGTACTATCTTTGTCTTACACATTACACTAGTACTAGCATCCAAAAGAAAAGGACGACTATAGTTTTCCCGGTTCTTACTGACTGATAAATTGGTTTGACCAACTATATAACATTGATGGATCAAGGCGGTTTGTTTACAGAGGGCTTGCGGCGAAACCCGAAAATCGAAATTTCGTTATCTGCCACTCTATCGCTCGGATATATGCAAGAGTGATAGAGAGGCAGTTAACAAAATTTAGAATTTCGTGTTTCACGGTAGGCCCATTGTTTGTGGTATTTTTTCCGCAAAGACGAAGTACGCACGATAAACGCCAAAAAGTTAGTATTTAAATGTTTATGATATTCATTTAAATCGTCGTTGGTGGTTCTTGCTTGTGTGAGTTATAATGTCACTGTCAGTGGCGAGAAACTCTCTTACTACGAACAAACGTATAGCAAAGATATTTGTCATAATTAGTTCAGCGGCGTGGCATTGGCGGCAGCACTGTTGAAATGCCAACTTGACATTATGCGTATACGAGCGGCAACCATTTTGAAATACAAAATTGACATAATTCGTGTGCAAATTTTGCAAAATAATAACAGTTTTCTAAAGTTGAGTTTGCTTCTCCTGAGTTTTGTGGTGATTTGAAACAGAAACCCGTACCTACTGTTGTAAAATGGTACAATGGCCGGCAAAAACCGATATTGTGAAATATGCGGTGTCTGAGAAATCACTCGAGGAGGATTCTTTGCCAAATTTCTCAAGGATGAACAGCGGTAAGTCTACAAGTTCCGAAATACAACTACCAGGGAACAAATCAAATTATTTTATTAAACATTTTGATTTATCAGCCGCGTAACAAGCTAAAGACCGACCGAGACGCCGGTTCGAATCCGGTCTCCGCCACTCCGTAATAGGAGGAACAAGCACGTATTGCTCGCCCTAAATGTTATTTATTTATTTATTTATTTAATAAAATACAGAGGTATTCTTCAAAATAGTCATAGCCCAGCAAAACTCAACAATGAGTTTGACTGTGGGGTCATCAGTCTCTAGTTATCAAAGTTGTTGGTCAAATACTTCCCAGGCATTCAAAGATGACGTCTATTTCAATTTATAAATTCCTAAAAATGTTATTTGCTACTTATGCGGTGAATTATTTGAACTTGCTATGTTTGCTACCTGTAAGTCTCTTCTAATAGTTAGGGCACAGGGTACTTATTAGACCGACACAACGCACGTTGTTTATCATCATCGAATCTCTATAATCTCCATTTCTTTTTCAAATATGACCTTTTATTACTATAAAAGCTTACGTGTTATTCAATTTCATATTTTAGTTATCTGAAAGTAGTCCTGCATGAACCCAAATGTCGCAATCACTTTAAAGCACATACTTACTACTACTATCTTCCTCTTATGTTTGCAATACTTATTTTAATTTGCATCATTTGTGTCCCTCAATATTATGTTTACAGTACACAATGAAAAGGAAGCCAAAACCACTTTGCTTACAGATGTATAACTTGGGTTAGATAAGCTAGACTGGAAAAGAAGATCTCGTTCATTTACCCATAGAAAAGTTGCAGAAGATTCGTCACGTTTGTGGCGATCATTTTGAACGGAGAGACTTTGGCAAGACAGAAAATAAGCTACATGTCGAGCCATGCTCAATTGCTCAGTGTAGAGTTTCGTAGTTACGATTCTGTCAAAATAGGCCAAACGGGGGATATTCGTAAGTATCATGTAGGTACATTATAAATTACAGGGAGTACCTATTTGCAGCGCTTTGTACGTCTTTTTACTAAGAAAAAGGAGATTTTAGCAATAACTCAAAAACGACTGGACCGATCATGTTTGCTATAAGTAGTTTTCATTGAAATTATTTATTAAGCTTTTGTTTCACGATTTTTGTCATACTTTTTGGACCCATGGTTCAAAAGTTACAGGGGTGGCACATATTTTTTTTCTTTTGGAGCGATTATTTCCGAAAAATTTACTATATCAAAAAAGGGTCTCCTTATTCGTTTTGAAAGACCTATCCAACGGTACCCCACGCTATTGGAACAAAAATTTTTTTTTATAGTTTTTAATTTATCGCTGCCGCAATGCATGATATATGTACCCATGCCAAATTGCAGCTTTCTAACACTAACGATCACGGAGCAAAGCCTCGGACAGACAGACATGGCGAAACTATAAGGGTTTCTAGGTGACTACAAAACCCTAAAAAGAGCCTATCCAAAGTTAAATCTTTCCGCACCTCCACTGTCGGAATACCAATTATTATGAGAATTTCCTCAACATGCTGCAAGTAGACGAGGTAACTTTCTATTAGCCATAATTAGTAATTAGCCTTAGTTGTAGCCCACAGGGCCACTTGCACCATTCACTAACCCGGGGTTAACTGATTCAACCTAGAGTAACCATGGTTACCAGTACAATTTGACACTAGGTTAATGGTTTAACCGGTTAACCCCGGGTTAGTGGTATGGTGCAAGTAGCACTAAGTGATTAGGTAAGTAATAAACATTTTATCGTAGGTAAGTTTAAAACAGTCCAGCACAGCAACAGATACATTTTAAATTATAAAGATGAAGTTATCCCTTCATCCAGCTAACCCCAAACAAACTTTGTACCAAGACCTAATATTATAATTTAAAAAACCGGCCAAGTGCAAGTCGGACTCGCGCACGAAGGGTTCCGTGCCCATATGCAAAAAACGGCAAAAAAATCACGTTTGTTATATGAGAGCCCCACTAAATATTTATTTTATTTTGTTTTTAGTAAGTATTCCTTGTTATAGCGGCAACAGAAATACATCATCTTTGAAAATTTCAACTGTCTAGCTATCACGGTTCATGAGTTACAGCCTGGTGATAGACAGACAGACAGACGGACGGACAGCGGAGTCTTAGTAATATTAGGGTCCCGCTTTTAACCTTTGGGTACGGAACCCTAAAACATGTATAAACGGCATACACTACCTACCTTCTAAGGAGGAGGAATTTTACTGAGTACCTAATATAGGTACTGTAAACAATTTGTCATATAATTGGGTGTTTGTGAGGTTGGATCATAATGACATCTAACTAATGTCATTCAAATATCGTACTTTTCCGTACATGTATTGGTGCGGGCAAGACGCACGATGACTACATTTAACAATGAATGCATGATGATGATTAAAATAAATTATTATTCTGATTTCAGTGTATGTTCGAATTGGCCTGTTTTTGTGCACATCACGGTTATTCCAGTCCAGAGTAGGTACTTACAGCTATTTCATTATTTTTCATTACTTATTAGTATTACCTACCTATTTTTTGATGGAAACAATGTCCATCTAACAAGAAACTTCAATCAATAGGTACTAAGTATGCTATGCTATGAGAGATTGAATTGAAGGTACTTATTTCAATTTCAACAACAGTATTCTTATGACATTATTCATAAACGCTTTTGTCATTTTGTCATTTGTGTTTGTTAGAAAGGGACAAATTTAACAAAGGTAGATGCTAAGTTTTATGAATAAGTGGTTTAATATATAAGTCAGTACGTCTTTCCCATAAGGGCACACGGGGCTCGTGCCCAGGGCCCCCATCCTCAGGGAGCCCCGAAAGACAGACAGTAACAGTAGGTATATTTGATTACCCATAAAAAATAGATCATCTCATCATCATCAGTCGTTCCCTCAATGCTGAGGATCGTGACATCATGTCCTAATGTTAAAAATATTAAAATAATTTTTCACCAGAATTTTAAATTTCAGGTGCAAACCTTTACATGCCAGACCATCGACATCGAACAGTGTAGGTAAATGGTAATTATGCTAGTTATCTTTAAAAGTATTTTCACACAGACTTCAGAGGGCCTACCGCGAACCACGTTCGACGTGTTGCCTCTCTGTCGCACTTGTAAATTCGTACGTATGTGCGACAGAGAAGTAACACGGCGAACGTGTTTCGCGAGAGGCCCTCAGTTTACCCACGTTTCTCTTCGAATTGGTTAGTCCGAATTGTGATCGTTTTCAGGGTTCCGTCCGTAGCCAAAATGGCAAAAATGAAACCGTTATAGTTTCGTCATGTCCGTCGGTCAGTCCGCCCGTCCGTCCGTCCGTAGATCACAGCCATTTTACTCAAGAACTATAAGATATAAGGATATTAAAATAAACATAGGCTTTTCTATATAAGTTATATAGGAGGCAAACGAGGACACGAATCACCTGTAAATAAGCGATTACCGTCGCACATGGAAAGTCCATGAAGATCTTTTTTTTTTCTGGATAAATTGCCGCTCCCAACCGCGTTATTGCGGTGCACGGCGTATGGAGTTATACCTAATAGTACTTAATCTAAAAATGTTAAATTAAGGTAGAAGTACTAGTGCTCGACGCTGCACTAGTATTCGACATGGGCACTTTATGTCAAAGTGACAAGGATTAAATTTGAATACAGAAAAATCTTCGCTGTTCAAATTTAACCTATATTACTTTGACATAAAGTGCCCATGTCGAATACTAGTGCAGCGTCAAGCACTAGTACTTCTACCTTATTTCTTTTACAATAATTTAAATTTCAGCTGCAAACCAGATTCAGATCAGATCTTCACATGCCAGAGTACCTCTGTCAACATCAAACAGTGAAAATGGTAATTATGCTAGTTTTGCTTTTAGGTAAAAGTATTTTAGTTTTCACACAGATCTCAAGTAGTTTGTCCACGTTTCTCTTAATGGACGTTAATTAAGTGGTGTTGATGTACTTACTTTACGCTTCGGTACGTAGTTTAAAATACACTCCATGGGTAGGTAAATAAATAAATAATAAATATTAGGGGACATCTTACACAGATCAACCTAGCCCAAAACTAAGCAAAGCTTGTACTATGGGTGCTAGGCGACGATATACATTACATACTTATACAGATAAATACATACTTATATACATAGAAAACACCCATGACTCAGGAACAAATATTTGTGTTCATCATACAATGCCCTTACCGGGATCCGATCGGTTTCACAGGCAGGGTCACTATACTTACTAGGCCAGACCGGTCGTCGTCGTATGAAACTAAAATTGTTTTTTTCTTGAGAAATATCAACATAAGCACATCATTCGATAGGTCTTCGAAATTACTATTAAGCAAGTTAAGGTTTAAGCCACATTTTTGTTAAGCTCGAGTAGGTACCTACTGATGATGGGATCCATGAGTAATCGAGGGAACTCCTCAAATCTTTAATTAAAGGCATACAACAAATCAAGCATTTACATTGAAAAAAGTGACAATTGATGAAGTAGAACTGATGATGGCTGTGGCGTCTAGGTTCTGTTGTATTACAAGGTGATAAATAAAACTCAGTTGGTCAGTCAGGTGTGCTCCGCGACCCGCCTGTACGCCATGACAGTTGACAACAGAATGTCGACTTGCAGGTAGTTCGCATTGCACTTTTATTGTATAAACGTCACATCTCTTCCTTTTTATAATGATTTATTTATTTTATTTTATGCGTTAGCCATGCAACAATAGTTCAGTCATCTCACATCTGTTTATCTTATAACTGCTAGGTTAATTTATATTCTAATTCCGACATACTACCACCGGTTCGGAAAACAGCGTTAACCTCAGACCCGAGAAGAACCGGCGGAAGAAACTCGGCGAGGTGTGGATATATTCATTTCTCAACAGTTCAACAATAAACATTTTTTAACAATATAACCTTGGAATATTTACACTATTCCTAGTATCTCTCTCAGTTGCTTAGCGGTCAGCTGGAAGAGATCCTTTAAAGGGATGAGTTCGCCTTTGTACACATTTATTCTATTCTCTTATTGTTATGTACTTGTTTAGCGTAATAAAGTTTAATACAATTATGGTTTTACTTTTACAATATCAGTCTCTCTCCTTCTCCTTTTTTCAGTTTTGAATTTTGAGTCTGCTTTCTTTTATTCAAATTGATAATAACTCGAGGTTTAAATATCTTAGGAGTTTAACCTTAATTGATACATATTTTCTTTGGATGCTTACACTTTTCTAGGTATTTTCATTAGCGTTCAAGCTTCACACACACGTTTCACACAATTAATACTTATTTCGTGAATTTCCAATAAAATTGTAACATACAGGTCGCTTTCCAATAACATCTCGTACATGTACATTATTTATTGGCAACAACTGATTTCCTCAGTTTTACTTGGCTGTTTGATAGGTAATATAGTATAATATATAGATATAATGCAATTTATAATATACGTAAATGGTCCAATGTTAAGTAAGGTAAAAAGTCATACCAAATATCACAACCTATTTAGTTTTACTTGTGTACTGGTATGTTATTTACGCAAACCATGATCTATACAAATAGATTTCTATTACTCGGGTAAAATGATGTAGGTACCTACATATTTGACCGTTATTATTATAAATTGCATTGGATACATTATTTTATTACCGTTTTTTAATTATAATACTTGCTGAATACAGTATTGACCTCAATTATATTCAAGTATGGTATATCGACTGTACTGTTAATCTAGCAACTTAATGTTACTTATACAATGAATGATATTATTTATGTTATGAAAACAACTTTAATCCCTGCTTACAATTGGAAGTTGATTTTAGCCTTGACTATAGTCTACAGTAGCACAGTACAAGAACAGTAGTGAATCTTCATAGAAATGAGCCGCTGCCGGCTTGAATGTGTGCGTGCGCGCCGGGCGCCCTGTACGCACGCGCTGCCACGCACACATTAGCATAATATACGGGGGAATACGGTGGCGGCAGTGTGGGCTGTACCGCGACTGTGATCGCGCGCATTCGAGTACGCTGCCCGCCCGCTCGCATTTGTCTGCTCTGACAGTAGGCCTTAATTTTTTTGATCATGACTTCGAACAGAGACAATAGTATAAGTAAGGTACGAGATTCAAAAGCTTGATTATATCACTATTGTATACAATACTTTTTCTACGAATCAACAAAAATAATACTTTAAACTAGTAGAATCATACAAACGAACCAAACCAAAAGTATACAGTTAATTGTAAGATACGCGAGCAACCGCGATACCATCATACTGGTACGCGCCTCGGCCGCCGCGCCCGGCGCGTTAGTCAACGACACCTTCTCGTAACTCATGAGGCCCTGGTACTTGCTCCGCGCTAAATTAAATTTTTAGACAGTTGTTTTCTCGATTTTTGCCACCGTAGCCTATGGAGACTAATAAGCAACACTAAGTGGTTTTCGTAGTCTATGGATGTTGCTATATTAAGGGTGTCACATGCGCGTTTCTGACTTATGAACCAATTGTTTCTACTATACAAACTAAAATTAATAATTAATTTGAGCTATGGTTTTATTTCGTCCTCTTGACCGCGGCGAGCTGTGATTGGTCAATTTCATTATAGTTGACTAAACTGTATCGAAATGAATATTATAGTTGAGTTGGGAGCTCATACATTAAAAATACCCATTTGCAGTTTGGTATAAGAAATGTTAATTAAAAAATTACAGTCGACGAGTAGAAAAAAAAATTTTAGTGTCTCAATAACGACTCCTCAAACCCGGACTTGTCATTCTTCATAATACCTACTTGCCCATGCTTCCCTAAAACCTTTTTACTAAAGTTATACGTAAGGATGAGAATTTACTTTACTTTAACCGCTAACAATAAAGCGTTCCGAACATGCAGAAACCGGAGGATTTTTTTTCTGTATTGAATTTATAATTTTTTTAATAAATGCCATTTCCTAATGTAAATATTTAAAAAGCGTTTTATTTATACTTAATTTATGAATTGATAGAACATTTCATTATATTATAATAAATAGAAACGTAGTGCTACTCATAATACGCAAATAATATTTAACTAAAAATAAAAGTGACAACCCTAAGCGCCAACGCAAGAGTAGGCAAATAACTTGCCGAGCGGCCTTAGATTCACTACTGTTCTTAGTGTACTGTGACAGTAGCCCTTGACTACAATATACACAGCCTTAATTTGACCATGGTTACAGTCACATTAATTTTTTTTTTATAGACATTTTGCTTCCCTTAGGTTCAATTACTTACAGATATATTATAGAGCAAAACTAGCACCTGTGTATGTTCATTTTGATGGTGGCATATATTGTTTAACTCTAATTATGTATATTTTACAAGGAACCAATGGAATTTCATTACCATGAACACGGTTTCACCGAGTACATTGTTCGAAGATTTACTTTATTATTATTCCGTTGCTTTAATAAAACCCTAGGCCATTTTGGGTTTAAGTTCATACTTGGTACTTAGTACCTGTACGATAATTAAACAACGACTTAAGTAAATAACTCTTTTATAATATATATGTACTCTTGCAAATATAGAGGCTCGATCTGCAAACTCAATTTACAAGGTTTGTTTGATTTTGTTAGTTTCAACCTCAACTAGGCAAACTGCAATTTGGTGCAATCAAGATCACGTCTGGTCCTTACGTTTTTATACGTACACAGTATAAATTTCCCACTAACGTATCTGGGTAACTGTCCGATATTGACGCCATCACTTGGCCGTCCATTTTACGGATTTGGTTACTATGTTCGTATGTGTATGTTTTCACTATTAGGAACAAGTCATATATAAAGTAGCGCAGTGGGAGTGCAAGGTTTCACGCATCGTCACTGATTGGTACTTTGTATTTTTTTCAGCATTTACTTTAGATACCTACACAATGTGTGGCATTGTGACGGACCCAGCGTCTATTTATTTACCTTAAATTGACCTTTGACCTGATTGTAAATTTATAGAATTACTATTGTGTTCTTTTTGCACTAAAATTAGTTGATTGGCTTTAGGTAATTTATTTATTTTTGGACTTTAATTTAGTCGGCCCGTCGACTTTTATCGGTACTCATTTAGTCCTAGTGCAGCTTTGCATTTTGAATTGGCCTTTGTAGGCACATTTATCACATGCCGGCACATTTTATCTTTTAGGGGGAAGGCGGCGCCATTATCGCAATCCTGTCTACCTGTTTGTTATGTTTGCCCAAAAACTCTTTCAGTTGCCTCCTAACATTTTATCAAATTTGTTCCCATAATCACTTGTTTATTGTAACTGAAACCCCTATATTCAATATTTTCCTTTAGATGGGCGGAGGCTCAATTTTCCGCATTGAAATCACATTTAGAATCATTAGGAATAGATTAGATTAGAAATTTCCAAAGTACAATTCTTGTTGCATCAGTCGAAACACGAATCGTTCATACAAACTCTGTTTTTGCGAAAAGTATTCTTATAATTTGTCGACAGCAACATTAAAAATGTCCATTACGCTAGCTTCTGAAACGTGCGTACTTGGAAGAGTGCTCGCAGATAGCAGGCACACGACACTCAGGCACATTCTAAAGCGGACAATTAAGACATCATTGTAATTAAATACTATCCGTAAGTAAGCACGGAACATGTGCGTTAGGTAAGTACCTTCTAACTACCGAGTTTCTGTACTTGAGGAGTTATCGAAGTAACCTAACGTGTAACAAACAGAACAGGTAGACACATATACATAGGATTGGACCCCAAGACATACATTAAAGTTCAACGAGTCTTTGTGACAATAACCTGAGTTTCACTCCTTAACGTTAATTATAGTCACATATTACTAACAATTTAAATTTTATGGAATTTTTCCTGAGCTATATTTATTTTTAATTCTGAAGAACTTATCATTTGCACTACATGGGCCGATATCCCATGCAGCACTCGCGGAGTTTTCACTCCAATGGTATTTCCTTATTCGGACTTAGGTTCCACTCACGGAGTCTTCACTCCAATTGTAGGTATTTATTTATACGGAACTCGTATCTTGCATAAACTATACATTAATACCATTGTCTTTTCAGCCTATGAAACTCGACTTCTCTAGTTTTCATATTTATAGGCAAGGTTGTGTCAATGTCTAGTTAATTATTTTAAATGCACCATAGTCGGCATCAGCAACCCCGCCCCACCACCATAACCGCGGTACTTGCATTTGAAAACTCGTTTAAATAATTAAATAAAGAACTTATTTAAGGAGGACAAGGTAAGCATTTCATGAGTTTCCAAATGTAATCGATCACCGCGCAATCATTGCTGGCGCGGCAGAATTATTAAGCATAGCCATACCTTCCCAAAGCCCACGGTCCTACCAGCTGTAGTAGGTACTTTCTAAGTTCGGTGGAAGAATTTTTTACATTTATTCGGAAAATGGTTTTTTTTTATTATAATTATTTTCAACAAAATCTGTTTACTGCACACATGTACGACTCTAGATTCTTCAGACTCTCAAGACTCTTAGACCCTTTAGCCTTCTTTAGACTATTTAAACTCTTACAATCTTTAGACTCTAACTTAGATTATGTAGTCTCCTTAGACTCTTTAGACTATTTAGACTATTAAGACTATTTAGACTCTTTACTTTTTAGACTATTTAGACTCTTTACTCTTTAATCTCTTGAGACTCTTTAGACTCTTTAGACTATTTAGACTCTTTAAACGCTTTAGACTATTTAGACTCTTTAGACTCTTTAGACTCTTTAGACTCTTTAGACTCTTTAGACTCTTTAGACTCTTTAGACTCTTTAGACTCTTTAGACTCTTTAGACTCTTTAGACTCTTTAGACTCTTTAGACTCTTTAGACTCTTTAGACTCTTTAGACTCTTTAGACTCTTTAGACTCTTTAGACTCTTTAGACTCTTTAGACTCTTTAGACTATTTAGACTCTAGACTCTTTAGACTCTTTAGACTCTTTAGACTCTTTAGACTCTTTAGACTCTTTAGACTCTTTAGACTCTTTAGACTCTTTAGACTCTTTAGACTCTTTAGACTCTTTAGACTCTTTAGACTCTTTAGACTCTTTAGACTCTTCAGACTCTTTAGACTCTAGACTATTTAGACTCTTTAAACGCTTTAGTCTCTTTAGGCTCTTTAGACTATTTACTCTTTAGACTCTTTCGACTCTTTAGACTCTTTAGACTCTTTAGACTTTTTAGACTCTTTACTCTTTAGACTTTTCAGACTCTTTAGGTTTAAACTCTTAAGACTTTAGGTTCTTTAATTTAACTTTTTTTTTTTTTTTTTTTTTTTCCTTATACATATATTATGTGATGTGAAAAGCAGTATGGGTCACATGGTAGCAAAATTATTTTCACTTTGGGCGTTAACACTTGAATCCCTCACTACGCTCAGTATTCCATTTTAATACCTCGCTTCGTTCAGGATTCAATGTTCGCCGTCGCCGTAACCATGACATTTTGCTCCTTAGCGACACAACCTAATGTTTAATTGAAGCAGAGTTGCATCTGTTTTGCTTCGTTCCATTTTAAACAAAACAAAATCAACCCTGAATCCTACACTATAGATTCAAATTTCAATAACAAATTTCAGACTTTTTCCTTGTATGGCTGGGCCCCAGGAGGGTGAGTGCAATATTAACACAACAACATTTACAACCATAAAAGTATTCCATTTTTGGAGAATAAAGTACTCATATTACGCTTAAGCTTTACGACAAATTTCACCGACAGTATCAGTTTGTTTATTTATTTTTCCTTTTGCATTATAGAAACAAGACCCAGATAATATTATGCTGATTTGGTTAAATAATTTAAATGCATATCTAACTAGCACACGTAAGCTAAGTAGCACCATGTTGTATAGCAGATGATCTGTTGATTTTTATTGAGTCTGACGCTAAATAAAGCGTACACTTATTATTTATTTAGGTAGATAACTTCTGGTTAAAAGTGCTAACCCTATTATGTGAACTATTATTAAGCATTTGTCGTTAATTAGATACATTTGTGAGCTAATAATAAACTACAGCGCACCCAGATATTGTTTCAACAACCGTTAACGCAGACAGCACCACGTTGGTATACTTAGTTACCTGTAGTAAATTACCGGTGAACAGACATATTCAGCACTACACAGCAATATGCGCGACAGTTTATTTATTATACGTATAACTTAATTATAGTTTTACACGCTTCCTTAAATACACAGTCGCTATAAAAGTTTTATTCCTTTTTTTTTAATAACTTATTTTACTGTATTTGGCTTAATTTCTGTTCACCGACCCGTTTTTTGGAAAGGTAAAAGCATTAAATAGTATTTAAACTGAATAAGACGTTGAAATGTGCCCTATAGTAATAATATTAGCGTAAAAATAGTTCTTTTCTCGATCAAAATATAGTTTAAATACCAGAAGTGTACCTTATAAAGATGTTTATGTGCTCAGAGCTATAAATTAAGTCCACAATGGGTCCATCATACCTGTGCTATTTGGGTCATTCGTCTCCCTCCCTTTTATTGAAAAAATAATTTCAAACTGATAACTTTTTGTCGGTTATTTAGCAACTCCATCGATTTTTTTGTTTTTTCTTACGTTCTTTATCCTCGTCGCCATTGTGGCGTCTAGGTTCTGTTGTATTACAAGGTGATAAATAAAACTCAGTTGGTCAGTCAGGTGTGCTCCGCGACCCGCCTGTACGCCATGACAGTTGACAACAGAATGTCGACTTGCAGGTAGTTCGCATTGCACTTTTATTGTATAAACGTCACAATGGCCAAGAACGGAACTCTTCAACGACGCATAGCTCACGTTTTTAAGCCACATTTATGTCAAGCTCGAGTTCTGAACATGGGATCCATGAGGAATCGAGAGAACTCCTCAAATTTTAAAGGCATACGTACAGAGATTTATGTATTTTAATCAGAAAATCAAGCATTTACATTAAAAACTGTCACATTTGATGAAGTGGAACTGCTGATGATTATCAGAACAGAACTCTTGAACGACGCATAGTACACATTTGGCGATTTCGATTTTGTGGGTTAGGTTAGGTAGGATAAAACTGTGACCCTTAGAGAAACGAAATCATCATTATCATCATCATCATCTTCCTCGCGTTGTCCCGGAATTTTGCCACGGCTCATGGGAGCCTGGGGTCCGCTTGGCAACGAATCCCAAGAATTGGCGTAGGCACTAGTTTTTACGAAAGCGACTGCCATTTGATCTTCCAACTCAGAGGATAAACGAGGCCTTATTGGGATTAGTTCGGATTCCTCACGATTTTTTCCTTCACCTAAAAGCGACTGGTAAACATCAAATGATATTTCGTACATAAGTTCCGAAAAACTCATTGGTAGGTACGAGCCGAGTTTGAACCCGCGAACCTTCGGATTGCAAGTCGCACGCTCTTACCGCTAGGCCACTAGCGCTTCTTAGAGAAACGAAATGCTACTACGAGTATAAAAGTGGGTAAGGTTAATATTAGGTTAGGTAAGAACTGCGACCCTTACAGAAACGAAATGCTACTAGGTAAAGGTGACGAAGTGGATTACTATATATGGTGATCACTGTGATCAGTTAAATGCCAGCCAATAAATTACATATATAAAAAAAAAATTATAGGACATTTTTACACAAATTGAATAAGCCCCACGGTAAGCTCAAGAAAGCTTGTGTTAATTGTGGGTACTCAGACAACGATATAAATAATATATAAATACTTAAATACATAGAAAACAACCATGACTCAGGAACAAATATCTGTATCATCATACAAATAAATGCCCTTACCAGGATTCGAACCCGGGACCATCGGCTTCATATGCAGGGTCACTACCCACTAGGCCAGACCAGTCGTCATTCATTTATGGCATTTCAGACTGTTTTGACAAGTCGGTTTTTTCTATTAAATATTTTTGGCATAGGTACATTTATCTCAACTTAGTAGGTTATTCAGTGGAAGTTTTATCAAAACCGGTTTATCAATAACGTTCTAATGTACGTGTACGTATTAGTATGATAATCTCGCTTATTGATAGGTACGAACTACGAGTGTGGTATCATTGGAAACGGGGCAAAACATCTTAAAGTTCATACCCCATGCAAGTTTCATCGAAACCGGTTAAATGTGTGCGTCCGCTTAAGGATTTATACGGAGATGGTCTTCGCATGCTCTTTAATAGTTTACTTGAGGATTCTTTACCTACTAGGTATTCGGTAGTATGCGAGATTTGCTCTCACGCGGACGCCGATATGCATGTCTTCAAGCAGGTCATTAGTATCAGCTATTACTAGGTAAAACATAGATCGGTATAAAACAGATAAGAAGTTCAAAGTAAGGTATTTAAACGGTCTAAGTCTTACCTGCTTGGTTAACAGCTAACTACGACTGACAAATAAAAATAAGTGAAGGTACTAACTATTAATGTTTTATGTTGGTACCTATGTTTGTAATTTATTTTTAAAATTTTAACGTGTGAAATGTTCCAGCACAAACTTCAGCTACTGCATCTACGAGTACAGGCCAAGCTTGTCTGAAATCTGGAATAAGCATTCGACTGGATAAAGGTAAGCGTAGAATTGAGAAAAAAAAAATGTTATTGGCTCAATTAATGCTATTGCCTATTGAGCATGCGACTTGTCCACCGAATAAGAAATGGTTATGGTTCAAAACCATACATTAGACCAGACAAGTAGAGTCCGTATAAGTGAAGCCTGCAGTGAAGTATGTAATTTAAGTACAAAGGTATTTAATTTATAGGACTTGACCGATTATAAGGTTATTTACTATAAGGGCCAGGTGTTCAAAATGATCTTAACGCGACTTTTATTGTTAAGAGAATAAGTGCGTATCAAGATGGTATCAAGGTAATTTTGAACACCTCGTCCGCTTAGCAACATCTGCTGCTGACTGTAGGAGTATCAAAAAAACTCTACCTATGTTGACGAGCTCTTATTTATTACTAACTTACATTCCATGCTTGATACGTTCACGACAGCACGGTCATGGTATGATACTGCATGGATGGGTAGAGCATTTACGTATTTTTAGTCACTCGCGCGACGGGTTTCCGAAAGCTTCATCATCATCATAACCATCATATCAGCCGAAAGACGTCCACTGATGGCCAAAGAACTCCCTCAACGATCTCCACAGCGGCCGGTCACGCGCCGACCCCATACAACTCCATCTTGTAGAGGGCCTTCCCACGCTGCGTCTTCCGGTCCGTGGTTTTTAGAGCTTATAGGTCTCCATTTTTAAGTAGGTAGGTACTAATACTACTAATAAAGAGGTGAGCAGCTAGTATGATACTGCATGGATGGGTAGAGCATTTACGTATTTTTAGTCACTCGCGCGACGGGTTTCCGAAAGCTTCATCATCATCATAACCATCATATCAGCCGAAAGACGTCCACTGATGGCCAAAGAACTCCCTCAACGATCTCCACAGCGGCCGGTCACGCGCCGACCCCATACAACTCCATCTTGTAGAGGGCCTTCCCACGCTGCGTCTTCCGGTCCGTGGTTTTTAGAGCTTATAGGTCTCCATTTTTAAGTAGGTAGGTACTAATACTACTAATAAAGAGGTGAGCAGCTAGTACCTCTATAATTATGCGGATTATTTGATTTCAGCGGCAATACCAGCTAAACGCCCCCGCTTTGCTGACAAACAACCTGGCGGATCTATAGGGATACTCTAGTTCAGCGGTCGGCAACAAGCGGCCCTCTCACTCGCGGCCCGCGAGCCCCCCTGGCTATTTTGTATGTAATATTGTCAAACAACAATGTCTGATTAAAGTCACACATATTAACAAAAGTGCGGCCCGCGTCAACTTCCTTAACTACTATGTGGCCCTTGGCTGCTAAAAGGTTGCCGACCGCTGATCTAGTTCTTGCTTCTGATAATCGAAAAACGCAGCGAGCAAATCAAAAGACTAGGTAAGTGAATATGGTATTGTTACTCGTATTAAAATAAAATTTGTTTATCTCTCAGCAGTTTGAAACATTCATTCCAAAGTTATTGGTTAATATTTACGCACAGTATATTATTATCTCATCTTCGTTTTAAAGGATGTATACGGCGGAATAGTACCAAATAATACTTTTTAATCTCTGCCTGCATACATACCATTGCTTAAAACAAGCCTAATTTCATCCACTTGGTAAAAGGTTCTCATACATCTTTTAATTTTTCCGCGGATGTACTTTATGTTTGCATTGTACGAATGCATTTAAGAGACCAAAGATTTCTACGGAGTTTCATTTAAATTAATTTTACTTGTTACAGATTACAATACAACGAAGAAAGAATTGCTGAAGAAGCTCATGAAAGTGAAATCGAGTTTACTTTATTAAGAGTCTGCCTAATAGGTAGCTTAGGACTTTAACCAGATAAATTGTTTTTAAATCCATCTTTGAAACATGGTATCAAAGAGAATTTTAAATAGAGAGTTACTGTCATGGTAAATTATGTAGCTACAGTACCTACATTTACTGCCATCTTTCGACAGAAGATTAAACCTGTTAGAACGCCATTTGACTTTGATCATTATTCTTTCACTGATATCACAGAATAAGTAATAGTATTTGATATGTGTAAACTTGTTAAATATTAATATTAACACCATCTACTCGAGAGTAGGCCAAAGGTATGGTGTAATCTTTTCGAGCGATGGCGCCATAACCTTTGGCCTACAGTCGAGTAGATGGCGTTAATTTCAATATTTAACAAATTTACACATATCAGTGAAATAATAAAAGGGCTCATTTAGTCGATGCGACAACTCGCATGCCAGTTCCATTACATTGCGGTTTTCGATCGGGCGGTTGAATTGGACTTAACCAACAGTCCGCAATGTAGCTAAAATCGCATATACGCTTCGCGCGCCGTCTTAATCAGCCTTATGGATCAAAGTCAAATGGCGTTCTAACAGTTTTAATTTTCTGTCGAAAGATATTGGCAGTAAATTTACAGTGGCTACATAATTTACTTTGACAATCCGCCTCTATACACTCTATTTTCATTGATGGTATCAATATGTAACTATGTTTGTACGGGTCAAATCTTGCAAGTTAAATTTGACCCACTTCCCGACTTCCAATGAAGCTGGAAATTTGTATACATAAGTAAGGCGAGACGCGAGACAGGAGGTGGCCATAGGAACTCTGTGATAAAACAACGAAACCTAATTGTGTTTGGGGTTTATAGAATTGTCTCGATGAGTACTCGTATTAGTTGCCCGTGGAATAAAAGTACAGTCAGCGATAAAAGCTTGTACCAAAAATATTTTTTTTGCCATAAACTTATTATTTTGGTTAAAGTTAGATCTATGGGTTCGTTTTGGTAGGGTCTTAACTGAATGAGTTTTATTTTATGCGTATTAACTTGGAGATTGTGATTCTGTAGCCATTCTGCGTCAGGGGTTAATGAGGATCAGCTCATAGCGTAATAATTAATACACACACTATCACACACAGCCCACAGCTGATACGGCTTAAAGTATATAATAGACCTAGGTATATATAATTTCGACTGTTGAGTTGAGTGTGTGACGGTAATTCAGTTAGTTCCTACTTCCTTTTTACAGTTATATTTGTGTTTACCTTATCCTATTTAAATATATTAATTCTAAGATTAGTTTTTGAAAAATCTTTAGACAAACATGTTAGATTTTGTAACGAGTACAGTGTATCCGTTTGTAAATTCTACCAGAATATATTTTGTACAGTTCAGTGTTTAAAAACAAAGGTACAGCATATTTGTACATTCAGTATTCAAATTGTGCAATAAGAACAAATATGTATATATATATATACATATATATATACCATATATTAAGTCTGGCTATTAATTCAGCTATTCATAGTCTCACGTTCATACTGCATGTTTGGTACCTGGACGACGGCACCATCAGCGGAGACTCACATATAATACGGTTCTGGCAGACTTATCCCTCTTCTTCAGTCGGTCCCTCAATACTGAGGATCGTGACATCATATCCTTCTGTTGAAGACCAGGCTCCTCCATAGGGTTCTGTTCTCCGCCAAGCGCATGGCCTCGTGCAGTTTTAATAGCATAGGTGCCGTAATTTGAGCAAACCATCTAGTAGGAGGAGGGCCCTGAGGTGTCGTGCCTTCAACTTTTCCCGTTATTATTACTCTTTCCAGGCTATCCGGAGAGCGACGTGACTTATCCCTAGTTATACAGAAATTTAGCGCCATTGACCTGAAACTTGACTTCGACAAATGTGAATTGTACATTTCCGAAAACGTAGAACCCTCTTTAGCAGCCCAGGTACTTCAAAGTTTTTCGAGTTTAGATCAGATTCAGAACGTTTAGTCAAAATTAGTAGCCATTCGGCCTTATTTATTTTAAAATGTTGTTGTTGGTTCCCAAATTTACGTACTTGCTCCGTTGCTGCGCTATCTGGAAAGTCGCTAGTTTAGTCCAACCTATCGATAGTCTCCTTAAGTCACAACTGGAATCGATTTTGAATGTCCATTTTAATGAACCGGCTTGGACCCAAGATTCTTTGCCCATTAGGTTTGGCGGTTTAGGAACACGCAAAATATCGAGTATTGCTCTGCCGGCATTCTTGTCCTCAATCCATAGCACGTCTGATCTCGCAGGTAAAATCCTTAAAATAACAAACTGCGAGGTCGCGTGCTTGGATGAGGCCAAGAAAGCCTGGCTAGCTAAACTGCCAGATGTGCCACCTAGACCCGAGAGGCAATAAGGGCCTGGGACAACTTAGCCCCCACTGCCGTTCTAAAATCCCCAATTGACACTTCGTCGGGAAGGGACCACGCAAGGCTCCTAGCTGTGACCAGAGTCTGGACAATGACCCTTTCGATTTCCAACTTCTGAACTCTACGCTGAAGCTATGGGCCTGACTGTTCGGCAGTTATTTTTGCACAGTATCGTTTTGCTTACACACAAATCGTCTACACTCATGACTTGTTACGTCTCGCTTCTCAAAAACCGAATCTTTAACCTACCTGTTCCAGAAGTCTTCTCCGCCTTCGGTAAACGATTTGGGGACCACCTTAAGGCTTTCAACCTACAGTGCCATGCTAAAGCATTGTTATCTCAAATCAAAGACAGATCAGTTATTGAGGCCAAAAAGCTTACATACACTCTTCTTCAATCACTTAACTACGTGGAAACAGCTAGAAGCTATACTAAGTAATATTTTATAATGTACGCAAATATTTAAGTGTCATTTTTAGTAATTTTGTAACTTGCATGCTATACCTATTAAGTAACTAAATTCAGATACTGCATGTACAAATCTAAAGGCCCCTGTACGCAATGGGCCAGCGCCGGCCAGTCCAAGGGACGCAGCCATGCGGTAGAATGAGATAGCAATATCACTTGCTCCCTTTAACGCATAAATGCGGCCCCCAGAATGGCCCACGCTGGCCCATTGTGTACCCCTGTATAGTTGAATCATCGAGAGCGTGGAATTGCATATGTAGTAGTATTGTTTGTTTACAGGCATTCTATATTTGAATTTTCTATTTTCTTGTACTATCAGCATACAACCACTACAAATGCAATTCCATCTTCTCGATAATTCAACTATACACAATGGGCCAGCGTGGGTTATTCTGGGCCCCTTAGGCCATTTAAGGCCCCTGCCTTAAATGGTTCCCCGCGATACAGAGGGGCTACCGCGAAAACCGTAATTCGCAAATTGCGGGGATTTTTCTCTTTTACTCCATTAAAGGTGTAATTAGAGTGACAGAGAAAAATGCCCGCAATTTGCGAACTTCGATTTTCGCGGTTATAGCCCAGGTCTCACCTAGTGCGGCGGCCCCTGGTAAATATGTATACCATAGTTTATTGGTAAATACATTATTTTATTTTACTAATTTTATGGCTGCACGCCTATCCATCACCCAACAACGGCACTTTCATCGAGCCAAACACTCAGAATTGCTATCGGACTCCGGGTCGGGGCCAATGTATGTGTGGACCACAGCTGTGCCTCTAGTGGGGCCCCTGTTGATCGCCTTGGCCACCACGGACTCGCCTGCTCCTCGGGCGCCGGCCGCCTATCCCGTCATGCCGCGCTCAACGACATCCTGAGGAGAGCGCTCGTCAGCGCCGACGTCCCTGCGGCTCTGGAGCCCCAGATCGCAAGGGACGACGGCAAACGCCCCGACGGGATGTCGTTGATCCCCTGGCGGATGGGCCGGGCGCTGGTGTACGACGCCACCTGCGCAGATACGCTGGCGGTGTCCTACATTTTAGCCACCAGCAAACAGGCCGGGGCGGCGGCTGACGTCCGAGAACTCTTCAAGGCGAATAAATATAGTTCTCTCGGCGCATACTACGAATATGTAGCCTTTGGCGTCGAGACACTAGGTCCATGGGGTAGGGGGGCTCGGGGACTCCACAAGGTGCTCAGTAAATTCCTAAGGGAGGCCACAGGTGATCCTCGCGCAGGCAGCTTTCTCGCGCAAAGATTGGCCATAGCAATCCAGCGCGGGAACGCTGCCTGCGTGATGGGTACCCTACCAAGGGCGCAAAATTTTTAGCTTCAGTTATCTTAATTGTAGTTAATTTTAGTTTTATATTCATTTTAGAACACTTATTATTTATAATAAATGAGTTTTTGTATATACCAAGGATCAATTTAAGAAATTAATAAAGTTTGTAATAAACTCACAGGTGTTTTATTTTCTAAGATAAAAAATTGAATGAGTTTACGGTTTTTATCGGTTTAGGAAGTCACTATTATCGATTTTTCACAGCACTACTTTCTATCATGTCGGTTATTATCGTTTCGAGAACTCACTATTATCGATTTTTCACAGCACTGCTTTCTATAAACCATAGATAAATATATAGATAATATATTTCTTTATCTGTGCTATAAACAATTTTCTTTATGTTGGTATGAATAGATGCTCATCAGTCATACATCAGTCAAGTCCTGTCAAAACCAACCGTTTGACAAAAACGTACTATGGAGTTCCTTCTCTTAGAACGTAGTGATTATATGCTCTTTGGTCACTGTACCATCACCTGCGTACTCAACCTTCACGTTATATTTTTTATTTTTTTAAATATTAACGCTGTCATAGTAACGAAAATAATAAACACGTCAATCGAAGTAAAGAATTTAATATCCAAGAAAAAAATGCTGAATATGTAAAGCATCAATTTATTATAGAATTAAAATGATATACCAATTATACGGGTTACATCTTAAAAAAGATGATTATCTTGGAAAGGATACACAGGTGAACAAAGTTAAGGTAAAATAGGTAAGTACATAATTCACTCGGCTTGCCTGGCCCACGCATGCTGCACCTACCACGACCACAGCCCGTAGAAACGTGGGGGCCCGTAGAGGCAACGCGTGCTAGGCCCCTGGCGTGGCGGCCTAGCACGCGTTGCCTCTATGAGGAGCTGTCAAAGCGCCTTAAGGCCTGCGCAAACCGGCGGAGCGCAGCGCAGATCACTTTAAAATAAAATTATCAATGTATTTTCTTCCCTATTTCAATTACCTTCAGGTATACATTTAAATGCTTTGAGACCGACTTCGGAGCATCACGGAGGATTGTTACTCCGTGGCATCGAGGAGCACGTTAGAGGATACCACGGCGGTAGGCGCCGGCATGCCGCGGCATCCCCCGGCATGCGCCGAGGCCTCCCGCGGCGTGCGCCGGAGTAGCGCCGGGACGACGGGGGAGAACTCGTGCACACTAGTCACTAATCCCTTGTGATAGAGTACACGCGGCGGCATGCCGCGGCATTTCCCGGCCTGCGCCAAAGTGCTCTCTGGTGCGCCGGCCGCCAGCGCTTGGGCTGTGCGCGCTCGCGATATCGCGGGGGATTTCACCTCGCCGGTGTGCGCTGCGCGGCGTAAATCCTCCTCGGTGATCTGCGCTGCGCTCCGCCGGTTTGCGCTGGCCTTTATACCTATATGATTCTGGTAATGCTCTAGGTAATGGGACGAACATCCACTTTGGTGGACACGTTCAGAAAAAGGAGAATATTATACAATGAGCTTTATTTCCATATGACCCAAGACTCTTTCGAAGATTTCAGAAACCAATATCCAGCAAGCACCGTCTGGCTTTCCGCTTGGAAGATATGGAAATACAATGCACGTACCTACATATATAAATATGTGTAATCATGTGCCGAAGCATATTAAGTTATTAAGAGGAAAGGGGATGACCGGTTCTCCATACAAACGTAGTCCCCATTTTCCTCTCTGGATATTTATATTATGGAATATAGGTAGTTAGCCATCAACAAACTGTAGTGCCCAATGCATTTTGCTACATTGTACAAATTTAGATTTCAGCTTGTCAGGTTTTGGCATTATTTTCTTCCATCAATCCCACGTTCTTCAGTGTTCATGTGTACAGATTTTTTCAGTTTCAGGAACGCGTGAAAATCGAAAGTTTAAATAAAAGAGAAGAAATTTCCGATGGCTGTGGGAATGTAACAAAATTTTAAAGTAGCGATTTAAGATAATCAATCATCTACAAACACGTTTTCGGCCACAGCGAATACGTTCACCACTAAGAATGTCGGTGGTGCACTCTCAAAGTAAAAAAAATGAGTAAGTAAATATTAACTATTAAGCTCATTACACGAATTGTCTAACAGTTACAAAAAATAAACTACATACTTATTGGGAAAAATATTTTGTTTGTCGATAATAGGTAGTTGAAATTTACTAAGCACTGTAAGTTTAGGGTTCCGTAGCAATAATGGCAAAAACGGAACACTAACAGTTTCGTCATGCATCTGTCTGTCTGTCCATATGTCACAGCAATTTTACTCAAAACTATAAGATAATGAAGGTAAGGTCACTGTGGGCAAGTCCGTCTACAAGGCAAGCCCGGCAACATCAAAGAGATACCTAATCACTACGTTTTAAGAGACGGGACTTCCATACTAGCGACTGGAATCAGTTTTTGTCAGTCTGTGTGTGAGTTTGGTTCTCCAACCATACCAACATGTACGACAAAGAACTGTCAAAGAACAATAGTACCAACATAACAGAGTCCAGGGCTCGGAACCGGTATTGATATACCGGTTAATATCGTTCATAAACCGTTATATTATTTCGTTCATTAATAAACCGGTTAATTGATGGAACGCGAACTTTAAAATTTAGTTCTCTCTTCTAACCGGTTAGTTGAGAGAACCAAATGTTTTCGTTCTCGAGGAACGATATAATACCGGTTAATCTCAGCCGTCTACAATATTAATACATTATCCGGCTACCCGCTCTAAGTACTCGATCTCGATGTTGACTTGACGGTGCTGCTTGCTGACTGAATTGTTTATTTTTAGGGTTCCGTACCCAAAGGGTAAAACTATTACTAAGACTTCGCTGTCCGTCCGTCCGTCCGTCTGTCTGTCACCAGGCTGTATCTCACGAACCGTGATAGCTAGACAGTTGAAATTTTCACAGATGATGTATTTCTGTTGCCGCTATAACAACAAATACTAAAAACAGAATAAAATAAAGATTTAAATGGGGCTCCCATACAACAAACGTGATTTTTGACCAAAGTTAAGCAACGTCGGGCGTGGTCAGTACTTGGATGGGTGACCGTTTTTTTTGCATTTTTTTCCGTTTTTTTTTGCATTATGGTACGGAACCATTGGTGCGCGAGTCCGACTCGCACTTGCCCGGTTTTTCTTATTTATACTTTTTGGGCGTGTGAGTTTTGACTGTTGGTGTTGGTGGTGTTTTGTTACATTTAAAATGGATTCACAAAGTTGTAAATATATTCCGGACAGTCAACCATTTTTCAATGAAGAAGAGACCGATAATTTCGATTCTGACAACTGTAAGTAAAATAAGTGGGTACACATTTTTTTGATAATCCTAGTCTGAAAGGATATAACGCTCTGAATTGTATTAGCAGCTTCTCCTCCTCTCCTCCTTGCATTTTGTATGCAAATTAAAAAGAATATTAAATGTTGGTGGACGTAATTAAGCAAACAATGCTGACACGCTGGCGTGCAAATTATTTATTGTCTATAGATATTCATTTTGAATTTTGTTAATCCTTTTTAACCGAGTTCCAAATCCCAAAGGAGGAGGTTATCAATTCGATTGTATGTTTTTTTTTTATGTTTGTTACTCCATATCTCCGTCATTAGTGTCATTACTTAATTACTGGACCGATTTTGAAAATTCTTTTATGATTGTACGTATATGCATACAGATTGGTCCCGTTTTTGTCAAAACCCAGTTCTGATGATGGGATCCATGAGGAATCGAGGGAACTCCTCAAATCTTAAGGGCATACATATAGTGATTTTTGGGTTTTTATCAACAAATTAAGCATATACATCCAAAAAAGTGACATTTGATGAAGTGGAACTGCTGATGATGATCAGAACGGAACTCTTCAACGACGCATAGTTCACGTTTGGCGATTTGTCGTCTTCGTTATGTTTGTTAAGCAAGTTAAGTTTTTAAGCCACATTTTTGTCAAGCTCGAGTTCTGATGACGGGATCCATGAGGAATCGAGGGAACTCCTCAAATCTTAAAGGCATGCGTATAGAGATTTTTGTATTTACATCAGAAAATCAAGCATTTTCATTAAAAACTGTCGCATTTGATGAAGTGGAACTGCTGATGATGACTAGAACAGAACTCTTTAACGACGCATAGTTCACGTTTGGTGATTTCGAATTTCGATTTTGACTTGGACTGCGACCCGGACGCGAAACCAGAACCGGACTCATACCCGGATCCGGTTCGGACCTGGACCCGGACCTGGACTCGGACCCGGATTCGGACCCGGACTCGGACCCCGGACTCGGACCCGGACTCGGACCCGGACACGGACCCGGAACCGGATTCGGACCCGAGCTCGGAACCGGACTCGGACCCGGACTCGGACCCGAACTCGGACCCGGACTCGGACTCGGACCCGGACTCGGACCCGGACTCGGACCCGGACTCGGACTCGGAACCGAACTCGGACCCGGACTCGGACCCGGACACGAACCCGGACTTGGAACCGAACTCGGACCCGGATTCGGAACCGGACTTGAACCCGGACTTGGACTCGGACTCGGACCCGGACCCGGCCTCGGACCCGGCCTCGGACTCGGACTCGGACCCGGACTCGGACCCGGACTCGGACTCGGACCCGGACTCGGACCCGGACCTTGACCCGGATAACCACTATGATACCTTAGGAAAATCTATTAGAAATGTGCAGTCCAGCGGGAGTCGGACTTAATTACTTCGTTTTTGATCCGACCCTACGGGTTTTTCACTCACGTTTCACATAAAAAATACATTGTTAAAAATTGTGTAATGTTACATTTCTAATGTACGAACGGAACCCTTGCAACGCGAGTCTGACTCGCACTTGGCCGGTTTTTTTTTAAATTTTCAAGCAGATGGGCTAATTGATGGTGGCAAATATGAAACTGATTAGTTTTCTTGTATAAATAAATAATTGGTTGATTTTAATCAATAATAAAAATAATTAATAATACCTTCTTCTATAATCATTCTAAAGCTGCTATAAAAAAAATTATTAAATAAAATTATAAAATAAAACATCTGAAACTATTATTTATTAACAAACAGGAAAAACATGTAACAAACATACACTAATTAATTAATAAGTAGAAAAGTAATAAAAAAACAATAAACAAAAAACACATATTTCGGCGCACACGGCGTACTGCAGGACGCAAAAGGATTCCTACGCAGCGATACGCTTCGCTTTTTCGAGGAAAGCACTGATATTCTGCCGGTTACAAATAATAATACTCATTTTATCTTGCTGCGACGTTTTCAATTTAACCGGTTTATTTCGTTCCTCAAGAGAGCGTAATTGGTGTAAACCGTTATTTCAAAAGAACAGTTCTTTAACCGGTAACCGCAAACGGAAACGAAATCCATTTCGTTCCCGGGCAAATGAACGAAACCGGTTTGAGCGTTGAGAACGGTTTCCGAGCCCTGTAACAGACTTAAATAGTGTAGTATGCTACATGCTTGCGTATTTTATCGATATCGATAAATTGGGGAGGGTTGAAACATAGGCCTGGTTAGGCATAGGTTAGAATCGATCACTGCGCACGACGGCCTTTCAGTCCTGCTTGTGACCAGTTAGAACTGTTTGACGGGATGACGAATAGGAACAGATTTGCCGTGTGACCAATAGCTACAAAACTATGATGTGACTTAATGACTGACGCTGACGCTTTTGTGATGATGCTGATGATGTGACTTTTTTTTGAGAACTCAATTTACTTGTGAAGAATTGAAACAAATAATTTCGCTTTTGGCGGTGTGACAGGTTATAACAAAATTTTGGTGTGACGAGTTGATGCCTGAATCCTTTTCGCATGGTGTTAGGTACTTTATTAAATTTTGATCTCAGTAAATTAAAAGAAACGATTGAAATTCAGTTTAAATGACTATTGATCCTTTATTTCGGAAATCAAAAAAATAATTACCTACGTGTAATTATTTGCCAAAAAAGGTTTACCACCCCATTTTCGTAGTATATGGCCTATATGGGCGACTTGCCTTTGTATTAGAAAAATGGTGTTTATTTCTAATCTACACCCCATATTAACAAGTTTAAAGTACACTTTTCATTGTCTTGATTCGTTCCTTTTAGGAATTTGACTACGAACATAATATACGCACCC
Organism: Cydia splendana; assembly: GCF_910591565.1. Lineage (NCBI taxonomy): Eukaryota > Metazoa > Arthropoda > Insecta > Lepidoptera > Tortricidae > Cydia > Cydia splendana. Next base: position 20,284,458 of record NC_085965.1, on the reverse strand, counting down.
ATAGATTGGCTGATATCATTACTAGACGGACTTCCCTTAAACTGCACGGGAAGTCCGTCTACTCGCCAAATTAAAAAAAAACTATTGTTTTTGCTTAATTTGTGTTTGAAATGATCTGTCACTAAAGCTAAACTATTAATCGAACGAGCGAGCGAAGCGAAGTACTTACATTCGACTTTGAACACGCGGCTGGCTAGGGGTACGTCCTGGCATTTCGATGTTTTTAAGCTGAATGGCAGAAGATAGTTTGATACTCAATAACTTAAGTAAATTTGTTCTAATTTAAATGAAATTAGGTAAACGTGTAGTCGAGGGCATTATATTTTAGTCATTAAATTATGAGCAGGCCCGATCAAGGGGTTATTGAGCTAGAAGAGCTTAGAAGGCCAAAAAGCTGTTTGTAAGAGGCCTTGCTATTCTGGTCATTTTAATTGTAAGAAACATGGTCGAGTTTAGTATCAAATGAAAGTGCTTGGTTTACACTTTTATAATATCGTTTTTAAATTTACCATTTTGGAATAATTAGCAAGATAAAAATAAAATAAACATAAGTATTTGACATTTGACAGGAAATGTTTCAGGTTAGCACAGATACAGTTTATTTTTATCTCTATGGTGGTGACTTAAGTCCAGGGGAGGGACAGCCGTATACAAAGCCCTTTATTCGAAAAAATAGCGCCATCTATATTACTAAACGCTAAACTTTTTTTTGTTAATATGGCTTCACTTTATTTCGTCAGAACGTCTTAAAAGTCTTGTATCCAGGGCATGAAACAAACAAATAAACATCTGATAGAACAGATTATTTATCGCGTTGCCATACTTGCCATGGAGGCAATTGTCACAAAAAAACAACTTTGTCGAATAAAACTCAAAATATTATAACACCGTATTTATAGTCTGTACTACGACATAATTCATATAAATAAAAATACTTTCAGTTTTACAATGTTAAAAGAAACAAAGTTTTCATACGCCATCACAGTTGCTGAGAACTTTATTATCAGAAAATTCAGAAAAAATCAGGGCGGGTAGATTCACACAACCTGTGCTGCGTTCAATTGTGTTTCGTGGTCAATTGTGTGTTATTCCAGCCGTGTATGATAGGTATTTTATTTACATCAACAGTCAAGTTAAAAGTACCTGTTTTCGTGTATTAATAAATATCCTGAAGCCTTTCTTCAAAGTCGAAGTTTTTTACGTTCGCAACATAGGTCCTTAGACGCTATTTATGCCCCTTCACCCCTGATATTGACGTTGATGTTTCTGGTTAAGAATTACAGATGGCGCTTCAAAATTGATGCAAAAAAGTTCCACGAGAAGGTCTCTTTGTCCTATACAGGGTGTCCCTAGCCATTGGACAAAGCCGAAATGTACATATGCATCAGGGTATATAGAACCAGTATACAAAGTATCATAACAATCGGTGTAGCGGTTACGAATAAATTAACAAATTACAATTTTTTTACTTTAGAGCAACCTCTGTGTTAATAGCTCCTGAGGTAATAAATAGTATAAAACCTTCTTGGACCGTTTTGATTATCTTTTTTATTTATGACATTAATAAGATTCTGACTTTTGACAAATGTCATCATTGTCGCACATTTTCAAAAAAAATGCCAAAAGCACTGCCAATGATTAATAACAATTAACACGCGTTCGACAAGGATGACGGTCAGGGCATGAAGTTATCTAGATCCGAATTGTCAAATGTGACAGCGCTATCCTGTTTTGCCAGTAATGTAAACAGAATTACCCGAACGTCTGAAATTTCTTTCGTGAATCGGAAGATATTGCTAACGAATAATTAAAATTGACGTGTTATTGTAAAATTTAAGATAAAATACATTATAAATGAAAATTATAAAATTATGGGCATTTCTCAGGAGGGCCATTTTTACGTGTCCGGGGCAATAAATGATTGAATTTACTGTTCAATAAATCTGAATTAATTTTGACATGATCTTCAGCCTATATTCTGTCTGGGACACTATCAAATTATTTATTTATTATTTATATAATACAAGAAAAAAAAATTCAAATGCCAAAAATGATGTTCGGTGGGAGTGTCCCGCACCCAGATTTTATGAAACAAAAAATTATTACTCAAGATGGGGCATTAGATCGGAGTTATTATGGGTATTCACGCATAAGGTATTAGTTAACTTATCATATTCTTTATATCACAATAATGTGTTTGCTCAACTCATTGAATAAAACCAAATTTACGATGTGTCCCGGGCTAGTGCCTGATTTCGGTGTAATTTGCAAAACATGTCGGTACTCCTTCAAAGTTGTAAGCCAGGAACTCAGTGTCTCAACCATAGTATGCTTTAGTTGTGCCTTAACCGTTGAATAGAGTAGAGGTACAGTCACAGTATAATAAAGTGATTTTTTAAAGGTTTCACCGTCCTTCGGTGGGTTTGGTTCTATGTTTTTTTGAGATCGGTGGTGCAATTTACTCCGAAAGTTTTAGTGCATTTATCATTATGCAAGTGATTAAGAAATCCTCAAAAGTACGTAAATCCATCATTATTACATCTCCTCTGTATCACTCATGCTATTTCTGTAATTACTAAAAAGCGATTAATTTTGACATCACTGGTGTTGATTTCCTTGGATTCGGTGGATTTTTTGACCACCGATATCAAAAAAGTGATCACTGAATTCAAATCCTGCTTTGTAAACTAGTTTGTTGTACTAATTTATCACACCTAAAAAGTGCAAGATACGTTGTATAAATGTAAAATTATGTTTGTAAGTAAATTAAGTCATAATAGGTACAAATAATCACTAGTTTACTATGAGGAGTTTTTTAAACCAGACGTGTGTTGAAACTTGTAGACCCAATGTTTCTTTCTCTGTCTTGATATTCTCTTCAAACCAATGAAGTAAATTATGTTAATTGTCCTCTGTATCACCTGAGGCCCTACACCTCGATACCTTTAAACGTGTCAGCCATGTTAAATGAATGCAGTCAATTAGATCCCACTTCTTTTACAATATCTTGTGTATGTAAGTACTATGCAAGGTGCACCCAAGGGACAGGATGTTCAGAACAAGGGATTAAAAATAAAGTGGCTTTCTAATGTCGAGATCGCTTCAAAGGCACTGAGCCTACCTTACTGATCGATATTTCTAAAGGATAGCCATAGACACAAATTGAACATAGTAAATGTTTTAACAATCGTCAATGTCTTATGTCTTTATGTCTAAATATAGGAGTTACAAATTAGCTCAAGTGTTTGAGGGTCCTGGAGATCTCCAGAACCCTCAAATAATTAACAGGTAATTAGATCTTCAAGTATTAGTCGACCACTTCAAATAGTTTTAAATTGATGGAGTTCACGCTTTAAAACTCTGTTATTCAAAAATACTTATATTTAATTACACAAACGGGTCTACCGCGATATAATTTCATTGTTTTTACCTTTAATTCCGACGTTTCAGCTGAGTTGCACCAGCTGTGGTCACGGAAAGACTGACGTCCCAACAAATGTCAACGGAAATATTAATAAAACACCACTAAACTACCCGAAATTAGTTTATAAAAATGTTCGGGGTAGACAAAGAAATTGCAGCTACCCGTTAAAGTTTAATGTTTATTGTCCACGGCATGACACGCAACACTCACAGTATCCGTACACTGGTCCGAAGATATATCCGCTGGTTTCAACATTTGAATCACTGGTCCCCAAGTAGACGATCATTTGTACCCGTCCTCACGATTGAAATTTTTAGGGTGTTTTTTAATTTCAATCGCCTCTCTCACGATCCGCGGATAATAGTGTCGCTCGTTAAATATGTGTACAAAACGCGAGAGTTTAAAGTGTTATATTTCAAAAATACTTGTTTTCCGTATTGCATCACATTGCTTTATAAGTGCATTAAATATTTTTTGAGCATTGAAAACCACTCAAAAGTTTCTTGTTTATCGGGTGTAGGTAACATAAGTGTCTTTTTGATGCGTGTGCGGTCGGATTGTGTGAAACAAACATCTTCTCCTTTATGGCACTTATGTGCGAATTTGTGGTCGACATGTCTGAAACTCGTTCCAGGACCATACATCGCCCATCACCCTATTATATGAGGACAGTCAAATAGTGTGGGATATATTCTAGAGATGTTGTTTTACAAGCCGTAATTAGGTTATTTTAAAATCTTGGGTCTATATCTATTAAATTTATGTAAGCTTTCGAGATCATTAGCCTTGTTACATCGCTTATTATCAAATAAGAATGAAAAATATGATTAAAATGTAATATGATGGAGATATAAAATTGAAATGTGATTTTTGTGTATGCATTATTGAATTCGGTGACGCCAATTGATTTCAGTGCCTGCACATGATTTCGGTGTTTTTTAAATCTCAAATATCTTAAAAACTATAAGGTTCTAATGGAGGCCTCCACTACCAATATTTTTTATATTAAGGCTAGATTTTAGGAAATAAAGTTGCATATCAAATAAGTTAAAAAATAAATTTGGCACCGAAGTCAGGCACCGAAGGTCATCTCTGAGAAACGCCCTTATAAAGAAATATTTTAACTTATTAACCATAGCTATAATGTACCCATGTAACATGTTATGTTGAAATAAAGTGGCAATGTTATTGTGACGTAGGCCCGTGTCACTCTGGGAATAGAAGACCATGTTTTATTAGACCATGATTAAAATAATAATAACCGTTAGAGCATTTCTGAGAAGTAACCCTACGTGGGATATCAGGGTTTGTCCAATGGCTAAGGTCACCCTGTATATAGATGGTCAAGCAAATCTTGTCAGTAGAAAAAGGCGTGAAATTCAAATTTTGTATCAGACGATATCCCTTCGCGCCTACATTTTTCAAATTTTGTTCTATATATAGATGGTCAAGCAAATCTTGTCAGTAGAAAAAGGCGTGAAATTCAAATTTTGTATCGGACGATATCCCTTCGCGCCTACATTTTTCAAATTTTGTTCTATATATAGATGGTCAAGCAAATCTTGTCAGTAGAAAAAGGCGTGAAATTCAAATTTTGTATCGGACGATATCCCTTCGCGCCTACATTTTTCAAATTTGCCGCCTTTTTCTACTGACAAGATCTGCTTGACCAACTATATTATACATACTACTCTTTGCTTAAATCTGTCAGTTGCCGCCTATAGTGCGACATAAAATAGTAGAAATTAAATAAAATGGAACTCAAAAATGTCCATACTAAATTGTTGCCATGTGTAAGCATTTTACGTCAAAAATGTGACAGTTACGTAGAAACTGGCGCCCTCATTTATTTTCTATTATTTTATGTCACTATACGAGTACCTAAGTAGGTGCAACAAAGTCAATCGCTATATAATTTTTGGTTAACCGCGATTTCTCAGTTCGGGGCGAACTACTAGTTATTAAATACTTCATCGTATGCGATTACAAGCGTTAATGTAGGTTAATAATTAACGGAACTAGATCACTCCAAAGTGAAAAAAAAATATGCCGGTCTTGCCTACAGTGACCTTAAGTATATTTAATTTTGTAAACCTCTACTTAGGTTACAAGTTCAACCGGTTGGTGGTGGTGAACCGATTTGGAAAATAAGTTTTTTGTTTGGAAGTATATACATAGTTCCAAGTTGGTCCCGTTTTTATCCCAGTTCTGATGATGGGATCCATGAGGAATCCACGGAACTCTTCAAATCTTATAGGCATACATATAGCGTTTTTTGTGTTTTCATCAATAAAGCAAGTAGGTATTTACATTCAGTTTTTATTTATATCAGTTAAAGTGACAATTAACGAAATGGAACTGCTGACGATGATTAAAACGGAACTCTTTAACGATGCATAGTTCACTTTGGCGATTTGTACTCTTGGTTAAGTTTACTAAGCCCGTAAGATTTATAAAGAACATTTTTATCAAGGTTTAGTCTGATGATAGGTTCCATGAGGGATTGAGGGAACTCCTCAAACCTTATAAGCATACATACAGCGAGTTTTGTATTTTCATCAACTAAATAACTAAGCATTTACAGTTACAAAGTGCCATTTGATAAAGTGGAACTGCTGATGAAGGCTTGAAGTCGGTTTTACTTTTTTTAGGGTTCCGTACCCAAAGGGTAAAAACGGGACCCTTTACTAAGACTCCGCTGTCCGTCCGTCCGCCCGTCTGTCACCAGGCTGTATCTCATGAACCGTGATAGCTAGGCAGTTGAAATTTTCACAGATGATGTATTTCTGTTGCCGCTATAACAAGAAATACTAAAAAGTACGGAACCCTCGGTGGGCGAGTCCGACTCGCACTTGTCCGGTTTTTTCTTAATTATCTTAAGCCTTTTTACGTAATTATATACTTTTTTCGACTTTTAAATATTTGACGCTGTCATGTTTTTCGAATAGTAAAATAAACATGTCAAGAGAAAAAATAGTGATCTTATTTATAGAAAGCTACTAAAGTATGAATAAATACCTACGCAAGAGTAACATAACAACATAAAATGTACTAATTAAGGTATTTGCTTAAATATGATATGGTGTAGGTTGTTTGTGTTATCCGCCTGTATTTTAGGATTTCGTTATCTATCCAAAACATGCGCACCCAAGTTATTTCCATGTTTTTGTCCCCCAAAACCCTGATCGTGTGAAGAGATTTTATTTACTTTGACAAATAGAGCATTTGCATTAACTACAGATATGAAAAAACGGGACCCTTTAGGTATCACTTCGTTGTCCGTCCGCCTGTCGGTGGGTCTATCCGTCCGTCTATCCGTGTATCCGTCCGTCCGTCCGTCCGTCCGTCTGTCAAGACCCTTGATCTCGGGAACGGGTGGAGGTATCGAGTTGAAGAGGAATAAAGTAAATACGAGTATTATTATTTACTAGGTATACAGTATGTCCAAAGGAAGAGTGCTATGATAAGCAGAAGTAATTTTTTAGGGTCCGGTACCTCAAAAGGAAAAAACGGGACTCTTTAAGGATCAATTCGTTTTCCGTCCGTCCGTCTGTCCGTCTGTCTTCGTCTGTCCGTCTGTGAGTCCGTCCGTCCGTGTGTCTATCTGTCTTTCCGTCTGTCCATCCGTCCGTCTGTCCGTCCGTCCGTCTGTATGTCAAGACCCTTTATCTCGGGAAAGGGTGGAGGTATCGAGTTGAAGAGGAATAAAGTAAATACGATTATTATTTACTGTACAGTAGGTATGTCCAAAGATTTTCAAATCTTTTATATACAGGTACTTATAGTATATTTTTTCCACGACAAAGCATGGTTTCATGAAACATTTCCCGAAAACGCGTAAAGAGGCACAATCCACCTGATGATGCCGACATGGCTCCCAGCTTCAACTGCCACAAATGCGGTCGCAAATGCCGGTCCCGCATTGGCTTATACAGCCACGAGAGACGTTGTTCCTCGCTTACAGACGCTGCATAAATCATCTGTCAAGATGTTAAAGGCCTGAATGATGATAGTATTTTTTTTAAAAAGCTTTTATTAGGTCGACCTGTATGTAACTAACTATGTAATGGAATCTAAGGTAACTAATTTAACCATCTTCCAAGGATCGTAGCGTCATGAAAATTGGCAGCTGTATGTAGTTCTGATGACAATACAATAATATTATGGTACTGTCGAACTGATCTGATGATGGAGACAGCAGGTGGCCATAGGAACTCTGTGATGAAACAAAGCAACCTAATTGTGTGTGTAGGGAACTTGTCCATGACAAGTATTTAATAGGTGTTTGGGCTTAGGCTTTTAATTATTTATTATTTATATCCTCCCGGGTGGGGAGAGACGAAGGAAGAGACATTGACCAAATTCCACACGGGCAAAGCCTTGGCCACAGCGAGTATATAATCACTCCACCTTATAAAACAAAGTCCCCCGCCGCGTCTGTTTGTGTGTCTGTTCGCGATAGACCCAAAAACTACGGATCGAATTTTCATGCGGTTTTCACCTATCAACGGAGTGATTCTTGAGGAAGATTTAGGTGTATAATTTGTTAAGGTATTGTGTAACCCGTGCGGAGCCGGGGCGGGACGCTAGTACCAAAAATGGCGTAGTTGGTGTCAATTTACGTAGGTTTAGGTAGAGAATCTTCAAAAATAAAACAATAGATACCTACAAAGCAGTTGTTATTGGCCCGTCTTTATACACCTGTATACAGTTATACATACACCATACGGAACATTTCATTTAATTGGATGGGTGATGGGAGGCATGTTTGACCTTATAAATGACTGTGCCCAAACATTTCCGAAACATATCGAACGTTTTAGTTGCAGTTTTCAGTAGTGTAAAATAATTGGTATATTTATAGTACCTCCTGTTATAAATGTAAATATAATATATTATTTTTTAAGGTTCAATGGACTGGCACTGGTTTCACCAAGAACGATGAGCGAGAAGCGATTGGAGCTACAAAATAAGAAATGAGTTGGCGCGCGAGCAGCGAGAAGCGAGTATAGTTCTGGTACTTACTTCTGATAGTTTTGTCGCCCGGCTATAAAGCGAGTGGTCGAATACGAGTTTGACGTTTTAAACACTGTATTTAAGGTTAATAAGGTCTACAAGGAAATATCAGCCTTCGTGAATTAAGTATTGTAACCTTAGTCACAGAATAGAAGTACAATGGAACCTCGATAGCACGGATCTCAAGGGAAACGCCAAAAACTTCGTGTTAACGAGGTTTCGTCTTATAGAGGGCATCGACTTAGAGAGGTTCTTGTAGGTTTTTGTTCGTCTTAAAAACGCATTAAAAATTCATGTTAGGCAGGTAATAATAGAAACGTAGAAATACAGTTTCTTTTTTTCGAGTTACAGAGGTTCGTTAGTAATATCGATATAGATGTGGTAAAACAATACGACTATTTTTTCTAGTTGCATGGTCTCTCCGACCGCCAAGCGAACATCGCTTCGCGAGTACCTACCGCTGAGCGATTTTATCGTTGACAGCTTGTATCGCTGCGAGTAAAGAGTGTAATAGTGCACTGCCTTATGGGAATTTAGTTCAGATTCGGAAACCGCTACCAACTTTTAGTATGTTGTTGGACATGGCATTGGGTCTCGAAAACTGCCGGGAAACAGCGGCGCCGACCATCTACTTCATTCAGCCTCGATTAGCCTTTTATAGAAGCAAATTTTAACTACGAGCGTAGCGAGTAGTTCGAAAAGTGGAATCTTGAGTGTTGCAAGGGCTTCAAGGCTGTGAAGGCTGGCAGTATTTTCCCTCTGATCCTCTGAAATACATACAGGTCAGCCCTCTGGTCATTTGAAACCTCCATAAGGCATCTTGCTAACTCATAGAGGCGACGCCCGCTAAGCCCCTAACAGTTACTCTATGGCCTGAGGGTTTCAATGTTAGAGAAATTATGTACTACCTACTGCTTTTTATTTCTCTTAGAGTCTGTGCGGAGAGAGACGACTCATAGAATGTATTGATTCCCTTATCTTCCACGACTCTTCTCTTTCCGCACAGAGTTTATAGTTTATATTTGTAGTGCCAGGCAATGATAATAAAGGTCTAATTAATTTTAATCTTTTGCTCGACTACGGCAGAACTTGCTGTCTATGCGTGCATGTACTGTTTACATGAAACTACTGAACTTATTTAATAAATAATGAGGTGTCAATTCATTCGTGTTTGTAGCCCAGGTGACAAAAGCCACATTTTAACCAACTATCAAAGGAGGAAGGTACAGTTCGTTTGCTTGTTTAACAAGCAAATTCAATAAATAAATTAAGATTCCTGTCGAAAATGTCGTTTTCATGTATTTTATGTAATGTCCTTTCATTTAATACTCGATAATTAGAACAATTCTTTGCATAATAAGAGCGCATTAAGATAGAATTGTACAAATACAAATACAAAAATAATAGAATTGTTGGCGCGCTTTAGTTTTTTTCTACAACTTTCACAGTTTTTATCGGAAATTTAAAATTTAAATTGTAATGTATAGTTGAATAACTGGTTTCTTTAAGGCGTGCTTTTCCCGTACGAGCTAAGCGAACCAGTTTTTTGAATCCATCGGAAATATAAGAAACAATGTTTTAAAATTGTGAAAAATATATATCTTATACTTAAGTATCTGGCAGATATGTTTTGGATCTCAAAAACATGATTAGATAAACTTTGCTCGATAGAAAAAAATTCCAAAGTTACGCCTTTTTTTAACAATAAATCAATCTCAGAGCTACAATACAAACTTTTTTGACTTGTTTTTTACATAAATGTATAGGTAATAAGATAATCTAGATGATTTGGATCACTTTGTCTCGGTAACATCATTAAAATAATTTCTATGTTTCAATACCTACTAAATCCGCAACCGCCATCACTCGCGAACGCACTTACGCCCTCTTCAGTCGCGCGGCAGCGCTTGTAGAGGACGGACCTGCGTCAGTGTGTTCCGCGCGGTCACGTGATTTTACCATTTACAAACAATGGGAAACAAAGCATATGAAACGTAAGAAAAAGTCACTAAGTGCTATAAAAACACACTTTCTGATAACAGAAGCATCTAATACTTTACGAGGGGCTTGAAAGCGCCTAGCTTTCCTACATCAACAGTTAAAATATTTCAGTATTTTCACTAGGTCAGCAACCAATTTCAATGTAGGTAAATAATATTATATTCCTAGATAATATAATTGTGAGTATGTAAGTATGATATATTTACAGTATTTCACCTTTACTGATATACCTACGTCCGATCTGCAAAATGATTACATTCCTTCGTGCTCTTTGACTCCTTTGAAAATCAGAAATTATTTATTTGGATTGATACAGTATGGGGATGTTACAATATATGTATAGTGTTACGCTTTTAGTATGAGGGTGCCGAAGGCGCCCGGCTTTGGATCGCATGCAACGCGCCACGCCCGTCAAGCGTGCAAATTCATCATCATAATCATAAATTTAAATAAATATAAAATGTCAAATTGAAATAATTGAAAAAATTACCCTAATAGGCATATCGCAATACAATTATTTAAGAACTAAATACATATCACTAATTTTAATAGTTGACCACGGTCGACATGAATTAAATATAATTGAGAGTTCAAGGTACAGGCAGTTCATCTTGCGCTTGGTTGTATTAGTCTTGTTCGAGAAACTGAACACGGTGAAAAATAGAGATAATACTCCTAAAAATACGTGTGATACCTCATTAGATTCGTCATAATGCCTAGAAAAATGCATTCGAAGCGTGTAGTAGCACACACAAAATATCAAAAGTTATAAGCAAAAAAAGGGGGAAAAAGTAGAGATCTTTAATTTCCCCAATATCTCAAAAAGTGTTCTCGACCAAATGTCATAGAGGGCCCCAAGACAAAACAAACTGCATTTAATTTTTTTCAAAATGGCCGACTTTTTTTTTAATTTTTTTCAAGTTGGTCCGAGCGCGCTGAGATTTGACATGCGGCGAGCTTGGGGGCCCAAGATTACCATGTGAAAAAAAAATTTTGGAAAAATCCAAAATGGCGGCGGACACGGGCCAAATTCAAATTTCCAAGTAGGTTAGGCGAGCCCGAAGGGCGAGCTTCAGGCTGGGAGGCCGAAGGCCGACCCCGCGGAGAGCCGTCAGGCCCGGAGCTTTATCTCGAATGTCCAAGCATGCTCCACCCCCAGTAGTTTTGGGCGAGGCCGAAGGCCGAGCTGCGGGAATGACGAACAAAGCAAAATCCTATACAGAAAGTGTGTTAAGCGAGCCCGAAGGGTGAGCTTCAGGCAGGGAGGCCAAAGGCCGACCCCAGTGGATGGCCGAAGGCCCGGAGCCTCCACCCCGACTCCCAAAACGCGAGGCCGAAAGCCGAGCTGCGTGAATGCAGTTCCTCCAAACGTCCTACAAAGTCAACTTTCTTGATAAGCGGAGCCGGCGGGCCGAAAGCTCGACAGCGAAGCGTCAAGGCTCCGCGTTGGGCCGAAGGCCCGAAGCGTCACACGTGAGGAGGAAGTTGGAGCTGAAACACGACCCAATAGGAAAAGTTACGATTTCCCAAGCACGCGAGGCCGAAGGCCGAGCTGCGGGAATGAAGTTCTCGCATGCGGATCTTTTCTTTCTATCAAAAGTACAACTTTATTTATTTCTCCCTTTGGAAAACAAACTACTACACAACAATAACAACAGCAGGAATGGACTGCTACCAACAATGTGGGTTAGGTTAGGTTAGAACTGCGACCCTCACAGGAACAGACTGCTACCAGAAAAGTGGGTTAGGTTAGGTTAGAAATGCGACCCTCACAGAAACGGACTGCTACCAGAAAAGTGGGTTAGGTTAGGTTAGGTTAGAACCGCGACCCTCACAGAAACGGACTGCTACCAGAAAAGTGGGTTAGGTTAGGTTAGAACTGCGACCCTCACATAACCAAGCAAGCGCAGCGTAGGACGTCCACCCACAAGATGGACAGACGACCTTGTTAAGGCCGTCGGAAGACGCTGGATGCGGGTCGCTTCCGACCGGAATGGAGGTCCAAGGGGAAGGCCTATGTTCAGCAGTGGACGTCTTATGGCTGAGATGATGATTATGAGTCAGTTACAACTTAATTAAAAAATATATATATAATGTACTTAATAAAATGTAGGTACCATCGGTGCGCGAGTTTGACTCGCACTTAATTGAATTATTTTCTTGAAAACATTGTTTCGTTAAAATTGTGTGATCATTAAAGTAGGTATAAAGTCGATAGGTATTGTAAACAATAATTTATTAAGTTAGGCAACAAAAGTATTGGAAATTGTGATAATGAGACCCACCAAAAACATTTTCATGTAAAATGTTGCCAAGACGAAACCATAAGGCTTGCACTGACAAAAAGTTATCAGAAATATACTTTGAAACTGTTTTTTTTTAAGTACTACTGATCAGTAACAACTAGTGATGTACCGACTATTGATTTGGCCGACTAGCCGACTAGCCGACTAATTGGCGCTCGAATGGCCGATTAGTAGGCCGACTAGTCGGCTAGTCGGCCAAATCATTAGTTTCGTATAAGTTCAGGTGAAAAACAATAGTTTTGCTCCTTTGGTTACGCTATGCATTATATTAGCTTGGCTAAAAGGTGTTCTCTACAGGTCTATCACAACTCAAAGGTCTATAACGGACCTATCACAAGAATCCTCATTCAATTTCCGTCTTTCTTTTATTTTGCGATCCTGAGCAGACCGTCAGCTTGTAATAGGTATTTCCAAGGCTCTATTTCTCGTACGTAGTCGCCAGTTAAGAAGCTATCCCCTGTGGTCAGCGTCTTTACGAGCAACGTGCCCTGTCTAAGTCTCTGAATTTTGCAATAACATTAATAGTTTCTCATGGCTCCACCATTAAAAAAAACAAAAACTGAATAATAATAAAATTATTTAACTATCGAACTTGCATATGAAATTACATGAGAATCAGTTGAGATCGACCTGTAGAGGAAAACACCAGCCCACCAACATACGATAAAGATCAAACGGTCAATTATATGAACAAAAGTTTTCGTATGGACCCTGAATAGGTATTTTAGTATAATAGACATAAAACATATGGTAAATATTGACTGTTCATTTCTCTTTTTCTGTTTTTCTTTCACTAATAAAGTGCCGACTAATCGGCCATTTTTGCCGACTAGTCGCCGACTAATCGCCGACTAGAAATGTGGCCGGATAGTCGGCTTTCCCGACAACAACGTTTTAATTTCACGGCAGCGTTATTGAGTTAAAGGAATCTGTAAAGTAAAATTATTGATTAAGGTTAATATTCTTTATAAATAGAACCCTTAATTGACCGTCTCCTTTAAAATTGTTACTTTCCTTTAGGTACTTTAACTCGAACACGCTGCCATGAAATTAAAACGTTCTTTACTGATCAATAATAAGTACACATGTCTATATACAAATAATAATTCTACATGAAATGATCAGAAATACGTAATGCAAAAAATACATACGTACATATACAATAAAAACTCTAAAACGTGACCATTTTCCGGTCTAGTTAAAATACTGCCATCATTTGATCATTATACTGTGACCCGTCTGCTATATTTACCGTGCGCGGCGCTCACTCACGATCTCGGCGAGCGGGTCGCGGGACGCGCGGGCGGGGCTTCACGGTTTGCCGCGCACCTCACCCCCTCAGATTCGTTGATGAGTCGAATCATATCGCCTTAATATTATACGCAACATTTTATTAACGTTTTTAGTTTAGCCAGGGGTGCGAAACTCCTGACTTCGGCCAAACTCGGCTCCGCTCGGCTCAGCATTGCTCCGAGCAATTATTAGGGTTGGCACCACTTGACTTCCTTTTGCATGCACGACCACAGATAAGATAATCACTTGAATTTTGACAACCCTAAATAGCAGAAAGAGATAGTGCCATATATTAGAAAGGGATAGCATGATTCGACCCTGAACCGCTGTCAAACTTCGGTTTTGTAGGAAGTTTCCTTTCTGTACGATAGTACTATTATTTGAGTCGCTTAAGTTCAAACTCGGGTAAATCCATCTGTCAGATTATGCGATTTTGGTATTAAGAAAAGGTAATAGGGTAGATATTTGCTGAGAGGGTCGAATGGATTTACCCGAGTTTGAAGTTAAGCGACACATTTATTCTGTGGTTTAGCTATAAAATCGATATACACCTACTTTTTTCATAAAAAATGGTATTCCTGTGTTTATAGCTCTTAAACCATTTTTTTTTCTGCAAACAATGTTTAGGTGACTTATAATACATTTCATTTCATAATTTCCACATATTTGGTCAAATTTGGATTTTTTTGATATCAGTGTATGCCTTGAGATGTCATCTTTAATGTTGTGGTACATTTCTTTAACGTCCGACTTTTGGTTTGGTTATAAAATCCAAATAATCGAATATTTTTTTACCTCATTTTGTTTATTTTGTAAATAGCTCTTAAACTGTTGTATATTTTGGTACACACTGTATAAATGAAGTATAGAATATTTCATTAGCTTTCATTTAATACCCCACACGTGTATGTGCCATGCATAGTTTGGGTGCAATATGCAATATTCGCAACGAGACGGGAGTCATTTTGATGATATCATTCCGCTGAAGGCCTGAAGTAGATGGCCGGCGCCGCTGTCTCCCGGCAGTTTTGGAGACCCAATACCATGCGCAACAACATACTAAAAGTTGGTAGCGGTTTCCGGATCTGAGCTATCTCTTCGACTGTTTCCCATAAGGCATAGTACTTTAAAGAGAGTCCTCGTGCAATGTGAACAGCCAGCGATCCACTATTAATATACCTATCTATCTCTTTTACCGACACGGAATCTCTATCTTATCGCTTACGGGTCATTTTATTTAAAGTTGTCCCCTACACTTTTTTTTTAATATGGGAAATTTTATGTTATTTCTACTCAGAATCACGAGCTCTTTCTATCCTAATAGAAGAAAAAAAGTGTGCCAAGGTTTTTATTTCCATTCCGGTACCATTTTTCATAGACTTTGTATGGCAGTCACGGAATGTAAAGATCGAAAATTTTATGGGAATTTCGGGACACTTTTTTTCTCCTATTACGATCAAAAAAAGCTCATGATTCTGAGTAGAAATAACATAAAAAATCCCAAATATGAAAAAGAAAGTGTATGGGACAACTTTAAATAAAATGGCCCTTACACGTCCTTGAACTAGTGCATATCCATCCATACTAATATTATAAAGGCGAAAGTGTGGCTGTCTGTCTGTCTGTTACCTCTTCACGCTTAAGCCGCTGAACCGATTTATTTGAAATTTGGTATAGAGATTGTTTGAGTCCCGAGGAAGGACATAGGATAGTTTTTATTCCAGAAATCATCCCTTAAAGGGGTGGTGTTTTGTATGGGGACTTAACACCAACTGCACATCAAACTTTGTCAATAGGAACTGTCCCGCCCGCGCGGTGTAGTGCACGATTTAGTTGGGTATAGAATAGGGTTTACTAACGAATGGGCCAAAAACGTTTCCCAAAGTATCACATCCCAAACTATGTTTCCCAAATTATCATTTCCCAAAAAAATGTTTGGCAAAACAACTTATCGCAATTTTTCAGTTAGCAATAGTCTTTTTTGGCAAGTTATTGTTTAGCAAATAATTACTTGGACAAGTTTCATTTTACCAAGTATTATTTAGTCAAATAAGCATAACATTGCATGGCATACAGTTTACATACCAATAGATATTTTTATTTTTGTTTTATTTGAAATACTTAATCCCGACCTTGGTATTTTTATCATTTTGGTTATGTTTTACGCATAGGGGGAAGCGGGGCAGATAGGCACAAGGGGCAGTTTTGAACACCCACACTAATTCCTTAACTAAAAACTTATGTTCACCTTCTGCAACACTAAAACGTGGCTTTGTATGTGTGATTGAGGTACCAGCTTCGGCACATCTCTCTTGCCAGCCGTTGCCGCTTAGTGCGTGAAAACGTGTTTCCGCGGTCGCATAGTAAATAAATTATGATTTTTTTATCGAGTTGTGGTGCGAAATTTTAGACTTTACCGGATGAACATCATAATGAGCGCTTAGTACGTTTATTCAGTAATAGAGTAAGCTTATTATTTTAAAGTACTTAATACTTAATAGTATATTTTTAATAAATTATTTTTCATTTATTTGACCATTGGGGTACTTTGGTACAATAAAGATTGGGGCAGTTTTGAACATGTCAAAGTGCCCCTCTAGTGTATCTAAGTGCCCCTGCCAGTTTTTTTGTTGTGAATTTTTTTTTACTGAATAGTGCGAACGTACAAAGAGAAAAAAAAATGACAAAGAAAAGTTAAAACAACCAAAGTAGCTTTTTTTGAAAAACTGACACTGATTTCATTTTTTTGTAGTTTTAGTGCACCTGCTTAATAACTGGTTGTCAGCACTTTTTATTTTACTTCGTGTAAAAAAACGCCGAAATAACTATATACCAACATGACAAACATAATTAACTTTAACTTACGAATGTAACATATTGAATATAAAATAACTTATTAAAACAAACTAAAACTACAAAGAAATTAAAATTAAAACTAAAATAAAAGAAACTTACCTATAAAATAAAAACCTAATTATAAAAAGAATACCCCCTCTAGCAGGTCCGCCTGTGGCATGGTACCCATTACGCTGGCGGCGTTTCCTCGCTGAACCGCCAGGGCGATTCGTTGCGAGAAATACGCGCCAGCTCTGGGGTGGTGTGGCGTCAATCAGCCGCCCCGACAGGGCTCTCACAAAGGCCTGCATGTCGGCTGACCAAGGGCCCAGTGTCTCTACCGCGAGCGCCGCAAACTCGTAGTCCTTAAGTAAGGACGAATATTTGCGGCGCTTGAGAACCTGGGCCTGGTCAGCCGCGCCGCCGGCCTGGGTGCGGGTCGCCTGGATATGGGACTGTGCGAAGGTATCTACGCACGTTGCGTCCCACACCAGGGCCCTACCTAGTTCCACGGCACCAATGTGGCCCCGTCGGGGCGCCTGCCATCGTCCCTCGCCATGCCCGCGGGTTCGAGAATCGCAGGCACAGACGCGGTGGCAAGCGACCGACGGACCAAATCATTGATGGTACCGTGGCGAAATAGGCGGCCGGCGCTTTTGGGGCATGAAAGGCCATGTCGGCCCAGCTGATCGACGTTTTTGCCACAGGCGCAAGTGTGAGGGACACATATTTTGGACCCAAGCCTTAAGCATATAGCTATTCTCAAGTTACTTGGGTCAAAAACGGTGCCTATTTGACGGGAAGGGAGTGCTTGTAGCCAATGGCCCGACTCGGGGGCTGATACGGCTAGAATTCGGGCACGTTCGAAGTCGTCCGGACTATCCTGAAGAAGTGTGGTATGAGCTGCTTTTAAGGGAGGGGAGTCCCAAGCCCGCTGAATGTGACGGGCGACTGGGATGTCCTCACCCGGACACGACTCACACCAGGCCTCCCTGGCCTCACTTAGATTCGCTATCTCATCGTCAGGTATCTGAGGAAGGTTTAAAATAATACCGACGAGAGATAGCGAGCCGTATACTGAGGACAGGAACGCGGGTAGAGCCAAACTGGCCGAAGTGCGAACGCCCAGTCCACCCAGCCTTATGGGTAGAACCGCTTGGGTCCATGAACTATTGTCGAGATGAATGTTCCGTCCATCCTGTCTATGGAAGACAGGATGGACGGAAATTTCCAAATTGGGCAACTGCGGAGTAAATACATAAATTTGGGTGTAAATAAGCAAAAACGAATGATGAAAAGAGCCATATGGGGATTTATTTTAAATAGGAGGTCTGATGTATTATTGAATAAATTTAATTTACAGTTAATGACGGGTTAATGAGTTGATTCGTCAAAAATTGGTGAGCCTAAAAGGGTGAGGGATGTTTTTGAATGAACGGAAATATTAGGTAAAACTGCGTTAAAATTTGTTAGTATATCTATTTTTGTATTCAATGGAACGTGATCTGGAATAAAAATTTCGCATTTAGTGAAATTTAATGCAAGCCCGATTTTCGAAAATTTATCTATGATAGATTGTATATCTTGTAGTACGGTTAGTGCGTCTCCGCCAAGGGAGCCGTCATCTAAGTACCAACAATTGAATTTTGAATTTAGACTAGAGATGATGGGGTGAATGACCAAACTAAAAATGGCAGGCCCAAGCGGATCTCCCTGTTGGCAGCCCATACTTGACAAGATAATATCATTTCCAAAAAGTAATTTTGAAGGTGCTCCGTAGCATTGCCAAATGTATTTGTAAAGTTCTGGTAGCTCTTTTTTTACTTCTGCTAATAGAGCACCGCGGTCGACAGAATTAAATGCATTTTTGACATAACTGTAGTATGTTCTAATAGCACCGCACTTAATAGACGTTTTGTAATGTTTAAAAAGTTTACTACTGGTCAGCTAACTGAGTTGATCTGTAAAGTGTGCTCTGCGGGGCAGTTTGAAACACTTACGGGGCACTTTGATTCACGTGCCAAAGTACCCCAAAACGATGTATCAAAGTGTCCCATGTAATGTATCAAAGTGTTTAGAGTTCATTTTGAGGCCTAAAATCGATTTCAAAAAAAGGTGTACCAAGCTGCCCCGCTTCCCCCTACGGATGTGATTAGTTGAACCATAAACATTATAATTTTTAAGAAAAAAAATACCGATTTCTATGGGGGCCGGTGAAAGATTATTGTAGATGGTGCACTATGTAGAAAAGGAGGTAAAACCACCCACTTTTCTAGTAGCATTTCGTTTCTGTAAGGGTCTTAGTTCTAGCCTAACCTAACCCACTTCTCTGATAGCAGTTCGGTTCTGTGAGGATCGCAGTTCGAACCTAAACAAACCCACTTTTCTAGTAGCATTTCGTTTCTGTAAACCTAACCTAACCCACTTAACGGCTTTTTTGGAATATAATATTAGCCAATAAAAATCGTTTGCTAAATATTTTTTTGTCCTAACAACATTTGACAAAGTAAAATCATGCCAAGTGATAATTTGACCAAATAAATTATATGCGAAGTGTAACTTTGCTAAAGGTTCCTTTGGGAAATGAAACTATTGCGATAAGTTTGTTGGGAAGTGAAATTTGGCAAAAGGTATTTGGCCCAAACGAAAGTACACCATAGAATAGAGATAGTTTGACTCCCGGGGAACGACAAAGGGTTATTTTCATTCAAGAAATCACCCTTTAACTGATTGAATAAAATAATAGCTACCTACCTAAATTAATAATTCCACGCTGACGAAGTCGCGGGCAAAAGCTAGTATATATACTAGCAAAAAGCAGAGCTTTGTAAGGGCTCGCGGAGTTTTTCTACCTAAACGTACCGGACCGCGACTTTGATCCAATTCGAGGCTTGTTTCATGTTCGATCAAGTGGGTACGTAATAAGTCCGTTAAGAACGCAGCTATAAGTGAAAGCAAGAAAGAAATATACTAACCGGACCCGGTTGCTGTCCGGTACGCCTGTCTGTTACAGCTTCTAGTTTGTCCATTAAAAACGTGTCCGACGAGAGTCAGAGACGACATAATCAAATTGCCAATATCATCCACACGTAATATACAATTTCATAAACGCTTATTACATCCTACAAGGTCGCCCAGTACTTTTTGTAAGGAAGCCAACTGGCTTTCCTACATAATGTTGGGTCAGCGAGCCAATGTCCTTGAATTTATTTTTGCGTCCACACCACACAATTGACCGAAAAACTATCCCGACTGGACACCTACTGGCGGTAATTACGCTGCTCCGCACATAAACACACAGACACAGTTCCACTAGGTACAGCCAGGGTTCAGCATCAGCTCTATCTTGGGTACTGCTCTTCTAAGTGTTCATTAAGACGTGTCAGATGAGCAAAACAGCGTGTGCCTATGTTGCACCAAACCTGAGTTCCGCTACGTACAACCAGGGTTTAGCATCAGCTCTATCTTGGGTACTACTCTCCTAAGTGCTCATCAAGACGAGTCGGATGACCAAAACAGCGTGTGCCTATGTTGCAACAAACCTGAGTTCCACTAGGTACTGCCAGGGTTCAGCATCAGCTCTATCTTGGGTACTGCTATCCCAAGTGCTCATCATGACGAGTGGATTGACTAAAGCAGCATGTGCTTGTGTTGCACCAAACCTGAGTTGCACTAGGTACAGCCAAGGTTCAGCATCAGCTCCATCTTGGTTACTAATTTCCTAAGTACTCATCAAGACGAGTCGGATGACCAAAACAGCGTGTGCCTATGTTGCAACAAACCTGAGTTCCACTAAGTACTGCCAGAGTTCAGCATCAGCTCTATCTTGGGTACTGCTCTTCCAAGTGCTCATCATGACGAGTGGATTGACTAACTTTTATTAATATGCTTATCTTTATTTATAATTTTAGCAGTTCCAAGCAATAGTAACACTAAATGCGCCATTCATTAATTACGTAAGACAATTTTTGCCAGTTTTTCAACCCCTCCCTCCCCTATCTAAGAAATAATAAGAATAGGCTGACCCCCTCCCCCTCCCACCACCCTATATATTACCATATATGACGTATAAATCTAAAGGAAGAAATGAGTACACATTTGGTTTGTTTTATGTTTAGTTTTCAAAAAAATATTTTTATGAATGTTATTTGTAACTGTACAAAGGTATTTGAGCTCGTTTAAGCTAACTCTGCACAGTGTTTGATAGCATAGACTTCATAGAAATTAAAATAAAATCACATCTTTGTGATCTTACGTAAAAACTATGAAAACCCCCTCCCACCCCATTGTAATAAAAAATAAGATATGTTCGATCCCCCTCCACCCCTAAGTCGTCTTACGTAATAAATGAATGGCGCCAAAATTGTTTCTCGAACTGAAAATACCCGATTTAAGTTTGCTAACACAACATGATTGATCAGTTCGTCAGCGTCACAAAACTAACGTGAGCTTACTGTTGGGGCTTAGTCAATTTGTAATGTAATGTAATTTGTAATGTAAGAATGTCCAATATTTATTTTTACTACTAATGCCATCTGTTAGAGAAATAAATAATTAACATCAGCACCCAATGTTAATTCATTGTTTTGCCAACAGATGGCGCTAGTAGTAATACAAAGTGTTATTACTTTATTTTATTTTCTTGGGTTTATAAAATGATATTTTTATGTTTGATAACACATCTAGACATGAATATAAATTACTATGTTAAATCTCAAACCTAACAATGCAGTAATTTTTCCGTAAAGTGTACCACAAGAATGCATAGTTTGTCGAATAGTGATAGGGCTCGCTTCGCTCGCCCTAATAACAGTAAGCTACAGAGATGAGCCACTGAAAATATCGTTGATACACAATTAGACACCTAACCTATTTTTGTAAGGATATATTATTATCACTGCCAAAAGAAGGTTAAAGGTGCCCTCTAGCGTTCCGGGAGTGGGCAGTCAACGTGAAAAATGTTAAAATGCTGGAAAGTGCAGGGGTCAAAATGTCCATACGGAACCGGCTGTCTATGTGGCAAAAAGTAGGTAGGTTAGGTTCGTTAGGTAGCTTCAGATGCCCGAAGGGCAAACCGCCGAGAAATAGGAGCCCCGCGAAGCGGGGCTCCGTCTAGTTACGTCTAGTTGCATAGACAGCCGGTTCCGTATGGACATTTTGACCCCTGCACTTTCCAGCGTTTGAACATTTTTTAACGTTGACTGCCCACTCCCGGAATGCCCTCTAGTAGTAGAAGGTATTGTCATACAATGAATGGTATTATAATTTTTTTTTTTCATATATATACTATGGACATTCCTCGATGGCATCAAGTTGCAACCGGAAAGCGATGATCACACGGCAAATCAAATCCTGAAGACTATAGCAGCCACGTCAAAGAAAGATATACCTATCTACCTACCTACCTACCTACCTATTAAAAAAAATGTTTATTCTTTCTCGTTTGATATGTAAGAATGTATGTCAATAAGATGTTATTAGTTAAGACTGCGTCGACCGTCCAATGGCACCCTCATTGGGGCAATTATGATTTCTAAAAAATACAAGGCAATTAATTAAACTATCATATAAATGATCATATTAATATAATATGGGATCCTATTTGAAAGCAATTTTACAATCATGATCATACACGCCATATTTGTTAAAATTGTTGTTATTTAATTACCCTATGATTAAAAATTAAATTAAATTGATTTAAGACCAACAAAGGATCAATTTCGTCATTTTAATTTTAATCTTTCAACGAATGTTAGTAGGCATACACACAAATTTATTAACTAACTACATATTTACAGATGATGGTGTAATAACAACAATTTTGTGTGGTACTATACAGCACGTCCACGGATGATTTTATTATTTCTTTTGCGGTACATATTCATGAAAAGAAATGTACTTTTATGTACTTATGTTTTAAAAAAATGTACTCGCACGGTTTTGGCATAGCGACATACAGGTCGTGGTCGTGCTGGGTAGATACTGCCTGGCACGACCACACTATATTTATGGTTAATTTAATGTCAAATGAATACAAAACAAATGTACTCAAATTGTACTATCTACAAGCACATCAAAATGTGACAGTCATACTGCAAAAATCGCTGTCATGATTAAAAAAGGTGAACCTAAGGGCTGATTTAGACGGCGCGCGAACTCGCATGCGACTTTCATTATATTTTTTTTGATCGGCTGGTGGCATCGTTTCCGCCATTATAAACGATGCTCCGATACAAATACAACGCTGCTCGTCGCAGTGCGGCGTAAACGCCATCGACAATAAGGTCCCTTTACATTGATGATCCCACATTTAGACATTATGCGCGCGCGAACTCTCATGAGATTTTAGTTATTTCAACCAGCCGATCAAAAAAAATTTAATGAAAGTCGCATGCGAGTTCGCGCGCCGTCTAAATCAGCCCTTAGGTTCACCTTTTTAGAGCACCGTACAAAACTTTGTTCACGGTGCTCTTATTTAATCATGACAGCGATTTTTGCAGTATGACTGTCACATTTTGATGTGCTTGTACATAGTACAATTTGAGTACATTTGTTTTGTATTCATTTGACATTAAATTAACCATAAATATAGTGTGGTCGTGCCAGGCAGTATCTACCCAGCACGACCACGACCTGTATGTCACTATGCCAAAACCGTGCGAGTACATTTTTTAAAAACATAAGTACATAAAAGTACATTTCTTTTCATGAATATGTACCGCAAAAGAAATAACAAAATCATCCGTGGACGTGCTGTATAGTACCACACAAAATTGTTGTTATTACACCATCATCTGTAAATATGTAGTTAGTTAATAAATTTGTGTGTATGCCTACTAACATTCGTTGAAAGATTAAAATTAAAATGACGAAATTGATCCTTTGTTGGTCTTAAATCAATTTAATTTAATTTTTAATCATAGGGTAATTAAATAACAACAATTTTAACAAATATGGCGTGTATGATCATGATTGTAGGATTGCTATCAAATAGGGTTCCATATATATGATCATTTCTATGATCTCATTGCGGCCTTTGTAGGGTAAGACCTCCAGTGAATGAACACTTAAGCAATTATCCAAGTTTGAAAAATCATTTCTCAGCATTCATTAATAATTGGAATAATTAACTGCAATTTAATCAATCCTCATTTAATAAACAAGAAAGTAATTTCTGCGATTTTTTATTACTTTCATAGTTTTTGAGTTACAGCAGAATTTATCAAAAAGTACCCAAAAACCTAATGAATGAACATACAAACTAGTGAATGAACACCGCAAAACCCAGTGAATGAACATTATTAACATCTTTTTAATCAGCATTAAAAAAACATTTTTAACACAAAAACCGTTTCTAGCTCTATTTTAGTAGGTATAGCAAAAGCGTTCATATCTTTTTATCGCTTCATATTGATTTCAATTAAATAAAATGATGGTTATTCACCAATAACACAGAAACCTGTTACATATTAATAAGAAAACGAGAATCAATTTTTAAAACAAGAAATAACGTGCATATTTTGATGGAAATAAGTCAGGCTTAGCAAATAATGCTTAAAATATTAAACTTGTCATCGCTTTATTCGTGGTTATATTGTTCATACATAGAATTAGTAGAAATCTAATAAATGAACAAGCCAAATTTTGTATTGTTCATACATAGGCATGAAAAATCTAGTAAATGGACTATAGAAATTTGGTTTGTTCCAATACTGGCTGAATGAATCAGCATCGTTTTCTATGCAGAATCACAAAAAACAAGCTCAATACCATTTCGTTTACACATAAATTTAGAAAAAAATGTAAATCTAGACTACACCAGTAAATGAACACACCGTTCACTTACTGGTTTCAGAACATTTGATAAGCCAGTAATGGAACTATAAAAAATAAAGACTTAATCGCATAATACGCCTACAAAGTGTACATTTATAGAAGGGTTAACTCTTAATCTAACCAAATAACTCAACTTTGTACAGGTAAACATTAAATAAGTACTTCATATGTTGCTCCAAACGTACACTGTTCTTACCTGGGATCTAATTTTTCCTTACAAAACTTCAAAACCAGAAACCTGTAAACTTCAAATGCCAGTCACATTCAAACTGGTCGAAAATAAATTTATCACGGGTTGCCATTGCATAGAAAATAGATTTGTTAATAAGAAAAAAAATACGATAAGTGGTGGAAATTGCTGTATTTCTTATTTTAGACAAAAAACGTTATTTTGTTCATTCACTGGGGGGTGTTCATTCACTGGAGGGTTTACCCTATTAGAACAATAATAATCCAACCTAAATTTCGGGTCGACTATTGAGTCCAGGACTGCTGCCAAGAAACTTGATGTCCTAATATTTAAGGTGAGGCGGCACCAAGCATATTAGGTCCCTTCGTGCATGGAATACTGCTGCAACCTATGGGACGGTTCCGCCAAGTATCAGCTGGCAGCCCTGGACTCGATAGAGCGCCGGGCTCATATACTTTTTGGCGATGGCTGTCAAATCAAAGTTACAAAGTCTTGTTCATATCATCGCCGACGAGTTACATGTCTATCGGTGTTTCTAGGGAGTGCGCAAAAGAATTGCACGACCTGATCCCAGCTTTCCCTTTCCGGACGTCCAGGCGCGAGGAGCGAATGCACCCGTTCGTTGTTAATATTCCATTTGTCCGCACAAAACGATTTGCCTCATCTTTTTTGGTAAGGACGATTAAGGAATGGAATGCGCTTCCGTCATCTGTGTTTCCTGGGAAATTTGACCTCGGTCTCTTTAAAGCAAGAGTGAATAGGCTATTACTTACTGAGCCGGTAAGCTCCATCATCTTAGGCTCTGTTTTCACTTTCCATCAGGTGTGACTAGAGCCAATGCCCGTTCAGTTTATTATAAAAAATATATATACAAAGAGTACTATTGTATTATTTCAGTAGTTAGTGCCTTTGGGTATAGTGCGACATAAAATAGTAGAAATTAAATAAACTGGAACTATAAATATTCAATACTAAATTGTTGCCATGTTTAAGCATTTTACGTCAAAAAAGGGATAGTAACGTAGAAAGTGGCGCCCTCATTTATTTTCTACTGGTTTCTGTCGCACTGTAGTTTGAGGCAGGAAATAGGCAATATTACGCAAAACCCTGCGTAGAGGGCGTTACCGTCCGTGCATTACATGACATGCACCGTCAAACTATTTGTATTTGTGCATTACCTGTAATGCACGGACGTATCGGTCCATGTCAGTAGTGAAGGCGAGGGACAGTTAAAGTGTTAATAATAATAGCACAACCCAGGGCCTATCACTCTTGGCCATTCGATCGACAGAGAGGCAGACAACGAAATTTCGATTAACGCGTTTTGCGGTAGGCCATCTGTAAACATAGGTACTGTAAACAAATCACCTTGATGCATCAATATCATAGTGAAAATTGTGAAGAAACTCCGGGGGGTCAGGGCTTTGCACATAGCAAGACCGGGCCGGGCCCGCACCGTGCCATTCCCGAGCCCTGCATGGTGATGACATAACGCTTTGCATAGAAAACGAAGCTCCGGAAGCTCCGGCCCGGCCACAGCCCGGTCTAACATGAGTCATCCTAAACTGGAAAAAAACCGGAAAAACTAAATTTTGTGAAATGATCGATAAGCATTTGATTTTTTCCGGGATTTTCATCCCTAATTCCACCCAGTAATAAAAAACGGACTTTTCTAAATATGGTTAAAGTACAACTTGGTTTATGAACGTGAATAAGCATTTTTGAGCGTTCATAGGTGAATGTGTGGAGCGAGCATTATTTGACGTATAGGTGTGGGTTTAACAAAAAGAACGCTTGTCAATAAGGCGTTCGTGCTGTTAAAATTCAATTAATAATAGCCTTTATCGACCATCAACAGTGTAGTCCCCTTTTGATTGATGGAAATTGTCACGTATAGTTCCACTACTCGCCGCCGCACCGTGAATAGCGCGTTAGTTCATCTATCGCTCACAAGATGTCATTAATTCCTGTAAACGTATATACTAAAAAAAAAAGCTTTACTCTATGCTATAAAATACCCTTTCGCACGTCAAAAACTCCAAGATGGTGCCCAAGCCCATGGACAAAAAAGTCTAGCGATAGTATCCACACCTGTCAAAATTTGACATTAGCAATCCACAGTTAGGTGACAACGAAACCAAACCGACGTAACCGACATACCCCGAGTTCAAAGTTATAATAAACCGTATAGTAGTAATAAAACAAAGTTGATTTTTTCTTACTTATTTTTTCGATCGCATGTTTGCGATAGAATGCGATTCGACGAACATGCGATACAATCAACTGAGGATATGAAGTGGATTTCAAATGTCAGATAAGTACGTGTCGAATTAGGCCCCTGTGTTAGATTCGGTAAGTGTTGATGCAGCAACCGAAGAATTCTATTTTAAATTAAGGGAATGCATTTCCCACCATGTTCCATTAAAAAAAAATCCACCACCTACAATAGGAAAATACATTTACCCGATTTGGTATACATCTGAAATTAAACAAACCCTACAAAACAAATACTTTCATTTAAAAAAAATTAAAGTAACTGGCGCTGAATTCAATAAAGAAATGTTTAAATATTATAGAGGTAGAGCTAAATTTTTGATTGACTGTGAGTATAAAAAACATAAAACAGGTGTTGAGCGAGACATAACTAACGACCCAAAAAAGTTTTGGAAATATGTAAAGAGCAAACGTAAAAATATGAACCAAATAAGTGACGAATATACCTATCAAGACCGAACGATTTCGGGCCAGGACGCGGCAGATGCCTTTGCTCAATATTTCAGCTCAGTCTTTCATAATGAGGTACCGCGACTAAACGCCGAAGATGCGGCGCGGGAAAGCGCAACGCGCAGCGGAGATGCACGCGACTCGGCGCGGGTTGCCATTGATGCCATCAGCACCACTGACATACGACGCGCTGCAAAGCGGCTCAAGCCGAAGAGCGCTGCTGGGCCTGATGGCATACCTACCTTTTTAGCGAAGGATTGTATATCTGCTCTTGAGTCACCCCTTCTAGCTATATTCAATCTCTCTCTACGGTGTGCGGAGTATCCGTCCTGCTGGAAATTATCGAGAGTAACCCCTGTCCCCAAGAGTAGTACAGGATCCGATGTAACAGGATATAGACCCATTGCTGTGCTGTCAGTGTTTGGCAAATTGTTTGAATCCATTGTAGACCATCTTATCGCTCAACAGATCGCAGTAAAAATGAATGACGCTCAACATGGTTTCCGTCGTGGTCGGTCAACAACGACAAACCATGTTGTGTTAGTTGACTACATTACGGAAGCTATGGATGCCCGGATGCAAGTTGATGCAGCATACTTTGATTTTCGTAAGGCTTTCGATCTTGTAGACAATGATATCCTGCTGCGAAAATTCGCAGACATTGGTTTCACTCCTAGGCTTTTACACTTTTTCGCCAATTATCTACAGGATCGAGAGCAATATGTTAAACTTGCCGGATATGAATCTCCACACTATTATACTCGCTCTGGTGTAAGCCAGGGCAGTACATTAGGACCTACCCAATTCTTAATAATGATTAATGATTTGCCAGCCGTTGTCAGTACAGCCCAGTGTTTGATGTTCGCCGATGACATCAAACTTTTCCATCGTATTAAGGACGACCACGACCGACAGCAACTACAAAAGGACATAGACGCTATTGCTGAATGGAGTAACGACAACCGCCTACACTTTAACGTATCCAAATGTATCCATATAACTTTCTCTAGACTCCGAACGCCGATTCCTACCACCTACAGACTACATGACACACCTTTAGTACAGACTGACAAAATACGCGACTTAGGACTAAATTTGGACAAACAACTTGACTTCAGACTTCATATAATAACAATATGCAAAAAAGTTTCGAAAACGCTAGGTTTTATATTTAGAATATCTTCACAATTTTCCAACATAAAGGTGGCAGTCATGCTCTACAACGCTTACATCCGTAGTCGCCTTGAATTTGGTGCTGTAGTATGGGATCCCTATGAAACTAAATATACCACGATGTTGGAAAGAGTGCAAAAGAAATTCTCGAGACATGTCTACAAACGTCTGTATGGATATTACCCCTACATGTATCCGTCTCTATTCGTAACAGGAATGGTCGGCCTTCAAACACTAGAGACTAGACGAAAGCTGCTACACATAATGCACTATCGACAACTACTTCACAATAAAGTAGATGGCGCATCCGTGCTTGAGAGAATGGGACTGCAAGTGCCGCGGGCGAACGTCGCAATAGGCGTGCCGGGCGGGTGTGGCGGCGCGGGCGGCGCGGTGCCGGCGCGGCGGCGGCGGCGCCTGTTCGCGGGCAACGGCGCGCGCACGCAGCGAGGCGCCCACGCTCCCACCGCTCGGGCCCGAACTGCTCTTAACCGCATCATACTGGAGTCAGATGATGTAGATATATTTGCTGATAGTGCTGGTGTATTTTACAGGAAACTGATAAGGTGCATAGAAAATATTATAATGTAAAAATGCGTCCCGGATCTCATTGTTATAAGTTTATTTGTTGTTGTATAAATATTTTTTTGAATTTTAATATTATTATGTAATATACCACATAAGTGCTTTGGTGTCATACTGTTAATTTATGTGTAAAGTTTAATAAATAAATAAATAAATAATAATGTGACAAATCTTCAATAAAGAAACCATTTTTATGTGTTTTTTAAGACCTTGTTTCATTGTTACGCGTCCCAGCAAGGTGGCAAGGACAAGGAACATAAGATTTAGGTTTTCATATCATAATGGGTGTACTTATCCCATGTAGGTACTTAATTTAATTATCCCCGTGAGTATAGTTTAGTGATAATGATACTAACCCCAATAGACTTGCGTCTGAAATAAATGATTTTTATTTAATTATTTATTTTTTAACCCCCAGGAACCGTTATTAATCTAAATATTCCATGGGTATTTCTAAAATTTGAAAGCGTTTAAAATTAGGGTTACAACTAGTGTTCCTTATAGGTTATGACCTGTGGGTCTTGTCTTAACAATATATACCACTGCCACTGCTTTCATCAAACATCTTAAAGCCTTTTAATCAAACCCTTGCTATTAGTTATATAACGCCGATCTGTTTAAAAAAAACAACGGGTAGCACTCCGGGAGTGCCGGCAGAAGTGAAAACTCAATGACATTCTAATAATCAGTGATCGTACATTTTCCAGCATTTTTGGTGCACGAAGTGTTGTTAACGGAATTGGTATAAATAATTTCAACCCTAATGATGAATTAGCGTTAATTACGTTAATATTAACCTTAATTTACCATTTCAGTTGAAATTATCTATACCAATTCCGTTAACACCACGCGAATCGATTTGGCGCAGCGGAGTGGTTATAACGGAATTGGTATAAATAATTTCAACCCTAATGATTAATTAGCGTTAATTACGTTAATATTAACCTTAATTTACCATTTCAGTTGAAATTATCTATACCAATTCCGTTAACACCACTCTGCTGCACCAAAAATGCTGGAAAATGTACGATCACTGGTTATAATAACAGCGTGTGTTGTATTAATAACAGCGCCATCTAGTGCAAAATGTATGCATCACTATGTATAATTGAGGTTAACGCCATCTAGCGTTACTTCGTCGCATTACTTGAAACCCCTAAGCACATCACTGTTAGTAGGTACTCGAGTTATATTAATTAGTACCAGTTAGAGGCAAACTCACTAGATGGCATTTAAATCAATAATGAAAAACTCATTGTAACAGTTTTTCGGTCAGGTCACGTGTCCGTACGTCTTACGGTCACGTGACCTGTCGCGAGTTTAAATTTTTTTCCCCATCACAAAAAGTGCACAGCCGCACGCCGCTAAAGAAGTTTTCACTTCAAAAATACCACTGTCTCTTTCACACATATCTACAATAATAAACGATACTACTCTGTACGGAAACGGCGGTCCTTCCGCCAACTTCCTTGATCGTTCGTTATCAAAAGGAAGGGAGTAAGTATAAGTTCTAAATCTACGTGTAGGTAGTTCGATATGTAGCGCGTATGCGTGGGGGCTTACCGCGAAAACCGAAATTCGCAAATTGCGGGGATCTTTCTCTTTTACTCCAATGAAGGAGTAATAAGAGCGACAGAGAAAGATGCCCGCTATTTGCGAACTTCGATTTTCGCGGTTGGCCCCTGGTGGCTGGTGCATTGCACAAGCAATTAGCGAATGACGTGCTAGCAGTAGTAGCAGTGCATTCTTCAGGGACCCCTATTCGACAAGCGGCGTTTGACGTATCATGTTGATCTCCCGTTGATGTGGGAAAAATCATAAGTTCTCGAATACGTACAATGTCAAAATTTGACGTTAGCAATTAGGTGAAAACCAAACCAAACCGAACCACCCCGAGTTCAGAGTTGAGTTTTGGTTGTACCAAATGATAAATCCACAGTTGATGAAATCAACACTTGATAGAATCAATTTATGCAATAAAATCAACTGTTGATTTGACTTGGATACGAAATCTGACAGATGTACATGTCGAATTTGGCCAGGCAGATCTGTAGGTACGCACCTTATCAATTGGCCAATGCTTTTCCGGGGTTATACCTATTAATTTATAATGCCTGTAAATAGCTATTAATTGTGATAAGTGGTAAATTCATTATGATCAAATTAACAATGTTAATGACAGCTATAAAACGAAAATCGCTGGCTTGAAGGTTCATTAGTACGGTATTAAGGCAGCGACATGGACCTTAAATTAGCAGCTGTTTTAACGGTAAGTTGACGTAGAAAATATAGTGCCTAACCCCGGCTACACACGTTAACTATAAATCGTAGCGATTAATCTGTGCAGTCCGATTTGCGCAGTTTTATCTACCGTGTGTATGACAAATCGTTGTCGATTATCGTAACGATTTGTCATACACACGGTAGATAAAACTGCGCAAATCGGACTGCACAGATTAATCGCTACGATTTATAGTTACGTGGTACCTATAGCCGGCATAAGTAGATAGGTATGTAAAAACGAGATAATACTGGGAGATGGACTGTAATTAGTTTAACTGTAACTTGATTACTGCACGGCAGTCGCACTAATCCATTTGACTCTATAATGCAAAGTTTAATCTAACAAATTAAACTTTGGCAAATGACACCATCATCACTGAACGTATCAATATGTGTTAGAATCCTGCACTTGCACTTATTTGTCAACCTTTTTTGATATTATAATAGGAAAATGTGTAACAGTGTGATCTTTTGTGTGATAGAATGTCATTTTTCTAATCCTCATTCCAGATAATGGCATTAGCCGCTTCTACGACCGGCAACCCGGTTCCTCCTAGCAACCCAACAGCCTCCAGCCCAAAATACGTCCCAGTGTTCATCTCTGCCGACGCCCTCAACCGTATAGACGAGAAAGATGGACAAGCGTCGCAGCCTGTCGAATCTGGTCAAGAAAAATTGAATGATATAAACAAGGAATCGCAGAATATTCTCTACGGCCCGCCAGCGCCGGTATACGAGCATCAGCCTGAACAACGTGAACCTAGCTACACTCCACCGATGCCACAGAGTTATCAAACCAACCAGCAACTACAGCAGCAACAGTACCCAAATATGCAAACTCCAATACAGCAAGCTTATCCTAATCAACAATCAATTCAACAGCCGTATCCAGTTAATCAGCAAACTTTTCAAACTCAGCAACCAAATCAGATTCAGCAATATCAAATCAGCCAACCTCAGTCACAGACTTTTTATCCGATGAACCAACAACCCGCTCAGCAAAATCAACCGATCCTAGTTACTCAACAAACAGGGTCACAACCGTTATACGGCAACCAACAGCAAATATTACCTCTTAATCAGCAACCACTTTTAAACCAACAGCAACTCGTATCTCAACCAATTCAGACATATCAGCAACCAAACCAGCTACTCATCAGCCAACCTGGAAATCAACAGACATTGTTAACCCAGTCACAGCCTATTTTGTTAAACCAGCAAACTCCAATGCCGAACCAGCAAATACTTCTGCAGCCAAATCAAAACGGATTAATTCAGCAAATACCTAACCAGCAAGGGCAGCAAGCCATAATCTTACAGCCAAATCAAAACGGACAAATGATTGCCAGCAACATCAGCCCGATTAACCCTCTCGCTAATCAAGTAAATCCAGGGTACATTCAAAACCAAAACCAAAATGTGTACGCGGTTGTCCCTTTAAATGGGCAAAATCTGGGATCGAACCAGAACGTGGGGTCGAACACTTATCTAGTGCCAGTGCAACAAGTGCCTAATCAAGTTTTCGCTGTAAATTCTGGATAATAAATTATATTAACACTGTTTAACTGTGCATTTCTACACCATTGCTTAAAGAACTGTGAGTATGTAATAAGTACCTAATAAAACTAATAAATGAGATTTAAAGTTGTACCAAAACTTTTCGTGTTAGAATTGGGAATTTTTATATTATTTCTACTCAGAATCACGAGCTTTTTCCATTTTTACTGAAAAAGAGTGTCGCCATAATTTTTGGTCTGTTTGCTTACGGTTTTCAATACAACCTTCTATGACCGTAACAAAACGGACAAAAAAAAATTGTATGAAATTTTGGGGACACTTTATTTCTTGTATTAGGATCGAAAGAGCTCGTGATTCTGAGTCGAAAAAATATGAACAATTTCAAAATCTAAAATGCTAGTTGGGGGTACAACTTTAAATAGAAATGCCCAAATATCCAAAATAATATTTAATGTCCAGCCAACTCTTACAAGTAGTCAGGTATGTATGAATGTAAACTCTTTATTGTACATAAGACAGGTTAAATTATAATGAAACAAAATATATATACCTAATGTACAAAGGTGAACTTGTCCCTATAAGAGAGCTCTTCCAGTCAACCTTTGAGCAATTGAGAGTAAATTAAATAAAACATGATAGACAAACGAACACCATGTACAAAAGAGTAGGTAAACTATTTCAATTATTAGTAAGGTAATTTGTATTGAAAAAAAAAACCGTAAAAGGATGCGTCTACCCGTGGTCTACCCTAAACTAGAAGGTATCTCTGGTCTATTTAAATACGACTCTCCACTACTCCACTTATTTTCTCTCTCGCTCTTAATGGATATTTTTTTCCGGTATCTTACTGGCAAATTGGCTATGTCATGGTATAATAATCAGGGATGTAACGGATGTGGTTTTATCGGAACCGAAAACGGAAACAGATGTTATCGATTTAGTTTAACGGAACCGGAAACGGAAACGGAACCGAAAACGGAACCGGAACCAGAATCGGAGCCTGACTTTTTAACGATGTAGTCGTTTTCCCCTTTCTAGAACAAACCTTCAGACAAAGTTTACACTTAGCCGTGTCCCCACTAACTTCATCAAAATAGTTCCAAATCGAACTTGATTTCGGCTTCATTGTGCGTTTTTTTCACACTAACATTCACCACACACACTACACACAGTCAGTACACAACAGAACACATACGATTATAATTTTAATAACACGAATAAAACAAAGTATACAAACAAACAACAAATTAGCGTAGCACGTGGCAAGCGGGGCGATGAGCGAATGACTGGTATGAACCTGTTTGTTTTTGATGCACGCCGCCGCCGCGCGAAGCATTGACATCCGTTATAACTTCCGTTTCAAACATAACGGAACCGGAACAGAAACGGATGTGTAATACCAAACGGAAGTTCCGCCTTAACGGAAACGGAACCGGAGCTCCGTAACATCCCTGATAATAATATACTCCGCCTGGTACTCTATTCCGAGATTCGCGTATGACCTACCTGACACGGGCCTACGTCATCATGCTGTTTACAGGTTCTCAAACTTTGAAATGTGGGAGAATTTTAACCAACGGTGAAAATTATTTTAACGGCATTAATTTTAAGTTATTCATGTAGAAACATAGTAAAATAAAACAAATCTAATGTATTAAATTAAACTTTATTTATCTATACATGACAAACGTTTGAAAAACTAATTCACAGTTACACATTAATTACCAAGCTTACGACGTGAAAAGTTTGGAAAACACTGCGACTGCTGACACTGAGCGAGAAGGAAATAACAATTAACACGCGTTCGACAAGGATGACGGTCAGGGCATGAAGTTATCTAGATCCGAATCGTCAAATGTGACAGCGCTATCCTGTGTTGCCAGTAATGTAAACAGAATTACCCGAACGTCTGAAATTTCTTTCGTGAATCGGAAGATATTGCTAACGAATAATTAAAAATGACGTGTTATCGTAAAATTTAAGATTAAATACATATAAATGAAAATTATAAACTTATAAAGAAATATTTTAACTTATTAACCATAGGTATAATGTACCCATGTAACATGTTATGTTGAAATAAAGTGGCAATGTTATTGTGACGTAGGCCCGTGTCACTCTGGGAATAGAAGACCATGTTTTATTAGACCATGGGCTATGTGACTAAATATACTAACAATACTGTGTAGTACTGTAAGTATACAGACACAACCGTTGACAGATAGCTATATTGTTTTAAACACAAACGCAGTTGTGGATACTCTTCAGACGCCTAAGTAGTTTGCTATGCACTCACGAAGTGTATCTATTATGTTAAAACCTACACTTACGGTAATTTCTGTAAAGTACGAATACCATTTTATCTAGGGCCGGCACACATTAATACCGTTAAAACCGTTTCAAGGAACATAATGGCAACCGTTTTACAATCTACTTGCACAAAATGGCCAACTTAATCCTGCAAGGGATGCAAATGTTAATGCTAACCCCGCTCCACACTCGCGCGCGAATTGCGGCGCGAAGGCGCGAACGCGAGTGTGGAGTCGATTTCGCAGATTTTGTGGTGCGCGATTCGCGCACGAGTGTGAAGGGGGCCCTAGCATAAGACTGTCGTATTAATACATTTATTGTCCATAAGCATGAGTAGCATGGCTGCTTAGTGGTTACAGGTTATGGGCCACATTAAGTTGCGTTCAGATAATCCAAAAGCGCCGCTAACGCGCTTCACGCGCGCGTGTCAGCATTAGTAGATCGTATTGCGCACAAGATGCGCAAATTAATTCTTAGATTGCGCATAAGTTGCGCACGACGCATTCGTATAATATGGACGCACCTTTGACGGGGTGAAAAAAAAAACAGAAAATTCTCATAATTTCCACAATGGTTTACAATGTGAATATTAATAACTTCCATGGTGTACTAGTAATAGGCGGGTCGTTTTATTATTTACCATTATCATGAAAATTAAATAAGTATGTAAAAGTAAGTGGCTATAGTTGGCAGCCCTAAAGCTAGGTTAGCTGGCTAGATAGGCTAATAGTAAAACTTAATTATTCACTAACGTACCTACTAATAGTAGGTAGCAAGTAGGTACCTACTTAGCATTCTATTGCGCCTAAAACTCCTCTGTCTAATTGACTAAATGTACCGAATGGGTCATTCACGTATATAAAAGTTACGTACTCGTTGCGTATTTCCTACTTTTCGCACTTGTATCGTAATGTACTATATAGCACCAATGAGGTTTGTTGAGTTAAGTAGGTTTAGCTTGAAAGTAATGAAAGTAGGTAAATTCAAAGAGAAAAATAATGACTACATAGTATCCACTATTTTTTTAATTTTTCTTACTTCAGCATGCCAAAACACCTGTTATGGATGTGTGATGTGTGTAATACTAATTTGAATAAAACCAGGCGCGGCTCACTCCGCGTAGGGCATGCTTCCGGGGATTCCCGGTTCTCAAATTCCCGGGAATTCCCGAGAATTTTATAGTGTCAAAAGAACCGGCATTATACTGAAGACCCGGTACCGGTACTTCCCGGTTCTCATCATATGACTATTTATTCCCATTTCAAAAGTAGTAATGTTTAGTACTTTAGCTCGGGACATTATAAAGTAACATTTAATAATGGTGCTATGAAACGGGGGACCCAAATAACCCGACAAACTAACCTAGTAAAGTAGGCATTCGTGCAGGCAGGCCGTGTCGTCATAGTGCTGACTGAGTGCATCGACTATACGCTACGGCCGTGTGGCTCGGTCCAGGCGGAGGCAGTGTGCCGGTTAATTTCGTAAAATAGGTTGGAACGCCAATTAAGTGTTATTGTTTTTATTAAAATAAGTCATTTACTAATTCTTATGCAATTATTTATATGAAAATAAGTCATTCATAAAGATTGTACGCTAACACAAAAACTACTTAAAAGTTATCAAAAGATGCCTTGAGAACCGGGAATCCCGGTTCCGGCCATGCCCAGAACCGGGAAATGAAATTCTTGGTACCGGTACTGCATCCCCTAACTCCGCGATTTCGTCGCTTTGCTACAGGTAGCTAAAAGTACATCCGTTCCACCCCAATTTTGGGGAAAGCCATAAGCCGCGCGTGGCGCTGTCGCCACCTAGCGGCCATATCTGTGCTGATCGTAACAGACGCGTTTTGTTAGAGAGTGAGTCTTCTGTACCTAATACTATTATTTATTCTGTGATAAAAACTATTTTTTTTTATAAATAATGAAGGGCTTATTACTTCTACAGAGAGGCCGACTGGCTTTCCTACAAAAAGTGCCCGGCGACCGCGTAGATATTATAAGCGCTTAACAATCTTAACATTACATAGTACATGAAACTAGGTGCCTACTTACTTAGTTAAAACAGCACCTTTCTTAGTTTCTTTTTATACACTTTAACACCTTTTATCACTTCCAACAAGCTGCTGCGGAAATGTAAATCCCTAATTAGACAAGTTTTTTCTTAGAGACATCCTACAGTTTGTAACTAGCAAATAACACTCATTACACTTCTTTGCCAACTGTAAAAACGGTGTAATAATACACACGTCAACCAATCCCTAACGAGGGTTAACCAGTTCTAAATCACTTTACTTACATAACATTTTCCAAAGAAAAACTAGATCTTTGTAACTGCTGCGTTTAGCGAGATGGGTTGGCGGTTCGTAATAATAAAGCAAAACGAATTATTGTAGCGCGCTTAGATAAATTGAAATGATAAAAGGAGAGGCAATTCAGTCTGGCTCGTGAGGCTGCCGAGGCAGCGTGACACTTTTTACAAAAATGGAAACAAAAATTGCTATACCTAATGGTTATTATAGAGATTAAACGAGGTAAGTATTTTTTTACGGAAAGTGAGCACGACGATGGCACGAAGTTTAAGTTTTACTCGTACGCGTGGACGCTAGATTCTTCTTATCGTGTGAAGGAATAACTAATTAATATTTTGCTAATATCTTGCCACCTCTAA
Source organism: Cydia splendana (assembly GCF_910591565.1). Lineage (NCBI taxonomy): Eukaryota > Metazoa > Arthropoda > Insecta > Lepidoptera > Tortricidae > Cydia > Cydia splendana. The sequence continues at coordinate 20,246,297 of NC_085965.1, read as the reverse complement.
CCCCCGTGGGGTAACTTTTATGAGGTCTTCTGCAGAGCACGTAGTTGGACACAAGGAACGCTGCATCATATTTATGTTATTGCGTTACTTTATTTGTAAATAGGTCGCCACATTCGCATAGTCATAGTACATCGCTCTGTCCCGGGTATGATTCCCCATTTTAGAAGGATGTCTTTGGATCAGCCAACTCCGGATCTGTTTAAAGACTCCCAGTGGCCTATTTTATAAAGCTACAAGTTACAATTTACAAGCGGAAGTCTCTTTCTAACCCTATGTGTTAGAACGAGACTTGCGCTTGTAAATTGTAACTTGTAGCTTTATAAAATAGGCCACAGGTCACCCAATTTTCTCTTTGGCCACGGGAGCTTTTTCGACGCGCGTTAAAAAAGATTGGCTCGTTCGATTATAAGATCTTCTCCGTGCATTTTTCGTGATTTTATGCCTGTAGGGATTTGCCCAAACATTCTTTATAAAGCCCCCTCCAGACTATGCGCGTGAATCGCGAGCGAAACCGCGAACGCGAGTGTGGAGTCTATTTCGCTGTCAGCGAAAATCGACTCCACACTCGCGTTCGCGGCTTCGCGCCGCGATTCACGCATGAGTGTTGAGCGGGCCTAATAATTATAATATCTTGCATCTCTTTCTTTAGTAAAGTGATGCACCACGCCAAACCCAGAACACATTACACACAACGCTATTAATATTCAAATAAATTATTTGTGATAATTTTTATCCAATAAAGTAGTATTCAAATTTTGTTATTTTAATATAATACCGACTTTTGTAACTATAAACGACATTGTATTGGCAGAATGGTTACTTATCACTGCAACTTTAGTGTCAGCCGATTAAAAAAAAATATTGAACATGGCGGCGGCGGCTCGATAGGAAGTGTTATGTCAAAATAAGTTGTAATTGGTGTTTTCAATTGGGATAAACAAATAATTCTGAGTAAAAATGTCGTCAACAGAGCCACCACAGAACAAAACATGGGAATTATCCCTTTACGAGTTGCACCGGACACCACAAGAAGTGATAACGGACGCTACCGAAATCGCGGTGTCCCCGCGAAGCTTGCACAGCGAATTGATGTGTCCAATTTGTTTGGATATGCTGAAGAAAACTATGACGACTAAAGAATGTCTCCACAGGTTCTGCTCTGATTGCATCGTGACCGCTCTGCGATCAGGGAACAAAGAATGCCCAACATGTCGTAAGAAATTAGTGTCGAAACGTTCTCTAAGACCGGACCCTAATTTCGACTTATTGATATCGAAGATATATCCTAGCAGGGATGAGTATGAGGCCCATCAGGAGCGGGTGTTGGCTAAACTGAATATGTCTCACTCGCAGGCGTCTTTAGTGAATTCGATAACAGAGGGGATCAAATTGCAGTCTCAAAACAGGCCTCAGAGGTCGCGTAAAGCAGGCGCGGATGATAACAGCAGTCTGTCTAATTCTAATGGCACGTCGGACGCTCAAAACGGTAGTAGCTCGTCGGCTCCTAAGGATGGCACTGCGACGTCAACGGGTAACCCCACGCCTCCTGGGCAGTCAACATCCAACCCCCCTTCTGTAAGGAGCACGCCATCGCCGGTGCCGTCCAATATTAGCTCCATTTCAAAAAACACGAGCATCACTAAAAGAGCCAAGTCGGTTTTGACTTCTGAGCGCAGTGAGGAAAGTGAATCTAGTGATGGCAGGTGAGTAAAAGACTGTTTCTACTACCTTAATTTTATCGTCATAATGTTTTCGCTCTTAAAAAACCTTTGTAAAACTTCATAGGTTTGCACTAACCCTAGATTTTATTGTTTTGGCTGCTTAACTTGTGCATCTATGTGTTCCGGCACCAGGGCAGTTTGTGGTACTAGCTAGCTTGCAGACTCACAGGCAGATTAATGATATTAAAATTTAATATGGCACTAGCATAGCTGTCAAGTCACAAATGTTATGGGGCCTTTTCTATTTTGATTGTGTTAATTAATAATTAACTTATTTATACATAATTTTTAAGCCACAATAGGGCACAATAAGATATTATAAGGAATAAATGCCTACCCCATAACATCACCTTTTTGTATTCTAAAAATTCTGTTTCAGGAAAACTTTAAACAGAATTTTTAGAACTACATATAAGGTAGCAATGAGCCTTGAATTGAGGATTTCTTATAATCTGGTCCTTTAAAGAGTTAAAACAATTTTAAAAGCAACAAAAAGTGTACAGAAAGAAATTAAATATTTTCACATGTCAAAAATCTTCAAATCCCAAGCATGCTGTTTCAGGACGGAGGGTGAGAACTCCATGGACACTGAGGGGGAAGGCGAGCCCCTGAACCCCAATGAGATTGAGCTGGTGTTCAAGCCACACCCCACAGAGATGACCGGAGACAACCAGCTCATGAGGGCACTGCGGGATAGCTCTGTCAGATACATTAAAACTACAGCTAATGCTTCTGGTAGGTTGTTTTGTAAAACATTGTTTTATCCATTTTATACTTTTTATCTGTTTGCAATACAGACATTAAAGGTCAGGCCGCGGGAGCCCTCGGCACGCCGGGGGATGCCGCCGCGTGTACTCTTATCACAAGGGATTAGTGACTAGTGTGCACGAGTTCTCCCCCGTCGTCCCGGCGCTACTCTAGCGCACTCGGGAGGCCTCGGCGCATGCCGGGGGATGCCGCGGCATGCCGGCGCCCACCGCCGCGGTATCCTCTAACGTGCTCCTCGATGCCGCGGAGTAACAATCCTCCGTGATGTTCCGAGGTCGGTCTCAAAGCATTTAAATTTATACCTGAAGGTAATTGAAATAGATTGATAATTTTAAAGTGATCTGCGCTGCGCTCCGCCGGTTTGCGCAGGCCTTAACACTAATGTAAAAGTACATAGGGTAAATCGTCAATTCCTCCTCCTCCTCTCCTTCAGTGAATAGTTTCAAAAACAGACTTGACAAACACTTAAACAAAAAAAAAAATTAGAACATTAATCGTTAAAAAAACAAGTGCAGTGATATACACGCATCAGCTTTCAGCTGCTAGTGTATTAAACAATATATATAATATATATATATATATATAATTACTGGCCAATTATTGACAAATTACCCTAATACTCGTAAGTATTTTAGTCTTTACTGTTACAGATGTAGTGAACAAGCCATCCTAAGCCATCGTATTTTCTCGGAAACGTTCGTATTTGTCATCCTACTTCAGTAAACCTCAGTCTGAGACTGACTGAAATAGCATAACACGTTCATGCGCTTCCGTGAAAATACGATGGTAAAGGACGCGATACGGATGGAAAATATGCTACATGTGTATTTATATCACACAAAATTTAAGTATTATAGTACAACCTACGTAACTTTGCTAGCGAGGCAAAGAAAGAGGCAAACCATTGCTAGTAACTTTGATTGTCAACACAGTAAAGTCATACAATTCTTATTAGAAAAATTGTAACCAAATGCATGCAACAAACATAAACACTCATTTCAATAATTTAAAAACAAGGTTGGGATTGAAAAAAGCATGACATAACAAACAAGACGAAAAATCGTAAACTACCTGACCTTGGGACTTATTTTGTTGCTATTTAGTTTATAATGTCATCCTGAATCTGTCCACACTTGATTCCAATTGGCCACCATTGTTTTCAGTGGACCACCTGAGCAAATACCTGGCGATGAGGCTCACGCTGGACCTGGATGCAGAGCTCCCTGAAGCATACCGGTTGCTCAACTTCTGCATCTATGTGGCTCCGGCACCAGGGCAGTTTGTGCCACTGGCCGGCTCGCAGACTCTCCGCCAGATTAATGATAAGTTTTGGAAGGTAATAGTTAAAACATGAAGATAATTTGCACATGAAGTTTGATGACCAGTCTGGCCTAGTGGGTAGTGACCCTGCCTGTGAAGCCAATGGTCCTGGTTTCGAATCCCAGTAAGGGCATTTATTTGTGATATGACACAGATATTTGTTCCTGAGTCATGGTTGTTTTCTATGTATTTACGTATTTATATATTATATATATCGTTGTCTGAGTGCCCACAACACAGCCTTCTTGAGCTTACTGTGGGGTGGGACTTAGTCAATCTGTGTAAGAATGTCCTATAATACCTATTTATTCTTTATTTTATTTATTTGTGAAGTTGGTTGATTTCAACTGATAAAGGGGAAAGTTAATACATATCTTATACTGTTTATTAACTCTTTCCATATTCTATCACTGACCCCCTTGCTTATTAGATCCAAGCAATATTGACAACTTTGTCATTATTAAACTGTAAACCTAATAACACCCTAATAAACCTATTGGGTCCAAAGACACATTCAAATGAATAACTTATGTCCACATACATTGTTTTATTTGGCTTATTTCCAAATCAGTTATTGTACTTAATTGTGATTCAAAAATTATGCATTAGATTGTTTTCAAGCAAAAGGGTAGGTACTTATTGTTAATATACTATAAAGTAGGTACTACTGCTTTAAAAATCATGACATTCATGACTATGTGTTAATGTTAACCCAACCCATACTCATAACCCAATTTCCGCATGACAAAATTTCGGAAGTGTCTCATATTGTTTTTATGATTCCAAAATTAAAATATTAGCTTTCAATAAACACGAAATACCTTCAGTTAGACCGTTTCACGCGTGAATAAAACATTTATTTACATACAATATATATACGCGTTAATTATTTTTTTCTTTATTATTGATAGCCTTATATCAGAAATACATTTTTATACTATATCTACAGTTTTCCTTAATCTACGATAACCGATTCTGTGTGCCTTTGGGCAGTTTGGGCAAAGCCTCTCCCAATCTTCTCCACTCTCCCTTATTTTGCACTAATCTGGTGCATTTTTTAGTCCTTCCAGCCATGTCTTCGATTTCATCGGACCATCTTTTAAATTGCCTACCTCTGTTTCTTTTATGACCTCTAGGGTGCCAGAGTGTTACAATTTTGCTCCATTTATCTCCTCCTCTAATAGCATGTCCAGCCCACTTCCATTTCAGTTGTTATGTTTTGTATGTAACATCAGTAAACCCTGTTATGTCTCTTAAATTCTACTACGACGCGTTAAGTATTCCTCTCTAAATTAAAAGGATGTAAAAAAGTAATACATAGTTTAGTTTTTAAGTGTAGCACTAAATTATTTATTTATTTCAGGTGAACAAACCACTGGAGATGTATTACTCATGGAAGAAGACCTAGAAGTGCAGGCAGCTTGAATCTAGAGCCTAGTGATTAATTTTAGACAGAAATATATGTATTTAAAACGAAATTATTCGAGAAATGGACTCTACTATTAATGTGATAAGATTTTATTGAAGTTTTATATAATTTGTAGATAACCAGGGAAATGATTGTCTTTTGTAAGTTTAATGAAAAAAGTAATTTATATAATTTGATGTCAATAAATTATGCATTTACAATATTTTAAAAATACTGATTGGAATGACATTGATTAAAGGTAGGTGTCATTTTAAATAATTAAAATGTTGTAACAATTAGTAATTTACTGTGCAGTATTGCAGTGTTTTAATCTCATTTTAGTTAGGTTATAATAAACAATTCATAATTATTATTTGTTTATATTGTAACTTTATGATTAAGACTTTTAGACCACATTGTATAGTATCGTGGATAGCCTGCTGAAAGGAATCTAAATGATTTGACATACACAGGCAAAGAGTTATCTACATGCCCCTCAGCTTGTCATCTCTAATGTTTTCATTTATGCAAGCATGCCCTATGCACCAGCGAATTATCAAACGAACAGCCGGCCTAGCCAAGGTTACAATCGCTATCGCTTCGACAACGAAAAGCATTATGTCTCTCTATAACTCTTCCATATTAGGGCCATTTTATTTAAAGTTGTCCCCTACACTTTTTTTTCCAAATTGGGATTTTTTATGTTATTTCTACTCAGTACTCAGAATCATGAGCTCTTTTGATCCTAATAGGGGAAAAAAAGTGTCCCAAAATTTCCATACATTTTTCGATTTTGCCATTCCGAAACCGCCATACAAGTCTATGAAAAAATGGTAACGGAATGGGGAAAAAACCTTGGGACACTTTTTTTCTCCTATTAGGATAGAAAGAGCTCGTGATTCTGAGTAGAAATAACATAAAAAATCCCAATTTTGAAAAAGAAGTGTAGGGGACAACTTTAAATAAAACCGGGCAAGTGCGAGTCGGACTCGCGCACGAAGGGTTCCGTACCATAATGCAAAAAAACAAAAACAAAAAAAAGCAAAAAAAAAAAACGGTTACCCATCCAAATACTGACCACTCCCGACGTTGCTTAACTTTGGTCAAAAATCACGTTTGTTGTATGGGAGCCCCATTTAAATCTTTATTTTATTCTGTTTTTAGTATTTGTTGTTATAGCGGCAACAGAAATACATCTGTGAAAATTTCAACTGTCTAGCTATCACGGTTCGTGAGATACAGCCTGGTGACAGACGGACGGACGGACAGCGAAGTCTTAGTAATAGGGTCCCGTTTTACCCTTTGGGTACGGAACCCTAAAAATGGCCCATTAGTGCGACAGTGACAGTTGCGTTTCGATCGCTACGGAGCGTAAGCGATCGGCATCTTGGCTACGCGGCCAGGTCTCAATTGTGTCATGTCAGCTTTTCATCATTTGAATATCCCTACAAAGGATAATTTATCCCCGGTAGGGCATTCAGCTTTTGTAATTAGGTACGTCATTTGTTGCCGTCACAACATAATATTAGTATTACTCGTTTTCTAGAAAGCAAAATGGCGAGGTAGTTACAGTCTGTTATACAAAAATAGCAAAAATACATCTTGGGCCTTCCTACTTCAGGTAGAACTGTAGCTTTCGATAAGAATAGAGGTATGTACCTATTGTACCTACCTAGTCATACTATGCCTACCAACCCACTACTTCGGCACTCACCTTTTAAAGGGATAAGTATATTATTAGTATTGACGACCGGTCTGGCCTAGTGGGTAGTGGGTTGCCTGTGAAGCCGATGGTCCTGGGTTCGAATCCCAGTAAGGGCATTTATTTGTGTGATGACACAGATATTTGATCCTGAGTGATGGTTGTTTTCTATGTATTTACGTATTTATATATTATATATATCGTTGTCTGAGTGCCCACAACACAGCCTTCTTGAGCTTACTGTGGGGTGGGACTTAGTCAATCTGTGTAAGAATGTCCTATAATACCTATTTATTATTTCAGCTACTGAGGGCCTACCGCGAACCACGTTCGACGTGTTGCCTCTCTGTCACACTTGTATATTCGTACGTTAGCAGGAGATCTAAGGTCCACCACCTTGCATTTTGGAGACAAAGCAAACCGCTTGGAACAGGTGTTCCTGGGGGTGATCTGAGCTGATTAAGCCCGGTTGCCAAGAGGTTCCCCCCAGCTGGTGGGCAGGGGAGGGGGGGAAATAGTGCCTCCGGCGCGCCTCCGTCTAAGCTTTATATCTGCATACATCTCGCAACTATATCAAGTTTGGTGTCTTTTTCGTGTAATTCGAGGATGAAGAATTCATTTCTGTGACTAAATTTTCACTCACCCATACAAAAAATTCGAGAAATTCAAAATTCAAAAAAAATCTTTTCATTTTTTTTTTCGTAAATCCTCTAAAAAATTTAAACTATAAGGATTTGCTCTAGAAAAAAAATACCTGTGAATAGTCCAGTTATCCTACTATACCGAATAGTAAACTTGTCAAACATTTTTTTTCATAACTCTGTTAAAAAAAAAATTTTTTGTGTCGCGCGGCGTACCTGCATTGTAAGAGCGGTATGCAGCGTTTAGGATTTTTAAGTATGTTTAGATGATTTCTGATAAGTTGTTATTCTTCTGGTTGTAGATTACATTAATAAATTACTTCTGGACGTGATATATACAGGGTGGAAAGGCACGACGATCCTTTCCGGAAATGGGAGATAGTTTAGCCTAAGCTCTATATTTTCTCCATAGAAACTATGTTAATATGGGCAACCGTTTCTAAATTATGACCTTTTAAACATCCACGCAAAAAACTACTTTGTTCTAACCCTAACAGGTGACAGGGTCAATGAACTTACTTGTAAACAATCAGTATTCGACAGGAAATTATGCTAATTTGTTGCCATCTAACCATTTTTAGGTCTGCTTACAGCACGGTAAGAATCATTGCAGGATTTTCGCTTTCTTAGTGGTTCCACTTGTTCAATACTTGAATGAAACAGGGTGGCCACTTTCTGGAAAACCGGGAAAAGTCAGGGAATTTCGCTAGTCATGGAAAAGTCAGGGAATTGTCAGGGAAATTTAATGGAGGTCAGGGAATAAAAATTGTCTCTGTATGTACATAATATAAGTACATAATAAAATAATAAAACAATATTAATTTTACCATCTGCAAACATTATATTATATCTACTATAATTAGTCTAACGCATTCACTGCCAGGGGGCGTGGCCTAGGAACATACTTGTATGACGGTGGACGCACATTTGCGTCGGGGGCAGTGAATGTGCTAACCTGTTCAATTTAAAAACCCGCAAACGATGTACAGATAAGCCGTTTGGCACACGCATACCTACTAGAGGTCAAAACAAAATTTTTGACCCGCAGTTCCTAAAAATATTTCCCTTAGGAGGGGAGTGCTGACTCATTGTTTTTTTGTATGGGAAAGAAAATATTTTTTTTTCAGAAACTTATTGTGTGTGGTATCATATGAAAGAGCTTTTTGAGGCGATTCTAAAACTATACCACATCATTACATTTCAGCCATTTTTTATGATTAAAACAAAAATAATTTTCAAAACATACCAAGTTTGAGCTTCTCCAGATACGATATGGCTGATTTTTTTTGTATAATATACCACAAATGATACGTGATATCCTCACATCTAACCCTAATAAAGCAATTTTGAAAATAATTTCATTTAGTTTTTATTTTTATTTTTCAATAATACTAAGTGAATACATGCAGTCCTACTTCAGTACCTATTTTACGAAACTTAATGGAACTGTACTGCAGATACGGTGCATATTAATCATAAAATGATACGTAATATCCATATATCCAACGGGAAATACCTCTCTACTACAGTTCCATAAGTCTCGTAAAATAGGCACTGAAGTAGTACCGTGTCACTGTAATAATGAAAAATTAAAAACAAAACTAAATGAAATTATTTTTAAAATTGGTTTTTTGGGGTTAGATATGAGGATATCGATATCACGTATCAGTGGTATATTGTACAAAAAAATAATAAGCCATATCGTATCTGTTTCTAAAATTTTTTTTTATCCCATAAAAAAAACAATGACTCAGCAAATTTTTTTAGGAACTGCGGGTCAAAAATTTTATTTTTACCTCTAGTATGCGTGTGCCAAACGGCTAACCTGTACATCGATTTGCGGTTTTCTATGATATTGTGGTCGTACGTCTGACGCTAAATAGGTTAATAATGGATAACGCTATATCCTACCACGGCAGTATAGACAAAATAAATATTAAAAAAAAATGATCCACGCGGCTCGTAATGCTCACTCCTTGTACACGGAGCAGCTACACAAAAGGATGGAAGATTTAAGTCCAGAGGCGAAAATCAGAGCAGAAAAAAGAAAAACTGCGGAAATGGTCAGAGAACTAGAAACAAAAAGGCGAAAAATTCTCGAAGGAGCTGCCAAAGAAGCGTTATTGGAAAAACAGATTACCAAGTTGCAATAGATTTTGTTATTATTTTATATCAAAAAATTGTTTAAGGCCTTGTATGTATAAGTTACGCTTATGGTTTAGTATGTGCACTAGTGCTGCACTCTGGCGGCAAAACATTGCAGTAATAAGTACTCCCTATTATTTTTTATCGGGCTATTTCGTTCAATCATGGATCGAGTACGACCACGGTCTTTAATATATAATGAATTTTAATTTCTTTTTTATTTTGCTTTATTAAAACAAATAGTTTTTCTTAACAAAGTGCTTAAGTATTAAGGAACATCAATTTCAAGGACATAGGGTGTTGAAAGCCCCTTAATTTGTGTATAAAAGCGGTTTTATTTCATTTTTTCCACGATTTTAACAAGTCTACAAAATTTTCGGTTTCGACAAAAAAACATGTTTCGGTCGGACACTAAAGATTTTTAACCGACTTCAAAAGATTAGGTTTCTCAATTCGTCGCTTTGGTACCATAATACGCAAAACGTTGAAGTCTAGTACTTGCTAATACGATTAAGGTCGGTATAAAGTGTTCCCTTTAGTATTTCTCGCTGGATTATATTATATGATACATTTAATATCCAATAAATTCAGTAGTCCTCTGTACCGTTTCAATTGGTTTTTCCTGTACAGCTTTCAACAAAAATAAATAAATTATTGGGTAATTGTATGAACTGTTGTATGAACTGTGATAGCAAATTACAATTTATAAATACAATGAAACAGTACAAAAACGTCACCTGACGTAGGATGTGAACCCACGACTTCCGTCTAACTATGCTTTCGCTCTTACCAACTGAGCTATTCAGATACTAGGTACTTCTTATTATTTCCGTTTTTGTATTATTTCATTGTATTGATAAATTGTAATTTGATATCAGATAATTCTGCAAAAACTCAAAAATGTATTCCAATTATATAGTTTATATTTATTACATTTAAGATTATGGTCAGGGAAAAACTTGAAAAAACGCCTGGAAAACCGGGAAAAGTCAGGGAATTTTGGTTATAGTAAAGAGTGGTCACCCTGTGAAATAGTTATGTTATTCCTTAATATTAATAATACTAACCACAACATTGTTTACAACGACAGTTCAAATGGTGACATTGACAACCACTCAAAAGTACGCAATCGTCTTATAAATATCTCTGGTTTCCTTGACTGATAAAAAGGTTTTAGTTTCTTAACACGTTTCACAAAATTATTTTCGAATAATTGGAAACTATCTAAAATAATTAAAAATAACAAGTAGGTTGTGTTAGTTGCACCAAATGAACTTGCAAAAATGAAATACTAAGAATAAATCAAGAATAAATACTTCTTCAATACCAAACTAACAAACCTTCTTGCGTGGTAGGAAATAGACAAGACGTCTGATGTTTGAAATTAAATTTTCATTGAACTATACTTATTGAATGTCATATTCTTCAAATAAAAATGTTAGATGCTCGTGGCTATTTAAATTTGTGGGGCTGTGTAAAAGATATGGTGTACCAAACCAAACGGAATGTGAAACTGCGGACGAAATGAGACAAAGGCTAATTGGTGCTTTCTGCGGAGGATAAATGACGAAGAGCATACACTATATCGCATGTGCATCGACATACTCGGGTACGGGCTGCGGCGGCGTTGTAATACACGGAGGTACATTTGAACACCGTATGTGAAAAGAAGATAGTATTAAATATTGGAAAAAAGTAATTATCTAAGAAAGTAATAAAATTGTTTGTAATATTTTTGCATGCATTTGATTTATTTGACATTTATGCGTCATTCATACATCATTGCGATACTGTCAACGATCGGAAAAAAGTGTAAAGTCCCGAGCTTTCCCGACGGAGATCCTTAATCTAGCCGTCATGTGCACATGCTATAGGGTTATCACCACAGTTAAAAAGTAGTATTTTTGCAATTTTTATTTTTTACTCAATTAACGATTCTTACCATTACCAATAGTCTCTGTATCACTTAAACGACCTAATACTTCCGGGAAGGATCGTCGTGCCTTTCCACCCTGTATACAAATATAAATTAAATATATAAATAAAGATGTTGGGAAAACTTTCGCCAACAGAGTTATGTATTATAAATGTGATAAAATTAACATTATTATTTGTATGTATTTTCCATATCTCGGGACCATGGGGTCCCGGACCTTTGGGAGGCGTACGTGGGGCCGAAGCCAACAGCGCAGAGGCCCTTTAAGGCACTTTAATCTAAAAGCAAGGGATACATGTGGTGGATACTATCCCCGAACGCACAATGTGATACATCCGGAGATGGTCCCCGCCAGGTGCAAAGACTATTGCAGTGCAGCACTTTTGTGCTGCGATGGGAACTAAGGTCGTGGGCTATAGATTTGAAAGTTGGATGGACTGGATAATGGGCTATGGGAGAGACTAGCGGACATCTGCCGTGACAATCAGTCTCAAAATTGTAAATGACAGGTGGTGACTCGCCAACTCATTGAGTGGGCCCCGCAATGGCCGCACGCACAGTGCGACAACAGGGCAACACTTTGGAGTGGCTGTGAGGTTGTCGAGAGGTGAGTCTGCGGTAGCCAGATCCCGGTAATCCGTTCAGCAGGCCGCCGGCGTTATGACATTTTACACTTCCAACCTGGAGCATAGGTCCCGCTTTTGCTTCTCCATTCTGGCCGGCCAATCAAGGCAAGCACAGAGGCGAGGGCCAGATGACAGGGCCCTCTGGAATAGGGGTCCGCGGTGTCGCCACTCACCGTCAGCTCGCCACAAGCTGCCCCCGCGGGACATTATTATTATTATTGTGGTGTTGTGGGCCTTTGAGTGTCGCATTGACCAGCATTGATCTATTGTGACGGCCCTTTAAGTTCATTACTAATGCCCGTTGCATCCAGAAAGTTCCAATTTCTTTGGGCCGTAATGTTTTGTACCTCATAGGGTTGCACTACGTGTCGCCCTAGGTAGGTACTTCTTTTTGACATTAGTAGTCCACAAGAACAGAGAATGTGCATTGCAGTTTCCTCTGACTCCTGACAGAACCTGCATGTCGCATCTTGTTTCTTGTCAATTTGAAACATATGTTTGTTCAACTTGCAGTGTCCAGTCAGTATTCTGGTCACCGCGCAGGTTTTGTGCCTTTTGAGTCTTAAAAGCTGCTTAGCAGTTTTGCTGTTGAACCCTTTGATGAGAGCTTTCGAGTGTTCTTGTCCTTTAACGAACTTCCACCAATCGATTGCTCTCGTTTTTTCTAAGTTGCTGAGCAGAGAATATGCATCTCGTTTTGTGCTTCCACAGAAGGGTTCTGGGCCGACCAGGGGTGTGTCTGCGCCCTTTCTAGCAAGTTCGTCCGCTTCTTAGTTTCCATTAATGTCGGAGTGCCCTGGTACCCATCTAAGTGTAACTTTGTTGGAGTAAGCCAGTGCATTTAGGTTTGTTTTACAGTTCTGGACTAGTTTTGAGTTTGACTCAAGGGATTCTAGTGCCAGCGGAGCAGCCTGGCTGTCTGAGTTGATGTAGATATGCTGGTGTCTTAGGTTTCTATCCAGGTTGATCTCCGCACATTTGTTGATGGCGAAGACTTCTGCCTGGAAGATTGAGACCGGTGTGCCCATGCTGACGCTAGCTCTGAGCTTAGATCTCTCACCATAGATCTCACATCCTACATCATTGCCTTTCTTGGAACCATCTGTATACCAGATGTGGCTTCCCTCTTCGACGTATATTTGGTTGTTGACCCATTTGTCTCTAGGAGGTATTTCTACTGTGTACAGTTTGGTGAGATGACATTTGGTGTGCGTGTCATCAGTGGGCATGCTAGGGGTTCTATTCGCGAAAACCCAGGCCTTTAGATTGGTTAATGCCTGAGAGCGCCATTTTTGCCTGTTTAGCGTGTATATTCTGTAGACGCACTGCTTGGCCTCCTTTTGCACCTGCAAGTGGAGTGGTATGATGTCCAGCAGTGCATCTAGGGCCGCTCCCGGTGTCGAGGAGTAGGCGCCTGTTACTGTTAAACAAGCCGTGCGTTGCAGGCTGTTTAGAGTGTCTATTGCTGTCTTTTGGCTGGTTTTGTTACACCAGACTGCGGAGGCGTAGGTGACAATTGGCCTCACTACCGCTGTGTATAACCACATAGCAATTTGGGTCTTAAGCCCCATCTTGCTCCTGCCATTCGACAGCATGACCACATGGCCATTTTCGCTTTTTGTATAATGTTTCTCAGGTGAGAGTTCCAAGTTAACTTTTGGTCGAAGGTGACCCTAGATACTTGACCTCTGCCGAGAACGGTATTATTTGTCCATTAAGTCTTGGTTTTGTGAGTTTATCGAGCTTCCGTTTCCTTGTGAATGGTTAAATGGCTATTACAGTCTTGCTCGGATTAATGGACAAGTCATTTTCTCTACACCATTTGAATATTGTGTTTAGAGCTCCTTGCATTAGGTTGGATATTGTGTTGAGGCAAGGGCCTTTGACGATGACTACAAGGTCGTCGGCATATCCTTGTGTATCAAAGTCTTGGCCTAACATGATTGTAAGAAGTTGGTCCACTGCTAGGGTCCATAATAGTGGGGATAAAACGCCTCCTTGTAGGGACCCTTTAGTGGTATAAAATTCATGCTCTATATATAGTATTGATGGTCAGAGTGGCTACTCTGTTCGAGAGCATGCTATGTACCCATCTGGTGGTTTCGTCTACTCCCTCTAATTTCATACCATTGAGTATGGTCTTTGTGCGTATTGTCGAAAGCACCTTCAACATCAAGGAACGCACATAGAGCGGTTTGCTTTTCCTCTAGGGTTTTCTGCACCTTGTCAACCTGGTTGAAAATTATTTCGGCGACACGGCGGTTTTCAGTTGTGTCGCATGTTCCGGTGTAGGATTTGGTCTATGTTTGGGGACAGATTATAGCCCCTCAGCAACAGCCACCATGCCCTGCTGACTGCGGCTGGGCCAAACAACATGGTTATTGGGAGCCCATATGGACAAGCCTACCTGCGGCGGCTGCTGCTTGTTTAGAGCTTAATCGTTGCCGCTGCAAAACAAAATGCGTAAGGAGGTGCAACTGCGTTAAAAAAACCTAAAATGCACAGTCCCATGGGCATGTAATGGCAATTACGAACAATATATATCTTATTTTAACCCGCATTTTTTGTCAAACATCTCCTATGTTAATTTTATCACATTTATAATACTTAACTCTATTAGCGAAAGTTTTCCCAACATCTTTATTTATATATTTAATTTATATATGTATATATATATATCACGTCCAGAAGTAATTTATTAATGTAATCTACCACCAGAAGAATAACAACTTATCAGAAATCATCTAAACATACTTAAAAATCCTAAACGTTGCATACCGCTCTTACAATGCAGGTACGCCGCGCGACACAAAACATTTTTTTTAACAGAGTTATGAAAAAAAATGTTTGACAAGTTTACTATTCTGTATAGTAGGATAACTGAGCTATTCACAGGTATTTTTTTTCTAGAGCAAATCCTCATAGTATACATTTTGTAGAGAATTTTGGAAAAAAAAAATGTAAAGATTTTTTTGGAATTTTGAATTTTTCGAATTTTTTGTATGGATGAGTGAAAATTTAATCACAGAAATGAATTCTAAATCCTCGAATTATACGAAAATGACACCAAACTTGATATATTTGCGAGATGTATGCAGATATTAAGCTTAGAGTGAGGCGCGCCGGAGGCACTATTTCCCCCCCTCCCCTGCCCACCTACTGGGGGGAACCTCTTGGCAACCGGGCTTAATCAGCTCAGGTCACCCCCAGGAACACCTGTTCCAAGCGGTTTGCTTTGTCTCCAAAATGCAAGGTCCCCTTAGAAAACGGGACCTTAGATCTCGAACACACGTCGACATAGGCAACACGTCGAACGTGGTTCGCGGTAGGCGCTCTGACTCTGATGAGATGATGATGGCTGGATTGGCTGGCCAGGGCTATAACCGCGAAAATCGAAGATTGCAAATTGCGGGCATTTTTCTCTGTCAGTCTAGTTACGCATCCATTGGAGTAAAAGAGAAAGATCCCCGCAATTCGCGAATTTCGGTTTTCGCGATAGCCCCTCAGAGTGGCCAGACTACATCAAGATAAGCAGTTTTATGTGGGTTATACTTAAGTACATAGCAATGAGGTTCTCTCCTTTGGACATAGGTAGGTATGTAAAATGGGTACCTACTTATTTTCGGAAACCGGTAAAAACGTTTTTATGTGCAGCATACAAATTAACTTACCTATTTGTCCAAAGAAGAGAAGATTTTTGTTTGATAAAAATCAAACAACTTGATATCATTGTTGTATTCTCAATTTGTAGCAGTATAGGTATTAAGGAAAGAGGTAATTAAAAGTCGCTTAAATGTAATTAAATAATGTATTTTTCCGGTCAATTGTCTGACTAAACACCACAATTAACAAGGCAACTAGTTTAGGTTCTTAACTGCCCTACTTAAATTAAAAATGTACATCATGTTTGTACTTTTATTACAATAAATAAGCATTGCATAGGCTAAAATATACGTAGGTTTCCAGACCAGTAATGGTACCTACTTCCAATATGCATACTTTTTTTACACAGTCTAATGGCGCCAATTTTAAAAATGCTTCAAAATGCAAGGCACTGCTAGTGCTCGAAAAATCTTATTTCTTAATATATTGACGTCTGAAAGCATTATATTCTCTCCTAAGTGCTTTAGTGGACTCTACTTTCAATAATCTGAGTGCTTCAAGTATCTGTTCTTTGTCTTCAGAATCTCGTGCGATCGTTAGTTTCTCCATAGTAGCGAAATCAAGTTCCTCTATCCTCTCAGCTTCATCTATTAACCGGTCCACGTCTCTCAGATAGGAACGATAAGATCCACTTTCAGTATTTTCTTTGTAATTAAGTAGCCTCTCGACATGTTCCCAGAAATCTAGTGTACGCCGACCGTCTTTCATCCTCGATGTAAACATAAAATTTCTAAAGAACTTCCTGCCTTTCTCATCGTTGAGCACATTTTCTATCTTGTCCGTATACCGGTCTAAATCGGCTGTGGTCACTCCTCCGTTATCATCACAGCCACATGCGACGAAACAATTATCCATCTTTCATTTGTCTGACATCGTGACCCGCTCTCTTATCGATTTATTTTAGTTTCTCGCACGTCATTTTCTTCGCAATTCACTAAAACCGATGCCGCAACTTTTCACTGTTTTGTCTCACATAAAGTACTATATAAATTTTACATTGCTCCAAAACACTGTTGTTAAATGAATCACCTTTCACAGGTAAAGTGAGGTTAACTTCAAAAATAGGTTTACATCACTCGCGATCACGACGGAGCGCGTAAATAAACTGCACTTGTGTGCGACCATTTTTCCTTCACGACGAAGTTCACGATTTCGAGATAACTTTATTACGCATGCGCTAGTTTGTTTAGTTTGAAAACTCGCGCTCAATTGAAGTCGTAAATCATAGGCACACCACACTATCAATTTTGCTAAAATCTATTTAGCAAATGAAGCTTCAATTAAATCTTAGTTAACATAGCGCTGAGAATGCGTGTATCAAAAATTCAAGGGCGTTACATCACGTCTCAGGTAAAAAAAGTGTCGTGACCTCGACTAGCGAATAGCACGGTTCATTCATGTCATGGGAAATAAAAATCATCAAGGTGGGGCGAAGACAATAGCTGTACAAGCGGGGCAGCTACTGCATGTTACGTGCCCTCTTTGCATGGTTTCTGGTTCTTTTTATTATTTAGATACCTATAGTTCGTTTATTTTAGCATTAGAAAGAACTTGCAAGAAGGTAAGCGATCTTGACAAGTCTTTTAATTGAAAAACTCTTATTAAAAATCAAAAACTATTACTTATGAAAGCAGAAGAATATAAATGATCGTATTAGATTCATAATTGTTACATATTTGCCGTAACTTATTTTTAAAATGTGTATTTCAATTAAAAGACACATCAAGATTGTTTACCTTATTTCTAATGCTAAAAAAAACGAACATACCTATCAGTTACTTCAGGCACTTTAGTTAATGTAGGTAGATTACTTATGTATACTATTAAATCATAGGTAAGTATAGGGTAGGTATGTTATTATAGAAATGGTTTTTCGTTAAAACTCAATTTGTTGATAAGTAAGTTACCTAATTTTTCGAATTCCTATGTAGAGGTACCTACATACTCGCTAAACTAGACTGCAAACTGCAATGAAAACGCTACATCTCTGTTACTATCATCGAATAAAACAAACATTTCTTCTACGCATATTATTCATATCATAATTAGTTTCGGTTTTATAAATAGATTATTACAGGAAACGATTTTAGGGAGGGCAATGAGTCAGGAGCGTGGTACAGTTGACTGACGTGAATCATGTATTTTATCTACTAGAAACTTGGCTATTGTAAATTATTATGATTAAGTATACTGCTTCGTCAGGTTCACTGGAAGAGAATACCTTGAACGTAATTTTCGTGCAGGCTTAACTTGAGCGTACGCATCCCACCCGGCTAGAGCCTACATAAAAATGCCGTCTAATAACCGAAATCGGAAATACCCAACGGGGAAAATCACAAATCAAACTCAATATTTTTTACGTGAAATATTTTGAAAACGTTTTCATTGTCAAAAACTAAATGGAATGTGATTATGGCAACAATTATAACTATTTATTGGATTTATTAGAAAGAGCAACATCTTCATTTGACATTTATTTCAGAATTGCCACAAATGAAAAAAAAAGCGTTCCGTTCCGTTAACATTATTATATTTTCCAGAATAAAATAAACAAACTTTCGTTTGGAAAATAAATATGAATCATACGTATTGAAATGTTTTGATTTGAAACATTATTTGACCAATACTTTTCTCAAGTGTTTTTTTCTGAAATATTTTATTCCATAGATATTTAAGAACTAAATTTCAATAATCTGGAATCTTTTTTAGGGTTTATTGAAATTAAAAAGAAGAGAAAACCGACCGCTAATATCGAAAATTGTTAATTGCATCCCTATCGCTCGAATATGCAAGCCAAAGAATATAATACATGCAAGCGCAATATAGAGGTAATTCATTCGTGGAACGAGACGTTTCTGTCAGATAGTTAACTTGGACTTGGTGTAGCAACACAGCTCAATTCGGCCATTTTGCTGTTAACGCCGTGAACGCTATACACGTGTTTGGTAGGTTAACGAGATTTTTCACAAATTGTTCAATTCCGTTTGAAATCTCGTTGGTGTTGTGCAGTAAATAACAAATTTTTCACCTATAGGTCCAAGATGGCAGTGACGAAGAAACCGGCACCCAAGAAGACCCAGTTGCACCAGAAAACTGGCAAGAAAGGAGTGAAGGGCGGTAAAATCCGCGGAAAGGGAGCCAAGAGGAAGATCAGCCTGAAGTTCACCATCGACTGCACGCACCCGGCCGAGGACAGCATTCTCGATGTAGGAAACTTCGAGAAATACCTCAAGGAACACGTCAAAGTGGAGGGCAAGACCAACAACCTGGGCAACCACGTTGTCGTCGCCAGAGACAAGACCAAGGTCGCCGTCAGCGCAGGTTAGTGTGTTTTTCTAATAAATCCCTTTTTTCCAAAAGTTTCATATGACTAAGTTTCTTTTGATACTTGTGCCACGAAATTTTGAGGTTATGTCAATTGCAAACTGGCGCAAGTATTTTCAACTGATATTATTTAAACGAGACTCTGCAGCCTTCATATAAAACCAGAATATTTTTTATTGCTATAAACATTGCAGTGAACTTTTGCCTCATGAGATAATGAGGCCAAAAATTAAGCTTATTCATTAAGATTTTTTGAGTCCAATATTTGTGTCCACTGGTGATTACAAAATAGGAATATATCTCTCCTATAACTTCCACTCTCATTGTTCAATGTTTGTCATATACATAGTGTTAAAATGGGTTAAAGAACAACATATATCTTGCAATGCCTTTGGCTGGTCAGCCATTAACCCGGCCGTAGGAGCTTCAGAGCCCATTCTCTGTAGCTCACTGCGGCAGCCCTGCCGGCGCGTCCACGCCGCGGGGGTGGGCACCGCTCACCTCAGTAGGCCGGGGTGAATCGGTGGCAGAGTCCGGCAGGGACCCAACCGTGGGGTATATCACGGTACAATCAAATTCCAGGTCATTGAGATGTTTCCAACACTTTACAGACATTCCTTTCTCCAAGAGGTACCTTAAGTACTTGACAAAGAGGTACCTCAAGAAGAACAACCTCCGTGACTGGCTGCGTGTGGTCGCTTCAGCTCACGACTCCTACGAGCTCCGCTACTTCAACATCAATGCTGACAGCGACAATGAAGATAACGAGGATTAAGCTGTTCGGATAATAAAATAGTTATAAACTATGATTTTGTTTTTCTTGCAAATTCTTATTAAATATTATTTTGTTTATATTGATGTCCCATAAGTATTTCTAAAAGTTTGAAAATTGATCAGGATTATTGTGGAGGAGACTAATTCCCATTTTCAGGTTCGTATTATTATCATTGATTGATATTCTCATACCTAAAAAGTATTCTATTTTTTGGCTATAAAAGCGGCCATACCAAAGAGTATAATAATATATGTATAGTAATACTTACATACTTCCCTTGAAAACATGAGATTGTCCATCTGAATCTGACACGTAAACTTTCAAATAAAAGCAGGATGTAGACTCCCGATTTCTGCTATTTAAATGAGGTCAAAATAGCTCACAAAAATGGTCATCATCATCATCTCGGCCATAAGACGTCCACTGCTGAACATAGGCCTCCCCCTTGGACCTCCATTCGTACCGGTTGGAAGCGACCCGCATCCAGCGTCCTCCTTAACAAGGTCGTCTGTCCATCTCGTGGGTGGACGTCCTACGCTGCGCTTGCTAGTCCGTGGTCTCCACTCTAGCACTTTTCGGCCCCATCGGCCATCTTTGCGTGCAATGTGGCCTGCCCATTGCCACTTCAGCTTGCTAATCCGGTGGGCTATGTCGGTGACTTTAGTTCGTCTACGGATCTCCTCATTTCTGATTCGATCACGCAGAGAAACTCCGAGCATAGCCCTCTCCATAGCACGTTGAGCGACTTTAAGTTTTGAGATGAGGCCGATAGTGAAAGACCACGTTTCGGAGCCGTAAGTCATCACTGGTAACACACATTAATTAAAGACTTTCGTCTTGAGGCACTGAGGTATGTCGGACGAAAAGACATTACGTTGTTTCCCGAACGCTGCCCAACCGAGTTGGATTCGGCGGTTGACCTCTTTCTCGAAGTTTCACAAAAATGGTACATAGGAAGAAAACTCAATAATAGTAACAATATTCTATATTGACGATAAGTACATACAAATAAAGTTCCGATTACATACTTCAAAATAATAATATGTACGAATAAATAAAACATACATTGTAACATAAGTAATTATGGATATGATTTCTAAAAAAACTATAAATGCTCTCTATCACTACATTAGTTGCTGTATAAATTACTTAAGTATGTAATTGATATCAGAGATGAGTGAATAATAAAGATTGCCAATTTCTATAAACTTTAGTTGTCCTCATCACTGAACTCTGGTTTAGTGACTTTAGTATTGATTACATTTTTCGTAGCTACATCGAAAATTAAGGAAATATTTGTTTTACAAGGGGGCAAAGTTGTTGTTTAACCCTTCGCGCTAATATTGATACCCGAGC
This sequence comes from Cydia splendana, assembly GCF_910591565.1. NCBI lineage: Eukaryota > Metazoa > Arthropoda > Insecta > Lepidoptera > Tortricidae > Cydia > Cydia splendana. Next base: position 20,224,912 of record NC_085965.1, on the reverse strand, counting down.
ATGCGAAAGATACTAAAATTGAACCACGAGCGCAGCGAGTGGTTCGAAAAGTGGAATCTTGAGCGTGGCGAGTGTTTCAAGGCACGAGGGTTAAACAAACATTGCTGCCAAGTGAAGCACAACATTTTTCATCACACCAACGCGCATAATACGAACTGTAAAACATTATAAATGATCTATTACATATTTATCATTCAATATCATCACTTAAAATCAATTCTACCGTGAGGATACAACTCGGAATTTGCATGAAATTACTTTGCTACTCTAGTGGATAAAATGCTATTTCCTCATCTTTTTTTGAAGAATAAAGAGATCCTTTAGAAGCTGGTGTGGTGGAAAATAATTTAGATTTTGATCTTACAAATTCTCAATTTATGAAGGCTTGAAAGATGCCGGGATATAAGCGGCAAATTAAATTAAATGATGGCAGGATAACCTATCATATCCATTGCATATGATTTTTGTTATAAACTACCATTTTTATTCTTCTATTTTTAGATTATGTATGTTCTAAGCGACCCTATCTAACCGGCAGTTAACCCTTTAAACGCCACGCATATCGCGTGCGGCGCTTGTATAGTCAGCAGCAAAAGTTGCTAAGCGGGTCAGGTGTTCAAAATGATTTTGACATGACTTATATATTTACAATAGTAAAGAGAATAAAGGCCAGCACAAACTGGCGGAGCGCAGCGCAGATCACCGAGGAGGATTTACGCCGCGCAGCGCATACCGGCGAGGTAAAATCCCCCGCGATACCGCGAGCGCCCGCCAGTCCGAGCGCTGGCGGCCGGCGCACCAGGGAGCACTTAGGCGCAGGCCGGGGGATGCCGCGGCATGCCGCCGCGTGTACTCTATCACAAGGGATTAGTGACTAGTGTGCACGAGTTCTCCCCCGTCGTCCCGGCGCTACTCCAGCGCAATCGGGAGGCCTCGGCGCATGCCGGGGGATGCCGCGGCATGCCGGCGCCTACCGCCGCAGTATCCTCTAGCGTGCTCCTCGATGCCGCGGAGTAACAATCCTCTGTGATGCTCCGAGGTCGGTCTCAAAGCATTTAAATTTATACCTGAAGGTAATTGAAATCGGGAAGAAAACACATTGATAATTTTAAAGTGATCTGCGCTGCGCTCCGCCGGTTTGCGCAGGCCTGAAGAGCCTATCAAGGTCATTTTGAACACCTCACCCGCTTTGCAGCTTCTGCTGACTGTACCCTATCGGAATGTATGATGGTTGATATTGGGTTGTAGCATAGTCTAATAAAACATGGTCTTCCATTCCCAGAGTGACACGGGCCTACGTCACAACAACATGGCCGCTATATATAGCGCTATCGCATATTATCATATAGCGCTGTCGCATGATGACGTAGGCCCGTGTCAGTTAGGTGACCTAGAAAAGACGGGAATGGAGTACCAGGCGGAGTATATTATTATACCATGGGTTGTAGCGGCGTATTTAGCGGTCAAAGAGTTAACACACAAAGGCACTAAAAGCTTAACCCCACGTGATTTCATATAAAATGTATGAAAAGTCGAAAGCGTTAAGGCCCCTGTACACAATGGGCCAGCTTCGGCCAGTCCAAGGGACGCAGTCATGCGGTAGAATGAGATAGCAATATCACTTGCTCCCTCGCTCCCTCTAACGCATAAATGCGTCCCTTTGACTGGTCGGCGCTGGCCCATTGTGTACAGGGGCCTTTACAAGTTTCTGACATTGTTTTGTCTATGCTTGCGACTCGAGGGGTTAATATGAGAGATATATTTTATAATATATTAATTCCATTAGGGTTCCATGGGACCCCAGGCTCCCATGAGCCGTGGCAAAATGCCGGGACAACGCGAGGAAGATGATGATATTAATTCCATTAGCCACTTGCAACATTCAATAACCCGGGGTTAACCGGTTAAATCTGGAGTTACCACGGTTACCAGTACAATTTGACACTGGATTAAGGGTTTAACCGCTTAACCCCGGGTTAGTGGGATGGTGCAAGTGGCGCTTAGCAATACAAATTGATCGCTCTCAAGAGTTTCAAGACAAAATACTGATAAAACCCAAACAGTTGGTTGTTAAAGAGGTCTTAGAAAAAATCCTGCCCCTAGTTAGCGCTACAGTGACATGTACAGTCGCCTTCAGATATATCGGAGCGGCCGAGGCGTTCACAAATATCTGAACACGCCTCTATTGTCAAGGCGTTAAGAGTGCATGTTCAGATATTTTAGAACACCTCGGCCGCTGGTGGCGACTGTACCTCAGCTATCAAATTCGAGGCACGAAGTTTTCTTGCTGCTACATTGTTAAACAAAGGGTGATACTTTGCTATAGCTGATAAGAGTGATAAGGGTGGTCCACCTGTCCAATTTGTCCAATGTGTATTTTGTCTCACATTTTGCTTAATGAGAGTGAGATGCAACGACATTGGACAGATGGAGTACCACCCTTAGGTCAGGGGTGCGAAACTCCTGACTTCGGACAAGGTCGGCTCCGTTCGGCTCAGCATTGCTCCGAGCAATTATTAGGGACACAACTTGACGACCCTTTGCGTGCACGACCACAGATAAGATAATAGCTTGAATTTTGACAACCCTAAAATTAGCCGAAATGGATAGTGCCATATATTAGAAAGGGACAGCATGGTTCGACCCTGAACCGCTGTTAAACTTCGGTTTTGTAGGAAGTTTCCTTTCAGTACGGTAGTACTATTACTTATTCTGTGCTTAGGTATAGTTAAGGATATCTAGCCATCCTGATTTTGCAGTTGTTTCAACTGCTTCAAAACGGTATCGAGCAGCTTCCTCCTGTCCCTCTCGTTCTTCTTTAAAACAGCGAAGACGGAAGATTTCGACTCTGCTTCCTTCAGTTTCTCGAGCAGCGTGGCGGCGTCGCGCGGAGTCACCAGGTTGTACTTGTTGCCTTCCATGTTGATGTCGTGCAGGTAGGACGACCAATCCCAGCCGGTGATCAGGTCGAGGAGTTGGCTGGAAATAAAGTTTTAATTATTAATATCTAGAGATAACTTTAAATACTAGAATAAAGTAGGGTAAACCGTCAACTAGTCATATATACTAAATGAATTCGGTTTATAGGTGAACAGCAGTCATTCAGCAGAGGAAACTTCCCATATAGTATAAATTTATTATATTAGGTCCTTACCTATGAAATTGGCGTTTTTGTTCATAGATATAAGTCTGATCCTAGTTTTTTTTTTTTACAAAAGTACATACACAATTACAATAAAACTACAGTGCACTCAATAAACAACGATTTTACATACAATTAATTGTTATTTTTTATTGTTAAGTGTTCAGAATTAAGCCTTGAAAATAGGTCTTTTCATGTGCTGTCGGTTCGAGTATTAAAATTACTTATATTTTTCTAATGGTACCAATTTTCAAGAAATGGAGATATTGAAAACATACCTTAAAGGTGTCAAAAATTACTGGAAAAATTTTGTTTGGTTTGAATTAGCCATCAAAAAAATATCCGCAAAATTAATTGTATGGAAATTCGTGTTTCGTTGAAATTCTCCGAACAAAACGCCAATTTCATAGGTAATGACCTAATATTATAAAATATCTGGGTAATCGAGCTTTGCTCGGAAAAACTTCCAAACTTTCTTTCCAACTTTCCAAAGATAAGACCTAGCTAGATCGATTTTTCGCCCCCGAAAACATCTATATAGTAAATTTCATCCAAATCGTTAGAGCGGTTTCCGAGATACTCGAAATATATTTACAAAAATTGCTCGTTTAAAGGTATAAGATTTAGGGCCACATTTGACAGACTGATCAACGTCAGCCAGCGCGCCCCGGCGCTTTACTATGAAACTTTCCATACATAAAAAATTTGCGAACTCTATAACAATACGAACAGTTTGGTGCAACCGACCCATAGTAAAGCGCTTTAACGGTGACAGACGGTTTGGTGCAACCCTTATTATGCTTGCCGTAGACTAGTAAACTGCTCCAGTAACTCCTCCTCCCTGAGGCCGGGCACGGGCTCGCCGGCGGCGAACTGCTCGCACTGTATGACGTCCAGGTCCAGCTGGTACAGCGCGCCGGAGGAGATCTGCTTACCGTAGACTAGTAAACTGCTCCAGTAACTCCCCCTCCCTGAGGCCGGGCACGGGCTCGCCGGCGGCGAACTGCTCGCACTGCATGACATCCAGGTCCAGCTGGTACAGCGCGCCGGAGGAGATCTGCTTACCGTAGACTAGTAAACTGCTCCAGTAACTCCCCCTCCCTGAGGCCGGGCACGGGCTCGCCGGCGGCGAACTGCTCGCACTGTATGACGACGAGGTCCAGCTGGTACAGCGCGCCGGAGGAGATCTGCTTACCGTAGACTAGTAAACTGCTCCAGTAACTCCCCCTCCCTGAGGCCGGGCACGGGCTCGCCGGCGGCGAACTGCTCGCACTGCATGACATCCAGGTCCAGCTGGTACAGCGCGCCGGAGGAGATCTGCTTACCGTAGACTAGTAAACTGCTCCAGTAACTCCCCCTCCCTGAGGCCGGGCACGGGCTCGCCGGCGGCGAACTGCTCGCACTGTATGACGACGAGGTCCAGCTGGTACAGCGCGCCGGAGGAGATCTGCTTACCGTAGACTAGTAAACTGCTCCAGTAACTCGCCCTCCCTGAGGCCGGGTACAGGCTCGCCGGCGGCGAACTGCTCGCACTGTATGACGTCCAGGTCCAGCTGGTACAGCGCTCCGGAGGAGATCTGCTTGACGGCGGGGTCGAGCAGCAGGTTGCGCAGCCGGGTCGCGATGCGGTTGGTCGCTGCGCGCACTGCTGCCACTCTGTAAATTAAACGATTTTGTAGATGCACCGCTACATCAAACTGTTTATTAACCTCTTTGGGCCACTTGCACCATTCACTAACCCGGCGTTAACGGGTTAAACCTGGAGTTACCATGGTTACCAGTACAATTTGACACTGGGTTAACGGCTTAACCACTTAAACCCAGGTTAGTGGGATGCTGCAAGTGACGCTTAACACATTCACTGCCCCCAACGCACATGTGCGTTCAGCGTCATATAAGTTTGTTCCTAGGCCACGCCCCCTGGCAGTGAATGCGTTAATATCCTGGGGACACAACGAGCTTAGACCATTAATTTTATGCGAAAGTAATCATTATAATTAATATATTAAGTGGAGATAACTGCATCCCAAAATATAGCGGAAGTATTCAGCAATGTTGAAATAAAAGCCTTCAAATAGAGATATCGGAAATGAACCTGGCAGCTAATATGACTTAAAGTAGTTCTATTCTAAAGGTTGTTGCAAGGACTTACCTGGCACGTTCTGGTAGTTGTTCCAAAGAAGTCAGTACCCCGGACAGATAGCTCAACATCTCTGTAACGAATGCCGAGGCCTGACCGGTCGTAGTTCACAAGATCGAACTCATAACCACACTACAAGTTGTTGTACTAACCTGGCCCGTTCCGGTAGCTGTTCTAAAGAAGTCAGTACCCCGGACAGGTAGCTCAACATGTCTGTAACAAATGCTGTTGCCTGTCCGGTCGGTTCGACGAGCAACCAGTCGTAGTTCTCAATATATAACTCATCAACATTCTACAAGTTGTTGTACTAACCTGGCCCGTTCCGGTAGCTGTTCTAAAGAAGTCAGTACCCCGGACAGGTAGCTCAATATGTCTGTAACAAACGCTGATGCCTGTCCGGTCGGTTCGACGAGCAACCAGTCGTAGTTCCCAATATATAACTCATCAACATTCTACAAGTTGTTGTACTAACCTGGCCCGTTCTGGTAGTTGTTCTAAAGAAGTCAGCACCCCGGACAGGTAGCTCAACATGTCTGTAACAAACGCTGATGCCTGTCCGGTCGGTTCGACGAGCAACCAGTCGTAGTTCTCAATATATAACTCATCAACATTCTACAAGTTGTTGTACTAACCTGGCCCGTTCCGGTAGCTGTTCTAAAGAAGTCAGTACCCCGGACAGGTAGCTCAACATGTCTGTAACAAACGCTGATGCCTGTCCGGTCGGTTCGACGAGCAACCAGTCGTAGTTCTCAATATATAACTCATCAACATTCTACAAGTTGTTGTACTAACCTGGCCCGTTCTGGTAGTTGTTCTAAAGAAGTCAGCACCCCGGACAGGTAGCTCAACATGTCTGTAACAAACGCTGATGCCTGTCCGGTCGGTTCGACGAGCAACCAGTCGTAGTTCTCAATATATAACTCATCAACATTCTACAAGTTGTTGTACTAACCTGGCCCGTTCTGGTAGTTGTTCTAAAGAAGTCAGCACCCCGGACAGGTAGCTTAACATGTCTGTAACGAATGCGGAGGCCTGTCCGGTCGGTTCGACCAGCAACCAGTCGTAGTTCTCGAGGTCAAGGAACTCGTCCACTTTCTTTTCGAGGTTGTCGCAGATTTGCTTCTCTGCGTCGTCGCGGGCCGCTTGGAACATGCTGCCAGCAGCCTGCGACACATTGTGGGTAAGTTAAGATTTACACATCAATAAAAGTAACTTTAGCGTTTTTTAAGTATTTGCGCCAGCTATAAGAATATCCGATCGTGCTTAGAAAGCCAAATACGCTTTCGGACTGTTTAGAACCGCAATAGTTAGTTATTTATCTTGTAAAGATATATCTGTCATTTTATTATGTAAGAAACTGGGAAAGTCTCCTATCTTTTACAGGAGTTCCTGAATAATTGTCTAGTGACAATGAGGGGGATGACAGTTCAAATATAAAAAAAATATATATTACCTGTGTAGTGACCAGCTCTGAACCGGTGATGTTGCTAATGAACTCGTAGAGACATATGGTCGCGTCTTCCAGATAGTGGGTGTCCACGATTATCTGAAAATAAAATGGCGTCCTCAATGAAATAGTACGGAAAATAAGTAAAATTAATGTAGACAGTGGAAATATGTACTTAGCTTACTTCTTTAAGGCCCACTTGCACCATCCCACTAACCCGGGGTTAAGCAGTGAAACCGTTAACGTAGTGTCGAATTGCATTGGTAGCCATGGCAACTCCAGGTTTAACTGGTTAACCCCGGGTTAGTGGAATGGTGCCAGTGGGCCTAAGAGGGTCACGAAATATCAGTACAAACAGCAGGTGGCAGATGTTTTTTTACGTTGTCGGATGAGAAAGAAGGATGCAGAGACAGCTGACCCTCCCCCTCGCAAACAGATTTCTATGCAGGGGGGTCAGTTATACATGCAACTGACTGTACATTACCTGGACAAGTTGCATCAGTGGCAAAGGATGCCGGAACAGCGCCGACAGACAGCCAGTGAAGGATCTGCTCAACAGCAGCGAGGCCGAGTGCCTGGCCGCGGCCGCGCGCCGGCCTCCGCCGAGGCCGAGGCCGGCCGAGTACTTGAGCCACGCGTATATGAACTCCTTCACTTGCACGTACACCGCGGGGACTATTGACGAGAATGGGAACCTGGAACGAGTGGGTATGGTATGTTAAGCCCTTAAGCCTTTATATTTATACGTTTTGGTTTATTAGACTGTAAGCTTTTTGTGAATAAAATTGAATAAAATGAAATAAATACACATATTATAAACTTTATTCAAAGTGCTGGGATTCCATTTCGCATGATTTAGGGCATTGCCAGTAAGGGCATTTATTTGTGTGATGAACACTAATATTTGTTCCTGAGTCATGGTTGTTTTCTATGTATATAAGTATGTATTTATCTATACAAGTATGTATATCGTCGCCTAGTACCCATAGTACAAGCTTTGCTTAGTTTGGGGCTAGGTTTGATCTGTGTAAGATGTCCCCTAATATTTATTTTATTTTTTTTATTTTATGATTTCCGACACTAATAAATAAATATTATAGGACATTTTTTACACAAATTGACTAAGCCCCACGGTAAGCTCAAGAAGGCTTGTGTTGTTGGTACCTACTCAGACAACGATATATATACATAATATATAAATACTTAAATACATAGAAAACAACCATGACTCAGGAACAAATATCTGTATCATCATACAAATAAATGCCCTTACCAGGATTCGAACCGGGACCATCGGCTTCATAGACAGGGTCACTACCCACTAGGCCATACCGGTCGTCAAAAAACCGGGCAAGTGCGAGTCGGACTCACGCACGAAGGGTTCCGTACCATAATGAAAAGAAAACGGAAAAAAAAAAATGCAAAAATAAAAAAACGGTCACCCATCCAAGTACTGACCACGCCCGACGTTGCTTAACTTTGGTCAAAAATCACGTTTGTTGTATGGGAGCCCCATGTAACTCTTTATTTTATTCTGTTTTTAGTATTTGTTGTTATAGCGGCAACAGAAATACATCATCTGTAAAATTTTCAACTGTCTAGCTATCACGGTTCGTGAGATACAGCCTGGTGACAGACAGACAGACGGACAGACGGACAGACGGACGGACGGACGGACGGACGGACAGCGAAGTCTTAGTAATAGGGTCCCGTTTTACCTTTTGGGTACGGAACCCTAAAAATGCCCATTAATTTAAGGGTTAACTTATGAATCACGTCAATCTGCGCCAGGTCGTATATCCGCGGCGTCATGCAGCGTTGCCATTTAAATGTAACTATTGAATAGAAGGTTTAAAATTTGATCACTCACTCCTGGACTACAACAGTTTAATGTGAATACGGTATTAAAGATGTACATGCTTGTGACAACTGATATTCGTTTAATTGAAAAATTTCAGGTACTTACTTCCTGGGAAAACCTTGGGCTTCCAATTCTTCTCCGTCGTAAGGGAATGTGTCCATTACGCCGTCGTATTGCTCTTGATCGGCCACCTGATAAGAAATAACTTCCGCATTTACACAGTTGATAAAAAGGATCTTAAGGGGCCCACTGATTAACAGTACGCCGGACGGTATCGGCCTGTATTTAGAACAAAATATTGACAGTTCCGAACAACTGACAGGCCGATACCGTCCGGTGGAATGTTAATCAGTGGGCCCCTTTAGGTCCGCTGGCGACAAATTTTATTAACCACAGGGAGAAAAGCGATGCTTGTTAAATGCAATAAGAAATAGGAGAGGCATGATGTTAGGACACCTCATACGGCATGATAACTTTTTCCTAAACATCCTGGAAGGCAGGATTGAAAAGACAAGAGAAGAAGGGAGACCCAGAATTACTTATCTCAGCCAAATAAAAAATAATGCGTCGTATGAGGAAATTAAAAGACTGGCACGAGAAATAAATGATTGGCGATTACTTCACCGACAAGAGCAAAGCTCTTAAGTTATGATGATGACTCAGGGACCGCGTTTTTTTATGAAAGCTTGTAAGCTCATGAATAAAAACAAGGCAAGCCTTTACAAGTACACGTTATAAGCGTAGGTAAGCCATCGATACTGAACCTTAGGCTTGGCGTTATATTTTCTAGCTGCAAACTACCAGACATAGAAGCTTTTGTGGCAAAATAAAGTGATTGGAAAAATATCGACATGTCTGTTATCGATGTTACCTTAACGTTATACTTAGATATTTATTACATTTTATAAGAAGATAGCTACCGCGAAATACACAACTCGTTCGATCTCTTCTTCTCTTTTGAATATAAATTGATAGTTTTCTATAATTTTGGCACTGTAAACTACAGTTTACGTTTTAATTTTTAAGTACTACATATATGTAATAAAGAAATTATGTACCGCTTTGTGATTGATTTGTATTACTTATTGAAATTTGTCGGTAACCTACCTACAGCAAGTTAGATATTTTAAATATTAATCTACCTATGACTCATCGATAACAGAATCGATGTTTCGTTTTCTCAAACACTCGTTTTTGCCACAAAAACTTCTATATCTGCAAATTACAATAGGTTTACCTCGATGGGCAGGAAGGTGGCGTTGTCAAGTATATCCCTGAACACGACCACCCAGCGTTGCATCAGCACCTCCGTGTAGTGCTCTGCCATCTCTTGGAGGAGTAGTGGGAGCGGATCCGCGGGCAGCCCGTAGCATCTGTTAATGCACAATTGCATTTTAACACCTTACCCTGTACCATAGACTAGGAATCCTCTAGACGGAGCTTAGAGCAATTATTTCATGAAACCGATGCTGCCAAAAATACAGGGGTGCGGGGGACGAGGTGAGCGAGTCCCGTGCCGTGATTGGTCCGGTCAAAGACACAGACGTCACACAAAGACACTTGACTTGAAAATTGAGTAAAACTACCGTATATTTGTGGCAGAGGGGGTAGCGCTACTATGCTCAGTCTGGAGGATGTCTTGCCTGTGCCTTGTACCTACCACATTTCTAGCAAATAAATTTCTATTTCTATTTAATGAGTAATAGGGACCGTGCGCGTTGGAGGGTCTGCCATCTTGTGGCCTGAATCGGAAACATATGTGCACGTGTACATTGCCAAACCAAGTGGTACCATCTACCGTTCTCGTAGGTACGTCTCTCTTTTTTTATTTTATTTAATCCATAAAAAAAAATTACAGTGTAATAATCGCACTTATCTGCCAAACTGCAGAACAGTTTGTTGGCAGAAAAACTAAGTCGAGTAGACCATCATTAATACTCGTGCATAGTAGGTTCCTTGTGCATAGTAGGTTCTGCCATCTTGGGGGCTACATCGGAAGCATAAACGTCACATTTACGCCTCGCGTCAAAATCTGACGGCTCCTATGCTGCCTCCTAATAGTTCATGCACGCCCCCTATGACAGACTCGCATTAGGGACGCTAGTGAATACTGCCGTTATTCATAAAAGTTCTGTCAAATCTAACAAACCGTTGCACGTTGATAATCCTTTGTCCCTATCCGCATTTTGACATTTAGTACTCACTTGAGCGTGTTAATAAACAGCACTATCTGATGCTTGATGCTCAACATGAGGGTCGGGTCTGTGATGAGCGATGTGTTGGTCCGTAGAGTCGAAGCTACCTTGGTCACCGACATACTCCATGTGTCTAGAAGCCAATCCTGAAATAATATATCACCTTAAGCATTTTTTAGGGTTCTTATAGTTTCGCCATGTTCGTCTTATTCTGCACTTGTAAAGAGCGCTCTTATAGAATTGAAGCTGTTAGGATGGTATTCCATCTACCCAATATCTTGGTCCAATGTGTATTTGCGTCTCACATTTTGCTTTTAATGAGAGAGTGAGATGCAATGCACATTGGACAGGTGGAATACCACCCTTAGGGAAACATACACCTAGTTAACGTGACGTTTTAGTTTTTAACTTAGGCCACAAGTACGGCTACCACCAGTTTTGACATTGACATAACGCTCACGTTTAAGTAACTTACTTTCTATGCATCTCGCTCGTACTCGCATATGCGAGCAATAGTGGAAGCGAGATGTACAGAAAGTAAATTACGTAGACGTGAGCGTTATGTCAATGTTAAAACTGATGGTAGAGGCTAAGGTGGCAGACCCAAATACGGTCTCTATAGTACCTGTCCATAAAACATGATATAAAACTAACGCTCTGTACTAGAGATGGGCGGAATATTCGGTAACTATTCGGCACATTCGGCATATTTGCATGAAAGCAAATATACAATTATGCTGGAGCAAGTCCAAAAGTCGTATCTTAGGGCATTATACAAAAAAACACACACCTATTATCCGTATATGTACCCTACTCTGTTTCTGCAGGGACACCTAGGGTACGACTCGCTCCAGTTACGGAGGATGCTCTCTTTGGCGAAATTCACGATCGGTGTTATTAGAAACAGAATAGATAGCGTAGCCCTTGTCGAGGCCTTCATGCGATTGTTTGTGCCTGACCAGTACACTCTTGGGCGGCGCCACCCGCTGCTGGCGGAGGGCACCGCGCGCACGCTCTGCTCAACTCCGTGCTCGAGGCACACCCAGAGTGTGATTTGTTTGTAAGTGCAATTGGACGACTGATGATTGAGTGTAAGAGAGTGATAGAGCGAGAGATGCCTGTAAGTAGTATTTTATAATATTGTTATGTAAATACTTGTGTACCCTAGGTATAAGTATTACTGTCTCCCAATTTGTGCCGCTGTGGCTTTAGCTGTTAAGGTACAATTGTCAACTTAAATAATAAACAATAATAACAATAATATTTTTCAATGTTCGTATTCGGCCGAATCGTTCGTATTAGGCATGAGACGGTGCCGTTTTTTTTCATAAGCATTCCCGGCCGGTCTAGAGGGGAGGGGTCAAAAACACGTGCAGAGTGCAGATCGCGGATCTGTATGAACTTGTTTTTCAGTGCAGCGGTTTAGGTAGTTTTAGCCTAACCGAATATTCGGTTCGGTATGATGTGAACCGAATATTCGTATTCGGCAAAAGTTCATATTCGGCCCATCTCTACTCTGGACTACTAGGCTAATTTGTCAAGGGACGGGTAAGGGGGTCAGGCAGAGGTAGAGGTAGCGGGGTAGTGTGACTACTTAAAAAACAAAATATTTGATTTGTTCCCAAATAGTTGGAAATGTTACTTTAATAATACCTTTGAAACCAGCCCTGCGCCAGTGCTCAGAAGATGCTCCTCCAGTATGAAGAACCCCAGCACTGCGTTGAGGTAGTTCTTCACGCTTTGTATGTTGTCGTGAAGGTTACCTGACGGGATCAGCACCAAACGCGCTTGCTGCTTGCGTTGTGCTCTGCGGAGATTTTGTAATCATTAGTATGTAAATAAATAAAATAAAAAGTCATTTATTATCCCACACAATCGTACAGTACAACAAAAAACACAATAAGCATTAATTACACCACACCAAGAAAAAAAGAAGATGTTGATGTCAACTTTAGCCAGTCTTCTCCGAGACCACGGGGACAATGCCGTCTTCGAAACGTCGGAGGTAAATATAACACTTAATATTACGCGATTAAGTCCCGTCGTTGTGATCAATAATTGAATGAACATGTTTTGGACGACAGCGGCGGCAGTTTGCCGCGCCGCCCGTCACCCCTCTCGCCGCGCCGCGCGTGTCCAGTCCACGGCCTGACGGTCTGGTGCCCTACAATGTTGTGTTTCCTTTCCGTACAAATGACCCTATACTGACCTGTAGTACTGTATGAAGTCGTTCTTGGCGCCCAGCACGCCGTGGATGTGCAGGCAGCGGTGCAGCGGGCTGAAGTCCACCAGCTCGTGCGGACACTGCGGTCCCAGGTTCTCGCGAGCGATGCCGAGCACGGCCATGTCTGGAAGTAACCGTCACTGATTAAAATGAATCAAAACATTGGCAGACAGAGGCAATCAATTTGACTTTTTTAAGAGTTTTTTTCACAACCGGTGGTGGCCGAGTGAATATGACGTCCGACTTTCAATCCAGAGGTCGCGGGTTCAAATCCTGGCTCGTCCCAATAAGTTTTTCGGAACTTATATACGAAATATCATTTAAAATTTACCACTAGCTTTTCGGCGAAGGAAAACATCGTGAGGAAACCTGCATACATCTGCGAAGATATTCAAAGGTGTATGCGAAGACCCCAATCCGCATTGGGCTAGCGTGGGGACTGTAGCCCAAGCCCTTACGCGCATGAGAGGAGGCCTGTGCCCAGCAGTGGTGGCTGAATTATTAGTATATTTTCACAAGAACGATTTATATCGATTGCATTTATTAATATTGCATATGTGCAACAACCAACAACCAATCCAACAACATTTTATTTGGCATAATACGGCTACAAGATCTTAAGCTCATCTAACTTTAAGGCCGCGGACAGGACGCGGCGGCGCGGAAGCGGCACATCATACATTGTGCTCGATTAAATGTATGAACGGCCTTGACTTGCCGCGCACTGCTTGCGTCCAGTCCGTGGCCTTAGAATCTAAGGCTTAGATAGAACTAAATCAGGCAAATACATTACACCAATAAATTGATTGGTTTGGTTAACACTGCAGTTTTCATTATTTTTACTCACCCTTCTTAGATTTTACAATAGTAGCCAAGCTTCTACCGAGCATGTCTTGAGTTTGCTTCAATGCCATCGCACCAACCTGTAAAAAAAAGATAATATGTATTCATCATATACAGAGAAACAATGATGAGGAAATATAATCTGCACACTGTGAAAAAACAGCCCCATTTACACCATGATGGCATACAGCTTCTAGTAGCACCACAGAATAAATAATAGTATGTACTAGGTACAGAAGGTTCACTCTCTAACAAAACGCGTCTATTACGACAGGTACGATCGCAAGGTGGCACAAGCGCGAGCAGGCGTCCATTTCGTAGCGGTGCGCGGCAACTACTACTGCTCGCCGCATGTACTTATAGCGACGCGACGAAATCGCGGAGTGAGCCACGCCTGGTTGCACTTAGGTGTAGTTCTAGTCTATGGGAGGAGGCCAAGACCAACACTATCCTATGGGAGTAGGATTACTAGATACAAATTCGGACATAATTCCTGATTTGCGAATATTTTTCTTTAATTTGTTTTGGATTTATGTAAGTAAATTTGAGTACTGTACCTTTTTAGGTACATAATAGAAAAGTCTGCTAATTCACTAAAATTCCTGACATTTTCGAATTCCGACCGCATTCCTGACAAACGGCCAAAATTCCTGACATCTGGTAACCCTATATGGGAGGAGGTTAGCTGTGGGCAGGCAATAGGACATAATCATACCGATGGTCAAGATAGTAATATTTTTACCTGCGGGCTGAGCCGGCGTATGTTCTCCAGGAACCCCCTGAGGTCGGCCATGGACGCGTCCCGTATGGCTTGGCGCAGCCGCGGTATGTCGGCCGCGATCTGCGCGCACCACTTGTATGGCCCCACGCGCGGTAGTAGAACGTGTTCTAGTTGCTCGAGGGTCTTCAGGGCTGGGTAGTATCTGAAGGGTAATAAAGATAAAAGATAAAAATAGTTTATTCAAGTAGGCATATTACAATGCACTTATACGGCGGTTAATTTGCATAATTAGTTAAATACGGTCGTAGTAGCAATAGAAACCGAGCTTTTTTATATCCTATATAGTAAAATGACAGTTTGATTGGCCATTTTACTACCCAAACTGTCATTTTTGTACAAAAAACCAAACACATTGGACTGTCTAAGTTTGGTATTAAATCTGTCCAATGTGTATTTGCATTAATGAGAGAGTCAAGATAGAAATTGGACATGTGGAATATCACCCTAAATAATTGATTAACAATGCATAAATGGGTGCTTTTCAGTAAAAAAATAAAGAGCCGCATTAATTCTCAAAAGATGAAACAAGTAAAATAAATCAGCTAAAGCCATTAGTTACAGTCATTAGACATTCATAGACACTATAATTAAAAATTAATTAAAATTAAAATTATTTATTCAATAAAAACACGTACAAATGATCAAAGGGATGGAGTCTCCCTGTAAGCAAAATAAATGCTTGTGCTGGGAGACACCGCTCTTCCTTACATAGGTAACTAACTACTACTACATAGTAAACTATTCAACTAAACTTAACTAACTAACTAAAGTAAGCGATAATACCTTTTCTGCATACAAATAAAGTGCCTTACTCTACTAACAAAAAACCATCTTAGAGATATTCTGTCTGTGTTATCCCTACCTGTGTATGTGTGTGTGTGTGTGTGTGTGTGTGTGTGTGTGTGTGTGCGAGAGTGTGCGAGAGTGTGCGTCTGAAGGATTACCGAATTACATTCTCTGTCTCATCGTATGTTTTTGTTTTTAGCCAGTTTATTATGAGATTTTGAGTAAATGTCTAGAAGTTTATTTATTTTATTATAGATTTATGTGAGGCTTGTATCTGGTATTGTGAGCTAGCAAATTTGGTTCTAATGGTTTTAGGTAGCATGGCTATGTTCGGTATTAGTCTTCTTTTTTTTTATAGTTCGGGTTATATGGCAGAATCTTGTGCTTTTTTAAGGTTGTTTGCAGAATATATAGTTTCCGAACCGACATAAGTCCACTGATTTGGTACAGTAAATCAGTAGGAAATGTAATCTTTTTAAAATACATTACTTTAACTAATGCCCTTTGTGCTCGTTCCAAGTCTATAAAACGGCTTTTTGCTGCACCTCCCCAAACGGATATGCAGTACACTAAGACAGACTGTGCCAGAGATGTATATATTTCATTGAGTATATTACGAGACTTTGTTTGTGTTGTTATTATTGTCCTTGGTATAACGTGTCTCAGTGTCCTAAATATCCAGAGCAGCTTTCGAATTCTACTGATGACCTGATCAATATGTGAGTACCAATTTAAATGCTCATCTAATTGAACTCCCAGGTACTTTATTTGGGAAGTTTTTTCAATAGATGGGCAAACACAATGAGTTATATCACAAGGTTGAGAATCGTGTATTTTTAAGTCATGTGTATAATTACTTTCGTATGTTGTTGCAACCACCCTGTGCTTCAACTTCAAACTCAAGTAGTAAGAAAATCTGTACCTCTTAGCCTCGACCTGTGTCTTCAACTTGGAGTAAGTAGTAAGCAGCGGGAGGCAGAGCTCCATCTTTTCTATTGTGGCTGCGATGTTCAGCTCCACGCGCCGAGCCCTGATCAACTCCTCGGCCCGAGAGCAGAGACCTGAAAGTATAGACAAGATATCAAAAAGATGAAATAATAGAGTGCAATTTTAACTAGTGTTTATAGTTAATACAGTAAAACTTTTTTTTCACTGTCCAACAATCTCACTGTCCAAGGCCCTAGATCACGCGGCCGCGGTAGGTCCAAGAAACGCTGGCTGGACGTCGTGACAGCGGACATAGGAGAGAGCAATCTCACACCTGAGGATGCCGAAGACCGGGCAAAGTAGAGAAGGCTGAGCAGGAAAGCGGACCCTGGCGCTAGGCCGGGAAAACGCTAGGTTGAAGAAGAAGACAGTAAAACTTTTTTTATAAAATTCGACCTGGTTCTAAGCATTTTTATTCTATGATGAATAAACTTCTTCTTCCCATGTTATTCTAATAATACAAATACAAAATTCTTTATTTCAAAAAAATTCAAATTCAAATTCAATTTCTTTAATGTCAAAATAACACATGTCAACAAAATCACAATAGAACTACGAAATATACAACTAACACTAAACACTCAACTACAAAACACTAACACTAAATTAAAAACACATAACCAGATCAAGGAAAGAAGAAGAAAATAGCTTAAACATCACAAATACATCACAAATGTCATTATTTACGAAATTATTTAATGTTAAATTTACTGTAGAATTCCTTAACCGTAAAAAATGCCTTATCAATTAAATATGCTTTCAACTTCTCAACAAACAGGTCATAAGAAGCCGCCTCTTTAATCTCACGGCTCAGGCTGTTAAAGATTTTAATTCCAACTACCCCCAACGAGTTGGATGTTTTCGCAAGCCTGACAAAGACAGACTTAATGTCCCTATCAGTTCTCCTTTGTTCAGGTCGACGCATCACATATTCACTTTTGTGCATATACATGTACTTCGCCACTTCAAGAATATATAACGAGGGTACCGTTAGAATTTTTAATTCGCGGAAATACTCTTTAGTCGGAGTAAATGGCGGCACCCCAGACAACATTCTATCAGCCCTCTTTTGTAGCATAAATACTCTGTCCCTATCGGCTGCCAGCCCCCAAAGGTCAATACCGTACGCTAAGATTGAGTTCACATACGCATAATATGCCATACGGAGATTCTTACACGATAGTGCAGGAGCAAGCCGAGACAGTGCAAACTACGCTTTAGTAAGTCTACTGGTAAGTGCATCAATATGTTTGTCCCATTTCAAGCCACAGTCAAATTCAAAACCAAGAAACCGCGTGTTCTGCACCTGTGGAAGTGTAGTATTATTTATCGTTATGCCAAGGGGGGTCGGATATAGTCCTCTTAGCCAGAAATGCATTATAGATGTCTTATTTAAGTTAATCAAAAACCCATTTACTTGGAACCAACTTGTCAATTTTACTAATGTATATAGAATGTTCCCTCTTAGTTCATCAAAGGTCTCACCAGTAATTATGGCACATCCATCATCAGCAAACATTATAAAATCGCCATCTTGAAATAAACTAATGAGGTCATTAATCATCACCAAGAAGAGGAAATCTCCAACCGCTGAACCCTGAGGGACAGAACAGTCATCAAGGGTCCTCATCTCAGATTTAGTTGCCCCCCCATCAACGGACACAACCTGTTCCCTGCCCTTCAAAAACGATTTAATAAAATTTAGAAGACTACCTTGTACACCAAACCTTTGCAACTTATGTAATAATAATCCGTGATCAACTAAATCAAACGCACGTGACAAGTCACAAAAAACTGCTGCAACCATTTTCTTTTGGTCAATATACTGAAGGACACGCTGATAGACCGCACGAGCAGCATCTACCGTAGACCTGCCGTGGCGGTATGCATACTGGCGATCGTGAAGTAACTTGTTATTTCAAAGTAATCCATCAACCTATTACAAAGGCCTAGCTCAGCAACTTTCGATAGAGCCGGTACTAATGATATGGGACGAAAATTTTTTATTTCCTCTTTCAATCCCTTGCCCTTGTAAACTGGGCTAACTTTGACTATCTTCAATGAGCTAGGATATTCCCCAATAATAGCACATTGATTTAGCAGGGCACAAAAAATATCTATGACATTATCAGGTAATTTCTTTATAAGGTCTGCCGACATATCATAAATATCTGTCGAATGTTTGGATTTTATGGCTTTTAACAGTTGTTTAATCTCTGAAATCGTGAAAAGGAAAGTGTCAACTTTGGACACTACTAACTTAGTAGCCTCGTCCAAAAAGTCAAGCGCTTTCCCCACATCTGTTTGCCTACACTCTGATTTATTCAAGTTTATATAATAATCATTAATTTTATCAGCCAGTTGTTTTTGACCGCGATTAGATCCAGTATTGGCCATCAACAAAACTTCTATTGGATCCGGTTTAATGTGATTTTTACATGTTTCAGTGTTTATAATGCGCCATAACATTTTGAAAACGTTACCAGCCGTTTGAATTTTTTTATTAATGTACGAACAATGTTTCTCTTGTTTTAATTTATCAATAATAGTCTTATAATTATCAACAAAATCCAACAAATCCTTATTAGTTGGGAACCGTTCCAGTAGTCCACTAATGTCGTCATAAAATTGCATTTTAATCATCATGTCATCGTCAACCCACTTAATTTTTGTACTTTTATTTTGTGGGTATTTTCTTAAAGGAAAGTGAATGTCAAAGGTATTCTTAATTATTAAAATTAGATGGTTCATTTTTTCAAAAGGTGGCATGTCAGAGTGAAATAAATTAGAAAACGAACGGTTAGACATATCCTCTATAAAATTTAGTGTTTTAAGCGTTGAGATATTTCTCCTAATCACTGGCGGCTTAGTACTCTCATCACATAATGTTTTCATATTAAATACTTGAGCGTCGTGATCGCTAAGGTGACTTCTTATGAGCTGTATGTCCCAGGTACCTTTACTACAGTTCGAGTAAACATGATCAATACATGTACCAGATATTTCAGTAATCCTAGTTGGCAACGTGTGCATAGGCCACAGGTTATATTGACCCATTAAGTCTAACAATTGTCGCTTTTGCCAAGTATTTCTAAGAAGATCCACATTGAAATCACCCATTATTACTATTGAGTAATCAGGATATTCTTGGAATAATGCATGTAATAGTAACTCAAGACCACGTACACACTTCTTAAACCTATTGAAATCCGACGTATACAAACATATGCAATTGTTCTGCAGTCATACAAGTTAACACCGCAGAGTTCAATGTCCATTTCATTTGACATTTGAGATACAAATGTTAACTCCTTACTTTTTATGTGTTTTGACAAATAAATACACATATATATGATGCAAGGGATGGAGCTACCCTGTAAGCAAAAATATGCCCGTGTTGGGTAACACCGCTCTTCCCTATGTAACATAATGTACTTAGGTATACAATTAAATTAAACTAAACTAATTAATTACACAAAATTACAGTATACAGTATAATAACATTAATAACTGGGCACAAAAAAAAATTGTGCAAAACAAATGGTGAATGCTATATCTTGCATGACTGGTGCTGTATTTGCTATAACTGCTCTAATTAGTTCGGTTGTGGATCAGAAACTCTAAACATGATGCATTTTGTTTTATTTTTTTTTGATACTGTGGGTATGAAGTGGCCAGTACAAATTTTCCAATCTGGTATTACTTCTTACGTTGCCTCGCTAAGCCTGTACCTACATGGCAACAGTGTGTAACAGGATGAAAGGAACCCAATTGGCTTTTCCACCCTGTATGATTTTTACCTTCTGTAGTCTCCTTGACATTGGCATCCACATTAGATATCTCAGCATGCAGCTCTTCTGCATGTGAGCGAACTTGGAGCAACTCACGGATTGAGTCAATGAAGCCCTGCAAATCAAATTTGAACCTTAATGTAACAGGAATAAGATAATTATCACACTAGCACCCATTCGGCTATGGATACTTGCAGCAGAGAGGCAACTGTGGAGTTAACATCGAAACTGTATGTTGTAGGTTAAACCTTATGTCATAGAGTTCACAAAACCTTTACATGATATGAATTATCAGTTGATAGGTGACCTGTAACCAGCAGTGGGATTCATATGTATGTTTGTTTGTGGGTTCTGTACTAAAATTACAGTTGAATTGGATAGTAGAATGGCCAATAAGGTGTAATTTTAGTTAGGTAGTAAACAGCAGAACAGCTTAGTTAGAACTGGTTTCAGTGAGTTCAATGAATGAGAATTCATAGCTTTATCTAAACTGACATACCTGGTAGTGGAAGTTGCATAGTTTCTCGATCTCCTTGTCATGCTGCTTGATGCGCTCGTCAAGTTGCTGCACAAACGCCTCATGTCCGTCACCTTCGTACACCGAACGGAACGCCGGACCCCAGTAGTCGTCTATCCCTTCGATCTCCTGCACAATTTATACCAAACAACGATATAGAAGACTAATATGACCCATTTATTAGTGATATCAATCATAAACATAGTTAATTTGCAAGAAAAAATCAATTAACAAAGTGGGTGTATACCTGAATAGTAGCACTCGTCATGTTAGACCGGTTTTTTTTATTAATACCGCTTTTAATACAGGTGTAAGGCGTTGGAGTCCGATAACATTTCAAGAACGTTGTATTATTTTGTGTATAAGCGGAATTTTCTCATATTTATAACATAAAAAAAACAAGTAACGTAACAACGAAATCACAGAAAAAATGTTGACATTGACTTTGACATTGACAACGCTTAAACGTTTTTATGCATTCTTTAAAAAATAGCACGACCTTGCGAGTATAGCAACCACCTTGTAACTTGCTTATCCAGTTTGTTTCAGAAAAGTCAGCGTAAAATCACATAATTTTTTGTACTAGAAATAAAACAGTACTAAAATATAAACTTGGTTAAGATTTTATCGTAACCGATCCGAGCACGTATAAAGAGAATGGTTGTAAAAACACCTCATGCTTTTGACGTACGCTCAAATACTAGTATTATTCCGGTTTGTCGTTTGTCAGTTACGTGTTTTGTATCGGAAAAGGCCAATTAATTGCATACAATTACAATAATGTACAGTTTTAAAAATCTGCTTATAATATTTGAAATTCCCTGCAGTCAAATATAACTTGAATCAAAATAAAGCGTTTTAGCCAATTGCAACAAAACTATGTTACGAACGGTCTTATAATGATGCCGTAATAAATTTATTTTTTCCCTAAAATAGTATTTTATACAATCGTGATATAATAGAGAGTTTTTCAGTCGAGTACCGTGTTTAAGCAACGAAGCTTGCTGAGCTGCCTAAGTAAGGTACGAGATTGAAAAGCTTGATTATATCACTATTGTATACAATACTTTTTCTACTAGTCAACAAAAATAATACTTTAAACTAATAGAATCATACAAACAAACCAAACCAAAAGTATACAACTAAGATTCGCGAACAGCTGTGATACCTACTGTTAGAGCAAAGAGGCCTAGGCAATTGTTGACAGACTGGCTGGTTTGAATCTTGAAGGATGTTTGAATAGAATGTTATGACGGTTCTCTGTTCGAGAAAATAATATTGTCAGCGGAGGCTGTTTTTATTGCAATTGTATTATTTTATTGTGTTGTATTTGATATTAAAGTATTGCGTTATACACAGTGTTTTCAGTGATTAGTTTAGTGTGAGAGGAGAAGTTCTCACAGGTTATGGGAAGCACGATTTCCAAAAATTTGATCGACCTAATCATGAACAAGGTACAACACTAGTGTAAAGCTCAGAGAGAAATATTTTATGTTGCATCTAGAGGAATACGGCGGTAAGAACTACCTACGTAAAACGTCCTACGTTCGTTCGAGTAACAACACAATGAGTACCAACATGTCGAATGCGGGACCGGGGCTCCCGAGCATAGAGAAATTGCAAGGTAACAATAACTGGAATACCTGGAAGTTTGACATGGAGTGCATATTGGTGCACGATGATTTGTGGCAGTATATTGAGGCAGTTGCTGACACGACAAATGCTACGGTAAAGAGAAACGATCAGAGAGCGCGAACCAAAATATGTTTACTGATCGAGAGTCAGTGCAAGGTGCACGTGCGTAAAGCTACTACGGCGTACGAGACGTGGAATAATCTGAAAGCAGCTTACGAAGATAAAGGTATCAACAATAGATGTAGATTGTTGTCAAAAATTGAACATGTTTAATTCAATAACTGAATATATAACTGAACTGATGCAAGTTAGCAACCAACTAGCAGACTTAGATAAAGAAATCGATGACGAATTACTAGCAGCACTCATGCTACAAGGCCTACCTGAGGAATATGCGCCTATGAGGTTGGCGCTGGAGAGCGCGAACATAACCTTAACTTCGGACTATGTTAAAACAAAACTGCTGCAACTCGATGAGAACAAAATGAGTGCAGGCCCAAGTAACAAGCCTAGTTCGAGCTCAGCGCTCACTTCATCAAAGCATCACAACACTCATAAGAAATTTGTTCAGAGGAACAAAGAGTCCAAAGAGAAGAGGACTGTCAAATGCTTCATTTGCGAGGGACCGCATAAAGCTTGTGACTGTCCACACAATCCACGTCAATCGAAGAGGAATCATATGGCGACGGCACTAAGCAGTGTAGATCGAGAGAAGACTCATCAAGACGAGTGGATAATAGATTCAGGAGCGTCAGGACATATGAGTTTCAGGAAGGACTGGATGGATAAGTTTGTGAACTTTGACAAAGAGGTAGAAGTGAGTTGCGCGAATGGAGGTAAGGTTTTTGGAGAAGGTTTTGGTATTGTAGAGGATGGTTCACTTGATATTAGTATCAGTAATGTGATGTATGTACCAGACTTGTCTTCAAATTTACTTAGTGTGAGCAATATGGTCAATACTAAAAATAAGGTTGTGGTTTTTAATAAAAAAGGTTGCGAAATTTATAATGCTGATGAATGTTCTATAAAAGGGAACCCATGTGTAACCGGAAAGCATGATAGGGGCATTTATAAACTGACATGTTCCTCGCAGGCAGTTGCACTGGCGTCTACAATTGGAAACGAGATGGAGCTTTGGCATAAAAGGATGGCGCACTTGAGTGTACGTAACCTGACTTTATTGAGAGACAAAATGGCAACAGGGGTGAGTTTTTCCAACATTACTAACTACAAAATAGACTGCGTAGCCTGCTTGATGGGCAAGCAGACTAGGCAACCATTTAAACGTAACCAGGCTACGAGAGCTGGAGAGCTCCTCGAGCTAATTCATTCGGACATTAGCGGGCCAATGAGTGTTAAGTCTATTGGGGGTCATAGGTACTATATAACTTTTATAGATGACTACTCGCGAAAAACTTTCGTATATTTTCTTGAAGCTAAAAGTGAAGCGTTTGAAAAAATAAAAGAGTTTATAAATTTAGCAGAGAGGCAAACAGGAAAGAAAGTGAAAGTAATAAGAACTGACAATGGAACTGAATACGTAAACAAGAGAGTGGATGCCTACCTCAAAGAACATGGCATAAGGCATCAGCTAACCATTACATACACGCCTGAAAAAAAATTGTGTAGCCGAACGTGCAAATCGGACGATTGCCGATAAGAGCCGAGCAATGTTACAAGAGGCAGGACTTCCCGTCAGTTTTTGGGCCGAAGCAGTAAACACTGCTGTATACTTAAAAAATAGAAGTCCTACTATAGCGGTAAAGGAGATGACGCCAGAAGAGATGTGGACTGGACGAAAGACAGATCTAAGTCATCTCAAGGTCTTCGGATGCAAGGCATATATGCACATACCAGATCAAAAGAGAACCAAGTGGGATCCGAAGAGTAAAGAGCTGGTATTTGTAGGATATTGCGAAGAGTCAAAAGGGTACCGGCTGATAGATCCTTCAAATGGAGAGCTGCATAGAGCCCGAAATGTAGTATTTTTCGAGAACCAAAAATATGAAGGAGGTGCAAGGGCTCATGATCCTGAGAAGAAGCAGCACGTTACAATTAACCTAGAAGATCATGTACAGCAACCGGTAACTCCACAGCAAAGAGATAATGTTCAGCAACGGGAAACTCTACAGCAAAATGTTCAGCAAGAGCAAAGGGTTCAGGTAGAGAACCTGGAGTTAAATGATGGAGGTCATGATGCTCATATTGAAATATCTGATTGTGAAGAAAACTGGGCTTCGTCTGAAGAGAGATCAGATGAAGAAAATAGAGATATATCAGTAGAACTTTTACCAGCTGAAAAGAATAGAGATACACCAGTTGAACCTTTAGTGGAAGAAAGGAGATATCCACTCAGAGACAGAAAACCTGTTCAGTTACCTGATTATGTAACCTACCAAGCGACATCAGAGGTGGATGATCCGCTTACAGTGCAAGAGGCATTATCCAGAAAGGATGCTCAACAATGGAGAGATGCGATTAAGGAGGAGCTTGACGCACTGAAGACAAACGGAACGTGGATTCTAGTAAAGCCTGAACAAGCAAGCAACGTTGTTGATTCCAAATGGATATTTAGAATCAAAAAGGAGGCGGGGAATAAAACTCGTTACAAAGCTCGCTTGGTTGCACGCGGCTTTAGCCAGAGAAAAGGCATAGATTACGACGAGACTTTCTCACCGGTAGTGCGACACAGTTCAATGAGACTTCTTCTAGCTTTAGCGGCTAATCTCGGTCTACAAATTGATCACATGGACGTAAAAACCGCGTTTCTAAATGGAAGTCTTAATGAGAGAGTCTTCATGCGTCAACCACCACATTTCGAAGAGGAAGGGAAGGAAAACTACGTGTGTCTTATCCAGAAATCCCTATATGGACTTAAGCAAGCACCAAGATCTTGGAATTTGAAGTTACACGTTGAGCTGGAGAGCCTTAACTTCAAACGATGTAAAAATGAGTCGTGTGTTTATATAAGAAAAACAGAAAAGGACACGATAATCCTAGCTGTATATGTAGATGACATCTTGATACTATATAACAACAAGATTGAGATGGAAAATGTTAAAGATGGACTGAAGGCAAAATTTGAGATGAAGGATTTGGGAAAGGCCGAACTGTTTCTTGGAATGCGAATTAAACAAGAAAACGGAAATATCCAAATCGACCAAGAGGAATACATAGACAAAGTCCTTCGTAGGTTTAAACTGGAAAACTGCAAGCCAGTTAGTACACCAGGAGTTCCAGGCCAACGTTTTCAGAAACCACAAGAGCCATATACACCTGATGAGAGTATACCCTACAGAGAGCTGATAGGATCACTGATGTATATAGCTGTGTGTTCTAGACCTGACATAGCACATTCAGTAAATTTTATGAGTCAGTTTTGTAACTACTATGAGGAAGTTCACTGGACTGCTACAAAGAGAATACTGAGGTATCTTAAAGGTACGAAAAGCATGGGACTCAAGTACTCCAAGGACATGACATACGGATATATACGAGGATTTGCCGATGCAGATCATGGTGGAAACCTTGTTGACAGAAAGTCATATTCCGGCAATGTCTTCATGATGGCAAAGGGAGCCATTTCATGGCAAAGTACCAAACAAAGGAGTATAGCTTTATCAACAGCTGAGGCTGAATATATGAGCCTATCCGAAGCTGCCAAAGAAGCCATATTCCTTCAAAGGTTCCTTACAGAAATTATGGGAAAAGAGGAGTCGCCCATAACAATACATACGGACAGCCAATCCGCTATGGCAATTGCACAAAACCCAGTGCAACATCAGCAGACTAAGCATGTTGATGTTCGCTACCATTTTATTAGAGAAGCAATCGAAAATGGTGCAATTTCGCTGGCGTACTTAGAAACAAAGCGAATGGTTGCTGATGTCTTGACAAAAGCCGTTGTTAGAGAGAAGCATGATTTTTGTCGTAGAGAGATGGGTGTGTGTTAAAGGTTGTTCGTTAGTCAGAGTGAAAGGAACCAGGAGAGTTTGGATGAGGATAGGATGTCTGAGGGAAAACAATTGAGGAGGAGTGTTAGAGCAAAGAGGCCTAGGCAATTGTTGACAGACTGATGGCTGGTTTGAATCTTGAAGGATGTTTGAATAGAATGTTATGACGGTTCTCTGTTCGAGAAAATAATATTGTCAGCGGAGGCTGTTTTTATTGCAATTGTATTATTTTATTGTGTTGTATTTGATATTAAAGTATTGCGTTATACACAGTGTTTTCAGTGATTAGTTTAGTGTGAGAGGAGAAGTTCTCACACCTACATACTGGTACGCGACCCGGCCGCCGCGCCCCGCGCCCTACAGCGAGCTGGTAACGACACCTTCTCGTAACTCATGAGGCCCTGGTACTTGCTCCGCGCTAAATTCAATTTTTAGACAGTTGTTTTCTCGATTTTGGCCACCGTAGCCTATGGAGACTAACAAGCAACACTAAGTGGTTTTCGTAGTCTATGGATGTTGCTATATTAAGGGTGTCACATGCGCGTTTCTGACGTATGAACCAATTGTTTCTACTATACAACCTAAAATAATTAATTTGAGCTATGGTTTTGTTTCGTCCTCTTGATCGCGGCAAGCTGTGATTGATCAATTTCATTATAGTTGACTAAACTGTATCGATATGAATATTATAGTTGAGTTGGGAGCCCATACATTAAAAATACCCAATTGCAGTTTGGTATAAGAAATCTTAATTCAAGAATTACAGTCGACTAGTAGAAAAATTGTATTAACGCAATTACAATAAACTTAGAAGCTCTTTGTATAGAATGTATACTGCCTCACATTGATGTATAGTCTGACAAAAAAGAGTCGAAATTAAAAAGTGGCAATACTGTAGTGTCGTCCCGTTTTCTTAGATTGATTTGAAAGGGACGACACTACAGTATTGCCACTTTTTAATTTCTACTTTTTTTGTCAGACTGTACGTATCATTTTTTTCCACAGTGTCAGCATATATTTTTGTGCTGACAACCCAAACAGGGCTATCTGCCAAATTCTACCGACTGAACTGCCAATTCGGCTGAAGCCCTTGTGCGGTACGTGTTATATATTAGAACTGCATATTGCAGTCGAAAAACGGCTAGATATCTGGATCAATCCATGTTGCCGTAATTGATTTTTTTTAACAAGTCATATTATTTTGTCATTGGTGTTCTGAAGTCCGCAACCATGGCTCACTGTATGAGAGTTTTGCATGGCCAGGTAAGTCCTTCGCATTCCTAAATATTCCATGCTACTTAATATAAAAAATTCCAGAAAAGTTTTTATAATTATCGGTTTTAGTGCTGCTCGTATGTTTACATCGTTATCAATGTTGATTGAGAAATACGATTCCGTATATCGCATATCTGAATGGATAGGTCAGGTCACGCAAAATAAAGTTAACGAGAGGTCACCCCGAGTTATCAATAGTAATCGTAAACCGGATTTTCATATTCGAGACGTTATTCATGATTTTATAGTTTGTGGTACAGTTTTTTTACGTAATTTAATATTTTTCGAATTATTTTTTTTCAGGGTGGTAGGACTAGAACAGTGCTCTTGGAGATCCAGCAGAGATGCTTCAGCGTATCGCCCCTCACGGCCGCGGCCGCCCAGGTACGAAAAACCACCAAAATACCCGTTTTATCACTGTTTTCTTTCAAAAAAAGACATTGTTATGTAACCATCAGTGACCTAAAAATGTTGTTTTTTATGTGATTTTGTGGTGTTTTAATGAGAGTAATGGTGTTTTAGGTCGCGATGTCGAAGCTAGACAAGGCACCACTGCCGTACGCGAAATTGTCCCAAAATTTGGAGATTGTCAAAAAGAGGTTAGGTCGCGACATGACCTTGTCCGAGAAGGTGCTGTACTCCCATCTTGATGACCCCAAGGGCCAGGTGAGTTTAATCTTATTTATCATTTTTGGGCAAATCTGTGATATTGCAAATAATTGAGGATATTGAGTTGCAAATAGGTGACATGATGAGTGCTGATAAAGTTATATGTAAACAAACAAATATTGCATATGTGAATTGTTGGTGGTTATGGAAAAGTATGAAATGTTTGAACTAATACACTTTTATGAACTTTCCTGGTAGAATTTGGACATATTTATTTTTATTCTTATTAGCATGTCATAGTTTACATATGATCCAACTTTACATATAACATTTATTGGTGATACAAAACCATATGAACTAGTGATACTAAATGTAGTGTTATAATATTTCCAGTTAAACCAGCTTCAATAAATAATTTATTCATAAACTGTTTTATATGAATATATATTAATTGCAACCACATATTTTATGCAAATTACATGCAGTTCTCCAGTAATTTTTATATTGGCATTAGTAGTTTATTTATTTATAGTCCTTGAAAATTTTTATTAAAATTGATCAATTGTTTTTTTTAAACCAGGAAATCGAGCGTGGCACAAGCTACCTCCGCCTCCGTCCCGACCGTGTTGCCATGCAGGACGCGACCGCACAGATGGCCATGCTTCAGTTCATCTCGTCTGGACTGCCGCGCGTCGCCGTGCCGTCCACCATCCACTGTGACCATCTTATTGAAGCCCAGATCGGTGGTGTTGAGGATTTGGCTAGGGCTAAGGTAAGAGACTGCTCAGGGCAGGCACATAATAAAATAATAACTTCTTCTTCAGTTGGTCCCTCAATGCTGAGCATCGTGACATCATGTCCGTCTGTTGAAGACCAGGTTCTAAATAATAACTAAAGATGTGGCATCTTTAATAGTGATTTTGGCCGAATACCGAATATTCGGCCCGTCTGTCAGCCGAAGCGCCGAATATTCGGTACAATGTAGGCATGTTATATTGAGTTACTTACATTTTTTATGAAAACTGTTTGCAAACAAAGCACAACATCTGCTAAGATTAAATTTTTGCTGCTCAGAAATAGTGAAAGTAGTTCAAGTCAATCAAATCTAAAGTAATAAAAATTAAATTATTTGTAATAAGTATAAATAATGCTCAAAAAGGGTCTACGTATTTAACAACTTCCCAAGAATACATTTTAAATATTAAATAAAGTAGTTTGCGGTTATTTTTATGTTGAGTTTTTCATTTTCGGAATAAATATTCAGTATTCGGCCGCTGATAGTAGGCAACATTCGGCCGAATACCGAATATTTACAGGAAAACTGAACAAAAACGTTGCCCTGTCCTCTTAAGTGACAACATTCACCTTCACAATACGTGTATACATGTGTTAGCAAACACAATGACGCTTCTGATAACTGCCAAATGGTACGTAAATACGTAGAAAACTCCAGATAACTATTAATGCAAAGAATAATTTATTGTAAGGTAAGAAACAAACGAATAAAACTTTGTATCGTAATGTACTATTTGTACATTACGATACAAATGTGAAAAGTAGGAAATTCGCAATGAGCGGCGATAAATTAAATCGACACAAGTTGGGAATTACCTTTTCGCACGTGTATTGTACAACGTTTTACAGTACAAATGCCATATATTGTACTTATCGCCACTCGTTGTGAATTTCCTGCTTTTCGCACTTGTATCGTAATGTAATGTTTTTAGTTTTTACTACTGATGTGCTATAAGAAAGTTTCCGAAATTGCGAAATTTTCACATTGAACAATTTCGGAAACTTCGCATATTTTTGTATGTGGATCGAAATTTGCCGTTTCCAAACTGAAAGTTTCCTTAATTTCCTATGAAAATCTCTTGAAATTTCGGAAATCTTTCCCAACTTTCCGTAATTTGGGCGTCTGTAATTTTTACCGCGGGATGGGTCTGCCTATGCCTGCCCCCTGGCCCCTCTGGTCCCTGTTCTAAATCATAACCAGTCTTGACTCTCCCCAGGACATCAACGCAGAGGTATACAAGTTCTTGGCGACCGCGGGTGCCAAGTACGGCGTCGGTTTCTGGAAGCCCGGCTCCGGAATCATCCATCAGATCATCCTGGAGAACTATGCCTTCCCCGGCCTGCTGATGATCGGAACTGACTCGCACACGCCCAACGGTGGAGGTCTCGGAGGTCTCTGCATTGGTAAGTTTTAGACAAGAATGTCGAATAAAGTTTTTAAAATTTGGAACTATTTAGTATTCTTCTAATCTTAGCGTTTCCCCTGTTGCATTTTAGGGGAGGCAACAGTTTTTTAGGGTTCCGTACCCAAAGGGTAAAACGGGACCCTATTACTAAGACTCCGCTGTCCGTCCGTCCGTCTGTCACCAGGCTATCTCACGAACCGTGATAGCTAGACAGTTGAAATTTTCACAGAAGATGTATTTCTGTTGCCGCTATAACAAATACTAAAAAGTACGGAACCCTCGGTGGGCGAGTCCGACTCGCACTTGTCCGGTTTTTTACCAAACCGGTAGTCATCTGACCCTGGGTTGGAACATTGGAACCCAGAAGGGAAACTGGCATAGTTTCTGGACTATGATATTTTCCTTCACAAGCGATTGCTAAACCTCAAATAACATATCATTACGGCTCGAAAGCCGCACGCCTCACTGTTAAGTCACCAACGCTTTACAAATTATCTAGTATATGGCGGGTATAAACACCGTACATATATCGGAGCGGCCAAGGTGTTCACAATATCTGAACACGCACTCTAACACCTTGACAATAGAGGCGTGTTCAGATATTTGTGAGCGCATTGGCCGCTCCAATATATCTGATGTCGACTGTACCTAAATAAACGTCCGTGAACCGTATAAACTAAGTGTTATCAATTTGATTGGTTATTTCATACAATTACAATGTAAATTATCCTAATCAAAATTAGAGGATCAGAGGGCACACACAACTTTTATGATAAGTAAGTTTAATTGTAAGTGTGACCCGGACTTACTATTTACATTCCGAAATTATAAATGATGATGTTCGGTGAATTAAAAAATGACGTAATTTATGAATAGGATATATTTTACAAATGATTATCAATGACGTGTTCTTCACCAGGTGTGGGTGGTGCTGATGCCGTGGACGTGATGGCTGACATCCCCTGGGAGCTCAAGTGCCCCAAGGTCATCGGCGTCAAGCTGACCGGTAAGCATTCAGGACAATAACCCCATTGCAATGTGTTATAAGGTCGCAAACGATAGTGTGTTACAAGGGATCAAAATGATATATTTCCGTCAAGGGCGTGCATTGAATCCTGAGCGTAATGAGGGATTCAAGTGTTAACGCCCAAGACGAAATAATTTTGATACCGTGTGACACATACTGCTTTTCACATCAACTATGAGGAAAATAAAAAAATCTTAGTGTTGACACAATCTGATGTTTAAACAGATTATTTAAGCTAAAAAAAAAATGGCCAAAAAAATGTATAAGTAAATAGTGTGCTAGAACAAAAAAGTGTTACTTTGATCCCTCCTAGCAGGGAGGAAAAGTGCCATTTTGATCCCTCCTAGCAGGGCAGAAAAAGCTCTTTTCCGAATAGGTGGTGTGAAAAAATAATAGTAGTCGCAAACCAAACTGAGGACACGGTCATGTCACTATCTCTCTCACACTTACTACGATCACGCAGGTGTGAGGTATTACAATATCGGTAGTTAGTTTAATTTGCGGATTGGATAGGAATGTTAGGTATGTTAATGACGCCCTGTTGGGCACTTGGAATGGTCAGTCAAGGAGTTAGTCGTAAATATATCAGCTCAAAACACTTGAGAAGTGTGTAGAATTGTAGATAATCTTAAGGTATATTTTAGCGTGGCTACACCCCTACACCTGTTGTCTGAGAAACTGTGGTAAATCAGAATACCTAGTTTGTGGAATAGTGCTAATTGGAGTATTATTGTTTTGGCAATAAATTCAGCCCTGTGTTGAGTGACTTGACTACATAAGCATGTAAGCATTTTAATATTTCCTAATAAAAACAAAAGCGTTTTCCCGTTATTTCTTGACTTTTTAATATCGTAAAAACGTATGATTGAAATTAATAGTTAGGTATAGTGTAAAATAAAATGTGTTATTCAATTATGTGATAACGGATAATGTAAGTACGTTAATCACATCATGGTTTTACCATGATACGACTTTTTACGCCATACTCTACGTACGTACTACGTACGACACACAGACTAAAAACAATTGAGTATTTTCGCAATACTTCGGCACTGATGCCTCTTTGATATAAAGTCGTTTGCACTGATACCATTATCAAGAGTACGTACTACGTAGAACTACGAAATATGATTTCGAGGCGTTGCCTTCAGCCACTTGATAATACCAAAGACATATGTAACTTCGTATAAGACGAATAAAGTCTAAGGAAAAAACGTGCCTCGGAATTCAAGTAAAAGTCATACTCGAATAGATGCCGCACACACCTTTAGCCTATCCTCGGCTAGATGGCGTGACGACACCGTTTCATATTTAACAATTTTAACACAGATATCAGTGAATGAACATGGATCAAAATGATATAAAAATAATAAAATCATTTATCCATATATATACATTTTTTGATAACTTTATACGTTTTCATTTTGAGTTTTAGTCGTGTGTCGATAGATGGCAGTAAATTTACAGTGACTACAAAATTTACAATGACAGGACCCCTCTATACTATCTATTCTTTTTGATAATACTAAAGATAAACATGGTACTCCAAAACATCATATGTAAATGAGATAAAAATGCAGCATTTAGAGTAAGCGAGTCTTACGTTTTGCAACAATATAATCTGAACCTTATTCTCTGAATAAAAAGGTTAAAATCGCTTTGATTTGCGTATTTCAAGTAATACCAACAATATGCCACGGTGTAAAACCAAAAGGACGTATGTATTTATACTTTTCAGAATACGCTTACGACATTTAAAATTTGCTAAAGCGGTATGGCGTCTCGCCAAAGAATCAATGACAAGGCTTGTTTATCTTCGCTAATAAAACGCGCTTTTACTTTATTTTTAGACGGTATTTTAAACACGCATTTTGACCTTGAACTTTGTACCCTAACTATACCTATGCCAAAAAATTTAAAACGAAACCGGTATGTAGGTATGTAATGGTGACAGTTTGAAATATGAATCCTTGGGTAGTTCGTATACAGGGTGGCTAAAAAATAACTGCATTCCCGTTGCCAGGGTGGTTTTGGGATTATACTGAGCAACTTTTATTATGGGACCAACCCCGAAATGCAAAATTGGCAACGGGAATGCACTTAATTTTTGGCCATCCTGTATAGTAGTGTCGACCTAAATTGCTCAGTTTGTTATCAGCGTATAGCGTAGTAGAAATAGACAAAGTTTTAAGTAAGTACGTCTTACACACATTTTAAAATAATTGTCGGCCAATTAAAATGGTAATGTAAGCATAGTAAAAAAATATGGTGCTTTGTCATTGAAATTTTCTAATTTGACGGTAAATTGCATTGAATGCTGAAAAAAAATCCTTATATTTTTTAGGTTATTGTTCTGATTGTTTAAAATTTGCTACGCACAATTTTGAGCAACGATGGAATGCTATTATCATACATATTCATGACGAGTTTATGACAGATTATTAAAAAAAATACATCACACAATATTAAATACGATTTACGTAGGTAGTGAATGAGATACACTTCAAGTGGCATACGTCATTTTTGACTTGTTAGAATATTAGTTCTATTTCAAATTAGTCAAATATCAAATTTAAATGACCTAATAGGCCGGGAGACGGGAACCCACCAATGATAAATTGATGATGTAATTTCATACTAATAATGAGATTATCTCAATTAATGAGAAATTAATTATGCACGTGTCCGACCCGACTTCCGTAGAATGTCTTAGGTCAATCAGTCAACGTGTTATAACAAGTCCAATGTCCACTAAAATTATTATCACTAGACCTAGTAAACTTGTTGACGTTATGACGCTTAATATTAGAAAATAAAGCTCCATATCATGATTTGCCAGTTTATGTTTAAAACGCATTAGAAAATGTGTTTAAAAACAATACTTTTAAATACGATTATAAATGCCCGCGTAAATAGTTAGGCTTTTTGTGTTACATTTACGATATTTTCATAGGGACTTTTTCTTTGTTTTCTTTTTTCACATCCTGTATGAGAGCGTCCTATTCTGCTAACTTCTGTTAATTTTTTTATGGTTACAAGTGAAACACTGTGATACAAGTGTGCTAGAAAAGCGGTCGTCCACTGCATAACAGATGTAGTGCATTGTTTGCCATCGTATTTTCTCGGAAACTTTCGTATTTGCCATGTTACTTCAGTCAACCTCAGTACTTTTTGTACCGAGACTGATTGAAATAGCAAGACACATTCATACGTTTCCGTGAAAAAACGTAGGAAAATAATTATGTACTACTACATCAGCAGGCGTATTATGGATGGCTTTATCCACGTTTATCCACGTGATAAAATAACTGTCACTGTTTATTTAACACCGCGGGATAGAAAGTGACGCATACCGTTTTGTCTCGTTGTCACTTAGACAAAAACGACCATCATATCCGTGCTGTTCCCTCTTAGCAAAGTGAAACTACGTCACATGACCCATATCATCGCGACATGCAACTAAACCGTAACACGATACGAAAATAACGTTTGCCCCATTAATTTAAAGAAGACGTGTCGAGTAACTTTCAATCCACGTTTGAGCCAAAGTCTTGTGTCTTATCGTAATGGAGATACGTGCTATATGCGTGCGAGCGTTTGGTTATGTCACGCGACATTGATACTGTAGTGAGTTTATTTTTATCGCGGGCGATCTACGTCTAGACATTCCTATCATGGTATAGTTGGTTAATTCTAGATTATTCAACACGTTTTCATTCTAACTATAACTGTATTGTGAGCGAAAATAAATAAATGGTCAAGAAAAAAATACTCGTGTGAAATGTTTTGGGTTATTACACTTATTACCGAATATAACTTTTTAATCATGTAGGTACATTTTATTTTCATAAGCTTTGTTTGATAGTTAACTATCCTGAAAGTTCTATATCTGGCCGGGTTTATTAAACTTGTTTGTATGAATGTATAACTCAAACAAAACAAGTATGTTTTTGAGTTTATGTATATAGTGCATTATCACTAGAGGTATACTATTCACAGGTATAGTGAATAAAATGACAATGACACATACTGATAGATTGCTTTTCTTACTTTATCTACGTTTTATGTTTGTAATTGTACTTTGTTTAAAATAATAAACTCCTTAATGCCAATTTATAATTTCGGTAATGTTCGGAAACTGAAGTTTTAATTTTAGTTTCACTTTTAGTTATTATGTTAATAAACTTATAAATCAACAAAACTCACGAAGGAGTTGAAACGTCTCTCTTACTAATTCCATAGTAACCATCTTTTTTGCGTTTTATAAATATTATTTAAATATGTTATATATTTTATAAACAGTTTATTTGATTCGACAGCAAATTTAGCATCATGGGTTAAAAATATTCAATACTTTCTTCCAATTTAAAACAGTAATCGAATAACATTTGTAATGTTTTTTATATACTTAATAGTACGTGAAGCGGCGTCATGTTTTGAGCTGTTGCCAAAAACGTTTATTTACCTTTTTCTTTATGTTTTGCGTATTATGTAAACATAGCGACGGGTACTTGACTTTATTTAAGATTAAAGTATATTTATGACAATTAGTCACAGGAAAAACAGCGCTATCAGAGCAAACAAAGATCTTAGACATATCTGAAATGACTGTGAAATGTTTTAGATCATCAAGTTATAGAGGGATAGGTCTAAAACCGGGGGTTCCGGAAAATGGGCGTTTCTTTTATACCACGTCGGTGGCATACAAACATACGGGCCGCCTGTCGCCTGGGCGCATTTAATCCTGTAGAGTAGACCAAGTAAAAGTTAAAGAGTACATTTAATGATGTTCACACTGTTGACAGTAAAGACGCACAACCTTAGCTCACATTGAAAAGTTTTTGAACTAGATATTTACTAAAGTAAACTTAGTATAAGTACTTAGAATGTTAAAGTACGCGTGTATGTAAATATCACGGCCTTCAAAATTTCCTACGTACCCAAATCAATCCTAGGATACATTTTATCGCGATAACTTATCTTGGCATAACTATCTCTCTTGTACTAGCTAGGCTAGATTATATCAATAAGAATCTTACTGATATTGAAATCTCGTATCCGTGTGTTACATATACGTCATAGTCATACGTCATAGAAAGGCACACCTTAATTATGTTGCAATAAAATTAAATTGCGAACCCTCTTCTTTTCTACTTCTGAAAAGGCTGGCAAATTGTTTTTTTAACTAGTAATACATTAGTTTTATACTAGCGACCCGCCCCGGCTTCGCACGGGTTGACAAATTATACACCTAAACCTTCCTCAAGAATCACTTTATTGATAGGTGAAAACCGCATGAAATAACGTTCAGTAGTTTTTGAGTTTATCGCGAACATACACATAAACAGACAGACGCGGCGGGGACTTTGTTTTATAACCTAGGTGTAGTGATTATGAATTCGTTCTCGAAATCTTATCTACCTATAGTAAGTGACCCGCTTCGCTGGTACCTATAAGGGCTCATTTAGACGATGCGAGAACTCGCATGCGAGTTTCATTACATTGCGGGTTTTGATCGGTCAGTTGAATTGGTCATAACCAACAGTCCGCAATGTAACTAAAATCGCATGCGAGTTCGCGCGCCGTCTAAATCAGCCCTAATGCAGGAGCATTAGGGCTGATTTAGACGGCGCGGCGATTTATTATTTATTTATTTAGGAAAATACTAATCTTTGTACAGGCAAGCTCTCCGGCTGGACGAGCCCCAAGGACATCATCCTGAAGGTGGCCGGCATCCTCACCGTCAAGGGAGGCACCGGCGCCATCGTGGAGTACCACGGCCCCGGCGTCGACTCCATCTCCTGCACCGGCATGGCGACCATCTGCAACATGGGCGCCGAGATCGGAGCCACCACCAGCGTGAGTGTTGCTAGCATTGGCGTATATCTCAGGACTGGCCTTACGGGCAATAAGAATGGGGCATGAATAGGGCCAGTACAGTGGTGTGACACCGCTACAACGATTGGTTGATGAGTTCGCATCACGTGCGCGATTGGTCGCAACTAGTGGCGTTAGACTGCACGATTGGCCCGAATTCGTGAGTAACACCGCTGAACTAGTACCATTTTTAGTGCCCGTAAGGCGCGTCCTGAGATATACATACGTCAATGGTTGCTAGATGACGGAACAAGTTTCCACCGCCGCCATCGTAGATTACCACAGACTTGTTCACTACCACGGCCCCGGCGCACTGTGGGCTGAAATTCGGCTCTCATTGACATAAAAACCGAAGTTGTTATTTTTATGATTTTTTGATTCAAATAGGTTTTGCTAGGCATTGTTATGGTAACCTATGAAATTTAGACGATTTGGAATGAAAATTGTCGAGTTACGAATTTTTTTCAAAAAAAATGTATGGAGCCGGAACAAAAAATCAAAATATCTCAAACCAACTGCAACATATGCACCGAAATCGGAGCCACCACCAGCGTGGATGCTATTTGAATGCTTTCTTAGATCCTCACCATCAAGGAGTCTTTCTTTAATCATGGGCATATTTGCGGCGCTTTATGTAATGTTAACAATGCACCCACCAGTCTTGCAAGTTGTTTGCCACCGAACTACAAAATATAAGCAAAAAAAGATCTAGTTTCGTCACAGTTCAATACAAACTATTAACTCAATCGTAACCTTTATTTACCCAGGTGTTCCCGTACAACTCGCGTATGGAGGCGTACCTGAAGTCCACTGGACGTCACGACATCGCCGCCGCCGCCAGTGCCTCCAAACATCTGCTCACACCCGACGCGAAGGCGCCTTATGACCAGGTAATACAGTCGAGTTTTGCATGCCAAAGATCTAGCTGATATCGGTCGACAAACATGATTATGATTATGGGATTAATTGTTATTCGAAATGATTATTTATTTATTAGGTACATTTGATTATTGATGAGGAAATGGATATTCCGATGTAATACTATCTACTTCTTTTGCTACTTATGCTTTTTTTTTTGACATTTAGATTTTATTCTAGAAATTCTAGACTAGTATTTTTTTATACAATCTTTTTAATGTTTGACGATCCTTTTGTGAAATTCTTAGTGTTAAATTTGATATGTATAATAATCCAATTTTATTATGGAATAATATTAACATCAATAAATTGCTCTGATAATTAGATTAAGATTAATTACGATTCATAAGAGCTTGTTGCTAGACCTACATGAATAAAGTATATTTTTGATTTGATTGATTGATTGATTGATTGATTAGAAAAATTACGTATGTCAGCCGTCAGTCAAGATTTCGGTAGTATTTCACATGTCCAAGTCCAAAGTCAGGGTTGAGGGTAATTTGCGTCTCACATTTTGCTTAGTGAGAGTGAGACGCAATGCACATTGGGACAAGAAATTGTACAGGTGGAATACTAACCTTAGAAAAACTTTTTATATCGGTCGTCAGTCATGATCAGAAATCGGAATTTTAACGTTAATACTAGTAACATAAGGTATATAATTCCGAATCGGAATCGGTTTATATCTACAGACATTGAGCATGCCAGACACGTGCCGTCGCCGATAGACAACTATAGAGAAAAAAAAATGTCTGCCACGGCCCTTGTCTGGCAGTTTGTGATATAAACCGACCTTTAGACAATCGAATGACGCCATTGGTCCAATAACCGCTTTTAGTACAACTAATCTAATATCAACGAAGAGTAATTATTGTTTTTTGCCATGTTTTTGTACCATATATATGAATAAATATTCAGACTAAAGAGTTGGCGTACCCAATCCTACTTATATTTAGGAACAATGCTATATTCCACTGAGGAGTTAGTGTGGAAGTTTCCTCACAATGACCTGATGGGTTATTATTCCCCAATGGAATTGTTTCTGTAGTCTAAGGCCCACTTGCACCATCCCACTAACCCCGGGTTAATTCCAGGTTTGACTGGTTAATCCCGTGTTAGTGGAATGGTGCAAGTGGCCCTAAGTGTTAGGCTGTGGTAACATAAAATTTTCATTTACAAGGAAATATACTCGCTAGTGGTTTTTTTATAAACGCAACACACATCGACTTGAATTACTGATAAAAACTTTTTATTTTCAGCTGATCGAAATCGACCTGAACAAACTGGAGCCCCATGTCAACGGTCCCTTCACCCCCGATCTAGCCAACCCCATCTCCAAGCTTGGCGAGGCCGCCAAGAAGGCCGGCTGGCCCTTGGACATCAAAGTGGGCCTCATCGGCTCCTGCACCAACTCCTCTTATGAAGACATGGGCCGCTGCGCCAGCATCGTCAAGGAGGTGAGACTATTTTGGAGTAGTAGGGAACTTTATCTCGTTCAATTTAGGAACACGACTCCATAAGATTAGCCTTAAAGTCGCTGAACACTTAAACACATTTCTTTTTTCTTGACATTCAATTTATCTTAAAATTCTTGCGAATTTGCTAAAATGTACAGAGTAATCAGAATTCGTAATCGCCTCTAGTGGCCTCTACCGTACAGAAAACTGCAGCTAAATACCACTGGATCTTATAGTGTCACGCAAAGACCTGAGCAAGTGTTATTATAGCAGAACTAAACGGCACTGCAAGGCTCCACACATTTTTTGTTAACTAGATTGTCAGACCTTAACGCAGAAATATTATTATTGTATAACCTTAACATCATATTTTTATTCCTTTGTCTATACCTAATTAAACTACGAGCAAAGAGAATAGATTGCATAGATACGGATTGTCAAAGTAAATTATGTAGCCACTGTAAATTTACTGCCATCTTTGGAGAGACGATAAAACTGTTAGAACGCCATTTGACATTGATCCTTATTCTTTCACTGATATGTGTTAACTTATTAAATATTAATTTTAACGCCATCTACTCGACTATAGGTCAAAGGCATGGTGCAATCTTTTCGAGCGAGTGCGCCATAACATAACCTTTAGCCTACTCTTGAGTAGATGGCGTTAATATTAATATTTAACATATTATTTAACCCATATCAGTGAAAGAATAATGATCAAAGTCAAATGACGTTCTAACTGTTTTAATCGTCTCTCGAAAGATGGCAGAAAATGTACTGTAGCTTCATAATTAACCATGACAGTAACTCCCTATTTCAAATTCTCTTTGCTACGAGTAACACAGTTGACACAACAAATCATTATGCTCATTTTAAAGTATTGGCATTACTGGTCCGGAGCTCTGTTGACAATTTTTTCTTCTGTTTCGCAGGCCCTGAAGCACGGTGTCAAGTCTAAGATCCCGTTCAACGTGACCCCCGGCTCGGAGCAGGTGCGCGCCACCATCGAGCGCGACGGCATCGCTGGCACCCTCCGCGAGTTCGGAGGCACTGTAAGTATACATATATAGTTGGTCAAACCAATTTGTCAGTCAGTAAGAAACAGGAAAACTATACTCATCCTTTTCTTATGGGTGCTAGTACTAGTGTAAGACAAAGATATCTAGTATGATTCTCTCTGTCTATGATTGAAATGAGACAGTTCTTTGACAAACTATATATTTCTTTTATACTCTGACATCATTATGTTTTTAAGAGTTTGCTTTAAATTAAATGTAGTTTTACGGTTCTTTCTGGTGGCCTCGAGAATAGTAATAGGTTTCGGTGTTAGACTACCTTAATCTAGTTTCAAGCAATTAATTTTTGAGGTTGAACTTAATTTTATGTAGGAGTTCCTTACCCAAGAGACGCGCTCCTAAGGATACGTTGTAAGAATCCGAGTGGGCCTGAGAATTACTTGAAGAAACTCAATGAGTTTTTCCAGTTGATAGAAATTACAAAATAGAAAAAGCTTATTGAGTTTCTAGAAACGAAAAAAAAAGGTCCTAAGAGGGACAAAGCATAGGTTGAATTGGGAACCTCTAGTTTAATAATATCAAATAGCACTATCGAGTGACGGTTACATTTTTGTCTGTGTGTGGACTCTTGCTTTGTCATGGAGTATTGCGTAATTCTGTAAACTTTTATTATTATTTTTTGCAATGTAGGTCCTTGCTAACGCCTGCGGCCCCTGCATCGGCCAATGGGACCGCAAGGACGTGAAGAAGGGCGACAAGAACACCATCGTCACCTCCTACAACCGCAACTTCACCGGCCGCAACGACGCCAACCCCGCCACGCACTGCTTCGTCACCAGCCCTGAGCTGGTCACTGCTCTGTCTCTTGCTGGTAACTATACATAATAAACGTGAATCATCACATCCTACAGCAACTTCACCGGCCGCAACGACGCCAACCCCGCCACGCACTGCTTCGTCACCAGCCCTGAGCTGGTCACTGCTCTGTCTCTTGCTGGTAACTATACATAATAAACGTGAATCATCACATCCTACAGTAACTTCACCGGCCGCAACGACGCCAACCCCGCCACGCACTGCTTCGTTACCAGCCCTGAGCTGGTCACTGCTCTGTCTCTTGCTGGTAACTATACATAATAAACGTGAATCATCACATCCTACAGCAACTTCACCGGCCGCAACGACGCCAACCCCGCCACGCACTGCTTCGTCACCAGCCCTGAGCTGGTCACTGCTCTGTCTCTTGCTGGTAACTATACATAATAAACGTGAATCATCACATACTACCGCAACTTCACCGGCCGCAACGACGCCAACCCCGCCACGCACTGCTTCGTCACCAGCCCTGAGCTGGTCACTGCTCTGTCTCTTGCTGGTAACTATACATAATAAACGTGAATCATCACATCCTACAGTAACTTCACCGGCCGCAACGACGCCAACCCCGCCACGCACTGCTTCGTTACCAGCCCTGAGCTGGTCACTGCTCTGTCTCTTGCTGGTAACTATACATAATAAACGTGAATCATCACATCCTACAGCAACTTCACCGGCCGCAACGACGCCAACCCCGCCACGCACTGCTTCGTCACCAGCCCTGAGCTGGTCACTGCTCTGTCTCTTGCTGGTAACTATACATAATAAACGTGAATCATCACATCCTACAGCAACTTCACCGGCCGCAACGACGCCAACCCCGCCACGCACTGCTTCGTCACCAGCCCTGAGCTGGTCACTGCTCTGTCTCTTGCTGGTAACTATACATAATAAACGTGAATCATCACATCCTACAGTAACTTCACCGGCCGCAACGACGCCAACCCCGCCACGCACTGCTTCGTTACCAGCCCTGAGCTGGTCACTGCTCTGTCTCTTGCTGGTAACTATACATAATAAACGTGAATCATCACATCCTACAGTAACTTCACCGGCCGCAACGACGCCAACCCCGTCACGCACTGCTTTGTCACCAGCCCTGAGCTGGTCACTGCTCTGTCTCTTGCTGGTAACTATACATAATAAACGTGAATCATCACATCCTACAGCAACTTCACCGGCCGCAACGACGCCAACCCCGCCACGCACTGCTTCGTCACCAGCCCTGAGCTGGTCACTGCTCTGTCTCTTGCTGGTAACTATACATAATAAACGTGAATCATCACATCCTACAGCAACTTCACCGGCCGCAACGACGCCAACCCCGCCACGCACTGCTTCGTCACCAGCCCTGAGCTGGTCACTGCTCTGTCTCTTGCTGGTAACTATACATAATAAACGTGAATCATCACATCCTACAGCAACTTCACCGGCCGCAACGACGCCAACCCCGCCACGCACTGCTTCGTCACCAGCCCTGAGCTGGTCACTGCTCTGTCTCTTGCTGGTAACTATACATAATAAACGTGAATCATCACATCCTACAGTAACTTCACCGGCTGCAACGACGCCAACCCCGCCACGCACTGCTTCGTCACCAGCCCTGAGCTGGTCACTGCTCTGTCTCTTGCTGGTA
The DNA here is from genome assembly GCF_910591565.1 of Cydia splendana. Taxonomy (NCBI): domain Eukaryota; kingdom Metazoa; phylum Arthropoda; class Insecta; order Lepidoptera; family Tortricidae; genus Cydia; species Cydia splendana. The sequence goes on along the minus strand of NC_085965.1, from coordinate 20,181,718 downwards.
ACTATACATAATAAACGTGAATCATCACATCCTACAGCAACTTCACCGGCCGCAACGACGCCAACCCCGCCACGCACTGCTTCGTTACCAGCCCTGAGCTGGTCACTGCTCTGTCTCTTACTGGTAACTATACATAATAAACGTGAATCATCACATCCTACAGTAACTTCACCGGCCGCAACGACGCCAAACCCGCCACGCACTGCTTCGTTACCAGCCCTGAGCTGGTCACTGCTCTGTCTCTTACTGGTAAATTACCCATTATAAGTTACCCATAGATATTTCGTAAGATCCTGGGACCTATCAAGAGAGACAACGGCACGTGGAGGATACGGAAGAATGCCGAAATCGAGGAGTTGGTGGCCGGACCCAATGTCATCGGCGAAACGAAATCCCACAGACCTCGCTGGTTCGGTCACCTATTAAGAATGGGAGAGGATCGGGCTGCCAAGATGCAAGAGGGCGTATCTGGGAAGACCGACTGGTGGCCGCCCGGCAGGTCGGCCCAGATACCGCTGGGGAGACAGTGTGGAAGCGGATCTGCGTCAGCTTCAGGCCGATAATTGGCAGGAAACAGCGCAGGATCGGGAAGAGTGGCGTGCTCTCGTTTCGGAGGCCAAGACCCTCTTTGGGTCGCTGAGCCATATTAGTTAGTTATAATCTACAGTCTATTATTGCCCAGCGCTGAGGACACCTTTCTTCGAGTACGCCACTTGTCGCGGTTCTAATCTTGTCTATCTTCTACCCATCAAGCTATGATGATCGGGATTCATGTCTGAAAGTCAACCGTACGTTAGCATTACGATGTGTCCACCGCAGCGCTGGACAAAGACAGGCAAAGATCTCCGCAACTACCGTACGATGTTACCCAACATCCTGTCCTGTGATCTTAATTAGGTTAAAAACCAACCAAACGCCACACCTATTGTGTGCATCGCGTCGTCGTGTACCTTTTCGGAATGCACGAAGGATTATAGCCGCTGTAGCCGCTCGCGTCAGTTGACGTCTTCAACGGTCAAAGGATTAAGCCATTTGTATTTAGACGGTTTCCAACGTAGTTTTGGTTTGTAGCAAAATTGTGAACATTGTGGGAACAAGAAAAGCAAATTATACCATAAACCTATGTGTTAAGGATGTTGTACTTGGATTTCCCGATATTAATCTTTACATGTTTTCAGGACGTCTGGACTTCAATCCGTTGACCGACTCCCTGACCGGCTCCGACGGCAAGCCCTTCAAGCTGTCCGACCCGTTCGGCGACGAGCTGCCCGCCAAGGGCTTCGACCCCGGCCAGGACACGTACGAGCACCCTCCCGCTGACGGCAGCAGTGAGTACCTTATTGTCTAATGTCGGACACCCTGAAGACTTTCCACTTTAGGGTCGAACACGCCCTTCAAACTGTCCGACCCGTTGGGCGACGAGCTTCTTCCCGCCGACGGCAGCAGTGCTTATTAAAGACGGATTCCTAATTGTTTGTCGTATCGTGCTGTACTTATAGAAATGTATCGGTTCCATACGTTTAGGCAGGTAAAATTTACATAAATCTGTTGTGCTCTGATGTGACGGGCGTCTATTGTGACGCGACAGATATGTTTTCAATTTCGGTCGAGGCGCAGAATCGGCCTCGACACAACAAATCAGTGAGATCAGACGAATGTCCACGCGCCATTTCTATGTACTGACGCTTTCAGCAGAAAGCCACGACAGCACCGCTGAAAAAAATGCCAGCAGCCGCCACAAACACAAAACATTATGATGTGGAAACTAGCCGTCATAACCGCCATGCGTTAGAGCGCATCAGGCCGCGTAGCCAACGTGCAAATCGCTTACGCTCCGTAGCGAACAAAACGCAACTGTCTCCGTCGCACTAGTATGGACGAGTGATAAAGAGATAACTACGCTACGCCACGGAGCGTTAACGATTTGTACGTTGGCTAGCCACCCAGATGGCATCACGACAGACAAATATAAATGCGGCATATCTAGTTTGAGGAACGACATGAATTAGGGCCAGTTGCACCAACCACATTTGACAGACTGATCAACGTCAGCCGGCGCGCCCCGGCGCTTTACTATGAAACTTTCCATACATAAAAATTTAGCGAACTCTTTAACGATACGAACAGTTTGGTGCAACCGACCCTTAGTGTGACCACTTGTCCCACAGGCGTCAAGGTCGACGTGGCCCCCACCTCGGACCGTCTCCAGCTCCTCGCGCCCTTCGACAAGTGGGACGGCAAGGACCTCACCGACATGACCATCCTCATCAAGGTCAAGGGCAAGTGCACCACCGACCACATCTCCGCCGCCGGACCCTGGCTGAAGTACCGTGGACATCTTGACAACATCTCCAACAACATGTTCATCACGTGAGTATTTTTTTTTGCAAAGGTCAAGGGCAAATGTACTTTTTCTGTGTCTTCATCTCGCGCCCTTTAAAACTGGGATTAAGGGTCTGATCGAGATGACCATCTTTATCAAGGTCAAGTGCACCGCCGGCCACATCTCCGCCGCCGACTACATTTCCAACAACATGTTCATCACGTGAATTTTTTTTAAAGGTCAAGGGCAATAGTCCATTAATTTACTTCTTCTCTGTCTTCATCACGCGCCCTTTGACTAATGACAATGCAAATAGTAATTCTCCTTGAAGGTTAAGATTTAAGATGCACGTGCACCCCTCCACTATTTCTCCACTCTCCTGAAGTATAGTGAATACCTTCGAGAAGTCAGTAAATTGTTGTTACTGTAATTGTTTGGGTATTACTAAAGAATGGGTGTTAAAATTGGGCATAAAGAAAGTATAACTGACGTTAACCGCTTTTGACGTTTCGGCTTTCGAATTAATTTTGTCCCTATATCTCATATTTTTCCGGTATTACATTATTGAAATCGGATTTAAATACCTCACGCTACTACAACTTCCAGCGCCACCAACGCCGAGAACGGCGAGCTGAACAAGGTGAAGAACCAGGTGACCGGCTCGTGGGGCGCGGTGCCGGCGACGGCGCGCGCGTACAAGGCGGCCGGCGTGCGCTGGGTCGTGGTGGGCGACGAGAACTACGGCGAGGGCTCCTCCCGGGAGCACGCCGCGCTGGAGCCGCGCCATCTCGGCGGCCGCGCCATCATCGTCAAGAGCTTCGCTAGGTGAGAACACAGACGAGACATCCTCCAGACTGAGCATAGTAGCTGTACCCTTTCTGCCACAAATACGGTAGTTTTACTCCCATTTTCGAGTCGAAAGTGTCTTTGTGTGACGTCCGTGTCTTTGAACGGACCATCACGGCACGGGACCTCGCTCACCTCGTCCCCCGCACCCCCGTATTTTTGGCAGCATCGGTTTCATGAAATAATTGCTCTAAACTCCGTCTAGAGGACTTCTAGTCTATGGGTAAAAAAGTTTCTATCTTGCGTATGGACTCTTCTCACTCGTAGGTTTTTTTACTTGTATTCGCTTTACACTGTACACGGCTGTAGTGTGACGAGAAAATGACATGAGCGGCAGGCGCATGTCACGCTTGAGCGTAAGCATCTTGGTGACAAGGCCGACATTTTCAGGAGCATCGCTAGGTGAGCCTTTCAGAGTTGCAAATCTGTACTTATTTGATCTCTCGACTCGATTGATCGACGATCCGCGTCTGGATCGTCCGTGCATTTTTTTCGGGGAATCGAGAGTACCGAGACGCTAAACGAGGAGTACCACGCCACGAGAAGAGAGAAACGGCCGAAGCCAAATACAAATATATTTATTTTCCAAATGGACATGACATGAAACATTAGTTATTAAATTAAAATTAATCATATAATATGTACAGCTTCTTAGAGCAAACAATAGCCCCCACACTATCCACTTTTTTTTTTCAAACTGACGGGGCCATGTAGATTCATGGATATAAAATGGTAGATGGATTCATAATTAACCTACATGACTAAATTAACCATCCGTCTGCAGGATTCACGAGACCAACCTTAAGAAGCAGGGCATGCTCCCGTTGACGTTCGCCAACCCCGCCGACTACGACAAGATCCAGCCCACGGACAAGATCTCGCTGCTCGGCCTCAAGGACCTCGCACCCGGCAAGGTAACATACTCTTCACTCACGAGACCAACCTGAAGAAGCAGGGCATGCTCCCGATGACGTTCGCCAACCTCGCCGACTACGACAAGATCCAGCCCACGGACAAGATCTCACTGCTCGGCCTCAAGGACGTCGCACCCGGCAAGGTAACATACTCTTCACTCACGAGACCAACCTGAAGAAGCAGGGCATGCTCCCGATGACGTTTGCCAACCCCGCCGACTACGACAAGATCCAGCCCACGCACAAGATCTCCCTGCTCGGGCTCAAGGACCTCGCACCCGGCAAGGTAAAATACTCTTCATTCACGAGACCAACCTGAAGAAGCAGGGCATGCTCCCGATGACGTTCGCCAACCCCGCCGACTACGACAAGACCCAGCCCACGGACAAGATCTCCCTGCTCGGCCTCAAGGACCTCGCACCCGGCAAGGTAACGTCTACTTCACTCATTACGCCTCATCAGTCGTTCCTTCAATGCTGAGGATCCTTACAATCATATCCTGTTGAATAATCGCGCACCTTGAAAGTCGAGCTTTCGTCTATCTCCCTCTATCGCTCGAATATGTAACAAGGATGAGGATGACAGACATAGACGAAACTCCGATTTTTGAGGTAAACGGTAACTATTCTGTCCCTCGAACATCCTAAGGTCTCGTGCCGTCAACTTGACCGTAATAATGCCTCTTATTTAGTCCTTTACTTTAAGTTATCAAACATCTAAATACACAAAGGTAACTAAGCGTATTATGCATACTTTTGTCTATATACTGATGTCCCGACGGAATGTTTCCAAAATTGCTATTTTTTATATTAAGTAGAAATATTTCGAGAAATTTTGTATAGAATTTTTAGCCCTTAACCAACATTAATATTCATTTTCTTCTACAGCAAGTGGAATGCGAAATCAAGCACAAAGACGGCAAGACCGAGCGTATCAAGCTGAACCATTCGTTGAACGAGCAACAGATCGCATGGTTCAAGGCCGGCTCCGCCCTCAACAGAATGAAGGAAATCGCCGCTGGCAAGAAGTGAACACCAAACCAACACAACCTAGGTAGCTAGTAGCCGAGATCATACGAAAACCACGCTGGTACAATGAATACTTTTAAATACCTACAAAAAATACTATGTAACGCGCAGGCAGGCGTGCCTCACTCCGCGATTTCGTCGCGGCGCTACAAATACATGCGGCCCACCAATTTTGGTGTCTAGCAGTAGTAGTTGTCGCGCACCGCTACGGAACGGACGCCTGCTTGCGCTTGCGCCACCTTGCGGTCATATCTGTCGTAATAGACGCGTTTTGTTAGAGTGAACTTTAACCTAGTACTCTTATTTATTCTGTGGCGCAGGTCAATCACCGCACCAGTGAAACAACAATAGGGTTGACAACGCTTTGATTTTGTTTAATAAATACAGTACACTTCGTGTCAGCGTGGTATTTGATCGAAGTATAGGTTTATGTAAGGTTACCGTTACCATCTAGAATTAATTATTCTAGTAGTATTTCCATTCTCAAGTTTTGGACAATATGCGGCAGTGATGAATCTTATACTTAGCTTAGTACAAATAGATGAATTTAGAATTTAAGCTGAACGTCTTATTTTCTTTGAATGTATTATTTTAAATCAATTAAGTAATGTTTTTTTTTTATTTATGTAAATAATATTTACCAAATCGATGAATAAAGTTACGTATTACCTTACTGATGTTTTTCTTCTTTGTTGCCTTTTTTTAATAAACCATATTTTTTATTTGTGGTTCATGGCATGTGTGTATACAAAGTGGTAAAGGTATAATCTCGGGTAAATCCGAATACTTAAAATAGTCTGGAAATTCCTACAATTGACTTGAGATGGAATTAAGGGTGATTTTGAGATTAAACCGGAGTTGCCCGGATACACCTTACCTAAGAAATGAGGACATTGAGGGTGTAGGAACGCATATGCAACCTTAATGTGCAACACAAAAGCACACTGGCAAAAGGGCAAAGATACGCACTTCGTGGCGCAAGTGCCTTGCCTTCCCTTTACCAAGACGTAATTTATTTCCTGTAAACATACACCCATTACACCTAGTGATCTGAACCCAGCCAACTGTCGCTTAAAATCTAGGAATGCCTCTTACAGTATCTTTAAGGGCCTTGTCGATAGTTGTTTCAACCTGAAGCGTGAGTGGTCACAGTCGTGGAACTCATTGATGGCGGGAAAGCTGGGCTCCGGAATCACCCCAGGTGCCATAATTAAAGGATCTGACCTCCCAAGACGGCACTGGTGCAACCTTAACAGACTTCGCACTGGCCATGGTCGTTGTGCTTACTACAAACACCGCTGTGGATGGGTGGAATCCCCGGCTTGCATTTGTGGCGAGACTGTACAAACAATTCAGCACATTATAGAGGATTGCCCCATAACGCGCTACCAACGTTGGCATACCAACGGACCTCCTGAAGACCTGATTGTCCTTAACGACGAGGCCACCAAGTGGCTGATTGGACTTAATCTGCATTTATAACTGTTTGTTTTCTGTTTATCATACTATGCCATACGATTAAATAAAACCTAGTGATCCAAAAGACTCGAGCCTTTGGAGCTCTATTTTTGAGGGCTCGCCTCATCTCTTGACGCCTAAAAGGCTAAAAGCCTATTTAGCTCTTTAGCCCCCGAGCCTAGTTCTATTTAAGAGCCTAGACTCTTGGGGCTAATAACCTTATTAAGCCCCTAAAAAGAAGCCTATTTAGCTCTTTAGCCCCAAGCCTTAATAAGGTTATTAGCCCCAAGAGTCTAGGATCTTAAATAGAACTAGGCTCGGGGGCTAAAGAGCTAAATAGGCTTTTAGCCTTTTAGGCGTCAAGAAATGAGGCGAGCCCTAAAAAAAGAGCTAAAAGGCTCGAGTCCTTTGGATCACTAATTACACCCCTTGACTGCTAATTACCTATACTAGTTACTATAGGGGGCAGTATAGGAGCCGTTAGATTTTTGGGACGAGGAATGTATGTATGAAATGTCTCGTTTATGCTTCCGATGTAGCCCACAAGATGGTCAAGATGGCAGAACCTACTATGCACAAGGAAACGTACCGACGATAACTTGTCAATGTACATGTGCACATATGATTCCGATTCAGGCCACAAGATGGCAAACCCTGGAGGGTTGGAACGTGCACGGTCCCTGTTGACCTGGGGCCCGTTTCTCAAAAACTTGTAATACAAGCGGAAGTCCCTTTCTAACCAAAGCTGTCAAAAAGTGACATCCGCTTGTATTACAAGATACAAGTTTTTGAGAAACGGGCCCCTGATAAATAATAATGAAAAAAATTATGTTAGTGCTATATTATTTCATATTTTAGAGCCATTAGGATTTGCGAGCAACTTTTCTAGCTTGCACACCAAGGTCACGGCCTACGACCTCGGCGCCGCGATAGATAAGTCGCGAGATACGATCAACTCACGCGCAGCTTACCTGCGATTAATTGTCCCTTTTCGCTGGGAATGACATATTGAGCATAAGGCTGGTAGTCCCACATCTCTGGTCCACAAAATGTATTATGCATATACTTATTAAGGTTCTATGTTGTATTTCCCTAAATCTATTTATTAATTACGTATTTCTATTTTGTAAATCTCTACTGTCGATACTGGTTTTCGTCGATATCTGGTGACAACTAGAAAAGCTTTTCTTTTTTTCTGCTTTTGTATGACCCCAATAGGGTATTATACTGAATTTGAAATAAATTATTTTACACCTTGCATGAAATAAAGCACCAGATAATTATTAGAAAAAAACAACGGGTTGCACTCCGGGAGTGCCGGCAGAAGTGAAAACTCAATGACATTGTAACAGTTTTTCGATCAGGTCACGTGTCCATCTTACGTCTTACGATCTCGCGAGTTTAACATTTTTTCCCCATCACAAAAAGTGCACAGCGCCGCTAAAGAAGTTTTCACTTCAAAAACAGATAGGAGTTATTTTTAAACACAAGTTCTATTTAATAAATCGGATAGAAATATAAAAAGTAGGTGAGTTCACCGTGACGTCACGATGTAATGTTTCATATAAATTCCATACTAGCAAATCGTTTTGACAGTTCTAAAAAAGTAACTGATTTGACTAGTAGGAAAATACCCTATTGCCCCACATAAGTTTTGAAAATATGTAATACTTCTTGAAGGGTCTCCAGAAACTTTCTGCTACCTTGGTGCTGAGGGAAACCACATATAACTTGCTCTGTCCCTCTCAGCAGTGTCCTGAAAAGGATAGATTTAATAACCCGTTGTAGGATTTGCCCACAACTTTTCTAGCCTACAGGGTCACGGTCTAACCTTGGTGGCGCCTGCGATAATGCGATACGATCAACTCGTGCGTCGCTTGCGAAACTAACGTGTGCGGGCCACGTGTAGGCGTTGTAGCGCGGTTTGGAGAAATGGTTTAATTTAGCCGACTGGATATTGGAGGTATTTTGAGATTGGAGTAAATGTAGGTGTGTTTATACATAATTATGTGTGTTTATAAATGATATTTTTATTGAGAAGTTGCTTTTACACAGTGGATGAAATTTATGATAATGTTTAAGATTTAGGATTATCTTTACATTTTATTAAGTGTTTAATAATTTTAGTTTTAAGCCATGTATTTCAAACACAATACCTGTATTGTTTTTTTTGAAGTGAAAACTTCTTTTTTTGAATAAATATATGACTATGACTATATACTTACATAAATTGCATGTTGAAATATGTCAGCCTGTTTGGGCCGTAAGGGTTAGGTCAATTACGGGGTTATTACTAATATCAAAGGCGTTACGCACTTGGTAAATTAACCATTACCTATCCTCTAAATATCGGTCGCATGTATGAAAGAGGTATAATTTGGTACCTAGTACCTTAAAAACTAGGGCATAAACGTCATTCCAAAATGCTACAGAAAAGTTTATATAATAGCATAGGCATATTAGGCATACATATTATATATAATACGACAAACAAGGTATCGATTATATCATAAACAGCCACAATTCACATAAGTAGCGTAGTGAGGTCGACCGGTATTGACCGTTGATATTGACCCGATAATACATTGCAGATCATTTTCGACTGAATGCCATTAGCATAAGATAATAGGTACTTATAAGTTATTAATTTGTTAATATTAAGTAGAGTCTGTGGGAAGAGAAGTGTCGTGGAATGTATGGGGCCCAAAACATTCCACAACTCTTCTCTTTCATAATAGACTCTTATTCCTTATTTTTTAGACTTTTAACCCCTCGCAAAACGTGCATGTTAAATTGTGCATATTGTTTTGAATAAAAATATTTGAAAACTGACCCGAAACGAGACGCGAGAGTTATTGAACTTTTAAAGGAGTTGTTATTTTCCTTTTGCCGTAGGTCAAGTAAAAAAGTTTAAAAACTTAACCCTTTTACGCTTTGTTCGTATACCTAACCACTTCATTTAGGTAGGGTCAGGTGGGGTAAATATATGACACGGGTAAAAAATTAAGTATTTAACACTCATAAACTTTTTCTACTTCATTCCAATTCCATTTAAAAAGAAGCCTTGTGTAGACTTCTTTTTAAATGGTATTAGGAATTAAATTAAATACATTTTTGAGTGTTAAAAACTTGGTCGTATTTTTACCCCACCTGACATGACCTGACCTATAAACTAAAATTCTATGTGTCAAACCTCTTTGAGCTCTAGTCAAACTTCTAATCTATTCTAGTGCTCAACATACGTGACTTTGCATTATTCGTAGGTAGTGCCATACCTATACATATTGGACACCAATAGATTTATCACCTAGATAGCAACACGATTAATTGCACGTCACAAATTAATATCACGCTACCTAGATACACTGTCAGGTGTCAGGTCTATCGCAAAGCAGGTCCTGGATCTAGAATCTAGACTGATAATTTCACGGTTCGATTTTGACATATTCATATCTATCAACCATTCACCGAGCGAGCGCGAAGCGTCTCCGTTTCTCGGTAAAAATGGTTTCGTATGGTTTTCTCTAGTGGTCAAATTTCTCAGCAGATTCTCGTGAAATTTTGTCAGCAGGTAGGTACGATAATATATGGATTTTTAGTCTATTCAGCTTTTGGATTTTATCCAAAACAAAAGCCATGGAGTTTTTAGAGGTTGACAGCTGACTGAGCCACTACTATAGGTAGTTTAATACTTAAAGAGAGGACGAAGATATTAAGGAGAGTAGGTATAGTTAAAAGTGCCCAATCTCTAATAGTAATAGCTTAACAAAATTAAATTCTATATGTAGAACAATTACACTATATTAGATACTATTGAACGAGAACAGAGACATATTACTATTTGGAAACGTATTCGAGTGTGGCAGATACTTATGGCGCGTTGTTTCACCCAATATTAATACTGACTTTGTTGACTGTACCTAGGTACCTATGCTGTTAGGCCGTTCGCAAATCCAGGTCCTGGATTAAATTTGAATTTCACGGCTCAGATTTGTCATATAAATCATATTTAATTGGACATGCAGTAGCCTGCATGTGGGACAGGATTACTTAATAAACTAGTGCTAGGGCTCGCTTGCGACATGTAACATGGCAGGACTTAAGTGGACTTGTGTTATTATTAAATTTTGCTGCCAACAATTTGCTTAAACAGTAATTGCGACACTAAACAGAAGTTATCTTAATAAAAACCGGACAAATGCGAGTCGGACTCGCGCACGAAGGGTTCCGTACCGTTACGCAAAAACAGCAAAAAAATCACGTTTGTTGTATGGCAGCCCCACTTAAATATTTATTTTATTCTGTTTTTAGTATTTGTTACAGCGGCAACAGAAATACATCATCTGTGAAAATTTCAACTGTCTAGGTTCGTTCTATCACGGTTCGTGAGATACAGCCTGGTGAGAGACAGGTGGACGGATGGACAGACGGACAGTGGAGTCTTAGTAATATTAGGGTCCCGTTTTTACCCTTTGGGTACGGAACCCTAAAAAGGATAATCAGGTATGTTTGGAGTTACCTAGAGAGCTACCGATTCTTTACCACCGCCAATAATAGGTACAGTACCTACAGACGACGCCGACGTCAAAGATATGTATACATTTTTCGCCTCTATTGGCGAATAGCGCTTGAGTTTGAATGGCGATACAAAGAAGTAAGCAAGGATATCTAGTTAATGTATGTAAATAGAGTAAAATCAGCAAGCGAATCAGAGGCAGTGCTGTCACGATGTCTTCATATCTTCGGATTAGCCTAAGTGCGCATTTCAATATCTCCAGATTATAGACCAATTATGATAATGGATATTTCTTATTCGCTCGTTCTATGTATGTTCTTAGAAATACGCTAAGCTCGTAGGTGAGAACCAGAACGACTTAAGAACACAGGAATCTGGGTTCCAACACTGGGAAAAAAAATCGTTTATAAAACAATTGAAATTGCATTAACGTTTAATGCTTTAAACGGTTACATATCAGCCTATCGAACCAAGCAGTAAAGTTTACTGTTTGTACGTTACGTACGAACGAACGTACATTAGTTGATATTGTAATAGCAGTTAATCTTAATGAAATAATTTTAATGTGTGCTCGATAGCTCATATTTTTTTCAGTGAAGGTACCACACATAGGTAGGTACCTATACCTACATAATGTATTAAATTTTTTGATACGTAAGCGTTATGGTTTTAAGAGGAAAGAATGGATACCGGTAGGTACTTATTTCATATAATTTCCATTTCGGAAGATAACGGTTTCCATCCACTAACTAAATCTTAACAAATTACGTCGTTCGCTTCAGCATAATATATTCTAGGTTTATAAGTTTCGCTTAAAAAACATTTTTGCAAATTTTGAAAAAAGGTAAATCAATTTTTCTACCTACTGGTAGGTACTGTACCTAGATTTTCATTGTATCAATAACGTATTAAAAATCATGGAGAATGGAAAATATTTAGAAGTGGAAAAACATTATTTTTAGGGTTCCGTACCCAAAGGGTAAAACGGGACCCTATTAATAAAGACTTCGCTGTCCGTCCGTCCGTCTGTCTGTAACCAGGCTGTATCTCACGAACCGTGATAGCTAGACAGTTGAAATTTTCACAGATGATGTATTTCTGTTGCCGCTATAACAACAAATACTAAAAACAGAATAAAATAAAGATTTAAATAGGGCTCTCATACAACAAACGTGATTTTTTTTTTGCTTTTTTTCCGTTTTTTTGCATTATGGTACGGAACCCTTCGTGCGCGTGTCCGACTCGCACTTGCCCGGTTTTTTATTTGTATGTAGGTACGAGTACGTAGTCTTAAGAATTGTCCATGCAGTAGTTTCGGATCATCAGGCTGATCAAGATCACAGAAAATAAAATAAGTACTTCCGTGGGGCTGACACAGACATAGGTTGCGACCAATAAGTACCGTAATCGCGTGTATAATTAATACGAATACGATGGACTTAACTTAATAGTTCTCAAATATCTGCACGATATGCGATTTATTTAAATGAATTGCAATTCAATCCCACACGTGCCGGCCAGTTAGTTTCGTAATAACCAACTTATCTAATAGGGGTAATGGTTTTTAATCCTCGTTAATAGGCTCTGTGACAGGCAGGGGTCAGATTAAACAATGACAGATGTTGCAATTCTTTTGCCAATAGAAACGAATAAACTAAGTACCGAATTTGAAAACTATGTATTGATATTCATAGTTTAAAAAATAATACCTTACTTGATATTTCAAGTAGGTATTATTTTCCTCAGAGTTAGAGATGTGCTAAAATTTGATTGATTTGTTCCCAAACAAGACCGAAGTGATCTCTTAATATAATGTATTGGGCCCCATATAAATAATAAATATTGGGGACATCTTACACAGATCAACCTAGCCCCAAACTAAGCAAAGCTTGTACTATGGGTGCTAGGCGACGATATACATACTTAGATATATAGATTAATACATACTTAAATATATACATAGAAAACACCCATGACTCAGGAACAAATATTAGTGTTCATCACACAAATAAATGCCCTTACTGGGATTCGAACCCAGGACCATCGGCTTCGCAGGCAGGGTCACTACCCACTAGGCCAGACCGGTCGTATTTTATACATACATTTCACGACTCTTCTCTTTCCGCACTTTTTTCCTAACTTGAATAGTTTTCTCAAAAATTTAACTACCTGGACATATTTCATGCTAAAAGGGCGGGGGAGGGAGGGGAGTTGCGTCAGGGGGAGGGGATGGGACACTACTTAGTGAGCACCATACCCAAAGGTATCATACTACATTCATTTCAAGCGGGCTATAATTTGTTTTTCAAAAAACACAATTTGACCGAATCAATTACGAGCACTACGAATACAGGAACGCAGGCTACAAACATTATACCAATTTGATATTTTAAATTTGAAAGTTGTGGGTTTGGTCGTAAATTGTTTACAATTACTTGCACAGGTGTTTTGAATACCTACTGCTTACTTATACATAGTAAGGAAACGTTATTTACTTCGTACCAATAAACAGTGGCCTTTATCGTTAATTTAAATCATGTTAACCTCTGATAGGGTTGTCCCGATTAGTCACAGTTCGGTTTAATATTCGTAGTTCGCTAAATACGCATTGTATTTCGCCGACCGAATTTTGCTTAAGGATTTCTTCTCAAGGTCTCGCCTACATCCGTCTTGTACAGTCAGCTACACAAGCTATTGTTACTCAGCAAATCTACGACTACAAATGAGTTATGGTAGCTGTTCAGGTTGTGGTTTCAGACCATGGCAATCATTTATTGACCATTAGATTATCTATGAAGGAAAGGTGCATTTGGGTGACTACGAACGCGGGGTAATTTGGAAATTCCTAATATCTACTAAACTAGAACACTTTTTGTTGTAGCAACAGTACAAGCAGATGCCATATGATAAACGTTGCAGTAACGTAATTGTTGGTAAATTATGAAGTACTTATCTACTTCTGAGTTAGTAGATACCCATATAACCATTCCAGTCGCAGAATCACAAAGTGGTAACTAAATGTCAGATGTGTCGTAACAGAGTCCACACAATGTGTCTAGAATTGTTTCGAAACAAAGTGTCGTCGCCGTGTCTACACTTTTCCGTAACAAGGTGTCGACACATTTGTGTGCACTTTGCGTGCGGTTTGCGACTAAATCTGACAGCAAATTTGTGACAGCAAATGTCAATATAAAATACCTCTTGAAAACCAAGGTTTGTCAAATTACTATTAGTGTCTCGTGTGCTCGTAATTCTAGTAAGTCATCATGCGCAATGCAAATGATAATAATCGGTTGAAACCATATAAACACCACACCCGTCAACCTTTTACAGAAAAGTTTTTAAAGAAATGCAATAAGCTACTTAGGTCAGGCAACGAATGCTCCAAAAGTTGTAGAGGGAAATGCTCGGAACACAATTTTAGACTCCGTAACTCGGTTTGACAAGTTAGGAGGTGAACATATCAAAAGTCCCCGGCTGTAGCCCTTGAGCGGGGGGGGAGAGAGGGGGCTTTGAAGGTCCCATTTTCCGGTTTTTCGATTATATCTCGGAAACTATGCATCTCAGCGACATGGCCACTTATACAAAATGAAAGTTAATTTAATTTGTTACAAGTTTATTCAATCAATTTTTTCGATATGTTGAATAGTTTTTGAGATATCCGCTCTTGAAAGTTTATTTAGGGCTCTCAATTTTATCTTGATATATCTATATCAGTGAAGGTGCTAGGCCGTGTTTGGTATCGTTTTCGTATAAATCTGGAGTGCTGAATCCATTTAAGGTATCACATTGACACCATTCCACAAAATAAAAAAAAATCTTCTTAGGGTTCCGTACCTCAAAAGGAAAAAACGGAACCCTTATAGGATCACTCGTGCGTCTGTATGTATGTCCGTCTGAATACACAAATAGTTCTTTACCTATATATAGATGACAGGAAAACCTATTAGAAATCTGCAGTCAAGCGCGAGTCGGACTTAATGTACGGAACCCTTAATACGCGAGTCCGACTCGCACTTGGCCGGTTTTTTTGAACCTCCTCTTGACGCTTAACCGCTGAACCGATTTCGTTGAAATTTGGTATAGAAATAGTTTGCGTCCCGGAACAGGACATAGGATAGATCTTATAACCAAAATCATCTTTTGAAGGTGTGAAAAGTGGCGTGGAAATTTGTACGGGAAATCAATAACCGCTGAACCGATTTATATGAAATTTGGGATGGTCTACATCTTTGATTTAGTTAAAAATTATAAAAAAACATGACTTCAAACCTAAACTTAAACAGTATTAACTTCAAGAAGTCAATTCTGAATTCCCCCCTACACCTCATTTCACACCTTTAAAGGATGATTTTGAGATAACTTATTATGTCCTGTCTCGGGACTCAAAATATATGTGTACCAAATTTAAATTAAAACTGTTCAGCAGTTTAAGCGTGAAGAGGAGTTTAAAAGAAAGTATTTTAATAAGTTTATATGTTTTTACTTCGGAATGGTGTCAATGTGATACCTTAACTAAATTTGGTACTGCGAATTTATACGAAAACGATACCAAACATGGCCTCGTAGCTTTACTGTTGTAGAAGTCAAAATAAAATTGAGAGCCCTAAATTCTTATTATTTGGCCAAACTTGTGTAGAAGGAAAAGGTAAAATAAAAGTCTTCGGCAGGAATATAAGACACAAATATTTTTTTTTTTGCGTTACTATTTCAATCATCAAATATAAACATACCTTGATTATATTATTCTAGTGAGATCCTCATAGATAAACAAAAACATTTACTTAAAAAATTACAAGGTCGAAATGTCACGGAACTTGTGAGAGTAATATGTGAAAAATAAAAACTTTTATGACAAAAAAATCTGGACACAATTTAAGAATCACCCAATTGCGTCGAGGAATCATCTGTGTTTTTGCTTGTTTCATTACCTCCTCGCTTCTTTTCTGTCCTTTGTATTCTGTAGCAATTTGTTAGATCTGAAAATAAAGATAACTTGCGTCGTCACGGATGTCGATTTATAGGTTTTAGGGAGTGCAGAATTCGAAAACGATGACCATTTTATAATCCATGATGGCGGCTACGTATTTTGTCATAAAAGTCGTCATGAATATCGTTTTATAGGTTTTAGGAAGTGCCGATTTCGAAAATGATGACCAGTTTGGAATCCAAGATAACTGCCGTGCACTTTGTCATAAAAGTCGTCATGGATATCGTTTTATAGGTTTAAGGGAGTGCAGAATTCGAAAATGATGACCATTTTGGATTCCAAGATGTCTGCCGTGCACTTTGTCATATGACCCGTCATGGATGTTGATTTATAGGTGTTAGGAAGAGTAGAATTCGAAAATGATGACCATGACCAACGTGCACGGCAGACATCTTAGATTCTAAAACGGTCATAATTTTCGAATTCTCCACTCCCTAATACCTATAAATCGAGATCCATGACGACTTTTAGGACAAAGTGTACGGTAGACATCTTGGTTTCCAAAATGGTCATCATTTTCGAATTCTGCACACCCTAAAACCTATACATATAGTAGTTCGCCCCGAACTGTGAACTCGCGGTTCGCCAAACAGATCAATTGAATGCAGTGCTACTTAGTCTGAGATGGGCATTTCGTAATTGATTCCTGATTCCACGATTACTTGAAATTACTTTGTAATCTGATTACCGATTCCTAGATTACTTTGTAATCTAACAATACCGAATTACTAAGTACAATTCCATTTGAGGAATCAGGAATCAATTTTTCGAATACTACAATTACTAGTAATAGAAATCAATGTCGATTCTTCATTAGGTACAGGAATATATATTACTTGATTCCTTTCAGATTACATTTCGTACTACTACATAAGTACTATCAAAAGTACATTTCGATAGTAGATATAGATGTTGTTGACTTACTAGGATGCATCTACCGATACCTTATTTGAAACAAATACAAATACAAATAGTTTATTTCCAAAAAAACATAAGAACATTTACAGTTTATACTGACCCCCACACTAGGCATAGGCCTGTCCCGTGAGGGAAAACATACGATTAACTTAAAGGTAGGTATTACATAAGCGGCTATTGCACTATGTTGAACAGAAAAATAAAAGTAGAATAAGGAAATTAATTTAAAAGAAACATATATAAAGCCTGAAGTAATAATTATTATTCTAATTGAGTGTCGACACGTTGTGTGTGTGTGTGTGTGTTAGTGTGTGTGTGTGGTGTGAATGTGTGTGTTATATTAGGATATTATCCTAATAATGTTTTCTGTGTCTAAAAAGGATAAGTTTATCATATTAACTGTTAAGAGCTTTTTTGTTTCGAATACCGAGTAATCTTTAAAATTGTATAAATTAACTAAACGGTTGTAGACTCGGGGGTGGAGAAAGACTGAAAAACGATGTGCAAATGTGGTTTTGACAGCAATCGTAGGAATTTTAAATATTCGATTTTTGAGTAACCTATTGTAGTTTGATGAGTTTAGAACCATTTTGTGTACCGACAGAGCCACCCTCAGAAGATAGAGCTTCCGAACACTGAGTACTTGAGCGTCATTGTATAAGACCTTCGTAGGATACCTAATTGATTTCTTCAAGGCTACCTTTAGCACCGCTCTTTGCGCTCTTTCTAATTTCAGAAGGATAGTCGAGGTTGTACCTCCCCAGGCAAGGATGCAGTAATTGATTATCGATTGTCCAAGAGCGGTATAAATAGTTCTTAATAGGGATAAGTCAGCTGATTCCCTTAGCATCTTCATGGTGTATATCAGCTTTCTGACCCTACCTGCCACTGCCTCCACATGCAGCTTGAAGTTTAGTTTCTCGTCTATCACAATTCCGAGGTACTTTATTTTGTTAGATCTTGTCATATGGTCACACATACAAGTTTGGGCTGAAGAAACAGTGCAACTACGATTGTGGACTTTAAGTTTTATCTGAAGTCCTGGTGAAGAAGCCGCTGTCTTATGGAAACAAAGGAATGTCGTTTTGGTAGTATTTAAAGTTAAAAGATTCTGCTTTAACCAACCTGACAGTAGAGACATACCATGCTCGACATGGCTATAGACGTTTTCCCAAGAGCAACCGTGAAAGACGATAGCGGTGTCATCGGCATAGCACAGTAGCTCAGCATTCTGTAGCGGAGTAAGTGTAATGTCATTGATATACAATAGAAAAAGAGTAGGACCTAAAATGCTGCCCTGTGGTACGCCAAAAGAAACCGCCCTCAGGTCACTAAAGTGTTCCCCAATTTGTACACACTGCTTTCTTTCAGTCAAGTAACTAGTAAACCAATTTAGTGTATTCCCACGAAACCCGTACGCCTCTAGTTTTTTTAAAAGGATGGGGACAGAAACCGTGTCGAAGGCTTTTGCTAAGTCTAGAAAGACTCCGACACAGGCTCGGCCCTCGTCCAAGTGTGAAGAGACAATTTTTGTGAGAAGAGTAACGGCATCTTCGGTCGATTATCCCTTTCTGAAACCAAACTGACGATCCGATAGAAGGTCATTGGATTCAAGGTAAGTAACTATCCTTTTATTCACAATTCGCTCTAGAAGTTTTGAGTAACATCCCAGTAGTGATATAGGCCGATAGTTGCAGGGTTCATTTTTGGCATTCCCTTTGTGAATCGGAACTATTGCCGACATTTTCCAAGCCGTGGGAAATATACCACTTTCTATGCTTTGGTTAAAAATCACTGCAAGGGGTTTAGCAATAGCCGAACCAATGGCTTTCAAAATTTTATTGTTAATATTGTCAAGGCCTGGAGAACTATCTGGGTCCAATTTTTGGATCAGGCTGAGAACCTCACTTTTGTCTGTAGGGGAGATGAAAATTGAATTAAATCTTGATGTTTTTACATTAACTTTGGCTGCCAAAGACTCTTGTGTTTCATTTTCCTCTGTTAAGATTATGTTGGCAAGGTTCTGACCGACAGAAGCAAAGTATTCGTTACATACGTTCAGGGACTCTCTTTCAGTATTTTTAATCTTTGTCAGATTTTGCGTAGTAGATTTTGTAGGGTTCCGATGTGTAATTTTATTTATGGTTTTCCACAATTTTTTTGGCGACTTTTTGTGGGCAGTAAGTTCTTTTCTCTCATGTTCTGCTTTAAGATTTCTTAGAAGATTAGTAAAAAAGTTGCGATATCTTCTGTATACAAGTTTTTTAGTTTCGTCGTTCGGAAATTGCCGCGAAATCCGGTGTAGTTTGTCTCTGTGTTTTGAACACCTAATTAGCCCCGGAGTCATCCAAGGTTGGATGCAGAATTTAGAGCGGCTTACTTGAAACTTTTCGGAGTTTCTGGAGATCGCTTCTGAGACTATGGTTGAGAAAACCGACACGGCATCATTCACAGAGCTTGCTCGCACAACAGGGGACCAGTCAGCAAATTCAAGTTCTGTACTGAGTCCGTCGTAGTTGACCTTTAGTCTTGATCTTTTTTGAGTAGTATTCCTATTACGTTCCGTTACGATGCCGATCATAATTAAATCATGATCAGTTAGGTCGGACTGGCATACAATCGATTCAGCGGAAAGACTGCTTGATATGAAGATATGGTCTATGCAGGTTTTATTATGTGTTGGTTTGTTGATCGAGGAGAGTAATCCATGCGATGCAAGCACATCCAGGTATCTTGATGCATGCTCGTCATCTGCTGCTGATTCCAAAATGTTAATGTTCATATCACCTGATACTATCAGACATGACTTTCGGCAGACGGTTCCAAGAAACTGGTCCAGGGATAAGCAAAAATTGTCAACATTAGAAAAAGACGGGGACCGATAGATAGCTAAAACTGTAGAAACGCTAGGAATATCTATCTCTAAACAGTTTGCATCAGCTATATCTGGCTCTGACACACACACATTTGGTGACCATTTGTTGTTCACATAAGCGATAACTCCTCCTGATTTGTTTATATACTTTTTTGTACTAAATGATGTGTATCCGTTTATTTGTTTAATCGTAGAGTTATCATTGATCCAGCATTCGCTGAAAATAATAATGTCAAAATTTATATTTAAACGAGCAAAAATCAATAAGAAGTTGTCAAAGTTCCGTTGTATACTTCTTATATTTATTTGAAGAAGTTTCAATGAATACTTAGAGATAATGGGACTACACTCTTCAGGGGTGGATTTTGCATGGCATTCAACATTATAGGAGTTGTCGATTTCAAACATTAGTTGTAACGCTTCCATTCACAGTACAAAAATAAATAAAAGAGAATATTGTAGTCTAAAGTGGTAATGCCTCTACGGGTTGCTAGCGTCCCATCTACGGTATAAGTAATGACACACTGTATAAAGTAAAGTATGCTTATTACGATTTTTTTCCTATATGTATGTGTGTGTGTGTGAAGTGAAGAGTTGGTGTGGGTGTAAGTAACACATGTCAACATTCCATCTAAAAAGCAATGTAAGGCCATGATGGTTAGACACTGCTGTCTCATTATTAGTGAAAAACGTAAGACAAAATAAAACCAGGTAAACAAACACATTCCTAGAAAGTTATTCGTTTCATTGTCCTGAAAACTTTTGGAGATCTTCGTGAGATCGAATCTGTAGGGCTGGGTTTCCATCTCTGCACGGCTGCATCCTCTGCGAGTCCAGCAGTATTTAAAACCGTGTTCCTTAACCCATGTCCGTGTGTCACGAAATAAGCGCCTGCTGTCACTGGTCAAGCGCTCATTCACGTATACCCTTGTCGTAGGACTTGTTGGTACGATGTCCTTGCTACTGAGCGTTGACCGCCGAGTTTTTGCCTGTTTTAGGAACTCTTCACGTTTCGCCCTCCTCACAAAGGAAACCACTAAGGGCCTAGATTGGTTGATTTTGTCACCCTGGCGTCGCGGGCCCACGCGGGTCACAAAGTTTACATCAACCTCTTCGAGATTCATCCCTAGCGTCAAGGCTGTAGTCAGGACTATGTGGTAGGGGTTTTCATTTGGCGTTTCAGGAAGGCCCATTATCTCCAGTTCTGAACTTAGCGACTGCTGAGCTTGCTGGTTTAATTGATTTTGGACCTGGGTCTTGAGTAAGACGTTCTCCCTTTCCTTCTCTTCCAGTTTTAAAATACGCGCATTATAGTCTGCTACCTGTTGAGATAAGGAATCGAGGCGGCTGGCGAAATCGGATTGTAATTTAGCCACGTCTGCACGAAGCAAACGAATTTCTGAAAACAGCGATTCTATATTCGCCGGCGGGTTCTGTGACACATCTGGCGATGGATTATGCTGCAGATTCGTTTTTCGGAAGGTAACATTACCAGCTGACCGTACTGGGGTGTGCGTATTGTCCCCACCTACTCTGGAGCTCGCCTGACAGTCCGGACATACCCACGTCTTCGCTTGCTCTGAGTCTATGTGTAGAGCATTTCCACATATCAAATGGCACGCCTTTCCACAATTTTGTGCTGTACAGGCAATACATTGCCCGTCCGCTATCGGCAGAACGCAGCCGGAGCAAATCATTCTGGCCCTCGTACCAAGCAATCCTAAGCGATACCTTAGCGATACGACGCACAGCGCGCCGATTCCGTCGAGTCTCGTGGTGCGAGGCAGAGCGAGCGGTGACTCACGATGCGCGCCGTGTCCGCGTTCAAAGTTTCGACGGGTAACGCTTTTCAGAAAAATAAATATCGTGATTGTACTTCGGGCACGCACTTCTCACTAACACTGAATATGTCACTGGATAGCTGGTGAAATTGTCTTTATGTTGATGTAGATTTCAACGGGAACAAAACTGAATTTACTGCAATATTAGAATAATATTTACGGAGCGATAAAATACGGTGTTGTTGCTTAGCCGCTGCGCGGTAGAAACAGGTGTGCAGATTTCGAAATTGATGACCATGACCAATAAAACGACATCCTTGACGACTTTTAACATAGTGCATGGCGGCCATCTTGGATTCCAAAATAGTTATTATTTTCGAAATCTGCGCTCCCTAAAACCTATAAAACGTCAGCCATGACGACTTTTATGACATACTGCATGGCCGCCATTTTGGATTCCAAAATGGTCATCATTTTCGAAATCTGCGCCCCCTAAAACCTATAAAACGACATCCATGACGACTTTTATGACATAGTGCATGGCCGCCATCTTGGAATCCAAAATAGTCATCATTTTCGAAATCTGCGCCCCCTAAAACCTATAAAACGATATCCATGACGACTTTTATGACATAGTGCATTACCGCCATTTTGAAATTGAAAATGTTATCATTTTCGAAATCTGCGCCCCCCAAAACCTATAAAACGACATCCATGACGACTTTTATGACATAGTGCATGGCCGCCATTTTGGATTCCAAAATGGTCATCATTTTCTAAATCGGGGCCCCCTAAAACCTATAAAACGACATCCATGACGACTTTTATGACATAGTGCATGGCCGCCATCTTGGAATCCAAAATGGTCATCATGTTCGAAATCTGCACCCCCTAAAACCTATAAAACGACACCCATGACGACTTTTATGGCATAGTGCATGGCCGCCATTTTGGATTCCAAAATGGTCATCATTTTCAAAATCGGGGCCCCCTAAAACGTATAAAACGACATCCATGACGACTTTTATGACACAGTGCATGGCCGCCATTTCGGATTCCAAAATGGTCATTATTTTCGAAATCGGCACTCCCTAAAACCTGTATATCGACACCCATCTCGACTTTTATGACAAAGTGTTTTGCTACCATCTGCATGCAAGACATTTCTATTATTTTTACGTACAAAAATGGCCCCCTGTCAACTTTCAATCGAGATTTAATCGATAATTTATTCGATTAATATTCAGATTAATTCAATTTCAATCTATGTTAGGTCGACTGAACTAATCGCGATTAAAATTTGAGAATTAACTTTTTTTATTCCATTAATTACGAGTAGTCGAATAAACAGTTAATCGATTAATGCCCATCTCTGACCACGGCATTTTTACACTTTGAGAATATCTGAAAACAAATCAACACAAGGAGCCATTTTGCAAATCCAGTAACATACCAGTAACTTTGTTATTACTTTTGACAGCGCGTGTCATGTGTCAACACAGAGTCGACACAAAGTCGAAACATTGCAACTACTTTGTGACTGCAATATTTCTCAGCCTTAAACCATATTTATACATCATAATTAACAAGTTTCGTAGTATGTAAAGCGTTATTTCTGTTATTTAAGTATAGTATACGCATCGAAGTACTAAAAATGCTTCAAATAATATAGTTATGAACACAGGCACTGAGAAGTAAACAATTTCATTTCCGGCTAAACTAAAACAATGTGGTGGCGCGTTGATTATATTACACTTAGTTTATCAAATCACTCGAGCAGTTTAATTCCCCATAATAATTTAAGTCCTATTGTAATATAAATGCAAACAATATATAATTACGTCTTGTAATCCGTTTTAGAGATGGCGTATTAATGTCACTTATTTTTATTTAAGTATTTTTCCATCTGACAGTTTCCATTTGACAGGAACAAAATGAACGAATGAACGAATGATTTTGGCATAAAGTAGTCGCAAACTCGAAACAATGTGTGCACACGGCGACCACACTTTATGTCACTTTGTGTCATGTGTCGACCCTTCCCCATTTCTGGTAACTGTGTCGACACGGCGACGACTCTGCGACTGGAATTGTGACCGAAACAGACGGTGTCGACACAAGATGTGTCAACACCGCGTCGTAACGGCGACTGGAAATGGTTGTATGGGATATTAGCCATTTTCAAAATTACCCCACTTTTGAAATTCGAGCGAAGCGAGCGCCGATAGCGTGTTTTCTTCGCAGGCGTAATTTATCTTAAAATAGTATTTATCGGTAGTAACAGAGAATATTAGGGGTCAACACTTATTAGTAATTAGTAATATATGAATCTTTTTATTGTCACGGAATTTAAGTATCTTGTCTTCCTACGTTTTATAAGCGAGGAGATAGTCGATAGTTAAATACTTATTTGCTTTCAGGCCGTTATATTTCCGACAAGTGCGCATGATATTCAATTTTTTAATGTTAGTGTCCCATATAACCATTCCAGTCGCAGAATCACAAAGTGGTAACTAAATGTCAGATGTGTCGTAACAGAGTCCACACAATGTGTCTAGAATTGTTTCGAAACAAAGTGTCGTCGCCGTGTCTACACTTTTCCGTAACAAGGTGTCGACACATTTGTGTGCACTTTGCGTGCGGTTTGCGACTAAATCTGACAGCAAATTTGTGACAGCCAATGTCACTATAAAATACCTCTTGAAAACCAAGGTTTGTCAAACTACTATTAGTGTCTCGTGTGCTCGTAATTCTAGTAAGTCATCATGGGCAATGCAAATGATAATAATCGACCGAAACCATATAAACACCCAACACCCGTCAACCTTTTACAGAAAAGTTTTTAAAGAAATTCAATAAGCTACTTAGGTCAGGCAACGAATGCTCCAAAAGTTGTAGAGGGAAATGCTCGGAACACAATTTTTGACTCCGTAACTCGGTTTGACAAGTTAGGAGGCGAACATATCAAAAGTCCCCGGCCGTAGCCCTTGAGCGGGGGGGAGAGAGGGGGCTTTGAAGGTCCCATTTTCCCGTTTTTCGATTATATCTCGGAAACTATGCATCTCAGCGACATGGCCACTTATACAAAATGATAGTTAATTTAATTTGTTACAAGTTTATTCAATCAATTTTTTCGATATGTTGAATAGTTTTTGAGATATCCGCTCTTGAAAGTTTATTTAGGGCTCTCAATTTTATCTTGATATATCTATATCAGTGAAGGTGCTAGGCCGTGTTTGGTATCGTTTTCGTATAAATCTGGGGTGCTGAATCCATTTAAGATATCACATTGACACCATTCCACAAAATAAAAATAAATCTTTTTAGGGTTCCGTACCTCAAAAGGAAAAAACGGAACCCTTATAGGATCACTTGTGCGTCTGTATGTATGTCCGTCTGAATACACAAAATAGTTCTTTACCTATAGATGACAGGAAAACCTATTAGAAATGTGCAGTCAAACGCGAGTCGGACTTAATGTACGGAACCCTTAATACGCGAGTCCGACTCGCACTTGGCCGGTTTTTTTGAAACTCTTCTTGACGCTTAACCGCTGAACCGATTTTGTTGAAATTTGGTATAGAAATAGTTTGCGTCCCGGAACAGGACATAGGATAGATCTTATAACCAAAATCATCTTTTGAAGGTGTGAAAAGTGGCGTGGAAATTTGTACGGGAAATCAATAACCGCTGAACCGATTTATATGAAATTTGGGATGGTTTACATCTTTGATTTAGTTAAAAATGATGAAAAAACATGACTTCAAACCTAAACTTAAACAGTATTAACTTCAAGAAGTCAATTCTGAATTCCCCCCTACACCTCATTTCACACCTTTAAAGGATGATTTTTGAGATAACTTATTATATCCTGTCTCGGGACTCAAAATATATGTGTACCAAATTTAAATTAAAACTGTTCAGCAGTTTAAGCGTGAAGAGGAGTTTAAAAGAAAGTATTTTAATAAGTTTATATGTTTTTACTTCGGAATGGTGTCAATGTGATACCTTAACTAAATTTGGTACTGCGAATTTATACGAAAACGATACCAAACATGGCCTCGTAGCTTTACTGTTGTAGAAGTCAAAATAAAATTGAGAGCCCTAAATTCTTATTACTTGGCCAAACTTGTGTAGAAGGAAAAGGTAAAATAAAAGTCTTCGGCAGGAATATAAGACACAAATATATTTTTTTTTTGCGTTACTATTTCATTCATCAAATATAAACATACCTTGATTATACTATTCTAGTGAGATCCTCATAGATAAACAAAAATATTTACTTAAAAAATTACAAGGTCGAAATGTCACGGAACTTGTGAGAGTAATATGTGAAAAATAAAAACTTTTATGACAAAAAAAATCTGGACACAATTTAAGAATCACCCAATTGCGTCGAGGAATCATCTGTATTTTTGCTTGTTTCATTACCTCCTCGCTTCTTTTTTGTCCTTTGTATTCTGTAGCAATTTGTTAGATCTGAAAATAAAGATAACTTGCGTCGTCACGGATGTCGATTTATAGGTTTTAGGGAGTGCAGAATTCGAAAACGATGATCATTTTATAATCCAAGATGGCGGCTACGTATTTTGTCATAAAAGTGGAATCCAAAATAGTCATCATTTTCGAAATCTGCGCCCCCTAAAACCTATAAAACGATATCCATGACGACTTTTATGACATAGTGCATTGCCGCCATTTTGAAATTGAAAATGTTATCATTTTCGAAATCTGCGCCCCCTAAAACCTATAAAACGACATCCATGACGACTTTTATGACATAGTGCATGGCCGCCATCTTGGAATCCAAAATAGTCATCATTTTCGAAATCTGCGCCCCCTAAAACCTATAAAACGATATCCATGACGACTTTTATGACATAGTGCATTGCCGCCATTTTTAAATTGAAAATGTTATCATTTTCGAAATCTGCGCCCCCCAAAACCTATAAAACGACACCCATGACGACTTTTATGACATAGTGCATGGCCGCCATTTTGGATTCCAAAATGGTCATCATTTTCGAAAGCGCGGCCCCCTAAAACCTATAAAACGACATACATGACGACTTTTATGACATAGTGCATGGCCGCCATCTTGGAATCCAAAATGGTCATCATTTTCGAAATCTGCGCCCCCTAAAACCTATAAAACGACACCCATGACGACTTTTATGACATAGTGCATGGCCGCCATTTTGGAATCCAAAATGGTTATCATTTTCTAAATCTGCGCCCCCCAAAACCTATAAAACGACACCCATGACGACTTTTATGACATAGTGCATGGCCGCCATTTTGGATTTCAAAATGGTCATCATTTTCTAAATCGGGGCCCCCTAAAACCTATAAAACGACATCCATGACGACTTTTATGACATAGTGCATGGCCGCCATCTTGGAATCCAAAATGGTCATCATTTTCGAAATCTGCGCCCCCTAAAACCTACAAAACGACACCCATGACGACTTTTATGGCATAGTGCATGGCCGCCATTTTGGATTCCAAAATGGTCATCATTTTCAAAATTGGGGCCCCCTAAAACGTATAAAACGACATCCATGACGACTTTTATGACACAGTGCATGGCCGCCATTTCGGATTCCAAAATGGTCATTATTTTCGAAATCGGCACTCCCTAAAACCTATATATCGACACCCATCTCGACTTTTATGACAAAGTGTTTTGCTACCATCTGCATGCAAGACATTTCTATTATTTTTACGTACAAAAATGGCCCCCTGTCAACTTTCAATCGAGATTTAATCGATAATTTATTCGATTAATATTCAGATTAATTCAATTTCAATCTATGTTAGGTCGACTAAACTAATCGCGATTAAAATTTGAGAGTTAACTTTTTTTATTCCATTAATTAGTCGAATAAACAGTTAATCGATTAATGCCCATCTCTGACCACGGCATTTATACACTTTGAGAATATCTGAAAACAAATCAACACACGGAGCCATTTTGCAAATCCAGTAACATACCAGTAACTTTGTTATTACTTTTGACAGCGCGTGTCATGTGTCAACACAGAGTCGACACAAAGTCGAAACATTGCAACTACTTTGTGACTGCAATATTTCTCAGCCTTAAACCATATTTATACATCATAATTAACAAGTTTCGTAGTATGTAAAGCGTTATTTCTGTTATTTAAGTATAGTATACGCATCGAAGTACTAAAAATGCTTCAAATAATATAGTTATGAACACAGGCACTGAGAAGTAAACAATTTCATTTCCGGCTAAACTAAAACAATGTGGTGGCGCGTTGATTATATTACACTTAGTTTATCAAATCACTCGAGCAGTTTAATTCCCCATAATAATTTAAGTCCTATTGTAATATAAATGCAAACAATATATAATTACGTCTTGTAATCCGTTTTAGAGATGGCGTATTAATGTCACTTATTTTTATTTAAGTATTTTTCCATCTGACAGTTTCCATTTGACAGGAACAAAATGAACGAATGAACGAATGATTTTGGCATAAAGTAGTCGCAAACCCGAAACAATGTGTGCACACGGCGACCACACTTTATGTCACTTTGTGTCATGTGTCGACCCTTCCCCATTTCTGGTAACTGTGTCGACACGGCGACGACTCTGCGACTGGAATTGTGACCGAAACAGACGGTGTCGACACAAGATGTGTCAACACCGCGTCGTAACGGCGACTGGAAATGGTTGTATGGGGTGCGCGTCTGTACGTGTAGGTACGCACACGCCGTGGGAACCAAAGGTGGTGTGTTATTGTATCGGATACAAACATGTAATACTTTATGTGTAACATGGTAATGAACCCATTGAAACGTGAGAGCCGGTAGCGGTGACTCTGGGGTTCTTTTATTTACTTTACTAATTAGTTAGTGTCCTTTCATATACTTAATGTTTTAAATCCCTGGACGTTAAAAGTTTCTGCGGTATGTTTGCCTTTAAAATTCAATCCAATAATCTCAGAACTCCGTAATTTATCAACCATTTGAAAAAAAAAACGATTGAAATGTAGACAGGCACAGATTGTTCTCATTTCTGTCAAAATCCTGTTATGTTGATGGAATCTATGAGGAATCGAGGGAACTCCTCAAATCTTATAGGCATACGAGTAGGATATATACTTAAGTGCCTAGTCATTTTAGTATTTTCATCAACAAATCAAAAACATTGAAGACCGGAATTAACTCCTCAAGTATTAACGTCTTGGAGCTAATTGTGGCTAATTGTAATTGTTATGAGATGTACTATGAACTATGATTGTAAATCATTTAAACAATGATTTTTTATACAAGATGTGTTATACAAGGTGTGTATTTTTTTCGCTTGATATGTTAGTGTATGACGTATCTTGTATAAAAAATCATTGCATTTAAATGGCATTTCAAACTATTTTCTGAAGTCGGTTTTTTTCTATTACAGATTATTTATATTCATTATCTGAATATCTGTTTTAAAAGTGACAAAACGTGATGTATTAGGACCGATTTTGCATAGATAACGCAAACAAAATATCGTTCAAGGTAAATACGTACGCAGAAGATGAATGGCCATTGATTAAAACTATACTGGGTCAAGCAGATCTTGTCAGTAGAAAAAGGCGGCAAATTTGAAAAATGCAGGCGCGAAGGGATATCGTCCCATAGAGAATTTGAATTTCGCGCCTTTTTCTACTGACAAGATTTGCTTGACCGTCTATAGTTTGGCAGTTTATACCTAAGAAGGTTCCAATTATAGACAAAAAAAATTTATAGCTGGTCAAACAAGTTTGTCAGTAGAAAAGGCGCGAAATTCAAATTTTCTATGGGACGATAATCCTTCGCGCCAACATTTTTAATTTTCCGTTTTTTTCTACTTACGGAAACGGCTTGACAGATTATAGTTTACGTATCTACATATAACCTTTTTTGATTATTTTTAGTTATTAGTTAGACTGCAGCGATAACTGGCTGTCATCGACGAAAAACTCAAGAAATAGCCACTAAAAAAATAAAATTATTTATTTTTAAATTGACGGCTACCAAATTTTAGTGGCCAGTATATATTGTGGTAAATGTAATTGAACAAAGAGTTGTATACACGGTACTAAGTTATACGATGGCACATTAAAACGGAAAGTGATGATGATTAAACTCAATAAAAGTTTTTAGGATAAGTAAATAGGCATTAATTATTACTTACTCTCAAGAAATGTATTTCTCCAGATAACCACTTTGGTGGGCCCAATCAATATTGTAATATAATCATCAATTATAATTGGATACAAGCACAACAAAGATACTATGCTAATTAATTATGTCACAAATAGATATGTACTCCTACTTGCTATTCAATCCAAAATCGAATAGTAATTTTTTCTTACAGTTGCAAGATGCGAACACACTAAAATCACCTTTTCATATCTCATGCTCTGAAAGTGGGTCGTTGTTGTTCTAAAAGGTGCGCAGAAAGTGATACGTTTATGCTCTAGCGCAGAAAAGTGGTGTACTCCTCTGCGTCCCCGTCCCACGAACAACTGGGTGGAAACAAAATGGAAAAATAGTGTCTTTATTTCCTCGCCTGGAACAATTGGTAATTGTTTAATTTTACTAATCCCACGTTGATCCTTTTTTTATAAAAAATGATTTAAGTAAATTGTTAAAAACAAATTATTCTTGATTTCTTTCGTTGAATTCTATTTACTCCATTTCATAAGGCGGGATCAAAAGGAATACACCAAAAATATTTTTTTAAACCTTACACTTGCGTAAATGAGCAAAGGCAGAATCTTATACAGCCACAGACGCCACAGTTAAACGTTTGTACGATATTAAATTGGTTTTTAAAGTTATTTAGCACTATATTCATGAAAATAAAGTAAAATACAGGATAAAAATTTCTTATATTATTATTTAAATTGTTATTTAATATTTAAAATACTTTTATTATGTTATTACGTGGTGCGGCGCACCAAGGTCGCGGTGCAGTCCGGTAGTCTGTTGCGGGTTTTAGAACGAAAAAGTATAAAATTAAAAAGTAAGAGGCAATCCCGCTGATTTTCATACTATAATGAACAAAAAATAATAAAATTAGGTAAGTACTGCAGTTTGTTAAAAAATGTGTGTTTTCGTAAATATTGCAATCTAAATGATTTTCGCTAGGGGTTTATTATCTTCACACATGTAGCCTCCGGTTGCAAGTAAGTCCTAAGGAAAAAAATCATGGCCGTAGGTCTATTAGGTAGGTACTTCAATTACTGATTTTGCGAAATTGCCGTGTCTTGTTTGGTTTCCTCGCATTCGATATGAAAAGTAGAGTGTTTAACTCGGGTGAAAGGCACCATTTCCGTCTCGGACTATTGGGACAAACTACCTCGACAGAAATAGGTGCCTTTCAACCCTTAGTTAACAATCTACTATTGCAAGACAACATGCGAAAAAGTGTCGCGAAAGCATTATTAACAGTAGAAAACGGAGACAAATTCGATTTTCCGTACAAACTTTGAATTATACCTGTTTTTTTTAGTTTTTTTACTGACAAAGATGGCTTGCCTTGAAGCTTGAAGCTTTAAAAAGCTCGTACTTAGGTAATTGGAACGGAAACACGCAGATTTATTGATCGTGGACATGGATCAAGTTATACGTAAATAAGTTCTATTTTTGTCTTATATCAAAAAAAAATTGAGTGATATTGAATGTCTTTCTAGCTGTGAAAAGCTGTAGATTATAATTTTCTCGAGAAAAATTAAAATAGTTCCACTCCGTCCACATTTTTTGTCAAAAAACAAGACAACGAAAAGAAATTAAACCCTCTGAATAAATAAGTACCGAGGGCCTACCGCGAAAGTTGTAAATTGAAAAATATCTGCCATCCACCACTCTTGCTTATTCTTGAGATAGACAAGCATAAGTTAGATTTACGATTTTCGCGGTAGGCCATCTCGTTGACCGAGATATTATTTTGCTGGGATAACCGTCACTTGGGCGTTCAGTCTAGCCGTCTTAAACCAGCCAAGACACCTGTTTTTTGCACAACGCTCCACTTACACTATCTATGTGAGTTATCCAACTATTTCAAAAGTCACAGCCGCTAAACGTAAGGTTTGGGATGGGAAATTTAAATAACGATTTAGAATAATAATGACTAGAATAATAGCCATTGTTGAGAATCCTAACTCCATAATGAATGGTAGGGTGCTTGTTGTGAGAAAAACTCTGCTGAAAGTGCTAACTAGGTTTCCATTCGGAAAATTGTAACTATTTATATTTACATACCTATGTGATAAAATTATACTTACTTATTACATGGGTATTGTATATTATTTATTGTTTCACACGTGTATCGTACAACATTTTACAGTAGGTACATATGGCTCTTCAATTTTTTGACATAGGCACGTAAAGTGCTAATTACCTCACTAGTGCGGTAAAGTAGCCTGGGCCATAATATACATTAAAATAAAATAAATATATGCACCACATTACAAATTTAATTATTTGACATAAAAAAATCTTGTTGAATATAAACAATGTTTTTGTTTCGTTTCAACTTTTCAAGGCAGACAGAGGAAACATGTAACAACTCAATCATGAGTCACTAAATAAATGTAACAACCGAAACCCACTGTTTTTGGTCGTTACATTCACTTAGCTGGTATTACAGACATCCTGTTGAACATTTCCAAATGATTCAACAATAGCATTCTTACCGTATTGTAAGTTAAACTTGACTCATTCTTAAAATGTTTAGCTAATGTAAGAAACTTGTCCTGCCGGTCTAGCCAAAATGAAACACGAAAATGATCACAAAATGATCCGTCCGATTTCAGCTCGAAACTTCCAGTCTCGTATTAAAAAAAAAAGCATAGGAAATTGCAACAACAACTCCATCTCCATTGGCGTTAGCCGAGGAAGTTGAAGACGCCAGTTCTAATCCAGCCTCGGCCATGGAGAGCTTGGTCACTTTTCATTTAATATCACATCTATTTATTTCAGTTTAACTTACAAATATTTGTAACTAACTACCATTTAAAATTTAAAGCACCATTTTCATATTGGTGTCACCTTTATTGTCCAAACTGCCACTGTCATCTAATAAATTACAGAGTTACGTATCAATTGATACATTTTAAAGTTTATAACTGAGTGGTTTTTGAAAGTGGTTCGCCGAGATTTCTTGAGTAAGGTCGTGGTCTGGCCCAGGGGAGTAGGTTAGGGCTCAGCCTTTACAAAAATACGTAATTATTGGCAATTAAAATGCACGCATGACATGAGTCACTCAGGAGGTCAAAATTTAATACTATTTCGGCTGAAGCCTGAAAAAATTTTGCCTAGTAGTTTTATTATGGTTTTGAGTAACAATCAGTAGATATTTAAGTGAGTACAACGGTTCGTATTTAAATAACTATTCGATTTTTATTTTGTCTTTACTTTTTCGCAAATAAAAATTTAAGTTATTAATAGGTAAGGTAAACGTACCTACTAGTGCTCGACATGCTAATGCCCGATAGCCAATAGATGACACCTTGCTGTCAACTCTATTGACAATACTTAAGTTTCAAGATGACATGTACTGGGACCGCGTCGAGCACCAGTACGTTTACCTTATCAACAAAATAATGACATACGAATCAACATATTTAAATTATTTAACAAAATTGCATCCGCTTGAACCGACTGCGATTCAAGATAAAATTGACAAAATGCAGAATATATAGTTAACATTTGCATGAACGTATTAAAGTGCTTGTTACACTTATCTATTCGTAATCTATTTCAGTTAAGGCTTGGCCAAACCAAATGTTTCAATGACAAGTCATAGCATTTATACGTAACTCTGTTAAGCCTAACATGAACTCATATTAGCTTCCAGCTATCTTTGCATTACTATGATTAACTACTACTTTACAGTCTAATGGTTCATTAAGCTACTTAATGTCAATGCAGAACGCATATCTATCAAATCACTCGAAACTCGAAAGATAATAGATCCAAGTACATTGTAATAAAGTTAATATTAAACAAAATTTTGTTACCAATTGTAGACGTATGTATTTTAGCGTCGAAACTGATGAAAGGGTGGGGTGAGCATTACGTATTTTGCCCTAAGCAAAGTGTGGTGTCACCATTGCATGATTCATTTTGATAGTATGTCGTTGTCAATTCTGAAGAAGAAATTAAAAGTGGATTACTTTAGCGATAAAGATAACTTAGTAAAGTTGTTGGTTAGATATATATCTTATCATAATGTCATAAACTGGGTGTCTCTAAAACCGATAATAAACCGAGAACTGTATTAGGTTAAAGTAGCTTAGCCTATTGATGTAACTTTAATATATATTCAGCGATTATTAGTATTTTAGCTGGACTTTGTACTACCTGCTAATGTATATAGCGATAGAATGTATGTAAGTATGAAAATAGTTATATGACGTTGTATGTCTCAAGCGTGCGTGAATGTCCTGTGTTAAGGAAACAAGTACCTAGTTACTAAACTGGACTACTTTCATTGCAACACACTAGTGTTTTAGACAAGTTACATTTAGGTATGTGGACATAAACAATATCATACTCGTATGTAGATACGATATATTGCCGCGGGTTTCGCAAGATATTTGCATATTTGTGCGACCTGCAGTCGATTGCGAGCAGAATAGTTTATTTAAAGGCGTAAATTAAAATAAAATCCGCACTTGAAGGTTTATATGTGCCACCTACTGTTTAATTTACGATTTTATACTCAGGGCAATATAAACGTTCAATTATCGCTTTTAAAACTTGAAATAGCGGCTGTGCTAGTTTTTAAGGCTAGGTACCTATTAAAAACAATTTTTATTTACGAATATAATCTCACTTCAATGAGTGACTATTGCCTTCAAATATGATATTATCTTAACACTGCACCGAATAAAAGTTAATTATGTCTCGATATGAATTGTGAAATTTAAGAATTAATTTAGTTTTCTTACTAAAATAAAAACATTAAAAATCCAAAACGTCTGCTGACTGTACCTACATAGGATTGACACGAATACCTTTAGGTATTTAACTTAATTTTATTGTGTTCTCGTATTGCTTTAAATTACGTTTCGTAAATACCAGTATTTATAACGAAATTGCGCGACCACCGTTACTTCACGATACTCCTGCTTGTTGGTGTGTCGTCATTCGAAGGTATTTTTATTTCAAACCAATCGTCTGATAAAAAAAATTAAATCCTCATGTTTTGTATGCACAACGATAGCCATTTCTCGATCATGATCGAAGTTATGACTTCGCGTTATTTTGTCATAAACTGTGTAGTGTGTAAAAATTTGCCCCACTACACGACGTAGAATTTTAGGTAGATTTCAAGTAAAGTGGCTACTAGATAGACTAACTGAATATGTGTTACATAAATTGTAACTCACGTGCTTGTTAAACATGTAAATGTCATAAAAAAATTTTTTTCTAGCTAACTAGAGACGTCGATTGTTTAACATCTGTCTTTTATTTTTCATCACAACTTTATTTCAGTTGTGTAACAGAGTAGAATTTATGTATATATATACAAAAATATATTAGGAGATACTTATAAAATAAAACATAACTAAAACCAAACCTAGGTAACTTAAAAACAAAAACCCCTATACCTACCTGCCTAGGCCCCTCGGCAAGGTGCCCATCACGCAGGCAGCATTCCCGCGCTGTATAGCGATAGCAAATTATTATTTGTTATTGTTACTGTCAAATATAGGTATACAGGGTGTAATCGTTAAGTGTGGCCAGGCGATAATTCCGTAAATATAACAGATATCAGAAAACTTCAAATTGATATCGAAAGTGCGTTACCCAATGAGTAAAATTACATTAATAACTTTTTTTAAATAAACGTATAAATATCCCAAACATTAACTTCAAACCCTCCCATACATTTAGTACGACGACTCACCCCTAGAGATAAAAGTGCTTGAGATTCATTATTTGCGATAATAAACTGTAATAAAATAATAAAACTACCGTTTATGAAATAATAAATCTAACATTTATTTTTAATCACAACGTAAATTTTAAGAAAAGTTCATTTAGAAACATTTAAGAGAGTCCGTCAATGTATTGCACAAGAAGGGCGTCACTTCAAGCAACTACTGTAAACAAAAAATGTACTTCCTTAAAAAATAAGTTAAATGTTAGATTTATTATTTCAATAACGGTAGTTTTATTATTTTATTACAGTTCACTATCGCAAATAATGAATCTCAAGCAGTTTTATCTCTTACGACACCGACGGCATTCTTTGAGGGGTGAGTCGTCGTACTAAATGTATGGGAAGGTTTGAAGTTAAAGTTTGGGATATTTCTGCTTTTATTTAAAAAAGTTATTAATGTAATTTTACTCATTGGGTAACGCACTTTCGATATCAATTTGAAGTTTTCTGATATCTGTTATATTTACTGAATTATCGCCTGGCTACACTTAACGATTACACCCTGTATACCGAAGTACCTATATAATATAAAGTATTAGGTTGTTTACCAGTCTGTATTGGCCCAATTCAGCACCGCCACCGTGACAAGCAGTGACAATAACCAGGTATCTGGCATGCCGACTGCATTGATCTACCGAGATACTATCTGCGATTACAATGGATAAAGTCGAATGTCCATTTTAATATTCGGTTATTAGGGATCCTTATTTAGATTACGAAGTAAAAAATCATGTCATGTTCTCTGGCAATCCCACATTGCGTTTAGGATTGCTTTCTTTTTTGTTCTCTCTCTCACTTTTGTTTTTTTTTCAAGTAATTTCATTACTTCACAGATTTCGTGCCTCACACGACTATCGAGCACATTGGAAATGAATCTACGGAATTCGAAAACATATTGTCGCTGAGCGACGAGAAAGTCTGGATCAGGAAAAAGTTACAAAATAAAACTACAACGTTGAATGATAATTATTTTATTCTTAGATTAACACAAGTATCCTGGACATAACGCATGTGAACAAACAAATTGCAAATAATAATTGTCGCCGTGGCGCATAAGTATAGGTACATATTTCATTTTTCGATTAATAAGCAGGATATCTTAATGTTCAAAGTACAAGAAAATTATTACACGGCAAATCCGTAGTCAACTCGAAAAGTGGTAGCCACATCGGCGTTATCGTCACTCGAGTCTTGATCGGCAGCGGCCCATTTGCTGCAAGATATGAAATTTTCTTGACAGCAGTTTGACGCGACGAGAGATGACCATAACAGCGTTCAGCATCAGCTCTATCTTGGGTACTACTCTCCTAAGTGCTCATCAAGACGAGTCGGATGACCAAAACAGCGTGTGCCTATGTTGCAACAAACCTGAGTTCCTTTAGGTACAGCCAGGGTTCAGCATCAGCTCTATCTTGGGAGAGTAGTAACTCTCCTAAGAGTCCTAAGTGCTCATCGAGACGAGTCCGATGACCAAAACAGCGTGTCTTATGTTGTATTAAGCCCGAGCTCCACTAGCATCAGCTTATCTGCTAGCAGCCGCCAGCAACATGCTGAGGTGAGGACCATTTCGGGTACTTTCCTTTTTTATTATAAGGTATATATATTTCTCCCTCTCCCGTCTCCCTCTCCCTCTCCCCTCTCCCTCTCCCTCTCCCTCTCTCCTCTCCCTCTCCCTCTCCTCTCCCTCTCCCTCTCCCTCTCCCTCTCCCTC
Organism: Cydia splendana; assembly: GCF_910591565.1. Classification (NCBI taxonomy): domain Eukaryota; kingdom Metazoa; phylum Arthropoda; class Insecta; order Lepidoptera; family Tortricidae; genus Cydia; species Cydia splendana. The sequence continues at coordinate 20,144,406 of NC_085965.1, read as the reverse complement.
TCCCTCTCCCTCTCTCCTCTCCCCTCCTCTCTCCCTCTCCCTCTCCCTCTCCCTCTCCCTCTCCCTCTCCCTCTCCCTCTCCTCTCCCTCTCCCTCTCCCCTCTCCTCTCCCTCTCCCTCTCCCTCTCCCTCTCCCTCTCCCTCTCCCTCTCCCTCTCCCTCTCCCTCTCCCTCTCCCTCTCCTCTCCCTCTCCCTCTCCCTCTCCCTCTCCCTCCTCCCCTCTCCCTCTCCCTCTCCCTCTCCCTCTCCCTCTCCCTCTCTCCCTCCCTCTCCCTCTCCCTCTCCCTCTCCCTCTCCCTCTCCCTCTCCCTCTCCCTCTCCCTCTCCCTCTCCTCTCCCTCTCCCTCTCCCTCTCCCTCTCCCTCTCCCTCTCCCTCTCCCTCTCCCTCTCCCTCTCCCTCTCCCTCTCCCTCTCCCTCTCCTCCCCTCTCCCTCTCCCTCTCCCTCTCCCTCTCCCTCTCCCTCTCCCTCTCCTCTCCCTCTCCCTCTCCCCTCTCCCCTCTCCCTCTCCCTCTCCTCTCCCTCTCCCCTCTCCCTCTCCCCTCCTCCCTCTCCCTCTCCCTCTCCTCTCCTTCCCTCTCCCTCTCCCTCTCCCTCTCCCTCTCCCTCTCCCTCTCCCTCTCCCTCTCCCTCTCCCTCTCCCTCTCCCTCTCCCTCTCCCTCTCCCTCTCCCCTCTCCCTCTCCCCTCTCCCTCTCCCTCTCCCTCTCCCTCTCGTGAATTTACAGTGACTACAAAATTTACAATGACAGGACCCCTCTATACTATCTATTATTTTTGGTAATTTGGTAATAGTTACATATGTCTTTGGTAATAGTAAATAACTTTTCGGCCAATCATTTTTGGTACAACTGTCACTGACACTGACACAATCACTGACTGTGACATATCTCATTTTGAACCTTTCCAATCCTCCAATCCTCAGTTTTCTCACAATTTGACAATCTTCAATATCCTTTGATTTTGAATTTGACCTTTATGCCATTATTGGGCAGACTATTATTAATATCTGGGAGACGGAGCTTTGCTCGGAAAACATATAAAAACTCAAAAATACGCGTTTTCTCAGAGAGAAGACCTAGCTAGATCGATTTTTCACCCCTGAAAATCTTAAGAGCCCATCAACGTGCACACTAGCGCCACTGCTAAATAATCGTGACGCATCGAAATCGTTAGAACCGTTTCCGAGGTCCCCGAAATATACACCGTGTTTTTATTGAATTCCGTTAACTTCGGGGTATAGTTAAGTACGTTTATAAGAACTAAATGGCATAGTTAATTTTTTGTTTTCTTTTTTGTTTTTTTTTTTTGTTTAAAAAGTAATTAAATGTAGCATATAGCGTTGTTGTAACACGGGCATTACATTTAACTCAACCAAACAATTGAAATCTGTGACATATCGTACATCAATCGACCGAGATTGTACTTAAGTTTAGTGGCAAATGTATGAACTCATTCTAAACACTAATCAATATGTAAGCCGGCCCTAAGGCAAGTGTACATGCTTGTAGAGGCCTTATAGGAAAAAAATAAATTATGGATTATCTACGAAATGGACTTAATTAGAACATCGGTGTCTTTGAGAAAGTTACTTGATTTAAGCTCAGGAATGCACCCTTGAAATTAACGGAAATCAAAAAAAACACGGTGTATATATAAATAAACAAGAATTGCTCGTTTAAAGGTATTAGATTAAAAAAAACCGGCCAAGTGCGAGTCGGACTCGCGTTCCAAGGGTTCCGTATATTACACAATTTTTAACAATCAGTGCCGGATTAAGATATGTTGATGCCCTAAGGATTTCTAGGTGCCCCCTCTCCCTCGGGTCATCAAGATTACATTGATTTTTTGGTAAATTGAGAGAAGTTCATTGCCGCGTTACAGCTGAGAATGGAAATCAGTCACATCATTTTATCACGAAAATTGACAGTGCCGCAGCAGTAATGTTGCAACAGAGTACCTAATGCTGTTGCAGTCGCCACCCGAATGTCACCTTTATCATAGCTTAGAAAGTAATAGAAACGCGAGCGAAGTGAGCGCGGAAATTTTTTGATATAAAAACGCAATATGATAGACAGTTGTAAATTTTTACTTTTAGTATGGAAATCAGTCACATCATTTTATCACGGAAGTTGACAGTACTGCAGCAGTAACGTTGCAACAGAGTAATGTTGCTGCAGTCGCCACCCGAATGTCACCTTTATCATACCTTATAAAGTTATTGAAAACGCGAGCGAAGCGAGCGCGAAAGTTTTTCGATATACAAACGCAATTTTACTTTTAGTTCCAACCAGGCGCGAATCCAGGATTTCATACAGAGAAGGGATGGGACAGTTTTCTATCAGCCTAGCTTCGCATAGGGCTCGATATTTCTTAGGCTTCGATATTCGAGGTTGTTTTCATGCATAAAATATGCAAGAAAGCAGAGCTTGGAATTGAATTGGCGAAGTGTGAGAAAGGCAGTAGGCCTAGCTGCGAAAGAGGAAAGCTTGGATTTGGATCCACGCCCAAGTGTAATTAAGGCAGAAGGCCTCGCATAAGACCTAACGCCGAACCGCAAAAGAGTGGGTTGAAATCGAATCTATGCATGTAATCACGACTCTTCTACTGCTACCGATTGTTTCCCAAAGAATTACGCGCCATTATTTTTGCAAATTAGCTTTTGGACAGCTAAAAAAAATCGTGTGGTAAAAACGATGTGTCTGTCCCTAATTTTAAAATTTGTTCACCTTTTTCAACCTGGCATTTTGGTGCCCCTCCTGAACGTGGTGCCCTAAGCACGTGCTTGTTTTGCTTATTGGTTACAAAGTCTTTATTAATTCAACCATTAAAGTCGACGAGTACAAAAAACTTTAAGCTAGCTCTCAATTTAACATTTTTTTAAACATTATTTTTAATTTGACCTTACAATTACTCGTAAGTAGGTAAGACCGTTAAATATTTAAAATGATTATCTTATCAGAAAATTATCACCATCATTATTATTATTATTATTATCTAAGAAAACTACTACTCTAAGTAATCCGGCACTGTTAACAATGTATATTTTATGTGAAACGTGAGTGAAATCTCTTTAAAAAATCCGTAGGGGTCGGATTAAAAACTGTAATTAAGTCCGACTCACGCTTGACTGTACATTTCTAATAGGTTTTCCTGTCATCTATAGGTATAGACCTATTTTATGTATTTTTTTCAAAATTTTAGACCTAGTAGTTTCGGAGATAAGGGGGGGGGGGAATGGTCATTTTTTGCCTATTTTCTTGAATAACTTCTAAACTGTTGATTCGAAAATTATAAAAAAAAATTATTTGAAATCCTTACAATAAGCTCTTTCATTTGATATGTAACATGATATAGTTTGAAATTTTTTTTTTTCATTTTTGCATTTACCCCCCAAAAGTGGCCCCCATGTTTAAAATTCATTTGTTTACGTTACATGTCCGTATTCGGGTCACAAACTTACATATGTGTACCAAATTTCAACTTGACAGACGGACAGACAGACAGACAGACAGACAGACAGACAGACAGACAGACAGACAGACAGACAGACAGACAGACAGACAGACAGACAGACGCACGAGTGATCCTATAAGGGTTCCGTTTTTTCCTTTTGAGGTACGGAACCCTAAAAATTACAACAAAATACAAAATGATCCAGGTACACACGTCATATGACATAAACACAAAAGTAAATAAGGCCTCGTACTTCATATTTGCTTGCGAATCGTGACTCCGCATTTTCCTTCCAATCTTATCACAACACGGCAAGAACAGCGAAACACATAATACCGGTTATCATCCCATTCGGTATCGTTTTCGGATATCAAGTGGTCATCTTTACATTAAATGACAATATATTTATAGTAAATGTTGAACGAATATGTCGTTTTCTGGAAAAAAATTCAGAAGAACTGGTGGTTCAAATTTAGACGATTTTTTTAAGGAATCAAGTGAGTGTCGTAGATTTTAATGCAAGATATACTATTTGTAAATATTATGCGAGCGTAGTGTTTGTATATATGTAACCGGTTTTTGTCACGTGTGAATTTTAATAGTGTAAGTTTCGTAGTTTTGTGGAAGATTGTATTTTTGTGTAAAACAGTACTTACATATAAATGTTTATACATTAAGATCGGATCTCGAGATTCGGAGAATGGATTCCTGAATTCCTCGACACCGGGATTTCGGGTCTTCGGGTATCGGGGACTCGGGGATATCGAGTTAGCTTCCAATCCTAAACTAGAATTTTCTATCTAATACACATATCTTATGTAGTAAGAACTGCTGAGGTGAAATCTGAGGCACTATCGAAAAAACGAACATCGTTCTATTCGTTCTTTATCTGCCTCTCTATCGCTCTAATATGCAAGAGTACTTTAGTCCGCGATAGGCTCTCTGATGTACCTGATTCTACTTATAGAATAGGTATTTCGCTTGCTCTTGAAAGTCATGAATCATGATTTATAGCCTTCGAGCAACACGGAAGGGAGGCGGCATTCGCACTATTTCCCCTCTGCCGAGGTACAAGATTAGCGCGTCAATCTAATCTAGCGCGGGTAATAAAACTAGTTGCACTTGGATTTTTCACTAGACCGAGTCCAGACGCGTGCGTGAACACTGCTGCACAAAAATGCCTGTTTGCTCGGTTTTTTGTTATAAAAAGAGGTCAGGGACATCAAATTTACAAAAAGAAAGTGTTACATTTCACATGTAATATTTTTTTTACATATCATACGTTTAATTACATTCAAACACAATTATTATATTTTAGTCTCATGTAATTGTTGGATTTATCGATTTTGCTCGCTCAGTACAAATTGCGGATCGGTCGAGCGACAAATCCGACTTCTCATCTCTCAGAATACAATAACATACTTCAACGAAAATGTGTTAGTGTGCGTGTTGTGACACTTGTCACTCGTCCGTACACACAAAGAGATCGAGGTTTGCAAGATTTGTCTTTGACGTGTGTCATTTTCTATGTATTTGTGTCGTCATTACAGATTGGATTTTGTATGTAAGTGTGTGAGAAGTGCGACTGTGTGCACCTTTCCCCCCGCGAAAAATGGCAGAAAGATTTGTACTGTGAGATATCGCTTGGGCCCCTCCCTTCCGATGTGTCGGAAGCCGGTGTTGCTCGAAGTTTATAGCACTCGAAGCACAGACAAGACATCCAGACAGACTGAGCATAGTAGCGCTACCCCCTCTGCCACAAATTATACGGTAGTTTTACTCCATTTTCGAGTCAAAGTGTCTTTGTGTGACGCCCGTGTCTTTGAACGGACCAATCACGGCACGGGACTCGCTCACCTAATAGTCCCCCGCACCCCTGTATTTTTGGCAGCATCGGTTTCATAAAATAATTGCTCTAAGCTCCGTCTAGAGCTAGAGGATTCCTAGTCTATGACTCGAAGCAACAACGTACTTTGCTCTCTTGTTGCACAAAAAAACTGTAAAGTGCCATTTTTTAGATGCTCCTGAACAGTACAAGAAGATGCTCTGCTCGAACGCGCCGACGTGGTGCTACACCATGTTGGACGCACAGACCTTACAACTGGAGGTCCTGGCGGATAATGGTCACTTGAAATATCTATTCCCGCTGGGTGTGGAACAGGAGGTCAGGAGAGTTGACGGTGTTAAAGGGGTAAATAATAGAACGTATACATACAAACTTATAATACTGTATAATATATTGCTCAGAAGATATAATTTCAATTTGAATAATTTTGTATTATATTAGGTTCCGTTATTATAACGTGCGAAATGCGTAATTACAAAATACATATATATATATATATTGCTCAGAAGATATAATCTCAATTTGAATAATTTTGTATTAAGGTGGTGGTACTAGTGCTCGACATGCTAATGCCCAATAGATGACAGCCTGCTGTCACCTCTATTGACAATGACTTAAGTTTCAAAATGACATGTACCTACTGGGACCGCGTCAAGCACCAGTACCACCACCTTATATTAGGTTCCGTTTTTATAACGTGCGAAATGCATAATAACAAAATGTATAAAATTGTACAATGTATAAAACATTAGATAAAAAAAAACGGGCAAGTGCGAGTCGGACTCGCGCACGAAGGGTTCCGTACCATAATGCAAAAAACGGCAAAAAAAACGGTCACCCATCCAAGTACTGACCCCGCCCGACGTTGCTTAACTTCGGTCAAAAATCACGTTTGTTGTATGGGAGCCCCACTTAAATCTTTATTTTATTCTGTTTTTAGTATTTGTTGTTATAGCGGCAACAGAAATACATCATCTGTGAAAATTTCAACTGTCTAACTATCACGGTTCGTGAGATACAGCCTGGTGACCGACGGACGGACGGACGGACAGCGGAGTCTTAGTAATAGGGTCCCGTTTTACCCTTTGGGTACGGAACCCTAAAAATCGTATACTTACGATAAATATTAATAAGCAAAGTAACGCAGATTTTGTTTTAAATCTTTAATTTTCTGACTATTCTATTTTAAAATCTTGAGAGCAAAAAAAGACGGGTTAGTAAAGAGATATTTTACATGATTTGCAGGCATACATGACATTCACGTTAGAAGGAGACAACGTGCTGAAACAAAGAATCAGAAAGCCGAACGGAACAATTGCAAACTTCAAGAGGGAATTCTTCGAACGATCAGCTGTAATGGTACTTGTAGTTATTATATTAATTATCTACATAGGCAAGTTTTCTGCGCTAGTTTTTGACTGGCAATTTTATTCTCTGTCAATCTCGTCAACAATTTCTGTAAGCTATTTGTGTCTGGTAAAAATTTGCTCTAATAATGCTCTAAAGCAGTGTTTTTCAAACTTTTTCATGACGCGACCCCTTAGTACGAGCAAATTGTTTCGCTTATGTATTGTTTAAAGGCTGGCAGAGGCTTCGTTGCCCCCAAGGGGGTCAAGACCCACAGTTTGAAAAACACTGCTCTAAAGAATTTTATGGCTCCTCTACACAATGGGCCAGCGCCGGCCACTCCAAGGGACGCAGCCATGCTGTAGAATGAGATAGCAATATCACTTGCTCCCTCTAACGCATAAATGCGTCCCTTGGAGTGGCTGGCGCTGGCCCATCGTGTAAAGGAGCCATTACATCAGTTGTTTTTATCGATTTATTTGATACTATAAACAGGCAAGGTCGTGAATTCAAACCCCATTGGCGCTCAATAGTTGTAATGATTCGGTTCTAGTCAGGAAAACATGCAAGCAAAGTCAAAGGTCTTGTATTTTGGATCCATGGATCCAAAGATCGAAATTTGTCAGCCAAAAAACGACCTAGAGGTTTTAATTTTAGAATTCAATTTCACGTCCGTGGGTTCTAGGGTTAAACAAGCACCATAATTTTAACTTATTTTATTTTACAGACAATTACCATGGAGGGGGCGGACGTTAGGAAGGCACGCGTTTTCTACGAGGTGGTTGACTGAATACCTACTTAAATAGCTTTAATTGGTTATTAGTTATTAATTATGAAAAGTATTACTTGCTAATATATTTTAAAATACCTACCTACCTATTCGAAACTAATAAGTTAATCTGTAAATAAAAAAAATAGATCTCACCTTACTTTGATTAGTTATAAAAACTTAAAACCTCTTTATTGTGATGTGAGTTGTGGGGCGTAAAAAACATAAATAAACCAACTGCTAACATTGAAAATCGTAATTTCGTTATAGCTGCCTCTCTACCGCTCAAATATGCAAGAGCGATAGAGAGGCAGATATAGTATGAATTTTCTCAAACGATTTTTACGCCTTTCAAAGACCCTGATCTGTTAAACAAAAGCCATTGTTTTTTTAGCGAGCTGTTAGCTCCATTCCATTCGTGTTTTATAAAATCGCTTATTTTTTACGCAAGTGCGATGTAAAACATAGTGTGTAACTCCGGCCGGGGGTATGAATATTGCAAACTCGAGTCCTTAATTCACTCCATGTCGTGAATCTACAGACTCTCGTTTGCAATATTTCACTTACTCATTTTGGAAACGGAAAATTTCGAATCCCATACAAAAATCCGAGAAGTTTCCGAAATTTTTCAATCTGGAAATTTCGCAATTTTGGATAGGTACTTTCCGGCACATCAGTACACGTAGTTTTATATTTACAACTCCATAACTAATTTTTCACCCTTTGCGGTCAGCAGTTGAGAAGAGACAAATTATGCTTTATCATAATTATAAAACAGCTAAATCTATTCAATCGTTTTTTGCGTGATTGACTAATAGACATTCAAACCTCAAAAATCCATCCTGTTCAGAAAAAAAGACTAATTAGACAATGTACAGTCGCCATCAGATATATCGGGGCGGATAAGGCGCTCACAAATATCTGAACACGCCTCTATTGTCAAGGCGTTAGAGTGCGTGTTCAGATATTTTTGAGCATCTCGGCCGCTCCGATATATCTGATGGCGACTGTACTAATATTGCTGTTAGTGTTCCTTAAATAAAAAAACGTGACCATAAGCCATAAACGTGCCTTAAACCATACCTGTTAAAGGAGCGAAGAAAACACGCACCCATAAATATCCCTGGCGCCTGCGCCGGCGTCATTAATCCCCAGATTAGCATATTGCGTACACGCGTATACGCATTAGTTTAGCATAGGCCCCTCCCCGTGCTATTGTCTCTGGCTTTGTCTATGGCCGAACAGCTGATCAAGTAGGTCGGGCAACCGTATTACACCAAATAAGTATGGGAGTGTAGGTATGGGTTGAGAAAACATATGCCTGTTAAAGTGTACTTAGTACTCATTAATTAAAATTAAAATATATACATACTTAAAAAGCCATCCAAAGGGGGAACGCAGCCAGCCTTATGGGAACCCTTCCACAGGGTTCGGACCTGGGTGATATAAGCCTAACATATTGGGCTAGGTCACCCATGTTATGTTTTATTTATTTTGTAGGTACCTACCTAGTTTTAATTTTAGGTTACTTTTTATTGTAAGTTTGATATTAATTATGTTTATGGTTTTAAATAAAGTCCCTTAAAAATAAATATCTGCGATATACCTACGTACAAACAAAGACTCGGACAGACAGATGCATCAGGTAGGGCAGCGGTCGGCAACCTTTTAGCAGCCAAGGGCCACATAGTAGTTAAGGAAGTTGACGCGGGCCGCACTTTTGTTAATATGTGGGACTTTTACAGACATTGTTGTTTGACAATATTACATACAAAATCGCCAGGGGGGCTCGCGGGCCGCTTGTTGCCGACCGCTGAGGTAGAGCATGCGCCCAAGGTAGGATACGGTTTTTATAAATTTTCTTCATCATCCCACGTAGATGACGTAGACAAAGTCGCGGGCAGATAGGTACTAGTGTCTTTATACTGTTAAACCTTCTACTGCTGGATCGACAGGACCTCATCTCTCAGGCCCCGCCGACGCGACTTATTGGCAGTGCCGGCGGCTCGCACTGTGTCGCGTAAGAACTCGCCACTTCTTCTGGCTCTCACACTGTTGAATGCGCTCCTGACATCAGCTACTGACTGCGATTTGTTTGCGTGGCGATGGACGGCTGTGTGCAGTGAATGTCTGACTTATTGTGAGAGGATGGATGATAGACGTTGTTCAACTGTAATAATTTAGTCAATCTTATAAATATATCATAATACTGTCTAATCTAAATGTAACTAACTTTCATGGCGCATTAGTTATACACTGTAATGTCATGTATGTAAACGTGTTTTCATAAAATAAATCTCTTCAATATACACCTGAGTAAGTGTACCTCTAGAAAGGCCGCATATAATTAGTATGTCGAAGGAGCCGCAAACTAAAGCTCGCAAATCGCGCTTTATGGACCCTTAAATTTACGAAGGTTACAAAAAACCATAGTAGATTGTTAACCAAGGGTTGAAAGGCACCCATTTCTGTCGAGGTAGTTTGGCGCTCGAACGCAGTGAGAGCGCCAATAGTCCGAGACGGAAATGGTGCCTTTCACCCGAGTTAAACACTCTACTTTTCATATCGAATGCGAGGAAACCAAACAAGACAAGGCAATTTCGCAAAATCAGTAATTGAAGTACCCAATAGACCTACGGCCATGATTTTTTTCCTTAGGACTTACTTGCAATCGGAGACTTTACATGTGTGAAGATTAATAACCCCTAGCGAAAATCATTTAGTTTGCAATATTTAGGAAAACACACATTTTTTAACAAACTGCAGTAATTTTAAAATGATTTGTTCATTATAGTATGAAAATCAGCGGGATTGCCTCTTACTTTTTAATTTTATACTTTTTCGTTCTACAAGCCGCAACACACTACCGGACCGCACCGCGACCTTGGTGCGCCGCACCACATAATAACATAATAAAAGTATTTTAAATATTAAATAACAATTTAATTAATAATATAAGAACATTTTATGTTGTATTTTATTTTCATGAATATAGTGCTAAATAACTTTAAAAACCAATTTAATATCGTACAAACGTTTAACTGTGGCTGTATAAGATTCTGCCTTTGCTCATTTACGCAAGTGTAAGGTTTAAAAAAATATTTTTGGTGTATTCCTTTTGGTTCCCGCCTTATGAAATCGAGTTAATAAAATTCATCGAAAGAAATCAAGAATAATTTGTTTTTTACAATTTACTTACATATTTTTTTAAAAAACCAGGATCTACGTGGGATTAGTAAAATTAAACAATTACCAATTGTTCCAGGCGAGGAAATAAAGACTATTTTTCCATTTTGTTTCCACCCAGTTGTTCGTGGGACGGGGACGCAGAGGAGTACACCACTTTTCTGCGCTAGAGCATAAACGTATCACTTTCTGCGCACCTTTTAGAACAACAACGACCCACTTTCAGAGCATGAGATATGAAAAAACATTATTCGTGTCGCTCCGACTACGATCGACAACGATCGACAACGTATGAAGTTTGTAGTAAGTAGGTATGCTTTAAAAAGCCTATTCTAAATACGTCTTTAATGAGACGATACCCTTATACGGATAACTTAAGTTCTGTATACAGTTGTTTGGAAATGTCAGTTTAAAAGAAAGCATTCAAAGTGTCCTATAATATAGACACTAGTTCTTTGAGACAGGTGTATCGTTACTTAACTAGGTTGATGTGGGACACGGCGAGTAGGTGTGACGTGTGACCGTACCGTCATACACGTAATCTATTAGCTTCATGTTTAGACTTAGATAGCGTTGCGGCAGTGGACGGGAAACATATATATAAGAATATACATATAATATAATCACAGCAGAAATCCTCGGTATAAGGTACCTATATTAAAGAGGCACAAATGTTGATTTAATTGATGTGAATATTCCAAATTTTATTTTGAATGAAGCTTAAAGAGCCGCAATTTGTCGGGATAAGAACCATAAAATGTTGTTGTTGTTGTTGTTTGTCCTAGCCTCCTAAGGCCCAGCCATACAAATGAATAATCCAGAATTTGCCACCGAAATTTGAACCTTTAGTGCAGGGAATAGAGTTGATTGAAAATTGAAGGATACAAAACAAATGCGACTCTGTTCCAATTGAATATGATTTAAATTTCATCGAACTGAATAAGTATTATAGGTAGGACCTTAGGCCTTAGGAGGCTAGGGCACCCCGGAGGTGCATAGGGCCTCCACAAGATCCTTCCACGTTCAAATTTTAAAATCACAGCGTTTATATCCATGCAGGTACAACAGCATTGTTACCAGAGGTGCCAGAGGCCCTAATAGGTACTTACCGAGAAAATTTATTTGTCCGCCTCTCTATCTCTCGAATACGCAATACTTACACAAGAGCGATAAAGCGGCAGATAACGAAATATCGATTTTTGTTTTTTCCCTTTTTCCCTCAGTCAATTCGTAGATCTTATCTGTGAACTCTATCGACAATGACACGGGTACAAAATAACATCAGCTTTTGATTAAATTGCATTTTATTGATCTAAAGAACATGCACCCATTATTATTTAATTAAGCACTAATAAAACATTTATTTACATACAATATATATACAGTGGTACTACTAAACGAAATTAATAACTAGCTTAAATCTAAAATAGGCCCTTGAGGCATTGTACCAAGGCATTGTATTAAGCACTTGGACAAAACAACAAAGCCTCATCGAAGTCTCAATTAACACTATTATTAAGAGCCAATGAAAGTTAATTATGCAAGTATACATATATTGCATTTCACGCCTACATAGTATGTTTAACTAAAGGTGGTAGTTAGTGGTATTATGTTTAGGCATTTTATCACAGTAACGCTTTACAATTTCGAACAGCGAATTACAGTTGTGTCAGTTGCGAAAAGTTACTAAAAAACTAGGAAAGTTGTCGAAAGTTTCAAGAAAATTTCATAGGAAATTTCATTTTGGTAACGGAAAATTTCGATCCCCGTACAAAAATCCGAGAAGTTTCCGAAATTATTCAACGTGGAAATTTCGCAATTTTGGAACGTTTCCGACGGCACATCAGTAGTTTTATATTTACAACTCTTCAACTCTATAACAAATTTTTCACGCTTTTCGGTTAGTTGGGAAGAGACAAATTCCAGCTAAATCTATTCAATCGTTTTTTGCGTGATTGACTAATAGATTCAAACCTCAAAAATCCAACCTGTTCAGAAATAAAAAGATTAAATAAAATTAGTATTACTTTAATATTAAACCATAGTCCAGATACATAATATAAAGCGGACCTAGCTGTCATGTTGCACTCATGGCAATTACAGTGAGTAATGTCAGGGTCGGATGACTCGTAACGCGGAACTGATACAATGCTCCTTAAATTAATGCTTTTCAAATTCACGAGACTACGCCGAGAGTCAAAGGCGAGCGTGCCAAAATATTGAAACAAATAAAAATAAAGCGTAACGTAGGCTATTGCAATATTGACCTTGTCCAATTCCTCCAAAACCTCCAACTGGAAGGCAAACAAAATGTATATAACTTAAGTATTTGAACAAATTAAATTATTTCGGAAAATATTTTCATTTGTTTTTATCAAGTAGAAACACTACTATATACATTATAAACTGAAATAAATGTCATATACTAAGAAAAAGTGACCAAGGCCTCTAGTGCCCCAGGCTGGCCAGGGTGGCCGAGTGGCTTAGGCACCTGCCGCGATAGCAGAGGACGCTGGTTCGATTCCAGCCTGGGGCACTAGAGGCCTTGGTCACTTTTTCTTAGTATATGACATTTATTTCAGTTTAAAATGTAACTTGTTTTGAAACTATATATACTCGTATAGGGTTACATTGTAACTTTCTTCCAAATTAGTTGCCCAACCCTGGAACGCGCAAGTGACCCTAAGCTTATTCGCAATTTCGTCCACCGAATATGCAAAAATGACCTAGCCAAAGCCATGTACTTGAAACTCGAATACACTCAAAAAATTCCGCCCGACTTGCATCGCCCGCGTAACATGTGGCATTTTTGACATACGATTTGTGCAAGCTCCACTTACGGCGACCTTGCGCGCGCAGGGCGGGGGCGCCTATGACTGCGTTCGCGCAGCCTCCTGCTTCACTCTTACCGCGCACACCACACGAGCGGCGCGTACCGAAAAAAAGACTATCGAATCGAATCGAAATTTGAAAACGTTATGTATATTTAAGTTTTTAGTTTAAGCGAAAATGTTGTGGTTGTTAAGTTTAACCGCGTTCGCGGTGTTTTCGGCGGCGAGCGGCGCGGGCGCCGGCGCCGCCCGCCTCGTCTGCTACGTTGACGGCGCGCGCGCAGAGGGCTTTTCCGAGTGCACACACCTCGTGTACCACGGCGACGCGAGGGGGGACAAACTCGACGGTGTGCTGAAGGAGTACAGGAAAGATAATCCGAGGCTGAAGATTGTTTTGAGAGTTGCTGAAGTCGACAAAGTAAGTACCTACGCACGAGCTTACCTGCCTACAGAAAAAAAAAGACTAAAGGAATTATGCTTTTTAGCACTAAATGTGTTTTAAAGTATGAAACTATACTTGGTCAAGCTAATCTTGTCAGTAGAAAAAGGCGCGAAATTCAAATTTTCTATGGGACGATAACCCTTCGCGCCTACATTTTTTAAATTTGCCGCCTTTTTATATATACTGACAAGATTTGCTTGACCAAGTATATTTAATTAATTTAGTTTGAATTCACAAAAATATTTATTTTTACCGCCAAGGAAGTTTACCGATAAATTGCGATACTTAAGAAGAGAATACGATTTAAAAAATACTTAAGAAAAACTTAAATGGACGCCATAGAAGGGAGATTTTTTTACAAGATATGTACTTAGGTACAATAAATACGAACTATCTCAATTTTCAACCCATAGGGATAAACCGAGGTCTGAAATGAACATGCATAGTTCTTGTTTAGCGTCGTCAGTGATTTCGAACTAAGTATGATTTTCAACTAATCAATCATACTCACATAACCCAAATATATACGAGTACATACGAGTATATACGAGTATATACGAGTGAGAGTATTATTTTCGCTTTGGAGGAAGGTATACTATTACTAAGGAATGTTAGTCTTGTGTGACATTCGTTACATAAATTTGATTGATAACATTACACAATTGATCTGAATATTACCGGACTTGTCGGGATAAGCTCGGGCGTCGATCATTGTCACAAAATTACATCACTTTCATTATGCAATATTTGAACTAAACCTAAAAACTTGTCACCCATGATAATGAGCTTCTTTTGTCTTTCGAACGAGAAATGTTATAAGAAAGTAAGTGGGTTGGTATGTCCAAACTAAAAACGATGTAAGATGACAGTTGATGGAGACTTTATGCTAAAGGAACAAGTGCTATAGTTGTGTGTTCGGGTTGTCATGTTAAAGTTGCCACAGCAAATTAGGTTCTTTGTGGTGGTTGTTGACATGCTAATCACTGACTAAGTTACCAACGGAAGCGAAGTTGTTTAGTTTTCGAATGCTCCATTTTTAAAGCAAATGTATTAGTTGTAAGGCCATGCTCACAGTTTGGTATCGTTTTCTGACCATTTGAGCCGATTTTTATTTTGTTGTCGTTTTTTTCATATTCATCAGATTTCGATAACATTTTGTGAATAAATAGATCCCTATACATTATAAGCGCAATTAAACCGTCACCAATAAACTATATCTCATTGACTCAAGTCACATATTGATCATAAGATCTGGGGGCCTAGCCAAGGTGCCAATCGTTTGCGCTATCATGCACTCTTCCATGTGATATTAGTGCGACAGAGAGACATTAGCGTTTCGTTCGTTACGGCGCAAACGATTGGCATCTTGGCTAGGCCCCCTGAAGTGTCCCAGTGACCGATCCGGCGTGTAGCCTGAGCGACCGTGACGATCGGGTTTCTAGCTTCCTTACAATTAATTACTTAACACATATCTATTGTTGCCGTTATGTCGAGTCGAGAAAAAGAGTTCACTAGACCTACCTATAAACTATCAATTGAGCCTTGCAATTGCTTATTTTGAAGGATATCTTGGATTCGATTCTTGATCTGATAAATTTAAGCCTTGTCGGAGTCAAATTAAAATATCAATCTCTGTCCAAATTTAAATTTCTCGTAATTAATATAGAATTTTTCAAAGTCAAACTGTTATGTTCGATCGTAGCACCGACATATACCCGTACCCGACCCTAGTATAGCTTCATTGAACTTACGGACTTGACCAGACTGAATCGCCTGGGATTATGCCTATTATTGATCTACTTTAGGTTCTGTAGGTAGGTACTTTAGGTTCCGTACGAAATGTACATAAGTAATTAAATACAATTCAATTCTTATAATTATAAAAACTTAAAAAAAACTTTTTAAAAGCTTTCCTTGCCTATAAAACTCTAGATTAAAGATCTAAGTTCTGAAACAAAAGACCATGACATTATAATTCCAAGCAGTGTTTTGAAATTATATATTTTTTAAATCGTCTCTAGATAAGGACATGATCACCTTAAACCATATCCTTTTATAGCAATCGTATCTTAACATGAGATTAGTAATTAAGCGTATTACTGTAGGTAATAAATAATAATTCGTTTCTCTAAAATGTATGTATGTTTTTTATCTATCATAGACATGTATGTAATCTTAATAATAGTGAAGTGTAGGAGTTTGTTACGATCATTTATAGTAGTTGCTACTTTGATAGATTATTATAGATATAAATTATTTGTTTTTGTGCTCTAGTTTAAGACCTTGCCAAATACGATTAGGTATGCTTTTTATGGAGGTGACAGATTTCATATGGAAGTGTCTGTATCTTATCTGGATGCTGTTAAGCAATTATGTGTCAACCCACATTAATTTTTCAATAAGATGTCAACTCAAAAAATGGACGCATAAAGTTGACATTTTATTGCAAAATGGATGTGGGATGACTCATTTTTGCTAAACACCATCCATCTTATCTTATACCCTTAAACGAGCAATTCTTGTATACTTAGTTATTATTACAAGCTTTTATTTAGTTTCACCTGACCGTTGTCAGTCTGTCGTTCTGTAATCAAATCTTGCAAGTTAAATTTGATCCACTTCCCGGTTTCCGATTGAGCTGAAATTTTGCATGCATGTATAAATCGGCTGACAATGCAATATTATGGTACCATCGAGCTGATCTGATGATGGAGACAGGAGGTGGCCATAGGAACTCTGTGATGAAACAACGCAACCTAATTGTGTTAGGTGTTTTTAGAATTGTCTCGATGAGTATTAGTTGTCTGTCGTAAGAAAAGTACAGTCAGCGATAAAAGCTTGTACCAAAAATTAAATTTTTGCCAAAAACTTATTTATATATATATATATATTTCGGGGATCTCGGAAACGGCTCTAAGGTCTTATCTTATCTCTGGGAAAACGCGCAGTTTTGAGTTTTTATATGTTATCCGAGCAAAGCTCGGTCTCCCAGATATTTATTGAATATTTTTGTTATAGATGTGCATATCACGAAAAAAAATAGATGGATTAGTCGTTAATATTATACCTACTTAACCACTCACTTGCTTTTGGTAACTGTAGCTACCAGCTGTCACCCTTATTTTATTATAATAATAGAGGTCACTGAAAAATATCAAGCATGTGAGTGGTTAAAAGAAAAAAAAACAAGTAAGATAATTTCCATCAATATGTAAAATTAAAAAAAAAAATGTTAATTTGATGGATAAACTATGATCTATGTATGTAACACGGGCGTAGCCAGGTTTTAGTATCGGGGGGGGTTCAAGAAAATAAAACGACTAAAAGTACATAAAATATTCTATTAATGTTAATATTCTGAACTTTTCGGGGGGGGGGGGGGGGGGGGGGGTTGAACCCCCAAAACCACCCCCTGGCTACGCCCGTGGTATGTAATTAATTATTTTTATATATTTTTGACTAAAATATATGAGAAATATATGATACAACTAAAAGACACGAGAATTTTAAATCGAGCAAACATTTCTCCGTTTAAAGTTTCACAAAAACCTATTTTATAACAAGTTTCTCTAAAGTGGCTCGTTGAAGTTCATTCAAAACTGTTATTGGCTCGTTGATGTCGAATTGCCTGTAAGTCCCTTGCGAAAGTGGGCTGTCAATAATCCATACAACGGGACACCCTTGGGCCCAAAGAAAGCTATTATAGCATATGTAACAGCCGTCCTTACGTAACCGTAATGAGCGAAAAGGTATGTAGAATTGTGGAGCATGGCGTCTCTCACAGCGTATTGGAGGTAAATGGGACCATTGACTGACAATGTCTCGGGTATTAAGTGCGCCCTTTGTGCATCTGTACTTCTTTACTCCTTTTGAAAGATATTCCAAAAAGAAGCATTATCATAATAAGCAGTTTTGCAACTGGAATTAAATTAGTTAGTTTAAAGATTTTTTAATTTATTTTACCATTAACTTACACAAGCAAAACAATTACATATTAGGACTGTCTTAATATAGGTATACTGTTAGGTTAGGTACCTAGCTAAATAAACATCTCCAAACATAAATTTAACTCAGTAACAGTATGATAATGGTGAAAAAAGTAATCAGTTAATTTATCAAATAAAGTATTTGATTAATTGAAATTACTTTCGATTTCTTACAAATATGAATGTAGGGTTAATTATAGTCGATATATAGGTATATGTATTATGTTCCCATGTGCTGGATTGTAATTATACATAATATATAACCGACTTGTAATCTGATACCTTTTCGTGCAAAACGCGTGCGTAATTTAGTATGCACGACGTTTTTAGTCGAGTGCCTGTCACAAGTCACAACCCACTCAGCCACCCACTTTGAATCACCGCTTATCCTGATCCGCAAGGTTATCCTGTTCTAGAACACTAGAACGTGGGAAAAGCATCGAAAATTTAGTTTTTTTGATGTTGGAACTCCCTACCGGCCGTTTAATTTTGTTTGCCCACTAAAATTTGATGTCTGTACAGTAACTTATTTAGCAGAGATTGCAAACAATGCTACTTACCTTAACAAAGTTTAGTATTGTTTCGATTTTTATCCTAGAAAGTAAATAGTCAAGGGAATCTGTCTAAGTTCCGGCCCTAATTCCTAGGCATTTTAGGCAAGGTAAAAGCATAAACATAAGTCTTTGAAACAGAATTGGTGCTTGGTGTTTTGTAGTAAAGATAAAATCAGTAATAGTAATTTATTAGATAATAAGTGTATTGTATGTACTTACTTAAAATATTTATATCTTCATTTCCATTCACAACTCGTCTCGACGGACTTTAATCTTTATTAGTAATCCGCCTCAGAAGCTTATACTTTACTCTTATTTGTAGTGTCATTATACATATTCTCAATGTCACCATACGAGTATTACATCGAATCCCACCGCCCTATATTTACAACAATTATTCACGAGATAGGTCACCATTATGACGTCATAGATCTGTTTTCTCACGATCATGTCCTATGTCCTTGACTGGGTGTAGGCGCTACCTACGACGGAAATGGTGCAAACAGGGGGCAGATTCGACTTGTCCTTAATACACCTCGTCACATCGCAAAACTTTGGAACTTTTTGCGAAAAATACCGATATAGGTATTTCTTACAATAATCCCTCGAGAAAATCTTAGTTGGTAGTATGTAATATGTATATTGAAACCACCGGGCCACCATATAAAGTACTTGCGGACATATCCCACATATCTTAAATACTTATATATAAATATATTAACTGTACCTAATAGGTATATCATGAATAAAATTCACGGGCACAGCTGAGCTGGTAGCTGTAGAATAAAATAAAAAATTGGCGACCGTCATCCATGTGCTTATTTTGCGATTTAAATCGCAAAATATGAGTAAACATATGTAATAATATAGGTTTGTTAAAACACTTCTTCTTGTAAAAGTAGACCAAAAACTAAAACTGCAAAATTTCTATGAAACACTCGATAATTATTACACAGTCGGGCCAATTAAGAACTTCATGCGAACTTACAATTTCTTCTAATTTGTTACACGGTCGGAAATAACCGATTTTCGAGATTCGACGGTTGCATAAGTACAGGGATAAGAATTTATCTAGGAGACATTTTAATAGCTACTTATTTGGAAAAAAACGCTCAAAATTACGAGTATGTTTCCGTGAAGAGATGTAGAATAATGGGTATGTATGTTCAATGTGTAATTGTGCAATATAGCCCACAGTTTATGCATTTTTAGAGCAACCTGTACAAAATTGCATGATTTGCAAATAATTGGCCTTCATGTTTTCCCCAAACTAAGCGTGATCTTGTTTAAAAGGTCAATTTTTTCACAGCCCCACGAGACATGCCGGAATTAAAATTATATTTTTTTTTAAACTGACTTGAGAATGTGATACGATATTGAATAAATTAATCGATGCATTAGCTGGTAATTTAATGCTCATTCTTGTTTAATTAATGGGTTCTGACATTGATACGATTATTGACCTGTAACGGAAGTAACGAGTTGTTGTTAATTAACATTTGATAATTTAATTTTACAAAACTATAGTGTCTTAAATAAAATAAATGAAAATAATCATTAATTTTCAACTCTTAAATAGTGTCTCTTGGTATAAACTCTATTTAATGGTTAATAAAATATAGTTATGGTTAATCAAACAAAATGGCCCTTGTAAGTACAGTAAACAACATAAGTATCGCCGCAAATATACATATGTAACTACCTAAGCTTAGCCTGTTGTCTGCCTCTACGTTTAATCAATAGGGTTTTATACTGTATTTAAAATAAATTATTTTACACCATGCATGAAATAAAGCACCAGATAATTATTAGAAAAACACAGATAGGAGTTATTTTTAAACACAAGTTCTATTTAATAAATCGGATAGAAATATAAAAAGTAGATGAGTTGACCGTGACGTCACGATGTAATGTTTCATATAAATTCCATATTAGCAAATCGTTTTGACAGTTCTAAAAAAGTAACTGATTTGACTAGTAGGAAAATAACCTATTGTTCTTGTCTTTTGTATCTTTTTACTGAGGTGTGCCAATAAAGAGTATTCTATCTATTATTTCTAATTAAACAGAAATAGGTACTTATCTAGATAGACAATTAGTTTCGGTAATTCTTATTTTATTAGGGGTAAACAAAAATACATGCAAATTCATAAAAAAAGTAAATTACTGGTATGTTACTTAATCCGCAAAACCGACAGACAGAACCGGCACCGACTTATCATAATTATTTACATTAACATACAGTTGCTAGCGCGTATTAAAGGGTTAATATTATATGTCATCCTTTAGAAGTCTGTTTTTTAAAAAGGATGACTCACCTTAGACCGGGCCGTGTCCGGGCCGGAGCTTCCGGAGCTTACTTTTCTATGACATGACAGGCGATCACGTGATGCTTTCCATAGAAAACGATGCGCCGGAAGCTACGGCCCGGACACGGCCCGGTCTAACGTGTGTCATCCTTAAAATGTTACGCATTCAATTTAAAGAAACAGCCTGTATAACAAGCTACATGGTGCGCTCTATGGTCTATAGAAAAATTGCGTTATCTTATCGAATTGGAAAGTAATATGGCTTTCTAAGTATTCCTCTAATAATTATAATACATACCTTACGTTAATCTTGTGAGACACATATTACAACTTAATTAATTCATTTACATACTAGGTCACACCTGTGATTACAGTCAA
This sequence comes from Cydia splendana, assembly GCF_910591565.1. Classification (NCBI taxonomy): domain Eukaryota; kingdom Metazoa; phylum Arthropoda; class Insecta; order Lepidoptera; family Tortricidae; genus Cydia; species Cydia splendana. Next base: position 20,123,302 of record NC_085965.1, on the reverse strand, counting down.
TTAATGATTACATGGCTCGATATAATCAGTGGCAATTAAGTGTACAGGAAGTGTAATCAATTAATGATATGCATTTTTTTTGCGTTGATATGCAATGACAGTCCCTTCGAAAAAAATGATTTTTGTCTTAGTTAATTCAATCTCAGACTGTTCATTCTCATACGTAATGTAGCTAAGATAAGGTAAACGTACTGCCGGCCTAGTCAAGGTTACAATCGCTATCGCTTCGACAACGAAAAGCATTATGTCTCTCTATCACTCTTCCATATTAGCGCGACAGTGACAGTTGCGTTTCGATCGCTACGGAGCGTAAGCGATTGGCATCTTGGCTACGCGGCCAGGTGCTCGATGCGGTCCCAACGTGTTATCAAGGTGTCATCTATTGGGCATTAGCATGTCGAGCACTAGTACGTTTACCTTACTTAACTTTTATATGCACATTCAAACGCATTTCTAACCTTCATTTAAAATAACGGCGGTATAAGTGAAAACTAGTACGACATACATAACCGACTCATCACTACTGTCAATAGTCCCAATGAGAGCTGAAAATTGCTTTTATTTTCACTAAATATACTTAGCATAATAGCAAGAAACAGTCTCAATTATATGATAACACTTCAATCCGCATTGAAATAATTTTCTGTTTGGGAACTATGATGCCACAAAAGGGTCATTCCATAATAAACGCTACCAAGGGTTCAAAAATGAAAATTCGTTTAAGAAGTCAACACTAACCTATTTCCATAGAAAACATACCAAACCTTCATGTCAGAAAAAAATACCGAAAAAAAATCAATTTTTACATGTTTTTCATGTACTTGATCGCAACGTTTAAATGATAGGCGTAAAACTAATTTTATACAGCGATATTGGCAAGACTAATTAAAAAGAAAGTAACTGTAAACTGTTACAAATTTCCCGCAGTTATTTCAGGTAAAATATCGTAATTTTATAATTTGTATTTAAAAATATTAAAAAGCATGGATTAATCGGTTTTTAGAAGAGTATTCTAGACTGTGGTCTCAAAGTAACACCCGAAACGAAAAAGAGATAAAAGTATGTGTAACTTTTCCCGTAATTAACTATAGCCAAACATGTTTTGCCAAAGAAAGGCTATGATGTGAACCTATGCAAATGTGTAATAGTTGTTGTTTTAGCGTCTGCTTTAGTCGTATGTTTTAAAGTTTGAAGTTGTGTAACACCCGAAACGTGTTGATCGTCCGCCTGTCAGTCCCCGGCTTTTCGCCGTGATGGTTAGTGCTAGAAAGCTGCTATTTGGCATGGATACTTAAATCAATCATGGCGACAAAATAGTAACACAAAAACTACAAAAAAAATTTTTTTAGGTTTGCTCCTGTACAAAATATTTTTAATTTTTTTGCGACTTTAATCCTGTGATGTAGGGTGTCGTTGGATAGATCTTTCAAAATGAATAGGTGTCACCATCAACCATTTTTTGATTAAGTGAATATTTTCGGTAATATTCGCATCGAAAGAAAAATAATTATGATATCTTCGAGAAACAGTTTTTATTGTTAAGATTAATGTATTTTATAATAATTCAGCATTTATTACTTATGTTTTTAATCGAATTTATTAAAAAGACAATAATTTCAATAAAATGAGCCATAATTTCGTATAAATCTGTCTTAATTTCGTACTCGTAACACCCGAAACGAACCATGAGTAACACCCGAAACAGGTAATTTATTTTATTAAAATTAATTGAAAAGTGATACTAAGTGTTACTTCAGTGTTTCAGTAGACTATAGTAACTATTATTACTTGACATAAATAAAACTGGAGGTTACTTGACAAAATTCGCTAAATTATGCATTTTGGTACTGATGGTCAGAAGGTATAGGCCAATTCCCGTAACGCCCGAAACAGCTACATTTTAGTGATTATCTCGTTATTGCTCTTATACTTTAATTATGTGTGTACAGGAACAGAAAATATTATCAAAGTAGTAGATGAATCAATAGTTATAACCTCCTAGTTCCTGTTACAATATCGAATAAAACCTTATTTTAAGAGTTTAAGTGTAACACCCGAAACGGTGGAATGACCCAAAAACAAACACAGAATTAATCATGTTAAATTTATATTGAACACTTTTGTGTCGGGGTATCTCGGGGAAAAACGGAAGCCTTATAACGGTTTATGGTCTACGAGGCAGAAAATCGTTACGTTATACCTATTTTATAAAATACTGTTAATACAGTGTACGATTAGTTGTCCAAAAATAACTAATAGTACCTATTTATTACGTTTTAATAAATTACTACGCTGGAATTGATACTTAACGGGTACTTGCATTAGCTTTCTGTTCTTTTGTATCTTTTATTTGGATGAGTCAGTTGTATTTATTATTCGAGACAATAAGAAGAATCTCAGCTGATTTGGTGTGGGCGATTACAGGCGGAGCAATTAAAACTACTATAATAGTAAATGGTTTGGCATAGAAAAGTAATTGAGAGTCATATATTCTGGCATTCTAAAAACATCACTTTAAGGCTACAAAAGCCTCTTAATTAATCGAATAGCTTTAAACGAGCAATTCTTGTTTATTTATTTATATGTATATTTATTTATATGTATATATTTCGGGGATCTCGGAAACGGCTCTAACGATTTCGATGAAATTTGCTATATGGGGGTTTTCGGGGGCGATAAATCGATTTACCTAGGTCTGATCTCTGGAAAACGCGCATTTTTGAGTGTTTATATGTTTTCCGAGCGAAGCTCGGTCTCCCAGATATTTATGATGTGTAAGTGTGATGCACTATGAGGTCTATGAGTAATGTCAAATTAATAAAATCACAAACATTTATTAAAAATTTGAATGCCACCCCCCAATTTGCGGTAGGTAAAACCATATCGATATGAAAGTTCTATTATTTTAGTTAAAAATATAACCGATTTACTTAACAAATAACCTAGGCGAAATATTCGCAAAAATCACTCATACTTAATTTTATTCTGGTTGGTACTATTACTATTACACTTGAATGAAAACAAATAAACAGTGAATGACATATCAATATCATCCTTGAATTGAATGAGCACTCGAATCTCGATCATTCACTCATTCATGCACATGACTCACTCAATCATAGACAGATAATATACATTCAATCAACAATGGCTTACTTATTGACCTTGGATTTGGCAGATCGGGTCAAGGCCGGCTTACCTATTGTCACTTTGACAGACGTTTGACGTTTGCCTCAGGAATGTCGATTGTTGGCTTTTATCTTAATTAGATTTTAATAAGTCGGTTTGGATAGGTACCTACGGCGGTTTTATCTTATGAAATTATTAATTGGTATTTAGTTTAATTTTAAATTATGCCTAATTATTTAAATATTTTTTGTAAGGTAATGTGTAAAGAAATATCTATCTGACACTGACACATCTAATCCATATCGTTTCTAGATCTATTAATTGACGTATCTTAAAATTCGAATCGGGCAGTTATACGCTAACGTCTACGTAGGTAATTTACCTTCTATACATCTCGCTCGCACTAATATGCGAGTACGAGCGAGATGCATAGAAAGTAAATTACGTAGACGTTAGCGCTTATGTCAGTGCCAACCTGGTAGTAGCCACACTGGTTATGATCTATGTAAAAACACATCAACAACTACCATTTAAAATAAAGTAAAAACCATTTAAATGTATCCTAAGTTTAATTTGTCACCTTTGAACTTTAAAAATCAAACTTCATTATTATTCTTATTTGATACACTCACGCAGTTCCGCTGTAAGCAGTGCGTAATAATGTCAAATCAATATCAAATAAAGTTGAGCTTTATAAAGCCTGAAGCCCCTTCCTGTAGATTGTCGGAGGTCTAGTACTTGATAAGTTTTTGTAGTGCGCAATCGATGCCTTAACGGGAAAGTCGAACAACGAGCCCAGATAATGATTGCGTAGGTTCAGACCAGTATTTATTAGATCGGCTGAATTCGGTATGAACTACCTATTACTTGAAGGTTGAGTACATGAAACGAGAATAACGATATATATAAAAAAAGTCTTACCGTCGACCGAAAGGCATTTTGAATGCGTGGGTTGTACTGTACAGCAAGAGCTCCAATGAAAATTTGCAACGACTAAGTGTGATATTGTCACCGTACCTAAAGCAAACTAAAGAAATGCGTCATGGATCCCGGTCCGAATACGAGTCCACGACACAAATTCATGGGATTGGTGACACTAGATGAAATTATGACGTTTTTGGTGGCGCTGCCATACTACAGACTTAACTTAGACATCTGTAGCATCGCATATATCTTGTTGTGACTTAATTATTCATTCCGTTACGTGTAAAGGCAGGCGTGTACATATATATTTGCTTATATCATATGTTTCTTAAGACCGGAAACGACGTGCTATATAAATATTGACGTGCGTTTATTCGGAAAACTCAAGGCATAAAACTGTTGTGAAAACTAGAACAGCTAGAGCAGCAACTAGTAGAGCTTAATCGAGATGTATCGCAATCCAAGATGTTGAAATCAATAAAGTCTGACTTAGGTTTTAATAAGGACGGTGGGAATATAGAGAATAAGTCATGAATCCTTGTTTTTATTAGTACCTATTTGGAATACAAATGCCGAAAGGTACATACTAATAAAAACAGTATGTATCAGAACGAAAGGCCAAGAAAGAGATCCATTCATGTTTAGGTCATACTGAGCAACCTTTACTATGGGACCAACCCCGAAATCGCGAAAAAAAAATTTGACTCTCCCATAGGAAACGTCAACATCAGACCAGCAAAATGTATGAAACATCTAATTTTTTTTTCCGCGTTTTCGGGGTTGTTCCCATAGTAAAGTTGCTCAGTATGACCTAAACATTAATGGGTCTCTTTCTTGGCCTTTCGTTCTGATACATACTGTAGTATTTTTCCTTCAAAATGCGTTGTCACAAAAACAAGAAATTGACATTTATATGGTAAAGCGATATAAGTAAATTGTAATTGGCGATGTTACGAGCTCTCATTAAACCATGTTGAGCACCACCGAATTATATTAGGCAACAGGAAGTTATTTAGGATTGGGGAGTATTTGTTGTTCCAAATGTCGATTAATAGCTTGAATACCTTGAGATTTTAAATTGGCGTTTAGAGTGGGTACCTATACTTCAATGTTTGTAGGTACCACTACCAACACCAATAATAGTTAATTAAGTAAATTCGAAAAGAGTGGCGATAAATTAAAACACGACCGAAGGGAGTGTTTTAAATCGACACGAGTTGCGAATTACCTATTCGCTCGTGTATCGTACAACGTTTTACAGTACATAAGCCATTTAAACTTTAGACATACGCATGGAAAGTGCTGTTTCCCGCACTAGTTCGGGAAATTAGGGCCATATGCACTGTAAAGTAAATATAGATCATTGGTTCCTAACCTTTTCAGTCCGGTCACCCCTATGACTAACTAGGGAACCTGATTTTACCCCTCCTCCCAATGGTAATAAAAAATAAAACGTGTACGTTTGTTGTATTGTTATATTAGGTTAGCTTATTACCCCCGTAAAATACCAGTTTTACCCCCACGGGGGTAATTACCCCCAGGTTAGGAACCACTGATATAGATGGTCAAGCAAATCTTGTCAGTAGAAAAAGGCGTGAAATTCAAATTTGTTATGAGACGATATCCCTTCGCGCCTACATTTTTCAAATTTGCCGCCTTTTTCTACTGACAAGATCTGCTTGACCAACTTTATGTATCATATCATGTGTCCATGCTGTTACTGACAATTCGTAAATTTTATTTCAAAGACTATCTCCACCGATGGTCACTTGAGATCATTGACGTATAATATCTAAGGACGGGCCTTACGGACACTAAAAATGCCACTAGTTCAGCGGTGTCACTCACGAATTCGAGCCAATCGTGCAGTCTAACGCAACTAGTTGCGACCAATCGCGCGCGTGATGCGAACTCATCAACCAATCGCGTAGTATTAGCTGTGTCACACCGCTGTACTGGCCCCATTCATGCCCCATTCTTATTGCCCGTAAGGCCAGTCCTTAGATATACGTTAATGCTTGAGATTATTGCTGTAAGTACTAGTACATATAAAAATAGTTATTGATCCATTTCTTGAAAGATTCCTCGACTATATTTGGTCTTTACCTTTTGTGTGTGCAATACAAACATTTTGATATTTGATCAAGTTATTCTCTCGGGGAATGCCAGGAACTCTATGATACCTCACATTATTGGACTAACCCTTCCTATTTTATACCAGTTTGTTAAAATGCAACCTAACCCGTCGTAAGACACGTTGAGTAAGTGTTGCAAGACTCGCAAAAACATTAGATCGCTTGAAGCCGTCAATGTATTATGGTAATGAAAATCAGCACACCGACCTTGCGCATAAGCGCATGTTAATCAATCTACTATCTCTAGTTCGAATGAATGTGCTCCTTCAAGTAGCTCGGAATGGAAAGAAAGTTTTTAATACGGGCCATACTGAAAGTTTCTGGATTCTGATATATGAGAGGACTTATATTTCTAAGTGGCCAATCCAGGAATTTTCAGTACTTATGCCCTAAGTAATAATGCGTAAGGTAGACGTCGTCGTGTCGACACTGTCCCAGTTTATGTCATCTTTAAGCTTAAGTTTTTGTCAATATTGGCAACAGAGGTGACAGCAGGATAAACTAATGATACCCTATTGGGCATTAACATGTCCGTGACGTTTACCTTACTGGTTTCCGTTCAAGTTTTTTGTTTGAAGCTCATTTAAGGGCCGTCACTTTTAACCATCTGTCAACGTCATCATAGTTGGTTAAAAGGTTGCTTTTATGAATAATTTGACAGTTATCTATGAGATCACAGCTGCCACCGCCATATTTAATGTTGATTGTGCGTGCGAAACTGGCCGTTAGTACCTAAGTTGCACCACCGTTGCACGACATCTGTCCCAAAGCTTTTCAGCGATTACCAATTCAAGTTCAGTGCGCCGCGCTCACGCTCTGTCATTGGCTATGCGCAAGCGCAGAGGTCGGCAAACTTTTAATAAGAAGAAGAGCCAACCGCAGTATTTCCATGGTCTATTGAGTGACTTCAAGAGCCCAATTGTACCTCCAAAGAGCCGCATTTGAATCGAGAGCCGCGGTTTGCCGACCCCTACGCTAGCGTGAGCAAGCTGCGTTACTGTTATTTCCGAATCGTTTTCTTCTCATATAATGGTCAAGATACGTTCAAATCGGTTGCATCCTTTAAAATTAACTAGTTATCTGACCCACCTAGGTTTACTTATCATTCATTTATAAATTCTGTTACAGCACATTAGTTACTTTAGCATAAACATTTAGTGGCCTGCCGATGCCGCCGCCTGCGCAAAATAACCAATCAATACTTTGACGTTTGCCGGCCTTATTGATCAATGATCACTCAATGCCGGTTTAGACGTTTTGCTAAACCGCCGATTAAACATACTAGGTCAAATGATTGATTAAAGTACCGTAATGTGCTTGAATAAAACCTTTAAAAATAAATGTGACTGTCTCGTAACGGCGATAAAGCCAATGTCTAAAAGAAGTAGTAGTCAAAAATATAACCGATTTATTTAGTCAATAACCGCCCTCGCCTGACAAAGAATAAAGGACTTTGGACCAGGATATCTGGAACCAAAGGACTTTAAAACGCTACCCATGAGCTCCATCACCCGGCACATGGAGATGGTGGGAAAAGCTCTTGAGTAGTTGACGGATCTTTCCTAGGACAATTGCACAAAAGATCCCTATGGGTCGAAGTGTATCCGCAAGGGCCCCCGAAAACGATAAGATAAGATAGCCAATAACTGATCCATAATATTCGTAAAAATCACTCCAATTAAAAACAAACTAGTTTATACTTATAGAGCCCATAGTGTTCAGGTACTACGAAGGCGCCTAAACTATACTAGGTATACATAGCCTGTGCCAGTGGCATTGTCACTCACACCCTAAAATAAATTAGGTATTATTCATCCACTTAATTTTCAACCCTGTTTCCTACACACTAAGGTGCATCGTCAAATCTCAGTTGTAATTTATGCGCGTGACATTAGGTGTGAATGATCTCGTTCATATTACCATAACTGCATGGTTGCTCACAATAATGATATTTTAATTAGCGGTTACAGCCTTTCAAGTGTGATAGAAGCATGCATGGAATGAGATATGTATTGCTATTTTAGCTTAATCAAAATGTTATGTATTTTTAAATGTTCATCTTGTTGAACATTTAAAAATACATAACATGTCGGGTTGAATTACTGAACTGAATTTGATAAAATTTGGTATCTAGAAAAAAATTGAGTACCTTTAGATACTTCATTTTAAAAACCACCCCACAGGGTAGAGACTCCCTACTAGGGATCGGGCAAAAATTAAGTCAAGACAGACAATCCGGGCAGGGCTTGTGCTGCGTAATTTAAAAGTAATAAAGATATATTATCTTAAAAATAATGACTTACTACTAATACTTGGGTGCAAATTAAAAATTGATGTCAACCAACAATAAGTTACCTTTTGCTTGAAAACAGCTCAATGGTGAGTCTGTGCGTAAAAGGTGCGTAAAGAGAAGAGTCGTGGAATGTAACGAAGCCCATACATTTCACGACTCTTCTTTCCACACAGACTCTATATAGTTACGTGTAAAAAAACATTAATTAGGCATTACACAACACTCTCTTAAAAAGGTGACATTTGCATGCTCTACATAAAATTCTGCCTACATGTCAATTAACACGACAATAACGCAAAATGTATGTCAATGTTAAGACAACTCATACAAATGTCAAATCGGAACTTAACGCATAAAATACGTAATTAATGTACAAGCCGATGTATTTGGAGCAAAGTAAAGGTCAGGAAAGATTCTGATTAAATAAATTGTCATAGTTTTGAGTGTTATTGATTCTGTTATGATACGGCCATGACAGGCTCGCCGTGTAATCAGCGTGAGCAATAAGGGGGGGCTACTGCAATGTTCTGCGGGTTCTGCCGCCAGAGTGCAGTACTAGTGCACAGTATACTAATCCATAGGTAACTTATACATACTAGGCCTTAAACAGTTTTTTGACAAGTTTTCACTATGACATTGATGCATCAAGGCGGTTTGTTTACAGGTGGCCTACCGCGAAACGTGAAATTCTAAATTTCATTCTGCCTCTCTATCGATCGAATTGGCAAGAGTGATAGAGGCAGAAACCAAACTTTCGACTATCGTGTTTCACGGTACGCCATGTGATTGAGCTAGTGACGCCCTCTACGCAGAGTTTTGCGTAATATTGCCAATATCGTATCAAAACAAAATCAAACTATTCACAAATTGTTAAATCATAATTGGCCTCCTGGTTTGAATTGAAAAACAAGTGCGATAATTTAAAAATATTCCAGTTCTGAGTCAGTAAAATGTTGGATAAGTGCCTACGCCTACTTTGATTACATTGAAATGTTGTGTTAAGGTTTGCAATTTGCATTATGTGTTTGACAAATATAAATCTTGTAACTAACAGGTACTTTGATAGATGAGTTATATTGGCGACAGGACAAATTAGAAACCTATTAGAATTGTAAATATGTCGGCAATATTTATTTAGAGTTCATTTTACAAGCGTTATATTAAATTCACTTTTAACTAGGTTAATAATGTTTTTCAATCTTGCATATTTTTCAATAACATTTTAAGTCAGATAGAACTATAAAATAAATCTCAATAAACGTATAATAGATAATTAGCGATTAGATTATTTGATATAGAATTAGGTAGATATATAGGTAGACCAGGTACTTTAATGAAAGATTAAACTAAGATGAAATCTGTATTTAATCTTTCATTAAAACAAGATAGCGACTACGATGTAGACTGATGTAATTTTAGTAGTGTTCTAGTAATTCATCGGTGCAAAACCTTTACTTAGAACATTAAAAGATTGTTCTCCTTACCTTGTACCAAAACCCAACAAGAAAGTGACTAATCACCCCATAAGTTTCATTCAAGACCGATACCAAAACTTGAAGCACATTTCACATCGACAACCTTACCACGTTTACTTAAGGTTTCTTTTCGCTTGTTTGCTGCACTCTTGCTACTGCACTGAGTGAATGAAATGAATGAATGACTGACTCGCATCAGTCTCCCGCTCGGCTGTCTTACTACTGTACTGTCTTCGAAAACCGAAAAGCTATTAATTTCATTGTGTTGTCACCCTTGGACTGGTTGCAAGACAAAGCGTAGGAAATGAACTCTTATTAGTCTTATTGTACCAATTTAAGGCTTTAGTTAATGAAGTAGAGTTGTTGTGTCATTATTTTCGCTGTAATTGGTTAGTGTTCCTCGTGGGAGTTACTACCCAAAGCGGTCATATAAATAAACATGTTGAAAATTAGAAGCTGATAACTGACCGAGGAAACTCGAGCAAAAAAATTAGATACCTAAGGGCTGATTTAGACGGTGCGAGAACTCACATGCGAGTTTTATTACATTGCGGTATTTGATTGGTCGACTGAATTGGTTGTAACCAATAGTCTTCAATGTAACTGAAATCGCATACGAGTTCGCGCGCCGTCTAAATCAGCCCTAATACTACATCATTTGTAGTATTATCTAAATGATAGGTCACTTGATAAGACGTGACACTTTCTTTAAAACTATATTAGAAGGCAAGATTGAAGCTAGGAGATGAAGAGGAAAACCACGAGCAAGCGATACACAGCAACTAAAAGCAAAAGCAAATGTCGTGTTTTACAGGGACCTAAAAAACCTGGCCGAGGACCGCGAAAACTGGCGCATACTCCACCGACAAGAGCCATGCTCTTAAATTTTTATGATGATGACATCATTTGTAACGTTTCACGGGTAAAGGTGCCTTATGGTGATTACTGATTAGTGCTTACGCTATTCTTAACGACGCTCCAATACTTAATATTCGGTGCTACGTACGCAACGTAAGCGCCCATAAGGCACCTATGCCCATTAAACGTCACTATCGTTTTTGTTAGGTAGGTATAATGTTTAGGTAGGTATAGCATTGAATTTAAACAACATTGCAAGCAATGCAACTTAAATACCATTAAAAGTGTAAGTACAATTTGGAAGTATGTATGTAGGTACTCTGTTTTTGCCATTTAAAAACCTATGCGCATCTGATCTGATAACCTTCAAATTTTTTCAACCGCAATACATCACCCATAAACTCCTTTTTTCCATTCCAACTTGAATATGGTCCTTGTTCTGTTCCGTCACATTTAAACATAAAAAGGGCGTATTCTAAACCAAGGACCACTTTAGTACATTCTAGTCATACATTTGCATAAACCACCATTGTTCCCAATTAATTTGTACGAAACTGGCATTGTTTCTCATTATTTAGATGAACTGTGTAATTATATTGTAGAATAACCTTTGTAAGATTAAGGAGGTAAGTAATTGTAGGAAGTACCTTTGTTTGAGACAATGATACATTTACTATGCTATAAATCTTTATAGTGTACATGTATGGTATGTATTTAATTAGACAAGGTCACAAAAGGTTAAAGTTTTAAGTGGTAAGAAATTACACTTTGTTAAAAATGAACGCCAAAGTCACACAACTACTTAATTGAGGGTTTTCCGGTACTCAAACTGTGTCGCTTAACTTCAAACTCGGGTAAATCCATTCGACCCTCTCAGCAAATATCTACTCTATTACCTTTTTTTAGTACCAAAATCGCATAATCTGACAGATGGATTTACCTGAGTTTGAAGTTAAGCGACTCAACTGTCATTGATACCTACTGCAACAGCACTACTACCACAGTATAAATAAGTACTCTATAGAATAAGTAATAACGGTATCTGAGAAAAACGCATTTCACTGATTTGCAAGGCCGAAGTGATCCCATAAGTGTTGCGTGAGCAAAGTTTTGTACGGAGCACTAGTAGTAGTAGCAGTAAACTCTTTATTGTACAAAAATACATATTAAAAATAACATAGAATTAGTAAGAAGCACAAAGGCGAACTTATCCCTTTGAGGGATCTCTTCCAGTTAACCTTTGAGTAGATGAGAGGAGAGAGTGAAAAGAAGGTGAGAAATGCTCTAATATTAGTAAGTACAATTTTAAAGCTTCAGTCGAGTGCAGTAAGTAGCTAGGTACAATACAAATTAAGTTTTGCATCGTGTCGTTAGCTGCTAAACAACTTGAATGATAGACATACCTTCGACAGGCAAAGCCACCAATAACCACTATTTCCCCTCTAAACTATTTATCATCAAGTGCGGAAACGCTAATGCTCCTAGAACCGCGAGAAAGTGGAAATAAAACGAGTTTGGTGAAAAACGCCCCTATAATAAAGCCCTTGGGAGTAAATAGTGTGATTGTACCTGCCGATTAAAGTGTAACGTAACGAATCACTAATTTCTTAGATGTTATCCGCATTTGGTTCCTTACCGGTGGCTTTAATATCATGTCCTGTTGCCTTATGGGTCTCTAGCGTCTGACTAAGTGCCAGTTGCATCATCCGCACTTGAAAGATTGTGGTTTACTATGAAACTTTCCTTACAATAAAATTTAGCGAACTCTTTTAACCATGACAAACAGTTTGGTGCAACCGACCCTAAACAAACCTTGAGTTATTAACGTATTGAGTTACTTATTACTCCATTCTCTTTGGTATATGCTAGCTCTGCACGTAATTTGATGTGACAGTATAAGAGTACCGTGATAATATTAATAAATAGTCATATTTCGTATTTTTATTGGATTTTGACGGTTAAGGTGACACCAGGCGCGGATCCACCGTTGTGGGCACGGTGGGCATGCCCACAACCCTAATTGGGTGCCCTATTGCTTCCCCGAGTAGAATTACGCCGATTTTTGTTTCGCAGACGCTTTGGCAGAGGAACATTTTTTGCAGAATTTCATTAGGTATAAGTACGCAGAGTAGTCAGTTGATCGATACGCAAATTTACTTTACGTAGAATGATCGTTCGGTGAAAGTCAAAATTGCCCGAGTAAATTAACAATTAGCCGAAACAGGGTACCTAGGTACTTAGTTAAATAGAACTCCTAGATGTCTTAAGTATTTAATATCAGCTGACAACTCAAATTATTAGTGATACAGAATAAACAGCATTTTTTTAAATTGTTAACTTATGGAGTCTTAAATTTAAACATTCAGAAATGTTTGTACAATTTCTTAAAATAATTCCAGCTTTTAAGGGATGTTGATTGACAAGCGCTCAGCAACTTACAAAAACATTAAAGGGTAAGCGAGCAAAAATCATAAATAATTGTGACTGGGTACGTTAAGTTTGTCCGATTTTTCCACACAGAGCGTGCCACAGTGCTTTTATCGTCAGTTAAAGCCGGCCGCACACAATAGCACTGCCTGAACAACATGAACCTAAGGTCAAAAAGATTTTTCAAAACAAAGTAATTCACACGGATGAATCTTTCAAACTCGTTCGAGATCTCGAAAATATTAATAAAGATCTTGACCGAGATTGCTAATTTCGAGATTTCATGTCAACGAGATTGAATCTCGAAAATTCGTGCGAGATCTCGCGAGATCTTGAAATTGCGAGATCGAGATTGCATTCCCTAAGCGCAGGTCTATATGGGTATGGAAAGGGCTCCATAGACCTTACAAAAAATCGCATGCCATTTTGGGTAAAATTCCGACTACTTAAGTGTAGGGGCAAGTGCTCTACATGTGGATATTTTCCAGATTTTGGCCTTATTTTGTTCATAAAAAAGTATTGACAATGTCATATACTTATTTATTTCTTTTGAGTAATTATTAAATAGTCTATAATTGCAGACTAGTTTTATCACGTTAGCTACTTAAATAGGAACCAGAGATATAAAATAAATGTTAAAACTGATTTTTGTCCATAGGTACGACTACTGTTTGTACCTAATGGATTGTATGATATTAGGCAGGGTTTGTACCTATGGACAATATTCTTGGTACAACTTTTCAGCAATTATTTTGGACTTGATATTGTCTTCAGGGTCTACAGACCTCGGAATCATCGTTTAGGTCGCAAAGCTTTAGACGAATAAAGCTTGATTTTTTGTTAGTCAGGGTGTCCATATTAGGTACACTTCTCTACATCCTTTTTATTAACCATACTATTTAGTTATCAATTAAACATCTGGCGAAATGCGAAAACTGTAGAAAACAACACTGAAACCTTGAACACTTGTATCATTTACCGAATTCACAAAAAAAAACATTTATATTACGAGGATAACAATTTAGTTAAAAAAACTTTTTTTCAGAGCCAAAAAAATCTTCGTACATTTATAAATATGGTGAATAACTAATTGTTAGTAATATAAGAAAATGCATTTTTTTTAGTTCACGATGGTAGTCTACCGTTAGTAGTTCTTTAAATACCGGCAGTTTCCACATGTAAAACCGTCCACAGTACTTATACTTATATGTAGTGTGATTGAGTGCCACTTGTCAAAAACTTTAAAAAAAGTTAGAAAACGTTACTCGACTGAAGGTTGCTTGATGAAAAGATTACTCTTACCAAATAAATTATTAATTTACACAGAAGCGATCTGAATGATATGTGAAGAGTCTACCAAAAGTTACATCTACGAATAATTGACTCTGCAAAACCATTTTCGGCGAAACGTTGTAAGCGAATCAACAATCTGCTAAAAATTGGTCGGGGAATCATTAGGGTAGGTACCCCAGCTGAATACAGAGCTCTAATTATTTGCAAGAATATAGATTATTTACTAACAGGGGCAGTTATTTCTAGCTTAATGCCAGCTTTTAATTTACAGCCGAAGGAGTTTTTTAACGTAGTTATCTATCTATGTGTGTATAGACTGAAATAAATGGCTTGCGATCCCTCTGCGAATTTACTGGTCGGGGAATCATGAGGTACCCTCGACTCGCACTTGGCCGATTTTGAAGTGGCTGTGACCACAACCTTTTTTGAGGGCTGGATCCGCGCCTGGGTGACACTCAACAAGCTGTGACCGCAAAATCCGTGCAAAGTTAGTTTGGTTCGACTCTACTATAGATTGACACAGGTGCCGTCGTTCAAAATTGTCGCTCAAATAGATTTTCAACTAGCCACCCGCCCCGGCTTCGCACGGGTTAACAAATTATACACCTAAACCTTCCTATAGAATCACTCTATTGATAAGTGTAAACCGCATGAAAATCCGTTCAGTAGTTTTTGAGTTTATCGCGAACATACAAACAGACAGACGCGGCGGGGGACTTTGTTTTATAAGGTGTAGTGATGAACAGTCAGCTATTTATCTGACAATATAAAAAAGCCGCAGACTGACTATACTTAGGTATGTATTCTCACCCTCTTTTTCATAAACACACCAAGGCTAATAATCATTTGTCCTTATCTGTTATTTTGACTTATGTATTTGTAAGAAAGGGATAAAACATAATTTAACTAAATTAGGCCCGTAAAGTTTTATGAATAAGGGGGTATGACTACAGCATGCGCATTTTACACTTGCAATATTTACGACTACGATTATACTTAGCCACAAATCGCACACTTATGCTTACCAGTAATTTATGTAATCAGCGACTATATGTCTCTAGCACTAGCATAAATAAGTTAAGTCTATAGATGCAAAGACAACCTTATCGTAAATACATAAGGTCACTTTTCGCACTGAATCGCAGGATGCAATTAGGTTCTTTATACGGAGAACAGCACATGAGCGAACGCATGTGTTTAAATGGATCACTCAGCACTTGAGATTCAGATTAGCTCTGGGTGCGGCTACCTGTTTCATATGTAACTTAATAGTATGATTTAGTTTCCAATGCCATTTCGTTAGATTGCCATGTTAACACTTGTTATTAAATGAGACCAGATTACAAAGACAAGAAAGAGGACTACTTTTGACCTTAGGGTTAGAAAAATTATTCAACATACATATTGTTTAGGTTAGTATTAATACTTAGATTGAGGATAAAGTACGTTAACTTATATCTGATAATGAGATTCATAAAAACTACTCTATGTCCTTCCTTCATCCCCCGAGGCTTAAACCATCTCCATACCAGATTTCGTCTAAATCAGCTCAGCGGTTTAAGGCGTGAAAAATCAACAGACAGACAGACAAACAGAGAGACGGACAAAGAGACAGCTAAAGTTACTTTCCCATTTATAATATTATTCATATGTCTTTCATTTATCTTTATTGCGTCCATGTTAATTTTTACATAGGATGGTATTAAAACATTATAAAGTCGGTACATGGTACCCTGTCAGGGCATGGCAATAATCTTAATACTAATTAATGGTGACTATTTACAAATAATACTAGTAATAATATTAGTAGGGGTAGGGTATAGTATGTCACCTCTACTTAACCTCTGACCTCTTTAACGTAAATGTACTTAAAGAAATTATCTCTTAAAATCTTCTTAAACAGACCCAGGATATGCTCATAAGATCGCGAGCAGTTTTATTTCAAATCACTATATACTTAATCTTACTACACTCGAAACCGAAGTATTCGCGATGGTTCATTAATACATATATACAGATTTAAGGGTCTGACCACTTAGTAACGCTATACTACCTGTCTTTAATTTTTTATCATTCATTCATCTGCTCTCTAATACAATATCTCAATTGCGTCATAATCTTCCAATTAACTTGATTGTATAATAACCAATTTCATACATAAGAAAGATCCATTGCAAACTCGTTCAGTTGAAACTTGCGAAGGACACGAAAGCCGCCTCGGTCAAGGACGGCGGCATAATCAACGAAATCAGATCCAGGTCTGGTCTGAAAATGACGTGACGTAATCTATAATCTCGGTGTAAGGTTGACATAACCGGTTCAGAGGCGAGAAGACGGATACAGCTCAAGTATTGCAAGTACTTGGACAGTATTTTAACTTTGTGTAACCGCAGACTACCAAGCAGCATTATGTGACCCTAAGTTCTACGTTACCGAAGACAAACTATACGGAACCATTTTCTCAATTTAAACTCAAAATGGCATTCATCTTAACAACAACCTTACTTTATAATATCATCAATATCAACTCCTCTATCAGTTACTACTAGTACCTATGTGCCGATTTTGGTATAGCTATTTCCGGGTCCCTTTGTTTGACATAATTATTGAAAGTCATAATGTAATGATTGTCAGATTATCATTAGTCATAATTCTAAAAACGTTAACTTTTCAAAAGCGGTATCATGGTCGCATTTTTATCACCTGTCATGCCATACGTCACTTTCAAACTTACATATTTGTTAGAACGTGACAGGCATGGTGACAAATGATAAAGAGCCGACCATCTTAGCCCTACAGGATTTTCGTAAGGTTATCCTATAGATAGGATAGGTTAGGTTTGTTTTATGGCAATACTGAAAAAATATGCGTTTCTGAGAAAAACCAAATTATGACTAACGAAAATGCGGACAAAAAATATATTATGACTTAAAACTTTATGGGAAACAATAGAGACCCAGCTACTTCACTTGATATGTCAGTATTTATCAGTTTCCTATATGTATGTCCCACACGCTTAACAGCCATTGATAAACTGTTCGTAGGTACCGTAAAATGGGTTGAGTTGGGTCAAAGCTGAAATTCAAACCTCGATAACATTTTATTTTTACATATGAAAACTGAATGGTGTATGTAATAAGTGTTCCGGACGTTTGTATTTTAGTTTTTATTTTATTTTGGGTAGTTCCATTTCATAACTTTGACGATAAAGAGGAAAACCTACCTCACCCCGTAGTGCCTCGTATTTGGGGTGAGAGGGGTTTTCATACAAAGGAGATTTTGGAAATTGTTGGATCGATTTTTTTTATTATGCGTATTACTATAGCTCCATTTTAAATTGGAATACATTATTTTTGTAGCAGTAGCCTTAAAATCCCTTCTCATCCCTTCTCAAACCTTCTCTCCCCATTCATATTTAACCCACCTCTCCCCGCGAAACCTACTCACCCCGTTTTACGGTATTTCGATTAACAAAACAACAATTGAAAACAAAACAATTGAAAAGTTTTCCGATGCTATAGATGGTCAAGCAAATCTTGTCAGCGATATTCAAATTTTCTATGGGACGATATCCTTTCGCGCCTACATTTTTCAAATTTGCCGCCTTTTTCTACTGACAAGATCTGCTTGACCCAGTATAGTTACGGCCCGGCTGTTAAATACGGTGTGGGGTACTGGTCGTGTTATTTTAACTGTGTGAGGGATAAGTATGTAGAGGCACGTACGTACACGCGCCGTGTGTTACATTTTAAACTTACTTACGCCATGTCGATGCTGGAGGAAACCTAGGGCGTGAGAAGTTGGCGCAAGACTAGTTTATGGATAAACTGGTCTGAGCATCCGATTACTAAAGTAAAACGGTTAATTACGTATGATGTTAAGGGGCCCACTGATTAACAGTCCGCCGGACGGTCGGCTTGTCAGTTAGAACAAAATTTTGACAGTTCCGAACAACTGACAGGCCGATACCGTCCGGCGGACTGTTAATCAGTGGGCCCCTTAAGAATTGGAAACTATAGTCAAATCGAAATTCATACATGCAACCAATGCTTAAATCTTTCCCGGATCACACAAAGACTACACACTCAGAAACAACGCTTATACCGATAGCGCCGAGTTTCTGGGAACAAAACACTTTACAGGGTGGAGGGGTTTAGTCCGTAGGCGGCTGGGAGAAAAATCTTCAACGCAGCCGAGTCGGGCATGCTGCCGGATATCGGGCCGGCAGTATCCAATGAGGATTACCTCCACCTCTGACAAAAAAAAAACCAATATGTCTTATTATTGATTATAATCTCGGACCCATTTACGTATAAACTTAAGTTTTATATTAAAAAAAAAACTTAATAATGGTTACTTTCAAGTTTTTCTTTGTATAAATAAATTAAAAAAAATTCTCAATAGAGAATACAAATCTTGGCGGCAAACTAATATAAATCCCACCCTGATCGTCGACCCTCTTTAAACCTGTTCACTATAGGTACAATTAAGAAAGATAAAGACAATATTGAAATAAGCTAATTTACACGAATTCCTCTCGGATTGCCCTCAAACTTTGACTACAGATGGACTACAGTTCTTTCATCTTTTTTCCAGGACCTCCGCTCAGCACTCAAGTCCAAACATGTCCAAGGTCTGGAGATCCACGAAGCCCACCGCTCTCTCAACAAGACCACCGTCCTGGAAACCGTGGAAGCCGCCAGGAAAGCCCTCAACGGTGCCGGCGGCGGCCCCCTATTCCTCGCCCTTCCTTCGCACCCTGAACTCCTCGCGAAGTACTATGACTTGAGGACACTAGTGAAGAAAGTGGATCTGATGATGGTGCAGACGCATGATCTGGGGGCGATGAAGAAGATGACGTATCATCCTAGCAGACTGAGTGGGTTGTGGGACATGATGAACACGGTAAGTGTCTTCACAATCTTCGCCATCCTCGCCATAGGTGTTCCTACTGTGTACCATCAAATGGGTTAACAAGGGACAGAGCGGTGATGTTGAGACTTTAACTTTGGGTATGGCTAGTTACAAGACTAGCCCTAATTGTAAATTGTAGGTAAAGTGCTGTCGCAATAGTATAACTTGGGAGTATTTCACGTGTCGAATGTTAGCTGCCTGTCCCAACCTCTGTTTAACCGTACCTATATAAATTACTGTAGGTATATGTATTTTTGTTACGCATTCTTCAGTGATGTCCTCTGGCACCCGGAAACAAACTGGACACAGAAATAATCTGTGTCCAAGACTGTCAGTAGTGTCCGTCATTTGTTTTTGTACTTGTTAGTCGTTAATTACCACTTTTTGTGCCTAACGACTATATTTGCAAATGTCAGTTGATCATTGTAATTACGGACGTAATAATTGGACACTGTGAATATGAATCACAAATAATTTATTATTTCTTGACGTTAGTGTTTTGTATTTTAAAAATGTTTTTAATATTTAATGTTTGAGGAGATTGATGACGGGCTTTGTGATACATATAGCTATAGGTTCTCTAGAGCTTCTTCAACGAAAACTACAATAAAATAAGAGGAATAATATTGACCAAATTATTATTCAATCAAGGCGTTTGTACATACAGTTTCCAAACATGTATTTAGCTAAAAGAATAAAATATGAATTCATATTCCAGATACAAACTTTCGTATTTAAACAAAATTGATAGGCGGTAACGGTAAGGCGGTGAGGCGGATATATGTGTAGGGTCAGTTGTGGTACATTGAAACAATCGGACACAGTGTAACTTTGCGATATCTCGGAAACTAGGTGCTACCAGCTAGTGCCGTCTATCAAGCAAGGGCAGGCTCAGGGACCCCCAGCACCTCCCCAAAACACGAGCGCGCCTCGGAGTAGGAGCACGTTGCTACGAGCATTATTGTGAATTCGTGCAAGAAAAGTATTTTTTTTTTCATTTATGTTTCGCAATTATTTACCAAGATATAGACTAGAGTTTGGCGTTTTTTAAGTTTTTGTTATGTTCTATGTGTATTAAAGTTTATTTGGAGCTAAATATTTTTAAATTTGTTCACTTTTTGGTGCAGTTGTTATTAAGGTAAACGCAGCGATCAACGCCCCACCAAAAATCTGCAGGTATTGCCGACCTATTGAACTGATTAGATATGTTTTCGTTGCCTGAACTATTTCAGAGGTAGGTAGGTAAACTTCCACAAGCGTTTGTTCCTTGAGTATCGGGTACTTTTACGTTAGTTTGAGTGGTAGTCCGAAAAAAAGATAAAACACGCCAATCAAGCCGCGGCAGGCATGTACGCAAGTCTTGTCATACTGGCGCTTGTACCTTCAAGTAAGTACGTGGCTTTTCTGTTTAAGACATTTGTTTTATCAATTGACTCCTGTACTTTACCTTTTATTACTAAATGTGTTCTTTATATTGTAAATTCTTGATTTTGTATAACAATTTATTTAAAAAAAGGCATTTACAACCATAAAACATTAAATTTTAATTGGACGGTAATAGCTTCATTACTTTTAGTTGTAGCAACTATCAACGACCCGTAAGTCGGTAGGTAATGACCATAACATAAGGTTTAGTTTTTCTTCCTTTTATAATTATAATATCACAACAAAACAATTATTTTAATGGACCAGTTTAAATCTAAATAATTATTCTTTTTAAAAATCTATTACCGACATACACGTTATAATCTAGTTTTCTTCTTTCAACGTTGTAAAGTTACGCAAAGTTATGATATTTTTGGAGGACCGATGCTGTGTAGTAACAAGATTCATTAATAACTTTTTATTACTTAAAACTGCGTGTTAGTGATTATATTTTTTAAGTCACATAATCACAAAGTGTTTTGTAGTCACAAGGTCAATTAAATTAAAAATATATAATTTTTTTGAGGACTTTAGTTTTTAGATTCGGAGAGGAAGTTTATAAATTATAAGAGGTGAACCCAATTATAAATAGTAAAGTAAGTCTGAAAATTCATTTTTTGAGATTATAATAAATTCATGTTGATTATTTCTTAAAAGTAAAATTATTTAGCAAAGAAGTGGTACTATTTTAATTTTTTTTTAATAAAAAATAGAATAATATATAGAATCAAATATGTATTTGCATTTTTATTTTGTTTCACCACACCATCACCAGCCTAGGTATATGCGTCTCACTGCTGGGCACATACCTTTTCTTACGAGTATACACGATCGGAATTAGCAGCTTAAAATCGTTAATAACTTCACAGCCATTTTTATGGGTCGG
Organism: Cydia splendana; assembly: GCF_910591565.1. Classification (NCBI taxonomy): domain Eukaryota; kingdom Metazoa; phylum Arthropoda; class Insecta; order Lepidoptera; family Tortricidae; genus Cydia; species Cydia splendana. The sequence continues at coordinate 20,101,543 of NC_085965.1, read as the reverse complement.
TAATAGTAACAATCGACTCAGTAACTTTATAAATTATTTTTTACATCTTAATCCTTTATTATGTATAGGCAAATTAGTAAAATTACCTTTTACAAACATGATATTAGCATATAAAAATGGAATAGTGAATTTGAGGGCAACCTGTATACTTAAAAAGTATGGCCGAATTTAAAACTGCCTTAAGGGGGGCGTTAATACCTTCATTTACCTTAATTGATTCAAAAAACACCCCCTAGTCTCACAATGAAACATTTTGATGTAGTATACAATGAAACATGATGTTCACTGAACACCGCTACCAGCACACAATGAAACAAACTCATTCTTTTTTTTTATAATTAAAGACTATGTGCAAAATTTGCGAAACTAAAATACCATGAAAATTGGTAATAATTTGTCTATCATACGACAAAATATAAGATACTTAACTTTAGGAATGGCTGAGATAGGATGGTTTATATATTGAATGTTTCATTGATGGCAAGGTTAAGGACACATGTCTCACATTGAAACAGTCGTTTGTAAACACTGTTGCAAGAAAGTGTATGGAATCAAGCATGGAGATGCTCAAAACCCTCCCGCGTCTACCTAGTTGGCAATCATGCTCCGTGGACATAAAAGGCGCCTTTTTCGCAGCATGCCGTACGTGCCGACCAGATTTTCAATTCACAATGAAACTCAGGTGTGTGTACAATGAAACAAGTCTTTCGCTTTTAGATATTTCAGCAATCTTATAATGATTCCATATCTCGGAAACCTTTTAAATAACTAATTTTAGCCTACCACTATTTTCTCCTTTCCTTTCTCATTAATTGAGTGAAAGCATATATGTATTAATGTCATTTATTTATTACACCGTTTCAATGTTTATTAACGATGTTTCATGGTAGACTATAATTATTACATTTGTTTCACTGTAAAAATCAGAGTGTTTCATTGAAAACATGCACAAGTACACAATGAAACAAAACTCATTTAAAAAAAAAGGCTTATAACACAGGAGCTGTTACAGATAAGTAGAAACCAAGAATGCCATATGATAGCCAACGGAATTGTTTATCTTCATACGAAATGTCACACTCATAACTTTAAAAACACCAGAGATAGAAAGGCTTGAACTTTTAGTGTTTCATTGATCAACAAGTTACCCTATGGGGTGCATTACATTTGTTATAATTACTTTTCATATATTATAGTTTGTTATATCGTTATTTTGAATAACGTAATAAATGGCATACTACCGTAATATCTAATGAACGGTAAACATAATGTTATTATTGGTATAACGGTCATAAGGTATATTATGGCAATGTGTATTATACAATACACATTGCCATAATTATTATATACTCTAAAGCATATTATTTAAACAAGTGACATCACATAATTATTTGTGTGGCATAATAGTTGCATGACATAAATGGGTTAGGTTAGGTTGGAACTGCGACTCCGCACAAACAAATAATTACCTAGCAAAAGGAGGGTTAGGTTAGGTTAGAACTTTGACCCTCCTTAGAATAAAATGCCTAGCAAAAAAGTGGTTTAGGTTAGGTTTGAACTGCGGGCCCCGCAGAATCGAAAACCGTGAAAAAATTGGTTAGGTTAGGTTAGAACTGCGACCTCCCTAGAATAAAATAGCTAGTAAAAGAAGAAGTAGGCCTGCGTACTAGTTATAAAAAATATGTAAAACTTTACGTTATTATCTTATTATTAAATAAAATATGACAATAAATGTTATACAATATATGTATTTATACTTGATAAAATTATATGAAATATTAGGTACGTTATACAAAAATATAATATAACAGATGTCATTATAAAATATGTCTATATACTATTTAAAAATTATATTACAATAGGCATTATAGCAATGAATGTTTAGATGAAATCACAATATAACAAAGGAAACGTATAATAAAAATTACATTATAACATAAAATAATATATAAAATGGCGTATGATATATTTTTTATAATTATATTAAGCATTACACATTACACACCCATGTGTATGATAAAAATATATAGATTTCTGAAAGGTACATTTCCTAAAATTTCTACATCAAGATTTTAGGATATTAAAAAATCTAAAAAGTATGTATCCTAATTTAGTTAAATAAAAAAATGAATCCCAAAAAGCACTAAATCGGGAGTCATGGAGAACCAGGGGAGAAGCCTTTGCCCAGCAGTGGGAGTCCTGTGGGACACACAAATAGGCTAAGAAAAAAAATTAAATGAATGTAGGTACTAACAAAAAGCTAGCTTTTACGAGATTCGTTTAACGCCATTGCCATACAATGCACTTGTCACATCTGTGACCTAAAATCAATCTGCCAATTAAAACGAAATGCGACCGACCTTATGGTTAAAGTAAAAGTAAGTCGGCTGTGACTCAACGTAACATATAGTTCAAGTTTAAACGGTGACAATTCATACAGAACAAGAGTATATACTGTATTGTTTTTAGGGTTTTTCTGTGTAATCATTAGGGTCACTGCGTCAGTTTACCGTCCAGTGCCTGTTTCCGTCCACTGGGCGAAGTTGCTACAGAATTGCGTATAATTTGTTCATTATCGTGGAAATGATTATTTTTAATTAATTATGAAAGATATATAGAACATAGTTAATTCTTTCTTAGAATTCCAAGTCCAGTCCAGTCCATTCGCCAAGTTTACTGTGATGTGTGATGTGTGGTGGTGGTATATGTGGTGTGGTGGTGGTGGTGTGTGTGGTGGGTTCAAACCTCGATTGTGATGTATAGAACAGAAAAAACCGTTCTCGAAAAAATGCAAAAAGATGACTAAAAATTCAGTCAGCATCCTTATCCGTTATCAATTCAGAGATCGAACAAATTTGCGTCATTACTCGCAATAATGTGGACATGACTCCAAAATTGATTAAATAATTAATCATTTAATTAATTTCTTACCTGAGGCTTAATTTTGATTCCTAATCAATAAATAACACAAAGATTTCTTATAATGTAAATTTATTAAAGAAAATAATCAGTACGTTTTCCAAATTTTCTGTAGGTACTCATTTTTTTATATCAAAAATATATTTAAGTCCTATTTATTGACTATAGGGAACAAAATTAAATCTCAGGAAAAAAAAATTAAAATAATTAAATGATTAATTATTTAATCAAATTTGGAGTCATGTCCACATTATTGCGAGCAATGACGCCAATCTGTCCGATCTCTGGTTATCATACACAGACAATAGGTTAAGTCACTAAGACGAAATTTGAAATTGAAACTTTTAGGGTAGGTAACCTAACTCCTTTAAAATTATTAGGCCCCCTTAATGTATACCAATGACAATGTATGAATATTACCGAATAAATGATAATGATATGATATGATAAGTACCTGTCTTATATATACCATTTGAAATAACAATCAGTAGGTATTTTGGCCTCAAAATTAGCCATATCGCCAGCTGTCGTTAAAAAGTCGAATAACGCTCTTTCTTATCTTAGGGTCCGGTATATCCGAATTGAGAATGGACCACTTTTTGCTGTAACCACCAGTTACCACCACCAGTTTTGACATTGACAGATTAACTCGCGTGTACGTAAATTACTTTCTATACATCTCGCTTGCACTAATATGCGAGTACGAGCGAGATGCATAGAAAGTAAGTTACTTAAACATGAGTGAATATGTCAATGTTAAAACTGGTGGTAGTGCTTAAGGCGAGTAAATAACGACGACATTTAAGGCAGGCGATTTCCTTTACACATAAAAAACGTATCCACATAACGTGTGGTTTTCCGTTCGTTTCTCAATGAATTTAATTACACATTTCGTAGAATTCACATTTACCTCATGACCACACATGCTTTTTAATGAAATATATTTATTAATGTTTTGTTTAATTTAATACAAACTTAAATACAAAGTCGTTACAATGTTTCGAATTCTTTTAGGTAGCTCTAGGGTTATTTAAAAAAATGCTTTATTCAAATGAACATATGTTCAGTACAACCATGCTATCCAAATATCCTACTACAGTCTAGGTTTCTATAAACTAAGTACAGATTAAGCTATAAAAGTGTGCCTCAAATACTTGCAGGTACCGTAATAATAATGATCCAAATGAAATAATTACCGTTTTTAATATGCTAGTATGTTTATTTAAACGGCAGTAATAATAATCAATCTAAACCGCACATACACAGTTAATATCGCTCAGTCTCACGACATCTATCTAATAGACTGGCGAAGGTAAACTAGTCCCTGTAGAAAAAGACAGCTGTTCACATTAACCCTTAAGTCTAACACGTTAGTGTTTATTTTACTTTAAAAGAAACGTGAGCCGTTTAATAATTTGGCTCAAGTAGGTCACATATTGGCAGGTGCATCAAGAAAAGATAAACATTAGTTAGCTAGACTGTTAATCTAGTGATGTTAGGTCGTGACCTCATGATTCAACTTTAATGGGTAGCTAACTACATAGAATTCGCCGTAGATGGTCGGGATTTGATGTATTTTTTACCCTTGACTGTCTGAGCGTATGCGGCATAGTTTATCCTTTTAGAATGAAAGCTATGTTGAAAGGCATGTGTGTAGGACCTAACTATGTTGAGTGAGTTATTGCTATCAAAGTTAAACTAGTGATTTCTAGCAAACAACTTTGTTGGTTTATATAGTTTCCTGTTAAATATTAACAACTAATAAAGATATAATATATAAAGTTACCTATATTTTTATGTGCTTGTGCTGTATTAAATTATACCTAATCATGATAATAAGCTAAAAGTTGTACGCGTTTCAAGCAATGATTGTTTGGCATAAATACATCGTTGCTATAATTATTGCAGCAGGCGTTTACATAAAAGAAGTCAAGAACTGCTTATTAAGTAGTATTGTAAACAAATTGTTACTTGATCTACCGTATATATCTACCTACATAAAGCGTGACATCTAAACTTTAACGTACACGATTAATAGAGTTCATTTGACACAGAAAATTAACCCCAACAACAGACTGGGTGTTAAAATAAACAGTTTTCCAGATATCCTCTTTTCTGTTTCCTAATTTCTGGAACTTCATTTCTATGTATTACTTATGGTGTCCAAAACCAGTTCCGATAATTTTGGTCTATACTATTTTTCAACTTTCGGGAACATTGGTTACGACGACGACAAGTTAGATGCTAAATACGTATATACCAAGCATTATTTTCTTACAAAAAGAGTCACTAAATAACTTCATCCAATCTTCCAGGACTCCGTAGTGGACTTAGTCGTCGGTCTCGGCGTCCCAGCCTCCAAGATCGTGATCAGCCTCCCCGCGACCGCCCGTCAGTTCACCCTGGCGAACGAGACCCTCAGTACTCCCGGCAGCCCTGCTGTGGACGATCAGCCTAAGGAGATAGATCAGGCTGAGCTCTGCAGGCTGCTGCAGAAGGGACGGTGGACTCTAGAAAGGGACCAGGATCTCTCGGCGCCTTATGCTTTCAAGTGAGTAGTGTTTGAGCGATTGCTCTAATGTTTCACATAGGAGGTTTAATTTGGTTACTTCGCTTTAAAATTTCGTGTTGTTTGTGTTTCATGTCATGAGAATTTTAAAATTGGTTCGGATATGTATATACATTACAATAATACTTAATATGAGAACTAGCCGCTTTTATTATAATGAATAGGTACTTACTGAGTTTAAATGTAGGCTACTTTGTGTTATTTATTTTAGATATTGTCTCAAATTGTCCAAAACTTCTGGTTTTCTTCTTATTTTCAAGGGGTCGTACCACAAATGAAATAAATAATTAATTTATAGCAAACTCTTTAAATACCACTCTCAACTCAACTTTCCAGGAACACAACCTGGATGTCCTTCGAAGACTCCTCATCCGTGGACGTCAAGGGCAAGTACGCTCGCGTCCGTGGGCTGGCTGGCCTGGCCCTTCACAAAGCTGACAAAGACGTTGAGACTCCATGTGGTCCCACGCTGAAGGCTTCCCTTGCTAAGGTGCTGAACCAGCAGAGCAGAGCGCCCCGGGCCGCTGTTCTAAGGTAAACTAAAGTTTAAGGTACATTTCAGTGCACTTGTGTATTGAGAGATTAAACTATTTTGTACTAAAGTTTACGATTATATTTACAGCTCAATTATTAAAGTCCATGGCATGCCCGTACCTTTGACTAAGCATTCAGCAAGCAAACAGCAGTCGTCTATATTGTTCGATTACAAATTATATGGTTATAATGCATTATTAATATTCAGAGTTCCCTACTCCAAGATTACCTACAGAACTGATGGTTATGTTTCCGTTGTCTGTCTTTAAAATTGTCTTGTTGCTTGATTAAAGTCTGAAGTGATTAAAGATTAAAGAAATAAAGTGTTTTACTCGCAGTTATAAAGTAAAACCGTTATTCGTGGTTCCAGGTCACTGGAGCACGAGATCCTCTCCGCCCCTGCGCACGCGCGGGCTCTCGACGCACTGCAAGTCTCTCCCTACAGAATCACACAAATTGTCGACTCTGATGGCGTCATCCACTCGATCCGTGAGGTAACTGTTTTTTCGCAAGGCTTACAACTTGGCAAAAAAGAGTAGAAATTAAAAAGCGGCAACACTGTAGTGTCGTCCCTTTTAAACCAATTTATATAAGAAAACGGGACGACACTACAGTGTTGCCACTTTTTAATTTCTCCTCTTTTTTGCCAAGCTGTAAGATATGATATTCAAAAGTCGTCGACTTTGATATGTTATGTATACATTTTGTGAGTGATGACTTGATGAGCAAACCCATCACAGCTTATAGTGGAAATAGTCGGTAGGCACACAGAGTTGCATCGCTATTCGTAGGTACACCTGTAACGACACAGTCTTCTGACGACACATGGTTTACTCAGGGTCTGATCCTCTCTTTATTTTAATTCTCCCTGACTATGCGTCACGTATAACTACGGGAACGGAAATGTATTGTAATTTATTAAAGAACTTATTAAATAATTTAACCTTTCAAAGAGACTCAGGGACGCAACTGGGGACCCAAGAGCTGGCAGTTACCTCGCTCAACGCTTCCGTCTGGCAGTTCAGCGGGGTAACGCAGCCTGCCTCTTGGGGACCTTGCCGCAGTGGCCTTTTTTAGATTTCGTTTCTAATTTAGTTTTATTTTAGAATAGTTTGTATTTAGTTCAATTATAATTTTAAGTTGTTTTATTAAATTATTTTTTGGCATGTTTTTGTACCATCTACGTCTATGAATAAATATTTATTAATTAAAAAATTCTAATTTGTTTCCAGGACACCCGTACGGAGTTCTCCTGCTCCCGTCAGGGCTACTTCGTGCACCCGCGCTCCTGCGCGCGCTTTTACCGCTGCGTCAAGTTCGACCAGCTCTCGCCCGACTACACGGTATAACTCTTCGTTCCTCCCACCACCTTTTCCCTGGCGTTATCCCGACTTTTTGCGCGGCTTTTTGTCTCTGGCACTATAGTTTTGACGTGCGAATGAACGACTTTCGGGTTCGCCCGATTTACTGCTGTTTATTTTAAAATTTTACTGTAAACTGTTTTAGTTAGGTATTTAGTGACTCCGGTTCAATGTCGAATTTGATGGATTAAGTCAGTAAGGAATGGTTTAATAGGTTAGTTAAACGATCAATTTTTTATGGCAATGTTTTGTTAACAAGTGCTAGAGTCTTATGCGCATGACGTAAGAAATTTTGAAGATTGGATTGCCAATTGCTTGAACTAGTTTTATACCGTTTTTCCAGGTATTCGAGTTCGACTGCCCCGCCGGCTTGGCTTTCGACGCGCGTTACGAGGTGTGCGTGTGGCCCGGCAGCCTGCCGCACTCGCAGGCATGCCCTGGATCCTCTGAGATCGCCCCCGTACCCCGCACGAGGTTCATCTGCCCCGAACATGAAGGTAACATCATCTTGACCAGACTTCCAGACAATGTGTAGACACTGCAATAACTATCACTTCTGGTACCTACCAGATTCACTCTAAATTCCTCCAAACCAAGCTTCTGGACCCTTCAGACCTCTAGTTGTAGGTATTTTGAAAAGACACAAGAATATTTTCATTTACACGGATTTATAATATTTACAAAGAGTTTCACAACAATCTCCACAGAATAAACTCCGAGTCACTGAGAATTTTCGTTCAGATGATGAATACTACAAACCATCAATATTGTTACATTGTGCTCAACTGCTCACTGTTGCCAATTTCGGTTCCAGGTTACTACGCCGACCCCGAGAACTGCCGCTGGTTCTTCGCCTGCCTGGACCACGGGAAGGCGCCGCTGTCCGCCTACGAGTTCCGCTGCCCCTTCGGTCTCGGCTTCGACGCTGAGAAGCTCAAGTGCGACTGGCCCTGGCTGGTGCCGGCTTGTGGAAACATCGCCAGATACGAGGCCGAGGCCTTCGGGTACTCTGGAGCAGTTCTTACTGGTGAGCTTGAAATATATTTTGAAAACAAACGAATCGTAGATCAAATAAACGGATATTCCATCCATTTCTTGTACAGTGTAAAAAAAACGCGAAGTGAAGAGTTAATCTCATCCACAAGCAACGTCATGAATACTTTAGGGTTTAATTACTAGATTCATTTAGAGCATTCACTTTGGTCAGGTCAACCTAGGTGAAACTTTCTTCCACTATATTTTAAAAGCAAAATAATATTTTAATTTCCAGGAGCCGCTGGCTTCCATGGTCAGACCGCCGACGCCGTGAACGTGGCCGCCCACAACAGCCTGATCTCCGGCGCCGCCCTCGACAACCTCGTCGGCATCCAGGGTGGCTTCCTCTCCCAACAGGACGCGCTCGACGCCAACTTCATCGCGTCTCAGGAGTTCAACGGAGCCTCTGGATCCAACGAGCTCGCTTACCAAGTCAACGGAGCCGCGCATGGCAACGGACTCGTCCAGGCGACCAAATATAGTGATGAGGGGAAGTACACTAGTGGCTCGCTGATCTTGGATGATTATAGACTGCCGACTCAATCTGAGGCTCAGAAGATCCATGGTCATCAGGTTAATATCCTCGCAGGAACGGGTGCTGCCGGTTTTTCTTCTGGACAATCTAGTGGCTACTCTTCGTTCTCTTCGGGACAAAACTCTCAATATCAATCAAACGATTATTCCGACAATTCTGGGGCGTACGTGCATGACCCTTCGGGTGACTACGCTGAGCCCTACAAGCATGTAGGTTCTCCAGATGTCCCATACGTCCATGATGATTCTGCTTACAAACAGTCCAGCGACTACTACGATTACGGAAGGTATTCGGCATCTTCTGGAGCTGATAGCAGCGGCCAATATGTACATAACTCTGGGTCTTATGCTGATGATTCATCAAACTACAGAGGATCTTATAACTCAGGTTCCTACAGCGACTCGGGAAAATACCAAGCTGGTATTTACAAGGAATCATCACTTAGCGCTAACGGATATAAAAGTGACGGTGGATCATACAGCGCGGATTATTCCGGTTCGTACACACATGACGACTCTGGTAAATACGTGGCTGGTGTATATAGGGCTGACGGCCATATTGGAGGTTATAATGGAGCAGTATCAACTGGCAATGTTCTGAATAGTCAAGTGTACCATGGAAGCTACAGTACCGCTAACAGTGGAAACTATATCAGCGACTCTAAGGCCTATACTGGTGGATCACACACTTTGGCAGCTGGATCCGTTAATGTCGGTCTGGTTGGCAAGACTACTTTGGTTGATTCTGGATATACTGACCAGTTCAACTATGACGCCTCTAAAGCATCTACCAGTGGCTCCCAATCGTTTGGTCATAATATTATCCACGACAACCAACATTCGGGACACGTCTCATATGTTTCCCAACCGGCAGTTTCTATTAATCACGTAGGAACAGGTTCGCACAACTTGGATGGTTACAGCTACGTCACTACTCCTACTTCATCTGGAATACCCACCACTGCTACTCCGTTCGCTATTACCACAGCGATACCGACAGTAGCATACAAAACTACCTTCGTACCTGAAGCACCTAAGACCAGCGTTAAGCAAATCTTCGGCATCACCCATCCTGCCGTTACGTATGTTCAACCGACAGTGGTACCTGTAAAACAATACGTTAGCAGCACACCTAAAGTGGTTATCACCGACTACAATCAGGCAGCTGATTATCATCAATATGAGAACAAGGACTATTCTGGCTACCAAGCCGGTAACGCCGCATCAGTGAATGGTGAATCTTTTGGTTACGACTACTCAAAACCAGCCATAAAATTTGAAGACGGGATAACCTACTCTACCCCCGCACCGATATCTGTGTCCACATACAAACCTCAAGGCTTTAGCCACAGTCAGCAAACTCTACATAAGGTAGAATCGGTGGGTTATGATTACTCTAATGCCTCGCCAGTGACAGAAGAGCCTTTCAAAAAGGTTGTAGCTTACACCACTGGTCCCAGCGTCAGTACATACGCTGAGCCCACTGCGGCGACGTATACTCCTCAGTCGTTCAGTCATCAAACCATTCATAAAGTAGAAAGTGCCAAAGTGTACAGCCCGGCTGTGGAGGTCGGTTCTGGTTACAACTACGTCCAATCAGGAGTAACCTACGAGCAACCAAAGACTGTAGTCACATACACTACACCCCAGCCGGCTCTAGAAGTCCAACCTGCTGTCTCCACCCATGAGCCGCAAGGTTTCAGCCATCAAACTCTACATAAAGTAGATGCTAGTCAAGTTAACACTTACTCTCAAGAAAGTTCTGGATACCATTACGAAAAACCCGCTGTTAGCTTTGAAGAGACCGCTAAAACCGTTGCCCAGCACGTTACACCTGCTCCAGCAATTGTTTCTACTTATACTCCACAATCGTATAGCCATCAAACAATTCATAATTTCGACAACAGCAAGTCTTATGCTCAATCAGAAGAAAGTGGATACGACTACACCAACCATGGGGTTAGTTACGAACAACCACAAACTGTAGTTGAGTATACAACAGCTCAACCAGCTCTAGCTGTCTCTACGTACGAACCGAAAGGCTTTAGTCTTCGAACTCTACATAAAGTAGATGCTGGTCGAGTGAACACTTACTCTCAAGAAAATGCTGGGTATATCTACCAAAAACCAGCCGTTACTTTTGAAGATAATGCCAAGACTATTGTTCAACATGTTACACCTGCTCCAGCAATTGCTTCGACCTACAGCCCACAGTCGTATAGCCATCAAACAATTCATAAAGTCGAAAACGGCAAGTCTTATGCTCAATCACAAGAAAGTGGTTACGACTACACGGACCAAGGCATCAGTTACGAACAACCACAACCCGTAGTTGAGTACACGACAGCCCAACCTGCCATCGCTGTCCAGCCAGCGATATCAACCTATCAACCCCAAGGGTTCAGCCATGAAACTGTTCACAATGTCGACACTGCTCAAGTCCATACTTATTCCCAACACTCATCATCCTCTGGATATGATTACCAGAAGCCTGCAGCAAAGTTTGAGGAAGCCCCGGCAATCGTAACTTATTCGACTCCAGCGCCAGCAGTTGTTTCCACCTACAAACCGCAGTCGTATAGTCATCAAACCATCCACAAAGTAGAAAAGGTGGTTCCAGTGTCATCTACACCTGCACCTAAGGTTGAACTCGCCTACCAGCCTGCTGTATCTTATTATGAAAACCCTATAATTAAATACACCCAAAAGGTAACACCAGCGCCATACGTAGAGCCTACTGCCGCTGTTTATACTCAAACATACAAGCCTATAAGCCATCAGCACGAGGTGAGCCATATTGTTAGCCAACCTGCTCAGTACGAAACATCTCATCAATCGTACAATTACAACACACAATCCCTCAACTTGAACCAAGGGTACTCATACAGCCAGCCAGAGATTCAGCGAGATGTAGAAACAGTGACTGCCAAATCTTACTCTGATGCTAGTGAAGTATCACACCAAACGTATCACCTTTACAATGACAACACTCAATACAAATCAAAGGACAACGTTGTGATCGTATCAAGCACGCCAGCGACACTCGCCTATGAAGAGCATTACGCCGAATACGAGGCTCCAAAGAAGGCATACAAAGCACCCGAATATATTCCGCCAAAGACTGATTATCAAGAATCGTATGTAGTGTCATCTACTGCTAAGCCAATAGTTCAGGAGCAGGCCGTTTATAATCAAGCTCAAAATAACTATGATTACAAATCGGAAGACTACTCCCAGCAGTACGAAAATGTGCAAAGTTACGTTCCTGCTCAGCAAGTTTCATTCACTACTTCTCACATTGAACAGCCAAAGAAGATAGAAACTAACCAATATTCATCATTCCAAGTATCATACCAAACACCAGAGATCCAGGTAGCCAACAAGGCTGAGGAATATCTCCCCCCTGTAGTTTCTACAGTAGCACCAGTAGTGACATCTACGTATAGGCCAGTTACCTATTCTACGACGTCTCGGGAGTATTTGCCGCCCACACCAGAACTTACCTACAACGCTCCTGAATATCTACCTCCTAAAACAGAAAATACCTATCTGCCTCCGGTAACTAGAAAGACATACGTGAAGTCAACTACAGCGGCCCCTACTTACAAGTATACTGAGTCCACAACATACAAAGCACCTGAATATCTGCCACCCTTAGAAGAAACTGCTCAGGGCCTAGTTAATTTTGAAAGTGAAGGGCAATCATTTACCTCTAAAATTGTGTACAACCCTTACAAATCCGTGTCATCGGAAGCACCCATTGTTGTATCCACTGCTGCACCAGCGAGACAGCAGAATATTGTTGTTGCTACGGCCAAGTCTCATGCTTATACCACGTCGTCACCTGCGTACGTGTCAAGTACTTACAGTCCAACCGTAACGTCAACCTACGCTCCTTACAAACAGGAGCTTGTAGAAGTTACTCCAGCGCCTATTCGCAGGACGAAGCCAAAGGTTGCTGTAGTCACTAAGATAAACGATTTCAACCCCCTTCTCGTCAGGAAGTTGGGCGCTGTTTGCAGTTGCCAATCCCCAACTGTCGTACTCAAAGGAACACGCCCTAAGGTTCAAAACCAAGACTTCTTAGATTATAACAACGATTATGATGGCTCCAGCCGTGGTGACATAAACGATAACCAATGGGCTCAAAAATCTAGGAATATTGTGTCAAACGTTAAGACAGCTACTGTGGCTCCTTATGTTTCTACCACTTTCAACCCTATTATTGTGCCCGACGATTCTTTCTACCAAGATCTCCCTGAACAGAATGAGTATGTATCAGTGACGCCTAAGAGGAAAGAAGTGTACGTATCAAGCACTCCCTCCTTTGTTACCTCCACCGAAAAGGTTTACACGATAAGACCACGCGTAAAGGCTGTGACTGTCGCCCCTACATATAAGACCGTCCTGTTGAAACAGGAAGTAGCCCCTACAGCTATTGTCAAGGAAGCCATAGTAGCAGGCTCAGAATCTGGATCCATTGAATCTCAGTCGTTTGACCGATATGGGCCTGGTGGATGGAGGAGCAGAGACGAAACTTTGCAAGGGTCCGTCGACTGTCAGAGAGCTGGTCTTTTCAGACATCCCAAGCAATGTAACAAGTTCTACGCTTGCAGATGGGATTGTACCAAGCAGAGATTCACCCTCCACGTGTTCAACTGTCCTGTTCAGCTAAGCTTCGACCCCAGCCTGGGAGCGTGCAACTGGCCGAGCCAAGGTCCTGCCTGCCAAGGCGACACACTTCTCACCAACGCTCTGTAAATTCTAGTATCTTATATAATCGTGCCATCGAAATTGTGATAAAATGTGATCACGAAATGTACCAGGGATAGTTGATGTTGATGTCTCTCTCAAATTAATCTTAGAAACTTATTTATTTGTTTGATTTTGTTAATGTTACGTTGTAGTTATTTATTACTTCTTTGCTTCAGAATGCTTTTTGCTTGCTTAGCACCATTACAGTTACCATTTTTATGTTTCCAAACTTGTGTTCATTGTTAACTTTTATTTTGCGACTCATCGCGCACACTTATTTTATTATTTTATTTATGATTAAGTACCAAGTTACCTAAAATGTAAGGTTACCATTATCTAGTTTATATAACACGTTTTGTTATGTAAAATAGTGAAGTCATTTTTGTATAATTCTCATTTATTGTGTATTATAGAACGGATTCGCTCTATGATTGTAAATACATTTTTAATCAATAATAAAGCATTTTATTTAAACAAAACATACAAAGCTTATAAAGAAAACCGGGAATATGCTTCCAGTAAATATTAAACAAAATTGTCCCCATATAAAGGGGATGAAAGCCTAAATATCAGGTTACAATTAAAACATTTAAATGTTTAGTGTAACAGGTTTCTCAGCCTCTGTCAATACGCAAACATACTTCGATACAATAGGATCCACCTCCTCTTCGATGAACTCAGTCACTTGTTCCGGAGCCCTTCCGATAAAGGTAGACGCGTCTAAAATCTTGTCTAACTGAGAAATGATCGGCGCGAAGTACGCATCCTTCTTCACACGGTCAATAAGATCATTATCTTTCCCATGCTGTTTCACCTGAGCTCCGGCTTCGTGAGAAAGAACCCTTATCTTCTCGTGGCATACTTGGCGATCTCCTCCGGCTTGAACCATGGCCATTATAATGTTCTCTGTGGCCATAAACGGCAGTTCTTGAGCAATATGCCGATCGATCACTTTGGGGTATACGACTAAGCCTTGGCAGATATTAAGAAGGGTCAGTAAAGTCGCATCAGCGGTGAGGAAAGCCTCAGCGAGCGTGATGCGGCGATTGGCGGAGTCATCCAAAGTACGCTCAAGCCATTGAACTGCATGAGTGTTAGCTGCATTCGCGTGCAGAGTGATCAGATGGCGAGAAAGTGCGCAGCAGCGCTCCGAACGCATAGGATTCCTCTTATAAGGCATAGCGCTAGATCCAATCTGAGATGCTTCGAACGGCTCCTCAACTTCCTTACGGGAAGCAAGCAGACGAATATCAGAGCACATCTTATGCACAGTCGCTCCCAAACCAGATAGAGCCGCAACTACCTCCAAGTCAACCTTTCTAGAATAAGTTTGTCCAGTGACTAAGTAGCGTTTGTCAAAGCCAGCGAGTTCGGCTACCCTCTTGTCGAGAGCGCGGACTTTAGCGCTGTCACCTTTGAAGAGTTGCATGAACGATGCTTGGGTGCCAGTGGTGCCTTTGACGCCGCGGAAGCGGAGGTCGTCTCTTGCCCGGGAGAGGGCGCGTTCGTCCATGAGTAGATCGCTGAGCCAGAGAGAGGCACGCTTACCCACGGTCGTCAACTGCGCGGGCTGCAAGTGCGTGAAGCCCAGTATTGGTAGCGATCTGAAACGTAATACATTGCTATCAGCAATGATACTTTGGAATTCCATTATAAGTAGATGAAGAATCAGAATTTCGTTATCTGGCCTCTGTCGCTCCTGCATATTAGAGTGAAATGAAATTTGAATATTAGACGTTGATTCGAACATCAACGTAAAATGTTCATCAAGATTGTTCCGCAACTCATCTACAATGCAGTAAAGTTTCACATAGTTAGCATAGCTACTTAAGAATTTGCATAAATGCTTGGGTGTATTTGTTTCATTCATCTATCTACAATAGTAGTAACTGACTCATGCAGGAGGTAATTAAATCAGCATCCCACCGAGCCCACGCACATAAAACAAAGTACTTTCGAGATATTAAGTCATAGAGCCTGGCTGCTTCTTTTTAACTATCAGTTAGTTTTAATATAATAGTCGTTGTCGTTTATGAGAATAATTAGACAATAATTACGTCAACCTAGACAGTAAAGGATGACTCACGTTAGACCTGGCTGTGTCCGTTTCCGGGGCTTACTTTTCTATGACATGACAGGCGATCACGTGACTTTACATAGAAAACGATCCTCAGGAAGCTCCGGCTCGGACAAGGCCCGGTCTAGGGTGAGTGATCCTTAAATCGACAATAACAGAACGCAATGCAGAGAAAAAGGCCCTTTTATTTGGTTGAAGCAGTAATATAGTAAGGAAGACAATAGCATTTTACAGACTTTCCGCTAAAAAACCTTGAGTAGCAAAGTTGCAGTCTGAGTGATTCAATAAGTATTGAAGATTTTTTTATTTTACTTTACTGAATTTGCAAACTGGCTCCAAGTTAGATGAAAGGTGCTGCATCGGGGCAGCATTCAGAAGAATTAAATAAGACATAACTTTTAGGACTTACTTGTATTGATCTGCAAACTTCGCCAGTCGACTAATGACAGCTGCAAGCCTCGGCAGCAGCAAATCCAGTCCATGTTTCAAAGTAATCAAATCCGTGTTATCCCCGACGTAGCACGAAGTAGCCCCAAGGTGTATAATAGGCGCGGCATGGGGGCAGCGTTCGGCCAGGGTGTGGACATGGGCCATGACGTCATGTCGGACTTTCTTCTCGTGTTCTGCCGCTGCTGCGAAGTCGATGTCGTGGATGGCGGACTCCAGCTCCGAGATCTGCTCGTCGGTGATGTCGAGGCCTAGCTCCTGGAATGAGAAATGGCTGGAGTTAAAAATCAGTCACATCTAACTTAGCAACAAAATTGTGGAACAGCAAATCTGTCTTAGTTTCGTATTCTTTTTTAAGTAAAGAAGTGTTGATCAAACTTTAACTATTTATGTAAGTATCTATTAAAATTTAAAACAATCATATTCTAATAAACTTCTTATTTTTACATTTAACAAAACGCGATATACAATAACAATAGTAAGAGGTTCGTTCATACTTTTAAAACGACCTTCATACTATAACACTTTAAACTCTCGCGTTTTGTACACATATTTAATTACACAAACGGGGTGCAATAGCTGAGCACTTGCTGACAACAGGAACGAATCACTGGATTGAGCTACATAAACCCAAAGTCCTCTCCAACGAGCGACACTATTATGCGCGGATCGTGAGAGAGGCGATTGAAATTAAAAAACACCCTAAAAATTTCAATCGTGAGGACGGGTACAAATTATCGTCTACTTGGGGACCAGTGATTCAAATGTTGAAACCAGCGGATATATCTTCGGACCAGTGTACGGATACTGTGAGTGTTGCGTGTCGTGCCGTGGACAATAAACATTAAACTTTAACGGGTAGCTGCAATTTCTTTGTCTACCCCGAACATTTTTATAAACTAATTTCGGGTAGTTTAGTGGTGTTTTATTAATATCTCCGTTGACATTTGTTGGGACGTCAGTCTTTCCGTGACCACAGCTGGTGCAACTCAGCTGAAACGTCGGAATTAAAGGTAAAAACAATGAAATTATATCGCGGTAGACCCGTTTGTGTAATTAAATATGACCTTCATACTGATTTGATGCGCTTAGATTACTTACATCGGTATCATATTTTCAAATACATACTAAATACGCCTCCGAGGCGTTGTTACGAAACTTAAGCTGACGTTCGGATGTCAAAAGCAGCTGCATAAGGGTAACATTCCATTTCTGACCGCAGCTGCACTACTAGTACGAACGCGTCGGTGTCATTGTCAATTTAATGGTAGTGCTGCTGTTGTTGGAAATGGACTGTCACCTTTACTGTCGCGATTAAATCCGTCACTCATTTTATCGAGGAATTTGATAATGACAATGCCCGAGTCAACGCCGCCGCAGCAGTAATGCCGCGATAGCAAATAGCAGAGGCGTGGTAGCGGTTAATTAAAAACGATACGTTAACTCCAATTATTAATTTAACAAGTGTCAACTTCGCATAAATACAGCTTGACACGAAAGTCACGAAACAAACAATAAACACGCTCAATAAATTATACTTATAATTAGTCAGGTCATGAAAAGAGATGAAGTAGCTTTAATAAACGTGCACGCTTGACACTACCTAATTTGTACGGTAAATCTTCTATTCATAAAGGTCCCATAGTTGCTAAATCCCAAGGGCATATTCAAACTCTCATAAACACGTATCATATTCATGTATACTCATAATTTCAACCTTTACGCATACAACATAAAGTTGAAATTGTAAAAGTAGGTAGTCAAGATACGAGCTCGTAAAGGTTACAACGATATACCGTTTCAAATTACCTTCGCTTTCCCTTCAACGACAAAATAAATGCAACTTCCTCGTGTCAAAAGTGCCCTGTGCACAAAAAAGGTCTTATCTCCTTCAAAATTTTATGTCGCTTACGTCGTTTTACGGACGCGTTTAAAACAATGCGCAAGGGCCGTTGCGAAATTGAGATTTTGACGTTTCATCATCTCCATAATGCATGAAATTGACATCGTGATCCCTTTAGAAGACAATAAGTGCTCTATGGTATTTTAAAAGTTTTTATGCGATTTTACTGATCAGTAGTTTTAAAATATTAGTACAGTCAGCATCAGCTAAAGTCAGCTAAAGTTTAGGTACTAAACGCAAGTAGCAAAATAATGAACTCGCAATAAACACTACTTAATTAAGGATGACTTACGCTAGACCAGTACGGTTACCATCAGTTTGTCACTGACATAAACGCCGTCGAGAACGTAATTTACTTTCTATACATCCCGTTTGCACTAATATGCGAGTGCGAGCGAGATGTATAAAAAGTAAATTACGTTCTCGACGGCGTTTATGTTAGTGACAAACTGATGGTAACCGTACAGGTCGGGGGCGGGGCCGGGCCGGAGCTTTCGGCGTTTCGTTTTATATGGAAAGTACGGCTTCGGCCCCGGCACGGCCCGGTCTAGCGTGAGTCATCATTTAATGTGTACGGTCCGTGCCCGGCCGACATGACATTTTCCATGACGGCTGATCGGTGATCACGTGGTGCTTTCCATAGAAAACGAAGCGCCGGAAGCTCCGACCCGGTCTAGCGTGAATCATCCTCAAGAAACGGGAGAAATTGCTCAAGTATATTGGAAACCAACGAGCAAACATATGAAGGAGTGAAATAAAAAAGCTTTCATTAAAATAGTTACTTATTTACGATACAAGTGCGGAAAAGAGGAAATTCGAAACGAGTTTACGCACTTTCAGCTCGCGTGTGTTTGTAATTTCTGTACGGTGGCCTGGACTTCTATTGGTTGACTGTGTTTCCTTTAGGATTACCAGAATTACTTATTTAATTAGTTTTATGAGACCTCTACATTAAAAGTATCTATTGAAAACAGCAGTAAAAGCACGTGATACCACGACGAGTTGCGGTTACAACATAAAGTTGCTATTCAGGAAGAGCTGGTTTTTAGGGTTCCGTACCCAAAGGGTAAAACGGGACCCTATTACTAAGACTTCGCTGTCCGTCCGTCCGTCCGTCCGTCCGTCCGTCCGTCCGTCCGTCTGTCACCAGGCTGTATCTCACGAACCGTGATAGCTAGACAGTTGAAATTTTCACAGATGATGTATTTCTGTTGCCGCTATAACAACAAATACTAAAAACAGAATAAAATAAAGATTTAAATGGGGCTCCCATACAACAAACGTGATTTTTGACCAAAGTTAAGCAACGTCGGGAGTGGTCAGTATTTGGATGGTGGTACGGAACCCTTCGTGCGCGAGTCCGACTCGCACTTGCCCGGTTTTTTTAAGAACATCAACAACCAATGTTTAAAATAAGTATAGCTTTGCGGTATCTGTTTTTGAATTCATTACCTAGACGCATTATAATATCTGTTTTTTTATTATTAGGATATAAGTACAAGGATAGTGGTGAATAAAATTATGACATCGAGTTGATTTGATGATGGAGACAGGTGGTGATAGGAACTCTGTGATAAAACAACGAAGCTTAATTGTATTTGGGGTTTTTAGAATTGTCTCGATGATTAGTTGAAGAGAAGGAAGAAAAAGTACAGTCAGCGATAAAAGCTTGTACCAAAAATTTAAATTTTGCCAAAAACTTTTTTCTGGCACAACTCGGGACTTATTTCAGGTGAAAACACTGAAAGTAGGTATCCTTTACAATGGCAACCCTATAGATAATGTTTCCAGTTTAATAAGTAAAACTAATGCTATGGCATAATTACCTCTACTGTCTATATCTTTAAGAACATATTCGTGTAAAGCTAGCCTACAGGTTGCCCCAGTAATTCGCTGAAAGAGATAAGATTACTTAGCGAACTAAATGATAAAACTGTAGGCACTGATAAGCAAAAACAAACCAGTGAAGAGCTGAACGTAAACGACACACGAAGTGAATCTTGTTTTTTTTCATCAAAAAGTGTCAAAAAAGTGCAAAAATGGTTTCGGTGCAGACGATAGCGACGATCACAGTGAAAGTGTTCAAAATTGTGAGTATCTGTTTGTTTTTCTTGTTTCAAATGTTTTTGAAAATGAAAGCGAATCGTCATTGAAAGCAATATAGAGGTAGACATTTTTTTTAACGTCTGCTTCAGATCAGATGTGTTTCGATTGGCAAAGGCAAGTTTTAAATGGTTACAGTAGGATATGCAGTATTGCTTGTCATTATTCTTAATGGGTTCTCTTGAGACAAAATAGATAATGGAATGAATGACCACAGGGATTTCATGAGTAATACACCTGTGAGTCATACCTGTTGTCGGTAAATAGGGCAGCCATGTAGAATACAAAGATAATGTTACTCATTCTAATGCAATTTTAGATATTATAGGTACTCATAGTTACTCGAAATAGGGTGCAACCATTTTTAGTAAGTACTAGTATAACTCGTAGGTAATTACATTTACAAGGAGTTGTTTAACGTTATTTTCAGTTCAGATAATATTGTCTTCGGTTACCGCGATAGTTACGAATATTGAATTCATACTACCTATACATCCCGACGTTTCGAACCCTTTACAGAGTTCGTGTGCAAAGATAAGTTCAATACTACCAATAAATGACTTACGGATTGGCACAGGGCTAAAACAGTGATAGTCCCGAGAAAATCAAGTTGAGATTAGGTAGGTATAGACTAGACTTATACGGGGCGAAGATCATAGGTACGATCAAAGTGCATTTAACGTTTTTTTTGGTTATGCCATAAATATGTATGCCAACAAGTGCTATCTTTGTATAGGAATTCAGATAAATAGTTTTTAGATTATTTACAGTTAAGTGTGTATTTATAATTATTATTTGTACCTATTGAAGCGTTAATTAGAGAGGATTAAGAGCATATTCATTGACTAACTTCGCGTAAAGATGGCGTCACCAACGCACGTTAGCAAACAAAAGATAACAATATCTGTGTCACCAAATCTTTAACCTTAACTTTAAAACACGGCGACACGATATATAATATACCTTCCTGAGTTTGGCGTGAATAAATATTTGGCAGGTCGGTAAATGTAGCAATTAGAATCTTGGCGTTTATAAGATGAAAATATAGTTCTCCTTGCCTTAGCTTTATAAATTATATTTGAGTACTAAAGTATGTATAATGCATTTTAAATATAGCTTGTTTACACTGGTCACTCTGTAACCTGTTAGCAGACTTGGCAAACCCCCATAGCTTCGCCAAAAATACCAATTAAAAGCTGAATCCAAAAAACAATTCCATATAAATATAAGTATATAAGTAGAACTTGCTCTAAAGGTACCTGTAGAAGAGAACAGCCGGATAGACATACTGAAGCATTTTAGTCCAAACTGACATGAAGACGTTTAGCGCTCGCTCGGTCTATAATTAAGTACCTACCTAGTACCTACATGGGATCAATTATCAAGTTAATCCACTGAGCCTAAACATTAAGCAATTAAAAGTCATCTTCCTCGCGTTGTCCCGGAATTTTGCCACGGCTCATAGGCACTAGTAGGCCCAGAGGGTAAACTAGGCCTTATTAGGATAAGTCCGGTTTCCTCACGAAGTTTTCCTTCACCGAAAAGCGACGTGTAAATGTCAAATGATTTTTGGTACATAAGTTCCGAAAAACTCATTGGTACGAGCCGGGGTTTGAACCCATGACCCTGCTAGGCCATCAGCATAAAGCAGTTAAAAGTATGTATTATGATTATATTCCAATGGACTGATTCCCAATGTTGATTGGCTGTAGTGAATTTTCTCGGTAATTGGCCTAATTCAAACCTGTATAAGGGATGTAGGTCTGTAGGTGTGCACCGCTTTGCGTGTTTTGGACAAGCCCTCCTATTGCGTGTCAGATCAAAATAAATGAATGAAGTTTCTAAGCGATGTTTATGGGAAAAGTAGCACTATAGTTAAATAGTTATTCCTAAAATGTTATTAAAAATGTTGCTTGATAGAGTTTTAATAAATCATTAAAGTTAAACAGCAATGGTTTTATTTAATTGTTGTTACTTAGGACACATCGAACTTTGCTCCTACACTTATTAAATTCGCAGCAGAATCGTGTGCGGGATTAATAATAATGTTATTCGTGACGATAGATTATTTCGCACGGACGATTTAACACTGGTTTATTATATATAAATGTAGGTAGGTACAGTATTATACAAATACCCTTAACTAATATACTACAAGTTCCAGATATCGCTTAATTCCTGTGTTTTATTGTTTACGTATTTTTGACATCAACACTTTGTTTAGGTAGTGACTTAACGTTCTTGACAACTCATACAACTGCAAATTGGGCAGGCGGAATATCAACCTAAAGCACATGCACATGACAAACCCAGCCTTTTAGCTTAATGTCATTGTTTCAACGCCTCGGCACCAGGTATGCGGCCCCGTTCCGTATCACCGCGATAAGCCTCACCCAGTTGATATACAATCACTATGGCTTATTTACACCTCGCTCTATGCATACACCACGAAATGGAAAATCATTACATTTTTATAGTATTTAGGTCAGGTCAGTTTATAGGAAGAAAATGTTGGAAATTTGACGCTGTAAGTTTACAACATAACTGGGTGACGAAGATGCGCGGTGATTTTTTAGTAGAAACAAAAGCTATCATTGTGGTTATAAATAGAGTGTATATATTTTTTACTTATTAAAGTTATTAACATAATACAAATCAGTCGCATGTAGTCAAACCTTTAGAAGTTAGTAGGTAATTAAACCTGCCTTGTGATAAACTACTGCTACTTATAAGAAATCACGTCGTAAAAGTGTAAACGAATTTAGTATTGCACTAACTAGGACATTTTTTTTTAATCCTAGTTAGGGTAACAGTTTGGACGTCTGAATTAAGATGTGTTAGGGTAACATTCCATTTCTGACCGCAGCTGCACTACTAGTACGAACGCGTCGGTGTTATTGTCAATTTCCATAGTAAAATGAATGGTAGTGCTGCTGTCGTTGGAAATGGACTGTCACCTTTAAGCGTTTTAGTTGGTCAGTGGCAACTGTCATCCCGTAGAAAACCATGAAACTTTTCATACAGACAAGTTTTGACTAACCGTTGAGAGACCATTTGGTGCTTCCGGGTCTTGAAATAGCATACTCATACATATCTGTGCGTACCTAGTCTCTACTGAATTTCCATAGCTGACTGTACCAATGAAACTTGTAATCCATAAATTACGAGCTCCTTTTAAGCGTAGTGTTGCAAGCAAGAACAAACACCCTTATCAGCGGGGTTACTCACTAGTTCCTACTGAATAACTGGTGACTAACTCTTATACTACTTACCTATTAGTAGTGGCTAGTACTCGGTTATCAATAAGGATGTCCGTGTGTTGAATGAAAGTAAATAAAATACTAATATTACGAGAAATGAAAAGAAATTCCTTATCTCCTTATTCAGGTCTAGTCTAGGCATTAAATACTTTCATTTCGGTGAATGTCTCATTATGCAGTATATTCATTTAGTTCAAAATGATTTGCCTCTGACTTTGATGTATTAGAGGCTTCATTTATTCTTTGAAATCAAGGCGGGTCAAAAGATGGTTTATAATCGTAGTCAGTTACGGTATACCTATAGGTACTTAAATATTTTCATCGCGGTGATGAGGTAGGTAAATAAACAATGTGTTTTGCGATAACAACACGGACCTCTAGTGTCAATTCATATACCCATCACCTATTCAAATAAAATAAGGCTGTAATTAAGCATGTAAATAAAGCATCAGTTACATGTCAGTAAAGTCGGTCACGTCCCGCCAAGGTAAATCTGCCCAAGGCAAACGGCGCGCGCGCCGAGGGACGCCATTGTGCGCAGGAGATTTGCATTCCGGCATGGAAGGCCGTAAACATCTTAGAACGGAATATGGTCAAGAGTTCCGCTAGACGCTAGAGGGTACCGTCGGCATTTGGGTACCGTAAATACTCAGGGCCGTCTTAAACTATGTCGCGCTCTTGGGCACATACGAATTTTGGCCCTGGCCCTTTTGGAAAGTACAGAAAGCTAATTAAACTAACATTTTTCTACTATGATCTATGACTTCTATTTATTATGGGTAAGTAATCAAATATACTGTTACTGTCTGTCCTTCGGGGTCCCGTGAGGATGGGGGCCCTGGGCACGGGTCCCGTGTGCCTTTTGGTAAAGACGGTATATACCGTAACTACCTACTACAAATGTGGTCCACAGGTTCAATACGTAATTAAGTATCAAAACCATCGTTCTCTTTTGTTTTGACTGAGTTATTTCTCTCGTTTATGAAAATAATTTTGCAGCAGAACTGCGGGTTACGGGACTACACGAGAATTTAAAGAAATTGAAAAGCAGTGGTTTTTATGTCAACGATAGTTATTTTAAATATCAATGATACTGGAAAATGGAACATTTAAAACGCGGTTCAAATGGCATATATTGCCTTTATGAGTTGCTGAACCCTTGATTTACAGTCAATCAATGTATAATCAGAATATTACTCAATAATTGACATAATCAAACAAATTACATAAAGTTATCAAACCGGCGCGTAAGTCGCTGCAGGAGAATATCATTCACTAAGGGCCACTTGCACCATCCCACTAACCCGGGGTTAACCCTAAACGGGTTAACCCAGTGTCAAATTGTACGGGTAATCATGGTTAACTCTTGGTTTAACTGGTTAACCCTGGGTTAGTGGGATGCTGCAAGTGGCCCTAAATCATTTAAGTTGCTCTATTGCCAGACCAGTATATGTCTATTATCTAATTACATAATATTTGTTACGTGTCACGTGTCTAGGGGTCTAATAATAATTGACCAATTCTAAGATCTAGTAGAAACAGTGTAGAATCGAGCAAGCGGCCTAGCCAGAGTGACAATCGCTTGCGCTTCGCCATCGAATCGCTTTGTGTATCACTCTACCTTATTAGTGTGACAGTGACAGTTGCGTTTCGTTCGCTACGTAGCGTTAACGATTGACATGTTGTCTACAGGGCCAGAACGCTTCAATTAACTGACTCGATTACTCACGCTCGGGGCAGGTCATATGTTAACTTACGATCCGGAGTACCCTTATGATAATTAATTGTCATATTTCCCTATTAGGCCGGATAACAGACAATTGAGATTGAGGTTAATGTATAATGTGCCCTGTTTTCATGACCCGTAAGTAATATATGGTTTCATGACTAAACGTTTCGAAAACCCATATCGGGTGTCACAGGAAATCCATAGCTAATTCATACGTACCTACCTAACGAATTAACTATATATTAAAGTTAGATGGGTAAGACAAACACTGCGGGAAGAGAAACACTTCAACTTATAGATATTTTTAATTAAATTTAAGATGTATAATTAAACCTAGATAATAATAAAAAAAGTATATAGAGTTACTAAATTATATTACCTAAGTGCCAATTAACGCGTGTATGTTTCCTTTGCACAATCGACATAAAAATACAAACCCTATTCTTAGAAACATTTGTATGGAAAGTGTAAGCTGATTTTCCTCCTAAAATCACCGATTCGTCACTCAAAACAAACTGAATCTGTGTCGAATTTGCGCGCGTCCGGACTGAAAAGAAAAACTAGCCTTGGAATGTCAAACAGCTATATATTTATAAAGCTTACAGAGGCCTTTCCACAAAAGATTCAAAAGAATTTGTGATCTTCGATCACGTATAATGTTAAAGATCTCGGGGTCACACTTATACTGGCTGATTGTGTTTTGCGTTTCGTAAGAGATGAAAAAAAAGCCTTCCTACTCGTAGTCGAAATCTTAAAACAAAACGCAATGTCACGGCCAATTGGTTTCTCGAGAATCGATCAAAAAGAGTGCCTAATAAAGCGAGACATGACTAAATATAAGTAGAAACTTGCAATGAGCGATTAAAAATGGAAGTTTCTTGAAATGTGAATTATTTGGAATCTTCTGTGTTTGGATCTTCAGATTTTTTGTTTAAACGTTTTTCTGGTAAATATATTTAAAAAGCTTATTCATATTGACCAAAACGAAAAGATGAATCTATTTGATCAGCGTTTTTCTGATAGAAAACAGGAAATGACTAAATATAAGTAGAAACTTGCAATGAGCGATTAAAACTTGAAGTTTCTTGAAATGTGAATTATTTGGAATCTTCTCTATTTGGATCTTCGGAATTTCTTTAAACGTTTCTCTGGCAAAGATATTTAAAAAGCTAATTTATATTGACCAAAACGAAAAGATGAACCAGCGTTATTTTGATAAAAAACAGATAATGCAATGTGTTTGCCTGCTTTATTCGCAGTATCTATGTCACCTTAGTTCCATAAAGGGATAAAGTGATGGCCAATCTTTTTGCTGCATGTTCTTCTCGTCATCTCGTCTATAGTAACATAACATAATGCAACCACAAACCAATTAGATCACATGATACAAATAGTTTCTTAGGTTAGTTTTTAACTGCATGTAAGTCAAATAATCAGACTATCTAAAATTCTTAAAGAAAATTAATGTAATAAATTCACCCCGGACATCACCAGTAAACACAGTACCTCTATGAATTCATACTCTAGTCACATGTCATAAAATCTCTGTGTACTCTGCCGCCGACAGCTGACAATTATAACGGTGATCGTAATAACCAGAGTATGTACGTAATTGCCGCCCGGATGCCCGATTCAAACAATATGGACGTTGACTTCCACATGCTCCAGCGATTGGATATGGATAGGGATAGTTAGGATTTTTTCTAGAGAGAAATTAGCAAAGGTGGATGATCACTCTAAAATCTCTAAATGGATGCAATATATCGAAACAAATAAAGGCCTTACTTTGACTTACATAAGCACAGCTTCTGAAAATAAATATAAATGCGATAGTAGATATAACTGTCTGTCTGCCTGTTACCTTTGCACGCTGAAATTTGGCATGGAGACAGTTTGACGCCCGAAAAAAGCGCTGGTGGCCTAGCGGTAAGAGGGTGCGACTTTCAATCCGGTGGTCGCGGCCGCGGGTTCAAACACCGGCTCGTACCAATGAGTTTTTCGGAATTTATGTACGAAAATCATTTGATATTTACCAGTTACTTTTCGGTGAAGGAAAACATCGTGAACATCGAAACCGGGCTAATCCCAATAAGGCCTAGTTTCCCCTCTGGGTTGGAAGGTCAGATGACAGTCGCTTTTGTAAAAACTACTGCCTACGTCAATTCTTAGGATTAGTTGTCAAGCGGACCCTAGGCTCCCAAGAGCCAAATGCCGGGATAACGCGAGGAAAAAGAACACAGTTTGACGCCCGGAAAAGGATATAGGATAATTTTTGACATTCATGATCAATTTTACGTTCACGAAGTCGAGGGGGTACGAGCCAGTTTCGAATAAATGCTCCGTGTAGTAAATGATTAATTGTTAGGCTATTCATTTATTTATTCAAACTTTATTGCACAAAATACAAATAAAATGTACAAATGGCGGACTTAATGCCTAAAGGCATTCTCTACCAGTCAACCATAGAGCTAAAGAGATATGTAATAAAAATGGTGCAAGAAGAAAAGTAAGAGAATTTAATTAGGAACTATTGCAAACAACTGAAAAATATAATAAACTACATATACAATATACAGATAAAAATAATAAAATATATACAATGAATATACTACTACATAATTCTCACATACATATTAATACATTACGATGGATACTACCTACTCATACTCTTGTTTCAGCAGATGTTTATGCAGCATCCTCTTAAATAGTTATTTGTACAACAAGAGATCAAAGTTTGATATTTCTTCGAGTGCTTATTTTGAGTCCCGTGCAAGCGAAATATTCTATAATCTAATTTAGAATCTTGAGCGTAGTAAGGGATTCAAAAGCGCACGAGATGTAAATAACTTTGATCTCGTGTAGTACACAATTTTTTTCACCCTAAGCAGTGAGAACATACCTAGAGGGACAGAGATAATAGAACCCAAGTATATCGAACTTGTATTAGACCCCGCATGTTGAAATGACATTTGACTATAAAGGTCACTTGAATGACATTTTGTCTCACTCAGTGTGCAAAATGCAATTTTGCTCACTCATTTTGTCTCACTCAGTGAGCAAAATGCAAAAGCAAAATCGCATTTTGCTCACCGAGTGAGACAAAATGACTTAGTGAGCAAAATCGCATTTTGCTCACTGTTTTTAAGAAGCAAAGTACCCTTGTTCGAGCTGCTGAGGTGAAAAGTAAATTTGCTCGGGGCTTGTCTTATGTTGAGAGGGAGTGAATTCCAGAGACGATCTATGTTGACGAATGTCTCATCTTCAAGCAAAGTATTCGTGGAATCTGTCCGCCGAACAAAGCGACGTTGTGCGTACGTTTGATTCCGGCTAGCTTATCTTACCTTATCTTATCGTTATCGATTAATACGTATCGAACGTGGAACTGTCAATGGGTGATCTCATGTGCAAAATTTTTGTGATACTGGTTATTTTCGATACGCAAAACCAAGCTATTGTTTTTTGAAATAAGTCAAACTTGTTTTTGTCATAATCTGACCTGTTTAATCGTAATCGGAGGTCAAAATCTTAGAGAATATAACCAAACGGAGTGGTCATTAACAGGCGTTCCCCTCTGTCGAAAATAGGCGGCCAATGGTCAACCACATGTCAACCACATGTATGAACTGACGTTTATCTGACATGGCTATTTTGACGTTACGTATACATTTGATGTGCCCCTCCCCCGCAAAAAACGGCAGACTATTTTGTACCGAAAATTATAGACATGGCGTCTCCGTTTGGTTATATCCTCTAAGGTCAAAATGGTTTGTTTTGCTGTCAATAAATGTCGTTTAATAAGTGTAACTTACATAAAGACCTCTGTTGTTTATGAAAACAAGGGTCAAACAGTGTATTAAAATTAATGTTTTACGCACCAATAAGCTAAAAGTCAGTCAATAGTTAGGTATAAAGTCAACCTAGGGAAAAAATAGAAGGCTAACAAAGAATATACACGTCTCTTATATCTGGTTAAAAATTAGAGTAACTAGGTACACATATCGTAAAACTAACCAATTAATCAGCATCGTCAATTGCCACATTTATGTCAGTTGTGATATCTGTGTAGTGATCAAAATAATAATCCTAGAGAAATAAGAGGTTTGTTCTCTGGTTTAACTAAATATGTAGTTATCTAATTAGCACGGTGTAGTCTGATTGTTTACAATAGAGACACTAATGACAGTAACCTATCTCGGATCGTAATATATTAGGGATGACACACCGGAAATGAGTAACGAGATAAAGACCTGATAAGGTACCTGTTACACTGTAATTAAATCACTACCGTATATTAGTTATTGTTCCAACTTGTTACACAGAAGTAAACACTAATGAGTTATGGGCAAAATTTTACGAAACAAATAGAACATACATTTTAGACTCTGACAGGATGAAGTTAAGATTTTCTTATACATAGTAACCAAGTTAACGTAGCATTCACACTTAAAAAAGAAAGTAGACCATCGACAAACCAAAAATCTACATGCTTGTATGTACAAAGTAATACTAAACAAAATCACCAAAATCAAAGTACTTGCTAAATTTGGCTTTAAGATCATTATTTCGATAAACAGTAGCTTTGTAAGAGCTTTGAAAGTATCATTGTACACATAACTTCTTGGCTAACGCTAAGTTTGTCTCATATATAGAAAAAACCTTTTACACCATCAAAAATATAAATTTGTTAAAGAAACATAAGAAGAAATTATAAATTACCTAAATTTATTACGTAATCGACACCTTATCTGACCAACTAACTCCTGTCTCCAGGTCTTAAACGTCATCATCCTGATCCTGTACCGCACGGGCTACAACGGCGAGTTCCTCGGCGTCGGCGGCACATGGAACCTCAACGAGGAGAAGAACCCGGACGCCGAGATCGTCGCGTCCGGCGTCATCGTCGGCTACCTCATCTACACGCTGGTGCAGTGTATCACGTTCCTGTTCGGTACCACTGAGCACAAGAGGTATGTCGGCTAGAGACACTGTCGTTTCATCAGTCATGTTATGTTTCTTGGCGACGGCGTCACATGGAACCTCAACGAGAAGAACCCGGACGCCGAGATCGTCGCGTCTGGCGTCATCGTCGGCTACCTCATTTACACGCTGGTGCAGTGTATCACGTTCCTGTTCGGTACCACTGAGCGCAAGAGGTATGTTTGCTAGAAGCACTGTCGTTTCTTAATCATGTTGTTACTTGGTGTGGGCGTCACATTATGGGACCTCAACGAGGAGAACCCGGACGCCGAGGTCGTCGCGTCCGGCGTTATCGTCGGCTACCTCATCTACACGCTGGTGCAGTGCATCACGTTCCTCTTCGATATGACCACTGAACACAAGAGGTATGTTGGCAAGATTACTTCTTTCTACTAAGCCACATTGGTTATTACTGGATTCCTCATCTAGAATTACAGGAAGTGCTTATGCATTCAGTTTCTCTGGCAATTCCATTATATGCCGCTTACAAGAATGATTTAGCGCCGCCGTAAAAGTGTTTATACATATTTGTTTAATTCCTATCCCTAAGTTATTAATAGATCAATAATCGGAAAGTGTGAAAGCTTATTCATTTTCTTTTATATTGTTCTGCAATAATGCAGTATAAATTAGAAGCAGTCCACAAAACAAGCGGTTTTTGGAGGATTCTTCATTTACACGCTCCTGGTTTACAGTCTGACCTTTATCGCTACTATTAATAAGAGTAACATGTACTTGAGCAGGAGAATCGCTTGATGGTGTAGGTATACGCTCTTGAAGTGCGCTCTCCATTTGATCGTGCTGATTGATTCCCTAAATACTTCAATTCCGTTAACAAGAGATTCAAAAGTGACTTGAACAGGTATATTACCGATACTGCACAATCTTGGCTTTTTTCCTCGAATGGATATTTTCCAGAATACTGAGCGGATTTAATTAAGTAAATAAACAACTTGGCGTGCGAGTATTGCGGATGATAAAGGAATTTGTCGCTATGAAGTTGACAAACATCGCGAGTATCTCAACCAATTGTGTACTAGTAACATCCTGTTATTACCCGTGATTTCTCGGCATGTTAAAAACTAAGACCAACTAGAGATATGGACTAAACCATAATACTGAATATTTGAAAGTCGTTAAAGAGTAGCGTGGAGACTGGAGATCACCGGCTCGAAGGTCACATTATGTACGAGATATATAAGATGGTGCCGGTCGACAAGTAATGGATGAGTCTAGGACCGCGGAGTGGCCTAGTAAAAAATGCTTAGATTCAGCAGTAGATGAACTGAATTTCGATATGTACGACAGAACTATTGAGCAAAATTATGAGTTTCTTGAGGGTTTTACGGGGCCTCAGCTTCATCACTAAGACTTACAAAGGAGGCTTAATTAATTCTTTGTATTTCCAGGGCCCTTTCCGAGATCGTGATGAACTTTGTGGGCGTGTTCCTATGGATCGCCGTGGGGGCCGTGGCGCTGCACTACTGGGGCGGGTACCAGGGCGAGCATCAGTACCAGTTCGTCTTCGCTGAGAAACAGGTAATGCCCTCAGTCAGATTAAGGCCCAGTTGCACCAACTACATTTGATGGACTGACCAGCAGGAATCAGCAGTAAACAACGAAATTTCCCATCCAATTTAAAGGTGACAGACGGTTAGTTACAACCGACCTTTATCACGCGATGTTGAAGTAGAATATCGCGCCGCGTCAACATCGCATATTCAATCCAACAGCAAGAAGAGTCATCTTTTTTTATACAAACTTGAAGAAATGTCCCGTTAGTGTCCACAGTAATTGCTTAACAGCGTCAGAAACCTTCTTTAGTATATTTATTTTAATTGATGGTGATCTATAATTCTACTACCTAATGTAGGTAATAGCAAGCGTGAAACGTTAGGGTACTACAGGTTCAAAGAAAATGGGTCGTCTAACTTAGGCGTCTAAAGCAATTAAGGCAATAAACCCCAGATTAACACCTCCCTTGTCCTCTGAAAGAGGTCACGTTTTACACCTTAGGTAATTCTAACCTAATTTTGTTGCCATTTCAGGTGGGCCTAGCAGTTGGTGCTCTCTGTGTCATCCAAGGAGCCGTGTACCTTCTAGATACCGCGCTCTCCGTCATACACTACACGAAGGAGATGTAAACAATAGCCTTAACTATATCTTATCTAAATATAAAAATATAGTTTAAGTGCTCAGCTGTCGAAAACATTTTTATCGGTAGTTCTTTGATTTTCATTTTTGTGAAAGTTGCGTTTTCTTTTTTGAATTTCCTTGCCAATTATGTTTAGCTCTCCAGACTTTTCATGTTTTCCCACCTATAAGTGTGCATTTTTTGTTAAGTAAATTATATCGACGGTGTCATTTCTTGACGAACATCGAGCGGATTTTAAAGTTACCATCACATTTAGGTAATATTTTTATAATTATACTGTAGATACCACCAATATTTCGTGTGTATTTCTAGGTAAGTTATATCTAGCAGCTATTTTGAAATAAATGTAATTTAAAACAATGTTGCATTTCATTCATAATCTACTTCCTCGCTTTTTGTCAATGGCAGATTTTTAGTAAACTTTGGCGCACCATAGCTTGAAAACTATAACTCGTATTAAAACGAATGTACGTAGTTATTTGTAGGAAATTTATTAATAAGTAATTTAGTCTTTGACCATTTTATCTTAGCTTGTATAGTTTTCCTGAAAATTGAGAAAATCTGTAAAATGGGACACTTTTCAAGGGGGGAGGGGGTGACGCCGAAGGTGGGGGGGGGGGGGGGAGAGTAGTGTTTTATAATGTACTCACCAACAGGTATAACACAGCAGCAATAAACGTTAGTTACAAATTTTGCCGTGTTGCCCATATATTGAAATCTAGAATTAATCCATTAAATGATTACTTACATGTTACAGTTTGCAAAAAAATTATTACGTGTTACCGTAGAACTTTAATAACAAACGTTACTTCTTCTTCTTGGTCGCATCCATCATGACTGATGATCGTGGTTGGTGGGTTTTGTTCGGGCACGAACACACTCTCGCCATCGATTCCGGTCCATCGCTTTCCTCACCACGTCATAGAATTTCTGAGATGGTTCCTCGCCTTTGAGTTGGTCAGTCCATCGTGCTGGTGAACGGCCCCGTGACCTTTTGCCATCAGTATTACCAACAACGATTAACCTTTCCAAACTTTCGTCTCCCCTTCTCATTATATGGCCAAAGTAACTTAGGAAGCGTTGTTCACAGATTGTGGACAATCGCACTTTCACGTCGAGTTCCAACAGTATGGAGTGTTTCGTGCGCTTAGCTGTCCATGGTATTCTCAGCATACGCCTCCAACACCACATCTCAAAGGCATCGATCCGTTGTTTCTCTCTGCTTTTGATTGTCCACGTTTCGGCTCCATACATAAATATTGGAAATACAAGGGCTCGTACAAGTCTCATTTTAGTGTTTCTGGATATTCCCCGATTACGCCATATTTTCTGAAGCCGCGTCATGGCATCTTTAGCCATTCCTATGCGCCTTTTGATCTCCGGAACACAGCTGCCATCATTACATATCTTTGACCCCAGATATACGAACTCATCAACAGTGTCTATACCCTGGATTGTAGGAGCTGCAGACAGGCGGCCGGCGCGATCCACAATCATCAGCTTGGTTTTGCTTCGGTTGATTGCAAGACCTAACTTCCCGCTCTCGACCTCCAGTCTGTTGACAAGTTCTTGCATGTCAGATATTGAAGATGCCAAAAGTACAGTGTCATCAGCATATCTCAGGTTATTAATTCTCTTCCCACCAACCCTTTGTGCCATTCTTCAAGAGATTTACGGACAATATACTCGCCATAAATGTTAAACAACATTGGTGATAGTATGCATCCCTGTCGGACTCCTTTTTTGGTCTGGAACATTTTGGAACATTCTGATCCAATTCTAATGTAGCTTCTGTTGTCAGAATACAAGTTACGAATTAATCCTATGAGATGCTCCGGTGCTCCCATCTCTGTCAGTACAGACCATAGTTCCCCCCACTGAACGCAGTCAAATGCCTGTGTGTAGTCAATGAAACAGAGAACAACTGGATTGTTGAACTCTCGACTTTTTTCAATAATCTGTCTTATGTTAAGCATTTGCTCGCGAGTGCCCTTCCCCTTCACGAATCCCGCTTGCTCTTCAGGAACCTGTCTATCAAGAAAGTGTTTCAGGCGCTGGTTAATTATGTGAAGGAGAATTTTGCTTGCATGTGGGATCAGTGCAATGGTCCGGTAGTTGCCACACTCCTTTGTCGATCCTTTCTTATGAAGCGGGATGAAAACCGACTCCCTCCACTCCTCTGGCCATCTACCTGACATCCATACGAGGTTACAGAGTTTGGTCATTATGGCTAAGCCCGCGTTACCCAGATTTTTCAGAAGTTCGCTTGGAACTCCATCCTTTCCAGGCGATTTCCCAGTCTTTAAACTCTTGAGGGCTTGCTCAACTTCCGAAGGGAGTATGTCAGGTTCATCCGCGGTCCACAAACTCGTCGAAACTGAGGCGTCAGTACAGTCGTAAAGTGACGCGCAGTACTTCTTCCAGCGGTCCAGTACTTGATCCAGTTCCGTAAGAAGTTGACCATTTTCCTCGTTGACTCCATATTGCTGTACCGGTCTGGATCTGGTCAGTACTTTTAGCTTCTGATACAGGTCTTTAGTTTCGTTTCTTGACGAGTGCTGTTCAAGGTCCACACAGATGTTATTGATGTAAGCGTTGTAGTCTTGCCTGCATTTCCGTTGGACTTCACAGCTTAGTTGAGCATACCGTTGGAACTGTTCTGGGCTAGATAGTCCTCCCTGCTTCAATTCCCGGCGTTCTTTTATGACTTTGGCTGTTTCATCTGAGATATGGCTTTTCAGAGTTGGTTCTGTCTGGGCAAACTTCCTCGCTGTTTGTACAATTGTGTCTCTCAGTGTGTTCCACAAGGCATTACTCTCCGGGATGTCGTCTGCTGGTATCCTCGCCATCTGGTACTGCATTTCATTCGCGTATGCCACTGTATCCACTTTTTGTAGCTTTGGAGCCGATTTTGACTTCATGATCCTTTTTAGTCGTAACCGAATCGTTGCAACTAGTAATTGATGGTCGCTGCCACAGTCTGCACCTGGATACGTGACTACGTTCATTATAGACGATCTCCACCTTGAGCGCATTAAAATATAGTCAATCTGGTTCTTAAATCTGCCTCCAGGAGAAACCCAAGTATACAGTCGTCTTATATGATGCTTGAAACAGGTGTTCATCGCTGTAAAGTCTTCTTCCGTACAGAATTGAATGAGCCTTTCACCTCTCTCGTTTCTCTCTCCGATCCCATACTTTCCGATCTGTCGACGAAGATCTGATCCATGTTCACCTTTGCCTATCTTGGCGTTGAAGTCGCCGATCACCATAGTTATCTCGCGGTTCGGAATTTCGTCGATGGTTCGTGATAAGGAGTTATAGAAGTTCTCTATTTCCTCCTCACTGGATTGACACGTAGGAGCGTAAACCTGGATCACGTTCAGTTTGCACGGTGTGGTATTGATCCTGATGCTAATTATCTGATCATTGACTGGCTTGTATCCTGTGACATGTTTATCAAGTTGAGGTGGCACTACGAAAGCTACACCCCTACTGCTGTCATTTTCCGGACCCGAGAAGTAAATTTTATTCCCGGAATCGGATAAGTAGTGGCCGGAGTTACGCCAATGTGTTTCGCTTAATCCTAGCATGTTGATGTTCACTCGTTTCATTTCATCCTCTATGATCTTGAGCTTGCTTGGGTTGGTAACAAGTCCTTGAACATTCCAAGTGCCAATGCGATGAGGGTGTCGGATGGATTCGGTTGTGTTGACGGCACCAGTAGCAGAGTTTCCATGCGCAGCCTGGCGAGCCACATGCACATGGCCGGTAGCACATTTCACACCACCTTGCCCGGTAAGATGGCGCCGGGCGTCACCCAGATCGCACGACAGAGTCCTTACTTCATGCCGACTTTCCATCTCAACTTTCAAGGGAATATAGTGCAGTGGTTTCCCGTTGCCTTCTGCACCAGACATTTTAGGAAGTATTTAGCCTCCAAGGCTCGCTGAAGCCTCCTCTACCCGTAGGTAGGTGATGAATGGTTATTCCGCCATTAGCTCGGTCGTCAGAGCCCCGTTGGTTATCTAGCAGGAGGTACCACGGTTTCCACCGCCGTCATTACACGCGAGCAGGAGGGGTTGACATTTGGGGTGGATAGATGTTCCTTCTCCCCCTTACCTCCCCACCTTAACAAACGTTACACCTTACATCAAATTGTTTCGATTTTCCGCGACATGTTTACATACACTTGCCCGGAAATCTTTTGTCCGTGCCGAGTCAGTTTTGCCGGTGCTATCCGGCCTCACCCAGTCTCACAACAATTAATGAATGAAATTACAACAATAACGCAATTATGGGTCAACCTAGGTGCCAATTTAAAGGTCAAAAAGTCACATCCCGCGGTTAATCTAGTAGCAAGACTGAGTCAGTCGTTTTGGCTTCTCCTGACGGGACACTCGATTTAAAACGATCGAAATACGATTTTTTGGCAATTGCGAATTTAGGTATCCATGGCCTAGAACGCTAAATAAACTACATGAGCTCTATCGAAATATAATACCTAAAAAACGATAAAATATTTATAAAAGATTTCGACAGACTTATGCTTGAAGATTTCGAGTGATGAGTGGTTAAAATCTATAAGTCTAGATTTTTGATTTAAATAATAACTCCATATACCTCACATTTAGTTCTAGAGTCTGGTCGGAAAGAGAAGAGTCGTGGAATGTTTTGGGCTCCAAACATTCCACGACTCTTCTCTTTCCGCACAGACTCTAATTCCAATAACCCATTTGCACGACTTACAACCTCTCGATAAAAAAAAAATATTTTGGACCATAGATACCTAAGATTTAAAATTGTGATTGTTTTGTGCCAGTGACTTTATAATCGAATCGACGGACGCTGTAATCGATCGAAAGTGGAGTGGTATTCGCGCGACTTGGTGAGGATATCGCCAGGTTCCAGGGAGTTTATTATCTGGGAACACGAGAAAGGCGGCAAAATGGCCCCCTTGACGGATACCGTAAGTCAATTCAAAATTATCAGTGAAAAGGGTATAAAACGATCATTAGTTGTGACGTTCCACGGGAAAAGGTACCTTATGAGGGTTTCTATAGTGTAAATAACATTATTTGCGGTATTTGACGTCTGTCACTCACAACAGCAATACTACGTAAAATGTTTTGCACATCGAAATCACAAAGGAAAACAACTGCACTGCGAACGTTTACGTTCTACGTCTTTTTTTTTTTAATTTTAGGGTTGGCCGGACACCACCGTTATGAATCGGTAGTCGTCTAAGTAAATCGATATGAATTTTTCATTTTTCTTTTAATAAAAATAAGGAAAAGGTGGATAATTAACTATAAATATGGATATATTTATCGTCACTTAACAGACAACAAATTTGACACAGAAATAACATAAATAAACTTTAAAATAGATCCCCAGTTAGTTTCAATTTTGACAATGGGTGCGACCTACTCGGTCGGTGTATTAAATACGTTTACGTATACGTATAAGTTTAAAGTGGCAAAGGGGTTAAATATAGTATTTAGTTGGGGTTTTAGGATTTATTTCATTTGAATGACAGAATTTCTTTCATATGTGCTCAGAAAAATTGATTGTGTGTCACATTAAAAGTAAAAATATTCAATTTTGTGATTTTATATGAAAAAGTCAGAAAATACATTTTCACCTCTAAATCGGTATTGTTTTTTGCTTAAACTGTCTGTCAGTGTCGTTTTCTAATAGATAAAATTTAAATCTTGAGAGCTCATTGCAATCAATCGTAAAAATGAAATAAAACTTTATTTTCAAGAGATTGGTTAGTATACACATAAATCAGTCGATATCAAAAGTTTCTATTTGCATTACAGAACAAGTCGCAATATTTTTTTAATCTCAGATATATAAGGTATTATTATTTGTAGTCAACTATGTAACTTACTTCAGGAACATAGTTTTTTAGGCGGCTAAACTTAAAACTTCTCTATCGTAAAGTTGCTCATTTCACAAATTTATTTTCAAAAAATCATATCTCTGTATCTACGCAACCTAGAAGGTTGATCTTTTGTGTTATCGATAGCTTATTTATTGTAGATTACTGGGGTATGCATAACTCCATACCCGCCATAAGGTACCTTTGACCGTGGGACGTCACAGTTTACCATAATTAAGCTTCTATTTAGGGTGCAATTATTATCAGAGTCGAATCATTTATAGTGTCCGACCGAAACATGTTTTTTTGCCTAAACCGAAACCGAATGTTCGGCTTTGGCTCTAGTTTCGGCCGAAACCGAAACCGAAACCGAACCTTTTGTAGATTTGTTAAAATCGTTGAAAAAATGGCATAAAAACTCTTTTACACACATATTATGTGGCTGTCAACTTGCTGTCAACACCCAATGTCCTTGAAATTGATGTTACTTAAGCAGTTTTTTAAGAAAATTACTAGAGTTAGACCAAGATAATTCTGCAACGATTTGGATAACACACGCAGTGCAAGTGTTATTTTAAAGGTCAAAACTTCTATGAAATTATGACGTATAAATACCATTTGCACTAGTTGCACTGCTATCAAAATCATTGTAGAATTTTCTTGGTCTAAATTTTTTGTTGACAAATATCGCAAGGCCGGGTAGTGGCCAGTGGGTACCAATGTTCAACTGGGCCTAATAGTCCGAAGTTCCCCAGTGAGGCGAACTTTCATGCGAAGTTAAAGCTGTGCTTCAGGCTTCAGGATAAGTAGTTGAGCACAGACTCCAACCAATGTCCATTGTATTAAAAAGCGAGACCGCAGGCCGAGCATGGCGCAGCGAGGCTAAATGCTAAGAGCTAAGAGGACATGTGGAACACAAACCAATATGGTAAATTCTAGGGATGTACCGACTAGTCGCCGACTAGTCGGGAAAGCCGACTATCCGGCCTCATTTGTAGTCGGCGATTAGTCGGCTAAAATGGCCGATTAGTCGGCACTTTATAAGTGACAGAAAAACAGGGCATAAAAAATAAACAGATAATATTTGCTATAAGCTTTTCACCTATTTTACCCAAATTCCTATTTAGGGTGCTTACGAAAACTTTTGTTCGAATTATTGACCGCTTGGTCGCTTTCTTGTCCGGTTATCGTATGAAATATAGCCTTAGGATTTTTTTATTTATTTAATTTTTCAGCTTTACCATTTATAATATGACGAATAGCGCGACGAAAGGGGTAAAACGGTTGTTTTTAAGTGCATCTGAACCGAACTTAGACGAAACTAATGATCCGGCCGACTAGCCGACTAGTCGGCCGACTAATCGGCCATCCGAGCGCCGATTAGTCGGCTAGTCGGCCAAATCAATAGTCGGTACATCACTAGTAAATTCGTTTCGTTCGCTACGGAGCGTTAACGACTGCACGTTGGCTACGCACCCTGGAGCCTTCTTGGCATGCTATCGTTCTTCAAGATCACGATCCCATACAAGGGGCCTGGCCGGAATGCCATAGCATAATCGCCCCTGGCTGAAAATCATTTATTCTTATGCACGTTTGTTTGTATTATTATTAGATATTTATCATTTTACTGAATATTATGACCTTATTTTTTACTGTTTGCGAAAAAAAAAAATTGAGGTAAAAAGTGAGGCCAAAGGTCGAGCATTCGTATGATAAACTGTACTGGGGACACTTTTAAGAGTTTTTTCTTCGTTTTAATCAATTGTCAGCTGTTCAGCCTCGCAACATATAAACTATTGAGAAAATCAACTTTGCGGCACTAGTTGAGCGTAGCCTTTAGCCTCGCTTAAAATTTGCCATTAGAGGTATGTAGGAAAATGACTGAATAAGTGAGTGAATAAGAGCGAAAAAGACATCGTTCGACTCGGGCCGACCTGATACTGGGGGCCCCGACATGCTTAATCCGGCCCTGCTTAAAATCACCATTAAACGGTTCTAATGTCGTGAGGAAGCCGGACTAGTCCCGACAAGGCCTAGTTTACTCTCTGGGTTAGAATATCAGTCTGATGGCAGTCGCTTTCGTAAAAACTAGTGCCTACGCCAATTCTTGGGATTAGTTGTCTATTGGACCCCAGGCTCCCATTCCCATTGCCACGGCTCAAAAATTCAAAAATTCCGGTATCACGCGAGGAAGATGATGAGTTTTCTTATTATTCTCTTGCCCAGGGCTCAGTAACATGCGACAGTGCTATCTCATTCAGTCCGATACAATTAGACAGTGTGCGCGTTATAGGTATTGACAGCCTCTTAAGACTGCGTCGACCGTCCAGTGGCGCCCTCATTAGTGGAATTGTATTTTATAATGAACCCATTAATCTCTGTACCTATACATGACAGTATATGTAGGTATTAATATTGTTGTCCTACTTATTCCCCAACTTTAGGTCTTTGTCCGAAGTACCATTTCGTAAGTTTCGGCCCGGCCGAAAGGTTCGGCCGGTTTTTGGCCGAAACAGAAACTCCAGCCGAAACATGATTTTTTGGCCGAAACTGGCCGAAACCGAAACCGAAACCGAACCTTCGGTCGGACACTAATCATTTAATAGGGGATATTACTGCAATGTTCTGCCACCAGAGTGCAGCACTACCGACTCAGTAAATTCATATACTAACTTATACATACTGTGCCTTAAACTGTTTTTTGACAAGTTTTCACAGACAATAAAATATGACATTGATGCATCAAGGCGGTTTGTTAACAAGGGCCTACCGGTAAACGCGAAAATCGAAATTTAGTTATCTGCCTCTTTATCGCTCGAATATGCAAGAGTGATAGAGAGATTAGATAACGAAATTTCGATTTTAGGTAGGCCATGTGTCAATATGGTTTGTTTACTGTATGTGCCACAAAGGTGCCACCTACGCAGAGCTTTGCCTAATATTCACTATTGAAGAAATATTATTTAAGAACAAATGCTTATAAATATTATATGTTCTTATAGGTACTACTAGAAATATACTTAACTGTTATAAAATGGTATCTAACTAATCTAACTATGATATATTTAAAAACAAGAGAATTATCTAACACATAAAAATACAAAGATCGTCTTATCTCTACGACTGAGACGAAATTCCATACAATTTTAAAGTTATGCGTCCGTCATTAGACGCATTTCTATTTCAACTTCATATTTACGAAGAACTTAATTGCACGCATCGCCGTACATTTCTTGACTCATCAAACCGAATTTACATACAATACCGTACATTCTTCTGTAAGTACACGTTTACGAGCAAGCTTATAAAAAATGGATAAACGTCGGCATTTAAACTAAAGAGGACCTTAAATTGTAGAGCTTAAAGTATACAATGGGAACAACTGTCGCGGTTGTTACGTACTTTATTTTATGCAGATAGAGGAGAGCCCAATAATGTGTTAATTAGTGAAGTGTAAAGATAGGAGGGATACTTTACAACTCTCGTCTCCCTTTAGTTCGTGAATATATACCTTACCTACAACTTACAGCACAATTAATACAATTATGTTAACGAAGACACATATGTAAGTACCTAGTGTACCTACTATCTTAATTACGGAGTGTCAATTTCACCAACCATGACTACAGTTTGATTCCAAGATTCAAGTTATGGGCTAACAACATTTTTGACGTTGATTTGGCGGGGGCACCTCTGTCCCCCTAGTATTTTTAGTTACTAATCGGCGGTTAAATAGTCGGGCCAAAAAATTGTTAAGTAACCCTACCGAAACACAATTTACCGAACGACGCAATTTAATATTTTGACCGAAATGTTAAAAAGATGAAATGTCGTTTAGTACCTACGTTTGATATTAATTACGTTAATATCTCTGTGTTGTGCTGATAACTAGCGTTTTATTTTAAACTATGAAAATTTATTTTTCATTTGTTACTAATTCAACTAAGCCGTTCATCGCCACCATTTTGCTAAGGCGTGTAACGCATTACGCGCGCTGCCGCACGCCGACCATGCCGCATTGTGAGCCGACCTACTGGGCTGGGTGTAACAAACGATAGAATGTTGTATGTATGTGGCACAACGTGTCCACAGATAATGAGGACTTTAGATGATAATGGAAGATTTTGTAACTGGAAAATCAAAAGTAAGTATACTATAGAGTTGCTGCGCGTGTGCCCCGTGAAATTAAAAACACGTATTAACGTTGCTGACCAAAAATAAACTACATACGTAATTTAGTTAGGTTAATTTTTGCTTGGTGGGCTTTGGTGGGGAACAACAAAATGTGTACAGATCTAGTCCATAATTTATTTCCATCGTATTTTTACGGAAACGTACGAACGTATCTTGCTATTTCAGTCAGTACTGAAAAGTCCTGAGGTTGACTGAAGTAACATGACAAATATGAACTTTTCCGAGAAAATTATGCACTACATCTTAAGGTGGCACTTAGAACTTTTTAGAAATATGCAAAAATTAAAAGTGATACCATTTATTTATTCGGACTTGGTATTATTTATTATCGTGTCGTCTCTATAATTCTTGCTTTTAGCTGGAAAATTATGTGAGACTAGAGGGGAGACTTAAGATTGTGTATTTAAGTTATGTTTATGAGTTCGAGTTCGTTGAGCTTTCTTACGCTACGCTCATTTTTATTCGAAACACGTGAAGGATTTTAAAGATCTGCATTTAATGAAATAACGGTAGTATTCTGTCTAGACCCATCTAGACTA
This sequence comes from Cydia splendana, assembly GCF_910591565.1. NCBI lineage: Eukaryota > Metazoa > Arthropoda > Insecta > Lepidoptera > Tortricidae > Cydia > Cydia splendana. Next base: position 20,058,565 of record NC_085965.1, on the reverse strand, counting down.
TCTATTTAATTTAAAAAATTGACATAGACTCATTCCATGTGTTCATCTTCGGAAGTGGTAATTTTTCCAAATCGAATTATTTATACATATAAGGACTACATTATCTGGGAGACCGAGCTTTACTCGGAAAATATATAAAAACTCAAAAATGCGCGTTTTCCCAGAGATCGATTTATCGCCCCCGAAAACCCCCATATTGCAAATTTTATCGAAATCGTTAGAGATAATAAAATGTATATAAATAAACAAGAATTGCTCGTTTAAAGGTATTAGATAGATATATTACGAGCGATACTACCTAATAGAGAGATCAAGTCTAAGTGTGATGGGGATATACGGAGCACGAAATTGTCTCAGACTTTCCTCATCTTGCACAATTAATAAATATTTGATTTCAAACAATAGAGGTGACAATATCGAATCATCTACTGGAATTATGCTGTCAAACACCAGGATGTTTACATTGTTTACCTTACTTTGTAAGTAGGTATCTTAATAGGAAATTGATGACAGTTTATGCTACCGTAGTTGCGTCCCTGTCACTCAAGGGATAATAGGCTAACCATTAGCTAACGACTCAGCCCGATTAGCGTTAATCTACGTTCAAGTTGTTCTGATAAGTGACGAGAACTGGGGAAAATGTGAGAAAGGTGGCAGGTTGAAGAATGTAATCTCACTTTTAATATGTGGTTAGCGGCAATATTGAGATGAGGTTATGTGGGTATGAAGGGCGACTGACGGATACAAATACTTTATAAGTGACGAAGCAAAGAAGATGCGATTTATATAGTGGAGGGACTTGGGAGGATTGCGATTTTGGCATTTAGCCGAGATGTCGTGGTAGATGTCCTAAAGATATTATTATTATGAAAGAATTACACTTAGGTATTTTTTTCGATTATTTTTAGGGACATAAGCCGTGGTGCTTTAAAGAAGCCTTTACATGAACCTAACGTCGTTATCAATTATTTAATCCGCCAGTATAATCGGATTTTGTAAAAGATAAATACCACTACTTTAAAAAAAGCGTATTAGAGAAAAGGTTTAGGTTGGTTAGACAACTGAGAGGTATAGTCTGGCAAACCAATTTTGTCAGTAGCAATAGAATAAGAAGTCCCCTTTTTTTGGGGTAATGACTGATGACACTAGTATAAACAAAATACAGTATTATTCTCTCTGCCTGCGCTCAAGTGACAAACTCTTGCCAAACTATACTTTTGGTCGCAGGACCAGGGGCACGCAGCGGCCCCGGGAGTCCCCGACCCAGGCAAACCGACAGAGACCATAGACACGGCCCGGTTCCTGCAGGACGTAGTCGATGGCATGGCCATGGAGAGCGACTACGAGTCCGAGTCCACCACGGAGCAGATGGCCAGTGACCAGTCTCAGACCGTGTCTCACACTGTACATGAGCAGGCGACTCCTCGCCCGATGGTAAGCGCTAGTTTTATAAAAACCGGACAAGTGCGCGTCGGACTCGCCCACCGAGGGCACCAAATACCACAACAGAAACAACAAAAACAACAACAGAACAGCAACAGGAATACCTACATCTACACAAGATACAGCCTGGTGACAGACAGACAGACGGACTGACAGATAGACGGACAGTGGAGTCTTAGTAATAGGGTCCCGTTATTACCCTTTGGATACGGAACCCTAATAAAAATTAACGGGTGCTATTTGTTGAATTCCATCAGAATCTATAGATTCAGTAGTTATTTAACTCTTTCAATATGTACATATTCGGTAAGATGTTGCCAATGGAAAAAGGCTGGAGTCTATTAAAGATAGATAGCCAACGCCGTAAACAAAGGGTACCTTCAGAAACAGATGAAATTAGGATCTTAAATTGCAATTTGACAACTTTTTACCAATAGCCTATTATTACAACCTGCACAATAAGAAACGACATCAATGAATTAAAATAATTGCTATTAATAATAAATTGACAAATTATTACAAATAACCATTTATTAATATGTTGTTGACGTTATATACTAAGACTTAGTTTTAAGCTTTGACGTAATTTATTTTTAATTTAATTTATTACTAATAAGTAAATGTTATTAATGTTATTATGTTGCCTTATAGACTAGCCTAGAATAGAATAGAATAATAATACTATTGTGTGCCCTAACAGGGTGTCATGATCTGACATATAATGTACATGACAATACAATATGAAATAAATGAAATGAAATGAAACAGATACATGCCGGCCAACAAAGGAGTAGGTCAACGTAAACTGTATATCATCAAGTAGAAAATAATGTCAATAATAAGTGCGCTGACAAAAATTTCTTCAGAGTCCTCAATACAGCAGAAGGAACTTTATTGTACACCTCTATTGGCTATGTGCGAAGTACATGGTGGGGGTATAGTAAAGCGATAGCAGCGCATGAGGTGGTGAAAATTGGAACTAACATAGGATAGCGTCTTTAACATTTCATACAAGTTATATGGCTCGAAATGGAACTTAAATTTACGATTACTCCTGATATATAGAATTAGGGAGAGGACCTCTGATGCTCGCGCGGGTTCGTACCTGGTGCAAAGGCTGGCCATCGCTATCCAACGTGGTAATGCGGCAAGTGTGATGGGCACCTTTGCACCCGGTACAATTCGCGGAGGTCTTTTAGATTAAAATATTTTAATATTTCTAATTATTATATATTTAAGTTATTTTTGTATGATTGTTTATATAACATTAACCTTTTGTTTAAATAAATCGTTATTTAAATCTCCTGATATATTCATTTAAATTGTATGGTGTAAGGGACCATTGTAATCTGTATGAAATGCTTAATATAACTAACGTATTTAATTTGATAATTATTAATACTGTATCCGTGTAAATGGCTTTGCAAAAACCACATATTATGAAATCTTATTGTAGAAGATAACAATGGGTATAGTAAGTTATCCTTAAAAGATAGACATACACCGTCGCGGACTTTTTAGTATAGTAGTATACCCTATAATGGACACGGAACCAGTAATGGGACAAAAAAACACAATTCCTCTAAAATAAGTATGTATATAAAAGTAGTTTATAAACACTGGATATATTTTTATCATAAATAAGAGTCCTAGAGCTGATTATGTTTGAATTTTTATTAAATTCGGTTATTTTTTAAGAAATGTGCGTCAACCCAAAAGTTGTCGTGCCACTGAAAAAAAATATCACTAATAATTCTTAACAACTTCGCTAAGAGAGGTGAGTTAATTTATTAAATTTTAATTAATTAATACTTGATGAAAACTAGAATGTGTTTTGTTAATTGCATTTACCATGAGATAAGGTATACAACACACTATGTTGTGACTCCACAGATGTAAAAAAATAGTGGTATTTGGCCCAATCCCATTATAGGAGCTGTAAAACTGCATACCTCCTATGATGGGACAATTGACATAATGATGCTTGCCATGCCATAATTTCATGTTTTAAACAATACAGAAGTAAAATGTAGTTACGAAATATGTCAACCAGGAGGTATTCTCGGACTTAGGATAAATTAATATCGTTTTTCCAAACTTTTATTTAACTTGCCTTATTAGTTAGTGTGGGTCAAATCTTGGTAGCTGAATTTGACCCACTTTTCGATTTCCGATTCAGTTGAAATTTTGTGTATGTACGTAATTAAGTATGCAAATCGGATGATAATGCAATATTATGATAACACGGACTTGATCTGATGATGGAGACAGGAGGTGGCCATGGGAACTTTATCGCAATAAACCCTAACTAATTGTGTTTGGGTATATTAGAATTGTCTCGATAAATCTAATACAATAATAATTGGCTGTGGAAATAAAAATACATTCAGCGATAAAAGCTTATACCAAAAATTGATTTTTTTGCCATAACTTCCATGTGCTTGCCATAATGTCCATTATAGGGGGCCCATTACTGGATCCACGTCCATTACCGGGGGCCCATTACTGGAGCTTTGGTGTCCATGACTGGAGAAAAAAAGCATAGTTTTAATTTGTTAATTATGTGGAAACTCATTGCAGTATCTTTGTTACAACACGCCTAAAACATGAAAGGCGGATAGGACTTTCATCTTTTAACACGCTAAGCGGAAGACCATTTACATGTACAAGGGAAATATCATAAATACTCCAAATTTCCTCTTAAATGTCCCATGACTGGTGCTGTTACTATACACCGATAAAAGAAAGACAATCCCACCATACATTGCGTTGTTATAACTCCAACGGATTATGCAGCGTTTTCGACTCCTAGACAGCGTGATTTTTTCCGTCAACATTCGTCATATTTCAACTAATTTAAACAAAACCTTAACCTAAACCTTCCTCACGAATCCCTCTATTGATAGATGAAAATCGTCTGAAAATCCGTTCAGTAGTTTTGGAGTTTGGAGTAGTTTTCTAACAATAAGATGTAGTGAATTGACGTTTTCCCCTAGATTTGCGGACGCTAGGTTGCGTGACAGTCGTGCACGTAGCGAATAACCTAACCTAACAAGAATGAGTAGGTAATGAAATATAGCGGGAAAACGTTAACAAGAGTAAACGAAAACGAAGTAAACATATCAACAAAGCTACTCGAAACAAATAAATACTATCTGTAACTGCGTGTTTTATTGTCATTAAAGACGCAGTTTCATATTCAAACATGACTCTTAGAAAAATAGGCAGCTTTATCTCCGAGACCTGATTTGACCTTAAAAATGTATAAATATAGGGAAAATTTTATTGGTTGCTCAAATCAACACTTAAGGGGCCCACAGATTACCAGTTCGCCCGACGATATCAGCCTGTCAGTTGTTCGGAACTGTCACCTTATGCGTTCAACAGACAGGCTGATATCGTCCGGCGAACTGGTAATCTGTGGGCCCATTTAAGCATCTTTAAGCCGTTCCTGTAATTCATGACTATACATAAATAAAGCAGAAGTGGTCCAGTATTTGGCAGCGTCACGCAAACCGCGGAATGCGCTACTAGCAATGTCTAACTCTCTCTAACTCTCTTGTAAGAATTACTGGCATTACTTACTGTAGTTATCTAACGATAGCTGAACGTGATAGAAAGGATACGTTTCTCGGCAGTTCAAGTTCTAAAGGATCAGTTTCAGTATAAGATCGACTAAGGGCTGGAAAAGGTTAGGACACAAGAACCAACAATTTTCTAGGGCGGCGGACCGCTTCAGTAATTCTTACGAGTAAGTCAACAATCGCATATTGAATCCCTTCCTTACATAACACTTGTGAGATTTCTATGACGTTTTTGTTTGAAGAAACGTCACTTTTGACACTGACATATCCGATCCATGTCGTATCTTTAGCTTTAGCAAATTTTTGACGTATCTTAAAGTACGAATCGGGCCGTCAGTGTCTCCCAAAATAAGTCAAATATCAATGTTTCAATTTAGTACATGTACTATGCTTACAAACTGTTCTTATTAACTTTTGAATACCTACTTCGAATACTGTAGTTATATATAGGTAACAACAAATAATAATGCAACCGACCAAAAACTAGATCAAAATAATAACTTTCCATTGTATCACTTTCCCTGAAATCGCATTGCGTAACAAAAGTGGGATAGTGTGCCATCGACAAATAGGTCGCGGACAGTAACCTTTGTAAACGCACCCCGGGTCGCAGGCACTTTGGCGCCAAAACGGCGCCACCGTGGCGCCGGGGGGACCAGACTGATCAATTCTGTGACGTATAGTTAGTGTGTATAGCAGGGGAAATAAACGGGCGTTGGGAAAATACGACCTACTTACTGTTTTATTTTCTGAAACTGTTTCTTTTTAGAGTTGGTGCAATAAAGAATATTCAATGAATTCTATCTATCTACTTCTACTTATACTTTGGCAAGAGTCGCTTGTCAGTGACGCATATAATAGCTTAGGCAGAGAGAATCAATATTTATTCGTATTATAGTACCTACCTACCTACCTATTGTAACCCCAAAAAGAGGGATAAGTAAAGGGGATAAGTAGAGTTTTTATTCTACTGTTACTTACAAAATTGGTTCTCCCGTAATAAAATTAAATATGACTTTGAAATACCTACTTTGAATGCAACTCCCTGCTCAAAGGTCATGCAATCGACAGTTTAAAAATGGAACGAAAAGAAAAACAAAGTTCAGCCATGAAATGTCAACCCGCATGAGTAGATGAATTACTACCAATACTTGATGTACCAGATTTTTTTTGCGAACATAATGGCTTCAGTTTATGTTCATTTTTAATTAATTTTAAAATAGTTAGGGATATTTCTTCATGTATAGCCTTCGGAGTCCCAGAGGTCCTTCCTTAATAAAGGCCTTATTCCAAAACTTAATTTTGATTTTGAGGTTCCAAATTAAATACGAAGCTAATTATTCTGGTACTTAGGAGGATAGAATAGTTTAAATAACTTTTAGCTCTAAAATAACTATGGCCAAAAACCGTTACATTGGAATAGCGACACTTCCGCGCCTAGCGATTGGTAAGAACATAATATTGAATTTATTGTACCGTTGAAGCGACATCAACGTAGTAGGTACCAGGCTACCAGGTAAGTTAATGTTAGTAGTATAACAATGGGCAACGCTACGCCGCCGCTGACGTCCGTACCATCGTTGCCAAATTTATTGATCATTCATGACCTTTATTGCAATGAAACAAGGCCCACCAATGGTCAATGAAATTGTTGTTGTTCGTGCCTACGTTACATTTACAAAGAGGCATTGTTCACACAACACCTACGACCGTAAAGCGGTCCAGATACGGCCTAATATATCAATTTTTATGCAACGCCGAGACTATACTTCATAAGGAACCAAAATAAACATAGGACTCGTACGTGCTAATTTTTAGTACTCAATTTTTAATTTATTCTTGGGTTCAATGTCACCTTAAAAATAATATTGTAAACACTCACAAATAAATAATTGACCGAGCGTTAGCAAAGGTCTCCGCTTCAGCTTGGACAAAAATGCTTTCGTATGTTCTCGTCTAAAGAGACTATGGCAGTATGGAGAATCCGGAAGAATGCCGAAATAGAACATCTGATAGCCGAGCCGAATATAATAGGTGAGACCAAAGCGCATCGTCTCCGCTGGCTTGGCCAACTCGAAACGATGGGTGAAGATCGGGCAGCCAAAAGGGCCTACTTGGGTCGACCATCATCGCGCCAACCAAGTAAGTAAGTAAGTATGTTCTCGTCTACATGTCGCATTTCTCTGAGCAGATTCTAGAATTTTGTTGATTCAGTTTTCGGAAACACTTCAAAATGGCGGAATTCGCGAGGTCTACAGCTAACAGAGCCACTAGTAATTAATAATTAATTATGCATATAAATGTGTCACTTAATAATTTACATGGTAAATAACGACATGATTTATTAGTCATTGCTGAATCATTTTCAGGACTTGTAAAGAGGACTTTAATAATAAATACTCGTCTTATTAAAATGATTCATCTGAAAATTTGTACAGTCAGCAATACTATTAGCTTAACACCTTTTCATACAAACTTATATCTATCTTTTGCTCTGAGCTGACTGTACCAAGCTGAAATCTGAATAACCACGTCATAATTAACCACATTAACTTTTTTTTTATTTTTTTTGATATTATTATATAGTAAAAGTTATATATAGTAATAAGAAGTGTATGTCTTAAAGTCCCGAAGTATATAATGCCCCTTAGTCTATGTACTTTGAGTACCTAAGTATCTAACTATCTACCCGTGTATGTAAATAAATACAAAGTTAACGTCCCATTGAATATTTAAGTCAATTTTTAAGTAAGTTATGGAATACTTTTGTGTTCATGCTAATAAATGTGTTTATCCTGTTTGTTTCGACAAGTTTGTAACAACAGATTATAAAATTATAAACAAGTACGTATGCATCAAAAACATCTTACAATCTGACGTGTATCTGCGAGTTCTATCACCACAGTACAACCACATGGTTTATGTACTAAGTCACGTATCTAATTCGTTCGATTTTGTTCCTTATTATCTTTTCATAGTGTCCAAATTACAAGTACAATTCCCGTTGGTTAAATACCCTTTGCTTTTACAAGTCTATATAATGCTTGCATCGGCAGCGCGCATATATGCAGTTATGCCGCTTGTAGACCGGAAAAGTCTAGAAAGTGGCTTTTCAATTTCCAAATAGCTCCATAATAAACGATCTGGCTGGTTAGAGGCGGGATGAATGCGGCGATCTGTGTGGAGACATACTAGCCAAGTGCGTGACAAGGAAACGGTTTTGAGGGTTCCATTGCTAGGTAAGTACTTTTTAAATAAGTACTTAAAAATATGTCACCATGCAACCTACTCCCATGATTTGCTCTTTGTGAAAACTACATCAAAGTTTATCCTGTAGGTACCCAAATCGTGGGAATAAAAGACGTGGCAGCTGAATTTATTTTTTTAGATACTTGGCATGGGAAATTAAATCGTCAAAAAGCCTACCGATTGGCATATTGAAATTGTTACGAAAAATTTTGAAACCGTACCTTATGACGGAGATGAAAAATACATATTTAAGGTCAATGTGGCGAAGTACTACTTTATTTTTTTTTGACTTTGGAGTGATCTAGTTCCGTTAATTATTCACCTATGTTACTGCTTGTAATCGCATACGATGAAGAATTTAATAATTAATAGTTTAGCCTTAGTGACAGATCATTTCAAGTACAATTTAAGCAAAAACAATGGCATTTTTTAAAATTCGTCGAGTAGACGGACTTCCCGTGCAGTTTAAGGGAAGTCCGTCTAGGTATGATATCAGCCAATCTATGGGTGCGTATATGTTCGTAGTCAAATTCCTAAAAAGAACGGATCAAGACAATGAAAAGTGTATTTTAAACTTGTTATTATACGGTTCAGATTCGAAATAAACACCATTTTTATAAAACAAAGGCAAGTCCGGCATATACTACCAAAATGGGGTGGTAAACCTTTTTTGGCAAATAATTAAACATAATTATTTTTTTGATTTCCGAAATAAAAGATCAACAGCAATTTTAAAATGAATTTTAATCGTTTCTTTTAATTTACTGAGATCAAAATTTAATAAAGTAACATCATGCGGAAAGTCAGGAGGATTTTTTGATACCTTATCAAATCGTTATAATATTAAAGTCGCAAAAACAGTTGGTAATCTCTGATTTAACGAAAGTCCGGCATATGACGGACTTGCCTTGAACATAATAGACGGACTTTACAACTTAGTCAAATTTCAATATGATAAATTGTGGAACGTATAATTACAAAACTAAGCTAATTTCTGATATTTTAAAAATAGAATAAAGACAACTGGTTCTTATGCTACCTACGTAGTTACTTTCTGATGCACAATCTTTTCAAAAACTATTTTTAACTTTTTTTTTTCGAACGGCTGTCGCACTATGACTTCGAGTTCAAAACACGAAATGACTTGTTGAGGCGGATTGCTCTGAAGTTGGTTGTCACAGCGCCATCTGTTTTACAGTGACGGAACTAGCGCGAAAAACTGGTTAATCGACTGGACTCCAAAGTCGCATACGCCTTCAAATTCAAAAGTTATAACGTGTTGACGGACTTGCCTTGTAGACGGACTTGCCCACAGTGACCTTACTACGGAAATAACAGAATAGATATCGGAATAATGAATCCTGTTCTAGAAAATTGTAAAATAATTCATAACGATTTAGTTAGTCAGCGGCGCAGATCAATCCGGCATGAAATACTTTGTATAAAAACTGTGCTTAAAGAATAAACACCGATAAGTGCGGGCCGTACTCACGCTCCGGGGATTCCGTATTTATATTTTTTAAATATTATTTATTTAAAATTGAATAAAAGAAGAGCGGAAACATAATATAGGTATGAGAAACAATTTTCTACAAAAAGTTTGGGATGCTTCCAAAATAGCCAAGGTCGAGCAATGTGACTATATTCAACTAACAGGATTTTGTTGGACTATGGTGGTCATAAAAACCTAAACATATCTTGTGTAGTTCAAATTGAAAACATAATTCAGAAAAAAAAACAATATGTCGTGCATCTTCAGGACGACTTTTACTATACGATACGATAAAGTTCAGCACGTTATAGGTGTACGAGATAAACAAGATGCATAACAATGTGATCTAGAGGCTATTAGCCCCTCAGAAATATGACAATGAGAGAATAAATAAAGCCTGACCAGGAATATATGATCACGCGCCATGTTGCGAAATTTTACTGAAACTAATTATTTCATACTATACTGAACTGTATACATGAGAATAACAGCGCCCTCTTGACAATGATCATATAATCATATTTTACTGGTCAGGCTTTACCTAATTCGTTGGCGGGTATAAAACCCTAATAAACATCAACACGCACTATTTTAAAAATAAAATAATATTTAATGCCACACCTTAACACACAATATACAATTTATGGAAAAAAAGAAAGAAATAAAACTAGAAATACAAAATAAACTAAATTTAAATTATTTTTTTCTAAATTATCACAAAGTCAGTAATCCAAAAGTGTTGCAATACGGAACACGAATTAAATAAGTAACCACTTAATGACAACGACAATATACAAGGTGCTATGATGAACCTTCGACCAAACCTTGCCGAAGGTTCTTAGTGTTATGTTTAGCAGAAAAAACCTATTCATGCTTTGCCGCACGAACGAACATGGAGTTATGGATAACTGCACCGTATAAGAAACAGTTATGACAATATAACAGTTTATAAAACCTGAAAATGTTCACTTTCAAGTCTGGTCTAGGAAATAGGAATGTTACTTTCAAATTAGGTACTTGTTGATGGTAAAACAACCAAAAATATGATCGATTTCTTAAAAACATGACTGTAGTCGGACATTGTATATTATGAAACACAGCAATTTTACTCCAACAATAGATTTACAATCTTAATAATATTTTCGTAATAATAACTGCCGGCAGATGTGTTTTGAAGATTCCCTGGACTTCTACAGGAAAATGATCACTGACACAATAATAATTTCAAACAAAAGAAGTTACAACGTTTAAGATGACACTTGCACAGTCTGTGCTATCAAAATCACTGCATAGTTATCTTGGTCTACCTTTACGTACCCAGTGATTCAGTTCGTGATAGAAGATAGAAGCAACTAGTCTATCTGCAAGGAATACAAGTGACCTTATAAGGGCTTGCGACAACACTTTCAAACCGAGAAAGTAACGGTTAATTACGATTTTGAGACGATTGTCATTTCCCGCGCTTTCACACACTTCCACAGACTGATAACATCTGGATCTGGGGTAATGACAGCTCATTACTGCCCGTGTTTTTTTAATTAAAAAAAGTGTAACCATTATCAATTTGTAGAACATGATATTTGATAGCAAAACATTGCGCTACGTGTCTCGGCTGTGATGTTTTCTTTTGCGAAAGTTACAAGAAACATAATCGATTACAGGTGGACTTTTATTTCACTTAAGTACGTTTTATTTTTTAATGTTTGTCCGATGTTAGGCTTTGGTACCTGTATTTCTAAGTACATTTTGTTCAATATTGCGTAACGCCACATGCTTGAATCCTATACATACAACTAATACTATTGACGCACAGAACACACTAGAGCCATCGCTCTAAATAAATGAAACAAAACAGTCCTCTTTAAAATCCAAACCAACCATCAACCTCCATTAGGTTGCAATTAAATATTTCACAACCGCGTCTGGGACACCTCTGATACGAAGAAGAACGATCGGGATCATCCCAAGCTCGATATAAATCAATCAGTGAAACTTATTTAAAATGAATGAAAGTTTACTCATCTACCTTACTACGCCACTGGCTTACCAACCAGTAACTGAAGAGCTCCCATACCCCTTAAGAACCATAGAGCTTAGCTCAAGCAAGGGGGAATTGTTTTAAACTCCAGGGGTCTTGAGTGGAGTTCTAATGAAGCATAGAGGCGGAGTACCGGCGGTGGTAGCGATAGTCGCTCCGTGCCGCACGACGAACACGCTTGTGTCTACCGCTGAACGCATTCGAAATTTACGCGCGTTCGAAATTTGAACGAGTGGAAGTGAATTTGAGTGACGTGATTTTCGATTAGTGAAGAAGTAGCTTTTGGTGAGTTATTCTTTATAATTATTGAGTTTTTTTTTACTGTAATAATATTAAATTAAAAGTCAATTCTTATGCGAATCCATTATCATAATCTAGGTAGGGGTAGGTAATTATTATATGGATGCAGTAAACATAATAAGCACTTATAATAATTAATAGAACGAAACGTATAAGTACAATGTATTTTACATAGTTAAATTCTTAATAAATGGTCTGAAAACTTAAATTAGTATTTTTAAATGGATTAGATAATCCTAAAGAAAAAAGTATTTAGTAAACATAACACAATAGGCTAAATAGCAATGACAGTGGTCTTGAACGAGTTCACAGGTAGTACTTTGCTGTGAACATAACAGTAAACGTACACCAGCATGCATGTCACGCAATCATTAAGGGCCCCTGACATGTCGGATTTAGTTTAAGCCAAAAGGTTCAGAACGCAATCGTGAAAAATAAGAAGTGCTTTGCATTGTTAGTAATACAGATGACCTATATAAAAATCGGAACTATATTCATACATGTTTATTTATTACATTTTAAACTCTGGTAGTTTTGATATGATTAGATTGGCTTTAATTTTTTTCCCAATAAATATGTTATTAATTAATTAACTAACATATTTAATTAATTAACATCGAGTTATTGAATCAATTAAGTTTTACAAATTTCACTAGAAAGCGAAAATATCGTGTATTGTAATTATTTCGTAAACAATAATTATTCATATATAAGCATCGATATGACTTTATCCGGCGGAAGTCAATAAATGCAATGAATTTTGTCAATTAAACTGACCGACCTCCCTACATGTTTCAAATTAATGTAGATGTAATTCATGTAGAAACAATGCATTTAAGTACATTAAGAATAAAAAAAAAAAACTAAAAACGCATAGGTATAAACTTGAATATTTTTTAAATCTTAAACTTAAGAAACAACCAACATGCAACATTTCCCCGTACACTTCACAAAAAATACCCGATAAAATATCCACTAATGTAAAGCAATTACTCGTACATAAATTAATTCATATACTTTCGCATTAATGCATATATCTCCGATGCGATTGGAAAGTGCGTGCGTGCGTTACGCTCCGGTAGGTGGCATGTCCACGACTGAACATTGTCTTGTAATTAGTATGGAGCATGAAAATCAATGTTTGACGCTGAAGGATAGTATTCATAGACTTCATACTATGGACACGACACGACTGTTTGTCGTTTTTTGTTAAAAAAAAATGCGGCGATTTTGTAAAAAAGAATTAGATGAACGATTGAAAATGGCTTCCTCGTGGCACCTTAGAGATTTCCCGGCTACATACTAACCCCCTTATTCATAAAACTTTACGGGCCTGATTTAGTTAAATTATGTTTATCCCATCTTACAAATACATAAGTCAAAAAGAAAGATAAAGACAAACGATTATTAGCTAATTGAGGCTTATAGCGCGTTTATGAATAAGGGGGTAAGAAACTCGGAGTCCACAAAAGGCCAGAACGAATTTTTCTTTATAATTACTGAGGAAAACTTAATGCATTTGTTTTCAGTCTATGTAAAACAGACGACCGACTTTATAAAATATGAATTGATGAGACCTCGTCAGACGATTTTATAAAAATTAAACAAGATGCGTAAAGTAAGTAAAGCTTTTCGAAATACCGAATACAGATGGGCCAGCCAGAATTTCAGGTTGGATACATTTGAAATAGCCTTATGTAAGTATAGCAAGAAAATGCTAAAAAAATTATAAAAATGCCACTATTTATTTGAAAAAATGTCATTCTGTAGTTGTTACTACTTGTTTTTTCCTCTATGCCACAAATTTCATTCAATTTTGTACCTACTTAATGAAATCTTCCTGAAGTAGGTAGAGTTCCTACTACAGTAAAAATTCAAACAGGTGCGTCGCTTACAAGTTTGATGACGAGCACTGGACACCATGCATGGGCGTGAATCACGCAACGCCATGACTTACTATGTTCCCCTTTGCTACATGTCCGTCGTGTGTCGTGTAATCAGGACAACGCATTATTACTAATTAATACGGCATCGTGTCGTAGGAATCTTTTAGGATAAATGCGTTTTAGTGAGTACCTACTCAAGGGACAGGGGGCATATATTATCCTCAAAGGCGTGAGTAACCGTGAATTCGTGAAGTCCCTAAAATCTATAAGCATAGTTAAAAAAAATTAAGATGTTCGAAGATTTAAGATTCCAAATACAGGGTGAGGACTATGTATTGCCATAGAGAAAAAAATACATAGTGTGCTCACACCATATCTGATGTGTTTCAGAACCAAAACGACTATTATTTTCGTTGTCGACATCTAGCATCGAGTAGCGGAATTATCAGTACTGCTACTTGACAATAGATGTTCCGACGACCGAAAAGTCTAATGCTCAACAATTTTCAGCTAATATTATAACCGGATTGACCGGGACTATTTTCAACCCCTTCTGCTTTTAATATGGGTAGTGACCTTGCCTATGAAGCCGATGGTCCCGGGTTCGAATCCTGGAAAGGGCATTTATTTGTATGATGATACAGATATTTGTTCCCGAGTCATGGTTGTTTTCTATGTATTTAAGTATTTATTTATAATATATATCGTTGTCTGAGTACCCACACCACAAGCCTTCTTGAGCTTACCGTGGGGCTTGGTCAATTTGTGTAAAAAATGTCCTAGAATATTTATTTATTTATTAAAAAAAAAAAAAAAAAAAAAAATATTAGTTGTAAATTGTTGTTCAATACAATTTTCGTGAGTCGCGACACTAGAGAATTCTAGTATCAAGTATCGGTACTGATACTTTCGCTACTCGATGCTAGATGTCGACTGCGAAAATAATAGTCGTTTTGGTATCAAAACTGATGTATGGAGTGAGCACTCTATTCTTACTATATTTCTCTATGGTATTGCTGTGCCCAGAATTAAGATTTATGATGATGATGGGATGGCGAATTTACTCCAAATCTTTTTTTTGTTTTCCAACCCACAAACAAACCGTAAAATAATCAATTCTAATATTGTTCCACTTATTATGGAAATCGCGCATGTTAAACACTAGATTCCATAATCACAGGCCCTGTCCAGTCGATGCACGTCCGAGTCCAAGATCAAACAGATACCAGTTCATCGATTAACATGTACATGCACTTCAAACTAATCCTATTTTATTCCGATTTTATTATATACATGGTGCGCTTGAATAACCCGACTAGCTTAGATTTCGGTTGGATAGGAGTAAAAATTTAACAATGCGCGTTGGATAGAGTCTGTGCGGAAAGAGAAGAGTCGTAGAATGTATTGAATCCCATACATTTCACGACTCTTCTCTTTCCGCACAGACCCTAGCTAAAACGAAGATAATTAACGATATCGTCAGGTTACAAAGTAACAAAACAAGGTTGATTTTTCGTCACCTGGCTGACCTGATGATATATTCCTTTTTTTAATTCACAAGTCCAAAGAAACATTTCGGCTAATATTTTAATAAATTGAACATCGTAGGCCGCACTCACTGCCGGTTGTCAATTGTAATGGAATCGCAACCTAAGGCTCTGTAACAAAAAACTTCTGAACAAAATTTAATTATATTATCGTCCACAAAATTACTAAATTAAAACGACAAAAGAGGACCTAAAATGAAATAATATGTTTCCCCGTAATACCATCATGAATAAGTGATTAGCTTTCAAAGCTCACCCTGTATTTATAACAATGCTTAAAATAATTATAGTTTTATTCTAGAGTCACGTAATGTTATAG
The DNA here is from genome assembly GCF_910591565.1 of Cydia splendana. Classification (NCBI taxonomy): domain Eukaryota; kingdom Metazoa; phylum Arthropoda; class Insecta; order Lepidoptera; family Tortricidae; genus Cydia; species Cydia splendana. The sequence continues at coordinate 20,042,707 of NC_085965.1, read as the reverse complement.
TGTCATGTCATGAGTCATAGATGTGTCCAGTCAGGTGTAACCACATAATTATTACATGTTTTATTACGGTAGAGTAATTTGGAATGAAGCATGATCGTGCTACATAAATATAACACATTAAAGCTCTAAGTACCTACAGTAGCAGATTACGAGTACAATAAAATCTGTTTTAAATTGTGGATATAAGTCTGTACAGATATGGTGCGGATTTTGTAGTAGTTATCTCAATACATAATCTTGAGACATTAAATATTAGTCTGGGTACTGTAAAAAACAGATCTACAAAATGTACATACGGATTTACTGCCGTTCGTATTAAGTGTTCGTATAGGTAAAGTTTAAGCGCTCAAAAGCACGATAGCATACTTTCGAGCGCTTAAACCTTTCTTTTGTTTTACCTGTAGACTAAACATTGCGCGGAAAATTTTCTTAACTACATTATAATCGCTATGAACCTATATATATAGGTACATTCCGTTGGTGGGCACAAGCCCCTTAAACTTCATGGATTTAAAAAAAATGTTGGATAAAACTTTGTAAGATATTACCAAAATATTACATCTTCCATGTTGTTTTCGTGTACTGTGGCATCAGTATGCGAATGAGTTGTCCTAATGAAGAGTTTCATAATGCGGGTTATTCCCAGTAGTTGCCACTGGTAAAAGGTGGAAATTTTTTTCCCCAGCAGTTACCACCAAAATTTTGTTAAATTACAATACTAATAAAAACAGAATAAATAGTATAGTATAAATATAGAGTGCTTTTATAAATAATTATAAGTCGATTAGTGTTTCAGTCCAAACCGAGTTGGTGGTAACTACTGGGAATTATTTTTCCCAGTAGTTACCAGTGGTAAAAGGTGGGAATTATTTTTCCCAGTAGTTACCAGTGGTAAAAGGTGGGAAAAAATTCCCAGTAGTTACCACTGGTAAGAACTTGGTGGTAACTAGTGGGAATAATGCTCTGTACTGCATCTCATTAGATGCCATATTTGAGAATAGTGAATATATGGCATTGACAGTTTAGTCAAAGTTTTGACCAGCCCGTGAGTTCAGATAAAGAACTTTGCCACCAGGTGTCAGCTTTTACGAAGGTTTTATGAAAATAAATGGGAGAGTTCAATAGAGACAGATACCTCTACTTGATCTATTTTTTAGTAGTGTAGTGTTATACTTAGTCATCATCAAAGAACTCTTAGAAATCAGGTAAAGACCACCTGTTAAACTTGTGTTTGTCCTCAGGTGTACAACTGGGCCATGTCGGCAGGAGACCGGGAGTCCGAGGCCCAGGCCAAGAAGGGCGAGGAGGGCACGGGCGGTGACCGCGACTCCCGCGCCGCGGCGGCGCTCAAGAAGAACTGGTGCGTGGGACTCAGGATAACTGAACTGGTAAGTCTGCTGTCTGAGCCGTCAAGAGGCCAGGAGTTTCAGGCACAGGGCTAGGATGAGGTGCGCGGGGTCGACCGCGACTCCCGCCGCGCCGCGGCGGCGCTCAAGAAGAACTGGTGCGTGGGACTCAGGATAACTGAACTGGTAAGTCTGCTGTCTGAGCCGTCAAGAGGCCAGGAGTTTCAGGCACAGGGCTAGGATGAGGTGCGCGGGGTCGACCGCGACTCCCGCCGCGCCGCGGCGGCGCTCAAGAAGAACTGGTGCGTGGGACTCAGGATAACTGAACTGGTAAGTCTGTTGTCTGAGCCGACAAGAGGCCAGGAGTTTCAGGCACAGGGCTAGGATGAGGTGCGCGGGGTCGATCGCGACTCCCGCCGCGCCGCGGCGGCGCTCAAGAAGAACTGGTGCGTGGGACTCAGGATAACTGAACTGGTAAGTCTGTTGTCTGAGCCGACAAGAGGCCAGGAGTTTCAGGCACAGGGCTAGGATGAGGTGCGCGTGGAAGACCGCGACTCCCAAGCCGCGGTGACGATCAAAAAGTGGTGTGTGGGGCTCAGGATTTTAGAGCTGGGCCATGTCGGGAGACCAAGAAGAGCGCAGGCACTAACCGCGGGGCCAGAACCCTCAAGCAGTACCTACTGATGTGTGGGGAATTCTGCATTTTAGCGTGTCACGTGTATTTAACCCGGTGGCGTTTTTTTTTAGCATCGAAACCTAGGATTGCTGGAGATGACAGGTAAGGCTTAGAGATCGCGGGATCCTCACTGCGATCAAACAGTATTCATCTCTTGGTTTCAGAGTTTTCAATTTTGAAAGTCTGTAACCTTCAATGAAAAGCGACTAAATTAAATCATAAGGTCATCACGTCACGAAAGAGACATGTCAGAATAAAGCCAAGATTAATGACACATTTTCTACAAGGTCATTGCAACAAAGAAAAGCACCAGATCAATATAACGCACTGCAATTATTACTTGCACTGGGAAACGACACATGTGCAAGTGGCCTGTCAGTGCTATTCATACATAAATAGATAATAGGTGTAGTTAACCTGTGCTCTCTAAAACAAAGTATAATAATTAAAGTAACAATCTGAAAGTAAGATTTTCTGAAGGTAAGCTAGAGCTATAATGCAAATGTTACTAAGAAAGATGACATTGATATACAAATACAAATACAAATGCGTTTATTTCATTACTTTTTACATAAGTTCTTAGGTATAGTATAAGGGTTAGGTAGGTAATTAGTCCATCTTAGGTATAAGGAGTAAGTAGGTAAGTATTAATCTAAACATTGTGTAACAAATTGTGTAAGTAATGAAAAAGGTGATATACCTATATGAGGTGAAAAAAACAGCATGATTAAGTTGTATCGAGATTCGAGAGTCACCTAAAGTATATATGATATGGATGTAGCTAGGTCACAGGTGGTAAATCAACAATTACATTAAATATCTCGATTTTTAAATGTTTATTTTATTTTTATAATATGAAACTTAGCCCGAATTGCAAAAGTTATGGAAATAGACGCAGATATCATAATTGCTTTATCGTAAACTTTAACTGAACCGATCTTATCCATACTCATTGGAAATGAAGTAATCGATACAATTGTATGACTGATATACGTATGCGATGAACTTGCTTTAGCAATGGCATTATGATTCCTCACCTTGAGAATGGGTATTGTATCTCAATTAGCGGTACTATGGGAACTTATTGTTCGTTATGGCATCGCGGTAACATCGCGTAATTGTGTGTTTACACTTTTTACACGGAGAATTGCACACAATAGCGCCTATCCTGCTCTAATACCATTTTGAAGAGTGGGAAAAGGAGTGAGTTACTGATCTCAGGTAAGGTATTTTTAAGCCTGACCTGACCAATTGTCATGTACTTAGAAAAAAAAATGAAAAAAAAAATGAAAAAAAAATTTTTTTTTTGCATCATTATAAGAAGAACCTTCAGACATTGATTTGTTAGTGAATAAATAAAAATTTCGCCGTAATTAGTAACGTCGCCCGTCGTCGGACTCAGAAATTATTGCAGTGGTTCATAACGGATTTTGTGTTACATAACTTAAAATACTCGAACATCCTAAGATATATTATTACATTTCGGGTTTCACGGGCCTATAAATCCCGGTCTTTTGATAGGCTTGCGTGGGGATATAGATCCAACACGTAGAGGCCCCTTGGAGAGCTTTAATGTCATGTAGAACGCCTGCTGGAACCCGTTCACAGGCGCAACAATATAAGACACCCATGAACCGGTCGCAGCAGGCATTGGGACTATTGTAGAAAAATTGAACAGTATACCGGTCTATGGATTGAAGTTTGGGTGGACAATGAAACTGGGCTATTGTAAAGAGGTCCGGACACCTGCCATAACAATGTTAACACCGTCATCGAGGCAGGCGGTGACTCGCCGCTGACTAGATGGGCCCCTGAAACTGCCGTCGTAAAGACGACCAGGAGCAACATCGGTGTGAGCGGCTCAGGGGTGTCGAGAGGTGTGCGCCGCTTTCTACCCAGTGGCTGTTACCAGCCACTGTGCCAACTCGCGTCTTATGCATCTTTCACTTCCACCCCTGGAGCATATAGCTCTAGCGACTCCTCCCTGGACGGCCAATGAAGGCAAGCCAGAGCTGAGAGTCCTGCGGGTCCCCTTGGGGTCCACTCCAACCGACGAAGACACGCCGGAGACGGAGACCCTGACCGACTCTCGGGAGCACTCGGGTCCGTGGGGTCGTTACTCCCCAACAGCTCGCCACAAGCTGCCCTGCGGGCATATTATTACTATTATTAGCATAGGTAGGTAATTAAAATTACTTTAATTACGAAACTTTTCCCCTTATGGTTGCCGAAGCTAATTAAAGAATTTACCTGCGCTGCTACACCACTATAATAATAAGATTTCTCTAAAGCTCAACTAAATAAAATTTAATAGTGCTTAACTCATAAATTATTTATAATAAAGAGTCCCGACCGCCACCATACAAGATGAGCGAAAGTGAAAACCATAATACTATTATCGTTAAAGAGAACGCCGCAAGAGGCCGCAAGCATTGGAAATGCGTTTGCGGTATTTACGAATATTCCAGAGACAACCACCATTTTACGCGCGCTTTCACTAATCTGTGCAAATTGGCTTTGTGCGGTTGGCAGACGTGCACCGAGTATTTCTTTAGGAATGGCGGGAAAAGTGATTGTTGGAAACTGGATAGCTCGTTTTTTTAGCATTAGAAAGAAGGTAAGCGACCTTAACATGTCTATTAATTGAAAAACGCTTTTTAAAAATCAGTAACTATTACTTATGAAAGCAGAAGAATATAAATGATCGTATTAGATTCATAATTGTGACTTATTTTTAAAACGTGTTTTTCAATTAAAAGACACATCAAGATTGTTTACCTTTTTTCTAATGCTAAAAAAAAACGAACTATAACAGAGACTTAAAAAACTATAGTTTTAATTTTAATAAGTTTTAATACGAAGCCGATATTAACAGTATTAACACAGCTTCACTGCAGAAAGTCCAGATATAACAGCTTATGAAAATTCTAACAAATGATGGTTTTTCAGGTAATCACGGTGATCGCTATTGGGCTTGTGACTGGAGCGCTAACTTCACCCTACATAGTGCAGTCGAGATTGTCGCATATTGCTGTCATCTTCTCTGCTTACTCAAGTAAGTACCTACTTGTGACATATAGCGATTGATATAGAACGCTCTAAGACTGCACATTATACAAATAACTACTTATCTCGCTTCTTTCTCGCATTATCTCGGCATTTTGCCACGGCTCATGGGAACCTGGGGTCCGCTTGACAACTAATCCCAAGAATTGACGTAGCCACTAGTATTTACGAAAGCGACTGCCATCTGACCTTACAACCCAGAGGGGAAACTAGGCCTTATTGGGATTAGTCCACAAATAGAGTCTGTGCGGAAAGAGAAGAGTCGTGGAATGTATGGGTCCCAATACATTCCACGCCTCTTCTCTTTCCGCACAGACTCTAACTACTTATATTAGATAATAATAAAACAATATCTTTTTTATAAGACTGGACATATTACTTTATATAGGCAATGACATTGACAAACAAACGCCTAGACCATATGTACTCGTATCGATATAAATCATATCTTTGCTTCTCTAATCGATCGCCACCTATCGAAGAAAACCATGTCAGAAAACTATTGTACCCGGGTGGATTTCAAAATCCTGCGAAAACTTATGGTTCGGTCTTTATAAAAAAAACTAGTAGGTTGTGCGAGTTGCAACTTTTTTATATGTTTTTAAGAACTATTATCTTAATGTTCCTTCAATTACCATCTCCAATAACTTAATAGTTTTTTTTATATAAAATGTTTTATGTGTCTAAAATCATCACCGTCTACCGGAAAAATCTGAACCTTTTTGTTTGCAGTGAAAATTATAGCATACCTATCGTACTATTGCGATTTTTCTTTTACTTATATCTTTTCCATGTTGTTGTTTAAAACATGAAAAAATATGCAATAATTCCTTCACCGAGAAAGTACATTTAAAAATATTAAAAATTTTGTCACGAATATTCGTCAACACCGTCATGGTAATGTCAATGTGAGCTTATCTCCGTGTATGAACAACGAAATACCGCTAAAGGTCCTTGCCCTATTTTTCACTTTAATATAGAATTCCAAAAATTATTTCACTATAAAGTCACATCATTGAATCGTGAGAAATATTACGAACAAATTTGTAAAACGTAGTTTGTCACAACAGAGCATCATCACCGTTATGCTTTGGTTTAAAAAAGTTACAAATGATATATTAGAAATAATTACTGAAATGAATGGCAAACTACATGAAGTTTATTGTGTAGCATAGACATTAACTACTATTATTCGTATTCTAGAAATAAAAACAAGAAACTCTCAAATCGTCAACACCATACCCATCATCACCGGGAAAAAATGACGACCGGTGATGATTTCATGTGTATGGTGATGACGGTTCTCAGAAACTTTTCTAGTTATTTTTCTATAATTCATTATGAAATTAAGCTGTATGTTTGAAAAACGTTCTCTGTCTTTTTTTTTTTTTTTTTTTTTTAATTTATTGCTAATAATCAAAAAACACTTAAAACTATTACAAAACTTCGCCAAACTGCGAAACAGTTTGTTGGCGAATGAAATACACCCAATTATACCTAAATGTTTATACCTTCATGCTTAATACTATGCTAATTACTAAACTAAATATGACTAACTTGCATTAGCGTAACTATTTAATAACAGACTTCTAATTTTTTTCTTAAATATTGTTTTTGTTGAAAAATTTTGCTCGGGGGGTATGACATTAAAAATACGCGGTATTAGGTACTGCCTTGTTCTTCGGCCGTAATAATTGGAGGCTTGTGGCTCGACATATCGTTTTCGTGTAGATTATCTTAGACTTCTGTTGTATATTTTTACTATCTTAAATTTAGGACACATATACTGTTCGACAGCTAACAGATATTTAAGTTTTTCGTGAACAGGTAAAATGTTACATCTCTGAAAAAGTTGGTTATAGTGCTTGTTACATTTTTCTTTAGTTTTCTTATCTACTAATATCTTAACAAGTCTAAGTTGTAAGTTAAGGATCTTATCAAGTTGAGTTTTAAATGTGCGACCGTATGCCACTAATCCATAACTTATCACAGAATCTGCTAATGCGTGGTACAGTGTAAATAGAACCGCCTTATTTACTATAGGTTTTAAATTGATAAATTTGCATAATATAGACCTCAACTTTTTACACACCGACTCCACATGGAGGTTCCAGTTAAAACAACTATCGACATTTAAACCCAAGTACTTATAGTTAGTGACCATTTCAAGGCGACTGCACTTACACGACACCATGTCATTGTGCAAACATTCATATGTGTGCCCTACTATTCCGAATTGTTCACAGGGAATTTTGAGGTACGGAGACTTTATCAACATACACTTGGTCTTTGCTACATTCAGTATAATACCGTTATCGTGTGCCCACCTCAGAATGTTGTTAAAGTCTGCCTGCAGCCTGTCCCGCATGAGCGCGACGTCCCGGTCGGCGTACACCAGGCACGTGTCGTCCGCGTACATGTAGGTGGAGCAGTGCTCCACGACGTTGCTAATGCTGTTCACGTGCATGATGTACCCGACCGGGCCGTACACTGACCCAGTCGGTACGCCGTATTTTATATTGGCTTCTTCTCCCGTTTCATCTATTATCTTCGTGCGAAGCGACCGGTTATGTAAGTAGCTCTGAAACCACAGATGCCGCACTCTTGCATAGCTTTGAGTAGCAATGTGTGGTCCAAAGTGTCAAAAGCTTTTTTGAAGTCAATATATAATACAGCTACATACATTTTTTTATCCAATTTATCATTTACATCGTCCACAAATTGCGCTAAAGCAGTAGATGTACTGTGTGACCTTCTAAATCCATGTTGTGTGTCTGATAAGACGTTATTATTTTCTAAGAAGGTATTTAGTCTGCCTACTATTACTTTTTCTGTTATCTTATTTATTGTGGATAGGATAGCGATAGGCCTATAATTAGAATAGTCACAGTGACTGCCTTGTTTGAAAATCGGACGTATAATAGCCTTTTTTAAGTAATCTGGGTATACACCCTGTTTGGCACACATGTTTATAAATTTAGCTAGCACTGGGCTTATTTTGTTTTTCACATATTTTAGGTCACAAACTCTAATGTCGTCTAACCCCGGAGCTTTCCGACAGTTTAAGTGGTCTATGATTTTTTCAATTTCCTGCGAATTAACTAGCTGAAACCTAAAAGATACATTACTTGGCCTTACATAGGCTGACCGGTTTAAGAAATTGTGGTCACAGTGGTGCTTAACACGGTCAATTTCTTCTGTGAAGGTTTTGGCAAAGTTCGTACATATATTTCGTACAGAATCCGTCTTCCCCAAGTACTTCATTATAACGGTATCAACATCATCTTTTTTATTACCTAACCACTTGTTTATGACTGCCCAGATCTTTCTACAATCCCCATTACAGTTAAATATTTCCTCTCTCCGAAACTTATTTCTAGCTGAATTTATTTATTTATTTTTATTTATTAACACTATATAATGTCTACCTTATAAATGTAGAATAAATGTAGAAGAAGATATAACTATTTCTTTCACACTAAAGGATGGTTAGTTTTTAAATAACATTTTGACTGAAGTAGGCAAAATTTAGGTCACTTAGAACTTAGAACATACAAATGTTTTTTTTAATAATCTAATAATGTAAATCGTGCAACTTAGAGTCTGTAATTGCATGTTAGTCATGTTAAAACAAAGTATACAAACGTAAAGTAAACAAGCAACATATATTAAGTTTTAAGCGACCATAGGCTACGATACTGGCTCACTATCGTGATGGCCTTATGTTTTTTGATGATATTATATTAATTGATGTATATAATTACAGCAATTAATAATTATACCGTTGGGTAGTCACCGGGCCCAATACCTAACATTTTGTAACTTATGACATGCATTACAAGTAGGGGTCCTGCAACTTATAAAACACTGATTATATATTAATGTTTAGCTATTAAACAACATATATATTGATTTAAATCATTATAGCTATTTTTAAAGTTAATTTATAAAACAACAAAAATACAAACTTATGCAATGAATCAAATTATAAAAAAAAGTAATATATCATAAGAATTAAGCTCATTGGTAAGCCAGGAATTTTATAATATGATATAAATACCAAGTTATGCAGTAGATAAAAGAAGATGCGGGTTTAAACTGATAATAAGAGTACAATATTGTTTATATGATTTAACATTGAAAAAAAACATAAAATTAATCGAATACATAAATTGCCTATTTCGGAATATAAATTATTTAAAATTATACAATAAATATACTTGTTATATATTTAATTATATGAATAAAATGTATTTTTTATAATTTTCTAAAAATAATTTATGTAGCTAGTCTTATGTTCAAAAACATGTTATTTGTAATGTTTATTAAAGTTCTAAAGCCTTACAATTAAAAACAGTTTTTGTTTTTTTAATACGTTTTTTATGCATATATAAATTAGTTCCCAAATCGTCATTACCGTACATGCAGTGTCATTACCGTCTATAAAAGAGTCATTACCATACCATGGTTGTCATCACCATCTTGCGTTTTTATTTTCCGAAAGCGATAAATTCAAATATAAGCCACAAATGATTGTATAAATACCATAAATATCCTCCATATACAGCCCCCTATTACTTTACCCAGCTAGAATCGTGTTAAATTAAACATTAAAAAAAAAAATTTTTTGTATGGTGAAATTTTTTGTGATGAAATCCACCCTCCCAAACCCTCAATTTAATAATTAAGTATGCTGTGATATGCATAATATAATAAGCATATACGTATGGTATGACTAATACTAATAGACCCGACAACGTTAAGTACTTAATAAAGTCAAGCAAACCTCAGGCAATTAGGACTTTTTGTGCATCTGCGTGGACAGTGAATAAGTATAATTTAAGCACGTTAAACTCGGATTTAATTTAAATTTTCATTAGATCATCCTGAATCTTATACATTGATGCGAGTTTTGTGTTCTTCTTTTTGTAAATTTCTGTCCACAATGATGCGTGAAAAATAACCAAAATAGATAAAAATAATAATAACGTTAATAGGTTCATCACATGCGCTTTTTGGTGCGTGACACCAGCTGCCCTCCAAACTCACCAAATTATTCCTAACAGAATAAAACACCAAGGGACCAAGGCCAAATGCTATTCTGCTCACTGATGCGTGCGTATACCCTACACCCTACCCTACTGCAAGTTGATATTGTTCTAACGTATGCAGTGGTCTGTGATGCATAGTGACGGTTGGTCATAGAATAGACAAACAAATATTTGGAATTTTTAGGAAGGTAAATTTATTTTAAGTTTTGAATAGCTTTTCGCTTTTTACGCAATTATTTGTTTTTTTTTTCAAGTCTTAACCGGGGATGGTTAGCAATACATCATGTAAAATAAAAAATAACTAAAACCATTAAGTGTGGTATATTTTTTATTTAAATTCAATTGTTTTTCTATGATTTTATAACCCTCCTTTATTATATTTTAATGGCAAAAAACATGCTCTGAAATTATTAAAGAGCATGTCATTTACAAGGAGTTCCTACATTTCCCCATCAGCCAGTTTAAAGGGATGGTTTTCGACTTTTCGCAGGTCTACGCACTGTTTTTCCAAAGATTAGAAAATTGGCAAACCTCGTTAACACGGTCCGTGTGAAACCATGACCTAATTGGCACAATGGTATTTGTTGTAATCATTCAATTTGTGGTTAATTGTTAAACTGTCGAACGTCAAACTATTTCCATGCTCCATCGGACGCGGCTGAAATCCGAACGATTAAACATTTGCTGGCCATAGATTCCTTTTTTTACGTATTACCAACCTATATACAAATATTAACTCATCAGGGCAAAAACGATGAGGATAAAAACAATAATTATAAAAAGTCATTGTGTTAATGAATCTTGTCTGATATTTTGGTGACAGAACTCCATGGAAAAGACTTCCGTAGTTCCTGAATAGTCTACCCGAGAACATTCGGCATGAGCCAAATAAGGAAAGGTTCAAAAGCGCCGTAAAACTGTACCTACTGCAAACACTTAAGTGACAATTGCACAGGTGAAAGTGCGACTTAAGTGTTTAGATTTAATAATACCTTAAATTAGTACTTACTTAAAAATACATGTGTATATAGAGACTCTTACCTGCAGGCAAACTGTAAATACAGTTTTGCAGGAACCTGTCTAGTTATAAGCTCTGTACTGTGTATTAAAAAATAAAATAATTATTAAGCTACCGGATGTTCGTTAGAAGATAATTCACGTCATTTAAAAACTAATTTCTTGGTTAATCAAGCATTTGATTAGGTAAGGAGGCAACAAAAGTATTTAAATCTGTTGAACTCTTCCTTGTGTAAGTTTGACAAAAAATCTTAAGTACTTATTAAAAAATAAATGATAGTAGGATATATACCTAATACTCGTACATAATACCTAATACTACTACCTAATATAGATTTGCCATAAATTTTGTCCCTCCGTTAATTGTACCTACAGGTCAATTATGAATTAGATTAATTAAATTAAATTTTAATTTACATGTTAAATAGTAACTAATTACGAATTTGAAATGCATAATGATTATTCGATATTGTCAGCCTTTGCGTTAATACATACATGTTTTAATGAAAGAGCGCTACTTTTTCATCGTCGAAAATATTATATGTAAGGGTGTTGCTTATTTCGTCGAAATTGAAATTTTCTATGTCTCACCCCCTTCAATTGTTCTCTTTCACTAAAAAACAAATGTGGAATTATTTCAGAATTTTTAATTTCGTTTTAGGGGTCGCTACCGAATTTAGAAAATTTGGATCCTTCATACATGATGATTTTTTTTATTTTTTTTTAGTGAAACAGTGAGCCAAAGTATATGGAAGCTATTTATATGTAATTCAATACTAGCTAGGTATAGTTAATATATTTTTAAATAATTTTTATTCCTGTTTTAGGAGTGCGCACTGCAGAATCAATATTTAGAACGCCTAAACCACGCATAATAAGCTTTAAAAAAAATAGTGGTATTATTTTATGTTAAACTGCACATCCCTCTCCCCACAATGACCCGTTGTCTCATAAAAAAAACGAGAAAAATAAAACTAAAAAAAATTAATCTTGTATGGAGGGTCCAAATTTTCAAAATTCGGTTGCAACCCCTAAAACGTAATTGAAGATTCTGAAAAATATCTACATTTGTTTTTTAGTCAAATAGAACAATTTAAGGGGGTGAGACATAGAAAACAGTGTTGCCAGGGCTCTGGAGTCCTAAGTTACGGTTCGTTTCCCTAATAGTCACGTTTTTGCTGCTTAAGTCACATTTTAATATTATTGTATTGTATGGGTAGGTATAGCTGGTCAAGCAAATCTTGTCAGTAAAAAAGGCGCGAAATTCTAATTTTTCGCCAATCTGATCAAATTGCCCGATCGAATCAGGACGTGCGGACGCAAACGCCAATTTGGCTCGCCGAATTAAACGCCGATTATGACCGATATTACCGATAAAATGGAGTGTGGACGCAAGAATTTCAATTTGTGACGCCAGTATTTTAGTATTGAAGCAAATTTCCAATTTAGGGGGCTCTAATATCACCATAAATCTAAAATTGGTGATAAAATTGGAAATTGCCACCAATTTCATTTCTGATCAAATCGGTCGATTTGATCACCTCTGTCTATACACTCCTGTAAGTTCCTTTTATTATTTCTTGTTTTTTTTTTTCTCCCTGAAAATAATCAATTCTTCCAGCAAAATTAGCATTTTATTACTTTGCCTCACATGTGGATAAAATGCAGCTTTCTTATCAGTTATCGAACAATCACGAGAGCCTTTAAGCAGTATCTAGACGGGATGACCAAATCGACTGATTTGATCAGAAATGAAATTGGCGTCAATCTCCAATTTAAGGCGTATCCAGATTAGTCAATTTTTCGCCAATCTGATTAAATTGCCCGATCGAATCAGGAGGTGTGGACACAAAAATACTAATCTTCGAAGCTAGTATCTATGGAATGCTAGGATCTGTACGTGCGTTTGTTTATGGTACTAAAATTGGTGATTAAATTGTGTACGTGTGAACGCTAGATGAGATTGGCGCCAATTATTTTCCTGATCAATTCGACCGATTTGATCAGACCTGGATACCACCACGGAGAAGAAGTAGAGACAGGGCTCCAACCCGGTGGTCTGATGCCATACGCGACGCTACGGGCGTCAACATCCAGGGGGCAATACAGCTGGCCCAAGACAGGGGGGTTTGGAGAGCGGTGGTGAAGAACTGCACTCCTGATGGTCACGACCCTCAGCCTTGAGGAACCGACAAAGAAGAAGAAAGGATACCACTTAAATCACCAATTTTAGATTTGTGATATTAGAGCCCTCTAAATTGAACAAATGCCCCAGAACGAAAATACTGTCGTCACAAATTGGTATTCTTGCGTCCGCAACTCCGCACCTCATTTTATCGGTCATTATCGGCAGTTGAATTCGGCGAGTCAAATTGGCGTTTACATCCGCACGTCCTGATTCGATCGGACAATTTAATCAGATTGGCGAAAAATGTACTAGTCTGGATACGCCTTTACCAACTGGTGTAGTAAAAATGAAATAGCCAAACGCAGATTGTTTTTGCAGTCACAGACAAAGAAATATTGAATTGAACCTTTGGTTGACGATATATTCCAGACATTTACGTTGATACGAAATCTTAATAAAAACAATTATTAATCAAAGTTAACCTATATATCGAATCGTAAACAAATTCGGGAAAAACACTGTTATCTTCACAGGCATATTAATAAAAGCGCGAAGCGTGAAATCGCCGGACCTAGTCACATGAGTCACAGTCAGTCAGTGCGAAAGAAAAGTTTTGAATGTTTACACTGTTTACATTGTTCACCGCTCGCGCGACTGCAAGACCGTGCAAGTGCAACTAGTGCAAGCAACGGTTCATTTAATGGCGTCTGTACTCAACTTGCGGCATTTATTATTCATTAAACGTAATCAAAAGAAAATAAAAAAGTATATGCGTAAATAATTTACCCCCGGATAAAAATAACACAGTAATGGTTTTTGAGCACTCATAATAAATCTCAAAATAACTGATGTAGTGCAATGATTAGTATACATAGGTACAGACTAAAAGAAATGAATCATTACACTAAAAAAACAACTACTAGGTATACTATCAAACTAAATAACACTTTCATGTCAAGGTAACAAGTCTCATTTTGCCACGACTATTATAATAAACATGATGGTGGATGTAACGTCAAAGTAACAGTGCAAGTGTCAACTTGGGTGCGTTCACTGCGTTCCTAAATAATACGAATTGCAGAACTAAACTTGTACAAAATTCGACTAGCTTAATAAGTCACAAAAATTGCCTCATGATCGAAAGTCACACACATGTCACACGAGAAGGCGAAAAGTCACGAAAAATGTGACTTTTGTGACCATCTGGCAACACTGATAGAAAATTTCAATTTCGACGAAATAAGAATCTAAACTAAAAATAGTACTTGTTTACTTATTTTTTACCAGTAATAAACGCAATTATTTTATCCATTCATTGCACTAGTAACAATATTGGTATCGTAATAACAAAACGGCAAAAACATAACACCGATGTCATTGCCTTTTTATGCAATTTCAATTTACAATCAGTTTCACTGTAAACTGGAAAATCGGTTTCATTGAACTTTGCGTGAAAGTTGTAATGAGCAACTTCAGTGACGAGTAATGAATGAAGACATTTAATTACGGACTTAGGTTCTATACAGTAACCTAAAAAAACATAGTTATTTCCTTTATGCGACTATGCGTTATACAATACAATAAAAATATAAATAAGACTGTGCGTTAATTGGGCCATTTTTTTGTCGAATTAATTTTTTGACAGATATTGATAAAAATTTTGTAGAATTGAAAAGCTCCTTATTCTGAGTATACCTAATAAATGAGTACAATGATCAAATTGATTAATGATCGACAGGTTACATCATCATCACCGGCATCCTGATCCTCGCGCGGCTGTTCGGCGAGTCGGCGGGATGGAAGACCTCCATCGGCTTTTCTGTGCTCGGGGTGGTCATGTTCACCGCCGCTGCAGCCGTCATTTTCTATGGTAAGTCGGGACCAAGGCTCGGAACCGGTTTTTTCTTCATACTAAAAATACCGGTATTATTAAGTTACGTTCTTTTTCGTTCTTTAATGGGATAAATGGGACAATCTAATAATGCGAAGTTGTTACCTAAATACATGATTCAGTCCTACGTAAAGAGCATAAAATAATATAAAATATTGGGCTATTTTGGGATTTAAAAAAAACGGTTCAGAGCCCTGGTCGGCACTGGAGTCTCTTTGGCATGGCTTTTAGGTCGTTCTCAAATTATAAGACTGCGGTCAGACTCAACTCCGTCAAACTTTTCATACATTTAGTATGGTTTGACGGAGTTTAGACACAGGCACAAATCTGCAGAATGGCCCTTTTAATCATAGAAATCATAAAGTCTTCATAATTTGTTGCTTGCCAATTCAGTACAGTTAACTTAGAGTTAAGCGCTTTACAAACCTTACTTAATTCAGTAACTGACGACAGGAACGCAGCAAAACGCTTTAGCTTTAAACGTACTCGGTACCTCCCTGTTAGTACACTGGCCGCCGGCTTTAACTACGGAGGACCCAGTTATAGAATCTTGTTTCAGGAGTTGCAGCAAAAACCAACTTTGCTCTCTGTGGTTATTATAAAGAAGACATTATATTCATTAGGGTTAACTGGTAGAGAATGCCTTCTGGCATTAAGTTCGCCTTTTGTACCATTTTTACTGTGCAATAAAGTTTAAATAAATAAATAAAATTATATTGATAAACTAATGTTGCTCTACTTCACAGACTGCTAAGCTAATGGTGCATGAACGTTGTAATAGGATACGTCTATGACTCTATCTATGCTCTACGTTCTCTATGACTAATAGAAATATTAACGTACCTATGTGAAGCGGTATGTACAAACACACATCGCAAATATTATGTGTCTTTATAGCTAGCGTATTAAATCATCTTTATCAACAATAGTCTTAGAGTCTATAGGTATAATATGTATAGACCATAAGTGTCTAGTGGATGAGACAATGTTTTTCGCATACTAAATAAGAATAGAGCAAGGGTTTTGGTGCCAATGGCACCTTATCAAGCATACAGAGCAAAAAATTTTGCACACTGGCAGATACCTGCTACTTGCTCTTAGGGGGCCCACAGATTAGGTACGAGTTCGCCGGACGATATCAGCCTGTCAGTTGTTCGGAGCTGTCAAATTTTGTGTTTAACTGAAAGGCCGATATCGTCCGGCGAACTGGTAATCAGTGGGCCCCTTTAGGGGACTGCAAGCACGACGGCTTAGCTATCAGATTTTACGACCGATTAAAGACAATTAAAACAACTGTATAATTTCATTGTTATGCATGCATTGCCTTTGGTTCCTCTCACTCCATAAGGTGCAACGCAATTGACACAAACTCCTGGGAATGCCATAACTTCCGCTCCTTTCTATTTTAACCTCCATACCCCTAATGTATTCGTGAAACTGTCCCGTATGATATCCGGGAGTTTATGGTCACTCATACAAATAATGAGAGTATTAACAACATTATAAAAAAATACAGTTAGAGACACTAATCGATCGAGGACATATCAAATGATTTCTGTGCGCTCTATCGAAAGTATGAAAAAAAAAATTGAATTCTTTTATATTTCTTAAAAAGTACACAGCTATCACATAAAAAAAAAAAAAAATACGTGGCTAAATCTAATTGGGAGTGGAACCACGCAATATCATTTAATTTACATGTTGGTCAACGGCATTTACTCTGATCCTTAGTCCAGGCATCCAGACCAAGTGTATTACGCTCATATTCTCCCTGAATGAATACTTAATCCATTCTGCCGTTTACATTTACAAAATTACAGTCTTTTTTTTATTTCAGACTGGCATACTTCGTACTACGTAGTGGTCCGACCGAACAAGCAAGCTTACGACCTCCTTCTATCGTCGGGGGTGTTCGCGGTTCTCGGCGCGGCTGTATTCATGTTCCACGCCTTCTTCACTTTCCGGAAGGAAGCAGACATTTAAAAAAATAACATCGATCACTCTACTTTTACTATGTGTCAGAAATGCCAGTACTGTGTCAATCTATATCAATTAAAAAAAAATCGATACAGAGATATGGAACATATTCTGTATGATCTTCAATCTTAATTTTATCTCTTTTATTAACTGCCTTATATAGTTTTTAATTTAAGTTTAGTATTCGATATTTTTATTTGCTCTGTTGGCATAATGCAATTTAATGCAATTCATTTGTAAATACATAATTTGTTAAGAAACCGTAAGTTGTCCTCATTGAGTAGCTATTCAGTTTTTCAAATCCAGTTTTTTTTCAGTTTGTTGATAAAGTCAACGTATTGTGAATTTTGTCTTAAGTAGCAGCTCAAGTAAAATAAAGGTTTTTTTTCATGGCAGCATTTTTTTAAATAAATCATTGATTTTGGCCGAGGGAGTGCAAGTTACGTAAAATTAAGTTTTAGAATAATTTTCGTAGTATGAATTTAGTTTTTATTTCTTGGAGAAAGATGTATGAGGTTGTAAAAATCGTGCAAGAGTGGAAAATTTAATAAATAAATGGTTGAGGTCTCATGTGTATTAAAAATATCTGGTGATGGCCTAATTAAAATGGGTTGTGTAAATGTGGTTTTGAAGATTGACACTTCTTTATAGGGCGTATTACGGCTTAGTATTTAAGACTTTTTAAACCAACGAGTATTACTTAAATATTTAGTATTACGCCTTCATAACTTTCTTTATCTTTATAAGAAAAACCTTAAATTAAAAAAGATATGAACTTTTTAAATTTTCGCGCGCATTATTGTTTAACATCTGCCACAGATACAGTAAAGTATGATAAAAAAGTGGGACAGCAGACATGCGTGCGACCATAATCAATTTATAGTAAAAACAATTCTAGAAACTTTTTGACAAAAATACACTTCAATTTTATTATGGGCGTTTTGACGTGCATGTTGCATGCTTTTCATGCTTAGTTATAATTTATTTATATTGTAATCGTAATTGTTAATACTGAAACATTCCGCTAAAACCAAATTTATGTTAGTGTGTAAGTGCGTGTCGTATACAGACATGCAAAAGTTAAATATGTTGTAGTTGGACCATATAGCCCGCTAGCATACTTCATAGAAAAGATCGTTCTTAGACCTAGTAAGTCTTAATATACACGGTGAGAATTAGAAATGGGCAGACGTAGGAATTATATTTAAATAGCAATTGATGTATCCTGACTTATTTGTGCATAACTAATCAGATTTATAAATGAAAGAAAGTAATTGATTTTCTTTTCTTTTCATATAAGTAATTTGTAAGCATTTAAAGACACAATAAGGTAAGGAAAAAGCAAAATGTTGCTTTCGAAATAATTCACTTAATATTAATTTAAATAATATGTTAGATATTTCATAGGTTTATGTTAAATAATTATTACTTTTATTGAAAGGGAGAACCAAAGCAGTAATCAGTATCCGTCCAGTAGTAGTTTTAGTTTATTAAATTTCCTTTCATTTTAACCTACCTTCACCTAAAGCCTGGCAAAAAAGAGTAGAAATTAAAAAGTGGCAACACTGTAGTGTCGTCCCTTTCAAATCAATTTATATAGGAGAACAGGACGACACTACAGTGTTGCCACTTTTTAATTTCTACTCTTTTTTGCCAGGCTTACATGATACTTACATGATTCTGTATTTCTGTATCTTTTGTAATAAATTAAATTAAAATAGATTATTTTTCATCATCAAAATAGGTTATAGAGTTTATTTGGTATTTAATCTAAGAAAATTAAATAATGTAGATGCATGTAAACAGTACACTGGCGCTAATGTTACCTTATTTATCCACGACCGCAACAAAAGGTACCCGCGACACGCACATATAATTATAATAAAATATTAAATATTATTGTATATATACATTGTATCCGTTGTAATTGTTTAATAAATAAATATAATTCAAAATGTTGTTTTACTTTTTCTGTATAATTTATTTAGAGAGGAGAGGATAGATATTCAGATAACTCCTTCCTTCTTCCTCGCGTTATCCCGGCATTTTGCCACGGCTCATGAGAGCCTGGGGTCCGCTTGACAACTAATCCCATGATTTGACGTAGGCACTAGTTTTTACGAAAGCGACTGCCATCTGACCTTCCAACCCAGAGGGGAAACTAGGCCTTATTGGGATTAGTCCGGTTTCCTCACGATGTTTTCCTTCACCGAAAAGCGACTGGCAAATATCAAATAATATTTCGTACCTACATAAGTTCCGAAAAACTCATTGGTACGGTACGAGCCGGGGTTTGAACCCGCGACCTCCGGATTGAAAGTCGCACGCTCTTACCGCTTTCAGATAACTAACTGTTCTTTTTATATTTAGATCAGTTTACGGAATTTATAAAAAAAAATTGTCTTTATAGAAAATATTACAAGTGAAAAACAACTCGAATAGATTTTTTGTTTGTTACGTACAAAACTTAGGAGCGAAAAACAATTTCCATGCAAATTTGTAATTGCTCCTAACTTTTATAATAACTAAAAATGCGAAAAAAATCAAACGAAGGGGCATAGCTATGGTCAATATACAAATTGTGTCAAAATATTTTAAATAACTTTAATATCCAAAGATAAAATTGAGACTACATTAGCATGGAAAGGCGGTTTCAGGGCGGTCACCCACTTTCGTCTTAAAAAGTCAGCAAACTTAATAAATGTTGGAGTTCAAGGTTTACTAGCTTAAATAGTTATTTCTTAAACAAGGGAACAAAGTTGTCGTTTAACCCTCCTGTTAATTGTGAGACCCTGAGCAAGCGAGAAATACCACATTAAATACTTAGGTACGAGGGTGAATCAAAAAGTCCTTAGAACTGGCTGTTTATAAAAAGTTTTTAAATGAAGTTTTTTATTTATTTTGAACTGTCATTATAACGTAATATTTGACAGTTGGTTTCATTCGAATTGTTCCCGCCGTTACATGGTAAATCAATATTTTGCGAAATAAGTCGACTAAAACGTCCCATTACAGAAAAAATGAGTTACGTGCCGTGATAAAGTACTTGTGTATGAAAAAAAATGACTACCAAGGAAATTTTTTTGGATATTCAGCAAACCGTAGGCACTAGTGCTGTACCCTATTCCACCGTCGCTTTCTGGGTTGCCTAGTTTAAAAAAGAGGCAGATCTAGCTGCGAAGACGACCCCCGCTCCGGCCGGCCATCTACCTCAGTTAACGCAAAAACCGTTGAAAAAATTGAGAAAATGGTTTTGGACGACCGGCGACTAACAATTAAATACATAGCAGAGACTCTAAAGATTTCGTTTGGTAGCGTACATTCAATACTAACCGATGTTTTGGGGTTTAAAAAAGTGTCAGGAAGATGGGTTCCGCGAATGTTAACGCAGGCTAACAAAGACTTGCGTTTAGAAGTTTCGAAGCGGAATCTAAAGAAAATCTTGCATGATCCGGACACTTTTTATCGTCGTTTCGTAACAATGGACGAAACATGGGTTCACCATTTTGACCCTGAAACAAAAAAGCAAAGCATGTCCTGGAAACGGCCATCCTCCCATCCAATAAAGAAATTTAGAGTATTTCCGACAGCAGGTAAAGTTATGGCCTCAGTTTTCTGGGATGCAGAAGGAATCCTTTTATTGATTATCTGCCTAAAGGAAAAACCATTACAGGTGCTTATTACACCGATTTGATACCAAAAGTGCGTCAAGCAATCAAAGAAAAACGTCGAGGAAAATTGAGTGCGGGAGTGCTTTTTCACCATGATAATGCTCCGGCTCATCAATCACAAATGGCTCTCACTGCAATCCGCCAAGCTGGTTTTGAGATCTTTGATCATCCGCCCTACTCGCCAGACTTAGCTCCTAGTGATTTCCACTTGTTTCCGAAACTAAAGGAGCACATTCGCGGAACTAAATTTGACGACAACAACGCGGTCATGGGTGCCGTAGAGGAGTTTTTTGAGGCTCAAGAAAAATCGTTTTTTTATGATGGATTAAAAAAACTTGAAATACGGTACAATAAATGTATAGAACAAGGAAATTATGTTGAAAAGTAAAAAACATAAAAATGATATTCGTTTGTTTTTGACCCTATTTCTAAGGACTTTTTGATTCACCCTCGTAGGTACCTAATCGAACGAGCGAGCGAAGCGAAGCGAAGCGAAGCGAAGTTCTTACATTCGACTTGGATCACGCGGCTGGCTAGCCGCACGTCCCGACATTTCGATGTTTTTAAGCTGAACTGTCAGAAGATAGTTTGATACTCAAGAACTTAAGTAAATTTGTTCTAATTTAAATGAAATTGGGTAAACTTGATGTAGTTGGGTTGGGTGTAGTTGAGGGCATTATATTTTAGTGATTAAATTATGAGCAGGCTCGATTAAGGGATAATTGAGGTAGAAGAGCTTAGAAGGCCAAAAAGCTGTTTGTGAGGCCTAGCTATTCTGGTCATTTTATTTGCAAAAAAACATGGTCGAATTTAGTATCAAATGAAAGTGCTCGGTTTGCAATTTTATAATATTGTTTTTAAATTTACCTTTTTGAAATAATTAGCAAGATAAAAATAACATAATATAAACATAATATAGGTATTTGACATTTGACAGGAAATATTTCGGCTTAGCACAGATACAGTTTATTTTAATATCTATGATTTCTATGATGACTTAAATCCTTAGAGGATATAACCAACGGAGACGCCATGTCTAAACTTTTCGGTACAAAATAGTCTGCCGTTTTTTGCGGGGGAGGGGCACATCAAATGTATAGGTACGTCATGTCAGATAAACGTCAGTCCATACATATGGTTGACAAGTTGTTGACCATTGGCCGCCTATTTTCGACAGAGGGGAACGCCTGTTAATGGCGGCTCCATTGTTAATTACTCCGAGCTTAAATCCATGGGAGGGACAGTCGTATATAAAGCACTTTATTCGAAATAATTGCGACATCTATAATATTACTTAACGCTAAACTTTTTTTTAATATGGCTTCACTTAATTCGTCAGAACGTCTTAAAAGTCTTGTATCTAAGGCATGGATCAAACAAAAAAACATCTGTTAGAACAGAGGGGCTACCGCGAAAACCGAAATTCGAAAATTGCGGGGATCTTTCTCTTTTACTCCAATGAAGGCGTAATTAGAGTGACAGAGAAAAATGCCCGCAATTTGCGAGCTTCGATTTTCGCGGTTATAGCCCTGATTATTTATAAACATCGTTGCCATGGAGGCGATTGTCACAAAAAACAACTTTGTCAAATAAAACTTAAAATATTATAACACCCCATTTATTAAATATATTAGTATTAATAGGGTCACTCACGGAAGTTTTGTTATTAAAACACCCCATTTATTGTCTGTACTACGACATAATTCAGATAAATAAAAATACTTTCAGTTTTACAATGTTAAAGGCAGGGACACACTTATCCCACGTACGCAACGTTATGCAATGCATTATGACATCTGAACCCTGAAAATTGTATGCTTAGAAACATACTTGTCATACGCAACGCAACGCATGACAAGTATGTTTCTAAGCATACAAATTTCAAGGTTCAGATGTCATAATGCATTGCATACGTTGCGTACGTGGGATAAGTGTGTCCCGAGCTTGAAAGAAACAAAGTTTTCATACGCCATCACAGTTGCTGAGAACTTTATTACCAAAAAATTTAGAAAAATTATGGCGGGTAGATTCACAACCTGCTGCGTGTAATTGTGTTTCGTGGTCAATTGTGTGTTATTCCAGCCATGTATGATAGATCATTTATTTACATCAACAGTCAAGTTAAAAGTATCTAATCTGTTTTCGTGTATTAATAAATATCCTGAAGCCTTTCTTCAAAGTCAAAGTTTTTTACGTTCGCAACATACTTAGACGCTATTTATGCCTCTCCCGCCTGATATTGACGTTGATATTTCTGGTTAAGAATTACAGATGGCACTTCAAAATGGAAGCAAAGTTCCACGAGAGGGCTCTCTTTGTCCTATATATTATACATACTACTCTTTGCTTAAATCTATCAGTCTAGAGCTCCACAGACCTTGCAATAAATCCAGGCGATTTTTGATCCATTGCAGCCTATAGTGCGACATGAAATAGTAGAAATTGAATAAAATGGAACTCAAAAATGTCCATACTAAATTGTTGCCATGTGTAAGCATTTTACGTCAAAAATGTGACAGGTACGTAGAAAGTGGTGCTCTCATTTATTTTCTACTATTTTATGACGCACTATACGATACCTAAGTAGGTGCAACAAAGTCAATCGCTCTATAATAATTTTTGGTTAACTGCGAGTTCTCAGTTCGGGGCGAACTACTGCTAATTCAAAAAGTGGAATGTTGAGCGTTGCGAGTGCGAGGGTTTAAACTTTAAAGGCATAAGGGATTAAATGAACTTGACTGTCTAGTGAACCATAGCAATGCTAGGAAAATAATAGCTGTAAAATATTACAAATCTCATTAAAAAAATATTATGTTTTCAAATATTTATAATTCAATACTTTCACTTAGGTCCATCCCATTAACTAACGTGAGGAAACACCTCAAAATTTCTCGATACTGGTCAATGGTCATCCCTGGTAACAACACGATTTATTCTCACGACACAGCAGGGGGCTAAAATGTATGATGTATGTGATTGTATGCTAAAATTGCCCAAGAAAACAATTTAAACAACGATGAGATAATAAATAAACCAAAATCAGGCTGACCAACATTAGGACCAAAATGTTCGTAAGTTACGTGTCTTACTTCCTCCCTGCGAAGTTATAGTATAATCTGTGGCATCTTCGTCGTATTTTTTCATTTATTTTCTAACCTCAAAGCAATGGGTATAAATAAACAAAAGTCAAAAATTAACTACTCAACCTGCAAAGCTACTTGATAATCTTAGAAATAGTCCTACCTTTTCAGCTTTCGCCAAGTAAATCCAAAGTTTGCGCCAAGTTGAAAACTTCTTTTGGTCACTGAAATTGTACTGCATTTCTTTCGATGCATATCTGGTGCTGAGTGGTGACCGGTAATTGCAATATTCTGTACCCTGAAGCTCCACGGGAGCGTCGATGGTGAACATTTTGAATGGATATTTAGAGAATTATTGGAACTGTTGTAACGTTAGACACCGCAGCTGTCAGTTCACTGAATAACAATCGAAATAACCTCCAAGGTCGATCAGATGGCGGGAGAATTCAATTGTGATAACAAGGTTATCGCTGCTCTCGTAGACTGACGTAAGAATATTGACGAAATAGAAAATAGTGTTCTATTGTTGGTTTATTATTGCCAATACATTTAGTAACAAATATAATAGGTAAGGTAATAGATTTGATACTTAAGTTATTATAGTTTATAATGAGAAGACAAACTTATGATTATGACACTATTAACTTTGATTCTGAGCTAGCCAGTCTGCATGGGGTTAAAGGGGCCGGCGAAAACTGCAAGGGAATTTTGCTTGATCAGTGTTTAAGAACCTAGGTAACTAGTCTATTTTAGTAATACGAGTAGTAATAATGACGCAATGTGATTGAGAAACAGTCTCAAGCCCCACCCATGGAAAATAACAGATAACAAACAACTCATTAAACATTGTCATAATATAAGATAAGAATTAATTGATCCAATCTATATATAGAGGTCCCATTTATATTTAATATATGAGTATGTGTGTACAGTTACAGTTATTAATTAATACTTTTGCTGTCTAAGCACAAATAATTAAATAACAGATTTTTTGCTACTACTACTGAAATAAATAAGTCAACCTGTAAAGCAGAGTGTGAATAAATAAATAAACATTTTAAACAGCACCTTTTTATTCATAATATTACATTTCTTATATTAATAAAAAATCCAATACATCTCGCGCCACGTTTGGCAGTGACTTACATATGTACAAAGACAAGGCACAACACTATAGAAGTTACTCCAATGACTTTTATATGTACATAGGTTTCAAACATATACAATGTGACAAAATATCTTCTAAAAATATACAATGATTTTTAATACACAATACAGTCTATTCTTTGAGTTTGCAACATATACTGCAAATTATACTGGACTCGGAGTCATTTATATAATAAATATCCAATTTCAGTTTAATATTAATGAGAGCATGGTTATTTTCCACTAAAGTGAAATATCAATCAATCAATGAATAGGTATCAGTATATTTTTTATGCTTAACACGTTCACTGCGAGATGGGATCGACAGACCCCATGCAATACATTGCATGCATTGCATTGCTTAACACTATTGCCGCAGCGAATATGTTAAGTCAGAAATGGTAACTAATTTGAATCGTCAAATTAGTTAAAAGGACTTTGACAAATTTGATATGCTCGACAATGATTGTCAGTGTGTGGGAAGCCTAACATTGAACGGGACTTTGGCAAAGTTACTTCTTCTGGAGGGATTTCATCATCTTCTCGAGCTTCATGGCCTTCTGCAGGTCTCCCTTGATTTTGAGCTTGCCCATCATGAACGCGGTGGCCGGCTTCAGCTTGCCTGTTAACAATGTTTTAACAAATTAACTATTAAAAAAATTATAGCGACCTATACGGTTACCGTCAGTTTGTCACTGACATAAACGCTGTCGAGAACGTAATTTACTTTCTATACGTTCCGTTTGCACTAATATGCGAGTGCGAGCGAGATGTATAGAAAGTAAATTACGTTCTCGACGGCGTTTATGTCAGTGACAAACTGATGGTAACCGTACTGCCCCGGCTTCAACGGGTTACACAAAACCTTAACAAATTATACACCTAAACCTTCCTCAAGATCACTCTATTGATAGGTGAAAACCGCTTGAATATCCGTTCAGTAGTTTTTGAGTTTATCGCGATCATACATACATACAGACAAACGCGGCGGGGGACTTTGTTTTATAATATGTTGTAGCAGGGGTGCGAAACTCCTCGCTTCGGGCAAACTCGGCTCCGTTCAGCTCAGCATTGCTGGGAGCAATTATTAGGGTTGGTACAACCTGACGTCCCTTTGCGTGCACGACCACAGATAAGATACATAATGACTTGAATATTGACAACCCTAAATAGCCGAAAGGGAAAGTGCCATACATTAGAAAGGGCCAGCATGATTCGTCCCTGAACCGCTGTCAGGCGTGGCTCACTCCACGATTTCGTCGCTTTGGTACAGGTAGCTAAAAGTACATCCGTTCCGCCCCAATTTTGGGGTAAGCCACAAGCCGCGTGTGGCGCTGTCGCCACCTAGCGGCCATATCTGTGCTGATCGTAACAGACGCGTTTTGTTAGAGAGTGAGTCTTCTGTACCTAGTACTATTATTTATTCTGTGCCGCTGTCAAACTTCGGTTTTGTAGGCAGTTTCCTTTCTGTACGGTAGTACTATTATTTATTATGTGGTTGTAGTGATTGTGGTGTTAAGTACCAGCAAACATGTCTGAGAAGTTGCCACTGTCCATGGTGAGCGTCGCATCGGGCGGGCTCTTGGGCTCGCCCTGGCCGCAGGCGCCATCTCCGTTCTTAAGGTCGATGTGCCATACGCCCTCTTCTTTACCTAGAACATAACAATAATCATTAGTAAGGCTCGGAACCAGTTTATAAAATACCGGTATTTACCGGTTTATTTCGGTTTTCTCTTGGACTTTTCATAAGAATGCGAACGTTTTAAGAACTTTATTGAAACCTAAATAAATCGGTTTATTCGACGAGCGTCGAGACTCCCGGCCGGCTTGGTGGTGTGCCACGCACAGTGTTTTATAGAAGCCAAAAAAGTGACATCCTCATTTTATTGCAAATTACTGAAGTTTAGATCATTACAAATGCGAGACTAAAACTCCCGCGTGTCCAATTTGCGTAGTTTTTGTGTAATATTTTTTTGAAAATCGTGTTTTAGGCACCCGGATATTACGAAAAACTTAAAAAAAAAATACAAATCGTTTTATGAATTTTCCGTTGTTTAGTACTATTAGATAAACCGTTCGAAGACGCAAATTTAGAGGCAATTGTGACATCTCTAGGTATATTGGTTACAAATATATTAATGAATTTATTGTTTTTGGTTTTCATTTTTTTTCTTCCATGTTCCGCCGTAGTAGGAGCCCATATTTGTGTGACAGCTTCATTTATACGTCTTCTATCTACACTATTTTTTACAAGACCTAATTCCGTGGAAGATTGAATTTAAAGCCAATTAAAATTTTCGGTCAGGGCTGCCACTACCAATATCCGGGTTCACCCTGATATAATATTAACGCTGTATACACAGTATAGCACTTTTATGGGTGGTAAAAATAAGCTTTAATATGTTAATAAAAACCTACACATATAAAATAATAAGTTTTTTTTAAGATTTAGTAATTTATTAGCTATAGATAACTTACAAATTCTTCCTCTTTATAATTAGGGTAGATAATATTTACATTTTGGTCGTTAGCTGTATCACAGTCGACTACAAAGAGACGTATACACTTTTGGACCTCATTACCATGCAGTAAGGTGAAACACTGCTGTATATATCTGTTTAGTCGGCTCATCAGGTCGGGTCATAATTTTCTACTTCGAGGCTCTCTGCCCCATCTTCCACCTCGTAATAACTGTCGTCTGGACAGAACTCGGATGTTGGTGTTGGGATTTCCTCCTGAGATTCCTGTGCCTGTGGTGATTGCGGTGCTTTCAATAAAGCTACTGCGGCAGATGGTAGGGGACGTTTTTTAATATATTTTATTCTCTGTCACATCCGTTATTCGGAAATTACTGGATCTGATGAGACTAGTGCTCTGTGAAACAAATCAGACATTGTTTTTATCCTATCCGATTTACGAGTATGGTGTTCTCGATCGTGACGCCAATTTAATATAAATTAAATAAAGTTAGGGTCAAGTACGAGTTGGAGTTGCACATTGAGGATCCGTGTCATTGTACACTGACAATGACATGGTAATTTTTTTTTAGATCCTTCGTATGCGAACCCGACTCTCACTTGCCTGATAGGTACTTACTAAATCAGTTCTCGAAGCAGTGGGATCACATTTTCTTCCATATGAACTCGAAACCAGATATCCCCAAGAAAATGGCGTATAAATAAAAATACCGAAGTGCCAACCCTAGCGGCCGGATAACCCGGATATAAAGTGTTACGATGATTACTTGAATGTTCCACGGAATTAGGTCTTGTAAAAAATAGGGTGGATAGAAGACATATAAATGAAGCTGTCATACAAATATGGGCTCCTACTACGGCGGAACATGGAAGAAAAAAAATGAAAACCAAAAACAATAAATTCATTAATATCTTTATAACCAATATACCTAGAGAAGTCACAATTGCCACTAAATTTGCGTCTTTGAATGGTTTATCCAATAGCACTAAACAACGGAAAGTTTACAAAATAATTTGCAAATTATTAACGTTTTTCGTAAAATCCGGGGGCCTAAAACACGATCTTCAAAAATGTATTACACAAAAACTATGCAAATTGGACACGCGGGAGTTTTAGTCTCGCATTTGTAATGATCTAAACTTCAGTAATTTGCAATAAAATGAGGATGTCACTTTTTTGGCTTCTATAAAACACTGTGCCACGTAAACATAGACTCCGACGTCACCGACATAGGAAGAAACCGGTTTTTATCGTTCTAAACCGGTTAATATGACCATAATTTTATGGAAATGTTATTCTAAAAACCGGTTTCTAAATAAGGGTTTTTCGAGCGAAACCGAAATTAAAAGGTTTTGCGCCAAGTACATGATAGCGGTTTGGAAACATAAGCGGTTTCCGAGCCTTGATTATCGTTTTGTATTTTAATTTGGACCATAGTGGTAATACTGGTCTGTAGTTGGGTGATTTTACGGTATTGTACCAACTCAGTCGACATACCTTTGACATTGAACTGGTAAATGGCTTGCGTCTTCTTGACCAAATCAGGTGACAGGCTCTTGCCGATAGCCGCAAACAATGTGGGGATCTGTCCTTCGGGCTTGCCCTCCTACAACACAAACAGAAAATCAATTAAACTGAACACATTGCAATTTTCAAGCGGACATTTGCAGTTGCAACACTCTCTCTCTAGGGCGTCCGCCGCAAGGTGCAAGGAGCAGGCGCACGCACGCGGGTGCCATTGTAGGAAAATTCGTCGCACGCGTCCGCGTCAGTTACGCAGCGTACTTCGTAGGCGAACAACACGCGAACGCCAAGCGAAGCGATGCGGCGCGGGGTGAATCAATCCTTTGATACCTATAGAAGTGTCCTACGTGGGCGATCACGTTGCGAACGCGAACGCCTTGGGCCCGCCGCGCCGCACCGTCGCGTTCACGAGTTGTTCGCTTACGTAAGACGCAGCGTTAGCGTTGCTCTATTGTTCGTTAACCCGCTCATCCGCTCCTTGCAACCGCGCCAGCTAGCGGACGCCCTCACGCCTCAGCGACGCTCAGTGCACGCTTGAACCGTGTGTATCGTGGCCCATGGGTTATTGGTGTTCAAGCCAATCAATGCCTTAACAAATGACGATCGATCACGGACAGATTATCGGGATTGTTTCATTAGTTGCTCGACGTCGATCATCAACTAGAGTTAGACCAAGAAAAGTCTGCAAACATTTTGATAGCATGCGCATTGCAAGTGTTATTTATACGTTATATAATAATTTCATAAAAGTTTGACGTTCAAAATAACACTTGCACTGCGTGTGCTGTCAAAATTGTTGCAGACTTTTCTTGGTCTAACTCTATTATAAATATAATATTTCATTTTTATGGTAGCATAGTTAAAGGAATCGTTAAATCATCAAATTAAATTATTAATAAAAGGTAATATGGATTAATGGACCTTAATTGACCATCTCCCTTGAAACTATTCCTTTAACTCAACATAAACTCAAATAAAACATAAAATAGTTGTCATCATTGTCATCAAAAAGTAACTAGATTATCGATCACTACCAACATAATAAAACACGCATACATACCTAGTAATACCTACACACATAGTAGTAAATATAAATAGGTATTACTGTACATCGCCTTATGATGTGTCCACACCGAGCGAATGAACGCCAAACGATACTGGTGCAATAATGTAGCAGAGAACACGCCTCGCATAATGTCTTGAATAAGTTTTACAGTAGCAGTATGTGTTAATCTGTATCGTTCTATTAGCGGATTGACTATAATCAACTCTTTAGTAAATCATTAGATAAAGTTTTATGGCTAAGATAAAATGCCTGGCAAACGCAACGGCATACAAAAATGCCTGGACATAATGAGTTGTTTATCCCAATGTTTAAGCGCTTATCGGGAGGTCGCCAATGTCAGAGAAGGCAAGCTTTATCGATATTCTGTAAGCGATATCATAATCCAGGCAATAAAATGTTTGATACCGGATTGTTACATTTGTTACCGGGTATATATTTTTACATTTTTTATCTTTTAAATTTCTTATTGTCTGTGGTCATTAGAATGGCATGTTTTTTTTTGCGTGTTGATTTTCAACCCAGTTTAACAATCATGAAATGCTGTTCTTTACTAATTCATATGCAAAGGAGCTCGATTTATTGGGCATCCCGTATAATGACCTACATACCTATATGACAAAAGGAACCTCGACAATAATAAGAAGTCCAGTACTGATAGTTTTAACGTCCCCTGGTGTATTATATAGGTAATATTCTGTAAGTTTACCTTTCATTAGCCCTACTCTCGCTATCTACCTACCTAAGTCCTTAAGGTGCAATTGGGTGGATCAACTTTTTTTATATTCTCTTCCGTCAGCCAGCGACAGTAGTAACATAGTTGGTTAGAAAAGTAGATGACCCATTATGAAAAGGGCTTATAACTGCCATAAGAATGTATGTTGGTAATTTTAAATTCCATAAAACCAGATATAAAAAGTGATCCAGGCGACCGTAAGACCGTAACCATGGAAACGAGTGACAAGAAAAAGTTGATTCACCCAATTACACTGGGTCGTTCTTCTAATATGCTGCTGGTGAATCAAACTGGGCTTGCTATTAGGCAACTGTCATTGTCTGATGCGGTGTACGACCCAGCATTAGCGCCATCATGATTAGTTTTAATATTTCGTCGGCTAAAGTCGCAAACCTCGCAACTCCTCCGGAGCAGTTACGAGTTTTGCGACCTTATGTAGTGTTGGCTAAGGTAGCAATTACTAATTTCCTTGAAATTGAGTTACGAGACTTACGAGGTTAGCGACTTTAGCCGATGATTTAATATCTATTCTACAATAAATATATAGTAATATATTATTATATTCCCGCCAGCAGCAGCGGTGAGGCCATATGCAGGTTTATTAAGGTAACAGGTTAAGGTAGGAGTTGAAGGAAATAATTTTAGGCATGCATTTTATTAAACATAATAAATTAATATTTTGTAAGATAATCACACCTTTTTCGCGGTCTGCGCAGAAGGTGAGCCGGGCACGTCCAAAAAGAAATCGGGTAACAGATTATCTATGTTACCTGTAAACAAATAGACGGTCCAATTTCAAAATTGTGCTTTTTTTTTAGTTTGACAAATATGGGACGAACACAAACATTTATTCTGCTTATTAGTAGCAGATTTCCATAACTTAGACAGTGACATTTATAAAGATATACAAATATTGAGCAATATTTTTTTTTAATTTTTAAGTTGTTATAACTTGCACAGTGCTCTTTTTCGGCCTATCGTGTATTTTACTATCAAATATTTCAAGCCCTGTGCTATACTGTAAGAATTAGAAGCCATATATGAGTTTTTAGACGTAGTAGGTAGTGGGTATATTCCCATTTGTCCCCGCCCCACATGACCGCCGCGCCGCCATACATGATGCGGGGACAAATACAAATGATTCATATGAATGCACCTATTTCCATCTGTGCCCGCCGGGGCCAAATGGGAATATACCCATGAGTGTTAATAAATAATGAAGGTAAAATTAATATTGTGCGCAGATGATTGTTATACACCGTGTTTTTATTGAATTCCGTTAACTTCGGGGTATAGTTTAGTACGTTTATAAGAA
This sequence comes from Cydia splendana, assembly GCF_910591565.1. Taxonomy (NCBI): domain Eukaryota; kingdom Metazoa; phylum Arthropoda; class Insecta; order Lepidoptera; family Tortricidae; genus Cydia; species Cydia splendana. Next base: position 20,010,542 of record NC_085965.1, on the reverse strand, counting down.
CTAAATGGCATAGTTAATTTTCAAAAAAAAAATTTTTTTTTGTTTTCTTTTTTGTTTTTTTTTTGTTTAAAAAGTAATTAAATGTAGCATATAGCGTTGTTGTAACACGGGCATTACATTTAACTCAACCAAACAATTGAAATCTGTGACATATCAATGTCATTTCGTACATCAATCGACCGAGATTGTACTTAAGTTTAGTAGCAAATGTATGAACTCATTCTAAACACTAATCAATATGTAAGCCGGCCCTAAGGCAAGTGTACACGCTTGTAGAGGCCTTATAGGAAAAAAATAAATTATGGATTATCTCCGAAATGGACTTAATTAGAACATCGGTGTCTTTGAGAAAGTTACTTGATTTAAGCTCAGGAATGCACCCTTGAAATTAACGGACATCAAAAAAAAACACGGTGTATTTATATACTAATTAAAAATAACTAAAGCCATTAGATTTCCTACATACGGCCTCACGCTTTCCTCCTCTGCAATAATTACATAGTCCGCAAAATATTACGACTGCCTTTGTATGTTGTTATAGATATAAGATTTTTTAATGCCTAACACGATACGAAGTTGACGCTTTTTAAATTCAACTCTATACCTGCTAGCATGAGTTGCGTTCTCGCGCGCGACTTCATACATCGTCAAGTATGGACTCGCGCGCGAGAACGGAACTCATGCTACATTGGCACAACAATGTGACAGATGATTTACATTTTACTACGGTGAAATAATCACATAAGACTCAAGACTAGTTTATAACGGCCCCAACCTTCTCAAAGCGCACGCCAGAGGCATGGTATGTACCTACCTCCTGGCGGATGCTGTCACGACCGAGTGCAGTTTCATGGCCAGCGGAGAACCCGTCTAGCAGTTATTGGCGTTCTCTCAAGTGTTAAGGCGTTATCGCACATAAAGCATTCTACGGTGCAAACACGGCCTAATAAAGACAGGGGCACCAACCTTATCAAATCGCACGGCGGAAGTAAGGTACCGCCTGGCGGAGACAGTCACGACCGAGCGGACCGAGTCCTATTTCAAACCTGTCTAGCAGTTATTGGCGTTCTCTCGAGTGTATACAAGCGTTATCACACGTAAAACATTCGACACGGTATAAACATGCCAATATTATCCGCAAATCAAACTGACCAGGGTCATATCACCATCTCTCTCACTCTACCTACGACCGCGAAAGTACGAATGAGAAAAGTTTTACGACCCCGGTCGTTAGTTTGGTTCGCGGATAGTTTAGTTAAGACAGGGGCACCAACCTTCTCAAAGCGCACGGCGGAGGTATGGTACCGCCAGGCGGAGGCAGTCACGACCGAGTGCTATTCAAAACCTGTCTAGCAGTTATTGGTGTTCTCTCGAGTGTATACAAGCGTTATCACACGTAAAGCTCTGTTTTCCTAGGATAGCGGTGCCGTCATATAGCGGCCGTCTCCATATAAAATAATACGACTAAATATGGACGGCACCGCTATCCTAGGAAGCCAGAGCTTTAAACATTGGACACGGAGTAAACCCGCCTATACTGTCCGCAAACCAAACTGACGCCCGGGGTCATATAACTATTTCTCACTCTACCTATGACCGCGAAAGTACAAATGAGAAAAGGTTTATGACCCCGGTCGTTTTATGACCCAGTTTGGTTCGCAGATAGTATATTAAAGACAGGGGCACCAACCTTCTCATATCGCACGGCGGAGGTATGGTACCGCCTGACGGAGGCAGTCACGACCGAGTGCTGTTTCATGGCCAGCGGGGAGTCAATGAACCCGTCCAGCAGGAGGTTATTGGCGTTCTCTGGGGTCAAAATTAATCAATTTACTTATGGGTTAAATGGACAAGCTAACAACGCGTTAAAAATTCATTAATAGGGGCAACAGACTTTACAGACACCGTTTAGTAAAGTATTTACAGAAGATACGGTGTCAACACACATAGGTGCATTTTCGCTTGTTAAATTCTCGGCGAACAGAACTACTGAGGTTTTTTCTACACTACACTTCAGGTTCTCTAAGTTGATAATGAAAATAATTACCATGAAATAAAACAACCTACAGAGCGGACAACCTGAGAGGCGATTTATATAATTTAAATTTAATGATCCTGTTTTAGTAATAAATTACTTCTATATAAATGAAAACCCAAATGTCTATGCTCATTTTTGTAAGTATGATGGCCTATCTAACATATATATTATTTTTACTCGATTAGTAAGTATAATGATAAACCCACATTACATTTTAGGCTCAATTTTACCTATTTCTAATATGAGATGGCTCATGATATCCACTTTTACTTATTGAAAACCATGTATATGTACACTTAGTTAGCAGAATACAATCGGTATCACATTTTAGGCACGTTTAAATTAGTGATAACATACGATAGTTTGATAATAATGTCTTCTGTCAGTAGTTTAGGGTGGTATTTCCACCTGTCCAATTTCTTTATCCGATGTGTATTTTGTCTCACATTTTGTTTAATGAGAGAGTGAGACGCAATGAATCGTATAAATATATTGGATAGATGGAATACCACCCTTTACGCATCTTCGTACGAATTAATGTCGTTTTTTCTTTGCTATGTATGATTTCAAACTGTAATTTTGCAGAAATAGCAATAAAACTTGTATAAAATGTAGGCAAAGAGAGATGAGAAATGGGACCAAAGTATATGGCGCGAACATCGAAATCATTATCTGCCCTCCTAAGCTAAGAAGCGATATTTGAAAATACGTCCTTTTAGCTTAGGAGGGAAGGACGTATTTTCAATGAAAATTAAATGCAAATACCGCTTTTTAGCTTAGGAGGGCAGATATGCATTTTAGATCATGGTAGGACTCTAATTCGTACACAAAAGCGTTCAAAGTCAGACAACACTTAGGCCTCATTCGCACGAGCGCTTCTTCAACGCTCGTTAAAAAAGCGCTTGAATCCGTCCGCATGCTAAATTCGATTTCACGACCAACGCTTAAAGTAGAAAATCCAACAACGCTTGATAAAAAGCGCCACCGCTATCGTGTGAATAATTAAATACAGATGTACTTATCCATTAGTGTCATTCAAACTTTTTTTTACGAGCCTTGTAAAAGTACTCGTGTGAATGAGGCCTTAGAGTACCATCAGGCCGGGTTACTCTTTACCCCTTTAGGCCATTGGGAGCTCGATGCAAGTTTTATTATTGTATTGAAATTTTGCATCTACTGAAACTAGGGAATGCAAATCGGTTATTTTTTGTATGGAAATAACCGCGGTTTCGGTTAATAACCGATAATTTCCATACAAAAAATAACCGAAAATAACCGATTTGCATTCCCTAACTGAAACCAACCGATTTTAGCAAACCGTTCACGTTTTTATATTCCTTATTAGACCCTTCCATATATGGATTTCATATGGGTCAAAGCTACACTCTGGAAGTAACCCGACCATAAGGTACGTCAAGAAAAGGTAACATGAAATACGATCAATATGATAACTTACTAGGATCGCACGCGTATGGTGTGAGATCGGTGACTCCAGCTTTCTTCACGACATCTTCGTCGATGGCGAAGTTGCCTGTGTAGGTCTTCGGGTCTCTGTACAAAAAATATGTACGCATGTTACAGCATTTTCACATTGTCCGACCCGATATCGGATGTCGGAAGGAAGTAAAATGGAAGATACCTATATGTTTCTCTGTATTTATTTCTGCATTTAACGAAATATTTTTTACTAAAAAACGATAAATAACGCAAAGAAGGCGGACTTAATGCCAATGGCACTCTCCTGCAGCTGTTTTTGTCATAGGCGCCTTCTGACATCCGATATCGGAAAGGCGCTTCCGATAAATTCAGCCCTGTCGGAGCCCCCCGTCAGTTGTCGGATCGATAATATTTGTTTGTGTGCGTATGTGTATGCATAATGTTTATTGTAGTGTGCGTGACGGCGCCCGGGCGCGCCCCTCGGCCTGACTACGCGGGTGTAGGATCCTACATACGATATCGGATCGGACAATGTGCAAACGCTCTTACACAGAAAAGAGCTAACCTCTTTGGACAGCGGAGCGTCATAGAGAACCTTATTAGAATGCACGAAGGTTGATATTGGGTTGTAGCCGTGCGTCATTTCACGTTTTTGACGGTCAAAAGGTTAAAGAAGAGGTTATATTTTGTGTTCATTTAGATAGTTTAAATGCGCAAAGTTTAACTCTTCGCAGCTGACACTGCAGTGAAACAGTTTCAAGTGTTAGGTGAAACATTGTGTGTATGAATGCTGGTACGAAAGTTAACAAGCAGTTAAGGTTCACTGACAAAAATATCCTAGATATTTTCCAAGTAAAGTTCGAAGACCAAAAACGTTCGGGTAAACGTCGTGTAAAACATAAGGCGGGGAGGCGTGGCAAATGAGGTGACATATTGTTTCACTTTGAACCTCGTGTTCGAACTGTACTCATAAGTAAAATGTTGATTTTTGACAAGAAAATAATTACTTACTGGCAAAGCATGAAGTAAGCAGCATCGGAAACGATTTCGGGCTTGCGGCTCGTCGACACGTCGCCTGTCAGCATCTCGATGGCGGCCGTGGCGATGCCTGCGACAGAACAAAATGGTACAGAGTATACTTCTTTCTACAAAATGGTACAAAAAAAGATACTTTATTTCTACAAAATGGTATAGATTGAGGTGCTCTATTTCTAAGAACATTAAATTGATATGTGGTTCTTGTGGACGAATAAACTATTTCGTGTTATTATTCTGTCCTGCCAGCCAGGGGACATAGCGGAATAGTTTGTTAGAAGAAATTGTATACAATGTTCTATTAACACGCTTGGTAGGTGGCTCTTTATTGAAAATGCTGATAACTACCACAAATTAGCGTGTTGAATTTAAATGCCTTAGTGTGGTTTTGAAGAGTGATCAGACGATGCACTGGCACTACCAACTAACTCAGTCGACACAGAAGATACTGTAACAAAATGTGACAAACATCTGCCAAGATGCCGCGGCCAATGACAACTCTCCTGGTGGTTCTGCTGTCTCGCAAGTAGCCCATTAAGATGTAATGTTCGAAGTTTACTAACCAGTCATGGGCCAGAGCGCATTGACGCCGATGTTGAACGGCTTGAACTCGTGGCTCATGCCCAGCACGCACATCGACATGCCGTACTTGGCCATCGTGTACGCTACGTGCGTTGCGAACCTGCGAAACAAAGCCAATATTTAAATATGAGATAGCAGAAATGTACAGTAGAAGAACTTAAAGCCTGGCCAGTAATAAATGATCATTGTCAAGAGGGCGCTGTTATTCTTATGTATAGGGTAACAATTCAGTATAGTAAGAAAATATTAGTTCCAATGAAATTCCGCAACATGGCGCGTGATCATACATTCCTGGTCAGGCTTTAACTTGCAGGCAAGATTTAAACCAGCAAATATCGCGTAAAATTATTAGATTTTATATTACGGTCGTAAGAAGAAAGTCCGTACGCGAAAAGCTTAAAGAAATCTATTACTTGTTACCGACTTACAAACGGTTATCATTGCACATGTACTTAATCAAGATACATAGGTAGATGCGTACAGTACATAGACTGTTATAATGATAACCTTCCCGTGGCAATGCAAAATGCTTAGTTGTGTCATTCGTAAAAATATGAATGTCACTTATTTCACATTACTTAGGTATTCATTTATTTCAAGGTTATTACTGTATATACTTGTACGTCTACCATCAGTTTTGACATTGACATATACGCTCACGTCTACGTAACTTACTTTCTATGCATCTCGCTCGTACTCGCATATTAGTGCAAGCGAGATGCACAGAAAGTAAATTACGTAGACGTGAGCGTTATGTCAATGTCAAAACTGGTGGTAGACGTATAGGTATGTTATTTTATTACTCAAAAACTTCATGATTTTTAATGTAAAACAACATCTAACAGATGTGAATCTGTTAGTAACGTGTTAACCTTTGCACACTAATTACACAAGACCGCCTGTTGTCTGCCTCTACATTTAATCAATTGTTATTTTCTTTTGTACCTTTTTACTGAGGTGTACCAATATAGAGTATTCTATCTACCTATCTACATAAGTCAAGTAACTTATATGCAATTATTATCTTTTTATAGGTATTAGGTATATACAGAATGCTTCAGTGGTACCAAAAGTAATCTCCGGCCAGTCGACCATAAAAAAATCTATATTTTTAAATCAAACCATGTTGTATAATAAATTAGGATGATGAATCGTTTGTTTGAGAATGCAACAAAACAAAATAAATGTTTCTTTATTTGGTTTATGAAATGTTCCAATTAGATTGAAACGGACGTGTACATCGTAATGCACATTGGGCCGTGAGAGATTATATAGTTAAGCTTTTTTACTTTTTTTATGTATGTAAATCATTATAATTTCGATTGTAGTGAGTGTCTCACCAGAAGGGGTTCATGTTGAGCGGCGGCGACAGGTTGAGGATGTGCGCGTGGTTGCTGTTCTTCAGATGCGGCAAGCAGAGCTTCGACCTGGAAACATACATTTTCTTTTGATGTTACATTATTTAAACAAATACGGAAGTATTAAATTTGGTAGGTGAGAAGAGATCTCTGCTGAGAACAATTGAAAACAGAAGGGGAAACACGTTGGGGCACCTGATACGCCACGATACTTACATAAAGTGTGTAATTGAAGGAAGAATAGAAAAACAGAGAGGCAGAGGAAGACCGAGACGTGCGTATTTGGACCAGGCCAAAGAGAAAATCAACATAGTGACATATCAGGAGCTCAAAACAGTGGCAGAGAGAAGAACGGAATGGCGATTAATCCACCGACAAGAGCCAGGCTCTTAAGAATAATGACGATGATGATGTTTCATTAAATTATTACATTGCAGACATTTCTCTTAACCTTTTGAACGCCACAGACGGCAATTGACGTCAACGCAAAATCGTGACGACGCCAAAGGCGGCATTTGACGTCGATCGTTTTTTGATGAAAATCTACTGAAAAACACCCCACTTTTAGGTTAGCATTATTTATTCACAATACTAAATTTTACCCCTGTGGCGTCAGTGGCACGGCAAATGGATGCGCCGTTTGGCGTTCAAAAGGTTTATATCATTTATCAGACTTTTTTTAGTACTCTTTTTATGGATTTATAGACCCTAACCTTAGGATAAAGTTTGTCCGTACGAGGGTACACTATATATTGATCGGCTCTAATATAAGATGTTATAAAATAATGTTTATAGGATTCTCACCTTTATTGTCTAGTAACTTTATGTGCCAAATTGTGGTACAGTCGATAATACAATAAAAAAAATTACGTATTGTACAAAAAAACAAAAGTTGTAAAAATCTTACGCCAAAAAGGTGCCCCTGGTGTTAATGGAGTGCATGAGGTCGTATCTCTTCATGTCGGTGTTGGGCGTGTCCGTGAGAGAGATAGCAGATGCATTGTTGATGAGAATGTCGATCCCGTTGAACTGAAACAGAAGATTTTATATATATATAATGTATTTACTTAAATCAGGGATCGGCACACGGCGGCAATTTCGACCTGCAAATGCGGCTTTTCAAGATATCTAAGAAATTAACACTTAGAGGAGTTAGACCACTCGAATAAATTTTTTGATCATCTCTATCGCTCGAATATGCAAGAGCGATATAGAGGCAGATAAAACGAAATTTCGATATTCATTTGTCACGATAGGGCCTCGGCTTGGTACAAATAGCCCTTAGGGCTTGTCCATAAATCATGACATATTTTTAATACAAATTTGGCCCCTATATTTTGGCGCCACCCTTCCATAAAACATCATCAACACATTCATATTTTACATTAAATTTTTTAAACCATGCGACCCTCGGGAAGAAACTTAGCGAGTTTTCAAAACAGTTAACCGACGTCTTATAATTTATATGCGTAATATGAACATTACTTACAGTAAGTGTTTTCCTGTGTTAATTATTTTGAATTAGCCTATTTTAGTGTCCCACTGCTGTACAAAGGCCTCCCCTCTTTTTTTCCACTCGACTCTCTCATTGGCATTTTCCCCCATTTTGGGTAGAATGCATCCAAGTTATCCCGTCCCATGTGTTAATTAGATTAATTAAGTAATATAATAAATCAAATTTCTGCACAGGAAAACACTAGGTAAGTAATGTTCCACAAGTTATTCATACTGTATAATTTTCAGGATGTTATCATTGCCAAACATCATATTTTATGATATAATCGCGCAATACGCTCGCATAATTCGTTTTTGCTTTAATCAACGATTTGAATTTAGAATCTGGTAACCTGGTAAGATCGGTAAAAGTTTTTGGTTTTGCCAATCTGTCAGTTTGAAAAGGTTGTTCGTTTGTTCAACAATAAAACAAAAATTTAACTTGATATGAAGGAAAACGTGCAAACGGTCTAAAAGAAAGCAATACATTATTTATTATTCGATATTTATCTAGACTCATCCCCATCGTGATTTTCATCCGACCCCCTGCCCCTAGCTTTACGTGATTTATCAGTCCCTTAGACTTCGTGGCAAATGCCCACCCTTTTGGTCAGACCACCCAGATCCCATTGAAACTCTTAGGGCCAATCTATCCCTACTGGTCTAAGCTAAAGGACTATGGTCCTAAAATACAATATTAAATATTGGAATATAAATAGTGCCTAGTGGCTTTTGGTGAACAATTTCTTTGAAACCAATTTAAATAAATAATAAATAAATATTATAGTACATTTTTAGACAAATTGACTAAGCCCACAGTAAGCTCAAGAAGGCTTGTGTTGTGGACTCAGACAACAATATATGTAATATATAAATACTTAATTAAATACACAGAAATTTATATTTGAACATGTAATGTAAACATACAATCTAATCCATCTACCATATATCTTGTTTGTGCCATGAAACAAATAAGTGACCATCATTTAAAGCCGTTTCTTTTACAATAAAATAGAAAACTGGTGGAACCAGTTTCCATGACTGTATGATAACACATGACAAAAGGGCAGCTCAGCTGACATCAATCATCATAATTATAATGTACTTAGTATGCTATTATTAGTAAACACCATTGATATGTGCTATAGCATAAATCGGACCAAAGTCCATTTTATTGTACCTATATAACACTTGCATGTCATGGAAAATCAGTCAAGAGCATAATCATGGCAAAATAAATTTAACTTTCTTACTGCACCAATCTAGATTGGTGCCATTTCAAGAATATTCTCAGTTTTGTATGGGAAGCATTCTCGTTCAAGAATATTTCCCATAGTAATCAGGGACCATTCAAAAATTTATTTGTAACACGGTAACATCATATGAAAAATACAATGGTGTTGTAGCATTCTCAAGAAGGACACAACTGTACAGTCACCTGCAATAATGTTACTTTTCGAAGGCTGCAAAAATATGTGACATGCTCTTATGGCTCTACAAATATGATTGTGTCTGATATTTTTGAGGCCTTCGTTGTGTAACATATTATTGCAGGTGACTGTACACCCATCTTACATGCATATTTGTTAAGATTAATTTATTTTGATTGAGGGAGAATAAGTGCTACCCTTTTAGTGGTTCAATTGTGTTAGATTAAATTTTTATGTATATGGTTAATGAAAATATAATGGTCAAATTACCTTTTTAACAGCATCATCTATCGCCTTTTGCACTGTTTTCTCGTCCCTGACATCCACAATGCATGGCAGGGCCTTACCGCCTAACGCCTCAACTACAAGAATATAAGAAATCATTAATAGATTAGTGGCCCTAAGGGGCCACTTGCACCATTCATTAGCCCGGGTTTAACCGGTTAAAGCTGGAGTTGCCATGGTTACCAGTACAATTTGACCCTGGGTTAACGTTTTAACCGGTTAACCCCAGGTTAGTGGGATGGTGCAAGTGGCGCTGAGTGTTGTGATGTAAAAATCCATTTTCTATTACTATAGGTATACAAATACTGTATAGATTTTTGCTTACACAAGATAAATGAGACTTATTAAAGTAAAGCTATAGTTCGTTTTTTTAGCATTAGAAATAAGGTAAACAATCTTGATGTGTCTTTTAATTGATAAACACATTTTTAAAATAATTTACGGCAAATATGTAACAATTATGAATCTAATACGATCATTTATATTCTTCTGCTTTCATAAGTAATAGTTATTAATTTTTAAAAAGTGTTTTTCGATTAAAAGACATGTCAAGATTGCTTGTTTTCTTTCAAGTTCTTTCTAATGCTAAAAAAAACGTACTATAATGTCAGGTGAAATTTTTGTCATTCCACCAGTCTAAGCCAAAAATTTGCCTGATATTAATAGATATTATGTATTATAATATGATAGCTCTAAAATCTAAACATTATATGTTAACTTATTATCAATGCTAATATTTTATAAACAATAATTTTGATACTAACACTAAAAAATGAATACACATATTTACAAAAACGTAAATAAACTTCTATAAAATATTACTTGGCGAAGTATCAACGCGCCCTACACAGTTACAGTACAAAGTCCAAAGTAACAGAAAAATAAACTTTCAACAAAATCTGCTTTATGAACATTTTTTTGTTATCTAAATGAAGCAGGCCTCTTTCTTAAGCACTTTAAAACTAAGGAGTGGTGTTTATGGTCTTACTTTCTTCTGCAGCGGTGTAAATAGTGCCTGGTAGCTTGGGATGCGGCTCAGCCGTTTTCGCCGCGACCACCACATTAGCACCATCCTTAGCTGCTTTGAGGGCGATGGCCTTGCCAATACCACGGGAAGCACCCGTTATAAACAGCGTACGTCCCGCTAGTTTCCTAAAATTTAAACGATTAGAAGAAAGTAGAACGCCAACGTCAATACGGATTGTTTTCCATCATTTCACTCACCCGGTGTTAGCTACCAAACTCATTTTGTCTCGTCTTGATCCTTTTACAACTAAAGTGTTTTGTCAGAGATTAAGGTATTATATAGCGGGCTTACTGATAAAGTAATTTGGCTGTACTCGACAAATTTAGTCCCGTTTATTGAAAAATGATTGGACTGAAGCGAAGTTAGCGACAAGAGCGACGTCAAAAACAAATATGACGCTGTCAGCTGTCAAACGATTTAGATGACGTATACATGGTTGAACCCGTTCCAAAACGTGTAATGTAGTTTACTGAATATTTAATTTTTGTGGTTTTGTTAAATGCTTGCACATAGTGAACTGAAAAGTATAAATAAACGCGGGCTACTAGTGCTAGTACAAGGCGCTAGTTACAAATAGGTACATTGCTTGTTCCAGTGGAGCATCACACGGGTTGCTGGATATTCATACTTGTTCTTACCGATGCCACGATGCATGGGATGGGAGTGGGTGACCTATAGGTATGTTCCGAGTGTAAGCTTCCTCATTTCTATAGTACGGACTAGTCGCTTGTTGCGACATTACTTATTTTACAACCACCAAAGATGTAGGTAGATAGAGTACTAGAACTTCCGCTGAGAGTTCAAGTCATTGCATGTAATTTATTTCAATTAGAGTGCATGATCACAATCAGATAAGCACTGAACAGTGAGAATCCTGTATAGTGGAGAGAAGCGTATTTACAAATTTGGCGCCCCGTGCCATTTTGATTTGCCGCCCCCCTTCATCAGTGACGATAAAGTATTTTATTTAAGAAAAAAAAACCTGCAACAAGTATCTTTGGGGTGTGAAATAAAAAAAACTAAACATTTACCATTTACTCACATAGGCATTTACATTGTTTTCCTATGTACAAATTGGTTGACAAAATCACCAATGACGCTGTCGTGATTTAAAACGTTTGTCAGCTCAGCTTCTATAGACAGTCAAGCAAATCATGTCAGTAGAAAAAGGCGCGAAATTCAAATTTTCTATGAGACGAAGTCCCTTCGCGCCTACATTTTTCAAATTTGCCGCCTTTTTCTACTGACAAGATCTGCTTGACCAACTTTATATTAAGAAGAGCTAAGCTATTCAGGCGCTCTTCGCTGATAGTGATAGTATTTTTTTTATTTTTTTGAGGACAGAAAGGTGACGTCACTAATGTCACTATTCTAGATACTGATTTATATGGGCCGTTTTTGTCACTCAATGACGATGCGACCTCGTTATATTTGCCTGATCTGATCGGTGACCGGTGGGTACTGCTGGGTTTTGGCCATTGAGAATCAAGGTGAGGCATTGGCAGTCAGGCTGGATATAGCTAAGGAGTTCGGTCGGGTCTGGCATCGAGTCTGCTCGAGGGATTATGTTAATACAAAATGGATCGCTAGCTTTTTTTCCGGTAGACGCATATGAGCCGTATAGTAGACGGAAGCTGCTCCGATAGTGTGGACATTACCGCTGGCGTTGCACTAGGTTCTGTGCTGTCATTGCTGCATATCAATGATGATCATTGCTATGCAGACGACAGCAGTAGGGATGCGTATTACACAGGCCGTGCCATTATCCCTCATTCTGTGGTGCTGGAAAGTCATGAAAAGTATTGTATTTGTATCTGATATCGAGAGCACTCTATCTATACTGAGTTTCGGCATCGGATCGGAACTATTTAGTAAGATTCAATACCACGAAGACACGAACCGCCCAATGTAGTCAGATGGGTCACAAATAATGTAGTGTAGGTAGGCACGTAAGTGAAAACGCGAGCGTAGCGAGCGCGAAATTTCTTCGAGAAAATAGTAGGTACACTTTTAGGGTTCCGTACTTGAAAAGGAAAAAAAACGGAATCCATATAGGATCACTTCGTTGTCCGTCCGGCCGTCTGTCTGTCTCAATATAAAGGGTCTTGACATGACAGAGGGCGGCAAAATCGACTAATAATGCTTGTTATTTAAATTTTACAAATAAATAGGGGAGCGGCAAAATGCTGGTCGACCCTGTCTGAACAGCAAATAAAATATTTTTTTGACCCAAATTTGTCGCCCCCTAAAATCTGCCGCCCTAGGCTTCAGCCTACTCAGCCTAGTGGTAAATCCGGCACTGCTCCGTACTAATACTTCTTGAACGAAAATGTTGCTTAATTTAGGTACTTGTTGGTACAGATATTTTAAGCAATAGGGAGTATTAGGCAAAGCTCTGCGTAGGTGGCACCTTTGTGGCACATACAGTAAACAAACCACATTGACACATCACACGTCACGTTAAGACGAAACAGGAGCTGAGTTTTAAATATTTTAGGTAAATATACCCGTCTCGCTAACGGCAGCGGCACCTAAAAGTAGTGCGATAAGGACAAGGCGAAAAATCCTGCGTAAAAATCTCAAAAATCGAGGTTTCGTACTCCTCTGTTTTCTCCTCCAAAACTTAACCTAAAAAACAAAAATATCAAAAAAAGCAAAACGGTCCGACACAGATATTGACAATATTAATCTGTATTGAAAAAATCATTGCTCTAGCTTCAAAAACCACGGAGGAAAACGAGGAGTACGTTTGTATGGAGAAATGACCACTCCCGTTGGCTCTTAAGCACATGGCCTACCGCGAAACAAGAAAATCCAAATTTCGTTATCTAATCTCTCTATCACTCTTGAATATTCGAGCGATAAAGAGGCAGAAAACCAAATTTCGATTTTCGTGTTTACCAGTAGGCCCTTGTTAACAAACCGTCTTGATGCATCAATGTCATATTTTATTGTCTGTGAAAACTTGTCAAAAAACAGTTTAAGGCACAGTATGTATAAGTTAGTCTATGAATTTACTGAGTCGGTAGTGCTGCACTCTGGCGGCAGAACATTGCAGTAATATCCCCTATTGGTGGGGTTTGAAGCGTTCGTTTGTTTATTAATTTAAATGTCAATTAAAATACAATAAAAAATATAGCTAAGTTTGATTATAAAAGGCGCCCAGAAATGGCCGCGAGGGGCGGCGAATCGCCGCCCCCCCGCGGCCTGCCGCCCCGGGCCATGGCCCCCTTGGCCCTAGGGTAAATACGCCCCTGGTGGAGTATATTATGTATGATGGCGACTGTGCCTGCCCTAATACTCAGGTGCATTTGAAAATAAAAACGCAAGACAAGATTTGAATTACATTTATTTTTGTGCATCACGTTAAACTCCAACTTGTCTAAGTTCTAACGTACACTCAGGACCATAAAAAGTTCTTTATCAGTAGGTAGGTATTTCACGTAGTTTAACCACAAAATACTCTCTTATCTAAGGTGGATTATATCCACCGGGGGCAACAATAAAGTTTCAACGACCAGACAAAATAAAACTGATATGACATCATATAATTGATAACCAAAGATTACATCGCTTGATCCTCTTCGTGTGAATGCACATTTATGGACAACCGGCTGTTTCAAAATCACATGACATTTAGCAGAGCATTTCTCTACAATTCAAACATTTGAACTTTACTGGAAATTTTGGGAATTTCAACGTCCAAGTGTGAACATGCACAGTGTAGTGATTATATTATCTTTGATGCACAGCTGGGCGCGCCGCAAAACAAGCCGCATGTCCATAAAAGGCTTAAACAAATACTTTTAATATAAATCAGGAGTGCGGCACTCTCAGAGTACAAATGCCGTTTATCTATATAAAAAAAATTGGCGACTATCATGATCTCCACGGAGGTAGAACTTTTTCTAACAAGATTATCTTGTTTTGTTTATGTACTTAAACTATACGTTAGATCGAATTAAGAAGTCAAATAAACAGACGTCGACGACGTCACGGTTTTAATCTGGTAAAGGACTTTCGATCTCAAGTGTACACATACCGCGGCAGACGGGTGAATATAATAATCTAAAATAAATCTATTATATTTTTCATAAGACATTTAAGTTAGGCTTCGTAATTACAACAATTGCAATCCCTCTCTAAGTATGGCTCGAATCATTGATAATATTTAATTCATTTATATTATATCTATTTCACAATCTTTCATTACACATTTAGTATTGTACACAATGGCTAACTACAAAAATATACATTTTCCATAGAAACAAAACGTACCTACTTAGGTACTAATTTATTTTGAGTATTTATTCCATTATAGTTCTACAAATTGCTATGAAAATAAAACATATTTATGGCTATATAAAATTAATAGTTAAAAGAATACTTCGTTAGAGATCTATGGGTGAATTAGCCTACATATTTAGTATGATATCTTACCTGATTTTTCGATAGAGGAAGCAGAAAAATTTAAACATTTTAAATCACACGTTTTTGCAATATTAATAGTGGTTTAATAAAAAGAACTTGCAACTTGTGTTGTGAACATCGGACAAGACAAAACATTTAAAAATATAAAATAAATATCTTTACAAATATTTATGTACTTACTGGCATCCACCTATCATACACGTAATATCCCTTAAATATCGCATTTTCATTCATTCTCAGAAATAAGAAGTTTTATTTTTAAAAGTTAGTGGAGGTAAATATAATTTACATAAAAACCTCCAAATTAATAAAAAATTGATTATAATAATTTATAAACCAATCAACATGCCGAGCTTCTATAAAAAATCTAAGTAAGATTAATATTACAAGACCTTGAAGCAGGTAGTTTTAAATTTCGATTTTGTAAATTAGTTTTCGATATTTTTCTTACTGTGATTTAGGAGCTTGTGTCACAAAATATATATTCTTCACCCTGTTTTCCTACGTGATATGACTTCTATGTTGTCCAAATTAACCAGGCACTTCGATGTGTAAGATTATATTGATATTCAGAATTAAAAAGAGTAGTTTGAAGTATGAATTCATTGATATAATGATAGTTCTTGACGACCGGTCTGGCCTAGTGGGAAGTGACCCTGCCTGCGAAGCTGATGGTCCTGGGTTCGAATCCCGGTAAGGGCATTTATTTGTGTGATGAACACAGATATTTGCTCCTGAGTCATGGTTGTTTTCTATGTATATAAGTATGTTTATATCGTCGTCGAGTACCCATAGTACAAGCTATGCTTAGTTTGGGGCTAGGCCGATCTGTGTAAGATGTCCCCCATATTTATTTATTTATTTATTTATTCTTATGATCTAAATCTTTTCATGGTTTAAGTTAGGATTGATTGTGATATGACTTAATTAGTCAAAGTATTTTTACGTGAAAACTTGTTCACATTTTTTTTTAATATTGCCGACATTTTACTCTTACTAATTCTGGATATCATTTAGCTAACTTCTGACTATTTAAACTCTTTTTTTGGACTAGTCTGAAGTTAGCTGATAGTTCCAAACATTCCATTGGTGCTTAGATGAAGGGTTATGTTATGGATTGTAACTTTAGTGTTGTTTGAGAAAATAAGTAATTTATGATACAATCATCACTATTTTGACATTTATCAATAGGGTACAGTGTGATTTCCAAATTAATGAGCACACATCACTACCCTAACTATACTGTAGTCACAGAATCACACACTATTGTACCTTAAGTCCTAAATAATTAGATTTGATAAATAGAGAACGACAAGAGATTGAAATCGATCTAAATCTGTAAGCTATAATTTGACCAGCTATTCGTATCACTAGGGAAAATATACTCTGCCCTTTCATTTGAGTGATGTTTGAAAGTATCCTCTCAGCCACTTTCTATTGATACGGCTGGCCCAACTATATTCTGGAAAGCGATTAAACTACGCCAGTCTAGTCTAGGTACTGAAAGTTTGATAGAAAGAGCGGTTATATCCCGTTACAGTGAGAAGCACCATAAATTCTGTAAACACACTAAAGTACTCACAACTTTTACTTACTTACCTATCGTATTAAAGCATCAACAAAAATAATTGGCACCAGAAATCAACTTAAGACTATGAAATTATTTATTTAAAAATATAAAAGTCCATAGACACGCTTTTAAAAACAAACTATTTTTTTAAATGAACGCCGGCTGCTTGGCAGAATGTTGCAGCGCCGCTAGCACATCATGCTTGAGTCGGACGTATAGTCTGCCTTTTCTCCACGGATTTTGGAGTTGCAACGGCCTGAAGTCGTCCCGGAGGCATCTTTCCCGGGCTCCTATGACGGCTACGAGGCAGAAGTCCTGCAGTTTCTCGGGGCCGTAGACGGGGCCGGGCTTGCCCTTGAGGACGGCGGCCATGTTGAGCTGCTTGACGACGAGGTCGATGACCTCCCGCGCCGACGTGCGCGGGGTGACGTGCAGCTTGAGCGAAGTGCCGGCCGCTAAACCGGTCTCGTACGCGGCAAATACCTAAAAGAATAGGAAATAAGAACCAGATTTGAACACAGAGAGCTGACAGAGACGATGATGAGAAAATACAGGTGAAATTTCATGCAGCATAATGGAATTAAAAACAAATTCAAGGCGATATTCACTAACTAGTCTTGAAAATGACAGGTGTGATTTAAAAGTGAATTAACTGACCTGAAGTATCCCCGGCTGGTCCGGCGGCCGCTCCTCCTCGCCGCCCCTGCTCTCGTCAGTCTTAGGAACCTTATTGTGATACTCCGCCTCCTCCTGAGCCTCCAACAACGTCTGTCGCTTCACACACGACCCCGACTTGTTCGGGAACATATCCTGCCCAGTATCAGTGAACTCAACATCGTTGGACTTTACGTTAGTCATGCTTTTAGATGCGATCACGTGTTGAGCTCTATGTTTTAGTTGAGGACGGACTTTTAAAGGAATTGCTGTTGTAATAGGGCAGCTCTGGCTTTCGGAGTCGCTTGATAAGCTCTGAGCGGATTCAGAAGCGACGCCTTTAGCTCTTACGCTGATCATGCTTCCAGGGTAATAGCCTTTTACTGTGAGTAGAGGGCTGGAAGTTGTAGACATGCTTGCGTGCGTACTGTTCGGTCTGGGTTTAGGCTCATTGTCTTGTAAGACGAGAGTATCTTCGCTTCGAGATGGAGGTAATCGGTTGCTGCTGGTACTATGTGTGCTTGGGGATTTAACGTCGAATTGAGAGTTGCTACTCATGAAATTGTTACTAACACTCGATTGCGTGTATTGAGAATCGGCGCTATTTTTTCTGGAGAAGTTAGGTTCAGCGTTGAGATATTGCGAAGTGCTGAGGTTCAGAGTGGAGACGGAAGTTTGTCGAGGGGCGAGACTTAGTTGTTGTTCCGACTTGCTGAACTCTGGATGTAGATTTGCGTGGTTTCCGTTGCCAGCCGGGCCGGGCCAGGAGCCTCTTCCGGGGGAAGTTTTGTTAATCTTGCCATCTCTTGATGGTATTTGAAGGAAGTCCACCTTCATGATGTTTTCGTTATTTTCTGCGTCGGAACCGTCGACGCTGGATTGCGACGGCATTCTTTCTATGACGTATTTGAGCAATATGCCGGAGCTAGGGGCAGCTTTGTCTTTGTCTCTAGCGAAACCGATCAGATCCATGAGCCATCTTTCAGCTTTCCATATAGCATTTAAATTATTTTGGAGTTCTTCTAGCTTGGTCAGCCGCTCTTTGGCCGTTTGTAGCTCTGTGCAAGAGAATGCTTCTCGATGTGAGTGAGCTGCTAAAGCGACGTCCAGCTCCAAAACGCAGCTAAGTTTGGAGTATTTGTTTAATATGTTAGTGTGATACGTTTGAAGATGTATCATCTCAAATGCTTGTATCGGTAAGCTGAGTAAGTCCCCTTTCTGTAGCAGTATTTCTTTTTGGCCGGGTACTGAGCATGCTTGTTCCGCGGGTGGACATAGCATGATGAAACTGACATCGCTATTAAGTTCTATGACCTCAAGATCGTAGATTCGGTGGGTGATAGCAGTTTCTATGGAAATGTCCATTTCCTTGAACAGCCGGCGGGAGGCGGACGCGATCTGGTCCAGGAACATCTCTTGAGATTCGGAAGGCTTCTCCTGGCTACCCATGGCTACGAGAGTGGGGATCGCTTGCGAGTCCTCGGACGACGGGTTGCCAGCTTGTGTTTTTAGGAAGTCCCATTCCTCACTGTAAGCAAAAACAAAAATAAAATTTAATAAAGAACGACGAGCGGTAAAAATAATACTTTTGATAACAGAAACAGAACTTTTCACTTAGAAACAAAAGACTTTAATAACGTCAGGCATTTTTCAGGTCAACCTGGCAACAAAATACTTGACGCGGAAGTTTCCATAAGTTATTTTAGTTACGCGCGAAGGCTGTTAATAAGAATTTGTTAATTCGCCTGTTAGTTTGGTTGCTGTGGGTGTTTTTCAGTTTAAGGTCCAGAGTTGAGGGTGACCTCGACATATATATAGGTACAGTACTCACGCGGAGACGTGCGGGTTGTCGCGCACGCGCGTGTGCGGCGGCACGTTGGGCGTGCGCGCGGGCGCCACGATGCGGACCACCTCCACCGACGACTGCAGCTTCAGGTAGCCCAGGTACAGCCCGCGGGGCAGCTGGACACGCGACACCTAAGGAGGAAAATGTGACATGTTAAAAAGGTACGTAACGAAAATATAGGTGTTGGAAATAGAATTGAGGTCACGCTGAAAAGGGGCTGTCCATAAATTACGTCATCGATTTTTGACGATTTTGAACCCCCCCCCCTCTAATCATCCAAAAATCATGCTTCAAATGACCCCATTTCCTCCTACTTCATGCTACCGTCATCCGATGTCCAGAACCCCCCCCCCCCCCCTAATTTGAAATGACGTAATTTATGAATAGCCCCAAAGGTCACCCCACACTAACGCCTTTTGAGCGTCGGCGTCTAGTCAGCGCTATGGAAAATGCAGTTGCGCCAACGTTGCGTCGAGCAGCAGCCATAGAGTTGACTAGACGCTGACGCTCGGGAGATGCTAGTGTGGGGTGGCTCTAACACACGTCGCTGAAGTCGGGATACTGGTGTCCAGCGAGTGTCGTGTGCGGACACGGACTTGCTCGACTAAGCTTGATATTATATGTTGATATTTATTTACCCCGAAAACTGTTGTCTTCCTACTGAAAACTTCTTGTATTGAGTGTAATAGACTCGAATGTCATTTGAAGATGGCACGGACGTCATCAGGAGCTCCCCAATAGTATTCTCTTCACTTAGCACACGTCGCCGAAACCAGAGGATACTGGGGCCCAAGAGTTGAGGGCGGAGACGGACTTGGCGGACTTGACGCTGTTCACAGGTATAGTTACCTGACGGTACGCGATCTGTTCACGCACAGTTACCGTCAGAAGCTCTCCAAAAGTACTCTCGCTTAACACACGTCATCGAAGTCTAGACACTGACTTTGTTCCCTTTTTGACCAGTTCAGCATAGTTACCTGATGGTACGCAATCTGTTCATGCACAGACGCCATTAGGAGCTCGCTAATAGTGTTGTCCTCGCTTAGCACTCGTCGTCGAAGCCTGGATACTGGGGCCCAGCGGGAGTTCAGGGCGGAGACGGACTTGGCGGACTTGACGCTGTTCACACAAGACAGGACGATGGTGCCGTGCGAGTCTCGCAGCGGTTTGTGGTATAATTGACCTGTTATTATCATAAACATATGTAGTCAAATTTTTACATAGTTAATCAGTAAATTATCGTCGAGATGGGGAGTGAAGGCATTTGCTGGCTTGAGTATTAACTTTAAAGGGACGATCTTGGGAGGTAGGTAATTATAACGACCGGCCCGTTTCTCAAAAGCTTGTAACTTGTAATACAAGTGGAAGTCCCTTTCTAACAAAAGCTGTCAAAAAGTGACATCCGCCGTATTACAAGTTACAAGCTTTTGGGAAACGGGCCCCGAAAATCCGAACACGGAGTAGTAACTAATATTTAGATTATTTGGTCCCTAGGTCCCTATTCGCCATTTTGACATAGTTATTAATTTATTTTTTAGAAAGAGACAAAATTTTACAGGGTAAATAGGGGGGTTATGTTTACCTAGATCCTGAATACAGAGCGCGGACTGCATCTGCGCACACGCGGTGAGCAGTTTCAGCCGAAAATGGATAGACGACGAAGTATGCTTCTCCATGTCTGAGCGAAGTGCTTTCACGTCGTCCCATGCGCATGACACCTAAAAAGATATGGTTGTCTGTAAAGTCGGTTTACGGACAATAATTTTGCGTGATAACGTAATAAGAAAACATTGATCAATAAGTTATTGGCAAAAATTTCATTTTTGGTACAAGCTTTTATCGCTGACTGTACTTTTCTTACGACAGACAACTAATACTCATCGAGACAATTCTAAAAACCCCTAACACAATTAGGTTGCGTTGTTTCATCACAGAGTTCCTATGGCCACCTCCTGTCTCCATCATCTGATCAGCTCGATGGTACCATAATATTGCATTGTCATCCGATTTATACATGCATGCAAAATTTCAGCTCAATCGGAAACCGGGAAGTGGATCAAATTTAACTTGCAAGATTTGATTACAGACCGACAGACAGACAACGGTCAGGTGAAAGTAAATAAAAGCTTGTAAAAATTGCATACTTTGGCCGTAACGTTACCATGGAGATCTGTCCACAACGTGACACCTTTTCGTGCATGCTACCGGTCTTCATCGATTTATAAGACGTTATCACGTCAAAAGGACATGAACGTTATACAAATGTACAGTCACCGCACGGGATTGTTATATCATATATGCCATTTAGGGTTCTTGCTAAATTGGAAATTCTATAGCGTAAAGTATTGAATAACCAATTTAGCTAGGACCCTAAATGGCGCAACAATTGCGGAGCGTGATGGCACGTAAATGTTAAGGTTACAATGTGATTGCGACTTTTGTTGTTGCCTTGCCTTGCTGCTGTTGCTTACAGCTTACAGCAGTGAGGAACGTGCGATGTCTCTGTTAATTTACTTAATAAACCTTGATAAAGTGACAGTTTTTCGTGACCATAATGCGGCAGCAACAGTAACGCAAATTATCAAAGAGTTTGACAGAGACACCTGACTTGTCTGCACCAGCAACACTGATGAAGTCACAATTCAAATGTTATCTTAACATGACATACAATTTGAGAAGAAATGATTCGGGATAGAAAATAATGAGGTATGAAACACAGCTGATGGCAATTCCTCTTGTGCAAATCTCAACAGATTCTCGTTAGTTGTGCTACTATGCAGTACGACGCTCCTATCCGATATATCTATGCATTGTTACTGCCAACTTGGTGTAAAATTAGCGTGGTCGGAGTAAACCCCAATAACAATGCATTTATAATATTAAGACATACCTTCATAAGCCAGTGGAAGTCCGTATAGATACACGTAGGATAAGTCTCGTCGACCTCAATCACCGGTAGGAACTCTTCACTAGTCACCAACACTTTGTCTTCGTGGTACAGAATACATGCTAAATAGACGCCCCTGGAACAACATTTGAATTGTGAGATGTCTGGTGATAAGGATAATTTAGTTAATCCATGTTTGTATTTAATTTAAGTGCGTCTTCACTTAAACCTTAAACAGTACTTACTTAATCCGAAATTACTTTGTAAGAAAATCAAAAAGGAAAGAGGAGCTCGGACCAAGATGCCACTTATTATGCCTAAGTACTATCAACCACTAGGCTAGAAATCGTCCCCTGTGAGAGAGGGATATCGTAACCACTCTATCGCCCTGTTTCTTATATATTATACTCGTAACTACGCCGTTAACGACAGCTAAGCGGTGCCTGACAGAATACCCTCTTTACCTACTAGTATACCAGTCGAAACATCGCGCCAACCTACAAGATCTGTAGTACCTTCTAAGATTCTTCTGGAACTTGCTAGCGGCCGTGAACAGCTGCCGGATGGTGGCGGTCTTCTTGCGCGGCAGGCGCGGCGGCGCGGCGACGGGCCGCAGGCGCGCGCCCGCCGCCGCCGCCGCGAGCGCCTCCAGCGCCGCCGCCGCGCCGCAAGTATCGCCACGCAGGGCGCGCGTGGAGACATCACGCCAACCTGAGATATAAGCAAATTCTAATCTTTAGGTTTTACAATTACTAACAACCTACAAATAATTAATATCCGAGCGAATTTCCTGGATGCTGAGCTGCAGTACGCTGACCGTCATAAATTTATTATTACCATTACATATGCGCTACCCCTACAAACACAAACGCTTCACTCTAGTTTCGACCCAAAATGGATTAGGAAAACCACTCAATCTTTTTTTGTGGTTAAATTCATAACGACTTCGCCTTCAAAGATTAAGGGCCAGTTGCATCAAAAACAATTGACGAGTTGATTAGGTAACTAGAAACAGAGAACTATGAAACTGCTCATAGAGTCGGACCAAGAAAAGTCTGCCGCGGATTTGATAGCCCACGCAGTGCAACGCTGTCGCATACGTCATAATTTCATAGAAGTTTGACGTTTAAAATAACACGTGCACTGCGTGGGCTATCAAATCCGCTGCAGACTTTTCAAGGACTGACTCTACACCATCTAGCGAACATTTTAGTGGTGACAGAACTGACAGACGGTTTCGTACAACCGACCCTCAATGTTTCCCAAAGTCACCGTACGCTGACAGTGCGAGAAGTAGAGCTGGAAAGTTGTCTCTCTCGTTTCTTATCTGTTTGGCTGTATCTAACTTACTTCTAGGCATCACGCTTCTTGGAGTGAAGCAAGCGATGCGATGAAGAATAGGTGTGTCTGATGTGTCTCTGGTCTCTCTTTTAATTATTTGTGCCTCTATCTAACTTACTGCTAGGCACAACACTTCGGGGAGTGGAGCAGGCGGGCGCGCCCCAGCCGCGCAGGTTTCCGGCGGCGGCGCGGAAGAAATAACGCCGACCGCGCGTCAGCCCCGCCGCCAGCACCCGTGTGGGGCCGTGCACGGCGCAGGGGACCTCGCGGGTGCCGCACACGTTGGAAAAGTCGGCGCGGGATGACCATTCAACTGTAACATTTAAAAGATCAGTTACCTATCTCTTGATGCAAGAAAATTAGGTGTGAAACACCGCTTACGTCGCTGTTGAGTAACCACTTTCTTGTCCGTTTTCTGCTGTCCGTCACTCACGCAAATATTAAATTAGTATTGACGATTTATAGGTAGATCTTTACGTCAGGAGGCTCAATATAGGTAGATCTTTACGTCAGGAGGCTCAATATAGGTAGATCTTTACGTCAGGAGGCTCAAGGCTAAGCGTGACATTCGTGAACTAGGCGTGTAAATATTATAGTACAATCACCTTTGTATTTGGTAATGGGGGGCTGCTCTCGCGTCAGTCTCGGGTCTCTCAGCCGTACAGAGACAGAGTGGGCGCCGCACACTTCCAAGTCAGGAGGGGCTGGCGCCGCCGGCAACCGTAGAGCCTGCCATCCGTGAAGTAGACGTCTAGAATATAATGAAAAGGTTAAACCAAAGACAATCTAAAAAGCGGCGCTTGTTATAATTATGATTTTCGAACGTAGACGCTCAGCGGCTTCGCATCTTTTGAATATAATATAATACGTTGATATGTAAGTAAGAACAATATTTGTAAAAATTCTTTGTCAACTTATAGACCGCGAGCCACGAACAGATTTCCATGACCAATCGCCTCCCGGGCGATAACTCGTATATTAATTGGTTAACGGCTATGTATGATGATCCCTCATGGACGTCAGCTGCCGCTCCGTTGGTGGGCCGAGGGACGGCAGCCAACATGTAAAAAAAAAATTGTTATCTCCTCCCGTTTGATACTTTGTCAGAAGATAGTTAGGCAATCTTGGCAATTGCAGAGCTATATAGGTAGGCAATTAATTCAAACTTGACATGATTTATATATTATTATGATGGTATTATATTTGACTTACTTATATAAAATAAAATTAATGATTTCTTATAATGTTAACTCGTAAATTATTTATAATGTAATTTAATAATATGGCTGTATATTTATATGTTAGAAATAAGGTTTGAATTATTCTTTGACATGCATGTATTAATATAATGTAATTTAATGTTAATTATTGTAGTATGTAAGTGCTTTGGTCTAGAACTGTAAACTTGCATATTTGGAAATAAATAATAATAATAAAGACTGGCAAAGTATCGATCGGGAGGCGATGACTGAAAAAAATTTTTTTTTTACATGTTCATTTGATCAACTGACGGTCTTTCCACCGCGATACAACCGGCTGACTATTTTTTAATTCATGATAGCACCTAAACTATCATCTGACAAAGTACCAAGCGGGAGGCGATGACTGACGATATTTGCTCCTGGCCCGCGGTCTATTATTTTTGGGCTATCGTGTAATACGTTTTTAGCTTACTTGAGCGTCCTCACTCTCCGCTCCCAATGTTGCGCCTGCTTGTCTTTCTCAGAGCCCGCGCCGCCCGCGCACCCTGTCGTGTCCGCCTGCTTGCCCGCAGATGACCTGGAAATAAAATCTACTTTAAGTCGACGGTGACCAAAAAGTCTTAAGTTTTTTTTATGATATTACAAGACAAACGAGAAGACAAATGGCCTGATGCTAAACGGACACCTACAGCACCAGAAGGGGTTACAAATGCATTGCCGGCCTTTAAGTACAGTAACCTGTACCCAAGTTCTTCGTTTTTTTTGTTTGAATTGTGTTAAATTAACTCCCATGACCTATGGATTGGTGAATGCATGTACCGTGTCTTATAATAGGTAGGTTTCGAAAAATGGGCAGTTAGGTATGCTGGGCCACTGGCCAGCATTGCTGGCGCTGTATCAAGGACGCATCCGCATAGGATAATAACGCTTTAAAGATACCTAAAAGGAATCTATATGCAGCTACTGTAGCTACGGTACGGTTAATTCAATACAGCTATATAAATGAAATATTCTGCTCCAGGCGTGCCTTTTCAACTGAAAACCTAAACGTGCCTAAACTTATCAAACACGATAACGACTGACCAAACCTAATCAACTATTGACATCCCTACCGAGGAAACCAAAAGGATGTATCTCCATACGAATCAGTATGGCCCATACGACATTTTGGTTTTGAGCCGACAACTTTGCTACGCAATCAAACTGTCCAAGTGTAAATTTGTCCGACTACCTACATTATGTGTACAATTTAGTTAGATCGATTCGATTAGCAGGGGACAGGTTAAAGCAATGTTCAAAGGAATTTGCTAAAGTTTTGACTGGTTTACAGTTCGAACACGAAAACCGTGGATTGACCAAGCCAAAGCGTGCGCTATGGTTGGGTGCCTGGGGCCTGGCCAAGACAATAATACTTACATCGATAAAAGCCAAACTAAAAGAAAAATATCGGGATGACAGATGCTACGAAAAGTAAAGTGACTATTTCCATATCTTATTTAAGTTTGATTGGCTTTTGTAATCTTTGTACTTAATCTCTTTTCTTTTGTTGCCTTTTTTCTTTGTAATCTTTGTTCGTTAGAATTAACACATAACATTTTTCACTCTTAAAAAAATTGAAATATTTCCGACTGAAATTGAGCTTGTTATTTTGTAAAGGATTGCGATACAAACGTTGTAAATGTAGTTAAGAATCTAGTGTGATGTGAGCGTAGTAAATATGGTTTCCGGCTCCTAACTCAACCTCAAAGGAAATCCGTTTTGAAGTAATTGGGTTGTATTTGCCTTCCTCTCTCCTCTTACAGTAATATTTACTTAAAATATACTAGGAGAGAGTTTTCCGTACGTCGACAGGATGTAAACTAATTATTTGTGTAAATAAATAGTTTAGTGCCTAATTAATTCGGAGTTTACGGCTATTTAGACTAGTAGAGTAAATGATAGAGCAGAGCTGAGGTTTAGAAAACTTTTCGCGTTGCCTCCCTCTTAGCGAAATATGGGGACTGCCCGATACAGCGCACGGCTGTAATATTGCGCATAATACAAATACATCGGCCCGATTCGAACTTTAAGATACGTCAGTTAATAGATCTAGAAACGTGACGTTTTTGTTTGAAGAAACGTCACATTTGATACTGACATATCTAATCCATTGTCGTTTCTAGATCTATTAACTGACGTATCTTAAAATTCGAATCGGGCAGATAATGGCAGTTTACTAACGTGTGCACTAATGCACTTTTCCTATTTGCCTATGATCTCCGTTACAGAGCATTTTTAGTACGTTAGGTCTGGCAGTTTTAAGCCATTCAGGAATACATGAATCCGTAGTGCTATACTCTACGATACCTAATATAACTATATTATATTAGGTAGGTATATACAATATATTATTCAGAGTTATACAACGATATCGGAGACCGTTGTGGTACTTTTGGAAACCTAATATTAGGTATCTTTCATCTAAAACAACTTTCTGCAGAATATTTTCTTAAGTTTTACAATCTCAAGATGAACTTGGTAATCTAACCTCTCTGCCTAACTTTCATTAGAGGGACCACAGTGATAGTGACAATGACAGTACCTAACCAATCTCCGATAAGAATTCAAGTTCGACATTCAACTCCGATACAACTATACCATAAAGTGATATTAGTGTTGTATAGAAACTCGAGTCTTTTGAGTCTAAATTTGAAGAACTCGACTCGTTTATATGGGACTCTTCGCTAAATAAACTTCCGAATCTTTTAAGTCACGAGTCGAGTCTTTTATTGAGTCTTTTTAAAGCGCAACTCTAAAGGACTCGAGCCACCGAATAAAGACTCCGTCAACAATTTTGTAGTTATTTTCTAAATACCTACTAATAGTAGCAGTAAAGATAATAAGCGTTATTGTATGGTATATAGGTACCTTACCCGAAGATGCATTTAGTTTTTTTTTTGTAAAAAAAAAATTAAAGATCTCTGAAAACGACTCAAGTTTCTACAAAAGATGTCTGTAACAAGTTGAAAATAACTCGAGTTTCGACTTAATTCTATGAGTCTGAAAAACACAGTCGAGTCTTAAAGTAGAGGACTCAAAAGACTCGAGTATTAACCAATACTAAGTGATATTTGAAAATTCGTTCAATCGTTTACCGTGTTCTCGTGCAGTAAATTCCTATATCGATATCCTTTGATATTGATTTGCACTGCACTTCGCTCGTACTGCAAGTAAGTTCGGTAGTAGTTAAGTAATCCTTGATGGATGTGCCTTTGCAGTATCAGATTGCAAGAATTAGGTCATGGTTTTAGTAGTGAGCTCCGCATGTAGGTATCTTTGCTTGAAGATGAACTACTCCATGTATATACATACACTCTGGTAGAACTTTAAACTCTGTAACGACGCGTCGTCATTGTGTCGGTGTAATTTTACAAAGCTTTTACACGAAACAAAAGGTAAGACAAACGAGGTATGTAACAAAGAAAGGAAGTTCAAAGAAAAGATGACGTAAGAAATGTAACGTAACAATCGATACGGACACATGACATCTAATGACCAAAGAATACAACACCTTATGACGCTTCAAGTTTCCAAGAGAATTGGCACATGAAAAAGGTTGATTATATGACATAAATAAAATAGAGATGATGGAGGTTGATCAGAAAGATCAGTATAGGTACGTGCCACGTGTGAGCAAAGTGTGTGTTTGTAGTGTTTAGTTTTTTAAGTTTAGTTTTAAAATATATTTTTATATAATATGTACCTATGCTAGTTTTAAGGTATTTATGTATGGGCCATTAGTTGCCTGAAATAAAGATTTTCATTTCATTTCAAAAGTGCTGACCTGGTGCGTTATAGAGTTATTAGATCTATCTATATACCTATTAGATCTTTTCTGTTTCTTTTTTTTAGCAAAGAGTGTCCAGAATAATAGATTTTAATGATAGCCACTCTCTCTCTCTGTCACTTGTCCACTTAGGTATTGTCCTAAGTTAAAACAGGCATAGTCCAATCCGCATTTTAAACAATATTTGAGCATCGTACTTCGTACCGATGCTAAGGCAAACAATGCCAACTTATTTTTTTGTATATTGCTTTTGGGTGGGTGATGTACCGCGTTATTAAGCGTATGTGCCACCTAACTAGTCAGTTCAACCTTAACCAACCGCAAGCTTAACAAGCCACCTTAACCGGCCAAGTTCAAAGAGTTGGCCAAAGGCCTTTTAGTAGTAGTAGTAGTAGTAGTAGTAATCACTTTATTGTACACAACACAGGCAGGTTAGCTTTTAGGTACCTATTGTATGTTAGGCCCAGCTAGCCGGCCTGGCATTAAAACTACGCAGCTTATTGCACTGCCTTCGGATACTAAAAGGCAGTCTTCTTAGAATATTATGTCATAATGCCTTTTAATATCCGACGGCACGGCAGTGCACACGGTGTGCAATCCCACAGAGACGCGTAGCAACTTGAATAGGTACATGCGTAGAGACTTAGGGTCGGTTGCACCAAACCGTCTGTCACCGTTAAAGCGTTCGCTAAATTTTATTGAATGGGAATTTTCATAGTACTCTGTTGAGGGATGTTGATCAGTCTGTTTAGTGTGGTTGGTGCAACTGGCCCTTACTCGTGTCTAAAAGACCATACCTTGTGCAAGCATCGTCCCGGCAGGCACGCTCCGGGAAGCACCCAGCAGCATCATGCAGCCGCGCTTCGGCCTCCCGAGTCAGCCGCCGCAGGTGTGCGCCCAGCGCCTCTGCGCTCTTGACTGAAACAATGATCATAATTAAATTACTAAATAGCTAAGTAAAAAATATTTAATGGGATAAAGAGGATCGTAAGTTGTTTTAAGAACCGAATATCAATTTTTGAAATAAGTAAAATGATAAAACCTAATGAGACTGAAACTCGCAGGTTCTCGACTGAGATTATACGAGAAATTATTGCAGACTTTATTAAATAGTATTTAATCGCGGAATTGGTCTCAAAGCAAGAAAAAAATGGTTAATAATATCAGCTCAGGGAATTTCTACAGGCTCCGTCATTGCAAAAGGCTTTCCTCTTCCATTTAGTAGGTAGGTAATCTATTCATTAAGCGCGGCCAATCTCGGTAAAACACCGGTGTTTGGTTAGGGGTTTAACTTCGATAAATTTTGGAAACGCCCTTATTAGTTTTGCGGAAACAAAAGGAAAGTTAATTGGTAGACTTAAGGGGTTTACTTAGAACTTGGACGTATTTGAAATATTATTATAGAAATATATTTGAAAATTGATTTTAACAATTCAACGAGACGCAGCGCTAAATAAACTTCTGATTCTTTTAAGCCCCGAGTCGAGTTCTTTATGAGTCTTTTTTAAGCGCAACTCAAAAGGACTCGAGCCTCCAAATAAAGATTCTGTTAACAATTTTATAGCTTTCTATTTAACGGTACAGAAAATAGGCGTTATTAATGTTATTATACCTATGTTATGTGTTCCTATCCTATGTTTATATATATACATAAAGACAATGCGTTTTGTTTTTAGGGTTCCGTACCCAAAGGGTAAAAACGGGGCCCTATTACTAAGACTCCGCTGTCCGTCTGCCTGTCTGTCACCAGGCTGTAACTCATAAACCGTGATAGACAGTTGATTTTTCACAGTATGTATATCTGTTGCCGCTATACCTAACAAACCCAAATACTAAAAACAAAATAAAATAAATATTTAAGTGGGGCTCTCATACAACAAACGTGATTTTTTTGCCGTTTTTTGCGTAGGTAATGGTACGGAACCCTTAGTGCGCGAGTCCGACCCGCAATTGGCCGTTTTTTTTTGTTGTAAATAAAATATAGTTCCCTGAAAAAGACTTAAAAGTCTCTAATAAACACTCGGGGCTCTAACAAATTGAAAAGAACCTCTCTCTGAAGAGAAGAGACTGAAAAAAAACTGAGTAGACTCTTAAAGCAGAGGACTTACTTAAACGACTATTTTGGGTAAGCTAAAATTGTCACGTTGGACACAAAATAATCACAGCATTTTTTTAGCTAGACGCGTGCTAGTGTTTCACAAGTCAAAAACAAAGTAAACAATAACCAAGTCAGTTTCACAACTGGGTTTAGTGTATTGATTACCGATACCGTACACAACTACACTATAGTGTATAACTACACTATAACTAAGCTCGCCGGTCCCTGAGATGAAAGTTCCAACTTCCCTACCCTTGAGGCCGCGTCGAAAAGCGAACGCATACTGCTCATTTGCAGCGACTAAAGTTGTGTTTGCTATAAGCCGATTTCGAGTCGATATGGGTTCCAATTTGATTCAAGAATTCTTGTCACGGTAACGTGTATCTAATAGGTACTTTTGCGATGTCACGCTTGAACTGCCATTTTACAATCGACATTATGTCTTATTGTCTGTCTGTTCTGTGTCTTGAAAATAGTTCGCCCGCGATAAACGCTAATTCGGTTTGCAATATAACATTCTCGCGTTTTGTACACATATTTAATTACACAAACGGGTCTACGGTCTACCGCGATATAATTGAATCACGAAGTCGTCGTAATGTCGGAATTTAAGGTAAAAACAATGAAATTATATCGCGAAATGTTTCTCCTGTCACTGTCGTGAAGTCATTTAGGCTGGTTATGTGATTGGCCCATGTGGAATAGGTACTTGGGTATACTTGTATACATAACTTATGTATACAAGTATACACAAGTATTGCACATGGGCCAATCTACTTTTCGTGGTATAAAAGCAGAAATTGTAAACCTCGTTTTTACCTATACGCGTCCTACTTATACAAGTTCCACAAAATTGTGAGTACAGATTATTAAATAGGCACCCAAAAGTAGATAGAAAAGAATAAATGTTCGCTTTAGGACGTACAATGAAAGGTTACCCTTCATTAGCTCTGTAAAAGTAAAAAATCTTTCTTTTTCCAGAACTTCAGCAACAAAGACTTGTTGTCTGAAGTCGTGTGTGCATAAAACTATAGGATAACTAGCTCCGAAGTCGAAAGTAAAGTCAAAAGTTCCCCGGGCCCCGAGGGCAGTACACGGCAGTTGTCTATTATGCAGGGCAAAATGGAATATAAGTTTTCGGATCTTGGAAACTTAAATGTTTTTATTGTATCTAACAGAATTTCAGCTAAAAATAAAGTGTGACGGAAATAGTTCTAAAATCTAAAAGAAATTCGCGCCTAGGGTTTCTGCTCGAGATTTCTCGAACTCGAGACAACTCGAGAATTTTGGCTTCATTCGAGACGAGAAAAAAATGACTGGATCTCGAAAATTCTCGAGTTCCTAAGTTGAAATGCGAACTGAAGCAAAGCACGCCTTTTCGCCTAACAACTTCGCCCGCGATTTAGATTTAACGTTGGTATATGAATCTATGAGGAAACGAACAACCAATCTTGGGAGACTGTTAAAAGCCCTTCTGACAGGTAACTTGGTTATTGACGTTATTGGATACAAATTTATTAAGTATTATTTTATATTTATTCTAACCACACAATACAATACAAAGAGTATTTTTGTTCTTCTTTTAAGCTAGTTATTAATTTATTTTAGTAATAGGTACCACTGTATATATCTTGTTCATACTCTTTATTGCACACCTTACATAGTTTACAATAAATGTACATTAACATAAACAAAGACAATTGGATAGAGGTAACATCAGGCGGTCTTATCGCCATAAGTAGTTAGTAAAAATCTAGGTACTACATAACTTCTTTTGGTCCATTGTTTAGATTTACATGAATTAGGTTTTTATAAATACGAAAACCAGAAAAAAGTATTCCTAAAAGAAATAAATCAAAAGTGCGGAGCATGTTTTGTGAATGTAAATATATCCCGATGAGGAAATTATAAACCCTTCTGGGTAAACCGTGACCCTGTGCCACTCTATAATAAATCTCTCCGAACATTGCTACTTACCTAATACAAAACCGTTTACTCTCATAACATGTTTTTGGTATTTATTTGGAAAATACCGAAAATAAAGTCAATATGCCGTACCTTACCTTAATTGCGCACTCTCGACGGTCATCATAAAAAAATCGGACAAGTGCGAGTCGGACTCGCGCACGAAGGGTTCCGTACCATAATGCAAAAAACGGCAAAAAAACGGTCACCCATCCAACTACTGACCGCGCCCGACGTTGCTTAACTTCGGTCAAAAATCACGTTTGTTGTATGGGAGCCCCACTTAAATCTTTATTTTATTCTGTTTTTAGTATTTGTTGTTATAGCGGCAACAGAAATACATCATCTGTGAAAATTTCAACTGTCTAGCTATCACGGTTCGTGAGATACAGCCTGGTGACAGACGGACGGACGGACGGACAGCGGAGTCTTAGTAATAGGGTCCCGTTTTACCCTTTGGGTACGGAACCCTAAAAAGGGACTTATTTCGTGGGGCAATCCTCGAATACTCTATTGTGTGTTTTATGAAGATGTTTTATATTCGTATTGTACTTAAACATGTACATTATCCTCGAATGCGCCCAGAAACTTTATTTACTCTTCGGTATTTATGTAAGTAATTCCAACCGACTTCATTCAGGTACTTTATATTAGGCCCTGGGACCATGTAACACAACTTACGACGATAAATCTTCGAGCACGGCTCAGTAACATTGCTACTAATCCAGTCGTAAGCGTCTTGGAAAACATTTTCTCTCGAATGTTGTAGGTATATTATTGGTACAAGGCGTACAAGCATTACCGTTAACCCATTACCTCTACCAAAAAGAATAGATAGTATAGAGGGGTCCTGTCATTGTAAATTTTGTAGTCACTGTAAATTTACTGCCATCTATCTAAAACTCAAAATAAACTAAAAACACACGACTAAAACTCAAAATGAAAACGTATAAAAAGTTATCAAAAAATGTATATATATGGATAAATGATTTTATTATTTTTATATAATTTTGATCCATGTTCATTCACTGATATCTATGTGTTAAAATTGTTAAATATGAAACGGTGTCGTCACGCCATCTAGCCGAGGATAGGCTAAAGGTGTGTGCGGCATCTATTCGAGAATGACTTTTACTTGAATTCCGAGGCACGTTTTTTCCTTAGACTTTATTCGTCTTATACGAAGTTACATATGTCTTTGCCTCTACTGATGCCGTACGGCTTCACTTTTAAAATGATTCAGTAAAATTAGATATTAGATGATTGTCTGATTTATATGACCACAAGAACAGTTACACACAGAAAGTTATCCAAATATGAGACCTAAAATAATGCACTAAGTATTTAAGCGTTTTTGAATAAACCTCTTCTATTCTATTCTATTCTACTCTATTCACTACTGCTTAGTGGGTAAGATGAACTTGAACTACAATAAAAGAACAAAACAAAGGGCACAGAAGTTACGACATATTTTTATCCTTGGCGCAAGGATGAATATTGAATATCAAAATTGGCTGCCATCAGCCTTCATTTACTATTCGAGAAAGTTTGTAAAAAAAATTATAAGGTAATTTTTATGTAAATAATACATAAAATATCAATTTATCATTTTAATACTGTCAAGAATTAAAACATTTTGTGCAGGAGTGAGTAACCAATACCCGTGTTGTAATTTAATACGTGAACAATAAATATTTGCAATAAACAGATCGTGAAATTGATCGATGTGATTTAAAATGGGGAATGAAAGTTTGTGATGGAATAATTTAATTATCGATGGAAATCCCCATCAGGCATACTGATATAATATCCGTAATAAGGGCAGAATTGGCACAATACCAAACAAACACTTTGGTTAAGCATAATCTGTAGATTATGGACGCCATCGATACCGATAACTGCCATGGAAATCGGTAAGGCAATAACAGCTACTGGCAAACTGGATTCATTTTGATGCCGCGATAAATTGTATGCTTATGGCCCCGATATCATTACTAATGACAATGGCACAAATAGGAACCAATTGTAGATTGGCAATTCATTTATTAATTGGTTAAGCTCAATCCGACAGTTCTTTACTTCAGACATTATAATACAAAATTGATCGATTTTCATACGCTTTTCGTTAATAAACTCCCGTTAAAATGTGACTTCTTTATTCTGTTTTTTTTTTTGACATTTAGATTTTATTCTAGAAACACTCTAAACTAGTATTTTTATACATTTTTTTATGTTTGACGATCTTTTTGTGAAATTCTTTAGTATTAAATTTGATCTGTATAATAACCCAATATTACTATGGAATAATATTAACATCAATAAATTGCTCTGATGATTAGCTTAAGATAATATATATGTAATTTACTATTCATAAAATAATTTTAAGTGCTTGTTGCGTGGCCTACATGAATAAAGTATATTAAGCTTCAGTACCGTTATTTGAAGCCTATTTAATATTTGAGAGAGAGCGTTACTGTTGATTCCTAAACTATAGGTAAGTACCTACTTACATTTTACTATAAAATCTTCTACTTAAGTCGGTAGCTTAGAAAACTCTCAATTAATTTTGTATTAAGCAGAAACGTCGGTAAACAATACCACAAGGCTTAGAAATAAATATAAAGTGGAAATTTATTTCTTAGCGTTGTAGAAAAATATCATAGCAACATTTAGGTCAGAAACAATAGAGCGATGGATTTGATAACTCTCGAATTCGAACCTCTCGATAACCACACTCATTTAACTTATCTATAGCCAATAAACTATCAGTCGTGAATCCCACGAATACTCCAATTCATTTTGGACTTTATACCTACCAATATAAGACGCACATTATGTTGGAAAACGATTGTTTCAAGTGCCACTGGTAGTTTCTGTGATTGATTTCAGATAAAAAGGTAATAAAATTCAATATTGTTTAATGTCCCACTTCTAAGCGTGGGGGTATACTGTCATCATTACTTCCGTTCCGATATAGTTTTTTTTTATAGGTCAAATAATAATTAATGACTGAAAATAATGGCCCGGGGTATAAAATTGTAGAAAAGAAAATGTTTGTTAAATTACAATAGTAATGGTAATATTTAAATGTAGAAATTTAACTTTTCTTTCTATATTTAATTACACAAACGGGTCTACCGCGATATAATTTCATTATTTTTACCTTTAATTCCGACGTTTCAGCTGAGTTGCACCAGCTGTGGTCACGGAAAGACTGACGTCCCAACAAATGTCAACGGAGATATTAATAAAACACCACTAAACTACCCGAAATTAGTTTATAAAAATGTTCGGGGTAGACAAAGAAATTGCAGCTACCCGTTAAAGTTTAATGTTTATTGTCCACGGCACGACACGCAACACTCACAGTATCCGTACACTGGTTCGAAGATATATCCGCTGGTTTCAACATTTGAATCACTGGTCCCCAAGTAGAGGATAATTTGTACCCGTCCTCACGATCGAAAATTTTAGGGTGTTTTTTAATTTCAATCGCCTCTCTCACGATCCGCGGATAATAGTGTCGCTCGTTGGAGAGGACTTTGGGTTTATGTGCTGGATTGAGCTACATGTGACAAATGATAAAGAGCCGACCATCTTAGCCCTACAGCATGGAACTGGTAAAAGTTGCAGGATTATGCTAGAAGAGATACCTGAACCTTTTCGCTTACTGTGTATTAAATAAGATGTCTACGTGTTTTATATGCATCTGGCTGCTTATATTTGTACTTTATAGTTCGTTATTTTAGCATTAGAAATAAGGTAAACAATCTTGATGTGTCTTTTATTTGAAAAACACATTTTAAAAATAAGTTAGGGCAAATACGTAACAATTATGAATCTAATACGATCATTTATATTCTTCTACTTTCATAAGTAATAGTTACTGATTTTTAAAAAGCGTTTTTCAATTAAAAGACATGTCAAGATCGCTTACCTTCTTTTAAGACGAAACAGGAGCTGAGTTTAAAATATTTTAGGTAAATATACCCGTCTCGCTAACGGAAGCGGCACCTAAAAGTAGTGCGATAAGGACAAGGCGAAAAATCCTGCGTAAAAATCTCAAAAATCGAGGTTTCGTACTCCTCTGTTTCCTCCTCCAAAACTTAACCAATCGTAACCAAATTTGGAAATCTAAATGATTATGAAATTATCTGTGTCGGACCGTTTTGCTTTTTTGGCTAATTGATATCAGTTTTGAATGCCACGCCTCTCATTGCGGCATAGTCAATTAGGCCAGTTTGGCCATTTTTGAAGGGCTCTAGCGCCTTAAAAAACAAAAATATCAAAAATAGCAAAACGGTCCGACACAGATATTGACAATATTAATCTGTGTTGAAAAAATCATTGCTCTAGCTTCAAAAACCACGGAGGAAAACGAGGAGTACGTTTGTATGGAGAAATGACCACTCCCGTTGGCCCTTAAGTTCTTTGTAATGCTAAAAAAACTAACTATAATAAACATAAAACAATGAACTTAAGTTTATTATTATGTGTAACGATGTTATTTTTGTAATGTGATCAAATCACGAGCAAAATATTTTTTTGGCGCCAATCAAGCAAATCAAAACTTTTCGACTGCGTGTTATGATTTACATGGCTTTATCCGCAATCCGTTCGTGTGTCGAATTTGCGTGTGCAAATTCATTTAATCTTTCACATTGAATCCGGCTTCAATCCAATATTTCCTGGTGAATATTTGACACATCCTTATTGTGCTTGCGTGTATCATGAATGGGTCTTATCTATACAACAGTATAAAACTTATTAGGCACACGCATACACACACACTTCCAGACTGTTAAGAGGGAGCTGAGCTAACGCAAAATCGGAGTTTTTATATCGATACTTCACACGTTTTATGGGAAAATGCCATGAAAAAAAAAAGAAAATTAAACTATATTTGCAAGTGCAGATTCCAACCAAAACCTGAAAAGGTTAAAATTGGCTCGATAGAAAAAAAACACGAAAACATGTTTAATTTTTATATAGCTACTTATTTTCAGTTTTATAACGTTACCCTACATACGATACCTACTATCAAGTTTGTATTAGTCAAGTTTTTACTTCAGAAAATACGTGATGCCGTACGGCATCGCTAGAAACTTATATTCATAGACGAACTAGGTACCTATTGATTATCTCAAAATGGAATCAAATTGACATCAATGTGTAAGTTCGCATCGGGGTCCTGACCTGATGTTACAAACGCTTAACTTTAAACTCGGGTAAATCCCATCTGTCAGATTATGCGATTTTGGTATTAAGAAAATGTAATAGGGTAAATAATTGCTGACAAGGTCGAATGAATTTACCCGAGTTTGAAGTTAAGCGACACAAATGTCCCCAATCATCAGAGGTCACCGAAACACCCTCTGCTCTGACGAATCGAGCCGAGTAAATGAATTATTCAATTATTCTCCCGTACCACGACAGCTAGAGATTAGTGTCGGTTATTCATTTGATGTACCTACTACAGAGTAAACAAAAACAGCATGACATCTATTTCAGTTTACAATTTGACATTTAATATTTTAATAAACTAATATATTTTTATTTTGATACTTTTCTTCTTATAGTGTAAATAACATTATTTGCGGTATTTGACGTCTGTCACTCACAACAGCAATACTACGTAAAATGTTTTGCACATCGAAATCACAAAGGAAAACAACTGCACTGCGAACGTTTACGTTCTACGTCTTTTTTTTTTAATTTTAGGGTTGGCCGGACACCACCGTTATGAATCGGTAGTCGTCTAAGTAAATCGATATGAATTTTTCTTTTAATAAAAATAAGGAAAAGGTGGATAATTAACTGTAAATATGGATATATTTATCGTCACTTAACAGACAACAAATTTGACACAGAAATAACATAAATAAACTTTAAAATAGATCCCCAGTTAGTTTCAATTTTGACAATGGGTGCGACCAAGGGCCCAACGTTTTGTGTTCTCTTTCACGTCGCAGCAACTAGTATCATTTCTCTCTCCTCGCTCTTTTAAAAATGCCGTTTGTCAAAAAAGGACAACCATACTGTTGACAAGGTGGACTACAAATCAAGTGTTGCCTTTCTTGATGCGCCCAGGCTGTGTATGTGTGCGTAAAAGCGTATATGTGTGCTCTTTTAGGGATGTGAAAAGTCGATTTTAATCATGTTATATATCGATAAACGCTACACAGCGGAACGAAATAGCGTTTAATTGAAGCTTCAATATCTTCGTTAAACATAAACATAATTGAAATGCTAAT
This sequence comes from Cydia splendana, assembly GCF_910591565.1. Taxonomy (NCBI): domain Eukaryota; kingdom Metazoa; phylum Arthropoda; class Insecta; order Lepidoptera; family Tortricidae; genus Cydia; species Cydia splendana. The sequence goes on along the minus strand of NC_085965.1, from coordinate 19,971,782 downwards.
TGATAATGAATATATTATAATATAATAATATAATTCAATTATTGCGGAACACCTATTTTAGGACGTATTCATGTATTTTAATTAAATATCTGAACTTTCCCTTGGTTCCCTGCTGGGGCGTGACTATAAAATTGTGATCTGATAACCACAATAAAGAATAAAAGCGTTTTTGGTAATTTTAGGTATCGTTAAGCCTTTGAAGTAAAATTAAAATTGCAAGAAATGTCGATAGTTTATCGATATGACTTTATCGACATGGCTACAGCAACGTGGGCCTCATTGTTAATCGTACACTAAACAAAAGTGGCAACAGTGACAGCTCGCTGAGACACCGTCTCTATATATTATAAGTCTATGGGTGCGACCTACTCGGTCGGTGTATTAAATACACCGACCGATCGGTAGCTTGCGGGAAAACCATATAATTCTAGCTTTATTTAAATCTCAAATAAAAATTCATTATACGTCACAATTCGATACCTCAGTCTACGTGCCATCCAATCGTAATCGCTTGCTGTGACAATCGATTTGCGTTAGTTACATCTCTATATACGTCAGTCATAATGTGTCAAATACCGCAAATAATGTTATTTACACTATAGTTAAAACAGCCCGGTCAATAAAGGAAATGGTTAAATTATAGGTACCTATCACTTACAATTATAAGTACCAGTTTGTCAGACCAATAAAAGTCTGCAGTGGATTTGATAGCCCACGCAGTGCACGTGTTATTTTAAACGTCAAAATTCTATGACATTATGACGTATAAATAACACTGACACTGCGTGGGCTATCAAATCTGCTGCAGACTTTTCTTGGTCCCACATTGAGGAAAAGCAGTGCCTCTTAAAACAGGTATTTGTTACTTAAAAATAGGCACCAACACTAAGTCTATAAGTAATTCTTAAACCGAATAAACAATTTTCAATATTCAATACATACCCTATTATCAAGGCGTTATGTTCTTATATTTTGAGCGTTAATGTTACGAAGTATTCGGCGACGATACAAGGGTAATACTCTAGGGATATTCTCCATATTTACACAGTTAAGTAATGGAACGGTGGGTTTTATGTCTCCGGTATTGTATTAATTTCGGTAAAGTACTTTAAGGTCCCATAGCGGGCCTTCTGTGGAAGATCGTTTTGTGTCAGTCGCGGCCCAGGGTGTGTTCGTGTGTTCCTTCGCTTAGGAAGTTTTGAGTCGCGCATTCTTATACACCATTGTAAGCATAGACGGTTTTTAGTGTTCCGTACAAAACTTTGTTCACAGAACACTTATGGGATCAATTCGGTCTCTTTATCGCAAACAAGGAACTTAAGTTGAATAGGACTGAAGCCAACGTGCTCGAAAATTACTATCTGAACTGAACTTAATTTTTTATCATCAATCTTCAAACTTTTAATATTTGATGTGGTTTTTAATGTTATCTACATTGCAAGACCATTATCTTTACCAGGTTTCGTCTCTAAAACAATATGGCATGCACAGCGATTATCGGACGAGCTAGAAGGCTGACATATCCCGATATTTCTTAATTTGCTGATCAACTGTCAGTTGTATGTTATTTGAATGTAATACTGGGTGTGATGTGTCATAATTATACATCTCACTTAAAAGATTAGTTTAATTAATTTCCGTTTTTTAGTGGTTTTTTTTTCTCGACTCGTATAGGAAGAACATTGTCACATCACTAGTCTGTGCCTGCTACCTAAATGCCACGAGTTACCGATGTGTGCTCATCACTAATCTTTTAAGTGCTATATACCTAAATGCCACGAGTTACCGATGTATAGTCATAATAAACAACGTTTCATACATTTCGGCCGATCAGAGGCCAAGCCAAGATGATAAAAAACGACAATCGAAACTTAAAAATAATGTGATATTGACTTTTCGTAGGATCAGTCATCCCGATACATTTTTTCTTGTCGTTTAGCGATTGTCTATGTACAATTGTCATCGTGGCTAGACCCAGTTATAGGCCTACTGGTTCTCGCAAGAACTCGACTTTTCCGCCCTTTACCAAAGAATTAGAGTACACGGCCGGAGTGCGACAAATCCATTGTTCCGTCGAATTACGTGAGACGTCTCGCTTAGTGCGAGTATTGTCGCTAATTGCGAACAGCGACAAACGATAAACACGAATTGAGCGTTAAAGATAAATATACATAGTTTATTTTCCAAGTAGGCATATTACAATGCGCTTATAAAAGTCAAATAAAGCTACGCGTAAGCGTTGGAGACTTTAGTAAGTATGTATTACTAGAATAATAATAGGATACAAATATAAAATTTAGGGATTTTCACATTCTTAAAATTCGCGGGAATGAGTTACCTACTACGCGCGAGATGCACCGCGATGTCAATGCATTTAATTGTCTCAATGAAAATGGAAATTAAAGTCTCCGAAAAAAAAACAAGTCTGTACATTGTAACGTGAAATAAGCCACAAGAATAATTACAAATTAACCTTAAGTATACTGATAGAAACAATAAAACACAGCTCGTTCACTCACACATACCTATATGTCGAGCCAATCAATGAGAACAAATCAGTTGATCACCCTATCCTCGACCTCTGCATTAAGGCGTGCTTTCCCGTAGGAGAAACAATGTTTTAAAATTGTGAAAAAAATATATCTTATACTTAAGGATCTGGCAAATATGTTTTGGATCTCAAAAACATGATTAGATAAACTTTGCTCGATAGAAAAAAATTCCAAAGTTACGCCTTTTTTTAACAATAAATCAATCTCAGAGCTACAATACAAACTTTATTGGCTTGTTTTTTACATAAATGTATAGGTAATAAGATAATCTAGATGGTTTGGATCACTTTGTCTCGGTAACATCATTAAAATAATTTCTATGTTTCAATACCTACTAAATCCGCAACCGCCATCACTCGCGAACGCACTTACGCCCTCTTCAGTCGCGCGGCAGCGCTTGTAGAGGACGGACCTGCGTCAGTGTGTTCCGCGCGGTCACGTGATTTTACCATTTACAAACAATGGGAATCAAAGCATATGAAACGTAAGAAAAAGTCACTAAGTGCTATAAAAACACACTTTCTGATAACAGAAGCATCTAATACTTTACGAGGTGCTTGAAAGCGCCTAGCTTTCCTACATCAACAGTTAAAATATTTCAGTATTTTCACTAGGTCAGCAACCAATTTCAATGTAGGTAAATAATATTATATTCCTAGATAATATAATTGTGGGTATGTAAGTATGATATATTTACAGTATTTCACCTTTACTGATATACCTACGTCCGATCTGTAAAATGATTATATTCCTTCGTGCTCTTTGACTCCTTTGAAAATCACAAATTATTTATTTGGATTGATACAGTATGGGGATGTTACAATATATGTATAGTGTTACGCTTTTAGTATGAGGGTGCCGAAGGCGCCCGGCTTTGGATCGCATGCAACGCGCCACGCCCGTCAAGCGTGCAAATTCATCATCATAATCATAAATTTAAATAAATATAAAATGTCAAATTGAAATAATTGAAAAAAATACCCTAATAGGCATATCGCAATCCAATTATTTAAGAACTAAATACATATCACTAATTTTAATATTTGACCACGGTCGACATGAATTAAATATAATTGAGAGTTCAAGGTGCCTACAGGCAGTTCATCTTGCGCTTGGTTGTATTTTAGTCTTGTTCGAAGCGTCACACGTGAGGAGGAAGTTGGAGCTGCAACACGACCCAATAGGAAAAGTTACGATTTCCCAAGCACGCGAGGCCGAAGGCCGAGCTGCGGGAATGAAGTTCTCGCATGCGGATCTTTTCTTTCTATCAAAAGTACAACTTTATTTATTTCTCCCTTTGGAAAACAAACTACTACACAACAATAACAACAGCAGGAATGGACTGCTACCAACAATGTGGGTTAGGTTAGGTTAGAACTGCGACCCTCACAGGAACAGACTGCTACCAGAAAAGTGGGTTAGGTTAGGTTAGAAATGCGACCCTCACAGAAACGGACTGCTACCAGAAAAGTGGGTTAGGTTAGGTTAGAACTGCGACCCTCACAGGAACGGACTGCTACCAGAAAAGTGGGTTAGGTTAGGTTAGAACTGCGAACCCCACAGAAACGGACTGCTACCAGAAAAGTGGGTTAGGTTAGGTTAGAACTGCGACCCTCACAGGAACGGACTGCTACCAGAAAAGTGGGTTAGGTTAGGTTAGAACTGCGAACCCCACAGAAACGGGCTGCTACCAGAAAAGTGGGTTAGGTTAGGTTAGAACTGCGACCCTCACAGAAACGGACTGCTACCAGAAAAGTGGGTTAGGTTAGGTTAGAACTGCGACCCTCACATAACCGGACTGCTACCGAGCTACAGGAATGAAGTGCTCGCACGCGGATCTGTTTGTCCTAGCAAAAGTACAACTTTGTTTCTTTTTCCCTTTGGAAAACAAGCTACTACGCAATTACAACAGCGCAAACAACAGCAACAACAACATTACCAACAACAACACGTCAACAACAGCACCAACAGCAAACAACACGCGTACCGCGGGGCCCTGAGGGCCCTGCGCACAGGGCAAAATCTAGTTAATATTATTAAGACGATTGGTAGGCCCAATGCCCTTGAGCGTCTGGGTGGAGCTAAGCGCTCTGTACCCGCACCACCCGCTTACCCCGCTCACTGCGATCGTACATGAATTTTGTATCGCTGCCACGAGGTTCAAAGAATAAGATACAGCCCAGAGGCGCGCAGTTGGCGCTATACTCGTATAATCTTTTGTTTGCAGATATTTTGTTTAGTGTAAAATTATATTATTATTATATATTACTTACCCATTCCGTTACGCACCGTGCACGTTTGTGTAATTGACATAACCGTCGTATCGGTAACCGTTCTATGAAACTTGCTAACTATGTAATCAAACTTGATGAATGAATGAATTTACTAGTAACTTTTGTTTACATAGTTAGCAAGTTCCATAGAATGATACTCTATGCAATACGCCGTTAGCCAACATTTTTTAATGTGTTTATTCCCTACCTTAGGTTTTTTGTTTTGTATAATATCTAAAATTATCTTTTATCGGATCCTTATCGGCGTAAGAATGCGACGCCATCGCCATGTGTTTGATTGTTATGGACCACGGAGTGCAAGCTATCGCTCCCATATTTATTTGCAGTCAGTTACTCTACGATTTTCTAGCTGAGCCTATCGTGGTAGCTTTGAACAAGGAGGTTATGTCGCTCCGTGATTTCTTTGTACCTAGTACCTACTGCTACTGTTTATGCTTGTGCTCGGCCCAAGTGCAGCCAAAAGGCTAATTTGTTGTGGGGAAATTACACTAAATCAATAACGCATGGACGTTTTAGTGTTTAAAGTAGTATCAGATGACCGCTTCCCATCAGGCGGCTCATTTGCTGACTATCAGATAAAAAAAGTGCCAAGTGCCATTTGGGTTAGTTACATCTCTATACAGAGTGTCCAGTAATTAATGGACAACCTTCTAACCATCGACAGGGCAGCTTAGGCTGGTCCAGAAAATGCACTTATAGGTCTAGTAAAAGTTTCGTGGTTTTCGAGATAATCGCACTTTTATGTCTTTTTAGGGTTCCGTACCCAAAGGGTAAAACGGGACCCTATTACTAAGACTTCGCTGTCCGTCCGTCCGTCCGTCCGTCCGTCCGTCCGTCCGTCCGTCCGTCCGTCTGTCACCAGGCTGTATCTCACGAACCGACAGTTGAAATTTTCACAGATGATGTATTTCTGTTGCCGCTATAACAACAAATACTAAAAACAGAATAAAATAAAGATTTAAATGGGGCTCCCATACAACAAACGTGATTTTTGACCAAAGTTAAGCAACGTCGGGAGTGGTCAGTACTTGGATGGGTGACCGTTTTTTTTTGCTTTTTTTTAGTTTTTTTTTTTGCATTATGGTACGGAACCCTTCGTGCGCGAGTCCGACTCGCACTTGCCCGGTTTTTTACTAGTTAGCACCATACTTCACTTTAAACACCATCTAGGCCATATCTTTATTTGTAGAAATGTAAATAGCATGTGTGATACCATTTTAGAATCAGTATTAGATAAACTATTTTTAAGAAAGTTGGCCACTCTGTTCTCCATACATTTTTTTTTTCACCACAAGCGACCAGACTTCTTGAAAATGTTATATATATATATATATATATGGGCAGGCCACATTGCGTGCAGAGAAGATGGTCGATGGGGTCGAAAAGTGCTCGAGTGGAGACCACGGACTAGCAAGCGCAGCGTAGGACGTCCACCCACAAGATGGACAGACGACCTTGTTAAGGCCGTCGGAAGACGCTGGATGCGGGTCGCTTCCGACCGGAATGGAGGTCCAAGGGGAAGGCCTATGTTCAGCAGTGGACGTCTTATGGCTGAGATGATGATGATGAGTCAGTTACAACTTAATAAAAAAAAAAAATATATAATGTACTTAATAAAATGTAGGTACCATCGGTGCGCGAGTTTGACTCGCACTTAATTGAATTATTTTCTTGAAAACATTGTTTCGTTAAAATTGTGTAACAATAATTTATTAAGTTAGGCAACAAAAGTATTGGAAATTGTGATAATGAGACCCACCAAAAACATTTTCATGTAAAATGTTGCCAAGACGAAACCATAAGGCTTGCACTGACCAAAAAGTTATCAGAAATTTACTTTGAAACTGTTTTTTTTTGTTTTTAGAGCTTATAAATAAGTACTACTGATCAGTAACAACGTTTTAATTTCACGGCAGCGTTATTGAGTTAAAGGAATCTGTAAAGTAAAATTGTTGATTAAGGTTAATAACCTTTATAAATAGAACCCTTAATTGACCGTCTCCTTTAAAATTGTTACTTTCCTTTAGGTACTTTAACTCGAACACGCTGCCATGAAATTAAAACGTTCTTACTGATCAATAATAAGTACACATGTCTATATATAAATAATAATTCTACATGAAATGATCAGAAATACGTAATGCAAAAAATACATACGTACATATACAATAAAAACTCTAAAACGTGACCATTTCCCGGTCTAGTTAAAATACTGTCATCATAAGATCATTATACTGTGACCCGTCTGCAATGTTTACCGTGCGCGGCGCGCGCTCACGAGCTCGGCGAGAGGGTCGCGGGACGCGCGGGCGGGGCTTCACGGTTTGCCGCGCACCTCACCCCCTCAGATTCGTTGATGAGTCGAATCATATCGCCTTAAGAGTGAATAATACCAATCCAATCTGACAACCCCAATCTCTAATAGCTCCCTTTTGTACGGTTATTCGTAAAGAATTACCGAAAACACACGTCCTAAAATAAAACATATTTTCCCGTAATCCGTGGAATGAACGGATAATAAGCATCATTTGATTGTATATTCAATTCATATCAAAGAAATCGAATATATTCTCAAACACAAATTTAACAGTTGAAAAAAAAACCGGTGTATTGCGCGGTTATTAGGACGTTGTTTTATTCATAAAGTTTCAATAGGTAGATGCGTATCGATGGACTATAATCGATGTTATCATGTTTGTGGTTTTTAATGGGTACAACTTAGTAATAATGAAAATACATACGATAAAGTTATACTAGTATATTAAAGATAGCAGTGATTTTTAACCGCCTCCGGAGACGTCAGAAGTGGTATATGTGAATTTATAAACAGCCCTCTGCTTATTCGTCATATCGATTTACCTATACTTACAATCAGTTGACATGTCGACATATTGGTTAAATAGACCAGGGGTCGGCAAACATTTGAGAAGAAGAGCTAACCGTGGTAGAATTCTATGAACTCAAGGTGTCAATTATTAAGAAAATCGTCATGGATGTGATACCGAAGACGGCCCCAAGTTAGAGCACGAACTTAAACCAGAAATTACAAAAACCAGGTGTAGGCCAGTAAAGTCAAATCACATAAAAAACATGATAGCAAACGACACCTAAATCACTTTAAGCCGGCGTAGTCAAAGAATAACTACAGCTTTAAAGTCCAAACATTGCAGTCACGAGATCCGTACACATAATCCCTCGTTACTCCTCATACGAATAGTTAGCAGTTTAACCCAAATTAAACTGAAATTCAACTTTATTCTCAAATGCGTAGGGATTACAATCGTTAGCGAATACCATTCGTATTCCGAAGAAACTTTTTTGACCGTGTAGCTCTCTTATGCGTTCATGAAATTTCTACCTTACACCGTAAGAAATAAGTGCTTTTTTATTATTTTTGTGGATTTAAATACGATATTTTGGAAGTAAAGTGTAGTATGAGGCAGTGCAATTTGTATTTTTCTTTTGAGCGGCTCGGAAGGATCCCTAGTGACCCCTTTACGGCGAGGAAAGCTGTAGTGGCTTTGCGTTTATCCTTTCTCCGAACCAATATGTCTTAAGCGGCGTATTTCTTCACAGAAAATAAGCTTTTTTTGTAACAGGAATGAATAAACGAAATCGTAGTTGCCTGCAAATGACTCGAAACTCTCGAAAACTCGAAATAGGCTTGAGCCCGAATTGTGGCATTAAGGATGACTCACGCTAGACCGGGCCGGCCGGATCATCCGGCGCTTCGTTTTCTACGGAAAGCACCACGTGATTACCAATCATCCGTCATAGAAAATGACGAGTCGGACGCCTCGGTCCGGACTAGCGTGTCACCTTTTATTCAGCCACTTATGGGGTTGTCATTTAACGTTGAACATTTGCCAGCCCGCGTATTATGGATGGCTTTATCCATCTTGATCCACGTGATAAAATAACTGTCACTTTTTAACACCGTGGGATAGAAAGTGACGGACACCGTTTTATCACGCTGTCACGTAGACAAGAACGACCATCATATCCGTACGTGTACCTAGGTACCTACCTAATCAAAAATGTTAAGATATAACTTAGGTACTCACATTGCGTGCCCTCTTTGGCTCCGAACTCCATGAGCATCTTGGCAAGCGGCCTGTTGTTGGCCAGCACGGCCACGTCGAGAGGCGACAGGCCATCGGGGTTGACACTGGAATATATACAATTCGTTTATTACATAGTAGGTACTGCGCGCGTTTTACTGCTCAAAGGATTTTTTCAGCCTGCAGGGCGACGTCTGAGGTTAACAACTGTTTAAGTTTAGGTGTAGTCAGCAGCAATAGTAGCGACTTTATTGTTAAGAGAATAAGAGCGCGTCAAGGTAATTTTGAACACCTCGCCCGCTTAGGAACTTCTACTGTTGACTGTACTAAGTCAAGTTTGGTATCATTTTCAACAAAATAAAAGATGTAGACCATACCAAATTTCATCTAAATCGGCCCAATCCCTCCAAAGGAAATCTTTGGTTCACGAAACACCGTATTTCATCTGGTACAACCTGGGTACAACGGACATGAATATTGTCGCATTGATATGTTTCGATATTCGAGGACTCGTTTCGCCATTTCACCCATGTTTTGGTTATTTATTTAAACTTTATTGCACAAACATGTACAATGATGGACTTAAAAATACGTACACATATTTTTATATTCTCTCTGTTTAACGACCAAAATATAAGACAAAGGGCCCCACAATAGAATCCTCTTGTAATAATCAGACTAAATAAAAATCTCTTTACATCTATTGTCTTTATTCTGCTACCTCGGCGATGAGTAAAAAATTGTAATGCCTTGGTTGAAAAGAATACCTTTTATCACAAGAATTTTCCCAGAAAATATTCAAAGCTCTTTTCTATGAGTACTTGTAGTAAATTACTGTTCATGGTAACGTACCCCAGAGGTGCAGGCGTTAGTGAATTTACTAGTAAAATATAAGGTTTTATAAGGTGTTCCATTATCCTTTTTCACTTAACACCTCTCCCTTTAGCCCTGAAGGCTTTTGGGTGATAATTCAGTATTAGGTAGATTCGCTACGTATACCTAGCACAAATCTTTTTACTTTACCAAAAAAACTACTTTCGCGTATCCCGGCAGTAATAAAATTGACAGATAAAGCGGCGGAAATATCGACGCCGCGCCGCAACAGTAATACAGTTGCAATGGACATCCGAACGTCAACTTAAGAAAAATCCGTCCCAATTACCTACCTGAGTACCTAAGTATATAGGGACCGTGCGCGTTGGAGGGTCTGCAATCTTATGGCCTGAATGGGAAACATATGTGCACACGTACATTGCCAAAGCAAGTGCTACCATCTACCTTGTACATAATAGGTTCTGCCATCTTGTCGGCTACATCGAAAGCATAAACGACACATTTACGCCTCGCGCCAAAAATCTGACGGCTCGGTTCATGCACGGGGCCTATTATGCAATCTTTGAAACCCACTCCAAGGGCAAAATATAAGGGCCCTTACGTTAGACTAGATAGTCAAACGATACGTTAACAATAACAAAGTGACTTTCATAGAATTAAGATACAATTTAAAAGGGTACAAAAGTCCACGTGCATATACGTAATCGTGTTATTGAAGCTTTTATGGAATCCTGCTGTGAAAAAGGTAACGTAATTCAGTTATCTGAGTAGCCGTGACATTTTCTACAGGTGAGGACGATGAGTATATAATCAATTAAACTGTCACGTTTTTGTATTACTTTTTTATTTCTGTTTTTCTGTGTGTCGTTGGCGTTCGTGTACCTACTAACTCAAGAGTTTTAAGTCAGGTCCCACTGAAAACCAGCGCCTTGGGATTGTCGCGGGCGTCGCGGCATTATGCTGAGTGTGGGGATCCTACTTTAGCGTCTAATTTTTTTATGTCTGCATGTCCACTTTTTATTTTGAAATGTACTGCTGTCCGGTTCTTCCCTTCACCAGGTCGCATTTTGTAAACAGGGTCGATAATTATATAGAATTATGTTGTCCATTTAGTTTTCAAAATGGCGGAGCCATAGGGGATTGCGAGGTCTACAGAGCTCACAGAGCCACTAATTTCTACTGATTGCATCCCATGAAATAAGACTAGGTAGGTATATTTACATCGTTTAAGTATGATCTTTTCAATGTAAATATTATTAAGTCTAAGTCACAGTTTGGTGCCTAAATTAGAAAACAGTAGGTGTGCCTTCGGCCTTGGATAGATAACGCAAAGGGAAAGGACGCCACGCCCAAGATAATTAGTCCCTCAAATAAACTTATAAAATAAAGTAGAAATGATTTCCACCCTCATAATTGTAAAGTCCGCTTTGAGTGTACTTGGTTTATGCGAGCCCAATTTTAATATTTCAGCAGAGGGCAAAAAGTCAAGAGTTTCTATTTAACACGTAAAAAATATTTAAGAGCGGTTGAAAGGCTATAAATAAATTTTGGTAGTAGTGCTTTTGTATTTTTAGCTGGATACATGTACATACTTTTTGTAAAATAAGTTTGGTTTAAGTTTAGGGAGTAGAAAGGGGTAAGAGGGATTTACCTCTCATCTACCTTACTAAGGTTAAAGAGTAGAGAGGGGCAAAGTTTACCTATTGACGTCGACATCGGTGGACTCGAGGATATTTCTGGCTTTGTCAAGGTACCCGTGTTCGACGGCAGCGAAGAGTGCTGTAACAAACAAATGTCAACTGTCAAAAAAGCTTGAGACATTGCTGGAAGTCGTTTTAGAGTTCAGATTCTTAATACAGATATTACAGATACAGATGTTTGTTATCGTACTGTCGCCTGGAATAATATCTTACACGATCAAGCCCTCGGAAAAATATAAGACTGGCTTTATTGACTATAATACATACATAAGGTCGTTGAATTGCAACAGTTGGCTGAATAGAATAGTATAGGGAGACTGTATGTATAGAAAGGCGACCTAGTTGAACCTATGTAGCTTTTTGCAGTGTTGAATTAGGAGTCGATGTAGTATTTTATTATAATAATAAGTCGTAAAATATAAGCCAATTGAGTAGGCTTTTAAATTGAGACATCTGATCACAAATTGCATGATCAAAAGTAATACAAACATAAGCCATGTTTATATGCTGCGCGAGTATATTGCTAACTTTATGCGTTTATTTTTCAGACATAATATATGCATTGGCAATTAAACCGTGTAAAAATTAATAAGTAACAAAACATTGAAAACAATTATATAAAAAAAAAACCCAAAACCAAAAAAAAAAAACAAAAATACCGTGTAAGTGTATGTTAACTTGAGCCACTTTGTCAAGCTTGTCATTCGTTTTCTGCCTCCTCGCCTTGTCGAGGGGTGGGGGGAGCGGCGCGCACGCCGAGAGCGACGGCAGCTCCCCCCCGCACCCCTCGAGGAGCGCGCCGTACTGGAGCTCTAGGGGAGAAAGGGGTAAGTTAAAATAAAGGAAAATAAAAAATAATTAAATTTTGAACACGTTTGCGTATGGTTTTGACAGAAAAGTGTTTAAATAATTATGCACGTGTGAATGCGTATGAAACAACCGCCGAATGTTAGCTTTAAAAAAAGGTAAGTATACTCTCTCTTATTTTATTAAAGCAAACGTGTTCAAAAAAAGTTGAGACCAGTTAAAAAAGAAGTACTTAAAACAAAATTTAATAATAACTTAAAATAAAAGATTAGTCCAAAAGTGTAACTAAATTATAAAAATAACAGTAAGTATCGAGTTATAATTGAAAAAAAAATTGAGGCAATCGTCGCTTAGGTATGTCCTTTTATGTGCGTTTAAAAAGCAAGGCCTTTTTATGCTTCTTAGATGAAATGGATTTATTGTATTTTTTAAATGACTATGCTCTATAAATAAGTGATGTACTCTAAGATAACTTAAATAAGAATCTATCACCTGCTTTTGACCTTACACCTAACAATAATAAAAGTAGGTAAGTACAAAGAACTGGCAGTCTCACAAAACAGAGGACACATCAACCCGTAGGTTATAAATTTATAAAGGTATAATCAGACGCCTACAAATTCACGACGCTAAAAGCCTGCCCACATGACACGCAGTCAATGTCGCACGGATTGTATGTTAATGCAATAATGTACACTCGCCGACCGCGGTACACATGAGGAATATTTATCATTTTTATGACATTTTCATTGGAATATCGAGTCGTTAATGCCGATTTGTATTCCTCGATTTATTGCGCTTCGGTAAATTCGCTAAACAATATAAACAACTCCCATTGTTTACGTCTTGAATTACATTTGTAGGTATTTTTTTGTAATTTCTTTATCTGATATTGTGGATCCATTTTCTAATTCATTATATGTATAAACGATCATTGGATCATTTGCGAGCAGTACCTAACTATTGTTTTATGACCTTACTTATTTGGATTTGAAAAGTATGTATATTGAGACTAAAATTAACATTTTTATTTATTTTATTCTAAGTTTTAGGACGAATACTTTAGCTATCACAGTTTAGTAATTTTACTTGTTCAAATTAAACATTATGTGTTTAATGCCGACTGTACAAGCGAGGTCGCCACGAATGGCCTTATTAGGCACACTTGATATATCACGATTAGCTACCGTTCAGCCGCCAATACTGGTGGATCCAAAATTATTAGATAAACCGCGAAGAGTAAGGTGCAGTTTATTTTAAATAATTTAATGATACATTGTATATAAAAAAATTGTAGGTATATCAGAATGAAAAAGGACCTATAATCAACTCTGATCAACGTAGGATGCAAAAAAGGAAAAAAAATACAGCAGCTCAAATTACCTATGCTTTGCGACTTCAATTTGTACAAGACAATACTTCAGTGCGCCTTGGCCTTATTTAGCATACCTCGACGCGATTAGCTGTACGATCATTAAAACTATTAAAAGTAGCTAATTTATACGTAAATACGCTAAGCAACTGTCGAAGAAGCTAGTGACTGGTAACCTTTAAAGTTAACTGTAGGTATGTAAAATTACCTGTAATAATAAAATGACTGACAAATTATGGTGCGAAATATTTGGCAGTCTGGCAGAGTTTCATTTTAAAATGGTAGATTCACAAGTACTTAAAACAGGCGCAGTAACACCATCCTTGTATTGTTTCTGAATGAACGTTCTATCTATCTGTCTAAGAGCATTATTGTCATGCTAGAATTGTAGGTACAAAAAAACATTAACAGTTTGTAAAATGGCTTTGAGTGTACGATACAAAACCCCTGTCCTCAGCAGACGAGGTTACCTCGAATAGCCTTATTTGGCACACTTGATCCATAGCGATTAGTCGATCGGTCGTTAAAACTGTCACGCGGTGGCATTGAGGTTTAGCCAATTTCGAGCCGGAAGGATGCAAGGCCGGTTTTCAGCAATGAGGAAAATTTGGGGCTGGGAATGGGATGACCTGTGTCTTAATTTCTTAATTCTGACTCACCGGACACTACCTATGTTTCTGCACTGTACTAATTCCTTTTCGTTAATATTTTCTTCCAAATTCTAATTATGTCTATAGTTAGTTTTTTTAGCATTAGACATAAGGTAAACAATCTTGATGTGTCTTTTAATTGAAAAACACATTTTAAAAATAATTTACGGCAAATATGTAACAATTATGAATCTAATACGATCTTTTATATTCTTCTGCTTTCATAAGTAATAGTTACTGATTTATAAAAAGCGTTTTTCAATTAAAAGACATGTCAAGATCGCTTACCTTCTTTCAAGTTCTTTCTAATGCTAAAAAAACGAACTATAAGAGATCACTTTTCGCTAAGATAAAACTACAAGTTGTTTAACTTCTATTTGAGTTCCTAATGCTGGTACTTCTCTGTATAATATTTTTTGTACTGAGATACTGAACCGTTGAATATAAATTTTGTTACTGGGATGGGACTCAAACTTCCCGGGAAAGCACATTAGATTTTATCACGGAAAACAAACGAAACGAAGTCACAGGCAGAAACTGGTAATTATAATAAACAACAATAAGTATATAGTATAATTAAATAATAAACAACAATCATTGCAAAATAAAACGATCCGACCCACCCGACTTTCCCCAAATGGCGGAAGATCTCGATATTCTGACATTGTAATCCTTATTTTAATTAATGTGAAATTTAATAAGGGTTAATCACGTTCGTTTGTTGTTGATTGTTCGCACAAGCCTCTCCGATGGCATGAAATTAACAAGTTTTTAATTTAATTTTAATTGTTCCTCGGTTCGAAGGATTTCACAAACTCAATATGAGTTTATTACTCAAAGCCTTGTTGATGAAGTAGACGTTGACGCAGTGTGTTCAGATTTTATAATATGTAGTAGGTAGTTTTGATATGATATGAGTTTAAGAGCCCATCAACGTGTACACTAGCGCCACTGCTAAATAATCGTGATTATTTAAATTTAACGACATATATATTTAAAAAACTACGTACTGTATTGTGTATTTAAGTACCTTTTGAATACATCAGACTAGTTTTTATGTTGCTGGATTCGTCAATCTACGCGTCCAAAGTTAAAACGGCCGTTTTTGTTTTGAGTTCCTAGATCGACGAAACCAGCAACGTAAAAACTAGTTTGATGTATTCAAAAGGTACTTAAATACACAATACAGTACGTAGCGGCCCCCTTTTTTCAAAATCTTTCGTTAAATTTATATAATCACGATTATTTAGCTGTGGAGCTAGTGTGCACGTTGTTGATGGGCTCTTAAAAAGATGTTATCACTGTTATCAGCCTATTAATATAGGTGCATTAATTATTATGTTGCGTATTTCTATGTTAATAGATGTAAATATTAATGTAATTATAAAAACACGCGATTGAACTTGGGCTGGGTTTAGCGTGCTGCACGCTTAGTATTAGTAGGTACGATAACTGCTTAATTATACTGATAACGGATATTTGCTAATCAAGTGTAGGTTTGAATCTAAGAAAGATAATTGCATGGTAAAAAACAAACTTAATCGATGTCTTACAAAAAAATACTACACACGTGTGATGTGACTGAATTCCAATAAAATATGGTCATAATTAAAATTGTAAGTAATACAAAATAAGATAGCTATTTGGCTCCCTAATGCTATTATGAATAAATTAAAAAGAATATAGATAAGATAGAGATAGCCCCGGATAAATAAATAAATATTATAGGACACCGTTACACAAATTGACTATGCCCTGTAGTACAGTAAGCTCAAGAATTGTGTTATGGGTATGGGTACTCTGACAACGATATATATAATACATATTACAAATATGTAAATACACAGACAACACCCATGACGTAGGAACAAATATCTGCTTATCGCACAAATTAATGCCATTACCGGGATTCGAACCTGTCAGCTTCATATGCTTGGCTTTTAAAATATGCAATTACTAAAAACATTGATAGCATTTTACTGCGTCTTTAAAAACTGCGCTATTGTCAGTCATCTAGTCTAGCTAGATTCTAGCAAATCGGCTCCTAAATTAACAAGATTGATGATATAAACGGAAATGGTTTGTCGAAAATACGCCGGAAACACGTGACATAACGCAATTACGCAAATGAAAGAAAGCAGCGTACGCGGTACGGTGAAAAGTTCCCATAATTGTCCATTCGTGCGCGAGTTCGTGCGCAATGTTACGGCGAAACAGTAATATTATCGTGTAAGACATTTCGTTTTCTGAGTTAGTAAAATGTGTGAGTACGTACCTACTACCTATACATTGTTACTCGTCTAAGGTGCACGTGCACTGTCACCACGATGGAAAGAGGTCACATACAATAACGCTTTTGACACTGACAGATCCGACCATATCGTATCGAGATCAAATTTTTGACGTTTATTAAAATTAAAATCAGACCGTATGTTACTTAATTGCCCGCTTACCGCGCGGCAAAAAACATTGAAAGCTTTAGTGATGAAACTGATGAATCGTCTCTGTGAAAAAAAGTCTGGAAGTGCATAATAAACGTCTTATCTTCATAGAAATTTGACGTTTAGGGTAACTTTCCATTTCTGACCGCAGCTGCACTACTAGTACAAACGCGTTGGTGTTATTGTCAATTTCCATAGTAAAATAAATGGTAGTGCTGTTGTCGTTGGAAATGGACTGTCACCTTTATGCTCATATTGCCATTGCTAAGTCTGTGCATAGCCTGAGACTCTATCTTTGTCTATGTCACAATGTCTATGCACCAACACATCGCGTGGCATGTTACTCAATTGCCCGCTTGCCGGCAAAAATGAAAAAACTTTTTAAACAATAGTGATGAATCGTCTATATGAAAAAGTCTGGGAGTGCATAATAAATGTCATATCTTCATAGAAATTTGACGTTTATTTCACATTGTCATTGCTAAGTCTGTGCATAGGCTGTATATATCTTTTTTTCTTCCGGTTCGAGCGCCATCTTGATAGTCACGCGTCGTGATTAATTCCTTTGTTTTTTGCTCATTAATAGTGTTTAAAGTGTAATATCGATAGCTTATTATACAGTAAACTAATGTGGTAGTGTGCAGTGAATAGAATGGAATAGAATAGTTTTTATTCGTAAACACACAGACAATAGACATACATAGAAAAAACATAGTGAAAAATAAAGTGTCACGAAATGGTCCCATCTCAGCATGTTGCTGGCGACTTCCAGCGCTGATCTTCCGATGAGACCATCAAGTGAGAAATAAGAATGGAGAATTAATCTTGAAATGCGTTTACCACCATTTTGGAGTCAGCGGCCTGGTAGTCCACGTGCTATTTGTAAAGTCAAGTGCAAGAGCTAATAAAATCACCGTACACTGTCTTGTACTAACCGTACAATTTTAGCCGTCCTATTTAGCTCTTATTACCTTGATACTGGCGAAATAGTCCCAATGGACTGAAGCCATAATTTTAAAAGAATGAATGACTCTATCTTTATGTCACAAGGTCTATGCACTAACACATCGCGTGGCATATGTTACTCAATTGCCCGCTTGCCGGCAAAAAACATTGAAAGCAATAGTGATGAATCGTTTCTACAGTCTACGTTGCGGAAATTGCTTGAGGCCGTTGTAGGGTTACCAAACTTCAAGTTTTATCTGATTTTAAGGGGATAGTGGATGACCGTAGTCCAACGTACTGCCGTATTCGAACTTCAAGATATTCACAAGAGACGACACGTACTAGTTCCATTCTAGATGTATACGTTATAGTTTAGATATCAACTAGTTCTCTTTTGCAGCGCAATTCGGGCAACCAATGTCACTTTTACGTTAGATAGAGTAAGATATCTATTAGATGTGAATTGGATCTCTAAGTCATATCCTGTGGAAATCGTTCAACAGTATCTCCAGAATCGCGCAAATGTCAAATTTGACAGGTTAGTTCTTAAACATAAATATCGTTATCGTATCTTGGTGATGTCTAAAAGATGTCTAATAGATGTCTATTTCAAAATCCGAATCGGGCCCGTAGTCCCTATGTTCCTCTCTGGATACTGACATTATAGAAATTATTTTAAACACAATTTGATGTATATTAACTACAGCCATGCCCTTCTTGTTACTTTTTTTATTATTATAACTATTATAAGAGTGAAAAAAAGTCCAAACTAATTTTTAAAAGCTCCTTATTCTTACAATGATAAAAAAATCGAAAAGATTTTTTTTTTATTCGGAAGTTTAATATCCAGAGAGGAAAGTGGAGAGTACGCGTTTGTATGGAAAAACGGTGCGGTGTATGAATAACACCAGTTGGAATAATGTCGGGATGAGTGGCTTTATCGAGGTGGTTTTAAGCGGGTGAGTGATAATGAGCTGCAACCCGCGGTCCTGCATTCAGTTTTATACAGGTACAATTTAAGATTTTATACAATTTTAAGATTAAAATTTTAAATACATACCTACCTACAATGACCTTTTATTTATGTAGACGTGTGACGTTCATAGTTGACAAAACTAAAATTTGATCCAACGATTTTGACAACTTGACAGTAGGGCTACCGCCAATACCGAAAATCGTCAATTGCGGGCATTTTTCTCTGTCACTCTAATTACGCCTTCATTGGAGTAAAAGAGTAAGATCCCCGCAATTTGCGAATTTCGGTTTTCGCGGTAGCCCCTCAGGTTGGCGTCACCCATACGACTAACTAAATATAGGTTCCGGAACCTATATTTGATGGCTCACGATCGTGCGCCTGGTACCATATCTACCTCTTTTTACTTACATCCATGCCTACCTATTAGTAAATTACAAGGGTAAAGATGGTAAAAAAATGTTCCAGTAGTTGGGAAGACCAATGGCGAAGTTAGCATAGACTGTTAAGCAAAGAAAGAAAGTTCAAGAATCAAGATTTTATCAGGAGTTTAAAATATGAATCTGATTAAGTGGCAACCCTAGTTGCGCGGAAGATCGCGTTAATCGGCTAATAGCGGTATGATTGAAATGATACTTTGAACGGTTCAGGTCGTTTGGATTGCTCCGTTCCGATAATCTAGGTCTTTAGAACTACCCGTTGTCATAGCCTACTACTATAGGTAACCGACGATGGAATGTGTACCTGGGGGGCTGGGGGCATATTACATAGAAAAACAATTATAGGAAATCCCAATCGTAACTTAAATAATGTGTAAAAATTATCTGTCATTCCGATACATTAATAATTTTCGATTGGCGTTTATCGGTTAACTATTATCATGTTGGCTACGGCCCCTGATATCCTAAGGGCCTACGCGAGAAACGAAATTTCGATTTTCGTTTTTCTCGGTAGTCCCTCTGGCTGTGATAATGATATAATATCTGGGAGACCGAGCTTTGCTCGGAAAAGCTAGATCGGTTTTTTGCCCCCGAAAACCCCCATAAAGCAAATTTCATCGAAATCGTTAGAGCCGTTTCCGAGATCCCCGAAATATATATATATATATATATATATATATATATATATATATATATATATATATATAAATAAATATTTATACAAGAATTGTTCGTTTAAAGGTATTAGATTCGTTTAAGAACTTCAATACATAAGACAGACATGTGACGTTAGAGTCGGATCAAAAAAAGTCTGCAGCGGATTTGATAGCCCACGCAGTGCAAGTGTCATTTATACGTCATAATTTCATAGAAGTTTGACGTTTAAAATAACACTTTCACTGCGTGGGCTATCAAATCCGCTGCAGACTATTCTTGGTCTGACTCTATAATAAAGTGACATTGATATAAGTAAATTGGCTTTAATATACATAATCACTGCCAATTTGTTGCGTCTGTTACCTCAGTTCTATGTTATGTATTTCTTTGAAATCATGATTGTATTATGTATGTAATTGTAGATGCATATTAAACAAAAATAACAGAAAAAAATTGAAAATAAAGACGGGTCACAAAATGTAAACAAATAACAGTTTGATAAAACCTGAAATTAAAAGAAAAGATAATAATATTAAATGTTGTATAATTGATACCAAAAATTGTTGATACGATACATGCTTGGCCTTCAAAAGTACTTAAGTGATATTGTTGAAAGAGAAAAAAGTCCAAGTTTGTTTACATTTTAGACATTTCTTCTCAATACCATTATAGATTAACTTAACGACATTAACATCCAAAGAGTTCAATCACAAACAACCAAACTTTTTAAACACAAACTGGCAACATCACTACACGCGCATCACAAATTAAAAACAAAATTGTCCTCATTGAAATTTGAATTTAGAACTGACCGCATGATAGGAAGTCTAGCATGTCACTCCATTGCAGTATCATGGTTGCAACTGCCGCTCTCAGCGGGGCATTGTGTGCAAAATCTCGATCGTATAGCGTACATCTAGAATCTGTGAGAAAGTGCCATCTCTAGGCTAACTAGGTTGAGTGCAAGTTCAATTTCTCAAATTGGGTTAGTGCAGGCGACAAGATTTAGTGTCAGCTTTTTTAAAAGGGAAGTCTATTTTTAACCGGGAGCACTACACTGCGTTCTCTGAGAGGAGACAGTGTCAATAGGGGAATCACATTAAAAAGCTATTTAACACCAATATAGCATATAATTCATTTCGAACATCAGGACTATTTGAAAAAAATATGTTAAATTTTACTTTTACAATCTTTTAACTAGTCTGCAGCAATTTTAGTGTTTGTAAGTGTTTTCACTGAAAATAACGTTCGTTAGCGTCCGATTGAGCTAAAAAGTAGGTACTTAGGTAGAGTCTGGCTACTGAAATATTACACAAATGTTTGGCGGGAAATTCAAAAAATCTTGGGCTGGTCACACTTTGTGTAGTAGGAATTATTGTTTTGATACTAGAAAATATTTTTGATTTTCTGTGCACACGTAAGGTACCTAAGGATAGAAGTTAAATATACGTTGACGTGCACTCAAAGTCAGCTTACATAATTTCTACCACTATGTAATTAAGTACAGTCAACGATAAACACATATGTTAACACTTTCTCACCATATAATAAGGCGAAAAATTAAATGTAGTGTAAATAAGACCAAGCTCGACAATACCGTAATATTAATCCATCACCAAAAAAAATACATAAATACTATGCCAAATATGCTAAATGCTAAGTATCAAAATATTTATAGAGCACCAACCTCCTAATTTGTTTACATTTGTTTAGGAGTTGTAAACATTACAGTTTTTCGTTATACAACGCTACCTACACGTTGACTTTACACATTGTCGTAATTATTTACGAGCTTAAATAATAGTTTGCGAACCTCACTCAGTATAGATATTATTAATATTATTTAAAATAAATCCCTTATAAACCGCAAACAATTTGAATGAATGAAATAAATTGAGAACTGACTTTTTTAAATCATAGACAATTGGTGATACAACAACGAAATATCTGTCAACAATTTTTGGCTAGCAAGACTCTACCTAAGATCGCTGACAATTAAAAAAGATTTTATAATAGATGGAGTAGTAATGATGTAATAGGCCGACAAAAGCCGTATCCTTTGGGCTCGTTAAAATTGATGATTACGAGTATTTACTACGTATAAGAAATGGCAATAGAAAGCTCGTCGAAACAAATATGTTTACACATACTTATACTATTTTATTAGAGTTTATCCTATTGAGCGAAATGGGATTAAATTGAGACAGAATGCAACTTTCTTTCAGTCATAAGAGTCTTCAATTGGTTTCAGTTATTTCTTGTCATTTGCTCAAAAAATGAAAGGAATTCGATAACAACCACGATTACGAACTATCCAGTCATTAATCGTACATTAATTGAAGTAGTATTTAGGCCTCGTGATAGCCAAATTCCTTAACCGCGTGCTTACATCAAATTTCCGTACTTTAAGCCACATTTACTTTGTGGTTCGCGATACATTAATCTTTCACAGCGCGGAAACGCACAAGGAAAGTGAAAATAAAAGAATACCTATGTCATAAGTCATAAACGCATGTTAGGTAAATTGTTAATGGTTAAACTAAAATGATCTTTATATCAATGGAAGAACTGCTGCAATTATAGAGGAATTAGTGGACTGGTTTGTTATTCCTAAAGGGGCCCACAAATTATCAGTTCGCCGGACGATATCAGCCTGTCAGTTGTTCGGAACTGTCACCTTTTGGGATTACCTGACAGGCTGATATCATCCGGCGAACCGGTAATCTGTGGGCCCCTTTATACTAAGCTTCGATTCAGATGAACCAGTGTAAGATGGAACTCCGATTGCTCACGTTAGTTACGTATTATTTTTTAATGTGTTCGGAAAGTGTTAAAATGACCAACGGTTACTAGAAGATTATCCGTTGCGGTGAAAGGTCAATGTCTTAACTTTCGTTACGTTGATTTCGTAACAAATGTACGTTACATTGTACGGAATCTTCCCATACTCCCATTGTGGCTTTGGAGATTATATAACACATAATTTTGACGATAATTATGGCCGCTCAAAATTATGTTTAAAACGTAACATTTGTGGTTACTTACATGAAAAAAAAAATAAGTAAAATAAAAAATGTTTGTACATGATAATTTTTTTATCTCATTAGCACTAAATACACTGTGTATTTAGTGCTAATGAGATAAAAAAATTACCACATCAAAATATACGAATATCAAAACAACATAAGATCTTTACAATCCGAATGCCACTTCCAAATGTATAGATATCTACAATATCTTACCTAAAGAAATATCTCAAAACAACATTCAGCAAATAAAACGAAGTCAGATTCCTACGCGCTTTGTATTGAAAGATACTTCAGGGAACCTACCGCGCGCACAACTTATTGATTGAAAGAGAGGCAGATAACGAAATTTCGAGTTTCGATGTTCGCGGTAGGGTAAGGTGACTGTACAGATTTTTCGACTGACGAGCAAAATTTTATTATCTCTACCTTTTCTTCGCCTAAGACGAATGTTTCCGCACGGGGGATTAACTCGATGAGAGCCTACATTTTATAAATAAATCTTGAGAGGTACAATTTTATAACCGCTGTAAGTATATAAAAGTGTGTAAAAATCACCATCATCATTGGCCTGTAACATCAATAAGATGATGGTTTAAACAGCGTCCATATTAAGAGTGCGGCACTTCCGCAAATGACTATTAAGTCCAATGCGAGAGCGGCAGCCGCGACCGCATAGCTGGCAGGAGAATGCCGTGCCCGGTGACGAAGGTGGGAGAGCGGCGCGCTGGTGTCTCAGTTCTCGCCTAATGTGAAGAAGGCTAAACCACGCTTCATCGTGTGCAACTACCCCTTCACCCAGGGTGTAAAAATAGATGCATATTAAAAGTTAAAATATGATATGAATAATTGCCTATGACAGCGACTCTAAGTAATTAATCTCAGCGCATCTCGTGTACTACATAGTAGCAAATCAATATAAAATTTACGAATATCAGGCCAGGCCTCCTTAGAATTAAATTATTGTAGTAGACATTTTGGGGTGCAAACAGATAATAGTACATTATTGTCGAGGCTCGGAAGTAGCCTTCCAGCCGAGTCATATATAGTGCTTTTCTCAAAAATGGTGCAAGAAATATAAATATCATAGAAATATTTCACAAAAGTAACGTTCTTACGTATATATTTTCACAGAAAAAAGTAGAAACAATTGAAAAAATTTGCTTTGCCGCCTTTTTATTTTTTTAAATAAAAAAATAGAAATGTATTTTTCTGCCGAAAATACGCCAACCTATTTGAGACAGCTAAATAGTCGCGGTACTAATCATCTGTTTGGCTGTTTAATGGGCCTGTGCCTTCGTTTGATATGGCCATTTCAACTTTTAAAAAGTTTGGAACTCGACAAATAATGGAATTTGTATGCAACATTGCAGTCCCAAAATCGAGACTGCAATGTTTTTAACTTTTTAATTTTTGACTGACCATAAACTACGCGCTTCACGACCTATTTTTTTAACGGCAAAGTCGACTTTGCCGTCCATTTTTGAGAAAAATACATTAAGTAGTCAACATTTGTAAATACAGAAGTCATTGAATACCGTCATGTAGTCAATTTTTTTTACAGTTTTGACTAGAACTCATTACTCATTATATATCGTCTAGAAATGTTAGTATCTTTCATTTAAATGCTATTTCGAGGCTGTGGAGTGGGTAATGGCTGGGATGCTGGAGTGTCAAAATGTGAAGTTAGCATCTCATTTTAAAATTTCATTTTTTTCGCGAAAATGAGCAGAACTATTTAAAAAAACCATCTAGAACTGTAGAACTATTAGGGATGCTACTAGAACTCTCATAAAAGTTTGAGATGCTAGCACTTGATATGCTAGGTTCACATACACGAGAAGTGTATTGCACAAACAACACTGAAATTGTGATTACTGGAGGAATTTGAGATAAAACATCATTCAGAGTAGTTCTAAGAAAATGGTTCATTTCTTTCAAAACTTCCCCCTAATACTTACTTCTACGATTAGGTACATAACACTTCATTCTACACGAGCTATGTAAATATACTGCTTGTTTAAATAATAAAATTTGTTTGGTTTTCATATTTATATGATATGATCGCGAAACGCACAGCGAATCGTGTCAGAAGGCATCGCTCGCACTTATGAGTCCCCCCGCCGCCAAAAAGGGGTAACAAATTGTATGGGAGCGTCTTTTTCACGGCGGGTTCGTGTAACTATTAGGTACAGATATTTCTGATGATGCGCCTCAGAATTAGGTTAAACGATCGATCGATGTTCATGTTTGAGCCACACAAGACCTAATTCCATTTCGGTAAAATCAGGCTCAAGTGAAAATCTGTATAACGGATGCACGATCAGGGGATGAAAATGGAAATTACTCAGCACGTTTTGCGAAATTGCCGTGGTATTAGAAAGCAATTTAGTACCTAAGCTTTTAGCACTGAATACTATATTTTGGTAGGTATGAAAATTCAGTACCTATTCAGTTTACCTATTAAGTCCGCTACGTTTTCACGTGCAAGTGGCACGGCAAGTTGTCACTGCCAACAGTGCGAAGTTGGTGCAAGAAACTTATGATTAGCTCCTCTGTGTTGCCAAGCCACCGATTTTCACATGTTTCACATTTTGGCCGATTCCATGTATTTAGATCTGCCCGATTCGAACTTTAAGATACGTCGATATTATTTATACGATATGGATTAGATATGTCAGTGTCAAAAGTATCTAATCCATATCGTATCTAGACGTAATATTTGACGTAATGAATAGAATCGGGCGTTACTTTGCGGAAATCCATATTAATTAAAACCAAAATATTACTTTGCTAATCCGTGAAAAGATCCGCTATACTTTCTTGCGTATTTTTTACATGCAAAATGTTCCCACCCTCTCACCGCAAAAATATAAAAATATCACGCGTTATCTTTTCGTGGATTAGCAAAGTAATATTTTGGTTTTAATTTATATTTTGGTTTTGACGACCGGTCTGGCCTAGTGGGTAGTGACCCTGCCTGTGAAGCCGATGGTCCTGGGTTCGAATCCCAGTAAGGGCATTTATTTGTGTGATGACACAGATATTTGTTCCTGAGTTATGGTTTTTTTCTATGTATTTAAGTATTTATATATTATATATATCGTTGTCTGAGTACCCTCAACACAAGCCTTCTTGAGCTTACTGGGGGACTTGGTCAATCTGTGTAAGAATGTCCTATAATATTTATTTATTTATTTGACGTAACTTAAGTTCGAATCGGGCCGTCAGAGTCAGATGAAAGTGCCAGGGTTATTAAGGGACTTTAAGACAAAATAAAAAGGTCCCAATGTTACGAATTTGTTTTTTTTTTCAAGACATCCAGTACCATTCTAATAATCATTGATGCCTTCATAACAACGAGTATGATGTAAACCGATAAACTAACAATACATGTCATATCCAATTCAACCTTTTGTTTTATTTCTCATTCGCATCGCAAGTATTTCGTATTTACATATGAAATAGCTGAACACAGCGGCATTCATTCCACTTTATAAATATAAACTCAGTATAATATTAATCACGTGTCGCGCTTCCACACATAAGCTGCTTGTTAAGAGGAAACGGGACGGATGAACCAATTTATTGTCCACGCGTAGCAGAATGTCGGGCTACGAGTTGGCTACATGTCAGAATGATTGATATTTTGATTTGTATGGCGACTTTTCTTGGAAAATGGTGTTGTGAGGATTTATTGTGACGTTAGTGTGTTTGTTTTAGAGGTGCTGGGGTAGTAGTGTTTATCATGATTCATGACCCTATGTACGTATGTAATAGGGTAAGGTAATTTTATCTAAGGATGTTGAAGAACTGTATACCTCTAAGGGGAGGTTTTAAGCCCATAAGGGGGTCTGTTCGACTAGTTAGAGTGACAGGTGTAATATTTACTCAAAAGAGGCCATATTCTCTTCGAGGTCTTCTCACTCCTCAAATGGAGTAAAACTTTTAAAATAAACATTGGTTCTCTCAATTATTAAGTTGGCATTTCCAAGAAAGGAACTGGAAAATTTAATCAAACTCTATTGGAAATATGAGCCCTACTCTATTTGTGGTTACAAGATAACAACAGGAAAACATGTGGTACAGAGAGCTAAAATTCCTGTAAAGCTTCACACGAACAATAAATAATAAAGTCATTCATTGCAATGAATTAGGAGGTAGGGTGTGTAATGAGTGTAATGAGTGTAATGACACACAAGTCACACAACACATGTCTACGAGAGAAGAATACTTGTGATTTACGGGGGTATCCCCATTATCCCCAACACAACCCGTCGTTTTATACGCTCGTAACTTCACTAGTATATTTTTATAGTGTGTCTATATGTACATAAGTACATATATATAGCGTTTGATTACATCTTGTGACTTACATTTTAATCACTTAATCACTTCTTTCGGTAAAATTTTGATGACAATGCAATTAATATTAAATGATGCAGCCGAAAGGTGGTCAAAGGAACACATCGGCAAAAAAACACAACCAAATGGAGTTACGAGTAGGGCTCATAAGAAAGGTAGAGATAACTTTATTGGCGACGGAGATTGAATGGATAGACGTGCCATGTGCTTGGAACAGAAGGTACAATCAACAAGGAATTCAATTTTGTATATTTTTAGAGCACCGTACAAAACTTTGTTCACGGTGCTCTTATGGGATCACTTCGGTCTTGCAAATCGGTTATTAGAGCACCGTACAAAACTTTGTTCACGATGCTCTTATGGGATCACTTCGGTCTTGTTAGAGCACCGTACAAAACTTTGTTCACGGTGCTCTTATGGGATCACTTCGGTCTTGCAAATCGGTTAAATTGCCTTAAGTTGCCATTTTATATATTGTATATATGTAAGTATAAATATGTATTATGTATATATATATTGTATATTTATTTGTGTATTAGGTTTTGTTGTAATACTAATATAAGTAGTTTTGTAATATGTGTGTTTGTGTTTAATAGTCTCCATATTTTGCTCCGTGCACTACCTGTTGACTTTTGTTTGAGTTCTACATTTCCTGCTACCCAAAGGTTGTCTGGAAGAGATCGCTCTTTAGCGATAAGACCGCCTGTTGTTACCTGGTTCTATTTTTCCGTTAAAATTTCTTTGTAGTTTTACATGTATGTAAAATGTATAATTATTGGTGCAATAAATAATATTTACTTACTTACTTAAATGCGTTTTTCTCAAAGACCGTTTGATGTAGGTACCTAAAATTTGGAATAGTTATGGCAAAACACTGTGAATAAGTCAAAACTGCTTATTTCTGATTTTAGGGGGAAATTTAGGGGGTTGAGAGGGGTAGGCTGAAATATTTTTTATTTGTAAGAATCGTGTGGGGTACCATTAGAAAGCTTGCAAAAAATTGAGTCGATGGACTGATTTTGACTTCATTTTAGAGTGCAATAGTTTCGATAAAAAATGCATTTAAAGTTGCAAGTTTTCATACAAAAATTTTCACTTCTGTCCTGGCGATTTTCGCGAAAACTATAGCTAACAGGCAGCTGACCAGTCAATACCCAACTTAAAGAAGCATGGAGACGGCGGGAAAATTATCAGCTTAACTTTATCTTTATTAGTTTTTCAACTGCAGCCTGATCTTTGGTTGCTTAGGGCTAGCTAACTGATGCTGGACTGGTCATTTCATATTAGGAAGTAGTTTTAGCGAGAAAGATCCTTAGTTAAAACTTTTGCATTGAAATTTATGACTTATGTCTTTGACACAAAGTTTAATTCTGCTTGCTTATTTTTGTGGGATATTTAATTTTTTCTGAATAGCCTACTATAAGTATGAGAGAGATCTACAAAATACAACCTTATTATATTGCAAATAAGTTTAAATTTCGAACGGGCTTTCCAACCAATTGACTATCTCAATGTGCTCAGTAAGAATCATATTTATTATTGCAGTTTATCTGAAAAAAATCAAATTAAGAATTCCGTTCTTCACTGTCGTTGTGTTTTTTTTTTCACAATAGAGCACATAGAGTTAGTAAGGCGTAAAGAGATAATAAAGTCATTTAATATTTATTAACAGCTATGGCCTCATCTATAGATTTTATCGAGAGTATCTGATTCGTCGAAACAATATACACAATATTCCTTTTCATTAAGTACCAGTACATTTATGTATTAATTGTATACAGTATGTATAAATTATTGTATACAGTATGTATAAATTATTGTATACAGTCTGTATATTTTTGAACGGATCGGTGAGAGCAGCAACCAGATCCCGTTCTGAATGAATGAATGAATGTTTCTTTATTCAGGCAATAGAGGTCTATTGAATTAGTTCTGTTAAGGGGCCCACTGATTAACAGTCCGCCGGACGGTATCGGCCTGTCAGTTAGAACAAAATTTTGACAGTTCCGAACAACTGACAGGCCGATACCGTCCGGCGGACTGTTAATCAGTGGGCGCCTTTAGTAGTAGTTCTGTTCTGTTAGTTCTGTTACGAAAAAATAATTTTGGAAGACCTATAGTGTAAATAACATTATTTGCGGTATTTGACACATTATGACTGACGTATATAGAGATGTAACTAACGCAAATCGATTGTCACAGCAAGCGATTACGATTGGATGGCACGTAGACTGAGGTATCGAATCGAATTGTGACGTATAATGAATTTTTATTTGAGATTTAAATAAAGCTAGAATTATATGGTTTTCCCGCAAGCTACCGGTCGGTCGGTGTATTTAATACACCGACCGAGTAGGTCGCACCCATTGTCAAAATTGAAACTAACTGGGGATCTATTTTAAAGTTTATTTATGTTATTTCTGTGTCAAATTTGTTGTCTGTTAAGTGACGATAAATATATCTATATTTACAGTTAATTATCCACCTTTTCCTTATTTTTATTAAAAGAAAAATGAAAAATTCATATCGATTTACTTAGACGACTACCGATTCATAACGGTGGTGTCCGGCCAACCCTAAAATTAAAAAAAAAGACGTAGAACGTAAACGTTCGCAGTGCAGTTGTTTTCCTTTGTGATTTCGATGTGCAAAACATTTTACGTAGTATTGCTGTTGTGAGTGACAGACGTCAAATACCGCAAATAATGTTATTTACACTATAGATAGTATATGACATTATTATGACAGTTAAAATTCAGAGTTTTTGGAAACAAAGGTAAAGTTGACGAAATATAAAGTAAGCCGGTCTTGATCAAACTTGTTTGAGAGATCGGCTAACTTTATATTTCGTCAACCTTACAGCCAGCGACAAAAAGGTCAGTTAAGATTTGGTACTCATGAATCCCAGTTCTACTAAATTATTTTTTCGTTTAAAAACTGATTTACAATAAGTCCAAAATTGTGCGGTAAGGTAGGTTTATATTCAAATTATACGCAATTCTTCGTAGCAACTCCGCCAAGTGGACGAAAACGGGACTGGACGGCAAACTGATGCAATTACCCTACTTGTACTAAAACTTAGACATTTATTATTACTTATTTCTGTGACTTAGGTATATGAAACATGAGCAAATTGATTAATACTTTACGTTAATTACATTTTGTGTCAGAAACAAGCCTAAACGTCAAAAACCGAGAAATGCCGAATCACAAACTTAATTGAAATATTATTCCTTTTTGAGTCGTGCCTGCCCAGTCTACAAGTTTAAAATATGTACAACAATTGCGACTATATCAAAGATTATCATGAGGTTGTATGTAAGGATACCTAGTATTTTTGACGGATTTAGTTTTTCATGCTCTCTGACGTTACAAGTTGCTTGTCAACTCTGACGTATATTAAATTGTCAACTATTTTGGTGTTTGAAAGAATCAATAATATTGAAAATGTTCAGACAAGTGGAAGAATATACTTCAATATATTGTTATGGATGCTAGCAAGATGTAAAAACAACAGTTTAGCGGAATGTCAGTTTACGAAATGGTTTGTACAAATTACATAGAAATTCAGAATAATTTGTTTCTACTAGAAATGTGCCTTCACTTTTAGAAAACGGTAGGCGGTAGACCGACAAGAGCACAGCTCTTAAATATAAAGAAGAAGAAGAGAGGCCTATATTATATAATCGTTCTTGACTTCGGTTGGCCGAAATGGGACTCTTACGATTTTTCCTCATTTTACCTCCAAGATGAGGTTGATCGTTAGTGCTGGAAAGCTGTAATTTGGTATGGATATATAAATCAATCAACCGACAAGGTGGTAAATAAAATCTCTAATCTCTAAAAAATATATCTAAGGTAGAAGCTTTATAACTTATACATTACCTATACTAGCCCAGAGGCCTTTAATAACAGTCCAAACTCCAAGGTCCCAGAGCTCCCAGACATTACTTATTTCCTCGTGAATAAAATGTATGGGATAAATTAGTATTAGTATCCAAACTTAAAACCGCCTAGGGATGCGTGGAACGGTGCTCTGAACACCGTAGTCTTGACTTCGTGCTTGGCCAATTATTTTACATCAACATCCGTTTGTAATTTCGAATGTACTTGAATATTCTCCATTATTTTCATGTTTCCCGCTCCAATTTCGCATAAATCACCCTCGGGACGGGAAGTAATCGGAAACGAGTTGTGATGGAAAACAAATCATTTCTCGGCCGCATCCACCGATTGTTATTTAACAGATCACTTCCAGGCGCTTTACTTTGATTAACGCGATTACCGTTCCCAAACTTGATTACCTGAGCGATTGTAGATAAAAGCGCTTTTGCGAGGTTAGATTTGGTTAGAGTAGGTACGGTCAACAAAATAGAATAACTGTAGAAGTCTGATTAGAGCTCAAAAATTACCCTATTGTTTATTGTGCCGCGAGCGACTTAACCTGTGGACTCCAAATTGACAACGTCAAATATTGTAATTCCATGTAAGTGATGTAAGTGGGTGGTATGACATATACTTAGAATTTTAGTTTAGCAGGAAATTGTTGTTTATTGGATAATTTTCAAAGCTACGGGCGCCATATTTATGGAGAATTTGTAACCTTATTCACCTAATTGCTTAAGTATATAAGTGTACCTATAAGTATTTATAATACCTAGATATATTGTTTTTACTGTTAATTTAACTGAATTCTGGCAGGTGTAAAATTCCCCTTAAATTTAAATTTCATTGCTTTAGTTTAGTTTGTAACTACTATAATGTTAGTCCCTGCGGGAAAAACTTCCAAACCGAGGCAGTAATCTCATTATACTTAGTTTATCGCACCGCTAAAGAATAGTTAATTCATTGCAAGCAATTAAAATAAAAGCTATATAACTGGTAGGTAACAAATGTTTTACGGCAAGAAGCTTAATTTCGCATAATAAAACACTTAATGTACAAACTCTCCCATTGGCACTCATTACCGTACAATACAATAGTACTACAATGAGGGGGTTTTGTGGAGTTCCCACGGCGTGGAGAAATGGCTGATTTTCTACGCCGTAAAACCGAGGTAACGTCTGATCGGAAATCAAAAAGTACGATTCGCATTTAACGCGGCGAATCTGATCTAATCGGAGCGCATCCTTTTCCTAACTCGCCGATTCGTCTCATTGAGCCAATATAGAATTTGACAATGCTTATTGTAGCTAAACAATGTAGGTACTTATATATTAAATTGAAACCGCATCACGCAACATTATCATTATGCCAACAATAAATTATCCCCTTGAAGGTTTTAGTTTAAAAAAGTGCTCTTGGATTGGATTATGGATTATCAAATACTCGGACACAAAACACAACAACAACAGTAAGTAATAAACATTCGTACCTACACAGTTTTACTTATATAAATATAAACCAACGGATCAAAAGTCAGCTGTAAGCGCGACCCTATTTCCTATTTATTCCTGTCACCCATTTCACTTGGGTTATCCGAGAAAATAAACGAGCTCATTTTAAGGATTAGGTGCCTCATGGACAGTGTCCTATGTAAACTAGAAGAATTTATCTTCATATAGGTACATAGCATGAAAGGGACCGCAGTGAACGCTTGGGGAGATATCGTTATTACGTGAGTATGTTTTGATACTTAAAATATATTTTCAATTTATCTGCTTTTAATCTCGAGTACCCGTACGTGAGTTTAAAACGTAGTTTTCTTTAAGTTAAAAAAGTATACGTATAGATATAATGAATTTAGGCAAAATTGTAAAAGACCTTGATTTCAATACTTTGTTAGTTTCTTTAAGTATACAATAACATTTTAAGTGATGATTATTGTGTAATTCCAGAGAAAAGTGTCAGAATGTCAGTGAGAAGAGTTTGTGTACATGATAGGACAAGTAAGGATGAATACACTTTACATTTTTAAGTAAGCTCCGTTTCTATATCAAAGACTCTAACATTTATTTAATTTTTAATTAGTTTTATGTTTAGTTTATGTGTTATTTTAATTATGAAATAAACATTTATTTCTTATTAAAAATAAAGACCTTGTGTATATATTATTCTCGATCATTCATTTACAAGTTCGAGTAAGGGTTGTATTTTTTTTATGTTATACGAGGCAAATGAGCAGACGAATCGTCTTATGGTAAGTAATTACCGTCGCCTAGGGACACCAGCAACCTGCAACATCAGAGGGGTTGCAAGTATGTTGCCGGAATTTAATATGGGACTACGCTCTTTTCTTGAAGGTTTGAAGGTCGTATCAGTCCGGAAATACTGCGGGCTCTTACTTATTATCCATAGTTTGATAGCCCCTTATTGTCGAACTGACATCTAAAATGTTAAGAGTCTGTGATATAGAAACGGAGCTTACTTACTTAAAAATATAAAGTGTATTCATCCTTACTTGTCCTATCATGTAAACAAACACTTCTCGATGACATTATGACACTTTTGTCTGGAATTACACAATAATCATCACTTAAAATGTTGTTGTATACTTAAAGAAAGTAACAAAGTATTGAAACTAACCAAATAACCACTGAAAAATATCATTTCAAGTAAGATTTTCATCAATAATCGCAGTAACGAACGGATTACCTCAGAAACGGAGCTTACTTACTTAAAAATGTAAAGTGTATTCATCCTTACTTGTCCTATCATGTAAACAAACACTTCTCGATGACATTATGACACTTTTCTCTGGAATTACACAATAATCATCACTTAAAATGTTGTTGTATACTTAAAGAAAGTAACAAAGTATTGAAACTAACCAAATAACCACTGAAAAATATCATTTCAAGTAAGATTTTCATCAATAATCGCAGTAACGAACGGATTACCTCAGAAACGGAGCTTACTTACTTAAGAATGTAAAGTGTATTCATCCTTACTTGACCTATCATGTAAACAAACACTTCTCGATGACATTATGACACTTTTCTCTGGAATTACACAATAATTATCACATAAAATGTTGTATACTTAAAGAAAGTAACAAAGTATTGAAACTAACCAAATAACCACTGAAAAATATCATTTCAAGTAAGATTTTCATCAATAATCGCAGTAACGAACGGATCACCTCAAAAACATCTGACATTACGATGTCTAGATCTATGAATCGTATTGTTGGATGACACTTTGATGTCACGTTTGTTTACATGATAATAAGACACGTAAGGACGAATACACTTTAATTAATAGACGGTTAAAACAGTTCAGGTAAGACTGGTACGAGAATATTTCGGTTCAATGGCGTGATGGTAATCCTCAACTTGAATGTCAAAAGTGAAATTAAGTTAGAGCTTAATCCCGAGTCATATACATAAAATTTAATGTCACTACGGACAATGTAGTCATAAAGCTAAACCTATTTGAAACTTTAATTTCGGTCTATGTAAATTTACGGTAACGATAATTGCATACCTTGGGGCTAAAACAGCAATTTCTAGTGCTATTGTTTATTTTTAGGTAAATCTGGATTTTGGTACCTTAAAATCAGTCCCATAGTTCCAAAAAGAGGTAGGTAGAAGATATATAGGACGTAATTTTACGGTTGGTGTTAGAAAGAACAATACTTTTGATAATCAATTTAATACTCTTCATTTTATAATAAAAAAATATTGAGGAAATTGGATTGTCTTAAAATGGCATATACTAAGTATGTTTTTTTTACCAATTTTCGTATTACAAAACGTTACGTTCTATCTCTTTGTAATGTAATCAAATTCTTTATCTATTACGAAGTGTTATTGTATGTAAAGAATGACGGAACAGACACGTGCAATGCGGTTCTTTAATCATCAGTTACGTTACTAATAAGTCTTGTAACCTATAATCAGTGTCTGAATCCTGAAAAAAAAGCTAACTTCAGATTTGCAACGTTTACGGTCAATAGACTTACTTAATTTCAGCGAAATGCATTGCGCAACGTGATGCATAATTGCATTTTAGTCCGGTCATATTGACCATAAGCTATAAACATCGTTAGAAACAAATAAAAAGTATAAAAAAACCTTCCTAGCAACCGAAAATGATTGATGAATAATTTTCAATAACATTACATAATGAAAAGTAACATTTAAAACGCAAGTCCTGTTTTGTTTTTCCCTACCCAATACCAAATTTCATGATATTTCTGCTTATTTTTATTGAGGTAACTTATCTACTTGACACCAACTTTATGTAGGTACCTATTGTAGATTTGTAATCAAAATACGCTTCTTTGATTGGAGTATTACGAGCTGATTAAAGTGTGCTATTAATATTTATAAATGCGTACCGGTAATGTTGACAAAGTAACACTTTGTTTACCTTTTTGTTTGGCTTAGAAAATTAACGTTAAGAGAACCAACTACAATGTAAGAAAAATAAATGGTTAGTTTTAGCACAAGTTATTTACACATGTTAGTCAATATTAAGTGAACAAACTCATTAACTTAGTATTCCAGACAAACATACAGATAATGCCAATCCTGACTTCGCAAATGTTGTTATGTGCGGGCCATATTGCGATACTATCCACTCACATGATTGATATTTTTCAGTGACCTCTATTATTATGTGAAAATAAGGGTGACAGCTTGCAACTACTATACTAGCCTCCACGCACAAATAAATTAATAAGTAAATAAATATTATAGGACAATTTTACACAGTTCGACCTAGTACAAAAAGCAACACTCGTAACTGATATTAGTCTTCTTCCTCGCGTTATCCCGGCATTTAGCCACGGCTCATGGGAGCCTGGGGTCCGCTTGACAACTAATCCCAAGATTCGACGTAGGCACTAGTTTTTACGAAAGCGACTGCCATCTGACCTTCCAACCCAGAGGGGAAACTAGGCCATATTGAGCTTAGATATTAGTATGAATATTTATTATGAATTGCCACTACAACAAGTCAAATTTACCCCCAGTACGAAACCCAGTTTTAGATACTAATCGGTAGGTATTAATAATGAAGGAATTATAGCACGCAATATTAGACCGTTACTAAGCTGATTCTAATCTATCAATTGAGCAGTTTTGTAGCAGTTTACCGTTAACTTTACTAGGAAATAAGTCGTTTCTATGCTACCTTTTTTATTTCGATAATGGATAGTCTATATTAATACATCTTTAGAACTCATCAATACACGCGACCGCGAGTGTGCTCGACCTCATTAGTTTTATGACATCTTGTTTGGACAACAATTTAAATATGTATCGTTTTCTGCGTTAAGTTATATAAGATAAAAATGTATTGGGGCAACGAAAGAGTTTCGAAAAGCAGGGTAATTTTGAAAATGGCACAAGTATCTATACAACTAGAAGAATTTCCATCTTCATACTTTAGCAACACGTATGATACCTACTGCAAGTACCTACTGCAACGCTTACCAAGGCATATTGCTTACTGTTGCTAAAGTATGAAGTGCTTCTCCAGTTTATTAGATATTTGCCATTTTCAAAATCGCCCCGCTTTCGAAGTTACCCCAAGTACCCCAATCGACTTTATGTAGGTATTAAAACTCTGCAATTATATAGTACCTACCTAATGCTTTTATCAAAATAAGAAGCCCCTTCCTCTCGTCTCAGATAGTTATCAAGCACATTGGTTTAGTTTAGTTTGTTCAGATTTGCAATCAGTATCACTTAGTTGGGTACATTTTATTATATGCACATAATCTAGGCGTGAGATGAGTAAACATTACGGTTGTAAAACGGGACTAAACATGACTGAAGCCAGTACATAAAGCCTAAGTAGAGTCCGTTGTTCTTTTTAGTTATGTTCTTTACTTGGAGAAGCAAACTCGATGTAAAAATGCGTGACACTGAAAATATACTGCGAAAATGTCAGCTAAAAACTTAAAAGAGGAGTCACTATACGTACTTAGATAGGCGGACGGTGATTTGGGCAGTTTCCTGTCTTTCGGCGGCGTGCTGTACACAAAAGCTCTGTTGACGCGCCCCCGCGGCTCGTCGCACGACATGTCGCTCTCCGACCCGCGGCGCACGCGCCGCAGCGGCACGGAATCCACGATCGACTTCGCAGACTCCGACTTCCCCATCCCCTTTAACTTCTTCTTCCCCTTTTCTTCCGGGGAATGAATATGAAGTATGGCTGCTGCTTTTGGAGGAATCTTTTCAGGCACCAACAACTCCTTAGCTGAAGCACTCTTTAACTTTTTATGCGTAAAGAAATCACTGAACTTAGTTTTCTCCACTTTTCCATGTTTATGGGGTTTCAAATTTAAATCGATATCACCACTCTTCCTCCTCGGTTTCGCATCAGGTTTCCTTTTCGCCATCGTAGGGGTTTTCGATTTGTATGTCCCTTCGAGGCCTTTGTACGCGACGTCGAAGTTTTCCGTCGGCCAGATTTGGGCGGTCGTGAAGACGACGGTGTTGCGTTTGAGGTCGACGTCGTCAGGGGGTTCTTCGTCCTTGCTGCGCAACCGATTGCCGATCAATCGCAGGGAAGCTCGGACGGATCGGGAGCGGCGGAGACCTCCTTGCTCCCGTTTGAACCTATCGAGGAGGGTGTCCATAGCCCTAGGACGGGTCGCGCGGTCTTGTGCATGGCCCGGTACGAACTACGCGCGCTACTCTAACGATAGTTACGCGAGTTCTTTCCGACGTTCACTCGAAACGACGGCGGACGGTCGAATGGGCCTGCAACAATTCGTATTCTGAACCGTATTGGTAGGGCTCGGAAGAGTTCGCAGCAGCCTAGTCTGTCTGTAGTCGTTTGATAAACTGTTCTCATTTGCACAATCACTTGATTTGATAAGATAGCGGCTTGGAGTACGCATGTCACCGAGATTTGTTTATTGTGACGTAGAGATCTGATAAAAGTGGGGACGTATTTGTTTTGCGAGATTGCCGATTTTAATCAAGTGTTTTAATTAAAAGCGAAGTGCTGGTTACGAAACGGCTAGTATTATCGCCACTCAATGATTTACGTTAGAATCGATTGCGTAGTTGCGTTTGATTGATCGCTACTCTAATTTATTAAGGCATTAGGCGGCGAAGGAATTTTCAGCGTATCAGATTACTTCATAATGCAAGAGAATAATGGCGATAATTGGGGCGTGTGTTAATAATATTGTAGTAATAAGAGCAGTGGCTCGTGTAATGATGAAATTTAAGTGCGGTTCGGCGGCGGTTGTAGACATTATCGTAAAGATTCAATCTTCTACGAGACGCTATATGAGCTTGCCGGCCTACTGGGAATAAGGCGTGAAATTACTGGGATATTACAGGCAGTTAAATAACCTTTTACACACATTATAATTAATTCAGAAAAGTTCAGACAGTAAGACAAATGACATCCTTATAATATCCATTCAGGGTCAGAAAAGTTGGCAGGTCGTTTGTCAAAGTTTTCGGTACCTATATAAAGTCATTTAATTCAAGATACTTATATTACTTATGCCAGGAAAGCTTTTTCTTGTTCGCAGTTGCTGCTATAACGTCTGTAAGCTCCTAAAAAACGCGTAAATTGCCCACACACCTATTTACTTACTACCTAATCAAATCTAACAAGTTTGCTCATTTCCAACGCCTAATGTTCTACTAAAATATTTCAGGAAGTACCTTTACATATGTTTTAACAGGTACTGTAAGAAAGTGAACGTTCAAAATACTCAAACAAGATACTTTTATCTAAGTACTGGCAGAGACATCTCCACCGAACTGGAAAGCGGCACGCAAAGGTTCGACGACCCATAATTATTGGTTTATCACTAACGGAGCAATTCTAATTGGTTCACTAATTACACTGCCCTCTTGTTGACGCCACTTGTAATCAATAGGCTTGAGTCATATTGTTAAGTGGTCTTCAATTATCGATAGCGTCGGTAGGATACTTTTGAGATTGGAGGGTTACGTCACATGAATGGCACAATTTGGGCAACCGATCGTGTTACTGGATAAGAAAATACACAATCGTACTGTTGTACCACTATAAAATTATGTTATATGCTAGCATTTACTGCAATCCGACATTGCTGAGGTGTAGAGGGTACCAACAATACATGACATACTAATATTATCCTCAATTCTTTCTTGAGTACTTTTTTTTTCTGAGAAAATTGATGGATAACAAAATATGAAAATCTCACGTTTAATATTTCTAATAGCTATAAAAACAAGATCTGTTACGACTTTACTGCTGAAATCGAATGATGCCTAAAACGCGGGAGGATTAATAATGGATTTTGTTCGGCACATAAAACATTTGGCCTTTACGTGACATTTCAGTACAAAATCGTGCAAACTAGACACATCGTTTGTAACGAGATCCCGTACAAATTGGAATGCAACTCTGTATCTAAGCCACCGAAGCACGGAACATGAAAATAAAAGCGCCCACACATTGGTTTATTGGACGGCGCGGCGGCGTTCAGAAAAGTGCAAAAAAGAGTTATAAGGAGAATAAAAGGATAAGAAAAGCATGATTCAAAAAGATTTGACAAGGTAGAGAGACCAGGAAAAAGCTCTTATAAAGAAGAAACAAAAAGAGACATTTTAGATAGAGGACCTAGGACCTCTGATTCATGATTCGATAAGTTATGGCCACCCAAGAACACACTTCATAGCTATTGGAATACGAGACAATACTAAAGACTGCCTGTGTCTTTGCAAATATTGTGCTCCTGTGTTTCTAGACTGAAGAAGATTTAATTGTTCCTAACTATTATGAAACCTACACCCAAAACAGCTACTAAACCCAAATAACTACATAAACTCAGCTTCAGATATTGTCTACAAAACTTCTTATTGTGACTACATGGCAACATGTGTGAACGATACCGAGCATCTGAAAGCTTCATCGACTTTTTATGTTCCCTCCACAACTTTGTCGATTTCTGAAACTGTGTAGGTTTTCGTGGCGCAATAAACGAAAGGTTTGTGAATCATGTGAACGTGTGTAACTCGAGACACATAATCTGTTATCTATTGAAGGCAAAATCAAAATCTGGATTAGTCATTTTGTGAAAATCCCGATATCATGTCAAATCACGACACGATATCGAAGTTTATCTGTCAATGTTCTAAAGAACCGTATTGCATACATATGCGTAACGTAACTTGTTTATCGTATCTTCACGCCCGCATATTTTTCGGGCAGGGTGATCAGGGCCAAAGATAAACATTGTCAACGGTTTTTTTAAAGGAATTGATAACAATTTGTAGCATTCAAATATTAGTGAAGAGAGAAGCAGTACACTACCATGATCAGCCTACCTTTTTATTAGTAATAGAATTGCATATTCCCACCAGCAAATTGATTTAGTTTCGTAACTCCCATAAAACTGCCCCAAAATTATACTACCCTTCCCCTGAGTGCAAATTTCTATGTCAGGTAGCAGGTGCCTTTGTACTGACCCTCTTACGCATTCCGGCAAAATATTATTATTTTTTGACGTCGGCAGGGCATTGTCAATGCCCACAGAACGTTTACAACAAATTAACCAGTATATAAGCATCCTGCAGGCGTGTTATGGATGGTTTTATCCATGTGACAAAATAACCGTCACTATTTAACACCGCGGGATTGAAAGTGACGGACACCGTTTTGTCACGCTGACACGTAGACAAGAACGACCATCATATACGTACTGATAACGTCGTGTTGTTACGGATATGGATCTCGAGAGTCGAGCTCATACTTACTCAACTCTAAGGAAAGTGTTCTTTACTTGCGCTTGGAGCATTGGGAACATTCAGGCCCAGAATGGGGGGTGTGGACGGAAGTGGGTATAAAAGCGTTATTGGAATAGATTTGAGTTGCTAACAGCAATTGTCAAGGTTTCTTGGAGCAGGACTTATTTGTCTCAATTGACTTTGATTTGATGCGTAAGGTTACAATGCAATTATAAATGATCATGTGTTCAATGTGCGTCATGATATTGGGATGGGTCATGTGTCATGTGGTTAACTCTGCCTCAGTACATACATAATTATGTATTTATATATAGATACGTAATGACCTGCAAAAAGGTAATGTCGTGCCTTGGTATTGTTTAATGACATTATCTTTCTTTCTACCTGGCTTCATAAAGGGAGGTTTAATGTTCTCTGATTGTAGTACTGGGTGTGATGTGTCATAATGAATAATGTTTTGTACGTATATCTACAAGCGCTAGCACAGGTCTTTTGAAAAACTCGTTAGTTGTCCTAGGTACCAGTTCCGGAGCCAATCCAGTTGCGCAACAAGAAAACTAGTTTTTCTTTTATCGACTAAAGTCTAAACTATTGGTAAAGCCGTTTGATTGTTGTTATACTTGTAATGGTTATTCGAACTTTCGTACTGGACAATTTGCTTCAGATAAATAACATTTATGAAAATATTTTCTGTAGGTCCATCTTTAATAAATCTTAAACTAGAACGCTGTATGTATAGTTGTATACATCATACCTACATAATTGTGAAGGCTACAATATTATTCGTCTAATTATTTATATTTTTCGCATTATTAGTTAGTTATTAAGTAGTAGTTATTTTTACCTATCTTTAATTTGTTTTAATGTTTAAATATGATCATTACGTTCCTCAAGGGTAAACTAAATTCAATTATAGGTGTCCCCTAAAACACTTAACTTATTATGATATTTTAGCGTTTCTATACTATTCGTCCTCGTTTTATATCAGCAATTTATCATAAAGCGGCTTTATGGCTAAATGAAAGCATTCAAAGTTGCATAAAAACTCGTAATTACTTCGTCTATGGTTCATAGTCACGCGATGTCTATGGCTACACACTACAACATAATATCATACTATGCCACATAAATAGAAACAATACAACTTATCAATATATCAATTATCTCTGGCAGTTATTACAAAGAATTAATGTTATATTCGGATAGCGGCGTTACGGCTAACCTTACCCCAACATTTTTGACGTGATAGCGTCATATAAATCGATGAACACCGGTAGCATGCACGAAAAAGTGTCACGTTGTGGACGGATCTTCATGGTAACGTTACGTAATGTAATGGTAATGTTTTCTTATGACGTTATCACGCAAAATTATCGTCCGTAAACCGACTTTACAGAAAACCATTTTTTTTTTGTAAAAATTAGAGTTCTCTGAAAAGGATGCAAGTCTCTACAATAGACCCAGGTCTCTAACAAGTTAAAAAGGACTCGAATTTCGACGTAATTATACGAGTCTAAAAAAATTGTTGTGTTGCTTTGTTGCTGTCTTTTTTGCATTGCTGTCGCGATTAGAACGTTCAATTTGTGACTCATTTTCTAAAGAAGATTGACAGTTAACATCGCCTACAGCCCTACATCAACGCTGCAAACCCTACTACCCCAATGCTGCCGCTACCTACTGCAGTCTCAACCCGAATGTCACCTTTATTCATCACATCAAACAGGGATAATGAAGTTAATTATGACAAAACGCATATTGGGTACAATTTAATTCCTGAATTCGTTCCCGTGTTTGCATATTTATGCGCTGTGTGTATAATTGTTTTGTCCTTAATTGTATTATCTGACAATTGGGTAGGTCAAATTCATGTTGGGAATTATGGATTACATTATTAGGATGTACTCGTTTACCTATTTAGTCCTTCGGAGAAGGCCTATGTCCTACATTGTGATATTAGACGTAAGATAAAAATTTCGTACCCTAATACCTACACAATATAACGCTAGAAAACAAAATATCCTAAAGCTAAAATAAACTGGAGCCTAATATTTGCTTGTTATTTTATAGGTACGTACTTGGTGATTGAGTTAGTGTTGGGTGTTGGTTAAGAGTCGAGTCGTTTGAGTCCTCTGCTTCAAGACTTGACTCAGTTTTTCAGACTCTTCAAATTAAGTCTAAACTCGAGTTATTTCCAACTTGAAGAGACCCGAGTCTTTTGTAGAGACTTGAGTCCTTTTGAAAGAACTCTCATTTTTTTACAAATAATTTCGAAATGCATTGTCTTTATGTAAAATTTGTAGATTATTTACACAAATCATACAATATAACGCCTAATTTATTTACTGCAAAACTTTATTTAGGAAAATCCTATTAAATTGTTTACAGACTTACGGAGTCTTTATTCGGAGGCTCGAGCCCTTTTGAGTTGCTCTTAAAAAACACTCAACAAAGGACTCGACTCGTGACTTAAAAGACTCAGAAGTTTTTTAAGCGCCGCGTGTCTCGTAAAAACGAGCCGACGAGTTCTCCAAATTAAGACTCAAAGGACTCGATTGAGTAGGCCTGAGTAAGTACCTAATATGCCTTGTAGTAGCGTTTCTAGCGCTTGTAAAATTCTTTCTTTACAACAGAATGTAACTGGATTTATAAGAATTCAAATAGGCCCGAAGGTATCATAGGAAATGCAAATGTTTGACCGTTGTCAAAATCAATAAACACGGAAGTTAACCGATGGCCTGGATTCGTTAGAAACGAGGTTCCGATTGATAATGTCGTAATTAAGATCGCTCGAGGCAAGTTGTGGAGCTCGTAGATTCAATTTGTGGTGTTTTGATAGCAGTTCATTGCTGATCGATGGGACCTTCTCGTAATCAGAGTTTATTTGGTTAGGCAAGCCTCTTAAACGGTCTTTAGAATTGGAAGAGAAATCTACGTATTTAGGTACCTACCAGGAAAATTTGGATAAAACAGTACATCTTTTAAAGTTTTCTTTAAATAGGGGTCGTCATGGCATAATGAAGAAAAGTTTTCTCCATTAAGTTTATTTTTATGTTTCCGATATAAGTAATAATTTGATTGATTGTTATAAATGGAAGCAGTAAACGTTTTAAATATAACTTTTTGAGGTATAATT
Organism: Cydia splendana; assembly: GCF_910591565.1. Taxonomy (NCBI): domain Eukaryota; kingdom Metazoa; phylum Arthropoda; class Insecta; order Lepidoptera; family Tortricidae; genus Cydia; species Cydia splendana. Next base: position 19,927,880 of record NC_085965.1, on the reverse strand, counting down.
ACCATGCTGTAAGAAATAAATAAAATGGTAATGGAATGAGGTAAAACCCCACAGATAAATAGTCTGTCTTGGAACGAGCTCCTTTGGAGTTCATATAATTTTAATAACAAAATAAGTTGATATAACTTATACAAAAGATACTTCTATTTTTAAACGATTGAAGCATGCTGGGCTAGGTTTAGCGTGTTTATCCTAATTGCAAAATAAGTTTTTTTTTTCACACTATTGTTGTCCTGTCTGTTACCGGTAGTAGATTTTGATTATGTATTAGGCGAATGTTGTTAGTTCTGTTTAGTTTTGGTTCGAGTCTTATCTCTTTCATGTGTGCAATGTGGGTGTGTGTGTGTGATGCGTGTTACTTAAGTACTTATATGTTTTTTATTACATACCTATCTAATTGTGAGTTCCTGTAATTGGCTCTATAAATAATTTATCTGTTTAAGATTCCATTGTTATTTAGTTAGCTGTTGGATCTCCTTATGTAAATATATAAATAAATATAAGTTGGTAATAATATTGTAGTAGTAGTAAAAGTAGTAGTAAAACACTTTATTGTACAAAAATCGAAACAAAACAGGAAAAATAACATTCGTCATTAGTACAAAGGCGAACTTATCACTTATCCTTTTATTGTTTCAGTGTTCAGACATTAAGTAGGGAAGTACCTATGAAACAATGAATATGGTTTACGGAATTTTATCTATTATTATAGCAATTTTCCTGTCTGCAGTTTATTGTAAGCTTACCTAGAAACAATTGCCTTAATTTTTTGTTTAAATATATCCAGTGCAGATGAGTGTAAATAAAAAATAGCAGAAATTAAAATAAAGGTAAACTCGAGCTACTTTTACTATGCATTTTACTTTTACGGAAGCAATTTATAGTAATTGCGCAAATGGAACAATTTTCCGGAAACGGATCCATCAATCGACTATCTATTTCCTTTTCGTGCATAGACAATTATTTCGGTTGAAGGTTTTAACCATACACAGTCGGCGAAGGTCTTAAATCACATACTGGGCTTTGCAATCTCTTTGCTACTAGTTTACAGGGTCAAACTAGTCATGTAAGTAATCTACAGTAACATACATTATTGCATACTTCATACCACCTACTGTTAATAACAAAACTATAATTTATAACATTAATTATATCACAAGATTTATTACCAATTTCACACTTTAACTCCAACTGTCAACATAACCGCACTTTCACTTAAAACATCACTATTTCCATTTCCGTAACACTAAACAACATCCGTAACGCACACATTTTCTAAAATAGTGAAACCAAATTATTTAACAACAAGTTTCATTGATAAAAATCGTAAAACCATATTCTCAAATATGGTATACCAACAAAGTAGACGTTCAAACCATAACTATAACGTTCGTTCATAAACACAGCAAGCCGCGAGAAGTTGACAGCGGTTGCATCATGGCCGACAACATGCCAATATGGCGGGCGTAGTACCAACATGGCGGCGCTGGCGCGTCAGTCAACGGCCTTTGTCGTAAAACACCACAAAAATAACTTTGCGGGTGGCGAAATATGGAACTAACTGGTTTAATACAAACTTAATAGGTAAGTTGCGTCACTAGTGCCACTTTTATAAGCAAATTCTGTGTTGTAGTAGTAAGTTGAAAAAATGAATGGATCAAAGTGAACCTGTTTCGTACAGATATATTGCGTGTACGCAGGTAAGGATTGATGATCCCTCGGGTCATTATACCTGGTCGTTATTAAATAACTTGATGCCGCTACTTCCGAGAGTTTTTAAGAGATATAAGTAAGTAGAATTATTGCAAACTGAGAATGGTAGGTAACTAATTTACTAAAAGGTTTAAGTATACTGAAAACCTATAAACAGATGCCCAAAATTACCCAATCTACCAAATAAACTAAAGAAAAAAATATTGATTCATATAGTAGTAAAGTTATGTGTACCTATACCTACCTACACCTACAATATGTATGTACGTAAGTAACTAGTCTAATTAGTTATGGGTCATTCCATAATAAACGCTACCAAGGGTTCAAAAATGAAAAATAGTTTAAGAAGTCAACACTAACCTATTTCCATAGAAAACATACCAATCCTTCATGTCAGAAAAAAAAAACCGGAAAAAAATCAATTTTTACATATTTTTCATGTACTTGATCGCAACGTTTAAATGATAGGCGTAAAACTAATTTTATACAGCGATATTGGCAAGACTAATTAAAAAGAAAGTAACTGTAAACTGTTACAAATTTCCCGCAGTTATTTCAGGTAAAATATCGTAATTTTATAATTTGTCTTTAAAAATATTAAAAAGCATGGATTAATCGGTTTTTAGAAGAGTATTCTAGACTGTGGTCTCAAAGTAACACCCGAAACGAAAAAGAGATAAAAGTATGTGTAACTTTTCCCGTAATTAACTATAGCCAAACATGTTTTGCCAAAGAAAGGCTATGATGTGAACCTATGCAAATGTGTAATAGTTGTTGTTTTAGCGTCTGCTTTAGTCGTATGTTTTAAAGTTTGAAGTTGTGTAACACCCGAAACGTGTTGATCGTCCGCCTGTCATTCCCCGGCTTTTCTCCGTGATGGTTAGTGCTAGAAAGCTGCAATTTGGCATGGATACATAAATCAATCATGGCGACAAAGTAGTAACACAAAAACTACAAAAAGAATTTTTTTTTAGGTTTGCTCCTGTACAAAATATTTTTAATTTTTTTGCGACTTTAATCCTGTGATGTGGGGTGTCGTTGGATAGATCTTTCAAAATGAATAGGTGTCACCATCAACCATTTTTTGATTAAGTGAATATTTTCGGTAATATTCGCATCGAAAGAAAAATAATTATGATATCTTCGAGAAACAGTTTTTATTGTTAAGATTAATGTATTTTATAATAATTCAGCATTTATTACTTATGTTTTTCATCGAATTTATTAAAACGACAATAATTTCAATAAAATGAGCCATAATTTCGTATAAATCTGTCTTAATTTCGTACTCGTAACACCCGAAACGAACCATGAGTAACACCCGAAACAGGTAATTTATTTTATTAAAATTAATTGAAAAGTGATACTAAGTGTTACTTCAGTGTTTCAGTAGACTATACTAACTATTATGCCTTGACATAAATAAAACTGGAGGTTACTTGACAAAATTCGCTAAATTATGCATTTTGGTACTGATGGTCAGAAGGTATAGGCCAATTCCTGTAACGCCCGAAACAGCAACTTTTTAGTGATTCTCTCGTTATTGCTCTTATACTTTAATTATGTGTGTACAGGAAAAGAAAATATTATCAAAGTAGTAGACGAATCAATAGTTATAACCTCCTAGTTCCTGTTACAATATCGAATAAAACCTTATTTTAAGAGTTCAAGTGTAACACCCGAAACGGTGGAATGACCCATTAGCATAAATGCTAACACAATATAAATATTTTAGTCAGCATTTTGACTATTTATTACCTACAGAATAAAAAAAACTTATGCACACTAAACCTTTTATAAAACGTAATGTCGGCCTAATTCGCAAACCTCGTAACTCCATTTCAAGGAAATTAGTAATTGCTACCTTAGACAACAATACTTATAGTCGCAAACCTCGTAACTCCCCCGGAAAAATGTCACATATATAGTTATACCTATAGAACCTTCCAACTTAAATTAGTACTTTACAGTGTTGTAATTATGACATTTTATAAATAAAATACTCCTTTTATTATTCGAAAATTGTATGTTACTTCTACTCGTTGTTTACCTATTGTATCATTGTATGTTTTTCATACATTTTTCCAAGCGTCACGACTACGAACCACGAATTAATCTCGAGAGACTATTTTACATCTACATACAAAAATCAAAAAAGCTCCTGATTCTTAGCCGAAATAACATAAAATCCTCCAAATAAAAAAAACCCGAGTTAATAAATGTTCCACATTTTTGATCAAATTACCTCACATTGGTTTCGACGTCGATTTCAAACATTCTCTGTGCCATACGAGTAAAGTATGCGGTCGATAGCTAATGCATTTCAATAACACTTGACCGATCGCCGGTGTATGCACCGTGAATGATAGATGGACGGTCTAATTGTCCAAATAATTGACCATGTCAACAGTATAGTTACAAGTACAGTATGTTAACTATACTAATAACAATGAGCCTAGTGATATCAATTGGATCATACACAGAAATGACGTCTCTCCTGTATACGAATAAAAGCGAACGTCCTTTTTTAGCTTATTCGGTAAGTAAAAGATCCACTTATTACATCCTACGATACGATATATGTACAACGATAGACGGACATTATAGCCTCGTAAGTCCCGGCGTAATTGAAGGGATGTTTACAAAAACAACATAACTGCTTAGAGCGGTTGACACTTTTTTAAGAACATTGTTAATCGTTTCAGGTGTCAACCAGTGTAGTCAGTTATGTTGTTTTTGTAAACATCCCTTCAATTGTACAAGTACAAAGTAAATTCGAGTTTTGAACCCTTATATGTAGAAATAAAAGAAAGTTCCAAATTCAAAAGCGCAAAAATTGGTCTCGGTCTTACGATACGAAGACACCGAAAGTGTTCTGTTATACCTATCCATCATAACTATTTTTATTACGGAACATTAATACCTTGTAATAATAATATTAACTAACTTGGTATTGGTATCAAATCAGATCGTACAGATAGTCATTAAATTATTTTGGATTATTGGCTACTTAAAAATCATGTCAATTGTGATAAAAGTATGTCAGTACTTTGAATTAACCCCTTACGCTCGTAAAATCGAACGAAAGAAACAAATAATGACAATATCATTGCAGTAATTCGGGATATTAAATTGAACAGGTATTTTATAAACAATTTGTTTACGACATTTCTCCTTTATGAGACATCGTGTTATTCGATTTTAAACCTAATATGTATAACAATATGAATGGTTACCACAGATATTTCGTGTATCGTTAAGTGCAATTGAAACCGTTAAAACCGTTTTGAGTCGTATTGTGTCACAAATTAGATTCCAATTTCATTTCTACCAATGCTAATACATTGAATGTGCGTTAAAAAAATCTGAATCTTAATGCAATAGAAATTAGGTTGATAATCAATAGGATCCATTACACGTATGGTAGAGTAGAGCTGATAGTGAAAGTGTGGGTATGAAGAAACAATATGTAATGCTGATCGGTGCAAAAACATTACCCTCCTTAGCGCGGGTGGTAAAAAGTGCTTCCGAGACAACGAGATTCCAATGCTGTTATTACACGAGACAATCATTATTGTATGTGCATTTCTTTTTTTGTAGCGTTTATGGGTACTGTGTATGCATTTTTACTGTTGCACGTTTTTTGTGCATAGTAACGATCTGCTTAGACCTTTTTTGATGTATGAGGCCACATTTTTTCATGTATGAGGCGTGAATGTACAAATGATTCTGAGTAAAATGAAGAAGAAGTCAATATTTTGAAGACATGAATGAAATGTACATTTTTTTGGAAAACGCTCAAATTCGTTCGTAAGTGTGACAGGGAGGCAACACGTCGAACGTAGTTCGCGGTAGGCCCTCAGGACTAGGTGTTGGAAACCTGATGCCTTAGGAAGGCTACGGTGGAGTTAGGGTTTGCAATCCGGATCCGAAATGTATGAAATTATCCGGATCTGGATCCGGATCCGCGGATATTCCCATACATTTCGGATCCGTCGTGCAAACCCTAGGTGGAGTGAAAACACTCGTCTCTGGAGGCCCTTCTCTATTGGAGCTTATCATGCGAAAACGACTCGAACCTTAGCAAAAGCCCACACAAAAACTACTCATAACATTATGTCAAAAGCTAGAATAAATGTGTGGAAAGTTACATAACTGTCATTCATATAATATTCATTTCTAACGAAAAAAGTGCCACATCTCACTCATCCAATATTCACTTGACATTTTATTTGCACTACGAACCTTAAAAAATACCGTACTCCACTTAACCTTTATCGAACCGAACTCATAAACGACATCAATGTAGAAGCCCATCACCACCAACTTATCTATGCAGGCCAAAAAATAAACAAATGAACATCGCTCAACCAACTTCAAAGAAAAACTCAACCACCCCACGTTTTCTAGTGTATTTGATAGCTTTGCAAGAAAGAAAACTGTCTTGGAAGAATAAAGACGTATGTACAAGGAGTTGAAGGACTTTTTAAGCTGTTTCAAATGTGGTAAAGAAGGATATATTGGCTATAAAGGCGGGTCCACACGGTATGCGTTTTATGTCAGAGGACCAAATGAGCTATATGAGGCAGCTCTTTAAATTTCCCAAGGGACAACATTGCAATTTCCTTATTTAATTAAATTACAGTTTTGATTAAATCGCATAGACTCTATAAACCTAGTATGGCTCGCGAGCCGCGTTTTTGCGATTTTTGAACGAGTGAAATAGGCCCCCTACTTATCTAATCTGAAAACATAGCAAGTAAGCGACATTCAAGTATTCCCACATGATAATATGTGGAAAAGTAAATGCTTACTGGAATGTGAACAACTTTTACTCAATTTTCCTGAGACAATGGCGCATACTGACTAATGGAGCCCTGCGTAATGACACAGTAAACACAGGGAAGGCAGTAGGAAAATGAATAAAAATTATAAGACACTTTTAGACAGATCCCTGAGTAAGCTCAATAAGGCAATTTTGACTGCGGGATAATTTCAACTTATCGAAATATCTTCCATGTTTTACATTATTAACTAGAGTCCAGTGGCGGCGCGTGGAATTTTTCGCTAGACAACTCGGAGCAAAAAAAAAACACCTACATTAAACACCTACATTATGTACTTATTTTTTCATGATAAGCGAAGGTAAAGTAAAGCGCTAGGTGTGTCCTTGGGTGCGTTCTTTTGCAGTTAGTGTATAACCACCTTTGCCATACTTGTCATCACTGACGTCACATGAACAGTGTATGTCGAGTATGACAAAAGCGGATTCCTACTCCTAAATTCCTAACAATCCTAACTAATAAGTTTTTTGCAAAAATTTCATTTTTGGTACAAGCTTTTATCGCTGACTATACTTTTCTTACGACAGACAACTAATACTCATCGAGTCAATTCTAAAAACCCCTAACACAATTAGGTTGCGTTGTTTCATCACAGAGTTCTTATAGCGACCTCCTGTCTCCATCATCAGATCAGTTCGACAGTATCATATTATTGTATTGTCATCAGAACTACATACAGCTGCCAATTTTCATGACGCTACGATCCTTGGAAGATGGTTAAATTAGTTACCTTAGATTCCATTACATAGTTACATACAGGTCGACCTAATAAAAGCTTGTTAAAAACAAGGACTGACCTTGAAACACCTGCACGAACAATACGCAACACTTATAACACTCAAAAATTCACTGCTTTAGTCTTTATATATAAATATATGCACAAAACTAAGTAAAATCTCATTAAAACCTATAAAACTCTAATAAAAACAACAATAACAACAAATCTTGGCAACAACCGGAATTGTGTGTTGTCATAATATTATTCCATTTTCACCCACGACTTCCAAAACCTATTACTACAAATTTATAAACAGTACTTTCTTTGAAGATACCCTCGTTATCAAATTACCTTAACTAAACTTGCGACTCCATAATATTCTTGGATTTTGTAATAAAATTTCTTTTTTTAAAGGTTTTTTGAAAATTTGGTATTAATGATAGCAAAATACAATAAAATTTTACCCATTAATTCAATTCAATGTTGGTATGGCAACATTAACCACACGAGCGGCAAACGCGACTCGATTCAAAATTGTGAAACATTACAGTCCAATATAAATCTTACCTCTTTGTATTTAAGGTTTAAATTCAAATGAAGCAGCAAGTGAATACACTTGCGCCACTCGCGGACTTTGACTGTGTGCGTGCATTTTTCTAATATAAACCTTATATTGTTACGTTTAAGGTTTTTATTTAAATGAATAACTCGATACAAAGCCGTGTTATTTTGAAGCGTTCTTTAGCGAACTTTATGAGCGTGTGCGTGAGTTTTCGTATGTGTGTGGTGGCTCATGAATGAATATTCAAGCTTAAACTTAGTTGCCCGCGCGCCCGCTATGATTAGTTGAAATTTAATCAATAGTGAAGCTTTAGTAAATCGTGTTATCGATGCCAAGGTAATACGTAGTGTTTTCATTATGGATATATATGTAGCAATATATTTTAGGCAAGCCGGTGGGAATCGGGTTGTATGAAGCCGCCGCTACTGCTAGAGTCCCACACAACACACACCAAATATATGGCACTCTAGTTAATAATGTAAAATATGGAAGATATTTCGATTAGTTGAAATTATTCCGCAGTCGAAATGTCCCCCTGTACCTTACTAGACGACGATATGAATAATATATAGTTATTGCCCTTACCGGCTTTAGAACCCGGGACCTCCTGCTTCGTAGGCAGGGTCACTAGTATCATTACCGACAAGGCTAGAAGGCCTTCGAAATATATCCATCTAAAACATATAGGTAAATTTTTTACTGTAGCTTTTAAACGCTAAATTCCAGGGATTTATAAAAACTTGTACACTTACTTGACTAACGATCGTCACTTCCCTCAGGTGTTTATTTCACCTGTCATACTGTGTTTAAATTGTACACTGTGTACAGTTACGCAATTAAGTTGCGATCGCAATCCTTTTGTTTAACGGCTCCCGATAATTAGGCAGAAGCTGACTGTACTAATCTCTTCATCTCAATAGCGTCTCCCGAGCGTCGGCTTGTAGTCAACTCTATGGCTGTTGCTTGACGCAATAGCGCTGCCTAGACGCTGACGCTCAAAAGACGCTAGTGAGAGACCCTAGAGTTATCTCATCCCTTTGCTATTTTGCTTTGTCTCTAAGGGTCTGGGGTCTGCTAGGTAATCTAGCTACACCCAAGGATTGACGACGGCACTGTTACGGAAGTATTATCAGACCTTATAACCCAGATGGGAAAGTAGGGGCTTATTGTTAGGATTAGTTAGATTTCCTTACGATATATTCTTTAATAGAAAGCGACTGACAATATGGAATGATTCTAGAGTGACTAACAACAGAAAACTTTACTATTATTAAGTACCTATAATTATAACCTGCGGTCTATCAAATTTCTATAAAATCTATTAATAGTACCTATTCCGATAAATTCGATTTTACACGCAATCGGGCCATCAGCTAAAATGTTCAAGCCTCACCTCATATGTATTTTAAAGCAGTACAAAATAACAATAAAGATCGTAATCCGGGTAAGTGCACACTTAACTTATATTTGTACTATGTATACCTTTGATGAAACGACGTCGCAATTCGCAAAAGTTGCAATTCGCCACAGACAGGCGCTTAATATTTTCAAGCCGTGGATGGGTACACATGCTGTTTGATATTTCATTCCGTTTTTGTCATTTAACTACAGGTAACAATGTCGCATTATAGTCATTAATACAGAAACGATAACGTTTATCTTCAAGTTAACAGAAAACAGGTGTTTGAGATATATCTACATAAGCGTGCGAAAATCACGTTTAAAATAAAAGCAAGTCGCCTACAATGCGTAAGAAAAATTTAAGTGACAAGCAAAATTGTTCAATCAGATTACATTGTTCTGAGTATTTACGTTGAAAATTAGAAAATAAATGAATCCCACTTGCATTAGGTGTAAAGGTTACATTTAATAGCCAACTTTGTAGTTGTACTAAACATAAGTACATATGAAGTGAGGTATACATTGTATTTGAACTCTGCATTCTATGCAAAGCGGATGCAAAGCATCTTGTGAACTTACACAGGATTATTTTGTTATCTTTAAGGCCCACTTGCACCTCCCTACTAACCCGGGGTTAAGCAGTTAAACCGTTAACCCAGTGTCAAATTGTACTGGTAACCATGGTAACTCCAGGTTTAACCGGTTAACCCCGGATTAGTGGAATGGTGCAAGTGGCGCTAAGAGGTTTAATGTTGATTATATCGAACAAATTTCAACCCCATCCCCGAAATAGTGTTTTATTTCAATAGGATTATGAGCAGACAACGTAAATTTTATAGCATTTTTGGTGCAGCGGAGTGGTGTTAACGGAATTGGTATAGATAATTCCAACTGAAATTGTAAATTAAGGTTAATATTGACGTAATTAACGCTAATTAATCATTAGGGTTGAAATTGTTTATACCAATTCCGTTAACACCACTCCGCTGCACCGAAAATGCTATAAAATTTACGATGTCTGATGATTAGACAAATTTCATTAAACAGCAGGCCTAAACCTACATAATCTACCTATACATATTCACGTCACAGAGTATGGCTAACATAAAATTAAAATGTAAATTACGAATGCCGTCCTGGATAGGAGAGGTATTTTTTAAATCCTTTTGGTTAGCATAGGAGTCGACAGGCCTTAAAATATAGTTAACATGTAAAACAACCCTTCTATAATCCTTAATATCGACAGTAATCATCGGAAACCGTTGCTCTGATTTATAGCTTCTATATTCTCGGGTTGGCCTTACTACCATAACTTTAACGTCCAATTTAGCTTGTATTTCAGCCCAATTCGAGTATTAGTTATTCGTTCTGCTTCCGATATGTCATATGATACTGATCAGTGTAAAAACTGACATTTCTTCAAACAAAAACGTCCTGCCCGATTTTTCAAACAAACACGTCACTTTTGACACTGACCCATCTAAACCATGTCGTTTCTAGATCTATTAATTGACGTATCTTAAAATTCGAATCGGGCCGGTCACTTTTGACACTGACAGATCAGTATCATATCGGAAACAGATCGAATTACTGAAACCCGAATTGGCCTGTTTGACACAGCTTGAACTGATCACCTTTCGCTCTCCGTGAACAGAACATTGTAACTGACCAGATTTTGCTGACAATTACGAACCATAAACGTAACGGTTTAAGGTTTATATTATTATCTACATATTGTGTCTTTGTCTCGACAGATACCTCCTTCTAGAAATAGCAGTTTAATGACAGTAACATCTGCATAATTACCGTCGCATTGATCGTAATTTACATCGATTTGCATTGCGAGTCATCAGCGGAAACGAAGAACTGTTGACATTTCTTCTAAGCCGTAAGGGCGAAAATTAGTACGTAATTAAATGGCTTTTACGGCCTTTCATTAGTGAGGCGTATTAAGGGATGAAGGCTTAGGACAATCTGAAGAGCTTACACCCTTGACTTTTGGGGTACACCGCACACTTTAAAGGCTCCGTCAAACAGGCGCGTTTTGCGGGCGGCGCATGAGCGGGGCGCGCCGCTTTTACATATAAAACGCTCACGCCGCGCTCACGCCCCGCCCGGAAAACGCGCCTGTGTGACGGAACCTTAAGGATTGGTAAAGTGATACTCTTGCGCCTGTCAGTAAATCAAGCAGACTATCACTACTCTATAATGATTGCTCGCGTTTCGCTATTTTACCTACTCCATATAATCCGTTTATTAGCAGCGAACTTTCTGTTATCTGTCTTGGCATCATCGAATATGGCGCGCTCAGTCTCTTGCTGCTTTCAAAAAACTACTAAAAGAACATTATCTATCTCTCCCCTAGTGTTTGTATGTTACCTACTCTGTGGCTGACATGTTGCTGTCATATTTTTAGTTATATCCCGGTTATTTTATATATATATATATATATATGTATGTTTATGTATGTCTATTTGTATTTCGTATATGTGTATGTTTATTCAATGTGATTGTGTGTGTGAACGTAGGCTCCATAATGTTATCTTTGCAACACCTACTTTTTCGATTAAGTACTTCTCTGTTTCCGCTACCCAAAGGTTGTCTGGAAGAGATCGCTCTTTAGCGATAAGACTGCCTGTTGTTCTGCTCTACATTTAATCAATTGTACTTTTCTTTTGTATCTTTTTACTGAGGTGTGCCAATAAAGAGTATTCTATCTAATATGGACTTTGCCGAATACGAATATTCTGTTAGGCTAAAACTGCCTAAAACTCTGAAAACAAGTCCGCGATCTGCACTCCGCACGTGTTTTTGACCCTTCCCCTCTGGACCAGCCGGGAATGTTTATGAAAAGAAAAGGAGCCGTCTCATGCCTGACCGCGAAGTGCACCCGTGCCAGCTAGCGGACGCCCTTAAAAAAGAATTTGTTTATTCGTTAAATATTCGGCAGTTCGAACCGAACTATTCGGCCGAATACGAACATTGAAAAATATGCCGAATATGCTGAATACCGAATAATTACCGAATATTCGGCCCATCTCTATCAAATGTCAGGTAAAATGGAGGAACGGTCTCAAGCTTGCGGAACCATAGCTACCTACCGTTTGTATTCGCAGTTACCATCATACCATCAAGCTCGGGTCAGTAATGGCCCCTATAACGAGCAGCCATTTCTGGGTGCTTGAGAACATCTATTCACGTCAAGAGTACGTTGCGAATTTATTTTTGCGACCGATAGAAATAATATCATTATTTGTTGTCATGTAAGTATGGGATTGGTACGTAGTATAATGGCTCACACGATGGGCCATCATACTGGCTCACTAAGATGGGCTAGCGTTTAGAGAGGGTAGTGGTGTCGCGGATGGCTCATGGCGCGGCGGAATGGCGATGGGATGGCCACGGTGTCATTTTTTCGTCCGCACATCAAACGTAGTGGGCCAGAGATGGTGCATACGCATCTACACGTGGCCCATTCCATAGTGCGTGCCCTCAATCATCGCATGGCCATTTCGCTGGTCCATCGTGTAGAGAAGGCATAACCATCGCATGGTCATCTCGCTGGTCCAGCGCTGGGCCATCGTGTAGAGGAGCCATAAAAAAACCATCATTGCGAAATCCTGACACCTGAAGAAACGTAAAGATATTTTAGCAACAGAGAAGCATTCAAACTTTCTCCGGGAACCCTCAGCGTGAGTTGGCCGTTATCAAGCACCAGAGACGTAATGATCCTCTAACGAGAAGTATAATTGGTGCTCATAACGAGCCGCGCCCATTATTCGACGAAATGACGACTTTTACCACTGCATTTCCACAGTCACTATGTAACTACGTACTTTAAGGTACCTATTCTAGTCTATTCAAGCTATAAATCAATATTTGTGGCTATTTCAATTTACATAGGTACCTAACGACTTCCTTTTTCCATTAATTATTTAACCAATATCCATATTTGTGGCTGCTTTAATTTGAGACACTGACGATTTTGATAGTTTTTTTACAGTGATTATTCGACAAAGTAGTAAAATGAAATGAGTAACCCGTTTAAAACATTTTTAGTCATTTGCATAGTTTGCTGACCCCTGCAAACTGTGAATTGCTGATGTTGATCAATAAAATAGATTTTCAAATACAGTTTTTCCTACCACGAAAAGTTAGGCAAATTAAACTTAATTGCATAAATATTAGTACAAATGCAGTGCCATAATTGTTTCCTCTCCTGTATTTTCTCCGAAACGATTGTATTTGTCATGCTACTTCAGTCTACTGAGGTTGACTTACTTACTTTTTGTACTGACATGAGTATTATATTCTTTGCACTACGTCTTACGTAGGCGAACAACACGCGATCGCGAAGCGACGCGGCGACGGCGCGGCGACGACGCGGCGACGGCGCGGCGACGGCGCGGCGCGGCGAAAAAGAAACAAAACGTTGATACGTATAGGTGTGTCCTACTCACACATGAGCGATTTAGACGCGAAGCGGCGCGGCGCGGCGCGGCGAGGAAGAAACAAAACGTTGATACGTATAGGTGTGTGTGTGTCCTACTCACACATGAGCGATTTAGACGCGAAGCGGCGCGGCGCAGCGGCCTTGTCCGACTAGGGAGACACTCCACGATCGCCATGGCCGCACGCAGACACGGTTTATTAGAAAATTCGTATTTAAATTATGAGTAAACTATGTCTTTTTATGCAAGTAAGTGCAGCGTTCTTCGTTGTCTAAAATTTTGGTTTACTGGCAATTTGATTTGGCACCGCCTTCAAAAACTAAGTACACAATTACCCGGGTGGTTATTAATTTGCTTATTATTAGGTATTATTACGTTTTGGCAGAAATTGGCTTTACGACGGCGTAGGGACTGGACAAGGATAGGCGTGGGGTCTGGGTATATAAAAAAAAACAACGGGTTGCACTCCGGGAGTGCCGACAGAAGTGAAAACTCAATGACTAGTCCAAAATGTCTGCAGCACTATGTATAATTGACCCATCCTCCTTTCTATTGAAAAACTTTAGTTCCGAAATTGCTGGCCAGTGAGCTTAGTAGCGTTAATTGTTTAAAATTCGAATAGGAATTGTAAAGTTACCTTGCAGACCTCGCATCTAAATATATTTGGTCATGATATTTTGAGTTTTATTCACCAGTACTAGAGTTCACTTTTATTAGCGATTTCATCAAGATGTAGCTTTATTGAATTATATTGGAGTGATATAAAGTTAGAATGTAACTGTGAGATCCTCGTATTTCAGCCCGTACAAGATTAGAACATTGAGCTTTATTGCTTAATATAAAAGTCCAGTTTTAAATAATTGACCTGATTATGATACGTTATGACTAAAGTTCTTTGGTGAATAACATTGTTCGTCACACATAACATAACGTCACGCAAGCGCCCTGCGCCGCCTACATGAAACAGCAGGCTCAGGCATACATTTTCGCCGTGCGGTAGAAAGAGAGGAGAGACGCCTTACGCGTTACGCCTTCCGCTGTCTCGAGTTTATAATTTTTTCCCCACCTCAAAAAGTGCTCAGCGCCGCTAAAGAAGTTTTCACTTCTAAAATATTTTTAGTGCTTTTCAGTGGGTTGGGTTTTTGAAAGTACCTCAAAAGGAAAAAACGGAACCCTTATAGGATCACTCGTGCGTCTGTCTGTCTGTCCGTCTGTCACAGCCTATTTTCTCGGAAACTACTTGACCAATTAAGTTGAAATTTGGTACACATATGTACATTAGTAACCTAAAGATGGACATGTTTTTTTTATAATTTTAAAATACATAGGTTCGAAGTTATTTAAGAAAATAGCCAAAAAATGACCATTCCCCCCTTTATCTCCAAAACTACTGGGTCTAAGATTTTGAAAAAAAAATATACAAAATAGTTCTTTATCTATAGATGACAGGAAAACCTTTTAGAAATGTGAAATCAAGCGTGAGTCGGAATTATGTACGGAACCCTAGAAACGCGAGTCTGACTCGCACTTGGCCGGTTTTTTTAAAGAAATTATATTAAGTTATTTTGCTTTTATGTTTGTTTATTTTTATTGATTTATTTATTTTTTTACTTTTTTATTTCGTTTTATTTATTTTTGTTTCATTATGACGATCGGTTGATCTTGCTGCGCGCACGTAATACAGGGACGCACTCCCACTCCCACTCCCACCCACTCGCACTCGCACTCGCACTCCCACTCCCTCTCCCACTCGCACTCGCACTCGCACTCTAAAATTAAAATAAATACTTTGCCGAATCTTTATTACAGCGAACTCAGAATAGTCGTAAGTGCCATATTAGACGCTACTGGAGTTAAGTCTTTTATGCCAATTTCCGCGAATTTAAATATTTTTTAGTTTTGTTCTTATAGATTACAGGAAAACCTATAAAGAAATCAAACGGGAGTCAACTAATCAAATCAAAGCCGGTAATTCTATATACGCCACGCCTCTAGCCGCGTCATATTCGCGTCTAAAAATCAAATGGATTGATCGCGCTCGTTCCGCGCCGCGCCGCGCCGCTGCCGCGCCGCTTCGCCATCGCGTCAAAATCGCTCACCTAGGACACTTCCATATGCAAAAACGGTTTGTTTTTTCCGTGCCGCGTCTCGCCGCGCCGCCGCCCGACATTCGCGTGCAAATCGGGCTCGCCGCTTTCGCAACGAGATCGCTTATGTAGGACACTTCTATGGGCACCAAAGGATTGATTTAGCCGCGCCGCGCCGCGCCGCGCCGCGTTCGCGCGTTGTTCGCCTACGTAAGACGTAGACGTAGCGTGGAGACTGACTTAAATAGTGAGACACGTTCGTAGGTACGTTTCCGTGAAAATACGAAGGAAAATAATTGCACTTCATCTGTAGCTATTTGCCTATTATGAGAGCTATGATGTGTCGCAGAAAGAAGAAATTCTGAAACTAAATAAGACATACAAATTTGTTATTAGCAATCCCGAGATATCAGAATTTATTTATAAAGTTTTATTTCTTATAATGTTATAATCTTATAATACTATAAGTAGTCATCCTAACGGCATTAGGGTCTAGACGACTCCAACTTTTATCAGTCATCGAAAATTATCAGATTATTATCAAAGCTCGAGTTTCATAAACTGTTAAAATAATGATGAATCAAATTTCGATATTGACCTCCAAAGTTTAAAAACGTCTCGAGAGGTCGCGGGGTCGAACCCTAGCAAGGGCAAAATGAAAATGTCATGATTGAAAGATGGCGCCTGGCTGGCCCTGATTGGGGGCCTTAAGATATTGTCATATATTACAGGCTTTAAGGTCTCAGTGTGGCGAACAGCGATAACTTGAAATTAAATATCATTTCAAGGCACTGTCCAGAATTTTCAGATTAAAGGGAATTAAAATATGACGTACTTACATTACAATACATATATAAAATAGCCCCATTACAAAGATACTGAAAAGACAATGCACAGCCTAAACAGGCCTTTTTTCCGTTATATTTGGATAAAACTTTGCTGGTTTGAAGAGTTCCTTATTCTGGGCGGAATAAATACGAAAAGCACAACATGTCCCGAAAAAAAAGCTTGCATTTTCTCGTTGAGTTATGAAAATACCAGACGTGTTCGTAAATGAGAGGGGTTTTTAGGACATACTTACGGCGAAATTGCGCTTATTTTGTACAGAATAGGGATCAAAAATTTATCAAATCCTGTTAACAAAAAAAGACAACGAAATAAAAATTAGCCCACAAAGACAACAAAATAAAAGTTAGGCTCATGAAATTTAAAACTTGTTGTATTCTTCAAATTGTAGAGCTCAACTAAGTTAGAAAGTTTATAGACTTCTACCAGGCCTATTCGGATTTCGAGGTAATCACAAGATCTTGAGACGATTTAGAGATCAACTAGATCTACATTAGATATCGACTAGATGTGACTTGGATATCTAAGTCAAGTCATAACTTGTCGAAATCGTTCAAGAGGACCTCCAGAATCGTGGAAACGTCAAATTTGACATATCTATCTTACAAATATCTTTAAATTATCCGTATCGTAACTTGTTGAAGTCTAGTAGAAATCTAATTCATTTTCCGAATCGAGCCGTCAGTCGATGAAATCGCAAATGAAGACTACTAATTTTAGTAATTTTACATTTGACTAGCGACCCGCCCCGGCTTCACACAGGTAAACCTTAGCAAATTAAACACCTAAACCTTCCTCAAGAATCACTCTAACCCTCAATGAAAACTGTGTGAAAATCCGTTCAGTAGTTTGTGAGTTTATCCCGAACATACAAACAGACAGACGCGGCGAGGAACTTTGTTTTATAAGATGTATAGATAAAGCTTAAACAGAAGGCTTTGTACTTTGTTACTGATCAAAATAATTATGTAACAAGTGGTCTAATAAAACCTGCTATAAATAAAGCAATTGATATGCCAACCGCAATAGGCAGTAGGTAGCTGCAGTAACTTGTAGACTGCAATTGATATCTGTTTAAACCACAAGGCAGCAATTGGGTCACTCCTTGCGCCGCGTGAATACGGACTTGGCGGGCTTTCACTGTAAAGGGGCCCACTGATTAACAGTTCGCCGGACGGTATCGGCCTGTCAGTTGTTCGGAATTGTCAAAATTTTGTTCTAACTGACAGGCCGATACCGTCCGGC
Source organism: Cydia splendana (assembly GCF_910591565.1). Lineage (NCBI taxonomy): Eukaryota > Metazoa > Arthropoda > Insecta > Lepidoptera > Tortricidae > Cydia > Cydia splendana. The sequence continues at coordinate 19,910,013 of NC_085965.1, read as the reverse complement.
GGACTGTTAATCAGTGGGCCCCTTAAAGTTACATCCCATCAAAAACATTATACATATGTAAAAAGACGCACAAGTCTTATTAATAAGTTTTTAGCAAAATTTTCATTTTTAGGGTTCCGTACCCAAAGGGTAAAAACGGGACCCTATTACTAAGATTCCACTGTCCGTCTGTCTGTCTGTCTGTCTGTCACCAGGCTTTATCTCAGGAACCGTGATAGCTAGACAGTTCAGATTTTCACACATGATGTTTTTCTTTCGGAAATCGGGAAGTGGGTAAAATTTACCGTCTAAGATTTGACCCACACTAACTAACAGGGTAGGGCAAGTTAATAAAAGCGTGTAACAATAGACATTAAACTGTGTGTGTTCAGCAAAAATCGTGGGTACGGGTGTGCGTGCTCTGCTCGGGAGGAAAAAATAAAATCGTTCTCTAAAAAAATGCAAAAAAGATGAGTAAAAATTCGGTCATGATCCTCATCATACACAGACAAGAGATTAAAGGCTTAGGTAATTATAATCTGTATCTTTAGGTATTTAAATAAAAGTAAACAAAATTGAGGGTTCAAATGGCTCCTTAAGCCAGTTGAGGTTAGATGAAAACATTGAAAACATTACATACATGATCAAACGAACTGGCTTTAACCTACATTTGTTAAAGCCAGTTCGTCCCGGCGGTTTTGTACTTGGCCGGTTAACCAATAAATGTTATAACTACCCAAAAATTTACAAATTATTTGTTTACTTTTATTTAAATACCTAAAGATTCAGACTATAGGTCGTACGGCCTATTATTTTTGTTTGGGGTACAACTAACAGACTGTGGTGTAATAATTTAGTAAACTAGCCATGGTAAAAACTTTAAAATATATATTTTGCCTACAAAATGTAATATGAGGAATCCTAAACTATTTTCAATATCCCAGCTATTTAAGTCGCACATTGTATGAACGACCAGAATAAGTACCTAGCCAACTTGTCGAATAAATTAAACTAACTTCGCCGAGTCGCTTTATAGCCCTGTTTGATTTAACTAACAGGCCAATTCGAATGTAGTGATATTGATATCAGAATTATATTTGAATTAGGGATTCCAAATACCGGACTTCTTTCAATACCGGTATTAATACCGAAACTGTCTTCATCAATACCGGGATCCCGGGATCCCGGTATTGACTATGAATCGCTTAATAATTTGAGTTTTATTAAAAAAAGGCTCACTATAACACCAGATATGTATGTTTAGCTTAGGCACAGAATAAATAATAGTACTAGGCTAGGTACAGAAGACTCACTCTCTAACAAAACGCGTCTGTTACGATCATGACCGATATGGCCGCTAGGTGGCGACAGCGCCACGCGCGGCTTATGGCTAGCCACTAGAATTGGTGTGGAACGGATGTACTTGTAGCTACCTGTTGCAAAGCGACGAAATCGCGGAGTGAGCCACGCCTGGGCCCTGGCTTAGGATATTAAACAAAAATCGCCATCTGCAATAATTATCATTTCACCCTCCAGGTTGGCAATCATTTTATCCGCCTTGTTGACTTCACCAGTCACATTTTTAGTTCAAACTAATAAACCAGCCAATAAATATTCAAATTTGGCACCAAAAATTCGTGTGCCATACTTGCCATAGTATGACAGAAATGAATTGTAGTATGGCAGCCATACTACAATTCATTTCTTTCTACTTTTTGATAAAATTGTAAGAACTAATTATATTAATATCATAATTATCCTGAACATCAGAATTCATCACCAAATATTTATCTAACGCATATGCACAGATCTTGTTTCAATTAAATGATCTTCTTTAATTAAATGGGCAAGTAATCTTCTTGATACAGCCGAATTTGATAATTTCAATGGATTTTAAACGTTATTTTGTTGATTGGCACATTTTCCTTGTTTTTGAAAATACCGGGATCCCAGTATTGCATTAAAAAATACCGGTATTGAAAAATGCGTTTAAACAGACGGGATCACGGTATTTCGGGGTCCCGGGATCCCGGTATTGGAAGCCCTAATTTGAATCATGTTATTTAGTTATCGTGCGCGTCGCCCACGCCAATATACAAGTACCTACCTATACGAGCGAAATGCACAATAGGGCATTTTCACTTAAAAGTGTAGCATTTACTTTTTTTCGAAAATCCATCAACTTATGGGTTATTTCTACTCAGAATCACGAGCACTATCTATTTTAATGTGTCTCAAAAAAAATTGTGTTTAGTAACACATTTTCACATACATTTTGTATGAACCGTTACAAAACTGACACCCAAAATTTTTTTTTTCAATGTCTCATTCAATAGTACTCGTGATTCTCAGTCTAAATAACCCAAAACATGATGGTTTTTCGAAAAAAAGTAAATGGTATCATTTTTTTTAAAACCTCCAATAACATCAGTTACTTAGATGTCATTCCGATGTCAGTGTATGTTCGAATTGGCCTGAAAGTTTATTGCATGAGGGTTCTATTTGATTTAATCCGGCGGTTCGTTAGGGAGCTAACCTGATTAGCTCCAACAAGTAATAGTACTATTGTTAGCACTAATTTTAAGTAGTTAATCAAACCATGTTGATTCTGACGTGAATTTTGGTGGACTACAGTCTACGTAAATAAATAAATTAGGTAAAATTAATTTTCTTTATGGTAGCATCCATAGCAGCCTCTGATATATTACTGAAGTTTGTAGTCTAATTCTGCCAGCTCATATCACTTAAAAGTCACACGAAGCCGCGAAAAAGCCGCTCCCATACATTCGAAATTACACTCTCATTAAAAAAAACAACGGGTTGCACTCTGGGAGTGCCGGCAGAAGTGAAAACTCAATGACTAGTGCAAAATGTCTTCAGTACTATGTATAATTGAGGTTAACGCCATCTAGCGTTATTTCGTCGCATTACTTGAAACCCCTTAGCACATCACTGTTAGTACTCGAGTTATATTCGTACCAGTTAGAGGAAAACTCGATGACATTGTAACAGTTTTTCGATTAGGTCACGTGTCCGTCTTACGTCTTACCGTCACGTGACACCTGTTACGAGTTTAACATTTTTTCCCCATCACAAAAAGTGCACAGCGCCGCTAAAGAAGTTTTCACTTGATCTTCCATTTTTCCTTTAATATTAACATCAGTTGCAGTAATATTAAAATATACCGGGTAGTTTCTGCAACTTTTCGCTTAAATCGTACATGAACCTCATATTTGAGTTAATTCGCGATGGTATTGGAGTTGTGAACTGTGCGTGGGCCGACATTACCATAATCACATCACATCCTCTCGTTAGACTTTTGGCGAGAGTTTGCATAATTCCTGTGACAACGCAAAAGCCGGCGTAGGCTAAGATAAGAGTAATGGTTAACTAAATTGCAAAACTAGAACCAAGAAGCTAAACACCTATTAAAACAAAACTAATTACTTACTCTCCCGACCCGCTTCCTAGTTCCTACACATAGCCCATAGGGCCCATTTAACTTTTGACTTTTTGTCAGTTTGACAGAGTTCAATTTAAGCGGGCAAATTTTGAAACTCATGTCAGGAAGTTACACGAGATAATATTTGAAATACAAGGAGAAAAATATAAGAAGTATTGAAAGAAGACAATACGACGTCACATAATTGATACAATAATGCCAAGAGCGTCAAGTATGTACATGTAAGTATAATAAAGCCTGTAGGAATTACTTATGGAATTCGCGGTTATCACACTGATGCAAATTCGACGTTCGAGTTTGCATCCAATGTGAAGACCGCCTCAGTGAAGCATAGGAATTATTTGGTGTGGGCGTTCAAAAAAAATGCTGCTAACCTACTGGCTGATGTACAAAACCTTTTCAATGTATTATTTTTCTGTAAAGAAACTCAGCAAGCAGTATTAAAATGGTGAACAGCGGCAGGTTTTACGAAAAGGCTATACTAATACAATACAAAGCGGAAACATCGCCCAATTTAAGTGAAATACTTGTCATCAAAAGACGTTGCTCGAGGCGAAATACTTTGTCAGCAAAACGTTCCAATTTCAAATTGTAGGCATCTTAAAACCTTAGTCTAGAAACGTTTGTCTTCCTAAATGTAGAAATCTCTCATTAAATAAGCTTCACCACGAGTCAAGTCGAGATCAAAGCAGCGTCGCAATCTCGCAATTAATGACACGGACACGAATTTCCAACCAAACCCCAACTGAATCAATGGCGAATACTTCTACCCGCGGTCCACTGATAAATCCCAGACCAATTGAAATTAAATTCCACAGACTATTTACTTGCGAACATCCACAAAGAATTTAATTGAAAATCCGTAACATCATCCGCATAGCACTCTCTTTCGTTTGTTCGTTCGGTTTTCAAAGTTCTTTTTCGTTATGTTGGACAGCTTGGATTATATGTCACAGTCTAGACGTGGGATTTGTATTTTTCTTATGGACATAGATAGCAGACTTTCCGTGCCATATTTATGAGTTTTTCTCTAATTTATTTGTCTGCGATGCAATCGGGTTGTGTGGCGGTATTGGATTGCATTTCGGAATTGATGTTGATTTCGGATATTATGTTATTAACATTTACATACAATTCTGAAACTATTTTGAAGTGAAAACTTATTTAGCGGCGCTGTCATTTGTCATTGAGTTTTCACTTCTGCCGGCACTCCCGGAGTGCAGCCCGTTGTTTTTTTAAAAAAACATCAAAGTAGCGGAGACACCTGTTAAAGGTATATTTATAGTTGTAGTCGGCATATTCTCTAATAGCATAACAGAAACTGATATGTCTCGACATGTAAAACAATTAAGGGCTGTATTTGACGGCGCGCGAATTCGCATGCGCTTTTAGTTACATTGCGGACTGTTAGTTACGTCCTATTCAACCAACCGATCAAAAGCCGCAATGTAATGAAACTCGCATGCAAGTTCTCGCATCGTCTAAATGAGCCCTTTTAGTCTGCGCGACATATACCTACTTTTGAACACGAACTGTATAGTTATAAATATCTCTATTTCTAAAAGTGTTCCAGGGTGGCAGATATTTTTGGTGCATCGTTTCATCCACTACATTGATGTTGACTTTACTAGTATATAATAAGGTTCAATAGGTACCTCATTGGGCCCATCCCTCATCTCTGTCTTCTAAGGTCCAACGTATTAATTGTTTTATAAATTTTATATTAAAGGAAAAAATGGAAAAATTTACGCTTCCGGCAGGACTTGAACCCGCATCCTCCACAATCCATGTGTTGCTCTTAACCAATTGAGCTACGGAAGCCTACCAGGACATCGCAAATCTTTCCATTCCTTTCTTTATGTAAATACGCCTTTGGGGTGGCGTATAGCGACATCTACCGAAAGACAATTACATCTTTTAACGGCACCGGAGTCTCAAGTTGCATTGAGAATTCACCAGTAACAATGTGCTAACCCATACTAAAACAATTTTTTTTAACAAGCAGATACGTCTGCTTAAAGAAAGGAATGGAAAGATTTGCGATGTCCTGGTAGGCTTCCGTAGCTCAATTGGTTAAGAGCAACACACGGATTGTGGAGGATGCGGGTTCAAGTCCTGCCGGAAGCGTAAATTTTTCCATTTTTTCCTTTAATATAAAATTTGGAATATCGCTCGCAGACATTATCTGCTTGTTAAAAAAATTGATTTAATTGTTTTATGTATAAGACGATCCTAATTCAGACCAGAATAAACATAAAAAGAGGATCGAATCAAAGGCCCGGAAACTCCGGAAATGACTCACAGGAACACTGTAATTTAATTATTTTGATATGATCTGCTAAATGCTAATTAAAAATACAAGTAAAGCCGAATCCATTTAATTTAAGGATGAAACATTGACTTTGAAATCACTGACTTAGCTTTACATTTACGTATTTTTCCGCCGCGTTCACACTTTTCCGAGTTCAGATACAATTTCCAACTGCTACACATAGAGTTACCATTGACAATAGAAGAAACAAACCGCCTTTCTCTGTTCTTCAAGTTTCATCCCTGCCTATGCAAGTCCCCATTCTTTTGTTTGGTGATTTCCGCAAAATTAAGTCCGAATTTTAAGTTTCCGTCTTAAGCTTGAGATTATAAGGATGAGGACAAGTGGCTTATGGTTTAAGAGCCCATCAACGTGCACACTAGCGCCACTGCTAAATGATCGTGATTATTTTAATGAAAGATATTTAAAAAAGGGGGCCACTACGTACTGTATTTTGTATTTGGGTACCTTTTGAATACATCAGACCAGTTTTTATGTTGCTGGATTCGCCGATCTATGAACTCAAAACAAAAACGGCCGTTCTAACTTTGGACGCATAGATTGACGAATCCAGCAACGTAAAAACTAGTTTGATGTATCCAAACGTACTTAAATACAAAATACAGTACGTAGCGGCCCCCTTTTTTTAAATATCTTTCGTTAATTTTAAATAATCACGATTATTTAGCAGTGGCGCTAGTGTGCACGTTGATGGGCTCTTAAGTGATAAAAATAACTTGAAAATTTAATTGTAAGTAGATAATTCATCTTTAATGGTGTTTCATTCAGACATGTGTCAACGATGCTAGTCGATCCAATGGTTGACTGTTGGATAATACCTAATTAAGCCCTGTTTTGGCTTTCCAGTTTCAAACCCATGTTTTATGCAAAAACTTCCAATCGTTCAGAATGTCGGCTTTTTAGGGTTCCGTACCTCAAAAGGAAAAAACGGAACCCTTATAGGATCACTCGTGCGTCTGTCTGTCTGTCTGTCTGTCTGTCTGTCCGTCTGTCACAGCCGATTTTCTCCGGAACTACTGGACCAATCAAGTTGAAATTTGGTACACATATGTAAGTTTGTGACCCGAATACGGACATGTAACGTAAACAAATGAATTTTAAACATGGGGGCCACTTTTGGGGGGTAAATGAAAAAATGAAAAAAAAAAAATTTTCAAACTATATCATGTTACATATCAAATGAAAGAGCTTATTGTAAGGATTTCAAATAATTTTTTTTTTATAATTTTCGAATCAACAGTTTAGAAGTTATTCAAGAAAATAGGCAAAAAATGACCATTCCCCCCCTCTTATCTCCGAAACTACTAGGTCTAAAATTTTGAAAAAAATACATAAAATAGGTCTATACCTATAGATGACAGGAAAACCTATTAGAAATGTACAGTCAAGCGTGAGTCGGACTTAATTACAGTTTTTAATCCGACCCCTACGGATTTTTTAAAGAGATTTCACTCACGTTTCACATAAAAAATACATTGTTAACAGTGCCGGATTACTTAGAGTAGTAGTTTTCTTAGAGTAATTGGTGATAATTTTCTGATAAGATAATCATTTTAAATATTTAACGGTCTTACCTACTTACGAGTAATTGTAAGGTCAAATTAAAAATAATGTTTAAAAAAAATGTTAAATTGAGAGCTAGCTTAAAGTTTTTTGTACTCGTCGACTTTAATGGTTGAATTAATAAAGACTTTGTAACCAATAAGCAAAACAAGCACGTGCTTACGGCACCACGTTCAGGGAGGGCACCAAAATGCCAGGTTGAAAAAGGTGAACAAATTTTAAAATTAGGGACAGACACATCGTTTTTACCACACGATTTTTTTAGCTGTCCAAAAGCTAATTTGCAAAAATAATGGCGCGTAATTCTTTGGGAAACAATCGGTAGCAGCAGAAGAGTCGTGATTACATGCATAGATTCGATTTCAACCCACTCTTTTGCGGTTCGGCGTTAGGTCTTATGCGAGGCCTTCTGCCTTACGGCAAAGTTGATCTTCTGCCTTAATTACACTTGGGCGTGGATCCAAATCCAAGCTTTCCTCTTTCGCAGCTGGGCCTACTGCCTTTCTCACACTTCGCCAATTCAATTCCAAGCTCTCTGCTTTCTTGCATATTTTATGCATGAAAACAACCTCGCTGAGACCCTTAAATATCGAGCCCTATGCGAAGCTAGGCTGATAGAAAACTGTCCCATCCCTTCTCTGTATGAAATCCTGGATTCGCGCCTGGTTGGGACTAAAACTAAAATTGCGTTTTTATATCGAAAAATTTTCGCGCTCGCTTCGCTCGCGTTTTCAATTACTTTATAAGGTATGATAAAGGTGACATTCGGGTGGCGACTGCAGCAACATTACTCTGTTGCAACGTTACTGCTGCAGTACAGTCAACTTCCGTGATAAAATGATGTGACTGATTTCAATACTAAAAGTAAAAATGTACAACTGTCTATCATATTGCGTTTTTATATCGAAAAATTTCCGCGCTCGCTTCGCTCGCGTTTCTATTACTTTCTACGCTATGATAAAGGTGACATTCGGGTGGCGACTGCAACAGCATTAGGTACTCTGTTGCAACATTACTGCTGCGGCACTGTCAATTTTCGTGATAAAATGATGTGACTGATTTCCATTCTCAGCTGTAATGCGGCAATGAACTTCTCTCAATTTACCAAAAAATCAATGTAATCTTGATGACCCTAGGGAGAGGGGGCACCTAGAAATGCTTAGGGCATCAAAATATCTTAATCCGGCACTGATTGTTAAAAATTGTGTAATATACGGAACCCTTGGAACGCGAGTCCGACTCGCACTTGGCCGGTTTTTTGTTAAAACGTACTTGTTTTTTAACTAAAGGGTTAAAGTTTAACTAGTAAACGATTGTTTACCCTTCCAAGGCACAAGTACGAAGAAACGGTGAATTACTCCTCATTAGTCTGACAGACGGGTACTGCAAAAGGCACTTACCACTCGTAGTACGCTACTGACGCGCTCCATGATTTATAGACACTGTAAGGGAAGACTTGAACCATTGTATAAAAAAAACCGGACAAGTGCGAGTCGGACTCACCCACCAAGGGTTCCGTAGTACTTTTTAGTATTTGTTGTTATAGCGGCAACAGAAATCATCATCTGTGAAAATTTCAACTGTCTAGCTATCACGGTTCGTGAGATACAGCCTGGTGACAGACGGACGGACGGACAGCGGAGTCTTAGTAATAGGGTCCTGTTTTACCCTTTGGGTACGGAACCCTAAAAAGAGTGCCAAAATCAAAATATTTTTTTTTACCGAATACGTTGGTTGGAGATATTGGAGTGCTAATAAAAATAATAGTTGGTACTTATGGCGTTATTCATAATAGCTTGTCAAGTATAACAGCCCTTGATAATCAGTTTTACAGTTGTCCTTGTCCATCATTTTGACATTTGTGTCTGTTAGAAAGGGACATTTAACAGAGGCTTGTTAAGTTTTATGAATGAGGGGGTTACACTTTGACACTATTTTTAATAAAATGGTATACGTACCTATATACCTATGTACCTCTTGGACAGCCCCGGGCCCCGAATAAAATATATTTTCCCATGTTTTGTTCAAAATTTCAGCAATAGTTAAACATTAGAGGATAAAGTTGTTTTTATTTTAAAGGTTATTAAATAGAGATTGATTAAGGACATTTTTTTCATTTCTTCCTTGTTAAACTTTTATGTTATGTCCAGTCAAAGGTTAACGTGTTAACTATGGCCAGACTTCCCCTATTAAAGTTTCTAGGCTTTCAAACTGTAATTATCAATTATACTCGAATCCTACAATATGACGTATGCGAGTTACAACTGCATCAAATCAAAGCCTATCGCAGCACCGCAAAGGAAACTGCAACGGGTGCATTGCAGACTGTGCATTGTGTTTCCGACAATCATTTGGAACAGTTCCAAAGCATCGACAAGAATTGACGTCATTTCCTTAAAACTGACAAGCATACCTGATAATTCTAACTATAGCAGGGGCAGCCACGGCCTCCTGTTTTTCATTTTCATTTATTTTATTAGTGTTTCTATAGGTTTCTAAAGGTTCATTCGGTCCAAATTTTAGGTTTACCTTTAAAAAAAAAAAATTTAAACTGTTTTTTTTTTTTTTTTTTTTATTAGCCTATAGGAGTGTCCCACTGCTGGGCAAAGGCCTCCCCTCTTTCCCGCCATTTGGTCCTATCCGATGCACACTCCCACCACTCTTTACAAAATGTGTCAAGGTCGTCCCGCCATCTCCGTTTTGGTCTTCCTCTGCCCCGAGATCCGTCCTGTGGGACCCAGTCTGTAGCTAATTTGGTCCAGCGCTCCGGGTGCATTCGGCAGATGTGCCCTGCCCAGTCCCACTTTAGCTTGGCGGCCTTCCTGCCCACATCCACAATGCCGGTTTTGGAACGCAGTTCGGTGTTTCTAACACGGTCGGTTCTACGAACACCCAGAATGCTGCGTTCCATTGCTCTTTGGCAAACCTTGAGTCTAGACTTTTCAGCTTCAGTTTGAGACCATGTTTGGGCGCCGTAGGTGAGGATAGGCAGGATACACATGTCGACAAGTTTGCGCTTTAAAGAGAGTGGAAGGTTGCCCTTCATTAGCGTCTTCAAGGACCAGAAGCTCTTCCAGGCGTTTGCGATACGACGATCGATTTCTTTGAACTGCCTGTTATCGAAGGATACTAACTGGCCCAAGTAAATGTACTCGTCGACATACTGCATATCCTGTCCATCTACCACTACACTACGTTTCACGCGGTTAGTCATCAACTGTGTCTTGGCTCTATTCATGGTGAGTCCGACCTCAAGGCTTGCCACGCAAAGTTGTTGGAGCATTTGTTGGAGTTCTGATGCAGTGTGGGAAAATAGGACAATGTCGTTTTTAATTTAAACTGTTTATTATAAATAAATTTTACAATATTTTTTATATGAAGGGTACACGGAAAGAACATGTCTAGTCACTCTGACAACATTTTGAGTTATCGCGGTTTGAAAGGAACTATGTACATAATTAACCATATTCATTTCGGGTATAGGTGTTTTTAAAGTAAGAAAAAACGGAGTTATATTTATGATTACACAGGTAACCGAAGTTGTTACTAATAGTTCATTGAGAGCTCTACATTTTGAGATTAAAATCTCATTTTTCAAAATTCAAAATGGACTAGATATGTTCTTTCCGTGTACACTTCATATACCTACTTAACCTAATCTACACTATAATAGATTATTAGCTAAGTGAGAGGTTTTCTTTTAGTTACATTATTAACGTTATTATTACTATATTTTAATCTAACTTATATAATATAATGTGTATCTATTTTATATTTGCTTTTGACTTAACTACTTAATCAGTTCAAGCAGTACTTTTTTAAGCAGTTTTTTTTAACGTTGACCCCAAACAAAAAAAGGGGTCTTATAGGGTAACCGTGTGATACAGGTAGTGTTTCTTGAAACATCTGCTTTTTTTTTCTGTTTAAAAAAAAACTGTTTTTTTAGCATAAATACGTTACCAATAGACCAATTTTATCGTTACATTATCTAAATTTTAACCCCCGACATAAAAAGGGGGGTATGATGAGAGACACCTGTTTATCAGTTACAACGATGACCGTAATGTTAACATTCATAAGTTGAATAAATATAGAGTGATACATTGATCACTTGATCTGTATTAAAATATACCAAAAGTTAAGAACCATGTTTTTTATTGGTAGGTACCTACATATACATATAACTAGGTATATTAGGCTAGTACTAAAGCTTCTGATTTGACCTGTCAAACAGTCTATTTTACTCAGCAACTTCACAAATGCTTCGCAGCATTATTTGAATTTGGAACAGACTCAAAGCGCGCACAAGGGTGCTCCGACACGTCTCTATAGCGAGATATTCGGGCACACAGTGGCCACGGCCACAATGCAACATGGTTTACGTGGAAGACTGGATGTGCGCTTAGCTTCTGGTGTTGATATGACGTTTTGGGATGGATGCAGATGTGATGGAGTTGATTCGAGTAGTTTGTTTCGTGTAGAGTATCTGCGAAATTTCGCTGTAAATAGATTTTGTTACAATTTTGATATTTAATAAGAAAGAAAGTAATAATGTTATCCTAATTCTCATTTAAAATTTACTAAACCACTGTTAGGCTCTTGCAATCATGTCAGAATGTTGAGATGGTTGACATTGACTCGCTTTTGGTGTTTTAGAAATCCATCGTGGAATTTAATGTATTTTAAAGTACCGTAGATACTTAAAAACTATTTTTATAGAAGGTGTGTATGTTGTTAACCCGAAGCACCATTTTCGTAGAAACGATGTTGAAGCTGACAGTTAATTACCTACTTTACCCACTTTACTTTTTGTAGTCGACAGTCACATTCTCATAGACACACATAGAAATAAAAGTTATTAAAATGTTAAACTTAGGGGATGATTTAATTGCTCCGCTGCCCATTCCCATGAAGCCTAAGACCATATGGCTTAGTTAACCAAGCGAAACAAGGAACAAGGGGCGACTGGTGCGGTGCCCAAGGTAACGAAGTTCACCAAAAAAATATTGGATATATTAATAACATGTGTATCTTGACGATTAAATCGAAACCTACCGCGAAAATCGAAATTTCGTTACCTATTGATCGAATACGCATGAGCGATAGAGAGAGTCAGATAACAAAATTTCTGGTCAGCAGTAGGTGTATGTTTCTATACCTAATGTCTGCCTAATCTGACAGCGTGTCAACGTCATCACTAAGGTACTATTTAGTAGAACGTAGTGATTATATGCTCTTTGCTATTTAGCTGAAATCTTCTCTAAAGTGTAGAAGTTAACTTCCTCATGCTGCCTTTAAAATTGAATGAGATTAGTCCTCTATGCTATTATTTTAATAACTTACTTCAATTTTGTACCATTCATATAGTATACTAAATAAAAATAGCAAAACGCAGGATTGTACTAGAATGTCGCAGTCACGCGTCACGCACGGCAAAAGGCTGTCATAATATTTCAAGTTCATGCAAATTATAATTGTGAGAATATTCGTTTTGTGTCCAATTTCCCACGCTGCTAAAGTAATTACGGTCTTATGAATATGTTTAGGCACGCTGGACACGAAAAGGTTTTTAGTCATGTTATATGGCCATTGTATGGTTGTAATAAAAATTCAGGTAGTACTTACTGGCTAACGTGCAGTTTTTTTTTCTTTTGTTTTGATTTGGCATGAGTTGGCACTTCTTCGAGACAAGACGAAGGTAAGACAGAGAGCATTATATCAATCAAATTGGAAGTACGAGTATAGTCTCATCAAATAATGCAGTTACTAAAAGGCAGTGAATTCGACTTTGTATTGACGATTTTATTTCATTGTAGAAGTGAACTTTTCCGTCTATAAATTTTAGAATTTCGCCTGAAGTAAGGCCAGACTGTTCTTGACATTTTAGTCAGTTATGCATCTATAGGACCTACTTATGGGTAAATGAAAATTTATAATAGCTTGATGAATGAAGGTGTATTAATTACTAAAATATTTATACCTATTAATATTTAATTAAAACTAATACGTAGATAATTATTATCAATTTCTATTAAAGATAGCAGTCGTTAATGCCATACCTAATAAATTCTTGGACAGGTTTAGGTCATTAAAATTGAGATGAAGATGACTTTAACCATTCCTTTCCGCGTATTTAAATATGAATCAAGTTTCAAGTCAAGATAGTTTGATTTTTCACTTCCGATTCAAATAAATTGAAATCGCATGCTGATTTTATGGACGGCGTGGGAACTCCCGGCTTATGTTAAGCCCAAGGGATTTTGGTATGTGTTCACAAAGTATTTCGAATGGGAATAGGAAAGGGAGCTGTTATAACTTGACCTCGCTTCGAGATTCTTAACGTATAGTCACCTGACATATGTTACACAACGAAGGCCGCAAAAATATCTGACACGATCTTATTTGTAGAGCCATAAGAGCGTGTCACATATTTTTGCGCCCATTTTTTCCACGGCTGGCGTCGACATAAATAGGTATTCGTTCCCCCCTCATCGTCATGCCCATAGTACAATCGCACATAGGCAATAGTTACTAGTCTACCCATAATAATAGGGTATTTGACTACTAGTCACATCAGTTTCTTTTTTCTACTGTCAAAACGATTTTCCTACTATGGAATTTATATCGAACACTAGCATATGATGATTTACAGTACCTACATATGGTCCTACTTTCCCGCACTAGTGCACTTTCCATGCGTATGTCAAAAGTATGTGACATGTGCTGTAAAGCGTTGTACCGGTTGTACGATACACGTGCGAATAGGTAATTCGCAACTCGTGTCGATTTAAAACACTCCCTTCGGTCGTGTTTTAATTTATCGCCACTCGTTTCGAATTTCCTCTTTTTCGCACTTGTATCGTAAATAACTATTAAATACAGTCAAATGCCCTGTTCGGCAAGAGATTATAAGATTTATAAGCACTCCAGCTCAGTTGAATCCTTGGCTAATAGTCTGCGTAAAATGATAAATTGTTATAAGTCGGGGAATTTTATGGATTTCCTTTGGGATGCGGTGCCATAAAAGTTACTTTGTAATGGAGAAGAGGCCGTTTGTGCGGTCCGTGTCTGTAGCCGAAAGGATAATAAAAGATTAGGAAAACCATCGAATTTATTCATTGATACTTGAAATAAGCTCGTATTTAGCTAAGTAGCACTAAACTATTGGTATTTGACTGTATTTAAAATAAATTATTTTACACCAGACAAGAAATAATAAAGCATCAGAAGATTAATAGAGAAACGTATATGGCAGTTATTTTTAGACACAATATCTAGGTATTTTAAAACCCGTATAAAACTAACCACTCACTTGCTTTTGGTAACTGTAGCTACCAGCTGTCACCCTTATTTTATTATAATAATAGAGGTCACTGAAAAATATCAAGCATGTGAGTGGCTAAAGAGAGTATAAGGTTTGATCGTGACGTCATTTATTAGCATGTGCATTAGCAAATACTAGCGTATTTCATATAAATTCCATAGTAGCAAATATTTTTGAAAAAAGAAAATGATTTGACTAGTAGTCAAATATCCTATATATATTTGGAGAGGGTAAATGAAATCACTAACTCTTGGTTTAAACCAATATCGATTTGAACATGCAAGATATTTTCGGTTAAATTAGGTTAGTTTTATAGGTTAACCGGTTAACGTGTCAGGGCACTTCATTAGAGTATAAGGTATCAGAAATATCAATTTAATATTGGTGTATAAAGTCTGTTATTAAAATAAGATTTTCAATAATGTGAATACCTACTGTCTGACATCGTGAATTACAGGCATCAGATAAGTGGACATAGTTATGGTCTAGCCATATAGGTACGACACTCAGATGATTCAAATTTATAATTCCCAGTAGGTATATTCTGTTTTAGTGAACTCGCGCTTGAAGACGCAACAACAAAAAAACCGGTCAAGTGAGAGTCGAACTCGCGCATGAAGGGTTCCGTACCTACCTACCATTATGCAAAAAAAAAACACGTTTGTTGTATGAGAGCCCCATTTAAATGTATGACGTGCTAAATGTAATGTATATTACATGGTCAATAAATTATCTTAAATATTTATTATATTCTGTTTTTAGTATTTGTTGTTGTAGCGGCAACAGAAATACATACATCATAGCTGTGAAAGTTTCAACTGCCTAAGTAGCTATCACGATTCATGAGTTACAGCCTGGTGACAGACACACAGACGGACGGACGAACAAACGGACAGCGGAGTCTTAGTAATCTTCTTCTTCTTCGTTACACTCTTGACAGAGTGGTCGTGGCAATATAGACTTTTGAGCGACTCGTTTAACGACAGGTCGCCATTCCTCTCGTAGAGCTGCTTTCCGAGGCACTGGCTTACTGTGGTAAGAGTAAGAGGTAAGAGGCCACGACCGACACACTGGCTTTGATTTGGTCGGTCCATCTCATTGGCGATCTTCCTCTAGCCCTGTCACCTCCCACTCTTCCTTGCACAACTAGACGTTCTATAGATGTTCTGTCTCGCCGAGACACGTGTCTTAGTAATAGGGTCCCGTTTTTACCCTTTGGGTACGGAACCCTAAAAAATAATAAAAACATTCCAACCTGTTTGTTTTGTTTAATTTTGCTAGGATGGTCCAGTGTCAAATAACCAGTATTATCATAACACAACCGTTTAGTTGTATGTCGGTGTCACCGGCTTGGAATTTATTGTTTACATTTAAGGTAACGTTTGCAACCGTTGATGATGCACCAAGAAAAATAATGAGTATTGTCATAGGATACTGCCAGTAACTAGAACTGTAATTAAACCACCACCATTGAGTTGTGGAGGTAAGTATAATTTAATATATGGTAAGAATATTGTTGAGAAGGATATATAAGATATAGGATATACCGTACACGGCGGGAAGAAATTGATAACTCGAGATATTCTATTGAAGAAATTTGAACCTAAAATAAAATTACATAAGGTTCCAATTTCTTAATTATTTTCCCGCCAGTTATCATCTTCTTCCCGCCGTGTATTATGGAAGCTTGTAATTTGCATCTAGTAGATAAGTCTATAAAATAAAACAAAATAAATGGATATTCAGGATACCGGTGCCTACAGGAAATTGACATAATGACAGTGCACTGTCAATACATTTATGAGAATATTCTGTATGTACATAAAAATATTGTAAATTTTAGGAAAAATTGTGAAATTCATAATATTAATACTAGAAATAAACATAAGCTCGCAGTGCCCTTCACTCGGCTCCATAAAATTAAAAAATCATTCATGGGTAATTGTGTAAGATTTTATAATAAACTTCCAAACCATATTACTGAATTATCTATTAATAAATTTAAGAATTATGTAAAGCGTAAACTTATTTCTAAAGCTAATACCACACAAGACTACATGAATGATATTACAACGTGGGATTAATTGTTATTCGAAATGATTATTTATTTATTAGGTATATTTGATTAATGATGAGGAAATGGATATTCCGATGTAATACTATCTACTTCTTTTGTTACTTATGCTTTTTTTTTGACATTTAGATTTTATTCTAGAAATTCTAGACTAGTATTTTTTTATACAATCTTTTTAATGTTTGACGATCCTTTTGTGAAATTTTTAGTGTTAAATTTGATATGTATAATAATCCAATTTTATTATGGAATAATATTAACATCAATAAATTGCTCTGATAATTAGATTAAGATTAATTACGATTCATAAGAGCTTGTTGCTAGGCCTACATGAATAAAGTATATTTTGATTGATTGATACATGTACTTACAGGTATGCAAAATATTGGTTGTATTGTATTATTTATTCTTTTTTTCAACTCTTTAGTCGAGGTTAAAATTCTACTTGTTACCTGCATGTATAGTTAATATCTGGCATACAGTTAACATTTTGTTATAAACTGTTATCTTATCCCTAAAGTCTGTGTTACCCGTTGAAATTACAATCTTGTCCACAGTTTATTAATTGAGTAGATGCAACTACGATGTATACAAGAACATGTTAACGCTTTTCCCCGTTCTACCCTACTTCTTCATCTTCACTCAATCGAATTTCGCTTTTAATGTGTAAAAACCAAAAGATGTCAACCGAAAGTAGCTGTTTCCAGTTGCTTATCGCCAGACTGAAGGTCAAAACAAAGAATGAATTTTGATAGTCGCACGCTTCCTTATTAATTCTCGAAACGCCATCGTCCGTTACGCGACCCCAAAATTGTCGCCGGGAGAAAGCAAATATCGGCGCGTACATATATGGCTCAAGGGTTGTTCACAACGCTATGCTACTATCTAAATGCTACTGTCACCAACGACTAGTGTAGGTAAGTCTGAACCACGACTGCGGCCCAAAAACTTCCCTGTGAACATCATACTTTAAACATAAAGGCTTTTAATTGAAAGCGTAAGCGTTTTGCTGGGCTCTTTAGTCACGTTCAAATCTTCTACTTCTTAAAAGCTGATGATAATGAAAGCTGAATGAGTTCGCGGAAAAATATTTAACTTAAGGCAAAATCTAACACAAAGAAGGACTTTATAATTAAATAAAAAAATATTAAAATTAATACATCAATTGAGGATCATTTTATCAGTTTCAATTTTCGATTCAGTAAGAAGAGTCTTTAGAAATAATTAGCGCAGATGCCATAAACCAAGCTGCCGCATTTCTTTGAGTTGTCGCTATGTCGTCGAGACACTCAAACTTAGCGACATAGATTTTTAATTTACGAAACGAAAGGTCTACTCTTACTAGATATTAAGTTTATAGTAGAATAAGTTTGGCGAATAAATAGAAAGTTTTCACCGGCTATCCGGGACGAAGGACCATTAAGGGCCATTCAAGAGATTGGAGTTATAACCTAGTTAAGGTAAGTTGTAGGTTAATGGCAGGGTAATACCTACTTAAGACACCGGGTTACGGTAAAACACGATTTAATGAGTTAAGTATGAAAATAATTTACTGGATATTAGCGGGCTAGAGCTAACTTAACTAACTGCACAGGTTTTTTCAGAGACAGTGAGGAAGTGTGACCATAAACGTCAAATTAATGTGAAAATATGACGCTTATAATGGACCTGCTACAATTTGTCACGTCCAAATCGGTGCAGAGTTAGCTTAGACGGACTCTACGTAACTTTAAGGACGTTACCTATTTACATTTTATTCTAATTCCGTTACATGAAATTTGGGGTTTAAATTAGTTTGGAAGTATTGAGTGCGGGAATTTTGAGTAATTTCCTTTTAATCAAATCCAAAATCACCAAAAATGAGCTAGTGTTTCATAAAAAGTCATACTGGTAAGGGTTAACTCAATAGATTACGTCACCCGCGTTGTCCGTCGAAGTCCGAGTTTCGAGCCAAAACTCCTACAAATTAGTACCAAGCGACTCGCAGTCTGCCTAATGAGACGCGGTTAGCCATGTAGGGAGTGTAAAGAATTCGCGACCGTTTCTAGACTTGCAAATCACGTACGTCGCCGGCGTTGTGGATTTAAATTAGGTTGTGATTGGGACATTTTGATGCTATAGGAAGGATTTAGAAATGTGAAATATTTGATATCAATGTCGATATGCGGTGCTCGCAGACTTGTGCGAGGAGGCGAGGATGACAATAGAGCTCAGCATCAATAGTAGCCGATGAAACAACGTTCCAAAAGTATCTGCCACCCCGGAATACTTTTCCAAATACATAATTGACCGAAGCGAAGCGAAGGTCTACGTTTTGACTCGGGCATTTTGCTTTCGTATGTCCGGATGTTCTCCTCTACAGGTCGCAATTCTTAACCGATTCTCGTGAAATTTTGTGACCGAATTTTATGACTAAATAAAATTTTTTTGTCAATCCGGTTTTTGGAAATTTTTAAAAATGGCGGAGTCGTGATACCTGGCGCCTAAACAAATAGTCGTATCAATATCATAAGACTTTTTTCTTTTTGAAACATGTTTACAGAGTTAATAGCAAAAAATGCAGAAAAAAATTATCGCTGGTTTAGGCGGTATTTAGATATTTAATTTTAACTAATTTTAATTTGAGAAGGAGTAGCTAAATTTCGTCAACCCATCTAAGAACTATTTGGCTCAGTTTGTAAACGTTCGCTTTTTCTGTTTGCACAGAGGGTCTGGGTTCGATCCCCAGTAATTGTATGCTGGGATATTATAACTTTTTGTATTTTTTTACACATAAATTTCGTATTGTTTTTCTTTAATTCACTATACACCGTGTTTTTATTGAATTCCGTTAACTTCGGGGTATAGTTAAGTACGTTTATAAGAACTAAATGGCATAGTTAATTTTCAAAAAAAAATTTTTTTTTTGTTTTCTTTTTTGTTTTTTTTTTTGTTTAAAAAGTAATTAAATGTGACGTTCCACGGGAAAAGGTACCTTATGAGGGTTTCTAGTTTCGGAGATATTAAAAGTTTTGTAAAAAGGTGAAAAAATGCTCAATTTTTTTTATTGTGTGATCTGAAACCTTAATGCGTAACGTTTGTTTACCTGTTTTTATTTTTGTTATAAGTTAGTTATAAGCCTAGTAATGTCGTCTCAGAGTTTAGTAGAAAAGGTACCTTATGGAAAAAAGATTGAAAATTCTCAAAAAAACTAGTCAATACGGGAAAAGGAGTTTGGTAGAGAACTGTATTAGCATTCTGCAAAACTAATTTGATAATTTCAGTTCTGGTTGGGGCGCCTCGCAAATATTATAACCGTACATAGACCGACATCACAAATCCAAGTAGACTGCTATTATACCAAAGTTACTCTCGTCAAGTCTTTCTTAACTAGAATAATCTTCATTTGGTTTGGTCGCATGCAGTAAATCAGCCATTGGTTTGCTGAAAAATGCCAATACCCGACGCATTACCTTATGGAATATCTGAGGTCATTGAACCTCAATGCCGCTTATCTTCAATTGCAACCGAAATATATTATTGATAAGAAATAGACGATTTATACCATCTTAACCCCAAAATATTATTAGTTTATCCTAACTGTTCCATCATCATCATGCCTCATCATGTAACTTGACCACAAGGTACCTTTTCATTACATACAAATTATTGGTCTTTTTTAAGATTATTATGACGAAGAACTAATTAAATTGGGGGCAGTTTAATGTAAATTAATATTTTCTATTCATAAAAGATAAACTATAATATGATTGATATTTTGTAGTGATGTATTATTAGATTTATTTCCATAAGGTACCTTTTCGTAAATGTATGGAGCAAATACTGTTATTGTTATGTAAGTTTAAAGTGGCATAAGGGGTTAAATATAGTATTTAGTTGGGGTTTTAGGATTTATTTCATTTGAATGACAGAATTTCTTTCATATGTGCTCAGAAAAATTGATTGTGTGTCACATTAAAAGTAAAAATATTCAATTTTGTGATTTTATATGAAAAAGTCAGAAAATACATTTTCACCTCTAATTCGGTATTGTTTTTTGCTTAAACTGTCTGTCAGTGTCGTTTTCTAATAGATAAAATTTAAATCTTGAGAGCTCATTGCAATCAATCGTGAAAATGAAATAAAACTTTATTTTCAAGAGATTGGTTAGTATACACATAAATCAGTCGATATCAAAAGTTTCTATTTGCATTACAGAACAAGTCGCAATATTTTTTTAATCTCAGATATATAAGGCATTATTATTTGTAGTCAACTATGTAACTTACTTCAGGAACATAGTTTTTTAGGCGGCTAAACTTAAAACTTCTCTATCGTAAAGTTGCTCATTTCACAACATTATTTTCAAAAAATCATATCTCTGTAACTACGCAACCTAGAAGGTTGATCTTTTGTGTTATCGATAGGTTATTTATTGTAGATTACTGGGGTATGCATAACTCCATACCCGCCATAAGGTACCTTTGACCGTGGGACGTCACAAATGTAGCATATAGCGTTGTTGTAACACGGGCATTACATTTAACTCAACCAAACAATTGAAATCTGTGACATATCAATGTCATTTCGTACATCAATCGACCGAGATTGTACTTAAGTTTAGTAGCAAATGTATGAACTCATTCTAAACACTAATCAATATGTAAGCCGGCCCTAAGGCAAGTGTACACGCTTGTAGAGGCCTTATAGTAAAAAAATAAATTATGGATTATCTCCGAAATGGACTTAATTAGAACATCGGTGTCTTTGAGAAAGTTACTTGATTTAAGCTCAGGAATGCACCCTTGAAATTAACGGAAATCAAAAAAAACACGGTGTATTTAAAGCTCTTAGCACCATGTTATTTCAAGCTTTGCTCGCGAGGTCTACAGCTCACAGAGCCACTAGTATACTATAGGTAACAAAATTTTATATATCTTTACTTACAGTTCGCATTCCAAAGTATGTGTTACATTCTAAATAATTGTTATACATACAGGGACTTATATCTTTATAGCGTAGTCTGATCCGTTACTTTTGACGCTGACTGTACGTTTTGAAGAGAAGTGGTATTTTTCACTTACCTGGCGGCGGCGGAAAAATTGATACTTATTTAAAGCACTGACCGTAAGTATTTACGGCTCTATTACTACTCCATTACTTTCTGCGAAGTAAATCGGTCCGTCCATTCTGGTTGGTGCAACCAGCTCATGCGCAATCATTTGGACGTGTGATGTTTTAAGGGCATAAGTTACTCGGTTATTATAATCTAATCAATTTGCTGCAATGTTTATTTAATAAATAAACAATTAGACCAAACATTCCGAAATCCGGCCATTTTGAAACCGGTTTATTCCATAAAAGTCTAATTGGATTCTTCGGCCAAATTTACAACAACATTAATGAGGAATAAGATGAGCCAATCATTACGATTTTAACTGTACTTAAAAGTATTTAACGTTTGTGTTGTGACATGAATTTGGTGATCACAGCTTATCACTGTAATATTTCAATATAAAAAAAAATTTGGTTAAGTTAAGACTCTTTTGTTTTTAATAGTTGGGACGCGGACGGAATCCTGAGCATTCCGTCTTAAATTAAGCTTTATAATTATAGGTACCAAAATAATGCAGTTATATTATTACTGTAAGAGGTATGACAGATATTGTATCAACCAATAAAATGTATCATTATATACCTAAACATCCAAACAAGCCAAAAAGAGCCTCTATTTGCAAACTTATCGCTCTATTTAAAAGAGTAAAACTTATCGTTCAAAATAATTCAAACGTTTTGGATGGTATGTATCTATCTCCTTTTCAAATTATATCTATTGTTATAAAAAAGCGAGATATTTTGTTAAAATTAAACAGAAACCAATTCGATTAGAAACAAATTCTTACAACCTATTTGCATCTCACAATGGAGACAATAGATAACATTTAACAATTCTTTTTTATTTTTAAATGTCGCTTGTTAAAGATAATAAGCATTGTTTACTTACGTTTGAGCTTTATTTTGATACTGTTCTTTGGGCTCCAAGAAAACAATCCGGGAATGTCAACAATACCCCTCACACTCATTTAACCCAGTTTACACACATTGCACACACACTACCAAACTTCATACACATTTCGCACAACACGTTCGAATACACCATGCAGTTAAATTAAAATTAACATGCGTAAAATTGTCTATATTGTGCGCAAACGCAGGGTTGAATAAAACACAACGCGCATGCTTGCGGCAACTGTCATTTAGTGCTTGGAGCCGCCGCATGGCGCGGCGGGCGCTAGAAAGAAACGACCTATAAAACTTTTAACAGGTGCGAAAGAGAGATGAGACGGTGTAACAGCCTTTGTAAGCTCGCATAAGTCGTATAAGTGTAACCTACACACTGACATAGATTCGTGTTGTGTTATGCATTTAGCGGAGTGATGAATTCGGTAGAGAACGGGTTCTGATATAATCTGCATAGGTGCATGGCCTTATAAGGTCGGTTTTGTAGTGCAAATCGTTTTATAGCGTAATTATATGTAAGTGATTTGGAATGTCACTCATAAAATATACTGCTCTGAGGGCCCGATTCGGATTTTGAAATAGACATCTATTAGACATCTTTTAGACATCACCAAGATACGATAACGATATGTTTAAGATCTAACCTGTCAAATTTGACATTTGCGCGATTCTGGAGATACTGTTGAAAGATTTCCACAGGATATGACTTAGAGATCCAATTCACATCTAATAGATATCTTACTCTATCTAACGTAAAAGTGACATTGGTTGCCCGAATTGCGCTGCAAAAGAGAACTAGTTGATATCTAAACTATAACGTATCTAGAATGGATCTAGTACGTGTCGTCTCTTGTGAATATCTTGAAGTTCGAATACGGCAGTGAGTTACCTTAGCATATTTGAGAAACAGAAGACAAAATGTAAATCCTTTATTTCGTTAAAATCTTGTAATTTTCTTTTAATAATACTTAAGTAGGTACTTAATTCAGAGTATTTCAGAGTCTTACTTAATTGCGTTAGCTAGCTAGTTAAGGCAAACTCAGATTTTATTACTAAGACAAAATTGGCTGATTGAAACATTAATACAATGTTGGTAGACTTGGTAGAGACAATATAGTCATTCAAAAACAGGTTTCAGTTAAGTAATCGATTGAATTCCCCAGGGATCTTAATGATAGGTACAGTCACCTGCAATAATATGTTACTCTTCGAAGGCCGCAAAAATATGTGACACGCTCTTATGGCTCTACAAATAAGATCGTGTCAGATATTTTTGCTGCCTTCGCTTCGTTGTGTAATATAGTATTGCCGGTGACTGTACAATGAGAGGTTATTGAAAAGAGATTGTGAAGTTTAAGTTTTGATGCCGACACGAGAGCCACCGCGAAATATGAAAAATAATTGTTCATTTCCTCTCTATCACTTGCATATTCGAGCGATAGGGATGCAGATAAAGAAATTTCGATTTTCGTGATAGACGCTCGGTGGGCCGATTTTTGAATTTCCACCGCTCGATTTCGTGTATTTCGTTCAATAATATCTCCAGTACCCGGCATTTAAATTCTACTAAAATAGAATTGAAAACGAGTGGTCAATACCACTCGTTTCACAATTTCTATCGCCCGTATTTAAAAAAATAGCATTTCGCTGTTTTCCACCGATTTTCGAGTAACGAAATCGAACGCTCAAAATTCAAAAATCGGCCCCCAGATCTCTTTGTTTAGATACCTATAGGTAGGTACTTATTTAGGTCGTTTTTGTGCCAACTACTGCCAGTGGCCATGAATATTTCGACTCAAAATGTGTACTAAGCTTTAATGGTTCTATAATGTGAAAATTTGAATATAGATTCGAATGCTTAATTTAGTATAATCCTAGTAATCTAGACATTAAAATTAAAATATGATAATTATATGCATTAGATATCTGACGTAATTTGAATATGAATAATAACTTCATTCAACTCAGGTCTATCATGATAGTAATCGTCCTAGATTAGCTTAATGAATTATATCTAGACATTCGTTATTTAAACTAGAATAGGCGGAGAGATACCTAATCTAGGACTAGGACACCGCTTTAGACCTGCAGAACTGCATAGGTAAAACTAGTCTAAATAGTGGGCGCTGCGTCGATTGGTGGGTACTTACTTAATGTACCTAGGTAGCTACGGATATTACTAAATAACTGTACAGTCAGCATTAAAATTAGCGGATCGGACTACACGCCAATAATATCTAACATTCTCTGATAATTTGATAAAAAGATATACTTAGTTATACATATATGTAGAACAATTAAACTGTGACTGATAATTTTGACCGTGAACTAATAGTAGGTTGTATATCTCCCTATTTGGAACAGTATTAAACACCGTTGAGTTTGTATGAAAATAAAACCGATATTTGATCTATCTAGCTTATACCAGGGGCCCGTTCCTCAAAAGCTTGTAACTTGTAATACAAGCGGATGTCACTTTTTGACAGCTTATGTTAGAAAATGAATTCCATTTGTATTACAAGTTACAAGGTTTTGAGAAACGGGCCCCAGAGGACCTACCTAAGATGACCCTACCTAAGATAAATACCTATCGTACCTACATCTAACGAAAATTAAAACTAAAAACTAAAAACTAATTTGCAAGAACGAAGTGATCCCATAGGTGTTCCCTAAAAAAATATATTTGTCTGACAGATTACTACGAAAAGTCACGTGACAACATCCATACATGATTTAAGTTTCGATTGGAATTTCTATCAACCATTGACATCTTGGATGCCCATGGTAGCCTATTGACTTAAGAAATTACTATTTGAATAGGTATCCTTAGGATAATAATGGAATTTGAGCCTGAATGGATAAAACCAGTACGAAAACACATTTAGGTAAAAGGCCTCTATTTTTTTTTTCAAAATCCGTTAAAATTACGAAAACACATAGGTAAAGGTGCTATATTTCTTTTTTCAAAATCCTTTTTAAAATCCAATTTGAATAGTTATCCAGGCGAAAGGAAACCCTCGGAAAGCATGTTAAACTAGCGTATAAGGTTATAGATATAAATGGCTGGCCGGCTAACAGTACAACTGGTAACTGGTTATGTTAAGGAACTAGGCAGGAAGCCCAATACTTGTACAGCTTATCTTACACTTGATGTAGTGCTTTCATTTTGTGGAGATTTAGTTTACAATCGCTGTGTAATAACTTTCGTGGCTTGAAAAAAGAGCGATTTTAAACTAAGCCAGTGGTTCTCAAAATTTTTTGGTGACGGAACCCTTTTGGAAAGCGAAAATTTGGCGGAGCCCCAAATTAAAAAAATTTGTGCGTCACTGTGGACCAGATATACCTATAGAAGCGCTGGTTTTTAGGGTTTCGTACCCAGGGTAAAACGGGACCCTATTACTAAGACTCCGCTGTCCGTCCGTCCATCCGTCCGTCTGTCACCAGGCTGTATCTCACGAACCGTGACAGCTAGACAGTTGAAATTTTCACAGATGATGTATTTCCGTTGCCGCTATAACAACAAATACTAAAAAGTACGGTGGGCGAGTCCGACTCGCACTTGTCCGGTTTTTTTTCTTATTATTACAAGTATCCTCGCGGCGGAGCCCCAATAGAGGCTTTGCGGAGCTTTAGGCGTCCGCAGAGCACACTTTGAGAACGGCTGTACTAAGGGCCTGCCATTATCAAGAGTTAGATATAGACAATACCTATGTTTGATAAATAGTCACTATATTTTCTAGTTGGGTCGCTGTTCGACGATTCATTAAATAGTTTAATAAGGGGCTATTCATAAATTACGTCATTTCAAATTAGGGGGGGGGGGGGTCTGGACATCGGATGATGGTAGCATGACGTAGGAGGAAACGGGGTCATTCGAAGCATGATTTTTGGATGATTTTAGGGGGGGGGTCCAAAATCGTCAAAAATCGATGACGTAATTTATGGACAGCCCCTAAGGATATTTTATAACGATTGAAACTATTATGGCATTATTCATAAAATTAAATGCGCTAGAAGCCTATATTTTACCTGTCATAAAAATATCGATTGACACATAATTCACTTAAATTGACTCAGTACTTCCTACGCTACGGTGAAACATACCTATATACATATACGTACACACGAACACATAATAACCCTTCTGCCATCGCTTTGCCGTAGTCAAGTAAAGACAATTCTTCATAAAGTCAGGCGTGGCTCACTCCGCGATTTCGTCGCTTTGCTACAGGTAGCTAAAAGTACATCCGTTCCACACCAATTTTGGTGCCTAGCCATAAGGCGCGCGTGGCGCTGTCGCCATCTAGCGGCCATACCTGTCCTGATCGTAACGGACGCGTTTTGGTAGAGAGTGAGTCTTCTGTACCTAGTCCTATTAATTATTCTGTGATAAAGTCTTAACTCGGTTACAAATCATTTGTAACCCAAGCCACTCCGAGCTTAACATTTCTACATTTTCCAACATCTTTCATAGTTTCTCTAACAGTTGCAGTAAATCCCCTAATCCTTAAGCTCTGCATCTGAGCTATGCAGCCAATTCTGTTCCAACTCATCCAACTTGAATGGAAAAACTTAGACCGGAGCCGATTTGATTTGCAAATTCAACTAAAAACATCGGTTCTGCTTTGGAGGTTGTAATTTCTATTGCTTGCACCGCGGACGAGGTATTCGGTCAAGCGAACCAGTATAAAATCAGACTAAGCTATAGGATGACTCACGTTAGATCGGGCCGTGTTCGGGCCGGACCTTGCGGCGCGGCGCTTACTTTTATATGACATGACAGGTGATCACGTGATGCCTTCCATAGAAAACGATGCGCCGAAAGTTCCGACCCGGACACGGCCCGGTCTAACGTGAGTTATCCTTAACCCCTGGAGCGCCCCAGAATTACCGTAGTATGGAACTCCTATACTAGTTACCAGCACACGTGTCTATGTAGGGCGCTCCACGGGTTAACTATGTATGACAAAGTGTAATGATGTCATCACGTCATCAGGAGTGTCCTGAAAGTATGAAATTTATTTATAGTGACATTCGCTCGATTTGTTCTATTCAAGTCCGTGCAAAGTAAGCTTAGACGGACTTTAAAGAGCCTTTTCAACTATAGTTTTGGTACAGACCAGTTACGTTACATTAATTGTAGACGAGATATCTAGAGTTCTATAGAAAGAGGTTACAATAAATTTTCAAGAATTTTAGACTGACTGAAATTTAGTCATATTAGCTAGATAGTCTACGAACAGATTCTAAATACATAGGTATATGTACGATATATTTGGCGTTATTCATAAACGCTTGTCAAATCTAACATTCGTTGATATTAGAGTCTGTGCGAAAAAAGAAGAGTCTGCCAGCCTAGCCAAGGTTACAATCGCTATCGCTTCGACAACGAAAAGCATTATGTCTCTCTATCACTCTTCCATATTAGTGTGACAGTGACAGTTGCGTTTCGATCGCTACGGAGCGTAAGCGATAATTATATGGGAACCAATACATTATATTTACTACTCTTCTCATTCGGCACAGACTCTAATCGTTTGCCCCTATCCTATACAACATTTTGACATTTCTGTTTGTAGAAAAGAGACAAAATTTAACAGAGGTTGCTAAGTTTTATTAATAAGGGGGTTAAGTCTAAAAGCTGAATATAGTCCTAAAGTTGAGGACTCCCAAACTCAAGTGTATCACGTTACTCCGGTCCACCCAACACTCGCGTATTGACAGCAATGAGAACAATCAGCCAGGAACTCGCTTTGACATGCAAATGAGGTGCCGGTTGCATTACGAGTCGGTTCGCGGCATTGCTTCTGAGTAGACATTTTGAATTAGCTCCACTGGAGTATGAATGCATAGCCGTTTACTTAATTATACATTTTTTGCACGTAGTTTGTGTACAGCTTACTACCACGCATATAAAGTCTTCATTTCTTCAAGCAGAAACACTGACAGGTAATAGGAAGACGGAAAATCCCAAAGATTAAATCCTATCTTTCTCGGTTCGCGAAGCTACCATTCAGTTTATTCGTATAAAATGCTGGTAAAATATCTGAACCTTATTGGCTTACCGACAGTTTCTGATATATATTTTCAACAGAAAACTTGGTCAGACATAGTACAATATTATATTTCCAATAATATGATAAAGGATTTGAAAATCGGTTCGGTTGCTTCGAGAATTCTGTTGGATTCGAATGTTTTTGACTTCTACTTTTATGGAACGGACATAAAGGGTTAGAAGCTGAAGGTCTATTCCAATACTCGCATCGCATCTTTAAGCGCGAGTGAGATTATTTTTAAACACCGAAAAAAGGGGGAGGACGGGGGGCGAAGTAGGCACCACAAATTTCCTCAACAAGGTGCGAACTCAAAAATGTGACCATATATGTACAAATACATACATATAGGTACTTACTAGCTTCTGCCCGCGACTTTGTCTGCGTGCGATGATGATGATTGATAAAAACTAACCTATGACCTTCCTCGGGCCTCCATACCAAATTTCATCTAAATCAGTTCAGCGGTTTAAGCGACAAGAGATAACAGACAGACAGTGTCAGAGTAGAGTGTACTTATAACGTACTACTACCTAATACTAATTACTACGCTTCTTAGACAGTAAAACAAAAAGGTTAAAGGTTAAGCACGGGTTATAAAAATAATTATTTCAAAGGTCAGATCAACATTTCATGCTCGAAGCCACTGAAAATTAATATTCATTTAGGGTGCGTTACTTTTCCAACTCCGAGAGCTTCTCGGGGCCGATTCTGCTTTAACAATTTGATGACGGTTTTCTTATTTTGATACGACCTTGACCTTGAGTGTTATCGGCTCACGCTTATTGATGCTGACGAAAGGGAATTAGGAGTTGTCTCTGAGACATTTCCATTTCGCTCGCATAGGGTATTTGACTATAGTCAAATCAGTTTCTTTTTTCGAACTGTCAAAACGATTTTACGACTATGGAATTTATATGAAACACTAGCTTGTGACGACACGATCAAATGATCTACTCTTTACAGTTTTCTACGGTTTTCAAATAGACATCGTGTCTAAAAATAGCTGCTGTCCACGTTTATCTATTAATCTTCTGGTGCTTTATTTCATACATTGTCTAAAATAATTTATTTTAAATCCAGTCAAATACCATATTTTGCGTGGGAGATGTTTGATTATACGACTCAACACTGAAAAAAATGTGTAACAGTAGTTAACACAATATTTTTGTTACAATTTATTTAGGTCAAAAATTAAAACTTGCGAACTATGTGTTACACTTTTTTTTTTTTTATTAGTTCTTTATTTAACATAATGTATTACAAGGTAATTACTAAATCTAGTGTACATTTGCATCCTAGACAGTGTGTGTTACAAACCAACCTGTTGGCCAGTGTATGTGTTACACTGGCCAACAGGTTGGTTTGTAACAAAATCGGTTTTAAGACATCGTTCAAAATGTATTTCTATTACTTAAGTCATAGAGAATTAAGTAGATATGTTCAATTATTTTTTGGATTAATCAATGAGTACAGCATTTTTTTTTCCATATCGTATCAAAATAAGATCAAACGCAATTGTTTAAGAGAATCGGCTTCTCGTATCGTCCGAGTTGGCAACTTGCAAATGAGTTTTGTGAAGAATCTTACAAGTTCAGATTAGGTGTTCACATTGAATAATTTTACGGTTTAGACTCACTTGTTCCATGTTATTCAATTGTTGTTGTGTGTTGTATTATTCAATGCAACAGTTTAAATTCGGTTTAGGTATTCACACTTTATTCGCCAAGTGTATCCTATTCCAATTTTAAGACATTTTGGTTTTCAGACGAGACGGACCAGCGTAATATGATACCATTACATAAGAATGTAGAAGAAATTATAAAACTGAAATAAATGGAATACTCGTATACTATAACCTGTCTTATGTAAGTACCTACAATAAAGTTTTTACATACACACAATAGAAAAAGTGACCAAGCTCTCTTATGGCTGAGGCCGAAACTACTGAGGGCTTAGCCATTTAGTACATATATAATTCAATTTATTTACAAAAAAAAAATTCACGTTCAGTTAAGGGCGGTATTCCATCTGTCCAATATCTTGGTTCAATGTGTATTTGCGTCTAACATTTTGCTTAATGAGAGAGCGAGACGCAATGCACATTGAACAGGTGGATTACCACCCTAAGTTATATGTTCTATTTATTCGTGCTGTACTATCCTAGCGCTAATCAATCAAGCACCCGAGCAAGTGTGGAACACCAAATCGAATTACTATAGTGGCGTCGCGCGATCCGTCTTCCTTCCGAGTGTGGCAATATACTGTACCCTTGACAATAGCTATTGTTAGGATTCCTAGACTATTTTAGCTTAAGAGGATACATTAGTGGTCATTTTTCCATACAAACGTTCTCGACATTTTCCTCTCTGGAGTTTGTAGATACTCGTCTGTATGTTTTGCTTTTTTTGATATTCTTGTTTTTATAAGAACTAGGTTACCTCAAATAGCGCTAAAAATGGCTAAATAAATGCACCGTAAACAGACACCTAGCATACAAAATCGGCAACAATAAACACAAAAATCAAAACGGTCAGACACAGATAATTTCTTTATCATTCCGTTCCGTTAAATCTATTCGAAAAACGTCATACAATCTGCAGTAGGAGTTGCTAAGCAAACGTGGGCGACACACATGTTATTAAATTAAAAAAATACTAAAGTTATCGCGGAACAAACTATCTAAAATCAAAAATCTTCGAAATGCCGGGACGTACCCGGGTCAAACAGATCACTGTGTTATGTCTTTCCTGTAGACATACACAAGAGTTAAGGGCTATAAAGGTTAATTTTCTTATTTAACCCTTATCCACGTGAAAAGGTCCTCCTTTTATTTAGAGAACTATGATAAAATCATTACTTACATGCCCACAAGCTGTTAACTATTGCCCACAGGAGAGAAAACTAGTGTGTTATCGCGAACAGTACATTTTTCTCTCCTGTGGGCAATATTTAACAGCTTGTGGGCATGTAAGCAATGATTTTATCACAGTTCTCTAAATAAAAGGAGGACCTTTTCACGTAGATAAGGGTTAAATAAGAAAATTAACCTTTATAGCCCTTAACTCTTGTGTATGTCTACAGGAAAGACATAACACAGTGATCTGTTTGACCCACCCCTAGCCAGCAGTGTGTTCCAAGTTGAATTAACATTGCTTCGCTTCGCTCGCTCGCTCGATAAGTGCGTCGTAGGTACTTTTAATTAAAAGATAAAGATAAAAAGATAAAAGATATTGTGTTATTATATGATGTAATTTTACTTACACTTGTTACAATAAATAGTTCCTACTGGTTTAGTGCGTACGTACTGTGCATTATGAGGCATGTGTTAAATTATTGAATTGTATGAATCAATAATCAAATTTCTATAGTTCGCAGTTGGCAATGAATATCAATTAGCAATATCATAATACAAATTAATTGAAAATTTAATTAAATCAGTACGTGACTCCAATTCAATACCATGCGTGTGATGTATGTTTATCTAGACCACAGACATCATAGAGAACAGATGAATTAATAATCAATCCGAGTAGAAATTAAAACCCGTTCTCAATTTCATTCTTGACTTATTTGCGTCAGAATATAGCCCTGTAATAGAATTGTAAAAACATGTTTAATTTTACAGAGATTTTTTCATCGTGTCGTTTTAAATAGAGTCGGACCAAACAGAGTCTTAAATAGAGTCGGACAGTGTTATTTATACGTCATAATTTCATAGAAGTTTGACGTTTAAAATGACACTTGCACTGCGTGGGCTATCAAATCCGCTGCAGACTATTCTTGGTCTGACTCTAGTTAATATTATTATAATAGCTGAGGGCCAAAGTTAACTTTTGATGTAAAAGAAGACACGAGTCTTGTTTGATCAAAGTTGTTGCGATAATAATCGCGGAAGATAAATGAGCGGTTAAATGTATCTTCTAAAATTCGTAAGAGTACCATACAACTCTCTATCAACTAATACTCTTTAATGCATACCTAAATAGAAGAAAACGATACAAAAGAAATCAGAAATGAAAGCAGAGGTAAACAGGCATTCTTATCGCTAAAAAGAATAATAGGTACTTAAGATAAATGTAATTTCCTTTTCATCAAATTCATAAAAATAAGTGTTCCGTGAACAAAGTTTTGTACGGAACACTATAAACTGTCTTAAAAGTTTGCACAGTTACACACTTCTCTCTCTATTCCTTCCTTGCCGTGTCCGGCAATGGCGACTCCATCAACAATTCTTCTCCGGATTATGAAATGCCCTAATGTGGCTCGCAAAACCAAACTTTGTCTTGAAGATGAGGTCACACGATACGCAATGGAGTTGTCCAGTCGAGTTGCGGGTGTATGTGTAGGAGGGCTTAGGTCGCGTCTTGCGGATATGACGCTTAGCATCTAGGTCTTCCAGACGCTGCTGCTCAAATTGATCTACTTTCTTAACTTACATAGAAATCGGCACTACTTTGAAAAAAAATTGTATCATGTTCTGTCAATCATAAGAAAAATGTGGTGTCTATGTATGGGATGCATACAGAGTTACTGCCTTTCAACTTTGAGTAGCAGTGTGAGATAGGAGATTTTTCAGAGTAGTGACGAAATGCCGGTTTTAACACATTCAGTGCCAGCCCGAGCTACGCGCTACGAGCGTAGCCGATAACACGGGAAAAACCGTATGTAGCGAAAAGCGCCTACGAACAGTGAACTCCCCTAGGGAGTCGCTGGCAATGAATGTGTTAAGTAAATTTCAAAATAAATCAAGAGAATTTTCGAAGCGATGTGATAGGATAGAGCCTACAGAGGCGTAGTTGGCAGTGTAAATATAAACAAGACAAAGCTCAGAACAACATCCCCGCCTGATTGGGGCGTCTGTGTCGGCTGTAAGTCAAACATCAATCAACGATAATAATTCAGGGTGTCGGTAAAAGACAGATTTGACTTGTTTTAACGACAGTGTGACATGGCGATCACATGGTATCTTATTCTAAGGGAGCATTATTATTACGTTAGACCTTAATGAAGTAAATTGTGGTGACTAGAATATAAAAACTAGGTAGGTATAGTTTGACAAGCCATTTCCGTCAATAGAAAAAGGCGGCAAATTTAAAAAATATGTAGGTGAATAGGGAGACCGTCCCATAGAAAATTTTAATTTCGCTTCTTTTTCTACCGACTAAGTGGGTTTGCCAGAGTACCTACCTATTATTCGATAGGTAGGTATTATTATTGTGAAAAAATTCATCAATGAATTATGAAATAAATACCTATGTGAAAATATCAAAATTATCAAATAAGTAAGTACATAACTGTTATTCAGAATACATATATTATAATTTGTAGTTGTAAAGTATAAAGTCCACATTGAAGTGGACATGATATTCGTTGTGCTTGTTAGGGTTCCGTACCCAAAGGGTAAAAACGGGACCCTATTACTAAGACTACACTGTCCGTCTGTCTGTCACCAGGCCGTATCTCATGAACCGTGCTGTCACGCATATATTTCTGTTGCCGCTATAACAACAAATACTAATACGGAACTCTCGGTGGGCGAGTCCGACTCGCACTTGTCCCGCACTTTTTTTCAACTTTTAATACCTACGTAAGTATTTAAAAGGTTACACGCTTATCTCACATTTTATGCTCGGCCCTGAACGCCTGATCTGATATAGCAATTAGTTTCACGTCTTATCTTCATTGCTATTAGACGATAATCAGGCGCTATCAGGACCAACAACTTTTAACGAGGCCGTAACATGCCAAACAATAGACTTGGAACAAAGGTTTTTGTGAACACAATAGCGATAGATGATAAGCTAAGGACCAATATTTAGACCTTGATATAGATAGAATTAAGTACTGCCTATTCTTTACACGGGTATATCAAATACAATAACATACAAAACAATGCAATAAAATACAATATAGGTATCTTTGTTTATAGGTACACCTCAATAAAATAAAACAATACAGAGAAAACATAATATATGTATGTATATCAATAATGCTTTTGTATAGTTATCATCATCATCATCATCATCATCTCAGCCATAAGACGTCCACTGCTGAACATAGGCCTCCCCCTTGGACCTCCATACGTGCCGGTTGGAAGCGACCCGCATCCAGCATGTATAGTTATGAATAGGGAATATTACGCAAAACTCTGCGTAGAGGGCGTCACAAGCACTATCACAGGGCCTACTGCGAAACACGAAAATCGAAAGTTCGGTTTCTGCCTCTCTATCACTCTTGCCTATTCGATCGATAGGCCGAGTATGTATAAGTTACTCTATGGTTTACTAAACAACATACTTAGTGCTGCACTCTGGCGGCAGAACATTGCAGTAATACTCCCTATTAGTTTAATCCTACATTCATTCTCATTTCAGCTTCCCGGTTGCAC
Source organism: Cydia splendana (assembly GCF_910591565.1). Classification (NCBI taxonomy): domain Eukaryota; kingdom Metazoa; phylum Arthropoda; class Insecta; order Lepidoptera; family Tortricidae; genus Cydia; species Cydia splendana. Next base: position 19,874,834 of record NC_085965.1, on the reverse strand, counting down.
CTTAAAGGAGCTCGGCAACTTAACCCTTAAAATTGGCCACATTTATGTATATGTACCCACTAGCGACCCGGTCCGGCTTCGCACGGGTAGTTCAACCAATTTACTCAAAACCTTAACAAATTAAATTATACACCTAAACAGTCCTCAAGAATCACTCTATTGATAGGTGAAAAACGCATGAAAATCCGTTCAGTAGTTTTTGAGTTTATCGCGAACATAAATACAGACAGACGCGGCGGCGGCGGGGGACTTTGTTTTATAATATGTATTGATATATAGGTATAACCGCGCTATAACCTGGGCTATAACCGCGAAAATCGAAGTTCGCAAATTGCAGGCATTTTTCTCTGTCACTCTAATTACGCCTTCATTGGAGTAAAAGAGAAAGATCCCCGCAATTTGCGAATTTCGGTTTTCGCGGTAGCCCCTCTGACTGCACCTAAAAGCTAAAAGCGTAATAAGTGAGTACGTCAAAATCTCCTGGACGAAAATAATGTAACTAAAGAAAACTACAGCTACTGTAATTGCAGACAGGTAATATTTGCAGTGATGTCATCAGAGCTCAGCGAGGTGCACAATGACTACATTGCGGTACAGAATTAATGTCAAGGGTTAACGTCAAGGTCGTAACCCTTAGTTGCATAGTGTTGCCAAATGTCTACAAAGCATTAGACAGCTCGCAGATTAAAAATAAAAAAGCTTACGTTCTTGAACGCACCTTTATACCAAACGTTAAGTAGGGTGATGATTTAAGGGTTAAATTTACGCAATAATTTTAATTTATAAAAATTACATTCGTTTTAAGACGAAAAGTCGGAAAGCTTGGAAAAAGCCAGAAGTTGATAATTTTTAGTATGTGATTTTGAACGGTGTTTTCGGGGTTTGTAATTATTTAATATTTAAAAACTTTATCATAGGTATATCACAAATAGTGTACCTTTCTAATGCTAGTAAAAAAAAATCATATATCTATTACTAAAAAAACCGGGCAAGTGCGAGTCGGCCTCGCGCACGAAGGGTTCCGTACCATAATGAAAAAAAAAACGGAAAAAATGCAAAAAAAAAACGGTCACCCATCCAAGTACTGACCACGCCCGACGTTGCTTAACTTTGGTCAAAAATCACGTTTGTTGTATGGGAGCCCCATTTAAATCTTTATTTTATTCTGTTTTTAGTATTTGTTGTTATAGCGGCAACAGAAATACATCATCTGTGAAAATTTCAACTGTCTAGCTATCACGGTTCGTGAGATACAGCCTGGTGACAGACGGACGGACGGACGGACGGACGGACGGACGGACGGACGGACAGCGAAGTCTTAGTAATAGGGTCCCGTTTTACCTTTTGGGTACGGAACCCTAAAAATTAAATATTTACATAAATATGATTTAGCCAATATAACTTCTAACACTGATTTCGCAGTGAAAATCGAAGTTATATTTTTTTTTTACTATTTTTCCTAGAATCGGCAAACAATTATGTGATACATATATTAATTTCTGGCAAAAAGAAAAAATCATGCATTTAAGGGTTAAGGTTCACTGTACACTGCACAAGCCACAAAGTAGATAGAGTTAGACCAAGATAACTCTGCAACGATTTTGACAGCACAGACTGTGCAAGTTTTCTTTATACGTCATTATTTCATAGTAGTTTGACGTTTAAAATAAGTCGTGCACAGTCTGGGCTATCAAAATCGCTGCAGACTTATCTTGGTCTGACTTTAGATACCTTTAGCTTTTAAACATAAACTTTTTATATAAAGCACGTATTACGTCTGCGAGCGACTAATGGAAAATGGAATGGATGGTCTTGCCCGAAGAGGTGAATTTTGGTGATTTTTCCTTTTAATCATTCTACTAAGTAATGCTAAAAGCGATTAGTAACATACCTAATCGTGCAAAGTAGACTTTGGTCTCTGATTTCCATGAAACCAGAGACCAAAGCATTGACGTATAATATCTCAGGACGGGCTAATGGGGCACTAAATATTGTACTATTTCAGCGGTGTTACTCACGAATTCCAGCCAATCGTGCAGCCTAACGCAACTATTAGTTGCGACCAATAGCGCGCGTAATGCGAACTCGTCAACCAATCGTGCGCGTGATGCGAACTCATCAACCAATCGCGTTGTAGCGGTTTCACACCGCTGTACTGGCCCCTGTCATGCCTCATTATTATTGCCCGTAAAGCCAGTCCCTAGATACTTATCTATGTCAATGGACCAAAGTCAGAAATGGCCTACATTTCAGCCGCGCTTTGACAGGCAAAAGATACGTCCATTTATCAAGTTACAAATTGGGTTCTAAACAAAACAAGTAGAAATTTATCATAAGATTTATGAGATTTATTACAGCATCTTATTGTGCTTAATAGAAATTCAAGTAAGGTGGTTTGGAGTTATTTCATAGGCTCTTGGGTGCGACTACTTAAAAAAAAACACAAATCAAAATATTTAATAAAATAATTTGATTTGTTCCCAAATTTGTCAAATATAAATATTCATCTTTACAAATTCTAGTCAAACACACACATATTATCAATTTAACGGGTACGGAATTTGAAAGAATTAAGTGCATACCTATCCTTAAGGGTCACAGGAACCCGCCGCCAAAATGCCGCTGCCACAAAATGGAAGTTACTTACGCTCTCATTTAAAAACTACATGAAACTTGGCATGAACAAATACTAGTTTTCGTTACCTTACAAAACTTCTACATGCGGAAAAGTCTTGGTCATGCTCTACCACCTCCTTTTTTTTGACGGAATGGGAATGCATTTACGCACGGTGTGTGGGACTCGCCGCTCCTTATCCCTCTCTTGGCGAGAGGGGGGGAGAATTTGGCCCTACCCACTAAACCCACTCCGCGGACTCGCGTTTTGTGTGCGACCGATGTGGTAAGAAATGCCGCGCTGCTATAGGACTTTATAGCCATCAACGGTAATGCTAGGATATGGGGTCCCATAAACACACAAGCGCCACAACAAGCATCTACAACAGATGATGTGGCCGATGATGATGACATGCATGCATGGTGCATGCCATGGTGCATACTAAAAGCGACTGGAGCGAACGGTCAGATAAACATTAAGGAGATTATTTCCGTTCCCTTTAAATAAAAGAAAAAGTGTGAAGGAAGTATCCCTTTTATGGAATAGCCCCTATACACCTTAATACTGGTTGCTCCAATTTTCTTCCGGCCAATCAAATTTGACGTTAATTACTTACTCACTTTCTAAAGTGTTTCGGGGAGTTCGAAATTAAGCAAAAGTGTTTTCAATTAAAAGGTAGGTATTTAGGAAATCATTTTGAAGGTTATTTTGAGAGCTTTCAGTGAGGCATCAAAAAGTTCGACGCACAAATCTACAATGGTCCTTAACGCTGAAAGATAATTGAATTGTGCAAAAGAGAAGCCATCACGGGTATGATATGAATATTTAATGGGTGCGAAAGAGGCAGACTATAAATGAAAAAACCGGACAAATGTGAGTCGGACTCGCCCACCGAGGCTTCCGTACTTTTTAGTATTTGTTGTTATAGCGGCAACAGAAATACATCATCTGCGAAAATTTCTGTTTGGGGTTTGTAGAATTGTCTCGATAAGTATTCGGTGCCTGTGAAAAGAAAAGTACAGTCAGCGATAGAAGCTTTAGGTACCAAAAAAAATTTTTTGCCATAAAATTTATGTTTGTTTGTTTGTTGTTAAGGCGGCAACAGAAATACATCATCTGTGAAAATTTCAACTGTCTAGCTATCACGGTTCATGAGATACAGCCTGGCGACAGACAGATAGAAAGACAGACGGACAGCGGAGTCTTAGTAATAGGGTCCCGTTTTTACCCGCTTGAATGTACCAAAACGTAATGTTGCTATGTGTATTTCATGTCACTATATGATGTTACATTTTGTATTGACTTGTGAAAAGGCCCTTGAGGTCTACCACTTCTACAACTTACAACTATGGTCCATATTCAAGTTCCAGTAAAATATTGAGTATACAATATAGTATAGGACTGTAGTTACCTGGGTTTGCGGTAACAAAACAAAATGCATTGTGTATTATATTGCTTATTTGATAATATATAATGATAGGTAAAGACAACCTCATGCTGTTAAACATAGGTTAAACCTAACAGATTCATCATATCAGCCTTTTATCGCCCACTGCTGAGCATAGGCCTCTCTTCGAGTACGCCACTTATCCCGGTCCCGAGCCAATCTCATCCAGAAGTGACCCGCAGTCTTCCGGATGTCATCCACCCAACGAGCCAACGGACGCCAGGCAATCCTTTCGTCTGTAAGCGGCCACCATTCCGTTAACCTTTTGGCCCACCTGCCATCACTCTGCCTGGCAACATGTCCCGCTCAGCTCCACTTGAGTTTGGTAATGACGTATCCGACGTCTTGCACCTTGGTGCGACGTCGGATCTCAACATTCCTCACTCGATCTTGAAGTTTGATGCCGAGCATGGCGCGCTCCATGGCTCTCTGTGCCACTTGGATTTTATGCACTGCCTGCCTATATAGTGAGCGTCCATGTCTCGGCACCGTAGGTCATGGTGGGCAGGACACATTGGTTAAAGAGGCGAGTCTTCAGGCACTGTGAAATGTTAACGGGCTTGAGGATGTCCGCTAGTTTATTGAATGCCGCCCAACCCAGCTGGATTCTCCTGGAGATCTCCTTCTGCTGATGTGTTTTGTCAAATGATAGAATATGTCCAAGATACACGTATTGCTCGACCACCTCCAGTCTCTCGTTCCCAACCATAATGGTTGGAATCGATTTACCAGAGATGTTCGTCATTACTTTAGTCTTGGTTATTTGCGTTAACAGGTTAACAGATTATTTGCGTTAAGGTCTAAGACATCGCAAATGTGATGCCATCTACAACAATGAGAAATGCAACATAGTACAGTAGACTACTAGTCTGTCATTTATTTGTCTGACTTCTTCTTCCTCGGTCCCTCATTGCTGAGGATCGCGACCATGTATGCTCCGTCTCCACAGTGCACGATCATAGGCCATATGGGTCACGCACTGCATGTTGCCGCCAACCACCCTCTTCACAACATCAGACCATCTCGTGGGTGCTTTTCCTCGCGCTCGCTTGCCGTCTATCAGTATCTACTTAATACAGAATGAGTTGAGCAAATAAAAGCGCGGAAAAAGATAATTCAACCATAATCAAGCTGCCAACCGTAGACTCGGAATCTTTCCGGAACATAATTCCACAATTTTCCTCGAAGAAAAACCGGGCACGTGCGAGTCGGACTCGCGTTTCAAGGGTTCCGTACATTAAGTCCGACTCACGCTTGACTGCACATTTCTGATAGGTTTTCCTGTCATTTATAGGTAAAGAACTATTTTGTGTATTATTTTCATAATTTTAGACCCAATGGTTTCGGAGATAAAGGGGGGAATGGTAATTTTTTGGCAATTTTCTTAATTAACTTCTAATTATAAAATTATAAAAAATATATATTTAAAATTCTCAAGATGAGCTCTTTCATTTGAAATATATAGTTTGAAAAACTTTATTTTTTAACTTTCTCATTTACCCCACAAAAGTGCCCCCCATGTTTAAAATTCATTTGTTTACGTTACATGTAAATCTTTGGGTCACTAATTTACTTAAATTTACATATAAATTTCAACTTATTTCCAGTAGTTTCCGAGAAAATAGGCTGTGACAGAAGGACAGAACCTATAAGGGTTCTGTTTTTTCCTTTTGAGGTACGGAACCCTAAAAAAAGCGTTACCGGAGCTTTGTTCAAGTTACCGTGAAGTAAATAAAGCAAACATTTCTAAACTAAGCACCTGCGGCTGTCTCATTTACACTTCACAAACTCAAAGTTTGTGAATGTTTTTCTCATTTTTAAAGTAGCCTACCTTAATGTAGGATGATCGTGGATATTTAAATCGAGGATATTGTTGTTATCTATTGTGACGAATTCTTGCTTCCTAAGTACATTTTAAGAACCCATCAACGTGCACACTAGCGCCACTGCTAAATAATCGCGATTTTTTAAATTTAACGAAATATTTATATTTAAAAAAGGGGGCCGCTACGTACTGTATTTTGTTTTAAAGTAACCTTTTGAATACATAACACTAGTTTTTATGTTTCTGGATTCGTCGACCTATGAACTCAAAACAAAAACGGCCGTTTTAACTTTGGACGCATATATTGACGAATCCAGCAACATAAAAACTAGTTTGATGTATCTCAAAAGGTACTTAAATACAAAATACAGTACGTAGCGGCCCCCTTTTTTAAATACCTGTCGTTAAATTTAAATAATCACGATTATTTCGCAGTGGCGCTAGTGTGCACGTTGATAGGCTCTTAAAATCATCATCAATGAGTAGCTGAAGGATTTTTTGTGATTCGGATATCGAAAAACGAATTTCGATTTTCATATTTAGCATTTCTGAATCCCGATTTCTACAAAAGTTGAAATAGTTTACAGCTACGTGTTTCAGCTTTGAAAATACATGTACCCTTGACTACCCAATCTCAGCAGGCAACCGTTTGATCGACACAGGAATTTGTAGCCGCTTTTAAATCGAAATAACGATTTCCTCCGCTGCCCTGGATTTTCATCAAGTATTCATTGCTCTGTGACCTTTATGTTTACGACGTATAAACCATGTTTAATTTGGAGCGGCTTTTATTATTTTCCTTGTTACGATTCATATTTCTTTGTGTATGAACAACATGGTGATTAGGTTTTTTTATTGTAAAAAGGTGATTGGGATACCCATATACCTACGCTTACTCGTACGGGAAGTATTTATTACTATTTATTTGTACACTGATTTGAAATTATAGCTTATTTTTTTCGAGACAGTCATTCTTTAAGTATCTACCTGAATTATATGGCCTTGAGGGCTATCTTAGTTGTCTACTATGACTATTGAACTAGACTACATAGCTGTTAGAAGACGTCTGGTAGTTATAACATAAATGATTTCCGTACGTGTATCCCGGCGACCGTGTCGGTTTGGTCTGCTCACTGTGGCGTGCGCAAATCACTGCTTCAAAGATCGAGTCAATCCTAGCCAAGCGACTCTCTTCAGCAAGACTTACCAGCATGTCCCCTCTGCGTCTTGGCGCGCCTGCCCACAGCGGGCGACACAAGGCTAAGCGCGCGGTCGGCGCGACCATGGTGCGCCCGGGTCGGCGCAGCTGGCTCGGTGTGGCGATATCGCCGCCTCCGCCAATCAATCCTAGTCAAGCAACGCAACTGGCCGATGAACTTCAAGAAAACTTACCAGCCTGTCCCCTCTGCGTCTTGGCGCGCCTGCCCACAGCGGGCGACACAAGGCTAAGCGCGCGGTCGGCGCGACCGTGGTGCGCCCGGGTCGGCGCAGCTGGCTCGGTGTGGCGATATCGCCGCCTCCGCCAATCAATCCTAGTCAAGCAACGCAACTGGCCGATGAACTTCAAGAAAACTTACCAGCCTGTCCCCTCTGCGTCTTGGCGCGCCTGCCCACAGCGGGCGACACAAGGCTCAGAGCGCGGTCGGCGCGGCCCGGCGGCGCAAGCGTCGGCGCGGCCGGCTCGCAGTGGCGTGCGCAGATCGCCGCCTCTACCATAGAATCGATGCTAGCTGAGCGAGGCAATTGCCCGATGGATTCTCGCCTGAAACAAAATACACAACTGAAACTCACAAATAAAAAAAATATACCAAAATCGACCTTGTTTTGGTACTGGTACGGTTCAATATGGCTCTGAATTTGTGGTAGTAATTAGTGATTTTTGGTTGTGACTTGACGATATATCATTAAATTTAAGGATAAAGTGGATAAACCCATAAAACTCATTATATTTAATGGATCCGGAATTAGATAATAATAATGCTATGTACGGTCGAGGAAATTGATAAGTCCGCTTCTGTACTATGTACTTACACAATTATGTTCTATCTCATTTAATCAATATTTATTTTTTCTCGTGCACTTACCTACCTACTTGATTCATTGGACATTGGACAGCTCTTAGCATAAGTATGTTCAACCAAATTTACTTGAGCCGCAAATTGCTTAAGAATCAATTTTCTCGACTGTACCTACTTTATGGCGCTATGGACAAGTTACGAAAAATATGGCGGATCGTAACATCACAAAAGCCACAAAAATCCGGCTCGTTAGAGCACTTGTATTCCCCATATTTCTCTACGCCGCTGAGACGTGGACCCTGCGGGAGAGTGAGAGGAAGAGGGTGGATGCCCTGGAAATGTGGTGCTGGCGAAGAATTCTTGGGGTATCGTGGACCGAACACCGCACCAACGTCTCCATACTCCAAGAGCTCGGCATCAAGCAGCGTCTATCCTCCATCGTTCAAGCTCGCATCCTCACCTTCTTTGGACACGTTTCTCGACGTGGAGATGTATCCATCTGGTGGTGCAGGGCAGAGTAGAAGGTACCCGAGCGCGAGGAAGGTCGCCCATGAGGTGGACGGACCAAATAAAGGCAGCAATGGACGGCCCCTTGCACGAATGCGCTAAACGCGCAGCCGTCAGGGAGGAGTGGAGGCGAGCCGTCAAACGTGTCACAAAGGGAGACTTCGAATGATGACCACGACCGCTCTGTCAAGAGTGTCCCGATCAAGAAGAAGAAGACCTACTTTAGTTTTTGCTTATCTCCAGTTTCTCATTAGTACAATATTCATAAAGTAGTGTTTCTGAACGACAACAAATACGTAAAACCAATTGATCCATCAGCTAATCATAGATACACATGTATTTATTTACCTAATTTACTCCTAAAAGCAAAGATTAATACTCCCACTAGCCAGTCATTGCTTTTTAATAACTGGGGCCATTAGAGTAATTTCTGATGGATATCTCAATTAAAATAATGAAAGCGTTCATCAAATGACAGAGTTCGTATCTACTGGCGACGCAGCGCCGCGTCGCGCTTGTCTGCTTAATTTGCATTTCAATGTTACTATCTTTTCTCATTTCTAGCGATATATAAACAACAGGGTGGATTGACGCGCGACGATCTGGTTGAAATCGCTAGCAATCAAAATCAAATCAAATAACATATTGGCGGCACAGTTTTCTGTTGCGTCACCTGTTCCGGTCCGGTGTAGGATTTGGCAGATTTTGGCGGAATATAATTATACTAGTAGTTCACCCCGAACTGAGAACTCGCGGTTTGCCAAAAATTATATAGAGCGATTGACTTTGTTGCATCTACTTACTCGTATAGTTCGACATAAAATAGTAGAAAATAATTTTCAAGAATAAAAAACCGACTTCTATGGGGGCCGGTGAAAGATTATTGTACATAGATGGTGCACTATGTAGAAAAGGAGGTAAAACCACCCACTTTTCTAGTAGGTAGCATTTCGTTTCTGTAACGGTCGCAGTTTTAGCCTCACGAACCCACTTTTCTGATAGCAGTTCGGTTCTGTGAGGATTGCAGTTCGAACCTAACCAAAACCACTTTTCTAGTAGCATTTCGATTATATAAGGCTCGCAGTTCTAACCTAACCTAACCCACTTTTTTTCGGTTCTGTGAGGATCGCAGTTCAAACCTAACCTAACCCACTTAACGGCGCATGCGGTGCGGTGTACGGGGGTTTGAGCGGGAGGTGCTAGTAAGTTTGGCATCATTGTACTTTATACCTACATTTTATGGTAGGTAATCATAGTGGTTTATTTAGCTTAGGTATCAGTGGTTTTCCGGGTCAAGGTCCGAGTCCGGGTCCGAGTCCGGGTCCGGGTCCAGTTCCGGGTCCAGGACCAGGTCCAGGTCGAGGTCGAGGTCCAGGTCTAGGTCTTGGTCAAGGTCCAAGTCCAGGTACAAGTCCGGGTCCAGGTCCGGGTTCAGGTCCAGATAAGAGCCCGGATCCGGGTCAGGCCTGGCTCCATGGCCAGCTCCTTCAAAATCGAAATTCGAAATCGCCAAACGTGTAGTCATTAAAGAGTTCTGTTCTGATCATCATCAGCAGTTCCACTTCATCAAATGCGACGGCTTTTAATGTAAATTCTTGATTTACTGATAAAAATAGACTAATCTCTATACGCATGCCTTTAAGATTTGAGGAGTTCCCTCGATTCCTCATGGATACCATCATCAGACCTCGAGCTTAACAAAAATGTGGCTTAAAAACTTAACTTGCTTAACAAACATAACGAAGAGGACAAATCGCCAAACGTGATCTATGCGTCGTTGAAGAGTTCTGTTCTGATCATCATCAGCAGTTCCACTTCATCAAATGCGACGGCTTTTAATGTAAATTCTTGATTTACTGATAAAAATACACTAATCTCTATACGCATGCGCCTTTAAGATTTGAGGAGTTCCCTCGATTCCTCATGGATCCCATTATCAGAACTCGAGCTTGACAAAAATGTGGCTTAAAAACTTAACTTGCTTAACAAACATAACGAAGAGGACAAATCGCCAAACGTGAACTATGCTTCGTTGAAGAGTTCCGTTCTGATCATCATCAGCAGTGCCACTTCATCAAATGTCACTTTTTTAATGTATATGCTTGATTTGTTGATAAAACACATAAATCACTATATGTATGCCTTTAAGATTTGAGGAGTTCCCTCGATTCCTCATGGATCCCATCATCAGAACTGAGTTTTGACAAAAACGGGACCAATCTGTATACATACAATCAAAAAAATAATTTTCAAAATCGGTCCAGTAATGACGGAGATATCCTGGAGTAACAAACATAAAAAAAATCACAATCGAATCTCCTCCTTTTGAGATTTGGAAGTCGGTTAATAAATGAGGGCGCCACTTTCTACGTAGCTGTCACATTTTTGACGTAAAATGCTTACATATGGCAACAATTTATAGTCTGTCAAGCTATTTCCGTCAGTAGGAAACAGCGGCTAAGACGCGAAGGGTTATCGTCCCATAGAAAATTTGAATATCGCGCCTTTTTATACTGACAAACTTGTTTGACCGACTATAGTATGCAAATTTTAGAGTTCCATTTTATTTAATTTCTACTATTTTATGTCCCACTATAGGCGGCAATGGATCAAAAATAGCGTGGATATATTACGAGGTATGTGGAGCCCTTAACTGATACTATATCTGTGGTAAGCCGAAATATTTCCTGTCAAATGTCAAATACTATTATGTTTATTTTTATCCTGCTAATTATTTCAAAATGGTAAATTTAAAACGATATTATAAAAGTGCAAGCCGAGCACTTTCATTTGGTACCAAACTCGACCATACTTTCTTGCAAAAAGATGACCAGAATAGCAAGACCCCTCACAAATAGCTTTTTAGCCTTCTAAGCTCTTCTAGCTCAATAACCCCTTCGAGCCTACTCATAATTTAATGACTAAAATATAATGCCCTCAACTACACGTTTACCCAATTACATTTAAATTAGAACAAATTTACTTAAGTTCTTGAGTATCAAACTATCCTCTGATAGTTCAGCTTAAAAACATCGAAATGCCGGGACGTGCCTCTAGCCAGCTGCGTGTCCCAAGTCGAATGTACGTCAGAACTTCGTTCGCTTCGCTCGCTCGTTCGATAATATCACCGTAAAGGTTCGCGCTCGCAATGGTTTCTAGCATTCAAGCAGCAGCCAATGCAGGCACACTACAAACGACCTAAAGTGCATGTGCAAGTGGAGCGATCGCAGCCGGAAAAATTTCAGCTCGTAAGAGCGAACATCTCGTTTTTTGCTGGATCTTTTCTGCAGGATCCCGTTTTACGTAGGATGACTACCTAGGTACGTGCTAATATAGTAACGTTTACACGAGCATTCTGTTGGGGAATACACTGCACGCAAAATACTGAAACGGGATCCTGCAGAAAACCGTACCCGCAAAAAACTGGATGTTCAGCGGGAAAGAGGCCTAACAGTGCCTATCCCACAAAACTTACAATTACAATTTTACAAGTGTCAAGTTACAAGTTTGTAATAATACAAATGTGCGTACCACAAAATATACAAGTAACAAATTTGTAGTGGAAAATTCTTACAAATATGTAAATTGTATTGTCTTCTTGCGAACATATTACCACAATAGAATCGTTGGAAAGGGGTAGCGTGACCGGTTGTCATGAAAATCCCTGGAGAGCTTCGTTCATCAATGTAAGTTTTTGACAGAAATGAAAAATGATGGTGAATAATAATGATTAACAATTACAACTAATACTAGAGCCCCTTTCACCAACGGTTGTTTGGTAAAGTTTTTACAATCTTTTATGTAACTTATTTCTGATAAAGATTTCTGTAACTTACGTAAAAAGTATCAAATGTAGGTATGTAACATGTAGGTATTTAAGTATTAAATATTTAAGAAACCGGTTAATATTTTTACCGCCTTTGTATTTTGACTTCATATATAATGATAAAGATACTTAAAGATAACGATAGTTTATTATTCAAGTAGGCATATTACAATGCGCTTATGAACGTCAAATAAAGTTACACGGGCTCCAACCCTACACCTCTTATCTACCTCGAGAAAATAAACAAATACGGTGCGTAAATACATATTGTGTACTATTCTCGTACCTATATCTATCACAAATAAAACACAATATCAAACAGACGCAAACTCAATCTGAAAATCGAACCAAAACAATTTCAAATTAAGAAGTTTGTTTACAAAACTATTTACGGTCTGTTGACGTCCAAAATCAGAACATTCGATTTCAGGGGTCAGCAGCGGGTGAACCATAACTCAGCGGCTGGGTTCCGACAATGTTGCCAGAACCGATTGATTTGTGGATGTAGGTACAGGAATAAGTGGGGAGTGAAATATTAGTGCAATTGGTCAGTGTCGATTTCCGGGGCCAATGAGCAATTGTTAAATATACGGAAATAAAATATCTGGGCAATTGAGCGGGCAAATGAATAACGGTGATGGATTAAGGATTTAATTGAATTCTGACTAAATGTCTTTCCGCCCCAGGGTTACACAATAGGGTATTAGACTGTATATATTTAAAATAAATTATTTTTCACCATGCATGAAATTAGCACCAGAAGATTAATAGAAAAACGTAGGCAGCAGTTATTTTTAAACACAACTTCTATTTTAAAACCCGTATAAAACTATAAAGAGTAGGTAATTTGATTGTGACGTCACATGATAGTGTTTCATATAAATTCCATAGTAGCAAAATCGTTTTCACAGTTCGAAAAAAGAAACAGATTTGACTAGTAGTTAAATAACCTATACACACCATACAAGCCTTATTGAGCTTACTGTGGGACTACTTTGATCTGTATAAAATCGTTCTATAATTGGCCGAGCATTAGCGAAGGTCTCCGTTTTAGCTTGGGCAAAAATGCTTCCGTATGTACGGATTGTATGGACGGTCTCCTCGCAATTCTCAACCGATGCTCGTGAAATTTTGTGAGCAGGTTCGATTAAATATATTTTTTGTCGACTCATTTTGTGTGTACAATAAGTTTAAACAAAACATTTAATAATATAAAAAATACTATATACTTAACTCTGCTCTTCAGAAGATACCGCTCGGCTCAGAAATAATTTCGTTTGAATCCTTCAGCCACCCTTCGGCTTTCAAAGAGAAAATAAGTATATTTGAGTTTATTTTTAGGCCACAAGATCGCTTGATTTGAAGACAATTACATATTTCCAATCCTGCAATTTCCAATTTGTATTGTAAAATTTATATAAAGGAACAATAACTTAAAACGATTTCTATCAACATGATAAAAGTACCTACCTACGAAGTCTTATAAAATCAGCTCGATACTCGATACGCAGCAGACTCCTAATTATGAAACTTCTTTGTACAAGAAATTGTAAAATTAAACAAGCTAAAACGATCTTTATATATTCATAATATAAGTACGTAAGTCGTATACATTAAATAGCGAAGGTATACGCGATACCCGTAGCACCAGTACGGTTACCATCAGTTTGTCACTGACATAAACGCCGTCGAGAACGTAATTTACTTTCTATACATCCCGTTTGCACTAATATGCGAGTGCGAGCGAGATGTATAGAAAGTAAATTACGTTCTCGACGGCGTTTATGTCAGTGACAAACTGATGGTAACCGTACTGTAATGGAGACACAAACCAACTCGCTCGTCCTTTATTACTATGCTTCATTTAAACTCCTTTGTAGTTCCACTACTTACAGAAATTTACACGTTTCAGCGTAAAAGATGGCGGAGTTAACAAAATAAACTCTCTGCTAGAGGTAGCTCTTCTTAAGCACTGTAATCATTTACTCTCATTTGAATTGTAAAAGTTTAAAAAGAATAATTGTGCTTCTTTTAAAAATGTAAAGAATAAGGAAAGGAAATGCAAGAATATTTATGTAAACAACTGTTTAAGTCCATCTACAATAATACAAAAAATATACCCAATGAAAAACTCACCATAATGGACTGAATCGTTTAGGGGAAGAGCAGAATGATATTTTTATGAACAACCATCGCTCTCCCTTATTTATATTTTATATTGAAAGAAAGAAAGAAATCGTTATGCCTGAATCTGTTTACTATTTTTAATTCTGGATCCCAGTATAGTACCATCAAAGACAATAGAGTGTATAAAGAGTTACTGTCATGGTAAATTATGTAGCCAGAGCCACAGTACATTTATATACTGCTATCTTTCGACTGAAGATTAAAATTGTTAGAACGCCATTTGACTTTGATTCTTATTCTTTCACTAATAATTATGTGTTAATTTGTTAAATATTGAAATTAACGCCATCTGCTCGACAGTAGGCAAAATCTTTTCGAGCGATGGTGCCATAACCTTTGGCCTATCACATATCAGTGAAAGAATAAGGATCAAATTCAAATGGCGTTCTAACAGTTTTAATCTTCTGTCGAAAGATGGCAGTAAATTTACTGTGGCTACATGATTTACTTTGACAATCCGCCTCTATTTCAAATTCTCTTTGGTACCATTCACTTTACTACCTAGCCACAAAGTAAACGTTGATTTACCTAGTGCTTCAACTATCAAGTGCTTGTAACTAATATGGGCAGGTGATTTCGGGCTAGTGCACATGCACACTGTTTGCTAGGGCATGGCTAATATCTGCGATGGGGTAATACGCTTGACTGAGGGAGATGTGATTACGCATGTTTGAGTGATTATAGTTCTAGGTTAAGAGCCTATTTAAGACGTTTTAATGACAAATCAATCGTAAAATAATTCGATTTAGGTATGATCAAAGTAAGTGAATAGGTAATTATATGTATAATACCAGTGAACTTTATCATAGACGGCATAGACGCTGATTATCTACACGTCTCTCGAACAAATGTACTCGAATTTAGACTACACCAGCATTGCTGATGTAGTAATGCTCAATGGCTGGTTGATTGATTATGATTTATGGCATTCTGTTTTCTTTTTCACCTAAGCATGGAATGTCTTTCGAAGACACGTTGTGACTAGTGCACAAGATTTTGCGATATAGGTATACTTATATTATGACCCAAGAAAATGTCCTCGTAGAATTCACGCGCGGAACAATATCTTGAGGGTCGGAAATATGACCTTGGTTGACGCATGTATATTTTCTGACCTTTTCTTCAAACAAACCTTACTTGTAGTTGAATAATTTTACGGTTTAGACACACTTACACTTTTACAGCTTTCACTTTTCTTTTTTCTCTTTTTAGGCTTTAGTAGGTATGTCTCACAACAGTTTAAATTCGATTAGTTGTAGATATTTTCAAGGGAAAAAAATAATGTCTTATTTCAAGGGAAGCAGTTTAAAGCTCATTTTCATCGAATTTAAACTGTCACGAGTCATACTAATACTAAGCATACATAATTATTTTATAGGCTAAAAGTTCTAAAGCTTTGGATTTACGTGCAAAGCTTAACTTCTCGTAATATTATATGATATTATACTAGTATTATATGATCTGAGTCGTAATTATACTTTTTGGAATGTCCTGCATCAGTAAAAAAAACAATTATGCACCCCGTTTCCACTTGATAAATCTTAGCGCTTACCTACTACAGTAACTACAGTGAGCCAAGCCTAATTTGGTCAATAAAACCAGTGCTTTGAGAACGCGCTGTTCTTTTGAAGGTAAAATACGAAGACATTTTCAGGAATAATATATGAAGTTTTGCGAATTGTTTGCTGAACGTGGCTGGATAAATGTAAGTTATGCGTTCACAGACTCAAAGTGTAAAGAAAAAGAAACGTCATACAGAATACAGTTTTTGCCTTATTACAATAGAATAGAGTGTAAAATTGTACACATATCTATGTCGTAGGACGTACGTATTCCCATGAACATTTTGAAGTTATGTCATTTTGGCTTTGCAGCGATTCTAGTGTTTGTTTAATACTGATAGTCTCTTACGTTATGAGAGTTATGGTAATGACAGGATTTTATTATGTTTCAGCACATTTTAGAAGGAATTATTAAATATTCTGTATATTTTAAGTGCGCACAATTTCTTAACAATTGCAGGAGAGATTTCATTAGATTTAGATTTTAGGTTCATTATTTTGTTAGAGCGGAAAATAAATTATCCCTTTGCTCCTTACGCGAAAATACTCTATAGGTACTAACTGACGTACATATATAGCAATACGTTTCATTTACCAATTCTGCAAAATTTCTCTTTCGTAAAGATTCAATATAAATTTACACCTTGAATTTAGTAAGGTATTTATCTAAACAGTTGTGTTGTGTTGTGATCTAGTCAGATTTTAAAGAATTTCTGGTTTCTATGAGCTATATATTCAGAGAAAAGCGTACCATTTACTTTTATTTTAGAAACGTCAATTTTGGGTTACCTAGTTCAACACGGAATCACGTGGTCTTTCAAAACGGAAAAAAGTTAGTTTTGTGACTGACTTTCACATACATTTTGTATGGAGCGTCACAAAACTCACACCCAAATTTTGCATGAAAAACTGGGGACACTTTTTTCTTTGCTTTAATCAATAGTCCTCGTGAGTCTGAGCCGTAACCCAAGAGTTGTTAGTTAAAAAAAGGAAATGGTACATTTATTTATGAAAATCCCCTAATACACCAACCGGGACATTTTAGAAAAGGACATCTTACAAAATTTAATTGAAATGAATTTAATTGATTGAAAAACCTCACCATTTGTAATCTGTTGAAATTCCATCATCATCGTCCACAACATCTGATGTCCGTCATTTCAGAACGAGCTCAAACGTCCGGATATTAGCATCTTATCTTATCTTTTTTAATAAATATGGATGCCCGCAGGTAATTCAAACTCTTTGCGGTAGGAAATTGATGTCTCGAATTTAATTTAGAGAGATGAGACGATTTATGACGGCGATGAAATGAAACAGCATTTTTGGAGATGTTTGGATTAAGGTAACGGGCCCCAAGTTCGTGTTAGTACGTTATTTCGTTAAGGGGCCCACTGATTACCAGTCCGCCTGCAGTCTCTGGCCTTATCGGGCGGCCTGCCGTCCTAGACCAATAACGTGCACAAACATAAGCGATTATTGCCGGCCGGCAATGGTCTGCTGCCTCCTCTGCGACTACAGACGAGTCGTCAGTTTCCCACCGTATATACGGCCGCCCGCCGGCAATAGTCTGATATAATTTTGACAGGTCCCTACAAATTGACAGTTCGCCGGACGACATCAGCCTGTCAGTTGACCGCAAAAGGCCACACATTAACAGTTCTACTTCAGATTTTGGACTGACGGCTATTCGAACTACGGCTCGTCGATTCCGGTCAGCGTCGACAGATATCTGCCGGACAGTCCGTAGCCTGCAGGCCAATTTACACACACATTATCAGATAGCCGGCCGGTGGCGTGTTGGCCGTCATCTGCTGTCAGTCGAGAGCCTTCAGTTTCATGTTTTTCAACTAGTTTAATTTTTTCATCAAAATGGACAGTCGACGTCAAAGATAATGTTTACACTTTTGGACCTTATTCCTTGGTAATAAGGCAAAAAATGTAAACATATTTTTGACTACTATAGTGAAACCTGGTTAAAAGGGGATATTACTGCAATGTTCTGCCGCCAGAGTGCAGCACTACCGACTCAGTAAATTCATAGACTAACTTATACATACTGTGCCTTAAACTGTTTTTGACAAGTTTTCACAGACAATAAAATATGACATTGATGCATCAAGGCGGTTTGTTAACAAGGGCCTACCGGTAAACGCGAAAATCGAAATTTAGTTATCTGCCTCTTTATCGCTCGAATATGCAAGAGTGATAGAGAGATTAGATAACGAAATGTCGATTTTCTTGTTTCGCGGTAGGCCATGTGATTGACGTGACGTGTGATGTGTCAATGTGGTTTGTTTACTGTACGTGCCACAAAGGTGCCACCTACGCAATAGGTTGTTGTCGAATACAATGGCTCGCTTTTCGTATATACTTGCGAATGATTACATCGAGGATGAATTTGTCACTGAGTTTCATAGGATACTTTCCCAAAACACAAATTACCGTCCCCGCGACGTACTTTTGATGCAGGCTATGCATCTAATCGAGTCCGTTCCCGCCGAAGAAGAATTAATGATATATTAAATATGTAGTTACGTAAACTACAAGGGTTGCGAAACTATAAGGGTTCCTATAGGATCTGTGCTATAGGGTAGTTGAATACGGAATCCTAAAAACAGGCAAACAACCTCTGTAAAATGTAACGATGCGAGCGGAACACTAAATGCCTCGAGCTATCTCGGGCTTGGCCAAATTATTTATTACAAGGTATCAAACAAAAAAATCACTCGGGTAACGGCCAAGACAAGTAGACCTCATATTATGTAGAAAAGGTTTAAAAGAGTAGAATGAATATAACAAAAACATAACAGTTCAGTATTTTCATTTCTTTCATTTTGGGATACATAGATAGTACCTAAATAAGAGCGGTGTAAGTAAAAGTAGGTTGAATCCACCGCTTGCAGCTTGTGACTCCATATCCTTTTTTTGTAATAATTATCACATATTAGGAGAATTTCGGGTAGGTAATATCGCCACGCCACGCTCTGTAACTCCGAACACAGTTTGCTCCAGATATTCTCTTAACTTAAAACGGAATGAATTAATGATGTCATAATTCGGATCCCACTTGTAGCTGAAGAATTTCAGGCATAGTTCTTATCTCTTGTCTAAGCAGGTACTTCCATACTTGCGCTAGTGTTTCTACCACGTGTCTTTATAGCGGAATCAAATCGCACAATAGCTAGTCTTTTCATTGCTAGCTGCCGTGAACGCCATCGAAGGTATACCTCCCGGCGTTGTCTTGAGAACTATTAAAATTTTAACCAGTGTTGTTATATTGGGAGGCTAATTTCCCTATTTGAATCTTTGAATGTTTGCTCCTTTTTTACTCGGTTACTTACTCTTCCAGCAATCAATAATCAAGTCTGTATTTTCAAATATATAAGCCACGCAAATACAATAATAACATGTCACATTTAAAATTAATAAAGAAAAAAATAAGGCTTATGTTATAATTCTCTTTATGACATTTATTTTTGACTGACAGTAAACAACAGTTGCGAGGTAACAACATGATAAATAAAGAAAAGTCTTGACAAACTAGATACATACATGCAACCTTCGCATTGTTGTATTCATGCCTTAAAATTAAAATGATGCCTATGAAGTACTATGAACTCTAACTACTAGAATTAAAGTTGAATTTTACTAACGTACATATCTGTTTTTTTACTGATTCTATTTCAATTTGACAGAAGGCACAGAAGCCCTACCGTATTTAAGGTTAATAAGGTCAAAGTTCAAAAGTTCAAAAGTTCAAAGTTTTTATTGTATACATATAAGAATCAGGTTATATTGCAGGTCGAAAATACAATTACACATTCGTTACACTGAGACTTTACCTTTTCAGGTGTACATACATTTGCAACATATATTTTTATATATTACCTAAATACTACAAATACTTACTGGCCTTAAAATTGTGTATGAAATTACAAGCAAATATCAGCCTCATAAATTAAGTATTGGATCCGTGATGCTCGAAGACAAAAAGTCGTATGCTTATTTTAGGGACTATGAACTCTTAAGTACTAGGAATAAAGTAGAATTTACTAATGCTGTAAAGGGGCCCACTGATTAACAGTCCGCCGGACGGTATCGGCCCGTCAGTTAGAACAAAATTTTGACAGTTCCGAACAACTGACAGGCCGATACCGTCCGGCGGACTGTTAATCAGTGGGCCCCTTTACGTGTGTCGATCGCCGGCCGGCTACCTCATGATGTGTGTTTGACTGGACTCGAGGTCACGGACTGTCCGGCGGATATCTGTCGGCGCTGACTGGAATCGTCAGGCGGCCACACACTATCGGTTCGTGTAAGTCGTCAGGCCGAAAACTGACAGAGAACTGTTAGTGTGTGGACTTTTGCGGTCAACTGACAGGCTGATATCGTCCGGCGGACTGGTAATCAGTGGGCCCCTTTAGTTTTGTTTCTGGCGCAAATAATAAGGAATTCAAATATTTTATATTCAAATTATACATATGAAAAAAATCTGTATTATTTAATCTCTTCAATAAAATAATAACCAATATTTTAGTGATTAAACTGAGAGTAATACGACGGTCGAAACTGTCAGACGGCCGCGAACAGCTGTGTTGTATGCGTGCACTTTTTAACCGACTTCAATTTCATAGAAGGAGGAGGTTCTGTATTCGGTTGTGGCTATTTTTTTTTTTTTTCTATGTACGTTCATTGATTACTCCGACATCCGTAGTCCGATTTGAGTAATTCTTTTTTTGTTTGAAAGGAGCTACCTCCGAGTTGGTCCCATTTTAATTTGGTTCTGTTCTGATGATGGGATCCATGAGGAATTGAGGGAACTCCTCAATTTTTAAAGGCACATGCATGGTGTTTTGGGCGTTTTCTTAAGCAACTCGAGCATTTTCTCCCGAAAACCACCAATTTGATGAAGTAGACCTGATGATGATGATTATTTTGATGATAATGATGATGATTTCTTTAAATGTAAGTATGTTCAGCGATTACTCCGGCACCTGTGATCCGATTTGAGTAATTCTTTTTTTGTTTGGAAGAAGTTACCTCCAAGGTGTTTCCGTATTATTTTTGGTTCTGGTCTGATGATGGAATCCATGAGGAATTGAGGGAACTCCTCAATTTTTAAAGGCACATGTTAAGTGATTTCGGGGTTTTCTAAAGTAACTCGAGCATTTGCTTCCGAAAACCACCAATTTGATGTACTGCAACTGTAGCCTTACCACGAGTTTGACATTGACACATTCGCTAACGTCTTATGCATCTAAATGTAACTTTTTATGCATCTCGCTCACACTAAGGTTAGTACGAGCGAGATGCATAGGAAGCAAGTTACAAACATGCTAGCGAATATATCAATGTCAAACTCATGGTAAGCTGGTAAGGCTACTGATCGGGGATTAGGGTTAGGAGTTAAGGGGTCAGGGATTAAGGGGTCGGGGAATGGCGGTTGAAGGGTTGCTGGTTCAGGACAGAGGGGTTCCTGGATCAGGGGTTGATGTGCTGTGAGGTTGAGTGATCGGGGGGCTGAGGGATTGGGTCAGTGGCGGGGCGGGCGGATGGATTTAGTTGACAGGAATTATAATTTCCTAGACGGACTCGAGAAAATTTCTGGTTCAGGGTAGAGGGGTTCCTGGATCAGGGGTTGATGCGCTGTGAGGTTGAGTGATCGGGGCGTTGAGGGATTGGGTCAGTGGCGGGGCGGAGGATGGATTTAGTGTAGTAGTGACAGGAATTATAATTTCCCAGACGGACTCGAGAAAATTCCTGATTACATATTTATTAAAGAAATAGGTACACGAATTTAGTGTTAAACATGATCTTGTTTTTCATTCATGCGTCGCGCTCTTAACAATGCGTTAAAACTAAAAATGGAAAAATAAAAACTTTTTACAAAAAAAAGCAAACCGACTTCAAAAAGGATGAAATAAAATATTATCCTTTTTGAAGTCTATGCGTTACCAACTGATATGTTTGAAGTCGGTGCCAAGCCAAGTAGTAACAATACCAGTCAAAAATAATCAGCTTTATGGCTATAAATCCCATTAGAACTGTACTAATAACTATTACAAATGTGTAAGTAATTCTGTCTGCCTCTTTGTCGCCTTTTCATGGCTAAACAACTGAACCGCTTTAGGTGAAATTTGGCAAGAAGGTAAATTTCTTGAATTGTTTTATATTTTGAAATGTAGTCCTCTGGATAAGGGACGGGAAATTACTCAGTCCCAATCTCACACTTGCGTGCTATAGACTGTTCGAGCATTAGTAAGAAATGCTCTTTAAAAAATACGACGGAAAAAAAATGCATTGGATTTCCACAAATGTGCCGACAAACATGGTACAGACTGCGCCAAGAAGGTTTGATCGTGTGTTCTGAGGTGTGTTCTTAGATACAATCGACGTCAAAGATATGTTTACACTTTTGCACCTTACACCTTTGTTATAAGGCGAAAAGTGAAAACATATTTTTAACGTCGACTGTACCTACAGAAAGTATGTTCATTGTCGTCGTGTAAGGCAATCCAACGTAGGTACATCCTTATCGAATCGCACCAAAATCATGGTATGCTTCAAAATTTGGCTTGGCACCGACTTCAAACATATCAGTTGGTAACGCATAGACTTCAAAAAGGATAATATTTTATTTCATCCTTTTTGAAGTCGGTTTGCTTTTTTTTGTAAAAAGTTTTTATTTTAGGCGTAAGGTGCGCGCTTTCACTTGTTAAGCTTATAGGAAGGAAAAGCTAAACCCATTCGAATAAAAGTTTTTGGGAGTGTTTCTGTGGGTTCCTTAGTAATTTATTTGATAAGAAAAAAGATTGAATATATATGCATATAATACCTATAATAAATAGAAATACCTTAAAATTGCAATAAATCGACTCACGAAATAGCGGTCATTTTATTTTACGTGTGTCTCCTATTTCGTGCCACTAACGAATCAAGGATTTTCTAGATACATTTTGACTGCTTGTTTTTAAATATAATAACGAATATAATTAAAAAAATAAATTAGAAAACAATTAATGTATTTCATGAAGTTTCGTATGAGCGAAATTCGGTATATGTTTTTTTCACTAGAATTCTCATAAAACGAGTTTGAATGTGACCCGAGTAAAAATTATTAAGGTATATTCGACGTATATTCTCATATTAACTACTAGCACAATTTTATTTATAATTCAATTTATTTGATTTATTTTTGTGTATATTTAACGTATAAGATAGTAAACATTTTTTTTGGAAATATTTTTTATTTTTTATTTATATTGTTCGGCTTTTAATCAAGTATTAAAGTACCCATATGGTTTACAAAGTCTTAATTCAACCATTAAAGTCGACGAGTACAAAAAACTTTAAGCTAGCTCTCAATTTAACATTTTTTTTAAATATTATTTATAATTTGACCTTACAATTACTCGTAAGTAGGTAAGACCGTTAAATATTTAAAATGGTTATCAGCAAATTATCACCAATTACTCTAAGAAAATGTATTCCGAAACAGAGGACACGAATTCACGAACTTAGGTGCTGAGCTAAATTTGTATCACGAAATGGGAGCCAAATAAGAGGTTCACGAAAAAAACCATATAAAAAAAAGTTTCAACTAAAACCCTATAGTTTATACATTAAATTATTAACAAAGAACTAATATAACTTATCTTATCTTATCTTATTGTTTTCGGGGGCCCTTGCGGATACACTTCGACCCATAGGGATCTTTTGTGCAGTTACCCCCTAGAAGAGATCCGTCAACTACTCAAGAGCTTTTCCCACCATATCCATGTGTCGGATGATGGAGCTCATGGGTAGCGTTTTAAAGTCCTTTGGTTCCAGGTATCCTGCTCCAAAGTCCTTCATTCTTTGTCTGGCGAGGGCGTGACATTCACACATTAAGTGTCTTACTGTCTCTTCCTCTTCGCCACACATACGACAATCGGTGTTGTCAGAGTGTCCCATCTTGGCCAGAAATCCTTTGACCCCGTAATGGCCAGTAAACACCCCCGTTATGATTTGGAGCTGTCTTTTGCTAAGTTTCCAAAGCTTTTTGCTCCAGCCGGAGTCTATTCCTTGCATAAAGAGCTTTGCATGCTTTAGCCCCGTCAGACTATCCCATTCTTCCTGGTGTTTGGTCTTGGTATGGTCTTTAATAGCCGTTGTGATGGTTCCCTGTGAGAGCCCCACGAATGGTTCCGGACCTATAAGGTTACTTACAGATCCGGCTCTGGCGAGTTCATCTGCATTTTCATTGCCTATGAATCCCTCGTGCCCTGGGATCCATACCAGTTGCACTCTGTTTTGCCTTCCAAGCTGGTTCAGGGCTTGGACGCCATTATATACCAGTCTAGAGTCCACTCTGGGAGCTTCGAGCGCTTTGAGAGCGGCCTGACTGTCGCTGAGTATATAGATATTCTTCCCTTGGGTTCGCCTAACTATATTCTCATGCACACAGGTAATTATAGCGAATGTCTCGGCTTGGAAGACAGTGGCGTAATTGCCCATGCTTATACTACTACTAAAGTCATTTGCATAAATGCCTGCCCCCGTACCAGATTCTGTCTTAGACCCATCTGTGTACCATATGATGTCGTTTTCATCAGAGATTGGTGCTTCAAGACCTTCGGTCCACTCAGCCCTTGTTGGAATTTTAACGTTAAAATTCTTATGGAACACAAACTTGGGTTGCATCTTATCGCAGCCCATGTTCGTAATCCTTTTCATGAAATTGTCACATTCCATGTTTGTGTGTTTGGTCTTTGGCTTGCTATCGCTCCAGAGGCCTGTTAGGGTCAACCTGTGTAGCGATTTCCGGGCCTCAGATTGTATCACTAGGTGTAGCGGCGAGAGGTCTAGCAGTACCTCCATCGCCGCTGTTGGCGTCGTTCTAAACGCGCCAGTAATAGCCATGCATGCCGTTCTTTGTATTTTCATAAGGGCATCCCTGCATGTGCTCTTTAGTGTCCTTGGCCACCATGCCAGGCATCCGTACAAGATGATTGGTCTTACCATCATGGTATAGATCCATCTTAGTACCTTTGGGTTTAGACCCCACGTTTTGCCATAAGCCGATCTACACATTCCAAACACTCTAAGTGCCTTGGTGGTTGTTAGTTCGACATGCTTTCTCCAGTTCAGCTCTTTATCTAGTGTAACGCCTAGATATTTCACTTCATTGGACATTTCCAGTATAACTTACTCAAAAGCTTTCAAGGTATTGATATGCTTAGTAATATTTAAAAAAAATATACAAACTCTCAAGAGCCTTAACCTGCGGAAACAGGGGCCAAGGTAAAGACCTTAGGTACCTCTTATTTTTTCGTACTTTTTACCTTGTAGGTACATCATTATTTATTTCATAGTTGAGCGAGCATTGATAATGCATTTTTAAGACATTTGCCATCGAATACCTAATGTCCGATATTTAAAGTATCTAAGTAGAGAATTGTCGGTACCTAAGCCATACGATAACATTTAAGAATCACACGAACCTCTCGTGATTATTAAAGCTTTACTTTGCTTAGGTACAATGGTAAGGTTTGTGCTCACACATAGTGTTAGGTTAGGTTAGGCTATAAATCCAAGCTAACAACAATTAGTAGAAATGAAGGATAAGTGGAAAAGATTCACTGCCTCGGGCTAGAATCGAAATCGCGGCTTCGGGATCTAACAACGATTCTATTAACCTTTGCTTGAGTTAGTTAAATAGGTAATAAGAATTTTTAGAAACAGATGCTGCTTTCTAGTTTATTTAGTATATTTATTCTGCTTTTTCTGTTTAGTGGAAATCAATCCAAGAAAATAATCTAATCTTTAACGGTACAGCGCGCAGCGTCACAACTCGATACTACTGAAAACTTATTATAACTCAACAGTTTGTTCGTTATTGGCATATATTAAACACACTTCAACTCTTTTGTGGTGCGCGTGCCGCGACCGTTGCAAGGGACCGTCGAGTGCGCCGACTTCTGGCCGAAGGGTGTCGTGTTTCGGAGGTTCCGGGGCAAACTGCCGAATCCGACACAAGACCAGACGATTTAAAGTCACGTCGTTTTGTCGCCTAAATAGTGTTTAGTTTTTATGTTTAGAAAATACATATAAATGTTAGTCTGAAAGGTATTTGTAACATGGGACATGTTGCCCGATTAGATTTTTTAAATAAATAAATAAATAAAGCGTGGGAGCTTGAAAACACTTTGAAAATGTGTAACCATAATCCCGTGAAACCGGGAAGACGTATTAGCACACTATGTTTAAGAAGCGAGAATAGCAATATCCCGAAGTGTGAAACATTATTTGATCTGACGCTTAGATCTGAATAATGTAATACGTTTCAAATGAGATCCGTCACCTTGGCTTTCATCATTGTATATCGCTGGTTCTATCTAATTCTTGAAGCACTCTCTCTCTTGAAAGATGAGCTTGCTTCTAGTATAACTTGAGCTCTAGAATCGTACCATATCTTTATATTCGAAGATCTCATTTTATATTGGTTTTACTGAGTAAATGTGATGAGTTATTGTAGTGAATAAGAATTCTTATTGCTGTTCCTCATATCATTGTTCCCCTTTATCTTATAAGGCACCATCAGGGTCGGGTTTTTGATGTTCCCTCTTAAGTAAAGGCGAACATTGGGAATATAATTTCGGAAAATTTTACTTGAGAATAATACACATTATATTTGGAACTTTCCTACTCGGTATATTGTTAAGGTGTTATACATTTTCATTTAATTAATTTTCATTGCGTCCTTGATATTATCTTTATATTTTTATTATGATTAATAACTGTTTCTTAGTATTACATAGATAATTAAATTAAGTACGTAGAGTTTCGTATCTTCACCTGGATTTTGACACTTTACCCAAAAAATCTCTCAAATTTGAAAGCATTTTAATCCGTTAAGACGAAAAAATGTTTTTTAGTACTCCCGACTATCAGTATACACCACTAAAACTTAGAATTTCATTGGTTAAGTTGGTAATAAATGGCCCCAAAGGCAATAGGCGATGTTTGGGTATTTTTCCCAATCTTCGCCTATGGCATGCCTTGCCGCTAATACTTACTTTTCTGTGACTTACACATGTTAAGTCGTATCTCCTTGGAATGTGCTAATATACTATGAACCTTAACTACACCAGATATATTAAAAAACGGGGCATATTTTTAAAAAACGGGGTAGTAGGCGAAGTTTGGTAACAGTCTGAAGTTGTTTTCATACATTTTGTATAATGAAGCTAGGGCTGTCAAAAATTAACCAACATGCCAAATAAAGGGGAGTAATGGTTTATAAGTTAAAAAAATATTATTATTCACAAAATTGTATAATTGTTGCAAAATTGTTGTTATTATCGTAATTGACAGCAAATCAACCTTATTTACACAAAGTGAGACATACAAATACCTATTTGGTACCTACTTAACAGCAGTAAGAGTAGAAATAAACATTTGCATATAGCGTAAACTAAAATAACCAAACATAAGATAATATTTAAATTTGGAAACAAGTAATGTCATCCACCAATGAATGTGGTACAATAAATTTGTCAACCCTAGGGGTAGGCGAAATTTGGCAACAAGATGGACGCAAAGTACCCTCACCAATGTTTTATCCAATTGTGACATCTAAACGTAAGCTAGCCATTAAATAATAGATTCATATGAAAAATAAATAGTTATAGGATATAATCATGTAAAGAGTTTATCATTATCGGGTCCAAATCACCGTTTAAAACTGAAGTTAAAACACTGGTTCAAAAAAACGTGTCGTCGGTGTCACGAAAAAACCTCAATAAAGGTCAACTGTGTGAAGTTAGCCGCAGATTGTTCGAAAAATGTTGACACCCGTAAAAAATACTTTGTATTTAGCAGTTTTATGTAAGGCTTAGATTAGAAACATTTTGTTATTGGCAACTTATGTCAAACTAGGCGAAAATAGGTAGCGCAGGCAAAGATACGAGACTCTACGGTATTAAAGATTTCTTACTGCGTTATTTTTAGTGATTTATTTTGTTATTTAATAAATAGCTGGTCCGACTTATCCTTCTAAGGCTCACGGTCCTACTTAAAGTACCTACATATTAAGTTAGATGAAATTTTAATGTTCAAGTGGAATAAAGTCGCACTTGGTTTGTTTTTTATTTTCAATAACAAAATTCCGATATTAAGGGGCCCACTGATTAACAGTCCGCCGGACGGTATCGGCCTGTCAGTTAGAACAAAACTTTGACAGTTCCGAACAACTGACAGGCCGATACCGTCCGGCGGACTGTTAATCAGTGGGCCCCTTTATAGATTTACACTGGCAAATTTTGGACTTTTTTCTTTGACGGGCTGGTCGCACCACCGAAAGGCAGTGAACTATCAAATACCAAAGTAAGTTACCCGTGTAGCTTCCTTCTTGGTAACTCCTGTCAATAACACAAACTAACCTATTTGAAACTAAATATTCATTGTAAGAGTATCTAACCTTAACTAAAATAACAATCTTAGCCACTGTCGGACACGTCTGGAACTAAATAAACTAGGCCAACTCTAACGTGACGTTTATCCTCAAATGTGACAGTAAGAAAGTGTCGTAACAACCCGAAGATTTCAAAGTAAGTATTTATTTTTGCATTAAATCAAATTCAAGAAATTTCCTCGGGCGTGATCACGGATATTACGAATAAGTACCAAATTATTATTTTCGTGTTCCAACTGCCAGATCCAAGGCTAGATTTAATGATTTCGGAAGAGGAGGAGGAAAACGGTATCATGATAAGTAATTAAATTATAGAAATATCTTTTCTCGGTTCTTTATATTTGGAATGATAGTCAATTCAAAATGACAAATAATCATTCCACCATAAATATAAGCGATTGGAAAATATCGTAGCACGCTTATATTTATGACAGAAACTTAATTATACATGACGGAGGCACGGGCGACGGCAGTGGGCATAGTACCTCAATGTATTACTTCACAGCTAAATTAGTATGCTACTAGTGCATCAAATAAGCATTCGGACTCGTTAACCATACTAGCGCCTACTATATCTCAGTACTAAATGATAAAAGAGAACTAAATTCTATTCGGATGCAAACTGATTTGTTGTAAAATAACACACAGCCTTTCTAAACAACACATCCTTTCTTTATTTCACAAAAGTAAGCTTGTAATGAAACATAAGAAATCAAAATAACACTTGGAATAAAACACTTAGCTAAATGGATAAAGAACGTTGGATTCTATAAGCTTTCAGAATAATCCTTCAGGTATAAGCCTTCAGGAACGTGGCGAGTTAGGCACGAGGTTGGCTAACGAGTACGTCCGATCTCTAGCGCGGTCCGATCAAGAAGCAACACCCCCGGCGGAGCCTCGCTGCTCCAGTGCTCCCGCCTCAACGTCAAGTTGGTCAACCTGCTTGACCAGTCTACCAACATAACGACAAAAATGCCAATTCGTGCCTACGTTCACCCAAGAGAAACCTCTTGACGTTGCAAAGCCTTCTACCTGTCATCTTATTTCAACAATACGCCAATAGACGGCGTTACTCTCTACGTTATGAATTTCGTTACAACTTCCAAACAGCAAACATTGCTAGTAGCCAAACATTGCTAATCAATTGTATACAGGCGTCTAAAACTATGAACTGTAACGCTGCAATACGCCCTTCTGGAGTCACGCCCCGACATACACATATACTAGTCGTGTCGTGTCAAAGTTGAAAAATGAAGTCACGGCGGGAGTAAAATCTAAAATAAACCTAAAAACCTTTTGACGCTGAGCTATGATGCATAGTTAATTCCATTTTGTAGCGAATAGTTAGGATTTTCCGTTATATTCTGTTATAAGAAGCGTGAAACATATTGTAACATTGGAGTAATTTTTCAAATTGTATCTAAAGCAATCATCAAAGTTAAATTAAAAAAAAAATAGTGTTGTTTCTTATCGAACATGTGGAGCAAAGTCCATTAAATATATTATTATAACATAACGAGTCGCGCCCGAAAGGGTTACATTTTTTTTTATACCACATCGGTGGCAAACAAGCATACGGCCCGCCTGATGGTAAGCAAAGCAGTCACCGTAGCCTATGGACGCCTGCAACTACAGAGGTGTTACATGCGCGTTGCCGACCTTTTAAAAACATGTACACTCCTTTTTTGAGGAACCCCATACTGTCCCTCGGGAAAACTTCGGAAGGGAGCTCATTCCACAGCCGGAGCGTCCGCGGGAGGAAATTCCTCTTAAATCGCACAGTACCCGACCATTTAGGTTCTAGGGTGTGAGGATGAACACCCTGCCGACGGCGAGCGGTGCGGTGATATAAGGGGCCATTGGCATCATGTCAAATAATTCCTCAGAGCACAGCCCATTGTACAAGCGGTAGAACACACACAAGGAGGCAAAGTCTCTCCTTAGACTTAAAGGTTCAATACCGTTTGTGAGTTTATATAGGTACCTGAATACCGTTATTCATTACGGCTACTGCTGTTTAGAGGCAAACATTACTGCTCTCTAATTTGGAGTAAAATGTGCGACACATTTAAGGAATTACGCATAAAAAGTATAAAAACATTTAGTACAGGTAAGTTTTACACCATTAAAAGGAAATGTTAATTAAACGGTGCTCGAGAATTTCCTAGTTTAATTTAACTTATAACACCAGTACATAAACCTACATAACATACATTTTAATGTAATTATGATGTTTTATTATGTCGATTTATTTTCCTTTATTTATAGTTCAAGTAGGCGAACACTCGCTAACAACTTCAAATCCGCTATGTTCATAAGGATGGACCTATAATGTGCTAGTGCATTAATTTATCTTTTCAATGTAGGTGATAGCTAATGGGGTGGACTGTATAATGAATCGAAGATATAATGCAAACACGCAGATATTAAACAAATATTATAAATAATTTATTTAAATCGAAACACAAGATCTTAATAGTTAGGCGGTGACAGGCAGACTGATTGACAAGCAATCATTCAAAAAGTATACAAATTAAAAGTATAAAATAGGTCGCATGCCAGCCAGTCGCCAACATACCGGACCCCCAGTGGAACACTAACCACTGGTGGCTACTGGCTGAGGTGCGGCCTCCATCAGAATTAGTTTCCGGGCCGGTCTGCGCAGCACGCCTCCTCTGGTGTGGACGTCTGCCACGCGGACCGCTCCGTCGGGTCCTAAGTAAACCTTTGCTATCCTTCCTAGTGGCCGTCGTCGTAGATACATCGACATCGTCGGGATAGGTCTGCGTCTGTCAGCGACGTGGTCCATGGAACGACTGATGAGGAGCCGAGGATAAAATGGAATGGTGTTAGCGCCTCTGGTGCATCTGGGGAAGACGGGACGTATGTGAGTGGCCTGGAATTCACTATCGATTCAGCCTCGAGTAGGAGTGTTGACAAGACTTCTTCCTTCAGTGGTTGATTTGTTAGGCAAGATCTGAGGGCTGCTTTCACTGTCCGCACAAGCCGCTCCCAGGCACCGCCCATGAACGGGGATGCCGGTGGTATGAAGCGCCAGTCGATTTTGTGGTTAGTGGCATACTCTACGACCGAGTTGTCATGTAGGGAGCGCAGTTCGCGGGAAGAGCCAACAAAGTTAGTCCCGTTATCGGAAAATATGGTGGTGGGCGATCCTCGGCGAGCAATGAAGCGTCTGAGGCTCATTATAGCACTATTTGCAGTGAGTGAGTTTACGATTTCGAGGTGAAGCGCTCTGGTTGTGAGACACGTATATAAGGCGATGTATCGTTTCTCGCTCCGTCGATATAGCGTTACTAGGATCGGGCCAAAGTAATCGAGGCCTACGTGGGTGAATGGTCTTTTGTGGTGATCAAGACGTTCTGGTGGTAAGTTACCGGTCTGAGGTTGGATAGGTTTCGTGTTCCATCTTTTACACTTCAAGCAGGCGCTTGCTACGCTACGGATGGTTCCTCTGGCTCTTAAGATCGAATATCTTTGCCGAAGTTCATTCAAAACGAGCTCATTAAATTGGTGCGCGGCTTTGACATGTTCGTGGAGGATCAAGAGTCGTGAGATATAGTGGCGGCCGTCGAGAATCATGGGTGATTTCATCTCGTCGTTCACTTCCGGTGCGGAACTTATGCGCGTGTCTTGTCGCATGAGGCCTTCTCCATCCAGTGTAGGCGCCAATTTCTTAATCCGACTATTCTTGGGCACTGGCTTCGAAGATCGTAAGTTCGATAATTCCTCAGGGAAACTTTCTGTTTGTGCTTGACAGACCAACATCTTCTCCGCTTCTATCATGTCTGACGCGTGAAGCTGGTGGGGAGACGTGGTGTTATGAATGTAGAGTTTGGAATTTGGATCTATTGGCCGAGACAGCTTAAGCCGGAATAGACGTGCGCCCTGGAGAAAACGGGCGGTGGCACGTAGTAAACGTAGCCAGGAGCTGAAACGCGTTGGATCGGGTAACGAATTCGAGAGTGGGGTGTCGAGGAGCAGAACCATCAGATTCGATTTTAACTCGGGGTCTGATGAGGTCTCTCCCTCGTCGGTGACGCGCTCGGTCGGCCAAGTGCAAGACTGTTCAACAAGGAACTGTGGACCGGTGAACCACCGATGAGTTGCGGTAAAGTCGGTTCGTTTTGGTTTTGTCGCATCGTCAGCGACGTTGAGAGAGGTAGGGATCCACCTCCAATCAGATGGATTGGTGGTTTCCAGTATCTCTCCCAACCTGTGTGCCACGAAAGGTTTAAACGCACGAGCGTCACTCCGGATCCACTTTAGGACTGTGGTTGAGTCAGTCCAGAAAATAGTTGCGGAGGGCTCAAAACGGTGAGCTTGCAGAATTGTTTGCGCAAAACGCGACGCGATAAGCGCGGCTTGTAATTCTAATCTTGGGATGGAAACCGGTTTCAGGGGACAGACTCGGGCCTTACTACCGATGAGGGCTGTCGATACAGAGTCATCACTGTAAGTGAAACGCCAATAGGCGACGCAGGCGTAGGCTTGTTCGCCACCGTCGGCGATTACGTGCAGCTGGACATCGGACACGTTTGACCTGACCATGTACCAGCGAGGGATTTTTATATTGGCTGCAATCTGCAGCTGTGCAAACCAGTCTTTAGATTCGCTTACGTACATTTCAGGTAAGTCTGTGTCCCAGCCAACGCCTGCCCGCCATAATCTTTGAATCAAAATACGACCCCAGATGACGACCGGCATCAAAAAACCAAGAGGGTCATAAACTTTCATGACGTTCGATAAAAGAATGCGTTTTGTCATAGTGCCGGTCGGTATCTGGGGTACGACACGAAACCCTAAGAAGTCTTGACGTGGGTTCCATTTAACACCCAAGACGCCGACGTCACTACTGGGAGGCAGGTAAACGTCAGAAGTTGCGTCGCTACGAAGTTCCTTCGGGACAAGAGAGAGTGCCTCTGGATGGTTAGACGTCCACGCTCGCATCTCGAAACCACAATTCTTGTGCACTGTGACAACGTCGGCGGCAAGTTGAGCTGCGTCAGCAACGTTTGTGTGGCTCCCAAGGTAGTCGTCCATATAGTGGTCGTCAATGATTGCTTTGCAGGCAGCGGCATAGTCGACTTCGTGCATCTTCGCGTTTTTGTTTTTTATATAGAGGGCGATGAAAGGACTCGAAACTGCGCCAAAAATCATTGACGACATGCGGTATTCCTTGAGGTCGCCGTTCTTGTCACGCCAGAGAAAACGTTGAGTATCCCTGTCCCTTGCGGCAATCTTGATCTGGGGAAACATCTCCTTGATGTCGCCATTCAAGGCCACCGCACCTTCTCTGAAACGGAACAGGATGTCAAGTAGAGGCGACAATAAGTCAGGACCTTGCAGAAGCAGACTGTTGAGGCTTACGCCTTTTGTTGTGGCAGCCGCGTCATGGACTGCTCTCAGCTTCTTTTTCTGAGGATGATAGACGCCAAAGATAGGCAGGTACCAGCGAATGGAGCCATCTGCGTTGACGCAAGAGGCATTTGGTGCGGGTCGATGGTGGTAAGTCTTCGAATCACACTCTTCGGCATAGTTCTTGCTGATTATGTCATCTATGAATTGTTGAAAGGATGCGGCGAACGCTGGGTCCTTTGACATCTGTCGCTCGAGGGCCTTGAAGCGTGAGAGTGCCTGTGGGTAGCTATCTGGTATAATTTTCGGTAGCTCCTCCTTCCAAGGCAGGCCGACTTCAAAATGGCTATCGTCAAGTTGGTGAGTGGATGATTCTATGATGTCTACGGCCCGTTGATCCTCGCTGTTTTGACGTGGGACCTTTTTTGTGATACCCAAGGCGTCGATGTCGTATTGGCATTTTATAAGTGTATCCAGATCTTCCGTGACGTGATTGACAAATTCAAATGGCTTCGACGACAAAGAGTGTGCGCCATGGAGTACCCAACCTAATAGGGTTTTGGAGGCAACAGGGTCGTTCTTTTTTCCGCACCGCACTTCGCGACTTATGGATATATACCAGTCAGGCGCGCCGATTAGGACGGTGGGATAAGCAATGTCATGTGAAAGTTCGTTTGCTAGACCTGACAGATGATCGTAATCCATGATATTAATCGTGTCTGGATATCGTGCGCGAAGCCCTAAGGGTTCCACGGCTCGCGCGTGTTCAATCAGGTAACGATCGGGTCGGTCGCGACCACGTACGTAAAAATCAACATAACTTACGTTAAGTTCCGCTGTCATATTACAAACACATTCAATGCGAAGACGCTCCGAGCGGGTTGGCTTCGCGCCGATGCGTTTTGCCACTTCGGCGTCAATGAGAGATGAGACGCTGCCGTCGTCTAGCATTGCTGTTGTCTCGAACGCGCCGTCAGGACCCTCGACTATGACCGGGACCACTTTCAGCAGGCCTCGGGGATGTGGGCGTGTAGTCGATGGGCAGGATCCTGTTGCATTAATTGAACAATCAGTAGTATTCGCGATTTTGTCGGAAGGTTTGATTTCGTTATGTTGTTGAGTAGTATTTATATTGACAGGACATGTAGGGTTGACAGAGGAAGTCTGAAGACAGATGTTCTGCCCGCTTGGAGCTGCGTCGGGATTGTCGTCGGCTGTCCCTGTGCCATGGAGGAGCGCGTTATGACGTCTAGGGCATCCATCGATACCGCAACGTTTCGCGCGGCAATTGTTCCACGTGTGTGGGTTAGACTTGAGACAACGGTAACATATTTTAGTTTCTCGGACCCAGCGCCATCTGTCGTCAAATGTTAGCTTTAAAAAACTCTTACATGTTTTTATCTTATGAGATCCTTGTTTACAATATGCGCAATGCTCAGATGTATTCCCGCTAGATACCGTAGCGTGTATTGTTTCCTTTTTTAACGGGAATTTCGGAGCATTAGTGCGTGGTACATTTGAATGCGTTGGTGTCGTTGGCGCCTTAATCGTACTGTCAGCAATAAAATTATATTTTAACTGTTTGTCAGCTTCGGTTAAGAGAAATTGTGACAACAATTCAAGTTTTGTTACATTTTGTTGCTCTGGCGCGTGAGCCGATGCGTAGTCTGTAAAGCGAGATCTAGTGTGCTCACTCAATTTTACCAAAATGCACCGAAGGAGCTCTGGGGATGATAAGTACTCATTTTGTTTGAGCAAAGTGAGCGTTGTAATAAAATTACGCAATTTATTTGCTAAACCATTTAAATCTTGAGGAGAACTTAGCTTTGGACTGTTGCGGAGCTCGGCAACCTCGCGGGCGACCAGAAGTTCCGGACGGGCGTACGTCTGTTCCAGGGCCTTCACGATGTCGTCGGGCGACACGATCACGCCGTTCGCGCTGCACCCGGTCGGATTCCGTAGCCGTCGGGTCTGCCTTTGTCTTACTACGTGTTTCCACCATGATGAAAAATGTACGTAATTAATGTAAACAATGTTTTACAATGAAATGAAAATTTACAATGACTTACGTGAAAAAATTTGACAACTTAATTTCGATGGAATGGTAAAACTACGGCGAGAATGGACCAAAATGATAGCTAATGGGGTGGACTGTATAATGAATCGAAGATATAATGCAAACACGCAGATATTAAACAAATATTATAAATAATTTATTTAAATCGAAACACAAGATCTTAATAGTTAGGCGGTGACAGGCAGACTGATTGACAAGCAATCATTCAAAAAGTATACAAATTAAAAGTATAAAATAGGTCGCATGCCAGCCAGTCGCCAACAGTAGGTACAATTTTAGGGCTACTAAGATTCTGTCTAAGCTAACTTTGCATCGATTTTCATAGGCATTATCATGGTATAATAATATACTCCGCCTGGTACTCTATTCCGAGATTCGCGTATGACCTAACTGACACGGGCCTACGTCATCATGCTGTTTACAGGTTCTCAAACTTTAAAATGTGGGAGAATTTTAACCAACGGTGAAAATTATTTTAACGGCATTAATTTTAAGTTATTCATGTAGAAACATAGTAAAATAAAACAAATCTAATGTATTAAATTAAACTTTATTTATCTATACAAGACAAACGTTTAAAAAACTAATTCACAGTTACACATTAATTACCAAGCTTACGACGTGAAAAGTTTGGAAAACACTGCGACTGCTGACACTGAGCGACAAGGAAATAACAATTAACACGCGTTCGACAAGGATGACGGTCAGGGCATGAAGTTATCTAGATCCGAATTGTCAAATGTGACAGCGCTATCCTGTGTTGCCAGTAATGTAAACAGAATTACCCGAACGTCTGAAATTTCTTTCGTGAATCGGAAGATATTGCTAACGAATAATTAAAAATGACGTGTTATTGTAAAATTTAAGATAAAATACATTATAAATGAAAATTATAAAATTATGAAGAAATATTTTAACTTATTAACCATAGCTATAATGTACCCATGTAACATGTTATGTTGAAATAAAGTGGCAATGTTATTGTGACGTAATCGCGTGTCACTCTGGGAATAGAAGACCATGTTTTATTAGACCATGGGCATTATAAACGTCACATTTTCAAAGAAATTTGACATAAGTGATGACATGCCTGCACTTTGTAATTGCAAATGCAATGCAGGGTTAGCCCAATGCGGATAAAATACCTAAAATATACCTTCCCTTGTATGCAAAACTAGACGGTATTAAATATCCAACGATATTTTCGTAGGAAAACCCAAGTGGCGAGCAACACGGCGCGATTCGGGAAATAAGGTACCTTTTGCCGTGGAACGTCACATATCTTTTATATTTCATATCTAGTGAATATCTAATTCATTTCCCGAATCGCGCCGTTTTTAATTCGTTCGATCCGTTTTGAAACCTCGACTACCAGCTTAAAAGCTCATAGGTGTCGTTTGGCAACGAGACTTTCGATATTTACCTACATTTTCACTGTACCTAATACTCCTCTAAAAATACTACTCCTTTTTCTTCGGCAGACATATAAAAAATTCTAAATACCTACTTAATATGCGGGTCAAAACTTAACGGTACAAATTGTAGAGGTTAGAAGAAATTTGAAATTTAATGATTGATTTCGCTCGCTGCAGACCGGTAAATTCAATCTTTTATTCCTGAGATGAGGGCTAGCTGGGCTTGTAATTTATTCCGTACCTGCTCTATAAAAACTGAAAATGAATTTGAATAATAGCGCTTCAGTAGGAAGATGTTAAAATATGGACCCGTACTTCGGAAGATATTGAAGTGGATTATGTATATGTATATTTAATTAAACACATATTTCTAAACTTGTTCTTAAATTAAATTATATAAAATACAATTAAATTTTAAATTTAAATTTAGTACAAATCTGAATCAAAATGTCACATTATTTATATAAGTCATTGTTTAAATCTAGAAAATCAATAAACTAAATCGCAGAAGGTTTAATACCGAACAGGTATTTCATAAAAGTCAATATCCATATGGATATTTCGTCGGGTGACAAGCAAAAGTCACTAACTAACATCATTGAAATTATTGGACAATAAACCGTGTTACAAGTGTAATAAAGTGCATTGTTACTTAAATTTTTTGATAGTACTTAGTGACTTTTGCTTGTCACCCGACGATTTCTCCCCCCTTAAACTTATATAACTGTAAGGTACCTACATAGTTATTTTAAACAACAAAAAAATAATCAATGAGTTCGATCAAAAAAGCTAATTATGTCATAGTTTATTTCTAAATTCGCTTTCGATCCTCTTCCGGACGAGCCTGGACGTTGCTAAAGGTAATTCCTTAATTAAGGGGATTAATTACAGTCCTGCTAATTACGAGAATTCAACTTACGACTTGTGTCATGATGTAATTATGGTATAATTTTTGATATTGAGAATACCAGTACGTGACAGCGTGATAAAACGGTATCCGTCACTTTCTATCCTACGGTGTTAAAAAATGACAGTTGTTTTATCACGTGGATAAAGATAAAAATATCTCGTCAGAAATGCGTGCCTGTCATCCCTTTATAATTTTGGTGTAATATCAGCGGGCCATTCGACTAGACTTGTAAAGTAAGTGTGTAACTGTATGCCTATATGTATATAGTCAAAATAAAATAAATAGTGAAGGCCAAAGTAGCCAAATATATCAGAACATATCCTTATGTCTGTTACTATAGAAAAGGACGGGTTTTCCTATATTTGGCCACTTTGGCTGTTACCTATCTATTTGATGCTGACTACACCTACATCCTTCGGGAAACGTAAATATCAGGATTCAACACTAAACCCAATTGGCCCCACACTACCCTCTGAATGCGGGCTATTTTATCAACGCGTTATTCGCAATTTCGGGCCCATTCCGTCCCACGCGCGGCAATTTACAATACCAACTTCGCCGGCAATGGTGAGCCGAGCTCTAGAGATATGTAGGCCGATTCCAATTTTGACAATTTTATACAGTTTTCATCTTATTTTGAAACGACCTTGACGTAAACACAACAAAACGCAACCAGGAGGCGTGTCATAAGCAGACATCGTAAATCTTATAGCATTTTTGGTGCAGCGTTGTGGTGTTAACGGAATTGGTATAGATAATTCCAACTGAAATGGTATATTAAGGTTAATATTAACGGAATTAACGCTAATTAATCATTAGGGTTGAAATTGTTTATACCAATTCCGTTAACACCAATCCGCTGCACCGAAAATGCTATATAATTTATGATGTCTGGTCATAAGACATTTCTCTGTCGCAGTTATTGGTATACGAGAGAAGCCTTACTATTCGGATTTCGAGATAATCACAAGATCTTGAGACGATTTAGAGATCAACTAGATCTACATTAGATATCGACTAGATGTGACTTGGATATCTAAGTCATAACTTGTCGAAATCGTTCAAGAGGACCTCCAGAATCGCGGAAACGTCAAATTTGACATATCTATCTTACAAATATCTTTAAATTATCCGTATCGTAACTTGTTGAAGTCTAGTAGAAATCTAATTCATTTTCCGAATCGAGCCGTTAGTCTTATGCTGAACTAGCGACCCGCCCGCTACCGATTGTTTGTGCTTACGAATAAATCAATTCTTTTCTATTCTATTCTGTACCATGAGCTGTATCTCACGGTTTTCAGATTATTTTGACATGACCTTGAGCCAACATGTACAATCAGCAGCAGGCGGCTTAGCACGGTCGCGTTTTTATCCCTTGTCACCATGCCTGTCACGTTCTAACAAGTATGTAAGTGCGAAAGGGACGCGCATAGTGATAGTCGATAAAAATGGAACCGTGCTGAGCCCGCAGAAGTTGCTAAGCGGACGAGGTGTTCAAAATTACCTTGACACGCTCTTATTCCCTTTACAAGTCGCGTCAAGATCATTTTGAATAGCTCGCCCGCTTAGCAACTTCTGCTGCTGACTGTACCGCTGCACCAACCAGCGTGAACCGCTAAAACCGATTGTTCAACACAATCACATCACAAATGCAATCAGGAGAGTCGTCTCGTAAGGCATCTCGCTCGCATTTAATTATGCATGCGTCCGCACCTGGCGCCTAGCGCCTGGCGTCCGTTGGCGGTGGATGACATTCGAAAAATCGCAGGGCACTTCTGGATGAGACTAGCCCAGGACCGGGCTAAGTGCTGGCGTACACGAAGAGAGGCCTATGCTCAGCAGTGGGCGACTGAAGGCTAGAATGATGATGATGATGATGATGATGATGATGATGACGATGATGATGATGATGATGATGATGATGATGATGATGATGATGATGATGATGATGATGATGTGCGTGAGATACCTGATCCTGATCACACGCGTCAAATCCGTACAAAAATAAGATCGAAACTTTGTCAAATTCTTGATACAGAATCGGTCTCATGGATAAGTTTTGTTACATTTGTTCAGTTGAAGATTTTTTACCGTTTGAAAGGGACTTCTGAGGCCGAAAATCTTACACCATGATTTTTGTGTGACTGTTTTTGCGCAAATACTAAAAATGAATGTATCTACGTGGTCCCAAAACCTTTTCGTTTGCTTTCTTTTCATATCCATAGAGGGTGATAACTTGATAAGAGAATCGTGTCACGCGAAAGTAATATCAATCTTTTTCTAGATACAATAAAAGTTGTTCAAGTTCAAAATATAAGAATAAAATAAAATCGGACAAGTGCGAATCGGATTCGGCCACCGAGAGTTCCGCACTTTTTAGTATTTGTTGTTATAGCGGCAACAGAAATACATCATCTGTGGAAATTTAAACTTATTTATTGATATTTAGGATAACAACAGCCGTAAATAAAAGTTTTACATATGAATGCTTACATAACAGATGGCCAATAAACTGTCAACTATCACGGTTCATGAGATACAGCCTGGTCACAGACAGACGGACGGAGTAGAGTCTTAGTAAAAGGGTCCCGTTTTTACCCTTTGGGTACTTACTGAACCCTAATAACTATAGGAATACATCACAGTAACACATCGAGTTGCTCTAACTTAAAAAATAAATAAAATCATTTCATTCATTTCATTTCATCTCTAACAATAAGGCCCCGTGGACTCAGGTCCTTCTCTCACTTTCACTGAGCGAAAGCGTAAGCGAGATGGCTGCGTGAGTGCCCGGGATCGTGGATAACATTTTATATTTTTTTTTAGTTTCTAAGGGATTACCAGTTCGCCGGACGATATCATCCTGTTAATCGCAAAAGGTGACAGTTCCGAACAACTGACAGGCTGATATCGCCCGGCGAACTGGTAATATGTGGGCCCCATTAACAAAAAAAAGGAATCGATGAGTTCGGCCAAAAATAAAATGGCGCATTTTTAGAAGCTATTTTCATATTTTTAGCTTTTGTTATATCGAGCGAAAGTCAAGAAACCGGGTTACAAATCAATGAAGTTACTCGAGAAACGCCTCAAAATTGATAATGAAAATTTTGGCAACAGTATTGTGATCTAAAAAAAGCGCTACTATTTTTCAAAAACTCTGTTCGCTGAACCTATTGCACCTTATTGACAGATCATTGAATATTTAATTTGGTGTATGTATTATTCATCGGAATTCTATATCTGAAAATTCAACCAACTCCATTTCGTGCAACTACCAACTCAATATGGGCCTTGAAAGCGCATGGCGATAGCGCGACCAATTTACGAAAAGCTGTACCGACCCCTTAATTAGTGGGTTGTAAGAGAGGACGTGGGGTCTCCTGAAACTGGTGGTATATAATATTCAAGACGTGCTCGTCAAAGGGAGGACAGGTAGCGTTATTATCTTGGACGTACATGTTTAGGAGACTTATATTAATAGGTATAGTATACATAGTAGAAGAGGATATTGATTTTATGCCTACGTTCTTATGGCGTTATTCATAAACGCGTTATTGGCCCGTATTAGCTATGAATCGTTTGTCTTTATCTGTAATTTTGATTTATGTAGGTATTTTTAAGAAGCGGTGGTGGTCGAGTGGATATGACGTCCGACTTTCAATCCGGAGGTCGCGGGTTCAAATCCTGGCTCGTACCAATGAGTTTTTCGAAACTTATGTACGAAATATCATTTCATATTTACCACTAGCTTTTCGGTGAAGGAAAACATCGTGAGGAAACCTGAATACATCTGTGAAGAATTTCAAAGACGTGTATGTGAAGTCCCCAATCCGCATTGGGCTAGCGTGGGGACTATAGCCCAAGCCCTCTCGCGCATTATAGGAGGCCTGTGCCCAGCAGTGGGACGTATATAAGGACGTAATTATTTATTTATTTTAAGAAAGGGATAATACATAGTTTAACTAAATCAGGCCCGTAAAGTTTAAGGGGGTTAATCTTTATTTTGACCAATCAAAATTTCATTTGTCTTAGCAATTTCTGACTGTATCATTGGCCTTACGGCCCGATTCGAACTTTAAAGTTTGTAACACACTATCGCACCGCACCAAGGTCATTGTGCGACGCACCGATAAGTAAGAGCGAGAAAGAGATATCGCTTTCTCGCTCTTACTTATCGGTGCGTCGCACAATGACCTTGGTGCGGTGCGATAGTGTGTTACCACTATAAGATACGTCAGTTAATAGATCTAGAAACGATATGGATTAGATATGTCAGTGTCAAATATGACATTTCTTCAAACATAAACGTCACTTATGACACTGACACATCTAATCCATATCGTTTCTACGGTCCGGTTCTATCCGTTACGTACTAAAGACGACACGTTATACCTATAGGTATACAGATATATATATCTTGTATTTATATGTATAAAGACACTAAGCTACTAACAAACCTTCCAGAGCTAAGTGCTCGAGTTAACTGTGCCAAAGGTCAAGGGTAAAAGAGGGTTAGAAAAATAGTTCTAGATGTAATAAGAAAGAGATTAAGTTTGTATACGTAAATGGCGCTTATGTCTATTCTGAAAATAGTCCAAGATTTATGTCAGTCAAACTGACCTGTTTGTTCCTTCTGCTACCTACAGAAGGGAGTTACGGCGACAGAATATGTAACGAGACATTATAATAATATTATTTCGTAGATATAAGTATAGATAGGTTTTCGAGAAAATTTGTGCCTTTTACTTTTTTATGTCTTGGATTATTCATTTGGAGACAAAAGCCGACACAAAAAATTACTAAAAATGGCATTTTTTTATCCCCGACGCAAAAGGCAATACTTAGTTATCATGTTTCACCGCTATGTGTCAGTGTCTGTCTTTGGCACCGAAGCTCGTAAACTTATTTGGATGCATTTTTTTTATTGAAAGCAGCTTTTTTAGTTGTGGTTTTTAC
Organism: Cydia splendana; assembly: GCF_910591565.1. Classification (NCBI taxonomy): domain Eukaryota; kingdom Metazoa; phylum Arthropoda; class Insecta; order Lepidoptera; family Tortricidae; genus Cydia; species Cydia splendana. The sequence goes on along the minus strand of NC_085965.1, from coordinate 19,831,657 downwards.
ATATCTTGGTGGTTCTTTATCGAAATCGATTAGGTAATTGCGTTGGAGTTTACGTTTATTATAATTTAATAAACTATTTAATCGAAAATAATTAATGACTATGAAAATAATTAATGTGTAGAGGAGTAATTACCAATTTTTTTTAAGTATTAGTAATAATTTGTTTTTAAAACCTCTATTGATTATATTGATAGGTATATCTCTCGGTTCTTGTTCATCGCTTCGAACTTCATTCAACTTCATTCGTATTTATGAAGTCAAAAACTTGGAATAAACATTAAATTCCAAAAGATAAAATGTCGCAAAGTTCCGATAACTGGCTTCAACTCTTTGAAACCAGACGTTTTGAACAAAGTTCAAGAATAAAGAATCCTAGTTTAGATCTCATAGGAGCCAAAGAGTTATCTGGTGGAAAAGTAGGATATAAAACTTTGAAGTACGATTGCTATAAGTAAATGAGTTCATTCTTTATTCCCTATAGGACGGACGCCTATTTATTTGTCAAATGAGTAGGTACGTAGAGAATTAAATTATTCTTTATAAATAGCTTATGCCTGTGACTTCAGCTGCGTTCATATTTTGTGCTTAGACTACCATCAACAGACTGCATTTTTTAAAGCGTCACGACTTAAAGATAAAGATATTTTATTATTCAAGTAGGCATATTACAATGCGCTTATGAACGTCAAATAAAGCTACACCGGCTCCAACCCTACAGCTCTGCCTCGAGAAGATTTAAATCCCCCCTCAATTGGAGGAGGGTATCCCAATATGGGACCGACAACAAAACTTGAAAAAGACCGCGAATTTTCCAAAGATAAGCCAGGCATACTCTAACCGACTAGTATGCCTAATAAAATCATAATGTTAAAGTGATCTGTAATTTTTCGCCCCCAATAAATCGATATTTTTTCACCGTCCTTTGTTTCAATCAATCCACGCGTCACTGTCACGCCACACGTGTCGCGCGATACGTTTTGCGCTCCGTCGGGCCCGATATATACCTATCTATGTATTATGTCTGAAAGGTATTCCATTAGCTTACAGAGATGAGCATGGATGTGGGCTCTCTATCGTGGAATATTTAAGAGAGACTGAGAGCCTGATACCGATTTTACGATTTTCAATGTTCGCGGCAGGCCTTTAGGCTGCGTTTCGATGTAAGGTCAAGCTAGAGGGGTCTAACGCGAAAATCGAGATTGTGTAATCTATCTCTCTATCTCTATAAAAGGGCAGATAACAAAATTTTTATTTTCGATTTTCGCGGTAGGCCCACAGATAGGCATACAACCGTATTCGAACAATGAGATACGTCAAATACTAGATATTGAAACGATATGGATCGGATATGTCAGTGTCAAACAAGTGTCAAAATTGATGTTTCTTCAAACAAAAACGTCACTTTTGACACTTGTTTGACGGCTGTTAATCTCGTCCGGTTTGACTTGACCTTCTCGTTCCGGTACCCATACCGCACTCTGCTCACAACAGCATCAGCCCAGAGCTAGGTTATAAGCCTATTATCCTGAGTGTTCCCTGTCAGGGCATCTATCTACATTTTTTCACCGTCCTTTATTTTATTCCACGTGTCACCGTCCCGCCACGTACACGCGTCGTGCGATACGTTTCGGGCTCCGCCGGGCCCGATATACGTCTGAAAGGTATTCCATTACCTTACCCAGACGAGTTGAGGCCTACCGAAACATGAGTTTTTGTTATTTTGCATTTCATCCATACGTTGTTACTCTGCCACTGATTCCCATGAACCCCGTCGAATTGGGCCCAATATACGTCTGAGAGGAGAGGTATACCACTAGCTAACCTAGGCGAGTTGAGGGTTTAGAGGACCTAGCGAAACACGATTTTTTGTTATTTGCCTATAACGCTTTTGCATATTAGAGCAATAGTGAACATGAGGAAGAACAAGTGAGAAAAATACACGGACTGTGTTAGGTTAGTCCGTATTGTCTCTTTCACTCCTGTACCGATAGGCTAATCAGTGCATTAAATGAGTACAACGCGAGCGCACGTCTTTTATTTATCACAGTGGCGACGTCCGGGTTTTTTTTTAAGTACTCACGCGATATAGACGATCATAATGAATTCGACGATCGGAAATTTACCTATCTTATGAAGTTGGCAATGACTGGAAGGTGTTTAAGGAAAGATTAAGCATCTGGCTCAGTGCAAACGCAATAATTAAAACAGAAACGGGGGTCGATCGTCAACGCGCCGTGTTGCTAAGTGCACTCAACGAGTCCGCGTATAAATTGGTACACGAACTAATTTCACCGAAGACGCCGGAAGAGCTGTCTTATGAAGAAATTGTGAAAGAGGTGGACAAACATTTATTGCCGAAAAAGTCGCTTTTTGCAGAAAGGCACAATTTCCACAGGGCCATTCAACAAGGGGACGAAGATTTAACACAGTGGGCTGCAAGAGTTCGTCTGTTAGCATCCGATTGCAAATTTGGTTCGGATTTGGATAGCATGCTGCGTGATCGGTTCGTATTGGGAATGCAGGCGGGACCCGTGCGGGACCGACTGTTCACAGAAGATGCAGATACCCTCACGCTAGCACGAGCGCTAGAAATCGCTGTATCGTTGCACAGCGCGAGAACCGCCGCGCGCCAGTCGGCCGCGCCTAGCAACAGCAATAAGCTGACGGAGTCAGTCGAGGTCTACAAAGTATCAAAAGGATCATCGTCTAATAGTGGTGTGGAATGTGAAGTGTGCGGGTACAGTAATCATACGGTCGATAAGTGTCGGTTCAAAGGTTACAAGTGCAAAAGCTGTGGCAATAAAGGCCACCTAAAACGTATGTGCAAGCGTAGGAAACGTGTAAATATGCTGCATTCTATCGATGAGAGTAACGATGATGATGGTAAGAATGAGTCCGTTTGTTATTCTAATCATATTTGTAATTTACGCAGCCATCATGGTGAGGAGATAACTTTGTCCGTTGAGGTATGTGGGCAGAATATTAGATTTTTGGTCGACTGTGGTTCAGCTGTCACCACCCTTCCACTGCATGTGTATAAGCGATTTCCCAAATGTTCCCTTAGCTCCGCCCGAAACACGACTTATATGCTATTCTGACAATATTTTGGATACGGTAGGAGTTATGCGAACAACGGTGAAGTACGAAGGTGAAAGTAACTATATAAATATACATGTTGTGAGAACGGGTGCCTCAGCATTGCTCGGAAGAGATTTTTTTGCATCATTTAACTTACAGATATCTAAAGTAAACTCTTGCGAGCCTTGCCATAGCCAGTCAGAAATAAATTTTTACACGGTAATGTATCCAAGACTTTTTAGTTCCCGGTTAGGCTGTTTAAATAAATTTAAAGTAAAGTTATCACTTAAGCCTAACAGTCAACCAATTTTTTTCCGAGCTCGTTACAGTTCCGTTTGCATTGCGGGAGAAAGTTGAAAAGGAAATTGATAGGTTAGTTGAAACGGGAGTACTTCTACCGGTCGACCATTCCGAATATGCGAGTCCAATAGTACCTATTTTGAAGCATTCCGGCGAAATTAGGTTATGCGCCGATTATTCAGTAACGCTTAATAAAGTGCTTCAAATAGAAAAATATCCTTTGCCTAAAACAGGGGAGCTTTTTGCTAAGTTGCAAGGCGGGCCAACACGTGCCAACAGCCCCGCAGATGCCGCGCGTTTCAGACGCTGCGCATACACCGTCGTCGTTGGGCACGGCTGCCGCTCCATCTCCGCTACCATCACCAACCGCACCCATCGCCCCGGCGGAACCACCGTCATCGAACGTGCCACTCGCGCAACAGGAGTCGACGTCTACACGCCAGCCAGACGGCTCCGCCGCCGTGGTACCCGCAGGCAGTGAGGGCGTTCGGACCGCTCGACTTAGGAATATACCCCGCGTTAATTATAAGTAGAATTTAAGGATTTATGGTGGAGGGATGTTAGGTTAGTCCGTATTGTCTCTTTCACTCCTGTACCGATAGGCTAATCAGTGCATTAAATGAGTACAACGCGAGCGCACGTCTTTTATTTATCACAGACTGTTAATTTTAACACACCAAAAAAATAAAGGCGCGGCGTGGGTAGACCCCCCACAAGGTGGACTGATGACCTGGTAAAGGTCGCGGGAGTCCGCTGGATGCGGGTGGCGCAAGACCGGTCATTGTGGCACTCTTTGGGGGAGGCCTAGAAATGTCCAGCTGTGGACGTCCTCTGGCTGATATGATGATGATTATGCAAAAAAAAATTAATACGAAATACTTTTTTCTGTACTAATTAATTACATACATATGTATACAGAATTACGTCAATCGACAATTTGTTACATTTTTTTTTATTAATTCCTTTTAGGTTAATGAAAAAAGGACACGAATATTGAAATATTTTGATACAATAAGTAATACAATGTTTCATCAATTGAATGAAACGGGGAAATAAGTAAATTGAATAATGTACAATGGGGTTGTCTCCAACGACAATGTATTATTTATCAAGCGACGATGTGGCATAACACGGACTGACACTTCGAAATAAGGACGTCTAATAATGTTCACTCACTATTGAAACCAAATGCTAACTTAACAACTTGCCTGCTTATTCATAAAACTTTACGGGCCTGATAGTTCAATTATGCTTTCTTACAATTTTTTTTTTTAATTATTATTAAGCCCTTTATTCCTTAAATATATAATTCTAATTGCTAAATTAAATTTTATTTTATTTCTAATTTAAGGACCCCTTTTGGGTATAGGCCTCCTCCAATCTTTTCCAGTATATCCTATTTTTTGCATCATGGGTCCAATTAGGCCGAGTTATTGAGACAATATCGTCTATCCACCTTGTCTGTGGTCTCCCACGGTGTCTGGTACCTTGAGGTCCTTGCCATTCTGTGACCGTCTTTGTCCATCTTTGGTCTTCTAATCTGGCTAAGTGACCTGCCCATTTCCATTTTAGGGATCTCGAGTAATCAAGCGCATCTATGACCCTGGTTATTTTTCTTATATCTGAACATCTTTTTCTGTCCTTAAGTTTTATGTTGAGTATGCTTCTCTCTATGCTTCTTTGACATACCTGGATGTCGTTCATTGTCTTGGTATTGTAGATCCATGTTTGGCATGCATAGGTGAGGCTAGGAAGTATACATGTGTTAAGGACCTTTCGCTTTAGTCTCATAGGCAGGTTAGATTTTAGAATTTCTTTATGACTCCAGAACTTTTTCCATGTGATGTTAATCCGTCTGTTTATTTCTTCATAGTGTCTGCTCTTTCTAAATGTTATTTGCTTTCCCAAGTATATATATTCTTCTACATATTCTAGATGTTTTTGGTTTGGTTTTACAAATACATAAGTCAAAATGATAGATAAAGACAAACGATGACAATATAATACAATACTCTTTATTGCACACCTCACATTGTTACTATTGAACATGCTTCTATCATTTCATACTTTGACAAAACTCACGCTACTGCAATGATTATCTAGATAGGTATCTTGCTTACCTACTGTTGCAACAGTAAAAAGTGGTTTTAGTTTAGTAGATATTAGGCTAATTGAAGGTTGTAACGCGTTTATGAATAAGGGGGTTATTCGAACTCATTTTGTCATTTGCAGGTGGCGTAGCACGGTCGCGTTTTTATCCCTTGTCACCATGCCTGTCACGTTCTAACAAGTATGTAAGTGCGAAAGGGACGCGCATAGTGATAGACGATAAAAATGGAACCGTGCTGCGCCCACAGCGTAGCTATATCTTTATTTCTTATGTATTGGACCGAGTTTATATTTGAAAGAGAAAACTCCAAATCTTGCTGTTAAAATATATATAAAGCTGATCCCAACGATTCAACTTCTAAAGTCGTAAAGAAACAATCAATCTTCTGATTCGATTTGCTTTTTGTTGTAGTTATAAAGATACCGTAATAGTTTTATTTGGTGTTCGACATTGGAACTTTAACCTTAATCATTTTTCGCCAACTATTTCGTTTAGTTAACCCAATTACGTAAGCCCTTTAAAGGTAAAGATAATCATGACGTTGTTTTAAATCTAAGCATTTTTTAGACCTGTTATAAATCTGACTTTTTATCATCCTGCAACTTTAAGTTAATTAGTATTTTTCTTTTATATTCATGGCAGCTTTTCCTTATTGCAAACCCAAGAGAGGATATTAGAAGTATGTCGTTGGGTTGCGAATTCCCTTCCGTGGCTTTATATTGTATATTTTGGTGGTGCGGTGAGCCAGCTAATGTGGATCGACAGATCGACACATCGATGCTTCCTGGCCGCGAATGAAGACTTTTGGTAATGGAATCATTCTTTCTACTCCTCACTGTTTCGCGAAGGTTGACATTATTTGACATTTCTTAGGGCTGGTTACATCACACCGTGTTTGAAGTCTACGATTTCATACCAATTTATTGCTGTTGATGCCCGAAAAAAAAAGTACCATTGTAACGTAAAATGTGCCTACATTACCCAAGAATTTGCTGTAAAATTCGAAAATATTTTTTAAATTGTTAAATTGTGGTATTGTTATACCATGCCGATTTAAAGTGAACCATCACTAGTTACTATCATATTATAACACTTGAATAAGGTTTTAATGTGTAAAAACTGTTGAAGCACAAAAAATACGCGGTGGAGTAAAGTAGGCAATATTTTACGGTACATAATAAATTGTTACAATATTTTTAATTCTCTCCCCTCAAGCGCTAAACTTTTGAAAACAAAAATGTGCACGGCTGAATGAGTTATTCAAGTTGACTTTTTAAATTTCATTAATTAAAAAATCACAAGGGATTCGGGTCCGGAAGGGAAGTTGAAATTACCATAAAATTGTTAAATTAGGTTGTTTCAGCAATTAACAGTGTTTGCACTGCTTGTTTTTGTGCGGATGAATAATGTGTCCGACAAGAAAATAAATTGCCATGGACAAAAAGCGAAATTAACCAGTTTCTCACTTGACTGAAATATAATAGCGGAATAGCATGCATGTATGTATGTAGGTAACTATATTTATTCTTATAATAATACGGCACGCCCTGTAGCTCCAATAGTGAAATAAACACGGAAATTATAAATCATCAAAATACCAACCCCCCAAAATCATATACCTATACATAAGAAATATTATTCCCTAGTTTTGAACACGGAGACTTCTCCAATCTCCATACTGGCATACTTAAGGCCAGTGCAAACCGGCGGAGCGCAGCGCAGATCACCGAGGAGGATTTACGCCGCGCAGCGCACACCGGCGAGGTAAAATCCCCCGCGATACCGCGAGCGCCCGCCAGCCCGAGCGCTGGAGCCGGCGCACCAGGGAGCACTTCAGCGCAGGCCGGGGGATGCCGCGGCATGCCGCCGCGTGTACTCTATCACAAGGGATTAGTGACTAGTGTGCACGAGTTCTCCCCCGTCGTCCCGGCGCTACTCCAGCGCACTCGGGAGGCCTCGGCGCATGCCGGGGGATGCCGCGGCATGCCGGCGCCTACAGCCGCGGTATCCTCTAACGTGCTCCTCGATGCCGCGGAGTAACAAGCCTCCGTGATGCTCCGAGGTCGGTCTCAAAGCATTTAAATTTATATCTGAAGGTAATTGAAATAGGGAAGAAAATACATTGATCATTTTAAAGTGATCTGCGCTGCGCTCCGCCGGTTTGCGCAGGCCTTTACGGGGTGGTGTTCTATCAGGGCGGACAGGCCAAATTGTAATAAATCTATGTAGATTAGTATCAAATAACCTTAAGCCTTAATTTGACACAAAACGGAAGGTCGTGAATTCAATAGTCCAGAAGATTGTGGTTAGGTTAGGTTAGGTTAGTTGTGTAAGGTTAGGTTAGGTTAGGTAAGGTTGTGTCTAGTATTTTACACGTTGTTGAGTTAAGAGATAAAAAGTTTTTAATAAGGACAACCTTTGTAAGTCTACACCACAGACTATTTCAACTACTAGATGGAGTAGACTAAGTGCACCCGTAAAAATTTGGTATGGAAGCGCTACCGCATATATCAGTTGCGCCTACAAATTACGTCCAGTCCAGTACTCGAGTAAATTAAAAATATGTACCTACATAAATTGACCTAAAGGGGTACCTATACCTGAGCTGCTATACTTTAAAATGGTGTAGAATAAATTCAGTTTCCTGCTCGATTCGTAGCATATTACAAGTACCTAAAATTGCACTCTGTGAATTGTTTATGACCTACAATCTGCATTTAACGAACCGCCGCGCCGTTAAGTTAGCCAACTTAATGAGACTAGCGATTTCCAGGAACGTAAAGCATACGCAGTTTCGTGGTAGCAACGTGACTTGCATGTTGATTGGCTGCAGCATATCTCGACCGCAATCAGCCTGTCGTTATACAACCTACGTCAAAGATATGTTTAAACACTTTTGCACCTTACTCCGTTGTGATAAGGCGAAATGTAAACATGTGTTTGAGGCTATATAACGTCGTAAGCATGCTAGTTTCCATAGCAGTAAATAATATGGCATATGAGGCAGTAAAAATGAAATGGATAGGTAGCGAAATGAAGTAAAACAAGTGTGGACGGGAGTACCGAAGAAAACAGTGCCGCCTAACTTATTCAATGGTATGCTCCTGACCCACGATTTCTTAATTCCGTTTTAAAACAACGCAATAAAGCCGTTGGATTAAAACATGTTCCTATTTGTCTAAAGTCTATTGTGTTAAAACCCTGACTGAACATCAACTTCTGAACACTAGATTAAATGATAAGCTACACAAGCAACCCCGGAGGATTAACTAAACAGTTCTTATTGTTCCACCGCGGAACTTGAGGTCATTAAGTATTCCGGAATAATTTGCGGCTAAACTCCGCTACGGAGTTAGACAACTAAGCTGTCAAATACTTGCTAATCAGCGCTCAGATCTGAACTTGTGGATCAAATGTTTGTTGAGATATATTATGTACGTCTGAAGTTAAGATCAGAATTAATATTATATACTTACTGCTGCTCCGGTCAATGAAGCATAATACCTAACCGTTAAGTACCATTGGAACATACATTTTAACTTTTAATATATTCATCATCTTCCTCGCGTTGTCCCGACATTTTGCCAAGGCTCATGGGAGCCTGGGGTTCGCTTGGCAACTAATCCCAAGAAATGGCGTTGGCACTAGTTTTTACGAAAGCGACTGCCATCTGACCTTCCAACCCAGAGGGTAAACTAGGCCTTACCTACTGGAATTAGTCCGGTTTCCTCACGATGTTTTATTTCACACAAAAACGCGACTGGTAAATATCAAATGATATTTTGTATGTACAAAACGTATGTACGTAAGTTCCGAAAAACTCATTGGTACGAGCCGGGGTTTGAACCCGGAACCCTCCGGAACCCTCCGGAATGCAAGTCGCACGCTCCTTACCGCTAGGCCACCAGCGCTTTTTAACTTTTAATATATTGTGCGAGATATTTTTTTTATGAAACAGATACCACGTCTGCGAGCGATACTAAAAAAAAATATGCTAAAGGAAATATGGAAAAATTCACCGCTTCGGGCAAGACAAACTTGCGAAGTTGCGACCTTCTCACAGATCTTAACCAACTGAGCTACCGAAGCTTACTAGAAGCGTGCGAATCCCTCGTGCGTCTCGTTCTCGCCATACATCCATGTATGAACAAGTGCAAGCGAAATGCACGCTCGAATGATATTACTTAGATCTCATTTTGACATCTAAACGCAAGTTCGAATTGGCCTTCTAGTTTTGGATCAAACACGTACTTGAACTTCGGAATTTAATGGAATTTGCTTACAGCTCCGCTTACAGTCGACGTCAAAGATCTGTTTACACTTTTGCACCTTATTTCTTCGTAATAAGGCGAAAAATGTAAACATATCTTTGACGTCGACTATACGAGCCGAGTCCCAAAGGACAAATCACACAGGCAGAGACATACATTTGCATATGGCTTGATATCTTCAGACGGTGTCAGCTATAAGTCCTCTGAGAAATTACCATACCCCTTTATCAATGAAACAAAGCTATGCCCCACTTATGTCATGTCCAGCTAGATGGCAAGCATATATTGCACGTCTTGATATCTAAAAGCGGTGCCAGCTTGGCGTCTTTGACAAATTAGTTTGCTTGCATGCTCGTGTTGCCTTCATTTAGCATGTCCTTTGTGTCTTATAGGTATCCTTTGTTAATACCTATGTACCTATAGAGTTATACCTATGTTATATCACCTGGCTATTTCTAAGCGCAAATTGATTTGTTAATTAGATAGATATATGCGTTGTAGGCCTTATACGTTATCTTAGTGCTTTCTCTACTCAATCCTAAAAAGCTATGGCCTAGTATACACAAGTTTTTATGAGAGTGACTTATCATGATATGAGCGATTTTGGGGTATTGGGGTTTACGGGGGCGATAAATCCGTCTAGCTAGATCTTATCTCTGGGAAAACGCGCCATTTCGAGATTTTATATATTTTCCGAGCAAAGCTCGGTCTCCCAGATATTTATTTGAATATGAGCACCGAATAATAAATTATATTCTGTAGATATGGAGACATTATTATTGGCTACACTAAGTATATAAATACCTTTGGTTTGAGAACCGTATTCGATTATCTAATAAAGATCATCATAATTATATTTTCATCGTAATGAGGTTATAAATGGTTTCAAAGTATTTTAGTGTTTAAAGGATACAAAAGTATTTCCTCAATAATAAATTGTAAGGTTTACGTAACAATTTATAATTTTAGGTAAGTATATAATTCTACTTTAACGACTGTCAAAATACGTTACGGCCAAACACAAATAAAAAAAAAAAAAAAAAAAATATAAAGCCTTCCCTCAAAATGTAATCTGCAAGCCGGAATATTCAATTATAATCAACCAGCGTACGTTTCTGAAGGCTCATTTGTATGTAGGTACTCGTCTTGCGTAGCGAACTGGAATTTCATTCCAATCTCTTGCAGAACGGCTAGTTGACTACTCAAAGGGACCAATATAAGAGAGCTCTTCGCATAATATGTAGTAAAGCTCTGGTTTCCTAGGATAGCGGTGCCGTCATATAGCGGCCATCTCCATACAAAATACTACTCCATCCATATTTAGCCGTATTATTTTGTGTGGAGATGCTCGCTATACGACGGTACCGCTATCCTAGGAAAACAGCATTAAGTGACTGCGAGGTCACATTATAACGATGATTTTTTTGAGATCTAGACGTAAACGCGCTCGTGCTAATGTACCTAACTTATTTGGCCGTAGTTAAGTGATCTACGGTGTAGTAATTGTCGGATGCGATTGAGATTATTTGAGATTTCTGGAGACATATCCTGATCTAAAACTACGGTATAATAATATTTTAATCTAACCTCAGTACGGTCGAACCAATAGATAAGTTCCAGCGGGACGCACTGAGATTAAATAGCTATGCGTCGATTAACTGGTGAGTTATCTTATAAATTAAGCTAGCTTAGAATAAAAAATTTTTAAATAAAATAAATAAATAAAAATTAAATAAAAAGCCTTTTAATTCCTTAATTGAAGTACATAAATTTGCACGCATTAATTATTGGTTATTTTATCAACAATTAAATTATCACTTCGGTATATCATTTGTCAATATAATTAAAATTAAATAAAATATTTATTTATTATTATCAATTAATCAAAATTATTTAAGGACCCCTCTTAGGGTGAAGGCCTCCTCCAGTTGTCTCCATTTGTCTCTATCTTGCGCCTCTTGTCTCCATCTGTCTCCTCCTATCCGTCTGATCTCGTCAACCCATCGTTCTGTCGGTTTGCCCGACCTTCGCTGGCCTTCAGGGCCTTTCCAGAAGGTGGCTATATTTGTCCACTTAGTCCTGTCCATTCGAGCCACATGGCCAGCCCATTTCCATTTAAGCTTTTGTGCATGTTCTAAAGCATCTATTACCTTTGTGTTGTTTCGTATGGTAGAGTTTCTGACCCTGTCTTTTAATTTTAAACCCGACATGCCTCTCTCTATACTTCTTTGGCATACCTGTATTTTATTTCTTGCTGTATTGTTGAGTACCCAAGTTTGACATCCATAAGTTAGGCAAGGCAAAAGACAAGAATCTGCAACCTTCTTTTTCAGGGGCATCGGGATGTTGGATTTGAAGATTTCTTTGTGGCTCCAGTATTTATTCCACGTAATTTTTATGCGTCTATTTAATTCTTCTTTGTGCCTTTCCTTCCTAAAAGTCATTAATTTACCCAGATAAATATATTCGTTGACATATTCTATTGTTTTTCCTTGAAGTTTTATGGGAATTTGTCATTACTTTGGTCTTATTCGTATTCATCTCTAGGCCAATGTTTGAGCTTATTGTGGATAATTCTATTAGCATCGTTTGAAGTTCCGATGGTGATTCAAATAGTAGAACTATGTCGTCCGCGAAACGGAGGTGATTTAAGCGTTTGCCGTTCATCCATATTCCTTTCCTAGACCAAGGTAATTTTTCCATAATATTATGCAACACTGCAATGAATATTTTCGGTGAGAGCGGATCACCTTGTCTCACGCCTCTACCTATCTTTATAGGCGGCCCCGTGCGATCTAACCTGACTCTACTTGATGTTCTGCTGTAAATATCCTTTAGGATAGTGATATATGTCCTTGGAATCGACTGTGCTAATAGAGCGTCCCATATGCTTTGGTGGGAAATCGAGTCGAACGCTTTGGCGTAGTCTACGAAGGCTAAGTAGAGTGGGTTATTAAATTCTTGATATTTTTCTATGATTTGATCGAGAACGTGTATATGGTCGACAGTACTGTAATTTTTCCTAAATTCTGCTTGTTCAGGTGGTTGGTAGGTTTCTAAAATTGGGCTTATTCTGGAATCAATACACGACGAAAATAATTTGTTTAAAGAAGACATGAAACTAATCGGTCTGTAGTTACTCACATCAGCCAACAACCTTGTCCTTGTCCTTGCTGTACATTTTGCTGCATTTGTCACCCTCTTTTCACTTTCTCCTCTCATCTACTCAAAGGTTAACTGGAAGAGATCCCTCAAAGGGATAAGTTCGCCTTTGTACGTCTTACTAATTGTATGTTATTTTTAATATGTCTTTTTGTACAATAAAGAGTTTACTACTACTACTACTACTATCAGCTGGGTTCCCTTTTTTGTAAAGCAGTATAATATCTGACTCGCACCATGATACTGGGACTTTTTGCTCCTGCAATATTTTGTTGAATAAAATGGTGATTGGTTGAAGTAAATATGAAATACCAATTTTGATAAATTCATTTGTTATTCCGTCGGGACCTGGGCTTTTGTCGTTTTTCATTTTCTGTATTTGTTTATGTATGTATTTCTTTTTCTTCAAACAAGTCTACTGTGGTTATGTTTTCTGCCTCGCCCATATTACCTGGTGTGGTTTTTTGTGTGCGACAACTATAAAGATGTCTATAATACGATGTTGCAATGTTAATTATGTCGTCTCTCTTATTATATGTCTCCTGATGTTGTTTTAATTTTTCTATCCAGTCTTTATGTGTTTGTAATTCTTTAAGCGCTCGTTTCAAACTACCAGTAGAGTTCAAGTGAACTTGAACACTTGAAAAAAAATATAGTTACTTAATAAAATTACGGAATTTTAAAAACATATAACCTCTTTAGGCACGCAGAGAGAAGACTCATATACGTTTATTTTTACGTTTGATTGTATTTATGCTTATACAAAAAACATTGATTCCACACAGACTAAAAAAAACATATTAGGAATATAACATAATCTATATTTTTTCAATGGGATTTAAAAAAACGCAGAACGGTAACGAAAGGCAAGAAAAAAGTCATCTCAAAAGCTAAAACTGTTAGCTGTTAAATATTCTCCTACAACAATTCAGATACAAAAAATAATGCAATAATAACAAGTTAGATATGCTCCGTAAATTTACAAAGGCGAAAGTATATAATAGAGTTATTTACATTTGTTTGCTACCTAGACTAGAAACAATATAAAAAAAGTATTTGAAAATAAACAGTTTTTGTTTTAACGACCACAAAGGGGTAAGTTTCAGTTTTTATGTTGACGTAAAACGGTAACTTACTTATTTAAAAGAAGTTTTTATTTTGGAGACTAGGTATCTTATTTAAATTCTAAAGCTCTTGCAATTTATTCATGCCTATTTAGGCTTCAAAACTTTTGGATATTTCACGATGATTAAAATATAGGTGGAAATGATGACCTAACGATTTTTGTTCTTTCAATCTCAACTCAACAGTTGATCAAACGATTAGTTGAGTGTCACGCTTCAGTATGTGTGCCTTTTTCAATCAGAGACAAGTAGGTTGTGTTCATAACAACAATTATAATAATCAATGCACTAACCTCTCCCAACCGAGCTCTCGGGGGCATCGGATCTGTAGTTTGTGCAAACCCCCGCACTCCCTGCATCAGCAGCCGCGCCAGCCGCGAACCGCCAGTGGAAGAGCCTTGTGAGCCAAGAGAGGAACTAATCTCTCCCAGCTAAGCCTCCTAGAAGCATCTGTAGCCAGTTCCTCCCCCCGTACGCTCTGCGTCAGCAGCCTCGTCAGCCGCGAGGTGCCAGGTACACTGAGCCTTGTGAGCCACGGGGGGATTCTTACCTCTCCCAACTGAGCCTCCGAGGGGCATCTGTCAGTTCCTCCCCCTGCACTCCCTGAGTCAGCAGCCGCGTCAGCCGCAATCTGCCAGTGACAGAGCCTTGTGAGACAAGAGGGGGACACTTACCTCTCCCAGCTGAGCCTCCGGGGGGCATCTGTAGTCAGTTCCTCCCCCCTCACCCCCTGCGTCAGCAGCCGCGCTAGCCGCGAGCTGCCAGTGCTGGACACTGAGCCGCGAGGGGTTGTCCCTGGGACCCTGAAACAAAATACGGTTGAAATTACCATTTATACATGGGTGTCGACATATTTGGGCAGAACAAACTTTGTACTGATTTGAACAAAACAAAGTGAAAGAGTGTCAGACGTCATATTTTCAAAGACATTTCTATACATAATCTAGGTATAATTATAAATGAAAAATACGAATAAAAAGGAGTACTTATTGCTACTTTCAATAAACATAACTCATACTAGAATTGAATAGTTTAAAATATATTGTACATGACGGAAAAATATCGCTGATTACCTATGAACCGATCTTGACATCTTGTACGCATAATCATCTTTTTAGTCCTACTATCCACTATACGTCGTGAGGAAACCGGAGTAGTCCTTATTTGGATTAGTCCGGTTTCCTCACGACGTTTTCCTTCACCGAAAAGCGGCTAGTAAATATCAAATGATATTTCGTATACCCATCCCACACCACGATAATCAACACTGTAAACAAAGGCCTCCCGCCGGAACTTTTTCCGGATCGTGCTTTATCAGTCCATCGCTGTCTTCATTAAGCCGCATGATTAACACAACACAGCCTTTTAGTCACAGTAGGTTGGACAAAGACATGTATAAACTAAGAGACTATGCGGTGCCTTTTTATAAAAAACAAAAAAAATATTCAAGTTTTTATCGTTGACCTCTTTAGAGAATCATGTACCTCATAAAGCTGATTCTCATGACACAATCTCGTACTAACTCATTGAGGTTGGTATATTATTTAAGTAATTTTAATTATAGAGTTCCTATGGCCAAAGACACCTTCGATTTTATTCTCAGACCAGACATGCTTTACGTTATAACTCCGTTTCTGAAGTTACGCAGGCTTGTACTTATGTAAGCAGATTTTTTAAAGTGAAATCTTGCAAGCAAGAATTGAGTCAGTTTTGGAGATCTCATTAAGCTTAGCTTGAGTTGTAATTTTGGTAACAATGCAATGAATAAATTGAGTCAAAACATAATCACATACCTACTTATTGGGTGGAATAAACTTAGATATACCTACCTACTTTATAAATGAATTTTCTATTTTTCTAATTTATTTGCCCTTCTTTTCTAAAAACAAACCCAAGAAAATGATAATTCAAGCATAGACCCATTTGTAAAACAACATATTTCATTTCGAGCAAACAACATTCAAGATTATTGCTACCATTCATCAACAGTATTTTTATCGGTACCGTAACATCGGGGTACTTTAGCCCTAGGGGGCAACTTTGTCCCAAAGCGAAAAAAAGATTGAACTTCCCGTCACGCCGCACGTCAGGACCTATCGATGTATGTCGCGCTATTTATCGTTAGCTGACCGTATGGGGCGGTGGGTAAAAACAGTTTCACGTTAACAACGCTGATTGGTCAGACCATAATTTCGGTGACAAGTTGTTACCTATAAACTACGTGATTTTATAATGTGCAAACTTTTTCTCGAAACAAAGAAAGCAAATAAGTTTAAGTGTTTGATTGTTATCAATCGTAACAGATATGTATCTAGGATCCTAATGTGATATAAATCATAGAATTTGAGACATTATTGTGAGAAGTATATGTTATTTAAAATCAAAGTATTCTTTGGCTATCGTTTTCGGGTTTCTTTGACCCATGGGTAAACAGTTCCTTCACAGAGAGCAGCGACGCAGATATAGTCTCGTTTCATCTACTGAAGCTCTCATAACGGCATGAGATCAATCTGATAACTAAGAAGATAATTTACTACTGACGCAGGTTATAAATTGCGATCCCAGGAACAGCAGCAAAGCATGAACCACTGGTTCAGGTTTCAAAGACAGATTCTCTGGATCGTAATGGAATTAATGAAAACAAAGATAAAGAACATCTGCCGCATAAGTTTGATATCTTATATAATGATTATCAATTTAAGACTGATTAGTTACAGTCGACTGTTAACTAGGTGCCTACCTAGTAAAATAATTATATAGGAAAACTATTTTTTCATATGATAATTATAGTTACACATGTTAACTATTTCTAATGATTATAATGGTTAAGTTTAGAAGGTTTTTCTGATTGTTTTGGCAAAGTTTTTATTAAAAAAGCCATGTTTAATAGATTTATTACTTGTGTTGATTAGTTTGAACTTTCTTCGTGTAATAAAAACAAATGAATCTTACTACTATGTCCTTCTTTGATATACATGTGTATTGTGTAATAAATCTAAACAGCTTTCTTTGCGCTTTTATTGCAAACCGTTACGTTGTACTCAATGAAAAATCGAGGGCCAAAGAAACGCGCTTCTAAGTGCAACTTTGGCTCAAACTTTGCGAAAAATTTAAAAATATTTAGAGGTTGATTTATAAAGTTTTGCGTATGTGCATGAGTTGATTATATCCACAATTAAATACCTATGCCTATAAAAGAGTCATAATGCGATTAAAATTGAAGTGCTCAAACGAAAAGTAAAAAGTATCATGATTTTGGGACAAAGTACCCCGATGTTACGGTACCTACTTTATAAATGAATTTTCTATTTTTCTAATTTATTTGCCCTTCTTTTCTAAAAACAAACCCAAGAAAATGGTAATCCAAGCATAGACCCATTTGTATAACAACATATTTCATTTCGAGCAAACAACATTCAAGATTATTGCTACCATTCATCAACAGTATTTTTATCGGTACTTAATCCAATTTTACTTCCGCTGAGAAAAATAAAAAGATCTTTCCACGATTCAGTTAATCGTAAATACTTTGCGTAATTCGCCATTTAGCGTTCCCCGCACGCTTCGTGGCCTCGGGGGGTACAGACGTGATCTTTTACTCGGCCAGGTCGTTTCGATTTAGTTGACGATTGGGGGATCTAAAAGGTGTTTAAAAAAACATTTATTTACATACAAGATATATACAGTGGTACTACTAAACGAAATTAATAACTAGTTTGAAACTAAAATAGGCCCCTGAGGCATTGGCCTCCTATTACATCCTATTACAATGCAATGCCTTGGTACAATTACCAAGGATGCTGGCGGTATTTCCTCGCTGTATCGCAGCCAGCTCTTCGGTTACCAGTTACGTCAACCAGACGCTTCGCGATTTCTGCGAACAACTTGTGCGCGCTGGGACGCCATGGATCTAGAGTTTCAACTCCGAATGGTATAAAATGGTACTCTCTACCATTAAGGTAAAGGTGTTTTGAATCTTCGAGAGTAAAATGCATGAATAATTTATACTCATATGCCATTGAGCAGAATTTCTGTTCAGTGTAATATTAAAATGCATGCCAGTTAATGGTGGATTTGAGCTCATCCATTCCAATGAGACTGTAACGTCATTTTTTTTTCTAGTCTATGTCCCACTGCTGGGTAAAGGCCTCTCGCCTTGATTTCCACGACTCCCGATGTGGTATTTCCTCCGGTCAGTTGTTCTGTCCATGTCATCCCGCCATCTCCGTTTGGGCCTGTCCCGTCTAGGGAATGCAAATCGGTTATTTTCGGTTATTTTTTGTATGGAAATTATCGGTTATTAACCGAAACCGCGGTTATTTCCATACAAAAAATAACCGATTTGCATTCCCTAGTCCCGTCCACTCATTTATTTCAGTTCGTTAAAATCATTCTAGTATTTACATAACCGTCTCAAATGTGTCCATTAGGTTTGAGTAAAATAGGAATGTTCATAACAAAAGTAGGTACTTATATTTAAAAATATTTGTAATAAAAAGTATTTGACAGATAGGCTAATTACAGCGTCATCGTCATGATGATTGCTAATAGATATCTCTAGGCATTTGGCATTCATAGAAAAATAATTAATAAAATAATTTTACTTAACTATAATGGAATTCATCAGTGTTAGTTATTAGTTTAATATTGAGGCCGAAATTTCAGATCCCTATTAAATAATTCATGTAGTAGCTTAGACGACCACATCAATTTTAATTTCAAAGGATATTATGCATTGGTTCGTATTAAAGCCTCCTACAATTTTAATTACCAACAATAAAGGGCAAATGCCTTGCCAGCTTGTTATTTTATTAGAAGTATTAGTACCTAGTGTTGTTAAAATAGAAAAACAGATAGTAGAATAAATTCGAAAATAACTGTTTATAACCATTTCACGGCCACTTGACATTTTTCAACCAAAAACGTCACTTTGACACTGACAGGTCAGTATTAAATATATCGAAAACAGATCGAATAACTAAGATTCGAATACGCCTAGTCGTCTCCAACCATGTTAGAGTTAGTAACTGTAAACTGTAGGTATAAAACGCAATAGAAGTGCCTATATATTTTAGGAACAATCTTACACAACTCGATCCAGAATAGAAGTGCCTAAGTATCTATTTTGGGAACAATCTTACACTGATCGACCCAGACCCAAATTCAAATAACAAGCCATAATTATACTTACACTGTCAATTTACATCTATATCAACTACACATGTAGTGCATAATTATTTTCTATCGCATTTTCACGGAAACGTACGAACGTGTCTTGCTAATTCAGTCAGTCTTGGTACAAAAAGTACTGAGATTGACTAAAGTAGCATGACAAATACGAACGTTTCCGAGAAAATACGATGGAAAACAATTATACCTACACTACATGCATCGGCACTTCCTGGTGCTATAAATACCTAACTAAGGACAGAAAAGCGAACCACATTTATTATAATTAATACGTAGGTATAGTGTTTTGGTGTGCTTGTAACGATTTTCCAGTATTTCCCGCCCAATGAGCCCCTCAGTCGGTCACTCGTTAAATAATTCAAGGCACGATCCCTACGCGTGGGACAAGTCAACAATTTGAACATAATAATTTTTTAAGAGAAATTGATAGCATGTTTTTGTTAGAAGAAACGTCACATTTGACACTGACATATTCGTCGGTGCGAATATAATAAGTAATTTCAGGAGACAAAAAAAACTGTTTATTTTCCTGTTTGTAATATATTTGTTGCACCTGTATTTTTTCTGGTAGATCAATGGTTTTACATGATACTTATGAAGAAAATAAACAGATTTTTTCGTAAATATTTACAATATTAATTATTTTAACCAGAATTTTGCCTTCATAGCGACTTAAATTTGGTTCACTTAAAATCGTCATGTGTAAAGTTTGCACATAGCGATTTGTTGCCAAAGTAACGTAGCACGAGAAATGATAGGTACCTACATAGCGGATTTTAGGGTCAATGTCGGGTAATCCACTCTACAATAAATCGCTATGTGCAACATTATCGGCATCACCCTGGACGGAAAACAAGGCATTTAATTTCGTTATGTGATAAAAATATCACATAGCTATTTTTTTGTACAAATGTTGTTACTTATTTTCAAAATCAATAAAAATATAAAAAATATATTTATATGGGTCGACGGGAAATTGAAAAAGGAATTAAAATATGCCAAAATCAAAAAATCGCAAAAAAACACATAGCGATTTTTTTATTCGCACCGACGATATCTAATCCATATCGTATTTAGCCGTGATATTTCGAGGTGAGGCGTGAGGTTCGAATCGGGCCGTAATGTAATTTAGTAAGTATTGTATTAGGTTTGGTAGTTAGCAGTGACTTTCCTGACGCCATTGCTCTTGAATTGGACCCTATCGCCCCGGAGGACATATATAGATTCCTGTTGGAAGTTAGCTGGCATCATTCAATGGAGGACTCGTTTAGAAAATTAAAAAAATAGCTTCTGCCGCATCGATAGACTAATCGATCATTTAATCTATCCAATCTATCCGTTTGTAGTTTTAGTTTATTTTAATAAGTTATTTTATATTTAATATGTTATATATAGTAAATAAAACTACAGTATATTTTATTCTTTAGTTTTGTCGAAGTTCTACAGTATTATATATGAACGAGTCAATATTTTTTTCGTAATTATGTTAATATAATCCAACAGTTGTGAAGATTACGAGATACGAGCCAAAATCACAATCTGCAGTCGCGTAAAACTAGTGTCTGCACCTGATGTTCTTGCAGTAAGGTTAGATTGCCGATAAATATTGCGCATGTAAATATGAACCCGAAAAGGAATCCCATTACAAAACGACCTTCCACATCCCTTAACGCGTGATAACATACGTTTGGTTATCATAACCAATGCTATCACTAGATTCCTCTAGCGCGGAATCGAGCTCAGGTGGTGTCATAGCCAGGGGCCCTTGCAATGCTCTCGCAATGGAATTGATTTCCTTATTCAATCATATTTGCCCCGAGCTCACGCAAATGATAGGGAATTATTTGGGAGCGGTTCAATTCTTGTGCTGATTGGAATATTTAGAAATGGAATAGTGTGCCGTTTTGGGAGCATGCTAGAAAAGTGTCGGGTACGTGAAGCTATTTTTTTAACACTCATGATAAAGCTAGGAAGCCGATATTTGGCATGATAACGTTTGATAACTTATATTTAAATTTCAACTGTATTTGATTTAGGTGCAGGTTATTACGGTAGCTTACATACGCATCCCCCGACAAAGTAGATCATGTTTTGAGAATGCCCCTTGGCAGGTTTAGTTGTAAATAAAAAAAATTGTTGACCACCAGCATATAAGCCACTCGGTTATTTGTGCTTTAATGTCAAGTTACTCGTGACCAGTCAACCGTCTAATCAGTCATTCAGTCTTCTGCCTAGCGTTTTTCGGCCTTTGCCAGGGTCCGCCATTCGTCATTCAATAAATAATTCATTCAGTATGGGCCTAAAATAAGCATATGAACTCTCATAAGTACCTATGCATAGCAGATTAGAAAACGTCAATTACTCGTATATGATGACCGCGAGGTTCCTCATATCCCGTCTATTTGTAGTGATCTATATTTCCAACACATTAAAACTTCTTCTTGAACTTCGTCCCTAAACCTTAAAACTCTTAAAAGTAAGTTTGCAACTCCTTAACTTTTAGAGGAATGTATAATTTGCTCGCTATCCAGAGAGTTAGGTACAAGTGTATGTAATTGATATTAGAAAAGTGATACTACGTTAAAGAAAATAAATTTTGTTAGAATTTATTTAATTTGACGTTAGGGGGATAAGTATTATTTACAAATAAATGAGCTCATACAATATATATACAGTGGTACTACTAAACTAAATTAATAACTAGCTTATATCTAAAATAGGCCCTTGAGGCATTGTACCAAGGATGCTGGCGGCATTTCCTCGTTGTATCGCAATGCTGATACGTTGTGCGAGGTAGCCGCCAGCTCTTCGGTCACCAGTTACGTCAACCAGACGCTTCGCGATTTCTGCGAACAACTTATGCGCGCTGGGACCCCATGGACCTAGAGTTTCAACTCCAAATGGTACAAAATGGTACTCTCTACCGAGGGAGAGGGACAAATATAAGAGATTTGTTACGTTTTAGAATTTCGGCGCTTTCCGCCGCTCCGCCCGCTTTTACAGTACTCCGTTGGAGGTGGGACGGTGCCAGTGTATCTACGCAGGTAGCATCCCACACTAACATCCGTCCCAAGCTCCAAGGAACTAAGGACACTCCATCGGGCCTCTTGCCATCATCTCTGATAATGCCAGTCGGCTCAAGAAGAGCAGGCACATTGATGGTGGCAAGAGACCGACGGACCATGTCATTAAGCGACGCATGTCTCGAAAAACGGCCTGCAGTTTTTTGACAAGATAATCCGTGGTGTCCCAGTCGGTCCACGTCCGTGCCACAAGAGCATATGTGTGGCGTACACACCGAAACCCCGAGTCGCAAACCAGTCGCCAGTCTAAGGGAGGCCGGATCCAAGAAAGTACCAGTATTGGGCGAAGGATGGGCATGTAGCCAGTAACCGGCTTCCCGGGCTCCGACCGCCAAAAGCCTCGCGCGGGCTGGACCTGTACAGTTGTTTAGGAGAGTATTGTAAGTTAAATCACAGTAAACATTATCCCAACTCCTTTGTGAAATTGGGTTGTCTGGAAATTGTTTGCCTGGGCAAGCAATTTTAAAAGCATTTTTGGCGTCCTCAAAGCCCGCGATCTCACAGTTTGTGGGCAAAGCCCTTAAGATATTTCCTATGAGACCAGACGTGCTATGAGTGGACGCCAAAAAGGCTGGGGAAGCCACACTGGAAATTTTGCTAATTCCTAAACCTCCAAACCGAATAGGGAGGGACGCTTGAGACCAGGAAGGCTCACTTAGCTGAATGTTTAGAATCGTCTCTAAACTAATTTTGATGAAATCATCTATGGGCGACAATAAATTTTGATGTTTCCAGAAAGGACAACAACGGAGCACATACGTAAATTTAGGGACAAAAAGACAGAATTTAAGAATCACAAGAGCATAATGAGGGCTAATTTCGAGTAAGCGATCCGTGTGACTTTTGAATTTAGTTATGGAGTTAGAAATATAATCGGGAAAAGATTCTTCGAATATAGGAGAACCCAGGAGGCAAAGAGAATACTTGTCTACTGATTTGATATTGGGAGTCAGATCGTCAAATTTGGGTTGTAAGTCGGTCAACGTACAAGAAGATTTTTGAATAAATAGTTCGCATTTACTGAAATTCAGTTCTAAACCAATATTTTCGAAACTACTCTTAATAAAAGACAAATCAGAGAGTACAGTATTCACGTCGCCTCCTAGGGTTCCGTCATCTAAGTACCACACATTGAATTTTGATTTTAAATTTTTGATAATTGGATTTATAGCCAAACTAAAAATTGCTGGCCCGAGAGGGTCACCCTGCTGACAGCCAACCTCAGAAGATAATTCACGTGACTTGTACATTAATTTAGATGAGTCTGAATAGCAAAAGAAAAGGTAATTGTATAGTTCCGGAATTTTGTCCTTAACTTCTGTCAGCAAGGTGTCTCTACTAACCGAATTAAAAGCATTTTTAACGTCAATTTTGACAACATTTTCGCAATCATCGAGTGAAAGGTAGGTCCTTAGGGCATGGACGGCTGCCTCGCACCCACCTTTCGTGCCGAAACCTAGCTGTATTGGTTCAAAAAGGGATTGTAATTTTGATCGAATGTGTCTAACCGCAATTTTTGAAGCCAAACGTCGTAAAGCTCTCAATTAAAAACGAATTTTACGAATTGAATGAAGGAGGCGAATTCTGTGATAAGAAGTATTTTGAAATAGTAATAGAAATATATGCGAAATTTAACCGAAATTCGTTCAGACATTTTTGCGTGATGAGGGAAAGATAACCAAAAATAACGATACACATTTATAATAATATTTTATTTAAGTATATCTAGATGAGGAAAGCTCGGTGACCTATTTACGGTCTTTAAAGATGAAACAGTTTGGCTCATTTAATTATGCATGCGAAAATAGGTTTTCGCTTTGGTGATTCAACTGTTTAATACATTTTCATAAAAATCTGCATATTCATAAACTGTGTGATAAACTTACAAATTAATGAATATTTAAAAGTTATTGTATGTTACCGTTATTACTCTTTTAACTTATAAATAATAATCATCATCGTTATCCTACGCAGACGATGACTATTATTAAATTTTGATACAGAAATGATACTATTTTAAACCAAAATCCTAAATTAAGTAGGAGCAAAATATTACCCTTGTTAAGGGAATAGGTTTTAAAGAGGCTACTATATCTCCATTTTTTGTTAAACATTGGTGCACTAAAGTGGAAATATAATGCCTACACCACGACCTGTAATTGTATAAATATAGAGTAACACTAAAACTGGACACTATGAACCCTGACCTTGACTTTTGACCCTGGATCAAAACTTCTATATTAAGGAGCAATTTTCCTTCTCAAGTACAGTACTTTCTAGCTAGTTGGATTATATTATTCGTAACCACTCAGACATTTCTATTTATAGCACATTAAAGTTAATCCAGTTATTCGTCGCTCGAAAGTTAATTGAGAAAATGAAAAGTAAACGTCGAACGAAGAACAAGGCTATGAATAAATTTCAGACAATAAGCGAGCGACGATCAACAGAGCAAAAAAAAAAACTATAATGCCAAGAATTAAAGAACAATCTACTATCTACTCCAGCACGCTGGTAAAACAAAATATTTTCAATATGTATAGGTAAACAACTAACGGGAATTTGAATATATTTTGTGGTGGAATTCAGAACAACACTTCATTTATATAATATACTAGATGACCCGGCGAACTTCGTTTGATCTACCTATATCTATATATTTATTTATTTTTCCTAATTTTTTCTTTCATAAGAACCTTCTCCTGACTATAACAAACACAACACAAAATAATCAGCAAAATTGGTCTAGCCGTTCACGCGTGATGCCGTGACCAAGGGGAATAGGGATTCATTTATATTTATATACTGTATATCTACTCGTATATAGATAAATGAAGTATCCTGACTCCTGACAGAATCTTTAAAAGAAGTAGGCACTGTTTTGACCCACCATGTATAAATATGTTATCGGCCTCGTGTGAACGATCATTAGGCTCTCAGATCGATTATTTTTTCTGGCTAGTAAAATGTACATCTTTTATGGGGCCCACTGATTAACAGTCCGGCGGACGGTATCGGCCTGTCAGTTAGAACAAAATTTTGACAGTTCCGAACAACTGACATGCCGATACCGTCCGGCGGACTGTTAACCAGTGGACCCCTTTATGAATTTACTGTACAGACCAACGAACGATAACCTGTTAGATAGATTTACCCATCATTATCCAAAAAACATTTTACTAGAAAGTTAGAACCAGAAATAGGTAAGACAAAAGTTTTCGCAGCCATTTGCGAGTATTAAGTATTCATAGTAACTATTATTTTGTTAATGTAGTTATTGCATATTAAAAGTATTAAAACAGCGATAAAGCTACTATCTACACAACATCAAAATAGCTACCAACAGTAATAAAATAAGAAGTTTATGCGTACCTTGGAAGGTTACCGTATGAAGATACTGACTGGGCCTCCTAGAAAAAGTGTAAGACCTGAGTGGACGCTCGAAGCGGAGCGTTCGGCGGGGCGTGCAGCGTGGCGTCGGGCTCACAAGTGATTTGAGCAGCGTGCACTAAAGCCGGTCGCCTAAAATACGTTTGTATTTGTTTAACATGCAGCCGCACGCCCCGCCCCGCTGCATGCTCAACTCGAGCGTCCACTCAGGCCTTACACTTTAGGTATTAAGTTCTAAATAATACAATGAGACTTGAGCCTCGTCTGTCTTGAGCTCTAGAATTGAGAACAGCTGTTGCTAAGTTATTGTTATTGCACAATCATGTGCAATGCTACTGTATTAGACGCTCATATTATCTCTTAACATGGCACAAATAACGTTGCTTACACTTTGCGACTTTTGCGTTCCTGCTAATATTGTACCTACTCGTGCCTAAATACAATATATACCTAAATAAAAAATTGTGACTGTACTTTACCGAACTATTGTACAAACTCAACAAGAAATCAATAACTAGATATACTGACAAGGTATATTACAGTAAAACATAATTTTATAATTATTTTTTAAGTTTCAAGTCTAATCCACAACAGATCAAAATGTGTTTGCATAAAAAGCAATTTGTTTGAAGTAGTAGCGTGCTACCTTGTGTAAACCTGGCTTTAATGGCCCCAAGTTCTTTACCTCGCACTCAATTTATCGTGCAAATAGCTTTAAACTTAACGGTTGTTTTAATGCGGCTCTAAAGTCGACCGGTGTTACCTTGGAGCACGGTTCGACGTTGTAAAATATGATATAGGTATAACTATGTATCATCTAATGTTGAATAAGTTTACATTTATTTAGGGCCATTGCGCCATCCAGGGTTAGACACTAACTCGGAGTTAACCGTTACCTCAGGGTTAAATTGTATTGGAAACTCCAGGCTTAACCAGGTAGCTCCGGGTTTAACGAGTTAACCCCAAGCAGTGGGGAGACACTCCTGACTTCGGGCAAACTCGGCTCCGTTCGACTCAGCATTGCTCCGAGCAATAATCAAACCTGGATGGCGCAAGTGGGCCTAAAGAGTATAACCCTACTGTGACACGTTAAAGTTGTAGAGCGAGTGCGAACTAAAAATGTGTTCTCTATCCAATTTAGAACGTTACTGGAGCGTTATGAAATTTGGTAAAGTTTACTCGTGCATTTGACGTCGGTTAAAACGGGTGTGAATAACCCTTAACTTTCAAAAGTCATTAAAAATGATCATTGAATCCGGCTGTGAAGCCCCGTGCAAATTATTTAAAAATGTTCGTTCCAATTTATACATTTATTCGCGCCTCAGCGCGTTGCCGATTTATTTCGCCAGGATTGCCAGGTGACGCCTTTTGATGGTAAATTAAAAAAGTACGCGTGTTTTTGACAGATTGCTTGATTATTTCATGCTTAACGCCCTGTAGGCAGACAGGTTTATAGCTTTTTAAATTAAAGCGTTGTTTTGGATTAATGGCATGATTTGACAACCTCGCGTTTCCAAATTATAGTAACTATACTAGCTTCGACTTCGTCTGCGTGGAACGATGGTGTTGATCATGGTCTAATAAAACATGGTCTTCTATTCCCAGAGTGACAGGGGCTACGTCACAATAATATTGCCACTTTATTTCAACATAACATGTTACATGGGTACATTATACCTATGGTTAATAAGTTAAAATATTTCTTTATAAGTTTATAATTTTCATTTATATGTATTTTATCTTAAATTTTACAATAACACGTCATTTTTAATTATTCGTTAGCAATATATTCCGATTCACGAAAGAAATTTCAGACGTTCGGGTAATTCTGTTTACATTACTGGCAACACAGGATAGCGCTGTCACATTTGACAATTCGGATCTAGATAACTTCATGCCCTGACCGTCATCCTTGTCGAACGCGTGTTAATTGTTATTTCCTTCTCGCTCAGTGTCAGCAGTCGCAGTGTTTTCCAAACTTTTCACGTCGTAAGCTTGGTAATTAATGTGTAACTGTGAATTACTTTTTCAAACGTTTGTCATGTATAGATAAATAAAGTTTAATTTAATACATTAGATTTGTTTTATTTTACTATGTTTCTACATGAATAACTTAAAATTCATGCCGTTAAAATAATTTTCACCGTTGGTTAAAATTCTCCCACATTTCAAAGTTTGAGAACCTGTAAACGGCATGATGACGTAGGCCCGTGTCAGTTAGGTCATACGCGAATCTCGGAATAGAGTACCAGGCGGAGTATATTATTATACCATGGTGTTGATAACGATTGATAAAAACTATCCTATTATGGGAGATAATTTGAGGCTCAACCTCAAACTATAGTTATGTCACCAGTTGCTATTTGTATAACATAGTCCACTCACTTTACCTACCTATTGTTTGTTATAAATAATCATTCTGCTATATACTTAGGTTAGCATTTAGTTGTCTTGCTCATTGCTTGACCTACAAAGTTATTTTAGTACCTAGGTACCTACATACGTTTTTGTCACGTACTAATATAATCTTTATTGTTTTTGCCCAATAAATTACACTACATTGGCCTACTAACACGAAATACTTAAAGCCCCCTCCTCACTCGCGTTCGCGGCTTCGCCCGCGATTCACGCGCATAGTCTGGAGGGGGCTTAAGATACAAGTATTAAGTTACTTAGTTTAGGTATTGATGTAAAATATGTTCGAGCCAGATACAATTATTGCTCACATAGAAGATTTTAAAGTAAACTTTATTTACTTTTAAAAACTATATTTGTATATTTACATTAGTTATGTTCTATTTAAGGCCCACTTGCACCATTCCACTAACCCGGGGTTAAGCGGTTAAACTATTAACTTAGTGTCAAATTGTATGGGTAACCATGGCAACAGCGTGGCATGGCCTAAGCGCCACTTGCACCATCCCACTAACCCGGAGTTAACCGGTTAAACCAGGAGTTGCCATGGTTAGCCATACAATTTGACACTAAGTTAATAGTTTAACCGCTTAACCCCGGGTTAGTGGAATGGTGCAAGTGGGCCTAAGTGTATTATGAATGTTGTAATTTTGGATAATATTAAAGAAATAATTATTATTCCTATTCCTATCTCCCTACCAAATGTCAGCTACCAGATGTCATCCTAAGTGTTGCATACGCCCATGAATCCCATGATAGGTACAATTTATAGCGGAATTGTGATTTAATGCTGGTTAAGGCGAAGCTATAGGACCGTACTAGAAGTGAATTTAAAATACGTATTTATGCCAACGTTTCTCAATGAACTGTAACATCGACTAATTGTAACTGGATTTGGTAATTATTAACTTGGTTCTTTGTTCTATCTACTAATATACCGAGTGC
The DNA here is from genome assembly GCF_910591565.1 of Cydia splendana. Classification (NCBI taxonomy): domain Eukaryota; kingdom Metazoa; phylum Arthropoda; class Insecta; order Lepidoptera; family Tortricidae; genus Cydia; species Cydia splendana. Next base: position 19,802,589 of record NC_085965.1, on the reverse strand, counting down.
ATGTCGCAAGCAAGCAGCGCTTTGTTAGCGCCCTCGAGATGTATTGTCAGTTGTCGTGCAACGGGGCGGTATCGCTAATTATTTACGAGGGCAACACAGATAAGTCGAGTACCTATACGAGTACTACTGCATTATATTACAGTGGGACCCCGATAGTATGAATCTCAAGGGAAACGCCAAAAAAAAAGTGTTAACGAGGTTTCGTCTTATGGAGGGCATCTACTTAAGGAGGCTCTTGTAGGTTTTTGTTCGTCTTAAAGAGGTTTCGAGTTACAGAGGTAAGACGCACGAAAAATTTGTATTAAGAGGGGTAATTTTAGAAATGCATAAAATACAGTCTTATTGTCTTTTTCGAGTTACAGAGGTTTGTTATTAAATAAACTGTGAGTTATAGAGGTGGTAAGACAAAACGACTTTTTTTTCGAGTTGTAGAGGTCAAACTTCATTTTTCGAGTTATAGAGGTAAAAAATGTAGGTACTGAATAGTGGTGTAGGGAATCGTTGGCTACTTCGTCTTAATGAGGTTTAATATTTCGAGTTATGGAGGTTTTGAGCTCTGAAGGGAATAGCATTTTATTTCGTGTTAATGAGGTTTCGTTTTATCGAGGTTAGAGTTAGCGAGGTTCCACTGTATATGGTATATTCCCCATATTGTGCTGTGTCCCTGCTTAATCGAGTTGAAAGGAGGATGTCCGCCGGAGAACCAGAGTCAGTGTTAACGTTTAGGCAAAGATAATCGATTACGACAGCAACTCTCATCTATTGCATAGATAAATTTGGGGTGCATTACATTTGTTATAATTACTTTTCATATATTATAGTTTGATCTATCGTTATTTTGAATAACGTAATAAATGGTATACTACCGTAATACCTAATTAACGGTATACATAATGTTATTATTGGTATAATGGTCATAAGGTATATTTACACTTCGTCTAATATACATTGCCATAATTATAATATACTCTAAAGCATATTATTTGTTATAACAAGTGACATCACATAATTATTTATGTGGCATAATAGTTGCATGACATAAATGGGTTAGGTTAGGTTGGAACTGCGACTCCGCATAAACGAATAACTACCTAACAAAAGGAGGGTTAGGTTAGGTTCGAGTTCCCGTAACCCCGCCAACAAAGCGCGCGGCGGAACACCCCAGGGGGTTTAGTCTGTGGAAGTCGGACATACCCACTGAGCTTCTCCCGGGCCAGTGGGATCCATAAAGGATTCCCCCTGGGTCATCAAAATCTAGGAAAAAAAGTGGTTTAGGTTAGGTTTGACCTGCGGCCCCCGCAGAACGAAAACCGTGAAAAAATTGGTTAGGTTAGGTTAGAACTGCGACCTCCCTACAATAAAATAGCTAGCAAAAGCAGTAGGCCTGCTTACTAGTTATAAAAAGTATGTAAAACTTTACGTTATCAGTAAATGAAATATGACAAGAAATGCTATACAATATATGTATTTATACTTGATAAAATTGTATGAAGTATTACGTTATACAAAACTATAATATAACAAATGTCATTATAAAATATGTCTATATACTATTTGAAAATTATATTACATTAGGCATTATATCAATGACAGTTTAGATGAAATCACAATATAATAAAGGAAACGTATAATAAAAATTACATTATAACATATAATAATATATTAACTGGCGTTATAACAAATGTATGATAGTTTTTTATAATTATATTAAGCATTACACACCCATAAATTTGCCTGAGTGCCATCTCCTAAATACAATTAAATACTATTCCTTGCATGCAGCTGTGTTATAACATAACCTTACCGAGCATATGCGAGTCGAAAACTCAAGCTATTATCGGCCGTATTCTAACTATACTTAAAAGAGACGATACCGATATGTCAGTGTCAAAAGTGACATTTCTTCAACCAGAAACGTCACTTTTGACACTGACCGATCGGTATCGTATCGCTGTGGTATCTTATAAACATTGTTCGAACGTGACCGTATATGTACTGATGTGCCGTTACAGTTTACTGCCCGCCTAGCCAAGGTGACAATAGCTTGCGCGATAGCGAACTATCGAATCGCTTTGTGTATCTCTATCACTCCTCCTTATTAGTGTGACAGTGACAGTTGCGTTTCGTTCGCTTTGGCATGTTGTCTACGGGGCCTGGAACCCAATTCAGATTCAACCACTTGTTACTTATTTTGACACAGACTTGATGAACGCTTACGCTTTCCCCTCTGCCGAAAACCTTGCACAATTGTGCAAACTTTTGTATGGACTGACATGGCTATTTGTACGTTACGTAGAAATCATGTAGAAATAGCAATACATTTGACGTCCCCTCCCCCGCAAAAATCGGCAGACTGTTTTGTACAGAAAATGACAGCCATGACGCCTCCAGTTACTAAATGCTCTAAGATTGAAAGTCATGTGTAAGATGAGTGCCAGTCACTAAGACGATCGTCAATATCAAATCCGTAACAAAGCGCCTACCGCGAACCACGTTCGACGTGTTGCCTCCCTGTCACTCTTACGTACGCATTTACAAGTGCGACAGAGAGGCAACACGTCGAACGTGGTTAGCGGTAGGCCCTTAAGTTGTTAAATCTTAATTAAGCTCCAGTTTACTTGACTCGCGAGCCAATAGGAATGCGCCGCCAGTACGTTGCCTCCTGAAATAGCTCATCCCGGGCTACTTAGGGGCGCCACCGCATCTAATAGGATCTTAATCTACCGTCGCCGTCGCCGTCGCCGTGACGCATCTAGCAGTGTTTACTCTAAAGCTGGCTCTACACTAACGGTGTACACACTGACGGCCCGATTCGAACTTTAAGATACGTCAAATATTAGGTCTATAGTCTGTATCTTTAGGTATTGAAATAAAAGTATATACAAAATTTACCCTCAAATGTCTCTTTACGCCAGTTGAGGGTAGATGAAAACATTACATGATCAAAATAATGTAGGTTAAAGTCAGGTCGTTCAGTGACAGATCCAGGCGTTTTTGTACTTGGTTGGTTACCAATAAATGTTATAAAACTAACCGAAAATTTACAAATTGTTTGTTTACTTTTATTTAAATACCTATAGATACTGTGTATAGCTCATGGAGTGAAAGGAGTGAAATCTTTTATGGTAGAACAGTTGTAAAAGTGTCCAGCAGTTAACTGTAAATAAATAGTTCCAAATCTCTCCAGAGTAGCGCTAGAGTAGGTAAGGACGAAGCCGTTATTGACGGAATGAAGAGCGCTGTCAGTGATTTGAATTTGTTTATCAAATATTGTAGGTATTGTAGCGCCACCTATTTAAGGATTTTGACGGACACTCTTTGATACATGGAGATTGTTTTCCTTACCGTTACCTTCCATAGTCTAGCAGCATATGAATCTTATATCGTCGGCTTAAGTCGCAAACCTCGGAACTCCTAAGGGGGAGTTACGAGGTTTACGACTTTAAGTATTGTTGTCCAAGGTAGCGATTACTAATTTCCTTGAAATGGAGTTACGAGGTTTGCGACTTAAGCCGACGATATGTCAGTGTCAAAAGTGACGTTTTTATTTAAAGGTTGCCGTGAGTCATTTACCTTGGAATTGACTTTATTTACACATATTGCCTTGGGAAAGAATAATTTATATGTAAAAATGAATTATGTGTTCAATGAATTAGAGAGTAGATTCGTAGATACATTTTTAATGAAATCGGGTCAGTATGAAAAAAATTTCACCGTTCAAGTTCTGACGGTTGATACTGCTGGTCTCTATGATATACGTTACGTATTAAGGGGCCCACTGATTAACAGTCCGCCGGACGGTATCGTCCTGTCAGTTGTTCGGAACCGTCAAAATTTTGTTCTAACTGACAGGCCGATAGCGTCCGGCGGACTGTTAATCAGTGGGCCGCTTTAGAGCGTCCGCTAGCTGGCGCGGTCACACGGAGCGGTTGAACGGGTTAAAAAAAATTATATGCCATTTGGCATTAAGTTCGCCAATTGTACATTGTTGTATATAAATTGTGCAATAAAGTTTAAATAAATAAGTAAGTGCGAAGGTAAGTGCTCCGTGCACTCGCGCCAGCTAGCGGACGCTCTTACTACCAGATTCGAACGTCAAACGTCACTTTTAACACTGGCGTATCTAATCCATATCGTATCTAGCCGTACCTATAATATTCGACGTATATTAAAGTTCGAACCGGGCCGTCAGTTTCACACTTCCGCAGTATCTACAAATAATGTCTATGCATTCTTAATGTAGTAGTATTTATAAACTAGTCGATAAATACACGTTCAACAAATTACGAGGGACCTGTTCCATTATTTATGAATACTGAAGCTAAGTTTACTTCGTTCCACTTTCATTGCTACGTCTGACGTTTATAGTCATTTGCATATTTCAAACACAATGTCTCAGATTAAAGTGTCATTCTATAGAACTTCCTAACTATGTAAACAAACCGCCATATCGAAACTGTCACTGAATGATGATTTCAGTATGGCGGTTTGTTTACATAGTTAGCAAGTTCCATATGACACTAATCACTGCACTGCACTGTCAGTGCAGAATGACAGTAAAGTCATACTGTACTTTATAGATGCAAAATAATAATGGGTTTCCACTGAAGACCAGCGTCGAGGTATCCAAAAGATACTTGGACACCAAGCTGAGTGGAAACCTTTTCAGTGACGTCAAAAAGTGTTTTACATGCCGTTTATTAGTTAAGCTGTTCTTGTTTAAGTGTTTTGAATAAATGTTTATCTTATTTTATTAATAATTATGTTTATAATTAGAGTCCGTCCAACGTTGCACCGATTTGAACAAAAAACAAAAGCGAGGGAGCCAAGTATCAGTATTCCAGTCGAACTCCAGGCAAGATGATGAGTCATCATTAATTATGTCATTATAATAGTATTTAATGTCTATTCGTCAGACATACCTTAGTGCCTCAAGACGAAAGTCTTTAATCAATGTGTGTTACCAGTGATGACTTACGGCTCCGAAAGTGGTCTTTCACTATCGGCCTCATCTCAAAACTCAAAGTCGCTCAGCGAGCTACAATGGAGAGGGCTATGCTCGGAGTTTCTCTACGTGATCGAATCAGAAATGAGGAGATCCGTAGATGAACTAAAGTCACCGACATAGCCCACCGGATTAGCAAGCTGAAGAGGCAATGGGCAGGCCACATTGCATGCAGAGAAGACGGCCGATGGGGTCGACAAGTGCTCGAGTGGAGACCACGGACTAGCAAGCGCAGCGTAGGACGTCCACCCACAAGATGACCTTGTTAAGGTCGCCGGAAGACGCTGGATGCGGGTCGCTTCCAACCGGTACGTATGGAGGTCCAAGGGGGAGGCCTATGTTCAGCAGTGGACGTCTTATGGCTGAGATGATGATGAATAGTATTTAATTGTATTTAGGAGATGTCACTCAAGCAAATGTGAGTCATTAATGACTCTGGGCCCGATTCGGATTTTGAAATAGACATCTATTAGACATCTTTTAGACATCACCAAGATACGATAACGATATGTTTAAGATCTAACCTGTCAAATTTGACATTTGTGCGATTCTGGAGATACTGTTGAACGATTTCCACAGGATATGACTTAGAGATCCAATTCACATCTAATAGATATCTTACTCTATCTAACGTAAAAGTGACATTGGTTGCCCGAATTGCGCTGCAATAGATAACTAGTTGATATCTAAACTATAACGTATCTAGAATGGATCTAGTAGTCTCTTGTGAATATCTTGAAGTTCGAATACGGCAGTCTGTTTATTTATCATGCCGAATGTTTTTTCAATATATCTACCCATAACGGAGCAGACGGTATATGTATGGGTCAGAGGCTGTTTATGTTTTTTTTGCACACAAGCAACCATAACATTATTGGCAAGTGGAAAGAAACATCCAATTCATGTTTTTAACACTATTTACGTCCACAGTTAAAAAGTTGTGTAAAATAAAAAATAAATAAAACCGTCGCGTCGTCTAGGCTTATTCAGGTGAGCCTTGACAAAAGATGCAAATCTTTTTGGTTTCGCGCCTCGCTCACAATGGCCGCTAAAAATAGTTGCTCCAATTCGTAGCACCGTAGCCGTAGCGGCGCTACGCCGTAGACGCTACGAGTGCATTGGGCTGACCATTTCGAAGGGAAATGTATTTTACAGTACATATGGTCCTATTTTCCCGCACTAGTGCCTAAAATAGCACTTTTCGTGCAAATGTCAAATTTTAAAGGGCCATATGTACTGTAAAACGTACGATACACGTGCTAATAAGTAATTCGATATTTCCTCTTTTTTGCACTTGTATCGTAAATATCTATTTTAAATAAATAATAAAGATTAGGAGATATTTTAACACGACTGTAGGAATATTTTCATGTACTCGTGTTAAAAATAGTCATGAAGTAGCCAAAGAGATTTTAATCGTTTTGATACCAACTTACAGGCCAATTACAACGCAAACCGATATTTGAATAATATAGGAGTCATATCAATTAGCTGTCATTCGTGCGTTTATTTCGCTCTGCCTTGTATGTACATGTATTAGTGAGAGCGAGACGCCCGCGCTAATGACAGCTAACAGATATAACTCCATATTCAAACGGTTTGATGTTAGCTACACGTTCAAATTGTCCTGTTTCATACAAACTACATGTAGTGCAAGGACCATGTAATACATTTTAAGAAGTAAACATACACAGTTCTAACTAATTCACATCACCTTTCCAAGTCACAAAAACCCATAATTGTTTTTTTCCAGAGCAGTTAGGTGATGACCCTGCATTGGATTTTGAACCCTAATCCCCAGAAAATAAAGTTCACCGAATCATCTTTAAGGCATCAAGACTTATCAATCAAGTCGGCGTCAACACGCCCCCTGCTTCGTAACTTGGCAGCTCCTTCATTAACAATTCCGTGGAAAAAACGTGATAAAAAAAGACTTTGATCCTAATTGCTACGAGGATACAATCTAGAATAGCTTAAATATTTAAGAGGATTTAAGTCATTTTGGATCGACCGAAATCGAGGCTAATGTTTAAGTCTGTTGTGAGAGAAAACGTTAAACCTTAGAAAAGCGTAATTTATATTTACATAGGTACCAACGTATCATTAATTTTAACATTGTGATGTTTACGACTGTAGGTGAGAAAAGAACCCTGTCTGTCTTTTATCTTTTTACTCTTAAGAGTCACACCAACCCGCCGCCAAAAAAGCAGCTCCCATACAAACTAAGTAACGTTTTCATTTTAAGACGACAAGCTTAAACTACATGAATGATGGCATGAATATTTACGTACATTGATCTATGCCTGTTACAATCAAGTGTTAAAATATGGGTACATATAACTTACTCAAAAATATGTCCCATCGTTCTTAATTCGCTGACATAAGAGCTATGGGACATATTTTTGAGTATGATTTATGCACCCATATTTTTACACTTGACTGTACTAGGTTTCGATGATAAGACCGGAGGAGGAAATTCCTATGAAACCGCACAGTGCGTTGTTGCTGCGAACCGCGAAGTTGCTGAAGATATACCTCAGCACGATCCCATGTTGCTCGTCGCTGACTATGCTCGCACGCGGCGAGCTCCCGAGCCGGCTGCTCGCACTCTTCCGCCGCAACTCATGCGCATCCTCGTCCTTGCTCGTGAACGAGATGCGCGGAGTCTGCGCGCGCAGCCAGCACACTTTGTGGCTCGACACGCCGCGGCATATCAGCTGACTTTCAGTTAGGTCTCGGCAGTATGAGTTCATAAAGAGCATACTAAAATTTGATAGATTACCTTAGCACGATCCCATGTTGCTCGTCGCTGGCGATGCTCGTGCGCGGCGAGCTCCCGAGCCGGCTGCTCGCACTCTTCCGACGCAGCTCGTGCGCATCCTCGTCCTTGCTCGTGAACGAGATGCGCAGCGTCTGCGCGCGCAGCCCGCAGACTTTGTGGATCGACACGTCGCGGCATAGCAGCTGGCTTTGAGTTAGGTCTCGACAGTATGAGTTAATATAGAGCATGCTAAAAGTTGCTGTAGATATACCTTAGCACGATCCCATGTTGCTCGTCGCTGGCGATACTCGTGCGCGGCGAGCTCCCGAGCCTGCTGCTCGCACTCTTCCGACGCAGCTCGTGCGCATCCTCGTCCTTGCTCGTGAACGAGATGCGCGGCGTCTGCGCGCTCAGCCCGCACACTTTGTGGCTCGACGCGCCGCGGCATAGAGCAGCTGGCCTTGAGATAGGTCTCGACAGTATGGGTTAAAATAGAGCACGCTAAAAGTTGATAGATTACCTTAGCACGATCCTATGTTGCTCGTCGCTGGCGATGCTCGTGCGTGGCGAGCTCCCGAGCCTGCTGCTCGCACTCTTCCGACGCAACTCATGCGCATCCTCGTCCTTGCTCGTGAACGAGATGCGCGGCGTCTGCGCGCGCAGCCCGCACACTTTGTGGCTCGACACGCCGCGGCATAGCAGCTGGCTGTGAGTTAGGTCTCGGCAGTATGAGTTCATAAAGAGCATGTTGAAAGTTAATAGATTACCTTAGCACGATCCCATGTTGCTCGTCGCTGGCGATACTCGAGCGCGGCGAGCTCCCGAGCCTGCTGCTCGCACTCTTCCGACGCATCTCGTGCGCATCCTCGTCCTTGCTCGTGAACGAGATGCGCGGAGTCTGCGCGCGCAGCCCGCACACTTTGTGGCTCGACACGCCGCGGCATAGCAGCTGGCTTTGAGTTAGGTCTGGAACAAATGATACAATGTTTAACTCTATCCGCCTAAAACACAAGATCTTTTTATTTATTTAAAATTTTAAATTAGGCAACAAGGCCCATATTACAAATAGGTACCTCACAGACTAACATATATATGCATTTATAAACTTAAAAACTAAACACTATTTAGGCGCCAAAACGGCGTGGCTTCGTTGAATGTATTAAGATACCTTACGAGCTAGGCACGTCTAGGAGAAAGTGTAGGACCTTGAGGCCAATTCGAACGATTACTTGACTACAAAATTATATCTAAATGATGTCGTTTAGTTATTGTTTAATTTAAAACTAGTTTTGACTAGGGAAAGCTCGTTTTTACAACCAGTATATTCACGGTATTCTATCAGAGTAAAAAAAGTACGACGACGAGCAAAGCGAGGAGGAGCGTGTTAGGTTGACCGTGACCAAACAGCAATCAGAACCGACTTTATACATTTTATTTTTATGATATCAAATAAACGACGTAAACCAATAATATATAATAAAAGTGTAATACACGTAAAAACCTTCTGACATCCTTCCCATGACATATGATTGAATTATGCCTCGGCAAAACATAACTGAACCAGTGACTGAACCCATATAAGCCTCAGTGTAAACAGCGGAAACGAGGTCAATCTTCAATATTCGGAAAGACAAAACTTACAAGAAATATTGCCTTTGTAGTTGAATACCTGAGCGCTCAAGCATTTCCCGACAACTCTATCATATCTTTATCGCAAAACAGTTGAGGCAATAAAATCTTTACTACGTAGTTTATTGATGAGACTAGAATGTTACTACAGTTTCAAACCCAACAGGTTATAACGTCATACGCCTATTATTGTTTTATACGACGTTTTAGCAAATAAGTATACGAAGGGAATCGGCGTTAGGATAGGAAGCAATATAAAATTCCCTGGCTCTTTTTGCTCTGACGGCGCTGGGCAAATATTTGGGAAAAACAGCGCTAAATAGAGGAAGGCGGCAGCTGGCTTATAACGGCCTTTAGGAGTGGTAGTTCGCTAAAAAAGTGCCTCGGGACTCGGGATGTAACGAGGGAGAGTCAGGTCACAGTGTAAAAAGTAACAGTGGACCGACGCCTTTGATGTTTTAAGTAGTACCGTGCTACTAACAATGGCAATATATGCAGCTCGGGTGCGCTCGACCCACCCCTCGGCCCTCGCACCCCACGATTTCCATGTGTAGACGTCTTCGTCGAATGACTGTTTTATAGACTGTGGCCAGGCTATGATATGGCGTATGTTGGTATAGTCTGAGAGCTGGAGGTTGTTTTGACATTATAATTTTATTAACCTTTGAAGCAAAATGGGGTGTTAAGTAGAGATGCACCGGATATTCGGTTACTATCCGGTATCCGGCCTATCCGGCCATTATTTTATTATCCGCCCGGATACCGGATAGTGACTAACTATCCGGCCGGATACCGGATAGTAACATTGCTTGATTTCGGAGTAAACAAAATTGAATTTAAGAAACAGTCACTGTCATAATCATACTTATTTATTATTATAAAACAACTTAAACATTCCACTGACTTCGACTCACTCATTTCGAACCTAGAAATAAGTCCGCGCGAATGTTCACTAGGAAACAGGTGAAATTAAAATTTAAAATAAATTAAATATCAAAACCTGCACAACGCGCACCTGAAATACCGAAATTTAGGTATAGTTCCGCCGACCGAATATTCGGCGGCCGGATACCGGATATTCGGCCGAGGCGCAGGCCGGATATCCGGTGTCCGGCCAAACAACTATCCGTTGCATCTCTAGTGTTAAGTTAAGTTTGACCGCTATGTGTGTGTGTGTGTGTGTCTGTCTGTGGCACGTCGCTGTAACTCTCAAATAAGTGAACCGATTTGGGTGCAGTTTTATTAATGCTGGTTCTCCAGGAGTGGTTCTTTAGTTTATCTAAATTTATCCGTTTGTGTGTTGGGGTTTTTTTATTATCTTAAACTGAATTTTGTTTTTTGTTACATTTCCACCTGAGTAGGGCAAAGCTAAAAGGAAAGGTACAGTCACTAGCAATAATAGGTTACACAACAAGGGCCGTAAAATACACATGTTCTTATTTGTAGCATATTTTAAATGAATGTAACTACAAAATGCTACAAATTCGTCAACATTTGTAGCGCAATAAGAGCGCGCCACATATTTATGCGGCTTTCGTTTTGTAACTTTTTATTGCAGCTCACTGTACCTTTGGGTCATATGTTTTAACGAATGTCACAAAAGTTGAAAGATTATTTCATTTGTTAATATGAAACGCAGCGGCCTAGCTCTCTAGGTATCTAGGTACCAAATTTTTTCCGTATAACGGCATCTCGCAAAAAGTTGCTTTTGCGACTTTAGCCAGCCATGTTATTTTTGCCTATATCTGTCTAGGGCTTACCTAACTCAGGCCGAAATGACAGGGTTCGTTTAAAAAAGAAATTGGTAGGCACAGAATTATCGGTAAATAAATGGGCCGTACTTTTAAATAATTAATTATATATATGTAAGACAAACATTTATCAAGATTATTTATTATAGTCTCTGTCCCTAAAACATGTTTTAAATTTAAAGATTTAGAGGAACATGGTTGAGTGAGTAAAAGGTACCGTTGGCGGGTATACTTAGACTAATTTATTCCATCATAACATTCATAACTACGCGTTTTATACATCATGTTATCTTGACATCACATCTCTAATCTGCGGCAATACAGACATTATCTGAACTAAATCAGCGCGTGCTCTAACCTATACTAAATTATCGACACGATATTTTGCTGACCGCCATAAAAGATATTATTTTATTACTTTATCGGCGCGATTAGAGCCTATAAATATAAGAAACTATAAACGAGCGTAAGCGAGGGCCGATATAGGTCGAGGATAAAAACGACATAATATACTCTGCTTTTCAATTCGATTGTCAAAATATATACAAATATCATATGGGTTTTTTAAGATTATTTTACCGTATTTATTCAAGATAAAGAAATAAGTAGTCGGACCCGCGCACTGCCACGTGTGAGGGAAAGCGCGCCGACAGCCAGCTGCGGCAGTGACAGTTTGTATGAATTGTATGGCAGGCTTTAGACTTTATTGCTTAATCAATAAGGGGACTTTATTCCGCTTACGCGCGATTTAAACACCAACTTTACGAGTATAAGTGAAACAGTTGTGAGTTGTTTCTTTATAAAATGCACCCCACTTGTATTTAATCATTAACAAATAACAACATAATATTTAAAACTTTCGCGTTTTGAACACATATTAACTCACATTTATAGACGGGTCTATCGCAAATTTATTAACAACATATTCAATTTAACAAACAATAATTATCTCGACACCATTTACTTATCTAAACAGAACTGTAATCAGTACGTAAGTATCCATTATTATTCTCCTTGAATATTTAAGATTGTTATTAAATTTCGAGCAAATCACAATAATCAGAGTCGATTCTTAGGGCGGGAACAAAGTTTCTTGTTATTAAGGCAATTTGTAGAGAGGCTTCGAAGGCATTGAGATACTTGATTCGATTTCAAGCAATACAATGGGAATGGATTTCAAATCATTTATGTTTGTTCAAAAATTGGAAGGAAAAATAGTTTTAACTTCGCTAGGTATGCGAAAAACCATCAACTTAATAAACACCTAAAATATAACCTAAAAATGCTGCCAGCTTCTTTGGCACTATGCCCCAGGGGCCCGCTTTAGATATAGTAGAAGAGCCGGCCGCAAAATTTCTAACCGACTTGATACCACGATGAAATGCACAATGGTTTCCCAGAAAAGTTATGCTAAGTCCGAATTCGATAGTCTGCCACGGCGGAACTTGCCGAAAGTACGAAAAAGAAGGCCACTTCCGGTGCGAAAAAAGGGGCTGATTTAACCCATCTGATACCGAGATAGTAGTTATGGCAGCAGTTAGAAATTTACATGTAGACACAGAAAAGCGAAGTCTGCCACTATTTTTTTTGCCGGAAGTGCTTGGCAGACGCTTTCAAAGGTGACCATCGGGACCCCTAAATTAACCCATCTGATACCACCATGAAACCAATGCCAGTCGGTAGGTATGAACTCTCATGTCAGGAATATATAAGTCTGCCAAGGCTTTTCCTGCCGAAACACCATGGCAGACGAGATTATGTAAGCAAGGTCGCCATCGGTTACCCTACACTAACCCATCTGATACCACCATGAAACCAATTCCATTCGGTAGGTATGAACCCCCATTTTAGGAATATATAAGTCTGCCAAGGTTTTTCCTGCCGAAACACCTTGGCAGACGAGATTATAAGCAAGATGACCATCGGTTACCGTACACTAACCCATCTGATACCGCCATGAAACCAATTCCAGTCGGTAGGTATGAACCCTCATTTCATGAATATATAAGTCTGCCAAGGCTTTTCCTGCCGAAACACCTTGGCAGACGAGATTATGTTAGCAAGGTGTACATCAGTTACCCTACATTAACCCATCTGATACCTCCATGAAACCAATTCCAGTCGGTAGGTATGAACCCTCATTTCGGAAATTTTTAAGTCTGCCAAGGCCTTTCCTGCCGAAACTCCTTGACAGACGAGATTATGTAAGCAACATCCGCATCCGTGGGACCGGTATACGTGATTACTGTAGGCTTATTTATGACTTTATGCTTTTACATATTTGTATATTATTATGTTATTAATGAAATATATTTATAATTTATTAAACCTATACCTAATACATTGGGAATTCATTACCTGCTTACGGCAGTAGTAGGGAGTAGTGGGTGAGTTCTGGCTCACTTAGCCAGGCCAACAGTCCCTCCCCCTTTTTTTCCCTTGTTGAGGCCCTGCAACCTTACCTTGAACCCAACCTAATGTCATTGTAGCTCGAATCTAACCTAATCTATTTTTATTGCTTTTAGAAAATATTCTAATAACAATTATCGACTTTTGCAAAGTTAAATGTTGAATTCTTTATTTCGCAAAATGGAATTTTAATGTGACTATAATGTATGTGCAATCTACTTAGAAACCGGGTTTAGAAATATAAAAACACACATTTTATATAGGATAATAAGTTTATTCAAGTAATATTCTGAACATATGAGATATAGTAACATCATTACTTATTCTGTGTACAGTGGAGAAAACATGCAAGTTGACATTTTTCGTTTTAAAATAAAGATAAACTAAACAGTATTTGCCACAAACCGATGTAAAAAAAACTTTGCAGTTGTTGATTACAATACCATATCTTAAGGCCCCAGTACACAATGGGCCATCGCCGGCCATTCCAAGGGACGCATTTATGCGTTAGAGGGAGCAAATGATATTGCTATCTCATTCTACCGCATGGCTGCGTCCCTTGGAGTGGCCGGCAATGGCCCATTGTGTACTGGGGCCTTTACAATTTCTCTCCATGAACATTTTATGATACCCAACCAACCTTCCGGTTTTCGCCCGAATGAATTAAAATATTCACCAACACCATTGACATCAATATAAATGGCTATCCGATGTCAGCCAGGTTTAAAATCCGGATCTAAATTGATAATAAGCAATTTAAACAGGTGAACAGGTAGCTGAACAAACATTGGCATTTTGTTGGCTGCAAATACATTCGATTCCACGCCTATATTCATTTTACTCATATAGTGTTACACAGAACTCATTTGCTGTCAAGAATTACCGACAATTGTCGTGTTTCTTGTGACAATTGTCATTAGCTTCGCAAAATAAGTACTTAGTATTTGGCGATATAATGGAGTTTTTATTTTATTAACATGTTGGTGGCAAACAAGCACACCGCCCGTCTGATGGTAAGCGGTTACCGTAGCCTATGGAGGCCTGTAACGTCAGTACCAACTGTGATGTCGACAAGTGTCGCACCTGCCACCGTAGTGAAATAGAGGCCAGGCCCCAATTTCACATCGGTGACAGGTGCGACGAATTGTAAAATCACTATCGCTGACGTCACAGGCATCCATGGGCTACGATTACCACTTACCATCGGGCGGGCCGTATTCCTGTTTGCCACCATCATTGTATTATTTAAAAAAAACTTTATTATATCGGAAAAAACAGATATTTCTCCTGTGAAGTTTCTGACAATTGTCAAAGATCTAGAAGAATTGTAGGTAATTCTTGACAGGTAATGAGTTATGTCGGAATTTCGTGACAATTGCAGTGTTTCTGTGACAATTGTCATAAACTTATCAAGAGAAATATCTGTTTTTTTTCCGATATCATAAAGTTTTTTTTTAATAATACAATGATGGTGGCAAACAGGAATACGGCCCGCCCGATGGTAAGCGGTAACCGTAGTTCATGGATGCCTGTGACGTCAGCAACAGTGATTTTACAATTCGTCGCACCTGTCACGTTGGTGAAACAGGGGCCAGGAGTTAAGTCAAAAGCTAGTAAACAGTAATCTCCTCCATAGTCCTCTCTAACTTTCAGGCAGTTTTATTAACTTCTTATGGTATCAATGTGGAGTATAAATAGTCTACTATACATATATCCCAAAAACTTTAACGTTTACGTTTTTAAATACAGGGTGACCTTAGCCATTGGACAAACCCTGAAATCCCACATAGGGTTACTTCTCAGAAATGCTCTAACGGTTTTTTTTTTTTTTTTTTTTTTTTTTTTATTTTTTTTTTTTATGTAATAGGAGGCAAACGAGCAGACGGATCACCTGATGGTAAGCGATTACCGCCGCCCATGGACACCCGCAACACCAGAAGGGTTGCAAGCGCGTTGCCGGCCTTTAAGATGGGAGTACGCTCTTTTCTTGAAGGTTTGTAGGTCGTATCGGTCCGGAAATACCGCTGGCGACAGTTCATTCCACAGTTTGGCTGTGCGAGGCAGGAAGTTTCTGGAGAAACGCACAGTTGAGGACTGCCAACCATCCAAGTGATGAAGATGGTAATGTTGTCGCGTAGGGCGATGGCGAAAAGAAGCGGCAGGGATTAATCCGAACAATTCCTCGGAGCACTCCCCGTTATACATGCGATAGAAAATGCAGAGCGAGGCTACATCTCTACGCAGCGCCAAGGAGTCAAGCCGTTCCGAAAGACGCTGGCAGTCAACAATTCGAGCCGCTCTTCGTTGGATGCGGTCCAGAGGGAGAAGCTGGTATTGGGGTGCCCCTGCCCACAGATGAGAGCAGTATTCCATGTGTGGGCGAACCTGCGCCTTATAAAGCTGTAGGCGCTGGGCCGGTGTGAAATACCGTCTCGATCTGTTGAGCACACCGAGCTTCTTGGAGGCTAATTTAGCCTTACCCTCTAGATGACCACGGAACTGGACTTCACTCGAAATGTCGACACCAAGGATTCCGATACTGGCTGCGGCACTCAGGGGAGTGCTCTCAAAACGAGGTGACGCGACAAACTCTAACTTTTTTGCGGTAAACGCGCAAACTTGTGTCTTGCTAGGGTTAAAACGGGCGGATTTTAATTAGAACAAAAGATAAAACATTAAATTATCAAACAAAAGTTAATTCCAATAATCGACAACAAAAAGAAACATACTGTATTAATCATTGGCAGTGCTTTTGACAATTTGTTTGAAAATGTGCGGCAATGATGACATTTGTCAAAAGTCAGAATCTTATTAATGTCATAAATAAAAAAGATAATCAAAACGGTCGAAGAAAGTTTTAATTAATTTAATTTAATGTAATAATTTAATAATTAATAATTAGTCTTATTTAAAGCTGCAACACGACTGATTAATTGACATGATTGTTCTCCCAGAAGGAGGTTCGTGGGGTGTTAGACTTTGGTACGGTCGTATAGAGGGCGGTCTCGTGACTTCAGAAAATTCCGACTTTTGGCCTACCGCTTCCGGTCAGAAAAATGTTCGACGGCCCGGCCAAACGGTGGGAGGTAGGTGGGGGGTGCTCGACCAAATGTCATAGAGGACCCTGGCAGTTTTTGACGCCGCCATTTTTTTTCAAAATAGCTGACTTTTTTTTTTAATTTTTTCAAGTTTGTCCTAGCGCGCTGAAATTTTGGTCACGGAATCTCGGGGTCCTCTAGATTCGTATGGGAAAAAAAAATTTCGAAAAAATCCAAGATGGCGGAAAAAATGGCCCCTTTTATTTTGTATGGCAACTTTTAAACGGTGCGAGATAGGTGGGGGGTGCTCGACCGAATGTCATAGAGGGCCCCGAGACAAAATAAACTGCATTTAAAAATTTTCAAACGGGCCGACTTTTTTTATTTTATTTTTTCAAGTTGGTCCGAGCGCGCTGAGATTTGGCATGGCGAGAGATAGAAGCCTCTAGATTCCTATGAAAAAAAAATTTTTGGAAAAAATCCAAGATGGCGGAAATAATGGTCATTTTAATTTTGTATGGCAACTTTCAAACGGTGCGAGGTAGGTGGGGGGTGCTCGACCAAATGTCATAGAGGGCCCCGAAACAAAGCAAACTGCATTTAAAAAAATTCAAAATGGCCGACTTTTTTTTTTAATTTTTCAAGTTGGTCCGAGTGCGCTGAGATTTGGCATGCGGCGAGCTAGGGGGCCCAGCATTACCACGTAAAAAAAATTTTTGGAAAAATCCAAAATGGCGGGCGACAAGGGCAAAATTCAAATTTCCAAGTAGGTTAAGCGAGCCCGAAGGGCGAGCTTCAGGCCGGGAGGCCGAAGGCCGACCCCGCGTAGGGCCGTCAGGCCCGGAGCTTCACCCCGAATATCCAAGCGTGCCCCACCCCCAGTAATTTTGGGCGAGGCCGAAGGCCGAGCTGCGGGAATGACGAACAAAGCAAAATCCTATACAAAAAGTGTGTTAAGCGAGCCCGAAGGGCGAGCTTCAGGCCGGGAGGCCGAAGGCCGACCCCGGCGGAGGGCCGAAGGCCCGGAGCCTCCACCCCGACTCCCAAAACGCGAGGCCGAAGGCCGAGCTGCGTGAATGCAGTTCCCCCAAGCGTTCTACAAAGTCAACTGTCTTGATAAGCGAAGCCGGCGGGCCGAAGGCCCGACGGCGAAGCGTCGAGGCTCGCGAAGGCCGAAGGCCGAGCTCCGCGTAGGGCCGAAGGCCCGAAGCGTCACACGAGAGGGGGAAGTTGGCCTACGGCCTTCGGCCTTCGGCCCGCCGTTTCGCTTGTCTAAGACACTTTTCCTATTGGGTCGTGTTTAAGCTCCAACTTCCCGCTTAAGCCCCGAAGCAAAACCAACCCTCCCAACTGTTTTAATAAGCGAAGCGGCGGGCCGAAGGCCCGAAGCTGAGCTTCGAAACCCAGCGAAGGACGAAGGCCGAGCTCCGCGTAGGGCCGAAGGCCCGGAGCGTCCCTTACGAGTTCCCAAGCACGCGAGGCCAGGCCGAGCTGCGGGAATGTAGTGCTTTCACGCGGATCTTTTCGTCCTAGCAAAAGTACAACTTTATTTCTTTTTCCTTTTGGAAAACAAACTACTACTACTACTACTACAACAAAAACAACAGCACCAACAACAAACTACAAGAAGACCGCGGGGCCCTCGGGCCCCGCGCACAGGGCAAAATCTAGTCATACTATTTATTACCTCAGGAGCTACTAACACATACAGGTTGCTCCAAAGTAAAAAAATCGTAATTTGTTATGATACTTTGTATACTGGTTCTAAATACCATTGACGTGTAAAATTGTATTGATTTTATGAATAAATTATTGAATATTGAATATAAATACCCTAATGCATGGACACCCTGTATATCAACTTGAAAGAAAATGTTCAATATTTCTTTATAGTGCGACTCCTTAGCTCGATTTAGTATGGAGGTAGAGTCTGGCTAATAAAAGATGAACCTGCAAAAATGCGGTCCTGGTCTGACCCATCCTAAATCCTGTCCCATCCGGCAGAAAGCACGAAACTTGGCATGCAAACTTCAAACTTCAACATTTATTCAGCAAATAGGCCGCAAGGGCACTATTACACGCCGCTAAAGAAATTTTCACTTCAAAAAGTTTTGAGATGTAATGTGAAACCAAGTCGGTTATTTTAATCAGTGCCAGGGGGTGTTAAAACAGTATCAATAAGATATCTTTAATTTGTAATTTTTAGCGAGTTTTAGCGGTGGGCAAAGTAATCCGGTGATTTGGCATCCATACCAACATTGCCCACCACCAAAAACGGATTAGGGTTGTCACTTTCATCTAATTTACCCAACTTCGCATGTAAAATAAGGTTATGTTTGTACACTAAAGTAAGTTTATAAATATATACTGTATTTAATTTGTCTTATTATCCTTTACTTAGATGTTTTATCCCGTTAACTAATGAAAAACACAGCAAAAATCATATTTTTGGCCATTAAACTATTGTAACAGATTTTCTCAAAAGTGACAACCCTAGCCTTTGTAAAATGCTTAGGCGAGCCTTATATGGAAATAAGCAAAAACGGGTAGGCAACATTGCCCAGCAAATTTATTTAAAAGTTTTTACACTTATCGCTAAGTTATTAACAGGGAATGGTAGGATTGCCCAAAACCAGTGATCCTTAGACATCATCATCATACGAGCTGTATTTGAATACCAAATTGACGTGGGCAATGTTGGCGAAAACTCCGGATATCTTTGCCCACCCTCTAAAACGCAAAAGAATGGGTAAAAACACGATAAAAATATTTTTTCTTCAAATAAACTGATGCGTTTGATCACAATGGACGTGCTGAGCAAAAAAAGTAATTACGATTTGTTTTTTTTTTGAGAAATTCGTGTTTTTTTTTAAATGCGGGCAAAGTTGGTGATAATGACCGGTACCTACTCTTCGAAGGCCGCAAAAATATATGACATGCTCTTATGGTTCTACAAATAAGATCGTGTCAGATATTTTTGCGGCCGTCGTTGTGTGTTGTGTAACATAAATTGCAGGTGACTGTATATTAGGAATAATTATTTTATTTAGTTTCAACGAAAGTTTCAAGTTTAGTACGAAAATACTTCAGATATACAATATGCACAAAATGTAGACCT
This sequence comes from Cydia splendana, assembly GCF_910591565.1. NCBI lineage: Eukaryota > Metazoa > Arthropoda > Insecta > Lepidoptera > Tortricidae > Cydia > Cydia splendana. The sequence continues at coordinate 19,782,878 of NC_085965.1, read as the reverse complement.
AATCGAAATAAAACATTGCTTTTTATAGTAATTTTTTTTAAAAACATTCGATACATAGGTATACATAACAATAACCAGGCCACAGCGGTATTGGCCTGTAAGCTTTATCTCGGTCTCCAAAGCCGCAAAAACTCGCTAGTACTTCGTGCTGGTCTAGCCGTTATTTTTTCTTGAAGATTTTCAGAGAACAGCACGTACACGCATTATACATATAGACGGAACGAACGGCATAATCATAATCATTTATTCGTCGCAATCCATGGTATTACAGATCTAGGTACAAGACTTTCAGGTATTACTTATACGAATTACATAACGCTTCCTGTTAATAGGCAATATTTTAAGATAAAAGTTCTATAATATATTACAAGATTACAATTGTCATCAAAATTAATTGACGTACAGAAGTCAAATACGTTTTTAAAATGACGCAAAATGAAAATTAATCCCAATCAGTAAAGGATGAGTCTTTAAACTTTTTTCATTTTAAGCGAGTTTTGATTTGAAGGAACATAATACTTAAATTCGACTGTAATCGTATTGTTTTAAGATAGTTTACTGAGGTTTTCAACCATTATGACCCGTAAATAACAGCAAATCAAATTTAAAGGAGACGCGAGCTGATATTTATGTACCCTATTTTTTGAAATACAATTTATCTACTGGTATACTTTCTCGTGTGCGTATATGATTTAATGTCAAATCAAGCTGTCATTTTTATTTGAAGAATTATACGTGTGCTCCGGTGCAGCCCCAGCGGGCATCTGACTTGAAGAAGAATTTTGAGTGATGTCGTCAATGTATGGAAATTGTTCGAAGGTTTACATTTGAGATTGAATTTCTGTGTTGTCTTTGTGAGTAAAAATATAAATCTTGAATTGTCTAGCTTTCAAAATCACACAATAATTCAATTACTGTCAAAGACAAAATTGTTTTGCTTCTTTCTCAAACGGAACTCCATATTTTGATATTTTGATACTTTTAGTGTCGATTTGTAGAGAATAACAGCAAATTAAAAATATAATGGCATGAAGAGTCGGTACACGGTTTCTTCGTGAACAAATTTACGTGTAATAATAATAATTATAATATAATATATATTATAGTGGTTTTCCGGGTCAAGGTCCGGGTCCGAGTCCGGGTCCGAGTCTGAGTCCGAGTCCGGGTCCGAATCCGTGTCCGGGTCCGAGTCCGAGTCCGGTTCCGAGTCCGGTTCCGAGTCCGGGTCCGAGTCCGAGTCCGGGTCCTAGTCCGAGTCCGTGTCCGAGTCCGAGTCCGGGTCCGAGTTCGATTCCAAGTCCGGGTCCGAGTCCGGGTCCGAACCGGATCCGGGTATGAGTCCGGTTCTGGGTCCGAGTCCGGGTCGCAGTCCAAGTCAAAATCGAAATTAGAAATCACCAAACGTGTACTATGCGTCGTTGAAGAGTTTTGTTCTGGTCATCATCAGCAGTTCCACTTCATCAAATGCGACAGTTTTTCATGTAAATGCTTGATTTTATGATGAAAATACAAAAAAAAAAATATTTTATTTTTTATTTATTGGTATTCAGGATAACAACAGCCGTAAATATAACTAAGACATATTAATGCTTACATAAAAATAAGGCCAGTAACAGTCATCCATTGAGTTACATTATATAACGATTAAAAATAACAAAGATAAGAAAACAATGAGAATGTACAATACACACAAATGCTCGATACGCTAGAAATACTATAAACCGGTTGTAAAATGTATAAACCGGTTGTAAAATGTATAAGTAATCTAGTTAAAAATACCTACTTCTAATACAAAACAAAACCATGACATTGCATTAGTTGAAAATCAGACACCAGCAGACGTTCACAAAAATATCAAGATAAACATCATAATGTAGTAGTTATTCAAACTGAAAGTTTATTGTTCATAGAATTATTATAGGAGTTAGAATCTAAAAAGTACACCTACCTGAACGTACAACTAACTGCATTTCCCTGGCAACCAGGAACACATAGCTTGAAAAAATTATGATCTTATGATATAAAGAGATGTTGTAATAAAATGTATGTATTTTGTAGCGATGCTACATAATTTCCTATAGCAAACATATACTTTCTCATACAACATAACCTGTACAACATTAGTGTCGCATTTTCGACAGAATAACATACACCAGAGTATGACACTTATGTAAAACTGTAACGTACCTTCCTAGCTGCAGGTTGATTAGCATATCCAGCCGCATGGCTAGCTTGTTAGGAAGAATCAAGCCCAAACAACCATGCCACTTTGGCGAAACTTGTCATCCAAATTGCATGAAAAGTGCTGCACAGAACTAGACTTTATGCACACGAAAATGATCCTCGTGATTCACTCTAACTGCTCAAATAGGTCACATCCTGATTTAATTAGTATTTTAGAATCATTTATGAAACTATTTAGAAACATAAAAAAGACTTTCGTTGGGTAGTTGTCAGTGTCAAAGCGCAATGACAGCCATAAAATAACGCGTTTAGTTACGGCATAAGCAGGGGATACTCCAAAGGAAACAAGGTAGAAACGTACAATAAAAATGTAATTATTAGTAATTATTATTAAACACTTAAAATACTACAAGTATTAATGAACAGTAATATTTTTCGAGAATCATTTGATTTGGAGAAGGTTTAAGTTAGTTTGACGTTTAACGTGTTGATGTGAATCGAAACGCGACGTGACCGGTAGGTGAAGATTTGGAACTGTCTCTTACACTTGGAATGGGAATACGCTAGCATGTAGATGGCTCCTGGTTAAAGATTAAAAGGAATTGCCTCGTCTCCTTCCGCCGCCTGGTCCGGCTGGTGGGAGACCGATTTGTAATGTGCGTATATCGCTGTGCGTGAATTGTGCGCGTAATTTACCCAGTGCGTCCCGTGTCGCCGATGGACATGAGCCCGGCTGGTGGTCGTGTCTCCTGGCGCGTCGTTGCGCGCCCCCGATTCTGCTGAGCGTCATGTTGACGCTGCTTCCACGCCGTAGGACGCGGCCCTGATCTGCAGGCCGTGTGTCGGATGGCTATGCTGCCGTCCGACGATTCCAAGGTGTCTTCGCGCGGGTCCTTCCCGTGAAACTCCGAGCGCCGCGGGTTGTTCTCGCCTTAGCTTGTCACAGCTGGGGCTCGATGAATGCCTGCCGCCGGCCTACAATGTTCTACCTGCTACGCTAAGTTCCAGGATGAAAGCTACACCCGGTATCCGTGAGTGCACTAGACTTTCGTTTTAGGTTTTGGCCAAAACTCCGCGTTTCGCCCGTCTCGCGATCGTAGGATAAGAATTACCATAGCGTCGGCCCACAGCCGCTGATGGCTTGCACTGTTATATCACATTGTTCCTAGCGCCCGCTTAGGCGGTGTGCCATGTACCAAATTAGTATACATAATTAAATTGCATGTTATTTATTTGGCCTTATCTTTTCTCAACATCCCACTAGGCTCCCAATAACCAGGTTGATTCAACAAGAGGACCCTTGTACTCCAATAGTCCAATGTTTTACGGCGGATCTAATCCGAGGCATATTTCCATTAATTATTAAAAACATTATAAATTATTACTTTTCCACAATACATCGCACTCCACTCTAAAACATTATTTTTTATTCACTACAATGTTTAAATCTTATTTTTATACACTACAATGGCGCCCGAAGAATGCTTAATTTAAATATACACCTGGTTACTGTGAGCTTGGGAAAGCGATATCATCAATTTATAATGTTTTGTCATTTAAAAAAACTTAATATTTGAAAAATTTGGTGAAATTATGTGGTTTCAAAATAAAATATTAATTGATTTGTAAGTTTACTTGTGACAGGGTAGCAAATTCATCAATTATTACAATTTTATTAGGCTACACTATGACTAATTAGCATAGCGCTTAGCCACAAATTATTTTTTCCACCACGCCTCATTTGAGAGCAAAGTGGTAATTTATTTTAACACTTCCTGTATAAAGTGAAGTGTTATCAATTTATTATACTTTATTACATACCCTGACATAAGCAAACCATTTTTTCTACCGACATACTGGACGGGGAAGGAGAGGAATTTTATGAAGTAGGAGGGGGGGGATACCTTAACTACCCACCCCTACCCGTGCCTAATGCCTCATTGTTTAATACGCGACCATGGGGTGCCGCTTTAGACACCCGCCCGCCCGGCCCACCCATTTCAAAAGTATTAAAATATTTATTAATTTTCATTTGTCAAACCAACTCGAACTTTTCATTCCGGAGACTTAGTATGATAGACGAGACGCTCTAAATTTTTTTGATTTTGACTTATTCGGTTCTAAATAGAACTATTTTATAGAACTTAAATGTTCATATTATTTGTTTTTTGTTTTTTTTTTTTAAATTTGAGGAAATTGGTCTTAGAACCTACCTCAATTTCAGCTATCTTTGCATAGCATTTTTTTAAAAGTTCTACTGAAACATGCACCATTTGTATTCGCTAAAGGTAGGGACATGTTGTTGAACGGCATGCTGCATTCCACATGGAGCAGTATTCCTGATTCGTCACACAACCTCCGAATTTCCGACTGCTAGAGCAAACCGCTTTGTAGTTAAGGTAATCTGGAAAAAATCAGTTACCATTTAATTGCAAAGCATTGGTTAAGCGACATTATGCTCAACATTATATTTTACAAGGTGTATTTTCAAGCTAGCAACTTATTTTTATTATTCGGGTGAACTTAGGTAACAACCCATTTTTTTTGAGTATGCATACTTCCTTGACTCATTTGGTCAAGATTTTTTTAAGCATTTCCTGGGAAATCAATTTTTTTTGTGACTACACACCCTAAGGGTCCAGGGTGATGAAATTATATTGGATATAATTCACTGACTTAGACATGAAAAAGAAAACCAAGTTTTCTCTTTTTTCACTTAGTGTAAGCCCGCTGGCTACACATTGGGATTTGACTTGAGTGTGAGCTACAAGTTAGCCTCCACTATTATTAATATAATTTGCAGACATAAATTAGCAACTAGTTACCACATTACATTAAGGTACTAGTAACTTAATTTTGTAGTCCTAGTAGGGCATGCTATATTAAGCTTAATTATTAATATCGCACTATGTATATGACTACTTGTAATATACTAAATAGTAAGAATTTATAAATATAGTTGAAAATACTTAATATGTAAACTAGGATTTAAATACTTTAGTGAATCTTAGAAATAAGAATATCTTATTATTATTTATGTTGAATAGTGGTCAGACTAGTCAATTTAGGATTACTTGAATTGGAAAAAATATTTTTTGTTAGGTTGCAGAAACCACAGTGTAATGGCCACACACTGTGATTTCTAGTACAGTTAAAATTTAGAAATAAAACTTGTAGTCCCAGAGATGGACATAGGTAGATTTTAGCATGCTTAATAAATAAGGTGCTAAGCTTTCTGTTAAACGAATATGTATGTCTGTATGCATAATTAATGTCCTAATGGACTTGTTGATTTGGTATCTGCTTAATCTATTTTTGCCCGGTTACCCCGGCTGCCTCGGTTAAGCGGACTTAACCTCTTTGCCGAGAGAGGGGATATTGTAGCGATGCTACATAATTTCCTATAGCAAACATATACTTTCTCATACAACATAACCTGTACAACATTAGTGTCGCATTTTCGACAGAATAACATACACCAGAGTATGACACTTATGTAAAACTGTAACGTACCTTCCTAGCTGCAGGTTGATTAGCATATCCAGCCGCATGGCTAGCTTGTTAGGAAGAATCAAGCCCAAACAACCATGCCACTTTGGCGAAACTTGTCATCCAAATTGCATGAAAAGTGCTGCACAGAACTAGACTTTATGCACACGAAAATGATCCTCGTGATTCACTCTAACTGCTCAAATAGGTCACATCCTGATTTAATTAGTATTTTAGAATCATTTATGAAACTATTTAGAAACATAAAAAAGACTTTCGTTGGGTAGTTGTCAGTGTCAAAGCGCAATGACAGCCATAAAATAACGCGTTTAGTTACGGCATAAGCAGGGGATACTCCAAAGGAAACAAGGTAGAAACGTACAATAAAAATGTAATTATTAGTAATTATTATTAAACACTTAAAATACTACAAGTATTAATGAACAGTAATATTTTTCGAGAATCATTTGATTTGGAGAAGGTTTAAGTTAGTTTGACGTTTAACGTGTTGATGTGAATCGAAACGCGACGTGACCGGTAGGTGAAGATTTGGAACTGTCTCTTACACTTGGAATGGGAATACGCTAGCATGTAGATGGCTCCTGGTTAAAGATTAAAAGGAATTGCCTCGTCTCCTTCCGCCGCCTGGTCCGGCTGGTGGGAGACCGATTTGTAATGTGCGTATATCGCTGTGCGTGAATTGTGCGCGTAATTTACCCAGTGCGTCCCGTGTCGCCGATGGACATGAGCCCGGCTGGTGGTCGTGTCTCCTGGCGCGTCGTTGCGCGCCCCCGATTCTGCTGAGCGTCATGTTGACGCTGCTTCCACGCCGTAGGACGCGGCCCTGATCTGCAGGCCGTGTGTCGGATGGCTATGCTGCCGTCCGACGATTCCAAGGTGTCTTCGCGCGGGTCCTTCCCGTGAAACTCCGAGCGCCGCGGGTTGTTCTCGCCTTAGCTTGTCACAGCTGGGGCTCGATGAACGCCTGCCGCCGGCCTACAATGTTCTACCTGCTACGCTAAGTTCCAGGATGAAAGCTACACCCGGTATCCGTGAGTGCACTAGACTTTCGTTTTAGGTTTTGGCCAAAACTCCGCGTTTCGCCCGTCTCGCGATCGTAGGATAAGAATTACCATAGCGTCGGCCCACAGCCGCTGATGGCTTGCACTGTTATATCACATTGTTCCTAGCGCCCGCTTAGGCGGTGTGCCATGTACCAAATTAGTATACATAATTAAATTGCATGTTATTTATTTGGCCTTATCTTTTCTCAACATCCCACTAGGCTCCCAATAACCAGGTTGATTCAACAAGAGGACCCTTGTACTCCAATAGTCCAATGTTTTACGGCGGATCTAATCCGAGGCATATTTCCATTAATTATTAAAAACATTATAAATTATTACTTTTCCACAATACATCGCACTCCACTCTAAAACATTATTTTTTATTCACTACAATGTTTAAACCTTATTTTTATACACTACAATTTATTTAAGGAGCAATTAGTACCAGTACTGAAGTTAAATGTAGAAACACAATAGTAATAAAAACAGAAACTGATTTTATATTAATTTTCTTTGAACAAAATGGAATATATATATTTTTTGAATTTATTTTTAGAACCTACAAAAGGATCGGCAGTGCAGAATTCAGTGTTATACAAGTGAGGGATCCGTGATAACACGGCGTTAGAACCATAGTTAGTGGAGTGGAAGGGAACATGAAATAGAGTTGTATGTCGAGTTCGACGTCTTGGAACTCGAAACGTTAGACCAGATAATAATTCAGGGCAGTCTAAACGATTTCTAGTTATATCGAAAAGTAGACTCATATCAGCTAATTTGCGCCTAGCTTCAAGTGAAAGTAGGTTATATTCCCGGCAATTACCTTTGTACCCAGCAGATGGTTTCTTAAATTTAAAATTTAAATGAGCTACAATTTTTTTTTTGAATTTTTTCGATGCGGTCTTTATGAACAGCGTAACAAACTGACCAGATAGGTGATGCATATTCAAGGATGGATCTCACATATGCGTAATATACGACTTTTAGACATGACAAGCTATGAAAAGGTTTACAGGTCCTCATGACGAAGCCTAAACTGCGATATGATCTGTTAATAATGGAGTCAACGTGATTTCTCATTGTCATTTTAGAATCTAGAATTACACCCAGGTCACGCACAACATCGACTCTGTTCACCGCTACGCCATTAAAGTGGTATGAGTAATTAAATGGCTTAAGACTTCGAGTAAAACTTATACACTGACACTTATTAACACTTATTGTTATCTTATTACGGAAGTAATACTCGACTAGGTTATTAAGATCATTTTGCAGGAGTTCGCAGTCTGCTAAAGATTTAACACGCATGAATACTTTTTTATCATCTGCATATAATAAATGGCGTGCGGTTACAAAACATGTATTAATATCGTATATATAAGCATTATAAAAGAGAGGACCGAGATGGGAGCCTTGGGGCACGCCGGAGGGAATATTAATGTAATCAGACCTATAGCCGCCAAGAACTACAGCTTGGGAACGATTAGTGAGGTATGATTTGACCCATCTGAGCAAGTCGCCATGAATTCCGAGTGCTTCAAGCTTCATGAGAAGTATAGCATGGTTGACACGATCGAACGCTTTTTCAAAGTCTGTGTATATCACGTCGACTTGACCGCCTCCTTCCATTTCTGTTAAAACATGATTCGTGAAGCAAGCTAGGTTGGAAACTGTAGAACGTCCCTTTAGAAAACCGTGCTGTTTATCCGAGATCCCACAAGAGACAAGGGGGTAAATTTGTTTAAAAATTATGGATTCAAAAAGCTTTCCTATGGTATTGAGGATAGAGATAGGTCGATAATTCTCGATATTGGACTTTGAACCTTTTTTAATATTTGTTCCTGAGTCATGGTTGTTTTCTATGTATATAAGTATGTATTTATCTATACAAGTATGTATATCGTCGCCTAGTACCCATAGTACAAGCTTTGCTTAGTTTGGGGCTAGGTTTGATCTGTGTAAGATGTCCCCTAATATTTATTTATTTATTTTATTTATATATAGGAATAATGTGGGCCCTTTTCCAGATGGAGGGGAAAATACAGTCCTTTAAAGATCGTTGAAATAGAATGGTTAGTGGGCATGCAAGGCTCTCAGCACAAGAAGATAAAAAGATAGGTGGAACGCCGTCACAACCAGGTCCCTTAGTTTTATCTAGTCGCTTTAAGAAACTTAACACGATCTCGCAAGTTACATCGATTCCGGACATTGCATCGCACTGATTGCTGCTCATAGAACTATTGTCAAGGTTATAAGAGGAGTTTGAGGTATCAAAAACACTCTCAAAAAATGTATTAAACGCATTACAGATATCCATGCCACTGTTGTAGTGATTACTACCTAAATTGAAACAATTAGGGTAATTAGAGCCTCCCCGTTTAGATTTGACATATTTCCAAAAGAATTTAGGAGAGCGCTTGATGTAAGATTCGGTGTTGTTATTAAAACGCTGAAAACAAATCTATACTTATGCCTTTAATATTTGAGGAGTTCCCTCGATTCCTTATGGATCCCATCATTAGAACTCGAGCTTGACAAAAATGTGGCTTTAAAACTTGACTTGCTTAACAAACATAACGAAGAGGAAAAATCGCCAAACGTGAACTATGCGTGGTTGAAGAGTTCTGTTCTGGTCATCATCAGCAGTTCCACTTCATCAAATGCGCCAGTTTTTAATGAAAATCCTTGATTTTCTGATGAAAATACAAAAATGTCTATACCCATGCCTTTAAGATTTGAGGAGTTCCCTCGATTCCTCATGGATCCCATCATCAGAACTCGAGCTTGACAAAAATGTGGCTTAATAACTTGACTTGCTTAACAAACATAACGAAGACGACAAATCGCCAAACGTGAACTATGCGTCGTTGAAGAGTTCCGTTCTGATCATCATCAGCAGTTGCACTTCATCAAATGTCACTTTTTTGAATGTGTATGCTTAATTTGATGATAAAAACCCAAAAATCACTATATGTATGCGTTTAAAATTTGAGGAGTTCCCTCGATTCCTCATGGATCCCATCATCAGAACTGGGTTTTGACAAAAACGGAACCAATCTGTATGCATATACATACAATCAAAAAACTAATTTTCAAAATCGGTCCAGGAATGACGGAGATATAGAGTAACAAACATAAAAAAAATAAAAAATAAAAAAAACATACAACCGAATTGATAACCTCCTTCTTTGAGATTTGGAAGTCGGTTAACAAACTAATATTAGCCCAAAATCTAAAATAAATGAAGTACCGATCACATAAAAAGTAAAAAATTAAATTAAGTAAATAAAAACAGGAAGGTATCATAAAATGTTAATGAAGAGAAATTGTAAGAGATGGTATTATGCCAACCAACAACTGCAAAGTTTTTTAACATCGGTTTGTGGCAAATACTGTTTAGTTTATCTTTATTTTAAAACGAAAAATGTCAACTTGCATGTTTTCTCCACTGTACACAGAATAAGTAATGATGTTACTATATCTCATATGTTCAGAATATTACTTGAATAAACTTATTATCCTATATAAAATGTGTGTTTTTATATTTCTAAACCCAGTTTCTAAGTAGATTGCACATACATTATAGTCACATTAAAATTCCATTTTGCGAAATAAAGAATTCAACATTTAACTTTGCAAAAGTAGATAATTGTTATTAGAATATTTTCTAAAAGCAATAAAAATAGATTAGGTTAGATTCGAGCTACAATGACATTAGGTTGGGTTCAAGGTAAGGTTGCAGGGCCTCAACAAGGGAAAAAAAGGGGGAGGGACTGTTGGCCTGGCTAAGTGAGCCAGAACTCACCCACTACTCCCTACTACTGCCGTAAGCAGGTAATGAATTCCCAATGTATTAGGTATAGGTTTAATAAATTATAAATATATTTCATTAATAACATAATAATATACAAATATGTAAAAGCATAAAGTAATAAATAAGCCTACAGTAATCACGTATACCGGTCCCACGGATGCGGATGTTGCTTACATAATCTCGTCTGTCAAGGAGTTTCGGCAGGAAAGGCCTTGGCAGACTTATATATTCATGAAATGAGGGTTCATACCTACCGACTGGAATTGGTTTCATGGCGGTATCAGATGGGTTAGTGTACGGTAACCGATGGTCATCTTGCTTATAATCTCGTCTGCCAAGGTGTTTCGGCAGGAAAAACCTTGGCAGACTTATATATTCCTAAAATGGGGGTTCATACCTACCAAATGGAATTGGTTTCATGGTGGTATCAGATGGGTTAGTGTAGGGTAACCGATGGCGACCTTGCTTACATAATCTCGTCTGCCATGGTGTTTCGGCAGGAAAAGCCTTGGCAGACTTATATATTCCTGACATGAGAGTTCATACCTACCGACTGGCATTGGTTTCATGGTGGTATCAGATGGGTTAATTTAGGGGTCCCGATGGTCACCTTTGAGAGCGTCTGCCAAGCACTTCCGGCAAAAAAAATAGTGGCAGACTTCGCTTTTCTGTGTCTACATGTAAATTTCTAACTGCTGCCATAACTACTATCTCGGTATCAGATGGGTTAAATCAGCCCCTTTTTTCGCACCGGAAGTGGCCTTCTTTTTCGTACTTTCGGCAAGTTCCGCCGTGGCAGACTATCGAATTCGGACTTAGCATAACTTTTCTGGGAAACCATTGTGCATTTCATCGTGGTATCAAGTCGGTTAGAAATTTTGCGGCCGGCTCTTCTACCAATATAGATTTTTAGTTTTAGTTTTGTAGGTAGTTTTTATTTTAGGTTACTTTATATTGTATTTTTTTTATAAACGCTGATTCTTTATGTAAGTATCTAAATAAAATATTTTTTAATTTCGGCTATAAATTAATTTCAAGCATTTATTTAAGTGTCCACGGCGCGCTCTCAACGCATTCCGATCTCAGAACTTGAAAAAGACCTTGTTTCTCCGAAATACGTCATACACAGTGACTAAAATGAGTGAAACCGTAAAATTATATTACATATAATATATTTTTACTACACCAGCTTTATTCTTCAAAAACTGATGAGAAAGTTGCATTTTATATACAAGAGTGGCAACTTTAATGCAAATTTTTATTTGTTTTCTAATACTGGCTGGTAGAATGAATTTTAAAGTGATGATTTTGAATAATAAATATTAAATAACGTTCCTTTGGATTTCATTTCTAATATTTTACTGTTAGTGTTTACTTCTTATCAAATTGTTAAGTTAATCGGTCTCCTTATCTTATCCAAACACCCCGCGTATCACAAAATAAGTGAACGCGTTCACGGCTTTTACGACTAACCAGGCCCTTATTACTTTTACAAAGTTGGTTGACGAGGGTACGGATGATATATTCGTAAATAATGAACGGAGGACGGTATCACTTTCGTCTCAAGAGGAACATAGGTTCTGGTATTCAAAGTGTTGTATCCGTATTAGGTTCTAACCCTTATTGATGACACGATATAAGTGTCTAGTATACTAATAATGTAGCTTAAGAAGCTTATATTTTTAGCAAACTTCAAATCAGTTTGCCAATGTTTAACAGGGATTTTCGTTCATTTTGGTACAATAATATGTTATAGTATCATGGTCTAATAAAACATGGTCTTCTCTTCCCAGAGTGACACAGGCCTACGTCACAATAACATCGCCACTTTATTTCAACATAACATGTTACATGGGTACATTATAGCTATGGTTAATAAGTTAAAATATTTCTTTATGATTTTATAATTTTCATTTATATGTATTTTATCTTAAATTTTACAATAACACGTCATTTTTAATTATTCGTTAGCAATATCTTCCGATTCACGAAAGAAATTTCTGACATTCGGGTAATTCTGTTTACAATACTGGCAACACAGGATAGCGCTGTCACATTTGACAATTCGGATCTAGATAACTTCATGCCCTGACCGTCATCCTTGTCGAACGCGTGTTAATTGTTATTTCCTTCTCGCTCAGTGTCAGCACTGTCAGCAGTTGCAGTGTTTTCCAAACTTTTCACGTCGTAAGCTTGGTAATTAATGTGTAACTGTGAATTAGTTTTTCAAACGTTTGTCTTGTATAGATAAATAAAGTTTAATTTAATACATTAGATTTGTTTTATTTTACTATGTTTCTACATGAATAACTTAAAATCAATGCCGTTAAAATAATTTTCACTGTTGGTTAAAATTCTCCCACATTTTAAAGTTTGAGAACCTGTAAACAGCATGATGACGTAAGCCTGTGTCAGTTAGGTCATTCGCGAATCTCGAAAGAGAGTACCAGGCGGAGTATATTATTATACCATGTTATAGTATCATGATTTGATATTGGATACTATACGTGGACGTAAAAACACAAAAATAACCTTCAAGATACAAGATATTTATTGATACAAGTCAGTAAATAGTTAATTAATAATAATATAGTAGGTAGGTTGGTACAGCATTTGCACAGTTATTTTTATATCACTTATTAATCTATTAAATGAACAACATATTTTAAGCGCAGCTTCATATGCATTCATTAAAATTATCTCGATAGATAGATGTAGATGATGAGTATCTAAAAAAAATCACCGTCAACTAGTTTCAAAAATGTATTTTTGAGCGGTTTTTGATCATATCTTGTAACAAAACTAGGTACCTATTCTAGTGTGAATCAATTTCTCCAGAACACGGTTTATAATAACAATGCATAATCAAATTATGTACAAACCGCGGGCCAAATTAGCTTCCGTTTGTAATCACGATGCTCCGGGTGTTGCCAAGTTTCTAACTAATTGTTTCTGGCAGTTTGTTGACCTTTATTTATTTTACTTAGTATGTACAGGTAAATACAAAAAACGTAAGGTAAATAACAATTCATACATTGACAAAAGTTGATAAAAAAAATATTCGGATGATAGATGCAACGAAAAGTCACGTGATAATTTCCATACATTATTTCACTTCAGCCTGCATGGTGTTTTCTAAAAACTATTGTCACTTGGTCCTCTCATGTCACTTCTGCCTTCAACAACAACAACACACACAACAATACAACTACAATTCAAATTATTGGCCACTTCTACTACTAGTCTGTTCGAGAAACGGAAAACGGTGAAAAATAGAGATAATAACCCTAAAAATACGTGTGATACCTCATTAGATTCGTAATGATGTCTAGAAAAATGTATTCGAAGCGTGTATTAGCACACAAAAAATATCAAAAGTTATGAACCAAAAAAAGGGGGAAAAAGTAGATATTTTTTATTTCCCCAATATCTCAAAAAGTATTCATATTTAAGAAACGAAAATTAATATTATTAAAGAGGAGGATATTTTCAATAAAACATTCCATAGTTGCAGAGCTATATCTCCATTATTTATACTTTTTATTAAACGCTGAACACAGCCCTCCGCGCCTCATTATCGGGAAACGCGCGCGGCGTAAAAAAGCGGTTACGTAACATTAAATATAATTTTAAAGGTATTAAATACACATTGAAAAATTAAAAAAAAATATAGTGTATATAAAACATGTCAACAAATGTACTACTTGTAGAAATTTATCTTAAAATTATTTTTTCAACAAGTTAGGAAATTGTTAATTAACAAAATTTTCTCAAACTTCCATCTTTATTGAAAACGAAAAAAAAATGTATAAATAACTATCGTAAAATTTTGTCGCTTTCTAGAGCCCTTCTCATATAAATGTTTAATAAGATTACATTATAAAAGTTTTAATAAAGTTAATACTTTGCTTAAAATAAGTTTTAGAATAACATAGAAATTTGACAAAAAACGAAAAATCAAGGTAAAATTGTAAAACTTAAAACAACATTATAAGCAACCTATTATTTTTTTTAGAACTTTTATAACGTGATTTTATTAAGCATGTATATGAGAAGAGCTCTAGAAGGCGACACAATTTTACAATAGTTATTTATACATTTGTTTTCGTTTTTAATAAAGAAGGAAGTTCGAGAAAATTTTGATAATAAACAATTGCCTAACTTGTTGAAAACATAACTTTAAGATACATTTCTATAAGTAGTACATTTGTTGACATGTTTGAAATACACCGTATTTTTTTCAAAATTTTTAATTAATATTTAATACCTTTAAAATCATATTTAATGTTACGTAATCGCTTTTTCACGCCGCGCGCGTTTCCCGAAAAAGAGGCGCGGATGGCTGTGTTCATCGTTTAATAAAAAGTATAAATAATGGAGATACAGCTCTGCAAGTATGGGATGTTTTATTGGAAATATCCTCCTCTTTAATAATGTTAATTTTAGTTTCTTAAATATGAATACTTTTTGAGATATTGGGGAAATAAAAATACCTACTTTTCCCCCCCTTTTTTTGTTCATAACTTTTGATATTTTTTGTGTGCTAATACACGCTTCGAATACATTTTTCTAGACATCATTACGAATCTAATGAGGTATCACACGTATTTTTAGGAGTATTATCTCTATTTTTCACCGTTTTCCGTTTCTCGAACAGACTATACTTTTAAAGGCGTAAGATTGGCTTTTGTACAGAAATAGAGGCCAGTGATTGTGCCTACAAGATTGTACGTATTGCAAATAAATAGTTAAATACCCTTTTTTAACAAGGTTTCTGATTTATAAATAGGTATAAAATATAGACTGATCTTTTTATACTTTTTGACGACCAGTAGCCGCATCACATGGTCCCATTTTTATCACCTGTCATGCCATGCGTCACTTTCGCACTTACGTATTTGATAGAACGTGACAGGCATGGTGACAAATGATAAAGGGCCGACCATATTAGCCCTATAAGCTGCCTATATAAAGCTGTTGGTCCAGGGTTCGAATCCCTGTAAGGACATTTATTTGTGTGATGAGCACAGATATTTGTTCCTGACTCACGGTAGGAAATCGTGACTCGTCACTGACAAATAGCCCCCTATGTCCCCCACAGGTACACGCGTTGTGGCAGTGAGAGGATTGTTTGACAAACACACCGCCCAGCAGATGTCTGGCGGCTCTGTTTGCTCAACAAACCTTTGTTGTTGTCACTTGATTGCTTCGTGCCGTGTTCATTTTATTTTGGGATGGTTATAAATTGCTGATATTTATGAGAAATATAGATGGCATACAGTTTAAATCAATACTGTCTGTATGCGTCTTGCTTGCGCCAATATATGTACGAACAAGTACGATCGAAATGCAGGAGTAAAATGATAACAAACGGATGTTCGTTTCATTTCGATATCAAAATATACGTTCGAATTGGTCTCTTGCTGTTCTAGAAGTCACATTTTAAGTAAGGGACTCAACTATACTTTCGGAATTTTAAACTAATGGAAAGTCTTCAGGCGATTCTCCGTTTCAATCTGTTTCAATTTGCTGAAGACAAATTGATATATTATTCAAATTTCACGTTTGCATCTGCATAGAACGGCGAGTTGTGCTGCTGAGGACTGATGACTGAAACGTGACTGTTACTTTTTTAACTAAAAAATACATAAACTTCTCTTTTTTCTCTTAATTTATTTACTCAATAAAAATAGGTACACAGCAATATCCATTACACATATTTTTTCGTCAAACTGCATGACTGTTTGTTACCTAAATATACGAATACTATTTATGTAAGTAGCATACATAATATATGTCAAGTTTTTTTACAATAATCAAACGTAAATAGAGTTCAAGGTAATTCAAACTTTGAAGCGTAATAGGTACTTACTGTCTTTTTTTGTTTCCGCTTTTGGTAAAATAATGTCTTGTAATAAATAATGCGCTTTAATATTCATCCTGTATAAATAGGTAATATGAATATCTTTCTTTTCATTAACTTGCAAGCTCCCAAGCCAAAATAGCAAAAGTTTTCTACCTCGCCATACTTGAGTTGACGGTAAGTTATTGGACAAGTAATAGCCAAGCACAGCCGAGTTAGTTCACAAACGATTGGACATTCAAGGAAGGAAATGGGGAGGAAATCTTAGTAAAGAGGAAACAACTTAGTACTTATAAGAATATCGGCATATTTTTGACTGTTGTTGATGTTTACTGCCCAACTACGTACCCGTCAACATTTAGCAGTACCTATACGAGTATGTACTCGTAGTAATAGTTTTGATAAAGTTTATAAGCATATGTGGCTTTCTATAGGAGAAGGGTCCTTATGCTCCATGAGTAGACTAGGGACCTGACGACGAAATTTTAAACAGAAGTATATTTTGACCTACCTATAAGTAGCCATAAAAAGTAAAAACCTGCCCATTGCCACATCTTCCATCGCAAGTTTCCCGCGTCGCGCCATGTTTTTTTTTCCCTTCTACTTTCCTGGCTTTACCCCTCTTTTAAGAGGGGTAGGTGAAGCCAGCATTAAAATGCACATCGAGCATTTAAAAAAAATAAAATCCGTTTGTCGAATTGTTACTGTATAATAAACATGAAATTAAAATAGCTTTGCTATCCACTCACGCCCAATATTATTTCACATTTCTCAGGCTTCTTATTAAAAATAGCAAAAAACACTGATAATACTTCGAATATAGGTCGCCAAAATGTCACATTAATTAAATTAAACCGACTGACCTTATTGTCTAGTGTGCGGGGTCCTATTTCCGCTGACGCTGACGTGTCCGGGCCGGTCCGACCGGACCGTGTCAGGCCTAGTTATAATCGAATGGGTTTTCCGGATAGCTCGGACAGCAATTTAATTGTGCAGATTTGGGCCTGTTAGCTGAGCTCCAATGGACGAAACTGCCGTATTCGAACTTCAAGATATTCACAAGAGACGACACGTACTAGATCCATTCTAGATACGTTATAGTTTAGATATCAACTAGTTCTCTTTTGCAGCGCAATTCGGGCAACCAATGTCACTTTTACGTTAGATAGAGTAAGATATCTATTAAATGTGAATTGGATCTCTAAGTCATATCCTGTGGAAATAGTTCAACAGTATCTCCAGAATCGCGCAAATGTCAAATTTGACTGGTTAGATCTTGAACATATCGTTATCGTATCTTGGTGATGTCTAATATATGTCTATTTCAAAATCCGAATCGGGCCCTAAGATTCCACTTTAGGTAGGGGTACTTCATTGTACTGCCTTTGCATTCGACGAATTACAGGCTCACTCACGATTCTACGTTTGATTTTGTTTGGCTGGTGTTTAAATAATCAGCAAATAAAATACTAAAGTAACCTAACCTAAAAACGAATCGCACAGCAAAACGAAAGCATGCACACTAAGACAGCGTTCAGCTTCTGCTGTACAAATCTGAATTTTTAGAAAAACGGTTTTTTTTTTTGGTACCTACTTACTTAGGTATGTAGTTTTACTTTTTATGTGCTTCACTTTACAATACTGTGGCTCTAGTGAAAAAGGGTACAAGTCTTGGGCAGCGCAGGTGTAAAAGGGTGTAAGTCCCACGTAACACTTATGCCCTTTTACACCTAAGCCGCGGAAGACTTGTACCCGTTTTCACTAGGACCACAATAGGATCCCGTGTTTACGGAAGTTTCGTGATAATAAATTTAAAAAAAAAGGAGAAGTTACTTATTAGACACAGCCTTAAATTACTACATATTTCCTTACACCTAACGAAGTTTCAGTTCAGTAACAACTACTCCGAAATAGTATTATACTTGGTCAAGCTCATCTTGTCAGTACCAAGGCCTATTGACTTCCTTGAAACGATGTGACCCTTCAAAATTGTATATGTGTTGTCCGTTCCCAGACGAGATTGCCAGTAATTAACATAAAAATATTTTACTACAGCAACATTGCTAGAACTGGCTTTGTCTATACGATTTCTAGGAACAAATGAAATTATTTTATCAAATATATTTTGATTTGTATTTTATGAAGTAGTCATATGTAAATTATTATTTATATTTTGATATATGTAAATTGTTATCTATTATATTTCAGTTTGTCTTTGTCTATGTTCATAAAATCTACGAAGGGTAGACGTGCCTCTACCCTCCTTAATAAAATTAAAAAAAAAACTTTGTCAATAGGCCTCTTTGATAGGCCCATGGTATAATAATATACTCCGCCTGGTACTCCATTCCCGTCTTTTCTAGGTCACCTAACTGACACGCGCTTACGTCATCATGCGACAGCGCTATATGATAATATGCGATAGCGCTATATATAGCGGCCATGTTGTTGTGACGTAGCCCCGTGTCACTCTGGGAATGGAAGACCATGTTTTATTAGACTATGGATAGGCCTTGATTTGGGTCTGGCCGGTAAGAACATAGGTCATTACAAAAGTCTGTAATGTCAATGCTGTCAGTAAAGTAATTTAACGCAAAAATATCATATCAGTTTTCATATAAAACGATTTATTCACTTGAAATATATTTATTTAGGTTCCTATTAATTTTTAAAATAAAAACTATTCATATGTACGAGCAACATATCTAAATGCGTCTTCGCACAGACAGGCTTAGTTAAAATTAAACCGTTGTCTCTCTTCCTTCCTTGCTTGCTGTATCCGGCAATGGCGACTTTATCAACAATTCTTATCCGGATTATGAAAAGCCCTAATGTGTGTGTGGAAACCAGAAACAGCGATAATTTCAAGGTAAGAAATATATTAATATTTAAATAAAAATGAGCGTACTAAATTACCAAATTCAAATATAATAATTTAATCTTACTATCCCCGTAAACCCGCGGACGTTATATCGCGTCCGAAATTATAATCAAAATCCATCATAGATGTAAAACTTCACATTGTTTGAGCTGGTAAATTTAGACCCTAGGAATTAGCGACGTTAGTAATTAGGAAGTTAGATTATATTGTTTAATTTGTGACTATTTTGTTTTAGAAATTGAATCAATCAAATTGATGGCTTGAGCGTGAGATAATAATATATTTTTCTCAAACATGCAATGAAATATTAATGTTATGTTCCTTACAATAGGCTGCGAAGTATGACGTTTCAGGTGCGGCTAGGACAAAAGGTCGTTAATGGAATTTCATACACATCTTGCAGGCCTAGGCCGGCAAAGTCCTCTTTTTTAATTTTCATTTCACAGATATTTGTGACACAGCATCGTGGCATTCATCCATTAAAAAAAACTAGAGGCAGTATTTGCTTTATGGTTCGTAATGACACTCTGCCACTACGCCTATAAAAAAAACACAAAAAACAATGTTTGCTATAATTTGCAGTTTTATTTGTATAAAATCAACATGAACTTAATAAATAATACATTCTATAATTTTAAATTATAAATTTAACTACACAAATAAAAACATTTTAAATATTTCATCTAAACGTTAGCGGTAAAAAGGTCTACTCAAACACGCGTAGTTATATTTTTTAAATTGTTATGGAGGTAAAGTTGAAAAATATTCATTCTGTTTTATTGGATTTATGGTGAATATGGTGCGTTGTTGATTTTTTGACTTTAATATGAGTTCCGACGAAATAATGAAATTAATATTAATTGTAATCGTAGGTGTTGGAATTGGCAGCGTAAGCTGAATTGATTTTAATAACTTGCTGCCTCTGCCGCCAAGTCAAAGACGAAGTATGTATATGGTTGCTTATGGCAATTTTATTATTTGAGAAACTAAGAAAAATGGCTTACAGTTTATTCGAAACAGTTTTGTGGCATATTTTAAATGAATGTAACTACAAATTCGTCAACACTGTGGAAATTATACGTATTTACTCCATGCATAAAGCAACGATGTATATGAAACATGATATCAACATGAAAGACTATGTAAACTTATGTGACGAAAACGACAGTCAGACGGATACAAGGCGAAAAAATCAAAGATACATGAAAATATACGGGTAGTAAAAATACACGACTCGTGTAAAACATACGCGTGATAATGATATATGTACGTGTTGGTTATATTTTGGGGGTAGTTTACTTTTAGTTTTTTCTATAAATAAAACTTGGGTTTCGTGGATTTTTTATTTTATTTATTTCATTGCATGTTTGAGAAAAGCACTATACATACCTCGGCGGGAAATGGGGTTGCCCGCGCTCAGACCTATCCGGTCTATAAGTCTTCGGCCGGCAACCCCTTTCGTCCCGGCCTCTGTAGTAATGTACTAATAATCCTGGGCCGTCATATGATTTCTTGGAAAAAGCTCAAAGGGCACGTATCTGCCGCATATCCAGACTAGTTTCCCGGTGATCAAGAACGCCGCGCGGAGCTGTGAAGCAGAAAATGTCCGATAACCGGATAGATGTAATAACAACTTGTAACCATTTGCCATATCAATGTATGTATTCATATGTATTACTCCTAACATATACAGGGCGAAATCGGGGTCGTGACCCAAACCTATTGTACTTAACTCGGTAAATTAATGCGATGTTAGGTATAAAATTAATTTTTAACTAATTGCAGCTATTAATTAATTAATCAGCAATTTAAGTATCCCAGTTAAAAACACATATTATGGTTACCTTACAATTAATGTTAAAACCTATTTAATAAACAACTGATTAGATGAATAAGAAATGTCAACCGTCACTGTTATGACAAAGTCAAAACTTTAAAATAAATAAAATCATTCAAGGATTGTACATTGAGTTTATTAATTCTGGCAATTTTAAAGATAATTAAGCAGAAAAATGCCCGCGACATATCCGTTTTCAAATGTTGAGCGGTCTGACATGGTAATTTTTTATTACCAAGCACGTCGTGCTACCACTGCTCGGGATTTATTTATTTATTTACTGCGAGAAGTGCCGGAACATTACTTGCATAACTTACACTATCAACACGATGGTGCTCCGGCTCATTTTGAACACCGAGTACGCAATTACCTCGATGAACAGTTCCCGGGACGTTGAATTGGCCGCGGCGGACCCGTGGCATGGCCTCCTCGTAATCCCGACCTGACGCCCTTGGATCTTTTTCTCTGGGGCGAAATCAAAAGATTGGTGTACGAACAAGAGTCCAACACTATCCTTCAATAGTTCGATAGCTTCGTCAGCGAGTTATTGGAGCATTTGATAGTGTGAAAATGAATCACTTTGCTCTCGGCAGATTAAAAGATAACCTAAGGCGACGAGCCGAATTGTGTCGACACTGCGACAGCAAAACGGATCACACTTTGAGCAGCTCCTGAAGTATGTTTAAGTTGTGATCGTATTTGTTAAAAGCTTGTGGAGTCTCCGTCCCAGTGATTGTAATATTATTTTAATAAAGTCTTTAAATTATTTTTATACTTTTTAATTGCTTTTACACTGAATGTAAAACCGAAGATAAGTGTTATCAATTAATTATCGTAAGTTACCACTACTTTATTTACTAGATGATTGTCTTGTCAAGTCTGTACAGGGTGACCATGACTCTAAATAAGAAATTATTTTGTATTTATTTTTTGTATGTGCGAAAAAGATACAAATTAATGCACTCAAATCTACAGTGTTGTATTCCTAATTAAGTGGCAAGTCTTAGTTTTCTTTCTTGCTACACGACCCTGATTTCACCCTGTATACAGTAATGCTAATAGGAATGAAAATATATATCTTAATACGTAACTTTTTGTTACCTTTTATATTTGACGAATTTCTAAATATAGTACCTAATCATTATCTTTTAACGTATTTTTTTATTTATTTGTGATATGCTAATTTAAGAGCCCAACAACGTGCACACTAGCGCCACTGCTAAATAATCGTGATTATTTAAATTTAAAAAAGGGGCCGCTACGGACTGTATTGTGTATTTAAGTACCTTTTAAATACATCAAACTAGTATTTAAGTTGCTGGATTCGTCGATCTATGTGCTCAAAACAAAAACGGCCGTTTTAACTTTGGACGGGTAGATTGACGAATCCAGTACTTAACATAAAAACTAGTTTAATGTATTCAGTAGTGGCGCTAGTGTGCATGTTGATGGGCTCTTAAAAACCTGACCCCAACAAAAAAGAAAAAAATACAAAAAGAAATTCCCTCTCCGGGATTCGAACCCAGGACCATTAGCTTCCTGAACTGGATTACTGCCAATACCCGCTAGGCTAAACGAGTTGTCAATTCTAATTACAATGATGGTATCCTACCAGAGCGCTAGTAGTATAAACGAACTTTTGAAAGGGACATTTTTTTGTATGGAGTTATCGTTCTTCTCCTAGTGAGTATTATATTCTTTGGTCAGTACCAAAAGGCGGCAAATTTGAAAAATCGCGGGTTAGCAACATTGTTTTCGAACAATTCCAAAATCGCGTGTCATCTGTGCTTTATCTGTGGAATGTGAATCATGAATGACAGCCATCTTGTTTGTTTACATTCTGAATCGTTGCTATTTGAAGAGAAATTTCTGCTGTCACCATTAAATACCAATATATTAAATAAGATTGTGTACGAACTTAAGCCAAGTCAAGGTAAATGTACAATCATGCTCATTGATCGAAAACTAGTGCCTACGTCAAATCATGGGATTAGTTGCCAAGCGGACCCCAGGCTCCCATGAGCCGTGGCAAAATGCCGGGACGACGCGAGGAAGAAGAAGAGAAGCTATTGATCGTAAATATTTGTTAAATTTGAGGTTATGATAGTTACATGTTTTGGTTCGATGTACATTGCTGCTATTCTTAGCGCAAATAGTGCTCTTTGAGTATTGCCCTACTTCACTTTGCTGTACATTGCTACTGACATGCTTTGCTTGACAGACTTTAACAATTCTTAGAAAATAAAGTGTGATATAAGATGTTCATTTTATTTGATGAAAAAATGGGCTTCCATGCGGAAGCAACAACTTCTTTGCAAGCCTTTATGAAAAACTGATACTTATTTCACAAAAACTACTGCATGTTAAATCACATATATTCACACTCAGCACATCTGACCCTTAACATTTTCTTATCGACAAAAGGCCCCAAGATTCGCATTACGGTAAAGGTTATGTGAGATCTTATTTCTGCCTCTTTGGAGAAATGGCATACAGGATGATATATGAACGTAGTCTCATCTGGCTTCAGTGGCGTTTCCTTATATTTTATTAGCTTTATCGACTGTAATAAAATCGAGTCAATGAACTTGTCTAAGCGTCTGGTTTTATGAGGCTTATACTGTATTCTGACTTTATTAGGCTATGTTTGTTATGCGATCATAGAACGCTTAGCATTTGGTTACCGTTGTTTTGTTAAAATAATTTAAAAGAAATATTATCTTTTTGTATAATGTGTAATTGTATATTTAAGAGTACCTATGTTGTTATATATTATGGTGTAGCAATATTGTATGTTTACTTATGTTACCAACTTAGGTAAACATACAGAGTTCGTCTGTCTAACATAGCATACACCTGGTACCTATTGGGGTCTGGTGGTCACACTATTTACTTGAAAAATCACCGTCAAACATTTAAAAAAATTTGGTAAGTACATTAAAGTTCATATTTTTTTATATGCACTGCACTGCCATTACAAGAAGTTGCTATGCACTGGTACTGGTTATCTAACTATTAACTACCTAACTATACATAATTCATAAGACCTTTAGTTTGAACACTAGGTCCAAGGATGAGAAATGTTACACCGCTTGGCTCCCACGGCCCCGAGCTAGATTTTCAACCGCAGCGAACACCCTACATCAAGGGATGTATTCAGATTCCTTATACAATAGTTTATACTCGTAGTTACACGCATCACATATTGTGCTCACCAATAAGTTGAACTAATGCAAGTGAGATACCTTATGTATGACTGTTATGACACAAGCCGCAGTGAATTTTTCCGAAGGGTTGCCGGTCGAAGTATTTTAAATAAATGGCGCCAGCACGGGTTTCACCTGTCAATCCTACAAATATTGTTTTATTAAATTTTTTTAAGCCTGCCTTTTTAAGCCAAATTCCATAGAACAAAACTGGAAACTGGGGAAGCCTATGCTAGAGACTTCTATAAAAACTGACATTTGAAACGTTGTCATACAAAAATTTGCTAATCGTTAGTTGTCAAAGTGAAACGTCGGCGAAATGTTGGTTGGGCAAATGAAATTCCGCCAAAAATAGTTCTGCGAAAAGGCAGAACACCCTGACAGTTGCCAAACCCGTTACATATTTGACAGAAGCTAACTCTATTACCGCAAGTGATCGTATCATAACAGATTACAAAATATAGGTCGTCAGTTTGGTTTGCGTCTACTGTAGTCCCGAAGTTATTTCACGTCAAAGGGCACGGCTTTGAAGCGAACCCCAATTCTCCAGTCTGGTGACATTGAATGCGATTGATTCAATTATAATAAAAAAATATGCGGTCACTATCGCCCCCGCCACACGAGTTCACGGATCGCTTGCCACTTTGAACTCGTAAGGGCCTTTAAAAAACTCCAGTTTTGGAGCAGAAAATGTCAAAGAAGATCAAGGTATATTATGAGAAGATAACAATCAATTTATTTTTAGCAAGCAGAAACGTCTGCGAACGATGCTATTAAGCTTAGCATTAATTTAAAAGTGGAAAACACCCAACCCAACCCAAGACACACACCCAAGACTGTAATTTTTCCATTTTTAAATTTATTCTAAACTTAAGATAATTATTAATGTGAAATGTTGAGAACAATGCCTTAAAGAACATTTATTTTCATAGATATATCTATTTCACTCGATTTTTAACTTCGGCACAAGTACCTTTGCATTGTGCCAAATCTACCATTGTTAAAGTATTGGTATACGGCCATGATGTCTTCAAAATTAATCAGATCGTTATAGGCCCCGTGCATGAACTATATGGGACAGCATAGGAGCCGTCAGATTTTTGGCACGAGGCGTAAATGTGTCGTTTATGTTTCCGATGTAGCCCACAAGATGGCAGAACCGATTATGCACAAGGAAACGTACCCACGGGAACAGTAGATGGTAGCACTTGCTTTGGCAATGTACATATTGTGCACATAGGTTTCCGATTCAGGCCACAATATGGCAGACCCTCCAACGCGCACGGTCCATATAAATTGCACAAAACTACTGATACTAAGTACTATACTTTTTGTGAGCAATTTCAATGTTTGTGTATATTCAATTATTCAACATAATTAAGTACTACGAGAAAAAAGCTTACTAATTAATATAATTAATTAATAAGTAATTAATTAATTTCATTTTTGGTACAAGTTTTTATCGCCGACTATACTTTTTTTCCACAGGCAACTAATACTCATCACAATAATACTATGTATGCAAAATTTCAGCTCAATCGGAAACCGGGAAGTGGATCAAATTTAACTTGCAAGATTTGATTACACACAGACAGACAGACAGACAGACAACGGTCAGGTGAAACTAAATAAAAGCTTGTAAATAATCTTCAAATGAAAAATTGATGCAATTGATAAGGATTTTTGGATTTTAGGATTACTAGAATATAAAGCTACTTTTAATTTAAATAATTAACAGTTTTTATTATTATTCTATTTTCTGTAGGAGTGATAGGTAGCTTTTTCCTAGCGCATTCAGTGACAGCTACTTACGGACCCGTTTTTCATTTGCCTGCACCATCCCAACACATGCTGGATATGTCAAAGTTTTTTGGCCGTTTTATCCTTCTCTTTTAATACACTCTTGATTTGATTTGATTAAAAAAAACTAGAGGCAGTATTTGCTTTATGGTTCGTAATGACACTCTGCCACTACGCCTATAAAAAAAACACAAAAAACAATGTTTGCTATAATTTGCAGTTTTATTTGTATAAAATCAACATGAACTTAATAAATAATACATTCTATAATTTTAAATTATAAATTTAACTACACAAATAAAAACATTTTAAATATTTCATCTAAACGTTAGCGGTAAAAAGGTCTACTCAAACACGCGTAGTTATATTTTTTAAATTGTTATGGAGGTAAAGTTGAAAAATATTCATTCTGTTTTATTGGATTTATGGTGAATATGGTGCGTTGTTGATTTTTTGACTTTAATATGAGTTCCGACGAAATAATGAAATTAATATTAATTGTAATCGTAGGTGTTGGAATTGGCAGCGTAAGCTGAATTGATTTTAATAACTTGCTGCCTCTGCCGCCAAGTCAAAGACGAAGTATGTATATGGTTGCTTATGGCAATTTTATTATTTGAGAAACTAAGAAAAATGGCTTACAGTTTATTCGAAACAGTTTTGTGGCATATTTTAAATGAATGTAACTACAAATTCGTCAACACTGTGGAAATTATACGTATTTACTCCATGCATAAAGCAACGATGTATATGAAACATGATATCAACATGAAAGACTATGTAAACTTATGTGACGAAAACGACAGTCAGACGGATACAAGGCGAAAAAATCAAAGATACATGAAAATATACGGGTAGTAAAAATACACGACTCGTGTAAAACATACGCGTGATAATGATATATGTACGTGTTGGTTATATTTTGGGGGTAGTTTACTTTTAGTTTTTTCTATAAATAAAACTTGGGTTTCGTGGATTTTTTATTTTATTTATTTCATTGCATGTTTGAGAAAAGCACTATACATACCTCGGCGGGAAATGGGGTTGCCCGCGCTCAGACCTATCCGGTCTATAAGTCTTCGGCCGGCAACCCCTTTCGTCCCGGCCTCTGTAGTAATGTACTAATAATCCTGGGCCGTCATATGATTTCTTGGAAAAAGCTCAAAGGGCACGTATCTGCCGCATATCCAGACTAGTTTCCCGGTGATCAAGAACGCCGCGCGGAGCTGTGAAGCAGAAAATGTCCGATAACCGGATAGATGTAATAACAACTTGTAACCATTTGCCATATCAATGTATGTATTCATATGTATTACTCCTAACATATACAGGGCGAAATCGGGGTCGTGACCCAAACCTATTGTACTTAACTCGGTAAATTAATGCGATGTTAGGTATAAAATTAATTTTTAACTAATTGCAGCTATTAATTAATTAATCAGCAATTTAAGTATCCCAGTTAAAAACACATATTATGGTTACCTTACAATTAATGTTAAAACCTATTTAATAAACAACTGATTAGATGAATAAGAAATGTCAACCGTCACTGTTATGACAAAGTCAAAACTTTAAAATAAATAAAATCATTCAAGGATTGTACATTGAGTTTATTAATTCTGGCAATTTTAAAGATAATTAAGCAGAAAAATGCCCGCGACATATCCGTTTTCAAATGTTGAGCGGTCTGACATGGTAATTTTTTATTACCAAGCACGTCGTGCTACCACTGCTCGGGATTTATTTATTTATTTACTGCGAGAAGTGCCGGAACATTACTTGCATAACTTACACTATCAACACGATGGTGCTCCGGCTCATTTTGAACACCGAGTACGCAATTACCTCGATGAACAGTTCCCGGGACGTTGAATTGGCCGCGGCGGACCCGTGGCATGGCCTCCTCGTAATCCCGACCTGACGCCCTTGGATCTTTTTCTCTGGGGCGAAATCAAAAGATTGGTGTACGAACAAGAGTCCAACACTATCCTTCAATAGTTCGATAGCTTCGTCAGCGAGTTATTGGAGCATTTGATAGTGTGAAAATGAATCACTTTGCTCTCGGCAGATTAAAAGATAACCTAAGGCGACGAGCCGAATTGTGTCGACACTGCGACAGCAAAACGGATCACACTTTGAGCAGCTCCTGAAGTATGTTTAAGTTGTGATCGTATTTGTTAAAAGCTTGTGGAGTCTCCGTCCCAGTGATTGTAATATTATTTTAATAAAGTCTTTAAATTATTTTTATACTTTTTAATTGCTTTTACACTGAATGTAAAACCGAAGATAAGTGTTATCAATTAATTATCGTAAGTTACCACTACTTTATTTACTAGATGATTGTCTTGTCAAGTCTGTACAGGGTGACCATGACTCTAAATAAGAAATTATTTTGTATTTATTTTTTGTATGTGCGAAAAAGATACAAATTAATGCACTCAAATCTACAGTGTTGTATTCCTAATTAAGTGGCAAGTCTTAGTTTTCTTTCTTGCTACACGACCCCGATTTCACCCTGTATACAGTAATGCTAATAGGAATGAAAATATATATCTTAATACGTAACTTTTTGTTACCTTTTATATTTGACGAATTTCTAAATATAGTACCTAATCATTATCTTTTAACGTATTTTTTTATTTATTTGTGATATGCTAATTTAAGAGCCCAACAACGTGCACACTAGCGCCACTGCTAAATAATCGTGATTATTTAAATTTAAAAAAGGGGCCGCTACGGACTGTATTGTGTATTTAAGTACCTTTTAAATACATCAAACTAGTATTTAAGTTGCTGGATTCGTCGATCTATGTGCTCAAAACAAAAACGGCCGTTTTAACTTTGGACGGGTAGATTGACGAATCCAGTACTTAACATAAAAACTAGTTTAATGTATTCAGTAGTGGCGCTAGTGTGCATGTTGATGGGCTCTTAAAAACCTGACCCCAACAAAAAAGAAAAAAATACAAAAAGAAATTCCCTCTCCGGGATTCGAACCCAGGACCATTAGCTTCCTGAACTGGATTACTGCCAATACCCGCTAGGCTAAACGAGTTGTCAATTCTAATTACAATGATGGTATCCTACCAGAGCGCTAGTAGTATAAACGAACTTTTGAAAGGGACATTTTTTTGTATGGAGTTATCGTTCTTCTCCTAGTGAGTATTATATTCTTTGGTCAGTACCAAAAGGCGGCAAATTTGAAAAATCGCGGGTTAGCAACATTGTTTTCGAACAATTCCAAAATCGCGTGTCATCTGTGCTTTATCTGTGGAATGTGAATCATGAATGACAGCCATCTTGTTTGTTTACATTCTGAATCGTTGCTATTTGAAGAGAAATTTCTGCTGTCACCATTAAATACCAATATATTAAATAAGATTGTGTACGAACTTAAGCCAAGTCAAGGTAAATGTACAATCATGCTCATTGATCGAAAACTAGTGCCTACGTCAAATCATGGGATTAGTTGCCAAGCGGACCCCAGGCTCCCATGAGCCGTGGCAAAATGCCGGGACGACGCGAGGAAGAAGAAGAGAAGCTATTGATCGTAAATATTTGTTAAATTTGAGGTTATGATAGTTACATGTTTTGGTTCGATGTACATTGCTGCTATTCTTAGCGCAAATAGTGCTCTTTGAGTATTGCCCTACTTCACTTTGCTGTACATTGCTACTGACATGCTTTGCTTGACAGACTTTAACAATTCTTAGAAAATAAAGTGTGATATAAGATGTTCATTTTATTTGATGAAAAAATGGGCTTCCATGCGGAAGCAACAACTTCTTTGCAAGCCTTTATGAAAAACTGATACTTATTTCACAAAAACTACTGCATGTTAAATCACATATATTCACACTCAGCACATCTGACCCTTAACATTTTCTTATCGACAAAAGGCCCCAAGATTCGCATTACGGTAAAGGTTATGTGAGATCTTATTTCTGCCTCTTTGGAGAAATGGCATACAGGATGATATATGAACGTAGTCTCATCTGGCTTCAGTGGCGTTTCCTTATATTTTATTAGCTTTATCGACTGTAATAAAATCGAGTCAATGAACTTGTCTAAGCGTCTGGTTTTATGAGGCTTATACTGTATTCTGACTTTATTAGGCTATGTTTGTTATGCGATCATAGAACGCTTAGCATTTGGTTACCGTTGTTTTGTTAAAATAATTTAAAAGAAATATTATCTTTTTGTATAATGTGTAATTGTATATTTAAGAGTACCTATGTTGTTATATATTATGGTGTAGCAATATTGTATGTTTACTTATGTTACCAACTTAGGTAAACATACAGAGTTCGTCTGTCTAACATAGCATACACCTGGTACCTATTGGGGTCTGGTGGTCACACTATTTACTTGAAAAATCACCGTCAAACATTTAAAAAAATTTGGTAAGTACATTAAAGTTCATATTTTTTTATATGCACTGCACTGCCATTACAAGAAGTTGCTATGCACTGGTACTGGTTATCTAACTATTAACTACCTAACTATACATAATTCATAAGACCTTTAGTTTGAACACTAGGTCCAAGGATGAGAAATGTTACACCGCTTGGCTCCCACGGCCCCGAGCTAGATTTTCAACCGCAGCGAACACCCTACATCAAGGGATGTATTCAGATTCCTTATACAATAGTTTATACTCGTAGTTACACGCATCACATATTGTGCTCACCAATAAGTTGAACTAATGCAAGTGAGATACCTTATGTATGACTGTTATGACACAAGCCGCAGTGAATTTTTCCGAAGGGTTGCCGGTCGAAGTATTTTAAATAAATGGCGCCAGCACGGGTTTCACCTGTCAATCCTACAAATATTGTTTTATTAAATTTTTTTAAGCCTGCCTTTTTAAGCCAAATTCCATAGAACAAAACTGGAAACTGGGGAAGCCTATGCTAGAGACTTCTATAAAAACTGACATTTGAAACGTTGTCATACAAAAATTTGCTAATCGTTAGTTGTCAAAGTGAAACGTCGGCGAAATGTTGGTTGGGCAAATGAAATTCCGCCAAAAATAGTTCTGCGAAAAGGCAGAACACCCTGACAGTTGCCAAACCCGTTACATATTTGACAGAAGCTAACTCTATTACCGCAAGTGATCGTATCATAACAGATTACAAAATATAGGTCGTCAGTTTGGTTTGCGTCTACTGTAGTCCCGAAGTTATTTCACGTCAAAGGGCACGGCTTTGAAGCGAACCCCAATTCTCCAGTCTGGTGACATTGAATGCGATTGATTCAATTATAATAAAAAAATATGCGGTCACTATCGCCCCCGCCACACGAGTTCACGGATCGCTTGCCACTTTGAACTCGTAAGGGCCTTTAAAAAACTCCAGTTTTGGAGCAGAAAATGTCAAAGAAGATCAAGGTATATTATGAGAAGATAACAATCAATTTATTTTTAGCAAGCAGAAACGTCTGCGAACGATGCTATTAAGCTTAGCATTAATTTAAAAGTGGAAAACACCCAACCCAACCCAAGACACACACCCAAGACTGTAATTTTTCCATTTTTAAATTTATTCTAAACTTAAGATAATTATTAATGTGAAATGTTGAGAACAATGCCTTAAAGAACATTTATTTTCATAGATATATCTATTTCACTCGATTTTTAACTTCGGCACAAGTACCTTTGCATTGTGCCAAATCTACCATTGTTAAAGTATTGGTATACGGCCATGATGTCTTCAAAATTAATCAGATCGTTATAGGCCCCGTGCATGAACTATATGGGACAGCATAGGAGCCGTCAGATTTTTGGCACGAGGCGTAAATGTGTCGTTTATGTTTCCGATGTAGCCCACAAGATGGCAGAACCGATTATGCACAAGGAAACGTACCCACGGGAACAGTAGATGGTAGCACTTGCTTTGGCAATGTACATATTGTGCACATAGGTTTCCGATTCAGGCCACAATATGGCAGACCCTCCAACGCGCACGGTCCATATAAATTGCACAAAACTACTGATACTAAGTACTATACTTTTTGTGAGCAATTTCAATGTTTGTGTATATTCAATTATTCAACATAATTAAGTACTACGAGAAAAAAGCTTACTAATTAATATAATTAATTAATAAGTAATTAATTAATTTCATTTTTGGTACAAGTTTTTATCGCCGACTATACTTTTTTTCCACAGGCAACTAATACTCATCACAATAATACTATGTATGCAAAATTTCAGCTCAATCGGAAACCGGGAAGTGGATCAAATTTAACTTGCAAGATTTGATTACACACAGACAGACAGACAGACAGACAACGGTCAGGTGAAACTAAATAAAAGCTTGTAAATAATCTTCAAATGAAAAATTGATGCAATTGATAAGGATTTTTGGATTTTAGGATTACTAGAATATAAAGCTACTTTTAATTTAAATAATTAACAGTTTTTATTATTATTCTATTTTCTGTAGGAGTGATAGGTAGCTTTTTCCTAGCGCATTCAGTGACAGCTACTTACGGACCCGTTTTTCATTTGCCTGCACCATCCCAACACATGCTGGATATGTCAAAGTTTTTTGGCCGTTTTATCCTTCTCTTTTAATACACTCTTGATTTGAACCCATTAATAGTCGAGAGAACGGCACTGCAGGACGTATGGGGGTCTTACTTTGCTCATCGTCTATTAAAAAATGTGACTTTTTGTACGAAGGAAATTGTATGCTTTTTGACTTGGCCTAGAAATTAATAACGCAAATTTTCGGTTACTTTAGCTATCCTAACTTTTAACGAATCTAAATACTATGTATTTTGTTTATAGTTCGTTTCACTTTAGCCGAATATTTACCCCAATTTTTCACGATAAATATGACGGACATGCGGGGGCGGTCGCAAAGTCTATTAACAATATTTCTGATGGGTCACTTGTTCTTAGAGGCCTGCCGCTTCGAGACCTCTGTTCAAGAGACAAATTACTAAATTAGTAGTTGGTTATTATGAAATGCACGAATCTACGAGGTTATTTTAAGTGAATCGAAAGCAGGCATGGAGTATGTTGAAAATTTTCTTGCCATTTGGAACAAACCAAATTTCAGTGATCTCTTCTATTCAGCGGTGTAACGTCGCATGGCGTAAAACCAGAATTATTTGCACTAAAATATATAATCTAATAATAGGACTTTTAAACGCGATAAGAAAACCGTAGTCATCATAAATACTTAGAAATAAAATTACAACCGTTTGAAATTTACAGTTTTATTTTTCGGCACAGGCCTTAGATTAGATTAGATTTCATGAAATAAATTACAGTACACCTTTCCTGAGCCAAAATTATAAGAATTTACATCACAATCGTCAAAAACTAAAAACTAATATGCAAGAATTCCATAAAACCATTATATAATTTAATATTTTATCTGCCAAAAGGAGATTTTAAATTATAAATAATAAATTTGACTTTGACTTGACTCTGTTTGTCGCGATAAAACACTTTGTGTTCAGAACGAAATAAGCCACATTAATCTGATGCACGTGTTGATTTCTGTCACGACCCTCGTCACTGACGCGTACAATCAAATTCTACTTTTCTTGCAAGCATTTTTCAATTTTATTGTAATGGCATAAAGTGGACAATTGTGTACAAACGTGTATGATCTATATTGGTTTAAGTATACGTAACTAAATACTCTAAATAGGGACATTAATGTCATCCGCTGGCTAAGTAAAAAATATTTATAGTATAACGTAACTCGTAGTTATCATCTACTTGGGGACCAGTGATTCAAATGTTGAAACCAGCGGATATATCTTCGGACCAGTGTGCGGATACTGTGAGTGTTGCGTGTCGTGGACAATAAACATTAAACTTTAACGGGTAGCTGCAATTTCTTTGTCTACCCCGAACATTTTTATAAACTAATTTCGGGTAGTTTAGTGTTGTTTTATCAATATCTCCGTTGACATTTGTTGGGACGTCAGTCTTTCCGTGACAACAGCTGGTGCAACTCAGCTGAAACGTCGGAATTAAAGGTAAAAACAATGAAATCATATCGCGGTAGACCCGTTTGTGTAATTAAATATGAGTATAACGTAAGGTCAAAGGAGAAGACCGTCAATTAGATAAGATCGTTACATACTACATTTACCTAGGTGCTGAAGGTTGATAGAACAGAAGGAGCAAAGTTGTTCCTTTCTGACTGTTTCCGAGCAACGTACGCGAAATGCGAGAGTTTTTGTCCTATGACGGTCTTCCCAACACTTTAAATAATCCTTTGAGTCTGTTCGGAACTTCGAAAAGAGAACAGAGACTCTTCTCTTTCCGCACAGACTCTAACAGAAAATAAGCGACGACGTAAAATAGTTAGTTAGTTACTATGAAAATACCCATAGTGTTTTCCAGGTTCCCATAATCACAAACATAGTTCTTTTTAATTCGGTCTAGCCTAGCCATCTTTGAAAAAGCGGGGAATTAATAATCACCCGGCAAATTGAGAAACTCCTCCTTTAGTTGATTATTTTAAGTCTTCTTTGTAACGCATACGAAACTATTTTACGATACTCTTCACCGTAATACCTGAATCTACGAGTAATAACTACTGCTCATAAAGCTCGTATGAAACAATTTCAGAAGAGTGAAACTTCTTTGTTCACGACAACGACACTTTACTACTAAAGAGACGCAAGTCTCTAAGCCTGCATTCTAAATTCAAGCTTAACACAATGGGAATTAGATAGAAATTAAATTAACATTGGGGTTTCGTAAACCTATTGTTTTATGTGTGAAGAATTTAGACAAATTCCAAGCGTCATGAGTTTAATGAAATATGGAACCGTTTCGTTTGCCAGCTTCTAGGAGCAAGATACTTTCAAACCTGTATACTATGTAAACGCATGTAGGTATTGGTAATCTTCTAACATTTTCTTTTTATTTATCAAAGGGGATTTTACTTCTTTAATGTCTATTAAATGAAAATGACAAGATTAAGTTCAGTAATGAATGACGTTTATTTGAACTTGAATTGACTATTTTAAAATTGTAACTTTTCTGTGTCCCTTAACTTAAATATTTTAATATGGTTTTACCCCAACAAATAAGTAGACGTAAATCAATAAAACAGTAAAAACGCAATATTTCATTATAATATCCATTTGAATCTTTTCACCTCTATATGGGAATTGCGATTCTATTTTATTTCTTTGAAATAAATCCAAATGTATAATAAATTCTTACAATTAATTGCGAACCACGAAAACAAACAATAGTATAATAAAGAAAATTAATTATTAATTATGAAAATGTCACTTTCAGCTCTCCAAAAATCAGTGAGTATTTTTTATACCAACTACAACGTATAATTTTAAGAACACCACTGACGAGCCTCCCAAATGGATGCCGTTACAATGGATTCATCCAAATGGACGGCATCCTAATATTAATCATTGTACGTTTTTGACATTCACGGTCCGATTTTGGATTGCAGCCACGCTTTGGACTGTTGGAAGGCTCATCAGTGGCCACCTTGTTTAAAAGTGTTTAGGACGATACTCACTTACACGCATGGTATAATAATATACTCCGCCTGGTACTCTATTCCCGTCTTTTCTAGGTCACCTAACTGACACAAGCCTACGTAATCATGCGACAGCGCTATATGATAATATGCGATAGCGCTATATATAGCGGCCATGTTATTGTGACGTAGGCCTGTGTCACTCTGGGAATAGAAGACCATGTTTTATTAGACCATGCTTACACGTAGTTTACTAGCTTTAGAAATTACAGGGGCCCGTTTCTCAAAAGCTTGTAACTTGTAATACAATCCTATGTCACTTTTTAACAGCTTTTGTTAGAAAGGGACTTCCACTTTGTATTACAAGTTACAAGGTTTTGAGAAACGGGCCCCAGAACAATAGAATCCCTAATTTACGAACACGAAAAACGGACACATTTTCACATGAAAACAAATTATCTTATTTCAAGAGTAAATGCCAAGTAAATTTCATGAATTTTCCCGTGTTCCATAGCCGCGTTCAAAGGCTTCGCTTCAAAGGGCGAAGTATGAAAACAGTTCGCTTGCAGGCGTTGGCGCCTTGTAAAAAATATTGAATTTGAAAAACTAAACTTCTGTGCTTTCTTGGTGGGAATATTTATTTAGCGTTCATAGCCTTTTCAGCTTCTGCTTTCAAGCTGCAAGGAAAACACATTTAGAAAATACCAATCTACCTACCTTTGAAAAATTTTATAAATGTACTTACCTACATAAAGCCTGAGAAAAAAATATAATTGACTAGCTTCTACCCGCGATTTCGTCACAAACACACAGACAGATAGATAGACAGACTGACTGACAGACAGACATAGTTACTTTCGCGTTTATAATATTATTAAAAGTAGGGATACTAACCTGCTCTTCCGTCTTTTTCGGAAAGTACCGAAACACACAGTACAGTCAACTGTAATAATATGGGTGCACGAATCATCAAAAAAATATGTCCCATAGCCCTTATGTCAGCGAATTTAGAACTATGGGACATATTTTTGTTGTCTACATCCATATTTTTACACTTGACTGTACACAAAAATCATCAGCATCCTTAGACAAAACTTATTTAGTAATCAAATTCATTACGAGAATTTCCGCTCCTGCAAAATTCAAATTATTGTGCTACGCTCATTTCCCCGTATTTCCGACCTTGGTCAATTACTTTCACGTTTCCATTTTCTTCTATTTGAATTATTTTTATTTTTTAGAGCTCCTCTCGTTTCGTTAGCTAGAATTTGCATTTCGCTCCTTTTGAAATTATTAACTTACCTAAAGGGGCCCACTGATTACCAGTCCGTTGGACGATATCGGCCTGTCAGGTAAAAGCAAAATTTGACAGCTCCGAACAACTGACAGGCTGATATCGTCCGGCGAACTGGTAATCTGTGGGCCCCATTACAATCACTTTTTTAACACGGTAAATATACATATAAGTAGGTATAAGTACATATGTATGTACTCCTTTTACACTTAAAGCTTTAGCAGATAAAAAGGTCTATCCAAAATCATCGGTCGTATCAATTCTATAGGTACTCCTCCGTGACGTACTGAGGCTGGACGAGTTTGATATTCCGTATTTTTAGGGTTCCGTACCAAAAAGGTAAAAAGGAACCCTTAGGGTACGCCTCTGTCTGTCAAATCGCTAAATATATATATATATATATATATATATATATATATATATATATATATATATATATTTTACTGAGGTGTGCCAATAAAGAGTATTCTATCTATATCTCGTGAACCCTAGTTCACGAGATATTTAGCGATTTTAAATTTAAATAAGTAGGTACCTATACCGACTTATTTAAATTTAAATAAACACCTATGACGCATGCGCATTACGCAATTACGCATGCCGCATGCCTGTAAAATAGTTACGAGCACAAAAATAAACAACGCAATATGCAGGTAATAAAATGTCACTTGCACAGTTTCATGTGTTGACGTTGTTGCATTTGAAACACAGCTCATAATTATTGAGTGCTACTAAAACGGACTTGATATTCGTGTCGTAGACAAAAAAAGGACCTCAGGGCAATTGGTGTTTACGTCTTTATGTAGATACTCTAGTACAAATGGAATGGTTTTCGATGTATGCGCCAATCACCTTAGTTTCCCTTTTTACATGCATTTTACATGTACTTAAAATAATGTTCCTAAGCAATTGTTCTCTTGGACGCTCACACAATATAATTATAATGAATAAATGATGGCCATCAGTTCAATGGGAAAAATAGAATAAATGGTTAAGGAACAATCAAATTACATTACCTAGTCAGAGGAAAACATTTTCCTTGTTTCAATAAAAGCTGACAAAAACAATATTTCGTGATGTTATTGTCATGTAGTCTCATGTATAAATGGTTTTATGACGAATGGACTCGCGTTTGAGAAAGTTCATAAAATGGATTATATTTTGCCAAAAATGCCTTTTCATTTTAACCTTGAGGCCGTAGGATTTCTAGATAGATTGACAGTTTTAATCTATTGAATCAGCGAGTACAATGCCGATTAAATTGTCATGGTTAGAATACAATCGATAGGTATTAGTTGATACACGAGTATATTTCAAACGTCGTACAGATGTAAGGAGTCATTCTATGGAACTTGCTGAGATGCTGACTATGTAAAAAAATCGCCATATTGAAATTGTCTCTGAATGATGAATTTACTAGTGACTTTTGTTTACATAGTTAGCAAGTTCCATAGAATGCAACTTTAGTGCATAATTGATTTCCATCGTATTTTCTCGGAAACGTTCGTATTTGTCATGCTTCAGTCAACGTCAGTACTTTTTGTACCTAGACTGACTGAAACGTTTGTACATTTCCGTGAAAACGATGGAAAATAATTATGCACTACATCTGTATTAATTGACAGACTAGTAAAACGGAATATCAGAAATAATAACACAGCTTCATACCTATTCATATTCAGAAATAATAGTAGCCACGCAGGTTAAAAAATACTGTCATAAAAGCCCTAAATACAACTGAAGATAACAACCAAAACGGATCTGCTTCACTCTTAGTAAAAACATTTTACCCGCACATCATAATAAGTGGAAATTGAAGAAGACACAAATTGATAAATTAAATATCAAAAGATACCAAACAAAACAATAACAGATCCATCGCAAAAAACACAAACACGTGTATTAAGTAATACGAAGACTTCCATCTTACTTTTATTTCACTCCATTTCAATACAAATTGCTTTACAATTTCATTCAGGTAAATTAACTCCCATTCAAATAAATTGCATGTACATTTTCTGTAATTCCCTTCACGTATAAGAGCATATCCTTTTCGTAAAAAGGTTCTTAATCGAGAACGGACACGCTCGATTTACGCATTCACTTTTCAACTTTTCAATAAATAATCCAAACCTTATTTACAGGCAATAAGGTTTACATTTCAACATTAAAGTGTTGTTAAATAGATACGATCTTGTGTAGGTTTATCCTGTGATGTATTCTCGCATTGCTCTTTCGGGTTAAATCAGATGAGCCCCTTAAGCTCTGTGGAAACTTATGAGGGCCAAGAGAATAGTATCTTTGTCCCTCGTTACTAATAGTAACACTTTGACCTTTGGTGGACCTTAAGGTTTTGCTATTTAGGTTTACGGGTTTTCAGTTAACAGGGTTTTGTAACACAAGTCACATAAATTATACTTACGTTTGTGCTTTCAACGAGATATCATTTGTAGTAGTGATTATTTTAAATAATTTACGTTTTTTTATTAGGTACAGTCAAATGTAAAAATACAACTTACTCAAAAATAGGTCCCATAGTTCTAAATTCGACATATTTTTGAGTATCATCATACTCAAAAATATGTCCCGTAGCTCGAGCGAATTAAGAACGGGGCATATTTTTGAGTACCTAAGTTGTATGCACCCATATTTTTACACTTGAATGTATTAAACATTAAGCATTAAGGAGCAAATTATTCATTGTGTATGAAAATGATGCTCGTGTATAAAATAAAAAAAAACAAAACGTGCCATCGCCCACACTGTTAACTGTACATCGGTGGACCTTATGCCTATTGTAATAAGGTCCACCGATGTTAGGAGTGTTGCTGTTTGTACACTACGGAATTTCTTAAAGAAGTAAGGAATTCTAGAAGGCGAAACGTGTCAAGAAATGCTGAGGCAGTCTTATTATAGAAACTTTGTTACTTATAATTATAAGTACATAATTTTATTTATGATGTTTAAACTTCATAAACATGGTCCCGAAACAGTTATAATCATAATATTAATTAGTAGATTGGAAATTTCTATAATTTCTCGAGTTTAGTATGCTATAAACAAATCATTTAGGTATTAATTTAACAGGGATAGGTAAGTTACATTCAGTAAATAACAGACTTAATCAATTTACTTTTGAGCCCATTTACAAAACGAGCACAACTCAGTATTTCATCCAATTATCTAATTACTTTGAAGTAAATAAACAAAAGGAGACTTTTCAAATCAAATTAAGCTGATGCTAAAATCAGAATCACGACACGAGTCGCCCAATGGCGGCGAATTTATACAACGAGCTGCGGAGATTGCAGGAACGGAAA
Organism: Cydia splendana; assembly: GCF_910591565.1. Taxonomy (NCBI): domain Eukaryota; kingdom Metazoa; phylum Arthropoda; class Insecta; order Lepidoptera; family Tortricidae; genus Cydia; species Cydia splendana. The sequence goes on along the minus strand of NC_085965.1, from coordinate 19,742,641 downwards.
GGTCGGAAAGTTTACAGAAAATTTAAGAGCCCTTGCACATTATTCGATGCCGTATCGGCGTAAAAGCTAACATTATTTGCGTCATATTTTGCTACGGAACCCTAAAAAAGTGGTATGGGGAATGAATTTGGCATTATCTAGTTACCTGATAACGACACCAAACTTGACTCAAATGTCCAAACGAATCCGCCAGAATATTTTTCTGAGTGCCGGGAGCTCTGTACTTTGAAACCTGACGCGGAGTTCAAACAGGCTACCGGGCGTTTTGGGCTCAGGTGGACACGTGTATAATATCCGTACCAAAAGGCATTGCTGTAACTAAAAATTGTATACCTCTCCATACAAGCATTCCCAATAGAAAACGGATAAGGTATTATGCGTGTCGAACGATTTAGAAATGAGTCATGTTTCATATTAGTCATAGTATCTTATATGACCAAATTAACCTAACAAGGTGACCTGAATTTAAGATTTGATGGATAAGAATAAAATAAAAAGTAAGCATAATTTTTTTACATTCCTCCATGCTGACTTGAGTGAGTCAAAGGATCCAGCTTTTTGGGGCAAGTTTCGAGCATTATTCCACACTGTTGATAGCATCGATAAAATTGTATAACCTCTGATATCAGAACGTCATAATGAAGTAAAAACAGTGTCGTAGCGTAGGTAATGTCCAAATGATGATGCCGTCCTCTGTGAAAGTACCCTAAGGTTACTTCACCTCTGTCTCATCTCACTGGATTACAAATTTAAATAATAGCTCCGTTCTACGGAGATTGAGAAGGGATTGGAAGATGGCAAACTACGTTGAACTTTAGAAAAGGTATAAATAAGTAAAACAAATATATAAGTTTATATGATTTTAATAAGATTCAACCACTGTAGTTAGTTAATAGACTATGTGTAGTATGTGTGTAAGTATTACCGTTCACACTTAACTGAGAAAGAGAAATAGCAACGCCAATAGCTGGTGTTAAAAGTGTTTTCTAAACTATCCTGACAGCAACTGCAATGAAGTTTACTTTAGCAAATTGTTGTTCGAAAGACTGTTAGGAGTTCTTTATTGATGTGGAAACGCTGTGTTATACCAATACCTAAAAAAAAAAAGTTGTTTAAAAATATGGTTCTAGTTATCATCAATAATTATTAACCTTTTCGACGCCGTGTGAAACACAAAAGCTGTCACTCGGACGCCACGTCACCGTAGTGTCAAAACTGAAATTGAACTTTATGCATATGCACGTAGGTCTGTGTTGCTCTGTGGACTGTGACGGATTAATCGGTCTTTGGCGTCCAAAAGGTTATAAAGAGCCGGGCTCTTGCCGGTGGAGTAACCGCAATTCCGTTCTTCTCTCTGCCACTGATGTTTTGTGCTCCTGATGGTTATGGTTACGGTAGCCGTTACTAAATTTCTTAAACATTTGGAAAGAGAAGCATCACACTAAATGTGATGGCATCATTTACTATAACCGATAAGAGCGCTTCGATAAAGTAGTTACTTGATATATGTATTATGTAAAACGTGATACTTTGGGACTTTTAAAGTGGCCCTAGTAAAACTAATCTAGACCTCTAAGGGCCACTTGCACCATCCAGGGTTAGCCACACTATCTCGGAGTTAACCGCTAACACATGGTTAAATTGTACAGGTAACTCCGGGTTTAACCGGTTAACCCCGAGTTAGTAGCTAACCTAGGATGGCGCAAGTGGCCCTAAGCTTTTAGCGATAAGACCGCCTGCTGCTACCTGGTTTTAAACTTTTATTTTTAACTTTATGATGAACAATAAAGCATATTTACTTACTTATTAGATCTATTTTACGTACCACTTACGTAACCCTATGTAAAAAAGTGTCATGGCCACTTTTTAATAAAATCCAAACTAATCAAGCAAAACATATACGTAGGTATCCATTTCGTTGAAGACGTTCCTATCCTCATGTTCCTACCAACGGCGGTCACAAAACTTATGTCAAAATAACGAGTATGCCTCCGGCAGTGAAAACCGCATAACCATTTCCCGTAATGTGTTTGCAGTGGCACAGTTGCACCAGTGTCGACCTGAAGGCCAGTTCAGATTCAAATACTTGTTACGCTTGTGATCGATGGCCGAGATACACGTCATACTCGTGAACGGGTGCTGTTTGTGGAGACTGGTCTGTTTAAGCTAACACGATACCTAGTAACTTTATTTTTGAGTTTAATTACAGTGAGACGCCTCATTTTGCTCTCGTATGTTTCTTTTGTCTGATGAATGTGTTAATTATACAGGATTTTGACTCTTAGAGACCCTATACATCTCTAAGGATAATTTGATAAACTATATAATCTTATAGTTCTGACACTATAGTTTTTTTTTTGTTTTTTTGTATCTGTATTTTTTATATATTATTATTATCGTTTTTTTATGTAATTCGATATTAAGAGACCATATACATCTCTAAGTAAAGTAATTATAATACGTTAGTTTGAATTGGCAGTTGCAGTTGTATTTTATATAATTGTTGATGTTATTATTTTTGCTTGTATGTAAATTCAATGTTGACATGTAAAAGAGCCCTTGTGGCCTATTTGCTGAATAAATGTTGAAGTTTGAAGTTTGATCTTATTATGATGCGACCTTGAAAATCACTGATTCTGATTGGTTCACGCGAAATGAACTGAAAGTCGCGCGTGAGATGCTCGCCAATTACTAAGGCGATTATCAAGGTATCAAAACCAGTTCAAAACATCACCACAGGGTGACAGGGTGGTCATAAGTCATGACCCTCGCTCCGGGTCGTTCCTTATGCAAAGGTGTCCATCGCGGTTCAACGTGGCAACGCGGCGAGCGTGATGGGCTCATTTGCATCTGGAGGGGCGCGGGGCGAATTTTGTGAATAGTTTTTGTGTTCTTAGTTGTTTGTAATTTTGTCAGAAGATTGTAAGATTTTTTATTTGTATACTTTATCAATAAAGTTCAAACCCGTAACAAAGTGTTTAATCTGAATTGGGCTCCTGAACATAATGGCAGAAAGAGCGCAGTAGGAGCTGTCATTTATAACGGTTATGGACGGCCTAGCGGCTCGGTACCCTTACCATGAGTTAACGGTAGCCGTAGTCACTAGCGACGATGGAAACTCACTGTTGTCAATTTTTTAGGGTTCCGTACCCAAATGGTAAAAACGGGACCCTCTTACTAATAAGACTCCACTGTCCGTCTGTCCGTCTGTCCGTCCGTCTGTCTGTCACCAGGCTGTATCTCACGAACCGTTATAGTCTTCTGTTGCCGCTATAACTACAAATACTAAAAAGTACGGAACCCTCGGTGGGCGAATCCTACTCGCACTTGTCCGATTTTTTGTCGTTAGATTTTTCTAAAATAGGTACATTTGACTGGTTTGAAGAGCTCATTCTGGTTGGGATAGTTATGAGTTATGAAATCACAACTTGATCCAAAAAAAAGCTATTTTCCGTTGAGTTACACAACTTTTCAGTGAAAGTTTTTTTTTATATACGGTGAAATTGCCCTTATTCTGTACCTACTTATTTAATAGGGAACACTATCAATTTATCCACAGATTTTTAATTCTGACAAAAAAACCAAACAAAAAAAATCAGCTCAGATATCAAAATAATCTATTATATTTGTGTTGTAGAATCTACGAGTTTCCCTCGTACCCCCCCGGCTGCGTCTGCGTAAGCGCGCATGTGCGCGTGTGCTAAAATGTTGGAACCGCGCACGCACACATCACGCAAGCGGTGTGTCGTCTCACATAAGGAACTGTATATTACAACGAGCACGTGCACGTCTACGCACACGCACCCGGTGTGCACAGGCCTTTAAACCGTTGTAAAACATTTATCTTTATCTTTCCTTCAGTTTAATATTCGCATAGCACATCGCGTGTTGCAATCTTCCGCGCAAACATGCATTTCCGTCTGTCACGCGACCGAGGTTCGCGGTCAGTTTAATGTATTTGTAACTTGGTAGTCTTTGTATCGTACAGGTTCCGGTAAACGAAGGCTTAATTATTACAAGCTTTTATTTAGTTTCACCTGACCGTTGTCTGTGTGTAATCAAATCTTGCAAGTTAAATGTGATCCACTTCCCGGTTTCCGATTGAGCTGAAATTTTACATGCATGTATAAATCGGATGACAATGCAATATTATGGTACCATCGAGCTGATCTGATGATGGAGACAGGAGGTGGCCATAGGAACTCTGTGATGAAACTACGCAACCTCATTGTGTTTGGGGTTTTTAGAATTGTCTCGATGAGTATTAGTTGTCTGTCGAAAGAAAAGTACAGTCAGCGATAAAAGCTTGTACCAAAAATGAAATTTTTGCCAAAAACTTATTTTATTACTAAACTCATGTAGGTGTCCTTGACAAGAAAATACTAGGTACCGTAAAAATAACATTTTATTTTTACATATGAAAACTGAATGGTGTACCTATATAATAAGTGTTCCGGACGTTTGTATTTTAGTTTTTATTTTATTTTGGGTAGTTCCATTACATAACTTTGACGATAAAGATGAAAACCCACCTCACCCCGTAGTGCCTCGTATTTGGGGTGAGAGGGGTTTTCATACAAAGGTAATTTTGGAAGATTGTTGGATCGATTTTTTTTATTATGCGTATTACTATAGCTCCATTTTAAATTGGAATACATTATCTTTGTAGCAGTAGCCTTAAAATCCCTTCTCACCTCCCTCTCAAACCTTCTCTCCCCATTCATAACCCACCTCTCCCCGCGAAACCTACTCATCCCGTTTTACGGTACTTCAGAAATATAATTTAATGTTAATGTATCTATAATCGTTTATTGTAGGGTAATTCGCCAGTAACTGGCCACCGGGCAATAACTGGCCACCCTAAACTAAAAATGAATTCTATACTATAAAAACAGAATTGATTTTAGTATAAGGTTTCAATAACTGGCCAGCCTTCAATAACTAGCCACCTTATAACCTGTGACCAGTTACACACAGAGGTGGCCTGTTACTAGCGAATTAGCGTAATCGTTTATATTGTTTCCGGCTTTAGGATACCATGGCGCCCAGCCGCACGCCAAACAAATAGAAAAAAAAGTACCGGGATGACAGATGGTACGACGTCACGTGACTATTACCACAGAATAAATAATAGTACTAGGTACAGAAGACTCACACTCTAACAAAACGCGTCTGTTACGATCAGCACAGATATGGCCGCTAGGTGGCGACAGCGCCACGCGCGGCTTATGGCTAGCCACTAAAATTGGTGTGGAACGGATGTACTTGTAGCTACCTGTTGCAAAGCGACGAAATCGCGGAGTGAGCCACGCCTGGGCCCTGGCTTAGGATATTAAACAAAAATCGCCATCTGCAATAATTATCATTCGACTTTGAACACACGGCTGGCTAGGGGCACCTCCCGGCATTTCGATGTTCTTAAGCTGAACTATCAGAGGATAGTTTGACACTCGATAACTTAAGTAAAAATGTTCTAATTTAAATGAAATTGGGTGAAGGTATAGTTGAGGGCATTATATTTTAGTGATTAAATTTTGAGCTGGCTCGAACAAGAGGTTATTGAGCTAGAAGAGCTGATAGTGCTAAAAAGCTATTTGTGAGGGGTCTTGCTATTCTGGTCATTTTAATTGGAAGAAAGTATGGTCGAGTTTGGTATCAAATGAAAGTACTCGGTTTACACATTTATTATTTTAGGTTGTATTGTAAGAACAATTGCTTCATAAGTCAGAAACGCGCATGTGACACCCTTAATATATAAACATCCATAGACTACGAAAACCGCTTAGCGTTACTTGTTAGTCTCCATAGGCTACGGTGGCTAAAATAGAGAAAAAAACTGTTTAAAAATTGAATTTAGCAAGGAGCAAGTACCAGAGCCTCATGAGTTACGAGAAGGTGTCGTTGACCAACCCGTGGGGCGCGGGGCGCGGCGGCCGGGGCGCGTACCAGTATGAAGGTATCGCGGCTATATCTCGCGTACTCGCGTATCTTAGCTGTATACTTTTGGTTTGGTTTGTTTGTATGATTCTACTAATTTAAAGACTTTAAAGTATTATTTTTGTTGACTTGTAGCAAAAGTATTGTATACAATAGTGATGTAGTCAAGCTTTTCAGTCTCGTGACTACTTGGGCAACGAAGCTTGCTGAGTAATAGTAATACGGCAGTAAGTAGCACTGCATTCAATTGATCTTTTTGGCGAACCGCGAGTTCTCAGTTCGGGGCGAACTACTAGTTTATTTAAGTTTCTATTGGAGTTTTCTATCAACGATCTTCTTGGCTAGTCATGTCATCGGCACCCAGGGGCCTCAGATACGATACCTACGTCGCGCTCCACGCGTGCGCGATATGATCTCGCTCGCACTTATTGAATCGCATCTTCATAACTTCATATCTCGGGTGGAGAGAAGCAGCAAATCGGGCTGTTTGGAGGAGATTTGGAGAGGCATATGACATGTCCAACAATGGGCGGATACTCGCTGAGGAAGAAGAAGAGAAGAGATCATCATAGCATCTGAACTGCAACTCTATATAAAATAGCAATTTGATTTACTGCACTCCCTAGTAGCCATACATTGTGTTAGAGAGACCGAGGCACAGGTAGAAATATGGGTACTTAAACTGTATCGCAAGCACGTTGGTAGCATCTCAAAATATTTTACTCCCTATATTTCAGAGAATCGCAAGGCAGGTGCATTACCGGCAGTCTCCGCGTGTTAGCGCCGAGAAATAATACATCACGGGAGAAAAGTGCACTAAAACGAATCCAATTTTGGCTAACATCCAACCTCGGCTTGGATGGTGTAAGTGATAGGCGAAGGCGTACTTACCTATAGAACTTCGTCGAGTTTGCACTTTAAAAAAAAATTAAAAATTAAAAAGTTTTTATTTCGGACAAGATATCCATATTAAAACACAAACAATAAATTCACATGCATGCTTTTGTCATGATTTTAATCCTTAAACAAATATTTTGTCTAATTTGATGAGATAATTACAATTATAAGCTGATTCTTTCTTTGAATTGTAACTCTGTACGTCGCAATATTTTGGCAGGCGTGTTTTATAAGGAGATTTGCGATGCTAGCGCAAGTTGGGGGGCAACACTTGAGATTCTCTACAACAGCCACTATAAGAATCTGAATGCTAGTGCAATAGACGAGCAGTCTTTTCTATTTTAAGAGCATGGTGATGTCTAGGTGCACTCCGTGCATCAAATTCTAAATCATTGACGTATATCTCAGAACAGGCCTTACGGGCACTCAAAATGGTACTAGTTCAGCGGTGTCACTCACGAATTCGAGCCAATTGTGTAGTCGAACGCAACTAGTTGCGACCAATCGCGCGCGTGATGCGCACTCATCAACCAATCGCATTGTAGCGGTAACACCTTTATACTGGCCCCATACATGCCCCATTCTTATTATTCGTAAGGCCAGTCCTGAGATATACGTCAATGTTCTAAAAATGTGTTATTAAGGCGTTAGCCATACGCTCACACTCATTATATTTTTGTTGGTCTCATTGCTGATTCCAACTACGTAATTCTGAATCCGCCTTATCCTCATACTTTGGGCCCGACAAACAGCAGCTGCGGGAGTAATAGGACGGAAAACGCTCCACAATATGTCTTGGCGGGCGTTTCTACGAGAACACGTATGAGGTGCAACACAAATGTCGACACCGTAAAACATGCATGTAACTATAGATCGTTTTACGAAAGCTGGCACGGAATTTCTAAGACAATGTTGACAGTACAGTACAAATCTCGTTCCAGCTCTGTATAACCACAGTGTAAAAAGTAACAGTGGTCCGACTACCTTTGACATGTACCGAGCTAGTAACAACGGCGATGACAGCGATGTATGCAGCTCGGGTGCGCGCGACCCCCCCGTAACCCCTCGTCGAATGACTGTATAGACTGTGGTATAACCAAGTTTTTCTATATTTAGATTTTAGTTCTTCTGGAACTGAGAAAAATTTACCGTTGGAAGTTGTAAGTTAATTTTCAACGAAAATCATGTACCTTCTTTAATTTTGACGTTGAAATCAGCGGTAATATCGATAAGAACTTAAGACACGAAGATTGATTGAATTCATACGTATGAACAGTCAGCTGCATAGATATGTGAACCCCCTGCAAACAAATGGCTATGCAGGGGGTCAGTTATATCTGCAGTTGATTGTAGTAGTAGTAGTAGTAGTAGTAAGTAGTCGTTTATATTTTTGACCTCACCTTCGTCCCTAAAGGAATACAATGGCCCATTAGGGCCTAATTGTATGCAGGTATATGTTGTAGAAGACTCCGATGAAATAGTTTGATTTTCAATTGACAATTTCCCAACCGTCCCGCCTTCGCTTGTGACTTAACCCCTACAATAGCAAGAGTAATACAGCGTAAAACACTTCTGAATGCGTCTGTGAGCTCAGTGCACTCCCACGCCACACCAGATGTCTCACACCAACTCGACATTTATCTACAGCCTTTACATTTATTTGAAAACAGGGGGAGGCAATACCCATCCAAAATGTCAAACAAAGGCTTATTTGATAAAGTGTCATTTTATGGAACTTGCAGCATGAAAATTGGCAGCTGTATGTAGTTCTGATGACAATACAATAATATGGTACTGTCGAACTGATCAGATGATGGAGACAGGAGGTGGCCATAGGAACTCTGTGATGAAACAACGCAACCTAATTGTGTTAGGGGTTTTTAGAATTGTCTCGATGAGTATTAGTTGTCTGTCGTAAGAAAAGTAGTCAGCGATAAAAACTTGTACCAAAAATTAAATTTTTGCCAAAACCTTATTCGTGGCAGCTTACGTGAATCAACCTGTACTTATATAAATAAATAGATACTTAGATTTAGATACATAGATAGCATACAAAGTCTAGGGCCAAATATTTGTAATAAAGACGCAAATAAATGCCCTTACCAGGATTAGAACCTAGACCTCCTCTTTCGTAGGCAGGACTAAGCACTCCCGACTAAGCTAGGAGGCCTAGGAGGCCGTTAAATCATAAGTTATATTTAAACATCAGCGATGAAGCCTCAACAGAAATATTATGAACACCTACATAATCTTAAAATAAACTTTGAAGGAAACAAGCAATTTCTTGTACTGGTGTTTTAGGTCCGTTTCAGCAATTCAATATTCTACAGAGGGTGATTTGATTACTTTTCAAACTTCCTGTGCGGAAATTTCGCTAAAAGAACATTGTAACAAATTTTCTTACTTTAGTGTTTCACTAATTTTTTTTCGGTTTTACGTGGATTTCTTTCTTTGCATACTAAAGGTGATATTTGGATGGCAACGCTGCATCACCCGTTGGTGATGACTGATGACATTGTCAATCTTCTTGATAAAACGAGTAATACGGATTAAATGCTGATGGCGACAGCAATGCAGCAACTACAGCAACTTAATTTATCAAAGAATAAAATTGGTAGTGCCAATACGTCAACGCTACACCAGCAGCAGAAACGCTGATGTAGTTGCATTCCTAATGTAACCTTTACTTGTCTTATAGGAACAGGGGCCCATTTCTCGAGCGGTATTAGTCTAATATTATTAGTGTGTTGCCATGGTAACCCATATGACTTGACAGTCCGTGGACTAATAATATTAGTCTAATACCGTTCGAGAAATGGGCCCCTACTAAGAACAAACTGCAAATCTATAATAGTTTCAGAACAAAAAATCAAATAATACAGAATCAGCTCCTAATATATATTTTATGCTGAAGGTACATAGAAGTAAACACATAAGAGACCCTTGAGTTCGAGCAACCCTCAGTACCATGGCCAGGGTCGCAGCAACTACGATGCAAGTAAGCATGTCATGTTAACTGCAAACAGTTTCCTAAAGCAGTAGCGCCAACTATGACCGTCTAAAACGCGATCTCAGTTAAAAATAGAACCGACTTACGTTTATCACCTTTTACTCATAAAATGTAATATGCATCTGAGTAACTTTGCACTGATGGTAAGCGAGAGAACGTGGAAGCGCTACCATAAACGTGAAAGTCCTGTGAAAATATGACTTTTCTACTCTAGAGTATCTAAGCTAACTCTGCACCTATTTTGTGCAGTTACTGTAAATTCTGTTATCATTTGTTTAATTTAGCCTTCTTTCATACTTTGAATTGGTTTTCTTTAGCATTTTATCTACATAAAATTAGCTGGTGGGAACAGTAAAAAAATATTCCGCTGTTTTTGTAACGTTCGCGCGTTGTTTGTTATAAACGACTATGTTTTAAACGCTAGCTGCATGTTTAATCGAGATGCGGTTAAAAAAACAAATGACTACTGGACAGTTAGTAGTGTTAGTACTAGTAGCGGTTCAAAATTGACTGCACTTGTGTGCATTCCGTTGTTGGTATGCAGATCATTTGTACTTGTTACATATGGACCCATTTCTCGAACGATATTAGACTAATATTATTAGTCCACGAACTGTCAAATCGTAAGGGTTGTCATACAACACACTAATAATATTAGACTAATATTGTTCAAGAAATTGGCCCCTGCTTCTACTTCTGCAGCTAACTGTAGGTACCTACTAATGTTTTATCGAGCGGATACGTATGCAAACCAATTTTTTTTATTAAAGGAAAAATGGATAAATTCACCATTTCGCTTTGTAGTATCCTTTGCAATGCGTTTGTACAATATCGCATTGCTATGGGCCGCCGTTTGAATGCAACGGCTATTATACCTAAACAACTCGCCATTGTAAGCCTTATTGGAATACACGAAGGTTCATATTACACTGTAACCGGGCGTGACAATTGACGTCTTTAGCGGTCCAAGGGCTAAACATTAAAACTAGGGACTTTAAGTGCCACCCCGCACTAGCGTCTTTTGAGCGTCCACGTCTAGTCAGCGCTCCGTTGCGCCAACGTTACGTCGAGCAGCAGTCATACGGCGGGATTCGGGAAATGAATTAGAGATTCACTAGATATGAAATAGTAAAGATATGTGACGTTCCACGGCAAAAGGTACCTTATGGCCGCAATAATATTGGAGAGGTGTTAATAATAGCGTAAGCGCCAACCGCCATAGGGTGCCTTTTGCCGTGGAACGTCACATATCGTTACTATTCAATATCTAGTGAATGTCTAATTCGTTTCAAACTCAAACTCAAAATATACTTTATTCATGTAGGCCTAGCAACAAGCTCTTATGAATCGTAATTAATCTTAATCTAATTATCAGAGCAATCTATTGATGTTAATATTATTCCATAATAACATTGGATTATTATACAGATCAAATTTAACACTAAGAATTTCACAAAAGGATCGTCAAACATAAAAAAATGTATAAAAAATACTAGTCTAGGGTTTCTAGAATAAAATCTAAATGTCAAAAATAACAAAACAAAAGAAGTACCTACATACATCGGAATATCCATTTCCTCATCAATAATCAGATATACCTAATAAATAAATAAATAATCATTTCGAATAACAATTAATCCCACGTTGTATTATCATTCATGTACGGTTCGATACGGAAAATGAATTAGATTTCTACTAGACTTCAACCATGGTATAATAATATACTCCGCCTGGTACTCTATTCCGAGATTCGCGTATGACCTAACTGACACGGGCCTACGTCATCATGCTGTTTACAGGTTCTCAAACTTTAAAATGTGGGAGTATTTTAACCAACGGTGAAAATTATTTTAACGGCATTAATTTTAAGTTATTCATGTAGAAACATAGTAAAATAAAACAAATCTAATGTATTAAATTAAACTTTATTTATCTATAAGTACAAGACAAACGTTTGAAAAACTAATTCACAGTTACACATTAATTACCAAGCTTACGGCGTGAAAAGTTTGGAAAACACTGCGACTGCTGACACTGAGCGAGAAGGAAATAACAATTAACACGCGTTCGACAAGGATGACGGTCAGGGCATGAAGTTATCTAGATCCGAATTGTCAAATGTGACAGCGCTATCCTGTGTTGTCAGTAGTGTAAACAGAATTACCGTCTGAAATTTCTGTCGTGTCGTGAATCGGAAGATATTGCTAACGAATAGGTAATTAAAAATGACGTGTTATTGTAAAATTTAAGATAAAATACATATAAATGAAAATCATAAAATTATAAAGAAATATTTTAACTTATTAACCATAGGTATAATGTACCCATGTAACATGTTATGTTGAAATAAAGTGGCAATGTTATTGTGACGTAGGCCCGTGTCACTCTGGGAATAGAAGACCATGTTTTATTAGACCATGACTTCAACAAGTTACGATACGGATAATTTAAAGATATTTGTAAGATAGATATGTCAAATTTGACGTTTCCGCGATTCTGGAGGTCCTCTTGAACGATTTCGACAAGTTATGACTTAGATATCCAAGTCACATCTAGTCGATATCTAATGTTAATGTAGATCTAGTTGATCTCTAAATCGTCTCAAGATCTTGTGATTATCTCGAAATCCGAATAGGCCTGTTAGTCTTGTGTGGTATAATATATAAGCTTTAGAAATGAGTTTACGCTTTACATAATTCTTAAATTTATTAATAAATAATTCAGTAATATGGTTTGGAAGTTTATTATAAAATCTTACACAATTACCCATGAATGATTTTTTTAATTTTATGGAGCCGAGTGAAGGGCACTGCGAGCTTATGTTTATTTCACAATTTTTCCTAAAATTTACAATATTTTTATGTACATACAGAATATTCTCATAAATGTATTGACAGTGCACTGTCATTATGTTAATTTCCTTAAATTTATCTCTAAGTGAGTCTCTATGGTTCATTTTGTATATTGCTCGAATAGCCCTCTTCTGCAGAACACAAAATGGTATTTTCACCACACCTGCTCGGAAAGGCTTACTTTGCACTTCAAAAACTGATAGCAAAGTTGCATTTTATTCACATGTGAGGCAAAGTAATCAAATGCAAATTTTGAGTTGTTTTCTTATGTTTGCTGGTAAAATTGACGTTTAAATGATGATTTTGGATGATAAATATTTAATAACATTCATTTGGATTTGATTTGGTTGGATTTTGTTTCATATTTTACATTTAATATTTGCTTCGGGTTGGTGTGGTGAAAAATTGTGTGTTTCACTCGGGGGCAAATTTTGTTTAACCCTCGTGCTTTGAAACCCTCGCAACGCTCAAGATTCCATTTTTCGAACCACTCGCTACGCTCGTGTTTCAAATTTGGAATCTTTCGCTTGCTTGGGTATCAATATTAGCACGAGCGGTTAAACAACAACTTTGCCGCCTTGTAAAACAAATAACTATTATCTCTGAAGCACCACCCCACAGTAAAATACCATATGCCATAATGCTATGGAAGTAACTAAAATATACAAATCGAGCTGTTTTCACATCAGTTAACTGACGGATTCTGCTCACTGCAAAAGCTGCAGAACTCAGTCTATTCGAAAGAGTAGCAATATGGGGACCCCACTGGAGTTTAGAATCTAAAGTTACACCAAGAAAAACTGTACTATCAACTAATTCCAATTCCTCATCCTTCACAATGACACTTGTTTGCACATGCCTTACGTTACTACTAGTGACAAACTTAATAAATTAGGTCTTTTTCTCATTTAACAATAAATTATTAACATTGAACCAATTTACTACTTTTGAAATAGCATTGTTTACATCATTGTAAGCTTGTTGCTGTCGTTGGACTTTCAAAATAAGTGAGGTGTCGTCTGCAAACAATACTATATCATGGTGGGTCTTAACAAGGAATGGCAAGTCATTTATGTAGATAAGGAACAGGAAAGGCCCCAATATTGATCCCTGTGGTACACCCATAGAGACCAATGACCCAGGTGATCGCTGTCCATTCACATCGACCCTTTGTATTCTACCATTTAAGTAGGACTTAAGTAAATTCAGTGCCGATCCTCTAACTCCATAATAATGAAGTTTCCTGATTAATGTTTCATGACAAACGCAGTCGAAGGCCTTAGACAAATCATAGAAGACACCTAAAGCATCTCGTGACTCCTCCCAGGCATCGAAAATATGCTTAATTAGCTCAACACCAGCATCGGTTGTTGAGCGACCCCGTGTAAAACCAAACTGCTTATTATGCATTAAATTATTAACGTTAAAATGTCGTACTAATTGAAAAATAACTAATTTTTCAAATATCTTGCTAAATGTTGGTAGCACAGATATCGGTCTAAAGTTAGTGGGTTCAGAGCTACTACCAGATTTAAATAAAGGAGTTACTTTACTATGTTTCATTAGATCAGGAAACTCGCCGCAATCAACACTGTTGTCAGGGGCGTATTTTGAAATTTGGCGCCCCGGGCCAATACGTTTCGCCACCCCAGAAGTCAAGGAAGAAAAATAAAATGCGATCCGATGCCGCCCCTATATGCTGCCCCTGGGGATTGGCGCCCCGGGCCATGGCCCGGATGGCCCTAGGGTAAATACGCCCCTGACTGTTGTTAAATATAAAAACCAAGTCAGGCGTTACAATTTCCCGAATCGCGCCGATAGAGTTGACTAGACGCCGACGCTCGGAAGACGTTAGTGTGGGATGGCTCTAAATAGTCAGTCTGTGGCTACGACACTTACCGTTCTTGGCGGGGTCGATCTGCGCGTGCAGGATGGAGAGGCCGGGCACCACAATAGCGGGGAGGGTGCGCGAGCGCAGCAGGGGGGGAGGGGCGCGGCGGCACGCGCCGAGCGCCTCCGCCGCCGCCGCGGCCGCCGCAGCACTGTAACAATAAATAAATAGATAAGTCATATACATATTTAGTTAGCCTTGGGCCACATGGGTTACCGTGGGACAGGAAGCTCTTAAAGTTACATGTTTGCTTAAGGTTCGATTTGATGAACACGGGAATCAACTCATAAACGAGAGGGAGAGAGAGAGAGGGACTCAGTGTGAGTGTACTAACCTACTTCATTTAAATTAACATACGTAACTAAAAAGTTAATCAACACGATTTGAAAATTCACACGGATAAAACGAAAATTATGCTTAATCCATTTCACTAAAAATTGGAGAATTTATGCTAAGTTGTACAGCTTTTTGAAATTAAGTACTAGGTATATTTTGGTATTACTTATGTTATAATATAATAAGTAAGTGAAACTGAAGTATTCCATTTAGGTTTTTTGAATTAATAATCATAAAAAAGTATCTACCCATCATGAAAATTACACATTAGTGTAACTAATGACTTCATGACCACGATATCTAGTTAAAAAAAGATTCGTCCCTTACATATAAGACGAGACTGCTCAGCATAACTTGCGATATGGCGCGCCAGTCTATACTATTAGTCGCGCTTGACACAGGAGTCGCACGCGACAACGCAAGTCATGCTAACGGCTCGGCCACGACATTGAGCGACTTGCGATGGCGGCAGCGATAACCATAGGTTGGAGCGAGACACAGCGATCGGACCTTTCGTTCTCACCTATGGTTGTCGCTGCCGCCGTCGCCAGTCGCGTAATGTCGTGGCCGAGCCGTTTGCGGTCAGACATTGCAAGCATTCAGTACTCAAGTTCCTTTTGCGAATTTCATTTGTTTCTATTTCAGGGAAATGCATTTGGGTTTATGCAAGAGCGGCCGTAAAGTTGATTGTATTTATTTACAGCCCACGTGGCCGTTAAATCCCTATTGACTCCAACATGCTGGCACATTTGGATCTCACTGTTCTGGTAATTTTATTGGATTTATGTTTTCGCGTTCCTGATGCGGTTTATGGGGTTGTTGGGTTGGTCTTGAAGTGGTTTTGGAGTGTCATAATTTTGGTAATACATGAACTAAGGTTGTATTAACATAAATATGATTCGGTAACGTTAAATAACGTATCTGATTTTTTTTGAAATTCCACATCATGATAAGCATATTGTAAGAAAGTCAGGTAAATTTGTTTTAAAAACTACTACCTCAAAACCATCGGAAATAAATCACTTCGTTCTTGTTTTATTAAAATATGTTTTAAAATTTTTGTATCTATGCGTATTACTAATTTTTTACTAAACATTTTTTTAAAGGTGGCATTTTCCATCTATGCAGGCATTCTTCAAAAGTTACTCAATTTGGAATGCGTATTTAATTTGGAATGAATTATAATTTTCAGTTGGCATTGAACGTGGTTATAATATCATCGGGTGATAAGATGGATACACCGATACAAAAAATTCCACTGGCACCGAACGAAGCATCATTTCTTGAAAGTAAAGATGTTTTACTGCAAATGGTGGGTAAGAAATACTAGTAACGTCGTCCGTGACAAATAAGGGTCCACAAGGCAACCGAAGGAGGAAGGATATACATATTTCAATTGAAACCAACCAACATGTCATTACTTACGAGTAATGACACTACGGTGACTGTACAACATTATTTATTCATTTATTTAAATTTTATTGCACAAAAGAAAACTTATCGTACTTATCGGTGCGTCGCACAATGACTTTGGTGCGGTGCGGTAGTGTGTTACGGCCTTAAAGTCAGTTGCGGTGTTTTGCGGATACTTTTAAGCCCCCCATTCACACTCCTACCGTGTAGGCCGCCTCGTAGTCCGCCTCGTTGGGTAGGATTGTGTATGCGAGGCGTACTACGAGGCGGCCTACACGGTAAGAGTGTGAATGGGGGGCTTTCATGATAAACTGATTAATAACTAAACTACTTAATGCCCAAAAGCATTCTCTACCAGACAACCTCAAGACAAAGCAGAGAGATTACTACACAAAAAAGTCACTTGCTATGTATAATTTGACAGTACCTACATAATTTTCATTCATATCAAGGTGATTTATTATCAGTTGATAATGTACCATACATACATTTTACAAGTAAAAATAAAAAATACTACGAGTATATACACATACATTATACAACAACTACACCTTATTTCCATATTTTTAATTGATTCCATGCTATCTTTGAGTTACAGCTAGAAAAGAAACTAAAAGAAATTAAAGAAAACAAGAAATTAAAAAATGGTAACGGCGAAGTTTTGCCAAAGAACGTAGATTTTAATCTGAAATCTAATGGAATTAGTGCTGTTGGCGAAGCTGAGCTGCTTCTGCGACACGGCAGTAATGGTAATAACATTTTTTAACCCGGGTTTAAATATACACTTAAAGGTTGCATTGGGGATCAAGCAAGAGTAAATGTAAAGTGATTAACTTGATGTATAACTATAAGAGTGATGTAAATGATTTAACAAAGGCAAATTTACTTTTTAGGCCAAGGATTAGTGAATATGACTGCTGAAGGCATATCCAACGTGGGAAGAGTGCAGGTTCTTTTAGGGACTGGTGACAATGGCTTACGCATACCTGGTCTCAGTAATCTGTTCTCTGGTAAGTCTTTTAACACCAACATTTTACAGAAAATAAACAGTCAGTATCGTCATCGATCAAGCTAAGATCAATTGAACATTGTGCATCTAACTTCATATTAACCATAAATTGGATTTTTTTTTACCAGTAAATTTGACTGCTTGTTATTATTTTAGTAGAATGTTCTCACAATGCTTACGTTCTTTATTACAATTCAAAAGGTTCATCAGTCAGATCCGGAGACAAAAATTACGACAATCAGCTACAACTAGTCAGTCAGCATGAAGTTGATTTTGGATTCAGAAGGCAAACAAACGTCTCAAGTGGTAATAATACTGATAATAAAGTAAATGAAGCTGCAGAAACAGTTGATGCTGTAAAAGATGATAAAGCTATAAAAATAGATGAAAAAGATAAAGCAGGACCACTAAACGGTACAGCAACTGACACAACACCGGTTACAGCTAAAGCAGACTATGTACCGATAGTACCAAAAGCAAGCAATACTACAGCCAATGTCGCAAGTAGCAGCCCTGTTGTTAACTCTGATGCTTCTATCAAAAGTGATACTGTTACTGTTAGCGGTGTGGCAAGCAATGTAGAAAATGTTAACAAAGTTAAGTAAATCATCTAAATATACATTTTTATGTTTTTTTTTATTCAAGTTCCTAGTCCTACCACTTATTAGAATACTTATGCTTATTTAATACCTACGGGTTAAATAACCAAATTTGATTTAACATTCAGTACTTACATAAATATTTGTATATACCAGTTAATTTGATTGCTTCTAACATGTAATATTATCATAACGAAATCTAATACAGAAGACTTAGAAGTACGCTTTACTTGCATAAAATGAATCATAGTACGTAATATTCTATTTCAGTTATAATCCAGTAACTTTGTCGAATTTTGTAACCTGGCTCTTTTGCGTCAAATCCGGTAGTTCTGATTTTTTGCAGACTTATTTATGATGTTGGCCCAATGAATAATCCAAGTTTGTGACTTCGAGCGCCGAACGCAACTTTGTCAAAAATCGAATAAACCGCATTTTTTTTAGATTTGGGCGATTATAACCCTAAAGTACTAGTTTTTGGTAGTAACTTCCTAGAGCGTTTTTAAAGTAGTAACTGATGTAAAATTATAAAATTTTGAAAGGCTTTATCTCGGAAAATATTAGATGTACAGAGACAATTCTAGTGTCTTATTGTAGCAAATTTAGTCTACTTTAAAAACGCCCTAGGAAGTTACTATCAAAAACTAGTACTTCAGGGTTATAATCGCCCAAATCTAAAAAAAAATGCGGTTTATTAGATTTTTGACAAAGTTGCGTTCGGCGCTCGAGGTCACAAACTTGGATTATTCATTGGGCCAACATCACAAACAAGCCTGCAAAAAATCAGAACTACCGGATTTGACGCCAACGCAAAATGTATAATTTTACTGTATTATTATTTAAATACCGATAAATAAACCATTGCTATACGCTTAAATTATATTAGAAAAGTTGAGTACCCTTGGTGGGTCAAGAAAACTAGCGTGTTCGCGCGAACTGTACATTTTTCTCTCCTGTGGGCAATAGTTAACAGCTTGTGGGCATGTAAGTAATGATTTTATCACAGTTCTCTGAATAAAAGGAGGACCTTTTCACGTGGATAAGGGTTAAATAAGAAAACAATTAATCTTTATAGCCCTTAACTCTTGTGTATGTCTACAGGGAAGACGCGAACACAGTTTTGTTTTTGACCCTGGTATTTCAATAACATTGATTGCTGGAAAACTTTGCTTAAAAGCTTTCCATGACATATATCAAATGTACAACAAATTATAACGATTCCTCTGTGGCGGCAGAATTTTGTACTATGCTAACTGATTTTACGAAAATGACCTATAGTTCACCTCTAGTATCAAAATAAAAACCAATAAAAGTTTGGAAATGTAACAAATCGAATTCCATTCCCTAGATACAATCTGAAATTGATCTAAACATAATGGAGTCAAAGTGCAAACGTATTGTTTTACTTTTTCACATTCCTGAGCAAAAAATACTTCACATGATTGAATTTCGCAAGACCACTCATAAAATAGAAATCAAATAAGAGCAGTTTCTTGCGTAACAATATTTGATTTGCTCCGAATTTCTATAACACTTTATTCTGAAGTACGCAACCACAAAGGTAAGTCTATTCCAGCTTTATTAAAAGTAGAAAACTGATTTGTATCAAATTGGATTTAGTTTTCGGATTTCGGGCTTGACTGGACACTCTGTAAAAGAATAACATGAGGTTAAGCTACTAAAATACCGAGTATATCTTTTTTTATGGGAGAATTCTTGTTTATTTTTTGTACGTCCATATACAATGAATTATAAGATTTATAAGTATTGTAAGGGTTACCTTACAATACTTACCTGCCTGCTACTGGTTACAGTAGCAGGTAGGTCTTAGAATTCAATAAATACAAAGACATGTGGATTGTTAAACGTATTGCCATGTACCTACAATATTGTACCTACATGCTAGGTATTTAATTAGAACACTATGTTTGCTACCAAAACACTGATTGATTGATTGATCCTTCCGGCCGATTTCGGCCATGGCGACCACTTCGACTTCCTAGTTTACTCAGCGTTCGTGCGCCCGAGGATGGTAAGCGGAAACTTGGCGGACAACTCATCAGATACAAAGATGTTCAGAAGCGACACATGAAAAGGTGCAACACGAAAACATTATTGTGTTTGCTAACGACTTTTTTCCATATTACTTAGATATTATTTACGCATTTGCGCCATTTCCGAAAGTTGTCCTCTTCAATCATTTTTGTAGCGTGTAATATTACCCCTGTTTATGTTATCAAGCGAAATTTATTCCCACACATCTGGAAAGTGTCTAGATAATCTAGTACCTAATATTTTACCCCGAACAGATACCTCATGCACAAATTTTGAGTTCTGTTATGTCCTGACCTTCAAGCGGTTCCTTCTCATATTTGAACTTTACATACCTACAATTTTAAATTGTATTTATCTGAACTACGTTCCTGGCTTTCGCAAACATTGGTTAAAAACTACTCTAGATTTTGGTCTTACAAGGGCGGAGCTTACAAACGTGACATTTTCACCCGTATTTGACCCTAACGGCGCGATTCGGTTAATGAATTAGAGATTCACTAGATATGAAATAGTAAAGATATTGTGACGTTTCACGGCAAAATATACCTCATGGGGGCTGGCGCTTACGCTATTATTAACGCCGCTCCAATATTCAGCCAGGGCAATGGTACCTTTTGCCGTGGAACGTCACATATCTTTACTATTTCATATCTAGTAAATCTCTAATTCATTTCCCGAATCGCGCCGTAAGGCTCGGTAGACTCTACTACTGGCTAAGGCCCAACATTTAACTCCCAGTCAGTATTTCAGATAATGTTCACACTCGCGGTTTTATTGGCGGCGTGCTCGCTCGTCAGCGGGCGAGACTACCGGCTGAGAGGCACGCCGAGCGTGTCTCACTCCATCGTGAATCTCGGCAAGATGGAGTTCAATGTGTACATGAATCCTAAAACAGCAGGTAATTCATATATTTTGAATAAATTTGATTTAGCAGTCCACCAAGTAGCCGGTAAAGAGAACACAATGCAAAAAATGAGTAGGATTTTAAACTACCAGTCTTATCCTTATTATTTATGTAGGATTAGGTAAGACTACGGGTCAACTTCGAAAGATCGATAAATCTTGGCTGAACTGATGTCCATCCATTGAAGTAATCGGTGACACTAGCGCATTATACCAAGTATACACACACAAGCGGCAGTAACACATGATACATTACGTATTCATTCAGGGACGATATCCCTATATCGTTTGCGTGTAACAACTCTAAATCTACTATAACTAAATTAAGGTTCGAGTGGCTAACCAAATAAATAGCTTTTTAGTGAACCTAAATTACAGATTTCACAGCAAAGTTTTGCCAAATGGCGGTCATTCGATATGCATCGACATTGAATGGCAATAGCACTGTTTAATTACCCGAAGTTGGTCAGTTTGCCAAGTTTCAGTATGAAATTAAAATACCCCAATTCTAACTAAAATAACCGACGCCATTGGATGCAAATGTTGCAAACTCTTTTTTGCTTTATGTAAAGTTGAACAACTTCGTTCAAATTTACGGATAGCAATAAGTTACAAAAACCGCTAACTTATTTAAAATCAAACAAATGTAAATTCTTTGTAGCAAAATTAAGACCATGGCAAAATATCTCTAACTATACAATTTTATTTGAAAACTTAAATTTTAGTATGCGCGTTCTAAGAACTTGATCTTACGTCAATGTTGTTAAATGGTCTAAACCCGAGTCAAGACTATCTAATACGCATACGTACAGGATATCGTAGTGTATGAAAGGTGATGGGTGAAATTATTCTAAGCATAAGCAATTGGGACGGATGTTAGTGTTGGATGCTATCTGCGTAGACACACTGGCACCGTCCCACCTCCAACGGACTAATGTAAAAGCGGGCGGGGAGGCGGAATGCGCCGAAATTTTAAAACGTAACAAATATAAGAGCCTCGGTAGAGAGTACCATTTTGTACCATTTGGAGAAACACTAGGCCCATGGGGTCCCAGTGCGCATAAGTTGTTTGCAGAAATCGCGAAGTGTCTGGTTGACGTAACTGGTGACCGAAGAGCTGGCGGCTACCTCGCACAACGTATCAGAATTGCGATACAGCAAGGAAATGCCGCCAGCATCCTTGGTACAATGCCTCAGGGGCCTATTTTAGATTTAAGCTAGTTAATAATTTCGTGGTACTACCACTGTATATATATTGTATATAAGCAATTAAATAATGTAAATTTCAGACTTTTGTATGATATTTAAAATGTGATGCTACTTGTGTTCAGGTAAATCATCAAAATAAAAATACTTTCTTAGTTCCAGAGTTACCAAATAACGAATTCGAGTTGATACATGACACGAAACCCATGCACACTATTCGATCAGAATCCGCAGAATGTCCTTGCACGCAGAATCGTCATAGGAACAGGAACCGAGACCTGCACAGCCCACACGACATGCTCAGCAAAATTTTAATGGACGACGACTTGTTCTCATTTAAGGACACCATGAGCTCGTCCCTTTGTTGTCCATCGCATGAGCAAATCCAAGAGGAATATTATGTGGAATACAATCCAAAAACAGGTCCACAATCTCTGCCACTGCGCCAGAATATGCCAGTCATTCCACATGGAGCACCAATAACACAGAGTATCCCTCCAATGCCAATAATGCCAATTGATAAGGCTTACCCGAAACCAATGCAATATCTGCCACTTATATTCGATACCCTTTTCCCAAATAAAGGTCCACAGAGACCGAAACCGAAGACGCTTGAAATATTTATGTTCCCGACGAGAAAACTAGGAACAACAACACCTACATCAAAGCAGACCGAGGCCACAACAGATTCAGACATCCAAGTAGTTGGAGATAAGAAGACAACTATGGTGTATGACTTATTAGCCGCAAATTCTTCTGTAAAGAAGGATTTACAGCAAGAAGTTGGGGAGCACTTGAAAAACATGGACGCTGTGGTTGATAATGATAAAACTACCAGTGCTGTCCAAAGCAATACACTTTGAATTTAAAATTGTT
Source organism: Cydia splendana (assembly GCF_910591565.1). NCBI lineage: Eukaryota > Metazoa > Arthropoda > Insecta > Lepidoptera > Tortricidae > Cydia > Cydia splendana. The sequence continues at coordinate 19,719,657 of NC_085965.1, read as the reverse complement.
GCTTGAAGGTTAACTGTGTTTGATTTATATTAAATAATTACACTAAAAGTAAATAACTAAGGTCATCTGGGGTAAGCAAAACAGTTTATTTTGCTTGGGGCAAGAGAAACAGTGTGAGGATTCCCTGCATTTGTTCCAACCTTAATCATTATTTTTATTGGCTTACGTTTTCTATATTAATATCTTTATTATATAAAATGCCACACAAATGCAAACATTGCAAAAAATGCGGGATAATACGGTGGCCCGTTCTCTCCATTGGATAAGTTTCATAAATCAAACAAATTATTTACTTTTCACCACTTACTATTCCACTGACATTACAATAGGCCTGATGACAAATTTTGAAATCCCTTTTATTATTGTCGGTACACTTGTATTGGTTCCGAAAAACACAATATTTCAGCTATACTCATAAGATTTAACATAGATAATTGCATTTTATTATAGCTAGTTTAAACTTCGCGCGAAAACGCCTCGCATGCCATTTGTGACGTCATTATTTAGTTGGTGGTAGGGTGGTAGACATTGTTTACATACTTACAGTTACGAATTTCCCTTGAATCCGAATGATATTGTTAATTCAGCACCATATATTACGATTAGGGATGATAAATACATTACAACAATTTATCACAATAACTCATTTTACACAAAAACTCTCACACGGTTGCAGTTTAAGATGAATTATTTAGATACATGTAAATTTTGAGTGAAAATCACCGAGCGCCGGTTTTACTTTTTAATTTTTCATTTTTTCTAATTACGACAGCCAACAAGGCAATGATAGTTCCATTCAGCCAAATAATTAAAAAAGTTTGTTGTTGAAATATCGTATTATTTAGCATTTTATTTAAATAATAACAAATAGATATCTATTTTATATCGTGTAATAATATTTATTGTACGTAATAAATGTTTAGTGGCGAAATAATATTTTTTTTGCACCTTTCGAACTCTTTGGTGAGGACGTATAGATTTCGGTCAATGAGGTTGTCTATGTTGCTCTAAGAAATATGTTATGGATTGATGACGTCACTGTTTGGAACGCTTCTGATTGGCGTTTCAGTAATAATGGCCGATTGGAGAATTTTGCACTTTTATTTTATTGAATATCTTAATAATCCTTCAGTTTATACTGAGATTAGGCCATTTTTTAGAATCATATTAACATATATGTTTCTTTGAAACCATTATTTCCATGATTCTTTGTTACTTGCAACAGGCCTATTTCAGAAATATTTACATATATGTTTGACCCGGGTATGTCCTTAAACTACGTCCAAGACCCCCGGTGGACGGGCAGCAGCGTCCCTCAAATTCGGTGTACTCGACTGCGATCGCCAACCCGCCTGCCAAGCGTGGCGATTATGGCATTCACCCCCCAAAAGGGGGTGGCCTATGTTCAGCAGTGGACGTCTTATGGCTGAGATGATGATGATGATGATGATGATGATGATGATGATGATGATGATGATGATGATGATGATGATGATGATGATGATGATGATGATGATGATGATGATGATGATGATGATGATGATGATGATGATGATGATGATGATGAGGATGATGAGGATGATGATGATGATGATGATGATGATGATGATGATGATGATGATGATGATGATGATGATGATGATGATGATGATGATGATGATGATGATGATGATGATGATGACGATGATGATGATGACGATGACGATGACGATGACGATGACGATGACGATGACGATGACGATGACGATGACGATGACGATGACGATGATGATGATGATGATGATGATGATGATGATGATGATGATGATGATGATGATGATGATGATGATGATGATGATGATGATGTTTGACATTTGTCAAATATTTACATATGTGTTTGTAGAGAGATAATCTTCAGAGAAGTCGCTATTAAACTCTGGAGAAGCAAAAAGCGCTTTCATTGCTACTTACCAACCAATGTTAAATAAAACATCCAACGCACACACTAAAGGGGTAACGAACACGCTCCCGCCAGTTCCGCGATATTTCAATGCAAACAGATTCAGCGGATCGTGACAATCCCGTACGTGATTACAATATTTACCGAGTCATAGTAGACACAGCGCGGAAACAGTAGGGTTGGCAAAAAATGAAGCTAAGTGTTTAAGTGAAGCTTAGGGCGTATGTCCGCATAATATAATGGTAAACTAAGGGCCACCCACACTATAGCGTTTTTTGAGCCTCGGCATCTTGTTAGCGCTATGGAAAACGACATCGCTGTGGAGTTGCACCAACATAGAGTTGACTAAACGCTGATGATGCTCGGGAGACGCTAGTGTAGGGTTTCTTTAAGAGTCAAAACACAACACAATGCGAAGCCGTGTCAAGGCACGATGAGACATGGTGTCACGTTGCGACGTCGTATCGTAGTATGCTGCGATGTCGTGTAAAGCAGCTATCAATTTTATTTTTTGGTCTAATTTCCAACTCGGTGTTGGAAATCTGTAAAATTTACAATTACGATTTCGTCCAATATTTATTGTAGTTTACCACACAACAGCTACCTTGACCCATTTTTATCGTAAATGTGATTTTAAAGCAAAAAGCGGGAACAAAATAACTGATGCGTACGACGTTTGACAGAAACACAGCCGTCAACTATACCACTTTTAGCTTAGCTTAGCGCGAAAAACGAAAACAATCGCATTATGGTTTCCGTTTTCCTTACAAGAACTCTTTATCCGGCCAATACAATGGTAGGTACCTTTGTACGTACCTACTCGTACATGCGTCACGAAACTAGTTAGATCTATATCTTCAAGGCTTTCATGTTGCATGTCGCCTTCGACAGTCGAAATTGTGATATAATTGATATAAACAATAGAGTTATGGATAATTTGTCCTCGTTAAACAATGTTAATTAATGTCATATATTATGTTGAGATATAATGTGCTCTCTCAAAGCTGTTCAACAGTGTGTAAGACAAATAATTAATGGATAATATAAGCACTATAAGCAGTCCCATAATTGCCACTTAAACAATACGCCATGGCTCCTTGCTTTAACAGGGTTGTCACCACAATCGTATTGAAATAGGATTACTCCCACCCACAATTGAGGGTTGCCCACAATAGGATTGTTTACACTATATACAAATAAGTTTAACCTTATTTTTGGATAAGCCGACGCGCCCGAGCGGGTTTAAATCGGGTTTAAAACCAATGAGTTTTTTGGAAATATGTACGGAATATCATTTGATGTTTACCACTAGCTTTTTGGTGAAGGAAACATTAATTAATTAACATTAATTAGTATGGCATCTATACGGACAAAAAAACCTGGTAGAAAAAATAGCTACCAAAAACAATTTAGACTTTCTTAAGAGAATACAGAATTTACTCAAGCCTAACATACAGAACGAACCAGCTCAAATTTAAGAAAAATCGTACTGTAAACCAGCGGTCGGCAACAAGCGGCCCGCGAGCCCCCCTGGCTATTTTGTATGTAATATTGTCAAACAACAATGTCTGATAAAGTCACATATATTAACAAAAGTGCGGCCCGCGTCAACTTCCTTAACTACTATGTGGCCCTTGGCTGCCAAAAGGTTGCCGACCGCTGCTGTAAACGAATAAAAAAACACTCATTCCTAGTACAGTTTACTTCTCATGATGATTCACTTAAGCTGCCGAAAAAGTCGCAAAAGCCTTTTCCATTCAGTATTATTATGAGGCCATGTAAGTACACCGATTCCTACACCGACTAAGGCAAGTATCTGACCGGTAGCGAGAAAGAGACCAGACGGCGTATTATGGATGGCTTTATCCATATCCACGTGATAAAATAACTGTCACTTTTTAACACCGTGGGATAGAAAGTGACGGACACCGTTTTATCACGCTGCAACGTAGACAAGAACGACCATCATATCTGTACAGCGGTCGATTATTTTCTCACTTATTAACCTCTTGTATCTGTATTTATTTATTTATTTAATCTTTATTGCACAAAAGAAAAACCTTATAGTACAAAAGGCGGACTTAATGCCATAAGGCATTCTCTACCAGTCAACCTGTATGATAAGTATCCTGACCGAATTTTTAATTATATTTTGTATTATTATCGAACACGATTTTTTTCAGCACAACCGATGTTTTTGACTACTACACAAATATTGAAAGGTTAAACAGATCCAGATTTATCAGTTGTTTACCACTGACTGTCAAAACAGCCGGCGAATACCTACCTGCTTAAAACCAAATTTTCAAGTGGAGTAAACCTACCCTTATTAGCTGTATCGCTTTGTAATTTTGCAATCAGGTAAGTATATAAAATAGAGATGACACTACAATAACCTGCTATGAAGTACAGTCGGCAATAATTAAATGTGTTATTAAAAATGGAATTTTCGGCAGAAACTTATTTATAATTGTTCCTGAGTATTGGTTGTTTTTCTATGTATTTAAGTATTTATATATTATATTATATCGTTGTCTGAGTACCTACCCACAACACAAGCCTTCTAGGGCTTACCGTGGGGCTTAGTCAATTTGTGTAAAAAATGTCCTTTATTTATTTATTACAATAACCTGCTATGAAGTACAGTCGGCAATAATTAAATGTGTTATTAAAAATGGAATTTTAGGCAGAAACTTATTTAATTGTTCCTGAGTATTGGTTGTTTTTCTATGTATTTAAGTATTTATATATTATATATATCGTTGTGTAAGTACCCACAACACAAGCCTTCTTGAGCTTACCGTGGGGCTTAGTCAATTTGTGTAAAAATGTCCTATAATATTTATTTTATTTATTTATTTATAAGAGTAAACAGTCTACCGGACACGACTGTGAAAGTTCAGGCTAATCGCTACTCGATTCTCGCTGATCGCCGCCGTTAAAACTACAGCCTTGCTCAGCGACGGACTGGCAGCGCGCCAAGCCGAAGTAGCTGATAGCTTTGTGAAAAAAAGCCTACTTGCTATTCATTTATACGACCGAACACTTTGAAATGTGCTGACAACGTGCTAAATTAGGGTCATGGTATACGGATCAGGGATAAAGTTTTTAAGAATTTTGACAATTATTTTAGTGTTCTAATTTTATTTCTAACCTAACCTTACAATTAAAAATGTAACTCGGCAAAGGAAATAATATTTAAGCGACTAAGCCTTTATTAGTGTTCGTGTGTCCCTATTAATTTTAAACAAAGGCCCCATATAAAAATACTCATGTTATTTTGGTACAAAATAAATAGAAAATATGCTCTAGTAACTAATAAAACGTTTTATAAAAAAATGGAAACTTTATATTTCTGATAACGAATTTATTTCACTAAATAGCAAATTTTGCTAAACCAAATTTAAAAACCTTCATTCTTAGTTTGCTAAATATGACTAAAAATAAAATAAACTAGAAGAGCGCAGGCGTGGCATACAGATTAAACAAATATAATATGATTTGAAATTTAGGTGAATGATAGTACTTTCTGAATCGTGTACGCTGCATAAGTGGGAGCGGAAAACGAGCAAGGCAAATAACGAATGAGACTAAGGAAAAACACGACAATAACGACTAAGATATACCTATTAAGAGAGAGTCAAATCACTACACCTTATAAAACAAAGTTACCCGCCGCGTCTGTCTGTTTGTAAACTCAAAAACTACTGAAAGGATTTTCATGCGGTTTTCACCAGTCAATAGAGTGATTCTTGAGGAAGATTTAGGTGTATAATTTGTATATTTGTTGTTTGCGGGTTGCTAGTTACAGAATATGACCAAAGAAGATAATGACAAAGAGCGAACAAGACGAGTAAAGAACGTGTGATGAATATAGAATAATACGAAATAAGAAATAAACGGATAACGAATTAGGTATACCGCGATTATGATACCACGAGAAGCGCTGAGTTTTATCACTATTTAATACCATATCAATAACTTATACCTAAAACCCCAATGCCGCTCCTGGTCGATAAATGTCACAGATGGTCGCAACGCCAACGCAACGCCAGCGAATTCATTTCAAGACAAATTTTAAAAGTTATTCCACATTTTATAGTTATTGCGTAACTACATTCAGTTAAATGAAATTTGGAAGCACGGGAGCGCTCGCGTCAAGTCGAGTTGCCATTACTTATTTATTTTTACAAATAATCAACCAATAAATACAATTGCTGATATCAAGTTTGTATACTGCAAACTTAAGTAAAAAATGTGACAGGACTCCTATAGACTAAATATTTTACTAACCTACGGCGCGATTCAGGAAATGAATTAGAGATTCACTAGATCATCATTCGCTTTCCCTTATCCCATTCATTTGGGGTCGGCGCAGCATGTCTTTTTCTTCCATACCTCTCTCTCGCTCGTCATCTCATCATTCATTAATTAGAGATTCACCAGATATGGAATAGTAAAGATATGTGACGTTCCACGGCAAAAGTACCTTATGGCGGCTGGCGCTTATACGTCGCATAGCGCCGCAATAATATTATTGCGGCGCCATAAGGTACCTTTTGCCGTGGAACGTCACATATCTTTACTATTTCATATCTAGTGAATCTCTTATTCATTTCCCGAATCGCGCCGCTAATTTCTAAGCAATAACATAGCCACTGTTTTGTTTTCACCATGTCTAATTAGTCACGAGTTGCCAATGTTTGTTCTGCATTTTAACTTTCCTACCTCCACCCTGCTTAGTATGCAACCGCCATTCGGGCTCCGGATTACCCAACCGAGTCCATAATACAGTGAACAGTACTAATGTTTCACGAGAAAAACTCTCTATAGTCTGTATCTTTAAGTATTTAAATAAAAGTAAACAAACAATTTGTACATTTTCGGGTAGTTATCCGACCAATTACAAAACTGCCTGGACCAGTCACTTACTAAGAAAACTAAATGCATTAGATTTTCTTTGCCGAATGTTAAACCAATTGATACTAAGATACTTTTGAATAATGAATGCTTAGAGACGGTAGAGAAAGCACTGTTTCTTGGTTTAACATTGGACAAAAATCTACAATGGAGTCCTCATATAAGAACACTAGCAAACAAATTAAGTTCGGCCGCTTACGCTGTGAGGAGAATTAGACAATTGACTAATGTTGAAACAGCTCGCCTTGTTTATTATAGTTATTTTCATAGTATAATGTCATATGGTATTCTGGTTTGGGGCAAAGCAGCTGACATACAGACTATATTTGTCTTACAAAAGAGAGCCATTCGTTCTATATATAATTTAAGGGTGCGTGAATCATTCAGAGAAATTTTAAAGAAATTAATATTTTAACTGTAGCTTCCCAATACATATATGATAGTATTATTTATGTTGTTAAGAATCTAGACTCCTTCACTAAGAATTCTGATGTCCATAACTATAATACTAGAAATAAAAACAAGCTTGCTATCAGAAAGTTTCGTGTTCGTAAAGTACAGAAGTCATTCGTTGCATGCATATGCGTCGCAATGCATTCATTTTTATAACAAGTTACCTGAGGAAGTGAGGATGCTTTAAGATTACCCTTTCCAGCTCTTAAGAATTACTTAAAAAAGTCATTGATGTTGAAGGCTTAAGGTAAGTGTCCCTGTGAATGACACTATTAGGAGGAAATTAAGACATTTACTCGGAAAACTACTTAACTATGACCCATACAGACTATTGGTGTATGCAGATTTATGAACCAGTCCTTCCTTAATATCAGCGGAACAATACATTGTATAATAGTAATAACATTTAATAATTATTTCAGTTTTCCTCGACATCTGAAATTGTACCAGTGGATAACTGGCGAAATTTCGAATGTCCCATTGTATGACTATGAAAAAAAAATGTCGTTGACCCAGTGTTTGACATGGAGGTGCATCAAGTTTACATGATAGCTGTAACCAATGTATGACACTAGTTATGACCCAATGAATGACACTTCAATACGTAACTGTCATTCACTCCACCTCCATAGTAAAACAGTGTATGACACTCATGTCAGATACTACTCACATGATCGAAAAATAATTGATTTTTATAGAGTATATTAAGTGTATGTCTTTCTTCCTTACAACATGGTCAATATTACATTTCATTAAATAGTAATTTGTGCGAGTGAATGACATAGATGTCATACACTACTAGACGCTAAAAAATTTTTCCAGTGTATGACATGTGTTCAAAATACTAACGTAAGGAAAATAATCAACTTTTAATATACAATATCAATCATTTGGTTTATTATGTAACTATATGAATAAGCACTTACTAATTACTCATAAATTTCTGTTTTTTATTTACACTTTTAAGATGCAAAGTCTTAACAGATTTACTAAGAAACCCGACGCACAACTGAATCGATGCACCTCCTAGCAAAAACTACCTCACAAAGTGAAAAATATTTAACGTATTAATTACAGCTTCGGAACAAAATTCATAGATAACACATACAATCGATTACCTGTTTTTTGTTTATATTAAACACCGTTTTCTTATTTTTCAAAATAAACTGCGTAAAAGTCATACATTAGGTCAGTGTCATCCATACGGACGTTTACCTTATTACAGAGTCGAGGACTACTTGACAGACAAACATGCATGGTCCAAACCAGAAACTGTAATAACGACAAGTAGCAATTAAAAGCATTGTACTATGTGTAGAGTTAAAACTTAAAGGTGACTCAGCTCAGGTAAGAAAGCACATCATATTGTATGAAAGCATCTCATAACAATCAGTCAGATTCATATAATATGTATTCTCATTTCTTTTATTGATTTTATTTTCTTTTCCTTTTGTAACAATTTGATATGTTTTCTGAAAGAGCTACGTATTTGTATAAAGTTATGTACTCACTGAGTATAATTGCATGAATTCTATAGTAATTTAAATTGTATTTTTCTTAATTACCCGTAATGCATGTTAATTATAAGATGTAATAATGTTTTGAAAAGATGTGTCCCGCCGAGTTTGTTGCCGGTCGCATATTGGGATACCCTCCTCCAATTGAGGGGGGATTTAAATCTTCTCGGGGCAGAGGTGTACGGTTGGAGCCGATAAAGGGTTTATTTGACGTTCATAAGCGCATTGTAATATGCCTACTTGAATAAACTATTTTTTATCTTTTATCTTTTTTTTATCTTATTGACCTGACTTTATCCTACATTACTTGATCGTGTTATGTTTTCATCTACCCTCAACTGGCTTAAGGAGCCATTTGAGGGTTGATTTTGTTTACTTTTATTTAAATACCTAAAGATACAGAGTATAAATACGTTCGGTATTCTTACGAGAGTAACACGTATTCTAATTTTAGAAGCGAAAACATAAAATAATGATGAATAAATTTAAATTTCAGATCCAAACAATACAATTTTTTTGTGAATATTTGACACATAAATATTTAACGATTGAGATTTGAGACAGTCGAGAGCAAAAGAATACGTCAAAGGGGATCGCCTGTCGACTCCAGAAACAGATATCTTACAGAATAAATGGTTTTTCTTCAACTCTGAGATCCGAGTGTGAAATTGTCACTACACCTAACCTACCTTACTAATTGTCACTTATGATAGTAATGTGGAATCTGACATGTAAATATCACGTAGTAAAAACCAAATAAAAGTGATCAAAATCTGTAACTATTTCCTTTCCTAGTCAAATTAATTAATTATTATACGTCTAGAAATAACTGCGAATTTCGAAACATGCGCCATAATAGGTACATGAATTTGTTCAGTGGGTAAGATGTGCACATTCTCCACAAGGATTTTTATACACACGAAAAAACATCTTGACTAAAACTGTGAAACTTCTTAAAAAAACATGATAACTTTGGAATATTAAAATACAGACACTGTGTTGTGCTGTGCATGATCTGGTGATCATGCATTATTTTTGTCCAAGCTCACAAGTTTTATAACACAAAACGTTCAAAATTCACCTCGAGAACGAATGATTTTATAAGTAAACAATATAGCATATATGTAATTTTATTAAATTACATAAACGTACTCAATGATATAAATAATCTCACCTTCAGCTCCTAGCCTAAATGGGACGCTAAAGAATACGGCTAATCGTTTGCCGTGACAAGAGGACGGCGTCAGATAGTCCGTCGATTCGATTAAATGATTACCGCCTAATGAAATGGTTGAGGCTTCCCTACCCATGGGGTGACGTAAGTGTCTCCTGCTTATGTTATGTTTACACCGATATATCAAAATTTAGGGAGCGTGCATGAACTATAGGCAGCACAGGAGCCGTCAGATTTTTTGCGCGATGCGTAAATGTGAAGTTTATGCTTCCGATGTAGCCCACAAAATGGCAGAGCCTACTCAAGTAAGAAAAAAGTAAGAATGCTCAAGAAAAGCAACAAGAACGGTAGATGGTAGCAAATGTTTCCGATTCAGGCCACAAAGTGGCAGACCCTCCAACGCACACGTGAAGTGTGTGCGGCTCTCTTAATCAGTTTTGATGTGAACAAAACACTATTTGCAGCATAATTAACTTCTGAGTTTCCCAAAACGTACCTTAGGCGAACTATTTTGCTTATTTTCTTGCTACAGAGATAACAGTGATAGAATTAGTGAGTGATAAGTGATAATTATTAAGATCCTTATCAAATTTCACATTGATTGTCGCTATGATATGGTAAAGCTTTGACGAAAAGTTTTTTTCCACCTTTCAGCTTCGGTCTGTCACTGTGTGTAAATCACTGGTCACTACCAGTGACAAATTTTACGGTTCAACTCACGTACAGGCGCGGATCCAGCCCTCAAAAAAGGTTGTGGTCACAGCCACTCCAAAATCGGCCAAGTGCGAGTCGAGGGTACCTGATGATTTCCCGACCAATAAATTCGCAGAGGGATCGCAAGCTATTTATTTCAGTCTATACACACTTAGATAGTTAACTACGCTAAAAACTCCTTCGGCTGTAAATTAAAAGCTGGCATTAAGCTAGAAATAATTGCCCCTGGTAGTAAATAATCTATATTCTTGCAAATAATTAGGGTTCTGTATTCACTGTGATTCCCCGAACAATTTTTTACAGATTGTCAATTTGCTTTTTAAACTTTACGCCGAAAATGGTTTCGCAGAGTCAATTATTCGTAGATGTAACTTTTGGTAGACTCTTGAATCACATATCATTCAGCTCGCTTCTGTGTAAATTAGCAGACCAATTATTAGAAGAATTTCATATGGTAGAGTAATCTTTTCATCAAGCAACCTTCAGTGGAGTAACGTTTTATAACTTTTTTAAAAGTTTTTGTCAAGTGGCACTCGATTACACTACCTACATATAAGTGTTTTAAGTAGTGTGGACGGTTTTACCTGTGGGCACTGCCGGTATTTAAAGAACTACTAACGATAGACTACCATCGGGAACTTAAAAAAAAACATTTTCTTATATTACTCACAATTAGTTATTCACCATATTAATAAATGTACGGAGAACAAAATTTGTATTCTCGTAATATAAATGTTTTTTGTGAATTCGGTAATATCATTTACCGAATTCACAAGTTTGTAAATAAGCTTCAAGGTTTCATTGTTGTTTTCTATAGTTTACGCATTTCGCCAGATGTTTAATTGATAACTAAATAGTATGGTTAATAAAAAGGAGGTAGAGTAGTGTACCTATGGACACCCTGACTAACGAAAAATCAAGCTTTATTCGTCTAAAGCTTTGCGTACTATACGATGATTCCGAGGTCTTTGTAGACCTCGAGATATTGTCCATAGGTACAAACCCTGCCTAATATCATACACTCCATAGGTACAAACAGTAGTCGTACCTATGGATAAAAATATCAATTTTAACATTTATGTATATTATATCTCTGGTTCCTATTTAGCTAACGTGATAAAACTAGTCTGCAATTATAGACTATTTAATTATTGTTCAAAAGAAATAAATAAGTTTTCGACATTGTCAATAGTTTATGATTTATGAACCAAATAAGGCCAAAATCTGGAAAATGTCCACATGTAGAGCACTTGCCCCTAATACTTAATTAAGTAGTCAGAATTCTACCAAAAATGGCATGCGATTTTTTGTAAGATATAGATCAGCGGTCTAAAACTCCTGTCTTAGGTCATGGTTATCAATTAAAAGCTGGAATTATTTTAAGAAATTGTACAAACATTTCTGAATGTTTAAATTTAAGACTCCATAAGTACCTAAACAATTTAAAAAATTGCTGTTTATTCTGTATTACTTATAATTTGAGTTGTCAGCTGATATAAATACTTACTTACGACAGCCCTAGTTGCACTCCTAAGTGCTATTTAACTAAGTAATAGGTACCGTGTTTCGGCCAATGGTTAATTTACTCGGGCAATTTTGACATTCACCAAACGATCATTCTACGAAAAGTAAATCTACGTATCGATCAACTGACTACTCTGCGTACTTATACCTAATGAAATTCTGCCAAATGTTCCTCTGCCAAAGCGTCTGCGAAACAAAAATCGGCGTAATTCTACTCGGGGAATCAATAGGGCACTCTATTAGGGTTGTGGGCATGCCCACCGTGCCCACAACGGTGGATCCGCGCCTGCTCACGTATTTTGTAGTCACTCGCGCGACATGTTTCGGGGAGCTTAGGTCACGATACGTAGGTAGGGTATGAGTTAAACCGTAAAATTAGCTTTATGTTATGACTCGCGATAATTTAAATTCGATAAAACAGTGACCACGCGCTTTGCGCGAATGTAAAGTCCGACAAGTACAAATATACACTTACTGTTTATCCTTCCGCAGTTGACGCAATTTTTTTAAGGCGCGCTTGACGCGCTGCAGTAGAAAGGCGGCGAGGTCGATGGTCAGCACGGACGGCCGTTGGCGGCGCTGTGGGCTCGTCCATCTCGCCCTCATCGCATAACCTCAGGCCGAGCCATCGTAGCGAGCCTGGGCGCACGCTGCGCGACGCGCAGAGGTTCTAATCCTGGCCAATATAGATTACTTACTGTTTATCCTTCCTCAGCTGACGCTTCTTCTTGAAGGCGCGCTTGACGCGCAGCAGTAGAAAGGCGGCGCGGTCGATGGTCAGCACGGACGGCCGCTTGGCGGCGCTGGGCTCGTCCATCTCGCCCTCATCGCATAACCTCAGGCCGAGCCATCGTAGCGAGCCCGAGCGCGCGCTGCCCGACGCGCAGAGGTTCGAAATGGTGGCGGCATCAACTCACAATAGAATTTTGACTTGAGAGATGTGGTTTGTTCTAATCTCTTTTTTCTACGGGCATTACACTTTAACTTGTAAGCACAACTTTGAGAGATATCTGTTGTTTTGATAGTTTATCGAATGTACAAAAGTTTTTACTATTTTGAGCACGATTTAAACTTAATTGACTTGTTCAAAATGGAGGGCACTTGTTAAAATTGTACCGGCACGGCATTAAAACTCATTTTTATTGAAATAATTATGAGGAGCACGGATTATCACTTGATTTAGTTAAAATTATCTGAATCACTAAAATAAACTAGCTAAATAATATGTTGACTTAGAAATTTCACTTATTGGATATTTTCACATAAGTATTACCAATTAACACCGCGTTTCACTTGTTTACACTTTCAGCTGAATACCTGTAACAAAATATAATATATTTTTAGTTAGTTATTTATTCGTATGACATTTACAGAGTCGCTAATTATCAATTACAATATTTACAATACGATATCTAAATTCTTCACCCGTTGGGCAGCGTGTGCATTAGAGTGAAGGTCTAGGGCAGCGGTCGGCAACAGGCGGCCCGCGAACCTCTCACTTGCGGCCCGCGAGCCTCCCTCTCACTTGCGGCCCGCGAGCCTCCCTGGCTATTATATATGAAATATTGACAAACGACAATGTCTGATAAAGACATAAATATTAACAAAGTGCGGCCCGCGTCAATTTCGTTAACTACTATCTGGCCCTTGGCTGCTAACAGTACGGTTACCATCAGTTTGTCACTGACATAAACGCCGTCGAGAACGTAATTTACTTTCTATCCATCCCGTTTGCACTAATATGCAAGTGCGAGCGAGATGTTTAGAAAGTAAACTACGTTCTCGACGGCGTTTATGTCAGTGACAAACTGATGGTAACCGTACTGGTTGCCGACCGCTGGTCTAGGGCCTATATTAAGTATGTACACAATTATTTAGGTGTTAAATATTTATTCTATAAATAGAGTATAGATTTCAGATTTCAGTTTTGTCGCCGGAACTCAAGCATATTAGAATTGTCGGATAGAATAGTAAAGATTGATCGTTATTGTACTATCGTATAATATGGTGTGACACCACAGTCACACGGAAACAGCTTCATAAATCAAGTCTCCTAATCCTACCGCTCACAGAGGTCACGCCATTGCCATTTACAAAACCAGTGTGTCCTCATTTTAGTATTCCACAGTTTATTAAGGTACGGTTGACGCAAAACTGTAGCTTTTTATATTAAATTAATCGAAACAAAAAGAAAATTGGTGAATACCATGAAAATTTTACACGGAAACTACAGATTTGAAAAACAAAACAAAAACTTTTAATGCTGGCTCGATAGGAAAAATCGCCAAAACATGTCTAATTCCCATTTCTTCAATGGAGGCTGATACTCACCAGCGCTTGGTAAGCGACCATAATAGCAGGAGCACAGCCACAGGTCGAAAAAGATGCATCTCAGTTATAAACTGGCATCTGTTACGCCGTTTTGAAAATTAGGGGTGGAACGGTGCTTATCGCTTCTATTTCAAGCATGGGACAGCTTAAGAACAATCTTTCGCAAACTCATATCTTTATAACTAAATAACGAAATTCGACTCTACTTCATGCAACCTAGAGTTTAGATTCCTTTAACGTCTGCATCTTATGACAGTTAAGACTACATTGTCGTAGCGTACGTGTAAAGCCCTCCGCCTTTTCTGGATTTGCTTTATGATAATACACGAAAGCTTTAAACCACTAAACAGAATTTGCAATGAAAACATTACTTAAGGTTTTAAATTCGAAAATTGTTGGACATGTGTGTAACACTCTTTATGGACACATGTCAAACAGTTTACGTGACTTTTTTGTAGCTTTTGAGCTGTTCCAGTTGGCTGACGTGTAAACTTACTTAAAAAACCGGACAAGTGCGAGTCGGACTCGACCACCGAGGGTTCCTTACTTTTTAGTAGGTATTTGTTGTTATAGCGGCAAGAGAAATACTTACATCATGTGTGAAAATTTCAACTGTCTAGCTATCACGGTTCAAGAGATACAGTGACAGACAGACAGATGGACAAACAGACAGACGGACAGTGGAGTCTTAGTAATATGGTCCCGTTTTTACCCTTTGGGTACGGAACCCTAAAAACCGTGAGTGGCCGAATCACCGAGGAAGTTTGTTTTTAAAAACTTGCGAAAACTTGTCTATGTGGACTTGTGGAGAAGACCGGCATATATTTTTTTGCTGGGAAGACCGTCATAGAGCAAAAACTGTGGGCCTACCGCGAACCAGGCCTGTTGCCTCTCTGTCGCACTTGTATTTTCGTACGTAAGTGTGACAGGGAGGCAACACGTCGAACGTGGTTCGCGGTAGGACCTCTGCAAGCGGGTTGGAGCGTGCTCATTCTGTACGAAATACTTGTCTTTGCCACAATATAACCCAATGAACCAAGTTGTCGTTGCAATTTTGAGGCTCTGTTCAACAAAATGTCGAAATATAGGTACATTTCCGCCCTTGAGATTCAAAATATTTGAATACATTTGTACGATGCGAGACTCTTGTAAATTGGATTTGGCTTCGTTTTTACCGCTGAAAAGGGAATGCAGTGGTTGGTAGCGTCGCGTTTCTACCTTTTTTTGGTGTTGAATATGGATGATTGGATATATTTGAAGACAAGTTAGTATACAACAAACAATAAAAAGGCTTAAAATGTTGGGTTCAATAACTGGCCAGCCTTCAATAACTAGCCACATTATACAGAAATTCACTTTGTTTATAGGTGAATAGAATTAATTTTTAGTTTATCTAGGGCGGCCAGTTACTAACAGGTGGCCAGTTAAGGGGCCCACTGATTAACAGTCCGCCGGACGGTATCGGCCTGTCAGTTAGAACAAAATTTTGACAGTTCCGAACAACTGACAGGCCGATACCGTCCGGCGGACTGTTAATCAGTGGGCCCCTTTACTGGCGAATTACCCTAAGTTTTCTTTAAAACATTGTTTCAACAACATCTTGGTCTAGTTCATTAAAAAAAGTCAGTTAAATTAAGTACAATGCTATTAACATTAATTAATTATTCATAAATTAAGTATTTTTTAACGTTTGAAGTATATGCGGGTGTGATGAAGATAAAGAAGAAGCTATATGTTCAGATATATCTGAGCGAACAAAGTGCTGGCAAATAATTAATTTTGGATCAATGATTGAATTTTACCATAATAACCTCTTCCCATATTGTGATCACATAATAATTATTATATTTCTCCTTAGCGAACGAGAACTGGCGCAAACCACTGGTACTAAGCACCGCGGACCGCAAGGCGGTATGGAAGGATAAGCAGCTACACGGGCGGTTCTACAAGGCCCTCATGGGGCTCGATGTAGACCTACCCGCGTCGGTGAACTGGCGACGATTCGGGGACCTCTTCGGAGAAACCGAGGGTTTTGCCTGTGCAATTGCGGACGAAGTTATCATGACGAATAACTACCGGAGATATATCCTGAAGGACGGTACGGTCGACATTTGTCGGGCATGCCGCCGTCCCGGAGAGTCACTCAGGCATATTATCTCCGGTTGTTCTCATCTTGCTAACGGCGAGGACTTGCACAGACATAATCTCGTAGCCAGAATTATTCACCAGCAGCTTGCCCGCCTTTACGGCCTTGTGGACCGCGATGTGCCGTACTACAAGTACTCACCTGCCCCAGTTCTCGAAAATGGTCGTGCCACGCTCAATTGGGATCGGTCTATCATCACTGACAGGACTATTGTAGCCAATAAGCCTGACATCGTGCTGATAGATCGATCGCAGCGCCGGACCGTGCTCGTCGACGTCACCATCCCCCATGATGAGAATCTCGTGAAGGCCGAGAAGGACAAGTCCAGCAAGTACCTAGACTTAGCTCACGAGATAACCGCCCTGTGGGATGTTGACTCGACGATCATTGCTCCTATAGTCGTGTCAGCGAACGGTCTCATAGCGAAGAGTCTCGACCAACACCTAGAGAGACTCTCGCTGCGTGGTTGGATCAAGGGTCAGATGCAGAAGGCGGTAATTTTGGACACGGCGCGTTAGCGTAGCGTTAGCACGGGTTAGTACTTCGATTTCTCACTCTGCGGCCCTGACCACCGGCAGGTTGGGCCCTGCCCCGCTGCCGGCGGCACCCTAGGTTAGGTTTTTTATAATGTGTTTATATGTATTTTTCATTGTTTTTTATGTGCTTTTGTATTTTACTTCAGTGGGAAGGTTTGGCAGCACAGCGTCCTGAGTGGCGCAGGCTGGTGCATGACAAAGTGCGCGATTTCGAGGAGCAACGTAAAGTTGACCTCGACGTTAAACGCGATGAGCTGAAAGCACGCCAGCCTGCTTCCATTCACTACCACTATGTGGCTGGTGTTCTCACGTGCCCTCAATGTGCGCGGGGGTTCACCTCAAAGATCGGCTACGTCAGCCATATTCGGGCGCACGAGCGCCGAGCTAACTAGGAGTCGAAGTGGTCGCCTTGGTCGAAACCGGCCGGAAGGATCATAAACAACCTAACTTAAGAAGAAAAATAAATAGAGAGAATATTAAACCATGATTTATAAATAAAACAACAACAAAACACCTTAGCGAGTTATAACTCTGTATTTTTAGGTACTTAAATAATAGTAAACAATAATTTGTACATTTTCGGGTAGTTATAACTTATAACATTCATTGATTAACCAACCAAATACAAAACCATCTGTATCTGTCACTGAACGACCTGACTTTAACCCATGGTATAATAATATACTCCGCCTGGTATTCTATTCCGAGATTCGCGTATGACCTAACTGACACGGGCCTACGTCATCATGCTGTTTACAGGTTCTCAAACTTTAAAATGTGGGAGAATTTTAAACAACGGTGAAAATTATTTTAACGGCATTAAGTTTAAGTTCTTCATGTAGAAACATAGTAAAATAAAACAAATCTAATGTATTAAATTAAACTTTATTTATCTATACAAGACAAACGTTTGAAAAACTAATTCACAGTTACACATTAATTACCAAGCTTACGACGTGAAAAGTTTGGAAAACACTGCGACTGCTGACACTGAGCGAGAAGGAAATAACAATTAACACGCGTTCGACAAGGATGACGGTCAGGGCATGAAGTTATCTAGATCCAATTTGTCAAATGTGACAGCGCTATTCTGTGTTGCCAGTAATGTAAACAGAATTACCCGAACGTCTGAAATTTCTGTCGTGAATCGGAAAATATTGCTAACGAATAATTAAAAATGACGTGTTATTGTAAAATTTAAGATAAAATACATATAAATGAAAATTATAAAATTATAAAGAAATATTTTAACTTGTTAACCATAGGTATAATGTACCCATGTAACATGTTATGTTGAAATAAAGTGGCAATGTTATTGTGACGTAGGCCCGTGTCACTCTGGGAATAGAAGACCATGTTTTATTAGACCATGCTTTAACCTACATTATTTGATTATGTAATGTTTTCATCTACCCTCAACTGGCATATGAAGCCATTTGAGGGTAGATTTTGTTCACACTTCTCTTCTCTTCAAGACAGATGTCTAGCAGCGACAAGCCTGTTATCATCCCTACCCCGGCTTATCCCTCGTCCGGGTACGGTCGCCTCCAAATACATGTAAACATTCTTCACCTTATTACAATGGAATATATGTAGTTCAAAAGTGTAAATATAGATCTGACATCCATTGTGAAAATAATCGAATTTAAACTGTTGTGAGACATACTAACATTAAATAATTTTACGGTTTAGACTCACATGTTTTTAGTCACTTACGCGCGTCTAAACCGTAAAACATAAAACAAGTGAGTCTAAACCGTCAAAATTAATTAACAATGTGAAAATCATACGAAACATAATATTATAGTATTTGTAGCCTAAAGAAAGGCCAGGTCAAGAGCACCCTAAACCGGCGATCGTGTATGAGGAATATAATGAAAGTGAAGGAAGCGAAAGATGTATGTCAGGATCGTGGCAAGTGGAAATCTGTGGACTCTGCCTACTCCTCTGGGAAATAGGCGTAACCAAGTATGTCCAGTCTTCGAGAAAGAGGTCAACCGCCGAATCCAACTCGGTTGGGCAGCGTTCGGGAAACTACGTAATGTCTTTTCGTCCGACATACCTCAGTGCCTCAAGACGAAAGTCTTTAATCAATGTGTGTTACCAGTGATGACTTACGGCTCTGAAACGTGGTCTTTCACTATCGGCCTCATCTCAAAACTCAAAGTCGCTCAACGAGCTATGGAGAGGGCTATGCTCGGAGTTTCTCTACGTGATCGAATCAGAAATGAGGAGATCCGTAGACGAACTAAAGTCACCGACATAGCCCACCGGATTAGCAAGCTGAAGTGGCAATGGGCAGGCCACATTGCACGCAGAGAAGATGGCCGATGGGGTCGAAAAGTGCTCGAGTGGAGACCACGGACTAGCAAGCGCAGCGTAGGACGTCCACCCACAAGATGGACAGACGATCTTGTTAAGGTCGCCGGAAGACGCTGGATGCGGGTCGCTTCCAACCGGCACGTATGGAGGTCCAAGGGGGAGGCCTATGTTCAGCAGTGGACGTCTTATGGCTGAGATGATGATGATGATGAAGTATGTCCAGTCAGCAGCAGAAGTTGCTAATCGGGCGAGGTGTTCAAAAAGATCTTGACGCGACTTTATTGTTAAGATAATAAGAGCGTGTCAAGGTAATTTTAAACGCTTAGTAACTTCTGTTGCTGACTGTATGTTTGTGACATCGTGACCTTTTCGTTTCGTGTCGCGAGTAATCCTAAGATATGATGAGACCAGGGGAGCTAACGTGAAAACCGAAATTCGCAAATTGTGGGTACCTATCTTTCTCTTTTATTCCAATGAGGGCGTAATTAGAATGACAGAGAAAGATGCCCGCAATTTGCCGAACTTCGATTTTCGCATTTATAGCCCTGGCTTTTGAAGATAATATCGTGCCTCTTATTTCTCGTATATTCTATGAGTTTATTGAGTCTGTCTTCTATGAAGTAGAAAATACAAAGCAACCAAGTATTGTTAAAAGCCTTTGTGATAAATGAATGTAAAGTTATTCGACAAAATAAATTACTTTCAAGCTTCTCAGCGTCGTTACAAAGAAAATACTTAGCTAACTCGTAAAAAAAATACCTTTAAAGCTAGGTATAGGTATATAATTAAAGATAATCAATTCAGTTATTTCAGAACTGAGTTAAATTATAATGATTAGGCAGTGAAGGTGGGTATAAAAAATATAGCGTACCAAAATTTTTCTTAAAACATTTTACAGTACATATGGTCTTATTTTCCCGCACTAGTGCGTAAAATAGCACTTTTCGTGCGTATGTCAAAAGTTTAAAGGGCCATATGTACTGTAAAACGTTGTACGATACACGCGCGAATAGGTAATTCGCAACTCGTGTCGATTTAAAACACTTCCTTCGGCCGTGTTTTAATTTATCGCCACTCGTTTCGAATTTCCTCTTTTCCGCACTTGTATCGTAAATAACTATATATTACTGTAGTAATTGAAATGGAATGGATGAAATTAGTATTTCACGTAAACGATCAAATAACCTTAGACCCCTTAGGTAACGACGATGTTGTTAGACATCAGTACGGTTACCATCAGTTTGTCACTGACATAAACGCCGTCGAGAACGTAATTTACTTTCTATACATCCCGTTTGCACTAATATGCGAGTGCGAGCGAGATGTATAGAAAGTAAATTACGTTCTCGACGGCGTTTATGTCAGTGACAAACTGATGGTAACCGTACAGTTTATTTACAGCCTAAAGTGCGGCGGCAATGCTCCCAAGGGGCATTTCTACTTAAAGTTGTACCAAAAATGTTTGTGTTATAATTGGGAATTTTTATATTATTTCTCAGAATCACGAGCTTTTTCCATTTTTACTGAGAAAAAAAGTGTCCCCACAATTTTTGGTCCGTTTGGTTACGGTTTTCAATACACCGTAACAAAACGGACAAAAATAAAATTGTATGAAAGTTTGGGGACACTTTTTTTCTCGTAGTAGGATCGAAAGAGCTCGTGATTCTGAGTGGAAATAATATATAAATTCCAAAATCTAAAATGTAAGTTGAGGGTAAAAATTTAAACAGAAATGCCCCAAGAGAGATTGCTGAGTCAAGTTTATTTCAGGTACAAACAGCAACACACCTAACTGTACATCGATGGACCTTATTACAAAGGCTTATGCCTTAATAAGTAAGGTCCACCGATGTACAGTTAACAGGCGATGGTACCTACGTCACAGTAGTGAGGTACACTGAGAGAAAAGGATAACAAAAACACACTTAGAATTACAAAAATAAACTTAATCCGGGGACAAGGAGAGTCAACTAATAGGAACAAATTGACTTTTGCAATTTCTATTAGTTCTTGCAATTTCTATTATCTGTTTGTTGAAATTAGATTTAGGATTACTGAGCTGTTTGTAGAAATAAATAAACTTTACAGAAATAGTGAAACGTCTATAATTACTACTAAACTTCATTTTTTCCCCCAGTACAGAACAGTTTTTTAATTCCTGGTTTAGTTTACTAATGATTTTTCTCTCAGTGTATTTTAATTAAACATTACAACAATAATTACCTACCCCCGCAGATTGCAATCAGGCGAGACTCGGTTGTATACGGACGACGTCTAGACTGTGTAAATTAGAAGTTCCTACCTACAGGTTTAGACAAATGGTACTTTTCGGATACAGACTGCACTAGCACTGCGTTATTGCTGCCGCAAATGTCAAAAATCCGGGCATAAGGGTAACATTCCATTTCTGACCGCAGCTGCACTAGTACGAAAGCGTCGGTGTTATCGTCAATTTCCATATAGTCCGGTGGCCGGCTGCATGAAACAAACCTCATCAAAAAATAGAATATACCTACCCTGTAGAGGTACCTGACATTTAGTAGCTTCCAACGCACTTGGTCGGCCTAGGCTTAACCTGGCAGATTTTGTACAAATGGCAAAAACGTTGGACAAAAATTCATCAAAAAAAACCTCATCGAAAAATAGAATGAAACTTGTATGGTAGGATACCTGACCTTGAGGACAGTAAAAAAAAATTGGTCGGCCTCACCTTAGCCTGGCAGTTTTTGCAGTCCGACCAGATTTATTGGGTCACGTGAGAGCTACAATTTACCTCATCGAAAAATAGAATGAAACAAACGGATTATAATAGCTAAAATAAGCCTGTTGACGTATGTCTTGGTCGGCCTCACCTTAACCTGGCAGTTTTTGCAGTCCGACCAAATTTATAAAAAAATCATCAAAAAATTTTTATCGAAAAATCGTATGAAACTGGTATGGTACGATGGCTGCCTTTGAGGACAGTAAAAAAAAAGTGGTCGGCCAAATCCTGTGTTGGCAGGTTCCTGTGTCCGACCAATTTTGTGGTACCACGTGAGAGCTAAAATTTTACCTCATCGAAAAATAGAATGAAACAAACGGATTATAATAGCTAAAATAAGCCTGTTGACATATGTCTTGGTCGGCCTCACCTTAACCTGGCAGTTTTTGCAGTCCGACCAAATTTATAAAAAAAACATCAAAAAATTTTTATCGAAAAATCGTATGAAACTTGTATGGTACGATAGCTGCCTTTGAGGACAGTAAAAAAAAAAGTGGTCGGCCAAATCCTGTGTTGGCAGGTTCCTGTGTCCGTCCAATTTTGTGGTACCACGTGAGAGCTACAATTTACCTCATCGAAAAATAGAATGAAACAAACGGATTATAATAGCTAAAATAAGCCTGTTGACGTATGTCTTGGTCGGCCTCACCTTAACCTGGCAGTTTTTGCAGTCCGACCAAATTTATAAAAAATCATCAAAATTTTTTTTATCGAAAAATCGTATGAAACTTGTATGGTACGATAGCTGCCTTTGAGGACAGTAAAAAAAAAAGTGGTCGGCCAAATCCTGTGTTGGCAGGTTCCTGTGTCCGACCAATTTTGTGGTACCACGTGAGAGCTACAATTTACCTCATCGAAAAATAGAATGTAACAAACGGATTATAATACCTAAAATAAACCTGTTGACGTATGGCTTGGTCGGCCTCACCGTAGCCTGGCAGTTTTTGCAGTCCGACCAAATTTGTGGTACCACGTGACAGCTACAATTTACCTCATCGAAAATAGGATGAAAAAAAAACCGGATTATAATAGCTAAAATAAACCTGTTGACGTATGGCTTGTTACGGACGGCTTTCATAAATTCAATGTGGCAGTGTGCGGCAGAATCCACTTGCATCAAATTTGATGCAACACATTGTGGCTGGACATTAAGAGATGAAATGTATAAGATCAAATGGTTTGAAGGACACATAACGCCTTTGCGAGTCAAAGAAATAACAATAGATAAGTCGGAGTCTGGGGAAAGTTCGTCAGACTTCGACTCCGAAGATGATTATGATTAACAGTAATTATTAACAATAAAAGGGTTATTCCCACTAGTTACCACCAAGTTTTGACATCTGATTTGACAGTGACAGCAACTCCACTATGGAGGCGCCACCTGGCGTGATAAAATGTCAGTTATGCCTCCTCATTCTATCTGTAGTGGAAAAGTAGGATATACGATTCAAAACTTGTCAAAAATCGATGAAAACCTTTTTATTTTTAACATCTGTGAGACATCATCTCAACGTAAGTGTTACTCTGAAACCACGTCAGTAGTTAGAAAACGTTATTTAGATATTAGATAAATTTATGAATAAAATTTGAATTGAATGTTTTCTTTTTTTTTAAAGCCCTCTAAGACCTCCATGGACTCATTTACTTATGACTTTTTTCAGTTAGCATTATTAAGCTAAGTTCAAGCTGCGAAGAAACCATATTTTCAATATAGAAATTATTATTCTTTATAAATGTGGTCGGACTGCAAAAACTGCCTGGCTAAGGTGAGGCCGACCAAGACATACGTCAACAGGCTTATTTTAGCTATTATAATCCGTTTGTTTCATTCTATTTTTCGATGAGGTAAAATTGTAGCTCTCACGTGGTACCACAAAATTGGTCGGACACAGGAACCTGCCAACACAGGATTTGGCCAACCACTTTTTTTTACTGTCCTCAGAGGCAGCTATTGTACCATACAAGTTTCATACGATTTTGCGATAAAAAAATTTGATGATTTTTGTATAAATTTGGTCGGACTGCAAAAACTGCCAGGTTAAGGTGAGGCCGACCGAGACATACGTCAACAGGCTTATTTTAGCTATTATAATCCGTTTGTTTCATTCTATTTTTCGATGAGGTAAATTGTAGCTCTCACGTGGTACCACAAAATTGGTCGGACACAGGAACCTGCCAACACAGGATTTGGCCAACCACTTTTTTTTACTGTCCTCAAAGGCAGCTATCGTACCATACAAGTTTCATACGATTTTTCGATAAAAATTTTTTGATGTTTTTTTTATAAATTTGGTCGGACTGCAAAAACTGCCAGGTTAAGGTGAGGCCGACCAAGACATACGTCAACAAGCTTATTTTAGCTATTATAATCCGTTTGTTTCATTCTATTTTTCGATGAGGTAAAATTGTAGCTCTCACGTGGTACCACAAAATTGGTCGGACACAGGAACCTGCCAACACAGGATTTGGCCGACCACTTTTTTTTTACTGTCCTCAAAGGCAGCCATCGTACCATACCAGTTTCATACGATTTTTCGATAAAAAATTTTTGATGATTTTTTTTATAAATTTGGTCGGACTGCAAAAACTGCCAGGTTAAGGTGAGGCCGACCAAGACATACGTCAACAGGCTTATTTTAGCTATTGTAATCCGTTTGTTTCATTCTATTTTTCGATGAGGTAAATTGTAGCTCTCACGTGACCCAATAAATCTGGTCGGACTGCAAAAACTGCCAGGCTAAGGTGAGGCCGACCAATTTTTTTTTACTGTCCTCAAGGTCAGGTATCCTACCATACAAGTTTCATTCTATTTTTCGATGAGGTTTTTTTTGATGAATTTTTGTCCAACGTTTTTGCCATTTGTACAAAATCTGCCAGGTTAAGCCTAGGCCGACCAAGTGCGTTGGAAGCTACTAAATGTCAGGTACCTCTACAGGGTAGGTATATTCTATTTTTTGATGAGGTTTGTTTCATGCAGCCGGCCACCGGACAATAGTAAAATGAATAGTAGTGCTGCTGTCGTCGGAAATGGACTATCACCTTTCAGTTTTACATTAGCAGCAGGAATACATTCGGCGGTAATGTCGTGCTGCAGTAATGCGACGGATTTGCTGCCGACTGCATTATTGCATGAAACGTTATTATTAAGGTAATTTTATCAAGAAATTTACTTTAAATTCCTACTGAGTGCATTCCTGCGCGACATATGATTAATTATTTAGCTATTTCTTATTATGAAGAAGTAGATAAATACTTAACATTTTGCTTATCAGGAATGTTTAGGAATTCAGATTCCTTCTGAGCAACTTGTTAAAAACAAAATCAACTAGACATATTTTAATTCAACATAATCTTACTCGCTAAAACGAATGTATACTCTTCCAAATAGTCCAATCATTCCTACTGCCGTCTTCGAACTTCAAGATATTCACAAGAGACGACACGTACTAGATCCATTCTAGATACGTTATAGTTTAGATATCAACTAGTTCTCTTTTGCAGCGCAATTCGGGCAACCAATGTCACTTTTACGTTAGATAGAGTAAGATATCTATTAGATGTGAATTGGATCTCTAAGTCACATCCTGTGGAAATCGTTCAACAGTATCTCCAGAATCGCGCAAATGTCAAATTTGGCAGGTTAGATCTTAAACATATCGTTATCGTATCTTGGTGATGTCTAAAAGATGTCTAATAGATGTCTATTTCAAAATCCGAATCGGGCCCCTAAAACCAAAATAAACTTAGCGATTCATTTACTTTCGTCGCTCATTTGAAGGCGGCGGCAAAAAGACTCTGGTTTTGCATACTAAGTGGATTCCCTGAGAACTGTGTTTTTATGCTAATGTCGACAATCAGTCCCGGACGGCCCCGATTACCGACACACGTCACTTGAAAAACTTCTAAAGCAGGTTTTTTATAAATTGATATATTATTCCAGAATTTGGAGCATCATTAAAGCGTTGGTAGCCTAGCAGTAAGACCCGCCATAGATGGACCACTTGAATGGGTCGGACAACTACAAGCCGTCCGTGTATGGTGGGCATAGTTGTATTAAATTGCAGTTAGGCCCGCTATAGGTGGACCACTTGTAGCTGTCCGACTGCTTCAAGCGGTCCGTCTATGGCGGGCTTAAGGCTTTATCTTGCCGAGCGGATCCCATGCTCCCGCAATGAGCCGTGGAAAGAACCGGGGCGAGACGCAAGGAGGACGATGAATTCGGAGTGTAAATAAATATATAAGATTGACTTTTCTTTGCTTCAGGCTGAAGTCCTCCAATTCTTTCGGCATGTTAGGCGATGACGGTCTAATCAGGACTACCTCGAAGAAAAATACATACTATGTCAAGTCGAGGGAAGGCATTAAGGAAGATTGCTGCGATGTGTGACAGTACCGAGAAGGCTTCTATCTCAATAGGGCAGCCAAGCCTTGAGCGTTTGGATACCTTATGGAGGAATATCATTATCCGCCATCATGGGCTTGAGAGTCCGATAAAGAATAATAATAATTACATTAGACCACACACAGTCACCTGCAATAGGTATGTTACTTTTCGAAGGCCGCAAAAATATGTGACACGCTCTTATGGCTCTACAAATAAGATCGTGTCAGATATTTTTGCGGCTTTCGTTGTGTGACATATTACTGCAGGTACAATGACAGTTACATACCTAATTTACATACAGAGCAGCATAATAACATTTTACATTCTTGAATTCCATGTAAATATAAAACATTGATGACATAGTATAATGGACGTACATCTTCACTCTCAGTGAAAGCTTTTAGCATTAGCATTTCAATTTATTATCTTACAGTTTCTTTTGTAGCCAGAAAATGTCTATAAATTTCTGCAGGCTATATTTCTACGTTAAATACACCAGGGTACTCGAGATTGCACGCTTTAATATTGTACAAGTTTCATAAATCGTAAGCTTTATTACAAGCCTTAGTTCATCTTTTTACGTCTCTAAGAAGAAGAAGTAGTCTTTTTACTTGTAACTTACCTAACAGTAGAGACGTCAAGCATTGCGCAAGCTGGGGCAAATATTTTTTTAAGAACTGTAGAATGAGATACTCAAGTCTCTCAAATTAACTTTTCAGTTCTAGCAACTTGTATACTCTAGTTATGAAATAAGAATTGAGACGCCATTTGCAACACAATTAAATTATATTATATTTTTTAACATTTATAGTATATATGTTCATGGGTCAAAGAATATTGCAAAAATAAAAAGCAGGCCGCTGCTTTATAGTTTGCAGGAAACTCGTGACGCGCGATGTGTGCCGAGCAGCGTCTTTACACAATCCTGTCATCATAAACATTTATAGTCCAATTCCTTCACGTCTGCACCCGACCTTAAAGAAGCTAGCCAGTACCAGTAATTCAAGTAACTCCATTCTAAACATGCCTCGAATAACCCAAACTTGAGCAACCTTCATGAAGAAGCGAATAGCCCCGTCGAAGCGTAAACTTGAGTGCCTCTGTCGTTATGAGGCCGACAAATTACCACAGCAGTCGGTACGCAGTCAAATTTTTACGATGAACGGGGGGTTGATTCTAATTTCAAAATTTGTTATGGGCTTTGAATAGAATTTGATGCGACCTTGATGAGCGTCTTAAGGGGTCCACTGATTACCAGTCCGCCGGACGACATCGGCCTGTCTGTTAAAAGCATAATTTGACAGCCCCGTACAACTGACAGGCTGATATCGTCCGGTGAACTGGTAATCTGTGAGCCCCTTTAAGGCTGATTTAGACGGCGCGCGAACTCGCATGCGACTTTAGTTACATTGCGGACTGTTGGTTACGTCCAATTCAACCGACCAATCAAAACCCGCAATGTAATGAAACTCGCATGCGAGTTCTCGCATCATCTAAATGAGTCCTGTGATTACCGCGCATCTCACGCACGACTTCACTTCTTTTCGCAGCACATCAGTATGAACGATATATGTTCTATGTTGCATCAAAATAAGATCAAAACTGTAACAATTATTAAATATGAATCGGTGTCCGCACCAGCTGAGTATATATTCTCCTAGAGATAAGGATTTCAAAGAGTTGAGCCTTTACCAACCTACTTTAGTCTTAAATTATACATTATTGTTAAGTATCTATGGGCCACTTGCACCATTCACTAACCCGGGGTTAACCGGTTAAACCTGGAGTTACCAAGTTACCTGGAGATAACGGTTTAACCAGTTAACCCCGGGTTAGTCGGATGGTGCAAGTGGTGCTAAGGGTTGTAGGTAGGGCATTTTCACTTAAAAATGTACCATTATTTTTTTTACGAAAATCCATTAACTTTAGGGTTATTTCTACACAGAACCACGAGGACTATCGACTTAAAAAGAAAAAAAATGTGTCCCAAAAAAATGTCAGTTTTGTGACGCATTTTCGCATACATTTTGTATGGACCGTCACAAAACTGATACCCAAAATTTGTATGAATAACTGGGGACACTTTTTTTCTTTATCTCATTCAATAGTACCATCACCCACACTGTTAACTGTACATCGGTGGACCTTACGCCTCTTGTAATAAGGTCCCCCGGTGTACAGTTACGGGTGTTGCTGTATGTACCCGTGATTCTGAGTCTAAATCTAAATGGTACCATTTTTTCGGAAAACCCCCAGGTACTTGGTAATTACCTATTAGCCGGTGATTAGAAAATGTTTTATGAAGGCAGGTGGTATAAGGCCGGCCGATCAAAAATCATTGGGGCCCCAGATTAAACGGGTCATTTTATGTGACATCTGGGGTAAACCACGTTTGTAAGCCGAGTTATGATGAGGGTGCCTAAAATTGTTGAGATAATTTATTGCTTACTTTAACTCGATTAAATAGATCCACGGCTGTGCGTTTTCTGTCAGTATTCAATGTACGAGTATATACAGTGTGGAAAGATAAGTCGGGCCCTGGAGGGAAACTACCTTAAATCCTTAAGCTGGCTCATTTTACTTAAAGGAGACATTCCTTTGTTTTTAAAAAGAAACAAAACTGCATTTAAATATTTTTAAAAATTCGCTTGTCTCGACCGGAAATCAAACCGAGTAAAACTTCCAAAAAATAAACACTCGCTATTTTTTTCTACTAGTCGATACAGCCGGCCTAGCCAAGGTTACAATCGCTATCGCTTCGACAACGAAAAGCATTATGTCTCTCTATCATTCTTCCATATTAGCGCGACAGTGACAGTTGCGTTTCGATCGCTACGAAGCGTAAGCGATTGGCATCTTGGCTACGCGGCCTGTTAATGTTAATGATAACATTTCTCCAAGAAATACTAGGTCTTACACTCGTCTGTCGTACAAAATATCCATAAAATCGAATATTTAGTACTCAAGAATATTTTTAGACAAGCGAAATTGAAGAAAAATAGAAAAATCTTTGAATGCAGTTTTGTTTCTTTTTAAAAATAAAGGAATGTCTCCTTTAAGTAAAATGAGCCAACTTAAGTATTTAAGGTAGTTTCCCTCCAGGGCCCGACTTATCTTTCCACACTGTATACCTACCTAAGACACCATTTTTAATCATTTAAAATCATTATCCATTGTGTATTACAGGTAATGAATACAAGTGTTATAAACAATTTTTGTTCTCTGTCATATGTCTTGCGACGTACAAGACATATGACACAGATTTGTGTTAGGTACAGTCACCACACGGGATTGCTATGCCATTTAGGGTTCTTGTTACATTGGAAATTCTATAGGCAGCGTAAGTATTGAACAACCGATTTAGCTAGGACCCTAAATGCGCCGGAGCGTGATGGTACATAGCGCATGCAAAATTATTAGAAATGTCACTATATTTTATAATAATCAATTAGTTGTAATTATTAGTTCGAATAAATAATAATAATTATTATTTAACTATTTTTATCCGACTTCCATTTCAATAAAGACCAGGTTCTGTATTTTTATGGTTGGGCTTTTTCCTAAGTTTAAATTGGCTAATCTTGTACAAATAAATGCTTTAATAAACGCAGAAACCCTAATTGATTTCTTTGAATAGCTTTCAAAGTCTAATATTCGTCGGAGAAACCTTTTCCTTTTAAATCGGACCCAAATGGGCCCAATCAACGGAGTTGAGAAGCGACCATTAAAAGTTTTAAGCAGTCTGAGGTAACTTTATGTTATTTGAATACAGGTTTTCCGTCAATAGGTTGTATTGTTTATTGTTTATTTATTGTATACATGTACAGTACAGTGATGCATAAGAATAAATGGTGTTAATTATATATCTTAGGAATAGTACATGCTACCCTGTGAGGGCATTACAATGACTTATTTCTATACTTATGTTATATTTTGTAACATCTTAATATGTAGTACTAAAGATTAATGAATAATGGTATTAAAGAATTTAATTACATACATTTAAATTTATTCTCATTAATTATAATAGTATTTGTCACATCTAATTGAGTGTCTAGTCAATTTAAATCTTTGTCATTAAGGAATTCGTCTATACTATAGTAACATTTTTTTATCAGTAGGTCTACAAGCTTTTCCTTGAATACGCTATCTCTAATCTCGGTCGTTATACTGTGGGGTAATTTATTATATATTTTAATGGCTCTTACATGGGGGCTGTTTTGATATATTACCAAATTGCACGTCGGGATAGCTAGTAGGTTGTACAGTCGACGTCAAAGATATGTTTACACTTTTGCACCTTAGTCCTTTGTAATAAGGCGAAAAATTTAAACTTATCTTTGATGTCGACTGTACAATGCAAATATATTCAAAACAGTAAGCAAATATTGCTAACTTACTTCATTATAACATAACCAAAAATATTCACAAAATAGGTACTAATGAACAGATTACATATGATTACCTATCATTAAGAGGATAGGGGACGAGCGATTCTCCATACAAACGTAGTCCTTATATACTTTCCTCCCTGGATATTGATATTATGGAAAATATTTTTACACAATTTGATGTATTTTAATCATAGCTATGCCCGACCATTTGTTTTTTTTTAGATTTTTACTTTATTATAAGAATAAGTTCCCCTAACTTTTAAAAATGTGTACCTATGAAACCTGTTTTTCGGTCATAACGCTAACAATAATACAAAAAAAACGAAAAATCAAACGATCGGGCATAACTATGATTAATATACATCAAATTGTGTAAAAATATTTTCAATAAAGTTAATATCCAGAGAGAAAAATGGGGACTACGTTTGTATGGAAAAAAGGTTCCCTTTCGCCATAATCACTGTCCTTGCTCGTGGCTCCGTCCTCGTTACTGCCCGATTCAAACTTTAAGATACGTCAATTAATAGATCTAGAAACGATATGGATTAGATGTGTCAATGTCAAAAGTGACGTTTTTGTTTGAAGAAACGTCACATTTGACACTGATATCGTTTCTAGATCTATTAATTTACGTATCCCAGCACTGCACATACCAGAACCACTTTCGCGACCTCGCAATTTAATGTAAAATCGGGTCAAGCATACAATAAAATTAACAAAACACTAGACATTTATTCAAAACTGTACTACGAATGTAAGACAACCATCACAAAATGGCTAAAAACCAAAACTTACGAGGAGATTGAGGACTTTCTACATTAAACAACACACACACACACACACACTCTCTCTCTCACACACACACACACACACACATCCACACACACGCACACATATATATACACACACACACACACACACACACACACACACACACACATTACTGGTATAAATCCTTGTGTTGAAAATTACAATATAATTTAGTTTAGTTTATTATTGTTTAAGTTAAATGTTTATGTTTAATTTAATTTACCGGGAGGGAATTTACAACAATTTGCTTACCGGGAGGCTCATCCCTTAGATCATAATCTTTGTGCATTTTATGAAATAAAGTATTTTGTATTTGTATTTTTGTATTATGTATCGTAAAGTTCGAATCGGGCCGTTAAACTTATTAAATCGACCCCAGTCAGAACAAACTTTGTGTTGTTCAGCCCCCATATAATAGTAGTTTATGTGACTATACGAGTGTGGGTTTATGAAACGCATTTTACGACCGCCATCGCAGCATTCGATTTGCAATTGACATTTTATTTTGTATAAAATGTCTTCTCGACTGGTACTAGAAATGAGGTCAAATCAAATTCCTGTATTATACAAAAATGTTCAAAATTTTAATGTGATAAATCGTAATTAATAAAAAATATATTGGCTATGATTTGATTTGATTTCATTTATTTCATAATAATAAATTACAGTATAAATTATGATATGTCAATCTACATAAGTACACGAATTGAATTTTATGTGAGATACTTTCATATCTCATGAAATTCCATAATTAAATATCTTTTCACTTCTCATGCTCAAAAAGTGCACCTTTATGTAGAGCGTAGACGACATAAGATCGCATTTTATGCTCTAGAGCATAAAAGTAAAATTTTCTTCTAAGACTAAGGTAATCGGTCTCAACAGCCAAACAGTTAAAACATATTGCACAACTGAGCAATAAAATTGTGTAGATGACAAAACTTGTTATATTATTTTATTTTTGCTACAATTTATTAGAAATCCGTATTTTCTGTCATTACATTTAGTAAATCACATAAAATAGGAGTCGATTATCGTTCAAAAATGCTCCGAAATGTTTGACTTGGCAGAAAACCAAGCGTCGGAAACTCTGATCACATGTTGAAAACTTAAAAAAAAAATTAAAAAGTTAGTTGGCGGGAATTGGTTATGTATTATGTTCTATCGCTTTACGACAATTTCGTGGTGTAAATTGCCATGAAAAACGGGAATTGGTTATGTATTATGTTCTTTCGCTTTACGACAATTTCATGGTGTAAATTGCCATGCCATAATTTATTTTCCTCGTAATCGAAGTGAAAAGCAGAGTGTACAACAAGGGCATAAATGTCCATTTATACCCGAGGCAATTTTTTGGTCTGAGCGAAGCGAAGACCAAAATAGTAGACGAGGTAAAATAGTCACTTTATGCCCTTGTTGTACAATCTACTATTTCATTTCTCATGCTCTGAAAGTGGGTCGTTGTTGTTCTAAAAAGTGTGCAGAAAATTATACGTTTCTGCTCTAGAGCATTGTACTTTCTAAGTATTTTTTTTTTTCTTTTTTTGTGATAAGCAATAAATAATTTTGTTGTACAATTTCCATTCTGATAATTAACTCGCCCATTCCACAAATAACCATATTTTTACATTCATTGTCCTATTATAGGTACAGAGACATATCCTTTTATTTTGTTTATTTGTTAGAGAACTGTACCAGTGTATCTGCTATTCCCCATTAGGAAATTAACAACTAACTCAACTAAGGGCCCGATTCGGATTTTGAAATAGACATCTTTTAGACATCACCAAGATACGATAACGATATGTTTTAGATCTAACCTGTCAAATTTGACATTTGCGCGATTCTGGAGATACTCCTGAACGATTTCAATCAATCAATCAAAAATATACTTTATTCATGTAGGCCTAGCAACAAGCTCTTATGAATCGTAATTAATCTTAATCTAATTATCAGAGCAATTTATTGATGTTAATATAATTCCATAATAAAATTGGATTATTATACATATCAAATTTAACACTAAGAATTTCACAAAAGGATCGTCAAACCAAGGACCGGAAAACCCCTCTTTACGCTTAATCCTATCAATTCGGTAACCCAATCGATTCGGTTACCTTATCATTCGGTAACCCTATCATACTGTTACCTGATTGTAATGGTAACCTTATTGAAACGGTAACCCTAACCTTTAACCGAGTTAATCTCAAAACCCCATCGCGATAGGGTTTTTGTTAAGGGTTTTTAACAGGTTTTCATTCAGTTATGGTAACCTTTATTATCGGTTGCTTACTGGTTTGCTACATTAAAGTAGTTTTAGAAAGTGCCGTCAGAACTAAAAAAAATACTAAAAAAATTGTTTATTTTATTTACTTTATTTATATTTTGTTGATTTTATTGACTTTATTTATTAAATTTAATTTATTTAATTTATTTAATTTATTTAATTTATTTAATTTATTTAATTTATTTAATTTATTTAATTTATTTAATTTATTTAATTTATTTAATTTATTTAATTTATTTAATTTATTTAATTTATTTAATTTATTTAATTTATTTAATTTATTTAATTTATTTAATTTATTTAATTTATTTAATTTATTTAATTTATTTAATTTATTTAATTTATTTAATTTATTTAATTTATTTAATTTATTTAATTTATTTAATTTATTTAATTTATTTAATTTATTTAATTTATTTAATTTATTTAATTTATTTAATTTATTTAATTTATTTAATTTATTTAATTTATTTAATTTATTTAATTTATTTAATTTATTTAATTTATTTAATTTATTTAATTTATTTAATTTATTTAATTTATTTAATTTATTTAATTTATTTAATTTATTTAATTTATTTAATTTATATTTAATTTATTTAATTTATTTAATTTATTTAATTTATTTAATTTATTTAATTTATTTAATTTATTTAATTTATTTAATTTATTTAATTTATTTAATTTATTTAATTTATTTAATTTATTTAATTTATTTAATTTATTTAATTTATTTAATTTATTTAATTTATTTAATTTATTTAATTTATTTAATTTATTTAATTTATTTAATTTATTTAATTTATTTAATTTATTTAATTTATTTAATTTATTTAATTTATTTAATTTATTTAATTTATTTAATTTATTTAATTTATTTAATTTATTTAATTTATTTAATTTATTTAATTTATTTAATTTATTTAATTTATTTAATTTATTTAATTTATTTAATTTATTTAATTTATTTACTTTATTTAATTTATTTAATTTATTTAATTTATTTAATTTATTTAATTTATTTACTTTATTTAATTTATTTAATTTATTTAATTTATTTAATTTATTTAATTTATTTACTTTATTTAATTTATTTAATTTATTTAATTTATTTAATTTATTTAATTTATTTAATTTATTTAATTTATTTAATTTATTTAATTTATTTAATTTATTAAACTTATTTAATTTATTTATTTTAATTATTTTACTTATAATATAATAATTAATAATATTTATAATAAGAACACACCACACAGGTAGGTATAAAGATAAACAAAGGAAAGGCAAAAAAACTTGTTTGTGCTGGAGGCTTCATAGACCGCCCATGCCAACCTCGGTTATTCAATAATAAGTTGAATTTAAGTGTGCGTAAAGATTACAATCGTTTGAACTGGTCAAAAACCTCATAATGAGGTAACTGAATAGACTGGGTTTTTATTTCGGTTACCGGTAACAGAGGTTAACTCGATCTGATACGGTTACCGAATCAAAGTGTTACCTTATTAAGCGGTTACCGTTATGGTAGGGGTTTTTATAAACACCTCTAAAATAACCCTATGAAAAACCCCGGTTAAGGTAACCGGTTCCTGTCCCTGCGTCAAACATTAAAAAGATTGTATAAAAAAATACTAGTCTAGAATTTCTAGAATAAAATCTAAATGTCCACAGGATATGACTTAGAGATCCAATTCACATCTAATAGATATCTTACTCTAT
Source organism: Cydia splendana (assembly GCF_910591565.1). NCBI lineage: Eukaryota > Metazoa > Arthropoda > Insecta > Lepidoptera > Tortricidae > Cydia > Cydia splendana. The sequence goes on along the minus strand of NC_085965.1, from coordinate 19,683,726 downwards.
CTAACGTATAAGTGACATTGGTTGCCCGAATTGCGCTGCAAAAGAGAACTAGTTGATATCTAAACTATAACGTATCTAGTACGTGTCGTCTCTTGTAAATATCTTGAAGTTCGAATACGGCAGTAAGACCTTAAGAAACGTCTACAATTATGAATGAATGAAATGAAATGAAATGAAATGAAATGAAATGAAAATGAAATGAAATGAATGAAATGAAAATAATTTATTTGAAACAACACAATCTTAAAATTAATAGATGACAAGCATGTGATATAGTTATGCAATTGGTTGTCTCAAAGAGGATACCACTCAGCATATGTCGGAGCACTTAGTGCAACGACGCTGATTTTCAGTGGACCCTTAAACTTATAAAATAAGAAATAAAACATTACTAAGTTAAACATACTAAAACATATAAAAAACAATGCGAAGCAGGTAGTATTATAAAATTACAATGGCCGGCATAAAAACAGAATCAGAATTCTTTTAAAAACAGGTACTTAGTATGGAAACAGAGATGAATGAGGAATGTTTATGCAACTTAAAAAAAATATTTATTTAAATGATAAATAAAGAGACACAGGCGACTAGGAGTGAGAAATTTGATGTGTAATAAGATGATGTTTTAACTTGTTTTTAAATGAATAAAGTGATGCTGCGTTTCTTATTGGCGGAAGAATATTATTCCAGCATCGCGTGGCAGCGTACCGGAAGCTACCACGAAAGCTAGCCGAACTGTGTCTCGGGCAGATAAGGCGGGAGGCATGTCTTTCAAGCATTTGAGAAAATGTAAGTTTGTTAAAAAGATACGAGGGTGTTTTGCTATCTATTATTCCAAATAATAAAGTAGCAAGATGTAGCGTTCTACGTGCCTCCATTTTAAGCAGTCTACTGTGATTTATGAATGGTGTAATATGAGCGCGCTTTGGTATAGGAAAGCAAAATCTGGCGCAGGCATTTTGTAGTCTTTGTATTTGCATTTTTGTACGCGATAATAGGCACTCTCCAATTACTGTATCAGCATAATTGAGTTTTGACAGGATAAGTGAATCACAAAGCTTAATACGCATGTCTATGTTAAGGTGATCACGGATCTTATATAAAACTGTAAGGCGATAAAAACAATTTCGAGTATTCTCTAGGACGTGTTTTTCGAATTGTAGCCTTTCGTCTATCAGTACCCCAAGATTCCTAGCTTCAGTTACGCGAGCTATGCTCTCGTTTAAAATATGGACCTGCGGATTGCGAGATGTGGTATTTACTATCTGAAATTTTGAACCGATTACTATGAACTTTGATTTTAGAGGATTTAAAACTAAACTATTTTGTTCAGACCAGACTGCTATCTGACTAAGATCTTGATTAATTTTTTCTACAGCTGAGTGAGTGTCTTCAGGCTTGAAAGAGGTATATATTTGTAGGTCATCTGCGTATAGGTGATATTTACAGTGACTGATGTTGTGGGTTATATCTGCGCTGTATAGTAAAAATAAAATAGGGCCCAGAATTGATCCCTGGGGAACGCCTCTGGTGACTATAGACTTTTCTGAGAACATTGAAACGCCCTGTGAGTTGCGTAATTCTACCCTTTGGGTGCGCTCACCAAGATAAGAAGCAAACCAATTTACCGCTTTAGGGTCAAATCCATAGTACGTTAATTTGGATAGCAATAAAGTAACATTGATCGTATCAAAAGCGCGCGAGAAGTCAAGTAAAACAAGAATTGAGACTTTTCCGCCATCTTGGGCAGTGAGAATGTCATCGACAACATCAAGAAGCGCAGTTGTTGTGCTGTGTTTTTTTCGAAAACCTGATTGATTGGAGGGGAGAATATTTTGTCCTTCGAGGTATTCTACTAATTGCATACATATTGTTTTCTCTAATATTTTAGACATGAGAGGGAGAATACTTATGGGACGTAGATCTTTGAAATTAGTTGGTGAAGTAACTTTAGGGATGGGTCTTATCACAGCACTTTTCCAGGCTCCAGGGAAAACGCCTGTTTCAATCGACTGGTTAATAATAGCTGTAATAGTAGACAATGTGCGTGGTAAGGTCATTAATAACATATCGAGTGATATATTATCATTTCCCTGGGCCTGGGTGCTAATGGAGCGTATTATTTTATCAATGGTGGTTTCTGTTACTGGCTTAAGTTTAAAGTGTGCATCGCTGTGTCTATTGAATTCGTAATATGTTAAGTTAGATATTCTAGTTTTGTTTTCGCCAGGAACATCAAGAAAGAAGTCATTTATGCCATTGGGGTCTAATAAGTGTTGTGGTATTTCAGAATCTTTTTTATTAAAGTCAGCTATGTTTTTTTTAACGTGTTTCCATAAAGCGCGAGGATCTTTTATTTGAGAGGTAATGTACTTATTGAAATATGCAGATTTCTCTTTGTATATGGCATCAATGACTACCTTTTTCATGTCTTTATAATATATTTTGTGAGTATCTAGGCCACTATGTCTGTACTTTGCATATGCTTCGTCCCGTTTTGTCATTAATTTTTTAATGGTATATGTAATCCATGGAAACGAGCAGTCTTTGAATACAATGCGTTTTAAAGGTGCATATCGGTCAAACAAAGTCAGCAAAAATGCGTTAAAAGTAATTACGGAATGATTAACATCGTTTGATATAACATTTTCCCATTTTATATTATTAATATCAGAATTAAAACTATCTAGATCTATGTCTTTAATTGGACGGTATATTATACAGTTTGGTGGATATTTAGCCTTAGTTATGTTCACTTTGCACGATATAAACGCATGACTACTTAGATCTGGAATAAAATTTACACATATATCGGAAATTTTAAGGCTAGAACAAATAACATCAATCAATGTTTCACTATGCTCTGTAAAATGGGTGGATTGATTTATATATTGATTCAGATTGTGACAATATAAAAAATCGCTTAATTTTTTAGTATTTGAATCTTGCTGCTTAGACATATCTATGTTAAAATCTCCCAATAGGACAATATGGTCGAAAGAAGAAAAATGAGCAACCGAGTCACTTAGAGCGCTGATAAAAATGTCTGGATTTTGCCACGGCGGCCTGTATGCGGTGCCAATAGCTACCTTAATTCCATTAACAGTAATACTTAGCCACATTTGTTCAATAGAAGGCGCTAGCGGGTGCGCGAGCAGGCGCGCGTTTATGCCGCGCTTGAGGTAGAACCCGACGCCGCCGCCGCGCGTGCGCCCGCCCGCCGGTCGTGGCGTGTGCCGCAGCCGGTAGCCGGGCGGCGCGGGCGCGCGCGCCTCCTCGCCCTCCCGAAGCCACGTCTCATTAATAGCCATGATATCTACTGAATGACGTTCCATAGCTACTAAGAATTCGTCATGGCGTGTGCCAAGCGAACCTGGATTTAACAGCCCCATACTGAGCAACGATTTTTTTATAAACTTAAATTGTATGGTATAAGAGATGCTTAGTTGTACATACTTATTGTTCATAATATACATTTTAAGCATAGTAACATGACGCCAGTCGAATGCGATATGTAGAACTAACACTGATAATGGCCAAAAACTTTAAGTAGATCCGATTCAGTACGCAAGCGTTGGCGAGAAGCTCCATCTTCCTTGCGGGCAAAAATTGCTCCATCGCGTGTCCACACGTACTTCCAGTGAGCCCGCGAAGCTTCCTCGCGGGTTTTATGAAAAAGTTGGCGATTGTATCGGGTAAGCCGTTCGTTGATATAGAATCGGTGCGCGGGCTCACACAACCCCATGCCTTCTGTTGTGACGTTACGGCGCACTCGTGCGGCACTCAGCAACTGGTCTCGCGGCGCGCGGCGCGTCACCCGCACCACGAGCGGCCGCGGCCGCGGCCGAGCGCCTGCAACGACTTCCTGTTCGCGTCGTATGGGTCCTACTCGTTCCGCTCTGACGATATCGCGTTCTTCGATGGTGACTCCAAGCTTATTAGCTACGGTGAGGGCTAAATGTACGCATTGCTCGTTGTTTTGTTCTGGAATACCAGCAATTTCCAGGTCGTTTCCGAGGAGCTCTTGATCGCGGTCATTGAGATCAAGTTTGAGGTTGGCGATTTCGCGGTCTAAATCTGCAGTGTCACTGGAAACCCTCTCACTCTGCTGACGTTCAACTATGTCCATTCGCGCCGACAAATCGTCAATGCGTTCCTTGCATTCTTTAACTGAATCACGAAGGCCGGTAATAACTGAATTGAACTCGTGCATTTCGACTCGCATCTTTTCCATTTCTTCACGGAACATGCGCAGCTCAGAGATCAGTTCGGACTGTTCGGAGGAACCAGTCGTATTTGGAGACGTAGATGAAAGAGAAAGCGGGCGATAATTACGCAGGTTCGGTTTTCCAATCGCAGGGGTCTTATTTTGGTTAACAGCGGAACCCGTATTGGCCTTCGACTGTTTATTACAATCTGGACATTTCCAAGACTTCTTATGCTCGGCGTCCATTAAATAATAGCGTTTGTCTCCGACGTTAACGCATGCTATATCGTAAACTTTCATACATACAGAGCATTTTAGGTATTCTTTATTTGCGATGGTTACTGAACATTTAGCACATATCATATTCTTTGTGTTTTTTGATCCTGTGGGTGACATCTTCATATATTGCATCAACGAATAAAATTCACAAAATAGTGTAGCTTGCGTAAAGTTCGACACACAGCTGGTCAGTTCTCGGAAATCGCCCAATTTTTCTAGGAACTACCAGCTAGTTGCTGTGGCGTACATCAAGTCCAGAAAGGCGGAAGCGCCGCAGAATTTCTTATCTCTTACGCGTTTTGTTGAGACGATAGCTAGATTCGCGCGCACTTTTGTTTTGTTTTATGTTTTTGCTAATTGTACTTCAATCAAATATCTTTGTGCACTAACTTTACCAAATACACATTCACTGTTTTTTGCGGTTTAATTTGATATAAATTACATGGTAAACAGTTCACTTTAAACCACTTTAAACTATTTTTAAAAAGGAGCGAGTTAAAAACCCTGTTTACGCGCGCGCGCGCCCTCATGCACCCTCTGTGCTTCGTACAATTACGTAGTCGAGTGACGACACGTGTGCGGAACTAACAATGAGACGTAATCCGAGCTGGGACGTGGTCCTGTGGTAATTCCACCAATTAATTGTACTTAACAACTTCCAGGATTAAGCTTTTTCCGTCTTGATTGGACAGGATGAAAAATGTGGAGCGTAGATGAAAATTTGCTTGCTCATTTTGCTTTAATAAAAACATTTGAGAGGCATCACAATTCCTAATTAGAAATTTAAATACGTTATTATAAATTTCATCTTAAGTTATATGGAATCTTATACCTTTAAACGAGTAATTCTGGTTTATTTATTAACACATTCAATACCACTAAGTGCTACGGGTTACGCTCGTAGCGCGTAGCCACGGTTTCGTCGTATGTAGCGCGTAGTCGCTACGAACAGTGTACCCGACAGTCGGGTTCTTGGTGTTGAATGTGTTAATTTCTGGGATCGCGGAGACTGGTCTAACGAGTTCGATGAAATTTGCTATATGGGGGTTTTCGGGGGCGGAAATCGATCTACCTAGGTCTTATCTCTGGGGAAACGCGCATTTTAGAGTTTTAACGGCTCTATTCGGAAAATGAATTAGATTTCTACTAGACTTCAACAAGTTACGATACGGATAATTTAAAGATATTTTTAAGATAGATGTGTCAAATTTGACGTTTCCGCGATTCTGGAGGTCCTCTTGAACTATTTCGACAAGTTATGACTTAGATATCCAAGTCACATCTAGTCGATATCTAATGTAGATCTAGTTGATTTCTAATCGTCTCAAGATCTTGTAATTATCTCGAAATCCGAATAGGCCTGTTATACGTTTTCTGAGCAAAGATCGGTCTCACAGATATTGTAATTTAAGCTACACAGGTTTTTTTTAACATACATGAGCGGCATTCAGATTTTACAATTTGTTAAAGTCTTGATATTGTTATGATGCGACTTCAGCACGGCTTGCATTTATTGGTGCACGCAAGATGTCTAATTTTACTTCGCGTGAATATTTCGCGCTGACCAATCGGCGCGGGCAATCGATATCATATCAATATAAAATCTAGAGATGCACCGGATATTCAGTTACTATCCGGTATCCAGCCTATCCGGCGAATATTTTAATTCCCGGCCGGATACCGGATAGTGACCTACTATCCGGCCGGATACGGGATAGTATTAACATTGCTTGATTTCGGAGTAAACAAATTGGATTTAAGAAACAGTCACGGTCATAATCGTACTTGTTCATTATTTTAAAACAATTTAAACATGCTCTGACTTGCACGGCTGATGGTCAGGCCGAATATCCGGTATCCGGCCAAACAACTATCCATTGCATCTCTATTTAAAATCCTCAACAGATTTTGAAATCAGAATACCCCGTACCCCAACTTGCTGCTATCATATAAAATTTGACGCACTCTACAATTACAGACACTTTGAAACATTCCTAATTGAATTCAACAGCGAGCTCCAGCGGAGCATCGAAAATTGTTCAATATCTTTTCTAATCTCGTATCTTGCTTCAACTTAGATTTGGAAACTAGACTTTATACGTCAGATCTTAGAGTTGCTTTTAGATCATTGTAGTTGCCTAAAGTAGCAAGATCTGTATTTTATCAGAGGACCGCGTGTTATCACTGCTATGTTCACGTCTGGCCGATTTCGGTCGCTTTGCACTTTGAGCACTCTCTTTGTTGTTGTAGAGGGTCTACGCCGTAGGCCTTCTACGTTGTAGACCTTGAGCGTCGTAGAGGTCGATCGTAGGTAGGTACTATTTATTGTGTCTGGGAGCTTACCCTATCTTACTACGAATCGTGAATCAATGTTATTGAAAATAATAGATAATATTTGAGTATACTATTTTGAATTTGTAATCATGCCTAAAGTCAATAATATCTATTGCAAGCGCAGGGCAGCTTGTGGCGAGCTGTTGGGGGAGTTGCGACCCTATGGACCAGAGTGCTCCTGGGGAGTTCTGACACCCGAAGGTGGGTGGGTCAGGATTATCTGCCTGCCGAAAAAAAAAAAAAAAAAAAAAGGATTATCTGCCTCTGGCTTGCCTTAGCCGGCCAGAGTGGAGTCGCGGGAGCTGCATTCTCGAGAGTAAACGTGGAAACATAAGTTTTAATTAAGTACCTAATTGAATTGGTTTTTTTTTATAAGTATAGATGCTGGACTGAAAGGAAAACGAATGAAGAGGTCCTGAGTATGGTAGGAGAAAAGCGATGCTTATTAAATACAATCAGAAACAGGAGAGGCATGATGGTGGCATGATGGTGGCATGACAACTTTTTCCTAAACATCCTGGAAGGCAGGATTTGAAAAGACAAGAGAAGAAGGGAGACCTAGAATCACTTATCACAGCCAAATAAAAAATTATGCGTCGTATTAGGGTTGCAAATAGAAAAAAAAAAACCATAGTTTTTTTTTTCAAATTTATGAAAAAAAAACATGAAAAAAAACCTGGCACCATGTTTTTTTTTTCTAAATTAGGTTTTTTTTTCAGATGAACAAAAATACGCCACAATAACGGTTTTTCGTGATTTATTTATATAAGTAACTTAAAACTAAGTAATTTTTGGGGAATCCCTGAATTCCCCGATGCGGCGACGAGAGGCGTTGGTGTTGCCAACAGTAAATTGCGATAACTACCACTACAGATTTCATTTATGTTGTTATTAATCAAAGTTGTTAAATTAAATTGGTTTAATGGTTAACATAAAGTCTAAAACAAGGAAAACAACCGTATAAAAGTAATAACTGCCTTGCAAATTTTGAGTTTTCATACTTAAAAGAAAAACGTACTCCAGAAAAAAAAAGGTTTTTTTTCAATGTTTTTTTCAAGTCAGAAAAAAAACCGTTTTTTTACAACCCTACGTCGTATGAGGAAATTAAAAGACTGGCACAAGAAAGAAATGATTGGCGATTACTCCACCGACAAGAGCAAAGCTCTTAAGTTATGATGATGTTGATGTATAGACCACCACACACACACACACACACACAGCCACAGACTTCGCTGGTTCGGTCACCTATTAAGAATGGGAGAGGATCGGGCTGCCAAGAGGGCGTACCTGGGAAGACCGACTGGTAGCCGCCCGGTAGGTCGGCCCAGATACCGCTGGGGAGACAGTGTGGAAGCGGATCTGCGTCAGCTTCAAGCCGATAATTGGCAGGAAACGGCGCAGAATCGTGAAAAGTGGCATGCTCTCGTTTCGGAGGCCAAGATCCTCTTTGGATCGCTGAGCCATATTAGTTAGTTAGTTAGTTGATGTATGTTAGATATAAGTAGAATACCATTACTACTTCGATATAGACATTAATTTCTAAAATTACACTTTATTAATAGTTTTTCCTTGCCTAGCAAAATAGGTAACATAATAACAGGGTAATAAACTAGTTTACATTTAATAGCGAGTTGAGGATAGTTATGCAATATGAAGCTCCGAAACCGGAAAAGGAAGTACCTACATAACTAACTGTTTCAAACTGGGGGCTAGTTTGTTACAATCTGTTTGCTATGCGGTGATAAATATCAAACGATTATACTCATGCGTAAAATTATGCCACAATTTAAACGCATTTCCTCTAAAAACAGTATCTTTTGTTATATGTACGTTAAATATTTTACAGTACATATGGTGTTACTTTACCGCCCTAGGGCGAGATTAAGGACAATACGTGCCTATGTCAAAAAAATAAAGGGCCATGTGTACTGTAAAACGTTGTACATTTGTACAATACACGTGCGAAAAGGTAATTCGCAACTCGTGTCGATTTAAAACTGTGTCGATTTCAATTTATCGCCGTTCGTTGCAAAGTTCCTAATATTCGCACTTGTATCGTAATGTACTAGTTCGCGACATTATATTAAATACCTACATAATTCAACTTCGTAAAACGCATCACTGTAATGTCATTAATGCGGTTTATATGCGCATTAATCAAATACCCACGTTAAATATATATATTAGCGCAAAATTTAAAAGAATAATACAAAGTATATTTAATTTTTACAGTGTGTTTTATTAAGGGCCTCTGTTATATTATTTTTAAAATTACAAAGTTGGAAAGTTGGAAAACCTGCACCTCCAATACCTCCATAAATACCTGCTCCTGCCACCTGCAATAATATGTTTCTTTGAAGGCCGCTAAAATATGTGACACTATTATGGCTCTACAAATAAGTCAGATATTTTTGCTGCCTTTGTTGTGTACCATATTATTGCAGGTGACTGTACGTTCCAAGCCGGATTTAAGCGTCTTTGTAATCAGTTCCAAATGAGTTTCCCGCTAAATCTTTTCATTTTATATTGTTGGTGATGTGAGTTCAGCGAGTTCACAAACATCTAAAATCCAGATCCGTCAACAATATCGAACCATGGAAAAACAAATAGATCCACAAACAAAGCAGTTAATCCCGGATCCCGAGTCAACGGCAGCGTCAGGATAATGTCTGTCTCGTGACCTCTCAATATGGGATCACATGTGTCCAAAAGTTACGATAGCTTTCCGAGAACAGGCGAGTTGAAAGCTTAGACTACATGTATCAGACACCGCGAGCCTATTAAACCCGACAGATTTTAACCACGCATTCCTGAGGTCAAAAGGAGAAAAAAATGTTATACGAGTTTTGGTCAACACCGGCAAAAAAATTTTTTTTTGGTGAAATATTTTTTTGTTGCGTTTTCTGCACAGAGACGTTATATCTTTCAGTAGTTATGTTTAAACTAAGTCATATGGTGACAGCGTCGCGACCAAAAAGGCGTTATTCATTGAGACTGTACTTTTCTTTGCCTATGTAAAGAAAAGTACAGTCAGCGATAAAAGCTGTACCAAAAATTAATTTTTTGCCAAAAACTTATTTCTTCTCTATACAGCACAACCAAGGTTTGAACTCACGATTTTTGACAACACCACACATAAATAAAAAAAAAAATAAAAAAAAAATATTAGGGGACATTTTACACAGATCAACCTAGCCCCAAACTAAGCAAAGCTTGTACTATGGCTGCTAGGCGACGATATACATACTTATATAGATAAATACATACTTATATACATAGAAAACACCCATGAGTCAGAGACAAATATTAGTGTTCATCACACAAATAAATGCCCTTACTGGGATTCGAACCCAGGACCATCGGCTTCGCAGGCAGAGTCACTATCCACTAGGCCAGACCGGTCGTCATGAAAGGTGAAATAATTTATCCCAGTTGATTGCACTGAAAATAACATTAAATCTAGAACCAAACCTCTTATTCAAGGCTCTCAGACAGGCAGTACTCGTTCAAGTCATAATGCACGGCCAGTAGCCACCAACAAAGGTCTTCTTTATAGCAAACGAGATATTGTACTACTTACTACTAAGGGTCACAAATGTGCTTTGACTGAATTCAAATCCCGATACGAATCCGTAGTTTTCGTCTTATTATTGTGGATCCAGCTGTAAGGGTACGTTCACATTTTGAGCACATACTAAGAACTATATGTTTCTGCCTAATATGGCATACAGTGCGGTGTGCCACAACCGGAGTTTTCGTTCTATGTAACTATTATGGGCACCAAGCGGAATTTCATGGCAGAACTGAAGTATTCATGTTTTAGATAAAAGGACTGAGGTATTTTAATATCTCTCAGGTCTGTTGGTTTTTGGATCAATTTGACGCATGGTATTGGTTGTATATATTTGAGACATAAGACAAAAGGTTTTAACTATATAATTTCGATATTATAGGTACTTGAACTATTTTGATATTTATGTATTCATATTATGAATATTTTTCAGTAAAATAATATTTTTTAAGAACTGCGTTAATCAAATAATCTAGATTTTTATATATATCGTGGTAGGTTTGTTGAGAATTTCAATTTCATTTGAAATTACTTTAAAACAATAAAAAAAGATTTAGGTTAGTACCTATATCAATAATTTTCAATATCCACTTTTGGTTTTAAGGATGACCTTTTAAACTTACTGGATTCTTTATGCTCATAAAAGTCTCGTCATTACGTAGCCCCGGGGCTTGTATCGAAGTATCCAATATATTTAATTACGTCAGCAATTGCCACCGGCTTGCCGCAAACGACCGACGACAAATTGCCGCGACATTAGTTCACCCTGTAGTTAGCCGTGGTGGTGCCGACGTTACGGTTAAGTGGGATACCGGATGGGTCTGAAACAGGGGTAAATATTTAAACAGGTGAGGAAACTATCACTAATTGAGTTAGTCAAAATGTTAGAAAATCAGTCCCTAAATCTCATATGAATACGAGTACGAGTATCGATACTGACGGCCCGATTCTTACTTTAAGATACGTCAATTAACAGATCTAGAAACGATATGGATTAGATATGTCAGTGTCAAACAAGTGTCAAAATTGACGTTTCTTCATACAAAAACGTCACTTTTGACACTTGTTTGACACTGACATATCCAATTCATATCGTTTCAATATCTAGTATTTGACGTATCTCATTGTTCGAATACGGCTGTGAGACACGAACTTTGTTCCAGGTATTTACTTATTACTTTGGTTGGCAACCGACAAAATTAGAGCATTCATTTCATAGAACCTATATTATTGTGGCCTTCATAAATCAGCGGCTGAAATTACAATTATTCTAATAAATCGTGTATTTGCAGAACATATTTGATCCTAATGTATTTAAATAATCGTAGCACATCTTCACACAAAGTTACACGTGCGTAAAAAACAAGTGACAATGGACGCTACAAAAACGCTCGAAATTCACATTAGGTAGTACATTTTTTTTAAATAATCCACAACGCAGGCTTCGTCCGTTGGCTACAAATGCAAATCAGCAACATGCTTCGTCCCAAATACACCAAGGATGATATCCGCAACAGGCTTCGTCATTATATAATCTAAGTTAAACGAAACAACCGTCACGAATCGTACCTGGCTCAAATGTCCCCATTACGCTGGCAGCGTTACCGCGCTGAATGGCCAATGAGATCTGTTGGACCAGGTACCGGTACCGGTACCGGTGAAGGTAGGTACAGGTAAAGTACATATTTTGATCTCAATTCAATCTCACTTTGACATCTCTCATGGCGTATCTCGCACGCGGCAAGTGATGAGAAATTCGAGAAAAAGGAAACATATTAGAATAGAGAATACGTTATAAAATGACAAGTGTTGAGACGGAGATTTAATACTTACCATTCTGAAGATAGTTTACTGTAATTTTTCATTTACTACAGTCCTGATTACTTGCTTGTATCTCTATTCAATAGCCCAATCTCAATTTCCCGCAAGTAATATTCGTAAATAGCTCTCCAAGCGGCCCATTCGAAGCAATCATTTCCGCTCGTCGAGCCTGGAGAAAATTTGCGGTGACAAATTTCCAATCATCGATTTATCGAATTATTCCTTTTAAAAATAACCAACGGAATTTTACACACTGCCGGTTAGACAGACTCCAGACTTTTGCCTGCGTCTAAACTCCGTCAAACCATACTAAATGTATGAAAAGTTTGACGGAGTTGAGTCTGACCGCAGTCATATAATTTGAGAATGACGCTGCCGACTTACGGACGAATTTTTTTTTATATTGAATAGCCACAAACAATGTGCCTTGTCAACAGTTTTAATGTTCTAATAAGCCAGGCCTTTAGTTTAATAAGCCGTTAACTCAACAGCCTGTGCACAGTTTGGGCACTAGAGCGATACAGGCTGCTGAGGGAGTTAATGTTGCCCGGCCTACAAATATTTTATTAACCGTTGTGTCTCCAGACTTTTGCCTGCGTCTAAACTCCGTCAAACCATACTAAATGTATGAAAAGTTTGACGGAGTTGAGTCTGACCGCAGTCATATAATTTGAGAATGACGCTGCCGACTTACGGACGAATTTTTTTTTATATTGAATAGCCACAAACAATGTGCCTTGTCAACAGTTTTAATGTTCTAATAAGCCAGGCCTTTAGTTTAATAAGCCGTTAACTCAACAGCCTGTGCACAGTTTGGGCACTAGAGCGATACAGGCTGCTGAGGGAGTTAATGTTGCCCGGCCTACAAATATTTTACTAACCGTTGTGTTAGTTTAGTACTCTCTTGCGAATACTGAAATTAGTAGATTGCGTAATAAGTCGAGCGAATTAATTGTATATACATACAGCGTATAGTTTTGATAATATGGACATATGGGCCCTAATTAATGTTCTACTAAAAATTGCGACTTTTTTTTTGTCTATAAAGTCTATAAAATAATTCAGCACGCATCGCATTCTCATTTTATTCTAATGATCATTTTAGTATCGACCTAGGTATATCTCACCAAATATACGGGAGTCCGATTACTTTTTATCAGTTTCTATTTCTACTTTTCATTTCGAAACGTTAATGAATAAATATATATAAATTAAATTGCGTCAATTAATACACACGGTGGCTAAAAAATAACTGCATTCCCGTTGCCAGGGAGGTTTTGGGATTATACTAAGCAACGAAAAAAATGGACCACCCAAAATATATGAAACGGCCAATTTTTTTTTCGCGATTGCGGGGGCCCCATAGTAAAAGTTGCTCAGTATAATCCCAAAACCTCCCTGGTAACGGGAATGCAGTTATTTGTTAGCCAACCTGTATATTAATTAAACCCTAAGGAAACAATAACAATTGTTGTCAAACAATTAAATCAATAAAGACCATACAGTTTTCAATTTACAGTCACAATATTATGCCAACGCATCCCATAATTGCCCCCTATACGAGAGTCATTGTGCGGGCACACGCTCTTTTGTCACAGTAGAGTGGAGGTACTCGTGGGAGTCGTCGAGATGAGCCCAGATAAAGGCTATTGTTACCGGGCTAAAGATAAGTATAAATGAGCGAGCCTTTTGCGATTTAGCGTTGAGTTGAATTAACTGGATTCCCAATAGTTTTATAGACAACTAGCGACCCGCCCCGGCTACGCGACGGTTAACAAATTATACACCTAAACCAAGAATCACTGTATTGATAGGTGAAAACCGCATGAAAATCCGTTCGGTAGTTTTTGAGTTTATCGCCAACATACAAACAGACAGACGCGGCGGAGGACTTGGTTTTATAAGGTGTAGTGATATTAGTTAGTAAAGCAGTAAAAAATAAGCAATCTACTAGTAAAGTTCGGACAGACACGAGCGGTGAGTTCGGTGTAGTGTAGCCTAAGTAAGATAAGGCCCAGAGAGAGGTTATTGTTCTCGGGCGATAGAGCGATGTCTTTTTCCTACGTTAGGCGTTCACCAATCGAAGTTTACTCACATTTGCAATCATATCATGGGTAACGTATGTTAAACACTATGGTCGACGAAACAAAATGGTCAAAACACAACAACAATTGGTGTTTTTCAAAAAACTAATGTACTGGTTTGTAAACGTAGACAACGCGCATGTGACATACCTGGAGTTGCAGGCGACTATAAGCTAAGTAAGTATAGTAATCTAATCAGTTACCATCAGGCAAGTCATATTATACTTGTTTGCCACTAATATGGTAATAAAAAAAACAGCAGTTATATTTGAAGATTTTTCAGCAATAAAGATCGTTCTAAAAGGGTCAAAAGATAGCAAGAACGTATTGAATCTATAGAGAATGAATACAGATAAGGATAGGCTTGCATTGATACCCCATCTAATACTCTAGAATCTAGAATAACATTCACAGCAAAAAGGTTGAGTTAGGGTAAGCTGGTGTAGCAGTCCGCGGGCGATAAGAGTCCGCAGTGTAGCTACTGACAAAACGGTTAGCTACTTGAACCTATTTTCAGTTGTGTTTAGACCGCCTTTAGGTATCAGAGTTTGTGTGAAAATATTGAAAGATGTACTAAACTGGAAAAGGTAGGTTTCAAATTACCATTGCAATTTCATAATTATTTTAAAAATATTCAAAAATTAAACTCTATAATCTATAATAGTGAAAAGTTTGTTATTGCATTCAAGACCAAGTTCGTCCTGGCCAGCCACATAAGGGCTCACGCTAGACAACGTCCATGATGCTTATTTAGGGTCGCGTATGAGGAGGACTATATATAAATAATATATATATTGGCTTACTAAGGTCACGAATACTACTTACATATAATATTTCGCCAAGACCGCAAACTCACTTATCATCATCGTCCTTCATTATCTCAAGCTTGCTTGATAAGGATTTTAGGGACCGAATTCTCGCTACTAAATAACGAAAGGGCTTAGCCGAATTATAGGAGATGATGAGGGCTTATGGCGCCGTCAGCTGTTTGGTTTGCGAGCCATTTCGTTAATGAGGGAATGTTTTAAACGGTGGACATTCGACTCGTCATTGGATATATCTAAACAGACTCCAAAATTTGGAAAGAAGGTCATCAATTTGGTTATTTTTTTAAATGTTTGTTACCTCTGAACTCCGTAAATTTGTCAACCAGTTTAGAAAGTTTTTGTTGGTACCGGTTTTGACGACAATATATTTATGAATTCTTGTAGATTGGCATACTTCAATTTATAATGTAATCTGTAGTATGAAATAAATTAATTAATAAATCTTACACAAATCAGCTAGTGAGTATTGTCTAAGATCTATTGAATTATAACATTAGTAAGTTAACAGGCGTTTTTTTTTTTTTACGTTCGTTAAAATACTCCAAGTTTGTTAAAATTATATTTTCATTTCTCCACTACCTAACCTGAAAGAGGGACCTACAGGGATACGAACTTGCTGACCTAAATCACCTAACATCTCAGCCATCTGAATAAAACGGGTCTCTATTGTTTCCCAAAAAGTTTTAAGTTTTAAGTTATTGTTTGTCCGCATTTTCGTTTGTCATAATTTGTTTTTCTCAGAAACGCGTAAGTTTTTGGGATTGCCATAAAACAAACCTATCCTAACCTAATCTATGTATACAATATAACCTTACGAAAATCCTGATAAGTTAACGGTTTCTGAATTATGACATTTATGACTAATGATAATATGACAAACAATACATTATGATGACTTAAAACTTTATGTCAAACAAAGGGACTTCGAATAAAACAAAACCTCTTGCTCTATTCTTCGGGCTTGTTCAAGATTTGAGTTACCCTGTTTCTATTCAGTTACAATAAGAAAATGGACCTAACGAGTTAGCAAGGTCTTAGTTATGAGATATTTTTTATCAACCACAGTTTCCGCAGTATTTTCGCAAAATCACTACAGCCCATAAATTGTCAGCTTATCTGTAAACGCAAAGTACTCAATTTGCATACTCTGTGGCGCACCTAACACGTCAGTAATGTTGGCAGGACCGATCAGCCGTACTAATTCGCGCCATAAAATGGAAATTCATGCAAAATGTTACGCGTCTGCGGTGGTAACTAGCGTGACATGGGTTAAATAACGCCCATATTGTGCGAAATTACGAATTTTACACATAGATGGAGATTTTGATTAATGAAGATGGTTCGTGATGATGAGAGAGTGATTTAAGATTATATCGAACTGCGCATTCCAATACTGACGCGAAAGTTTTATCACACATGCATTAAGAGCCCATCAACGTGCACACTAGCGCCACTGCTAAATAATCGTGATTATTTAAATTTAACGACAGGTATTTAAAAAAGGGGGCCGCTACGTTATGTTGCTGGGTTCGTCCAAAAAAACGGCCGTTTTAACTTTGAACGCATAGATTCCAACAACATAAAAAATCCAGCAACATAAAAACTAGTTTGATGTATTCAAAAGGTACTTAAATACACAATAGAGTACGTAGCGGCCGCCTTTTTTAAATACCTGTCGTAAAATTTAAATATTCACGATTAATTAGCAGTGGCGCTAGTGTGCACGTTGATGGGCTCTTAATAGTACATCTCGACTTTTCTATTGATTGGAAACTACAAGTAGCTGTTGGCCATTCTAATTAGGCCAGAAAACGCAGATTACACTTTCGGTTCATCTAATGAATATGACAGCGGATCGTGTCATCTTCCGATCAAATAGTTAACAATATGGCCAATACCAGGCGTGGCTCACTCCACGATTTCGTCGCTTTGCAACAGGTAGCTACAAGTACATCCGTTCCGCACCAATTTTGGTGGCTAGCCATACGGCACGATTCGGAAAATGAATTAGATTTCTGCTAGACTCAACAAGTTACGATACGGATAATTTAAAGATATTTGTAAGATAGATATGTCAAATTTGACGTTTCCGCGATTCTGGAGGTCCTCTTGAACGATTTCGACAAGTTATGACTTAGATATCCAAGTCACATCTAGTCGATATCTAATCTAGATCTAGTTGATCTCTAAATCGCCTCAAGATCTTGTGATTATCTAGAAATCCGAATAGGCCTGATAAGCCGCTCGTGGCTCTGTCGCCACCTAGCCCTAGCGTCCATAACTGTCCTGTTCGTAACAGACGCGTTTTGTTAGAGAGTGAGTCTTCTGTACCTAAATAGTACTATTATTTATTCTGTGCCAATACTTAGTTAGATTTTTTATGATATAGGAGTCAACCAGCAGACGAATCGCCTGATGGTAAGCGATTACCGTCGCCCATGGACACCCGCAACACCAGAGGGGTTGTTAGTGCGTTGCCGGCATTTAAGATGGGAGTACGCTCTTTTCTTTGAGGTTTAAAGGTGGTAACGGTTCGAAAACATTGCAGGCGACTGTTCATTAAATATGTTATTTCGGCCGGCGGGTTTGTGTTAAGTAATATCATGTGAAATTGTTTTATATTAAAGTACCTATATTTATTCCGAACTGTAATTACTTGTAAAATTTCAACGTGGTAATTTTCTTTTGCACAAACCGCAGCCGTATAAGCTTCAGATTTTTCCAAACATAAAAAATAGCAGCACATCAATAATATCAATCACTAACGAGTGGCAGCCCTGAGATAAAAGCTATAAATCTAACCTAAGCTCCCCATTTCATTAATAACCTGACTTAGGGGTGCCACTTTGGACAAATGTTATTAATTACATTTTCTAATATTAATTATATTCATCAAGGAAAAACTTAGGTGATCAAGGGAAAATGTAACGCTTAATATCTTGGTCTGATAAGTCCTATTACTCGGAGTATTAAGAATAATTACTTGAGCGTTTCCGCTTTTCTAACGGTATTTGAATTTAATTGTAGCAATAATATTTAAGATTGCTGTTTACTCTGTCGTCATATATGTCTGACGTCATATAAGAAACTTGACCCCGCCCTTAAAATTAGTGCGATAAGGACAACTGCAGCTTAGGCGAAAAATCCATATATATAGCCGGTCAAACAACTTTGTCCTTAGAAAGAAGTGCGAAATTCAAATTTTCTATGGGACAATTACTCTTCGCGCCTATATTTATAAAATTTGGCGTTTTTTCTACTGACGGAAATGGCTTGACAGACTATAATGAATCCTAATTATATTTATGGTTGTGAATTATTTGACACTTAGACTTTAAATATATGGTTTAAAATCAAAAGTTATTTTATTATGGTTTGTATGTTTATTATCTCTGCGTCTTTTCCCCTCAATCTTGCCCTCCAGGATGTTTAAAAAGAATCTGTCGTGCCGTATCAGGTGGCCAACCATCTTGCCCCTTCTGTTAGCTACTGTGTCTAACAGGCATCTTTTCTCTCCTGCCATGCTCAGAACCTCCTCGTTCGTCTTCCTTTCTGTCCAGCTAATCCTTAGCATCCTCCGCCAACACCACATTTTAAAGGCCTCTAATCGCTCTTTGTTCCGTTGTGTCAGTGTCCACGCTCACATATCTCAGCCAAATAAAAGATAGAGTTTCTGTCGTGTCGTACGAGGGAGTTAAAAGGCTGGCTAACGTAAAAAAAAGTACATATTTAATATTGTCTTCGGTTACCGCGATAGTTACTCATGAAATATGTAAAACGATTGAAAAGGATTATATCGCGTATATTGAATTCATA
Source organism: Cydia splendana (assembly GCF_910591565.1). Lineage (NCBI taxonomy): Eukaryota > Metazoa > Arthropoda > Insecta > Lepidoptera > Tortricidae > Cydia > Cydia splendana. Next base: position 19,664,787 of record NC_085965.1, on the reverse strand, counting down.
CTAGATCCCGACGTTTCGAACCCTTTACAGCGTTCGTATTCAACGGGTCACCTGATATAATCCGTTTCAATAGTTTTATTTCACACATTTTGTGAATTTGCTAATTAGTAGTAGTATTTAGCTAATTTGGACAAAAATATACAGATTATCACAAATACTCCTATAAAGGAAAATAGAAATAGAATAGAATAGAAATATTTTTATTCGTAACCATAAACATAAACAAAATAAATATAAATAAACCGTACAAAGAAAAAACAAATGGCCTCATCTCAACATGTATAAATATAGATACCTAGACACCAGTTAAGCTATACGACGTTACTTTACGTATAATTAAGTACAGCAAATGCTATGCATATTAACAGTTAAAAGACACTAAAATCAAACCCAAAACATCTGAACATTAATCTTAAAAACCTTTTATATAGGCAAAAGGAAAGCCATAACTCGTTTGATAAATAGCTCCATTATTTTATGTGTAACGCAAGCCCTGAGATCCTTAGCTTTATGACTTATGTCAACCCCTTCATCTGATCCTTTACTGGTGTTAATAGAATATTTGTCTAGCTCGAATCAAGACGACCTTTATCGGTATATAATAACGCTTTCACAACGGCTGTCGGCTATTTTTTTGTATGTACCGTCTGGATTTCTAGAAAAAAAGGTATTACATTTTTGGCAGTATTATCGAAACAAGTTGAAATAAAAAAAATACCCAAAAAATTAAAATAACCTACTTATGAATTATGCATTTAATCTTCCGAAAATTTTGGTGGAATAAGTACCCCGCAAATTCAGAGTTGTTTCCAGAGACCCGTATAGGTCCGTAATTAGGATTTAATTTATTAAAATTCAACACAGGCAAAACTTTAAAAATGCCGCAGTTTTCCATAACTCTTGCAAAATTATAATCGCCTGAAATGGCTTAAGGTAATATTCAATTTCCTTGAGCAGTTTATGGCAGTAAATTTAACCCATTATGGCCGAGATTGGGTGCAAGACACGCGAGTGGCCGAGCCCTATATTGCTATTGGTAAACGAGCAGTTGCCTAATGCCTATAGCCCACCCTCAGGCGTATTATCAAATCAAATTTAATAACATTTATTTTCAGGCAACTTAGGTCTTACAAACTAACATAAGGTGCAGGGGGCAATTTTGACTGCGGGATATTTTCGACTAGTCGAGATATCTTCCATGTTTTACATTATTAACTAGGTAGCGATAGCGAAAAAGATGTATTGTGTGTGGTGTGTGTGACTCTAGTAAACAATGGAAAACATGGAAGATATTTAGATTAATTGAAATTAACCTGCAGTCGAAATTACCCCGCTGCACTTTACATATAATGAACACCTTAAAAACTAAAGCTTATTTTGGCAGATTCTCACGGACCCGCCGACATACCAAAACCAAAAGTCCGCGGGGTCGCATTTAACGCTAACTAAGTATATGACATAATCAAAACCCGGCCAAGTGCGAGTCGGACTCGCACACGAAGGGTTGGGTTCCGTACCATTATCTATAAAAACGGTCACCCATCCAAGTACTGACTGACCCCGCCCGACGTTGCTTAACTTCGGTCAAAAATCACGTTTGTTGTATGGGAGCCCCACTTAATTTTTTATTTTATTCTGTTTTTAGTATTTGTTGTTATTGCGGCAACAGAAATACATCATCTGTGAAAATTTCAGCTGTCTAGCTATCACAGATCACGAGACACAGCCTGGTGACAGACGGACAGACGGACAGACGGACGGACGGACGGACGGACGGACAGCGGAGTCTTAGTAATAGGGTCCCGTTTTACCCTTTGGGTACGGAACCCTAAAAAGTGACGTTGTATTTTATGCGTGACATGTATGTGACTATTGTGTGCGCTGCAGACTGGGAGTTATAGGACAAATAATTAGACAAATGTCAAAATGACAGTTAAGAACAAAATCATGATCAAGGGCTTGTTAGACTTGACAGGCGTTTATGAATAACGCCTAAAGTCTGTGGTTATAGGCGATGGAAATTGTGCAGGTCATAGCGTGAATGAAATTGCAAAATGCAAAATTTAAGTTTCATATAATATTTAACGCGAGGTTTAAGAAAAATAAAAATTGAGGCGGTCGTTATTTCGAAAACTTATTTTAGTGCTCTCCGGTAACACGTGGCATCCGACGCTGAGCTTCTAAAGTGATAATTATACAGCATCAGAAAGAGCAAAATGGAGTTTAGAAACAGTTGCGTGTACGAAGAGCAAATTTAGTTTTTACTTCGAGTGGTAATTCGAGCAAAATCGGATTTTGCTCACTTTTTTTAAGCATCAAAACACCCTTGTCCGAACTGCTGCGAGTGCTGAGGGTGCAAAGAATAACACTGATTTAAACTGTCACCATTTTTAGGGTTCCGTACCCAAAGGGTTTACGGGACCCTATTCCTATTACTAAGACTCCGCTGTCCGTCTGTCCGTCTGTCTGTCTGTCACCAGACTGTATCTCATGAACCGTGATAGCTAGGCAGTTGAAGTTTTCACAGATGTATTTCTGTTGCCGCTGTAACAACAAATACTAAAAACAAAATAAAATAATATTTTAGTAGGCCTCCCATACAACAAACGTGATTTTTTTGCCGTTTTTTGCGTAATGGTACGGAACCCTTCGTGCGCGAGTCCGACTCGCACTTGGCCGGTTTTGACTCATTATTATTCACAACGACTTAATTAAACTTAATTTTACGCGATTAAGTCTCGTCGTTGTGAATAATAATTGATGCAAAGAATATTTTTAAACTCAGGGTTTTTTCGTAATAAAATAATAAGAAGGAGAGGAACCACGAACCAAAAACATAACATAGTCAGGCGTGGCTCACTCCACGATTTCGTCGCTTTGCAATAGGTAGCTACAAGTACAACCGTTCCACACCAATTTTGGTGGCTAGCCATAAGCCGCGCGTGGCGCTGTCGCCACCTAGCGGCCATATCTGTCCTGATCGTAACAGACGCGTTTTGTTAGAGAGTGACTCTTCTGTACCTAGTACTATTATTTATTCTGTAACATAGTTGAAAGTAAATTTAAAACCAAGTTTAAAATAACCAACATAACATAACTTACACTTTTAATTTAAAATGTTAAATTAAAGAAGCCATTTCGAGGTTAACGAATGTTTCTGTTGCAGTTAAATTTGTCATCTCATAGTTAAAAGTGCCGGGAGTTTTAATTGGCTATTTCCTTGTTTCATATTTGAAAAAGGCGGCCAGAAATATAAAATCATTTCGTATTTCTATTTTAGGTAAGACGGCGGATGACTTTGTGTAGGGACATTTTAATTTTTATTTACTTTTTAGTTTCTTTGTGTGCTTTTAGAAACATTCGCATCGGAACTTTATAATCGTAGAATTCATCTATATTTATCCAAACCTAAACCAAAGGCATATGTAACTCCGTATAAGATGAATAAAGTCTAAGAAAAAAACGTGCCTCGGAAATCAAAAAAAAGTTATTCTCGGATAGATGGCGCACACACCTTTGGCCTATGGTCGGCTTGATGGCGTTGACGACACCGTTTTATATTTAACAATTTTAACACATAGGTATCAGTGAATGAACATGGGTCAAAATGATATAAAAATAATAAAATCATTTATCCATATGTATAAATTTTTTCGATAGTTTTATACGTTTTCATTTTGAGTTTTAGTCGTGTGTCGTTAGATGGCAGTAAATTTACTGTGACTACAAAATTTACTATGACAGGACCCCTCTATACTATCTATTCTCTTTGCCTAAACTAAGTTCTTAGTTTACCATCGCCCAAACTGTTAACTGACAGGTCGTAAACCTTATTACAAAAGGAATAAGGTCCACCGATGGACAGCTAGAGTCAGACCGAGAAAAGTCTGCAGCGATTTTGATAGCCCACGCAGTGCAAGTGTCATTTTAAACGTCAAACTTCTATGAAATTATGACGTTTAAATAACAGTTGCACTGCGTGGGCTATCAAAATCGCTGCAGACTTTTAATGGTGTAACTCTAAGAGTGTTGCTGTGTGTACTTACTCGTATTTTAAATGAAACAAAAATAAAGAATAAGTATTTCACCGCCTCCGGCAAGTTTCGAACTCTCGACTCTTGGAAGACCGGTCCGATAGCTGTTACCAAGTGAGCCACCGAAGCTTATCCAAATCCCGATGTTTTCTATCTCTTTCTTGTTTTAGGGTTCCGTACCTAAGGGTAAAAACGGAACCCTATTACTAAGACTGCGCTGTCCGTCTGTCCGTCCGTCTGTCTGTCACCAGGCTGTAACTCATGAACCGTGATAGCTAGACAGTTAAAATTTTCACAGATGTATTTCTGTTGCCGCTGTAACAACAAATACTAAAAACAGAATAAAATAAATATTTAAGTGGGGCTCCCATACAACAAACGTGATTTTTTACCGTTTTTTGTGTAATGGTACGGAACTCTTCGTGCGTGAGTCCGACTCGCACTTGGCCAGTTTTTTTATTTACACCCCTTAGGGCCACTTGCACCATCCCACTATTCCGGGGTTAAGTGGTTAAATCGTTAACCCAGTGTCAAATCGAACTGGTAACCATGGTAACTCCAAATTTAACCGGTTAACCCCGGGTTTGTGAATGGTACAATTGGCCCTTAGGGAGGCAAAAGTAAAAAGTAACTACAGCTAACACACAGCACCAAAATCCCAGTTATATTTAGAAATAATCAATAAAATTTGTCTATCCCATACTAGATATAACTTAGTACTAAATAAATACTTATTACTCATCATAAACTGTAGATCATGAATCGTAGGAGTCTACTGGCCACGGACCATCTCCAATGTTAAACTATGGGAACTGACTGGCCAAAACCCTTAAGCTAAGGAGATACTTCTGCGGAAATGGCGCTGGATAGGACATGTTTTACGAAGGCCAAACAATCACCTATCCAAGCAAGGGCTGACCTGGAAAATTCCCGGAAAAAGAAGACAAGGTCGCCCACGTACCACCTGGAGGCGCACAGTGGAAAAAGAGGCGGCATCAGTTGACCTCGGCTGGGCGGAGCTGGAAGAGGCCGCACTGGACCGCGAAGAATGGAAATCCCTTCTGAGAGCCCTATGTCCCTGATGAGGGATAACAGGATATCATCATCATAAACTGTAATAGTATAAAAGGACCTACTTATTCGAATATACCTCTATCACTATCCCTCAAAAGCAGTTAATTTACATGCCGAATTGTTAATATCGTTAGTTTTAATGCCTCGTTTCGTTTAATTTATTATTATGACTTAGCACGTTATGTCGGTTTTATGGAAAATTTCTACCTTGATGGCTGCTTTTATGCGTCTCTATTACTTCCGTATTCATTAAATATAATAGGTGTCTCATACCTATTAAAACAAGGTAGCTCCTGAATATATTTATACACGATTATGCAAGTTGGACTGAATTATCGTTCATTTCGATCCCTTGCGATACCTACCTTGTTAATAAATAAGTTGTAGGTTTTTGGAAACGTACTGTAAATTATCTTTAACTGAAGTTCTTATTATATCGAATATTCCTTATGTCAAAATCCCTACTATTATAATCCCGACTATTATAATTGTGAATGTGAAAGTAACTCCGTCTGTCTGTATGTTACCTGTTCACGCTTAAACCGCTGAACCATTCGAGGTGAAATTTGGTAACGAGATAGTTTGAAGTCCGAGGAAAGCCATAGAATAGTTTTTATCAGTCATCATCATCATCATCCGACGCAGACGAAGTCGCAGGCAGAAGCTAGTACTCTATGAATTATAATGCAATTTTAATAATTTTATTATTAGTTTGGCCAAGTGATAAAACTATTTTAAAAAATTAAAGAATATTTCAGCCTACATACGTCCCACTGCTGCACAGGCCTCCTTTCATGCGCGAGAGGGATTGGGCTATAGGCCCCACGCTTGCCCAATGCGGGTTGGGGACTTCACATACACCTTTGAACTTCTTTGCTGATGTATGCAGCTTTCCTCGCGATGTTTTCCTTCACCGAAAAGCTATAGTAGACCCAAACCAAACGGACGACCGGGTTCATATCTCTATCTCTCTCACCCTACCTTCATCTACGCGAGCGCGATTGAGACGTTTTACGACCCCGGTCGTCCGTTTGGTTTGGGTCTACTATAGTGGTAAATAACAAATGATATTCCGTACATAATATTAGGTATTAAAAAAACTATTAACATTATTAATAAAAAATATCTTTAATAAAGGTAGGTACAACCAGTCAGCTATAGTTTTAGTTTCTTCTTTTATTGTAACGAGACTAAAAGCTTTTGAGGTTATATTTAGACAGTAAAACGATCTTTAATAAATTACTTGAAAAACGAATGCATAATTCAAATATGATTAAGCCCGAATGCGCTTGACGAGGGTGGACGTTTTGTAAGGACACCATTAAAATAATTTAAGAGGTTCTCCCGACCAATGAAATTTGAGCCCTTTTACCCACCCGCATGAGCTGAAGAAAGTTGTCCTGTTTTATATGACTAACTAACTAAATAAAATAAAATAAATAAAATAACTAACTATTTTGGCTCAGCGATCAGTGATCCAAAGAGAATCTTGGCCTCCGAAACGAGAGCGTGCCAACTGTCCCGATCCCGCGCAACTTCCTGCCAGTTACTGACAGGATATTCAAGAGCTACCTTGTATTAAATTTAATCTAATCTACGTACGGACTCGAACAGTACGGTTACCATCAGTTTGTCACTGACATAAACGCCGTCGAGAACGTAATTTACTTTCTATACATCTCGCTCGTACTCGCATATTAGTGCAAACGGGATGTATAGAAAGTAAATAACGTACTCGACGGCGTTTATGTCAGTGACAAACTGATGGTAACCGTACAGGTTTAACAGAAAATACGGCTGTCGCAGCGACGAGAGATCAAGATACGGTGGAATCGTTTGGGAAATTTTGTGAGCTGATAATTTTTATGGTATGATACTTACTGTAACTGAAATCATTTGGCGTGTAAGTATGTTCGTGATTTTTTTTTATTTATTTAGCTTAAAGGATTGTTAAAATTGAATGAATTTGGATTTAAATACTTAATGTGGAGTTCAATAGAAATGGCAAATAATGTCATTTCAGTAAAAACAACCTTCGTAAATGTCGAATGCTAACAAAAATTTGGTTACATTATTTGCAATTACTATTCAATTTCACTTTATACGATTCATGTAGCAAACCAAGTACATTTTTTCTGTCAAATTGAAACACTCTAGTTCCACATCTTTAGTTAACAGAATCATAGAACATTCGTTTAAATACAGATATATATACATCTATTATGCAGGATAAACATTTTTAGGGTTCCGTACCCAAAGGGTAAAACGGGACCCTATTACTAAGACTTCGCTGTCCGTCCGTCCGTCCGTCCGTCCGTCCGTCCGTCCGTCTGTCACCAGGCTGTATCTCACGAACCGTGATAGCTAGACAGTTGAAATTTTCACAGATGATGTATTTCTGTTGCCGCTATAACAACAAATACTAAAAACAGAATAAAATAAAGATTTAAATGGGGCTCCCATACAACAAACGTGATTTTTGACCAAAGTTAAGCAACGTCGGGAGTGGTCAGTACTTGGATGGGTGACCGTTTTTTTTTTGCTTTTTTTTCGTTTTTTTTTTTTGCATTATGGTACGGAACCCTTCGTGCGCGAGTCCGACTCGCACTTGCCCGGTTTTTTATATAATTTATATTGTGTCTATGAACATGAACGAACAACTGTGTTATCCAAAATGGATTACAAAAACATTTGAAGATTGCCTCAAATCAAAAGTCGCTTTTCAAAAAACAAAGTTAATAATCTTATTTTGTTATCGTCGTTATCGAGAACCTACTTTTCATATAATTTTATAAAAAAAGTTTCCTTCAAACTCGGTTCCATGAACGAAAACATAAAATAAAACTGCCATTACCTATTCTAACTTGATTACGTCAAAAGGAGCCAATATTGGCCCCTCTGCTTATTTGCTTTTAACATAAATTGGATGAGTCTTAGAAGGCCAGCTATAATATAAGCATTCCGTCAAGCAAATTTGGGTCTTCTTCCCTTGATTTGAAGTTTATTTTGCAGTGTAATTTATGTAGTGTTAAATGCGTAAAAGGAAGAGTGTTAAATGCGTTTAAATGTGTTCCCGCTGAGTTTAATGGCGCGTATGTGACGCCTCGCGATAGTTGGACATAAAATAAAGTGATAGTATGTGTCGTAAAATATAGAGCTGCACTGGCTTGACACGCTGATTTTAGTGCAACAGTTTATGCATTTAATTGCAATATAACTTTATGAGCTGCATTATTATTATAAACATATATCTGATCATGATTTTTAAAACATTAATGAAGAAATATTTCTTCTTCTTTGGGTTAGCAAACAACGTTGTGAATTTTTGTATTACTATGTCTAGCTTTAACTTCTAGTATTAGTATTAACTTTTAGTCTTATTAGTTGGTATTTTCCCGCAGACAGAGCAGACCTACTGCTACTAAAAAATATCAGTACGTCCATGTTCAGATGTTCAAAAGGTGGTTATAAACTTTTGTCCGCCGATATCCTAGAAATGAAGTAATCGGCAAAAAACTAGATCGAGTATTTCTACACTGCTGTTAAGATAAAAGGCCTATCAATTTATATAAATAGCAATATATACAATCGTAGCCAATTAGGTGTGATGAGATCCAACCTGCACAAAATCAGTGCCTTTTCACAAAATCTGAGCGATATATTAGCCTTTGTCTGAATTTGGCAGATAATTTCCCTTTGAATTCAACTCATAGATGAGCTGAATTTCTTGAAGTATTGAATTTTATGTCGTGTTGGATTTTCTTTCGTGAATTCGTCGTTTATCGCAAAACGGAGGTATTTTTTCCAGGCTTCTATAAAAAGGTTTTCAATAAAGAGGTTTCGAATTCCACCGAATATACCAGCAGGCTTACTATGGATGGCTTTATTCAGTTTATCCACGTGTAACATAAATGTCACTTTTTAACAATACGCGATTGAAAGAGGCAAACATTGACATTATCACGCTGTCACGTAAACAAATACACATCAAATACGTTAATCAAATTCGTACTGGTAGGAAAAAGGATAGAATGTGTCCGATTATAGGGTAAGATGGTTGACATTGTATGAGATGTCAGCCAAGCATTTCTTGAACCTAGCAATGTGAAGGCAAAAATATCAATACAAAAAATGGGTAGCTTATTAGCTGAATTGCCGGATCTCGTTGTTTTTTTGACACGATTAAATTATCTGTAAGTCCGTTCCATAGGTACGTATAGTTTGAAAATCAATACTTTATCTGTCACAATACGAATCCCGAGCAAACCATTACTCGACTACAAACCGAATGGCTAATGGGCTTCAAAACAAAAAACAACAGACTAGACATAGACATAGACATTTATTCATAATATTTTAAATATTACAAAAAAAAGTTACTAAAAGTTACTAGTTTGAAGAAATTCTATTATTAAAGGTCATGTAGAACACGGGTTTACTTCACAATAAATAATTGTTAAGTTAACAAAATCCCATCGTAATTTAAACCATAACTACACCCATCTAAGTCTTAAATTCAAATAAAACTGCAGCCAGTCTTTAATAAAATATAAGGCACTATTCCGAAGTGCCCATAAAAGCTTAGATGTATCTGGAATTCGATAAAAGGTAATTTATTCATCGTTACTAGAATGGCTTAGCTTAATTTAAGCCGTATATGTGGAGTTTACTACAGATTGCTTTCATAAAACTGGGATAAACCAGATGCTGTCCCATATTCTAGTATACTTAGTCTCTTTGTTCTTGTAGTACAACCAGCAACACTCCTAACTGTACCTACATCGGTGGAACTTATTACAAAAGGCATAAATAAGGTTCAGCAATGTACAGTTAACAGTGTGGGCGATAGTACAGTCAGCAGCAATAGTAGCGGATGCAACCAATACATAGGGACTCCATGCACACTGAAGGAGGCAGTTAGCAACCTGAAGACACTGCTAGGTTTCATGGAGGAGCTGGGGTGGCTAGAGTAGTTCTACCTCGTTTTCACGCAAAATACACAATGGTTGTCGATTTGCGGAAAATGCCCAATATAACTAACTAACTAACTTATAGTAGCGGATGATACAATATTATTATTGTAATCACACAATACAGAAGCATCTTTAAATTCAGTCAACGCCATTTGCTGCCATCATTATGATAAGTGTGCCCGAGAAAGCTTCGTGCCAAACACGACTCTACAAAATGGAGCATGGAAATGGCTACATTTCAAGTAAGCATTGACAAATAGCCAGGTTTTTCATAACCTGGCCCGCCGGCGCGGAGAATTTATGGCGAGTAAAGTAGCCATACATAAGAACAATAATCCTTGCCAAGACCCTTGTCACAGTTGGCGGGACAGACAGCTCAATATTGACCAAACGGCTGCTAATGAGACTATTGTTTTAATTAAAGGATGGATTTGGACACCGACGTATAGATAAAATATTGCAAAACATGATACGTAATAATACATTACGATACTAGTGCGAAAAGTAGGAAATTCGCAACGAGTGGTGATAAATTGAAACACGACCGAAGCGAAGGGAGTGTTTTAAATCGCCACGAGTTGCGAATTACCTTTTCGCACGTGTATTGTACAACGTATTATAGTACATATGGCCCTTTTAATTTTTGACATAGGCACGTATTGTCCTTAATCCCGCCCTAGGGCGGTAAAGTAGCACCATATGTACCTACTGCAAAACATATTACGTTATATCAAGTTCTAAACATTTTTCTCGATTTGAAACGATTGCTAGAAATAATGTTTTTTTTGGGAGGCAAGGGATGCTACTACTTATCTGTATGACAGCGATTTAAGATCCTTACAAAAAAAGAGAAAATTATTTTTTTATTATACACCGTGTTTTTTTTGATTTCCGTTAATTTCAAGGGTGCATTCCTGAGCTTAAATCAAGTAACTTTCTCAAAGACACCGATGTTCTAATTAAGTCCATTTCGGAGATAATCCATAATTTATTTTTTTCCTATAAGGCCTCTACAAGCGTGTACACTTGCCTTAGGGCCGGCTTACATATTGATTAGTGTTTAGAATGAGTTCATACATTTGCTACTAAACTTAAGTACAATCTCGGTCGATTGATGTACGAAATGACATTGATATGTCACAGATTTCAATTGTTTGGTTGAGTTAAATGTAATGCCCGTGTTACAACAACGCTATATGCTACATTTAATTACTTTTTAAACAAAAAAAAAAAACAAAAATGAAAAAAAAAATTTTTTTTTGAAAATTAACTATGCCATTTAGTTCTTATAAACGTACTTAACTATACCCCGAAGTTAACGGAATTCAATAAAAACACGGTGTACATATTTATAATTTTATATTGCAACTATGTATTAGTTTAGTACCTATCAATCATCGACCTATCAATAACTTTTGCCATCGCCATTATCTAAAGCCATGTTTAGCTATGATAAAATAACAATATAATATTGTTTGGAACACAAGTACAGATTCGGCTATATTATGTTTTAACATAATTACAGAATAAACTATATAGTACCATTACTTAAACCGATAAAAATAACTGATTTTATTTCATAGTGTACCTACCTATATCTATATCGAAAGTGCTGGTGGCCTAGCGGTAAGAGCGTGCGACTTGCAATCTGGAGGTCGCGGGTTCAAACCCCGGCTTGTACCAATGAGTTTTTCGGAACTTATGTACGAAATGTCATTTGATATTTACCAGTCGCTTTTCGGTGAAGGAAAACATCGTGACGAAACCGGACTAATCCCAATAAGGCCTAGTTTCCCCTCTGGGTTGGAAGGTCAGATGGCAGTCGCTTTCGTAAACACTAGTACCTATGCCAATTCTTGGGATTAGTTGTCAAGCGGACCCCAGACTCCCATGAGCTGTGGCAAAATGCCGGGACAACGCGAGGAAGCAGAAGAAGGTACCTACCTATATGTGTTATTGTTTATAATGTGATATTAATTATCACGTATAGATTCGGCGCAGTATTTTAAGTAAGTAGGTACCTACCTAATCTGACCGTGGCAACTGTGACCGAGGGCTGAATAAATATGGCCACTCGGCACTCGATGTACGGTGGCGGTGGGGTCACAGCGCCCATAACTCCTACAGCCTGCCACCAAACTCCACTTTGGTAAGGGATAATCGGCTCTCGCGGTTCATGTTCAATGATTTGCGTTTATTGATGTAAGTTTTTTGAAGTGAAAACTTCTTTAGCGGCGCTGTTCACTTTTTGTTATGGGGAAAAATGTTAAACTCGTAACAGGTATCACGCGTGACCATAAGACGTGACGTCACGTGTGACGGACACTGTTACAATGAGTTTTTCTTCATTGATTTAAATGCCATCTAGTGAGTTTCCCTCAAACTGGTACTGGTACTGGTAATATAGTACTCACAGTGATGTGCTTAGGGGTTTCAAGTAATGCAACGAAATAACGCTAGATGGCGTTAACCTCAATTATACATAGTGCTGCAGACATTCATTTCACTTCTGCCGGCACTCCCGGAGTGCAACCCGTTGTTTTATGTAAGTTGAGATGTTTCGATATTTAATAAATTTATAATATCGATTTTGCGCCCCCCTAATACATCAATAAATAAAGAAAACATGAATAAGAATAATAAGCCATAAATAGTGGCTGCATATTTGAGCCCTTTGGGGTTGAGACTATGGGGCCTTGGGGGGAAAGCGCCCACAGGGTTTTCAACGAATGTAGCCGCAGGTTAGTCGAGTTGACGCGTGACCAGAGGGCTGGGTCATATCTAGCGCAGCGGATCAGCATTGCCATACAACGTGGCAATGCTGCCAGCCTTCTGGGCACGCTGCCAATAGACGGCGATTTGGGGCAAATTTTCTATTTATAATTTTATTTTTAAGCTTAGTTTTAATTTTAGTTTTTAATTTTAATTTTTGACTGTGTTTTTGAATAAGAACATATCAAGGTTTTATCGTTAATTTCGACAGTTTTGTATAGTTAGGTATACCAACTTTACCATTGAATGATAAATTATTGCCGGATTGCAACTGTAATCACTAAAATATTGAGTTGAATAAGTAAAATATCTGCATTACCTACAAACTAACCTATGTATATACCTACTAACTACATTAAAACCATAGCGCAAATACTCCACCAATATTTGGCCGAAATATGCATATATGTATTGGTATATTGTTAAATGGGTTTTGTTTTTAAAAGTTTGTGAGTTGATTGATTGAACTGCTCTTCAATAACAACTTTGAAATTCCAATAAGGCTTAATACGTAATGCCTGTTTATGACTCGTCTCGGTTGGCTGTGTCATCTGATTAACTGATATCAGCTGTCATATAACGAATCAACGGCGGTTGGAGTACCTTACAGTGTGAACACACTTTACAAAACTAATGAACTGATAGGTGGCGCTGTTAAGTGCGGTGGGATTTCTACATCACGCTATTGTTTGTTTTTAGGAGACAGTATATAGAAGTTCATTGCGTCCAAATCCGTTTGTGGGAAATTCCAATAAGTCCATACATGAGTCCATATTTCAAACATCAGTGCACTAAGCCAGTCGTGGCTCACTCCGCGATTTCGTCGCGTCGCTACAGGTAGCGTCTGTGCGAAAAGAGAAGAGTCGTGGAATGTATTGGGCGCCATACATATATTCCACGACTCTTCTCTTTCCGCACAGACTCTACATGTGGCCCACACCAATGTTGGTGTCTAGCAGTAGTATTTGCCGCGCACCGCTACGGAACGGACGCCCGCTTGCGCTTATATCTCTCGTAATAGACACGTTTTGTTATAGTAAGTTTAAGGTTCACTTCTGTACCTTACGGTACTATTATTTTTTCTGTGACTAAGCTGACTTTTCTGTGACATCGATAAGCAGCGATAGCTTTTTGTTCCAGCAGTTGAAAACATCTGTAGCAGGCGTTTAAAAAATTCCTGCAGACGGATTTTCCATTGACCTAGGGATTTTTATGCAAGTTGTTTATCGCCACTGATATATCATGTGAGATTCTATCCAATATGAGTTTATGGCCCGTCTCGGTTGGCCGTACGGGTTGATTAGCCGATAGCAGCTGACGCAAAACAATTTATCACCGGGTGTTCGGCACCTACCTTGAACTAAGGTATACGTTCACATACTAATCAATGGCTTTGAATTTATGGGTAGATTCTCCGCCTCAAAAAGAATAACTTTACTTTAAAAGTTCTTCTATTTTTCGTTCTTATTTTTACTAAAAATGTATACATTCTCACATTTTCTTCAAATAAAAATACATCCAAGCTATCAAATCTCATTTGTTTATTCCAAAAACCTAGGCTTGTGTAATCGTCGTGAAATAAAACATAAAACGAATTTTCCAACTTGTTATTTAATATAGTTCGAGTTTTAGTAAAGTTTTATAAACATTTTCGTTCGCAAAAGTTTTTTTGTATTAAGCCGTTCTACTAAAACTGTAGATTTCAGTTACAAGTTACAACCCCTCTAGAATAACAAATGAGTAGGTATTGTTACACAAATTTTGAACATTATTTCGCTCGGTAACTTCGTTTTCGCACTCCGTTACACTTGAACCCATAACCTAATGTTACGAGGGTATAAGTAGCTTCTGATAAATGAAGGTCATTCTTTTTAAACTGTGACAAAGAAAAAGGGTTATAGGGCTTTTATTTATTAAGATTTATACTCGAACAGCTAAAACTAACGCGGCGGGGTGAAAAGATTGCGGTTAAAGTGTCAATTTTCACTGAGATTTTTAGTCTCATTAGCCGACTATGGAAAGGGTTGTGATTTTATCAGTCTATTTATGTAGTTGTATAATATACACATATGTGTATAGGTATGTATTTGTATCCTGTTTCACCGTAGCATCAAGGTTACTGAGCCGATTATGGTGAAAGGGTGTCAATCGAGTCAATTTCTAATTTTTGTATTATATTTATAAGTTATATTCCGATGTCGAGATTCTCGAGGTCTTAATAATTGCATAAACTGGATTATATATTATATGAAGCAAGCGCTCGCTTTGAAAGTGTAGCTATAAGAATACAGAGGGTAATACAGGATTAACAGACAAGGACGAAGAGTTGTTCGAATAATTGACTGAGCAAAGAACAGCTCCAAGTCCTTAACTAAGTTGCTTAATGTTTGTGTTTGAAATTTAATCGCGCGACTGTCTGCGGGCTTTGCACAAACACGCTTACGAGACACTAAAACGGTCACTATAATATGTAGGTAAGGATTTTTTAAAGCAAAGTGGCTTACCTGCATGTGAAATTAATGAAATATTGACTTATAATTTATGAGTAGGTATATCTTGACTCAACCTGCTGCTTTTTAGGGCTCTGTACCCAAAGGGTAAAGACGGGAACCTATTACTAAGACTCCACTGTCCGTCTGTCTGCCTGTCACCAGGCTGTATCTCATGAACCGTGATAGGTAGCTAAACAGTTGAAATTTTCATTTCAGTTGAAATGATATATTTCTGTTTCCGCTATAACAAGAAATAGGCATGTACTAAAAAAAAAAATATTCATATTTTTTTGCCGTTTTTTGCGCAATGGTACGGAACCGTTCGCGCGCGAGTCAGTCTCGCACTTGGCCGGTTTTTTTATAATTTAAGCCAACCATATCACTACTTAAAACTGTTTTAAAACCGTAACTCATAAAATAAAACAATAAAGAGATATTAGGATTAGTTAATATGCTAGTAAAACAATGTACCTACTAGCCACAAAACTCTAAAATGTCTTCTTAAAAGAAAAACTAACTTTTTTTAGTGAATTCAAATCTGCTAATAAACACAAATCCATGTTCCTGGAAATCCTTCATTTCCATCTAAAAAGTGCTCAAATCACAAAACTGCCAGTTCGCTATTTTAAACAGTCTAAATTTCTACTAATTACTGGATGCCTCTATTTTCGATAGTCATTAGGTACAGAATAATTGGTTTTCTTTGTGATTTGGCGTAATTATTGCAACGTTTCTTTAATTATGCCAACGAAAGAATTCTGAAAAAAATATAAAAATAGTGTTAGCATTTCGTTCAGTAAAATAAGATAATTATATTTTTAATTATGATCTAATAACATTTGGATAAAATTTTTGAAAAACTAAACTTTTTTGTAATGGTAACCAGTTTTACTAGTTTTATACCAAAGAGAAAGGCATTTATTATTTAAAATGTAACTTTTAAAATTTATTATTAACTTGAATGATTATTTTAAAACATAAGTTCTGGACGTACATTCTTGAACTTATAAAGAATGTCGCGTCAGGCCTTTCTCGTTAATATATTATGTCTTGCTCGAGAATTATAATCATATTTTATCGACAAAACAGAGATGACATTAATTAATTACGAAACATGTCAGTTTGTAGAACGCGAGGGCGACGCACTTGGAAGCGACCGGCGAACCGGAAAAACGACCTCAAATGAGGTAACATTCCTAGTCGTGTACAATTTAAGGACTATTCCTTTAAATCCTCCTTTAAAACTTTCCTTCCTTTCTTTCCTTTAAGTTTTTATATTGTTAAATTCGTTTTGGTTTGACGAACTTCCAAAACGAGCACAATTCCCATCATAATAAGTTATTTAAAAAATTATTCATAGATAACTTTTTTCTTTGAATGTTTTAAATAACAGCCTAATAATGGTTTGGATGCATGTTAAAAATTGTTAAAAAGTATACATAACTATATTTCCGCTAAGTATTTCTGGCTAGGTACGTTTAAATTGCTTAGACAAATGAGACAAATGTACCTAAATGGAATTTTTAATATGCGATTTTCAAGCTTTTCTATAGAATTTCTGAAGAAAAGGCCAAATTTCAATCAAGCAAGTCCTCTTGTCGTGACAGGATACAAGTGCGCTCTACAATTTTGATTATTATTCATCTCGGCTAACATTGAGATTACAATCATGCTTGTACCTAAGGGACATTGGGGTAACTTGGAAAGCGGGGTAGGTATGAAAATGGCGCATATTTATAAAACTGGAAGCACTTTATACTTTAGCATCACTTACGCTCCTGGGACACTTATCAAGGCATCTTGCTAATCTACTGTTGCTACAGTACAGTACAAATTTGCGTTCGAAGTTATCCCATTGTTTAAAAAAAATAGATAATTTAATGCCATGCATTTTTTCACCCGGCAGGCTGATACGTGTATTCGGTCCGGTGATCGTGAGTACCGCTTATTGAATGGATTCCCGGCTGCTGGTGTGAAAACGCCTATCAGGTTGTGTTCCCAATCCCATTTTGACTAAACAGCGTAGCGTGACCTCCAGATCAGTGACAACTATACGTAATCCAAGAGCGTACTTATACTGGTTTTTCTGAGCCTTACATGAGCTTGGAAAGTGGTTGAAACGAAACCTCGGATCGCGATTTATTGATATTGCCTTCGCCGGATTAAACTTTTTTTGAGAATACTTTGTAGACGTGAATATATTGGATTATGCCACTCTTAATATTATACGAGCTTATCATATTGTGTACAATATTGGAATAATACTAAAACATTATTTCATATAAATCCGTGGAATATTCTCTGTGTAATATGGCACTGGGAAATGGCTTTATAGGATATGTCTCTCTTTGAACAAACGAAAAATTTAGTATACTTAACCCTTTACCAGGCTAGTGGTATATCCCTTAGCCTGGTAAAGGATTAGTATTAAAAACAGAATTTTCGGTAAAGTGTCTTAGGTAGGTTACTTCTATGTATTAAACAATAATATTTCGTGTCCTATATTAAAAGAAAAATGACAGTTCCAAACTATTGTATGATCAATACAAATAAAAAATATGAATATGAATATGAATATTTATTATAAATATTTGACGAAACACGCATTCTGTCCTGTTTTTGTTCAATTAGAAGAGAAATCTGCATTCATACAAAAACATCTACATTACCTACATACATTTCAAATATCCGTCGGCATCATACTAGAAAATGTATATGAATATTACTTATACTTCGCCACGCTAGTAAACTATTAAGCTGTAAATGTATCAGAAAAGTAATAAGAGCGTTAACTTCTTCAACATTTTTAATTAAAATTTTCTTTCTCGGAAATTAAAAGCTATCCTCATGAACGCTTTACTTCTATCCTTAGTTAAAAAGTTACTGTCTGTGCGGTGTCCATTTAAAAAAAGTTCGCGTCCGTACTTCCGACTTCCGTATAGTACTTTCATACAAGCATGTTTACCAAATATCACGCAAGATGGCGCTGTACCGGGAGCGGTAATTTCTACATCGCGTGGATGGACTGTGTGAGAGATGGTGTCCTATTGATATTCCGAAAAAAAATACGCCGATTTTTGTTTCGCCGACAACGATTCGCAGACGGGTTGTTTGGCAGAGTAACGATTCGCCGAATCTCGTTACGCATAATAGTCGTTTGCGAGAGTAGTCAATAAGCAGAACATTGATACGCATATTTACTATTCGTAGAATAATCATTTAGTAACTGTCATAATTACCCGAGGAACCATTGGTCGAAACACAATAGGTCGAATGTTCATTTGGCATTAATATTGATTGTTCGTTTTTTTAGCATTAGAAAAAAGGTAAACAATCTTGACGTGTCTTTTAATTGAAAACTCTTTTTAAAAATAAGTCATGGCAAATATGTAACCTTCACGAATCTAATACGATCATTTATATTCTTCTGCTTTCATAAGTAATACTTAGTTACTGATTTTTAAAAAGCGTTTTTCAATTAAAAGACATGTCAACGTCGCTTACCTTCTTTCTAATGCTAAAAAAAATATAAAATAAGGTGAGATTTCAATTATTGATGAAGTGCACCTGATGATGATGATTGTTGATGATAATGATGATGATTTTTTTAAAGTAGTATATTTAGCGATTACTCCAGCACCCATGGTCCGATTTGAGTTATTCTTTTTTTGTTTGAAAAAAGTTACCTGCGAGGTATTCCCATAATAATTTTGGTTCTGATCTGATGTTGTAATCCATGAGGAATTGACGGAACCCCTCAATTTTTAAAGGCATGTGTATTATGATTTCGGTATTTTCTAAAGTAACTCAAGCATTTCCTCCTGAAATCCACCAATTTCATGAATTGCAACTGTAGCCTTACCACGAGTTTGAGGTTTGACACTACATATTCGCTAACTTCTTCGTAACTTTATATACATATACTTAACGCATTTACTTAAAAAATGATAATATTTTATTTCATTCTTTTGTTTCGAAAATAACGACTTATATGTAAAATGTGAAACGTTATTCGACTAAACATTGCTTAAACGAAACGATTACTCTGCCAAATGGAAATCGTCCAATGATAGTTCTGCGAATTTACACAGAAGCAAACTGAACGGTATGTGAACCAAGAGTCTATGTAACGTTAGTTGACCAGAAGTTACATTGACAAATAAATGACTCTGCGAAACGATGTTCGGCGAATCGTTGTCGGCGAATCGATGATCTGCTAAAAGTTTAGCGGAGAATCATTAGGTACCCGTGAGAGATGATATGAAACGAACGGAAGTGAATGATGAAATGACGGGCGATAGAGGTGTGGAAGAGAAAGACATGCTGCGCCGACCCCAAGTGAATGGGACAAGCTAGGGCAAGGGTGCCCTATTGATATTCCGAGAAAAAATACGCCGTTTTTGTTTCGCCGACAACGATTCGCAGACGGGTTGTTTGGCAGAGTAACGATTGGCCGAATCTCATTACGCATAATAGTCGTTTGCAAGAGTAGTCAATAAGCAGAACATTGATACGCATATTTACTATTCGTAGAGTAATCATTTAGTAACTGTCATAATTACCCGAGAAACCATTGATCGAAACTCAATAGGTCGAATGTTCATTTGGCATTAACATTGACTAGCAGAACTTCTCTCTTTTATGACTAGACTAGGACATGACTAACCTACACAACCACTTTTAGTTTGAGTCTGATAAAAATAGTTTTAGATACATTTAAAAATGTACTTATTTTCACGTAGGTACACAAATGACCATAAAATTAAAATCTGTGTTGCATAGATACAATATACCTACCTGTGCTTTTGTTCATATTTAGGTTCAAAATTGATTAAAACCCAAACCAGAAGCAATCACGGTATTCTATTATAGGTACTGGTAGTAGTTTTTTTGTGACACAAACTAACAACGGCAGCAGGATGTAAGTATGTGATTCTTAGGTAGTCAAATAACAAGAGGATACATTAAAAAAAAACATATTAATATCATAATTTTTATAATTTCTATAAATCATAATTTACTTAAAAAAGGATAATATGTATATTATTACATCCTTTTGGATGTGGGTTTTCTTTATTTTTGCAAAAAGTTTTTGTTTCGAAAATAACAACAATAATATATGTAAAATGTGAAACGTTTTTCGACTAAACATTGCTTAAACGAAACGATTGCTCTGCCAAATGGATATCTTCCAATAATAGTTCTGCTAATTTACACAGAAGCGAGCTGAACGGTATGAGACAAGAGTCTACGTAACGTTAGTCGACCAAAAGTTACATTTACTAATAAATGCCTCTGCGAAACGATGTTCGGCGAATCGTTGTTGGCGAATCGATAATCTGCTAAAAGTTTCTCGGAGCATCATTAGGTACCCTAATAGGGCAAGAGAATGATGACTATACATCGGTATTGAAATGTTTATAGGTATTGATCCTATATAAGGTTTACGATTATGTTTATTATACATATTGGCTTTATTTGTGACTGATTGTTTATTTCCATAGTAATCCTTCATGGCGCCCCTTTTGGACAAGTTAGGATCGTTATCAAATTTTGAAAATAAAACATCGAAGTACCATAAACTTAAGTTCCGCCATTTTGATTTTACTATTTTTAACGGTCTCGGATCTACACTTTGACGCAAACGATTTAATATCTTAAATCGTGTGATATTCGTGTTATTACTCGATAAACACTTTTCAACAAACAATTTTCAGCCAAAAGTCAAAATAACAGTCACCGGCGACAACCTTAATAAAATTTCCTTGTGACGACGCAATTTAGCTATTTTTGATGTTTCTCAAATACAATTTATAAAGCACTAGCATAGCCATTCTAGTGTTGGTAGCACGTAGGAACTCGAGTCTTTTGAGTCTAATTTTGAAGAACTCTATATTTTATTTTTATGAGACTTTTGGCTAAAAAACTTTTGCGTCTTTCAAGTCCCGAGTCGTGTCCTTTATTGGATGAGTCTTTTTAAGCGCAACTCTAAGCATAAGTAGCAGCAAAGACATATGTAACTTCGTATAAGACGAATAAAGTCTAAGGAAAAAACGTGCCTCGGAATTCAAGTAAAAGTAATTCTCGAATAGATGCCGCACACACCTTTAGCCTATCCTCGGCTAGATGGCGTGACGACACCGTTTCATATTTAACAATTTTAACACATAGATATCAGTGAATGAACATGGATCAAAATGATATAAAAATAATAAAATCATTTATCCATATATATAAATTTTTTGATAACTTTATACGTTTTCATTTTGAGTTTTAGTCGTGTGTCGATAGATGGCAGTAAATTTACAGTGACTACAAAATTTACAATGACAGGACCCCTCTATACTATCTATTCTTTTTGGTAGCAGTAAAGAAAACAAACGTTATTGTATATGGTGTACCTGCAATTTTACATGCAGACATTGCATTTAGTTTTTTTTTGTAAAAAAATATATGTGCTCTCTGACAAGGACTCAAACCTCTTAAACAGTCTCGGATCTCTATACAAGTTGAAAAGGACTCGACTTCCGACTTTATTTTAAGAAAAACTGAGTCTTAAAGCAGAGGACCTACTCTAAGGACTCGAGTCTTAACCAACAGTGTAGCATACTGTCTATCATATTTTAGAATTTAAACTAATGGCCGAGAAATTATGTTGTCTAAAAAGCCACGACAAAACAGTCTGTGTTTTTCCTATAAACGACATTCACTCGCGACGCAGACGGGTCACGCGAGTTCATCGCTCGCTTATTTGCTACAGTTAATAGATCTAGTCTAGTACTTACAGAAAGCCTAACTTTAGGCTCTAAAGCTTAACTAGAACTACTAAACTGCGTTTTTCCTATGATGTTACGAGGGCAGACGGGTCACGCGGGTTCAGTGCTGGACAATTTGCTAGGATTAGGCAAATTAGCAGCCCCGCTCATTAGGACGGCGGTGCCAGACAGTTGAGACATTATAAGTTAGGTAAAAAACACACCATACCCAAGAGGAACCAGAAACATTGTTACTCTAATTAAGGGACTAACTTGTTGTTTAATGTTTTCTGTGTTAAGGATGACTCATGCTAGACCGCGCCGGGCCCGGGGCGAGTGATTCAAGAAAGGTTACTTCCGAAAGCGCCGAGTAACAATTAAGAACGCCATGTAATTACCGCCTTATTAATGTCATGTTATTCGCAAAGAGACGTATCCGGATACGTAAAATAAGATACCAATTTGGTTTATTTATCAGTGCAGTGCGATAGGAGTAGGTAAATAGAGCGGCTGGATCTGAAAGTGTGTTGCTCAAAAACCCGCATTTTTATAATGTTGGGCTTGGTACTATCATTGCCAGGCTTATCTGGGACTGATAAGTGATCCATGTCTATATGACCAATCTACTGAAAGTAAACTAAGTTCCTGGATATTTATTCGAGAAGGCGGTGAATCAGGACATCACAGGAAATCAGGACAAAATGTTGCCCGTCTCTCACAGGCCAATTCGAACATACACTGATATCTCAATGATATAATTTAGTTATCACGCGTCTCTCTCGCGCCAATATATGTACAGACAAATACAAGCGAAATGCACGATGACTGAATTACATAATTGAGATGCCAACTATATGCTTAAAAAAATCGGAATGATATTAACCCTTTTCCAGGCATAGTACGATTTATCGACTAGGTACATACGCGCCACTAGAATTTCAACTTTAGCATTCCGATTTAAGATCCAAATCAGATCGCACTTTCGGGAAATTTGACTTGTCATCAAATGAATCATCAAAGCTGGATTAATTGGAATATATTTGGATTTTGCGGGAAAACCTTGTAAATTGGTGTGGCCTCGAAAAGGGTTAAAGTGATATTGGTATCTAAATTCAGCTTTCTGAATATATCGACAAATTTAGGCTGAATCCGGGGATATATAAGCGGCTCGGTTCACGCACATATTAAATTATATTCCAAATATGGAAGGTTACAGTAGCCGTTTATTCGCAATCCTTTTCATTACTTGATAATTATATTTTCATATTTTATCAAATGAAGTTCAAACGAAGCTATACCTGTAAAACCCTTTGAGTAGGGTACTGATTAAGGCTCAGCTTAAGGGTTTTAATTATCTTATTTTGTTATATTATAATTTGATAAATCCGTATACCGCTTAATTTCTTTTTTATGTACATACTCACAAGCATGAAAAGTAATAGTGGATAAGACTACGCTTTAAAAATACCATTCTGTAATAACTAGCTTTACAAATAGAGATTCAAGTATGTCTCCTTATGTAGAATATCTCGGAGACTGAGCTTTGCTCGGGAAACATATAAAAACTCAAAAATGCGCGATTTCCCAGAGATAAGACCTAGCTAGATCGATTTATCGCCCCCGAAAACCCCCATATAGCAGATCGAAATCGTTAGAGTCGTTTCCGAGATCCCCGAAATATATACATATATTTAAACAAGAATTGCTCGTTCAAAGGTATTAGATAGATTAGATATACAATAATTATTATTATCAAAGTATCTGCCAGCTTTTAATAAATTTCCGAGCATTCATTCAGAAATGTATAAGTAGAAGGTGGCAGATACTTTGGCGTGTTGTTCCACTACTTTTGTTGCTGACTGTACCTACAAATATAGCTTCTGGACTAAGTTATATTCGGGTTAGTGATCTGATGTGCCGTCGAAATGTTTCCGATATTGCGAAATTTACACTTGGAACAACTACAAAAAAATCTTATATTTTAGTATAGGAATCTACATTTCACATTTCCAAAATTAAAGTTTCCTTTGTGGCTTGTGAAAGTTTCCTAAAATTTCCGAGAAGGTTTTACAACTTTTAGGATAATTTCCGCAACTTGCACATCTATAATTCGGGTAAAATTGAAGATTTCAGAATGTCGGCTATATCCGAAAATCACCCATATTTTCATCCTATTATAATCTATTTTCCGAATCACCGGACAATGTCGTAGGTATTCAGATTCACCCGAATATTTACACCTTACATTTATTTATATATTTAAACTTTATTGCACAGTAAAAATTGTACAAAAGGCGAACTTAATGCCAGAAGGCATTCTCTACCAGTTAACCCTCACCAGTTAACATTGCCAAAGTCTCAGTCCAATATCACGTCACGATTGTGTTTTATAGGACGGGAAAACTTTCACTCATAATATTTTATTTCCCGGACTGTATGAAAGTTAAGCTAGGGACACACTTAAGCCGACCACTGACTAACAGGCCGCCGGACGGTATCGGCCTGTCAGTTGTTCGGAGCTGTCAAAATTTTGTTCTAACTGACAGGCCGATACCGTCCGGCGGACTGTTAATCAGTGGGCCCCTTCAGCCTACGTACGTAATGAAATAATATATGAATCATGAAATCTAAGCCTCAGGGCTGACATTTGTATGCTTAGAAACATACTTGTCATACGCAACGCAACGCATGACAAGTATGTTTCTAAGAATACAAATTTCAGGGTTCAGATTTCATAATGCATTACAAACGTTGCGTAGTGTCAAGTGTATAAATATGGGTGTACAAATCATCTCAAAAATATGTCCCATACCTAGCTGAAAAAAAAAGCTGATAAATATGTCCCATCAGTCTGGTGCAACTCAGCTGAAACGTCGGAATTTAAGGTAAAAACATTGAAATTATATCGCGGCAGAACTGTTCTGTTAGTATAATTAAATATATGTCCCATAGCTCTTATGTCAGCGAATTAAGAACTATGGGACATATTTTTCAGTAAGTTGTCTAGTTAGTAGGTGTGCAGGGCTCGGAACCGGTATTTTTTAAAACCCCGATATAGCCCAATATTTATAATTATTTTATGCTCTTTACGTAGGACGGAATCATGTATTTAGGTAACAACTTTGTATTATTAGGTTTTCCCATTAAACATGAAATAATAAACCAAAGAACAAAAAAGAACGTAATAAACGTAACTTTTGTATGGAGCAAATACCGGTTTCCGACCCCTGCTTGACTGCACGTGGAATAAGTGTGTCCCTGCCTTTATTCGTGTGGTTTACAGCGCAATAAACATGAGTGAATTGTCATGTCTGCTTTATGATTATGATACGAACGAGGCGGTAACGATTTGCTTTATAAATCGCAGATGTGTGTAGTATTGTCATATATAAGCTGTCACAAAAACAAGGGCCTGTACAACAGTTTATTAACCTATCCTGTTCCTGAACAAATCGAATACCGGTATATTTTTCATACAAATTAACCGGTATTCAAGTTCTGTATCTCGGGTGTTAAGGTATATTTTTGCATTGCATTTAGGTAATCCGATACCTCATTGTCCTTACCTAAATACCATCCTACATTATCAAAGAAATATTATGAATATTTAATTACACAAACGGGTCTACCGCGATATAATTTCATTGTTTTTACCTTTAATTCCGACGTTTCAGCTGAGTTGCACCAGCTGTGGTCACGGAAGGTGGGAGTTTGTGTAATTAAATATGTGTACAAAACGCGAGAGTTTAAAGTGTTATAATATTATGAATGCTATGCGATATTTAGATTTAGTTATACCAGTAACGATCCCTGTTTCCTGTTAGGAAACTAGCAACTTGTGTAAAGGTATAGTACAATCGGTACCAAAAGTAGGTACCTAATGGATCAGACTAAAGTATATTCGCAGCAGCTTAACAAAAAGATACATCTTTTGTTGACATATCAAAGTATCTGTTACCGTCTATATAATTGTTTTAGATATAGACCTAGAACAATTAACGTAACAGATACTTTTGAACGCGAACTATTTGGGAAAATTTGTAGGAATGTTGTAATGTGATAATTTTTGAAAAAAACATATAGACAAATAGCGTGTAACTAAGGAATTTACAAACAGAAGAATAATTTATATTATCATAATATTCATATTAGGTACATATTTAAGTTCCATTTTTTAAACAAACACACTCTTGACTAACCTGGGCGATACATATTAGTTGGTTATTAAATCCGTGTTTAATATAGATTCTAATTTGAGCCATTTGAGGGTAGATTTTATTTACTTTTATTTAAATAGGTACCTAAAGATACAGATTATGGATAATTATATTGCTATTAATGGTTGACTAATATAAGTATAGGTAGATAACAACGCAGAGCTCATCATCCCAACTACAACACTGCAGACTGCCGATTTAAAATTAAAATAATCTTAAATTAAAAACAAACTTTCTTTGATTCACAACTATTTTGATGCAAATTTCTGTTTAATAGAATTAAAGTCGGCTCCTATCTTCGCCCCGACGCCCGAAACCGGCATTGCATCTCATGTATACAGAGTAGATTTATGTAAATTCTGTGGAGAACTGGCGATCAGGTTCTGCTTAACCATCGCTGAAACGTTGGACGAGAGGAACCAGTACGAGATGACCTCAAGATTTAATGTTATCAGAAATACTTGAAAATTATAAATGTGCTAGTTGCGAGATGTTTCCAAAACGTTGGAAATGTTCTCGCAAAGTTCAGGATTATTTTACAAATAATAAAGAAAGTTTCCATTTTAGAAATGGATTAAAATTCAATTCCCATGCAAAAATGAGAGAAGTTTACAAATTTTCATATTAAATGTAAAAATTTCACAATTTTAGAAACTTTCCGCCGTGACTTCGTTGTTAAAATTAAATAAATTAGATTTATTGGGATAATTTCGAATGCGGAGTAATTTTGAAAATGGCTAATATCTCCTAAACTAGAAGTACTTTCTACTGTGGCAACGGTAAGCAAGATGCCTTGGCACAGAATAAGTAATAGGCCTAGGTAAGCATTGCACTAGCGTAGGTACAAGAATAATTGCTAAGGTATGAATTGCTTCTGATATTTGTCATTTTCAAAATTACTCAGCTTTCGAAGGGGTACCTTGGGTGGTAACATGTCCCTGTCACACGATGCTGAACTGCCAGTGCGAAAGCACCATAAGAATGCATGAACATACAACAAAAAAACGCCCATCTACAGTTAAAAAGGGCCAAACTCAATTCAGATTTAGTTCAAATTGACATCCATGAGACCGGACCAATAGCCGTGCAATAAGATCAGTCCGGACCTATCAATATGACCGTGCATTGAGATTGCGGTCCGGATGTAATAACCCTATTCGATCTGACTGAGTGCCCTTCAGACGTCTTTCAAATAGCGGCCGAGAGACATTCCAAGTTTAATAATCAGATTTTGATTTGATACTTGCGGTGCATCTTTCGGATCCTATGATATTCATGCGCGCGAGAATTGTCAAATCAAGTTAGAACTTCTGGAGTTTGAATGAAGTTCCAAGGACGTCAACTTCCTTAGTGATCTTATTGGAAGACTTTCGTTGCAATCTCGTATATTTTAGTGACGCAGACGGATTATAATGCTGGTGAGAAACTACCCAGGACCGGGATCAGTGGCAAGCAGTCGTGTTGGAGGCCATGACACACTTTGGGTCGCTGCGCCAGAGGAGTAAGGAGTAAGCAAGTAAGTGGGTAAGTAAGACGGTTTAGAAACCAAAAAATATACAATTTTAAGAAATGTCAACGTGATTTTCATAATTTTCAGTTAGTGTGTTAGCTGAGAAAAACAATGCTGAAAGTCTCGTTTCATATAAGATTTTAAAGATCAGATGGCAGTCAAAAGACTCGTAACATAACATAAACCATTGTGCGGTTGAAGGTATGATTATATTATATCCTTAGCATTATACTCAATCCACAATGTCAATATGTCTAATGTATTTATTTATATAACAAATATTAAATAATATAATACTTAGAAATACCTACAGTACACAGATTAATCATAAATAATTAGTAGATAAATAAAGCACGAATTCAAGTACAAATAATACTTAATTAACAACTCAATTACGTTTCAGGTACCTAATTAACACCACAAACTCCGAAAACGAACACTCACGAAGTAATTATAGAAATATTACCCACAGTTATACACGAAATTAATTTTTATTTTGCCTCATCTCCACTTATAACAAGGGGCGATATGAACCGAGTGAAAAAGGTTTCGTTCAGCTTGACCCCAAAATACATTTATTTGGGCGTGTAATTAAAACATTTTTCAGCCCTAACGTGCCGCGTCATCCGTTATATCACTTCAGGGCGTATTTAGGAAAATAAAATACTCAAAACAAGGTAATGACCCCCTTAAGGTCTGGTCTCACCAATCACAATCGACACACTAAAAATAAAACCCGCTTAAAAATATTCTGAAGGCACTAGGTACATCAAAAACGCATCTTAAGTGCAGTTATTAATCTTGACGCAACAAAAACTTGGAAAGACGTACCTAGGAAGTGGCGGATTTGCCCTAAGGCCCAGTAGGGTCGGGCCTAGGGCGGCAAAACGGTTTACCTTTATTTTGCCGTAAAATTTTCTGCAGATTTTCGTTTCACAGAAAATTGTTCAAGTAATTTCAAATCGCAAAATAATCTTTACATAGAATATTTATTTCAAATAATTTTAGTTCGGATTAGTTATGTTTTACCAAAAATTTAAAACATTAGTTTTGTTTCAAGAACAATTTGTTCATGTAATTTCATTTCACAGAATCATCGACCTGTAGAAAAGTCACTTCTTATAAATACGGTTCACCAAATTTGAATATACAGAATAGTCATTTAGTCGAATTTTATTTATTTAGTCGTTAATTTAACTCAATCTGCTTCTCTGGAAGGAATTCGTTTTAAGGGGTTGCCGTTCTTCAACACTTCTAACCTAACCCACTTTTCTGGCAACAGTTCGTTTTCTTGGGGGTCGCAGTTCTAATCTAACCTAACCCACTTTTCTGGCAACAGTTCGTTTTCTTGGGGGTCGCAGTTCTAACCTAACCTAACCCACTTTTCTGGCAACCGTTCGTTTTCTTGGGGGTCGCAGTTCTAACCTAACCTACCCTACTTTTCCAGCAAGGGTTCGTTTTCTTAGAAGTTGCAGCTCTAAAGTAACCTAAACTCCTTTTTTAGCAATTTCAATTAATTTTACGAGTATGTGAAAGGTAATTTTGTAAGATAATAATTGTTGAAATTAATATTCTGTGAGCTGTAGTGTCGCACAAAAAATATTCAATGAATAATAATTCTACAGTCAGTCTTTTATTTTATTTAAAAATCTTTGAATAAATATTCTGAATTTTAATCAAATTACAAAATATGTTTCTGTGAAATGAATAATCGAAGAAACAGAATTAATTGTAACATAAATTCTATGAATAATTTTCTGTATAACAAAATTCTGCAAAAAATTTGGCGATAAAATAAGGGTACACCCGGCAAAACATTAGTCTATACGGTGGCCAAAAAATAAGTGCATTCCCGTTGCCAGGGAGGTTTTGGGATTATACTGAGCAACTTTTACTATGGGACCAACCTCGAAATCGCGTAAAAAAAAATTACCCTCTCATAGAAAATGGACCAGCCAAAATGTATGAAACAGCCAAATTTTTTTTTCGCGATTTCGGGGTTGGTCCTATAGTAAAAGTTGCTCAGTATAATCCCAAAACCTCCCTGGCATCGGGAATGCAGTTATTTTTTAGCCACCCTGTATACTGTCTACTTGTATAGTACCTAAGTCGCAAATGTTAGTAGCCTGTAAACCTATTTTAACCTTTCTAAAAATACATAATTAATTTTAGACGGTCTGGCTGGTCTGCCTTTAAAATTCTGAACAAAGTAAACAAGAATAATTAAGAACAAGTCTATCAAGTTTATTTTGTTTAGATTATGTTTAGCGGGTTAACTTAGTAAACTTTAACTAATAAGGCCCACTAGCACCATCACACTAACCCGAGGTTAAGCCTTTAAACCGTTAAACTAGTGTCAAATTGTACTGGTAACCATGGCAACTCCAGGTTTAACCGGTTAACCCCGGGTTAGTGGAATGGTGCAAGTGGGCCTAAGTAGGTATAAATTAGATAGCCCTTTCTGAGTCATAAAGTCACCTGCAATAAATATCCTCCACAACGAAGCACGCAAAAATATATGACAGACTCTTATGAGTCACAAATATATAAGAGGCTCTTATGAGTCACATGAACCTGCCGCTGAAAAGTCACTCCCATACCCTCCTAAGGCCCAGCCATACAAATGAAAGATCCAAAATTTGCCACTGAAATTTGAACCTATAGTGTAGGAAATAGAGTTGACTTTTCGTTGTTGGGATATTGGACGAAACAAAGCAAAAGCGACTCTGTTCCAACTGAATAAGATTTAAATTTCATCGAACTGAAGTGGTCCTATAGGTAGGACCTTGAGCCTTAGGAGGATACATTCGAAGTTACGCAATCATTTAAAAACCGGCCAAGTGCGAGTCGGACTCGCGCACGAAGGTATATTTGTACAATGACAGGTCGTGATGTAGGTATTATACTCGTATTTCCACTTCAGTTTACCAAAATTTAATTGAATTTAATTTAACAAAACCGGCTAAGTTCGAGTCGGACTCGCGCACGAAGGGTTCCGTACCATTAAGGGGCCCACTGATTAACAGTCCGCCGAATGGTATCGGCCTATCAGTTGTTCGGAACTGTCAAAATTTTGTTCGAACTGACAGGCCGATACCGTCCGGCGGACTGTTAATCAGTGGGCCCAATTACACAAAAAAATTAAAAAATCACGTTTGTTGTATGGGAGCCCAACTTAAATATTTATTTTATTTTGTTTTTAGTATTTGTTGTTATAGCGGTAACAGAAATACATCATCTGTGAAAATTTCAACTGCCTAGCTATCACGGTTCTCGAGTTACAGCCTGGTGACAGACAGACGGACGGACAGAAGGAGAGACGGACAGACGGACAGCGGAGTCTTAGTAATAGGGTCCCGTTTTTACTCTTTGGATACGGAACCCTAAAAACGAGCTAGAGCGAGCTAATTTCTTTAAGGGGCCCACTGATTACCAGTCCGCCGGACGATATCGGCCTGTCAGTTAGAACAAAATTTTGACAGTTCCGAACAACTGACAGGCCGATACCGTCCGGCGGACTGTTAATCAGTGGGCCCCTTAATGGTACGGAACTCTTCGTGCGCGAGCCCGACTCGAACTTAGCCGGTTTTGTTAACTTAAATTTAATTAAATGTTGGTAAACTAAAGCAAAATTTGAAAGCTCCGAACAACTGACAGGCTGATATCGTCCGGCGAACTGGTAATCTGTGGGCCCCTTTATAATAATGAAATACATAGGTAGGCATATTCATTTAACTTGTACTTTAAAGCGCGACTTAAGTCGTGTTTCAGTAACATCTAACCGTTACATTACTGACAAAATGTATGGGATTTGTCATCGACCGTCAGTTTTGTAACGATTGCTAACCGGCCGTTAAAGGTGCACAGTTAAGTGGAAATGCCCAGGTACACAACACAACGTTTTCGGTCTATACAGTCATCGCAGTCGATGTAGGCTGTAGACTACTTCCTTAAAACACCTCCTAGTTGCTGCAACTATCATCTGCAAAGATACTGTGGTCAATGATAATGATGATGACATTGATGACACAACGTTTGTTATCCATCGAAAATCAAGATTAATAATACATCGAACAATTGTTAATTCAATATTAATATATATCGCCATAAACGTACCAAATTAAATTTAAACGCAAAGCCTATTAAACAACAACAATTAATTATAAGCCTATATACGTAACTACGCTTACGTTAATTGAATTACATACTTTATTATCTCTACGTAGCGTGCCCGCATTCGTTATCTATGCGTAACTTTTTGTGCTAATGTAGTCTATAGTCTATGCCAGAGGTCAGCAAACTTATGAATAGAAGAGTCAACCATAATATATAGGAAAATTAGTTTTAAGAATGTCAAAGAGCTATAAAAGTTGATTTGATTGGTCTAAGTCCGCTAAGTTTTAATTGTTTAGTGTTTTGAAGAGTCACTATTTTATTGTAGGTCCAAAAAGCCTCGTGGTAAGCGAACCGCGGTTTTTCGACCCTGGATGCGAAAATGGAGGCGTAGCTTGCGTGCATTTTTAAAACTTTTAGTGTCTAAACCAAAAGTAATGTTAGAATTTGGCTAAAATACTAACAAATATGTATGTGTTGAATAGAGCTAGGATAAGATTATAAGTACTAAGCAGCACTAAGGTTGTCTAAGACCGATTTGGGGGAACTCAGCCAAGTTACCATGATATAATTGCGTCTCGAACTTTCATCCAACTTTTGAAGCACTAAGTAAGTAGGTACTTTCCTAATACCAAAATATCTTTTTACAAAGTAATTTTTGTTCCACGAAAATGTTACAAAGTTAGCGTCCTCGTAAAGATTTTTAGGATCGTCCTTGCTGTGTCCTTAGAAAACCCTAAAGGCTGATGAGATATTAGATAGAGGCTAGGTATTTAGGTACATATCCATCTAAACTGAGATGATAGACATAAAGTTTGGATCGACGGATGAGAGACCAGAGTTTCATTTGTGGAGCTAAAGGTCAATCAAGTCTATTGGCTGTATGAAAAATACGAAATATTTTGAAACGAAATGATAAGACAAAGACATCGATTCAGATTAAATTATTTGTTACGATTTTCATCTTATTCTGATACGACCTTGAATCGCTCACCCTGATTGGTGCATTCGAAATGATGTGAAAGTCGTGCGAGAGATGCGCGCCTATCACAGACCATGACAAATTATTAACTTGGATTCAACTTCAAAGAAAATATCCTAATAATCCTTAATGCAGTGGAGCCATGTTTGTTTCAGCTGGACTCAGACCATAAATGAATTGAATATTTACTTTTAGGTTGAATGCTACAAAGATTAGAACATGCAAGTCATTATGACAATGAACAACTGCGAGAAAGTAACTGGCTAGCGGAATAAATAAACTTACGTGTAAAAGAATAGAAAGTTTCCAAAAAAAAACTATTGGGAAATCGTATCCTTTTGTCTTCATTTGTATGCAAGCCTGTCTGTGCGAGCGTTAAACTTTTTCTCCAGTAAATCCCCGGAGCGAAGAAAGTTTTTAGAACTCTTACCTGCCACAAGCCGATTCAGGTCAGAGCCTAGATAAAAACGCGATATAACCATATTTATTTAGAAACCCACAACCTCCACAGGCACGAGACCTTGCTGCTATGGAATTAAGGCTACGTTTGCTGGATTTTATATCGTTAGAGTACGGTTTTGAGCAGATGCAGAATGGCTTATCGACTCAGAAAATCGAGCATCTTGTGCCTTTTATACAGTTGTCTCGACTCTGGGACGTCGTGGGCAAGTCGAGCTAAAGTCTGCCCGCGACATTAATCTCAAGAGAAATAATTGAAAAACCGCAAGAAATCTAGTTAACGGCAAAGCAATTGCAGCTAGGTACGCTGGCGAGAAATGGAAAAATCGGTGGACATATTGTTTTCCGATAAAAATCCAATATGAGACGACCAATAATAGTACCTAGGCTAGAAATTGACCAATAGATGGACGTATTATTGAAAATATAGAATTTTCGTCTCCCGGTAAACGGTTATAAAATAAAAAAGAATAAATTTCCTAAATCTAATATAAAAAAAGTGTTCACACCATGAGGTATCTGATGGACAGAAACCGGTAAAAACTATTGATTTACAATACCGTTAAACCCCAGCCCAGACAGTATCTGATAAGCTTATTCTACAGGGCACCATAAATTTATGCCTATCTTTCGACCTAGGCGACATTTGCGATGGCATCGCTGAATTTGAATTTTAGATGCTTTTTAGTGCCGGTGGTGTCGGTTACCTACATTTAGTCTAGACACGTAAGGGTCAGTTCTAGAATGTAGCCATTTCAGAGGTGGCTTAGAAATTAGCGTACCATTTACAATTTTTCGAAAAACGGACCAGTTTTGGGATAAGTATTTTGACTCAGAATCACGAAAATTATTGAATTAACTAACCTGGAAAAAAGTGTCCCCAGCATTTCATTCAAAATTTTGGTGTCTGTTTTGTGACGGTCCATACAAAATGTATATGAAAGTACTTCACAAATCATTTTTTGCATGATTTTGAGCAGAAATAACCCAAAATTTGATGGTGTTTCGAAAAAAAAGTAAATTGTACACATTTTTTTGAAATGTGGTTTAGGCATTACTTGTATCTTATAGGTAACATGACTGCGATTTGTATAAGTATGTCACCGTAATATTGTAGACACTCGTCAGTTTACAATCTCGCGAGTTAAATATTAAACTGACTGTAGGAAGATTACAAACTAAACTAACTTAACCTGCTTTAGATGGTAAAATAACGGGTGCACAAACACGATGTCATATATAATATAGGTGATATTAGTCAATGATTTTTAGAATTTCCAAACAGTTCGTATCTTGAGGGAAATTAATTTAACTCGAGCGAAGTTGGGCTCGAAATCAATTAAACCAACCGACTCTTCAATTAAATGCATGAATACTAGATGGCGATATTGCAAATGGAGCCCGGACACTTACTCCGAATGAAATGCAAAAGGTAAAACGGGACCCTATTACTAAGACTTCGCTGTCCGTCCGTCCGTCCGTCCGTCCGTCCGTCCGTCCGTCCGTCCGTCCGTCCGTCCGTCTGTCACCAGGCTGTATCTCACGAACCGTGATAGCTAGACAGTTGAAATTTTCACAGATGATGTATTTCTGTTGCCGCTATAACAACAAATACTAAAAACAGAATAAAATAAAGATTTAAATGGGGCTCCCATACAACAAACGTGATTTTTGACCAAAGTTAAGCAACGTCGGGAGTGGTCAGTACTTGGATGGGTGACCGTTTTTTTTTTGCTTTTTTTTTGTTTTTTTTTTTTATATGGTACGGAACCCTTCGTGCGCGAGTCCGACTCGCACTTGCCCGATTTTTTTATTACTCTATACTGCCTACCTAGGCGTTATATAACTGAAAGATTATTATTTGGCGTCATGTTTTATGAAAAGATGTCACGAGCCCTTCTCTTAATTTGTATCACTGGCACTGGCTCGAAAGTTTTATGTATACAATTATAAAAACAGGCCAAGTGCGAGTCAGACTCGCGCACGACGGGATCCGTACCATTACGCAAAAAACGGCAAAAAATCACGTTTGTTGTACGTCTCCCTTTAATATTTATTATATTCTGTTTTTAGTATTTGTTGTTAGAAATATCTATATATATATATTTGTTGTTGTCATCAGAAATACATCACCTGTGAAAATTTCAACTGCCTAGCTATAATGAGATACAGCCTGGTGACAGACAGACAGATGGACATACGGACCGCGGAGTCTTAGTACCTAATAGGGTCCCGTTTTTACCCTTTGGATACGGAACCCTAAAAACGAGGGTTTTAACTAATGTATAACTGGGTCACAATTCTTCTCTAGTTAGTTTGTTTCTGACTAGGGACTCTGTCACGCTTTTATCAGTGTCTTTTATCAAATAAATAAAGAAAGTCGAGTACTTTTGTATTTCTTTCCACTTAATAGCTATGAATTATACTTCACATGAGTAAAATTAAATACAGAGATTATATGAAATTTCATACAATAGGTTAGCTCCAATCCAACATATTTTTCTGAGACCAAAAAACAATACGACGGTGAACCTTGGGTCAATCAATACTACCAATGTCACTTATATTATATTGAATTCCGAAAGGATATCGTTTTGATCAAACATGTTTTACCTGCTTTGGTAATCGATGTACTTACCTGTAAAAAATAAAATTACAGTATTAGTTATTTATGACTAAAATCACAAAATAAGCATAACATTAAATTCATGTCTAGTATACGGAGTAAATAGTTGATTCTGTTATATTTTCCAAACTTATCCCATACGGACGTGACAACACTTATTTATTAACGCATTACTAAATAACTAAAAAAAACAGAGGACTAGGTACTTGATACTGTACTCTTTTGGTATAATTTGTCAAAGGACTATCTCATGTCAAACATAGACAGAGAGGATCATACTATATTTGTCTTGCACTAGTACTAGAACCCAAAAGAAAAGGGTGAGTATAGTTTTTTGTTCTTATTTACTAATCAATTTGCTTTGACCAACTATACAAAAAAAATGGAAATAAAGAGTAAGTACGTACCTTTTTTAAATCATTTATTTACATACAATATATATACAGTGGTACTACTAAACGAAATTAATAACTAGCTTAAATCTAAAATAGGCCCTTGAGGCATTGTACCAAGGATGCTGGCGGCATTTCCTCGCTGTATCGCAATACTGATACGTTGTGCGAGGTAGCCGCCAGCTCTTCGGTCACCAGTTACGTCAACCAGACGCTTCGCGATTTCTGCGAACAACTACGTACGTACCTAGTTTAAACTCTGCTTCTAAATAAAACTATATCATTATTTTTTAATTTAGCCCTCAACCTCAGTTCCGTATATCGAAATTTATAGATTTTTTCTATGAGGCGTAGGTAGTCAAGGTGCTGCTAACGAGCGGCGACATCATTAGTGCCGCCACTACTACCGAAGAATTATTAATAGCATGGTATAATAATATACTCCGCCTGGTACTCCATTCCCGTCTATTCTAGGTCACCTAACTGACACGGGCTTACGTCATCATGCGACAGCGCTATATGATAATATGCGATAGCGCTATATATAGCGGCCATGTTGTTGTGACGTAGCCCCGTGTCACTCTGGGAATGGAAGACCATGTTTTATTAGACTATGATTAATAGTAGAAGATTATTATAACTAAAGCGTACTGAAGTGACATCTATAAATAAGTAATTGTAATGTAATAAAACTAATAAACGAACGAAAGAACGAAGAAAAAGAATAAATATGTTAAAAAAATCGTGCTTCAAATTTAGCTGTCTATAGCTACATTATATAGTACCTAGCCCCGTACATTTTAAGTGGAGGTTTTGCTTGTAAAAATTTGACCGTTGACAATTCAGTCACATTCAGTGTAGGGCTAAGGTCTCAAAAGAAACCAGCAATAAAATAAAATTTGATTTTAATTTTGTCTAACTTATCTCTTTGCTTTTAGGCTTCCAGTGAACGAAAACAACAAGCTCAAGGAACAAAAAAAAGGAGAAGATAACAAAAATCATAGGTACAGTAGATTCTATAATACTTTTAATCTAGCTCAGACTACAGTCAATATTTGCATTAAGATATTAAAAGCTTGCTTTATTGAAAATCTTAATGCTCTGAAGGAGCTTTTCATCTCGAGGATTTATTAATTTACCACAAATGAAACTAATTAAAACAAATAATAACAATGTGAAATCAAAAGTTTAATATAAACGTCAACCCGTGAATGATTAAAACAAAATTTGGCAATATTTACTTCCACATTGTTTGGATTCTAAACAATGTGGATGTAAATATTGCCAAATTTTGTTTCAATCATTCTAAACTTTAAAACATTATTGTATACCTATAAATAGAAAAGTGTTTAAGCTGTCATCAATTTTTACGTAGGACGTAAAAATTGATGACATTGAATTTGATAACTGTTGCACTTCCTTAATTGAACCTTAATTCATTTCCATTTTAGGTTTCTTAGTATAACGAAAATATGCACATTATGATTAACTTTTCCGTTATACAAAGGAATGGATAGGATAGTATGTAGAATTGTAGATATGTACAAATGTACATTGTATGGTATGTATACAAGTAAGGATTTTAATTAATCCACAATTTATTTTTTTGCCATGTAACAAATAGTTAGATATTTATTGAACCATTAAACAAATAAATATAAATATTGTATAAACACTTATAAACTAAAAGTATCGAACTATTCTAAATTAATAAAAATAAAACATCCCTAAACCTACAATAAAAACCGGGCAAGTGCGAGTCGGACTCGCGCACGAAGGGTTCCGTACCATAATACAAAAAACGGCAAAAAAAAAAAGGGTCACCCATCCAAATACTGACCCCGCCCGACGTTGCTTAACTTCGGTCAAAAATCACGTTTGGTGTATGGGAGCCCCACTTGAATCTTTATTTTATTCTGTTTTTAGTATTTGTTGTTATAGCGGCAACAGAAATACATCATCTGTTAAAATTTCAACTGTCTAGCTATCACGGTTCGTGAGATACAGCCTGGTGACAGACAGACGGACGGACGGACGGACGGACAGCGGAGTCTTAGTAATAGGGTCCCGTTTTACCCTTTGGGTACGGAACCCTAAAAATCACCCCTCGGCAAGGTCCCGTAGACGCTGGCAGCATTACCACGCTGAATTGCAATGCTTATGCGCTGTGCGAGGAAGCTGCCAGCCCTACAGTCCCCAGTTACATCCACCAGCCCCTTTGATATCGCTCCGAAAATTTTCAGGGCACTGGGACCCCATGGGCCGAGTGTTTCCACACCATAAGGGGTAAAGCTATATTCTTGGCCGATGCGGCTGTGCTTAGCCCTTTTTCTATTGATTAATTAATAAATTAGGTATTTTATGTGAAAATAATTTGTTTATTTATTTATTAAAATCTATGACTTAATTAAAATCCTTACTTGTACTTATACATACCATACAATGTACACACTATTCATAAAGAATCACTTCCTACACGCATACCAAATTAAATAATCAATTATTAAGAAAACAGAACATTTATCGTAACTGTAGGTAAATGATTCAACCACTAATTCTGGCTTAAGAGATTTATTACCACATTCACCACTATTGCCAGCTTACCCTACTAACTGACAAACTAACATCACACTTAATAGCTCTCACTAAGGTCTATTATTCTATGCACACGCGGTCCTAAAATGATTTAGTAAATTACGAAAAATCGTTCTTATGTGATGGGAATAACGCCTAATATTGTTTGTATACTGACTTTGTGGACGGCACACGGTGGGCTGCAAATCGCCTTTCATAGAAATAGAAACTCAATTTTTAAAGTGTTGGTTTTTGTATATTAAAATAGCTTTATTTTGCTAAATATAATACATCCATACATATAATTACATTTTAGAATTTGGTCGGGAAAATAATTTATTATAATATTGTTTTTGAAGTAATTGTATGGAGCGTATAATGGGATTTTCTTTGAAACTAAAAGGTTAGCCCTAATATCCTCGCAGGTGCTCACAATACCAATTATTTGTGATTTTTTGGCATACTTAGAATTTTTGTGTCGGGTGTAAACCGGGTTCGAAAGTCGAAACCAATGTATGGAACTGAGAGCGAAACAAATTCGCCATAGGTACGTAAGTTTTTAATCAAACTGGATCAAAATTATTAGTAGTAGTAGACGTAGTAGTTAAAGTGGTAGTAGCGAGTTGAAGTAGTTTTCAGTATTTTTTAAAGTAATAAACATATATTAGATTAAAGTGCACCCGGTACAAAAATTCTAAGTAAGCCAAGAAATCACAAATAATTTTGAAAATTGAGTTTCTATTTCTATGAAAGGCGATTTTCGGCCCACCGTGCGGCGTTTTCGAGGGAAAATTAAGCGAGAATCGTCACGCCGAGAAATTACGATAGGAGGAAGTTGGTGTATAGTAGATGGAACATATCAATTATTTAGCGTATGTGTCTTACTGCGAACATAAGTATTCAAAGGGATCGAGATTGCGTTAGACTTTATTGTATCACTTGGACAGTTTTTTTTTCATTGGCTTTTATGATGTAATGTTATGGCACGTAGATTAAAAATGTTGGTAGTGCGTTATAGAACTCTATACGTAATTAATACGTAATTATCGCCTACGTTGTACGCTATTACTAGTTATCGCCTGCGTTGGACGCTATATGAGAAGTGACGTCTCATTTTCGAAGAAATAATAGTTAGTTTTACTACACCAAAAAGGTACCTATAGCTATTAAAAAAAACTTTTGACTGTCTTTTCCTGAGGCCAACTGAGACCTGCCACAATCGCTAGAGCTCAACCAAGAAAAGTCTGCAGCGATTTTAATAGCCCACGCAGTGCAAGTGTTATTTATACGTCATAATTTCAAAATTGCGTGGGCTATTAAAATCGCTGCAGACTTTTCTTGGTCTAACTCTACCATATGGGTCAATTATTCTGCCTATACTTAGGTGTAGTTGTAGCAGCCATTGGAAAGATCATACAATTGCAATACAATCCTAATTCAAACTGGTTTTCCAATGCATTTTACAGCTGTTATAAGTAGAAGCAGCATTGTCATCCAGAGCGGACATTCACAACAAAAAAAAATAAACAATAATTTCCTGCGGGCGCAGCACGGTTCCATTTTTATCGCCTATCACTATGCGCGTCCCTTTCGCACTTACATACTTGTTAGAACGTGACAGGCATGGTGACAAGCGATAAAAACGCGACCGTGCTACGCCGCCTGGATTTAAACTCCTGTCATGTCTTGTCATGCTCCATCAAAATCACACAGCGACCCCGCATTCCAATTCCAACCGTGCCTCATTCTAACAAGGTATACAATTAAACCAATTATCGTGTCACGTCGCTTGACAGCTCGCAGGCATGTCAGGGGATGACAGAACATCGAATTACCGCAGGCAACCCGCACCTGGTACGGGGTTTGATTTAATTACCTACTTTACGGTGTGATTTCCTTTGCAAGGTGATTTGATTTAAAATTGTCTTCGGGTACCGCGACCGTTACTCATAAATAAATAGATATTAAATAAATTAAACTCTGGACGTTTCGAACCCTTTACCCTTTTTTCGGGATGTATTTTAAATTCATTATACGCTTAGAGCGTTTAACGCATTCACTGCCAGGGGGCGTGGCCTAGGAACAAACTTGTATGACGGTGGACGCACATGTGCGCCGGGGGCAGTGAATGTGTTAATAACTGGAATCGCCTTTGAGAGCTTACCCCTGCCGAAAACCTTGCACAATTGTGCAAATTTTTGTATGGACTGACGTTTATCTGACATGGCTATTTGTACGTTACGTAAAACTATTCTATTCTATTCTACGTACAAATACTCGAAGCCATACATTCGATGTGCCCCTCCCCCGCAAAAATCGGCAGACCTTTTTGTACAGAAAATGAAGACAAGGCGTCTCCAGTTACTAAATGCTCTAAGATTATACGCAATATAATCCGTTAACATATTTTTATTTTTTGATTTGTTAGTTTTTGTATTTTCTACTTAAAAAGTTATGTTGAACTATGCAGTTGTAAGGTTTTCTTTTAACTTGTGAGAGCAACCGGGTTCCGTAAAAAAATATAGAGTACTTAGATCGTAGGTGTACAAAATGCCACTCGGTTCATAAGTTCGGAACTCAATTTTCTTACTTTATAATTTACTTTAGGTACTTTGAATTTCTTCGCGGATGTATGCAGGTTTCCTCACGATGTTTTCCTTCACCGAAAAGCTAGTGGTAAATATGAAATGATATTCCGTACGTAAGTTTCGAAAAACTCATTGGTACGAGCCAGGATTTGGACCTGCGACCTCCTGATTGAAAGTCAAACGTCAGATATGAAATAAAACGATTTAAAACTATCGCATGTGAATCTTATTTTGTTTTTTATTTACTTTTACTAAAATACATAATTACAAGTCTATTTTCTCAAGATGAAATATCGCTTCCCGGCTATAAGAAAGTTTATGTTTTTCTAATTCATTTCTTTGTTTTGCTATGACCCAATTAAAGTTGATGGAATGTTCCACATTAATAAAGAATGAATAAAAGCAAAATTAAATTCAAAATAAACGAACCACAACTAGATATTCTCAGAGCCGCAACTTTCGCACTAATGCACTTTCTGCACCAGATGCATTTCAATGGCGTCGAAATCCCGAACAGTCCGAAGTTGCCCGGCAGTAGCTGAAATGACGAAGGCTTACGAAGTTAGATGAAAATACTTTTACAATTAACAACTCCTTTCAAGTCGCGGACTTTGTGAAAAAACAAAACTACTAACT
The DNA here is from genome assembly GCF_910591565.1 of Cydia splendana. NCBI lineage: Eukaryota > Metazoa > Arthropoda > Insecta > Lepidoptera > Tortricidae > Cydia > Cydia splendana. The sequence continues at coordinate 19,622,590 of NC_085965.1, read as the reverse complement.
TTATTGGAATCTTACTCGTGTGATTATTTTTTACTAAGGACACACCAAAATAAAAGCGTTTTCTTTCACTACAAGACAGAATTATTTTGGTTATCAAATAAATAATGAATTTAAAGAACGACCAAACACAAAACCTTAGAAATAATCCAGTTTAAATGGAAGATACTTCTTCGTTATAATTTTGCAGTATGACCGGTAACATTGGTTTTAGTTTAAAATACAACTCGAGTTTCGGGCCCCGTATAAAATAAAAACAGAATAAGTTCCATTTTTTGCATTGTCATCATTACCATTACATCATTACCAAAGATTAAGATGAAATAGTTAGATTTTAATAAAAATATAGAGCACTAAAAATAGGTAGGATTTATCGGGAAGTAATAGAGTTGTTCCTGATAATCTGAGTATGTGAGTGCTACATTCAGAATCCCATCTCGGACCTATACGAATATCCCGGCATACGGCCTGGCACGGAAGCTTTCATAAAATTAGACCTAGTGCATCTCGCACATACATCGTCAGCATTGTCTATTCTTTTTATCTACCTACTATACTGGATCTGTCACACCACTCACTCCATAATACCGATAAAACATGTAACTCGTAAACCCCCACTGGCCTAACCGCGAGGGGGTGCAAGCTGCGGGTCGTTAATGCGATTGGTTAATGCGCTCCTATAAAATATTAACGACTTGACCTGGATGTTGTCACGGAGATTCATGAGGTAAAGATTACAATGTATTATTTTCACTTTACGATATCTACTTTTTTACGCTTATTGGCATTTTGATCAAATTTGAGCAATCCAAGTAGTGTTGTGCCGTCAGTAAATTACAATTACCGGTAATTTCCCATGTGGGAATATTCCCAGTAAGTTCCCATTGTTCCCGTTAATATTCCCAAAAGCAGGTAATATACAATACAATGTGGATTCATTACTGTTCTTAGGTTATAACTCAAGGAAGGGATCCACAATTTAGAAGACAACAAATATAAGAACACACTTATTCTGAAATTTAAGTCAAATTGGTATCACATTTATAAGATCTGAATATGCCTGTGAATTTTAATAACAAAACTTTCGTAAGACACAGACATATTAAATATACTTAACGAGGGTAGTTTCTCGCCCCCCCTGCCGACACCGGCGCCCGCGCCGAGCCATACGGCGCGGAGGGCTGCGGCCCGCAGTCTGCGCCGGTCCGTCACCGTCAACGCAAGCTCCTGATGACACTCCCCCGATGGCGTGAAACATGTCGAGCGTTTTTCGACTTAAAATACGTGAGTGACCCGTTCTTAATATATTTAGGGTCGGTTGCACCAAACTGTTCGTATCGTTAAAGAGTTCGCTAAATTTTTATGTATGGAAAGTTTCATAGTAAAGTGCCGGGGCGCGCCGGCTGACGTTGATCAGTCTGTCAAATGTGGTTGGTGCAACTGGCCCTTAATAAGCCTATGAATTGTTACGATTGTGAACTGGTTTTAATACGACACGACTTTCACTTCATTTCGCATGCACCAATCAGCGTGCCGCGTGAGCCATCTTCAAGGTCGTATCAAAATAAGATCGAAACCGTAACACGTTATTAAATCTGAATTGGGCTCCTTAGATAATAGGGTTGTTGACACATGTTGAATTGTATAACTAAATCTTGTTAAATAGATAGAAAATGAGCAATTGAAGGGATGTTTACAAAAACAACATAACTGCTTAGAGCGGTTGACACTTTTTTAAGAACATTGTTAATCGTTTCAACAGGCGTCAACCAGTGTAGTCAGTTATGTTGTTTTTGTAAACATCCCTTCAATTGGAAACTTAAATAATATATGGGAATAATAAAAAATACAAGACCTCAAAGTTAAAGTAAATTATTTTTTCAACTTCTAAATAGGAAATAAATAATGGCACCATCCGATTCCTTACGTTTTATTTAAAAAAAATATTGTATACCAACAATATACATAAACGCAATATTTCACCGACAAAATCGCAATTTCCTTGTTTTCCATACCTCGAAACGGCCTGTAACGTTATATGGTGACGTCACGATGTATTGCCATTTTGTTAGAAGCGTTTCGTCAGTAAAGTGCGGGTGCCAGACTTTGACCATCATTTGTGACTTTTGTATTGCTTTAAGACAATGGGTCCCATACAGACATTTGATCCTCAAAACAAACCTGATCAATCCATAAAAAATTGTCAAATAGGTACCTACACTATTTACTAATATAATTCCCATGAAGTCAAAATTCTTGGAACATCCACCAGCGGTTAATACGTTGGTGAACAACATACCAGTATGTTTACTCAAGCATGTAAAGGTTTAAGTTATGCAGATTAAAGCTAGACCACGTCTTAGTGGGGTTTCAAGTTTCAACGCATTCATAACTAATTTCGAAGTGGTATCCAACTTAGTTCAAGAATGCATGAGGGCCGATACGGACTCTAAAACACAATAAGCAACGCAACCATATGAACGTTTACGAAAAGAGCGAAATTACCAATTAGTGTAGTAAATGAAGCAAGTTGTTGTATGGAGACCCATCATTAATTTCTCAGTCGATGAAATTTAGCTTGGTTATTGTATAGTATGAGCCGAGACTAACATCATAAATATCCAAAAAAAAACACTCCTAAGTTAGGTAAAAACACAAATTTGATTATATATTGAACCGAGTAATTCCTCAGTCCAAAATTATATTACAAAATAAGTTATTTGTATCAGTATGTGATACTAGAAAAAAATCTAAAAGTTTTGTCAAACATGAGAATATTTTTTTATGATACTTCCTTTTTTGACGCTCATTTTCATCGGAGAATTGCTCTGTAATTTTTTTCTTCTTATATGATCTTAGAATATAATTTGGCGCAGTGGGTAAAAAAATCCAAAAAAAATGCGTATCGAAATGTATGTATTATAGAACTATTAAAAACTGAGAGTGGGAAATTTTTAGATTTTCATTTTGTAGGTATAAAACGGCAATAAAATGGCATTCCAGTGAAGAAATTAGACTGAGCAATTTTCCGGTCCAAGACACGCCAAAAAATTTTATTTTATTAATACTGGTATTTCTGCTGGGATATTTTTTTGATATTTCATATATTGTTGCAATACGTTACATGAATATGTCTGGTGAAGAAAGTTTGAACGGAGCATTTTTCTGTAAAAAGATATTAACGATTTAAGACTTTAGGTATTTACTTTAATTCTATTATTATTATTCTTTGGAAATTTATACAATACTTTTTATTTATTGATACTTTATCATACTGTAAAGTTTTTTCTGGCTGAGGAATTACTGCGGGGTCCACTACCTTTATTTACTACACTAAATAGGTTATTAGACTACTAGTTAAATCAGTTTCTTTTTTCGAACTGTCAAAACAATTTTGCTACTATGGAATTTATATGAACACTAGCATGTGACGTCACAATAAATAAATAAATATTATAGGACATTATTACACAAATTGACTAAGTCCCACAGTAAGCTCAATAAGGCTTGTGTTGTGGGTACTTAGACAACGATATATATAATATATACATATTTATAAATACTTAAATACATAGAAAACACCCATGACTATAAGGAGTAGGTAATCAAATTACCTACTCCTTATAGTTTTATACGGGTTTTAAAATAGAAATTGTGTCTAAAAATAACTACTTTCTACGTTTTTCTATTAATCTTCTGGTGCTTTATTACATGCATGGTGAAAAATAATTTATTTTATATACAGTCAAATACCCTATTGTATTATAATTTTTCTTGTAAAATGCAGAGTTCAAATCTTCAACGACATAATGTTACCGCCGACAAGTTGATTGATCGCGTTATTTCCCATTTAAGTTAAGTCCCATTCCAGAGCCCGTTAGACATCCCGGTATTTGTAACGTTGTAATGACCCGGACATTGTGCGTCGCAAAAAAAAAAATCTGTATTGGTCTTCAAATTCAAATTAGATTGCAACGAATATGTACATTGTAATGTATACATTGAGCATTACGAAGTTTAATGAAACATTAAACAAATAAATATAAATATTGTATAAAAACGTATAAACTAAAAGTATCTAACTATTCTAAATTAATAGACATAGACATAGACATAGAAATTTTTTATTTAACACCACATTGAAAAATGTTTACAGGCAATGCTACAAAACATTATAAGCCTTAGAATTAAACTTAAATAGGCAAAAAATATTATGTTTACATGTAGATATAATTGTTTTTTTTTTAATTATGATGCTAAAAAGGAGCGAACCTCAGCATGTGTTGCAGCAGGCTTACCTACTACAACGCTGGTTTTCAGGCCGACCCTTCGTACAATACGAATTTGCTTGCTGCTTGTCGGAAACTATGGCTAAGACTATTTTAGTTTGTGTATTTAGAAGATAATATAGGTATGTGTATATATGTTTATGTTTGTGGATATATTTATAAGATTATACTGTATGATACTATGACATATGTGAAGGTAGGTTTAATGTTTAGGCTAAATAAATACGTAATAAAAATAAAACATCCCTAAACCTAAACTACAATAAAAATCACCCCTCGGTAAGGTCCCGTAGACGCTGGCAGCATTACCTCGCTGAATTGCAATGCTTATGCGCTGTGCGAGGAAGCTGCCAGCCCTACGGTCCCCAGTCACATCCACCAGCCTCTTTGATAACGCTCCGTAAAATTTCAGGGCACTGGGGCCCCACGGACATTACGAAGTTAATATAATTCCGTGAGTGACATCTAATTGGACGTATTTCGTCATGAAGCTAATATTAGAGTTAATTTGCAAAAAATAAGTCCTTCTCATTTCTCAACCGAGGCCTCAACCAGGGGTTTAAACTTAAATGTAAAGCTTTTAAATTTATTCTGAGTTTCCGACTTTTCGACTTGCTTGTCGAAAATAAACTTTAATTATTGGCAATAAGTGCTCGTTTGATTGAACGCAATTACACTTGGGTCGTCCGTGTAAGTATAGTTTAATATATTTATATACATATTTGGTATATAAATATGCATATACCTGTACGGGAGGACCCGTTCATTCTTAATGTAGGTATATAACCGGGGTTAACCGCTTAAACCTGGACTTACCATGGCTACCAGTACAATTTAACACTGGGTTAACGGTTTAACCGGTTAACCCTGTGTTAGTGGGATGGTGCAAAAGCGATAAGTGTATTTCGCTTCATCATTATTTATAAATGATGTTTACTTGTGACTTCTATGATTTATATTTTTGATATTACTTATAATGAATGAAATTAATGTTTACTTGTGACTTCTATGATTTATATTTTTGATATTACTTATAATTTAATGTTAAATTTTAATGTACATAATCATTACTTGCATGCAGTTTAGGTAAGACTCACTATTTCTATGCCTATTCAGGCAGGATGTGCTGAACAAAATTCTGTTATTGTTATTACATCTTTAATGTACCACATTCAAAGAAATAAATAAATGATTGATTGATTGATTGATTGATTGATAAAACCATAGCGTCACACAAGTCTTTTGAGCAGAGAATGATTGACTTTTATCATTCCTTTCTCAAAATTCTCCTACAAAAGGACCGGATTCCGTTCCGTGTTTCGGCGGAAATTAAAAAGGTGCGAAAGACTCATTCCAAATACCCACCTTCCTCTCTTAGAAGAACGTAAGTACGGATGATTTCCGAGCAAGAATCGCCATTTTGTGTGAACGGCGGATGTGCGAGCCCTCATTTCCGCCTCACAAAGGTGCGCAGTTATGTCAGATATTTATTTAGGCGTATTGAATCTTGGAGGCGATGGACCAAGGGGTAAAATAGCGGCGATTAAGGAGACGAATAAACAGATACTTAAGTATAACTAAGAGACAGGAGCCTGGTACATTCTGGATAGTAGGTATTAAGGTGGCCACTGACGAGCCTTCCAACAGTCCAAATAGCGTGGCTGCAATCCAAAATCGGTCCGTGAATGTCAAAAACGTACAATGTTTAATATTAGGATGCCGTCCATTTGGATGAATCCATTAAAACGGCATCCATTTGGGAGGCTCGTCAGTGGCCTGCTTAAGGTATTTAGGTAACTAATTAGGTACCTAAGTATTAGGTTCACAACACAATACACGAAACACGGTGTGTTCCAAAAAAACGACCATAACGAAATGAGAAAATCGATGCAGGGAAGTGCAGTCTTAATTTTCGAACAGCAAAGTTCGATAGATCGCCACCACGATTATATTAAGAGTCACGATATAGGTGTGAATGGTAATTCATATAACTATGTTTAATTAAGCAGAATGAGTACCTATAATTTTCGGTTGAATGTGTTTCTGAAAATCTTAAAGAACAGTTTTACCAACCCCCAAATCGGTTAATTGGTTCCTAAGAACAAAGCTGTCCCTTACAGTTACAAGTTTTGCCTCACTGTCTCAATCATTAAGCTGTAAACAATTGTTTATATAGGTACTCACTCTACATCGCGACCACATACAACCTATGAAAACAATGCAACTCAAAGCTAGGTACTGTTTTTAATTAGGCAGCCCTGATTACCAGTTCGCCGGACGATATCAGCCTATCAGTTAAACGCAAAATTTGACAGCTCCGAACAACTAACAGGCTGATATCGCCCGGCAAACTGCCGGCAAGCAGCAGGCCGGCTGCCAAAAGCGAGCTATTTTTGTGTTTGATTAAATTCCTCCTGCCGCTGCAGCCTCCGGGGACCATCCCGCATTGCACTATGCGACAAAACACTTGTACAGAATAAGTTTCATTGTGATTAACTTTTTAATGATACCGTAGTGCGAAACAATCGTGTCATGATCTTTTGGAGCTCACACTTTCTCATTGCATTATAGTACACAGTGAACAATACGTTGTGTATTAAGGGTGGTAAACAAGAATTTATGAACGAGTGTGAATTGAAGCCCGAAGCTGAAGCCGAGGTCTTAATTAACACGAGTTCGTAATTCCTGTACCGCTTGTGGCACACATCACACTTGTGGAGAAAAAAAGGGATATAAATAAAACATATTTTTCTCTAGTTTATCTATGTCGTAGTCTGCTTTAAGTAGTCAACGAAATTCATTTTCCAGATTAAGAATATAACAAACAAAGGATTAAACTGGACAAAACGCCCCTCCCTCGCCGTTGCACGTGTTAAGTACGTGTCAAACGCTATTTAACACCTGTGTGTGTGTGTGTGTGTGTGTGTGTGTGTGTGTGTGTGTGTGTGTGTGTGTGTGTGTGTGTGTGTGTGTGTGAGTGTGTGTGTGTGTTAGTTGAAATTTAGCTTCATAAAACGGAGTTCTAGTCACCAAGTAAGCTAAGATAAGAGATAAAGATAGTTTATTATTCAAGTAGGCATATTACAATGCGCGTATGAACGTCAAATAAAGCTACACCGGCTCCAACCCTACAGATCTGCCTCGAGAAGATTGAAATCCCCCCTCAATTGGAGGAGGGTATCCCGATATGGGACCGGCAAGCTATTTACAAACAATGCATTTCTCTCACTATTCTGCAGTAATATTTTAACGCTCGCAAGCACTGTCTCGTCTTCTTGTCACTTAGACCGCATCGCTCGGAATCGAAGAAATCCCGCTGGAATTCCACTCGGAGAGCCGAGCTCCCAGAGCCCCACAAATGCATAAAGCAAGAGAAATCACCCTGAATTATTTATAAGTACACTGTGGTACTATTTGCTTATACTACGACTAACTTTAGAACAACTTAAAACATAAAAGCAACTAAGCGGGTCCATATTGGGTTGCATACAAGTTTAAGTCATATGTTTGATGCGCATAACGACTTGTGTCATAATCATCATTGCGCATACAAATGAAAAGTCATATTATATTGTGTCATACATTTTTAGCCATAATATTTGATGACATACTCAGCAGTTGTCATATATTTTTTGTGCATATAGGTTTTAATTATAATGAATCAAATGTCATACCAGCTAAAAGCATATTTATCGATACTGATAATGTTTTTACGTATAACGTTTTGTAGCATAATAATATTCAACCATAATGGTTTAAGGCATACTTAGTTAGTTGTTTCTTTTCTTTTTCCTAATCTCCGACCAAACACATAATTCGACGGAGCCCCGCTCACGCGGAGCTCCTATTTCTGCGTAGTTTGCCCTTCGGGCATCTAAAGAAACCTAACGAACCTAAGCTACCTACTATTTGAATAAATCTATATCTAAGATTAGTTTCTTTTATAAAACCGTTTCTCCTACAGGAGGGGGCTCCTCTCCTTCGATCTCCTCTTTTATACTCTCTTCTTTGTGCGTTTATGATTATGACTAAAGTAATATTTGCTTCATAGGTTGCTCATAACCATACATATTTATTATTCATGCTTTGTAAAATTTATGAAATAAACATATTATGACCATTAATAATATATGACTTAATTTTTTATGTCTGTATTAATACTATGCACTGCAATACTTCGAATGAAAAACAATTATGTATATCAAGCAGATGACTTAAAATTGTATGCGAATTAAATTAATGACTATAAAAATTATGACATAACTCATTTATGACAAAAACCCAGTGTTCAGGAATAATTCTGACTAAAGATTTTTATGACTTACAATTTTATGCATAAAGTGTTATGACAATTAAAAATACGACAAAAGTTGTTATGCGACCAGAGGGAGTCCCCTCTGTCGCACTCGCAAATTCGTACGTAAGTGTGACAGGGAGGCAACACGTCAAAAGTGGTTCGCGGTAGGCCCTCTAACGCCGATCGCCATACTTTTGTTTTTAACACTTTTATTTAACCAATGAGCATTCACGCTCAGAACCGTGGCCCGAAAGTTACGGATACTATGCGGTAAAAGAATTTAATTTCCTTACCATTTCGGACCTTGTCACAGTGATAATAGTATGAGGTCCCTAGCGACTTTCATATTGATAGTCACTGTGACATGGCAGGAAATGGTGCTGAAATTTTTCGATTGTACATGGAGGGGTAACAGTATAAACAGTAACGTTTATCGACATAGAACCCGCAAGTTTCACACTTGACCAGGTTTTAATGAAAATCTGGCCCGAGTCCCGCCGAAAGGTCCCTTCCTCGGACATTTACAAGGGTCCACACTTATGGGAATTGTATTTGAATGAACTTGAATCGTCCTATTTTGGTTTTATTTACACATGGACTTGATTGCAGGATGGCGGGTGAAGTGAGGTAGCGTCTGGGGATATCTATCTTTTTTTCTTGCCAAAGAAATCGTTCCATATAGGTTTATAGATGATATATGTACAACGTAATAAAGATGATTCCCAGAAATATAATGGACCTGAGAATGTCATACCCTATAAGATCTCGTGACCCATATAATCTGTAACGTTGGTAGGATGTCTTTTAGTCCGAACGGCAAACCAAACAGGAATAAGAGCATTCTCGTATTTCTGTTTTGACATGATGCCAAAGCCAAAGGCATATTATAGCTTCAGCACCTAAACTCTCTCTTTGTGCCTCACTGTACTGTAGGTGTCACGGAATATACGGCAGAGGCTTAAATTTCCCCGGATTCCCGGGAATTTCCAGAAATTTGAGTGAGTGCTAACTGTTAATGTCGGCTATGCGGTTTCTGTGAAACCCTGATTTAGAATATATGCTACTTACCTACTATAAGTAATTGTTTTACAGTAAGTAAGTAGTCCTGAAATAGATTTTAGAGACATTTAGAATATGCTAATACTTTTAGGGCTACTGTAATTGTTTTACCCTGAAATGGGTTTAGGAAAAATACACAGACCAACAATATCAAACATCTTTTTTCAGAATACAGCCATAAAGAGAGGTTAAAATTCTTTTCACCACACCAGCTCGGAAAGGCTTACTTTGCACTTCAAAAACTGATAGCAAAGTTGCATTTTATTCACATGCGAGGCAAAGTAATCAAATGCAAATTTTGAGTTGTTTTCTTATGTTTTCTGGTAGAATTGACTTTTAAATGATGATTTTGGATGATAAATATTTATAACATTCATTTGGATTTGATTTTGTTTGATATTTTACATTTAATATTTGCTTCGGGTTGGTGTGGTGAAAAATTTTGTGTTTCACTCGGGGGCAAATCTTATTTTAACCCTCGTGCTTTTGAAACACTCGCAAAGCTCAAGATTCCATTCTTCGAACCACACGCTACGCTCGTGGTTCAATTTTGAAATCTTTCGCTTGCTCGGGTATCAATATTAGCACGAGCGGTTAAACAACAACTTTGCCCCCTTGTAAAACAAATAACTATTCTACGGTTGGTGTCATTCAGTGATACCTGAAACCACATATTAGATAATATCGTATAGATAATATGAAAGTATGAAACTACTACTTGTATCTATTTGAAACATGAAAGGAGTCATGATATAAAATAGATATAGGTACCTAAACGTGTTTTGTTTTTCACATTAGACAATTTTGAATATGATATGATATGAATGAATAGTTATTTAGGTAGTACCTATCAAAAAAAAAAAAAAAAAAAAAAAAAAAAAAAAAAAAAAAAAAAAAAAAAAAAAAGTAAAATGACGCTGTCAACGTCAGTCGTGTTTTTGTAAAATCTCTTAAATTATTTTCTAGATTTTGTATTTACATGTTGCTTTCTACATTAATTTTACGAAAAATATAATCCAAGACTACTACATACTATTACGTATATATGTACGGGTTATCATAATCGACCATGGAAAATAATGTTCAACATGTACGACAAAACTCCCTAAGTGAACGAAAATGCAAACGAGAAGCAAAACACGAGCTCAACTAGCGTCTCCACGAAACGCACGCCCACCACCCCCGTCCGCATCATCCGTCTCCTCGCAATCGTCGTCGGGCGATGAATTCGCCACCGCGCCCGACACCAGCGAGTCGAGCGATGAGTGCGGGCCGCCGCCACCGCCGTCACGACCACCTGCGCGGCGCGGGCGGCCACCGCTGTCGGCACGCTTGGGGCCTGCGGGACATCCTGCCCCGCCCACGGCTCCCGCTGCCGGTGGTGTAGTGCGTCGCATGCGATGGTCTCAAACCAATAATGAGAACGTCATGCGCGCCTACTATGGGGCTACAGAGGGGGGAACCAACTTATGCGCGTACCGTGTCCGAATGCTTCCACTGTTTCAGGCCCTCGAACCGACCATCGACGTGACTGCGCAACGACTATCGGATCAGGTGCGAGTCATCCAGCGGCAAAAGCGGTTGGATGACTCGACACTTGATCGGCTTCGCCTGGAGGCTCTCTCTGCTCGCGCAGCTTCTACCTCGGCGCGGGATCCGCCCGCCACGTCGCCGGATCCGGTGCCGGCACCCGACCAGGCACCGGGGGCGCCGCGGGTAGATCTCAGTGCCGACGAGGAGGAGTTCGCGCAGAGTGTGGGTAGTACAGCCAATGAGCAACTGAGGAGGACTCTGGACGAGGCGATTACGCGGTACCGCTCCACACCCGATACTAGGCCACGATTACCACGTTTGCCTATGAATAAACACAATCTAGCGCTAATGGGAGCCCTAAACGCTTTACTAGAGCCATATTTGCGGACTAGTAAAGATTTAGATGATACGCACGCGATCATGTATTGCGGAGCCATCGCGGCGTGCCGTGTTGCACGAGTCAAGTTTCCGGACTCTGAACGTGCACCTAGGACCGCCGGAGGTGCCCCCGCATGGCAAATACGGATCGAGCGACGTATCAGCTCTTTTAGGACTCTTATCGCAAAGCTGATCTGCTTCAGGGGGGGCAACAATCGCCCCCGAGTAATGCGCTTTGTAAACCAGGCATTCGTGGGGACGGATATCAGGCCCCGCGACTACATGGCCAACGTTACGGAGCGCATCGACTTTCTAAAGCAGAAAGTCTATGCATGGGCAAACCGTATTCGCCGCTACAGAGAGCGTGTGGACCGATTCCAGCAGAATCGTCTTTTCCAGAGTGACCAAAGGAAGATGTACCGAAGGTGGGAGGAAACCAACCTTCGTGCATCCGACTCGCGGCCACCGGATGCTACTGTCATGAATGACTTCTGGCGTAGCATCTGGTCGGTGCCTGTCGGACACACCGAGGGGAGTTGGATGAGTGTTGTCGAGCGTGAGTGCGAGTCCATTGAACCTATGGGGGCAGTCACCATCAGCCCCGATGACGTAAGTTGTGCCATCCGCACGGCCCAGAACTGGAAAAGTCCTGGGCCGGATGGATTGCACAACTTCTGGCTAAAATGGTTCCGAGGCTCGCACTCCTACTTAGCAGCACAATTTCAACAAGCCCTCGAACTTGGTTCTCTCCCACCTTCCTTAACAACTGGTGTCACCTTCCTGCTCTATAAGTCCGGTAGTACCACGGAAGCGAAGAACTACAGACCCATCACATGCTTGCCTACACTCTACAAGCTCCTTACATCCATTTTGAGAGCAAAAATCAACGCGCACATTGTCGCAAACAATATTTTGGCCTCTGCTCAAAATGGATGTAGGGTTGGGTCCCGTGGTACTAAAGAGCTCCTCCTCATAGACATGACCATCTGCCAACAAATCCGGCGGACCAAGGGGGCCCTCTCAGCCGCTTGGATTGACTACAAGAAGGCCTATGATTCGGTGCCTCATTCATGGCTGGGGAGGGTCTTAGAGCTGTACAAAGTTGATGCAGCTTTGAGAGCCTTCCTAAGCGCGTGTATGGGGCAGTGGACCACAGTCCTTCGTCAACCAGGAGGCGGGGATGACCGACCTGGCCCACAGGATTTTATAAGGATTGAGCGAGGAATATTTCAGGGCGACAGTCTGAGTCCGCTATGGTTCTGCCTAGCTCTGAATCCCCTCAGCACCTTGCTGAAGGATTTGGGACTAGGTTGCCGGCTTCGGAGAGAGGGTGAAGTTATTTCTCACCTTCTGTACATGGATGACCTCAAATTATTTGCACCAAATACCCAAGGCTTGTTGGAGCTACTGAAAACCACCGAAGTCTTCAGTAGTGCCATCAACATGGAGTTTGGTGTCGATAAATGTGCGGTTATGCATGTACAGCAGGGGAAGGTTGTAAATTCAACAAATTTACAACTTTCTGAGACAATGTCTTTCAGGTCTATCTCTGAATCAGAGACCTATAAATACCTTGGTATGTCACAGTCGTTGGGTATTGAGGACGAGGGTATTAGACGGTCGGTGAAGGAGCGCTTTTTCAGTCGGCTCACAAAAGTCCTTAACAGTCTTTTGTCAGGAGGCAACAAAGTGCGCGCCTTCAACGCCTGGGTAATGCCTCTTCTCACATACTCCTTTGGCATACTAAGGTGGACTCAGACCGAGCTGGACGCCCTGGATCGGAGGGTCCGGTCACTGCTCACCACACATCGCATGCTACACCCACGCTCGTCAGTTATGAGATTGTACATCCCACGGAAGTGTGGAGGCCGAGGCTTCCTAAACGCCAAGGATCTCCACAACCGCGAGGTGTACAATCTCAGGAATTATTTCCTTAACAACGAGTGTGGGATGCATCGTGATGTGGTGGCAGTAGACAGGAACCTCACGCCGCTCTCCTTGGCAAACGAGAACTGGCGCAAACCTGTGGTACTAAGTACTGCGGATCGCAAGGCGGCATGGGAGAGTAAGGCGCTACACGGGCGGTTCTACAAGGCCCTCACGGGACCCGATGTGGACCTGCTCGCGTCGGTGAACTGGTTACGATTCGGGGACCTCTTCGGAGAAACCGAGGGTTTTGCCTGTGCAATTGCGGACGAAGTGATGATGACGAACAACTATCGGAAATATATCCTGAAGGACGGTACGGTCGACATTTGTCGGGCATGCCGCCGTCCCGGAGAGTCACTCAGGCATATCATTTCCGGTTGTTCTCATCTTGCTAACGGTGAGTACTTGCACAGACATAATCTCGTAGCCAGGATTATTCACCAGCAACTTGCTCTTCTATACGGCCTTGTGGACCGCGAAGTACCGTACTACAAGTACTTACCTGCGCCTGTTCTCGAGAATGGTCGTGCCACGCTCTATTGGGATCGATCTATCATCACCGACAGGACTATTGTCGCCAATAAGCCTGACATCGTGCTGATAGACCGATCGCAGCGCCGGGCCGTGCTCGCCGACGTCACCATCCCCCATGATGAGAATCTCGTGAAGGCCGAGAAGGACAAGTCCAGCAAGTACCTAGACTTAGCTCACGAGATTACCGCCATGTGGGATGTTGACTCGACGATCATTGTTCCGATAGTTGTGTCAGCGAACGGTCTCATAGCGAAGAGTCTCGACCATCACCTAGAGAGACTCTCGCTGGGTGGTTGGATCAAGGGTCAGATGCAGAAGGCGGTAATATTGGACACGGCGCGTATAGTACGTCGGTTCCTCACTCTGCGGCCCTGACCACCGGCAGCTTGGGCCAAGCCCCGCTGCCGGCGGCACCCTAGGTTAGGTTTTTTATAATGTGTTTATATGTATTTTTTATTGTTTTGTAAGTGTTTTTATATTTTACTTTTATATTCATATTATAACAAACCTAACGTAAGACGAAAAATAAATAAAGATAATGTAGTAGTAGTAGTAACTCAATAAATTATCGTATGCTTTTGTATCCTACTAATAATACATGTACATACCTATACTTAAATAAATAGGTATTATAGGATCTTACACTATATATTCGTCTCTCAATGACGCAAAAACGAATGCAGAAACTTACAGTCTACATTAACCCATAGGATTTTCAAAAATATAGCATCATCCAAACGCGATATCACAACGAAGCAACAACATTTTCCCATGAAACATTCCATGTCACCTGTCATAAAACAAAATCAACACCGTTTGGACGTCGCTTTTTCTTGTTTATTTTCGTGATCGGATCTCTGATCATAAATATCGAAGTGTCATCGTCGTTCCAAATAGTTGCGCTGGAATGCCACGTCAACTGCATTGCTGTTCTATAAACAGAGCGGTAAAGGGACGTTTCGTGGTGCCTTACAGTTTACGTTCAAATAGGAATTCAAAAATTTTCTATTCGTTGGCGAAAAATAGAAAATACCGACCGAAAAGGAAGCTAAACAGCGATTTTATCTAGAGCGATATCTTCTAAACAACTACACTAGCTACTAACAACACTAATAAGGTGACATCGCAAACAATACCGAAAATGCAAGGTAAATAAAAATGTTAAAGTTGGATATAGTTGAATTATCGAGAAGATGGAATTGCATTTGTAGTGGTTGTATGCTGATAGTACAAGAAAATAGAAAATTCAAATATAGAATGCCTGTAAACAAACAATACTACTACATATGCAATTCCACGCTCTCGATGATTCAAGTATACGTGACCGAGGTCAATATTATTTAAGAATGAATCGATATCAGGCCAAATTGACCAAATATTACAATCCTTACGCCACCGCTTTAAGTCCACTGCCAGGTGGCTTGGGTACGACAAAGGTGCCGCCCTTCCACACATCGATTGAAACCCCTTTTCTACCCAAAATTTTTCAATGTATATTTGCCTATGTATTATTATACTTAATGGTCTTAAAAAATATTACAATCATTTAATTTTTGACGGGATTCGAAAATCTTTTTACCCAATTATTTCTAATAAAATAGGTACAGTTGTAGTGCATAATTATTTTCCATCGCATTTTCACGGAAACGTACGGACGTGTCTTGCTATTTCAGTCAGTCTCGGTACAAAAAGTACTGAAGTTGACTGAAGTAGCATGACAAATACGAACGTTTCCGAGAAAGTACGATGAAAAACAATTATGCACAGCATGCACTACATCTGTAGGGCAACTTTCATAAATGTAAATGTACTTATATCCTCGTGACTTGCTGACACGTTAAAATATACGCCTAACAACTCTAAACCAGGGATGTAACGGATGTGGTTTTATCGGAACCGAAAACGGAAACAGATGTTTTCAATTTAGTTTAACGGAACCGAAAACGGAAACGGAACCGAAAACGGAAACGGAACCGAAAACGGAACCGGAACCAGAATAGGAGCCTGACTTTTTAACGATGTAGTCGTTTTCCCCTTTCTAGAATAAACCTTCAGACAAAGTTTACACTTAGCCGTGTCCCCACTAACTTCATCAAAATAGTTCCAAATCGAACTTGATTTCGGCTTCATTCGGCTTTTTTTTACACACTAACATTCACCACACACACTACACACAGTCAGTAGTCAGTACACAACAGAACACATACGATTTTAATAACACGAATAAAACAAAGTATACAAACAAACAACAAATTAGCGTAGCACGTGGCAAACGGGGCGATGAGCGAATGACTGGTATAAACCTGTTTGTTTTTGATGTACGCTGCCGCCGCGCGAAGCATTGACATCCGTTATAACTTCCGTTTCAAACATAACGGAACCGGAACAGAAACGGATGTGTAATACCAAACGGAAGTTCCGCCTTAACGGAAACGGAACCGGAGCTCCGTAACATCCCTGCTCTAAACTACACCCCGCCGGAAAACTAGTATAAAAAATACCACCTGATCAAATAACAAGTAGTATTTGGCGGCCACAAAACCTACCCTTTCAGGCTTTGTCAGCGCTGGTCAAAGGCGAAGCGTACACGCAGCGAAATATGGCAAATTTTTAGGGTTCCGTACCCAAAGGGTAAAACGGGACCCTATTACTAAGACTCCGCTGTCCGTCCGTCCGTCTGTCACCAGGCTGTATCTCACGAACCGTGATAGCTAGACAGTTGAAATTTTCACAGATGATGTATTTCTGTTGCCGCTATAACAACAAATACTAAAAACAGAATAAAATAAAGATTTAAGTGGGGCTCCCATACAACAAACGTGATTTTTGACCGAAGTTAAGCAACGTCGGGCGGGGTCAGTACTTGGATGGGTGACCGTTTTTTTTTTGCCGTTTTTTGCATTATGGTACGGAACCCTTCGTGCGCGAGTCCGACTCGCACTTGCCCGGTTTTTATTATTAGACACTTTTATTTAGCTTCACTGCGTATATCTTTGTACCTAAATATGGTGCTTCAAATGGAGCTGATCTGATGATGCAGTCGGAAGGTAGCCAAAGGAACTCTTCGATGGGAAGACATAAACACATTAAGTTTAGGCTCATTTGAAAGGTCTCGAGACAGACGTACTTGATCGACATGCAAAGTGAAGTCGACAATAAAAGTGTGGATCAAAAAATATTTTTGACGGTTACTTGTTTGAAATGATGAAAAGAGGGTGTAAAGATTGTCGTGGACTTTTAGAATTTAGAGGATACGGAAAATCCGGGAGTTGGAGCCGATACTGCGGTGCGGTGCTAAAAGGAAATTTATACTCGCAGATGACTACTTACCCCGTTCGTCCGTAGTCCTTGTCCACAAAATCTAAAGCGGTTTCTTGTTATATTGCGGCGGAGCGATATGTATTTAACTTGCAGGATTCTTATTATTTAACACTTAATATGCGGAAAAACTGATACGATGCGGCAATTTTCAACAATGAAGTCTGTTGTCAGTATGTCAATATGTCAGCGTCATGTCTAGGTGGCCAGCAGTCACCGTAGAGTTTTTATTTTAAAAAGGTCGAAAGGAAATTTTGGCGCAGTAGCGCCACCAGAGGGTTTTTACCACACACGAAAGCACCACGTGGTCACCGAAAAGCCGATGTAGAAAATACTACTCATGACAATATAGGTATGACATACTATTAGAACAAATTAAATTATTATCAGAAAATATTTTAATTTGATTTTATCAAGTAGAAACACTGCTATATAAATTATAAACTGAAATAAATGTCATATACCTACTAAGAAAAAGTGACCAAGGCCTCCAGTGCCCCAGGCTGGAATCGAACCAGCGTCCTCTGCTATCGCGGCAGATGCCTTGCCATTCGGCCACCGGGCCACAGCGGCAGAGGTCGAATTTTTCCAAGTATATGCACTTTTTACTGAAGGCGTATGGCGCCCCCTGGCCATCCCTAAGGTAGAACAGTATGGTTCGGACCTTCTAACTGAATCATCTCAGGTGATACCGAGTTAGCGAGAGAGATGGCGCTGCCAATCAATCAATACTATTAGAAATATTAGAATAAATTAAATTATATTCAGAAAATATTTTAATTTGATTTTATCAAGTAGAAACACTACTATATAAATTATAAACTGAAATAAATGTCATATACTAAGAAAAAGTGACCAAGGCCTCCAGTGCCCCAGGCTGGGATCGAACCAGCGTCCTCTGCTATCGCGGCAGGTGCCTAGCCTGTGCCATTCGGCCACCGGGCCACAGCGGCAGAGGTCGAATTTTTCCAAGTATATGCACTTCTTACTGAAGGTTTATGGCGCCCCCTGGCCATCCCTAAGGTAGAACAGTATGGTTCGGACCTTCTAACTGGATCATCTCAGGTGATACCGAGTTAGCGAGAGAGATGGCGCTGCCAATCAATACTATTAGAACAAATTAAAATATTTCAAGAAAATATTTTAATTTGATTTATTAATATTTTAATTTACTATTTTTATTTCAGTTTATAGGTATGATATGTCGGACGCCTCGGCCCGGGCACGGCCCGATCTAGCGTGATTCAGCCTTAAGTGTTGAAATTAGATTAGCCTTGGTTCTAGAGTTACATAGCCTGTATATTAAGATTAATATTTATATAATAATTCGGGGTATTTTCCTGAAAAAGTATCCCTATTATAACAACACCCCTGACTCCCAGGAGTAATCATATAAGAGTGCAATATTCAACCCGTAGCATGTACAATTCCGTTATGGCCACTTGGGGTGAACATAGTAATATTAGGTATATATGTCTACATAATATCAGATTATATTCAAACTTTCTTCAAATAAACACTCAAGTGACCATGTGAATGGATATCTAAGGACAAATTTACTCTTTACTCTAATAATACTATTAATGTAGAAATATTTAAGTTCCAACAGTTCCAATAGTTTTACTTCATATTCGGAGTGGGAAGTTTTATTCCTCTTGTTTCTTAACTGCACAACACGGGTTTAAAATAGCTTTATTGCAAAACAGTTGAAGGTATCTAGTAGATACTTAAATATTTATTATAGTACTACTTTACTTTAAGTTTTCATTGCTAGAAGTTACCTAAACCACAATACAATTCCTATGCTACCTAATGTTCGAAAAACGGAAAGCTTAATTTGGTCAATTCACATTCAAAATAATGTCACATACACTGAGAGAAAAGGATAACAAAATCACACTTAGAATTACAAAAATAAACTTAATCCGGGGACAAGGAGAGTCAACTAATAGGAACAAACTGACTTTTGCAATTTCTATTACTTCTTGCAATTTCTGTTATCTGTTTGTTGAAATTAGATTTAGGATTACTGAGCTGTTTGTAGAAATAAATAAACTTTACAGAAATAGTGAAACGTCTATAATTATTACTAAACTTCATTTTTTCCCCCAGTACAGAACTGTTTTTTAATTCCTGGTTTAGTTTACTAATGATTTTTCTCTCAGTGTATCTACCTGATCAAGTTACCAACAGAAAATTCCTGTGAATATGTTTTCAACTAGTAATTCATTAGTTCAACATGGTACAGTCGAGGACATAAATATGTATACATTTTTTCACCTTATTTCAATGGGTTAAGGTGAAGAAATGTATACATATTTATGTCCTCGACCGTACGGAAAGAAAATTCCCCAGTTTTATGACACATGAAAAGCCTCTTGAACAGTACTCACACTATACGGGTGACCACACGACCTAGATTTCGAGGAGCTTCTTAATTACACGGTCTACTTTTAACTAAGTACAATTTTTTTTATTTTTGCTTCAACTTTTATACAACTTCAAACAGAGGTAGTTTTTGAATCAACTAAATCATTTTCATGACATATCGCTTAAAATAAGTTAAAAATTAATAAATATTGAAATGATTTGCCATTAACAATTTTTAAATTAATATTAATTAAAAATAATTACCTTAACGGAAATTAACCTAAGATACAAATAAAAGTATTTTACAGTACATATGGTCCTATTTTCCCGCACTAGTGCGTTAAATAGCACTTTTCGTGCAATGTCAAAAGTTTAAACAGCCATATGTACTGTAAAACGTTGTACGATACACGTGCGAATAGGTAATTCGCAACTCGTGTCGATTTAAAACACCTTCGGTCGTGTTTTAATTTATCGCCACTCGTTTCTAATTTCTTCTTTTCCGCACTTGTATCGTAAATAACTATTTCATTTGTGTTTTTTTAAGTATCACGCTCAGGCATTGGAGGACTCGGCCACTTTTTAGTAGGTATAGTTATGACAACTTTATAAAATAAAGATGTCAACGAATATATACAACATAAAGGTGTAAAATACAAATAAAACTCGTTTTCGCTCAAACACACATACTTAACAGCAACAATATTATATAATAATACATTGTCAGTATTATCCTGCATAAGTAATCATATACGTGGAAACCCTACAACATTGGCACGACGCCAAAGTTATCAAATTATTAATACAACATCGGGGATCAGAGGGGCTACCGCGAAAACCGACATTCGAAAAATATCTTTCTCTTTTACTCCAAAGAAGGCGTAATTAGAGTGACAGAGAAAGATGCCCGCAATTTGCGAACTTCGATTTTCGTGGTTATCTTAGGCGTTATAGCCCAGACCAAATGCTCACGCATTATTGTGAGATGATTATTATTGACAATGTAAGCTGTCACTTATCTTGTTTGTGTAATCAGGTTTGTGGGAAATAGGTTATTCTCCCCTACGCAAACAGGATGTAGATAAAATAATATTATATTAAAATACTATAGACCACCACCATTATTAGTACATTACTGCAGAGGCCGTGAAGTAAGGGATTGCACGACGAGATTGCGAATAAAGCGAGTCTTGCAATCCCTGTTCCGGCCAAGGATTGTATAGTGCTTTTCTCAAACAATGTAAGAAAATATTATAATTAAAATAACTACTAAGTAAACTGAAATAAATGTCATATACTAAGAAAAAGTGACCAAGGCCTCCAGTGCCCCAGGCTGGAATCGAACCAGCGTCCTCTGCTATCGCGGCAGGTGTAATATTTTCTGAAAAATAATTTAATTTGTTCAAATACTTCATAACTACTAAGTAGTCAAGTAAATAAGTTTGTTTGCTTTTTTCCGGTAGCATATTACGCATAGCTAAGTTGGCTTCCTCTCTTAAATTAGGCGGAGTACAGTCCATAATTTCCCTATCGCTCTCGTCACTTGATGTCATTTTTATTTTTGGTGATATAACAATCGGAACGAACGGGAATAAATAAAAATGTTTAAATTGCCGCCTTTTTTTCACTTGATATTTGAAAAAGCTATTCGATTACCATGTTTAACCGCTTATAAATATATAGCTGGTCAAGCAAATCTTGTCAGTAAAAATTTTCTATGGGACGATATCCCTTCGCGCCTACATTTTTCAAATTTGCCGCCGTTTTCTACTGACAAGATCTGCTTGACCAGCTATAGTACCATAGTTTTTTTTTTAATGTCGCAAGTACCTATGCTTACAGAGAGAGTGGTCGTTGGCTGTATGTAATATTTCCTTTGTCAGTCTAATCTTAGTGAGCAAATTTAAAAAGTTAGAGCAGCGGACAAAATAATGTACGTTTCATACTATAGCTGGTCAAGCAGATCTTGTCAGTAGAAAAAGGCGGCAAATTTGAAAAATGTAGGCGCGAAGGGATATCTTCCCATAGAAAATTTGAATTTCGCGCCCTTTTCTACTGACAAGATTTGCTTGACCATCTATAACTCCCTACATTACTTCTTGGCCTAGGTCAAGACGTAGGTATTGTAAGGAGCCATAAATGAGCAACTTCATGTCTTCATTTCGTGACATTAACGAATACATTTCGGAAGAGTATGTTTGAGAAAATACTATTTAGATCAAAGAAAGGCAATAATGCCAGACTACGCATGCGCGTTCCACAATACTATCACTACACCTTATAAAACAAAGTCCCCCCCGCGTCTGTCTGTTTGTGTGTTCGCGATAAACTCAAAAACTACTAAACGGGTTTCCATGCGGTTTTCACCTATCGATAGAGTGATTCTTGAGGACGGTTTAGATGTATGTATAATTTGTTAACCCTAGGAAAGTAGGTACTATATTTTTTACTGAGTACGTAAATGGAACTTCTATGTAATTTTGTTAATTTGGCATACATAAAACCTTTTGTTAGTACCGACAACCGATATATCCCGATAATATCCCGATATAAACCGATAAGGATCCTGACCGAATATTTAGTCATCTTTTTGTATTTTTTCGAGAACGACTTTTCTACATCAAGTCAATATCAATCTATACAAGGTTTGAACTCACGATTTTTGACCACTACACACTTATGAAATGTTAAACAAAGGTTATTTTACCGAGGCCCGCACAAAGTAAGCTCAGCGTATCAAAAAACACGAGTATAAATACGTAAAAAGCGTTGAGCTCTAAAATTCACTCGCCGTTTATCTGTACTTATCCTTTATCGTTACTTATACCACAGATCATCTTATACTAAGTATAATTAATAAGTTTAAAAACCAACCAACAAACCGCACGCCACCGCCATCTCTTGGGAAATTCAGCGTGGCCTTGGTCCGTCCGCGGCCGCGGGTGCAAAATTTAGCGCCTCTGCGCAAATCATATTATCGTCGGAAATCGTGGCCTGCGATTTCTAAACTGCGGCCATTTCACTCATACTAGGGCTTTTATGATGTAATGAAATAAACATGCAAAGGAGAAAAGGCTGAATTGATATTACGTAAATTGTGTGTAAAGATTTATTGAGAGATTGTTTACACACAATTTAAAAAGTGTCACCAGAGAGGCCGATTCTCTTTTAAATAAAAAATAAATAAAAAATGCTATTAGAACAAATTAAATTATTTTCAGAAAATATTTTAATTTGTTTCTTATCAAGTAGAAACACTACTATATAAATTAAAACCGAAATAAATGTCATATACTAAGAAAAAGTGACCAAGGCCTCCAGTGCCCCCGGCTGGAATCGAACCAGCGTCCTCTGCTATCGCGGCAGGTGCCTGTGCCATTTGGCCACCGGGCCACAGCGGCATAGGTCGAATTTTCCAAGTATATGCACTTCTTACTGAAGGCTTATGGCCCACCCTGGCCATCCCTAAAGTAGAACAGTATGGTTCAGACCTTCTAACTGGATCATCTCAGGTGATACCGAGTCAGCGAGAGAGATGGCGCTGCCAATCAAAACTATTAGAACAAATTAAATTATTTTCAGAAAATAACCAAAAAGTAATTATTCAGAGAATAATTATTTTCAGAGATTCCAGCCTGGGGAACTGGAGGCCTTGGTCACTTTTTCTTAGTATATGACATTTATTTCGGTTTATAATAAAAAATGCATTTATTTCAGACAAACATGGTCCATATTTAGTTAGTAGGTACATTTTACAATTTAAAACTTATAGCTAAGGTTAACTTAAAATAAACTTAAATAACTATCATAGGTAGAGTCTGGCTAGCCAAATTTTGTTGACAGATATTTCCTTGTTGTATCACTAATTGTCTATGATTTAAAAAAAAAGTTAAAAGTCTGCTGTCAATTTATGTCATTCATTCAAATTATTCGCAGTTTATAAGGCGTTTATTTTCATTAATATTAATATTCACTATCTATTATATACCGAGTGAGGTCCGCAAACAATTATTTAAGCTCGTAAATAATTACGACAATGTTCGAAGTCGACGTGAAGCGTTGTATAACGAAAAACTGCAATGTTTACAAGTCGTAAACAATTTGGTAGGTTGGTGCTCTATTAATATTTTGATACTTTATGTACTAGTTCTAACATTTGCCTATTACTATGATTATGTTCGTCAATTTATTAAGCCTGAATCTCATAAACAGGACAAGTGTGTAAAGAAACGGATAAACTAGAAGTTCTGGAAAATATCAATAAAATGTAAACATTGGAACGTAAACATATGTGTTTGTCGTTGACTGTACTTTAAATAGTGGTAGAAATTATGTGAACTGACTTTGAGTGCACGTAAACGTATATTTAACTTATTTCCTTAGGTACCTTACGTGTGCACAGAAAATCAAAAATGTTTTCTAGTATCAAAACTATAATTCCTACTACACAAAGTGTGACCAGCCCAAGATTTTTTGAATTTCCCGCCAAAAATTTGTGTAATATTTCAGTAGCCAGACTCTACTAAAGATAAATGCAGAGAGGACCACAGTGCCTTATCAGGCCACTGTCCCATCTGTCAGCCACGACGGCCAGGAGACTGTGGCGGCTGTCACGCACCCTGCGGAGCGTCGCGGCGCAGCGCTTGCGCAGCGTCGCGTGAAATCCGTCCACATGCGCGTCGGTAAACACGCCCGACGCGCTACAGTACCACGGCAGCCGCAACAGTACCCTGAACGCGTCATTGTATTGTACACGCATGGCGTTAAAAGCCTTTTGCGTGTACCTAGTCCATAAGCTGCAGACATACAGCGAAGTACAGTATAGTAGTTTTAATTTGATATGGTTTTTATACGACCTTGAGGGCGACCGCTAGCTGTCACGGGTGCACGGAGTAAGCTCACGCACGCGGGTGCCATTGTAAGTAAAATCCGTTGTACGCGTCCGCGCCAGTTAGCGTTGCTCATACCATTTTTCGTTAACCCGCTCACCCGCTCCGTGCAACCGCGCCAGCTAGCGAACGCCCTTATGAGACGACTCATCAAAACAAGATAAAACAAACAAATTGATACTTAAACAATATCGGCCTCACTGTGACGCTTTAAGGATGACTCACGCTAGACCGGGCCGTGCGCGGGCCGAGGCGTCCGACATGTCATTTTCTATGACGGCTGATCGGTGATCACGTGGTGCTTTACATAGAAAACGAAGCGCCGGAAGCACCGGCCCGGTCTAGCGTGAGTCATCCTTTATAGTGTTAATCAAATAAACAAGAAAAGGATATGAATTGAATACATATAATTACTAAAAACTCACGGCATTTTAATTACAGTCACTGATGGGAAAGGCCATAGTCGGTTTTCCATAGTAAGTTGGCCCTTAAATCAATTTGATTCGGGTTTTTTTTGTGAGTACCTCTTATGGTAATGGATAATGTTCCTGAGTATCAACATCCTATAAGTGACAGTTTTTGACTTATGATTTTTTTTAATGTATTGTTTTTCGGGATGTATTCAAGCGATTTGCTTAATTTTATTAACTAGTGTTCTTTATTTAGGTATGCATCGATACTCAAAAAAGGAATACCAGTTGTCATATAAAAAAAAAAGAAAAATGAAGTAAAAAAAAACAAAACATTTTTTTAATGTCGTTGTGAAGTAGCGACACCTCTATTTTTTTCTAATTGTAGGCCAGACATTGGCCTACTACTTGCCTAAATATCAAAATTTTCCAAACGGTACTTAATGTCAAAAATTAGCAATGTATGTGGTCAAGTCCTGTACTCAATCGGTGTTTTTCAATGTAGTATACAAACTCTTCGATTATGTTTGCGTTTTCTTATCAGGTTTGGAAAATTTTGACGTTTAGGCAAGTAGTAGGCCAATGTCTGGCCTACAACTAGAAAAAAAAATTAGAGGTGTCACTACTTCACAACGACATTAAAAAAATGTTTTATTTTTTTTTACTTCATTTTTCTTTATTTTTATATGACAACTGGTATTCGTTTTTTGAGTATCGATGCATACCTAAATAAAGAACACTATTTTAAAAAATGAAGCAAATCGCTTGAATACATCCCGAAAAACAATACATTAAAGAAAAAAAATTAAAAAAATCATAAGTCAAAAACTGTCACTAGTAGGATGTTGATACTCAGCAAAAATATCCTTATACCATAAGAGGTACTCACAAAAAAAAACCCGAATCAAATTGATTTAAGGGCCGACTTACTATGGAAAACCGACTATGGCCTTTCCGTGTTTGTTCCGTGTAATGTTTCATGTTGTCACATATTGGAATGTTACACTACTCTCGCGTTTTGTACACATATTTAATTAAAAAAACGTGTCTACCGCGATATAATTTCATTGTGTTTAAGTACCTTAAATTCCGTCGTTTCAGCTGACTTGCACCAGACATTTCCGTTGAAATTTGCTGGGACGTCAGTCTTTCCGTGACCACAGCTGGTGCAACTATGCTGAAACGTCGGAATTTAAGGTATCAATGAAATTATATCGCGGTAGACCCGTTTGTGTAATTAAAACATATTAGAATATTATATTGTGATACAACGGTCATTATTAATTAATTATCGATCTCTCAAATAAAGATCCCTATTTATCAACATGCATGGACACCCTACCATTGACCTCGTGGCTCGTTGATGTTATTGAAAGTGAATACCAAAATTTAAAATCCTACTTTTTTAGGAAACTCGAGCAATCGTGATATCTACTGGTAATCATAGGCCTTTTTTCGTCTATAGCAGACGATTTATGGTGTAACACCGGAGAAACACCGTTTTTGGTGGCTGAATAGACCGATGCGAGACCGACATGGTCTACCACAGGTCTGACAAGAGAAGTTTGCGGAAACCGGTACTGAGACACCTTGTCGTCGTCTTTGCCTCTTGTCAGCGAGTGTGGCGAACCAGGTCTCATCACAAAACTTGCGACCCTCCACAACACGTTTGCGCCATTCCGTCCGCTGCTCTGCGAGCCTCTCCCAGTCTCGGTGGTCGATATGGAAGGCAATCATGTCCCTCTTTGCGCAATCTTTAAATCGAAGCAATGGCCTCTCATCGTTACGTTTTGCATTCGCAACCGCACCAAGAAGAACACGACGAGGTAGTCGAGAGGGTTCCATCCTGTGCACATGCCCTAGCCAACGCAAACGTCTCTGCTTGAGAAACGCTGTTAAGCTAGGCAGCTGTGCAATTTCTAGAACCCTTTCGTTTGTCACCCTGTCTTGCCATGTTATTCCTAGGATCTTACCTACCGGTAATAGTCAACTGGAATCGGACCACGCTAAGTTTTCATGCTACGTCAAGTATTGAGCTTATAGTTAGTGTAGAGTCTATGGAGTAAAAAAATATTTTAATACACCATTTAAATTTCACCCTGTAACAGGCCTATTCGGATTTCGAGATAATCACAAGATCTTGAAACGATTTAGAGATCAACTAGATCTACATTAGATATCGACTATAGATGTGACTTGGATATCTAAGTCATAACTTGTCGAAATCGTTCAAGAGGACCTCCAGAATCGCAGAAACGTCAAATTTGACATATCTATCTTACAAATATAGTGCGTCAAGCAAATCTTGTCAGTAGCAATGTAAAGCAAACTAAAGTAGGGCAACACTCAAAGAGCACTGTTGCGCTAAGAAAAGCAGCAATGTACGTCGAACCAAAACGAATATGATTTTTTTTCCGCTGAGCGCGCCCTACGTACGTCAATTCAAATTGTCACTTGCGGCTTATTGAAAATTTTAGAAATTGTTATTTAGTATGGACGGACAATTTAAAAGCCATGTTAGTCAAAATGATTAACAAATTTGAAGATATCAAATTTCAATTAGAAACGGACTATGCCATTAAACCATTCTGAGAGAACTCAAAATCACCAAACGACTCTCAACAATCTGCCAGGAGAGGGCTCTTAGATTCTTTGGGCACATAATGCGGTCGCCACACCACAGCCTCGAACGTGACATCATACCGGGGCAAGTTGAAGGCAAGCGCGCTAGAGGAAGAGCCCCTGCAAGATTGTCGGATTCCATAAAACAAGCATGTGGTTCCATGCAGAGGGCAGCCCAAATAGCCCTTGTTCGCGATAAATGGAGGGACATAGTTATTGGTCACGATCCTCAGTCATGAGGGAACGACAAAGAAGATATGCCATTAAACTAGAATGTATGAATAAATCATTGCTTCCGCAGGTAGATGTCCTACTGAATTTTAATATTTTATTAGATTTCTCAGTTGGAATTCAATTTTAATCATAGCAAAATAGAAATTGTGGAATATTTGATACTTACAATATAATATGCTACTTGTTAACGTAAATTAGTGTACTTTGCTGGATCAATATCACATACCTACCTGTGTAATATTTTGATTGGTATATATTGTACAATATACATAATAAAAATAAAACAAATGATATTTGGGTGCTTATTTAATTTAAACGTAAGAGAAGATAAGGGTCACTTTAACCTACCTACACTTTAATTCAGGGCATTCATTGAAAAAATATGAAGTTACCAAGGTTACCTGGTCACTTCAACCAAGCATCATAATACTCTGTAGTCATCTATTGCATCTTAAGCATAAAACAGATTTGTTACAAAATGTGTAATTTAAGTTTCCAAACATAAGGAGTTAACTCCTTTTATCTTCCCTATATAACTTTAATTAACTTACAATAAACATTTCTTGGGTAAACTAAATATTTTTAGTTTAGTTTAACAATAATTTGTCTAATTTAACCCTTGGTACCTATTTTATTTCATGGTCTAAGAAATACTATTCTTCTATTCAATTTATAATTTGTAGGGTTCTGTGGCAGGCATAAAAAAGATTCTTTATGTAGTTTGGCCCAGGACTGACTGTCTAAAGACAGAGGGAATCATACTCTTTTTCTTATGCTAAAGCTATGAGTATAATTTTCTTGGATCTGACTAACTGGCTAGTTGTGTTTGCCCGGCTAAAGTTTAGGAAATATGTTTGAGAAATATAACACAATTATAATATTGTATAATAAAAATAAAAAATACTGTTAGGAAATTTTATTAACTTGTACATTAGGCTATTCAAGACTTGTCATTTTGGAAATGTGAAAATACTTTTCTAAAATGATACCTACACTGCGTCTAGTGCTCCATATGAATGCTGACTACATTATTTTCTTTTATTGAACAAACAGGTATGTAAAGCGACTTAAAACTTCTTTTAAAAAGATACATAGGTACAGTCAGCAGCAAAAGTTACTAAGCGGGCCAGGCATTCAAAATTACGAGGGGTGTTCAAAATATTCTCGGTATGAGAATGAAAACAAACAAGTACGAAAAGTTTGATATTTTTATTTTTCAATATACTCCCCCCCTTTGTTAATCCCCTTAAAAGATCGATCAATTATTTTTTTTAATCCCTCATAAAAATATTTTTTATCTTTGGTGTAAAAATGCTCCTCCACTGCAGCCTTCAATGCTTCATCGTCAGAAAAAAAAATCCACGCAGATCCTTTTTAAGATTGGGGAACAAAAAGAAGTCGCTGGGGGCTAAGTCCGGACTATACGGTGGGTGAGTAACAGTTTCAAACCCACATTCAACAATAGCTGCCTTGGCAATATGAGCAGTATGGACGGGGGCGTTGTCACACAGAAGCAGAACACCTTTGGTTAACTTTCCTCGCCTCTTTTCTTTGATTGCATCCTTTAATTGACGTAGAATGTTAGCGTAGTACTGTCGTGTGATATTTACACCTTTTTCTTTATAATCGATTAGTAATATTCCTTTACAATCCCAAAATATCGTGGCCATGACCTTGCCAGCTGAAG
Organism: Cydia splendana; assembly: GCF_910591565.1. Classification (NCBI taxonomy): domain Eukaryota; kingdom Metazoa; phylum Arthropoda; class Insecta; order Lepidoptera; family Tortricidae; genus Cydia; species Cydia splendana. Next base: position 19,593,044 of record NC_085965.1, on the reverse strand, counting down.
GGACGACCTTGAACTTTTTGGGATGAGCTGAACCCTTAATGTGCCACTGCATGGACTCTTGTTTACTCTCTGGGTCATAATGATGAACCCAGGTTTCATCTCCAGTAACTATTCTTTGCAGCACCTCATTAGGATTTTCACCGCACAGGTCAATAACATCGGAACAACACGCTACACGCATGTCTTTTTGAAGCCGAGTCAGCATTCGCGGAACCCATCTTGCACTTACTTTTGACATATTAAGATGGTCATGGATAATATCATGTACGATACCAATAGAAAGATTGGTTACTTGAGCTATAGATTTTACCTTCACTCGACCATCTTCCAATATAAGTTTTTCCACTTTATCAATATTTTCTTGTGAAGTAGCTACTACAGGCCGACCAGGTCTAGGGTCATCTTCAATACTCTCCCTTCCACGTTTAAATTCGCTTGACCACTTTTGAATGGTAGATAAAGAAGGAGCAGACTCACGGTAAACACAATCCATTTCCTCTTTTATGGTTTTTTGATTTTTACCCTGTTTTGTCGAGAATCTTATGACGCATTGATGTTCTAATTTAGTTAACATGGTCAATTCGCACATGATGTTCATGTTTGTTCAGCAATTGCAGAAAAACAAAAGAACATCTCGGTTCCAATTATTTTTTTTTTTAATGTCAATGAATAAACCTTAGCGTCCAGTAACGAAAGAAATTTAAGAAGAGGTTGTAAGATATCAATACCGAGAATATTTTGAACGCCCCTCGTACCTTGACACACTCTTATTCTCTTAATAATAAAGTCGCATCAAGATCATTTTGAACACCTGGCCCGCTTAGTAACTTTTGCTGCTGACTGTACCTGTTTCAGCAAGTATAAACTAGGATTTCCCATAGGTATATATGTGCAGTAGCTGAGAGCATGAAACAAATTAGCCTAAATAATATATTTTCTTGATGACTAACATAAGGACAACTTATACAAGAATAATCTATTCCATCAATATTTAAGCTCTCAATATTTTTGTCACATTTTTAAATAATAAATTTATTTTTCGTCTTGGTTGCGCTGTACACGTATATAAACCGCCGTAGGTAAGTATTGTCTGACTGAACTTCTGAAGAGAAACTACCTACTACGAACGCCTCATATTGAGCGAGATTTAATCCTGCAACAAACATATGTAAGGATTAGGTAATGTTGCGAAAGAACGGCGATATAATCAAAGTTCTTAATACTGTTTTAAAAGTTTACCTTTGTAAATTATGTAGTCGAATCAGTCGCTGAAAATAGTAAGATATGTGGGCCTATGGACGGTTTCCAGGACACAATGTGTGGTCTTATTGGATAGATTTAGGCATACGTTTTAATTTTATTTATGCCTTTTAACCCTTAAACAAAAAAAACTGCACATAATCTTAAAAGTTCCCATGTTCTTCCAGTACTTGTCATAACCTAAAATTTTAGTAATGTTTACTATGAACGAGTATGATTATACATTGCAGGCTTAGCTTTGCTTAAGGTAATGCACAATCTTATTAAATATCAGAAAATATCACAGGTCACAGCAGAAATATCTCTTGAAATAAAAACGATTCAGAATGTCAACAAACAAGTTGGCCACAGATAAAACACAGACGACACGCGATTTTGGAATTATTCGAACACAATGTTGCTAGCCCGCGATTTTTCAAATTTGCCGCCTTTTTCTACTGACAAGATTTGCTTGACGCAGTATATCTTTAAATTATCCGTATCGTAACTTGTTGAAGTCTCGATATTAAACTTTCGTGAGACATATTTTAAATTGTTTATACGACAACGGTTTCACTCACTTGAATTTTTAGTCGCTATTGGCGACATGTTTCGGGCCCGTCGGGGGTCCTTCCTCAGGCTCGAGTGCACGAGTTGCAGAGCCGTAAGCTTTTTGCCTTCCTTATTCCTCCGTACCCTTTCATTACAATAATATATCTACTAACCCACCATTTCCCTGCGTATGACAGTTCCAGCAATAAGGGTCCAACCCCGAGGTCCAACCCAATGTTTGTAATTTACTAACTTTTCCTATTGTGCGTAAATTAGATCGCTATATCACGTAAGCCCTTTTAAGCTTATCTTTAAAGGTCTGTGGCTTTTATAATTACGATCAGGAGTTAAATAATATACAAATGTGTGTAAAAGGAATTTAAGACTCCAAAGTACTGCTGAGTTTAGAACAAGCGAAATGCTCAGTAATATGATTTCCGAGAAGACAATATTATAGAAGAATACAAAGCGAATGAATTAACACAAAAGTTTTTGGTACTTAAATATTTAAATTTTGGTACAAGTTTTTATCGCTGACTACACTTTTTTTTTCATAGGCAACTATAATACTAATCGAGACAATTCTAAACACCCCAAACACAATTAGGTTTCGTTGTTTCATCACAGAGTTCCTATGGCCACGAGTTTGGCTCGATAGTACCATAATATTGCATTGTCACCCGACTTACATATGTATGGAATATACTATCACCTATCTACAGTGTAGTTTACTATAGTGTAGATTCTACACTATAGTAAATTATTTGTGCGAGTATGTAGCCAGCCTTCTACGTAATTATTTCCAGACCGCAGGGTATTAAGGCGCCGAGACCGCGGACGTGCTCGAAGATAAATTGCACGTTTAATTAATTTAATCCACTATTTGACTATTGTTGGTCTGTTTGTCACATATGTACAGTCAGCATCAAAAAGCTTTTCCTCATTTCTATGGTAACAATAGTGTGTTACGATCCCACTGTTACTACGTCGTCGGAATATGCTATGAAGCCGATGGTCCAGGGTTCGAATCCCGATAAGGGCGTTTAATTTGTGTGATGGGCAATATGGGCATACGGATATTTGTTCCATAGTCATTGTTGTTTTCTATGTATTTAGGTATATATATCACTGTCTGAGATCCCACATCACAAGCCCTCTTGAGCTTACTGTGAGGCTTAGTCAATTTGTGTAAAAATCTAAAAATGTCCTATAATATTAATTTATTATTATTTATTTATAAATTTTGCATGACTCAATGCTTGTCAGTGAGAAAGGCAAAAATAATCATAGGTAATGTTTATCTTATCCTAGTATGGACAAGGGACATGAGTTTTTTATTCTATTGTTCCTGAAAAAACTGGTTTGCCAGACTATACTTTAGGTACAGCCGATATTTTACTAAAGCTTTGCATGGATCTAAAAGTTCTGGGGCAGTTTAGAACTACGATAATCAAGGGATTTGAGGCCGTACAGGCGAGTCTTTTATGTAGGTACCTACAATTGAAGACAAAGACGCTGAGTGACCGAGAACTAACCTAGCGGTCTTGCAAACTGTAATCGAACCACAGACCGCAAATCCACACTAACTTATTACTTATATTATTATACGTAACCGCTAACGACATTGTGTAATTTTGTCATATTTGTAATAGGCTATTACACGTATATATACTGAAATTTAGGCAATATTTAACTCAAATATGTATTTAGTACTTGAGTACAAATTAAGTACCAAAACATAAGCCTTGTATTTTAATGGCACTCAATGAAAATTATTAAAATTAAATCTTTCTCTACCCGGAAAAAAAATCAGGAAACTGGACTATACCAATGTAAGTAAAAAAAAAATAGCTTAAGGGAAGTCATACACATACATAAATTCACATTTGTAATCGCATGTATACGCATAACTGAATAAATAAATTTAAAATGCACAGCAAGAAATTGTCACTTCACACGCAAAACAGAAACGACGGCAGATATTAATAGGTATGGCTCTTTTCGTTGATTTAGCGTGAAAATAAGCGCATCGCCCCTTTTCTTTTTTTATTACCTTACCAACAACCCTGACAAACCCCCCCCCCCCGCCCCAACACTCTACTAAAGAGTTGCAGCACTTCATGTGTACAGGAGGTATCCAAATGTTTTGAAGTAAAAACTTCTTTAGCGGCGCTGTGCACTTTTTGTGACGGGGAAAAAATGTTAAACTCGCGACAGGTCACGTGACCGTAAGATTCGTAAGACGTAAGACGGACACGTGACCTGATCGAAAAACTGTTACAATGTCATTGAGTTTTCACTTCTGCCGGCACTCCCGGAGTGTAACCATTTTTTTTTTATTACTTCACCACTTTGTCGGCATAATTGATTACCGCGTAAAACGTCAGCAATTACGTTTTATCTGGACATATGTCGTATAAAAACCGTGTCGTATTATCTCGTGTCTATGGCAGTACGCGTGCCAATCACTGTTACTACAGCCGATTAATTAAAAATACCGCGTCCGTATTTATTGCTACGGATACTACGAATTTGGCCAGGAGTTTTGTGTTTTTGCCACGCAATAGGTATCCGCAGAAAAAATGAAAAAAAGCCTTTTAATGTAAATTAGCCCCCTGCATACGTTCAATCCAGGAAATTTCAGTGTCATTTCGTTTCGTACCTTGTCTCAGTGACAATCAATATGAAGGTCGCTAGGGACGTCATACTATTGTCACTGTGACAAGGTACGAAATGGTACAAAATTCCTTGACCGTACAAACTTCTGCAGCTGAGTCCGTCCCAATCATTTATTTACGAGTATCCGTATTTATCCGTAACACGATGATAAAAAACCGGCCAAGTGCGAGTCGGTTTCGCGCACGAAGGGTTCCGTACCATTACGCAAAAAAATCACGTTTGTTATATGGGAGCCCTACTTAAATATTTATTATATTCTGTTTTTAGTATTTGTTGTTACTGTGAAAATTTCAACTGCCTAGTATCACGGTTCATGAGATACAGCCTGCTGACAGACAGACGGACGGACAACGGAGTCTTATTAATAGGGTCCCGTTTTTACCCTTTCGGTACGGAAAACTAAATAACAACATAAATCTAATAGCCAATTCCTATAAGTATTCCTATAAGTAGATCTACTAAATAATTAGGTCCTTCTAATACCTACCTTATATCAAAAAGAATAGATAGTATAGAGGGGTCCTATCATTGTAAATTTTGTAGTCACTGTAAATTTACTGCCATCTATCGACACACGACTAAAACTCAAAATGAAAACGTATAAAGTTATCAAAACATGTATATATATGGATAAATTATTTTATTATTTTTATATCATTTTGATCCATGTTCATTCACTGATATCTATGTGTTAAAATTGTTAAATATGAAACGGTGTCGTCACGCCATCTAGCCGAGGATAGGCTAAAGGTGTGTGCGCCATCTATTCGAGAATGACTTTTGCTTCAATTCCGAGGCACGTTTTTTCCTTAGACTTTATTCGTCTTATACGAAGTTACATATGTCTTTGCTTATATTAATGATATATATGTATTACTTACTCAGCTACTGGGTACTGGAGACTCCAACATTTACAAAGAGGGAAAAGCCTAACAATTTACTTAAGAAACGCCTCTTTTCCAACGCAATCTTGCCCTAATGAAGACACACGGTGGCCGCAGAAGCCGACACATTCACAAAACACTACAACTTCGCCTTAATATCCTACTTGATCTTTCAACCCGTTACAACTACATGTATCTAGAGGTCACGCTTTCATTGGTTTTCAAAATGCTTTTATCCAACGTTCAACAACCGTAAATATATAAAAAGCTATCTCATCGTAGACTTAACCTATTTATTAAAGAATTCATAGCAGTTCTAGAGAGGTTTTCTAGTATGCTTATTATTTTATGCACACTTCTTCCTCTCAAGAAAACCGGGTCGGTCGAGTGGTACATAACATAAGCATTTGTCAAGTGTTTTTGGCGTGATATTTCTATTTCAACCAACGTCAAGAAGAATTATAGTATCTAGACGTTTTTGTGTGTGTTTTACTACGACTTATTACGCCTAGCCCCAAGTTTGACAGTTGAAGTATATGTTTTGTGGTCACTGGATTGTCAAACATAAATGTTGACAATCAGAGTTACAGCATAATGTACGGAGCTGTACAACTGTACAACGCCATTTACATGAGCTGTCAAATTCGAAGCTTAAAAATTTATGCTTCGTCTTAAGCCCTGTTTAGACGTTTCAAGAACTTGCATGCGATTTTCGTTAGAATCTGTGCGGAAAGAGAAGAGGGCCCAATACATTCCACGACTCTCCTCTTTTCGCACAGACTCTACATTGCAGTATTTGGTCGATCGACTGAATTCATTGTAACTATTCTGTAGTTAGCAATGTATTGAATGTTGCCAAGTTTTTGAACCGTCTAAATGAGGTTTTAGTCGTTACACATCTTACACAATCAAGGAATCCTTGGTAATAGTTTCGAACAGTTAAAGGTTTACATGTTACTCAACATAGTTATATATATAGATCAACCCGTGGATCGTCCTAGTATCACACGCGTGATACTAACTCAATTTGGGTCGTAGCTACTCAGTATCAGACGTGTGTTACTACAAAACAATATGGGTGAAATTGCTTTGCATCAATTTGTTGTATGATGGGTGTCCTACGGGTTAAAGATAAATCTGTGGCCCTAGTGAAAACCGGCCAAGTGCGAGTCGGACTCGCGTTCCAAGGGTTCCGTATATTACACAATTTTTAACAATCAGTGCCGGATTAAGATATGTTGATGCCCTAAGGATTTCTAGGTGCCCCCTCTCCCTCGGGTCATCAAGATTACATTGATTTTTTGGTAAATTGAGAGAAGTTCATTGCCGCGTTACAGCTGAGAATGGAAATCAGTCACATCATTTTATCACGAAAATTGACAGTGCCGCAGCAGTAATGTTGCAACAGAGTACCTAATGCTGTTGCAGTCGCCACCCGAATGTCACCTTTATCATAGCTTAGAAAGTAATAGAAACGCGAGCGAAGCGAGCGCGGAAATTTTTCGATATAAAAACGCAATATGATAGACAGTTGTAAATTTTTACTTTTAGTATGGAAATCAGTCACATCATTTTATCACGGAAGTTGACAGTACTGCAGCAGTAACGTTGCAACAGAGTGATGTTGCTGCAGTCGCCACCCGAATGTCACCTTTATCGTACCTTATAAAGTTATTCAAAACGCGAGCGAAGCGAGCGCGAAAATTTTTCGATATACAAACGCAATTTTACTTTTAGTCCCAACCAGGCGCGAATCCAGGATTTCATACAGAGAAGGGATGGGACAGTTTTCTATCAGCCTAGCTTCGCATAGGGCTCGATATTTCTTAGGCTTCGATATTCGAGGTTGTTTTCATGCACAAAATATGCAAGAAAGCAGAGCTTGGCATTGAATTGGCGAAGTGTGAGAAAGGCAGTAGGCCTAGCTGCGAAAGAGGAAAGCTTGGATTTGGATCCACGCCCAAGTGTAATTAAGGCAGAAGGCCTCGCATAAGACCTAACGCCGAACCGCAAAAGAGTGGGTTGAAATCGAATCTATGCATGTAATCACGACTCTTCTACTGCTACCGATTGTTTCCCAAGAATTACGCGCCATTATTTTTGCAAATTAGCTTTTGGACAGCTAAAAAAAATCGTGTGGTAAAAACGATGTGTCTGTCCCTAATTTTAAAATTTGTTCACCTTTTTCAACCTGGCATTTTGGTGCCCCTCCTGAACGTGGTGCCCCAAGGACGTGCTTGTTTTGCTTATTGGTTACAAAGTCTTTATTAATTCAACCATTAAAGTCGACGAGTACAAAAAACTTTAAGCTAGCTCTCAATTTAACATTTTTTTTAAACATTATTTTTAATTTGACCTTACAATTACTCGTAAGTAGGCAAGACCGTTAAATATTTAAAATGATTATCTTATCAGAAAATTATCACCAATTATTCTAAGAAAACTACTACTCTAAGTAATCCGGCACTGTTAACAATGTATTTTTTATGTGAAACGTGAGTGAAATCTCTTTAAAATATCCGTAGGGGTCGGATTAAAAACTGTAATTAAGTCCGACTCACACTTGACTGTACATTTCTAATAGGTTTTCCTGTCATCTATAGGTATAGACCTATTTTATGTATTTTATTCAAAATTTTAGACCTAGTAGTTTCGGAGATAAGGGGGGGGGAATGGTCATTTTTTGCCTATTTTCTTGAATAACTTCTAAACTGTTGATTCGAAAATTATAAAAAAAAAAATATTTGAAATCCTTACAATAAGCTCTTTCATTTGATATGTAACATGATATGGTTTGAAAAAAATTTTTTTTTCATCTTTTCATTTACCCCCCAAAAGTGGCCCCCATGTTTAAAATTCATTTGTTTACGTTACATGTCCGTATTCGGGTCACAAACTTACATATGTGTACCAAATTTCAACTTGATTGGTCCAGTAGTTCCGGAGAAAATCGGCTGTGACAGACGGACAGACAGACAGACAGACAGACAGACAGACAGACAGACAGACGCACGAGTGATCCTATAAGGGTTCCGTTTTTTCCTTTTGAGGTACGGAACCCTAAAAAGGGTACAAGTCACGCGCAGCTTAGGTGTAAAAGGGCATAAGTGTTACGTGGAACTTAGGCCCTTTTACACCTGCGCTGCCTGAGACTTGTACCCTTGTTCACTAGGGCCACAGAAATGTTCTAAATTCATTGTATCATGTTATGTATTTAGCCGATTTTGTACTCAGCTATCTCAATTTTCTCAAGAGCTGTTATGTCAATTATGATATCATCAATTATAACGCCATATAGATTATCTAATCTTAGTACAGATTACTCAGTAAACAATTACTAGTAATTAGTAAGAATTACACTCGCCTTCCGCTGGTTCGCTTATACCGTAGGATACTAAATGCAAGGAATTCAACGTTATGTTTAACATATTAGCCAAACTATTGCTCTAGCTTTCCTTCCTTTGAATATACATAGAACAAAGTAATTATCAACAATTGTTTTAAACTTAAGGGGCCCACTGATTTACAGTCCGCCGGACGGTATCGGCCTGTCAGTTGTTCGGAACTGTCAAAATTTTGTTCTAACTGACAGGCCGATACCGTCCGGCGGACTGTTAATCAGTGGACCCCTTAGGAAGCCCGTAGTTCGAAAAATTAACTAAAATCTGAGGTAACTGAAAACCACTAGTAGTTGAATTTTCCCATAAATGACCCCTAGCTTAGTAGCCAAGAGTTTAGAGAGGACAACGTAAACAAAGCTTGCGACCCTCTGACCAAGCCCATGCCAGATGACTGCCTTCGATTTCCTATACGAACCCGCAATTGTCCTTTTCATTAACCCCTAAATGCATAAATAGTGTAGGATGCAGCCTACAGAACATAAACATCAAATTTTATGCATAATTAGACAAATTCTATTTGTTCCTGTATATTATTTCAATAGTTAAACTAATCCATTTTCTGAATTTGTAGTTACATTTACGCAGTATTTTAATTTATAAAAATTACATTTGTTTTAAGACGAAATGTGGAAAAACTTGGAAAAACCGGAAGTTGATGATTTTTAGTGTGTGATTTAGGGCAGATTTTTCGGGGTTTGTAATTATTTTATATTTAAAAGCTTTATCATAGGAATATCACAAATAGTATACCTTTCTGATGGCAGTAAGATTTTTCCTATACCCCTTACTAATAATTATATATTTACATAAATATGATTAAGCCTATGCAACTTCTAACACTGATTTCGTGGTGAAAATCGATGTTATATTTTTTTTACTATTTTTCCTAGAACCACAGCAGAATTATATGATACATATATTAATTTCGGGCAAAAAGAAAAAAAACATGCATTTAAGGGTTAAACCTATTGTTTTTTAGGGTTCCGTACCCAAAGGATAAAAACGGGACCCTATTACTAAGACTCCGCTGTCCGTCTGTCTGTCTGTCACCAGGCTGTATCTCATGAATCGTGATCACTATCGTGATAGAATTAGAAATTTTCACAGATGGTGTATTTCTGCTGCCGCTATAACAACAAATACTAAAAGCAGATTATAATAAATATTTAAGTGGGGCTCCCATACTAAAAACAGATTATAATAAATATTTAAGTGGGGCTCCCATACAACAAACGTGATTTTTTTGCGTAATGGTACGGAACCCTTCGTGCGCGAGTCCGACTCGCACTTGGTCGACTTTTATATCAATGTTCAATTAAATGCCACCCACAAACGCTAGATTGCTCCCTCGAAGTGGACAAGATAATGGGGATTCCTTCACCCGACCTGTGACACACTTCTCGTGACGGATTGCTTCGGTTTTTCTTTAATTAAACCTGCCTTTACCTATTGCAGGGATGGCCAATTAATGCCATGTGGAAAATAGTTTGAGCACGTTCAATTATTTTTGTGTCCATTAAAGTATTAATTAAGATGAGATTTATTGATGGCATCATGACCAGATTAAATATTACTTTTCAGAAAAAATATTAGCAATATTACCAAGGGTTTGCCATCTCTGGGTATTTGGATTGTTGTCGGTTATACGCTTTTTTTGACGTTGCATTTTTTTAATTAACTTTCTTATTACCTAAACGTTTTAAGTACATAATTAGAATATTTATTCATAAATAAGTTTACTTTAAAATTATAATCACACAATATATTCAATAAAGTCGTAAATATTATAAAAAAGTTCATGCACCATAGACAATCCCATTAAAATACTCACCCTATTAAAAAAACACTGAAAAACCAACTAAAACAAAACAAAAACACTGAAACAAAACTTTAAAAATCGAACAGACACTAGAAAAAGCAACCCGGCTCCTCGAACACGACACTTTCCACTTTAAAAAGTTACGGCCGGCAACTTGTCTGACAGCGATTAATTTAAATTAGTTCGAAAATCGAATCGAGCGGTGAAACGACCCCAGCGTGCGCTCGGGTTAGAGTTTCAGCGGGACTGAAGGGCGGTTTGAATGAAAAACACGGTCATGCGCGCTCGACGCCTGAATGAATCTTTTCCAACGGACTTTTCACACTTTCACCGAATACATTTTGTCTACCGCCCGAGGGTCGTAAAGGGCGCATATAAAATTCTGCAGCTGCGGTAGCCGCTACAATCTAATAATGACTACCTTCCCTTTCCTAATGTTTCGCTCGTTTGCGATGAAAAATGTTCAGCAATCCGCATGGGCGCGCTTTTTTGGACCTGCGTTGCCCAGTGGTACTTAATCAAATCAACTTTATAATTAAACTAGGCGGGCCCGCGGCTCCGCTCGCGTAAATGTAATAAAGAGTTTGTCTTATGTTTCGTTAATTACCGACATTATTATGTACCTATTCAACCCTGCCAGTGTTCATAACTCTGTGATAGGGACTTCTTATTTGTAACCGTTATTTGGATAAATTAATTCGCAAATTTCTCAATAAATGATGTCATTTGATAAGATAAAATGATGGCAAGATTGTATTTTTTAAAATTATTATTTATTTTTATAAGCCCAGTCCAGTCAGCAAAAATGTTCATTAGATTAATTTCCGTCTTAAGACGAATTCGGACGACCACCGCCCATATATCGCCTTTTCATACAAACGTAGGTAGTCCCCATTTTCCTTTCTGGACATAACAATACTTACTACGGTGACGCAACGATCCAAAAAGAGTCCTGGGCTCCGATACCAGATCACGCCATGTTTCTCGGTCTTGCGATAGCTCTCGCCAGTCGCTATGGCCGAGGTTGAGCAGGTCTTGAGCAACGACGTCGTTTCTGCGGTACCTAGGACGTCCAATCGGGTGTCTCCCATTTCGTTGTCCCAAGTACGCTCTCTTCACGGAAAGATCCTCTCCCATTCTCTCTGTGTCCGAGCCACTGAAGCTAAGCCGCTTTGGTCTCTCCAATACCCAACTATATCGGAACACATCCTTATTTCTATGGAAACAAAGTTATATTACGATATATTTGGCTACTTTAGCCTGATCTATTTCATACTGACTGTACATTGGCTTCATGAATGTGTAGTTGCCATTAGATATATATCGTAGCCACCAAGGTCGCTCAAAAATATCTGAACATGCACTTTAAAGTTACATTATAATTTATATTGTTCAGACTTCAGATATTTGTGAATACCTCATCCACTCCGATATATCTGATGGTGACTTTCAGCAAGAAGAAAAATCTTACCTGGTCGAGTCGTATCGTATTACGCGACAAACAGCTTCCAAATTGATTAAGTATACCTATCTCTAAAGTCATCCCTTGAACTGATGGACTTCATATTAACGTATCCACTTTGTATTTCTGGCCTATCTCGGCAGCCCGTTCCCCGGACGAATGGCAATGTTTGCCGAAGTCGAATTTCTTTTTGACTTGATTGACTGTGAATTCAAATTGACTCCGAATAATATAACTCAAAATAAATTTAAAACAACAAAATACAAATTATTAATAATATGATAATATTAATTTGATTGATGTCATATTTGGCATAAGTTACTCGTATGGGCGTACACTAAGGTTGAGGTTGACATCACTTTTTATATTACTTCGTATAAAAACACGTAGGAATAACTGTATACCAACATGACAAACATAATTTAGATTACTTTACACCGAAACGAAACGAACCGAGAGTTGCTAATTGTTATGAAAATTTCTTTTCCTTTTTGTAAATTAAATACGCGTCGAAAGCGGTAGTTTTTACGTTCTAGCTCTATTCCCATATTTAGATAATGAGTTGTATTTTAACGCCGTTACAGCTTCTGATTATTTTTAGCCAGGTACCAAGTATTTATTTGGCAACTTTTGTTAAAACTGAGATTTAATTTAAAAAGTGTTAGTTACTAACATTCGATAACAATAGAAATTAATAAAAAAAATACTATAAATTAACTTAGGATTAAAAATTAATAATAAATTAAATTAGTACCTACCTAGTATATTTACAGTATAAAAACTTAACCCAATCATAACAGAAATGCCCCGTCTAACAGTTCGGCCTGCGGCAAGGACCCCATTACACTGGCGGCGTTACCTCTCTGTACCGCTAGGGCGATACGCTGAGAGAGGTACGCGCCAGCCCTACGGTCTCCTGTGGAATCGACCAGCCGCGCCGACAAAGCCTTCATGAATGCCTTCATGTCGGATGACCAAGGTCCCAGAGTCTCAACTGCGAGCGCCGCAAACTCATAATCGTTAACTAAAGTCGAGTATTTGCGGCGCTTGAGAATCTGGGCCTGGTCAGCCGCAGCGCCAGCCTGGATGCGGGTCGCCCCGATGTGGGACTGTGCAAGGGTGTCAACGCACGTCGCGTCCCACACCAGGGCTCTTCCTAATTTCCACGGCACTAACGTGGCTCCGTCGGGACGCTTGCCGTCGTCTCTAGCCATGCCCACTGGTTCTAAAACTGCAGGCACAGCGACGGTGGCAAGCGCGCGACGGACCAAATCGTTTATAGTGCCGTGGCGATATATGCGGCCGGCGCTTTTTGCGCAAGAGAGGCCATGACGGCCCAGCTGGTCCACGCTCTTGCCGCAGGCACATGTGTGGGAAACACATATTCTGGACCCAAGCCTCAAGCCTATTGCTATTCTTAGGCTACTTGGGTCCAGAACCGTGCCTATTGCCTTTGAAGGGAGAGCCTGTAACCAGTGGCCCGACTCGGGGGCCGAAACTGCCAGAATTCGAGCGTGATCATAGTCGTCCGGGCTGTTTTCCATAAGTGTGGCATGGACTGCCTCTAGGCGAGGGGAGTCCCAAGCCCGTTGAACGTGCCTGGCGTCTGGGATGTCCGCACTCGGGCATGACTGACACCATGCTTCTCTGGCCTCCCTGAGGCTCGCTACCTCATCATCGAGTATCTGTGGAAGGTTTAGAATGACACCGATGAGAGACAGCGAGCCGTACACGGAAGACAGAAAAGCAGGTAAAGCCGAGCTGGCCGAAGTGCGGACTCCGAGCCCCCCAAACCTAATTGGGAGAACCGCCTGGGTCCATGACCTAGTATCAAACTGTATATTTAAAATTTTGGATAGCGTGGCCTGAAGGGAGGTGTCAATGGATGAAAGAATAGAGGGAAACTTCCAAATTGGGCAGCTGCGAAGCAGATACATGAATTTTGGGGTGAATAGACAGAAACGGATGATGAAGAGAGCTATATGCGGATTTATTTTGAAAAGTAATTCTGATGTACCGTTAAATAGATTTAGTTTACAGTTAACAACAGGTGCGATAGCTTCGCCAAAGATTGGTGAGCCTAAAAGAGTGAGAGATGATTTTGACTGAACTGAAATATTTGGTAAAACTTCGTTAAAATTTGTCAAAAAGTCATTTTTTATGTCCGAAGGAAGGTGTTCAGGGAAAAAAAATTCACATTTGGCATAATTTAGTGAGAGTCCGATTTAAGATAATTGATTTGAACAGTTTTTTCTTATCATACGTGCGTCGTATTCGAGAAACGTGTCAAAAACTTTTTTATTTTATTTTATTTATTTATTTTAAACTTTATTGCACAGTAAAAAATATGCAGTGACAAAAGGCGGACTTAATGCTACACGGCATTCTCTACCAGTCAACCTTTAGGCCAAACAGAGAAGCATAGTTGGTGCGGGGTATGTAAAAACACTAAAACTTGATGCTTAAAATTAATAGGTACAAATATAAATGTAATACGAAGATAAAATAAATATATATACAACAACGATATATACGTATATGTATACAATAATGATATATAATATATATATATATATATATATACATATATATACCTGCTCCTAATTTACTATGATTTAATTATGAGACTTTTCAAAAAGATACTTGCGCAGCTTGCGCTTGAACGTTAACTTAGTATCGGCTTGTCGTATGCTGAGAGGCAAATCATTCCAGAGACGGATGGCTTTCACGGTGAATGATTTGGACATAGCACTAGAACGGTGATGCGGGACAGCTAAAACAAGTTTACGAGCAGTGCGAAGTTCGCATCCGGGTCGGGCAGTTACAAATTTAAATTCAGAAATTTTTAGAAATTTGTAAGGCGCCATCTCGCTTCTTCCCTCGTTTTATATCCCGTTCTGGTTTTTCAATTTTATATTCTGGGTTTTCAATTTTATATATATGATGATTGCAAAAAAAGGGGTTGACGTTGAATTCATTAAAATATTTGCATCGCAAATGCATCATTATCGTAATAGCCCATAAAATAGTATTTTATACAATCGTGATATAATAGAGAGTTTTTCAGTCGAGATTGAAAAGCTTGATTATATCACTATTGTATACAATACTTTTTCTACTAGTCAACAAAAATAATACTTTAAACTAGTAGAATCGTACAAACAAACCAAACCAAAAGTATACAGCTAAGATTCGCGAGCAGCCGCGATACCTTCATACTGGTACGCGACCCGGCCGCCGCGCTCGCGCCCTACGGCGGGCTGGGTCAACGACACCTTCTCGTAACTCATGAGGCCCTGGTACTTGCTCCGCGCTAAATTCAATTTTTAGACAGTTGTTTTCTCGATTTTGGCCACCGTAGCCTATGGAGACTAACAAGCAACACTAAGTGGTTTTCGTAGTCTATGGATGTTGCTATATTAAGGGTGTCACATGCGCGTTTCTGACTTATGAACCAATTGTTTCTACTATACAACCTAAAATAATTAATTTGAGCTATGATTTTGTTTCGTCCTCTTGATCGCGGCGAGCTGTGATTGGTCAATTTCATTATAGTTGACTAAACTGTATCGAAATGAATATTATAGTTGAGTTGGGAGCCCATACATTAAAAATACCCAATTGCAGTTTGGTATAAGAAATCTTCATTCAAGAATAGGGTATTATACTGTATTTAATATAAATTATTTTACACCATGCATGAAATAAAGCACCAGATAATTATTAGAAAAACACAGACAGGAGTAATTTTTAAACACAAGTTCTATTTAATAAATCGGATAGAAATATAAAAAGTAGGTGAGTTGACCGTGACGTCACGATGTAATGTTTCATACAAATTCCATATTAGCAAATCGTTTTGACAGTTCTAAAAAAGTAACTGATTTGACTAGTAGGAAAATACCCTATTACAGTCGACTAGTAGAAAAAAATAGATTAGGTAGATACTGCATATAATATAATATACCGCATCATTTTAAAACGACTTAAAAAAACGTAATTTTTTTTCCTGTTTGTTAGACAACCTATTAACTTCATAATACAGCTAGTTAGAAGTTAATAGGTAAACTGTAATAAGTACAATCGCACAAAACAATTAGGTACAGTCAGCAGCAGAAGCCGATAACGGACCAGGAGTCCCAGAATTATCTGCCCATTCTTCCATTCTCTTAACAATTATTAGTATGTGTTTCTTACTTCTTTGTAAACTGAAATAAATGTCATATTCTAAGAAAAAGTGACCAAGGCCTACAGTGCCCCAGGCTGGAGTCGAACCAGCGTCCTCTGCTATCGCGGCAGGTGTCTGTGCCATTCTGCCACCGAATAATTTCTGAATATTATAATATAATTCGTTCTAATACTTCTAATAATCTTACTTCTTTAATTAGGTACTTCTACTGCTTACTGTTCCCATAAACAGAAAAATACAATACAATATACATATTTTAAGTAAGTAACCTAAAAACTTTTATAGGTAAATATTAAGTGTTCCTCTATGTAAAGTTATTACTTATTACTTGCTTATTACTTAAGTATTACAGTATAATGGCGTCACACCATTGAACACATTGCACATTAATTCACATCACTCGAGATTAATTCGTCAGACTGCCTATGCCTATTACGCACGTGTACCTTCACGTATCTTAATGTGAAATCCACTTGAGAATAGAAGTACACGTAGGTACCTAAGTATAATACAGTAACGGCACTAATCATGAAATATTTATGAGAAAATTTTGAGTATTTTTGATATAGTGGGTAAAGTAAATCTTGGCAGTAGAAAAAGGCGGCAAATTTTAAAAATGTAGTAGGGTTATCGTCCCATAGAAAATTTGAATTTCGCGCCTTTTTCTACTGACAAGATTTGGTTGACCCACTATATTTCCCTTTTTAGGGTTCCGTACCTCAAAAGGAAAAAACGGAACCCTTATAGGATCACTCGTGCGTCTGTCTGTCTGTCTGTCTGTCTGTCTGTCTGTCTGTCCGTCTGTCACAGCCGATTTTCTCCGAAACTACTGGACCAATCAAGTTGAAATTTGGTACACATATGTAAGTTTTTGACCCGAATACGGACATGTAACGTAAACAAATGAATTTTAAACATGGAGGCCACTTTTGGGGGGTAAATGAAAAAATGAAAAAAAAAAATTTTCAAACTATATCATGTTACATATCAAATGAAAGAGCTTATTGTAAGGATTTCAAATATTTTTTTTTATAATTTTCAAATCAACAGTTTAGAAGTTATTCAAGAAAATAGGCAAAAAATGACCATTCCCCCCCACCCCTTATCTCCGAAACTACTAGGTCTAAAATTTTGAAAAAAATACATAAAATAGGTCTATACCTATAGATGACAGGAAAACCTATTAGAAATGTACAGTCAAGCGTGAGTCGGACTTAATTACAGTTTTTAATCCGACCCCTACGGATTTTTTAAAGAGATTTCACTCACGTTTCACATAAAAAATACATTGTTAACAGTGCCGGATTACTTAGAGTAGTAGTTTTCTTAGAGTAATTGGTGATAATTTTCTGATAAGATAATCATTTTAAATATTTAACGGTCTTACCTACTTACGAGTAATTGTAAGGTCAAATTAAAAATAATGTTTAAAAAAATTGTTAAATTGAGAGCTAGCTTAAAGTTTTTTGTACTCGTCGACTTTAATTATAAATTAATAAAGCTATGAATGAATTAATAAAGACTTTGTAACCAATAAGCAAAACAAGCACGTGCTTACGGCACCACGTTCAGGGAGGGCACCAAAATGCCAGGTTGAAAAAGGTGAACAAATTTTAAAATTAGGGACAGACACATCGTTTTTACCACACGATTTTTTTAGCTGTCCAAAAGCTAATTTGCAAAAATAATGGCGCGTAATTCTTTGGGAAACAATCGGTAGCAGTAGAAGAGTCGTGATTACATGCATAGATTCGATTTCAACCCACTCTTTTGCGGTTCGGCGTTAGGTCTTATGCGAGGCCTTCTGCCTTACGGCAAAGTTGATCTTCTTCCTTAATTACACTTGGGCGTGGATCCAAATCCAAGCTTTCCTCTTTCGCAGCTGGGCCTACTGCCTTTCTCACACTTCGCCAATTCAATTCCAAGCTCTCTGCTTTCTTGCATATTTTATGCATGAAAACAACCTCGCTGAGACCCTTAAATATCGAGCCCTATGCGAAGCTAGGCTGATAGAAAACTGTCCCATCCCTTCTCTGTATGAAATCCTGGATTCGCGCCTGGTTGGGACTAAAACTAAAATTGCGTTTTTATATCGAAAAATTTTCGCGCTCGCTTCGCTCGCGTTTTCAATTACTTTATAAGGTATGATAAAGGTGACATTCGGGTGGCGACTGCAGCAACATTACTCTGTTGCAACGTTACTGCTGCAGTACTGTCAACTTCCGTGATAAAATGATGTGACTGATTTCCATACTAAAAGTAAAAATGTACAACTGTCTATCATATTGCGTTTTTATATCGAAAAATTTCCGCGCTCGCTTCGCTCGCGTTTCTATTACTTTCTACGCTATGATAAAGGTGACATTCGGGTGGCGACTGCAACAGCATTAGGTACTCTGTTGCAACATTACGGCTGCGGCACTGTCAATTTTCGTGATAAAATGATGTGACTTATTTCCATTCTCAGCTGTAATGCGGCAATGAACTTCTCTCAATTTACCAAAAAATCAATGTAATCTTGATGACCCTACGGAGAGGGGGCACCTAGAAATGCTTAGGGCATCAAAATATCTTAATCCGGCACTGATTGTTAAAAATTGTGTGATATACGGAACCCTTGGAACGCGAGTCCGACTCGCACTTGGCCGGTTTTTTTAAGCCCCTTCCACACTCGTGCGCAGGCTTGAAAGTTGCATGTCTTATATATTCGTCTTTTATGTTTATGACGTGTTTAATGAAAGATACTGTACCTATTTTATTGCTCTTAACATACTTAATTAAATTACCAAATGAAAATTAGGATTGTTAACCACAGTGCCTTCTCATTGCCACGAATCGTCTGAGTTAAGTGTTAGACATAAATGGACCATAAAAGACGGCGAGCCAAAATTAGGAAATGACCACATATTGGCAATTTTATGCCTACTAATTTAGTATGAGAGCGCAACCCGTTTTTTCAGACCGGTTGAAAATTTGGGTGTAAAATTTACGCCGCGGCGTATCACTTTACTATGTAGTATTTAACGAGCGCCTAGCACTCGAAGTCTGGCAGTAACCGTGAAACTTCCTAAACTATTCATAATATGAACTGACTCTGTGAGAGATATGCACGTTTCACACAAAAACGTTTGTGTGTTGAATACATATTATTATAGCTTGACATATATTATGTAAGGAGATCGAATTTTTCTAATCTAAATTAAATGGAAACGTTCTTTATTTCTTGTGAAACTTTCCTAAAATGTATGAAAACATTGAAAACCTTTCCACCTTTTTGAGAACTTCCACTTACCGCACAACTTGCGCTGTGTGGAAATTTCGAATCATTCTTTAAAAACAGAATGAAAAGAAATAAACGCCCATCGAGGGTTCCGTACTTTTTAGTATTTGTTGTTATAGCGGCAACAGAAATCATTTCATCTGTGTAAATTTCAACTGTCTACAGCCTGGTGACAGACGGACAGCGGAGTCTTAGTAATAGGGCCCCGTTTTACCCTTTGGATACGGAACCCTAAAAAGTATCACGTAGAAGTCACGTAATAAAAGTAAATCTCAGGATAAAAGTTTGTGTAAAAATGACTTGAGCATGACTATATCTGGCTTGAAGAAATAGCGATTTCATTCCTCTATATCTATACATATTAAACTCTAGATAAACTTACTTTAATCTGAAGAAGAGGTAGTTGAGAACGATCGTACCTACACTTCACTCATAATTCACTGTGTTCACTTTTACAATCACACTCTGGATGCATGGATGATTCCTGAACGAGATCGAAACGTACATACATACATACGATCGTAAGGTACATCTTCTTCTATCAAAAAATGGCATCCATTTTCATCAAATGTATGATGATTTCGCCAATGTAAGGGTAGTAGGTAATTCGCCAGGCCGCCCTAAACTAAAAATGAATTCTATTCAGCTATAAACAGAATTCATTTTAGTATAATAAGGTTTCAATAACTGGCCACCGTATACTAAAATGAATTCTATTTATAGGTGAATAGAATTCATTTTTGGTTTGGGGTGGCCAGTTACTGGCGAATTACCCTATACAGTCACCTGTAAATCCTGTAATAATATCTTACTTTTCGAAGACCGCAAAAATATGTGACTAGGGAATGCTCCCGGTATTGAGTTTGTATGGCGAGAACCGGGAATTCCCGGTTCCGGTACTGTATTTGTATAGGAAACCAGTACCGGAAGCACTCCCTATATGTGACACGCTCTTATGGCCCTACAAATAAGATCGTGTCAGATATTTTTGCGGCCTTCGCTCGTTGTCTAACATATTATTGCAGGTTACTATACCTACTCGTATTATTAGAGCATGGCGTTGTTCGGTTTGTAGTTGTTTTTAGTAAAATTGCTGGACTTTGACAAATAGCCACGATTAGGGTTTGCACGACGGATCCGAAATGTATGGGAAGATCCGCGGATCCGGATCCAGATCCGGATAATTTCATACATTTCGGATCCGGATTGCAAACCCTAGCCACGATAGATGCGGTACTTATTGACTAAATAATGGTTAAACGCGTTTCAAGACTAATGCTATTATTCATTAGCTGGACACTTCCACGTTAGTTCACTGCATAATAAGCTAGCTTACACTTTTAACGGCATCATTCATGAGCAAAAAAACAAAAAAATCTTGAGGCAGCTTTCCTATTTAGAATTTCGTCCAGAAATTGTCCCCTCACTTGCTGTGCATTACTGGGTAAAAGATAAATGCAGCTTCTAGGGCCTTTGCGATAGTCAGGAAGTCGATTGTTATGCCAAAATTAGGAATAATTTGATTATTTCGCCCGATAAAATAATTATTTCTAGTAAAGTCACTATAGATATTTCTGAAAACCGTTGATTGTGTGTCAAAATGGCGTAAAACCTCAATTTGGATTTTCTTTGACGGCTTCAAAAAGGTTTACAGTTCTTCAACTCCTTGTGTCGTCTTGTTTGTGGACTTGATTCAGGATTTTTACTATATTGAACAGCGCCATCTAGTGTTCAATTTGTGAACTAAACAAATAATGTACGAGTCTGGGGTCATTATCCCATGAAAAATCTTAATAGCGCGATTCAGGATTTTCACTACATGGAACACCGCCATCTAGTGTTCAATTCGTGAACTAAACAAATAATGTACGAGTCTGGGGTCATTGTCATTATCCCAAGAAAAGTCTTCACCTTTTGGACGCCAATGACCGATATATACGCACCGCAGGTTCAACGCCAAAGACTGATTAATCAGTCACAGACCACAGAGCAACATAGACGCACGTGCGTAATGCATAAAGTTCAATTTCAGCTTTGCCACTTCGGTGACGTGGCGTCCGCGTGACAGCTTTTGTGTTTGACACGGCGTCAAAAAGGTTAATAGCGCGATTCAGGATTTTCACTATACGGAACAGCGCCATCTAACGCTATATTTGTAAACAAAATAATTATGAGCTAATTTTGTAATTTATTGACTGCTATTTGCTATGCTCTAACAAAACAAAAACTGTATTTGACTGTATAGAGTTAGACCAAGACATGTCTGCAACGATTTTTATAACACACGCAGTGCAAGTGTTATTTTAAACGTCATCTATGAAATTATAACGCATGGAGGATAGAGTAAATTGGATACAGGCACTGACTGTATAATAAATAGAGTTTCTTAAATTGACAGTTGTTTTTTATCATGTTATCATGAAATACTGAAGATGGGCTTTTGTAGATATTGTCAAAAACCATGCAATCAACTAATGATGCAAAATAATTTTGTCCGTGGACCCATCCAAAGTCAGGTTAAAATATTCAAATTCCCCATTCTATTTCAACAGTTTATTTCATACCATCAACATACAATTAAATAATCCAGGGTCCAAAATAAATAATCAAAAACACTATTAAAAGTCCATTATCCATTTGAAACATTTCAATTTAATATGATTTCTATAAACATTGCCTATCGTATAAAACTGAAATCTTACACCAGTTAACATAATAAGAGTTTAAATTGTGACAGTATGGGGTACAAAAAAACTTGCTGAAATGTGTTTGTGAGCGGTCTTGACCAGTATTTACCGGCTTCCACCGGTATGGAACCGGTTTTGAGGTCGGGCTGCCGAGAGTAGCCGACCTCTAACGTGGGTCGGTATGGCGACTACTCGATGGTGGTTTGTTCCTCTTTCACAAAGAATTCAACAACTTCTTCTACAGTATTCTGATCAGTTTCAAGACTGTCGGTGTCCACATCTGTTGAAAGAAAGAAAATGTGTGTTAATAAGCATAATATGGATTATAATATGGAGTTTTTATTCGAAATAAAATTATTGAATTGAATTGAAAAATAAATATCTCTAATAGCTTTTCTCAGATGTCGTAAACAATATAATTATTGGTTAGAGTTAAGCCACGAAAAGTCTGCAGCGATTTTGATAGCCCTCGCAGTGCCAGTGTTATTTATACGTCATAATTTCATAGAAGTTTGACGTTTAAAATAATACTTGCACTGCGTGGTCTGTGAAATCCGCTGCAGGCTTTTCTTGGTCTAACTCTACGAAGATTATTAAATTAAAAGTAAGACAAAAACAAAAAAGTAACAAAACAAAACAACTATAACGTCATCTATTCTACTTTCTGATGATATCTCAGTGATAAAATAATGCTTTTAATACTGTATAAATCGACGAATTACTTACTTAGGATATTTCTACCCCAAGTAGTTAAAATGCTAAAATCGCACGCAGGCCCTTCCCGAATAGTCGATGCGCAATCGTTGCAATGTGTAGTGTTTCGTCCCGACTGCGGCGGATCAATCGATTCCCAATCAATATTTCAATAGACCATTTCAGTAGATTCCTTGATGGCTACTGCGTTGGCAGCGTTGGTAGACTTATGAACTTTCTACTATCGCCTTTGTAGTAGAAAGTAGCCAGGGGGCTAGCGATGACAATCGTTCGCAGAGAAACGAAATGCTATGCTATCTGTTTCTATCGCACTAATATGGTGAGTGGCTCAGAACCGGTTTTCTTTAAAACCCGAAATAGCACCATATTTTTTATTATTTTATGCCTTTTACGTAGGACTGAATCATGTATTTAAGTAACAACTTCGTATTATTAGATTGTCCGATAAAAAAAATGGAATAATGAACCAAAAAACGAAAAAGAACGTAATAATACCAGTATTTTTTGAATGAAGAAAAAACCGGTTCCGGGCCTTGATAGAGACACAACAGGGTTTCGTTCCGTTTTATTATCTTGGGGTATCAGGGGTAGGGGGCATACCCCCTGAGGATGTAGGTACTTACAGTCCCTGAGCTCGAGCCGGCGGGGCTTCTGCTCGGCCCACTCCTGCGCCTTGGCCTCGCGGTACTCCACGTGCTTCTTCATCTGCTCCGTGCGCTTGGCCACCAATTCCTGTACATAAAAAATAAATAAAAAGGCTTCTTGCATATTTCTACCAGAGAGCCAGTTGGTTTAGAGAGATTAAGGAGTTGTTGGCGGTAAAAATGATAGATTATTAGAGTATAAATCGTCGCTCTAAAAGATCACATTGGGTTTTATGAATTTTAACTGTAATTGCGACAAAAATGATTGATTTTATATCGACCACTCGATACTAAAATTGAATCAAAGCTTGGGATGTGTTTCAATAGCTCAGTGACCAAGTATCCGAGCTGTTAAGCCCCGTCTCCATATCGCGGCAAGCTATCGAACATTGGCTCGCGCGGCCGCCGCGCGCAGAATACCGGGCTGCCGCGCGCGCCAACTCGATCATTGGCGCGCGAGCCCCGCGCCGCGCATAGAACCATTCATCGTCGGTTTTTCGACGCGCGGCAAAGGAATGTTCGCGCGCAGTTGGGTCGGATCGGATGTGTATGTATTTCAGTTGGCTCGCGCGGCCGCATACAAAGATAATGAAAAGTGTCGTACTTTAATGAAATTATACTGCACTAAACAGTTTCTATGAAACAGTAAATGTAGTGATTATCGCAACGGATCATTTTTCTATTTGGCTATACTTCGTTCCGAATAATTAATTTTTCTGATATAATGTGGTCGATGGTCGGATCAGCGGCCGCGCTATAGTTCAAGATGGTGCCAAAATTGGCTCGCGAGCCAAAATACAGGTTTGCCGCGGTCGAACAACGCTCGCGCGTCCGCCGCGCGATATGGAGACGGGGCTTTATAGTGTAGTAAATAAAGGTAGTGGACCCCGCAGTAATTCCTCTGCCAGAAAAAACTTTACAGTATGATAAATTATCAATAAATAAAAAGTATTGTATAAATTTCCAAAGAATAATAATAATAGAATTAAAGTAAATACCTAAAGTCTTAAATCGTTAATATCTTTTTACGGAAAAATGCTCCGTTCAAACTTTCTTCACCAGACATATTCATGTAACGTATTGCAACAATATATGAAATATCAAAAAAATATCCCAGCAGAAATACCAGTATTAATAAAATAAAATTTTTTGGCGTGTCTTGGACCGGAAAATTGCTCAGTCTAATTTTTTCACTGGAATGCCATTTTATTGCCGTTTTATACCTACAAAATGAAAATCTAAAAATTTTCCACTCTCAGTTTTTAATAGTTCTATAATACATACATTTCGATACGCATTTTTTTTTGATTTTTTTACCCATTGCGCCAAATTATATTCTAAGATCATATAAGAAGAAAAAAATGACAGAGCAATTTTCCGATGAAAATGAGCGTCAAAAAAAGGGAGTATCATAAAAAAATATTCTCATGTTTGACAAAACTTTTAGATTTTTTTCTAGTATCACATACTGATACAAATAACTTATTTTGTAAAAAAAATTTGGAGTGAGGAATTACTCGATTCAATATATAATCAGATTTGTGTGTTTTTTTTTTGGATATTTATAATGGTAGTCTCGGCTCATACTATACAATAACCAAGCTAAATTTCATCGACTGAGAAATTAATGCATGGGTCTCCATACAACAACTTGCTTCATTTACTACACTATTACGCAAACTTCAAAGATTGTTTATCTCCATATTAATTGCTATTGTTAAAATATGCCACAGATAGACAAAATTCGCAAATCACAATTTGGGGTAGACCGATCCTACCTAGATATCGTAGGGACAATTTCTTTGTCTAATGTCATTGCGGCTCACTCTCTCATAAAGCAAAATGTGAGACGCAATACACATTGGACAGATGGAATATCACCCTTAGATAGAATAGAAGACTAATCGTTATTCATTACAATGACGTATGGATGGCTATTTGGGCGTTTCCTAAAATAAATATTGAAAACCCGATTCTTTCAAATCTGCACATTCTTGGGCTCATTCTACTCCGAATCGACAGCATTCTCCATCCTACCATTAAATACGAAGAACAAGTGCGAGTCGGACTCGCGTTTCTAGGGTTCCGTACATAAGTCCGACTCACGCTTGACTGCACATTTCTAATAGGTTTTTCCTGTCATCTATAGGTAAAGAACTAGTTTGTGTATTTTTTTCAAAATTTTAGACCCAGTGGTTTCGGAGATAAAGGGGGAGGAATGGTCATTTATTGGCTATTTTCTTAAATAACTTCGAACCTATGTATTTTAAAATTATAAAAAAGACATGTCCATCTTTGGGTCACTAATTTACATACGTGTACCACATTTCAACTTAATTGGTCCAGTAGTTTCCGAGAAAATAGGCTGTGACAGACGGACAGACAGACAGACGCACGAGTGATCCTATAAGGGTTCCGTTTTTTCCTTTTGAGGTACGGAACCCTAAAAAAGATGTCCTAAAATGTCCTTTCTATTACGACACGATAGTGTGAAAAACATCTGGGTGAACGTTTCTACCACATTACATATGACAATCGGGAATGAGATCTCACCTTGCTAGCCTTGCTGGAGCGCATGCGGTCCTTGGACTCGAACTGCGAGTAGTACTTCTTGAGGTTCTTCTTGATGTCCTTCTGCTGCTTGTCCGAGAGTAGCGTCGGCGGCCGCGGCCTCCAGTGGAACTGCGCGAACCCTTCCTTCATCACTCTGTACACGGAAACAATCAAATTGTGATCATTATTATCATTTTTGCATTCATGGACAACATAACAAGTAGTTACACAATATGAACCTGGTAGGTATAGGGCAACTTAATTATTGATACAATTGGGTTACTGCAATTTTCTGCCGCCAGAGTGCAGCATTAATTTGTTTGGTAAACCAGAGTAACTTGTACATACTAGGCCTTAAACAGTTTTTTGACAAGTTTTCACTATAACATTGATGCATTAAGGCGGTTTGTTTACTGGTGGCCTACCGCGAAACGCGAAAATCGAAATTTCTTTATCTGCCTCTTTATCGATCGAATAGGCAAGAGTGATAGAGAGGCAGAAACCGAACTTTCGACTGTCGTGTTTCACGGTAGGCCATGTGACTGGCCTAGTGACGCCCTCTACTCAGAGTTTTGCGTAATATTCCCTATTGACAAAATCTAGTTGGTACTAAATTCATGGCTGGCTGGTAACATGGTTGTTATAACTGTATTATGGACATTCAAAGTAGAAACCGAAGAAATTGGGAAATGAATTTGAACATAAAACATTTCGCAATCGACTTTTACTGAAGAGCAACAAAAAGTGTGCTCGGTCATCGCTTAAGTGTGTATTTAAAGAACCAATTGTTTTTAGGGTTCCGTACCCAAAAGGTAAAACGGGACCCTATTACTAAGACTTCGCTGTCCGTCCGTCTGTCTGTCACGGTTCGTGAGATACAGCCTTTAGAATAAAATAAAGATTTAAATGGGGCTCCCATACAACAAACGTGATTTTTGACCAAAGTTAAGCAACGTCGGGCGTGGTCAGTACTTGGATGGGTGACCGTTTTTTTTTTGCATTTTTTTTCCGTTTTTATTTTTTTCATTATGGTACGGAACCCTTCGTGCGCGAGTCCGACTCGCACTTGCCCGGTTTTTTTTAAAGTATGTAAGGTAACCTTAAAAGTGAAAGCTTACCTCCTGAGGATCTTGCCCTGGAAGGACCAGATGTAGTACCCGCAGTCCATCTTGCACTTGAGCGAGGACACGCCCGTCACCACGTAGCGGCCCGTCGGGTCCCACTCGATGCCAGACATCTGCACAAAACCATATCGTGTAAACACTGATAACAGGTGAATTCAGATTCTAATATTATAGGGACCGTGCGCGTTGGAGGGTCTGCCATCTTGTGGCCTGAATCGGAAACATATGTGCAGAGTACCAAGCAAGTGCTACCATCTACCGTTCTCGTCGGTACGTTTCCTTGTGCATAGTAGGTTCTGCCATCTCGTGGGCTACATCGGAAGCATAAACGACACATTTACGCTTCGCGCCAAAAATCTGACGGCTCCTATGCTGCCCCATATAATTCATGCACGGGGCCCCATATATTACATTTTTTAAGTGCAAATATAATTATAAAAAAGGAGAGTTCTAGAAAATAGGGCATTAACATTTTAGGGAAATATTATCAAGGCATGATTATGAGAAACAAGAAACCCCTAGTGCAAAAGCTAAGTAAAGTCGCGTAGTCTTTTTCAATACTGTGAAATCGACCCGTCACCAGACTTCAAGCCGTCACTTTACAACTTTCTTTGTTATGTATTAAAAATTGACCAGCTATTGACCGTACTAGCCTGATTTTAACCAAAAATTACTACTACCTCTCGACCTTTTAACCTTTTGGACTGCCGTCCAAAACCATGACCAGGTTCAACGCCAAAGACTGATTAATCGGTCACAGACCACAGAGCAACATAGACCTACGTGCATATGCATAAAGTTCAATTTCAGTTTTGACACTTCGGTGACGTGGCGTCCGGGTGACTACTTTTGTGTTTGACACGGCGTCGAAAAGGTTAAAAGGTAAATATGATAACAATAGATTTATCGTGATGCACTAAGAAAAAGATTAAAACATGCTCATATCTCCACATACCTGGTAATGATCAGACACATTCATGATAGTGAAGTCATTAGTGTCCAAGAACTCCAGACCACCTCCTGTCAGCCCCAGGTCCGCCAACACAATGAACTGTCCCGACGGACACCAGAACAGATGGTTGAACGGCTTCCTCTCAAACTTCTTCAATAAAGTAGGCGCTTGGCCAGTATTCACTTGGTAGAAGCTTATACAGATGTTAGCCGGGTCACCATGAATAATGGAGAATTTAGAACCAACAGGCTCCCAAGCGAACGCTTGAATAGGCTCCTTGATTTCAACGGAGTCCACAGGGATCTCCTTCTCTCGCATATGGAATATTTCAAAGTTGTAGTACATTCCCGAGTATTTGATGTCATTTTTATCTTTCTTGACTTTAGAGTAGCGGTCGACTTTGACACAGAGATAGTCACCAGACTTCTGCCAGTGGATTTTGCAGTCGGCGACAGAGAACAGATTCTTGGAGCGGATTTCGGTGCGGTTGGGTATCTCGAGGAGAGTGACCCGGGCCGGGACATCCTTGTCCTCGGCCACCCAGTAAGCGAGGGTGTTGTCAGTGGGCGACCAGCTGAAGTCTCTGAAATATGGACATAATGGTCACTTAACACATTCATTACTTTATTTCGTCTATGTTAAGCAAAATCATGTGTTTCAGACGTACGTAATACGTTTTGAATTTGCTCCATCTTAATAATTTAGCAGTTTTAGAGGAAGTATTTCGGAAATTTAATTGGTCAAATAACGGCTTAAATATAAACGGCGAGAAACTAACCCATTTGAGATTCGCGGACGACATAGTGGTCTTAGCCAATACAGCAGAAGAGTTACAGCAAATGCTCGCAGAACTAAACACAGCTAGTAAAGTAGTTGGACTCTCTATGAATCTCGAGAAAACCAAAGCAATGACTAATAGTATGGATGCCAAAGAGATAAGAATAGATGACAACACCATTGTGTATGTAACAGAATATATATATTTAGGTCAATTCATGTCCAACCATGACTCAACAACAAAGGAAATAGACAGAAGAATTGGAAACGCGTGGAAGAGATACTGGTCTCTGAAAGAAGTCATGAAAAATAGCCAAATAAGTATGCACATCAAAAGAAAACTCTTCAACACATGCATTCTACCAATCTTCACATACGGCTGCCAGACGTGGGCACTCACCAAAGCACAATGTAAAAGGTTAAGCATAACTCAGAGAGCCATGGAAAGAAGCATCGTAAAGAAAAGAAGAATAGACAAAATAAGTAGCAAGAATTTAAGAGCTAAAACAGGTTTTACTGATGTTACATACAAAACAAAACAACTGAAATGGAAGTGGGCTGGACATACTATTAGAGGAAGTGAAAAATGGACCAAAACTGTAACACTCTGGCACCCTAGAGGGCACAAAAGAAACAGAGGCAGACAGTTTAAAAGGTGGTCCGATGAAATCCAAGACATGGCTGGAAGGACAGAAACAAAAACATGGACCAGATTAGTTCATAATAAGGAAGAGTGGAGAAGATGGGAGGAGGCCTTTGCCAAAAGGCACACAGAAGCGGTAACCGTAGAATGTAGATTAAGGAAAACTGTAGATATTATAGTTTAAAAAAAATGTACCTTTTCTGGAATAAGGCTATAAAATACAATAAAATAAAATAATTTAGGCAACAGAATATGAAGCCTCGAACAGTCACAAATACTCAATAGATTTCTAGTTCACCATAAAACCAGTTCATTCATTATAATGCAAAACAGGAAAGTCCAGCGTACCGTTAGCATAAATTAGTCTGCACTAGCTCTATTACAATGTAACACCAACATACATAGTTCCTTTTTTTTATTCCTTACATAGGAAAAGATTATCTAAATGGATTTTGCTTTATAACTTGAGATAAAATAATCGCTTTTAGCCAAAAGTTTATTACATTTACTGGCGTCACTAATCGGCGCATGTAGCTTTGCGTATAAGTGAACAATTTACAATGAATCTAACAGATACAATGCCACAGGAACTTGTACTGGCAATCCGCCCCGGGAAAGCACGGGTTACACCAACATTTTACAAATAATACCCAAGAATCAGTCTATCGATAAGTGAAAACCGCAGGAAAATCCGTTTTTGAGTTTATCGCTAACATACAAACAGACAGACGCGGCGGGGGACTTTGTTTTATAAGGTGTAGGTGTAATGAAGATTAAAGCTAAGCAAACTACGAAATAACAGGTTATTTAAATGGTTTACAGGTTATTTAATGGTTTAAATGTTTTTGTTAAATGGTTTAAAAGTCTCTGTTTGACAAGTTACCTGATGCCGGGGATCTTGATGGACTTCTTGTCGAGCAGGCCGAAGCCGGGCGTCTCGTACACGGAGAGCACGTCAGCGCCGAGGCGGGCGAAGAACCGGTCGTCCTTGCTCCAGCGGAAAATCGGCCACGTCACGTACTCGTCGGGCGGCGGGAAGCTGCGCTTCTCCTGACCCGTCCTGGAAAATTAAAAAACATAGGTTGGATAGTTCTTGCAGCGTTTCAGCTTTGTTTTGAAGATAGTTCTGTTTATTTAATTAAAGTTCATGATCTTTACCAAACAACCTAAAATGCCATGAAAATGTAGATGCTTGAGAAAGAGAAGGAAAGGAAAGAGTGGTTCACATTAGGAT
This sequence comes from Cydia splendana, assembly GCF_910591565.1. Taxonomy (NCBI): domain Eukaryota; kingdom Metazoa; phylum Arthropoda; class Insecta; order Lepidoptera; family Tortricidae; genus Cydia; species Cydia splendana. Next base: position 19,562,211 of record NC_085965.1, on the reverse strand, counting down.
TGCCTGCAAACTAGTTCTACTTTTTTTTGTATTATGAACTTCTATGACTACGAAATTTGTTTGACTTAATAAGGGCCAAACTAACGAGGAAAAGTTCAAAAGCAAAATGAAAAGTCTTGAAGCAATACTGCTAAAACACATAAATTTGACATTTCCATTCAAGCCCATCGAAAAACCGGTTAAAAGTATGAAGAATCCATTGATTCTACAAAATTTGATGAAGCTTTAGAGCTCATTTAGACGATGCGAGAACTCGCATGCGAGTTTCGTTACATTGCGGGTTTTGATTGGTCGGTTGAATTGGACGTATAACCAACAGTCCGCAATGTAACTAAAATCGCATGCGAGTTCGCGCGCCGTCTAAATCAGCCCTTAGTAAACCTAGCCTTAGTATTGGCCACATATTTTAAAAACTTTAAATTCCCAATACACACCTGATATCCCAGATGATAAGTTTCTTGTCATCACCCCTATCGCTGGTCGGTGAGAAGGTCACAATATAATTCTCACAGGGTGAGAATGAGATGAAGCGGGCCTCTGGGTGGAAGAACTTCTGGAACTGGGAGAACTTCGGGCCCGCCCAGAGTGCCACGCCTCGCCAGTGCAACGTGGCCATGTAGGTGCCTAGGGGAGACCACACTGCGTATGTTTCCGTCCAGTTCTGAAAAAAAAAATGTTTATAACTTGCTTTTATTGCTGACTGTACATTTCTTTCAAAAGTCATAGAGATGTTGCATTGTTTTAACTACTAAGTTCGTATGGCCGCTTCCAGTCTCCATTACAAGATCAGCTTGATTGTGATCTTTCCATAAGTATGTCAAATTTCAATACAATTTGAATAAGTGAGAACTCAACTTAATCGGAGCAAGTAAGGTAAGGTTGAAAAATGGTTGGCAAATTTTGGAGATAATTTACATCTCCAACATACAATTATACACAAACATTGCAAGTTAAATGTGTAGTATAGTATAGGATTGCCAGGGTTTTCTTACATGTGAAGATAGGTTTTCTTGGTTTTTGAACTTTTTTTTTGAGCATTGTCAACTCAAATAAATGTACCATACCATATACTAAAATATATGCTACTTTTAAAATGTGGGTAATAATGTAAAATACTAAATTCCTCTCAAATAAACACCAGTTTCGCTTTGTCACCAGTTGACAAAAGCTAGTTTTAAAATCTACATCAGCAAATGAATTCTATTCAAGGTTTCAAAACATCTATAAATACCTTTCATGTATCAATTAATCAAAACATTAGTCTTGCATGCTAAATATGTATTGTACTTGTTGGACTTTAGTCATGCATACATATCAACAATTTAGCTGACATAGCCTTTACGTGCAATTAACATTCCATTGGTACTTAGATGAGCCATTATGTATGTATTTGCCTTATCAGCAAACATATAGAACAAAATTATACATTTCTGTGAACTTTATCAAAACACTGCCCTGCCCTGAACTTCTGAAGAGAAATGCAGTTGAACACTGGCTGACTAACAATAACAAATATATGTGTTTCCGCAATATAAAATTAATGAAAATGAGATAATGAGGGCTATTACTGTCCCCTAGTGCGTACGAGGAAGCCTGGGCGTGCGCGACACTGCCGATAAAATGCAGGAGAGCAGGCTGCGATGGTATGGTCGTAAAAAGAAAGCCTTCGGACTACGTAGGAAATTTGGCACAACTTTCCATCCCAGGTCGAAGATCTAGGGGCAGACCCAGAACAAGATGGAAGGATGTAGTGCTAAAGGACATGACATGTTGTGGACAGGGCGAAGTGGAGAAGGTTAAGCAGGAAAGCCGACCCCGCCACCATGTGGGATGGATAGCTAGGAAGAGAGAGATTACTGTCCCCTAGTGCCCATAGTACAAGTATTAATTGTGTCTGCAGCCAGCAAAAGGTCTCACTTTGTCACTTGCCATAAAGTCGCTATGACAGATTATTTGTAAAAAGATATGAGCAAATGTCATTCTTATGGTAAGCGTACAAAGTGGAACCTTTAACTAGACTTCGACATAATTATTATTTTAAAGCTTGGTGAATATCTGCTCATAAAAATTATAAATTTTTATTTAATTTCATACCGGTCTCTCCTGCAGCAACAGCGGTTCCGGCAGGGCGTTCTGCCAGACCTGCAGCGCAAGACCAGTCCCGATGCCCACCAGGAACTGGTCATATGCGTCAGGGTCCATAAGGTACCACTGGAGGTCCGACTGCACCTTGAACGGCTGAGGCGCTGGTGGCTCCCATTCCTTGGGGATATCTGCATACCTGGAATTGAAAAAAATGTTGATTACAAACTATCGAATAAATAATTCTTAACTTATGAATACAATTTATAACCATTTATTTGCTAAAATAATCTTACTGATTTTCTATTTCTATGGGATGTACTCACAGATATTTAATAAGTTTTTCGAAGAAAACCTGTGATTTCAAACAACCTTGAATAAGTCTTGTGACAGACGTATTAGTACTTCCACTATGTATGTTATGCTAATTAAATAATAGTTCAATAACCCCCTGAGGCCTTTCAGTGTGAATAGATTCAGAATAATCGGGGAAATATTATTATTTTGTTTTTTTAGAACACCATTTATTAAGAGTAAAATTTAAATTGAGTTATACTAGCCTCTAGCAAATGTTCATTTAAATTGAGCCGAAATTTGTTGCTTATAATAATTTAATATAAACTGTATAAAGTATGACGTCGCCCATGCATAAAACAATAACAAATGAGCAAAACTAACAAAAATGCTATAAAACACAAGTACTTACTTCTTGAAATCAGTGAATAAGTTCACCAAGAATGTATGCTGCTTATCTAGTTTACAATTGTTAGTGGCCTTCACGGCTTCCGCGGCGTTCTGTGCGTTGCCATACTCAAGAAAGATGTAGCCTGTGGTCAGTCCAGTCTCCGTGGTGGGGTAATACTCATTTACGATCTTCCCAAACTTGCCGAAGATCTTGTTTATGACGCTCTGGAGCTTCTCCAGGCGCTCGGGCCCGACCTGCGGGCACCCGTCCACCACGACCACATTCTCGTAGCCGTCGGACTCCTGAGGCTTCTGCTCAAGAAGGTCCGCTAACAATTCTGCAACGTCAAAGTTAGGTTATGTTACATGACATCAAATTAACATAACAATGATATATCAATGCAGAAAGCCAATCCATTCGTTATTAGTATAGTAAAGAACCCGTCGTTAAAGCTAATTTGATGTAATTAATTACAAAAATAGGAAAAATTGCGCGGGTGACGCATATGGCCGGCCCAACCTATATTAACGAAAACTCGTACCTTCATCTGGGATATCGTCCACGTAATCTTCCGGATCCTCGAAATTGGGTTCTTCGGCAAAGTTTTGCTCCTCATTATCACTTTGGGGAGCGGGATTCACTTTATCATCGCCTTTTTTCTTTGCCATTTTGACGTTATAACGTGTGGTACCGGAAGACACGCCATTAGTAATGAACGAATCGGACCATAGAGCCAATAATGCTTGCCTTTCACCAGTAGCGTTTTGTTTCGCAGTTTTCTATGAAATTATTAATTTTTAATTCGAAGTAATGGTTATTATATTATTATGGGTTATTATATTTAAACATAATTACATTTTTAATAACTTAACCATATCTAATGATGATGATACAAACAATATATAAGTTGATATAGTTGGTCAAGCAGATCTTGTCAGTAGAAAAAGGCGGCTAATTTGAAAAATGTAGGCGCGAAGGGATATCGTCTCATAGAAAATTTGAATTTCGCAAAGCAAATCTTGTCAGTAGAAAAACTACTGACAAGATTTGCTTGACCATCTATAGATACCACGTTAATAAATTGTGTTACATCCTTAAGTTGGTATTACTTGTTTCATTTTAAACGGACGGATATAAACTTTTTTTGACACCCATTGCTTTGTACCATATGGATATGGATATAGATCTAACAGAGTTTTATATTTCTTTAAATTGTGGCAATAATGTACTTACATTTTTAGTCTGGCAACGTTACTTGATAAAAAGTGGGGCGGGAAACAGAAAATAACATGAAGCCAAGAAAGTATTAAAATAATAATAAAATGTTAAATGTTGTGTTTATATATTTTTTGTAATGTTTTGTAAGTGTTTTTATATTATACTTTTATACTCACGTTGTTAAAACCCTAACCTAAGACCCAAATTAAATAAAGGAAAAATAAAATGTTAAAATTTATAAAGTAATACTTTATGATGTTATTCTATTAGGTTACCGCAAACATTGTTATTATTCAATATCGCAGACGCAACTGCAACGAGTTAACTCCCTGCCAAGGTTTTTTTCAAAAGACTACATTCGGTTTATAAATGTAACTTGATTGGCACCTCCACCAAGCGGCAAGCGTTGCGTTGGGCATTGGTTTTGACGCTACAAACACACACAGATTACACATTCTTCAAGACTGCTAATATGACAACCTTTTCCGTGCTCTGGTGAAGTGTCAAAGTTCTAAAAGGATCAGCAACGCGCATGTGACACTCATGCATCCATCTCCATAGGCTACAACATGGTTACTAGGCGGGCATTATGCTTGCTTCACTTGTTTGTCACCGACGTACTCAATACTTGTAATAAATATAAAAAAAAAAACGGGTTGCACTCCAGTACGGTTACCACATGAGTTTGTCACTGACATAAACGCCGTCGAGAACGTAATTTACTTTCTATACATCCCGTTTGCATTAATATGCGAGTGCGAGCGAGATGTATAGAAAGTAAATTACGTTCTCGACGGCGTTTATGTCAGTGACAAACTGATGGTAAACGTACAGGAGTGCCGGCAGAAGTGAAAACTCAACGACATTGTAACTCAAAATATTAATAACAGCACCATCTAGTGCAAAATGTCTGCAGCACTAAGTATGTATAATTGAGGTTAACGCTCACAGTTAACCGGTTAGCGATATTTCGTAGCATTACTTGAAACCCCTAAGCACATCACTGTGAGTACTACAGTTATACCTATTAATACCAGTTTGAGGGAAACTCACTAGATGGCATTTAAATCAAAAATGAAAAACACAATGACATTGTCCGTCACACGTAACATCATGCAAGCGCCCTGCGCCGCCTAAACGAAACAGCAGGCTCAGGCATACATTTTAGCCGCGCGGTAGAAAGAGAGGGTTACGCCTTACACCTTACGCCTTACGCTGTCTCGAGTTTAACATTTTTTCCCTACCTGAAAAAGTGCACAGCGCCGCTAAAGAAGTTTTCACTTCAAAAAATGACTGTAGGTACCTAAACATTTTTTTGGGTGGGGTAAACTTCTTAATAGCCAAGAGTTATTAGAGCAAATATTAAGATAACCAGTAAAAGATTACAAGGTAGTCAATTCAAATCCACAACATGGGTTTCGTCAGGTGGGTACAACCAGAAATCATAAATCAGCTATAAACACTCTAATGCAAGTAATGAAACATGCATAAGAGTCAAGTTAGCATTTTCAATTTTCCACATCACAAATCCAATGATGACGTCGGGGTCATCGGTGCGGCTTGCGCCTTCGGGTCACTGCACACGAAAATTGAGGCCGTACGCTGCGCTGCACACCGCATGCCCAATACTTTCCTGCATAGGCTGCACATCTCCAACGGTAACACATTATTCTGAAATTTGTATCTTATCTGTATATAAATAAAGTCTAAATTGCTTTGGTAGGAATGACCATAGACAATTTAATTTTTTAAATTAAGTTGAAAGTAGCGGTCATTTAAATTTCGATTTTAAAGCGCCTACGCTGAGTCCATTATATATTGCAAATTTGCCTTTGAGGACGTGATTATGTTTGTTAACAAGCAATGCTAATATTTACTTTATAAATAAATAAATATAAATAAATAAATAAATAAATATTATTACATTTTATTAGGTCGACCTGTATGTAACTATGTAATGGAATCTAAGGTAACTAATTTAACCATCTTCCAAGGATCGTAGCGTCATGAAAATTGGCAGCTGTATGTAGTTCTGATGACAATACAATAATATGGTACTGTCGAACTGATCTGACGATGGAGACAGGAGGTGGCCATAGGAACTCTCGACCTGCATGTAACTATGTAATGGAATCTCAGGTAACAAATTTAACCATCTTCCAAGGATCGTAGCGTCATGAAAATTGGCAGCTGTATGTAGTTCTGATGACAATACAATAATATGGTACTGTCGAACTGATCTGATGATGGAGACAGAAGGTGGCCATAGGAACTCTGTGATGAAACAACGCAACCTAATTGTGTTAGGGGTTTTTAGAATTGTCTCGATGAGTATTAGTTGTCTGTCGTAAGAAAAGTACAGTCAGCGATAAAAGCTTGTACCAAAAATGAAATTTTTGCCAAAAACTTATTAGAGTCTGTGCGGAAAGCGAAGAGTCGTGGAATGTATGGGGCCCAATACATTCTACGACTTTTTTCTTTCCGCACAGACTCTAAGCATTATGATTATGGAGTATCGATATTAACTTGGCTGTCTATTATAAATTATAATTAAAGACGGATTGATATAACTTAAGCTAGAACTACTAGAGCTATATCGCAAATGCGGTCGTCCTAAAAGCTGTATAGTCATTGATTTAAGGTTTAATTTACCATAGTATGATAATAAATGATAAACCAAGTCTTACAACACTATTACGGTGCAGGTGTACTAATGAAATTTCAAGTATTTGAGAACGACACGAATACTAATGGTGATAACTGCTTAAAGTTTTAAAATTCAAGTAGCGTGCACCGGTATTATGCCATCGTGCTTCCTCGATCCTCGTTCGATGGCGATTACGAGAATTGATTAGGTATGTTTGTCTGGAGAGTGGTTGTCTTTATTATTTACTCATCTTTGGTTTTATTTAACCGCTTAAACGCAATTGTGCTGTGTAAACGTGGTATTCCATTAAGCAAAATGTGAGACGCAAATACACATTGGACCAAGATATAGGTACTTACCTACTTATTGGACACATGGAATACCATCCTAAGTAATTAACGACCTTTGTCGTAATTAAATTTTGTTCTGCAAACGATACGATACATAATGATAAATAAAGGAAAAGTAGAAAACTCACTGTTTCGGGCGAGACTCGAACTCGCGACTGTGGGATACCAGTACATCGCTCTGCCAACTGAGCTGCGAGACTTACCTTGTTTTTAAATTAAAGCGATATATTAATTTCTAGGACCCTGGCGCCAGGCCGGGAAAACGCTAGGTCGAAGAAGAAAAAGAAGATTAATTTCTAGGAAACGGGTGATTAATCTAAGACAGCCATTCTCAAAGTGTGCTCCGCGGACACCTAGGGCTCCGCAAAGCGTCTGTGGGGGCTCCACGAGAAAAAGCGAAAACAAATCAATAACCCTATATCGCTGCATGGTCCACAGTTAAATGGTGACGAACGATTTTTTTATTTGGGGCTCCGTCAAATATTTCGCTTTCCAAAACGGTTCCATCGCCAAAAAAGTTTGAGAACCGCTGATTTAAGAGAAGAAAAGTTCCAAATGGACTCACATGAAACTAACGCAAATAGGTAATCTTCATACCATAAATGTTGCGCATGGTATTAGGTACGTATGCATTAGGTATGTACCTATTGTACCTTATATTACGAGTAGGTAAATGGATATTTTATCGGTGCACTGGTGCTCACAATGGGGCCACGCTAGCTACCGAGACGGGACTCGGGTTTTTACTACTGTGCGGGCCATTCCTACATCTATTCACAACACTAGGTTACCTGAATCCAGGCTGTCTGCCACTAAAGCAAAAACAGTGATTAAGAGTTCCAGATGGACCCTCCAGAGAGACTACAGAGAACCACGTCCGACGTGTTGCGTCTCTGTCGCACTTGTAAGTGTGACAGGGAGGCAACACGTCGAAGGTGGTTCGCGTTAGGCCAAAGAGTAGTATAATATACATGCGGTAGGCCCTCTGAAACTCTAACGCAACTAAACGTCATAAGCGTTGCGTACTATAGTCTGTATTTTTAGGTATTTAAATAAAAGTACAATTTGTACATTTTTGGGTAGTTATAACATTTATTGGTTAACCAACCGGCCAACAAAACGGCCTGGATCAGTCACTGAACGACCTGACTTTAACCTACATTATTTGATCATGTAATGTTTTCATCTACCCTCAACTGGCTTAAGGAGCCATTTGAGAGTAGATTTTGTTTACTTTCATTTAAATACCTAAATAGATAGTATATTACGAGTAAATGTGTGCCAAGAATAACTAAACATATATTATTATGCAGTGCAATACGGAAGAACAACCTACGATGACATTTAATCTAAGTGTCCATCTGGCCATCCATTGGCCTAGGATACCCAGCTTTTAGTTAATATAACATTGAGTTGATTGATTCAATTACCTACGGTGTCAAAGATCGCAGATCGTTGTTGGTTAAGGCGACTTAGAGTGTTCAACGACCTTGGTAGTATACTGAAATAGACTAGACACCCGCGCTCTTAAAAAGCTCTACCTAATATTTTCCGTGAAATTACTATTACTTATGGCCTTACCTGAAATAAGCATAAGCCTAATTAAAATATTTTTGACATAGTATTGTGGTTTAAAAAAAAACAAGCAAGTTAGAGTTGGACCACGTTAACTCTGCACAGACATTACCATGACAGTGTGGAAATGATGAAACGAAAATATGACGTTTATCACACTGTGTGGATTTTTTTATTCAGTCGGTCCAAAGTTTGCTTAGACGTACTGGTAAAAATCTTAAAATAAGTCGCCTTTCTATTAAGGTGGGAAGTAGGAGGGCGGGAGGGGGGAGGGGGGAATACCGCCCCTCCAACTTTCCCCCTGCGGAAATGCTTGGTTTCTGAATTATTCATAATCTCAGTTATAATTTGAGGTTATGACAGTGCCAAAGATTGGATTATTTGCAGACGGTCTAGAACGCAAAAGGACTAGTGTAATATTTTGCCTATATCACTTTTAGTCTACTTATCGCGAACGGTCCAGAACGCAAAATGCCTACATCATTTTCGTCGTTTTATCTTTACGTTAGCGATGTCGACGGAGGCCCGCTGTCGCGGGACTCCTATTCTGTGCTGTTTGGCCTTCGGCCATTTGAAGATAACTAACGAACCTAACCTACCCTAGTGATATAAAAAAGTGGTAATTTTACGTTCTAGACCGTTCGCAATGTAGACTATAAGGGATATAGGCAAAATATTACACTAGTCATTTTGCGTTCTGTACCGTCTTAATATTCAATGATCACCCAATAAAAAACTTATTTGCAGCAGCTAAAATTACATTAAATCAATTTAAAACAACCCAAAACAACCCCTCACAGCGTCAGTTATCCTCAAATAAGGCGACTTATTTTAAGATCCAACCCCCTTTTACCAATAATGTATGTAAGTCGCCTTAAAACCATATCACTTAATTGAGTTCTACGGTCACACACGGTAAAATATCACGTCACAATATATCTGGTTCCTAATAACAATAATATAAACTACACTTGAGTAACATAGCGCAAATATAGCACTCTAGAAATTAATTACATAGTCTTGACATTGTTTTTCATTTAGTGTGATGTGTTCCTTGGCAACAATGGGGTATTTTATATATTTTTTAATATTTTCCTACTAGTCAAATCAGTTACTTTTTTATAACTGTCAAAACGATTTGCTTATATGGAATTTATATGAAACATTACATCGTGACGTCACGGTCAACTCACCTACTTTTTATATTTCTATCCGATTTATTAAATAGAACTTGTGTTTAAAAATAACTCTTTATCTGTGTTTTTCTAATAATTATCTGGTGCTTTATTTCATGCATGGTGTAAAATAATTTATTTTAAATACAGTATAATACCCTATTCGGGGAATTTTGTCTTTTTTCGCGGGCTGGGTTGTGAATTTCTCCTCTTGCGGGCGAAGTTGGCTGGCTCACGGCCCGCGGATTCGGCCTGCTGCCGGCCGTAGTTTGGACTTTGGAGAGGCTTGTTTCACGGTAGAGTTGAGACAGACCCGCGAAGTGCAGTGACCGCTGAAGCTGCGCGCGGGCATTATTATGATAATCAGTGTAATCGCGTAGATTACGCGTAACGTGGAGGTTTGACAAAAAATATAGATCACGCGTTGAAGTTTCGCTATTTAGCCCTGCTTTTTAAATGTGTGGAGGCAAAATTACTTGGGTACCTAACTTTGGGCCCGATTCGGATTTTGAAATAGACATCAATTAGACATCTTTTAGACATCACCAAGATACGATAACGATATGTTTAAGATCTAACCTGTTAATTTTGACATTTGCGCGATTCTGGAGATACTGTTGAACGATTTACACAGGATATGACTTAGAGATCCAATTCAAATCTAATTGATATCTTACTCTATCTAACGTAAAAGTGACATTGGTTGCCCGAATTGCGCTGCAAAAGAGAACTAGTTAATATTTAAACTAAACGTATCTAGAATGGATCTAGTACGTGTCGTCTCTTGTGAATATCTTGAAGTTCGAACACGGCAGTTTATATTATAATGCATGTGCACAGCTAAATATGACTTACAAGCTTTTGTTGATTTTGACTGGTTTATAAGTACATGTTATTGTTAGAGATGAATAACTACACGGGTAGGTAAATACCAGATCAAGCCAGATCATAATCTTCCTAGCATTGTCACGGTTCGAAACTCTTACCCCAGGCAGTAAACATACATACATAGTAGTATAGTGCTCGACATGCTAATGCCCAATAGATGACACCTTGCTGTCACCTCTATTGACAATGACTTAAGATTCAAGATGACATGTACTGGGACCGCGTCGAGCACCAGTACGTTTACCTTAATTTTTCGATTTTTAAACTTATTCTAAGCTTAATTACTTTAATTAGCATCGTTCGCAGACGTTCCTGCTTGTTAAAAAAATTAATTTATTGTCACGGTTTTTTGTTTAGGAAGTCTGTAATCCGCTAGGCAACCTAATCCCAAGTATAGACGTAGGTTAGGTAAGTGCTAGTTATTACAGTAGCGTTTGCCACCTGACTTTCCAACCCAGAGGCGAAAATCTAGGCCTTATTGGGATTAGTCCGGTTTTCTTTCAACAGTTGCGATATATTCTTTCACCGAAAAGGGAGTAAATATCAAATGATATTTCAAACACGTTCGAAACATCCAACAAATTAATTGGTAAGTACAAACCAAATCAGACAATTTTCATCGATCTATCGTTTAGGTACCTAAAAGGTTAACTACAAGAATTATCTTTCTAAACAATGTATTCCGTTGAAAAGAATAAAGGAAACACCGTAAAAAGCTGACCAATTCCATTGCACAATAGTGCATGACTGCAATTAGTAATTGTTCCACGCTTTAATGACTTTTTTAAAGATAATGATGATGTAGTTTCATTAGTATTAATGAGCCGGTGGCCTGCGGTAATGAGAGCAGAGGCGCAAAATAGAATGGTTTACGTCATTTTCGTGATGAACACGGTAGGGAATGATTACAGTAGGGACGGGTCATACACATTTTATAGTAGATAATATCTGGGACACCGAGCTTTGCTCGGAAAACATATAAAAACTCAAAAATGCGCGTTTTCCCAGAGATAAGACCTAGCTAGATCGATTTTTCGCCCCCGAAAACCCCCATATAGCAAATTTCATCGAAATCGTTAGATCCGTTTCCAAGATCCCCGAAATATATAAATAAACAAGAATTGCTCGTTTAAAGGTATAGACAGATAGATTTGTTTAACTCGTTCGCGTCATTCCTGTAGCACCCTTTAGGCAACGCAAATATACGTGAATCTAAAGCTAATTATGATGTCTATCACATACTTGTAGAGTGTAGTAGAAATCGCGCCCTTAGGGAGGCGCTCATAACGTCGGCCAATCTAATGCCATATGACATCGGTGCCTTTATACACATCCTTAGCAACCCAATATCGGACACGGCACAAATGGCATATAGATTAGCCGAAGTTATACTCAACAAATAGATTACAATTATTTTTATTTTAAATGACCACTTATATAGATGTAAATGACATAATTTCTGGAGATATAAGAAACGGACATGATAACGGTCCTGCTAAATAATAAATTAAAAAAAAAAAAAAAACTAATTATTAACGTCCCTTACTGTAACAGGTGGGATACATTTTTTCAGTACTCGAGACTCAACTAAGAAAAACGGGATACATATGTACAAGAGTCGTTAACTTTGATGATATTGTCCACAGAAGTTACCTTTTGCTTAATACATACTTAACACATTCAATACCACTAAGTGCTACGGGTTACGCTCGTAGCGCGTAGCCACGGTTTCGTCGTATGTAGCGCGTAGTCGCTACGAACAGTGTACCCGACAGTCGGGTTCTTGGTGTTGAATGTGTTAACTGTTTGACCCACTTGTAACTAGGTACTTAAATATATGTCCGAAAGCTGAACTGGAACTTTTAACTTTTCGTACCTCCTTAATTTCGGTGAAACCTAATAATGTTATGCCATCAAGATGTTTAGAGACCAAAGGAAGCGAAGAAACTCTGTCATAAAACAACAGAACCCCGAGGGGTTTTCATCATCATCATCATCATCTCAGCCATAAGACGTCCACTGCTGGACATAGGCCTCCCCCTTGGACCTCCATACGTGCCGGTTGGAAGCGACCCGCATCCAGCGTCTTCCGGCGACCTTAACAAGATCGTCTGTCCATCTTGTGGGTGGACGTCCTACGCTGCGCTTGCTAGTCCGTGGTCTCCACTCGAGCACTTTTCGACCCCATCGGCCATCTTCTCTGCGTGCAATGTGGCCTGCCCATTGCCACTTCAGCTTGCTAATCCGGTGGGCTATGTCGGTGACTTTAGTTCGTCTACGGATCTCCTCATTTCTGATTCGATCACGTAGAGAAACTCCGAGCATAGCCCTCTCCATAGCTCGTTGAGCGACTTTAAGTTTTGAGATGAGGCCGATAGTGAAAGACCACGTTTCGGAGCCGTAAGTCATCACTGGTAACACACATTGATTAAAGACTTTCGTCTTGAGGCACTGAGGTATGTCGGACGAAAAGACATTACGTAGTTTCCCGAACGCTGCCCAACCGAGTTGGATTCGGCGGTTGACCTCTTTCTCGAAGTTGGACCTACCTAATTGGACTACTTGTCCTAGGTAGATGTACGAGTCAACAACTTCGAGTACCGAGTTCCCAACAGAGACTGGGATGGGCACAACATTGGCATTTGACATAAGTTTCGTCTTGTCCATGTTCATTTTCAAGCCCACCCGTTGTGAAACTCGGTTGAGGTCATCGAGCATCATGCTGAGTTCCTCCATCGACTTTGCCATGACTACGATATCGTCGGCAAACCGAAGGTGAGTGATGTATTCGCCGTTGATGTTGATGCCAAGTCCTTCCCATTCCAGGAGCTTGAAGGCGTCTTCCATTACGGCAGTAAACAGTTTCGGAGAGATAACGTCTCCCTGCCTTACGCCTCTTCGCAATGGAATCGCCCTCGTGCTCTGCTCCTGTACTCGGACCGACATGGTGGCGTTACTATACAAACACTTCAACACTTCGATGTACCGATAGTCAATATGGCATCGCTGAAGAGACTCAAGCACCGCCCATGTTGCCACCGAATCGAAGGCTTTCTCATAGTCCACAAACGCTAAGCATAATGGCAAGTTATACTCTTCGGTCTTCTGTATAACTTGCCGCAGCGTATGGATGTGGTCTATGGTACTATAGCCTTTTCGGAAACCGGCTTGTTCGGGAGGCTGGAAGTCATCAAGTCTGTGTTCGAGACGGTTCGTGATGACCCTTGAAAACAGCTTATAGACATGGCTCAGAAGCGTGATGGGTCTGTAGTTCTTCAATAGGTTGTTATCACCTTTTTTGAAGAACAGCACCACCTCGCCTCTACTCCATGTTTCAGGCGTTATGCCCTCGGACAAGACGGAATTAAAGAGCTTCTGGAGGACTTTAAGTACCGGTGTTCCACCCGCTCTCAGAAGCTCTGAAGTGATTCCGTCTTTGCCCGGCGCCTTGTTGTTCTTAAGCTGCTTCAGGGCCATCCTAATCTCGTACAGACTGATGTCCGGGATATCTTCGGTATAATGTCGGGACAGCTTGGCTCTTGGATCTCCTACCAAGCTGTCAACGGGCTTTGCGATCGAAGTGTATAACTGTCCATAGAACCTCTCGATCTCACCTAAAACCTCCGCTTTGCTCGACGCTATGCTGCCATCTTCCCGTTTCAGCTTTGTCAGCTGGCTTTGCCCAATAGACTTGTCCTTTGCGAACACTTTGGAGCCTTGGTTTCGCTCAATAGTCTCTTTAATACGGTTAGTATTAAAGAGACGCAGATCATGTCGCAGGGACTTAGATATACGTCTATTGAGCTGCCTATATGACTCCGCGTCATCGGGAGACTGCAACTGTAGCGAGCGTCGTTCAGCCATGAGGTTCAAGGTTTGCTCGGTCAATTTCTGAGGTCTATCTTTACGGCGGGATCTAAAAAACTTAGACCCTACTGTGTGGACAGTTTCCACTAGCCCGTCGTTGATTTCGTCCACTGAAGCCAAGTTCTCTAGGCAAGCAAAGCGGTTAGAGAGCTCGAGTTGAAAGCTTTCGGGGTTTTGAACATAGGCTCGAGTAGGTCGGAGCGTAGACTTCATCAGGCTGGACCTTTCAAGTTTAATATTGATATTCAGTGTGCCTCTTACGATTCGGTGATCACTACCGGTCTTTACCCTGTTGATCACAGAGACATCACTGAATATCCGTTTCTTGTCGGTCATGATGAAGTCTATCTCGTTTCTCGTGGAACCGTCAGGACTCATCCAGGTCCATTTCCTGTGAGGCGGCTTCTGGAAGAAAGAGTTCATCATGAAGAGTTCCTCTCTCTCCAGAAAGTCGGCCAGCCTCTGACCCCTAGGGTTCCGTTGCCCATACCCAAATTGCCCCACTCTCAACTCATCCCCGCTTCTCTTGCCCAACTTTGCGTTGAAGTCCCCCATAACAACAGTAAAGTAGGTTTTAGAAGTATGTATGGCCCTACTTACGTCCTCATACATAGCTTCTACTTCATCATCGGAGTGTGACGAGGTCGGTGCGTATACCTGAATGACCTTCAGCGAATATCTTTTGGATATTCTGAGTATTAGGTATACCACCCTGCTCGACACACTGTCGATGGTTATTATGTTGTTTACGAGGGACTTGTGAACGAGAAACCCGACACCACCTTGGGACTGTTGGTCGCCCTCCCGGTGGTAGAGCAAGTTACCAGACTTCAGGGTTGTCGTGTCCTCCCCCTCTCTACGGACTTCGCATAACCCTACAATGTCCCAGTGTAACCTGCTCAGTTCCTCTTCCAGCTCGCAGATCTTTTCGTCAGTCCTCATAGTGCGTATGTTGTGTGTTACCAGGGCCAGTCGTCGTCGGGGCGGGTAGCCGGATCTTTGCCGGAGATTCTTAGCATCCCTGACCCCGCTAATGCCCTGACCGCTACCATAGCCAGAGCACCGGGGGTCGCCGGAACCTCGGGGCCGTGGTTCTATTGTGCTCATCATGATGGGGGGTGAATGCCATAATCGCCACGCTTGGCAGGCGGGTTGGCGATCGCAGTCGAGTACACCGAATTTGAGGGACGCTGCTGCCCGTCCACCGGTGGTCTTGGACGTAGTTTAAGGACATACCCGGGTCCGGGTCCGGGGGGAGGGGTTTTGGTTCGTTAAAATCGTCTTGATGACTGGGGTCTGCATTAAATAAAGAGTATAATAAAAATATAGTCTCTATAATTAATGGACAACAATTAGACTCTAGACAGATATCTACGAACGCGAACTGTAGAGATTATCTGTGGCACTAAATATTTCTATAGGCTCTATGTAGAGATATTGCACTAGAACTTACAATATGAATAAGATTATGCCTAAAAGAACAACTAAGCTTCACTAACTTCGAAATACTCCTACCTACAAAGAGTTCTATGGGAATCCTACTAAACCGGTTTTTAAACATACAGGTAGGTACCTAATCATAATAGTAGAGGTGTTACATAATACCATCCCAGTAGGTAATTGAAATATTCCAAGTCTTTTCTTGTGAGTTGTGAGGTATACTTGTGCATTGTGCCTATAGGCAGTCTTCATAACATCAGTAGTGATCTCATACTTTAAATGACTTTGTTGAGTTATTATTATTGCTTACCAATGTAAGTAATAGGTAATTATTAGGTATCCCAACCCAAGGCGTAGTGCCTTTGAGGAAAACCACCGTTGTCTATCAAGTAAACAATAAGTCAATCACAACTATTTTTTATTAGGCTATAGGAGTGTCCCACTGCTGGCCAAAGGCCTCCCCTCTTTCCCGCCATTTAGTCCTATCCGAGGCACACTCCCGGCCGCCACTTTTTACAAAATGTGTCTAATTATTGGACTAATTACATTACCTTAATTAATTGACCGAATAAATATTCGCGATTACATATTATCAACGTCCGCATTATCATTTCTTGTGTTACTGACACATTTAAAGTTCCTTTAACCTTAGTTCAGCTGTTTTTTAAATGTGTATTGTTATTGTTATGTCACCTTACCTCACGTTACGTTAGTAGAACACTTTTCTATCGAGGTAACCGCTTGATACCGTAATACTATTAGCATCTCGTTCTTCCATGGGAGTGCCCTAGTGATGTACCTTACTACCTTAGCGCGCGCCATGCCTTCGCCAGCCAGTTTGCCCGCCAACGCGTCCCAGCGACGCCGCGTCGCGAATACCATAGACAGTATAGACAACCCGGATACGTTTCCCGATTCCCGCTTTTAAGGTATTTTCGCAAAGTTACCTGCACTGTTTCTATTTGAAATTGGAATTTGTTTGAAGTGTTTTTGTTTTGTTTTTAATATATTAAAAGTGTTGTAAAGTGGCTTGTGAAGTTCCGCCGGCATGACTGTTGTTAATGTTGTGACCCCTTAGTTGTTTCTTTTGGAATTCATTGTTGTTGAAACTTTAAAACCTAACTACAACCTATCTAATCTAAAATTCTAATAATCTGTAATTTAATTAGTTATGTTTGTATGTATGTTTAAAATATACGATACAAAAACTATCACACGTGTTCTTACCTGTAAGACGCAATTAATGCCTAGATATTACGATGCTTAAGCTTATTTCTAAGTGCCTAATCTATCTAATTTATGTATCTTTGGAAGTGAATCACCCAAGAAGTACAATAAATCCGTAGGTGTTAAAAAGCTTAGGCAAGCATACATAATTGCAAATTATTATTGATAAGTACCTAGGTACTTATACTATTGCCTCGTAGGAATTTCGATGGCCTCATTTCTGCGAACGTTTAAGTTATTCAGCTGATCTAACTTGTAAACAAAACGAGGTCTTTATTATATTTTGAAACGAACTGGATTAAAAAAACTTTAAAATAAGTGGGTATTAGTATTATTTTTTGAAACATGGTCTGAAAAAGCTCTATATTCAATTTTTTTGATACGTATTCATTTTTCTCAAGTATTATTTATGTAAGTACTAAATTAAAATCGGGATACATATTGAGTTTCCTAATTTCATACATATTAAAAAAACCCTAAAAAAAATAATTTTATTAGTCTAAAATTGGCAATGTTTTATGAGATATCTCGAAGACATCGGGCTTTTAGTGAAATATGCAATAAGTAGTACTTTGTTAAACATTGTAGCTGTTAATATATAACAAACACGAGTAAACGGTGAGAGAATACATAGATGGAATGTCGTTAGGACCACAGATTCCCTTGATAAATTTGAAAAAACTAAACTATAACTTTGCTGTAAAAGCAAAAAATCAAATTAAATAACGTTTCCCCTTTGAATGAATTCAATAATTGTTAGCATTTAAAATGTTATTTACATAAGTAGGAAATTAACCAGTGAGTACCTGAACTAGAAGTAGGACTTATGGCTATATTGACCTAAAATCTCGTCTGTTAGGAGTTAGGAATTATATACAAATTAATCCCAGAAAAACCACGATTTCCGGCGAATAAAGGTGAAATTTATCGTCTCCTGACAGGTTTATAGCTCGTCAAAACATAATATAATTTTATTCATTGTAAAGGCAGATATGACTGGCCCGAAATATTTTTTTTTATTATTTCATAAAATGCATTCATGTACAACATAGTGAGTACGACAGGTCTGGCCTAGTGGGTAGTGGGTAGTGAAGGAGATGGTCCTGGGTTCGAATCCCGGTATGGGCATTTATTTGCGTGATGACACGAATATTTGGTCCTGTGTCATAGTACTCATGGTTTTCTATATATTTAAATATTCATATATTACCTATATATATCGTTGTCTGAGTAGGTACTCACAACACAAGCCTTCTTGAGCTTACCGTGTTATAAGATCATACAGGAGTGTTTATTTAGTCACCTGCAATAATTTACGAGGTGAATTTATAGGTCGTACTGAAGAAATTTTACTATGGGACCAACCCCGATATCGCGAAAAAAAAATTGGCTGACCATGAAACTTTCTATGGGACAGTAAAAATTTTTTCGCGATTTCGGGGCTGGTCTCATAGTAAAAGTTGCTCAGTATGACCTATATTCAGCCCGTAAATTATTGCAGGTGACCAAATAAACATCCTGTATAAAGTTAGTTATTAGTGATAAAATGGCCAACATTATTGTTAAAGATGAGGTGGTTTATCCTGCTGCTGGCGCTGGCCGCGGCCCGCGGGCAGGACACGTGCCAGTCCAGCACGGAGCCCCAATACCTGCTCTTCGGCACCAAGACCGCATACAACTACGTCAACAGGAACTTGCCCAATCTCAACCCGCAGAATATACCTGGTGAGTGTCTGGATTTTAATAAGTTCCTCCCATGTACCTACACATTAATACATGCAGCTGCATACCCAGTTTATAAATGGAATTCGTTTATTCGTTTCATTTTGGTCGATATTACAATTATGTAATTAAACAAATCTGCGAACATCACACTACAAACAAATCGGTTTTGTAAGTTTAATAAAAGCTGATATTTAATTAATCAATAAAATTATAAGTAAAAAGTCGTAATTTAAAATTTTACTACGCATGAAACTGAAACATCGTAAACAAAACAAAAGCAACTCGGACTGTGACAGTGCCAACATTACGAAGCGAAAAACCATAGACAAATGCACAAAGGCTTGACAAAGGAATTAAAAATCAATTTGAAATAGCACCACACTATTCCGGGTCATTCACCTCAGTCTAAACCTGTTATTACTAAACTTTAAAAGAAAAGACGCCAAAATTTATGCATTGTTTTTGTAGCTCTTCAATTGTTTTATTTCAATGAGTGTAGGTATAGGTATAGTACAGTAGGTACTGCTAACTAAATGCTAAATAACAAGTATTATTTACGAACAAAAACGTCAACAAGAGGGTCCCAAATTAGGTATGAACTTTGGAAACAAAATAAAACTATTAAAGGCTTATTCTTAGTCATTATTTTAGAGGAAATTGACATGATCCTAGTAAGACACTACCTTCTTCCGTCCTTCATTTCCTTCCGTCTTCCGTAGTATTTTCGTGTTGTTTTTACTAGATACGGTTAGGTAATAGGTATGTACGTGTATACAGTAAATACCATTGGACTCTCGTATGCCACTTGTTTGTATTGCATTTACAGCACTTTCTATACCTAATTAAACTAGAACGGAGCGCCGTCAGTTTTGTAACAAGCACTTTTACGCTGAGTAACCATGTCATAGGAATTGCATGTCATCGTAACGACTCAACAATACAACTATCGGTTAGATGCCCATAATCAAATTGGTTGCCTTTACGTGATAGGGATAATTCAGGTTATATGTTATAGGTATCCCTTTTTATCGTAACTTTAATCCTTGACTGAGTCACCCATATTATGTAAACTGTTTTACAAGTTTAGTAGTAAGTACATGAGTTCAGATTTCAGAAGTTCAGATTTTAAATGGTAACTACCTACCTATAGACATACCTAGGACAGTTTGGTGAGTAGGCCTGAGATACAGGAAACCATTCAGCAATACGCGTACCGAATGGGTTTGATATTACATACAACCTTATCTTATGAAATGTGTGCAATTTGATCCGCACGGACAGTCAAAACAACGGCTACCTGCATATTTTGATAACCAAACGAATATCACTTCCGGCTGCATGTTCATTAAAAAAACATAAAATAAAATAAAAAGATAAGTATAAAAGTACGTTTATCTTTTTATGCGTTTTACCAACACATACTATTTGTGGTTAAAAAATATGATTGATCGTATCTAATTCACTTCCAAAAGCTATGTCGTACCTATATATATATATATATATAGTAAGTCGTAACGTAACGTAATTTAGTATATGTTGTATGTTGTAATTGTTGTAGTAAGACGTATGTAATTAAAAATAATAAGTCCAGACTAATGAAAATTGTCGGTTATCTAGAAAAAACTGTAAGTAATAAATTACTTAGTTCAATCAAGATCGAAATTAGAAAACAGGCAGCAGCATGGTACTTACCAATCAATTCAAACGGCGCTTAATTAAATTTAAATGTGGTTTTACATACTAAATGAGTCTAGAACCGATTACAAGGAGGAAGGAAAAGACGTAATTAATCATTTATTGTTTAAAGCAAGAAGTAACAGTAAGATATACTGGGTCAAGCAAATCTTGTCAGTAGCAAACGGCGGCAAATTTGAAAAACAATTATCAATTTCAAACATTATAATATTTATAATACACAAATATTATAATAACAATTTCAAACATTTTCAATAAACCGCGAGTGACAATTTGAATTGACGCACGTAGGGCGCGCTCAGCGGAAAAAAAGTTTTGGTTCGATGTACATTGCTGCTTTTCTTAGCGCAATACTACTCTTTGAGTGTTGCCCTACTTTAGTTTGCTTTACATTGCTACTGACAAGATTTGCTTGACCCACTATACATACACATGCCGAAAAAACAAAAAAAAAACAACGGGTTGCAGTCCGGGAGTGCCGGCAGAAGTCAAAACTCAATGACATTGCACAGCGCCGCTAAAGAAGTTTTCACTATGTATAATTAAGGTTAACGCCATCTAGCGTTATTTCGTCGCATTACTTGAAACCCCTAAGCACATCACTGTTAGTACTCGAGTTATATTATACCAGTTAGAGGGAAACTCCCTAGATGGCATTTAAATCAATAAAGAAAAACTCAATGACACGTAACGTCACGTCTTACGTCTTACGCTCTCGCGAGTTTAACATTTTTTCCCCATCACAAAAAGTGCACAGCGCCGCTAAAGAAGTTTTCACTTCAAAAATCTAGGTACTGTAAAGGTGTAAATACCTTGACTTAAGGATATGAGAGACCGATGCAGATTTAACAACTTGTTACGGTTTTGAACTGGTTTTGACACGACCTTGACGATCGACTTTTTACCATCTCTCCCTGGCACGTCATCATCTTCCTCGCGTTGTCCCGGCATTTTGCCACGGCTCACGGGAGCCTGGGGTCCGCTTGACAACTAATCCCAAGAATTGGCGTAGCCACTAGTTTTTACGAAAGCGACTGCCATCTGACCTTCTAACCCAGAGGGTAAATTAGGCCTTATTGGGATTAGTCCGGTTTCCTCACGATGTTTTCCTTCACCGAAAAGCGACTGTGGTAAATATCAAATGATATTTCGCACATAATATGGAAAATACCATGTCTATAGTTCGTTTTTTTTAGCATTAGAAATAAGGTAAACAATCTTGATGTGTCTTTTAATTGAAAAACACATTTTAAAAATAAGTTACGGCAAATATGTAACAATTATGAATCTAATGCGATCATTTATATTCTTCTGCTTTCATAAGTAATAGTTACTGATTTTTACAAAGTGTTTTTCAATTAAAAGACGTCAAGATCGCTTAGTACCTTCTTTCAAGTTATTTCTAATGCTAAAAAGCCGGGCAAGTACGAGTCGGACTCGCGCACGAAGGGTTCCGTACCATAATGAAAAAAAATGCAAAAAAAAAACGGTCACCCATCCAAGTACCTACTGACCACGCCCGACGTTGCTTAACCCTTTACCGCATGGATTTTTTATTCTCCCCGAATTAAATATATGTAATAAAACACTGTTAATGTAACATAAAAAAAATTGTGAAAAAAATCTATATTCGACCCAATTAAAAATAATAGTAAATAACAATTTGTTCCAAATTTGGTACTTTATGTATTAGTGGCTAACCGGAGCCCGATTATTAAACTGGTCAAATTTGGAACTGTATGCAATATATGTATGAAAATGTAAGTTTAAAAAAAATCACTTACATTTTCAAAAACTATTTATTATTTTTATACTTATTTTTGGTAAGGTTTAGGCTATGGTAGCGGTGGTGTGGTGGCGGAACGTATGCTTGTTTGTCATTGACGTAGTAAAATAATTTGATCGTTATTGGTTATCTGTAGCTACCAGCTGTCACCGGTTATCTACAGATTTTTAACAATGCGGCTAACGTACCCAACTTAATAGAAACAAAATAAAGAAGTAGCTTGCCTGGGTGCATAAGGTTCCATATTTGGCAAACTGATAAAAAAATCACTAATGCATAATCTTCCATATTAGTCCAATCCTTCTAGCTTGTAACGCATAGTGTTCCATTTCAGGAACAAACTTTCACGACATCATACATAGTAATTTAAATATAAATACTTACATGTTTTACCGTAAAATCTCGCGGCATATATTTTTCTAATACTCAACGCTGGAAATTTATTTATTGCACTAAATATAACAACGAAAAGCTAATTACAAAAGTAGTCATTCACACTTGCAAGTAAAATTGCCGGACGTCGGTGGAGATGATAACGTCATATGGACCACACACTAGTTAGAAGCTGTATCGAGTACAGAAAACGTTCAGTAGTATTCATAGTTTCTACCTCTTACAAGTTCAGTAAAACAGATGACGCTAATACCAGTCTACGAGGATAATTTCATAACGTTCCAAATTTGGACCCATATGCGGTAAAGGGTTAACTCTGGTCAAAAATCACGTTTGTTGTATGGGAGCCCCATTTAAATCTTTATTTTATTCTGTTTTTAGTATTTGTTGTTACAGCGGCAACATAAATACATCATCTGTGAAAATTTCAACTGTCTAGCTATCACGGTTCGTGAGATACACTGGTGACAGACAGACGGACGGACGGACGAACGGACGGACGGACGGACGGACGGACGGACAGCGAAGTCCCGAAGTAATAGGGTCCCGTTTTACCTTTTGGGTACGGAACCCTAAAAAAACGAACTATAGGAACGACGTAGTAGAAGCTCTATACTCTGTATCTTTAGGTATTTAAATAAAAGTAAACAAATAAATTGTAAATTTTCGGGTAGTTATAACATTTATTGGTTTACCAACTAAATACAAAACCGCCTGGATCAGTCCCTGAACGACCTGACTTTAACCTACATTATTTGATCATGTAATGTTTTCATCTACCCTCAACTGGCTTAAGGAGCCATTTGAGGGTACCTAAAGATACAGAGTATTATCATTATCACCTTGTACTTAATCGTAATTTTTTGTGATGCCCGATATTCCATAAACCAGAGGATTTCATCGATTTTGTAACTTTGTCGCTCATTTGTGTAAATAGCCGACTTCAAAAAAGGTTTTTAATTCGACCGTATTTTTTATACAGTACGTAAACTTACTAAAACCATGGTATAATAATATACTCCGCCTGGTACTCCATTCCGAGATTCGCGTATGACCTAACTGACACGCGCCTACGTCATCATGCTGTTTACAGGTTCTCAAACTTTGAAATGTGGGAGAATTTTAACCAACGGTGAAAATTATTTTAACGGCATTAATTTTAAGTTATTCATGTAGAAACATAGTAAAATAAAACAAATCTAATGTATTAAATTAAACTTTATTTATCT
This sequence comes from Cydia splendana, assembly GCF_910591565.1. Lineage (NCBI taxonomy): Eukaryota > Metazoa > Arthropoda > Insecta > Lepidoptera > Tortricidae > Cydia > Cydia splendana. The sequence goes on along the minus strand of NC_085965.1, from coordinate 19,538,229 downwards.
ATACAAGACAAACGTTTAAAAAACTAATTCACAGTTACACATTAATTACCAAGCTTACGACGTGAAAAGTTTGGAAAACACTGCGACTGCTGACACTGAGCGAGAAGGAAATAACAATTAACACGCGTTCGACAAGGATGACGGTCAGGGCATGAAGTTATCTAGATCCGAATTGTCAAATGTGCACAGCGCTATCCTGTGTTGCCAGTAGTATAAACAGAATTACCCGAAAGTCTGAAATTTCTTTCGTGAATCGGAAGATATTGCTAACGAGTAATTAAAAATGACGTGTTATTGTAAAATTTAAGCTAAAATACATATAAATGAAAATTATAAAATTATAAAGAAATATTTTAACTTATTAACCATAGGTATAATGTACCCATGTAACATGTTATGTTGAAATAAAGTGGCAATGTTATTGTGACGTAGGCCCGTGTCACTCTGGGAATGGAAGACCATGTTTTATTAGACCATGACTAAAACCATTTACACAAGCCCGTTAATGAATGGATCACACTGAGCAACTTTTACTATGGCACCAACCCCGAAATCGCGAAAAGAAAATTGACTATCCCATAGATTCAATGCCAGACCAGCAAAATGTATGAAACAACCAAATTTTTTTTCGTGATTTCGGGGTCGGTGCCATAGTAAAAGTTGCTCAGTGTGACCCATTCGTTAACGGGCTTGAGTAAATGGTTTTAGTAAGTTTACATACTGTAGGTATACTTACCTATTTTACGTTTTTCCAACAAGTTTATAGTTACTATTTTACAAACATATACCTAGTCAATAAACATATCCTGCCTTTGAGGGTTCCGTAAAAAAGTGGCGTTGGCACCCCCCGCAAAGCTTATCTTTTACGTCGCAGCATGGACAGTGGGACACCCTGGACAGCCTGTATAACGACTATTTGTATACACGTCGCATAGTTATTTTGAATAGGAAGTCCTGTAGAATGTAGATGGGCCAATATTAATCAACATACCTAAATATCTACCTAACTAAAATAAAAATAACTATTAATATCAACATGTGATCTCCTATAACTCCATAATGAGCCCAGAGACATCCATGCTATTTTAAACAGTATTTTATTAAACGATGAAAAATCTGCTATTGGCACAATTCCAGCGGTTAATTCCGGTTGTGACATCACTGGAAATATGACCCTTATTTCGAAGGGCGTAAGCCCTAAAATAAGTTACATGATGCGATATAAATATTTATATGCCTAATCATTACGGTAGATTTCCCGTGGCCATCAGACGAGTAAAATTAGCTGTGTTTAAAAACGTAGTTTTATGTTATTATTTTTGACATTATACATAGTAACTGTCGCGAATATTTAATGTTGTTAGATTAAGCGTCACAGTCGTAAATATTTACGTAGGTAAGTGTTGTTGTTGTTTTCATTTTTAGGGGTAAATTTCCTAAATAACAAGCTTAGGTACCAAGGTTAGGTAGGACTTAGGTACATATCTCTAATTATCTACCTATACCAAAGCCACTAACTATTAACTAACTAACTGTTTTGGCTCAGCGATCCAAAAAGAATATTGGCCTCCGAAACGAGAGCGTGCCACCTGTCCCGATCTTAAACCGACCAAACTCACAACTCACAATTATTGTGGATACCAAACTCAAAGCCACAATAATTGGATTTTTTCACATGTCATTAATATTAACAGGAGCGGACAAACTTTACCCCGCCGTAGTAAAACAAATAGGTAACTATTATTTACCACGGGCATTATCGAAACGTCGAGGTGAATGAAATTGCTCATAAATCTTCTTTAGTGCATAGGTATGGCAAATGCCTACAATTTCGAATGTTGGCAGCGCATCTCTGTGCAACAATGGCGATATTTGGCACAGTTTTCATAGGTACGGAAACTAGAACACTGTCGAGTTATGTCTAGTCTAGTAAACATGCTAGCTGGGTTATTCGCATTCATACTTTATTAGTATACCTGATTTTAGTCGTTTTGACAGCATCTCAGTAGTGCATCTCGCTCGTGTGTGTGCGAACGAGGTGCATTGCAGGTGGTGTCAAAATGAAATCAATTTGTAACAATGTGGGTGGGTATATGTACCTACCTTACTATAAACTACAACATATCAGTAGCGGGGCGTTTACTGTTCATATAACTCGATTGGCTTACATTACAGATACCTATCTATCTATCGAAAATGTTTGAAGGATACCCTATTCGGGAGGCGGTGATGACCACTTATCATGTCAGACTATTCCCTTCCCTAAAAACCAGTTTACCCTCATCGCGTTCGCATTAAACTAACTAAAGGGCATGGTATAATAATATTAATAATATACTCCGCCTGTACTCTCTTCCGACCACGTGACTGACACAAAAGCCTACGTCATCATGCGACAGCGCTATATAATAATATGTGATAGCGCTATATAAAGTGGCAATGTTATTGTGACATAGCCTTGTGTCACTCTGGGAAGAGAATACCATATGTTTTATTTTTATTAGACTATGCTAAAGGGCAGCCATATTCAAGGTCATAACTAATGGGCGGACGACGGATGCAATATACGTCAAAATCCTGTCAAACGATATACGTAATGCTTCGTAATAGACGTATATTGCATACGTCGTCCGCCCATTAGTCATACTTATCTGTCATAAGCAAGCCCAGCAAGCCTGCCTGCGGACCGCATGCTGCAATCTCAGCCTGTGAATAGCCTACTTAGCTATCTTCAATCCTACTGTAATTATAAAATTTTGGTTCATTTACTGCAAGTAAGTAATTTAAGTAATAATGTGAGTGTACACACATAAGTAATTAACAATTAAATGTTATGATGGATTTACATTGGACATAGTATGACAAACGCGCGTGTGGGGTCCCGCTCCATGCAATCATTTTAATACACGTATCAGAACGCGGCTGTATAAAAGATACAGGATGTGTTTAAAAACTTTAAAACGGTTATTAGGTACCTACCTACAAGCTAAATCGAATAGGTCATGAAATTTATAGAAATACCTAAAATGAAAAAAATAATACTCATCTACATCAAAAATGGTTTATTTTTGTGTTTTACATCATTTTATAATAAAACAAAAACTCATTAAAAGGATCTATCTTCATGGAAACGTCCTGGAAAGACTGACGGTAGGTACATAATACTAACTTCATAGTGATGAACCGTTTATACTAGTCGGACCAAGCTAACTATGCACCGACTTTGACGCACTACATATTTTAGTTGGTATCAAGAGAACACACAGATTATTAAATAATATCCGATTGAATCTACAGCATTTGTGATAATAAGTACGTTGTTAGCTAATTTGTCCGTCTTTTCTGTTCCCAAAAGTTAAGGAGATTGGCGAAAACGCAACCATAATAGCTCCTAACAAACTTTTGTTTTTCTGTAGCAAAAAGTCTATATAGGACCCCGCCGTCTCGGGTTTGCTCATTAGTCTTATTTGAGTTTAACTACAATAGTAAGCACGTGAATGTATATATGTACACTAATCAGCCGTTACTAAATAGTTTTAGCAAGTCTCTGGTCTCATAAATATCTTCGAAATTCAATTGGTAATTTTAGAATTCAAATCGCAAAAACTTTACCACATTTTCAGGGCAGCCTGTATTTTCCTAATCAACCGTTTAATCCAGATTTATAATGTCATGTTCCGTGGTTATAAAAACGGCTTTTATAGGTTAAGCTATAAGCATACGTGACAAAAGCGGCCGCGGCAAGCCCTTTTATCTGTAGTTAGGTGTGTTCCATCAGTTAAGGGACGATCTGTAAACCTTCTTGCATAAGGTCCACTGATGGACAGTAAAGAGTGTTGATGTAACTGGGAGCGGTAGGCGAATTTTTATGTTTTTGTGACCTTGACACAATTCGCAGTTCACGGACCAATACGAGTAAGTGTAAGCGAGATGCTTTATGATATCAATGATATGACACGTAGCGCATTTCACCGGCACGAATAAGCGCGTGCGATATCATATCAATATCAAAACCACAATCAAACCGTAACGAATTTTAGAATCAGAATCTCGCTCTGGGTAGGTACCTAACTTACTCAGATGATAGGTAAGTACCTACTTTCTGGCGGCTACCTCGCACAACGTATCAGCATTGCAATACAGCGAGGAAATGCCGCCAGCATCCTTGGTACACTGTCTCAAGGGCCTATTTCAGATCTTTTAAGCTAGTTTTTAATTTCGTTCAGTAATACCACTGTATATATATATATATCTTGTTTGTAAATAAATGATTTTGGTACTTACTATAATGTCATTTATGTCGTTATGTAAGAAAAAGTACGAGTATACCATAAGGAGTTAGAGATCTACGGTACGCTTACATAACATCAAAAATTACATTACCTACCTAATCAATTGTTAAGTTAATCAAGTTGTAGAGTTAGACCAAGTTAACTCGGCTGCGATTTCATAATTTCATAGAAGTATAACGTTTAAAATAGCACTTACACTAGTGCTATCAAAATCGCTACCAAGATACCTTGGTCTGACTCTATCAATTGTTTAAGAGCAACGTCCTTAGGCCCTTATTCCATTTTCCATAGAACATCACATTGTTACGCGTTAGCGAGCCTGGTGCATTGACTATATAGGTAGTTGATTCAATTGTTGACTTCGCAATAAATCGAAAACACTAATGGTTTGTTGAGATGGGTCAGTAAATTCAAATACTCGTAAGCTTGAATAAATGCATGGTAGAGTTCTAAACAGCTAAGTAGGTAGCCCGTTTCAGACCTAATGTACAGTTTATTTTATTTATTTACAATCTTATACCTACATATCAATGCAACAAGTAAAACGGTACAAACTTGAATTATTACTAGTTTTCTTGACAGCGAGTCGTTTGGATGCCATCCCAACTCATTATTGCACATCGTATGGCGTCGTAAACCTTGGTGAAACGTGCTCCTCATGCGTACACCATATAACCGGGTTATAGGTTTGCGGCTGGCATATTTTAATTGCACAGTATAGACGGGCTACACACGGAATTCATATAGAATGGGTTCTTATCTTAGAAATGTTGATACTACTACCATTATGGCTCAGTGATCCAAAGAGAATCTTGGCCTCCGAAACGAGTGCGTGCCACCTGTCCCTATCCTGCGCAACTTCCTGCCAGTTACTGACGCGAAGCTGAAGCAGATCCTAGAGATTTTGATACGAAGGAAAATTGGGAAAAATCATCGCCTTGTGGCTCTGGGACGCACACCGCTCTACCAACCGTGATGCCTAGGTATCTTACTTAGATTGTCTCTGCCTACATGGAAATTAACTAGATACTTATTATAAAACGATGTTTTTCGTTTATTATTATTTTTGTTTAAAGGGGGCAGTTCGCCGGACGATATCAGCCTGTCAGTTGTTCGGAACTCTCAACTTTTGCGATTCATTGACGGGCTGATCGTCGATCGATCGTCCGGCGAACTGGTACGAGTAAGCTGCGGGCCCCTTAAAACCTCTGTTTATATGTATCACATATATTCTTTATTGTTTCGCTTTTTGAGCATTGAATGAAAAAAGTAGAAACTTCATAATTTTATTATGCTTAGAATTTGGTCTCTGACGCAGTACGCTGCGTACAGCGTCAATTTTAGATAGGTATATAGAAATGTTGCCTGAATGACGAGTTATGCCGCTTTCGGCGTCAATCCAAAGCCTAAGGCCCTGGTCTCCTATAAACGCCATCGGCCGCTTACAGCGTCTGCGTCACGATGCTTACTATAAAGATGTACTGTTGTGGTCTGTTTTAGACATCGACGTCAGCGTCTTTTTTGTTCAAAAACGTTGACGCTGACGCCAGACGCCGCGTACAGCATAAAATAGGAGACCAGGGCCTAAAGAAATAATATTGTCTTAGTATTAAGTAGGCAAGCACAAACACAGGCCAACACTATTGTCGTGGTAAACAATATTTTGCGATATAACACGTGTGACACGAGTAATAGGAAAAATACTAAAAGCTTTCCGATTGTGGAAGTGTGTCACCCCTCAATAACGTCACTAGGTGCAGAACACAGCATTGTGACCCAGTTTTTGTTTACCGGGCAAACACAGACGTGAGTTCATCTCGTGTAGGTACAATCTGCTCTTTTTAAAATAAAACCATCAATAGGATAGCCTTGGGGCCTAATCAACAATCGAAAAATTACATATATCCTGCATATACAGTAAATTTTTTGGACATCGTCGGAATATCTCTACTTTCGTGAGTTTCGTGGGTTCGAGCCTTGTCTGAAGCGGATAAATATTTCCATTTTTCATTTTTCCATTTAAGAATTTTGTAGTATCGCTTGCAGACGTTGTCTGTTTTGTTAAAAAAACTATCGCTTTTTAGCAACCTTACACGTAACTAGTACTGAATACATGATATTGGAAGTAAATAACAACTTTTAGAAATGATTTCGATATTGTTTGTAGAGTGTACCTAATATTAGTAAGTATTGTGGTAATGGTGAAGCGAAAAGCTCATAGAAATCTCAAATCTCAACAACAATATAAAATTACGTACAGGTACAACATAAATTGCAGTAAGTAAGGATTAGAAGCCTCGATAGGGTGCATTTGCCCTCTTTTTTGAAAAATTGGTAGAGTCGGACTGAGCTAGAGTCAGACCAAGCTAAGTTGATAGCACAGACAGACCGAACTTCTATGAAATTATGACGATTACTTTAAATAATGCACATAATAGTGCAATATAATAATGCACTCAGAATGTTGTTGGGGCTGCCCACATGGTGTAGCGCATCGCGCATGTTCGCCGTGGTCCATACAGACGATTTCCATGCGGTTATGCGAAAGAGAATCGTCTCGATGATGGGTCGGCTTAGGAGCAGTACCAACAGCATTCTGGATGTCATTGCAGAAAGGCCTGAGAATCCTATACTGGCGCATTGGATTCGCCAAGTTATAGGCTTTCTTAAATTTAGAAAATAGATTAGGTTATAGTTTAATGTATGTACATATACAAGGTGTAAAAATTAACATTAGTTCCTAAGTTATACTAACAAATATGGATGCAAATCTGAAATAAATATTTTCAATTTCAATTTAACACTTGCATAGTGGTGCTATCAAAATCGCTGCCAACTTAGTTTGGTCTGTAGGGCTAAGATGGTCGGCTCTTTATCATTTGTCACCATCATGCCTGTCACTTTCTAACAAATATGTAAGTGCGAAAGTGACATATGGCATGACAGATGATAAAAATGCGACCATGATACCGCTTCTGGCTCTACCTCTGCATGTCATTTGCTAAGATAAAGTGTGCGAACGTCATCAACTCATCATAAACGTCTTTGCATGATACCGTGACGTTTATATTGACACTTTCACAAAGGTGGTGTTAACGTATACGTTTAGACTTACTCTAGGTCAGCGGTTCTCAAACTTTTTTGGTGACGGAACCCTTTTGGAAAGCGAAATATTTGACGGAGCCCCAAATTAAAAAAAAACATTCGTCACGTGCACCAGATATACCTACCTATAGAAGAACTTTCTTATTATTATATGAGTGATTCTCAAAATAGTGGCATCTTAACCTGTCATCGAGTTTTTGAATTGAATGTATCTTTATTTGCTCTTTTTCATATGAAACAAAAATGTATCTAGATAAACTAAAACAATGTTTATCGAGGCCAAGTCATTATTTTTATTTAAATATAATAGTTATATTTATAAAAAATAAAGAGTAGCACTTTTCACTGTAACCTGTCTTGTCCAAAAGCATCGCTCTTCCAGTTTTAGTTCTTTAGATTTTATAAGCATCAATTTATGTAAATAAAATATCATGCTATATAATAACATAAACAATACCTTTTAAAATGTACTTTGCACAGGCCTTATATATATATTTTTTTACAACAATATTCACGCACGAAGTTTGTCCAAGGATATTTTCACTGTTAACCTGTACCATTACCAACCTGTACATGCGCGGTATTGCATCTGACTCATACACAGAAAAAATTATTTAGATCATAACTGTGGCAAAATATTAGGTAAGTATCAAGCTAACCGCCGGAGGGTACCATCATGACCCAAATGTCGTAGTTTCGTAGAGACAAGTGGTTAAAGGCAGACATCTGGGGTTTTGTAACGGGATGTTAACTTTAACTTGTCTCAATTATTTTAGGAATTTGGTATGGAGTCTAATGTAATAATATCATATTAATATTGTATGAAGGTTTATTCATCTATGCTAAAAGTGAGACATTCGTATTATTATCCGTTCAAGGGAAAAAATAAAAATGAATGTATTTTTCACTGTAACCTGCTTAACTTTAACCTGTGTTTAATGTATAGGGTATTGTATGTCTTGAAAATAACTTCTTCATTTTCCGTTCCCTTTTGAAAATTTGGGGTACTTGAAGTAGTAAAACATATTTTTCATGTTTAAAGTAAAAAAAATACAAAAAAAATTTTTTCATTAACTTTAACCTGTCGATGCCACTTTCTTGAGAATCACTCATATACAAGTATTCTCGCGGAGCCCCACCAGAGGCTTTGCGGAGCCCTACGGGTTCGTGGAACACAGTTTGAGAATGGCTGCTCTAGGTAACCGATGAATGCCTTTAACGTGTGGACCATTTAAAAAAAACGGCTTTCTAAAAAAAATATTAATGGAAGCTGATTCTGAAAAGGCAATTCTGACCCAATTGTTTCCAGTTGACAGGATATACACAGGCTCATCTCCGTGATTAGATATCGGTCTAGGTCGTACGCATATATTTTTGCTTGACCCAGATGTGCATCGTTATGAAATGCCACCCTCAGCGGGGGTGAGATCATAAAGTGCCCCTGAGTCTAAGAATAATGTTGTTTATAAATCGATTTAGATGTTTATAGGGCAGTCACTAACGTGTAGGTAAAATTATGGCGTTAAGAGGCCGTTATCGATTTTAGTCGCAAAAATGTAAAATTGATAGAAATTCTACACTTTTTGCTGCCTAATAGAAATAACAAGTACCTACTGGTTTCTATATTCGCACGTCTTCCCATCTTGCACTTTTGTAGATAATTTTTTTGAACAGACTCACTAAATTAGTCATATTTTTTTTTCTGAGGACGTTTAGGTAAACGCGCGTAAAGCACTCATTTTGTCGATCTTATTTGTACATTTCGTAAAGTTTGGACGGCTAAAAATGGTAAATTTGTATTACACATATCCTGTACTCGAACTTTTGTAGACTACATTTTTGTTATTATGACTTTGAAGGCGTGTAAATGAAAGTTAGACGAAATCAATTTTCTCGAGAAATTACTTCAAAACAAGTGATAATTTCTGTGAAATTCGACTTCATTTCAACGTAATTTTGATACTTAAACAATCGACAACATTTCCTGAAACTGTTCTTATACATCAATTACATCATTTAGTATAATTTACTACCATAATTTTTTGAAGAATTTTTAAAAACTGTCCCTTCTCGTCATGTATTACCGGTGACGCATGCTCGCGACCTCATTATTAAAAGCTTGAGAAGACGTGCTAATAGAAACCAATACTTGCTATTTAGATATAACAAAGGTGTACAATTTCAACGACAAAATCCATCAATTTCGCATTTCTGCTCTAAAATCGATAACGGCCTTTTAAGTTAACTGATTAAAAAAATAGCACCAGATCACAGCATCTTATTTCAAATAGTTTTTTTAAAATTTTATTGAAATCCACGCAATTAAATAACCGCTATGCATCAAATACTTAAATATATTATACCTTTACGGCCCATTTTAAGTAAAAGAAAAGATCACATTCGTTTGCAATCTCATATCACAATCTTCTTTTATTGGTTTTATTTTCTTTTCCTTTTGTAAGAATTTGATATGTTTTCTGAAAGAGCTACGTATTTGTATAAAGTTATGTACTCACTGAGTATAATTGCATGAATTCTATAGTAATTTAAATTGTATTTTTCTTAATTACTCGTAATGCATGTTAATTATAAGATGTAAATAATGTTTTGAAAAGATGTGTCCCGCCGAGTTTGTTGCCGGTCCCATATTGGGATACCCTCCTCCAATTGAGGGGGGATTTAAATCTTCTCGGGGCAGAGGTGTACGGTTGGAGCCGGTAAAGGTTTATTTGACGTTCATAAGCGCATTGTAATATGCCTACTTGAATAAACTATGTTTTATCTTTTTTATCTTATCATAACTTTCCCCGAACCCTCAGACATTAGGTTTGCTAGGTGCTTGACCATACAAAATTCACTGATTTCTCTATATACATATGTGCTAATCACCTTATATGTAAGTATTTTACATTTGTTGGTAAAGTCATCATCTAATATCTTATTGCACCCGAGCGCGCGGTATAGGCTCGTGCGCGTGCTAGAGACGTGAAGGCGTGAACACTTTAGGGCCTATGATAAGAAAGTGGCTCACGCTAGCCCGGGCCGGCCCGGGCCTAGGCGTCCGACATGTCATTTTCTATGACGACTGATCGGTGATCACGTGGTGCTTTCCATAGAAGAAGCGCCGGAAACTCCGACCCGGCCCCGGCCCGGTCTAGGCGTGAGTCATCCATAATGCTTCAGTCAGCGGACCTTCATACTTTTCAAATTCAGGTCCAGTGTAGCAGAGCACGACAGTAATCAATAGATAGTCAGTCGTTGGCTAAAACCTATCGTTAGAAAACCCAATAAATTACAATCCCAACTTATTAGCTCATTCCCAAATCTAGAGCGCGACCTAAAAATGCCTGAATCTGTGCCGTTTCGAACTCCCATTAGGGCCACCCTAGGACGATCAATTTGAACAAAACACCTACTGTCCATTTAGCACTGTCAAACGAGGATCGTGAGGTCATCGTTTAGTCTTTATTTATGGCCGACAGATTGCATGAACTATTTATACCTTGGTTAATTACGAGCGGACGTTACGTTATGTGTATTACGATCTGTTTGAAATAGTGTTTTATTTCCTGTGGTGTGAAGTTTTATGAGTTTTTTTCTAGTACGAGCGTACAATACTGGCACCGGATATGAAACGTACTTTCCGATGGTACCGTTTACGCTAGCCATTCTCAAAGTGTGCTCCGCGGACCCCTGGGGCTCCGCAAAGCCTCTGTGGGGGCTCCGCTATAAAAAACGAAAACAAATCAATAACCAGCTCTTCTATATCACTGGTCCACAGTTAAATTTAAAGGTAGAGACGAACAATTTTTTTTAATTTGGGGCTCCATCAATTAATTTAGGGTTCCGTTGCCCAAAAAGTTTGAGAACCGGCTGCTTTAAGCTATAGGAACCGAACGCGTTGGAGGGTCTGCCATCTTGTGGCCTGAATCAGAAACATATGGGCACATGTACCTACATTGCCAAAGCAAGTGCTACCATCTACCGTAGGTACGTTTCCTTGTGCATAGTAGGTTCTGCCATCTTGTGGGCTAAATTGGAAGCTCTGACGGCTCCTATGCTGCCCTCTATAGTGCATGCACGCTCCCTATCGCAACCTTAGACCCCGATTCAAATTTAATAATTTGGTACGGTTTTGATCTTACATATTTTGATACGACCTCGATGATCGCTCACTCTGATTAGTGCATGTGAAATGAAGTGAAACTCGTGCGTGAAATGCGCGAAACCATAACAACAGCACATGAATGAAACACTTTGAATTTTGTTTAATAATAATTACCTACCAGATATGATTGAGTATTAGTTAAATTTATTTGACGTAGGATATTTCGTAGTCGTTTCGAAATCTTAGGCCTTGCCTTGACAGAAGAAGGTAAGTAAATTAAGTTGTGTCAATAATGTATAGGTAAAATGTAGGTATACATATATGTATTTGACTAACATTACATTACATTTACCTACACCGTAGTAGCACCTACGAGTATAGTAGGTACATGAGTAGTGCCTATGTAAATATGTGCCTTATTTCGTAAGAATAGGTACGGCTTTGACCCACATTACAAGTGGAATCCCTTGGAATATATAGGCACATGCACATACAACCTCGATAAAGCGAAATCCTCCTTAACACGAAATAAAACGCTTTCCCTTCCCTTCAAATCCCAAACTCGGGACAGGATTTAGTCCCGCTTTTCTGGGATAACGGCTCTCTCACAAGAATCAGATAGAAATATTATCTTCATATATGAGTATCCCAGATGCACGAGCTCGAATCTCGACTGAGACGGGAAATTACATTCTCTATAAAATTTCTTTATTTTTTAAATCTCAACAATGATGTTGTCCCCAGGATGCCAGGCGAAAGCTATCTGGCTACTGAACCGGCATGGTTCTACTAATCCAGAGGCGGATGAACTGCCCCAGCTGCGGCACTTGACGGCCTTCAGGGACAACGTTGTCAAGAACTACCACAATGGCTACAACAAGGAGGTAGGTCTAGGCTACACTAGAATATTCCAATGGGGCAGTGGCGTAGCCAGGCGTGGGCGAACTGGGCCTTCGCCCACGGCCTCGCACTTAAAGGAGCCTCGCGGAAGCCATCCCTTTTTATTATCTTGGGAATACATATTGAAAGAAAAGGGCCTCGCAAATGCGACTTCGCCCACCCCACGGCTAGATTAGTTCACGCTACGCCTCTGCAATGGGGGATGGAGGTGAAACGAAATCTAAAACTACGGGGGGCCAAGCCAAAATGATAATTGGATATCGACAAATGTCAAACGAACAGAAAAACTGTAGGTATGGGGGTGACAGAAGCTACGAAATGTCACGTGACTATATTCGTACATTACTTTACATTACCTATTTAAACGATTGGCGTTTTCTATGAACGATTTTCATCTTGGCTAGGCCAGCGATATGGAAATGTTCTTAGGAGTTACTTCTCGTAAGGCCGTAAGAAGGAAACATGCTAGTTTGTCTAAATCGTCAGCAACTATATAGCTAAGTATAATTAAGTATATTAGTTATAATTTTCAACAATTTCTACAATATTGCTTAATACTACCCACCGGGACATATAGGTATATAAGTAACTCCTTGATCGCAATTCAATTCGTAGACCAATAGTCCAATGTCTTGTCTTCCTGCACGCCTTGCAAATTTTGCCAAAACTCATGAGACTCATATAGACACGCATGTGGACTCAAGCCAGTCGCGGCAAGACGTGCTAAACTTGCTGCGTAAATGCAATATTTCAACCTTTGTTTCAGCCCAGAATGTGCCTCGGCGACCAATCGCTGCTCACTCGCTGGACGTGGAACCCGCGGCAGAACCTCACATTTGCTGGGGACCTCACGACCAACGGTTACATGCGCACTGAGGAGCTGGCACAGAGCTGGGTTTCCCGCTATCCTAGTCTTCTGACTGATAACAAGCACGATTACTTGGTGAGTTTTTTGAACAGTAAAAGTCGAGAATGTGCTCTCTATGAGATGAGGCAGTTCTGAGAACCAACGCATCGTAAACTGACCTATAATCTTGATTTCGTGCGTTTTATTACCAACCCAAAGGCATATGTGCAGCAGTGGACGACTTTCGGCATGATGATAAGTATATTAAATTACTTGTAGAGCTAGAGAAGGAAAACATCCTTCACAAGATTCCTTTGATGACGTGAGCGTCATGAGAAATGTTGATGTCTCATATATCAGCCTGTTATCAGGGCCCTCACTGGTAACATGGTTTTTATTCATTTACTTAAATTATGATTATAATTTCAGTTCAAGTTCGCGAAGGACAAGCGTTCCTCGGAATCTTTCCACGCCTTCACTGCGGGCCTGTTTCGGTCGCGTCCCGAAGATCTCGATTTGCCGAATGAAAATGATGAGAAACTGCTTATGGTATGCACTTCATCGAGATACTATTACGTACGGGTCAAAAACGCTTCGTAAAAAGGGGGACCTTTCATGTGGACAATATCTATATCTACCTACATATGGATGATTGGGATTTTACTGAGGATTTCATGATACTTACAGCATTTAAGAAATGAAAGGTTTGACATGCCAAGGGTTGTCAACAAAGCATGTAAGAGTCCAGAAAAAAAAAATGACTTTAAAGCAATGACCTTTTATTTTAAAGTCAAGTTAAGTTTGTTTTCTTATGTCCACTAGAAAAACGCAGTTTTTTACCCCTAGATACATCTCTAGTTTACATAACTATGGTAAAACGTACCTACTGCTAATAATCTAAATATATACTTTATGTACTTATAGTATCTATCTAACTCCGAAATAAGATTATTATGATAATGTCTTCCCATTTGTAGGGTACAAAGGTATACTTAATTGATATAAAACCAACAAACGTACTTTTGCGGTTCTTACTGTTGTTAGAATGTCGAACTATAAGTAATACGGCGCAGATTCCATAGGCCCCGCTGGGTTTTTACCCCACATCTTCCAGGAATAGGCCAATAAATTACAGGCAAGTCCTGGTTTTATTTAGGAGCAGCAACGTAGTCTCTAGAGACAAACCTCAAGGGCGACTTTAATTACATTGACTTTTATTAGCTACTATCGATTAGTTGATATTTATTCTACCCAACCTACAGTACCTTTTAATGCCACCCAAACGCTTTTCTTTCATTTGTGTGAGTTAATCGGTCTTCGCGCTAGAATTAGGAACAGCCGGTTGCTCTTTGTCGGATAGTAGCAATATTTGACGTGTCTTATAGGTGCCTATTACTAATTTGTTGGGGCAGGGGCAACGAATACGGGTGGCCTTGTCCCGAGTTTCCAGGTCTTCGCGCCACCCAAACCCCTGTCCGCACCTAGCTCTTGCCTGACATGCGATTTGTTTTCAGCCGGACAAATTCTGTCCAGCGTGGAGCAGAGACATCGGGGACAGCAATGAGACCCTCAGGCAACGGGACATCTTCGAGTCCAAGCACGAATGGGCGGAGGTGAGTAATTCAGCTATTTACTTTATAAATCATAAATAAATCATAAATCATCTCATTTATTCGTGATAAACTATAACATACACAAGTAAAGAAATAACAAAGAAAGTTGAACATAAAAATAAATAAATAGTTTACCACGAAATGGATGTATGGATGGAGTACCTACCCTCAGAGAACTACAAGTAGGTAACTAAGGAGTCGATAGCGTCTTTTCGTGATCATAAGTAAAGTAAGGGGTCGTTCTAATACAACGCGACTACGCCATTAGATATCGCAAGCGAATTTTACTCGTGCGAACGCGCGATCAAACATATTGAACTCGAATAGGTGTCCTAATTAACAATCGCGCGACTCATTCAATTCTAAGTATCAGGTTCCAACTTTGGTCAAATCCGAAGACCACAAAAAATACCGAAGCTTTCATGGCCGAGGCTCAATAAATATTAGGTGATTTAGGTACTAGAAGTAGAACACAATTACTATATTTTGTATGTTACATTTCTGTCGTGACCGTGACCACACATTTTGTGTCGTGTCCTACCACAATAACATGACCCAACCTCTGCGGATGTCACGAATTCCTGATGTCCCAAATTAATTTGTATTTTTAATTCTAATTGTAACCTTGTCCGTGTTTCATATGGGTCAAAAAAATTGTCATTAGCACAAACACAATTAATGGAGCTAATGAATTGTTCTGGTATGCGGGATTAGGTAGTTGGACTAGCTGGCCAGTTATTTAATAAGGTCAATTGGTATGTTTCGGTTGTACCTAGAATGAAATGGACCCGGTCACTTATTAGTAACACGTGCATCCTAAATAGTAAATAAATACAAACAAAACAAACTGGACGTTTCCACGTTCGAGGAAAACGATTAAATACAATTCTATCCTGACCTATAGGATAATCGGTTTAAGTGACCTTTTAGAAGCTACAAAGTAGGTACTTGGCTTCCTCGATTCTACCACAAAATAAAATAAACCGGACAAGTGCGAGTCAGACTCGCCCATCGAGGGTTCCGTACTTTTTAGTACTTGTACAACAACATTATTGTTAACATTGTTGTTGATAGCGGCAACAGAAATAGGTACATCAACTGTGAAAATTTCAACTGTTTAACTATCACGGTTCATGAGATACAGCCTGGCGACAGACAGACTGACGGATAGACAGACAGACAGACAAGAATAGTGGAGTCTTAGTAATAGAATAGGGTCCCTTTGGGTACGGAACCCTAAAAAGGGCTTGTTTTCATTTTACTGACTTCGCTACATTTGCAATAAAATAAAATAATAAATCAAGCTCTTAAATTTAAATATGCAGATGGTGAGCAACATATCTTCGCGCCTGGGCTTCACGTATGACATCGACCGCAGCATCATTAAGAACATCTACCAGATGTGCCGCTACAACAAGGCGTGGGACATCACGCAGATATCGCCCTGGTGCTCAGTAAGCCACTTTTATCTCAGCCAAAAATATTTCAGATCTGAATACTTACTATAATCAGCTATAATATTATCCATGTAGACATTATATACTTTCCAAATTACGTCAAATGAAGTAGATACGTCTTTTGCACGCTGTAGAAAAGCAGATCGAGGTTAAGCGTGAACCAACGACCAACGACCATATTATACTTAAGTGAATTTTGAAGTGAAAAGGGATGATCCTGCAGGACTCCGAGAAATGTCGAACTAATCACCTATGGCTACATTCGACTTCTCAAAAGCTCACCAAGGAATTGATGACCCTGGGCCCTGACCTTTGGTTTCCGACTCGAACGCCAGATAGACCACCAATAATAAAACAATTAGCATCAGATTTCATACGAGCCTGCCTGGCCTCATTTTTAAAGGTGCTGGCCCTTGAGTCAATAGGTTAATGTGTTCTATATTTACCGTCGTAAATATCATTCTTTATACTGCGTACAGTCACACGATTTGCAATTTGTTTGTAGGTATATTTCTTTTTTTTTATCGCTAGTAGGTACTAACGCCTCTGATATAGAAAACCACCCAGCCCGTGTTTTATGTCTTTTTACTTAGTATGAATAGCCTTAAGATAATCTGTTTTTGAGCAATTTCTGCCAAGCTTCAAGACATTTATAACCGATTTCATAAAAAGGAGGTTCTCAATTCGTCGGAAACTTTCACACAACTCATTGATTGACACGATGACATTCCAGGCATTCTCCCGCGAAGACCTCCGACGTTTCGAGTATGCCGAAGACCTGGAAACCTTCTACAAGTATGGCTACGGTTCGGAGACCAGCCCCAAGCTGGCCTGCCCGCTCATCAAGGATATGATGGATTTCTTTAATAAGCATGTCAACGCAAGTAAGTTCTTGTCATCTTCAAACATCACAAACTACGATCTGAATTTCCTTTGAAAATCATCGTCAAAAGCACTTTGTATATTTCTTGAACATAGAAGACCAAGCTAAACTGTGCACAGACTTTGCAATGACAAAGTATAAGAATATCACCATAAACGTCTATTTCTATAAAAAAATATGACGCTTATTGGCACGTCCACACTTCATTACCCACTTCAAAGTCGGTGCCGAGTTAGCTTAGTCAAACCCCTCTAGCCGAAGTAAAACTTCATCATCATCATCATCATCATTCTAGCCTTCAGAGCATAGGCCTCTCTTCGTGAAGTAAAACTTAGCACCTTTATTATTTGCAGATGTTCCCCAACAGCCGGTCTCGCAGATCCTGTTCGGCGAAGCCCCCGCTCTGCTTCTACTGACTGGTGCCTTGGGCGGCCGTCGTGATGACGCGCCGCTCACCGGAGATAACTTCCACACGGTCCCCACGCAGAGCCGCAAGTGGAGCTCCTCTGCCGCCTCGCCTTTTAATGGGAACCTTGCCGCTATTCTGTACAAGTAAGCTATTCCCTTTCCTCGTTTACCAATGGGACTCGAGGCGGCTCAGTCACTCATAGTGCAATGGGGAGAGCTCTATGTTCGGAGTTTCTCTGCGCGATATTTAGGAATAAAAATATTCGCAGAACTAAAGGCATCCGACGTAGCTCGAAGGATTGCATGCTTTAAGTGACAATGGGCGCTGAAAGCCGAAGCCCGTACATTCTTCTGCCGCGTATAGTCACGTATTATGACGCAAAAGAACCATTCATTATGAACCATAAACAATATTTAACTCACAATCCCTATTTCTCCAGATGCAATCCCAACGGCAACTTCGGCTACAAGGACCGGCACCAGATCCTCTTCCTCCAGAACGAGCAAACCATGGACCTGCCCTTCTGTAAGGTGGGCCTGTGCGAGTGGCCCGACCTCAAGGTCCGGCTGGGTGACATCGCGAGTAAATGCAACCTGGACTTCTGCAATGGGGCCGCGACTTTGAACAGCGTTGTGGCTTTATGTGTTGGTTTGTTTGCGTTCTTTGTGAGATATCTGGTTTAAATTCGTGTTTTCACTCACGTGTATCGAACGTATTACAGAGTGGCTAAAAAATAACTGCCCCCAAAAACACCGAACCCCGAAAATATTTAGCGATTTCGGGGTTGGTCCCATAGTAAAAGTTGCTCAGTATAATCCCAAAACCACCCTGGTAACGGGAATGCAGTTATGTTTTAGCCACCGTGTATATTAGGTACTTGAGTATGGTATCAGTTATGTGAGCGTACAATGTCTAGATGTAGTGCGTAATTGTTTTCCATCGTATTTTCTCGGAAACGTTCGTATTTGTCCCGCTAATTTCAGTCAACCTCAGTACTTTTGTACCGAGACTGACTGAAATAGCAAGACGCTTTCGTACGTTTCCGTGAAAATACGATGGAAAATAATTATGCACTACATCTGTAATGTTATGAGAGAGAGCCGGTACCGAAGCGTCTGCACTCAAAGCACACTCAAAGTAATATGGGTACAACAAATCCACCTAAGGTTTGCCTGAATGAAGTAGGTTAATTAAAGCCGTGACGCTTAGCTACTTACTGGCTATTGACGGATGGCGCGATTTTGTCACCGATGGCTACTATACTATCCGCAAACCAAACTGAGGACCGAGATCATATTACCATCTCTTTCACTCCTGCTAAGACGGATGTGTGTACCTTAATGAGTACGTACTTAGCTATCGGTGTACTCCTTAAGTACAAGTACACCAAATACGCATTTTGTAAGCTTTAGTAAAACCTTTGACCATGAACAGTTAGTATGAATATTATGACTATTAAGAGTATTGTCAGCATTTTGCATAGGAGTTTTTTGACATATTAATTCCCATAACTGTCTGTTACCCTTATTGTATTGTTCGTTATTAGCAATTTACTAATATGAATTAAACATCAGTGTCATATATGCTTTCGGACATTTATACGTTAGGTAGTAGGTACATTATAAGAATAACATTTTAGACTCGCTTATCAAAGGAAGTCATTCTAGTACAGATGTAGTGCATACCTAATTGTTTTCCATCGTATTTTCTCGGAAACGTTCGTATTTGTCATGCTACTTCAGTCAACCTCAGTACTTTTTGTACCGAGACTGACTGAAATAGCCAGACACGTTCGTACGTTTCCGTGAAAATACGATGGAAAAGAATTATGCTCTACATCTGTATCACATTTTGTGTCAGTAAGTTCGTACTTTATTGTATGAGTGTATAAGAATAAGAACCTAAATGTACCTAAGTAATTCAATAGTCATGGTAATAAAAAGTATCATATTAAAAGTATTTTTGAGACACTCTAAATAATGCTTTATTTCTTGTATATTTCTTGTCGTTAATATTAATTTTTAATGTACAGTTAGCATCAGAAGTGGCTAAACGTGTGAGGAGTTCAAAATTAATCGCGCAAGCTTTTATTCTCTAACAATAAAGTTGCGTTTAGGTAATTTTGATCGTCTCGCCCGCTTGTCTTATTCTGGTGTAGTGGTGTGACTGTATTATGTACTAAGATATCCTAGATTTCTAGGCCACCTATAAGTGTCGCTTTAGTACTTAGATATAGTTTTTGCTGTGAGATTTTTCAATATTTTAATATCATGCATTTTAACTGTATTTGTGGTCGCTTATGATGTAATCATAGGCTTTATTATTTTAAGCGTTTTTAGTTTCGATTAAGTTTTTTAACGTTATATTTTGTAAATATTAAGAGCAGTCGTGAGCGTAATTATGTGTAGGTATTATTATTTTACTTGTCTTAAGGGGCCCACAGATTACCAGTTCGCCGGACGATATCAGCCTGACAGTTAAACGCAAAAGGTGACAGTTACTGCCGAACAACTGACAGGCTGATATCGTCCGGCAAACTGGTAATCTCTGTGGGCCTCTTTAGTGTATAGATATACTTAGGTGGATAATTGTATACATATAAACACCGATCGTGCCCAGTTCATAATTGTTTTCCATTGTTTAGCTATGCTTGTGTTAATGTTTTATACGTAGTTTTCCAAAGCTTGTATTTTACCATTTTTTAAGCCCACTGCAAACTTATTGCGTTTATCATACGCAAAAGCCATGGATGGACACGACCACCAATGGGAAAACGATGCTTGAAGAAAGGACGCGAAGCACAAAAAATTTTGTACAATGACTCGCCTATTCCTATCTCTATCACACGTTCACACGCGCATTGTCCCGCCGATAATGCCGGCGGTCAATGCCTCTGTGCGAGCGGTATAGCAATATAATTACGCGCGTGCGATAGAGATAGGAAATGGCGGCCAAATGTACGAAATTCTCAGCGTCCTTAATTTAGTAAGTTTTCGCTTTAAGAGAGTCAAAGACGTCACGGAACAAAAATCCGATTAAATTCGGGAACAACGCGCGAAATCAAGACTGTTGGATCCACATTCGCGCGGGAATGTATTGCACTGTACTCGTAGCTCGCGCACTAAGTGTGGAGTGGTCATTAAAATAAAGTATAAGCCCCCATTCGCACGGGAGCTTTTTCAACGCGCGTTATAAAAGCGTTGGAATGGCACAAATGGATAACCATGTATGTATTCACACGACAGCAGTGGCGCTTTTTATCAAGCGTTGTTGGATTTTCGACTTTATACCTTGGTCATTAAATCAAATTTAGAGCGCGGACAGATTCAAGAGCTTTTATAACGCGCGTTGGAAAAGCTCTCGTCCATTAGCCCCATTAGGGGGCTAATGGGTACAGTCAACTGTAAAAATATGAGTGTAGACAACTTACTCAAAAAGATGTCCCATAGTTCTTAATTAGCTGACATACGAAAGAGCTATGGGACATTTTTTGAGATGATTTGTGCACCCATATTTTTACATTTGACTGTACAAGTTGCGGAAAATTGCTGTCAATATTAGAACCCTGTTAAGCTTCTAGATCTAATAGATATTGATATGCGTTTAGTTTGAGAATTCATATTTATTGTTATTGGATATGGATGTCATCACGTAAAATCTACTTAGAATTAGGACGAAAATAAAAATTTGTTGCTAGAGATTCCGTAAAAATACAAAAAAATATAGACTAATTTCTATACTTTTATCAAACTTGATTTTACCTCTTCTTTTTACGAGTATTTTTTTTAATATTTGAATAATTACTTTTTTAATAGATTTCTCTTTGTTATTACAAATGTTAAAATGTTAATACAAATAACTGATATTTTACAATAGTTGTGTCCTAAAAATGTTACGATTATATTGTTCCGTATTTTATGAGAATGTTGCACAAAATAGATAAAAAAAATATATTTATGTACGTTTTTAGAAATTAAGGAAAACTAAACTTAATATTTTTCGAATCTAAATCACAAGTTAACAAGCATTATTGATGTATAGTTTATTAATAGTACATTATGATACATGTGAGAAAAATAGGAAAAGAAATATTCGCACATGTATCGTACAACCTTTTACAGTACATATGGCCCTTTAAGTTTTCGACATAGTTGCGTAATGAGTTTATTATCGCACTAGAGCGGTAAAGTATTACCATATGTACTGTAAATAAAATTATGTAGTTTAAATAAATAGCTTCTTATGTTAACTATTAACTTCAGTTATTCCGAGCTGTTACGAGGTATAACAACATACAGGGTGTTTTTTGGATGATTAGCCAATACTCACATTGTGCGATTATGCCGAAATTTTGAAAACCATCCTGCATGATGATGATAAACGTCGTTGGATTAAACAATTTTTTTAATAGTTCAGTATTTGAATAAAATCTAAAATGTAAAGAAAACAAGGTAAACATCCAAATATTGGCCATATTTTCAAAATGTCTAGCTTATTCAGTACAGTTCGCAGCAAAAATTGCCAAGTGAAAATATAGCGAATAAATATTCAAAACACACTCACTTGTTCTAGTGTACCTAGGTATTTTTGCTGTTGACAGTACAACAGTTTGAAGTTATCTTAAATACCCATCAAGTAATTAATATTTTGTTAGTAAGGCATCAACGTTTTTGTTCAAAGCAGAAATAAATAACTATTTGTTACTAAATTATCTTTTTTTCAACCCTTTTGAGTAAATATTGACGAATTATAATATTGTAGCCCAGTATTTAAATTAGCAAAATCCTAACCACTTGGTAATTAATCTGTTGTTCAACATGTCTCATACAACCTGCGTAATAAGGGTCCTAGCCCGCCAAAAATATTCTTAAAATTAAGTTGAACACAGTTAAAAATTTGGGCTGATAACAACTTTCAGGCATAATTTAGAAAAACAAAGTAATTAAATAATATAGTTTATTTTCGTTAAAAAAAGTAACAACCTAAAAAATTTAAATCACATACTTAGTTGTTATTTAGGTGACTACACAATAACGTCAATATTTTTGGAGACTGGATGTTTTTAAATCAATTAATAAATAATGATTTTTGCTGTTATAACATTCAACCACATATTTTTGCTAATTTATACAGTTAATATTTTTTCCCGAGTATCTGGTTGGCTAACAAGGGTAGATAACAATAATTCGAACCACTTTAGCAAAAAAAATGTAACTGAACAGAAATTGCTTACTAACATTGCATCTTCTTATAGTTCTTATTTACATTTGTTATGGATTTTTTTTTTTATGTTATTTCAAAATGGAATGGATGGAATGGAATAACAAAAAAAACCTTATTTTTTACTACAGGAGTCAAAATCGAAACATGGCTACAGTTTTGGCAAAGTTAATTTGATTACAGTACAGGTCGAAATAATAAGTGTCTAATAAAATAACATTGTGCTATAATGTAAAATACCAATATAACACAATTCGTATGGCCGTATTTGAAATATATATTTCTGTATATTTTATATTCAGTACTGATTCAAAACCCCCGTGCCGGTGGCAAACAATTTAAGCAAATTTTTATACCATACATAAAATTTATAAATTCACATGATAAAAACCTGGATAATTCTGACTTTCACCAAGGTTTTACCTAGGCATCATTCAGTTATTCTAGCTATTTAGAATGTTTTGAATAACATATGTTCTTCAGAGTCCACGTCCACTCCAAAAAAAGTGGATGTTGCTGACTTTACTTTTATACGACTCATATAATTTAAACTCTAACATTATTCATCAATAAACAACGTAAGTGAGCTAACATTTTTGATGGTTGTCTGGAACTCTCAGTTAGGCTTTGGTGTCCCTTCGACTCGCAAGGGTGGTATTCCACCTGTACAATTTCTTGGTCCAATGTGCATTGCGTCTCACTCTCTCATTAAGCAAAATGCGTGACGCAAATATATACACACTGGATCAAGAGATAGGACAGGTGGAATCCGTGGAATACCAACCTAAGCTGCGTCAGTTTTTATAGAAATGTTGCTGTTCCCAAGTTCAAATACAATGTGGCGCTGGACTTATATCGACCGGGATATGAACCGTGATTACCTTTTGTATTGTTTTCGAGCTCCCGATATTTCGAGCGCGGTCTACACAACTTTGACACCCACCCGCTATCATCAGTTACCCGTGAACAAGATGCGTGTAACTGCGTCGAAATATCGGGAGCTCGAAAACAATACAAAAGGTAATCACGGTTCATATCTCGGTCGATATAAGTCTAGTGAAACTAAACGTGAATCATGCAAAACTGTTAATGTGACGCTGTACTGTGCACAGCGGACATCACCAACGCAACGGAAGACCCGGCCTAAATAGATATTTACCTGTAAACCGTACACGGTCTTTTTCATATTGCAGGAGCAGTACTACTAGTACTAGTTATGCAAAAAAAGTCTAATAACTTGATTGTCGGAGAAAAGCAGATCATTTTGCGCATGGTACATTTCTCAGTTGTTAAATTGTCAACTAAACCTACACTAACAATGCAACTGTATTCAATGGTTATGACGTACTACTGTACTTTTAAATACTTGTATATTCCATACTAGGGATGGGCCGAATATTCGGTAATTATTCGATTTTCGGCATATTATTTAATGTTCGTATTCGGCCGAATACTTCGGTTCGACCCGCTGTTCGAACTTGTTGTCAGCGTTTTAAGCAGTTTTAGCCCAACCGAATAGTCAGCAAAGTCAATATTCGGCCTGTCTCTATTCCATACCTCTTCCAAGCGTCCAGTCCAGCTCCAACAGCTTTAAACAACGCGCCACCACACAATTTGATAACCTATCTACACACACAATCACGTATCCTGTGCACTACTAGAGCTCACATTCCTAGTCCGTTTCCCACCGGTCACAGACTTCTTCCTCTTCCCACTGTCTTCTTCGCTTACACTATTAGTCCTGGCTTTCGGGCTCATAATATCGGAGCTGATGGAATCTCTTTGCGATTTTTTCCGCTGTCGCTTGGGCACTGTTTCTCCTATGAGCATCTCGTTGAATAGTCGTTGCCTGGCCTCCCAGTAGAGGTTTTGTCGTTGGATCAGTTCGGGGTGTTTGGTCTCGAAGGCTGAGTCGGGGGGGATGAGGAGCTCCCAGCCGGTCTTGGGGTTGAACTTGGCGACGGAGCGGATGATGTCGAGCACGTCCTGTGGGGGGAGGCGGACGGATGCCGCTACCTTCCGCCGGTCGATGTAGGAGTGTTGGGTGAACAGGTACAGCTGGAAGAACGTAAGATAAATTAATAGTTTATCGTTTTACAAGGGGGCAAAGTTGTTGTTTAACCGCTCGTGCTAATATTGATATCCGAGCAAGCGAATGATTCCAAAATTGAACCACGAGCATAGCAAGTCGTTCGAAGAATGGAATCTTGAGCGTTGCGAAGGTTTCAAAGCACGAGGGTTAAACAAAATTTGCCCCCGAGTGAAACACAAAATTTTTCACCACACCAACCCGAAGCAAATATTAAATGTAAAATATCAAACCAAATCAAATTCATTTGAATGTTATTAAATATTTATCATCCAAAATCATCGTTTAAAAGTCAATTCTACCAGCAAACTTAAGAAAACAACTC
Organism: Cydia splendana; assembly: GCF_910591565.1. Taxonomy (NCBI): domain Eukaryota; kingdom Metazoa; phylum Arthropoda; class Insecta; order Lepidoptera; family Tortricidae; genus Cydia; species Cydia splendana. Next base: position 19,512,981 of record NC_085965.1, on the reverse strand, counting down.
AAAATTAGCATTTGATTACTTTGCGTCACATGTGAATTACTGATAGTATCCGTTACCGATACCGATAGTAGTTTCCGAAATAAATGCTTAATATAAACTTTGAAAGGCTTTATCTCGGAAACTATTAAATGTACAGAGACAATTCTAGTCTCGTACTGTAGCCAATCTAGTCCACTGTCAAATTGTACTGGTAACCATGGAAACTCCAGGTTTATCCGGTTAACCCCGGGTTAGTGAATGCTGCAAGTGGCCCTAATAGGTTAAACAGTATCTCACCACATGGTCCACATTCCACGCACGCAGCACGCGTGGCCGCTGAGTAGGAGTAGCCTCCTGAGTCCCTGAGGCCTTTATAAAGGATTTAATCCAAATGGAATTTTGAATTAAAATGGAATATAATATGGTTCCAAATTCAAAACTGCAATAATGACAAGGGGGACTCAGGAGGATAGTAGTGCGGACTCGCTGACGGCTCGGCCACGACATCGAGCGACTTGCGACGGCGGGAGCGATAACCATAGGTTGGAGCGAAAGGTCCTATCGCTGTGTCACGCTCCAACCTATGGTTATCGCTCCCGCCGTCGCAAGTCGATCGATGTCTTGTCAAGCCGTGAGAGTTCCGGATTCCGTGCGAATCAGAGGGGCTACCGCGGAAATTGCGGGGATCTTTCTCTTTTACTCCAATGAAGGCGTAATTAGAGTGACAAAGAAAGATGCCCGCAATTTGCGAACTTCGATTTTCGCGGTTATAGCCCAGCTTAGGCTAGGTGATTGGCCTATAGGACGGCTAGCTGGATGATTTAAGTGTACTCACCACATGGTCCCTCGCAGCTCGCCACAACGCCGCCGTAGCGCCGGCGCCGAGCGCCGAGGACCTCGCGGTCCACAGGCCGCGCACGCAGCACGCGTGCCCGCTGAGCAGGGATAGTAGTGCGGATTCGCTGAGCGGCCCGGATTCCGTGCGAATCAGCGAGCGGAGGTCGTCAAACGTCATGAGTTTTGCTGGAAATTTAAATGATTCAGGTTTAATACAGTCAGATAAAATAAACTAGGAACGCGTACACATTCAGTGTATAGTTATTCAAATTTATTTTGAAGAAAAAAGTTACCGCTACTTTTGAGGATATAGAATTTCTAATATGAAAAAAGGAGTATAGTACCCACAACACAAACCAGGGAGCCAATTTTTGAATTTCGATCGCTCGATTTCGTCACTCGAAAATCGGTTGAAAACGGCGAAATGCTAATTTTTGAAATAGGAGCGATAGAAATTGGGGATTGGTATTGACCACTCGTTTTCAATTCTAGTAGTAGTAGTAGTAGTAGTAAACTCTTTATTGTACAAAAATACATATTAAAAATAACATACAATTAGTAAGAAGTACAAAGGCGAACTTATCCCTTTGAGGGATCTCTTCCAGTTAACCTTTGAGTAGATGAGAGGAGAAAGTGAAAAGAGGGTGACAAATGCAGCAAAATGTACAACAAGGTACCAGAAAGATAAAGGATATAAATACATACAAAATTTATAGGATAAACATACATATATTACACAAAAAGGAATGGGGAAAATACACTAAAAATTGGAAAGAATTAGAACGATATAAAGCAACTATACAATAGAAATATAGACAAATTAATCAGTCAGATCATCAGATAACCATAGTTTCTTTAACCTCTCCTTGAACGACGCAACCGATTGTGCCTGCCTGAGCGAAACAGGCAGCTCATTCCACAGCTTCACTGGACGCACTGCGAAGGACTTGTTGTATCCTCGAGATTTGTGAGGAGGGATGGCAAGTGATAAATTCGCGCTCGAACGCAGACGGTGGCCACTGCCTTCAGCCAGAAATTGAAATTTTTGAGAGAGGTATAAAGGAGAAGAAGGTGTAAAAAGAACATTAAAGAGAAGAGAAAGAGTGTGAAGCCACCACCAATACCAATTCTATTAGTAGAATTTAAATGCAATGCAAAGATGCGTTGGTATGACGACATCAAAAGAACAGCTGGATCAAAATGGGTACAAAGAGCACAAAATAGATCAGAAAGGCAAAAATTGAAGGAGGCCTACATCTCAAAGATCAAAGAAAGAAGAAAAGAAGAAGAAGAAGAAGAAATGCCTAGTATTGGAGATATTATTGAACGAAATACACTAACTTGACTCGAGCGGTCGAAATTCTAAAATCGGCACCCAGAGCGGAGCAGACTAGACTTAGGGCCAGTTGCACCAACCACATTTGACAGACTGATCAACGTCAGCCGGCGCGCCACGGCGCTTTACTATGAAACTTTCCATACATAAAAATTTAGCGAACTCTTTAACGATACGAACAGTTTGGTGCAACCGACCCTTAGGGTGGGTTGCATCAAAGCGTCTGTCAACGGTAAAGCGTTTGTAAATTTTATTGTATGTACATCATAGTAAACAGCTGAGTGACGTTGATCAGTCTGTCTGTCTGTCAACTGGTCCAAACAGAGTCAAATTTACTTACCATTGTTAAGTATATCAGCAAGTTGCTCGACCGGGTCTCGTCGCTTGGGGGCCGCTTGGGCCTCGTCGGCCGGCGGCGGCGGCACCAAGGCTCGCACGTATTCCCGCCCGCGGAGCGACAGGGCTGAACCTTGGCCTGGCGTCGCGCTGAATAATTTCAGACGCTCCAGCTGTCAACACAGTATTGTAATTAGCCTTTATGATTGAAGTTAGTTGGTATATAGTATATATTAATTCGGTTTCATAACTTCAACTCGTCCTTTGACGCAGGCCTCCTCCATAGCTTTCCATTTGTTTCTTTCTTTTGCTGTTTGCATCCATTTACCTACTCCTATTCTTTTTAGATTATTCAACCATTTAAACTTTTGTGGACCATCCTACCTTTTTTCGTTTTTTTTTTGTCAACACAGTACACACATTAATCTCAAGTACCAGTATCTTCTCAGACTGTGGTGTAGGTTTCGAAATTTCTAAAACCGCCACTATACAGACAATTTTTCCCATCCCATCGGTTGGCATTAAGGAAGGCTTTCGAGCATTTCATCAGATGTCGTTTACGAATGTGTTTATTTATTTTTCTAAAAGTTAGCTTAGAAGTGGAAGTTTTATTTTATATATTTTTCTGCTAGACGATGCGGTCTGTAGATCCTAAATTTCGACCTATGGCTGAAATATACGTAAGAAATTTGTCAGAAATTTTATTTATTTCCTTTTTCCTTACAAGCGTGATGAAAACATTGTGCGTACAACGGGCGTTACAGGAATTACGAACTCGTGTTAATTAAGCCCTCGCGTTCGGCATCGGACTTCAATTCACACACGTTCATAAATTCTCGTTTACCGGCCTTATTATTAATTATATTTATACACAATTATGTATTATTAATTATATTAATTTAATTAATTACTTAATATTAATATTACTTATGCCTACAAGACAGCAAGGCATATGTATACCTACATGCCTTAAAATCTACAAGAGCATTACTCACATCCGCATAGTCAGTGTCAGCATGCTTCCATAGCGCGTGGTACCAGGGCTCTTCAGCGATGCGCTGTGATACGGACTCGTACGATTTCTCACGGGCCTTCTTTGCCACGTCCGTCTCTTGCCGAGCGAATTTCACTGTTACCTGTAAAAATATGTCAAATTTATAGTCATATCTTTTCAGTTTCGATTAAGAGAAATAAAGTTTCTTACGGCCAGTATGACCACTAAATATTGAAACTAAGAGTAAAATGGAAATTTGGAATATTTCGCTTGCTCGAGTATCAAAAATAGCATGAGGGGGGTTAAACAACAACTTTGCCTTCTTGTAACACATATAACTATTGAAAATTAAGCATATGTAAAGGCCTGCACGCCCCACAAACGAGTCTATCTTAGAAGAGCTCAATGTCACCACAAGGCTATCCACCATCTGTACCCAAAGAGTCCTTAAATTCTTCGGCCGCACAGTCAGACGCGGCACGGACACGCTAGAAAGGCGCATTATTACCGGGAGTGTCGACGGACGAAGGAGTAGAGGGCGTGCACCCAGTAGATGGTCAGATGTGGTCCAAAATATTAACCAGACTTCGCTCCAGGCAACAATGCAGATGGCCGAAGATCGAGAGGCCTGGAGAGCAGTGGTAGAAAGAATACCCCATAGGAGTCACGTCCCTCAGACATGAGGTCACAACCATGAAGAAGAAAGGCCTGCACAAACCGGCGCTCTCCAGGTTGTAATTATGCAAAACTGCGACAGCAAATTACGTTAAATTATATTGTAAGTAATTCACCATTAAATAAGCTTTTAAACGATACGTGTACTCAAACGTGTCTTGCGAAACCGAGTTTTTGAACTTCCGGCCGCAAGACATGCAGTAAAGCTCGCCATTTGAGTCGTAAGTCACCGAGATTTTTGAAGCTGGCGTTTAGCGTCAAGATCTTCGAGGCGTGCACTTTCGAAGTTGTTGAGACCGGTGTTGACCGCAGTTCGACAGTCCGATCTCCGAGTTGCAAGCTCCTCCCACGACTCACACGATATGCCGGTGGCAGACAGGTGGCGTTTCAGGACGTCCTTGTAGGCTTGTACCACAGATATATAGTATGCTATACATACCTGTTGAGCCTCAGGTTCTTTGTCTTCATCATCAGAGTTTTCAGCCTTGTTTTTATCATTCCTCCGCTTGTCTTGCTTGTCGTAATACGAGCAACATGGTCTCATTTGAACAATCCCTGAAATATACAACATTTTATAATATCAGAGCTGGGCTTACTACATAAGGCACTTTTGCTAATTAACTAGAGCAGGGACATAGGTAATTCACTGAAGGATCCAGGGTTTTGAGAACAGAACTGGGAGTTTTTGGTTCCAAGATTGATTTTGTACAGAAAACCAGTAGGAACTTAGGTTTTAGTGACATAAACTAAGCAGTACCTATACAGGATGATTCTACGAGAGGAAAATGAAATGTGGATTACACTTAATGTGTTAGCAATCAGATTTTCGTTAATTCAAAATCGGCTTCAGGGTTCCTGAGAACAGTATTACTGACTAGTATTACTACACTAGCTTTTGCCCGCGACTTCGTCAGCGTGGAATTATTAATTTAGGTAGGTACTTAGCTATTATTTTATTCAATCTGCGTTTTGTTGATTCCCCATATAACCTTCAACCCCCCTTTTCACCCCCTTTAAGGGATGATTTCTGGGATAAAAACTATCCTATGTCCTTTGTCAGGACTCAAACAATCTCTATACCAAATTTCATCTAAATTGGTTCAGCGTGTTAAGCGTGAAGAAGTAATAGACAGACTTCCTTTTATAATATTAGTATGGATATATGATCACCAGCGCTGCAGAAAAAAAACCTTAAATTCAACCCCACTTGCATGGGATCATACTGGCCCGTTTTGAAGTGAATGTATTTTAAATAGACAGGGTAATTGCATCAGTTCACCGTCCAGTGCCTGTTTCCGTCCACTTGGCATAGTTGCTACAAAATTGCGTACAATTTGAATATATGCCTATATACTTGTATTCAAGAATTGCATAATATCATTTGAATATATCTCTTCCTCTTCCTCGCGTTGTCCCGGCATTTTGCCACGGCTCATGGGAGTCTGGGGTCCGCTTGAGAACTAATCCCAAGAACTGACGTAGGCACTAGTTTTTACGAAGGCAACTGCCATCTGACCTTCCAACCCAGAGGGGAAACTAGGCCTTATTGGGATTAGTCCGGTTTCCTCACTATATTTTCCTTCACCGAAAAGCGACAGGTAAATATAATAATGGTATATAATGGTGGTATGGTATGTATACGGTGACTGGTAATATCATTTGAATAATTTAGATACCTACATGTATATTCAAATTATACACAATTCTTTGTAGCAACTACGCCAAGTGGACGGAAACAGGCACTGGATGGTGAACTGACGCAATGAGCCTATGCATGCAACATATACAAATGAAACTGTCCAGCCATTTTAAGTAAATAGAATATTTATTGCACCAAAGATTAGAAGAAAACAAATTCAGTTTTACAAAGTATATAAAGGTAGCAACAGGCAGTAAATAAAGGTAGTGTGTATGATGATTCATCTTTATAATTGACCTACCCACTGACGTACCTACCTAGCCTTACGGGTAATAAGAATAGTGCTAGTTCAACAGTGTCATTCACGAATTCGACCAATCGCACGCATGTTGCGAACTCATCAACCAATCGTGTTGTAGCGGTGTCACACCGCTGTACTGGCCCCATTCATGCACCATTCTTATTCCCCATAAAGCCAGTCCTGTGGGCACAGCACGGTTCCATTTTTATCGTCTATCACTATGCGCGTCCCTTTCGCACTTACATACTTGTTAGAACGTGACAGGCATGGTGACAAGGGATAAAAACGCGACAGTGCTACGCCGCCTGATATACATCAATGGACCTACCTTTAATTGGTGTGCAGTGTAGCTCCTTGTCCTGTAAAATGGCTACTGCATAGTGCTGTGTGTCCGGGCATGGCGTGCTGCTCTCGAACGCCATCTTGTCCATAATCCCGCTGTTGAAGTACTGAGCCTTCTCCCGCTCTTTGTCCTTAATGTATCTTGATTCCTGGACATAAATACAATAGATAAATAGAAGATTTAGTGATGCTTGTAATTTTATCTAAGTGCTGTAACAATACTCCATGCAGAGGGCAGCCCACATAGCCCTTGATCGCTATAAATGGAGGGACATAGTTGTTAGTCACAATCCTCAGTCATGAGGGAACGGTGAAGAAGAAGAACAATACTTTAAAAAGCAAACATAAGGTTTCATTTTCTTCAAATCTGACAGACCACAGAGTTCCAAGCATAACAATGATTTGAAATTAACATTGAAAACCGCAGTTGAAAACAGCAGTTTCTATAATGGCATGGCATTCATTTTAAAGTTTCTATTTAACACAACTTATAAAGTGCAATCCACATGATTTCCTACTTATACTATACTTAGTATATTTGAGTATTCGTTTTATTTATTACGAGGGCTTACCTGTTGGCCATCGGTGTTTATAGCGATCTGCTCGCCTTTAGACGAGCAGTACTTATCGCTGTAGGTATCCAACCCAACTTCCATCCGTACCAGCTGATTATTAGGCTTGATAAATGCATTGATCACATTAACATCCTTCCATTCTCTGTTCGCCGGCCTCACGGGGTACTGATATATGTACAAGTTACTAGCCAACGCCTGAGATAAAAACACTGGGATCTGAAATAAAAAGAAATTGAAACAGAGTTCGTGCACAATAACATAACCTAACCGCATACCACGTTGTAAAAGCTCTTTTTTAAGGGATTTTACCTCTTGAACAACAGGATCTTCTTCTTCCATCGTTAACAATATCTTCAATGCGAAAATAACATACGCGTTGCATGAAATCAAATTGAAATATAATAGAGAAACATCCCAAATTAGATCCGACGTTTCGCTTTGGGTTGGACAGTTCGGACAGTTCGGTTCTCGGATGTTTGAGTAATAATATCGCAGTAATAGATGGTTCTATGCACTTTTGTGGCGTTCGAATACTAAACTCGAATAGCTATTCAAAACTGTTTGTCAAAACCGTAACACACTACCGCACCCAAGGCCCCAACGTTGTCTGTTCTCTTTGACGGCGCAGCAACTAGTATCATTTCTCTCTCCTCGCTCTTTTAAAAATGCCGTTTGTCAAAAAAGGACAACCATACTGTTGACAAGATGGACTTCAAATCAAGGTGTTACCTTTTTAGGTGGTGTCAAGTTGTGTATGTGTGCGTAAAAACGTATATGTGTGCTCTTTTAGGGATGTGAAAAGTCGATTTTAATCATGTTATATATCGATAAACACTACACAGCGGAACGAAATAGCGATTATAGATGGTCAAGCAAATCTTGTCAGTAGAAAAAGGGGAGAAATTCAAATTTTCTATGAGACGATATCCCTTCGCACCTATATTTTTCAAATTTGCCGCCTTTTTCTACTGACAAGATCTGCTTGACCAACTATAATTGAAGCTTCAATATCTTCGTTAAACATAAACATAATTGAAATGCTAATGGATAATAAAATAATTCAATTATTGCGAAACACATACTTATTTTAGTAGGTATTTATGTATTTTAATTAAATATCTGAACTTTCCCTTCGTTCCCTGCTGGGGCGTAAAGGCTCCAGTACACAATGGGCCATCGCCGGCCACTCCAAGGGAGGCAGCCATGCGGTAGAATGAGATAGCAATATCACTTGCTCCCTCTAATGCATAAATGCGTCCCATGGAGTGGCCGGCGATGGCCCATTGTGTACTGGGGCCTTTACGATAAAATTGTGATCTGATAACCACAATAAAGAATAAAAGCGTTTTTGTTCATTTTAGGTATCGTTAAACCTTTGAAGTAAAATTAAAATTGCAAGAAATGTCGATAGTTTATCGATATGACTTTATCGACATGGCTACAGCAAGGTGGATTCACATTGTTAATCGTACACTAAACAAAAGTGGTAACAGTGACAGCTCGCTTAGACTTCGTCTTTAAGTATATTATATCTATGACCGCACCGCACCGCGACCTTGGTGCGGTGCGGTAGTGTGTTGCGGTTATAATACTATCTAGAGTCAGTCCATGAAAAGTCTGCAGCGGATTTGATAGCCCACCCAGCGCACGTGTTATTTTAAACGTCAAACTTCTATGAAATTATGACATGATTATGACGCATAAATGACACTTGCACTGCGTGGGCTATCAAATCCGCTGCAGACTTTTCTTGGTCCGACTCTATCTCTGTAGCACTTAAGCCCCCCATTCACACTCCTACCTTGTTGTCCGCCTCGTAGTCCGCCTCGTTGGGTAGGATTGTGTATGGGGGTTGCGGACTACGAGCCGTCCTACCGTTTAGCCGTTTGTAGGACGGCTCTTAGTCCGCAACCTCCATACACAATCCTACCCAACGAGGCGGACTATGAGGCGGACTACAAGGTAGGAGTGTGAATGGGGGGCTTTATATAAACAGGTTTGTCAATAGTATATTTCTTCCGAGGTGAAACCAATAGGACATCCATTGGACCCTCGGAGTAATTAACAATGGAGCCGCCATTGACAGGCGTTCCCCTCTGTCGAAAATAGGCGGCCAATATGTATGGACTGACGTTTATCTGACATGACGTACCTATACATTTGATGTGCCCCTCCCCCGCAAAAAACGGCAGACTATTTTGTACCGAAAATTTTACACATGGCGTCTCCGTTGGTTATATCCTCTAAGATTGGACCCATTGAACCGTCGCAAGCAGTCGAAAGCTTGTTTTCCAGCCAGTGTAGTGTGGGCTTTATGTTGGCTTTATGCCAAATAGCCGTATAAAATACAACCTCACAAAAATAAAATTAAAACATAACCCCCCCTTCGGCAGTCGGATAAACTTTACACAATAAATGGCACCGTCATTTAGGATTGTTTATTATTATTTTTAGAAGTATTGAGTGAAACGTGAAAATAAATAGATAATGTAATTGATTTTCAAGTATAAGATAAAATTAGGCGTTAACCACGATGAACAGTATGTAACTATTTATTGTTTACAATAATTAAATGTGTAAGTACCTACACCACATTTATTAATTTACATACTTACTCTACTTTTTCAGCACAAGCTTCTCGTAACAATAAACTATTAAAATACAATATTTTTGTTCTCAAAATAGTTCAATTTGTAAGTATTAAGATCTTATACTTATACCTACTGTGAATAAGAATAGTATAAATGGTCAGGGTCGACAGTGGAGTCCCAAAGTGTTATACCATATACCTATTTTAGGTACTGCACGTAAAACTAGTTTATGTAACTTACCATAACACAAATCCATTCTGCGATGCCTTCAACTTATTTATAGTCAGTAGCTAGCCATATCTTCTTACTATCGTCTCAGTTAAACAGTAGAGTATACAATCGTGTGTTTCAATTTTGTTAACCCTTTAACGAGCATAAGCATATAGTCTGTACTCTGTATCTTTAGGTATTAAAAAAAGTAAACAATTATTTTAGGGTAGTTATACAGGTGATCAATCCAAATGGGTCAGTCTGGAGAACTCAGAAACTATAAGAGATAGCGAAATCTGTTCTTAGGAACCATGGCGTTGATTTTAGATTTAATAATAATGGCATTCATTTTTTTTTAAATCTATCATACATAACCGGGATTCGAACCTGGTCAATATTCTTTATGTAATCGCGTGTAGTATTTGTTTGTATGGCAACTTTTAAACGATGCGTGATAGTTGGGGGGTCCTCGACCAAATATCATAGAGGGCCCCGAGACAAAACAAACTACATAAAAAAAAATCAATATTTTTTTTTGTCAAGTTGGTCCGAACGCGCTGAGATTTGGCATGCGGCGAGCCTGGGGGCCCAAGATTACTGTGTCAAATTTTTTTTTTGAAAAAATCCAAAATGGCGGCGGACACGGGCAAAGTCAAATTTCCAAGTAGGTTAAGCGAGCCCGGAGGGCGAGCTTCAGGCCGGGAAGCCGAAGGCTGACCCCGGCGGAGGGCCGAAGGCCCGGAGCCTCCACCTCGACTCCCAAAACGCGACTCCCAATAGGAAAAGTGTTGGGTCGTGTTTAAGCTCCAACTTCCCCCTCTCGTGTGACGCTTCGGGCCTTCGGCCCTACGGGGAGCTCGGCCTTCGGCCTTCGCAAGCCTCGACGCTTCGCCGTAGGGCATTCGGCCCGCCGGCTTCGCTCATCAAGACAGTTGACTTGGTAGAACGCTTGGAAGCACCGCATTCACGCAGCTGGGCCTTCGGCCTCGCGTTTTGGAGTCGGGTGGAGGCTCCGGGCCTTCGGCATTCCGACGGGGTCGGCCTTCGGCCTCCCAGCCTGAAGCTCGCCCTTCGGGCTCGCTTAACCTACTTGGAAATTTGACTTTGCCCGTGTCCGCCGCCATTTTGTATTTTTCCATATTTTTTTTTTTATATGGTAATCTTGGGCCCCCAGGCTCTTCGCATGCCAAATCTCAGCGCGCTCGGACCAAGTAGAAAAACTTTTAAAAAAAAAGTCGGCCCGTTTGAATTTTTTTTTATGTAGTTTGTTTTGTCTCGGGGCCCTCTATGATATCTGGTCGAGCACCCCCCACCTATCACGCATCGTTTAAAAGTTGCCATACAAACAAATACTACACGCGATTACATAAAGAATATTGACCAGGTTCGAATCCCGGTTATGTATGATAGATTTAAAAAATAATTTAATGCCATTATATAAAGAACAGAGATTTCGCTATCTCTCATAGTTTCTGACTTCTCCATACTGACCCATTTGGATTGATCACCCTGTATATACCTAACATTTATTGGTTAACCAACCAAATACAAAAGCGCCTGGATCTGTCACTGAGCGACCTGACTTTAACCTACATTATCCATAGATGTATTTAGTCTAAGACATTATCCATTTGATCATGTAATGTTTTCATCTACCCTCAACTGGCTTAAGGAGCCATTTGAGGGTAGATTTTGTATATACTTTTATTTAAATACCTAAAGATACAGAGTATATATGTAGGTATCAGAAATTACGGAAAAAGGATTAAGCCCTGTCACTTTGAAAAGAAGTTTAAAATCATTGTTATACGGTGATCATTTTTGCCATATAAAATCGAAGTTCGTCATAACTGTCATAAGTAAAGGAGAAAATAATAGGTAGGTACCGTAGGGCGGGCTACTTAGAACTACTATCTCTTTGCAGTAACAGCTAGGTAAAGGTATAGCCGGTCAAACAACTTTGCCAATGCCAATAGAAAAAGGCGAGAAATTTAAATTTTCTACTGGACGATAACCCTACAATTTCGTACTGACGGAAATGGCTTGACAGACTATAACTACAGTGAGAGTATACCTGATATTTTAGCTAAAAGCTTATTATACGATTCTTAAGAATTCTAAATAGTTTTCCAGGTTTCGAACACATAACAAGATCTAATGTTTTTCCTTTTTTTTCTAGGTAACCTCTCTATTCATATTGGTGATTTTACCATACGCAGTGGATCCCCCATTGGGGCATATGTACTGCATATCAACTGGTCCCACTTTAATTATATCGCTTCTATTTATGGAATTCTACATTTTTAAAAGAGTACCTTTATTTATGGAAAAAATGTACCTTTTCTTTCAAATATGGTTTACGTTTGGAGCGTTTATTCAGTGCTTTCTTTTAAATCTAACTCGGGTGTTCACGTTTTTTATATATGGTACATTTTACTTGATTTTATTGGCGGTTTTGGTACTGGATTTAGTCCTAATTGCTAATGAAAGAGGATGCACAATTAATGTTGCCTAATATGCAGCTATGCGTGAAATCTGGCTGGCCATTTAAGAGGGGCTGATAAAGCAAATTTAAAAGGAGAAAGGGGTGAAGCGATGAAAGAATTTGCTTCCAGATTAAGCAAGATGACTTTCGTTACATATCATCATAACTCATATGAACATGGTTGTATAAAAGTAACTATTAGATCATGTTATAATTATAATACACGTTAAATGGATATATACTATGTAAAAACCAATATAATTCTGTTTCTAATCAGTGTCTTTCAGTTATGTGAAGTAGGTAGCTAATTAGCTATATATGTATACCTATTCATAACTTATCTTTACACATCGGTAACTCGTGGCATTTAGGTAGCACTTAAAAGATTAGTGATGAGCACATATCTGTAACTCGTGGCACTTGACAGTTTCTAACAGACTAGTGATGTGACAATGTTCTTCCTATACCTACGAGTCGAGAAAAAGAAACCACTAAAAAAAGGAATTAATTAAACTAATCTTTTAAGTGCTACCTAAATGCCACGAGTTACCGATGTGTACTTATCTTCACACGTACACTTCCTTTTACTTTTAGAGTAGGTCTAAGGCTTGGGTTAATTATTAGAAGCACCATACCACAATTAAGTCTCTTGGGCACTAAGATGAAAGACTCTTAAAAATCAAGTTAGATTACACAAGTTGCAAGCATACTTACCGGTTTACGTTTACTTTAGTTAATTAAATTATAATAAAATTGTACTTTTACAAAATGGGGCCATGAGAATACCGTCAAACGGGGTAGCTGGGGACAGACGTAGGTTTAAAGTTATCTTTAGAGAATGTTTTGGACTGAATGAACTAATGTAACTAACTGAAAAGTTGACCCTAAGACTGGTAAATCCCGGTTTAAAAATTGTAAAAAGTAAACTGTTGTCAATTACATTCATATAATTGAGGAATATTTCCTTGGTCTGCTGTAAGTCTGTATGTTTAGGTATTTAAATAAAAGTAAACAAACAATTTGTACATTTTCGGGTAGTTATAACATTTATTGGTCAACCGACCAATTGCTAAACCGCCTGGATCAGTCACTTAACGACCTGACTTTAACCTACATAATTTGATCGTGTAATGTTATCTACTCTCGACTGGCTTAAGGAGCCATTTGAGGGTAGATTTTGTTAACTTTTATTTAAATACCTAAAGATACAGAGTATAATGTTAGCCCTCCTGTCCACAATTAACCCTCTTGACAGTCTTGACGGTATCACTACACCTTATGAAACAAATTCCCCCACCGCGTCTGTCTGTATGTATGTATATATATTAGTAATAAACTCAAAAAGTACTGAAAGGATTTTCATGCGGTTTTCCTCAAGAAATAGAGTGATTCTCGAGGAAGGGTCAGGTGTAGAGTCTGTGCGGAAAGATAAGAGTCGTGGAATGTATTGGGCCCCATACATTCCACGACTCTTTCTCTTTCCGCACAGAGGGTCTACCGCGAACCACGCTCGACGTGTTGCCTCTCTGTCGTACTTGAAAATTCGTACGTAAGTGTGACAGGGAGGTAACACGTCGAACGTGATTCGCGGTAGACCCTCAGACTATACCTACTTTGTTAAGGTTATGTGCGAAGCCGGGGCAGGTCGCTAGTTATACAGGGTGTCCCATAAGTGACACGTCACAGTGACACTGGAGGTAGACCAGGCCAAGAGAACCCAAACCAACTTAACATGACCCCAGTAAAAGTGGCACGGTTTTCGAGTTATTGCCAAATTAAGGTTTTGCATGAATTTTGACCGTTTTTAACATTGTTAGTCCCAGTGTGCACTCGGAAAGGTCTCGAAGTTAGTTTTTTTCATGTGGACGGCATCATGAATAGTTAATTAAGATAACAGAATAGGTATTTTATCGATAAACAATGTAAAATGCAAAAAAGTACTGGTTAAATCTTGAATTAAATTCACAGCGAAACATTAATTTCGACTTTGACCATCTGTCGTGAAAAAAATGACTACAAAAGTAATGAGCAAATAACGTCAAAATATTGAGCATGTTATGCAGATTCAAAAATGGTATAACACATGTAGCTTCCTGCAATAAAAAAGGAATTATTATCATCTTTCGAAAGCCTTATAAAAAATAAGTTAAAACTAGGAAAGCTGCAATTCGTTGCTACTTGGTAAAAATAACGATTTATGTTAAGATATCTAATTCTGGATACAGAAATAAAAAAACGCCTATTCAGTATTTGCCGAATGCCTAAAAGAAAGAGATGGAAAATGGTTATCTCCCTTTTTAAGGATATCATTGAGTTGATAAAGGTTTAAAGAAAATAAAATACTGCAGGTTGAAGTTTAATCAATTTATTAAAGTAATTTTATTTTACAATACGTGCTCGAATTGTTTTTCCTCGGCTCGTATGCACGCTTGGCACCGTCTCGTAAAACTTCAAGTTAATTTTCTCAAATTAATTTCGGATATGTTTCGTGCTGCCTCGAACATACGCCGCCGTAGTTCCTCTTGGGACCTTATTGACTTGGAGTAGCCTGCGGGCGCAGCACGGTTCCATTTTTATCGACTATCACTATGCGCGTCCCTTTCGCACTTACATAGTTGTTAGAACGTGACAGGCATGGTGACAAGGAATAAAAACGCGACCGTGCTACGCCGCCTGGTCTACCTCCAGTGTCACTGTGACGTGTCACTTATGGGACATCCTGTATAATAAAACCTATTTTTACAAATCACTAAACTTTATAAGGTTTTACATCAATCAAAAAAAATTACAACGTCATTATGAAGTTTAGAAGTGTATATTTGTTTATATTCAATTTTTTAGGTTTTTTTTTAGCAAGTAATATATACATCTCTCATAACAAATGATATAATTATTAAATTTTTCATGTATAAGAAAAGCGCGAGTAACAAAGCTATAAAATGTCGGACATGATTATAAATGGTAAATAACCAGCAATCTTTACTACAATCTTTGATTGTTCTTGTCTCAAACTTACCAATGTCTTGCTTTTCCAGATTCTGTGCCAGTTGATAGAAAATGGAATGAACTAATTAAATATAATATTTTTATAATGAAATTGGTCGAGTTTGTAAGTACAGAATATTCTTACCTTAAGGGCCTATTAGATCCACACTTGCCCACGGGGCCTGACCACAGAAGAAATAATAGCACTACCGTACAGAAAGGACACTTCCTACAAACCCGAAGTTTGACAGCGGTTCAGGGTCGAATCATGGTATCCCTTTCTAATATATGGCACTATCCCTCTCGGCTATTTAGGGTTGTCAAAATTCGAGTGATTATATCTTATCTGTGGACGTGCACGCAAAAGGAAGTCAAGTGGTGCCGAGCGGAGCCGAGTTCGACCGAAGTCAGGAGTGTCTCCCCACTGGCCTGACGTAGGGCTCGATGTCGGGCCCGATGGCAAGTGTGGATCTAAATTGGCCCTTTAGTAAAAGTAGGTGTAGGTATTATGAAAAAACCGGCCAAGTGCGAGTCGGACTCGCGTTCCAAGGGTTCCGTACATTACCCAATTTTAAACAATGTATTTTTAGATGAGAAACTCGAGTGAATTGCCTTTAAAAAACCCATAGGGGTCGGATCAAAAACTAAGTAATTAGTCCGACTCACGCTTGACTGCACTTTTCTAATAGGTTTTCCTGTCATCTATAGGTAATGAAGTATTATGTATATTTTTTTCAAAATTTTAGACCCAGTAGTTTTGGAGATAAATGGTAATTTTTTGGCTATTTCCTTATATAACTTCTAAACTATTTATTTTAAATTACAAAAAAATATATTTGAAATTCTCAAAATGAGCTCTTTCATTTGATATATAAACACAATATAGTTTGAAAACCTTTATTTTTTAACTTTCTCATTTATTCCCCAAAAGTGGCCCCATGTTTAAAATTCATTTGTTTACGTTACATGTCACTAATTTACATATGTGTACCAAATTTAACTTAATTGGTCCAGTAGTTTCCGAGAAAATAGGCTGTGACAGACGGCCAGACAGATGCACGAGTGATCCTATAAGGGTTCCGTTTTTTTTCCTTTTGAGGTACGGAACCCTAAACATTACAAATCATAAACAATATTGCTAGTGTTCATTCGAAATTATTATATTTGAATTTTGAAATGAAAACATACAATTCTTTGAATATAAATCTCATGAATTTATTTTGTCGTAGGGGCTATCATTTATAATTATGATTATATCGGCTTATCTAACGAAACCAAAAGGCCACATGTACTGCGTAGCAACTGGCCCGACATTCGTCATATCATTTCTTCTCGTGATACTATATGTCCGGAGAAAAGTACCCGTATTCATGGAAAAACTATATTTATGCTTCCAAATAACATTCGTATTTGGCGCATTTGTCCAATGCTTAATTCTAAATCTTGTGAGAGTTTGGCTATGGTTAATATATTGCATATTTTACTTAGCTTTATTAGCAGTATTAGCACTTGATTTGTTTTTCGTTGCTAGGGAAAGGGGTTGTACTTTCAGTATTGCTTAGATACCAAATTACAACAGATAGACATCGTATCGCGGGACTATTCTGAACCTTGGGGAGTATTTAAACCAAAAAACTTTGAGGCTATTAAGCAATGTATTAACATTTGTTATGTTTCGATGTAGTTAAATACATATTTTAATTGTAAATTATATTCAATTTATACCTACCTACCTATGGTTTAGCCCCCTCCACACTCCTGCGCGAATCGCAGCGTGAAGACCAAAGAGTCCTGACCAGGAATATATGATCATTGTCAAGAGGGCGCTATTATTCTCATTTATATGGCAACAGTTCAGTATAGTCTGAACAATGTGGATTGGCAACTCGTTATTTTGACTTACATACTTTTTTTCACTCTAATCATAATCAGAATCCAAATATTCGGTGTTCACATTTTTTTTATTGTCGGTTTTTACCGTATAAAATTCATGTATTTTCTTACGCGTCATACATAGGTCAAAATTACCTTACATAGGGTCTGCTACATTGTCAATGAACAAAATTGATCGTCTCCAAAGCCCATAGCAAAGAGAATAGAGTGTATAAAGAGTTATTGTCATAGTAAATTTTGTAGTCACTGTAAATTTATTGCCATCTATCGACACAAGATTAAAACTAAAAATTAAAATGTATGATGTATATCTTTACCCATAGTAAACATTTTTCAAACACATCTTTGTTACTGTACTTAAGTATTTCCTCGCTTGTATAACATAACACAACAATAACCAAGTCGTAATAACCAGGCTATAATGACATTTTGATTTGTTTACCGATAGGTAAACAAACAAACTGTCAGAGCTGACACTCTGATGTTAATTTGGAAATGTTTCGTAGCGAAATAGTTTAATTTCCCGAACGGTTCTTTTCCAGCAGTTTATTATTTACAATGTTCCGCTCTTGATTATGTATAGTTTTGGCCATTTTTTGTCATTTATTATTTAATATTCAACACTTAAGTATTATTCAAGTAAACCGCCACAATGACACTGAGCCTCCATTCGCACGAGAGCTTTTTCAACGCGCGTTAAAAAAGCGCTTGAATCCGTCCACACGCTCGCTAAATTCGATTTAACGACCAACGCTTAAAGTCGAAAATTCAACAACGCTTGATAAAAAGCGCCACCGCCATCGTATGAACAAATACACATGTTTCCATTTGTGTCATTCAAACGCTTTTTTGTGCAAATGTATCTTTCAGTAGGAGTAGCAGCGAAAGACCTATTATTGTTTGTCCTTTATTATTGCTTGTCACAGTCTCACATTTTATTTGTTCCCCACCGTTTTTTTAGTATGGATTATGGTGGGCAACAAATAAATTCGACCAATCACAGTGTCGCATTTGCGTATGTTTTGTCTCTCACGGAGGCACGCGTATACCACTTCTATACGATCCTACCTTCTATGTCCGATTGTCATTGTCAATGTCAAGACTGTCAAACAATAACAATTAAGTTTATTAATTATAAAAGTGCAGTAAAACAAGTTTTGTTAAATTTGTAAAAATCTAAAATATATTTTACAGTACATAAATGGTCCTATTTTCCCGCACTAGTGCGTAAAATAGCACTTTTCGTGCGTATGTCAAAAGTTTAAAGGGCCATATGTACTGTAAAACGTTGTACGATACACGTGCGAATAGATAATTCGCAACTCGTGTGACTCGTGTCGATTTAAAACACTCCCTTCGGTCGTGTTTTAATTTATCGCCACTCGTTTCGAATTTCCTCTTTTCCGCGCTTGTATCGTAAATAACTATTGTGTAGAACAAATCAGTAATCACGATTATGAATCACTTTTAAGAATCTGTCTGATATTAGATAAAGTCAATATATGATATGACTTTTAGAACTACTGTTAGAAGTGCGTATATTAGAAAGTTATTGGTATTTCCTTTTAGGTTATTTCTGTGGCTCTTATGATAGTGCCGATCCTGGTCTCCGGCACTACGACGTTGCACTGCTTATCTGTGGCACCTACTCTCGTCCTCTCACTCCTGTTCATCATACTCTACTTAGTGGACCAAGTGCACGACCTAGCCGAGCAGTCATACTTGATTATCCAAATAATATGTAATGTGTGCGCCGTTTTAACCGGTCTGTGGTCTAACAGCGCGACATTGGCATTGATTGGACTGTTAAATTGTCATTTAATATTGATTCTGACATTAGATCTTTATTGGATTACTAGGGAGAGGGGGTTTGCTCTGGCCAAGCTAAAATAAAGTAGTAGTAGTAGTAAACTCTTTATTGTACAAAAAGACATATTAAAAATAACATACAATTAGTAAGAAGTACAAAGGCGAACTTATACCTTTGAGGGATCTCTTCCAGTTAACCTTTGAGCAATAAAGTAATGTTTTTTTAGAGACAAGATTGAGCAAATTAACTCCTCCACTCACATTATTGATATACATGAGGTTATTATCATAATGGCACTTTTGTATAATTGTATTCACAAACTAAAATTCAATAGTGTCATGTTACTTTTAGGTATTGGCAATCATTCTCAATATATTACCGTTATTGGTGGAGCCACCTTGCTTCATGCACTGCCTTGCGTCTGGGCCCACCCTTGTGCTGTCCCTAATATTCATAGTCCTCTACCTCGTCGACCAGATACCATTTGAAGCTGAAATGTATTATGCTATCTTTCAAATAGTTTTTAACTTCCTGAGCCTTCTACTTGTTTGTATAAACTTCAGGGTGATAATGACCGTTTATTTAATATTCTACATAGACTTAATTATAGTTCTTGCATTTGATATTTATTTTATGCATAAGGAAAGAGGGTGGAATTTTTAATTAAATTGTTTCTGTAAAAATTAGTATTTTATTTTGTAACATAGAAACATGGCAGGAAGTTAGCTGTTGATAAAATAAGTGAAGGCTTCCCACTAACTGATAAGCAAGTGGGTGATAAGACATGTGTGCTAATAAGTGTGATAAACGTAAAAAGTGCTTGACAGTTGCTATGTTTTTCATAATCAAACTGTGTTTAAAAATATACAAAAGACTATGGCGAATAACTTTGAATGAAGTATTGTGTACATCATTATTACTGTGTGTCTGTTTTGTTTTTTGGACTTTTAAAGGTTATAGAAAAACGAATAATTCAGGACAGTCAGAATATCCAACGATAATGTGGTGGACTAAAGGATTTCCTGGCGCTTTTGAAACTAAACACTGTGCACAAGATATAAGATGTTCTATTTACAACAATGGAAGTGTTACACATGTAAATAATGTTGAAGCTTATTTGTTCTATGGAAGTAACATTGACTTCAACCATTTACCATTACCAAAGAAGTCTGAGCAAATTTGGGGTTTGTACCATGAAGAATCCCCGAGGAATGTAGAGGAGCTAATGCATGAACAAATACTAAGAATGTTCAATTACTCCTCTACCTTAAGTAGATACAGCGATGTACCTTTTCCTTTGCAACATCTGGAATCCATTGAACATATTACTAATGAAGAATACTTTGTAACGACTTTTGAAAAGAATATTTTTTTGAATGAGATAGCTCCAGTTATGTATTTACAGAGTGATTGTGAGACATCCACTGAGCGAGATGCCTATGTGAAAGAACTAATGAAATACATAGAAGTTGATTCTTACGGAAGTTGTCTGAACAATAAACAATTGCCTTCAAAGTTTGTTGATGATTATTTGAATCATTTGAGTGATGACGAATTTTTAAAGTTTATTTCAAGATACAAGTTTATTGTAGCTATAGAAAATGGAGTTTGTGAAGATTATGTGACTGAAAAGTTTTGGAGAGCAATAAGAGTTGGTACAGTACCTATATACTTTGGATCTCCTTCTATAAGAGACTGGTTGCCTAATAAAAAATCGGTAATTTTGCTGGAAGACTTTCCTACGCCAAAGCTTTTGAGTGAACATCTAAAAAAGTTGTTAGAAGATGATATGTTGTATGAGCAATATTTAGAACATAAAATTTATCAAATAATAACTAATGAACGGTTGATAACCGACTTCAGAATGAGGCCTCATCAAATGGACCCATTGAAGACTATTGAAGAATTTGAATGTTTCATTTGTGACAAATTACACAAACGAAGGAAAGGGATTTATGATAAAAGAATTGTAGATAAGAGACACTACAACTGTCCCAAGCCACTATCAGCTTTGTCGTTGGCTGTTAATTCACAAAACGATTGGGTCTTCTCTTGGGAACAAGCTAAAAAGAGAGCAAATGAAATATATAAAAGAGTCTCAAATACGAACTAAGATCTAATGATTGAACCAAATCGACATAAAAAAACCAATTGAGATAGAGCATCAGTATTTTTTTAAATATATTTTTATACTCTTATAAAACTGTTTTTTTTTGCCTCATTTAAAATCGGTAAAATCCACGTAACAATTACTTGGATACATAGGTACTTGAGATCTAGTTAAGTAGTCACACAGAATAATGGTCAAGAAAGGTAATCAAAATTAATTAAGACATTATTGAACTTCTTTATATTTCATCATCAGCATCATTATTAGAGCAACATTTTTTAATATAGATGGTCAAGCAAATCTTGTCAGTAGAAAAAGGCGCGAAATGCAAATTTTCTGTGAGACGATATCCCTTCGCGCCTACATTTTTCAAGTTTGCCGTTTTTTCTACTGACAAGATTTGCTTGACCATCTATACATATATTCTTTTTATTGACACACTCCATCCAAAGGATGTACCGGATGCACTTGTTTATGGAGACCTCTCTTGATAACGTGTGGAATTGTCTTTGGCACCATCCTGTAATTAAAATATCATTTTAACAAATCTACCAATTGGTTAAGAAACTCTGCAGTCGTCATTACATGACTTACAATTTGAAAAAAGGGAAGTACTATTGGATTTTGGAGGCCTAATGTCTGTTATAATAAAAAAATAAGGTGTTCATGAGAATCATTAACACCTTGATCTCTGATTGATAACCAGAGGGTAATTAAAGCAAGAACAAGTTCGTTGCAAAGCTTTGATTAGGTTATTTATAGTCTGCAACAGATTAGCTACTCGGGTCATATGGTCAAAATTATCTGCACGCTGTTACTCTCTTATCAATAAAGTTGTGCTCAGACAATTTTGAATGCATTATTTAGTTTGCAACTTCTACTTCTGATTATTCAAGTAGTCAAGACAAAATAATAAGTCCCCTAATTTACCGGTCAGTGTTGCCAGTTTTCACTCATTTAATTTCGATAGGGCAGCAAATAAGAGAATATCAATTACTTATAGCCGTAACACACTACCGCACCGCTCTGCGACCTTGGTGCGCCGCACCTATAAGTGAGAGATCTCTTCTCTCACTTATGGGTGCGGTGCGGTAGTGTGTTACGGCTTTTACTATTATAAATGATGTCATATAAAAACTAGCAACTGAACAAGTCTAAAGGCCTGTCCAGACGGGGACAATTTTCCGCCAATCTGATTAAATTGTCCGATCAAATCAGGTGGTGTTGATTGCTCTAAATTTAAAAAATATGCCCCCAAATACTATCGTCACAAATTGGTATTCTTGCGTCCGCACCCCATTTTATCGGTAATATCGGTCATAAATGTCATAATCGGCGGTCGAATTCGGCGAGCCAAATTGGCGTTTGCGTCCGCACGGCCTGATTTCTTCGGACAATTTAATCAGATTGTCGACAAATTGTCCCCGTCTGGACAGGGCTTAATACTTACGATATGCAGTCGATGATCGGGCACACGGACAAACACAGCGTGCATCCAGTGCAATCCTCCGTCACGTGCGGAATGTGAGTCTGCGGGTCGAATCTGTCAACACACAAGTTTATTAAGCTGGTGGTAGAGTTAGACCAAGATAAGTCTGCAACGATTTTGATAGCACACGCAGTGCAATTGTTATTTATACGTCATAGTTTCATACAAAATAGACGTTTAAAATAACACTTGCACTGCGTGTGCTATCAAAATCGTTGCAGACTTTTCTTGGCCTATCTTTAAAAGCATTCAGCCACGCGCTCTGAGATTTTATTTCTGATCATCAGCTACAGCTGTTAACATATGCTGTTAACACATTTACAGATTTCGTTAACACGTTTACTGCCAGTGACCCACTAAACGGCGGGTTCTCTGTTCGTAGGGTAGGCGCTTTTTGCTACATACCTACGGTTTTTCCCATGTTATCGTCTACGTTCGCACTGGCAGTGAATTGTTAATATTTTAATTTATAAAGGTGCGTCCACATTAGTCGATCGCGTCGAAAATGCACTCTGTTGCTAAGAACTCAATACATGGCTAACTTAGGTTACGTAGTACGTATTGGGTTGGGCTCTTACGTCGCTAACGCGCAAGCTACTCGCAGTACTCGCCACGTTTAAACTCCGCTAGTTAGTAGAATTTTTGCAAGCTTTTGTAGGGTTAGGTAGTAGTAAGTTAAGTACTTACTCAATTGCCTGATATCCCGAATCTGCGCACGCCATGTAGCATTTTCCGCAGTTTATGCACATATCCTGAAAATAAACACGATTTTTGCATTATTAATTGCCAAAAGGATCAAAAATGATTGGTAACTTACACCGTCAATCCGGTGCTTAAATTTACCTACAATTTACATTTACAAGTATGTGTCTACACTCAGGGTTGGGCAAAATACTGGCTTCCACGTATTTCAAATACAAATTACAAAATACATTTTTAAAAGTATTTGAAATACCAAATACAAATTACTTTGGTGACGGGTATTTGAAATACAAAATACAAATTACAGTGTTTAAAATAATGTATTTCAAATACAAAATACCTTTCAATTTTTTTGTTTAACACTTTCGCAACCGGGTAAAAAACGGCGCACTACCCCAGAAACCGGTCGTCTATATCTGCGTACAAAACAACCCGCTGGGCGGGTTGTCCGGCATCTGAGTAAAGTTTACGAGTGCCCGCGAGTCGGGTATGCGGTGTCGAATGTGTTAATCATTCAGTTTTTTTTAACGAATATCCTTTCCTAAAAACTTATAGGGTCATTGCGCTAGTTTTCGTCCACTTGACGAAATTTGAATATAAACCTACATTGCTGCACAAATTTGGACTGATTTCAATCCTTAATGTCGAAACAATATATATATCTGTCTACATATCAAAATTATGGACCAGACCAGGACTGGTCCATAAATTTAAAGTCGCTCAGCGAGCTATGGAAAGGGCTATGCTCGGAGTCTCTCTGAGGGATCGTATTCGAAATGAAGTTATCCGTCAGAGAACTAAAGTCGTCGACATAGCCCACCGGATTAGCAAGCTGAAGTGGCAGTGGGCCGGTCATATTAGCCGTAGAACCGATAACCGTTGGGGTAGACGAGTTCTCGAGTGGAGACCGCGCATCGGCAAACGTAGCGTAGGACGCCCTAAGACTAGATGGAGCGATGACCTTCGCAAGGCGGCTGGCAAGAGCTGGTTCAGAGTTGCCGCAAATCGTGCTCAATGGCGTGCAATAGGAGAGGCCTATGTCCAGCAGTGGACGAGACCAGGCTGATGATGATGATGATGATGATATCAAAATTATATTTCGCAAGTAGTAAATTAAAAATGAAATATATTATTTGCTAATCCGTCAAGTAGTCTAAAACTAGAGCATGGACGGAAACTACTGCAATGACCCTATACCCTGGCTGTTGACGAAAAGTTCCGCACAGAATAGCTCGCGCATTGTATTTGCCCTCGTACAAGTCATACATTATATTTAAATAAACGTTCCATTTTAGGATTATAGAATTTAATTAAATGTATTTTGTAGAAATGTATTTTGATGCTTGAAGTATTTGAAATACAAAATACAAAATACATGTGAGTGCAGTATTTGAAATACCAAATACAAAATACTTTTCCAGGTAGTATTTGAAATACAAATACAAAATACAAAAATGTATTTCAAATACGTATTTCAAATACATGTAATTGAAATACTGCCCAACCCTGTCTACACTCTACAGACATCATAAGTATCATCATAAATCATTTATTGCGAACCATGGTACATACATAGATGTTACAATTAATTATAGGAACACATGGCACCCTAAAGAAGGTAGGTATTTCAAAAAATTCTTAAATCTAGTCAGAACAACAAGTTTATTACAGTAATACACCCGTTTCAGGGCATTGCCTAGCAATATCTACCTATTTTAATTTGTAACCTAGATCTCTAAACTAGAGGGACTACGTTTACTTGGTCTTAGAACTAGAATATTGGATACCTATACTCTGTATCTTTAGGTATTTAAATAAAAGTATACAAAATCTATTTAATTACACAAACGGGTCTACCGCGATATAATTTCATTGTTTTTACCTTTAATTCCGACGTTTCAGCTGAGTTGCACCAGCTGTGGTCACGGAAAGACTTTCTTGGTAAAAACAATGAAATTATATCGCGGTAGACCCGTTTGTGTAATTAAATATGTGTACAAAACGCGAGAGTTTAAAGTGTTATATACAAAATCTACCCTCAAATGGCTCCTTATGCCAGTTGAGGGTAGATGAAAACATTACATGATCAAATAATGTCGGTTAAAGTCAGCTCGTTCAGTGATAAATCCTAGCGCTTTTGTATTTGTTAACCAATAAATGTTATAACTACCCGAAAATTTACAATTTGTTTGTTTACTTTTTTTTAAATACCTAAAGATACAGACTATAATAGGTACATACAGTAGTCATAAGTATGGCAGTCGTCAACTTACATCGTCTATCAACGCGACGACCTGCTTCGTGTTATCCAGCTGTTTATAAGTCCCGATTCTAGGTAGCGCCTCGCCCACCACATCCCGTATACTGGGCACCGGGCAGCGGCCGTTGGAAGTGCCGTTTACCAAGTAACTGTCGACCTTGTTGTCGGCTAATAAGTTTGAGTTTAGCCTGATCTTGTGCAGCTGGTCTTCGCGCTTCTTGTTGTAGGGGCCGAAGTGGGCTAGAACCTGGGAAAAGATATTTCTCAGTGGGTTTATCTGCAAGATCTAGCTAGAAATAATATCTAAAAGAGAAATAGAGTTGCCAGACAAAATCTGGGGTTAGGAGTTGTTCGTAGAATTTATAGCCGGGGGGCTGAAGGATTCTTGTGTGGCGACCACAACTGCAAATCAGTCTGACATGTGAACCTAATGAAATTGGTATTAACGTAGGTATTAGCTAAGCACTAAAGTTGACTAAGAACTAGCCTCGTAAAATGGTAGAGGTTCATGATAATGAGAGCAAGAAAAAACAGTTAGTTTTTGCTATAAGTACTATCCTTATTAAGCTGGATCCAGGCATCTGGCAGTTGTTCATTCATTGGTCAGAGAATTATGGATTAGGATTAATTAACATTGTTATGTTAAGCGCCACTTGCACCATCCCACTAACACGGGGACACAGACCAACCCCTATAGACATAGCTTATAGGACGACTCGCGGCCTCCACTCGTGCGAGCAATAGCGCTTATAAAATATTTCACACGCGCCGCTCCGATCAGTTGCGTCCAAATTCACGACCTGTTAACAGTGTGCGCGTGTTTACGAAAATAAATCGCAATTTATTCAAATCATGGGATTTTGCAGTGTGAAATGGTGTGGCAAGTCATCTAAGACTTCCAGTTATAAAACAGATGGAATAACATTCCACAGGTAAGTCAAAATCACTATTTTGTTGAAAATTATTTCTTGTCCGCGGGGTTCATTTTATACTGGTCAATATGGTTGTACTGAGCGGCAGTGAAGTAGCCCGTCCTTTTCCGTCAACTTGAAAATGCAATGTGCTATCCCTTTCACGTCAACAACTAGTGATGTGACGGTGATGGTTTTGTCAATTGCGGTAAATTCGTGCTTTCGCTCGAACCATATTGTACCATTTTAAGAAATGTAAAAGATAATTGTGATTCTCTTTCATTTTTAATTGAGAATAAATAAAATTGATCTGTAAAATCTATAGTTTTAATTAGGTAGTTGGTAGTTTATCTTAGTGGGTATATGTAGTATGTAGTTTAGTTTTTACTTAGTAGTACCATTATTGAGGTAGCATCAAAATAAGAAAATGATCATATTTTAGCAGGTTTTCAGAGCAACGCCCATGTGACATTCTCCTAGTTGCAAGCGCCATTAGTTAGTAGTATAGTTTCCATAGGCTGCGTTTGCCACCAAAGTGTATTTTTGAAATTCATGATTGATTTATTAATAATAAATGAATGATGTAATTTTTTTTTAAGAAGCCAGGTGAGCAGTTAGGTCACGAGATGGACCTGATGATGAACTTTGAAGAAGTGCAAGGGAACTCGGTGATGGTTTGTGATAGACACATGTTGTGTGGGTTTATTAGAATCCTCTAGGTGAGCAGTACGGTGGGGGGGCACGAGATGGACCTGATGATGAACTTTGAAGAAGTGCGAGGGAACTCGGTGTTGGTTTGTGATAGACACATGTTGTGTGGGTTTATTAGAATCCTCTAGGTGAGCAGTAAGGTGGGGGGCCATGAGCTGGACCTGATGATGAACTTTGAAGAAGTGCGAGGGAAATCGGTGTTGGTTTGTGATAGACACATGTTGTGTGGGTTTATTAGAATCCTCTAGGTGAGCAGTAAGGTCTTGGGTCACGAGATGTACCTGATGATGAACTGAAATGGACT
This sequence comes from Cydia splendana, assembly GCF_910591565.1. NCBI lineage: Eukaryota > Metazoa > Arthropoda > Insecta > Lepidoptera > Tortricidae > Cydia > Cydia splendana. Next base: position 19,485,506 of record NC_085965.1, on the reverse strand, counting down.
CCGACGAAATGTGAAATTTATTACACATTTATATTATTTTATATTTGTTTATGTTATTGCCGTAACCCAACTAATTTTACAGATGTGCTGGGATCATATACAAAATTGTCGCGTCGGTTTATTCGTAAACGTAGGTACTTAGATGCTTTAAATAGATTATGCATGGTTGTTTAGTATGAATTGACTAGGAAAATAATACAGTATTTTTCATTAGCATGCATGCATTGGTGTATAGCGGCTTTTGCCTTTGTGTCAGTGACGTGGTGCCTCAACGGTACTACTGTAGAAAACAGCGTTAATAAAAACTGAATATCTGAGAGACCGAGCTTTGCACAGCAAACATAAAAAATCTAAAATGCGCGTTTTCCTAGAGTTAAAACGCCTCGCCTCCGTAAACCCCCATATAGCAAATTTCATCGAAATCGTTACAGTTTTTCTTATGTTTACAATCTTAGCTCATTAATAATATGCAAAGTAACATTTTTAGATACATTTTTAAAGTACCTAATGAATGATTATATTGTATGAATATTCTGAAGTAATTAATCTGTGGACTTTATTGATAACAATTATTTTACCGCAACAGATTACGGTACCATTGGTACCAGTACCACTGCAAGTAATGAACATGTCCCATCCCTATGCTTACACGTGTCAGCGCGCCACGACCAATCGCAACGCCGGGAGCACCCCTCCCGCGCCTCACAGTTTGGTGATTTGCGTCGCGAACAAAATGGCCAATATTAGGTTTCTAGTCGGGTGTTCTGTGCACGGGGATAACCGGTTGAACCTGGAGTTACCATGGTTACCAGTACAATTTGACACTGGGTTAACGGTTTAACCGGTTAACCCCAGGTTAGTGGAAGTGGAAGTTAATTGGCGAAAAATTTCGAGTTCTGGACATTCGTGGTTACCTTCCCATTCTCGTCATACAAGGTCTGCACAGGCTTGCCCTTCTGGTGTTTGAATGTAGGCGGCGACTGGCCGGTCCAGCCCGGGAGCCCCTTGGAGCGCAGGTACAGGAGCGCCTTCAGCCCTGTGATGTAGTCTTCCACCACGGTGAAGTCTTGGTTCTGGACAGCGCTGCAGATCTGCCAAGAAAAAATAATGAGAAACTTATAAAAGACAATAAAAAGGCCCATTTAGACGGCGCGCGAACTCGCATGCGATTTTAGTTACATTGCGGACTGTTGGTTACGTCCAATTCAACCGGCCGATCATAACCCGCAATGTAATGAAACTCGCATGCGAGTTCTCGCATCGTCTAAATGAGCCCTTAGGGTGAGTTCAAATTTGGCGAACTCGCCGGAAATGCACCTGTTGCTGAAAACTAGCTAGAATACGCGGTTATTACCTACATCTACGCGGTCGCTGGGTACTTTTTGTAGAAAATTAGCCGGCCGGCCTTCCTACAAAAGGTGCCCCCGACGTCCATGTAGAGGCAATAAGCGCATAACGTTAAACCTAAATGGGGGTGCTGCTTCTATTAGACTTATACCTGCACAACAGGCGCGCCGCACAACATGAACTGTAGCGCTGAATCCGCGGAGTCGATGCCACCGATGCCGAGGATAGGGAACCCGGGCAGCTTGTTGCCGATGGCCGACACGGCGCGCAGACCCATAGGGCGTGTGGCGTTGCCGGATACGCCGCCGTATGTTGTGTGCTTCTCGCGTCCTGACAAACGAGAAAATGAATTAATGTGCACTTTAGTAGATGTGTCTGCTGACTACTTTCGAGCCTCACAAAAAATTCAGTAGCGGCGATGAATAATGTCAAACTCTTTCTCGCCCCAAAACTCGTACCATGCAAATGGGCCTTTAAGTAGATACATCTACTGTAATAGCCGTAACACACTACCGCACCGCCCCAAGGTCGCGGTGCTGTAGTGTGTTACGGGTTTAAGATCGCTTACCGACTGCCGGCCAAGGAGTGGCGTCGGCCTTCACAGACATGAGGCCAGACACTGTGTTGATTGCAGACACGCCATCAGCGCCACCTACAGTAAAGTAAGTTTAACTAAACTGGCTTTTTGGGAGTAAGAGTTATGCGAAATTTATGTATTGTAGGTACACATATTATAGTTTAAGTTATGAAAGAGAATTTCAAAGTGTGCTCACCTTCATACGCCGCCATGGCTATGCTAACGATGTCCGTTATGTTCGGCGTCAGTTTGATGAACACCGGGATCTTGACGGCTTTCTTCACCCATTGCGATATGCCCTTCACTAGGACCGGGTCCTGCGGAAGAAGAAAAGTTCTACCTACTTAAAGATACTTGGGTTGGTAAGGCGAGACAATCGAATTCTTAGATGTAGGTATACCTACCTCAGACACATCTGAATTTAGGGCCTGCCCTATTGGTTCTGATAAACTCAGAGTCGGTTTTCAGACTATTAGGCATCAAATCTAGACAATTAGGCTCTGATTTACGATACTTAAAATGCAGAAGCGGATGCTCTTATTGTGAACATGTGGCTACTACTAATGACATCACTAAAAGCAAAAGCTCACGTCCATTAAAAGACCCATTAAAGACTGTCAAACCTACCTGTCCGCAAGCAAGCCCCATGCCGGATTCGCCCATACCGTGCGGGCATGAAAGATTAAGTTCCAGTGCATCAGACCCTGCTGCCTCGGCCTTCTGAGCCAGCTCCGTCCAGTCTGCTTCGTTGTACGAACACATTATCGATGCGATGATCACCTGAAATGTAACACACATTCATTGATCAATACAAATACAGTTTAAATTGCCTTCAAAATCATTAATGACCTAAGTGCATTGGTGGTCCGGTCCGTTCAGACCATCTTTGCATGGTATGATCAGTCGTATCAGATCTACTTGGGTTAGGTTAGGTTAGCACATCTGGGAGATGACTTTACGTATCGGAAGTAGCCCTTCTGGGCCAAAATTCTTTTTAGTCTGTTGTAAACCACTCACTTTATCGGGAAAATCCCGCTTCAGCTCGCGGATGCTCTGGCACCAGTAGGCTTCACACTTCTCGGAGATCAGCTCTATGTTAAGGAAGCAGCCTTGTCCTGGGCCGTAGTTCTCGCCTGATGTTACTCCTCGCACGATTCTGGGTGACACGTTGGTTACTAGATCCTGAGGTTAGAAAAAAATCGTATGATTCTTACATCAAAATACAAGAATTTAAACATAAATAAAATCTACTCATGTTGGCTAAAAGGTGCGGCCGGAGTAGGGTTCAGGAACTATCCCGAAAGGGACGTATACTGGCAAACCCGTGCGTAGGTTAGGAAACCATGCAGAAGATGTACACTACAGAACCACGTACCTTATCCAAACTGGTCTCGGTATTAGCGAAGCCCTGCTAGAAACGTGAAACATGGCCAAACTGGTAATGGGAGATTCACTGACTGTCACACTACACGGATCTACGTACCTTATCCAACCCGAAGGTCTTGGTTACCACGAAGCCCCAGCCCTGTTGGAAGGCGCGCCGTATCATGGCTGAGCTGGTGGTGGGGGGTGCGCTGGCCAACCCGAAGGGGTTAGGGAACTTGATGCCGCAGACTTCCACTGATAGGTCCACATCATCGATGGGGCAGTGGAATTTAGGCAGCTCCACTGGGGAGTCGAATGGAATGCCCTGTAAAAAAATGGTGTTATTTTATTTGGTGTAGGAGTCATCTCTTTATAGGTCTACTACTCTTCACACTACAAAAGAACGTAACATATTAGCGCAGGGTCGAAAAAAAATACATGCTACCTACTTACATCAAATGGATCATTTTGCAAAATATTGTTTTTATCAACTACTTAATGCAATACTTCATTTCAACAGTTGATCAAAGTATCTTGATTTACAGATGGGGGAACGAGCTGTCGGCAAGATATTGAATGGGGCTGGACATGACAACAGGCCCATTCAATATATTGCGAACAGTCCGGTCTAGCCTTCTCTTTTCACAGTACTGGATCTCCAGAAGAAACATTATACACAATTCCAGAGACGAGTTACCTAGACCTACTTGATTGTTTGCCCTGTGACCCGAAGACTATATACTTAAGTTGTTTTCGTTAAAGTGTAGTAAAGCTGCCGCCCTGAAATACTAAGTACATAGATCTTATCGACATTACAGTAAGCATATACCTAAAGACTGACCTGGAGATAGCAGTGTATGTACCACGCCGCAGTCTTGCCGTCGTTCACCGACTCCACTGTGGTCTCAGCCACACCAGCCAAATCTCCACCCACGAACACATGAGGGTTGCTGACGCTCTGCATGGTCGAGCTGTTCACTTCTGGAAGACCCCATCGGTTCAGCTTGACGCCGGACATGGCTTCTTTTACTGTAATGAAGATGAAAAAGACTTTTTCACGACACCATCTGGTAAACGGCTCGATTCGGAAAATGAATTAGATTTCTACTAGACTTCAACAAGTTACGATAAGGATAATTTAAAGATATTTGTAAGATAGATATGTCAAATTTGACGTTTCCGCGATTCTGGAGGTCCTCTTGAACGATTTCGACAAGTTATGACTTAGATATCCAAGTCACATCTAGTCGATATCTAATGTAGATCTAGTTGATCTCTAAATCGTCTCAAGATCTTGTGATTATCTCGAAATCCGAATAGGCCTGAAAGGCTCTCTTGTTACTTAAAAAAAATGGTTGTCTGTATAGTCGGTTTACGGACGATAATTTTGCGTGATAACGTCATAAGAAAACGTGGCCGTAACGTTACCATGGAGATCAGAGGGGCTACCGCGAAAACCGAAATTCGCAAATTGCGGGGATCTTACTCTTTTACTCCAATGAAGGCGTAATTAGAGTGACAGAGAAAAATGCCCGCAATTGACGATTTTCGGTATTGGCGGTAGCCCTACTGTCTACAACGTGACACTTTTTCGTGCATGCTACCCGGTGTTCATCGATTTATAAGACGTTATCACGTCAAAAACGGATGAAAAAGTTGCATTTTATCCACAAGAAAGGCAGAGTACCTATTTAGATACCTACACATTTTGAGTTGTTTACCCAATTTGAGATTAAACAGCAACTTTGCCCCCATGAAAAACAAATAATTGTATTGTAATGATAGCTGAAAAACGAATAGTTTGGAACCATACCATTACTATCATACAATCCGGAGCCGAAGGCTGAAATAATGAAGCTGGCCTTCAGCTGCAGAACTTGCTCGTGATCCTCGATCCAATCGCCATTATCTAGTTGCTCGGTGCGACAGAATTTTAGACCAGCCACCTGGAAATAAAGTATTCACGTTGACATTAAGCACATTGTGAGCACAATAAACCGGCAGGGGCCCGTTTCTCAAAAGCTTGTAACTTGTAATACAAACGGATGTCATTTTTTGACAGCTTTTGTTAGAAAGGGACTTCCACTTGTATTACAAGTTACAAGCATTTGAGAAACAGGCCCCGTCTTCACAAATCATCTTGCGTTCCCGAACCCGTCTTATTAGGAACATAATTGTCTATACAACTGTACAGCTATGAGACCGAAATAAGAACCTTCTTGTCTACAGCCCAATGGATTTCAATTTCCTCAATAGCTCACATATTGCATCCATACTCGTACTTGAATCAGTTGCGTGCTTTATATTTAAGTTTACCTTCCCGTCCTTGACGATAACTTCTTGTGGTGACATGAATGGGACGAATTCGCATTTCTCTTCTTTAGCCAAGTCAACCTAAGGACAAACAAAATGTTTAAAAAATCGGTTGGTTACGATTCGTGTGCTTTGGGATTAGTTTAGAAATACAATGTGGGTTTATTACCACTAGTTACCACCAAGTTGTTACCAGTGGTAACTACTGCCAACTCAGTTTGGTGGTAACTATTAGTGGGAATAACTAAACAATGTGACGTAAATACGGTAGTAATACTGATTACCTCCTCTGGAACGGCACGAATGTTCCCAAATCCTTTCCTGAACACCACATAGACGCGACGCGCGCCGCAGCGCAGCGCCGACGTGGCGCAGTCGAAGGCCGTGTCGCCGGCGCCGAGAACTATCACGTTCCCGTGCAGCTCGGGCAAAGCGGACTTGCAGGCGCACATTCCTGGCGATAAAGTTGCTAGTTATCATTATCAGAATCAAATTAGCCTTCCTGAGCCCCCAGGGGGTCACGACCCCAGGTTGAAAAACACTAAGGTAGAGTAGGTACAGCCCACATAGCCCTTGATCGCGATAAATGGAGGGACATAGTTGTTGGCCACGATCCTCAGTCATAAGGGAAGGACGAAGAAGAAGAAAGAAGAGTAGGTCCAGTGGCGTCCATATTCAGTTATCTTTAGGCTGCATCGCATACGGGACAATGTAAAAGTGTTACTTTGTAAAGAAATTTGCAAATGAAATGGATTCTTACCTTTCTTGCTGCCTTTAGACACAAGAGGCAAAAAGCTTTTGCTAGTGTAAAAGCCCATATCGGGAGTGAGGCCCTTGAAGATGGGCACGGTGGTCGGCTCCGGCAGCCCGATGCCAAGGAACACGGCCTTGTGGCCGTCTTTGAGGAGACCCTGAAAATAGAATCATAAATGGAAAAATAAATCTACGTGCAGTCAGTAAATGGACAGACGATATCGAATCAACGACGAAGTATATGTGAGCGAAGATACATGGTGGAACTTAGAGAGAGATCTGCATTGCAACAAAAATGAATGGCCCGTAATCACCACCACTTGTTAAGAGTGACGAACTGAAAGGGAGACAAAAGAAACTTACCTCGACTGTGATGTCGTTGGTAGAAAGCTTTCTGCCGGTCTCGAACTTGACTCCGAGGCTCTTCACCAGATCCACTTCGAACTGAACCACATCATAGCCAAGACGGTATTGCGGGATTTCAGCAGAACTGAAATTCAAGATATTTACTAGTACTTTCATTCAGATTAGAAAAGTTAACGTCATGATGGGGTAAAGGCTGATTTAAACGGCACGCGAAGTCGCATGCGATTGTAGTTACATTGCGGATTGTGGTTACGTCCAATTCAACCGACCGATCAAAAACCGCAATGTAATAAAACTCACATGCGAGTTCTCGCATCGTCTAAATAAGCCCTAAATCGGCATAGCCTGCAAAGATTTCACACAAACGCAAGAGGATAAATAATTAAAAGACGGTTAAGAATTTGTGATCCATCAGACAATATAAATGTTTGACCACCGTCCACCGTCCCGTCCACTATACCAAACCAAAATTATACAATGTGTGAACTTGATATCAGCTGTAATGGTGTTAATTCTTAGCTGAAATAGGGACAACGAAACTGGTGTCTCACCTGAGTCCACCCAAATACGCCTCCTTCTAGAGTTCGCGTAAACAGCGAGGTTCTATCATAGCCCACAGCCTCGCAAAGAATCAAGCGCAGGTGATGCTGGCCGGACCACCTCCGACGAATGCGATCTTCTGATGTACGGCAGAGGACGTACCTATTTGACTGATATGATGATGACTTACCTCAGACCACCCAAATACGCCTCCTTCTCGTAAACTGTGAGGTTCTTATAGCCCAGCCTCGCCAGAAAGCAGGCGCAGCTGATGCTGGCCGGGCCACCTCCGACGAGTGCGATCTTTTGGTCGCCGCCGCGGGGCAGCAGCTTGGTGTTCGGGTCCAGGGTTTGCAGGATGCCCATCTTCATGAAGATCTATAAAAAATACACGCAGTTGACTTGATGACACTCCAATTTAAATGCATACCTAAGTCACCCACCAGATAACACATTTATTTTATAATTCTTTTTAGATCATTCTTTAGGCACGGTCTTATTGTTTCAAAAAAGATTTGTATTATTTTGGACACCACACTAACAAGTTTTATTTTACCTCCACCATATCTTTTATAAGGTGCATATGAATGATATAGTGGAAATAATCGCTATCAACGGGTAAGTCTCGGTAGCTCAGTAGGTAGAGCGGCGCGGCGGGTTGGTATCCCGACTAATGTTGATGCGATTGCAACTTTCTCGACCAATGGCCAATTTTTGACCAATGTTGTCGGTTTAATACTGATTGTAACTTGAAGCATTTTACAACCAGGCCCTGTTTGTCTACTTGTCTAGCTGTGGATGTCTTTTGATATATCAGAGCTAGTGAGGGTGAACGCTAAAGACATTTTGATACTTACATCGACAGCAAAGTGCTGCAGCCCTCCGATATTGATGGCGCCCTCCTCGCTCGCGTGGAGGTTGCAACCGCCCACGCACAAGTCGCTGGTGGGGCACACCATCCCGCAAGTAAGACCGAGCGGGTTATCCGACAGGATGGCTTTAGCGGCGCCATAGTAGTTCTGGAATTATACGATTGGTTAGACAGGAAGATGAAGAACAATTCAAAAATCATTGAATTGTAGAGATGTTTAAATGCACTGCACGCATGAGCAATATGAATTGCTTATTGCTCGAAAAATCTGGTGGATCTAGTAGATCTAAATTAATTTTTTTGAAAGAGCGACTACGTCCGAAAAGCACAGCGCGTATAAGCAGATCTACAAAGTGTATGATACTTGGTATGTGAGGCAGGATTTTTCTCGACTGGCGAGAGGGAAGATTATATCTTTGCATCCACGGTAATGAGCCAGTCTTCCTAATGCTAAGTTAGGATAGGGCAGCCGTATTGAAGCGATTGAAAAATCCTTAAAATTACTTGACTGTAAACTTTGACACGCTCAACATCAAAATTTGCTCAATAGGATGACAGTTGCCTTTGCTACGCCATGTAGCTGGTATATTGATACCTTAGTAGCAATGCTGAAGATGAAGCTTTTGACGTCTATCTGTGTAGGGCAGCTCTTCTGACAAGGTGCATCGGCGCACTTAAGGCAGCGGGCAGCCTCCTTCACCGCACAACCTATCCGGCTGATATGAATTAAGATGATACCTTAGTAGCAATGCTGGAGATAAAGCTCTTGACGTCTATCTGTGTAGGACAGCTCTTCTGACAAGGTGCATCGGCGCACTTAAGGCAGCGGGCGGCTTCCTTCAGCGCACCACCTATGCGGCTGATATGAATTAAGATGATACCTTAGTAGCAATGCTGGAGATGAAGCTCTTGACGTCTATCTGTGTAGGACAGCTCTTCTGGCAGGGTGCATCGGCGCACTTAAGGCAGCGGGCGGCTTCCTTCAGCGCACCACCTATGCGGCTGATATGAATTAAGATGATACCTTAGTAGCAATGCTGTAGATAAAGCTCTTGACGTCTATCTGTGTAGGACAGCTCTTCTGACAAGGTGCATCGGCGCACTTAAGGCAGCGGGCGGCTTCCTTCAGCGCACCACCTATGCGGCTGATATGAATTAAGATGATACCTTAGTAGCAATGCTGGAGATAAAGCTCTTGACGTCTATCTGTGTAGGACAGCTCTTCTGACAAGGTGCATCGGCGCACTTAAGGCAGCGGGCGGCTTCCTTCAGCGCACCCCGTTCCGACAGCGTCGTGTGCTTGATGTCGTCGAAGTTCTTTTCCAGGGTCGGACAGGTCTGAATCAGAACAGTTGGGTTAAAAATGATTGGAATTGTTTTACAGAATGCCTGTTTAGATTATTCATTATGTCGGATATTACATGACCATGCCGATCGATTTTATATCATTTATCGACATCGACATCGGTGATTGGTGGTGGATTTGGTGGTCATGCTCAAGCGCGTCAGTGGCGACAAAGGTGTTGTCGGAATATGACAGGTACTTAAAAAAATATCTTTCTTTAAGCGTTTAATAAATCTCGTCCATCATAAAAGTACGTGTTGTTTTTAAAAAGGTTTACTTTAAACATGATGTTTATTTCTTTGCCTACCTCACTTTAGTAATACGTTAACCCCCTTATTCATAAACGTCTGCTAAAGTTGACAAGCCGATAATAATCGTTTGTTCCATTATAGGGTCATTCCATGTGATTTCAACAAATTTGAATTAAAAAATGTGCCGCAAGATTTTTGATTTGAATAAAAAAATTGAGGATATATTTCATGGTGATATAGTTCATAAACGTCTACTAAAGTTGACAAGCCGATAATAATCGTTTGTGCCTTTCCGACGTATTGGTATAGGGTCATTCCAGGTGATTTCAACAAATCGAGGGTGCCGTATGATTATTGATTTGAATAAAAAAAATTGAGGATATACTTCATGGTGGCAGAAGTGCTGAACCACCACCAGTTTTTTTTTTATCTTTTAATTTCCAAGTTTTGCCCATTCGAAGTTAGCAGTGGGGTCAAATTCTTGCTTGTAAAAAATCAGACCTAACTTTTTTTCTATAAAAGGTAACGAAATAATTATTACTTTTTTTGATTAGGTAAGAAATGTGGATATTATCCTGTATGACAAAATTTATCTGAATTAACTACAAAAAAAAATGGTGACCACCCGAAGTGTACACCTAATTGGTCAGTTATTGCAATTTTAAATTGGTTCTTGTGCCAACCCTGGTGCATATCAATTATTACTTTTTTCTGAAATATAAAGTACTTGCCGTGTTCATCTTGTAAAATAAATATAATTGTGTTAGATCAATTACTTCTAATAGACAACTATAAGTGAAAATTGAGAAATTCGAAAAATGCTCGTGTTTGACTCTAAAAAAATCCATGTGGAAGAGAAATTAAAAATTTGATTGTAGTCAGAAAATATAGCTGATAATTTCGTTAATTAGATTTAGAAAAAAAAGGTTTGTTATTTTGCCTATTTTTTGAAATATGTTTTTTTTAACATGCTACTTTTTGGTTGTCTATTGTTTGTCCGAAAATTATATAAAATAATACTCATATGCTCGAATTTTATTTGCCCGAATTTCATTTGCTCGAATTGTTTGTTTACCATAAAAATGATGTGACATACTCTTTGTTTACCCGATTATTAGATTCCAGAACGTACGAGTGCCATACGTGTTGTTGTCCATATTATTAATTGTAATCATATTATTTAATAGAATATTTACCCTCACCTAATCCAAGGGTGGTCGCAGTTCAAACTTAACCTAACCCATTTTTCTAGTAGCATTTGGTTTCTGTAAGGGTCGCAATTCAAACCTAACCTAACACACTTTTCTGATAGCATTTCTTTTCTGTAAGGGTCGCAGTTCAAACCTAACCTAACCCACTTTTCCAGTAGCATTTCTTTTCTGTAAGGGTCGCAGTTCAAACCTAACCTAACCCACTTTTGCAGTAGCATTACTTATCTGTAAGGGTCGCAGGTCAAACCTAACCTAACCCATTTTTCTAGTAGCATTTGGTTTCTGTAAAAAAATTATATTATGGCTAGTGATAATTATGGCTTACAATGATGATGACAAATGATATTATTGAAATTGATTTTATGGGAAACAAAGTTTCTGGCACCTGACTAATATAGTAAACAATAAGTATTGCATATGTAATTATGGGAAACAATATAATGGCTGTTGACTATTATGGCAAATGAAATTCTGAGAGAGATGAGCGGTTTAAAAAAATCATATTTCAAAAAATAGGCAAAATAACAAAACTTTTTTCCTAAATCTAATTAACGAAGATATCAGCTATATTTGCTGACTAAAATCAAATTTTTATTTTATCTTCCACATGGTTTTTTTTTAGAGTCAAACATGAGCATTTTTCGAATTTCTCAATTTTCACTTATAGTTTTCTTTTAGAATTTATTGCTCTTACACAATTATATTTATTTTACAAGATGAACACGGCAAGTACTTTATATTCCAGAAAAAAGTAATAATTGATATGCACCAGGGTTGGCACAGGAACCAATTTAAAATTGCAATAATTGACCAATTAGGTGTACACTTCGGGTGGTCACCATTTTTTTTGTAGTTAATTCAGATAAATTTTGTCATACAGTATAATATCCACATTTCTTACCTAATCAAAAAAAGTAATAATTATTTCGTTACCTTTTATAGAAAAAAAGTTAGGTCGGATTTTGTACAAGCAGGAATTTAACCCCACTGCTAACTTCGAATGGGCAAAACTTGGAAATTAAGAGATAAAAAAAAACTGGTGGTGGTTCAGCACTTCTGCCACCATGAAGTATATCCTCAATTTTTTTTATTCAAATCAATAATCATACGGCACCCTCGATTTGTTGAAATCACCTGGAATGACCCTATACCAATACGTCGGAAAGGCACAAACGATTATTATCGGCTTGTCAACTTTAGTAGACGTTTATGAATAAGGGGGTAAGTAGATAATTAAAATTATAAGAAAAGAGATAGCAGGCAGAATTATGCAAATCACTCACGGTGCATTTCCGGTCGGCATTTCTCTTCCAGTGTTGCTTGTTCTTCTTGGTCTGCGCGGAAGGCACGAGGTTGGTGTACGGTTTTACCGTAGGGTTGAGTCGCAGCAGGTTCTGAAATGAAAATTAAATAGAAATAAAAAGCCTCTACATCTTTATTGCCATTATATTACATGGAATACAGATAGGTACTGTAAGGCACAGTCTAGTAGATCTAGAGCTCCGCTCAGTCTACTAGCCTTTAAGGGGTTATTACATAATCATTTCTCTAGACACTTTCCTGCTATAGGGGACAGGGAAACAACATATGCCTTTCTCTGTCCCCCCTCAGCAGAAAGTGCCCTGAAAAAGGATAAATAACTTCCTTATTAGTTTGGCAAGATGCCGGTTAACGGTCGATTAAGTTAATTGTATGGCATTGAAGGGCTAGCCAACAACCTACTTGAAAAACGCAACTTATAACGAGTGCCTAATATAATTGGCTGTCCGTTCAAAACATACGTTTTATTGTAAACAATAGTGATTTAACAATGATACAAAATTACCCATTGAAAGTTCACATTTCTGATAGCCTTAGACCCAAAGTAACTGATAACACGAAACAAACAAAGACTGCCATATTGATATATCGCGTCATGGCAGTGACATATATTAAGCGTTATCGAACTTATCGATATAATAAGTTTTTGGCAAAAATTTCATTTTTGGTACAAGCTTTTATCGCTGACTGTACTTTTCTTTCCACAGGCAACTAATGCTCATCGAGACAATTCTAAAAACCCCAAACACAATTAGGTTTTGTTGTTTTATCACATAGTTCCTATGGCCACCTCCGGTCTCCATCATCAGATCAGCTCAATGACACCATAATATTGCATTGTCACCCGACTTACGTATGTATGCAAAATTTCAGCTCAATCGGAAACCCGGAAGTGGATCAAATTTAACTTGCAAGATTTGATTACAGACAACGGTCAGGTGAAACTAAATAAAAGCTTGTAAAAATACACTGTATTTTTATACAAATTTATTTAAATTTATCAAGGTCTGAGACTGCGTTTATACATTCGTGCTAACCGTTCGCTTCGTCAATCTATGAAACATTGAACGAAAGTGTCATACCTAAAGTCGGAACAACCTAACTTCCTTTGCAGTTTGATAGACAGAGTGTCGAAGTGGCACCATAAACATCAAAATTCCATGAATATATGACTATACTGCAATGTCTGTCTGTGCAGAGTTAGCTTTGAAAGACTCTACGCACGAGCCTTGTCGTCACGAATTACCGTTCAGTTCAGGCATTTACAAATGAAATAGAAGTTAGTTTGACAAAATGCGACAAATTCTAACTGATATGCTGATACTGCTCGGTTTTCGTTCAGGCACTAGCAGTACATTAATTAATGCGTATAGCAATGTAAATAATACGCTTACTATTAGCCTTATCACGTGCACAATTATCTAAGCCCGGTATCTAGTTTAACGTGTCATGCATTGCTCATTCTTACAATACTTTGTTATTCGGAACAATACAATAGCGATTATATTCAGTTTTGTAAAGAAAATGGAAAACATAACAATTTGTCACCGTTCACCGACGTAAAATACTTTAAATACTATTCGAAGTTGGGCGCTATACATCATTTTCTTTCTATGTATCTATTAACATAGGTATATAGTATTAATGGTCAATTGTATTTTATATCATTGATAAGTATCTTAATGTCTACTTTTAATATAATATAAATGCTAAATCAACTCTGTATCATTCCAAGCAGACGAAGTTAGCGGGCAGACGCTGCACTGGTAACTCTAATCACTAATCATCAGCCCGTTCTCAAATTTCTCAATAGCCAATTAAAACATTGATCACGTCAATATTGACCTAGACCTAGGTCGATAACAGTTTTGGTAGACTTTATCGAATTAACTTAATTACGTAGGTCCTTTAACATAACATTTTGGTCCTTCGAACCGGATTGAATGATTGTGCGATAACCGTATCATACTAGCCCTGCTGGACCACCCGCAATAGGTACTATATTCAGCCTATACACATATTTTTTTATATCTACTGGTAATGATATAATGATCTATAGATCATTAACATAATTCGCGTTACATTATGCTAATGAAGAATAAGTGCAACGTTGCAGTTATACCACGTTATACCTACTAGTGCAACAATGTTTTAATTATTACGTAAGTACCTATACGTTTTGCAGTAAATAAGAGGAGAATCAAAGTGAAGTACATTACATAGGTGGAATTTAAAATGTATAGGCTAGTGTTATACATGTAAGGTCACTGTGGGCAAGTCCGTCTACAAGGCAAGTCCGTCAACACGTTATAACTTTTGAATTTGAAGGCGTATGCGACTTTGGAGTCCAGTCGATTAACCAGTTTTTCGCGCTACTTCCGTCACTGTAAAACAGATGGCGCTGTGACAACCAACTTCAGAGCAATCCGCCTCAACAAGTAATTTCATGTATTGAACTCGAAGTCATAGTGCGACAGCCGTTCGAAAAAAAATTGTTAAAAATCGTTTTTGAAAAGATTGTGCATCAGAAAGCAACTACGTAGGTAGCATAAGAACCAATTGTCTTTATTCTATTTTTAAAATATCAGAAATTAGCTTAGTTTTGTAATTATAAGTTCCACAATTTATCATATTAAAATTTGACTAAGTTGGAAAGTCCGTCTATTATGTTCAAGGCAAGTCCGTCATATTTTCGTTAAATCAGTGATTACCAACTGTTTTTGCGACTTTAATATTATAACGATTTGATAAGGTTTAAAATACACTTTTCATTGTCTTGATCCGTTCTTTTTAGCAATTTGACTACGAACATATACGCACCCATAGATTGGCTGATATCATAACTAGACGGACTTCCCTTAAACTGCACGGGAAGTCCGTCTACTCGCCGAATTTTAAAAAATGCCATTGTTTTTGCTTAATTTGTGCTTGAAATGATCTGTCACTAAGGCTAAACTATTAATTATTAAATTCTTCATCGTATGCGATTACAAGCCGTAACATAGGTGAATAATTAACGGAACTAGATCACTCCAAAGTCAAAAAAAAAATAAAGTATGCCGGACTTCGCCACAGTGACCTTAAAAGATAAACAGTTATTTGTGATATTTATGACGATAAACTTACACAAAGTAGGTATATTATATATCTGAACTATAACATTATAATCTTGGATATTAAGATATTTATTTACCTACTCGTAGGAAGAGACCGAAAAACCTTGAATAGAGAAACTTGTTTAATGAATATTAAATTGTCTCGATCTATGTTGCGAATCATTAAATACCACAAAGCGAACAAAGCGAGGGTCAGTGTCACTTATTGTCTTTTCCGGAAGCTTATTAGGTAGGTATATACTTAGGTACTTACATACTTTAAAATTAATGATGCATCTGGTTTCACCAGAATTAATTTGTAGGTTTACATTAATTTTGTCATTAAGTTGTGTTTGATTAAATATTCGTTGTTACAATTAAAGCCACAGTCTACAAAATGTGTTTAGAGTAAAATATTGTACTGAATAGATCATAGACCCCCTAGCACGATGGCCTTATCGTTGACGAAAAATAATCATATTATTTTATAAATATAAGTAGTTGGTGATAAGTGATAAGTTGATAACACATGATTGACATTATATAGGAGACTGATCGTTTTTGGTCATCCAATCCATTTCCGGAGTTCCGGGAGAGTTATTTCTATTTATAAAACTCAACTTTTAGCTGATTCTGTTGTCTGTTTTGTTAGGTAGGAATATTGTTTAATAGTTACTTAATCACTACTTAGTAAAATTAGTTAAGTAATTTTAAGCAATCTTTATGCCGATTATAATATCCAGAATATCCAGATACTTACTAAGGACAGTGTAACAAGATAATGTTGCGTTACACTTGCAAAAAAAACATTATTTGATAAAAACTGGGAAGTTAGATAGGGGGGCCTATCTACTAAAAACAGGTGATAAAGATAATAATATGAGTAAGATCTACAATTTCGATCGATATCACGCAAATCTCGTTGCTATGGAGCTATCTACATATTTACTATTTTCTTATACGCACTTGAATAAATAACAATTCTCGAATAACTGACCTCGATGTCCGGCAGTTCTCTGCTCAATAATTTCGCCATGATGCCAAACTGCACTTTATTGCAACCGAATAAAAACTATTTTCAAAACGCGTAAATTCCGAAATCCAATTTTATCGTAGAGGACTACTCACTGGCAGCGCCTCAGTTACGACTGATCGCACATTTCGCGTCCAACTATGCTAGGCTCTTTAGCGTTAAGTCAAAAGGGCTTAAACGAGAGACTTTTAAGTGCAGTTACGTCATTTTGTTGCTGAAGGGTTTGGTGACCGGTTTATAGAGAACTCGATTGGTTCGATTGCCTTGTTGAGCGAAGGTCATGTTATAATGGCACGTGCGTCTGTTTGCAATTGGTATTTATCAACATTGGTTGGGAGTGGAATTCGTTGAATTGTCAAAGCGACTACGCAAGACAGTGCTTGTTATTGATAACGACGTAATTAAGGTTTACAAAAAATGGTCAGTCAACAGTTATCAACTCATCAGTATAGCCTTGCACGTGGGTGCTCTAATTATAATACTATCCGCCAACCTAACTGACAAACGGGGTCAGGTCTCTTTCACTAGAGCGATGATCATGTAAGGACCACTTGCGCATTCCAGGGTTAGTTAACACATTCAATACCACTAAGTGCTACGGGTTACGCTCGTAGCGCGTAGCCACGGTTTCGTCGTATGTAGCGCGTAGTCGCTACGAACAGTGTACCCGACAGTCGGGTTCTTGGTGTTGAATGTGTTAACTAACTCGGAGTTAACAGTTTAAACTCCGAGTTAACAGTAAGTATCTACAGTTTTAACCCTGTATCAGTTAACTCCGAGTTAGTTGGTTAACCTTGGTTGCTGTATGCCCGTCAAACCATTAGTGCTTAAATATTTAGTAGGTATTTATTTAGGGTTCCGTTACACAGGCGCGTTTTCCAGGTGGGGCGTGAGCGTTTTATAGTTCGTTTTCTTTAGCATTAGAAATAAGGTAAACAATCTTGATGTGTCTTTTAATTGAAAAACACATTTTAAAAATAAGTTACGGCAAATATGTAACAATTATGAATCTATTGATCTTTTATATTCTTCTGCTTTCATAAGTAATAGTTATTGATTTTTATAAAGCGTTTTTCAATTAAAAGACATGTCAAAATCGCTTACCTTCTTACAAGTTCTTTCTAATGCTAAAAAAAACGAACTATAGGTATATGTAACGCTTACCACCATAAAATGTGTTAAGGCACGCCCCGCCTGTATTTACTGAATTACTTAGGTATCGGTGAAAAAATTACGTAAACCGCAGATATTACGTGGAACCTTTATCTTAAATAAGTTACGCCCCTCAATTATCGAATATATTTATCTATATGTTACCCAATATCGCATAGCGTAATCAACACTTTAAAGCCTAAAAATATATAGATAGTTGATAATATAGTACATTATGTATTATGATACAAGTGTGCTACGTTGGTCATTCATTACCTACACTCGAGGCGGTATTGGGAATCCGATGTGTGTAATGACTAATGCACGCGTGTATCATACGACGTTTTCAACACACTTGCGCGGAAAAAAGAAACGAAAAACAGTAATAACATGAAACTTGGCATAAAGTTCCATGTTATTTCAGCTTGTCGTTTTAAAATGAGATGAGAGCGTACCTTATTGTATGGGAGCGGCCTTTTGGCAGACTTTGAATGAGCAGAAGTATCTTGCGTAAGTACCTAAAGTGGTATATGCCACAGTCACAAAATAAAACAAACATCTGAACAGTTAATATAAATATATTTTGAATTATTCAGAGGCTTTACAATATTTGGAAGAATTACTTCGACAGCGTTACGCCTAACCAACCCGAGTTCATTTGTATACAAAAATAATTATATAGCAGTTACCCGAAAGCAGATACACGGAATACATCGAGTTACAAGGACTGGGTTATACAAATCATTTATACATGTATATTAGGGTGGTATTCCATCTGTCCAATATCTTTTTCAATGTGTATTGCGTCTCACATTTTGCTTAATGAAAGAGTGAGACGCAATTTGAAATATTGGACAGGTGGAATACCGCCCTTAGGACTTGAAACAATTTATCAATTATTTCTAACACCAATAAAGAAGACAAACATCAAAACTTACTTTTAAAATAACATTGTTACGTAAAATAATGAATTTAATCATATTAATCCTTTTATTTGAGTTGTAAGTTGGTAAAAATCAAAACTGAGGCTTATGTTACTAAATACCATAATAATGCCTTTTACAACGATGCCGAGTTCCATCCTTATCTAACTGGTCTATACCGAAAAGGACGTATGCTTAATTAATACATTGCACGAATGTATTTCTTCATCCTTATTGCCTCATACTTAAAGTCCATTTTAAAACTGTATTTCTGAATTGCCATAACCAGAATAGGCAGCAAGTACATATACATTTGACAGTTATGTTCCATAAGAAATTACATTTAAATTAAACATTAACGTTTTAAAATCACTAAACAAAGCGAATACTTAGTAAGTTTCTCTTAAAATTTAGTTACTTATATATTACATAAAAAATGCGTCAAAGCCCGTCTAAAAATGATTCTACACAATTATATTATAAAAAAAAGCGCCTCCATCGGTGCTTCGCTTAAAATTTTTATTTGTTGCTATATTACGTTATTTACATGATGATCCTTCTAAATATTTGCATCTGAACAATACATTAAAATCTTACAGCTATGTTGCATTATTTTATTTTGTGCAATTGTCGCTGCACAATATTCATAAATATTCAAAAATATTTGAACACGAGCTCTAACGCCTTGAAAATAGAGGCGTGTTCAGATATTTGTGGGCACCTCGGCCGCTCTGATATATCTGATAGCGATTGTACTGGACTATCTCAGTCTAAAATCACTCTGAAAGCCTTTTCATTCACATTTTATGGTTATATTTATTACTTTAATTTCAAAGCTAAGAACGAATCCTTCATCCCAAAGGCCTACAGTAATAAAAATAATCATAAAACGAGTTGTAACTGGCAACATTTTCTTACTAACCTTAAACAATTGCACAAAGTAAACGCCTTACTTTACTTACACATTACATGTTCAGGGGATTCAGGCTGTAATTAACCTAGCGCCACCGAGGCCTAGAGAGACCTAAAGGCCTAGAGACCTATGTGAAATTAGGCGTGAGAGGTAAAATAAGCCGTGACTATAAAAGCAGTCAATTAAAGCCTAAATCCATCATCACATTTAGTGAAAACCAATGGCTTTCGAATACATATACGAAAAATAAAATGGGAAAAATGTAAACTTAATGCTTTTCCCATTCAGTTAGTACTAACTTGGGTAGAAGGTTTAATGCATTTCTTTAAAAAAGTTTAAAGATCTGGCAAAAAGCGTTAAGTTTATATTTGACCCGTTAAAACAGTGACTGAATCGCCTATTTATACATTTAAATCGCTCGAAGAATGGCGAGCCTATGAAAGTTGTTGCTAAATTAGTTGTGCGGTATTACACAGGACCGGCTGCGCTTCTTAGCACGTTCATTTATTCATTTGACGATAATTTATATCTATAGGCACATTAGGCATATTGTATAGCCTAAAAGTGTTCGTGTTTTACTAGAGGTCATACAAAATTCTATAAAAAGATAATAAACGTAGGTGAGCAATTCTCAAAGTGTGTACATTTCGATCACATCTTAGATTTCTATAAAAATTGGTATGCTGGTAAAGTACATGAAGCTGAACAACTTCCACCATATTTCCTAAAATGTCCCAGAAAGATTTTAAGAAACATTCCTTTTTTGTTACCAGATTTCCTTACACATTTGGTAACAATGAGAGAAATTGATTCGTAGACTAACAAAATCTATAGAATAATGACGAAGATACGTGTGATAGTTTAATTTGTATTTTTTTATCGACCAGGTAAAGCCATATTATATTCCGTGACTCAGATTTGGCATTCAATTTCCTAATTTACACATTTCCTTTTCGTACTATTTATTGATATTAACTAAATGTTAAATAGCTAAATTTATTGTCTTCATAAAATGATGACCTTTTATATGTATGTGCCTATAAAATACAAATTATCCTCTTTCATACAATCAATCCCACTGTCGCCTTACAGTTGTAAAATCAGTTAAAAGTTACATTAGTAACTTCATTGTTGTTGTATAATATCTTAAAGATAATGTATTATCAATTTCTTTAACTTCGTCAGGTGACGACGTTTCAAGGTTTCTATAAAAACAGAGGTGGCAAGGTTCAGAGATAAGAATTGAAATATATTATTTGTTACCATGAAACCATGATATATAAAGTTGGTCAAGCAGATCTTGTCAGTAGAAAAAGGCGGAAAATTTGAAAAATGTAGGTGCGAAGGGATATCGTCACATAGAAAATTTGAATTTCGCGCCTTTTTCTACTGACAAGATTTGCTTGACCATCTATAGATAATGTGATGCGAAACGATAGGAAAAAGGGCACATTATCCTATTGGACAGATTAAATTGATCCCGATTTAAACAAAAACTATAACAATATTACTGTAAAAATTCAACACAATTTTAAAGCAAATTGGTTGAAATTTCAAATCAAAACTGGCTAAAACCGATGGGGTCACCTCGGTATCTGTCTGTCACAGGCCTTATCTTTGTTTTAACAGTTTACAATAAAATCGTCGGGTGACAAGCAAAAGTCACTAAGTACTATCAAAAAATTAAAGTAACAATGCACTTTATTACACTTGTAACACGGTTTATTGTCCAATAATTTCAATAGACTTAGTTAGTGACTTTTGCTTGTCACCCGACGAAATGCAAAACACACAATTTTTGAACAGCTATAGTCGGCAGTGGGATACTTTTACATCTAGCTACGCAGTTCCAACGATATGTATCTAACGTATGTCACACGAGAGTGCTTCGAACTGACTTCCATCAAACTAACTTAACATGTAACACGGTTAGCAAAACAGTTACGAAATATCCCTAGCTTGAGTCTGCCTGATTGTAATAAAAACTGTTGAAGTTGTAGGCTCGGTTTTATAAACATCTATGACATTAATATTGACTGGTAAACTAATGTTTGAGTCATATTGGCAACAAGTTTTGATATCATCGGGGTCCTTAGTAGTAAAATAAATGGCATATGAATATGACTGACGATAGCTAGTTTTGTTTACTATTATTATTAATATAAAGTCTAACGAAGATTTATAAAACCGTGCCGTGGCCTAATGTTTAAAAGACTACGCGAAGTAGATTTGCTCTTACCATCTTGATTGGATTGTCTAAAGTTAAAATATATATTAGTTAGATTAGCTTTAATGGAAGTCATTTGATTAATTTTTAACTACATTAATACACAATGAATACAAATGTTAAACTCTTAACGAATACTGTACTTATACCCACTACGTTGAAACAGGCGAGAACAAAAATAAACCATCACAATCGAAAAATATAATCTCTGCCTAACAAAAAATTTAACAATTCCAAACGTAAATTCATGAAACAAATTTGTACCGAAGCGATTTATTAACAAATGTAGGAATGTAACTTTTAATGTAAAGCAAAGAACGCGTCAAGATTAAAGCACCCAATAGTGAGGTGTTCCGAATTTAAAAAACCGTTAAGTATATATAATAGGGATGACACACACCGACCCACGTTACATTAGTATGCGTTAACAGTAAACTAACATGTATGTATGCGTATTGCAGTCCACTTTATATACAGCACTTGTGTCGAGCCAATCGACGGTTGCGCTGCAGAAGCCATGCTGGTCGCATACTGCACACTGGCACCGCTGTTTATGCGAATCTGAAAAAATATAGATTTAATCAGTTAAATATTCTTAAGATAATATGTAATATCATTAGGTAACTCTTTAACCGCCGGATATAAAAATAGAACAAATTTAAATTCTGTTGAGTCAGAATTGAGTCTAAAATGCAGGGAGGCTATCCTTGTACTACCGAAAGCGGGTTTCTTATCCCAGCAGCAGTGGGCAGCACCCACCCATTAAATCCCTTATTCCAAAACATTTCGTGCCACCATTATGCTGTAGCTACAGCATAACTTTCCCTATCCTCTGCCCAACTCCAAAATTTTAGTTAACTTCTAGTGGTTAGTTGAGATTTCTAAAAACCTTGACACTCGCCAAGTCTCCCCATAATCCTGACAAATGACCAACAATCCTGACATGTCGGGAAAAATCCTGATATATGGCAACCCTAGGCGGAATCCTTCCTATAAATACTTATGTTAGTAAGTATCGCGAATCGCCCACCTCTACAGCAGGCTACAGGCGCGCCTCTTCTTGACGGGCGGCACGGGGCACAGCACGGCGCGGATGGCCTCGTCGAAGACGGTCTTGAGGCCTTTCTGTGTCAGCGCGCTGCACTCCAGGTACTTCACGGCGTTGATCTCCTTAGACATACTTAGGCCCTGCAATATAAAACATTAGGATTTTAGAACTGGTTATGCCGTCTA
Organism: Cydia splendana; assembly: GCF_910591565.1. NCBI lineage: Eukaryota > Metazoa > Arthropoda > Insecta > Lepidoptera > Tortricidae > Cydia > Cydia splendana. The sequence goes on along the minus strand of NC_085965.1, from coordinate 19,462,671 downwards.
TGGAACGGTGAAGAAATATAGCAGAACTTCGGCCATAAAATGTCATAGGCGAGGCAAAATCTCAATTGGCGGGGAGATTTGACTTTTTCTTAGAAGAAGTGGTTAACGTGCGAGTTTGAGCTCTTGCATTGGGCCTTCAGCAGCGCAAAGAAGCGCACCGCACTCAGCTCCCGAGACATTGGCCCTACGCGGAGCTAGGCTTTCGGCCTTTGCAAGTACTCGATTCTCACTGTCGGGACTTTTCTCATTAAAACACTTTTCCATTAGGTCATGTCCGTCTTTTGCTCCCATAGCGTGTTCGAGAATTTGAGCGGTTCGAAAATGTCAGGATAGAAGGGAAAGAGAGATTAAACTAAAGTTTTGGTCTCCAGTTGGGTAGACCCAACATTAAATTCTTTAGGACCACTTGCACCATCCCACTAACCCGAGGTTAAGCGGTTAAACCGTTAACCCAGTGTTAAATTGTACTGGTAATCACGGTAACTCCAGGTTTAACCGGTTAATCCCGGGTTAGTAGAATGGTGCAAGTGCCGCTTAGTTGACTAGTACGGCGTCAACCGAAGACCAAAGCCTAATAAAATACCTGCGGGTAGGTGATGGGCGCGAGTTTCTTGTCCTTAAGCTTCTCGATAGTGTCCTTGTCCTCGCGCAGGTCGAGCTTGGTGCCGACTAGGATGATGGGCGTTGACGGGCAGTGATGCCTCACTTCTGGGAACCACTGGAACGCAAACAAGTTTCGTTAGATAGGAACACTGGTAGTCGAAAAAGTCGCCGGGCTTGGAAAAAACAGAGTTGGAACCCCGTCCAGAAACAATAAGATTGTTTTTTGTTTTTCTTGCCGTTTGGCGTTTCTCGAATCGGTACGATTGTCATCTTGGCAAGATCCTCTAGGGTCATTAGTGGATCTTTTATAGCCTTATGATGGCATTTTATCGTAAAAAAATCCCTTTATTTTTTTATATGTTAAATGTATTAAAGAACGGGTCACTCACGTATTTTAAGTCGATAAACGCTCAACATGTTTCACTCCGTACCGAGCCCGCAGTCTGCGCCGGTCCGTCACCGTAAACGCAAGCTCCTGATGACACTCCTCGGTACGGAGTGAAACATGTCGAGCGCTTTTCGACTTAAAATACGTGAGTGACCCGTTCTTTAATATATTTAATATGTCTGTGTCACACGGAAGTTTTGTTATTAAAATATGTTAAATGTTTTTAATATTAGTATGTTTTTCTTTGTGTACCTACTAAGTATATTGTGGCGTTAAATGTATTTTCTTTTTTTATTTCAGGTCAAGAAGCGAGCAAAGCAATTATAACTATCAAAGGAAGTAATTAAAGTTTCTTTTTACTTACAACGAACTACTTAACTAATCCAAAGCGCATCAAATATGCAGTTACTCCAGTTACCTCCGAATTAGAGAATAAAATATTGAAGTTGTTACGTTCAAACGTAATGTGACAGACAGACAACGAGGTGATGATAAGGGTCCGTTTTACTAATTCTGGTAATGGGGCAATAAACAAAGGTGTTAAAATTTCTTTCACACTTGAGTTCAATTATTTTGACAAGTTTGTCTTTTTCGGATTGTTTAGTCTCGTGAAACTTAATAGTTGATAAATTAGAAGCTATAAATGTTTAATGTGTTTATTAACATTTACATTATACAGGAACATTAACAGTTTCTCACTTAATGTTCCAAGCAATGTAGTGTTTTACGTTCCGTCATAAAACGATCGAACATTAAGATGATCTGTTGAGCGTCTCAGCAGAAATATAAAGAATATAAAGATCAACATCTGACTTATGCGTCATGGGATCAATTTCTACTTGAGATATTATGAATCATTCTTGCAATGAGGAAGCAGTGATTCATGAGTCGTTGACAGTTTATTTATATTATTTTATTAAATTAAAACCAGTAAAGACAACTTCAATGCTTTGACCACAAATTAAGCATATCACACACATTCACCGTACCTACTGAAATAAATGAATGATTGGTAATTTAATGACTAATGTTATAAACGTCAGTAGTCCCGTTAATACGACGTCACCAATTTACATTATAGTTGAAATAATTTCGTTATTATTTAGTGTGCGTTTTACCAGTTATTCGTTGTATAAGCTTTGAAAACTGAACAGAGTTAACGACACGCTAATATTTTATGCATACACGAAGTTGCTACCATTTACAATACAACTGTGGAAAATTGCGATTACGATGAAAGGTATGGTCAAAATTGAGGACAAATATTAACATACAAGAATATATTCTTTGGACAACACGAATACAAATATGTTACACTAAAATCTAACAAACAATATTTTGAAAAGATCTAGTTTTAGCTATCATTTGTTCCTACCTCAAGCGAAGCAGACTAGCCGTGTCAGGATGTTGGTTGCCTTAGTGCGCACGTTCTCCGAGGCGGGGTTGACGAGCGAGAAGCATATGAGCAAGACGTCGTTACATAGTCTCCTACCCATAGGTAGGAGGTCGGGCTCTGTAGTCGTGTCAGGATGTTGGTTACCTTAGCGCGCACGTTCTCGAAGGAGGCGGGGTTGACGAGCGAGAAGCATATGAGCAAGACGTCGGTACATAGTCTCCTACCCATAGGTAGGAGGTCGGGCTCTGTAGTCGTGTCAGGTTGTTGGTTACCTTAGCGCGCACGTTCTCGAAGGAGGCGGGGTTGACGAGCGAGAAGCATATGAGGAACACGTCGGTCTGTGGGTAGGAGAGCGGTCGGAGTCTGTCGTAGTCCTCCTGACCCGCCGTATCCCACAGTCCCAGGTTGATCGGTTTGCCATCTACCATCACATTGGCCGAGTAGTTGTCGAATCTGAAATTGTACGGATATTTTGATTAGGATGGTTCACGATAAAATTGAGTGCAAGTTCTAGTTCAATCCGAGGGGACTTTGGACCAGAGTGTTTTCTTGCTTTGTTGACAAATAATAGATATGGAACCTGACTACAGATAATTTTAATTAAGTAATTAAGATGCAAGGGCAAGTCGCATTATGTATGCATCAGATATTAATGACCGATTATTGGCAGTCGTTATCATTTACAGTTAGTCATTGTTCACCGTTTAATCAGGCTAATAAGTACTTCAGCGAACAATGGATCGGTTTACTATGGAGGCTATGATTATTATAAATATGGGTTAAGAACGGCTCTGCCTACAAGAAAAATACTGTAACTAGTGGTTCATACAATTTTAACACGGTTCAAATGGGTGTATATTTTGTTTACAGAAATCTTACCTCTGCGGTGGTCATTTTAAAATTTCGTGGTCTTTTCTACCATCGATGAAATTATAATATTTTAAACTTTCGCGTTTTGAACACATATTAACTTACATTTATAGACGGGTCTAACGCGAATTTTAACAATTACCTTGATTTACCGACGTTCGACACACGTTTCACTGGTCAACTGCGACCACGACCACTGAAACCTGTGTCGAAACGTCGGTAAATCAAGGTAATTGAATAAAATTCGCGTTAGACCCGTCTATAAATATGAGTTAATATCGATGAAATTCATAATAATCATAATGATAACATTGATAACCCATACATTTCAAAGAGCTCCTTTTTCGTATCGACGCAACTACCCGGCAATCGAGGTGATATTATGTGCCGTTGTTAGACAAAAGGTAAGATTTTGTCAACTGCCAGGCGCTTTTATCTCATAGTTTCGAATAGAAAGTGTCTTAACAAACGACCAGGTTAAAAGGTAAAGGTACCACACCTTTACCAAACCAAAGTCTTTTGTCAATTATTAATTGAAATTGATCTGTTTTCTATCTGTTTTTACACTGACATAAAATACCATGCATACTTACACTGTTGGTATGTATTCTCCGGGGAAGGCGTTTGTCGTGTAACTGATGAGCAGGCATGTTTTACCGACGGCTCTGCGGACAAAAGAGGAATATATTAAAAACCGGGGCAAACGCAAATGCCTGCAACTGGAGCACTGAATAATATTATCAGCGGTTAACCTGCGGGCTCAGCACGGTTCCATTTTTATCGACTATCACTATGCGCGTCCCTTTCGCACTTACATACTTGTTAGAACGTGACAGGCATGGTGACAAGGGATAAAAACGCGACCGTGCTAAGCCGCCTGGAGAATAATAAGAATACACTACAACCTACAGCACGTCCACTTCCTTTAGCAAAACTTGATGAAGAAAAATACCTAAGTAACTGTATTATAATTTATAAGAAAATAAACCACCCTAGAGACGCGGTACCTGATATAAAACGTGGTATTTTTATATAATCAGTCTACGTTGCTAAGGGAGTTCCTGGAGATGCAATATTATATGCAACTGCACAAAGGAAATACCGCCCCGTGCAAAGTTACCTACAAAGGTGCAATTTATGCACGGTGTATAAAGTTATGAAGAGTCAAAAGCAACATAGTTGCCGAAGTATTAAAGGAAAACTATTTATTTCTCGAACTTTGCAGATAACACACAAAGCTTCCAACATTTTTAGAGACGTTAGTTTTGTCCATGCAGGCAGCAGCTAGAGCATTACTACTCATGGCATGATCAAAAATGATTCGTACTTCTTTTATTTTAAATCAGTCGTAAATGCGATTGAAGCTTCAATAGTATAATCATTCGCTACTTCATGCAACTGCCGATTGTCATAATATTCATGATCGGTCAAATTATTATTTATAGTCTGTGCGGAAAGAGAAGAGTCATAGAATGTATTGGTCCCCTTATATTCCACGACTCTTCTCTTTCCGAAAACCACAACATTTTTCTTTCATGTCATTGCCATCCCATCTGCTGGTGAAATAGTGGCATAACCCAAATTTATTACAATAAAAAAATCGCTATGCAGCTTGTGCCGATGGAAAGTCTGTTTTTGTTTACTTTGAATGCAAACTTGTGAAAAATCAATTCAAGTCAATAAAAAGACCCGTCTAATCAGTTTTCTATGTTAACCAGCAGACGGACATCATGTTGTAGATCTTTACCTGACATGTAAGACTAGTTTTGTTATTAAGTATCTACTATCTAGATAAATTACTTGGTGCATAGCATACATGATTATCATACGATAGGTTCTATCCTTCATTTGAATTTGCGCCTAACGTATTTGTTCAAAAATGATTTCTTGTCCAAATTACCAAGTGACATGACTTTCAAAAGTGTATTTTCAAATTGAATCACTATTCACTTTTTCAATTGATTTTCTTTTCAATTGCACATATTATTTTCAAGCAGAGACCATACCGCCGACGTCTTAGTATTATTGTTTTTGACTATAATTGAGTTATCTGTTGTGAAAGTTTTGCAACTGGTGACAATATCGATCACGTCATTATACAACAGGAAAAGAAAGTGAGAGAATAAGCAAAGATAAACTGAGAGCCAACGGAAGGCACGTTTACTTTATGTAATGTTACTATCTAGTGGTTATACGTTGTTCATAATAATTGAATTCGCAAGAGTGACGCACGTGTCGAGTAAAACTTTATACATATGTACCTAATGTTTGTAAATAAAACATATTGAGTTAAACATATGCTTTTCATCACAATTTAGATTCCATCATAAAACAAAAGGACGTAGGGCAATTAAAACTTGTATTTTCGTGAAATTGAACCCAGTGGAGTGCTTTGTGAGTATTTTTTAGGGTTCCGTACCCAAAGGGTAAAAACGGAATCCTATTACTAAGACTCCGCTGTCCGTTTGTCTGTCTGTCTGTCCGTCTGTCTGTCCTTCTGTTTGTCACCAGGCTGTATCTCATGAACCGTGATAGCTAGACAGTTGAAATTTTCACAGATGATGTATTTCTGTTGCCACTATAACAAAATAGAAGTAATAAATATTTAAGTAATAAATATTTAAGTGGGGCTCCCATACAACAAACGTGATTTTTTTGCTATTTTTTTGCGTTGGTAATTGTAACATGTACGGAACCCTTCGTGCGCAATTCCGACTCGCACTTGGCCGGTTTTCTCTATTGTTATAAGGAGGCCGAAGCTGAAAGTTTAATGTTGCCGTAGCTGAATTTTTACATTCAACAGACAGACATTCGACTCGGCTTGTCTGACAGTTGACAGCTGTCAAATAGTATGAAGATGTAGTCCCATGAAAATTGTCATTTTTCCCACGCCATGGGTGTTCGTCGCTTATGTTTTTCCCACCAATCACCTCTCACATAGCTAATAGCGATCAGCGGGCTCAGCACGGTTCCATTTTTATCGACTATCACTATGCGCGTCACTTTCGCACTTACATACTTGTTAGAACGTGACAGGCATGGTGACAAGGGATAAAAACGCGACCGTGCTAAGCCGCCTGGTTGCAATTATGAATATCATAATCTGAAAAGGAGACATTATGTCGCACTCTCTCTAGGCACGTCTGGGGTCAAATGCACTTCAAATCGATCGAGTGATAGCTGTTCCGCTATTACACTCGCGCATGTATCATAGATTAAAATAAATTGCTTTGTACCTTTAACACAAGGTATCGAATTAAAAGCATTTACTTTCTCTACAAACACATGTAATATACAAAAAACTATACTCTGTATCATTAGGTATTTAAATAAAAGTAAACAAAATCTATCCTCAAATGGCTCCTTAAGCCAGTTGAGGGTAGATGAAAACATTACATTATCAAATAATGTTGGTTAAAGTCAGGTCGTTCAGTGACTGATCCAGGCGGTTTTGTATTTGGTCGGTTAACCAATAAATGTTATAACTACCCAACAATGTACAAATTGTGTGTTTACTTTTTTTTAAATACCTAAAGATACAGACTATAGCACTACGAAGCGAAGGATGAAACTAAATATAACTTAATTTAGAAATATGTGGCGCTTGTAGAATATAATAATAGCCAAGTAAATTATCTGAATCTTAGAATTTTATAGTACTATTAGGTGAACTTCGTACATTGCGCTCACTGCCGTTATCGGCTACAGTACGGCTACCACCAGTTTTGACATTGACATAACGTTCACGTTTACGTAACTTACTTTCTATGCATCTCGCTCGTACTCGCATATGCGAGCAATAGTGCAAGCGAGATGTACAGAAAGTAAATTACGTAGACGTGAGCGTTATGTCAATGTTAAAACTGATGGTAGAGGCTCAGGCCGCCTGTAGCCGATATCGTTGTTAAGTGTTTGTTTGCATTAATTAATATTAATTATACAAGGACAATGGATCTCGATTGCTAGGCTACCGGTTAACTATACTAACAGTTAACACACTTTTGACATCAACAATATCAATAGGTTTCTGATAAGTGATAAGTTAGCAAACTAACTGATCAAACGACCAGTAAAGTACCGAAAGTACGATAAAACCTATGAACTTTACGCCTACAGTTCAGTCTATTGTACCCCGGGGTTGTACGAGAATCTCATTGATAAACAACTGGACACTCCAATCCCAAATTAGCACGGGTGACAGCCAATCTCGACGGGGGACAATCCATTCATTCAGAGTTATTTCAGACGCGACATTCTTCGCACAAGGGGTGTCGTTCGATTGCTTACAGTGAACGGGCGAGTCGAACCAGTGTGCGATGTAGCTTTACACTTTGCTGCTGTGGATAGGGCAGTGAGCAGATCAGGTATATCGTGTTAACGCCTTCCTACTCATGCCCGTGCTACTTATCACGTCGCCCAAGGATGCTGATTGCTGTCGGAGGCGGTTTTCTGGCCGCAATCAGAAAACTGACATCGTCAAGAGTAACAGCTCTAGCAGAGGCATATTCGTACTCGGATCATGTCACAGCAACATGTCAGCAGCGTCATCAGCATAAGAATATTGTAAACACTTACTGACGTCTATCATGTCGCGGCATGATTTTGAGTTTCTACCAACATGCCCTCAGTAGCAGGCGCGAAGTGTAAAAACCCAATAGTTCGGCCAGAAACACGACTCGCCCGCGCTCGCGTATACAATGACAATACAAGGCAAGTTACCGATGTTGCCATGTTACAGCTGAGCAATTTAAACGGACAGTTTGACGGTAACAGACGGATAAAATGCTACCAAACAGTGGTTCCCGGAAATCACGGTGATTTTATCATGTTTCATGTCAAGTCAACGTCTCGACTTGAGTGTTATCAAGATTTTTCAGTTAGTCGGCACTGCCATTTTAGTGTTTTCCTGGTAATAACCATCAACCAAGGGAATTAAACTACTGGTCTGTGTTTAAGTACTTACTATTTAACCACCGAGATATCAAGGTAGCGATTTCGATAGGTACATATTGCATCTCGTTGAATATCTCGCCTTCATTCTCGAAATGTCAATTGCATTTTATATCTCGCTTTTTTATAGCAAGCTATGCAGAGTTGCAGACGACCTTCTTAACCAAATTCCAAAAAAGAAGAGGCTTCAATCCTTACGTAATAAAAAGCCGTAGTCGCGTTATAAATGTTTTAAATTTTTTACTTTTTAATTAGTCTACCTAATTGCTTCCATTGTAGTCTTCCCACCTTGTCCCGCTTTAATATACTCAATTATATACAAGTGCTGTGCGATACGTGTTCCCGGAGTAAGGACCAGTACACTCGGTGTAATATTCTACCCTCGTCCTCGTAGGATTCGTGTTATTCCAAAACATCCTAACTGCATGCGGGTTTGAAAGTAAAAGTGTACTTAAGATTATTAACGATTACATATGCGACACTTCGCGACATACACCCTAAGGTCGCTTTTTCCAGGATACGACATAATACCTTTTTGTTCAGGACGGTAGTATCGGCTACGACGCATCCTGTCGTGATGCAGGGTTGCCACTCCATATCGACGACTTAATATAGGTATATTTGCACTCGTAAAAGTATATTCGGAGCATATATTTTTACGACGCTTCGTGTAAATGTATTATGGCTGTTTTATTGACCATTGACGCGTTATTTCGCCAGCTTTAACAATACGGTGACCGATTTCTAATGGGACTATTTTTGTTTTCAACCGTATACCTTGTGGCATAAGGTTTAGATTTTGTTTTACAAATTATCTTGGAGTTTTCTATTACGTAATGAGCTTATTAATTTAATGGGTCATCTAAAAGCGTTGGATGAACCAGATTATATCGTTCCCGACCTTTATCTATAAAATGTAAGTACGTGATCTATTATAAATAAAACTTACACTGTAACACTCACAACGATAATTCTTTATTTTCACTTTCGAGGTTTTCGCGGTCTTTGTCGTCAGTCTTTTACAACATTCGCAACCCTGGCTATTAAGTATTTCTTGAGCGAAGAATCATCGAATGCACGGACACGGACACGGACACAGCGTGGTGGGCCACGGCGCAAACTGCAGCGTAGGGTCAGGTGGAGCGACAACCTTACTCAGCACATGTTACACTACTTGTGGCAACCCTGTCTATCTTTTGAGCGAAGGATCATCGACTGCGCGGACGCAGCGAAGTGGGCCACGGCGCAAACTGCAGCGTAGGGTCAGGTGGAGCGATGACCCTACTCGGCACATGTTAAATACACTAGTTTAGTGGCAACTCTGGTTATCTCTTGAGCGAAGGATCATCGACTGCGCGAATGCAGCGAAGTGGGCCACAGCGCAAACTTCAGTTGGGTCAGGTAGAGAAATGTGTGAATGCAGTTTTTCTTGTTACTAAAATCGATGACATGGTTCCTAAGAAGAGATCGTCGTATGTCTTATAGTTTCAGATTTTCCCATACTGACTAGTGATGTACCGACTATTGATTTGGCCGACTAGCCGACTAGCCGACTAATCGGCGCTCGAATGGCGGATTAGTCGGCCGACTAGTCGGCCAGATCATTAGTTTCGTATAAGTTCAGGTGAAAAACAATAGCTTTGCTCCTTTGGTTGCGCTATTCATCATATTAGCTTGGCTAAAAGGTGTTCTCTACAGGTTCAAAGACCTATCATAAGAATCCTCGTTCAATTTCTGTCTTTAGTTCTTTTATTTTACGATCCTGAGCAGACCGTCAGTACAGCTTCTAGGAGGTATTTCCAAGGCTCTATTTCCCGTACGTAGTCGCCAGTTAAGAACCTATCCCCTGTGGTCAGCGTCTTTACGAGCAACGTGCCCTGTTTAAGTCACAAAATTTTGCAATAACATTAATAGTTCCTCATGGCTCTACCATTAAAAAAAACAAAAACTGAATAATAAAAAAAAAAACTATCGAACTTGCTCATGAAATTACACGAGAATCAGTTGAGATCGACCTGTAGAGGAAAACACCAGCCCACCAACATACGATAACGATCAAACGGTCAATTATTTATATGAACAAAAGTTTTCGTATGCATCCTGGATAGGTATTTTAGTAAAATAAACATAAAACATATGGTATCCTTTCACTAATAAAGTGCCGACTAATCGGCCATTTTTGCCGACTAGTCGCCGACTAATCGCCGACTACAAATGTGGCCGGATAGTCGGCTTTCCCGACTAGTCGGTACATCCCTAATACTGACCGATTTAAATGGGCCAGCCTGTATATCATAACACAAGGCCGAAACAAGTGTACTAAAAATATTGCCTACCACGGGCATTCGTATGTTTGTTCTCAACACCAATAGCGGTCAATAGTGAGTCATATTTAGCGTAACTGAGATCTGTTGAATGTTTCACGTACACATGATAATCGTTAGGGCTAGTTGAAACACGTGCCTTGCACAACACAAAGCCTAGTTTATGGACTTAAGTAAGACACACCGTATCTCATCCGCAATACCTAACTTCAATAAGCGCATAACTTTGCAACATAAGTTTCATTTGATACCTGGAGTCACAGATCGTTAAGTCAACTATTCTCGACAATCGGGGAGAAGCGATAACAAACTCTCGTTCAAGTTAAATTGGATCTAGTCTCGTAGATAGTCATACGGACAATCCAGGCGTGGTCAAAGGAAGACATACACAGGGGACACGGCTAACGAGAAGACAAACTTGAGCACTATGCTGTATGCCTTTGATCGGGTACAGATATTGGATGCATGGCTGTCTGTAGCTGCTTTAAATCAATATAAATTCTCTGAATATTGCCAGTATTACAACATGGACGTATCCCCAAATCAGAACACGGAATCTTTGTACTTCAGCATGTTTCTCTTCTTAGGGGAATCTAAAGTTGGTGACATGAGGGTTGTATTGTGTAAGCTTCAAGAATTCAAGATAGATGTGGTTCGCACACATAGTAATAGGAATTAACAACAAGGGAAGCGACAGCGGCGATGCATTTTGCAGTTTGCGTTTGGGACGTATGCGCAATCGGGGATCCCTTGCTACCTTGAATTTCCTGCGTGAACTGTACGAAGGTAACTGACTAACATTTACATAATTGTTGAATCACTATGAGAAAGGTGTCCCTAAGAGATTTGCAACGCTCACAATGTTGTGCTTGCTACTTGTTGACAGCATACAGTGCGGAGCAAGAAATTATTAAGAGCCAACGGGAGTGGTCATTTCTCCATACAAACGTACTCCTCGTTTTCCTCCGTGGTTTTTGAAGCTAGAGCAATGATTTTTTCAACACAGATTAATATTGTCAATATCTGTGTCGGACCGTTTTGCTTTTTTTAATATTTTTGTTTTTTAAGGCCTTCTAGAGCCCTTCAAAAATGGCCAAAATGGCCTAATTGACTATGCCGCAATGAGGCGTGGCATTCAAAACTGATATCAATTAGCCAAAAAAGCAAAACGGTCCGACACAGATAATTTCATAATCATTTAGATTTCCAAATTGGTTAAGTTTTGGAGGAGGAAACAGAGGAGTACGAAACCTCGATTATTGAGATTTTTACGCAGGATTTTTCGCCTTGTCCTTATCGCACTACTTTTAGGTGCCGCTTCCGTTAGCGAGACGGGTATATTTACCTAAAATATTTAAAACTCAGCTCCTGTTTCGTCTTAAGATTCAGTCATAATCATTCAAGAATAGTAATCATGTTTGTGAGTCATGCAAGTCATGCACCAGCACGCCACTTGCCGCTTCATTGATGATGCGTCCTATTAGACTACATAGTAAGCCGATATCGATAGTAGTAACCGAGACAGTTATAATACGATCGATAGTAGCTGATAACATCTGTAGAGCTAAATTAAATAAAAACGAACTTGATCTGTAGCTTTGAATTTTGTTGTTTCACCGACAATCACGTTTAGGTTTTCAAGACATTGAACGTCATAACAGTAGATTGAGTACCTAGTTTGCGAGTCAAACAGACAAATAGACGAGACCGGCGTCTTTACTTTATAACCAAAAACTGTAGGTACTTTAAACGGAATCTATCTGTAATGTAAGATCACGATGTTTTGATATGTTTATTGTTAGCAAAACCGTATAAATTGTATCTTATTTATATCTGGAATCCCTGGAATGATATCCGTAGGTAGCGGAGGTTTCCGTAAGCCGGATAACCAACCGCGTATTATGTATGAGGGAAATAAAAGAAAACTGTGCGATGTTACAATGCAAAGCGAAGAGATTTGAATGTTACCAATCGGTTATGTAAGGAATGTTTGGAATTCGTTACATTTATTTACCGGAGATCAAAATTGTGGAATTGATCGAATTACAATGAAGGCAGAATTACAACAGCATCTACATTCAAAGTGGCGAAAATGTCGCATCTTACTTGTTAATGGATATGTAATTATGTCGTATGTATTGTGGGGCTGTCCATAAATTACGTCATCGATTTTTGACGATTTTTGACCCCCCCCCCCTATAATCATCCAAAAATCATGCTTCATATGACCCCATTTCCTCCTACTTCATCCTACCGTCATCCGATGTCCAGACCCCCCCCCCCTAATTTGAAATGACGTAATTTATGAATAGCCCCTTGTGACTAGTATCTAATGGAATTGAATCTCAGGTAAAGGTACGGTTTGGGAATATAAAATATAGCATCGTAATTAGTCTATTTACAAAACTAATATAATCGACTTCTAAATGTTTTCGAGCTGGGCAGCTCGATAACACTGCAGTTACTCGTCCACAACAATTAAGGATTGCGTTAACAAGTTGGTAACACCTGATCTAAACACTCAACACAGTCTCTTTACGCTTGTTAATATGCCACAGTTATTATTAACCTATGAACAAACCATTCGTTAATCCCATTAAACATGAAAGACATTAACACAGTCAATATCAAACGCGCGTAAAAGTAAAACCTGTTACGTTGGGCTCACAGCGCCGCAGCGGGAGAGTTAGTGCCCACGTTAAAAATAACGAGCACCGCTTCCGAGCTTGTTGACTTGAGCTGATGTGGTTTAATATTAACTGGAGTTTAACGTGCATATGCTGGGATAAGTTTTTGAACCATTCTAATTGCATGACAGCAAGGTTTTACGCAAAAAACTCGACCTAATACAGTCCTACACCTAGATTAAATGTTTGAATGACTGAATTTATGGATGAAATGCTTGAGAGGAATCCCTGGTTTTATAAGAATGTCCTATGGATTATGGAGCCATCCCGAGAGTCAAGTCATGCGACAAAATATGGTCTATATTTAGCCAATTTCAAAGAGACGACAGATGGGCTGTGCGAAAAACGATATCACGGCGCAACCATATGATAGCGCATATGACATATTAAATTAAGTATCAGTTTATTTTAGACATTATGGTCCTAAAAAGTTACGTCGGTCAGAAGAAAATGTTAAAAATGAAAACTCATATTTTTCAATTGAACTGTGAAACATCTATTAGAAACTTATTAACTTTGTTTTAATTACCAACTCTTGGTCAACGGTATCGCATGGATATATATGTATAATTCTTAAGTTCAGTAATTATAATCCATTAGCTACAATAAAATGTTCTAATTTATACTTTTGTCCTTATCTGATACAGGTACAAGTGGGTGCGCCCTTGAGGAAGCACTTGGGCATTTCCGTTGTATTCTAATTATTTCTAATGTATGATATATCAAACGTACCTATGTATAAGATCGGAGTAAGCTTTAAATGCTTAAAAAATAATTGAAACAAAAATAAATCCCGTTTGATTATAACTATAACAACAATCTTAGAGGATATAACCAACGGAGACACCATGTCTAAAATTTTCGGTACAAAATAGTCTGCCGCTTTTTGCGGGGGTCGAGGGGCACATCAAATGTATAGGTACGTCATGTCAGATAAACGTCAGTCCATACATATAGTTGACATGTGGTTGACCATTGGCCGCCTATTTTCGACAGAGGGGAACGCCTGTTAATGGTGGCTCCATTGTTAATTACTCCGAGACAACAATGTATGAAGGTTAATAAAAAAAATATATTTTCTTCAATTTAGAATACGTGTACATGGTTAGGTATGTATGTAACCTAATTCTAGACTCCACTTATAATTAAAAGTCCTTGATCCAGAATTCCAGATTCACATTGAATCGAGTTCAGAAATCTAGATTATTTCCGGAGACCACAACGAGTCGGATCTATCCTATTTACTCGGAACGAAGCGAAGCTGTAGAGCGGAGATGACAGATGATTTTGTTCCGTTCCATTCGCTACCTTAACCCCATTTAAATAGTCAACAAACAAGCGAGCTCAAAAAACCTTTAACGAAGATTATGTCAAGTGGAAAATGAAATGCCTGACTGAAAATGTTCCACTTTTTCCAATGAAACAGCCACGTAATTCTGTAATTCAAAGGACGAAGCACATTGGCTCGCCTTCATTATCTACTTCTTAGAAACTGGAATTTTATAATAGCGACAAGTAATTTAATAATGTATATTGTATGTAGATACATAGTTCTGTTTTATTACGGTCTAGCAACTTTTAAAGGTTGTGTGCAAGGCTGCAAAATTTAGATCATCTCTTTTGTTTAAACGGTCGCCCATTTATTTTAGGCTTCGAAATGGTCCAATGGTTAGCTAGCCTATTACTATACCTAGTGAATCGATTAACAACAAAATCTAACTAAGTAACAAATAGGCACTTAAAGCAATGCTGGAATATCAGTCCAGATTTTACAACGACATACATATTATTATGACGTCTCTAAAAGTACCTATTTAAATGGGCACTCCCGTTGGCCTTGGTTGCAGGTGGAGCACCAGATGACGATCCTCACAATGGTTCGTAAAATGTCGACTGATATCCACCTCAATATTACTTAATTAATCCGATAAATATTTTAATAGGTTTGCCTCTCAATCTGTCGCTACGGTTACCCTTCGAAGCGTAGTACAGTAGTTATCAAATTCACTATTCTGAAAGAAAAGTAGTTTACAAATGCCATAAATCTGCTGTATTGTGACGTCACGACTGACGCAGCACGCTCGACTGACTCAGACTTGAAGAAAATCTGAACAAGGGATCTAAAGGTCTACTTCCGTTTGATAAGATCGATGTCGTGCCTGTTAGTACATGTCCGTGCCGTGACGTGTCAGATAATTCCTTATTTTAGAAAATTATATGTCTGTGACTGTAAGGCCTCTCCAAACGTCACCGATAATCGAATGCGCGTCGATCGATTGAATTCGTTGCTCTTACTTAGCCAGCGATTAGATACCAAAAACGCATATCATTAGTTGCATTGTTGGTAGAAGCTTTAAGGTGAATTCAAATTGATCTCTAGAACATTACACAGATCACATAGAGATGTGTCTTATGTGATGGATTCTCTCAATATGCACTATCTTTAGTCAGTTGATGATGTTATATCAGGAAACCAATTGTATTGAATGCTGCCATTTCTGTACAAATGTTTGTTCCCAGTACTAGCTTATCCCTGTACAAACAAAGTTCACTGTTTAACAAGGACGTTAGGCCGATATTATGAGTCGGCAGTCTACACTACATAGGTAATCTGTAGTGTAGACTGCCGACTATTATAGCAAACCTACATGTTAGATTAGGCGGTTCCTTACTTACTGGCCTTTGTAACTAATGCACTTAAAATACTATTAAGATCAGTTACAGATCCAATTATAAAAGGTAGCTCTAAATATAAACTAGATAAGCCATATATTACTTTAGATAATGAAGCGAAACGATCCGCACCCTCAAGTGAATTATCATCAAGGAAAATTCTCGTAATTTGAACATATTCCCCACACACTCGAGGATTAACCAGATTAGTGATTTACGAAGGACTCAAATCCTGTAATAGAATCTCAAAGTTACACGAATACGACTTTGTGGTTGGTAATGAAGCTGTGCGGTGATGTTCTAGTTTATGTCAGACATAACATAAATCGTATCGTGTATAACCAAAACTAGTGAGCGATTGCTTTAGCGACGAGTGCTTTAGACAAGCACAACCGCGCGATTAATAGGTACCTGTTAAAAATATAACATCAACACATCCAAAATAGCCTGGCTACTTTTGAGGCAACCCGTACAGTTGTTAAATGCAGCATAGCACGTGTTTCGCCTACAGTTCCCCAGAACCGTCCATAAAACGCGGCCCGGACGAAGTTGGCAAATAACTGGCAAGGCAGTCACGGTACGTGGCGAATTGTTATTCCGGGCACGTGAAAAGTTATTATTTTCGAGTAAAGCCATCAAAAGGACGGTTATTATTTTGTATGATTTAAGAAGTAAAACATTCTAAGCAGTAGTACGTAGACCTCCACAAAATCTATTATTTATTACGTCCCCTCTGTGACACTCTCACCATTGAAAGGGATCTAAAGTCACCTCACACGTCCCAATCCTGTAAGTTATTTGTGCTGCCAAAAGTGTCAAGCAAATAAATAGATC
Organism: Cydia splendana; assembly: GCF_910591565.1. Taxonomy (NCBI): domain Eukaryota; kingdom Metazoa; phylum Arthropoda; class Insecta; order Lepidoptera; family Tortricidae; genus Cydia; species Cydia splendana. The sequence goes on along the minus strand of NC_085965.1, from coordinate 19,445,946 downwards.
TCGAACGACATGTACCCTGCTTTCTTCGTCACCTTACATGGGTATATTTTGCGACAGTCTTAATTAAATATTCAATCAATGTCACAAAGATATGTCGCAACTTCTTTCACTTTACATACGATATGAATGATAGTTATGCGAGTTACGTGGGTTAAGTATGCTAAGTAATCTATGTTTGAGAATATTTCGACAGAATGCCGGCCCGCAATTTTATATGTGGGTGTGAAACTTAGCGTTAATATCCAAAAACCCGACACTTTATTTCACACAACTGACAATGTGAGGATTGATTATGATCGAGGGGTTGTAACTTTTTCACACTTCTTTATGCAAGTAACCATAACGAGGTACTTACTGATCACAATGTGGTCGGTCTGTTAAAGGTTAAAATGTAGTACCTAAGTTAAATTTAATACTTTCATGAAATAATCAATCACGACCAATTGTTATGTTAAATTCTAGCTGGTGCAATTCTAAAAGGCATTCAACGCCATTATTGTCTCAGAAATTACATCTGTCACTTTCATTTAGCGACGTTAGGTGGAGGATAATTTTTAGTTCAACGGTAAAAGTATTCAGTTATCGTATGTACTCTTTCAGTGGTGTGAATCAGCGGGGTCATTATCCTGTGATTGACATGTGTATAATCCGCACTGTTTATCATATCACACCCCTCCCTTTACAACATTTGGTTTAATAACTGGAACTCGTTGACGTTCATATGACAAAAGTATGGTATAATTAGGTTATTTTTCTTCGTTCTGTGGTGGTGAACGTGACAATGTTGACTGTCATATTGTGAACAGCGAGCTTTACCTCTCGATGCCGTTCTTCCCTTACATTCTTTACATGCTGGTGTTTATATCTAAGTTTAATTAATTGTTTAGTACACCTTTCTTGCCGATGGCAATTGGCATTGCTCTTTGGACAATGTGCTGTCAGGCATACATAGTAACATAGGTCTTCTAAGGACCAGAAAAAAACAACTTTTGTTCTTCTTGCTCATTAATTTAATTACAATCAGGTTATTTTTGCGTTTAACCTTCATTTCTTCGGGAATTTCCTTTCAAAGCTTCAAACAAAATGAAGAAAAATATGTTTTTACTTCGTTATTATGTGTCCCGAGCTTTTCATTTTTCACAAAAAGATTGATTTATGAGAAATAAAATATGCTCGGACGCCTCGACGCTTTTTAAAGTGGGATTGTGGGATTCATGCATATTAATAATTAAGCACTCATTCGTTACATGGCATTTCATGTTTTTAGTGCCAGCTTATTAAAATTTCATATAATATTTTACGCCAAGCATCAAAATATACGGAAAAATAAAATAATTCTCGCAAAACGAATAAATAATTTTGATTATATTTCTTCGGCTGTAAAACTTTTGCATTTTGAAATTTTTATCCTTTTTTTCCAATACCTACTACGAATCTTACTATGATTACTGCAACAGACTCGTTCTGGACTTACCTGTGAAAAAAAATACAATTATTAGCTTACGATTTACAAAAATGATCATTTACGCTTAGTGAAATAAAGGTAGTAGAAAGGTAGACAAGTGGCTTGTAATATAAAAAAGTATAAAAAAGTCTTTAGTCTTTTCATTATTTTCTGTTCCACGACCAATTAAGGAATATTTTGCTCGAAACACCCGCCGGTATAGTATTTTTGCAACTTGATGGGTACGTTGTTGACATTTCAATACAATTTTGCGAGATTTGGCGATTTTTGGTTTTAAATTATATGGAGATGACACCTGTCACCCTACCCATCGAGTTTGAAAAATACTATGATAAACATTTTTTCACCTCAGCAGCTCGAACAAGGGTACTTTGCTTCTTAAAAACAGTGAGCAAAATGCGATTTTGCTCACTGAGTCATTTTGTCTCACTCAGTGAGCAAAATCGCATTTTGCTCAATGATTGGGTCTCACTCAGTGAGCAAAATGCGATTTTGCTCACTGAGTGAGACAAAATGACATTCAAGTGACCTTTATAGTCATTTCAACATGCGGGGTCTAATACAAGTTCGATATACTTGGGTTCTATTATCTCTGTCCCTCTAGGTATGTTCTCACTGCTTAGGGTGAAAATTTTTGTGTACTACACGAGATCAAAGTTATTTACATCTCGTGCGCTTTTGAATCCCTTACTATTGCGCGGGGATTGTTTCACTTTAAGGTGATGCCGTTTGGATTGGTTAATGCCTCTCAAACGCAGCAGAGGCTGATGGATATCCTATTTCATTCCAACGAAGATAAAGTTTGGGCGTATTTAGATGACATAGTAATTTGTTCCGCGTCATTTGAAGAACATATAGAGCTCATTAAAAAGGTTATAGAAACTCTAAAAAAGGCAAATTTAACGGTAAACGTTGATAAGTGTAAATTTGCTCGCGCAAGCATGCGGTATTTAGGTTATTTAGTTGACAAAAATGGGCTTAGGACGGACCCTGAAAAAGTGGCTGCCATTATCAACTTTCCTAGACCTCGAAACTTCACTGAATTAAAAAGGTTCATAGGTTTAGCTAGTTGGTACCGGAGGTTCGTGAAAGGTTTCGCAGAAGTTGCAGCACCTCTTCATGACCTGACAAAAGGTAAGAGGAAGAAATTGTCATGGACTAAGGAAGCGGAAGACGCATTTGTTAAACTGAAGACACTGCTTACCTCAGCACCAGTGGTGACCTGTCCAGATTATACCAAACCTTTTCTTATTCAGTGTGATGCATCTAGCAGTGGCATTGGCGCGGTTTTGTGTCAGAAATATGAAGAAGTGGAACGGCCTATTGCATATTTGAGTAGGAAACTAAATGATCGAGAAAAGAGATATTCCACATCTGAGAGGGAACTTTTAAGCATAGTGTTTGCAATCGAAAAATTTAGACATTATATAGATGGAGTACATTTCACAGTCGTTACGGATCATAGTGCGTTACAATGGCTCCATAAAATGAAAGATCCACACGGCAGGTTAGCCAGGTGGGCCATGAAGTTGCAACAGTTCAGTTACGACATAGTTCATAGACCGGGTAAGAGCAACATAGTTCCCGATGCATTATCCAGGGGCATGGAAAACAGCGTAGCGGCGGAAATAAATACTGTGGAAATCTTAGAACGGCATAAAGACGATTGGTATAAGTCTAAAGAAAGGGAGGTACAGGACAATGTATCGTCCGAATGGAAAGTTATGGATGGGTTGCTTTACAAAAAGGTAATATTGAAGTCTTTTCCAAATGCCGAGGACGCCTGGAAATTGTATGTGCCAGAAACATTAAGAATCAAGGTGTTTACAGAATGTCATGACGACGTAACTGCAGGTCATTTAGGAGTCCGGAAAACGTATTTTAGGATAAAACAAAAGTATTTCTGGCCGAACCTTCTGAGAGACGTAAAGCAATATGTCGCAAAGTGTGATAGTTGTGCTAAGCATAAAGTGTCACAACAGGGACCATTGGGGTACATGGGAGGACATAGAGAGGTGACACGTCCGTGGCAAATAGTCTCCTTAGATTTGATGGGTCCTTTTCCAAAAAGTAAAGCAGGTAATACTATGTTGATGGTAATGACATGCTGGTTTAGTAAATTTGTACTTCTGTTTCCTTTAAGAACAGGAAAAGCAGAAAAGATATGTGACATAGTGGAAAACCAGTTTTTGTTATATGGTGCACCAAAGGCAATAATATGTGATAATGGTCGGCAGTTTTGTTCACAGCTCTTTAAAGACATAGCAGATAAGTACAATAGTAAATTGTGGTTTACTCCAAATTATCATCCTCAGGGTAACCCAACTGAAAGGGTTAACAGAGTAATTGGTACCATGATCTCGATTTATGTCAAGCCAGGTAAACACAATATGTGGGATGAAAATTTACCTCAAATTGGGCATGCTATAAGGACTGCGGCGCACGAAACGACAGGCTATACGCCTTCATATTTATTCCTTGGCAGAGAGACATCCGTCCCTAATGTAAATAGACCGAACTCACTGCAATTGCTACATAATCCGGACAATGAGTATCCGATACGTGTCTCAGAGTATTTAAAGGAACTAGATCAGAGGCATGAGATATATACATTGGTTCAACAAAAGTTACGAGCAGCTCATGAGCAAAGTCGAAAGCTCTACGACAAGAAACGGAATCCATGCAGCTTTAAGGAGGGTGATATGGTGTTGAAGAGGACAAAGCTGCTATCTAGTACACCTAATAAATTCATGGCTAAACTAGCTCCGAAATTTGAAAAGGCGATTATAGTAAATAAGCTTTCTGACACGGTGTTTCGTTTGAACAATGTTTATGGCAAATGCGTAGGTAACTGGCACGTAAAGGATCTTAAGCCGGTATTGCGTATTTAAAAAAAAATAAAAAAAAAATTTTTTTTTGTTGAGGAAGGAGGAATATGTGACGTGTTATTTTGGTCATACTAAATACGAGTCATTTTATATTTAGACCTTATTACTAGAGCAGTAGGGTTCAGGTTGCGATGCGCGTGAATTGTTCGCGGCTTCGTACTCTAGTGACGTAGAACGGGCTGATAGTCATCCGACAATTTCGCGCGTTGTCTCAAAGTTACCGTAGCTCCGTGGTAAACAGAGCGGCTGCTATGCAGAAGGCCGGTGGATCGAATCCCGGCATCGGAAATCTTTTTTCTTTATTTTTAAGGCATCCTAACTTATTTATAGTAACGACATGCAATTGCATCGTCATTCCAGATCATGTTTCGAAGAGATTCATACGTGCGGTTGTTACTTTAAAATCATGTACCCGCCATAGGAACACAAATAAAAATGCAAATTGAAATAGAAATGCAGTTAAAAGTGATATTACAGAAATATTGTTTTTGTTTCTAAATTTGTGATCAACCAGAACGACAAGGGGTAAGTCCTAGTATTGTAAGCACAGTCTGAAATGCCCAGTTATGTCCTATGTAGAACATTAGTATTATTTAAGTGCATTATTTGTTTTAGCTTATGGACATGCCCTTTACGGTCTACTTGACGATAAGGAAATAATGTCAGCTTGATTGTTTACGCTAGCCGACGGCAGGATTAGCAGGGATCCCGAACTTTAAGTTCAAAACCCTCTTGGCGCTCAACAATTCTTAGTTTATAAATTAGCTTTAAGTTCCCTTTAGTAATTAGTTTCTTTCATATTATAATAATTGTTTATATTCCGTTTTTTATTGAGGTATCTCGACTTCGACCCGTAACAAATCAACAGAAATAAGCACTCGAAGAAATATCAAACTTTGATCTCTTGTTGTACAAATAACTATTTACGCACTATCACTGCTTAAATATGAAAAGCTCTTTCTAGAAAAACAAAGGGAGCCCTACTAATGTCTAAAACAGCTGGTTGCGACCGTGATTTAATCTGAAACCACCGCCCAATATAATATAACACTAATCTACTACAGTTATGAACTGTAGTAAAGGTCTCGCTAGGCTGGTTAAGCTAGTATGTATAATATGCGTGACGTACGTATGCGTCACACATTCCCATGAACCATTTGCGGGTTAAATGAACGATGTCAAAGTCTACTGAAACGTTTCCCTAATTAGGTAGTTATTTACTAAACTTTGTAATACACGAAGCTTGTTCGCCTTTGGATTATTAATTATATTAATATTATAAATTACTAGCTTCTTCCCGCGACTTCGCTTGCTTGAGAAAAACTACATATCCTATGTCCTTCCCCGGGCCTCAAACTATTTCCATACCAACTTTTATCTACATTGGTTCAGCAGATTAAGCATGAAGAGATAACAAGCAGACAGACATACAGTTACTTTCACTTGGATGTTTGTTCCTCCTTAACACAAAAACGGCTGGACAGATTTCGACAAGTCAGCGGCACACATATACTTTATAACCTTAAAAAATCATAAACTACTTTTTGTACTGGAATGAATGGGGAAAAAGAGGTGCAATGGGGGGTTGGAATTTAATACAAGAGTACTAAGGGGAGAGGGTGGGAGGCATGTTAATACTATGCGAACGCTAGTTTTGTAATGAAATTACAACGATATGAATATTTAGTTCTTTCGTAATTCGTACCTGATTTAGTTATAAGTGACTCACAAGATGCGTCATACACAGGTAATAGGACAAAGTGTGTTTGAAGATACTTGGGTGTGTGTAAGAAGTACTGACATAACGAAATCATCAATGTAAATGTATTGTATTCAAATTTATTGCGGCAGAAGAACGAATGTTGAAGAAAATAAAAATAAATACCAGGAAAAGGTTTCGGAACCACGTGTATCGATTGATTTAAAGTGACAATAGGAATGAAAACAATATTTAGTAACTTCAAACAAAAAAATTATCTGGCAAATCTGTCACTCGTCTTGAAATCACAAATTCTTGAAGTTGTTGCACTAAAAAGGTTAGAAAAGATATAATTAATTGTATGACTTTGACTGCACAAGGATTATAGAAATTACTTGTAGGGCAGGTAGGGAACCATTGGGCAGTCAGGACTTCGGGAGTCTCGGGTATCCCCTTGTTAAGTCCTGATTTTTAAGGGGGTGCCCCAGCCTCCCGGCTGCCCATTGGGCCCCTACTTCCCCTAACCGAGTTTTGTCACCCGAAGAAACAATATTCTTATTACTGCCTTTGGTAAAATAACAAGATAAATGAATAAAAAACAATCATAGTTTCAAATTAAGTTCCAGCAGCTCATTGCAGTATCTTATTAACAAGAACTCGTAAAAAAGCTGTAAGACAGATAATTGCAAGAATTGCAGCAGAAAGAACAGCGGAAACGTTAATGAGATCCGTATTTCCTCGGCTACGATATAAACAGCCTAGCTTCCAGCATTACGTGGCAAAGATAAAGCGATAATAAAGACTGGAAGTCCATACAAAGTTATCTTTCAATCTAATCTAATTTAGATGGCTTCAGAATCATATTCCATTATAGTTGAATTATCGAGATGGAATTGCATTTGTAGTGGTTGTATGCTGATAGTACAAGAAAATAGAAAATTCAAATATAGAATGCCTGTAAACAAACAATACTACTACATATGCAATTCCACGCTCTCGATGATTCAACTATACATGAAGACGATTTGACATCCGATTAGGGATGTACCGTAAAACCTCCCATCTGTCCAAAGCTCCCAATTATGGTCCAAACTGTAAATTCTTTCGTTCAGGTGTGTTTTACTGTATTTTTTGTAGTTCTAAGGCAAGTTATGTTTATTAATGGAAGAAAAAACTCGGAGTAAACCAAAAGGAACATTGGCATTGATACTTAATTTCCTTTTAAACTTGTGTGCCATAGTTGCAGTATTGGACTATGGTTGGGAGATTTTACGGTGACTGAAAAGTTATTTATTTTAACAATTTGGCTTTTCTATTCAAAAGGTTGGTAACCCGAGAGCTATACAAAAGATATAAACCTGAATTCTAGCAAAGTGATACGGACATTTGGTAGCGCTAAAGCAACAGTGACAAAGTAACCGTTTATGTTGGAAATGAACTGTCTTTATTTTCTTGTATCTGGAGAAGGGCACATACGATACGGGCTGGTTTAAATCTATTTAGAGCCAAATTGCACTCCACAGAGCTCTAATAGGGCGGGAGTGTCGGTAAATTGGTTGAGTGCTAATAATAAAAACGCTCTTCTGATCTATGGAACGCTTGACACCATTCTTCAAAGGAAGTTAGGATATCATATTTGGAGTATTTTTGAAGGATTCCAGTCAGTAAATATATTTATAAATTGTTTTAAATAAACTTTTTTTTGTTGACGTAAGTATAATAATATTTTTACTACATCCGATCTTAGCCTCCTTATTTGACTGATCAGAAGATCAAACCATAAACATGATGAATTTAAGAGATTATCTTTCTGAGATTAAAGTAATATTACGTACGCGAGCACTTTGTAGATTAAACCCAAATAGAACCTTCATAGGTTTCCAAACAGAGATTTGGACCACCAAAGCGAGCAATATGTCTGTTGTACGACAGGTGTACGCAAAAAGTAGGCCGATGTATCGACCGTGCGGTCCGGATGTGTCATACGGCACATGGCGTACTGTAGAATATGGCGTACTGTAGATGTAGACATCGACTCAAGATTCGATTCGCAAAAAATCTAGTCTAAACGAATGAAAACGAATTAGAGTAACAAGAAAAAAAAATAGTACTGAAACCTTGTTGTAAATACAAATATTTTGGACGCTCTGTGACCTGTGACTGTAACGCCAGCTGATTTATGACTCATTTTCCTAAGTGACGCAGCAGACTTTGTATAACACAGATACCTAGTAAACCACATGTTGTTGTTTTCCTATGTCACCCCAGTAATAAAGACTCACCCCGTCTCTCGATTTTTAACAGTGCTCCTAACTTCAGTTCGGCTCCTCTGAACGGCATTCGGCTTTATCTAAACAGAACGCCTTCGTGAATGCTCGGAACGACCCTATTACGTTAGTTGACCAGCATAATGACATAAAACACCAGACTTTACATAATTGACTCAATCCGAAAAGAAAGTCAATAAGAAAAAAAATGGTGAGTGCCGTGGAATACTCGGTTGGAACGAAGTTAAGAAAGGCTGGTGACGTGTTCATGTTCATGCTTATGGTCATGTTCATAGGTCATGGACGTCATGGTCAAGTTATTGTTTTGTTTTGTTTGGTGCAGTACTGCTCTGTTCTCATTACGTGTTCATACATACATATATCGCACTAGTATGGCTTGTGACGGCAAAATCTTTCACTTTTTTTCGCCTAGCCCACATCCGCAAACCGTCCGATAAGGAACTTGGTTCCAATAAATACCTGTGACATATGGCAAGCTGCACTCGACCACTGACGTGACAAACTTTATATAACCCAGATAGGAGAATGGGAGTTATATCACGAACCCGCCAGTGTTTTCTTTTGTTTGGCTATCGATTGTCGAAACAAAGAACAATGGTGTTACCACACTGTAACTATTCCATCACCTTTGTTTTCAACTTTGTGATTAAAGTTGACATTTATGTTCGATTTTACGGTTTTTAATTTAGTGTTTTACGGTGAGTTAGTCAGGTGCTGCGTCAGATGTGACGTAATCAATTAAAGTCCAATGGTTTCTTGGTTTAAGTATTATATCATACAGATGGACAGTTAGCCCCGGGAAATGGTACAGTCGACGTCAAAGATATTTTTACACTTTTGTGCCTTACTCCTTTATAATAAGGCGAAAAATGTAAACATATCTTTGACGTCGACTGTACATAGGTGATAATAAGAGCAACAAAACTAGGGTTTGCTATACTAATCCTCATTACTAGATCCACGCGCCTGGCAGCTGTCACTTCAACTAACTAGACTAAGGTCTATATAATATTTTAGGACGATGTAAACCCGGCTAGTAACTTAGTCTAGAACCTAGCTAGAATCGGTTCTAAACCTGAGGGCGATTACTCCATCCATAGGGATAAAACGGCTATTGTATGGGGTAACAGAGTTAGTTCCAAAAATGTACTACAGATTAGGAAGCAACGACCTAGACTAGAAAAACTTAGCGGTAAATCGCGGAAAGTCAAAGGAAAAAACAATACCTGGTAAATTGATAGATAGATTGACGTCAAAAGTATTAAATCAAGATTTGACACAGATTCCGCCACGTATATTCAATTAATTCAATTTGCACTCGTCCAACCTCAACCATCCGCATCCTAAAAGGAAGTTCAATTATTTTTAATTGGCCACTACAATGTACCCAAGTAGCAACGCGTCTCTTTTTAGGGTTGAAACAAAAGCACGTAGCTCTCAAGAGAGCGCTAATTTTGCGAAGGCGGGAAAAGGCAAAACACCGCAATAGTGAAAAATATCCTAAAATAGACGTTACGTCCTTGACATAAGTTGTTTAGCGATGGCAAGGATAAGTTTGCGTAAGCGGAGTGAGGTACTGAGGTAACGAGGAAAACCGACACAATGAGGTGAATCCGATGTTAGTTGGATCAGGACAAAAACAGTTCGGGTAGGTGTTTTCGGGCGTTAATTAACACAACAGAATAAACAACGTCGGTTCAGTTATTTATAAGGAAGAGGATTTATACCGTAATAAACTCGTATTACTGCTCTCGACATTGCACAGGTTGGAAGTGCTGAGAAATCAGGTACGAACTACGATATATGGTCTACACAAAAGTAGTTTCTATCGTTTTTACTTTACTAATGAAGAATGGAAGTTAATGGTTTCGAGTGTATATATTTTCTTGTAGTTTGTCATTAGACGGATTTTGGCGTATAGGGTGAGCCCGTTAGTGTCCGTAGTCGTTGTTGTAATTTGTTCTTATGCTTCAGAATTTTGTATAAGCAAGCTCTTACAACGGCAGTATATGAAACACACGTAGATACTTTAAACTAAAAAAATATCGAATGAACATGGTGTCAAAATCGGTCCAATTTTATGATGGAGGGTTACGTTATAATAGGGTATTATACTGTATTTAAAATAAATTATTTTATACCATGCATGAAATAAAGCACCAGATAATCACGATGTAATGTTTCATATAAATTCCATATTGGCAAATCGTTTTGACAGTTCTAAAAAAGTAACTGATTTGACTAGTAGGAAAATACCCTATATGTATGCTCTGACAGCTACTGTAATTATGATACAAATAACACTTTACTATTCAGTTCAGGAAATTTTAAAGGTAAATATATCATGGTCACCCTACCGGAAAATCAGGTCGCAACACAAGTGGTTTCGGAACCCCGTGTTGACCCGAGGAACCTCCAACTTTAGCCTGTTTGCAAAACATTTTGTTTGTGAGCTCGTTTCCAGAATAATTTGAACCTTACGTCCTCGTAAAAAGGCTTATAGTGCTGTGTGGATAGCGAAAGGGTTGGTGGTTTTGGTGGATTCCTTTACATTCAGAGCGCAAGCTAATCGAACGCTTGGGGGAACCAGCTGAACCTTTGACCTCTACCGCACCTGAGGGCATACCTTGAAAACCGAAGTTCACAAATTGCATCTTTCTCTTTTACTCCAATTAAGGCGTAATTAGAGTGACAAAGAAAGATTCCCGCAATTTGCGAACTGTTTTTGGTACGTAATGCAGCACGGCTTCAGCTTGTTTAGAATTAGTTATTTGGAATTATCTAGCTTAACTAAAATGCATCTTCTGGCGTTGCGTATACTGCGTAAGAACGCATTTGGAAAGCCCAGATATATATTATACTTAGGGATGTAACGATACCGATACCGATATATCGGCCGATATAATCGGCAGGCTGATATGTACCTATAATTTATACTGGTTACCTAACCTATTAAGTAAACGACTCGTTCGTGCTTAGTATTCTATAGGAATAACACAACACACAGGTAACGAGCCAACTCAAGTGTGATATTGCTCAAAGTGCCGACCGATACAGAGGTTATTTGGCCACTCGTTAGCACGGTGGCGTAGCGTAAACGTAGGTGGGTTAGTGGGCGAGGTAACAAGGCCTTAATTTGCACGCAAAAACTTTAACGTAACCTGTTCTAGAACATATCTGTTAACTAACGTAAACACGAACAGTTAGAGGGAGTATGTACAATCGCCTGCGATCGCGGTGTTCCGTTAAGAAAAAATTGCCTTAATCCTTACTACCTGCTACCTGCAAGGCGTTCAAACGAGTATCGCCCTAAGGGTGGAACACCGCACCGCGAGCGCAGGCGATTGTACCTTTCGTATCTGGACTATAGGTAAATGAAATCGCGCTGCAGGTGTAACATGATCGCGTATAATCCGTTTAAGCTAAATTTTCACCGACTTAACCCGAACAAAGTATTATTAAACAAAAACTTATTACTTTTAGGAGTAGTTGAAAGCTACGAGTATCATTTCACTTTTAGATACTATTTAATGCTATTCATTTGATGCTAAATCCTTCTAACCCTAGGCCTCCATCTAGCTCCTAGTCATATGCAGAAGAAAAAACAAATGTTACAAACGGGTCTCTATAGTCATAATGTATTGTTTGTCCGTATTATCGTTAGTCATAATTTGTTTTTTCTCAGAAACGCGTATCTTTTCAGGATTGCCATAAAACAAACCTAACCTAACCCTATCTATAGGATAACCTTACGAAAATCCTGAAAGTATAAGGGTTTCAGAATTAGAATGATAATCTGACAATCATTACATTATGACTTTCAATAATTATGTCAAACAAAGGGACCCCGTTACAAACAAACAGCTGGCACAGACGTAATCGTATAGAAATGTAAATTTTTGTACAATAGGACGCACTGAATTACAAAGGAAGGAAAGGAAATACAAATTTTCAACCGTAGAGTATCTAATGAGCCATATAACTTTGTTACATCCAACCTAAGCAATTTCCGCTTATCAATTCTACAGGATATATCAAAGATTCTCCGCTAAATTAATTGAGTAATTCCGTCAGTAACTCGATTTTCTTTCGGGAGGAAGTTACGGAATTTCCAATACGGCTTTCAAGGGTGTTATACTGATTGCTTAACGGAAATCAGACTCGGATAAACCAGAATAAGCATGATCTTTGATTGCCTACAATTGTTAGAGATATCGAGGTCATTTTTAAAGTGGTTGTGTTGAGGCAAAAGCTCAAGTGATGGTAATAAAAGTCCCAAACGTGCTTCAGTTTCGAATTAGATTTGTTGAAAACGTTTCGAGGCCAAATTTTTCTCTTTTGATGTAGCGGGTAAATAAAATAAGATTATAAATAGAGTAGTTATTTGCGAGTGTTGATTAATTGGATATGTAGGTCGCTAAAGACCAAGATAGAGTCTTCAAGGATAAGTTACCGCTCGCCAATCCCTGTTTTAGGAGACATTTCTCATTAGTGATCTAATCCGTGCTGGAAACTAAGTGTCTCTTATGTGAGACACTACACTGAGTTATAGACTAAACGCAAGTGTGAAAAGCCAGAAAAGTGAACCACTTTAAATTGTAAATATATATGCTGTTTAAAACCCGGAAGAAGTTACACGGGCAGTTTATATAAGTGAAAAAGGTGATTGACCTACAACAGATCAATTTATACAGTTTAATACAGAAGTCAACAGAGGAGTATCGCGACAGAAAACAAATCAAATTGATGGATTGAGATAGATAGAGACATTTAACCATTACAGGACTGACAGAAAGGGACGGAACGACACGAGATTGCAGACCGTATTTCTTTGAGTCAATTGTTTTCTAGAATGCGTCATTATGCGTAATGTTTAAGTTTCGATAAATGATGACTCATAAGCAAGACTGATTGTGATTAAGCAAGTAACTTAAATAGGGGATATTACTGCAATGTTCTGCTGCCAGAGTGCAGCAGTAGTACTCTAGTAAATTCATAGACTAACTTATACATACTGTGCCTTAAACTGTTTTTTGACAAGTTTTCACAGACAATAAAATATGACATTGATGCATCAAGGCGGTTTGTTAACAAGGGCCTATCGGTAAACGCGAAAATGTAAATTTAGTTATCTGCCTCTTTATCGCTCGAATATGCAAGAGTCATAGAGAGGCAGAAACCGAACTTTCGATTGTCGTGTTTCACGGTAGGCCATGTGATTGACGTAGTGACGCATGATGTGTCATTGATGTTTGTTTACTGTATGTGTACTAGTTACGCCACCTACGCAGAGCTTTGCCTAATATTCCCTATTGAAAACAAAGATAAATAATTATTTAAAGTTTAATAAACATTAACACTATAGAGTTATCTTGGATCCTCCAAAAAGTGAGATCCAGGGGAAATATTTATCCAAAGAGGAAAACGGTGACAGATTTTTTACTGGGGTTTGTAAAATTTGAATAAAAAAATGCATATATCTACTAACGATCTATGCTAATCGGGGTCCCTTTGTTTGACATAAAGTTTCATGTCATAATGTATTGTTTGTCATATTATCATTAGTCCTAAAACTGAAACCGTTAACTTTTCAGGTTTTTCGTAAGGTTATCCTATAGATAGGTTAGGTTAGGTTTGTTTTATGGCAATCCTGAAAAGTTATGTGTTTATGAACCAAACAAATTATGACTAACGAAAATGCGGACAAACAATAATACATTATGACTTAAAACTTTATAGGAAACAATAGGTAGAGACTAGAGCTAATCTAATCGTACTATTTCGACTGACATAGTGAAATAATAAGGGTTCTTACCTACTTCTAAGGGGCTGTCCATAAATTACGTCATCGATTTTTGACCCCCCCCCCCCCCCCTATAATCATCCAAAAATCATGCTTCAAATGACCCCATTTCCTCCTACTTCATGCTACCGTCATCCGATGTCCAGACCCCCCCCCCTAATTTGAAATGACGTAATTTATGAATAGCCCCTAAGTTGACTACAGAACAGAGTATCAGCTGACGAATCATTTTTTCAACTAAATTTCGAATATCAAAAGACTTAGTCACCGTAACCCTGTCAAGAGAAAAAATAGTTACATAGAGAAAAAGAAATAGGTTAAATTGCAAACAATAGCCGGTGCAGTTATCTGTTGCAGTGCATTAGCATGGGCAGTGCAAGCAAACAGGTCAGTCGGGTAAGCGGGAACTGGAAGGAATTGGGGCAGAACGGCAGTTACTGAGGGCCTACCGCGGACTCTGTCGCACTTGTAAATTCGTAAGTAAGTGTGACAGGGAGGCAACACGTCGAACGTGCGCGGTAGGCCCTCTGCACCGGGATGGTTCCGTCACAGATACTGAACGAGAGCGAGGAATATGTAATAGTACTACTGTATTAGAAAGGAAACTTCCTACAAAATTGAAGTTTGACAGCGGTTCAGGGACGAATCATGCTGTCCCTTTCTAATGTATGGTATTATCCCTTTCGGCTATTTAAGGTTGTCAAAATTCAAGTCATTATCTTATCTGTGGTTGTACACCAGTGGTTCCTAACCTTTTCAGTCCGGTCACCCCTATGACTAACTAGGGAACCTGATTTTACCCCTCCTATAAAAAATAAAACGTGTACGTTTGTTGTATTGTTATATTAGGTTAGCTTATTACCCCCGCAAAATACCAGTTTTACCCCCACGGGGGTAATTACCCCCCAGGTTAGGAACCATCGTTGTACACGCAAAGGGACGTCAAGTTGTGCCAACCCTAATAATTGCTCGGAGCATTGCTGAGCCGAACGGAGCCGAAAAAGCCCGAACGCTCTAGTTTCCTACCCCTGCTAGAGCGAGGAATATGATAGATGCGGATTTGTCGCTTGTCGAATTGACTGCATCGGTCACATTCTGACATCTAAATTGTATCAATGACAACAAATATTGTCAACTGTTGACGTATGATAGACTCTGTTATCGTGATTATGCCAGGATAAAGCGTCCATCTCTTTATCGAGCGGTGTCATAAGTGTCATAACTCATAAAGTAATATTTGCTATATCATATCGTTGCCACGTGGATAACCAGTATAACCACCCCAAACGCCCGCTGAACCATGTGTGATGCACTGCCTAAAAGTTCATGAATAGTTATAATCTAACCGCGCGGTCATATACGAGACAATGGGATAAACACATTACAGCTGACATGGTTGACATGTAGGTATATATAATAATTAAATAACATTTAGTTTTGCCTGCAAGTGACAAACGGGTAGAATAATAATAATATAGGTAACAGTAGCCACAGAATAAATAATAGTACTATAGTAACAGCACCAGTCATGGGACATTTGAGAGGAAATTTGGAGTATTTATGATATTTCCCTTGTACATGTAAATGGTCTTCCGCTTAGCGTGTTAAAAGATGAAAGTCCTATCCGCCTTTCATGTTTTAGGCGTGTTGTATCAAAGATACTGCAATGAGTTTCCACATAATTAACAAATTAAAACTATGCTTTTTTTCTCCAGTCATGGACACCAAAGCTCCAGTAATGGGCCCCCGGTAATGGACGTGGATCCAGTAATGGGCCCCCTATAATGGACATTGCTCTATCAGTATAAAATTTTGAAATGGGGAATAAGTTATGGCAAAAAAATCAATTTATGGTATAAGCTTTTATCGCTGAATGTATTTTTGTTTCCACAGCCAATTATTATTGTATTAGATTCATCGAGACAATTCTAATATACCCAAACACAATTAGTTAGGGTTTATTGCGATAAAGTTCCCATGGCCACCTCCTGTCTCCATCATCAGATCAAGTCCATGTTATCATAATATTGCATTATCATCCGATTTGCATACTTAATTACGTACTTACACAAAATTTCAACTGAATCGGAAATCGAAAAGTGGGTCAAATTCAGCTACCAAGATTTGACCCACACTAACTAACAAGGCAAGTTAAATAAAAGTTTGGAAAACGATATTAATTTATCCTAAGTCCGAGAATACCTCCTGGTCGACATATTTCGTAACTACATTTTACTTCTATATTGTTTAAAACATGAAATTATGGCATGGCAAGCATCATTATGTCAATTGTCCCATCATAGGAGGTATGCAGTTTTACAGCTCCTATAATGGGATTGGGCCAAATACCACTATTTTTTTACATCTGTGGAGTCACAACATAGTGTGTTGTATACCTTATCTCATGGTAAATGCAATTAACAAAACACATTCTAGTTTTCATCAAGTATTCATTAATTAAAATTTAATAAATTAACTCACCTCTCTTAGCGAAGTTGTTAAGAATTTTTAGTGATATTTTTTTTCAGTGGCACGACAACTTTTGGGTTGACGTACATTTCTTAAAAAATAACCGAATTTAATAAAAATTCAAACATAATCAGCTCTAGGACTCTTATTTATGATAAAAATATATCCAGTGTTTATAAACTACTTTTATATACTTATTTTAGAGGAATTGTGTTTTTTTGTCCCATTACTGGTTCCGTGTCCATTATAGGGTATACTACTATAGGTACAGAAGACTCACTCTCTAACAAAACGAGTCTGTTACGATCAGGACAGATATGGCCGCTAGGTGGCGACAGCGCCACGCGCGGCTTATGGCTAGCCACCAAAATTGGTGTGGAACGGATGTACTTGTAGCTACCTCTATAGCAAAGCGACGAAATCGTGGAGTGAGCCACGCCTGCAGTAGCTACATTTGCTATTTTCTGCGGTTCCGTGTTCAGCAAATTTTTGTAGCACCTCGTCGGTAATGCCATGCGTGTTTTGCATACATTAAGGTATACTTTGTGGAGAATATGGGACGTGGTATACCCACGAAAGAAAATAAGGTCAGTGTCTAAAACGCTAAAAATAATATATGTTAGTACAGGTGTCTTGTATTTTAATTTGTTGCCTTTTTAAGGTTGGGTCGAAAAGGGATACTCAAACATTATTAGAAAAGGTATTATACTTATACTTACACATAGTTTTTACGCCAGGTTTATATACAATAGGTTCGGTGACACCGATAGCGCCAATGCGCTTAGTTGTATATTCCTTTATAATGTCTGCTAATTAGGTATGTAAATAATTCTGTATTAAATGTCGCGTCCCAAAATTCTATCTCTCATATTTTTACTTTCACCCTAGCCTAAATTGATAAAGGGAAACTATATACTAACTAATATAATATAACTATAACATACTACCTTGCATATACTTGCCAGTATCAATGTTATTAGCGCGATCTTCATATCCCAGGCATAATTTATTGGCTTTCATAATCCATTTTGTGCTAGAAAAGCTAAGAAAATGGAGTCGATCTAAAAATGAATAGGCAATTATGCAAAGCCCGCGATTTTATGTCGACATCGCATCAGAATATTCAGAATGGTATCCGCGATTCTTAAGTTTCTAAATAAGAATGCCGACTAGCTTCCAATTACTATCATCCATTACCATGAAACGCAATTCATCATTTTTATAGCGGATTTACCGTGAAATTATCCAAGCGCAAACCGCATTTGTCAGCTCGCGTCCGTTACTGCAAATTCTGCAATTCCATCAAATTACGGCAACACGCCAGCCGCTTTTATTTTTAAACCGCGTTTAAATAAAGAACAGCAGTTTTCAGCTCGAAGCGTTGCAGTTCTTCGTCTTTTGTTTACTGAGTTTCGTTCTGGTGACCCGGCAGAAGAGACAAAGGTTGAAGTTCGAGAGGTCAGAGTGGACTGGACGTGGTTAGACGTCAATAGTCTTCATGCGATCCGGTTTGCACTGGATCGACCGGTCCCCGTAGGACGTAGGGGAGAGCAAGGTTGCGAGTCATTTAGCACGTGCGAAGCGATTCTGACTGAGAGCATTCCTGTTTTAAAAGAGGGAAAGCAAAGGCTTTACGTAGATGGTGCTCGCAATAATGGTTCCATATTTAATTGTGGATGTGTCTCTCGACGACCGACGGTTCCTTCTGATGTAGAATTGTAGAGTATTCGCCAATTACTACCTATTTTAATGGATATTCGTAAATCGTATGTTTTTGTCGAACCCAAGACGCTTGATTAAAATTATTAGTATTATTTCACTCGGCACCGCGGTGTACTAAATTTAAATATTAGCTTGCAACGTTCATTTGTTTTTCCGAGCCCGTTCCAGATTTAAATTTGAACGTGCATTCGTTTGTTTCTGTTGTTGATGCGCTTCACATCCGCCGCTCACTGGTAAGTTTCCCACGATCTTGGGCACTTGAAGGGTAATCGTGGCAGGAGCTTAGTGTGGCATTTGTTTGTGATGCATTGAGCGTGACATTGCTCTTATTGGCTGGCTTGAGTCGAGGTCTTAGGCTGACCACTGTAACGTAATATTGCCATTCTAAGAACTATACAGTGTGGAAATACTTAATGGGCCCTGAAGGGAAACCACATCTATTACTTTATACCTCGCTATTTATATAAATAGCAATGCAGGTTTACTTTTAATTTTGGATCACTACCGCGTTGAGAAAAACAAGTCAATTGTCGACGGGTTTTAGTCCTGGATTTCGGAAAACAAACAAATAAATGTCGTTCATATTTTAAAACTGTCCTAACTTTTGTTCGAGTAAGAAACTGAACCATCAAAGGATTTTTTGGCTGAGCCATTTGCCATCGTGAAAATGTATCAATTTTTATTCAAGAGTCACAGTTACGCTGGTTAATGTAAGCAATGATAATATACTACCTGATGAAAATGAGACGAGAGGACTCAAGGGAGCTCGCCAATTTAACTCTCACCAAAATGACGACACGAAATATGAACTTTCGAACGGAACTGACGCTCCAATTTTTCATTATTAGCGTGACAGTTTCAACGAGTTTTCGGAAAACTTCTCGGAAAGTGGGATGATATTACGCTTTCTTGTAGCTTTACTTTTTAACGCAGTTACGAACTACAAAAGTAAAATTTAATACTAATATTAGTGTTTAAAAGAACTGAATCGGAACAAATATCCGGATATTCGTGATTCATTCTTCAAAGAATGTTTACAATATAAAGATTTAAACAAAAGTGTTTATAAGGAAGCGTTTTACCAAGGGAAGGTATAAATTAGTATCTTCATAATGGTGTGGAAGTTATTTAACTTTATAAAGTACTTAATAATATTTCTACTTGGTTTTATGACGACTATCAAGGAGTTTATTGCTCTCGGATGGAAAGTTTAAGCCATTTGAGATATCAGGTAAATACATAGAGGATTCCTTTGGGAAGGAACTTATAATGGACTTAAACTCTAATTAGCGCTTATTAGGCACTAGGCAGGTTATTGAGCAGACATTTGAGGCCTATTAAAGCGCGAACAAACGTACAATCGGAACATTGTCTTCCGATAATTGTAATGAAATACTAGATCGACCTACAATTGTGGAAATTAAGTGTTGATTTTTACCGTGTTTGAAAACGATTTGTACTTTACTCGACAATCAAACCGTTTTGGTATTAACAATTGTACCGAAAACTAATGGAATCAATAAAATTAATTAGAATGAAATGTTAAACTGAAAGACAAGAAAACCAAACGATTATTGAGGTAAAAATATAGTAGGAAGGATAATAGCGAATCAAAATGTATTTTGGTCTGCGGTACTTACGGACATGATATTTAAACTATGTATATACTGTCATGTTTAAAAGATCATATGAAGTTGAAATAGCCATTAAAATCAGGGCTAGCTTCTTTGAAAACATCATTAACTACTCATGAAATAAAACTATTGAAACGGATTATATCGCGTATATTGAATTCATACTACATCCCGACCTTTCGAACCCTTTACAGCGTTCAACGGGTGACCACGAACGCTGTAAAGAGTGTAAAGGGTTAGAAACCGAAGACAATATTATCAATAACTACTTTCAAGTTTCAGTTCAACACCCAAAATCAGATACATTGTAAAAGTCTACGCAACGTCCGTCGGTAAGTTTCCAGTTTAGTCACTGCTAAAGCACTCCATTAGTCCTCTAAGGAAGCAAGAATAAGTGGAACAGGCTCATGTATGGCAACTTCTTAGTATAATTAATCTTCACATATGGCTAAAGAGATCGAATCCCGAGAGAAAAAATCTCGCTTGGAACGAATGTCGGTTTACATATTCTATTAATGTCGAGGAGAATTCCTTAATTGAGCCCGCAGTTCCTTTTAATTGAATGAATGGGATTAGATAAAGGGCTATTAAGTAATTGAATATTCTGAAAGTTGTCCGGTATTCTACGCTGGCGCCTAGTCTAGTTAGTAGAATTTAATTCGTTCTAGACGTTGCATTGGAATATGTCGAGAATGCAGTTTTTATTGAAAACTCTGAGCGTATTTAGCATAACGACAACCCCGAGGAAAGTCACAACAAAATACATGTCACATTATGGGAGGGTGAACCAGTGATCGATTCGAAAACTTTTTCAACAAATAACTCAATATGGAGACCCGCCAGTCCTGCCATGGCGTTGCGAATAAAAGGGACATAGGATCCTAGCCAAGATGACAATCGTAATACATCACGGAAAACGAAAAGGAAACATGTATTGGGATGACAGATGCTACGAAGTCACGTGACTTTTTTAATACATTATTATAGTTTCGATTGGCTTTTTCTATCAACGATTGTCATGTTGGCTAGGCCCCATAAATTGCCCTCTGCTACGCAAGCTAGGCACGTACGCGAGCCACATTACTCTGTGAATAAGTGACAAAAGCGACCGAGCGACGCGACACCACAACAGCGACAATAGCACAGACATCGTATACCGTATCCTATGTTAAACCCTAGATTTGAATCGGAAATATTACGATTTCGTCGCGACTTTACGCTAGTCGCTTTATTCAGCAGTAGGTTTAGACGTTACGTAAATAAAAAAAGATCGTGCTCAACTTTAGTCGCACGTTTCGGTGCACCTACTTCCATGCTTCCGGTTGCAAGCAATCCGTGTGTCTAGCAGGCCAAATCGAAACGTCTAATTAGACTTAAATAGCCGATGTAACCACCGCCAAGCCTCAATAAGTCTCAATGGTATCACGTCCAACGTACAAATGAAAGGAACAGTTTAGAGCATTACTCAATTTACGTCGTTATCCATTCATCGACTAATCAGATTATGACAATAAAGCTGAGCATGCGGGCGCTGTTCTGACACTGCTAATCGGCGTTCAGTCATGCATAGTATATTTTATAGCGCTTAGGCAGCAAATACTCTCCTGTGGCTTTTTTATCCCGAGGTAGCTCAAGCGAGTTGGGGGCTGTCCATAAATTACGTCATCGATTTTTGACGATTTTTGACCCCCCCCCCCCCTATAATCATCCAAAAATCATGCTTCAAATGACCCCATTTCCTCCTACTTCATGCTACCGTCATCCGATGTCCAGACCCCCCCCCCCCCTAATTTGAAATGACGTAATTTATGAATAGCCCCTTGCCTATCCCTTATTATCTTATGGGACCAAATACAGGTTTAATGTGAACTAAAGATTATGATTCTCGCAGTTCAAAATAGCCCTAGTTCTAAATATCCGCGCTCGACTAAGTTACCTATTGCTTGCAAAGGACACCAAAGAATATTTAACTTGGTCAAATATCTTTGTCAGTTCTCAAGAATTGCGTGAAATACTGCTTTCCAATCCTCGGTCAGTTTGCGTGAATAAATTATGATAAATTCGACTGGATTCGGTTGAGTGGGAGAATAGTAGAAACTAGAGCAGCCGACAGAATAATGTGTAGAGAGACATTAAAACGATTATGACATCCAAGAACACATGTGTACAGGATACTGCATGTGTAATGAGATGGTTTAAATTCTTTATAGCTTCCGAGATTAACGTCTACATTGTAAAGGGCTTTACAATGCAATATTACGACTTTTCTGTGTACTGGCCCTTTAAACCCGCTTTAAAATACCTCGTAATTATCCACCAACATTGTAAGAATATCTAGACATTTTCAGTTGCATATTTCAAAGAAATACGAGCCCTCTTTCTTCCCACGGTTTTCTATAAAGAAATAAGTACTGCGGCTTGCAAAGCATTTGTAGCATCTTTCTTATGACTTTACTATAGATGTAGACTTTCTTTTCTATACAAAATGTAGTCATTAGTGGGTTAATAGTTAGTGACTTTTTGACAATATGCTACCAAGTACAATCGCCTGTTAAGTCTGACAGAATAAGGTCTTAAATAAATATAAATTTTAAGATTAAACCTCTATTCCACCCTACACACACAGGGCTTAAACTAATCACTCTAATCAGATATTTTTGGACGTCGTCAGGTACTACTATACCTAGGTAGGTAGGTAGGACTATGTTGCAGCAGTAATGAAACATTCATATTATGGATTCCTTAAAACCCGACCGGCTTTAACAATTTCACGACTAATCCCTAGCCTAATTCGTAAAGATACAAAAGTAAATTGACTTCCGGCACTTTCGGCTCGTATTAATATACATGCCAAGCACGAATCACTGCAACAATAAGGATGTGATGTGACACTATCAAACGTGATCTTAGCACTTTCACTTTTCCATAAAGTTTGAATGTTTGAAAGCGAATAGGTACCAATACCATGATAGTCTTAGGAACCTGACTAATAAGGAAAACCGCCGGTTATGGTCTTAACTTCTTCTTAAGCTACATATGGAATGAAAACTAAAATGTAGGAGTGTACAAAGGTTTAATAAACCCTTTTTGTTCCTAACTAAGTAATTGTAAGATAGTGATATATTGCAGTATGTTTGCATTGCCTTATTAAAACCTAAATTTCTTCATACGTTATAGGCTTGTGTCGGTCATGAACTAAGAACTGTTAAGAATGAAATCCCATCAAGGACCGAAAGGAACTAAATCTCTTTGCACGCTCTTAATCGGTCTTTAGGTCCTTTAGTTCAGTGGGATTGGTGAGATTACGTTACGCGTTATTGTAGAAACATTACTAAAATACCTACCCAATGTTGTAATAACATGAAAATATTTTAGGGAATACGAAAATATTCCCTTAAAACCTACACGATTACACGATTAAGCAGTACTGTAAATAGGGAATTGTAAAAAATGGTAATAACCAATTGTAAAACTGCGTCAGGTATGTAAATCGATTGGAATGTTTTATTACTACACACAAAGCTAAGAGATTAATCGAAACGTCAGGATAACCTTGACTGCAAACCCGTTAACCTAAAAATAGTATTTATAGTGTTTACTGTTGGCGGGCCTAGCCCGACCCGAATGAGGTCGCGTACTGTTTCAATTATTTTTATTGCTAAACTGTGTATGCTCGTGAAGTTGACCACCCCATATCGTTTGCCCGCAAATGGCATAGCTATATCGTTTGTTCATCGTTAGTTCACGTTTGTTCAGTAGGTAAAATCGTAAGGACCCGATTCTAACATCATTTTTTTTTAAAAACAAAAGGGGGTGGCTGTCTTCACGCTAGCCACCCCAAACCACTTTTTGTAATTTTTTTTGGTCTAGATAGCAAGATATTCGTTAGTTCACGTTTGTTCAGGCATTAAAATCGTTAGGACCCGATTCCTTCATTTTTTTTTATTTTTTCAAAGTGGGGTGGCTGTCTTCACGCTAGCCACCCCACCCCGAAATCAGCCAAACTAACCATGTGAACTCATCGAGCGACGTTAGTTCACGTTTGTTCAGGCATTAAAATCGTTAGGATCTCATTAGATTTGCCATAAAAAAATAAAATCGAAAAATTCATATATATGGGACAGCGGAGCCAAGTAATGTGGTCTAGCAAGCAATCGACGCGGATACTAACGATTCTTTAGCTTGAATAAACTTATATGGACGATATTTAAGCGATAAATTATAGTGCCTTGCGGGCGTTCAAAACATAATAAGAGATATCCGTCGTTTTATATTTTTTTATACTATGGGGGTGGCTGTCTTCACGCTCGCCACCCCAAATCACTTTTTGTAATTTTTTTTGGTCTAGATAGCAAGACATTCGTTAGTTCACGTTTGTTCAGGCATTTAAATCGTTAGGACCCGATTCCTTCATTTTTTTTTATTTTTTCAAAGTGGGGTGGCTGTCTTCACGCTAGCCACCCCACACCGAAATCAGCCAAACTAACCATGTGAACTCATCGAGCGACGTTAGTTCACGTTTGTTCAGGCATTAAAATCGTTAGGATCTCATTAGATTTGCCATAAAAAAATAAAATCGAAAAATTCATATATATGGGCCAGCCGAGGCATGTAATGTGCCTAAGTCGACGGCTGAAAAAAATACTCAGAATCGGATCCTTACGATGCCACTTGCAGGACAACGTCAGCAGACTATACTGATTCAAGATAGATAGGTCATTTGCGGGCGATCAAAACAGATTTAACGGAAAAAAATAAAACTTGAAAATCTGGATTACTCAACTGACGCTCCTAAGTCGAACGCTGAAAAAAATACTCAGAATCGGGTCCTTACGATGCCACTTGCAGGACAATCTCAGCAGACCATACTGATTCAAGATAGGTAGGTCATTTGCGGGCGTTCGAAACAGATTTGCCGGAAAAAAATAAAACTTGAAATTCTGAATTACCCAAATTATGCTCCTAGGTCGACGGCTGAAAAAAATACTTAGAAACGGGTCCTTACGATGCCACTTGCAGGACAATGTCAGCAGGCCATACTGATTCAAGACAGATATGTCATTTGCGGGCGTTCGAAACAGATTTGCCGGAAAAAAGTAAAACTTGAAAATCTGAATAACTCAACTTACGCTCCTAAGTCGACGGCTGAAAAAAATTATCAGAATCGGGTCCTTACGATACCACTTGCAGGACAATGTCAGCAGACTTTACCAATTCAAGATAGATAGGTCATTTGCGGGC
Organism: Cydia splendana; assembly: GCF_910591565.1. NCBI lineage: Eukaryota > Metazoa > Arthropoda > Insecta > Lepidoptera > Tortricidae > Cydia > Cydia splendana. The sequence continues at coordinate 19,420,737 of NC_085965.1, read as the reverse complement.
GTTCAAAACAGATTTGCCGGAAAAAATTAAAGCATGAAAATCTGAATAACTCAAGTTACGCTCCTAAGTCGACGGCTGAAAAAAATACTCAGAATCGGGTCCTTACGATGCCACTTGCAGGATAACGTCAGTAGATCATACTGATTCAAGATAGATAGGTCATTTGCGGGCGATCAAAACAGATTTGCCGGAAAAAATTAAAACATGAAATTCTGAATTACCCAAATTATGCTCCTAGGTCGACGGCTGAAAAAAATACTTAGAATCGGGTCCTTACGATACCACTTGCAGGACAATGTCAGCAGACCATACTGATTCAAGACAGATAGGTCATTTGCGGGCGTTCGAAACAGATTTGCCGGAAAAAAGTAAAACTTGAAAATCTGGATTACTCAACTTAAGCTCCTAAGTCGAACGCTGAAAAAAATACTCAGAATCGGGTCGTTACGATGCCACTTGCAGGACAACGTCAGTAGACCAACCTGATTCAAGATAGATAGGTCATTTGCGGGCGATCAAAACAGATTTACCGGAAAAAAATAAAACTTGAAACTCTGAATTACTCAAATTATGCTCCTAGGTCGACGGCTGAAAAAAATACTCAGAATCGGGTCCTTACGATGCCACTTGCAGGACAACGTCAGCAGACTATACTGATTCAAGATAGATAGGTCCTTTGCGGGCGTTCGAAACAGATTTACCAGAAAAAAATAAAACTTGAAAATCTGAATTACTCTAATTATGCTACTAAGTCGCACGCTGAAAAAAATACTCAGAATCGGGTCCTTACGATGCCACTCGCAGGACGATCTCAGCAGACCATACTGATTCAAGATAGATAGGTCATTTGCGGGCGTTCGAAACAGATTTGCCGGAAAAAATTAAAACTTGAAAATCTGGATTACTCAACTTACGCTCCTAAGTCGACGGCTGAAAAAAATACTCAGAATCGGGTCCTTACGATGCCACTTGCAGGACAATCTCAGCAGACTATACTGATTCCAGACAGATAGGTTATTTGCGGGCGTTCGATACAGATTTGCCGGAAAAAATTAAAACTTGAAAACCTGAATTACTCTAATTATGCTACTAAGTCGACGGCTGCAAAAAATACTCAGAATCGAGTCCTTACGATGCCACTTGCAGGACAACGTCAGGAGACCATAACGATTCAAGACACATAGGTCATTTGCGGGCGTTCGAAACAGATTTGCCGGAAAAAATTAAAACTTGAAAATCTGAATAACTCAATTTACGCTCCTAAGTCGACGGCTAAAAAATACTCAGAATCGGGTCCTTACGATGCCACTTGCAGGATAACGTCAGTAGACCATACTGATTCAAGATAGATAGGTCATTTGCGGGCGATCAACACAGATTTGCCGGAAAAAATTAAAACATGAAAATCTGAATAACTCAACTTACGCTCCTAAGTCGACGGCTGAAAAAAATACTCAGAATCGGGTCCTTACGATGCCACTTGCAGGACAATCTCAGCAGACCATACTAATTCCAGACAGATAGGTCATTTGCGGGCGTTCGATACAGATTTGCCGGAAAAAATTTAAACTTGAAAACCTGAATAACTCATTTTACGCTCCTAAGTCGACGGCTGAAAAAAATAGCCAGAATTGGGTCCTTACGATACCCTTTGCAGGACGATGTCAGCTGACCATGCTGATTCAAGATAGATCGGTCATTTGCGGGCGATCATAACCAAACGTCGGACTATAGGGGGCAGTTTGAGGGCAAGGTAAGGTTTACAAAAAAATCTTAACTTACGAGTATTATAATGTACCTAGTATTTGTAACATAGTTAATTAAATTAGTTACCCGTTATCATTTATTCATCTTTAATGTGTAAATACTCTTTGAAGTGATGACTGATAGCCCACTGAAGTGGCCACTTAAAAAACAAATAAATAGCTGACATGCGTCATTTTGACTTATGTGTAGTCCAAGTACGTTTATAAATAACGCAGTTAGTTGCTATGATATTTGGAATACTATAGTGTAAATAACATTATTTGCGGTATTTGACGTCTGTCACTCACAACCGCAATACTACGTAAAATGTTTTGCACATCGAAATCACAAAGGAAAACAACTGCACTGCGAACGTTTACGTTCTACGTCTTTTTTTTTTTAATTTTAGGGTTGGCCGGACACCACCGTTATGAATCGGTAGTCGTCTAAGTAAATCGATATGAATTTTTCATTTTTCTTTTAATAAAAATAAGGAAAAGGTGGATAATTAACTGTAAATATGGATATATTTATCGTCACTTAACAGACAACAAATTTGACACAGAAATAACATAAATAAACTTTAAAATAGATCCCCAGTTAGTTTCAATTTTGACAATGGGTGCGACCTACTCGGTCGGTGTATTAAATACACCGACCGACCGGTAGCTTGCGGGAAAACCATATAATTCTAGCTTTATTTAAATCTCAAATAAAAATTCATTATACGTCACAATTCGATACCTCAGTCTACGTGCCATCCAATCGTAATCGCTTGCTGTGACAATCGATTTGCGTTAGTTACATCTCTATATACGTCAGTCATAATGTGTCAAATACCGCAAATAATGTTATTTACACTATATAAATTGAATACTATAAACTGATATTATGAATACTAGGTACCAAATACTAAGTAAAAATACTCGAAAGTGAATTGATTGATTTGCGAACCTTACCTATCATTCTGACGGTTTACCCTTGAATTGCCGACAGACATTTCATCGAATGTTATTTCGAAGACAACGTTTCAAGTATTTTCATTTCATCGACAAGTTATTGCGTCGAATAATCGATACTAGTAAATTTAAATCGGGGACTTTTAATTGGTACTTGAGTTATTTTGCATATAGTTTATATCGTGGTATTTCTTTACGGGTTTGCTTATTTCATTTTGGATTGTATTTAATAAAATTTATTACACGTAAAATTATTTCAATCTGTAATATTTCGTTATCGAAACTAAAAGCAGTCACGTCAGTCAGCTCACTCTGCGCGATTATAGCTATGTGGGTAGTTTAAGATATAAAATTGTTTTTCTGGACATACATAATTTTGAAAAAGCGGCAATTTTAAGTTTGCGCTCTAATTTTGAAGATATAATTTTACAAGGCTGCCATTTTCATTTTGGGTAAATTATAAATAGCTTGATAACAATAATTTAAGCCGTTCATTTATGTGCAGGGTCGCAGTTCTAACCTAACCTAAACCTACTTTGAAAACCGTTCGTTTCTGTGTGGGGTCGCAGTTCTAACCTAACCTAAACCTACTTTGTAGCCGTTCGTTTCTGTGTGGGGTCGCAGTTCTAACCTAACCTAAACCTACTTTGAAGGCAGTTTGTTTCTGTGTGGGGTTGCAGTTCTAACCTAACCTAAACCTACTTTGAAAGCATTTCGTTTGTGTGGGGTCGCAATTCTAACCTAACCTAAACCTACTTTAAAAGCTGTTCGTTTCTGTGTGGGGTCGCAGTTTTAACCTAACCTAAACCTACTTTGAAAGCCATTCGTTTCTGTGTGGGGTCGCAATTCTAACCTAACATAAACCTACTTTAAAAGACGTTCGTTTCTAACCTAACCTAAACCTACTTTGAAAGCCGTTTGTTTCTGTGTGGGGTTGCAGTTCTAACCTAACCTAAACCTACTTTGAAAGCCTTTCGTTTGTGTGGGGTCGCAATTCTAACCTAACCTAAACCTACTTTAAAAGCCGTTCGTTTCTGTGTGGGGTCGCACTTCTAACCTAACCTAAACCGACTTTGATAGCCGTTCGTTTCGGTGTGGGGTCGCAGTTCTAACCTAACCTAAATCTAAAATTCTTACAACAGAAAAATGTATAAATTATATGTCGTTATAGTACGACATATAAAAATGTATTAAAGTAATACGTCGAACAAATGAATTGCAATGTTTAGTAGTTGTGCCAATTAAAATAATTTGAAACGAATTAGCGATCAAGTAATATTCGTAGAATAGTATTTCTACGTAGTAAGAAAAATTGAAATAAATACTATATGAAACAAAATAACGCCAAACAATATTACTAGTACAAACGTTTCGATGAATCGTTGTCGATGAAATAATATTCGATGAAAAGTTTGTCGGCAAAACAAGGGTACACCCATTCTGACATGCCACGAAAATGCCCGCTGGAGTCCGACGTATGATCATAACAGATTTAACAGAAAAAATAAAACTTGAAAATCTGGATTACTCAACTTAAGCTCCTAAGTCGAACGCTGAAAAAAATACTCAGAATCAGGTCCTTACGATGCCACTTGCAGGACAACGTCAGTAGACCAACCTGATTCAAGATAGATAGGTCATTTGTGGGCGATCAAAACAGATTTACCGAAAAAAAAATAAAACTTGAAATTCTGAATTACTCAAATTATGCTCCTAGGTCGACGGCTGAAAAAAATACTCAGAATCGGGTCCTTACGATGCCACTTGCAGAACAACGTCAGCAGACTATACTGATTCAAGATAGATAGGTCATTTGCGGGCGTTCGAAACAGATTTGCCGGAAAAAATTAAAACTTGAAAATCTTAATAACTCAACTTACGCTCCTAAGTCGACGGCTAAAAAAATACTCAGAATCGGGTCCTTACGATGCCACTTGCAGGACAACGTCAGTAGACCAACCTGATTCAAGATAGATAGGTCATTTGCGGGCGATCAAAACAGATTTACCGGAAAAAAATTAAACTTGAAATTCTGAATTACCCAAATTATGCTCCTAGGTCGACGGCTGAAAAAAATACTTAGAATCGGGTCCTTACGATGCCACTTGCAGGACAATGTCAACAGACCACACTGATTCAAGATAGAGAGGTCCTTTGCGGGCGTTCGAAACAGATTTACCAGAAAAAAAGAAAACTTGAAAGTCTGAATTACTCTAATTATGCTACTAAGACGCACGCTGAAAAAAATACTCAGAATCGGGTCCTTACGATGCCACTTGCAGGACGATGTCAGCTGACCATGCTGATTCAAGATAGATAGGTCATTTGCGGGCGATCATAACAGATTTAACAGAAAAAATAAAACTTGAAAATCTGGATTACTCAACTTAAGCTCCTAAGTCGAACGCTGAAAAAAATACTCAAAATCGGGTCCTTACGATGCCACTTACAGGACAACGTCAGTAGACCAACCTGATTCAAGATAGATAGGTCATTTGCGGGCGTTCAAAACAGATTTGCCGGAAAAAATTAAAACTTGAAAATCTGAATAACTCAACTTACGCTCCTAAGTCGACGGCTGAAAATAATACTCAGAATCGGGTCCTTACGATGCCACTTGCAGGACAACGTCAGCAGACCATACTGATTCAAGAAACATAGGTCATTTGCGGGCGTTCGAAACAGATTTGCCGGAATAAATTAAAACTTGAAAATCTGAATAACTCAACTTACGCTCCTAAGTCGACGGCTGAAAAAAATACTCAGAATCGGGTCCTTACGATGCCACTCGCAGGACAATCTCAGCAGACCATACTGATTCAAGATAGATAGGTCATTTGCGGGCGATCAAAACAGATTTACCGGAAAAAAATTAAACTTGAAATTCTGAATTACCCAAATTATGCTCCTAGGTCGACGGCTGAAAAAAATACTTAGAATCGGGTCCTTAGGATGCCACTGGCAGGACAATGTCGACAGACCATACTGATTCAAGACAGATAGGTCATTTGCGGGCGTTCGAAACAGATTTGCCGGAAAAAAATAAAACTTGAAAGTCTGAATTACTCTAATTATGCTACTAAGTCGCACGCTGAAAAAAATACTCAGAATCGGGTCCTTACGATACCACTTGCAGGACAACGTCAGCAGACCATTTTGATTCAAGTCACATAGGTCATTTGCGGGCGATCAAAACAGATTTGCCGGAAAAAATTAAAACATGAAAATCTGAATAACTCAACTTACGCTCCTAAGTCGACGGCTGAAAATAATACTCAGAATCGGGTCCTTACGATGCCACTTGCAGGACAACGTCAGCAGACCATACTGATTCAAGACACATAGGTCATTTGCGGGCGTTCGAAACAGATTTGCCGGAAAAAATTAAAACTTGAAAATCTGAATAACTCAACTTACGCTCCTAAGTCGACAGCTGAAAAAAATACTCAGAATCGGGTCCTTACGATGCCACTCGCAGGACAATCTCAGCAGACCATACTGATTCAAGATAGATAGGTCATTTGCGGTCGATCAAAACAGATTTGCCGGAAAAAATTAAAACATGAAAATCTGAATAACTCAACTTACGCTCCTAAGTCGACGGCTGAAAAAAATACTCAGAATCGGGTCCTTACGATGCCACTTGCAGGACAATCTCAGCAGACTATACTGATTCCAGACAGATAGGTTATTTGCGGGCGTTCGATACAGATTTGCCGGAAAAAATTAAAACTTGAAAACCTGAATTACTCTAATTATGCTACTAAGTCGACGGCTGCAAAAAATACTCAGAATCGAGTCCTTACGATGCCACTTGCAGGACAACGTCAGCAGACTATACTGATTCAAGATAGATAGGTCATTTGCGGGCGTTCGAAACAGATTTGCCGGAAAAAAATAAAACTTGAAATTCTGAATTACCCAAATTATGCTACTAAGTCGCACGCTGAAAAAAATACTCAGAATCGGGTCCTTACGATGTCACTTGCAGGACAACGTCAGCAGACCATACTGATTCAAGACACATAGGTCATTTGCGGGCGTTCGAAACAGATTTGCCGGAAAAAATTAAAACTTGAAAATCTGGATTACTCAACTTAAGCTCCTAAGTCGAACGCTGAAAAAAATACTCAGAATCGGGTCCTTACGATGCCACTTGCAGGACAACGTCAGTAGACCAACCTGATTCAAGACAGATATTTCATTTGCGGACGTTCAAAACAGATTTGCCGGAAAAAAGTAAAACTTGAAATTCTGAATTACCCAAATTATGCTCCTAGGTCGACGGCTGAAAAAAATACTCAGAATCGGATCCTTACGATGCCACTTGCAGGACAATGTCAGCAGACCATACTGATTCAAGACAGATAGGTCATTTGCGGGCGTTCTAAACAGATTTGCCGGAAAAAAGTAAAACTTGAAAATCCGGATTACTCAACTTAAGCTCCTAAGTCGAACGCTGAAAAAAATACTCAGAATCGGGTCCTTACGATGCCACTTGCAGGACAACGTCAGTAGACCAACCTGTTTCAAGATAGATAGGTCATTTGCGGGCGATCAAAACAGATTTACCGGAAAAAAATAAAACTTGAAACTCTGAATTACTCAAATTATGCTCCTAGGTCGACGGCTGAAAAAAATACTCAGAATCGGGTCCTTACGATGCCACTTGCAGGACAACGTCAGCGGACTATACTGATTCAAGATAGATAGGTCCTTTGCGGGCGTTCGAAACAGATTTACCAGAAAAAAATAAAACTTGAAAATCTGAATTACTCTAATTATGCTACTAAGTCGCACGCTGAAAAAAATACTCAGAATCGGTTCCTTACGATGCCACTCGCAGGACAATCTCAGCAGACCATACTGATTCAAGATAGATAGGTCATTTGCGGGCGTTCGAAACAGATTTGCCGGAAAAAATTAAAACTTGAAAATCTGGATTACTCAACTTAAGCTCCTAAGTCGAACGCTGAAAAAAATACTCAGAATCGGGTCCTTACGATGCCACTTGCAGGACAACGTCAGTAGACCAACCTGATTCAAGATAGATAGGTCATTTGCGGGCGATCAAAACAGATTTACCGGAAAAAAATTAAACTTGAAATTCTGAATTACCCAAATTATGCTCCTAGGTCGACGGCTGAAAAAAATACTTAGAATCGGGTCCTTACGATGCCACTTGCAGGACAATGTCAACAGACCACACTGATTCAAGATAGAGAGGTCCTTTGCGGGCGTTCGAAACAGATTTGCCGGAAAAAATTAAAACTTGAAAATCTGAATAATTCAACTTACGCTCCTAAGTCGACGGCTGAAAAAATACTCAGAATCGGGTCCTTACGATGCCACTCGCAGGACAATCTCAGCAGACCATACTGATTCAAGATAGATAGGTCATTTGCGGGCGATCAAAACAGATTTGCCGGAAAAAATTAAAACATGAAAATCTGAATAACTCAAATTACGCTCCTAAGTCGACGGCTGAAAAAAATACTCAGAATCGGGTCCTTACGATGCCACTTGCAGGACAATGTCAGCAGACTATACTGATTCCAGACAGATAGGTCATTTGCGGGCGATCAAAACAGATTTACCGGAAAAAAATTAAACTTGAAATTCTGAATTACCCAAATTATGCTCCTAGGTCGACGGCTGAAAAAAATACTTAGAATCGGGTCCTTACGATGCCACTTGCAGGACAATGTCAACAGACCACACTGATTCAAGATAGAGAGGTCCTTTGCGGGCGTTCGAAACAGATTTGCCGGAAAAAATTAAAACTTGAAAATCTGAATAACTCAACTTACGCTCCTAAGTCGACGGCTGAAAAAAATACTCAGAATCGGGTCCTTACGATGCCACTCGCAGGACAATCTCAGCAGACCATACTGATTCAAGATAGATAGGTCATTTGCGGGCGATCAAAACAGATTTGCCGGAAAAAATTAAAACATGAAAATCTGAATAACTCAACTTACGCTCCTAAGTCGACGGCTGAAAAAAATACTCAGAATCGGGTCCTTACGATGCCACTTGCAGGACAATCTCAGCAGACTATACTGATTCCAGACAGATAGGTCATTTGCGGGCGATCAAAACAGATTTACCGGAAAAAAATTAAACTTGAAATTCTGAATTACCCAAATTATGCTCCTAGGTCGACGGCTGAAAAAAATACTTAGAATCGGGTCCTTACGATGCCACTTGCAGGACAATGTCAACAGACAAAACTGATTCAAGATAGAGAGGTCCTTTGCGGGCGTTCGAAACAGATTTGCCGGAAAAAATTAAAACTTGAAAATCTGAATAACTCAACTTACGCTCCTAAGTCGACGGCTGAAAAAAATACTCAGAATCGGGTCCTTACGATGCCACTCGCAGGACAATCTCAGCAGACCATACTGATTCAAGATAGATAGGTCATTTGCGGGCGATCAAAACAGATTTGCCGGAAAAAATTAAAACATGAAAATCTGAATATCTCAACTTACGCTCCTAAGTCGACGGCTGAAAAAAATACTCAGAATCGGGTCCTTACGATGCCACTTGCAGGACAATCTCAGCAGACTATACTGATTCCAGACAGATAGGTAATTTGCGGGCGTTCGATACAGATTTGCCGGAAAAAATTAAAACTTGAAAACCTGAATTACTCTAATTATGCTACTAAGTCGACGGCTGCAAAAAATACTCAGAATCGAGTCCTTACGATGCCACTTGCAGGACAACGTCAGCAGCCTATACTGATTCAAGATAGATAGGTCATTTGCGGGCGTTCGAAACAGATTTGCCGGAAAAAAATAAAACTTGAAATTCTGAATTACCCAAATTATGCTACTAAGTCGCACGCTGAAAAAAATACTCAGAATCGGGTCCTTACGATGCCACTTGCAGAACAACGTCAGCAGACTATACTGATTCAAGATAGATAGGTCATTTGCGGGCGTTCGAAACAGATTTACCAGAAAAAAATAAAACTTGAAAATCTGAATTACTCTAATTATGCTACTAAGTCGCACGCTGAAAAAAATACTCAGAATCGGGTCCTTACGATGTCACTTGCAGGACAACGTCAGCAGACCATACTGATTCAAGACACATAGGTCATTTGCGGGCGTTCGAAACAGATTTGCCGGAAAAAATTAAAACTTGAAAATCTGGATTACTCAACTTAAGCTCCTAAGTCGAACGCTGAAAAAAATACTCAGAATCGGGTCCTTACGATGCCACTTGCAGGAAAACGTCAGTAGACCAACCTGATTCAAGACAGATATGTCATTTGCGGGCGTTCAAAACAGATTTGCCGGAAAAAAGTAAAACTTGAAATTCTGAATTACCCAAATTATGCTCCTAGGTCGACGGCTGAAAAAAATACTCAGAATCGGGTCCTTACGATGCCACTTGCAGGACAATGTCAGCAGACCATACTGATTCAAGACAGATAGGTCATTTGCGGGCGTTCTAAACAGATTTGCCGGAAAAAAGTAAAACTTGAAAATCTGGATTACTCAACTTAAGCTCCTAAGTCGAACGCTGAAAAAAATACTCAGAATCGGGTCCTTACGATGCCACTTGCAGGACAACGTCAGTAGACCAACCTGTTTCAAGATAGATAGGTCATTTGCGGGCGATCAAAACAGATTTACCGGAAAAAAATAAAACTTGAAACTCTGAATTACTCAAATTATGCTCCTAGGTCGACGGCTGAAAAAAATACTCAGAATCGGGTCCTTACGATGCCACTTGCAGGACAACGTCAGCGGACTATACTGATTCAAGATAGATAGGTCCTTTGCGGGCGTTCGAAACAGATTTACCAGAAAAAAATAAAACTTGAAAATCTGAATTACTCTAATTATGCTACTAAGTCGCACGCTGAAAAAAATACTCAGAATCGGGTCCTTACGATGCCACTCGCAGGACAATCTCAGCAGACCATACTGATTCAAGATAGATAGGTCATTTGCGGGCGTTCGAAACAGATTTGCCGGAAAAAATTAAAACTTGAAAATCTGGATTACTCAACTTAAGCTCCTAAGTCGAACGCTGAAAAAAATACTCAGAATCGGGTCCTTACGATGCCACTTGCAGGACAACGTCAGTAGACCAACCTGATTCAAGATAGATAGGTCATTTGCGAGCGATCAAAACAGATTTACCGGAAAAAAATTAAACTTGAAATTCTGAATTACCCAAATTATGCTCCTAGGTCGACGGCTGAAAAAAATACTTAGAATCGGGTCCTTACGATGCCACTTGCAGGACAATGTCAACAGACCACACTGATTCAAGATAGAGAGGTCCTTTGCGGGCGTTCGAAACAGATTTGCCGGAAAAAATTAAAACTTGAAAATCTGAATAATTCAACTTACGCTCCTAAGTCGACGGCTGAAAAAATACTCAGAATCGGGTCCTTACGATGCCACTCGCAGGACAATCTCAGCAGACCATACTGATTCAAGATAGATAGGTCATTTGCGGGCGATCAAAACAGATTTGCCGGAAAAAATTAAAACATGAAAATCTGAATAACTCAACTTACGCTCCTAAGTCGACGGCTGAAAAAAATACTCAGAATCGGGTCCTTACGATGCCACTTGCAGGACAATCTCAGCAGACTATACTGATTCCAGACAGATAGGTCATTTGCGGGCGATCAAAACAGATTTACCGGAAAAAAATTAAACTTGAAATTCTGAATTACCCAAATTATGCTCCTAGGTCGACGGCTGAAAAAAATACTTAGAATCGGGTCCTTACGATGCCACTTGCAGGACAATGTCAACAGACCACACTGATTCAAGATAGAGAGGTCCTTTGCGGGCGTTCGAAACAGATTTGCCGGAAAAAATTAAAACTTGAAAATCTGAATAACTCAACTTACGCTCCTAAGTCGACGGCTGAAAAAAATACTCAGAATCGGGTCCTTACGATGCCACTCGCAGGACAATCTCAGCAGAACATACTGATTCAAGATAGATAGGTCATTTGCGGGCGATCAAAACAGATTTGCCGGAAAAAATTAAAACATGAAAATCTGAATATCTCAACTTACGCTCCTAAGTCGACGGCTGAAAAAAATACTCAGAATCGGGTCCTTACGATGCCACTTGCAGGACAATCTCAGCAGACTATACTGATTCCAGACAGATAGGTAATTTGCGGGCGTTCGATACAGATTTGCCGGAAAAAATTAAAACTTGAAAACCTGAATTACTCTAATTATGCTACTAAGTCGACGGCTGCAAAAAATACTCAGAATCGAGTCCTTACGATGCCACTTGCAGGACAACGTCAGCAGACTATACTGATTCAAGATAGATAGGTCATTTGCGGGCGTTCGAAACAGATTTGCCGGAAAAAAATAAAACTTGAAATTCTGAATTACCCAAATTATGCTACTAAGTCGCACGCTGAAAAAAATACTCAGAATCGGGTCCTTACGATGTCACTTGCAGAACAACGTCAGCAGACTATACTGATTCAAGATAGATAGGTCATTTGCGGGCGTTCGAAACAGATTTACCAGAAAAAAATAAAACTTGAAAATCTGAATTACTCTAATTATGCTACTAAGTCGCACGCTGAAAAAAATACTCAGAATCGGGTCCTTACCATGTCACTTGCAGGACAACGTCAGCAGACCATACTGATTCAAGACACATAGGTCATTTGCGGGCGTTCGAAACAGATTTGCCGGAAAAAATTAAAACTTGAAAATCTGGATTACTCAACTTAAGCTCCTAAGTCGAACGCTGAAAAAAATACTCAGAATCGGGTCCTTACGATGCCACTTGCAGGAAAACGTCAGTAGACCAACCTGATTCAAGACAGATATGTCATTTGCGGGCGTTCAAAACAGATTTGCCGGAAAAAAGTAAAACTTGAAATTCTGAATTACCCAAATTATGCTCCTAGGTCGACGGCTGAAAAAAATACTCAGAATCGGGTCCTTACGATGCCACTTGCAGGACAATGTCAGCAGACCATACTGATTCAAGACAGATAGGTCATTTGCGGGCGTTCTAAACAGATTTGCCGGAAAAAAGTAAAACTTGAAAATCTGGATTACTCAACTTAAGCTCCTAAGTCGAACGCTGAAAAAAATACTCAGAATCGGGTCCTTACGATGCCACTTGCAGGACAACGTCAGTAGACCAACCTGTTTCAAGATAGATAGGTCATTTGCGGGCGATCAATACAGATTTACCGGAAAAAAATAAAACTTGAAACTCTGAATTACTCAAATTATGCTCCTAGGTCGACGGCTGAAAAAAATACTCAGAATCGGGTCCTTACGATGCCACTTGCAGGACAACGTCAGCGGACTATACTGATTCCAGATAGATAGGTCCTTTGCGGGCGTTCGAAACAGATTTACCAGAAAAAAATAAAACTTGAAAATCTGAATTACTCTAATTATGCTACTAAGTCGCACGCTGAAAAAAATACTCAGAATCGGGTCCTTACGATGCCACTCGCAGGACAATCTCAGCAGACCATACTGATTCAAGATAGATAGGTCATTTGCGGGCGTTCGAAACAGATTTGCCGGAAAAAATTAAAACTTGAAAATCTGGATTACTCAACTTAAGCTCCTAAGTCGAACGCTGAAAAAAATACTCAGAATCGGGTCCTTACGATGCCACTTGCAGGACAACGTCAGCAGACCATACTGATTCAAGACACATAGGTCATTTGCGGGCGTTCGAAACAGATTTGCCGGAATAAATTAAAACTTGAAAATCTGAATAACTCAACTTACGCTCCTAAGTCGACGGCTGAAAAAAATACTCAGAATCGGGTCCTTACGATGCCACTCGCAGGACAATCTCAGCAGACCATACTGATTCAAGATAGATAGGTCATTTGCGGGCGATCAAAACAGATTTACCGGAAAAAAATTAAACTTGAAATTCTGAATTACCCAAATTATGCTCCTAGGTCGACGGCTGAAAAAAATACTTAGAATCGGGTCCTTACGATGCCACTTGCAGGACAATGTCGACAGACCATACTGATTCAAGACAGATAGGTCATTTGCGGGCGTTCGAAACAGATTTGCCGGAAAAAAATAAAACTTGAAAGTCTGAATTACTCTAATTATGCTACTAAGTCGCACGCTGAAAAAAATACTCAGAATCGGGTCCTTACGATACCACTTGCAGGACAACGTCAGCAGACCATTTTGATTCAAGTCACATAGGTCATTTGCGGGCGATCAAAACAGATTTGCCGGAAAAAATTAAAACATGAAAATCTGAATAACTCAACTTACGCTCCTAAGTCGACGGCTGAAAATAATACTCAGAATCGGGTCCTTACGATGCCACTTGCAGGACAACGTCAGCAGACCATACTGATTCAAGACACATAGGTCATTTGCGGGCGTTCGAAACAGATTTGCCGGAAAAAATTAAAACTTGAAAATCTGAATAACTCAACTTACGCTCCTAAGTCGACGGCTGAAAAAAATACTCAGAATCGGGTCCTTACGATGCCACTTGCAGGACAATGTCGACAGACCATACTGATTCAAGACAGATAGGTCATTTGCGGGCGTTCGAAACAGATTTGCCGGAAAAAAATAAAACTTGAAAGTCTGAATTACTCTAATTATGCTACTAAGTCGCACGCTGAAAAAAATACTCAGAATCGGGTCCTTACGATACCACTTGCAGGACAACGTCAGCAGACCATTTTGATTCAAGTCACATAGGTCATTTGCGGGCGATCAAAACAGATTTGCCGGAAAAAATTAAAACATGAAAATCTGAATAACTCAACTTACGCTCCTAAGTCGACGGCTGAAAATAATACTCAGAATCGGGTCCTTACGATGCCACTTGCAGGACAACGTCAGCAGACCATACTGATTCAAGACACATAGGTCATTTGCGGGCGTTCGAAACAGATTTGCCGGAAAAAATTAAAACTTGAAAATCTGAATAACTCAACTTACGCTCCTAAGTCGACGGCTGAAAAAAATACTCAGAATCGGGTCCTTACGATGCCACTTGCAGGACAATCTCAGCAGACTATACTGATTCCAGACAGATAGGTTATTTGCGGGCGTTCGATACAGATTTGCCGGAAAAAATTAAAACTTGAAAACCTGAATTACTCTAATTATGCTACTAAGTCGACGGCTGCAAAAAATACTCAGAATCGAGTCCTTACGATGCCACTTGCAGGACAACGTCAGCAGACTATACTGATTCCAGACAGATAGGTTATTTGCGGGCGTTCGATACAGATTTGCCGGAAAAAATTAAAACTTGAAAACCTGAATTACTCTAATTATGCTACTAAGTCGACGGCTGCAAAAAATACTCAGAATCGAGTCCTTACGATGCCACTTGCAGGACAACGTCAGCAGACTATACTGATTCAAGATAGATAGGTCATTTGCGGGCGATCAAAACAGATTTGCCGGAAAAAATTAAAACATGAAAATCTGAATAACTCAACTTACGCTCCTAAGTCGACGGCTGAAAAAAATACTCAGAATCGGGTCCTTACGATGCCACTTGCAGGACAATCTCAGCAGACTATACTGATTCCAGACAGATAGGTTATTTGCGGGCGTTCGATACAGATTTGCCGGAAAAAATTAAAACTTGAAAACCTGAATTACTCTAATTATGCTACTAAGTCGACGGCTGCAAAAAATACTCAGAATCGAGTCCTTACGATGCCACTTGCAGGACAACGTCAGCAGACTATACTGATTCAAGATAGATAGGTCATTTGCGGGCGTTCGAAACAGATTTGCCGGAAAAAAATAAAACTTGAAATTCTGAATTACCCAAATTATGCTACTAAGTCGCACGCTGAAAAAAATACTCAGAATCGGGTCCTTACGATGTCACTTGCAGGACAACGTCAGCAGGCCATACTGATTCAAGACACATAGGTCATTTGCGGGCGTTCGAAACAGATTTGCCGGAAAAAATTAAAACTTGAAAATCTGGATTACTCAACTTAAGCTCCTAAGTCGAACGCTGAAAAAAATACTCAGAATCGGGTCCTTACGATGCCACTTGCAGGACAACGTCAGTAGACCAACCTGATTCAAGACAGATATGTCATTTGCGGGCGTTCAAAACAGATTTGCCGGAAAAAAGTAAAACTTGAAATTCTGAATTACCCAAATTATGCTCCTAGGTCGACGGCTGAAAAAAATACTCAGAATCGGATCCTTACGATGCCACTTGCAGGACAATGTCAGCAGACCATACTGATTCAAGACAGATAGGTCATTTGCGGGCGTTCTAAACAGATTTGCCGGAAAAAAGTAAAACTTGAAAATCTGGATTACTCAACTTAAGCTCCTAAGTCGAACGCTGAAAAAAATACTCAGAATCGGGTCCTTACGATGCCACTTGCAGGACAACGTCAGTAGACCAACCTGTTTCAAGATAGATAGGTCATTTGCGGGCGATCAAAACAGATTTACCGGAAAAAAATAAAACTTGAAACTCTGAATTACTCAAATTATGCTCCTAGGTCGACGGCTGAAAAAAATACTCAGAATCGGGTCCTTACGATGCCACTTGCAGGACAACGTCAGCGGACTATACTGATTCAAGATAGATAGGTCCTTTGCGGGCGTTCGAAACAGATTTACCAGAAAAAAAAAAAACTTGAAAATCTGAATTACTCTAATTATGCTACTAAGTCGCACGCTGAAAAAAATACTCAGAATCGGGTCCTTACGATGCCACTCGCAGGACAATCTCAGCAGACCATACTGATTCAAGATAGATAGGTCATTTGCGGGCGTTCGAAACAGATTTGCCGGAAAAAATTAAAACTTGAAAATCTGGATTACTCAACTTAAGCTCCTAAGTCGAACGCTGAAAAAAATACTCAGAATCGGGTCCTTACGATGCCACTTGCAGGACAACGTCAGTAGACCAACCTGATTCAAGATAGATAGGTCATTTGCGGGCGATCAAAACAGATTTACCGGAAAAAAATAAAACTTGAAATTCTGAATTACTCAAATTATGCTCCTAGGTCGACGGCTGAAAAAAATACTCAGAATCGGGTCCTTACGATGCCACTTGCAGAACAACGTCAGCAGACTATACTGATTCAAGATAGATAGGTCATTTGCGGGCGTTCGAAACAGATTTGCCGGAAAAAATTAAAACTTGAAAATCTTAATAACTCAACTTACGCTCCTAAGTCGACGGCTAAAAAAATACTCAGAATCGGGTCCTTACGATGCCACTTGCAGGACAACGTCAGTAGACCAACCTGATTCAAGATAGATAGGTCATTTGCGGGCGATCAAAACAGATTTACCGGAAAAAAATTAAACTTGAAATTCTGAATTACCCAAATTATGCTCCTAGGTCGACGGCTGATAAAAATACTTAGAATCGGGTCCTTACGATGCCACTTGCAGGACAATGTCAACAGACCACACTGATTCAAGATAGAGAGGTCCTTTGCGGGCGTTCGAAACAGATTTGCCGGAAAAAATTAAAATCTGAATAACTCAACTTACGCTCCTAAGTCGACGGCTGAAAAAAATACTCAGAATCGGGTCCTTACGATGCCACTCGCAGGACAATCTCAGCAGACCATACTGATTCAAGATAGATAGGTCATTTGCGGGCGATCAAAACAGATTTGCCGGAAAAAATTAAAACATGAAAATCTGAATAACTCAACTTACGCTCCTAAGTCGACGGCTGAAAAAAATACTCAGAATCGGGTCCTTACGATGCCACTTGCAGGACAATCTCAGCAGACTATACTGATTCCAGACAGATAGGTCATTTGCGGGCGATCAAAACAGATTTACCGGAAAAAAATTAAACTTGAAATTCTGAATTACCCAAATTATGCTCCTAGGTCGACGGCTGAAAAAAATACTTAGAATCGGGTCCTTACGATGCCACTTGCAGGACAATGTCAACAGACCACACTGATTCAAGATAGAGAGGTCCTTTGCGGGCGTTCGAAACAGATTTGCCGGAAAAAATTAAAACTTGAAAATCTGAATAACTCAACTTACGCTCCTAAGTCGACGGCTGAAAAAAATACTCAGAATCGGGTCCTTACGATGCCACTCGCAGGACAATCTCAGCAGACCATACTGATTCAAGATAGATAGGTCATTTGCGGGCGATCAAAACAGATTTGCCGGAAAAAATTAAAACATGAAAATCTGAATAACTCAACTTACGCTCCTAAGTCGACGGCTGAAAAAAATACTCAGAATCGGGTCCTTACGATGCCACTTGCAGGACAATCTCAGCAGACTATACTGATTCCAGACAGATAGGTAATTTGCGGGCGATCAAAACAGATTTACCGGAAAAAAATAAAACTTGAAACTCTGAATTACTCAAATTATGCTCCTAGGTCGACGGCTGAAAAAAATACTCAGAATCGGGTCCTTACGATGCCACTTGCAGGACAACGTCAGCGGACTATACTGATTCAAGATAGATAGGTCCTTTGCGGGCGTTCGAAACAGATTTACCAGAAAAAAATAAAACTTGAAAATCTGAATTACTCTAATTATGCTACTAAGTCGCACGCTGAAAAAAATACTCAGAATCGGGTCCTTACGATGCCACTCGCAGGACAATCTCAGCAGACCATACTGATTCAAGATAGATAGGTCATTTGCGGGCGTTCGAAACAGATTTGCCGGAAAAAATTAAAACTTGAAAATCTGGATTACTCAACTTAAGCTCCTAAGTCGAACGCTGAAAAAAATACTCAGAATCGGGTCCTTACGATGCCACTTGCAGGACAACGTCAGCGGACTATACTGATTCAAGATAGATAGGTGCTTTGCGGGCGTTCGAAACAGATTTACCAGAAAAAAATAAAACTTGAAATTCTGAATTACTCAAATTATGCTCCTAGGTCGACAGCTGAAAAAAATACTTAGAATCGGGTCCTTACGATGCCACTTGCAGGACATTGTCAGCAGACCATACTGATTCAAGACAGATAGGTCATTTGCGGGCGTTCGAAACAGATTTGCCGGAAAAAAATAAAACTTGAAAATCAGAATTACTCAAATTATGCTACTAAGTCGACGGCTGAAAAAAATACTCACAATCGGGTCCTTATGATTCCACTTGCTGGACAACGTCAGCAGACTATACTGATTCAAGATAGATAGGTCATTTGCGGGCGATCAAAACAGATTTACCGGAAAAATTTAAAACTTGAAATTCTGAATTACTCAAATTATGCTCCTCGGTCGACAGCTGAAAAAAATACTTAGAATCGGGTCCTTACGATGCCACTTGCAGGACAATGTCAGCAGACCATACTGATTCAAGACAGATAGGTCATTTGCGGGCGTTCGAAACAGATTTAACGGAAAAAAATAAAACTTGAAAATATGAATAACTCAACTTACGCTCCTAAGTCGCAGGCTGAAAAAAATACTCAGAATCGGGTCCTTACGATGCCACTTGCAGGACAACGTCAGCAGACTATACTGATTCAAGATAGATAGGTCATTTGCGGGCGATCAAAACAGATTTACCGGAAAAAATTAAAATTGACTAAGCCCCACGGTAAGCTCATGAAAGCTTGTGTTGTGAGTACTCAGACAACGATATATATAATGTATAAATACTTAAATACATAGAATACAACCATGACTCAGGAACAAATATCTGTATCATCAATCATACAAATAAATGCCCTTACCAGGATTCGAACCCGGGACCATCGGCTTCATAGGCAGGGTCACTACCGGACGAATCTTTCTGTCCCTTTCTAATGTATGGCACTATTCCTTTCAGCCATTTAGGGTTGTGAAAATTCCAAGTCATTATCTTAATCTGTGATCGTGCACGCAAAACATCCTCCAGACTGAGCATAGTCTACCCCCTCTGCCACGCATAAGTTGTATCCAGATGAGACAATTTTTCGGCAATCTGATGAAATTCTCTGATCGCACAGGGCCGTGCGGATGCAAATACCAATTCAATTCGCCCATCACATCAGCAGGTGCGGACACAAAAATGCCAATTTTCATAGTAAAATGCAAATTGGTGATTTAATTTGTATGCGTGTGGACGCTAAATGAGATTGACTAATTATTTTCCTAAACAAATCGACTGATTTCGTCAGTCCCGTCTGGATACCCCAATACGGTAATTTTCATAGACATAATATACTTAAAGATTACGTCTAAGCGAGCTGTCACTGTAACCACTTTTGTGTAGTGTACGATTAACAATGTTACACCACCTTGCTATAGCCATGTCGATAAAGTCATATCGATAAACTATCGACATTTCTTGCAATTTTAAATTTGTGTTTTTTTTTTAATGTTTATTGATACCTAAAATGAACCAAAACGCTTTATTCTTTGTTGTGGTTATCAGATGACAATTTTATCGTCACACCCCAGCAGGAAACGAAGGGAAAGTTCAAAGGGCTTACCACGAACCACGTTCGATGTGTTGCCTCTCTTCCGCACTTGTAAATTGGTATGTAAGTTTGACAAGGAGGCAACACGTCGAACGTGGTTCGCGGTAGGCCCCCAGATATTTAATGAAAAAACATAAATACCTACTAAAATATGAGTTCCGGAATAATCAACTTATTTTATTATATACTAATATATTCATTATCCATTAGCATTTCAATTATGTTTATGTTTAACGAAGATATTGAAGCTTCAACATATATAACATGAATAAAAAATCGACTTTTCACATCCCTAAATGAGCACACATACACGTTATTACGCACACATATACAGCCTGGATGCACGCCCGCAACTGACCTATCTATCTTAAATCAGTATAGTCTGTTGACGTTGTCCTGCAAGTGGCATCGTAAGGACCCGATTCTGAGTATTTTTTTCAGCCTGCGACTTAGAAGCATAATTTGAGTAATTCAGATTTTCAAGTTTTATTTTTTTCAGGTAAATCTGTTTCGAACGCCCGCAAATGACCTATCTGTCTTGAATCAGTATGGTCTGCTGACATTGTCCTGCAAGTGGCATCGTAAGGACCCGATTCTAAGTTTTTTTTTCAGCCGTCGACCTAGGAGCATAATTTGAGTAATTCAGAAATTCAAGTTTTATTTTTTTCCGGTAAATCTGTTTTCTTTCTCATTTGAGTGGTCCACACAAAACTATTTCGACGAGATGGTCACGACCCTCAGCATTGAGGAAACCGACGCGAGGAGGAGGAGGAGGAGGAAATCTGTTTTGATCGCCCGCAAATGACCTATCTATCTTGAATCAGGTTGGTCTACTGACGTCGTCCTGCAAGTGGCATCGTAAGGACCCGATTCTGAATATTTTTTTCAGCCGTCGACTTAGGAGCGTAAGTTGAGTTATTCAGATTTTCAAGTTTTAATTTTTTCCAGCAAATCTGTTTAGAACGCCCGCAAATGACCTATCTTTCTTGAATCAGTATGGTCTGCTGAGATTGTTCTGCAAGTGGCATCGTAAGGACCCGATTCTGAGTATTTTTTTCAGCCGTCGACTTAGGAGCGTAAGTTGAGTTATTCAGATTTTCATGTTTTAATTTTTTCCGGCAAATCTGTTCTGAACGCCTGCAAATGACCTATCTATCTTCAATCAGGTTGGTCTGCTGACGTTGTTCTGCAAAGGGCATCGTAAGGACCCGATTCTGAGTATATTTTTCGGCCGTCAACTTAGGAGCATAATTTGAGTAATTCCGATTTACAAGTTTTATATTTTTCCGGTAAATCTGTTTTGATCGCCCGCAAATGACCTATCTATCTTGAATCAGCATAATCATCTGACGTTGTCCTGCAAAGGGCATCGTAAGGACCCGATTCTGAGTATTTTTTTCGGCCGTCAACTTAGGAGCATATTTTGAGTAATTCCGATTTACAAGTTTTAATTTTTTCCGGTAAATCTGTTTCGAACGCCCGCAAATTACCTATCTATCTTGAATCAGCATAATCATCTGACGTCGTCCTACAAAGGGCATCGTAAGGACCCGATTCTGAGTATTTTTTTCAGCCTGCGACTTAGGAGCGTAAATTGAGTTATTCATATTTTCAAGTTTTATTTTTTTCCGTTAAATCTGTTTTGAACGCCCGCAAATGACCTATCTATCTTGAATCAGTATAGTCTGCTGACGTTGTCCTGCAAGTGGCATCGTAAGGACCCGATTCTGACTATTTTTTTCAGCCGTCGACTTAGGAGCATAATTTGAGTAATTCAGATTTTCTAGTTTTATTTTTTTCTGGTAAATCTGTTTCGAACGCCCGCAAATGACCTATCTATCTTGAATCAGTATAGTCTGCTGACGTTGTCCTGCAAAGGGCACCGTAAGGACCCGATTCTGAGTATTTTTTTCGGTCGTCAACTTAGGAGCATAATTTGAGTAATTCCGATTTACAAGTTTTATTTTTTTCCGCTAAATCTGTTTTGATCGCCCGCAAATGACCTATCTATCTTGAATCAGCATAATCATCTGACGTCGTCCTGCAAAGGGCATCGTAAGGACCCGATTCTGAGTATTTTTTTTTCGGCCGTCAACTTAGGAGCATAATTTGAGTAATTCCGATTTACAAGTTTTAATTTTTTCCGATAAATCTGTTTTGATCGCCCGCAAATGACCTATCTATCTTGAATCAGTATAGTCTGCTGACGTTGTCCTGCAAGTGGCATCGTAAGGACCCGATTCTGAGTATTTTTTTGAGCCTGCGACTTAGGAGCGTAAGTTGAGTTATTCATATTTTCAAGTTTTATTTTCTTCCGTTAAATCTGTTTCGAACGCCCGCAAATGACCTATCTATCTTGAATCAGTATGGTCTGCTGACATTGTCCTACAAGTGGCATCGTAAGGACCCGAATTTAAGTATTTTTTTCAGCCGTCGACTTAGGAGCATAATTTGAGTAATTCAGATTTTCAAGTTTTATTTTTTCTGGTAAATCTGTTTCGAACGCCCGCAAATGACCTATCTGTCCTGAATCAGTATAGTCTGCTGACGTTGTCTTGCAAGTAGCATCGTAAGGACCCGATTGTGAATATTTTTTTCAGCCGTCGACTTAGGATCGTAAGTTGAGTTATTCAGATTTTCAAGTTTTACTTTTTTCCGGCAAATCTGTTTCGAACGCCCGCAAATGACCTATCTACCTTGAATCAGTATGGTCTGGTGAGATAGTCCTGCAAGAGGCATCGTAAGGCCCCGATTCTGACTATTTTTTTCAGCCGTCGACTTAGGAGCGTAAGTTGAGTTATTCAGATTTTCAAGTTTTAATTTTTTCCAGCAAATCTGTTTCGAACGCCCGCAAATGGCCTATCTATCTTGAATCAGTATAGTCTGCTGACGTTTTCCTGCAAGTGGCATCGTAAGGACCCGATTCTGTGTATTTTTTTCAGCCGTCGACTTAGTAGCATAATTTGAGTAATTCAGATTTTCAAGTTTTATTTTTTCTGGTAAATCTGTTTCGAACGCCCGCAAATGACCTATCTGTCCTGAATCAGTATGGTCTGCTGACATTGTCCTGCAAGTGGCATCGTACGGACCCGATTCAGAGTATTTTTTTCAGCCTGCGACTTAGTAGCATAATTTGAGTAATTCAGATTTACAAGTTTATTTTTTTCCGATAAATCTGTTTTGATCGCCCGCAAATGACCTATCTACCTTGAATCAGTATGGTCTGGTGATATAGTCCTGCAAGAGGCATCGTAAGGACCCGATTCTGACTATTTTTTTCAGCCGTCGACTTAGGAGCGTAAGTTGAGTTATTCAGATTTTCAAGTTTTAATTTTTTCCAGCAAATCTGTTTCGAACGCCCGCAAATGGCCTATCTATCTTGAATCAGTATGGTTTGCTGATATTGTCCTGCAAGTGGCATCGTAAGGACCCGATTCTGAGTATTTTTTTCAGCCTGCGACTTAGAAGCGCAAGTTGAGTAATTCAGATTTTCAAGTTTTATTTTTTTACGTTAAATCTGTTTTGATCGCCCGCAAATAACCTGTCTATCTTGAATCAGCATAATCATCTGACGTCGTCCTGCAAAGGGCATCGTAAGGACCCGATTCTGAGTATTTTTTTCGGCCGTCAACTTAGGAGCATAATTTGAGTATGTAATTCCGATTTACAAGTTTATTTTTTTCCGATAAATCTGTTTTGATCGCCCGCAAATGACCTATCTATCTTGAATCAGTATGGTCTGGTGAGATTGTCCTGCAAGTGGCATCGTAAGGACCCGATTCTGACTATTTTTTTCAGCCGTCGACTTAGGAGCGTAAGTTGAGTTGTTCAGATTTTCAAGTTTTAATTTTTTCCAGCAAATCTGTTTCGAACGCCCGCAAATGGCCTATCTATCTTGAATCAGTATGGTTTGCTGATATTATCCTGCAAGTGGCATCGTAAGGACCCGATTCTGAGTATTTTTGTCAGCCGTCGACTTAGGAGCGTAAGTTGAGTTATTCAGATTTTCATGTTTTAATAATTTCCGGCAAATCTGTTTTGAACGCCCGCAAATGACCTATCTATCTTGAATCAGTATAGTCTGCTGACGTTTTCCTGCAAGTGGCATCGTAAGGACCCGATTCTGTGTATTTTTTTCAGCCGTCGACTTAGTAGCATAATTTGAGTAATTCAGATTTTCAAGTTTTATTTTTTCTGGTAAATCTGTTTCGAACGCCCGCAAATGACCTATCTGTCCTGAATCAGTATAGTCTGCTGACGTTGTCTTGCTAGTAGCGTCGTAAGGACCCGATTGTGAATATTTTTTTCAGCCGTCGACTTAGGATCGTAAGTTGAGTTATTCAGATTTTCAAGTTTTACTTTTTTCCGGCAAATCTGTTTCGAACGCCCGCAAGTGACCTAACTATCTTGAATCAGTATAGTCTGCTGACGTTGTCCTGCAAGTGGCATCGTAAGGACCCGATTCTGTGTATTTTTTTCAGCCGTCGACTTAGTAGCATAATTTGAGTAATTCAGATTTTCAAGTTTTATTTTTTCTGGTAAATCTGTTTCGAACGCCCGCAAATGACCTATCTGTCCTGAATCAGTATGGTCTGCTGACATTGTCCTGCAAGTGGCATCGTAAGGACCCGATTCAGAGTATTTTTTTCAGCCTGCGACTTAGTAGCATAATTTGAGTAATTCAGATTTACAAGTTTATTTTTTTTCCGATAAATCTGTTTTGATCGCCCGCAAATGACCTATCTACCTTGAATCAGTATGGTCTGGTAAGATAGTCCTGCAAGAGGCATCGTAAGGACCCGATTCTGACTATTTTTTTCAGCCGTCGACTTAGGAGCGTAAGTTGAGTTATTCAGATTTTCAAGTTTTAATTTTTTCCAGCAAATCTGTTTTGAACGCCCGCAAATGGCCTATCTATCTTGAATCAGTATGGTTTGCTGATATTGTCCTGCAAGTGGCATCGTAAGGACCCGATTCTGAGTATTTTTTTCAGCCTGCGACTTAGGAGCGCAAGTTGAGTAATTCAGATTTTCAAGTTTTATTTTTTTACGTTAAATCTGTTTTGATCGCCCGCAAATGACCTGTCTATCTTGAATCAGCATAATCATCTGACGTCGTCCTGCAAAGGGCATCGCAAGGACCCGATTCTGAGTATTTTTTTCGGCCGTCAACTTAGGAGCATAATTTGAGTATGTAATTCCGATTTACAAGTTTATTTTTTTCCGATAAATCTGTTTTGATCGCCCGCAAATGACCTATCTATCTTGAATCAGTATAGTCTGGTGAGATTGTCCTGCAAGTGGCATCGTAAGGACCCGATTCTGACTATTTTTTTCAGCCGTCGACGTAGGAGCGTAAGTTGAGTTGTTCAGATTTTCAAGTTTTAATTTTTTCCAGCAAATCTGTTTCGAACGCACGCAAATGGCCTATCTATCTTGAATCAGTATGGTTTGCTGATATTATCCTGCAAGTGGCATCGTAAGGACCCGATTCTGAGTATTTTTGTCAGCCGTCGACTTAGGAGCGTAAGTTGAGTTATTCAGATTTTCATGTTTTAATAATTTCCAGCAAATCTGTTTCGAACGCCCGCAAATGGCCTATCTATCTTGAATCAGTATAGTCTGCTGACGTTGTCCTGCAAGTGGCATCGTAAGGACCCGATTCTGTGTATTTTTTTCAGCCGTCGACTTAGTAGCATATTTTGAGTAATTCAGATTTTCAAGTTTTATTTTTTCTGGTAAATCTGTTTCGAACGCCCGCAAATGACCTATCTGTCCTGAATCAGTATGGTCTGCTGACATTGTCCTGCAAGTGGCATCGTAAGGACCCGATTAAGAGTATTTTTTTCAGCCTGCGACTTAGTAGCATAATTTGAGTAATTCAGATTTACAAGTTTATTTTTTTCCGATAAATCTGTTTTGATCGCCCGCAAATGACCTATCTACCTTGAATCAGTATGGTCTGGTGAGATAGTCCTGCAAGAGGCATCGTAAGGACCCGATTCTGATTATTTTTTTCAGCCGTCGACTTAGGAGCGTAAGTTGAGTTATTCAGATTTTCAAGTTTTAATTTTTTCCAGCAAATCTGTTTCGAACGCCCGCAAATGGCCTATCTATCTTGAATCAGTATGGTTTGCTGATATTGTCCTGCAAGTGGCATCGTAAGGACCCGATTCTGAGTATTTTTTTCAGCCTGCGACTTAGGAGCGCAAGTTGAGTAATTCAGATTTTCAAGTTTTATTTTTTTACGTTAAATCTGTTTTGATCGCCCGCAAATGACCTGTCTATCTTGAATCAGCATAATCATCTGACGTCGTCCTGCAAAGGGCATCGTAAGGACCCGATTCTGAGTATTTTTTTCGGCCGTCAACTTAGGAGCATAATTTGAGTATGTAATTCCGATTTACAAGTTTATTTTTTTCCGATAAATCTGTTTTGATCGCCCGCAAATGACCTATCTATCTTGAATCAGTATGGTCTGGTGAGATTGTCCTGCAAGTGGCATCGTAAGAACCCGATTCTGACTATTTTTTTCAGCCGTCGACTTAGGAGCGTAAGTTGAGTTGTTCAGATTTTCAAGTTTTAATTTTTTCCAGCAAATCTGTTTCGAACGCCCGCAAATGGCCTATCTATCTTGAATCAGTATGGTTTGCTGATATTATCCTGCAAGTGGCATCGTAAGGACCCGATTCTGAGTATTTTTGTCAGCCGTCGACTTAGGAGCGTAAGTTGAGTTATTCAGATTTTCATGTTTTAATAATTTCCGGCAAATCTGTTTTGAACGCCCGCAAATGACCTATCTATCTTGAATCAGTATAGTCTGCTGACGTTTTCCTGCAAGTGGCATCGTAAGGACCCGATTCTGTGTATTTTTTTCAGCCGTCGACTTAGTAGCATAATTTGAGTAATTCAGATTTTCAAGTTTTATTTTTTCTGGTAAATCTGTTTCGAACGCCCGCAAATGACCTATCTGTCCTGAATCAGTATAGTCTGCTGACGTTGTCTTGCAAGTAGCATCGTAAGGACCCGATTGTGAATATTTTTTTCAGCCGTCGACTTAGGATCGTAAGTTGAGTTATTCAGATTTTCAAGTTTTACTTTTTTCCGGCAAATCTGTTTCGAACGCCCGCAAGTGACCTAACTATCTTGAATCAGTATAGTCTGCTGACGTTGTCCTGCAAGTGGCATCGTAAGGACCCGATTCTGTGTATTTTTTTCAGCCGTCGACTTAGTAGCATAATTTGAGTAATTCAGATTTTCAAGTTTTATTTTTTCTGGTAAATTTGTTTCGAACGCCCGCAAATTACCTATCTGTCCTGAATCAGTATAGTCTGCTGACGTTGTCTTGCAAGTAGCATCGTAAGGACCCGATTGTGAATATTTTTTTCAGCCGTCGATTTAGGATCGTAAGTTGAGTTATTCAGATTTTCAAGTTTTATTTTTTTCTGGTAAATCTGTTTCGAACGCCCGCAAATGACCTATCGGTCTTGAATCAGTATGGTCTGCTGACATTGTCCTGCAAGTGGCATCGTAAGGACCCGATTCTAAGTATTTTTATGAGCCTGCGACTTAGGAGCGTAAGTTGAGTTATTCATATTTTCAAGTTTAATTTTTTTCCGTTAAATCTGTTTCGAACGCCCGCAAATGACCTATCTGTCCTGAATCAGTATGGTCTGCTGACATTGTCCTGCAAGTGGCATCGTAAGGACCCGATTCAGAGTATTTTTTTCAGCCTGCGACTTAGTAGCATAATTTGAGTAATTCAGATTTACAAGTTTATTTTTTTCCGATAAATCTGTTTTGATCGCCCGCAAATGACCTATCTACCTTGAATCAGTATGGTCTGGTGAGATAGTCCTGCAAGAGGCATCGTAAGGACCCGATTCTGACTATTTTTTTCAGCCGTCGACTTAGGAGCGTAAGTTGAGTTATTCAGATTTTCAAGTTTTAATTTTTTCCAGCAAATCTGTTTCGAACGCCCGCAAATGGCCTATCTATCTTGAATCAGTATGGTTTGCTGATATTGTCCTGCAAGTGGCATCGTAAGGACCCGATTCTGAGTATTTTTTTCAGCCTGCGACTTAGGAGCGCAAGTTGAGTAATTCAGATTTTCAAGTTTTATTTTTTTACGTTAAATCTGTTTTGATCGCCCGCAAATGACCTGTCTATCTTGAATCAGCATAATCATCTGACGTCGTCCTGCAAAGGGCATCGCAAGGACCCGATTCTGAGTATTTTTTTCGGCCGTCAACTTAGGAGCATAATTTGAGTATGTAATTCAGATTTACAAGTTTATTTTTTTCCGATAAATCTGTTTTGATCGCCCGCAAATGACCTATCTATCTTGAATCAGTATGGTCTGGTGAGATTGTCCTGCAAGTGGCATCGTAAGGACCCGATTCTGACTATTTTTTTCAGCCGTCGACGTAGGAGCGTAAGTTGAGTTGTTCAGATTTTCAAGTTTTAATTTTTTCCAGCAAATCTGTTTCGAAAGCCCGCAAATGGCCTATCTATCTTGAATCAGTATGGTTTGCTGATATTATCCTGCAAGTGGCATCGTAAGGACCCGATTCTGAGTATTTTTGTCAGCCGTCGACTTAGGAGCGTAAGTTGAGTTATTCAGATTTTCATGTTTTAATAATTTCCGGCAAATCTGTTTTGAACGCCCGCAAATGACCTATCTATCTTGAATCAGTATAGTCTGCTGACGTTTTCCTGCAAGTGGCATCGTAAGGACCCGATTCTGTGTATTTTTTTCAGCCGTCGACTTAGTAGCATAATTTGAGTAATTCAGATTTTCAAGTTTTATTTTTTCTGGTAAATCTGTTTCGAACGCCCGCAAATGACCTATCTGTCCTGAATCAGTATAGTCTGCTGACGTTGTCTTGCTAGTAGCATCGTATGGACCCGATTGTGAATATTTTTTTCAGCCGTCGACTTAGGAGCGTAAGTTGAGTTATTCAGATTTTCATGTTTTAATAATTTCCGGCAAATCTGTTTCGAACGCCCGCAAGTGACCTAACTATCTTGAATCAGTATAGTCTGCTGACGTTGTCCTGCAAGTGGCATCGTAAGGACCCGATTCTGTGTATTTTTTTCAGCCGTCGACTTAGTAGCATAATTTGAGTAATTCAGATTTTCAAGTTTTATTTTTTCTGGTAAATCTGTTTCGAACGCCCGCAAATGACCTATCTGTCCTGAATCAGTATAGTCTGCTGACGTTGTCTTGCAAGTAGCATCGTAAGGACCCGATTGTGAATATTTTTTTCAGCCGTCGATTTAGGATCGTAAGTTGAGTTATTCAGATTTTCAAGTTTTATTTTTTTCTGGTAAATCTGTTTCGAACGCCCGCAAATGACCTATCTGTCTTGAATCAGTATAGTCTGGTGAGATTGTCCTGCAAGTGGCATCGTAAGGACCCGATTCTGACTATTTTTTTCAGCCGTCGACGTAGGAGCGTAAGTTGAGTTGTTCAGATTTTCAAGTTTTAATTTTTTCCAGCAAATCTGTTTCGAACGCACGCAAATGGCCTATCTATCTTGAATCAGTATGGTTTGCTGATATTATCCTGCAAGTGGCATCGTAAGGACCCGATTCTGAGTATTTTTGTCAGCCGTCGACTTAGGAGCGTAAGTTGAGTTATTCAGATTTTCATGTTTTAATAATTTCCGGCAAATCTGTTTTGAACGCCCGCAAATGACCTATCTATCTTGAATCAGTATAGTCTGCTGACGTTTTCCTGCAAGTGGCATCGTAAGGACCCGATTCTGTGTATTTTTTTCAGCCGTCGACTTAGTAGCATAATTTGAGTAATTCAGATTTTCAAGTTTTATTTTTTCTGGTAAATCTGTTTCGAACGCCCGCAAATGACCTATCTACCTTGAATCAGTATGGTCTGGTGAGATAGTCCTGCAAGAGGCATCGTAAGGACCCGATTCTGACTATTTTTTTCAGCCGTCGACTTAGGAGCGTAAGTTGAGTTATTCAGATTTTCAAGTTTTAATTTTTTCCAGCAAATCTGTTTTGAACGCCCGCAAATGGCCTATCTATCTTGAATCAGTATGGTTTGCTGATATTGTCCTGCAAGTGGCATCGTAAGGACCCGATTCTGAGTATTTTTTTCAGCCTGCGACTTAGGAGCGCAAGTTGAGTAATTCAGATTTTCAAGTTTTATTTTTTTACGTTAAATCTGTTTTGATCGCCCGCAAATGACCTGTCTATCTTGAATCAGCATAATCATCTGACGTCGTCCTGCAAAGGGCATCGCAAGGACCCGATTCTGAGTATTTTTTTCGGCCGTCAACTTAGGAGCATAATTTGAGTATGTAATTCCGATTTACAAGTTTATTTTTTTCCGATAAATCTGTTTTGATCGCCCGCAAATGACCTATCTATCTTGAATCAGTATAGTCTGGTGAGATTGTCCTGCAAGTGGCATCGTAAGGACCCGATTCTGACTATTTTTTTCAGCCGTCGACGTAGGAGCGTAAGTTGAGTTGTTCAGATTTTCAAGTTTTAATTTTTTCCAGCAAATCTGTTTCGAACGCACGCAAATGGCCTATCTATCTTGAATCAGTATGGTTTGCTGATATTATCCTGCAAGTGGCATCGTAAGGACCCGATTCTGAGTATTTTTGTCAGCCGTCGACTTAGGAGCGTAAGTTGAGTTATTCAGATTTTCATGTTTTAATAATTTCCAGCAAATCTGTTTCGAACGCCCGCAAATGGCCTATCTATCTTGAATCAGTATAGTCTGCTGACGTTGTCCTGCAAGTGGCATCGTAAGGACCCGATTCTGTGTATTTTTTTCAGCCGTCGACTTAGTAGCATATTTTGAGTAATTCAGATTTTCAAGTTTTATTTTTTCTGGTAAATCTGTTTCGAACGCCCGCAAATGACCTATCTGTCCTGAATCAGTATGGTCTGCTGACATTGTCCTGCAAGTGGCATCGTAAGGACCCGATTAAGAGTATTTTTTTCAGCCTGCGACTTAGTAGCATAATTTGAGTAATTCAGATTTACAAGTTTATTTTTTTCCGATAAATCTGTTTTGATCGCCCGCAAATGACCTATCTACCTTGAATCAGTATGGTCTGGTGAGATAGTCCTGCAAGAGGCATCGTAAGGACCCGATTCTGATTATTTTTTTCAGCCGTCGACTTAGGAGCGTAAGTTGAGTTATTCAGATTTTCAAGTTTTAATTTTTTCCAGCAAATCTGTTTCGAACGCCCGCAAATGGCCTATCTATCTTGAATCAGTATGGTTTGCTGATATTGTCCTGCAAGTGGCATCGTAAGGACCCGATTCTGAGTATTTTTTTCAGCCTGCGACTTAGGAGCGCAAGTTGAGTAATTCAGATTTTCAAGTTTTATTTTTTTACGTTAAATCTGTTTTGATCGCCCGCAAATGACCTGTCTATCTTGAATCAGCATAATCATCTGACGTCGTCCTGCAAAGGGCATCGTAAGGACCCGATTCTGAGTATTTTTTTCGGCCGTCAACTTAGGAGCATAATTTGAGTATGTAATTCCGATTTACAAGTTTATTTTTTTCCGATAAATCTGTTTTGATCGCCCGCAAATGACCTATCTATCTTGAATCAGTATGGTCTGGTGAGATTGTCCTGCAAGTGGCATCGTAAGAACCCGATTCTGACTATTTTTTTCAGCCGTCGACTTAGGAGCGTAAGTTGAGTTGTTCAGATTTTCAAGTTTTAATTTTTTCCAGCAAATCTGTTTCGAACGCCCGCAAATGGCCTATCTATCTTGAATCAGTATGGTTTGCTGATATTATCCTGCAAGTGGCATCGTAAGGACCCGATTCTGAGTATTTTTGTCAGCCGTCGACTTAGGAGCGTAAGTTGAGTTATTCAGATTTTCATGTTTTAATAATTTCCGGCAAATCTGTTTTGAACGCCCGCAAATGACCTATCTATCTTGAATCAGTATAGTCTGCTGACGTTTTCCTGCAAGTGGCATCGTAAGGACCCGATTCTGTGTATTTTTTTCAGCCGTCGACTTAGTAGCATAATTTGAGTAATTCAGATTTTCAAGTTTTATTTTTTCTGGTAAATCTGTTTCGAACGCCCGCAAATGACCTATCTGTCCTGAATCAGTATAGTCTGCTGACGTTGTCTTGCAAGTAGCATCGTAAGGACCCGATTGTGAATATTTTTTTCAGCCGTCGACTTAGGATCGTAAGTTGAGTTATTCAGATTTTCAAGTTTTACTTTTTTCCGGCAAATCTGTTTCGAACGCCCGCAAGTGACCTAACTATCTTGAATCAGTATAGTCTGCTGACGTTGTCCTGCAAGTGGCATCGTAAGGACCCGATTCTGTGTATTTTTTTCAGCCGTCGACTTAGTAGCATAATTTGAGTAATTCAGATTTTCAAGTTTTATTTTTTCTGGTAAATTTGTTTCGAACGCCCGCAAATTACCTATCTGTCCTGAATCAGTATAGTCTGCTGACGTTGTCTTGCAAGTAGCATCGTAAGGACCCGATTGTGAATATTTTTTTCAGCCGTCGATTTAGGATCGTAAGTTGAGTTATTCAGATTTTCAAGTTTTATTTTTTTCTGGTAAATCTGTTTCGAACGCCCGCAAATGACCTATCGGTCTTGAATCAGTATGGTCTGCTGACATTGTCCTGCAAGTGGCATCGTAAGGACCCGATTCTAAGTATTTTTATGAGCCTGCGACTTAGGAGCGTAAGTTGAGTTATTCATATTTTCAAGTTTAATTTTTTTCCGTTAAATCTGTTTCGAACGCCCGCAAATGACCTATCTGTCCTGAATCAGTATGGTCTGCTGACATTGTCCTGCAAGTGGCATCGTAAGGACCCGATTCAGAGTATTTTTTTCAGCCTGCGACTTAGTAGCATAATTTGAGTAATTCAGATTTACAAGTTTATTTTTTTCCGATAAATCTGTTTTGATCGCCCGCAAATGACCTATCTACCTTGAATCAGTATGGTCTGGTGAGATAGTCCTGCAAGAGGCATCGTAAGGACCCGATTCTGACTATTTTTTTCAGCCGTCGACTTAGGAGCGTAAGTTGAGTTATTCAGATTTTCAAGTTTTAATTTTTTCCAGCAAATCTGTTTCGAACGCCCGCAAATGGCCTATCTATCTTGAATCAGTATGGTTTGCTGATATTGTCCTGCAAGTGGCATCGTAAGGACCCGATTCTGAGTATTTTTTTCAGCCTGCGACTTAGGAGCGCAAGTTGAGTAATTCAGATTTTCAAGTTTTATTTTTTTACGTTAAATCTGTTTTGATCGCCCGCAAATGACCTGTCTATCTTGAATCAGCATAATCATCTGACGTCGTCCTGCAAAGGGCATCGCAAGGACCCGATTCTGAGTATTTTTTTCGGCCGTCAACTTAGGAGCATAATTTGAGTATGTAATTCAGATTTACAAGTTTATTTTTTTCCGATAAATCTGTTTTGATCGCCCGCAAATGACCTATCTATCTTGAATCAGTATGGTCTGGTGAGATTGTCCTGCAAGTGGCATCGTAAGGACCCGATTCTGACTATTTTTTTCAGCCGTCGACGTAGGAGCGTAAGTTGAGTTGTTCAGATTTTCAAGTTTTAATTTTTTCCAGCAAATCTGTTTCGAAAGCCCGCAAATGGCCTATCTATCTTGAATCAGTATGGTTTGCTGATATTATCCTGCAAGTGGCATCGTAAGGACCCGATTCTGAGTATTTTTGTCAGCCGTCGACTTAGGAGCGTAAGTTGAGTTATTCAGATTTTCATGTTTTAATAATTTCCGGCAAATCTGTTTTGAACGCCCGCAAATGACCTATCTATCTTGAATCAGTATAGTCTGCTGACGTTTTCCTGCAAGTGGCATCGTAAGGACCCGATTCTGTGTATTTTTTTCAGCCGTCGACTTAGTAGCATAATTTGAGTAATTCAGATTTTCAAGTTTAATTTTTTCTGGTAAATCTGTTTCGAACGCCCGCAAATGACCTATCTGTCCTGAATCAGTATAGTCTGCTGACGTTGTCTTGCTAGTAGCATCGTATGGACCCGATTGTGAATATTTTTTTCAGCCGTCGACTTAGGAGCGTAAGTTGAGTTATTCAGATTTTCATGTTTTAATAATTTCCGGCAAATCTGTTTCGAACGCCCGCAAGTGACCTAACTATCTTGAATCAGTATAGTCTGCTGACGTTGTCCTGCAAGTGGCATCGTAAGGACCCGATTCTGTGTATTTTTTTCAGCCGTCGACTTAGTAGCATAATTTGAGTAATTCAGATTTTCAAGTTTTATTTTTTCTGGTAAATCTGTTTCGAACGCCCGCAAATGACCTATCTGTCCTGAATCAGTATAGTCTGCTGACGTTGTCTTGCAAGTAGCAACGTAAGGACCCGATTGTGAATATTTTTTTCAGCCGTCGATTTAGGATCGTAAGTTGAGTTATTCAGATTTTCAAGTTTTATTTTTTTCTGGTAAATCTGTTTCGAACGCCCGCAAATGACCTATCTGTCTTGAATCAGTATGGTCTGCTGACATTGTCCTGCAAGTGGCATCGTAAGGACCCGATTCTAAGTATTTTTTTCAGCCGTCGACCTAGGAGCATAATTTGAGTAATTCAGAATTTCAAGTTTTATTTTTTTCCAGCAAATCTGTTTCGAACGCCCGCAAATGACCTATCTATCTTGAATCAGTATGGTATGCTGAGATTGTCCTGCAAGTGGCATCGTAAGGACCCGATTCTGAGTATTTTTTTCAGCCGTCGACTTAGGAGCGTAAGTTGAGTTATTCAGATTTTCAAGTTTTAATTTTTTCCGGCAAATCTGTTTTGAACGCCCGCAAATGACCTATCTATCTTCAATCAGGTTGGTCTACTGATGTTGTCCTGCAAGTGGCATCGTAAGGACCCGATTCTGACTATTTTTTTCAGCCGTCGACTTAGGAGCGTAAGTTGAGTTATTCAGATTTTCAAGATTTAATTTTTTCCAGCAAATCTATTTCGAACGCCTGCAAATGACCTA
Organism: Cydia splendana; assembly: GCF_910591565.1. Taxonomy (NCBI): domain Eukaryota; kingdom Metazoa; phylum Arthropoda; class Insecta; order Lepidoptera; family Tortricidae; genus Cydia; species Cydia splendana. The sequence continues at coordinate 19,385,600 of NC_085965.1, read as the reverse complement.
TCTATCTTGAATCAGTATGGTCTGCTGAGATTGTCCTGCAAGTAGCATCGTAAGGACCCGATTTTGAATATTTTTTTCAGCCGTCGACTTAGGAGCGTAAGTTGAGTTATTCAGATTTTCAAGTTTTAATTTTTTCCAGCAAATCTGTTTCGAACGCCCGCAAATGACCTATCTATCTTGAATCAGTATGGTCTGGTGAGATTGTCCTGCAAGTGGCATCGTAAGGACCCGATTCTGACTATTTTTTTCAGCCGACGACTTAGGAGCGTAAGTTGAGTTATTCAGATTTTCAAGTTTTAATTTTTTCCAGCAAATCTGTTTCGAACGCCCGCAAATGACCTATCTATCTTGAATCAGTATGGTCTGCTGAGATTGTCCTGCAAGTGGCATTGTAAGGACCCGATTCTGACTATTTTTTTCAGCCGTCGACTTAGGAGCGTAAGTTGAGTTATTCAGATTTTCATGTTTTAATTTTTTCCGGCAAATCTGTTTTGAACGCCCGCAAATGACCTATCTATCTTCAATCAGGTTGGTCTACTGACGTTGTCCTGCAAGTGGCATCGTAAGGACCCGATTCTGACTATTTTTTTCAGCCGTCGACTTAGGAGCGTAAGTTGAGTTATTCAGATTTTCAAGTTTTAATTTTTTCCAGCAAATCTGTTTCGAACGCCCGCAAATGACCTATCTATCTTGAATCAGTATGGTCTGCTGAGATTGTCCTGCAAGTGGCATCGTAAGGACCCGATTCTGACTATTTTTTTCAGCCGTCGACTTAGGAGCGTAAGTTGAGTTATTCAGGTTTTCAAGTTTTAATTTTTTCCGGGAAATCTGTTTCGAACGCCCGCAAATGACCTATCTATCTTGAATCAGTATGGTCTGCTGAGATTGTCCTGCAAGTGGCATCGTAAGGACCCGATTCTGACTATTTTTTTCAGCCGTCGACTTAGGAGCGTAAGTTGAGTTATTCAGGTTTTCAAGTTTTAATTTTTTCCGGCAAATCTGTTTCGAACGCCCGCAAATGACCTATCTATCTTGAATCAGTATGGTCTGCTGACGTTGTCCTGCAAGTGGCATCGTAAGGACCCGATTCTGAGTATTTTTTTCGTCCGTCAACTTAGGAGCATAATTTGAGTAATTCAGATTTTCTAGTTTTATTTTTTTCTGGTAAATCTGTTTCGAACGCCCGCAAATGACCTATCTATCTTGAATCAGTATAGTCTGCTGACGTTGTCCTGCAAAGGGCATCGTAAGGACCCGATTCTGAGTATTTTTTTCGGCCGTCAACTTAGGAGCATATTTTGAGTAATTCCGATTTACAAGTTTTAATTTTTTCCGGTAAATCTGTTTTGATCGCCCGCAAATGACCTATCTATCTTCAATCAGGTTGGTCTACTGACGTTGTCCTGCAAGTGGCATCGTAAGGACCCGATTCTGACTATTTTTTTCAGCCGTCGACTTAGGAGCGTAAGTTGAGTTATTCAGATTTTCAAGTTTTAATTTTTTCCAGCAAATCTGTTTCGAACGCCCGCAAATGACCTATCTATCTTGAATCAGTATGGTCTGCTGAGATTGTCCTGCAAGTGGCATCGTAAGGACCCGATTCTGACTATTTTTTTCAGCCGTCGACTTAGGAGCGTAAGTTGAGTTATTCAGGTTTTCAAGTTTTAATTTTTTCCGGGAAATCTGTTTCGAACGCCCGCAAATGACCTATCTATCTTGAATCAGTATGGTCTGCTGAGATTGTCCTGCAAGTGGCATCGTAAGGACCCGATTCTGACTATTTTTTTCAGTCGTCGACTTAGGAGCGTAAGTTGAGTTATTCAGGTTTTCAAGTTTTAATTTTTTCCGGCAAATCTGTTTCGAACGCCCGCAAATGACCTATCTATCTTGAATCAGTATGGTCTGCTGACGTTGTCCTGCAAGTGGCATCGTAAGGACCCGATTCTGAGTATTTTTTTCAGCGTGCGACTTAGGAGCATTATTTGAGTAATTCAGATTTTCTAGTTTTATTTTTTTCTGGTAAATCTGTTTCGAATGCCCTCAAATTACCTATCTATCTTGAATCAGTATAGTCTGCTGACGTTGTCCTGCAAAGGGCATCGTAAGGACCCGATTCTGAGTATTTTTTTCGGCCGTCAACTTAGGAGCATAATTTGAGTAATTCCGATTTACAAGTTTTATTTTTTTCCGGTAAATCTGTTTTGATCGCCCGCAAATGACCTATCTATCTTGAATGAGCATAATCATCTGACGTCGTCCTGCAAAGGGCATCGTAAGGACCCGATTCTGAGTATTTTTTCGGCCGTCAACTTAGGAGCATAATTTGAGTAATTCCGATTTACAAGTTTTAATTTTTTCCGGTAAATCTGTTTTGATCGCCCGCAAATGACCTATCTATCTTGAATCAGTATAGTCTGCTGACGTTGTCCTGCAAGTGGCATCGTAAGGACACGATTCTGAGTATTTTTTTCAGCCAGCGACTTAGTAGCATAATTTGAGTAATTCCGATTTTCAAGTTTTAATTTTTTCCGGTAAATCTGTTTCGAACGCCCGCAAATGACCTATCTATCTTGAATCAGTATAGTCTGCTGACGTTGTGCTGAAAGTGGCATCGTAAGGACCCGATTCTGAGTATTTTTTTCAGCGTTCGACTTAGGAGCGTAAGTTGAGTAATCCAGATTTTCAAGTTTTATTTTTTTCCGTTAAATCTGTTTTGATCGCCCGCAAATGACCTATCTATCTTGAATCAGTATAGTCTGCTGACGTTGTCCTGCAAGTGGGATCGTAAGGACCCGATTCTGACTATTTTTTTCAGCCGTCGACTTAGGAGCGTAAGTTGAGTTATTCAGGTTTTCAAGTTTTAATTTTTTCCGGCAAATCTGTTTCGAACGCCCGCAAATTACCTATCTATCTTGAATCAGTATGGTCTGCTGAGATTGTCCTGCAAGTGGCATCGTAAGGACCCGATTCTGACTATTTTTTTCAGCCGTCGACTTAGGAGCGTAAGTTGAGTTATTCAGGTTTTCAAGTTTTAATTTTTTCCGGCAAATCTGTTTCGAACGCCCGCAAATGACCTATCTATCTTGAATCAGTATGGTCTGCTGACGTTGTCCTGCAAGTGGCATCGTAAGGACCCGATTCTGAGTATTTTTTTCAGCGTGCGACTTAGGAGCATTATTTGAGTAATTCAGATTTTCTAGTTTTATTTTTTTCTGGTAAATCTGTTTCGAATGCCCTCAAATTACCTATCTATCTTGAATCAGTATAGTCTGCTGACGTTGTCCTGCAAAGGGCATCGTAAGGACCCGATTCTGAGTATTTTTTTCGGCCGTCAACTTAGGAGCATAATTTGAGTAATTCCGATTTACAAGTTTTATTTTTTTCCGGTAAATCTGTTTTGATCGCCCGCAAATGACCTATCTATCTTGAATGAGCATAATCATCTGACGTCGTCCTGCAAAGGGCATCGTAAGGACCCGATTCTGAGTATTTTTTCGGCCGTCAACTTAGGAGCATAATTTGAGTAATTCCGATTTACAAGTTTTAATTTTTTCCGGTAAATCTGTTTTGATCGCCCGCAAATGACCTATCTATCTTGAATCAGTATAGTCTGCTGACGTTGTCCTGCAAGTGGCATCGTAAGGACACGATTCTGAGTATTTTTTTCAGCCAGCGACTTAGTAGCATAATTTGAGTAATTCCGATTTTCAAGTTTTAATTTTTTCCGGTAAATCTGTTTCGAACGCCCGCAAATGACCTATCTATCTTGAATCAGTATAGTCTGCTGACGTTGTGCTGAAAGTGGCATCGTAAGGACCCGATTCTGAGTATTTTTTTCAGCGTTCGACTTAGGAGCGTAAGTTGAGTAATCCAGATTTTCAAGTTTTATTTTTTTCCGTTAAATCTGTTTTGATCGCCCGCAAATGACCTATCTATCTTGAATCAGTATAGTCTGCTGACGTTGTCCTGCAAGTGGGATCGTAAGGACCCGATTCTGAGTATTTTTTTCAGCCGTCGACTTAGGCACATTACTTGCCTCGGCTGGCCCATATATATGATTTTTTCGATTTTATTTTTTTATGGCAAATCTAATGAGATCCTAACGATTTTAATGCCTGAACAAACGTGAACTAACGTCGCTCGATGACTTCACATGGTTAGTTTGGCTGATTTCGGGGTGGGGTGGCTAGCGTGAAGACAGCCACCCCACTTTGAAAAAATAAAAAAAAATGAAGGAATCGGGTCCTAACGATTTAAATGCCTGAACAAACGTGAACTAACGAATGTCTTGCTATCTAGACCAAAAAAAATTACAAAAAGTGATTTGGGGTGGCGAGCGTGAAGACAGCCACCCCCATAGTATAAAAAAATATAAAACGACGGATATCTCTTATTATGTTTTGAACGCCCGCAAGGCACTATAATTTATCGCTTAAATATCGTCCATATAAGTTTATTCAAGCTAAAGAATCGTTAGTATCCGCGTCGATTGCTTGCTAGACCACATTACTTGGCTCCGCTGTCCCATATATATGAATTTTTCGATTTTATTTTTTTATGGCAAATCTAATGAGATCCTAACGATTTTAATGCCTGAACAAACGTGAACTAACGTCGCTCGATGAGTTCACATGGTTAGTTTGGCTGATTTCGGGGTGGGGTGGCTAGCGTGAATACAGCCACCCCACTTTGAAAAAATAAAAAAAAATGAAGGAATCGGGTCCTAACGATTTTAATGCCTGAACAAACGTGAACTAACGAATATCTTGCTATCTAGACCAAAAAAAATTACAAAAAGTGGTTTGGGGTGGCTAGCGTGAAGACAGCCACCCCCTTTTGTTTTTTAAAAAAAATGATGTTAGAATCGGGTCCTTACGATTTTACCTACTGAACAAACGTGAACTAACGATGAACAAACGATATAGCTATGCCATTTGCGGGCAAACGATATGGGGTGGTCAACTTCACGAGCATAAACTGTGTGATAACTTTGGGATTGTTAGATAATACGTGGAAAAATAGAATGATATAGATCGGAAGTCTCCTGTCCCATCACATGTGGTCTGCTTCCCATCCTCGAAAACAGCATGACCACAGCATAGGAAATAGTACTACCGTACAGAAAGGACACTTCCTACAAAACCGAAGATTGACAGCGATTCAGGCACGAATCATGCTATCCATTTCTAATGTATGGCACGATCCCTTTCGGCTATTTAGGGTTGTCAAAATTCAAGTCATTATCTTATCTGTGGTCGTGCACGCAAAAGGACGTCAAGTGGTGCCAACCCTAATAATTGGTCGGAGCAAAGCTGAGCCGAACGGAGCCGAGTTTGCCCGAAGTCAGGAGTGTTTCCCCACTGGCATGAGTTGACAAGAATGAAAAATAGAATCGGTATGCAGTGCAACGCACATTTTTTTGTGGGGGCCGAATCAGATTTGCGAGATCGAGACTTGTTTGTGTGTCTTACCTCTTGTTTATCAGATCCAAGTGCTGACACTTATGTACTCGTACCTATAGTCAGCTGTAGAAACGTCTGGTCTGGTCGTACCTACATAGAATATTGTAAGCAGGAGGGGAATCAAAATGACTGTAGGTACATTGCGCTGCCCCAATATTACAGGGTTCTATGTTTCACTTTTATCGAACTGAAATTTGAACATTGTCATAGTGACATTAAGTCGAATTTCAACTATCTTGAAAATGTAACATATAACCCTGTAATATTGGGGCAGCGATTGAGTGAAGAGATTCGCCGCACTCGTAATTATCTCCTAGACAACCTAGAGCAAAATATCTCCTGAGTGTCCTGATGTACAGTTGTCCGAACAGAATATAGCTGTATGCGCTAAAAAAAAGATTTTAAAATAGGTACAGCGGTACAGTATTCATGAATCCGTATCCAAATCAACTTGACGATTGAAACTGCACGAAGGGGCGCTTTCAATACCTACGAATGTAAACTTCATTTGAATGCTGTAGACTTTTGATTCCCTATCCCACCTGTCAAGATTGAATGGTGAATACATACATACCTATAATGTACACCTAGATAGGTGGTTGTATATAATAGAGGGTGAAACACCCCCTTTTCACAGGAAAAGGCGGTTTCCGTTATGAACATATCTTTATAGCAACGTTTCTAAAGGAAGGAGCCCTGTGAAAATATAGCAGGTAGGTATATAATATAAAATGATAGCAAATGTTTGCCCTCCGACCGTCATTATCTAGGTAACTATTATTCTAGTTATTTCAAGTGTAAAGTTTAATGTTTATTTTCTTATCCCCAAATACAAATTTATAATGATAATATTGTTGGTATGTAGCTACAAACTGTACTTACTGTATACCTAGATACATGCAGGAAAATATCAGGAATTAAAATGAAAAATGGGATGGAATGGAATGGAATGATGGTTCTAGAATTAAATAAATGCATCCATGATTAAATTATTATGCAGGCAATAACTTTAAGCTTAGACCTTAAACCACTTGGTAATTGGTAAGCTGAGTCATAGGTATTAATGGTAAAGCTTGATTAAAGTTGTTAAACTTGAAACTCTCATTCACCATCAACTATGTCTATGAACATAAATGCAAACCTTGGCCTGTGGTGTTCATATGAAGTAGTATAATATCGAGAACTGTATGAGTAATACCTATGTTTTATATCTAACTCTATTTAACATGATGTAATGTTTCACTCTATTACGTCGACATTTGTTGGCTATAGTTGCTTTACTTTAATATTAATTTCTCTCTATATAACGAAAACTCTCTATAGCATTAAAAAACATGCGGTCCCTTGAGTGTCCCTAATATAAACTCTCTATAGGTAGCTTCAAAAAACATCCGGTCCCTTGAGTGCCGCTATATAGCCGCTAAACAATCATCATAATCATAATAGCCTTTATTGCCAAAAACTAAAACAGTATTACATTAAATATATAAACAAATTTACTTAAAAACTAACACATCGTAGCTAAACAATACACTGTAATTTTTTTAATTTACTTAAAAACTAACACATCGTAGCTAAACAATACACTGTAATTTTTTTTTTTAAAGTTTCAGATAAGCAATATTGTTCCAATTACATTAATCTAGATAAAAAATTAGTAATTAAAGTGGTAAAATACAGCAAATGACCAAATCATCTGAATTTGTGTGTTATCAGAGTTTGAAGTTAAGCAACTAATATTGTGAACAATGCCTGCCCATGATCTATATCAGAGGTTTCCAAACATTCTGACCTGACTTTTTGCTGGCCAGCTTGGCACATTCACATGCTGGATCCAGTCTGCAAGCCATAGATTGAAGACCCCTTATATACATAGGTACCTGTCTATTCAGTGGGTCAAAAATACCACCTCATGAAAAACAAAGCAATAATATCATGTTTGAGATCCTTCGGTTGTGAGGAAACACGGAAGATATAAGATTTACCTAACATAGGCACGATTAGGCAGCCTAGCTAAGGTGACGATCGCTTGCGCTTTGCCATCAAATCGCTTTGTGTCTCTATCACACTTCCATGTTAGTGTGACAGTGACAGTTGCGTATCATTTGCTACGGAGCGTTAGCAATTGGCATGTTGTCTACGGGACCAGTACTGACATCCATGTCATAAGGAAATGATAGACAGCAATTTAACTATTGGCAGCATTATTGACAACACAAAGGCATGACTCATCAATAATGAGTTTATCAGTAACAGTTTTGCCAGAATTTATCATTTATCACAAAATTTATCTCCACTTTGCATTATCATTATCACAAGCTGATAACTGCTGCTATAGTCATTTCCAAGAAAGCCATTTAGTTAGTTGCTTTTAATGTTAATGTGTAATTTTGTATATAGTTGTCTGCTAATGTCATTAAATACTATGCTGATTTATATCCTATATCGTATGGCTGTTACACCTGCCGCATGTGTGGACAAGGGATCCTCTCCCGCATAGGGCTATACAGCCACGAACACAAATGTCGATACCGGGATGCTGCTTAAAACATCTAACACAGATGAATAGGCCTATTATTATTATGGCGGTTACAATAAGTATTCAAAATTTACAATTAAGCAGGTATAAACTTGCATTCTTTGTCAGATTTTTGTAATCTTCAGCAGGTCCCTTGTATTTGGTGAGGGGGCACTTGAATACTATGTGGTCATCTGTTCCAAATTTCCACACTCAAGATACTAATACAACAGTTATTTTACCCAATCTACGACCAAAACTGTTTGTTTGGTACTAATACGACAATTGTAATGGGCAGATTAGTCTAATGCAGTGTTTTTCAAACTAAGGGTTGCTACCCCGTGGGGGGTCACAAAGCCTCTGCAAGACATAAGCGAAACATTTTGTTCATACTATAAGGTGGTCACGTCATGAAAAAGTTTGAAAAACACTGGTGTAATGGGTACTTTGACCAATCAAATTGTACTTTTACTGTCTATGATATAAATATGGTTTTAATCTAAGCTAATCTGTAGCCCCCAGTTTTTTTGCCATAATTAGGCTACTTTAATAATTGTTAAAATAGGTATGTACTAACTACTACATCACAAATAATGTAGTTTATTTTTACCCTATGACAGTATCAGCGTTTTAATACAGAAAGTATCCATGTTGTTATTGGTGTAAAAAACACCATGAAGTTACTCTTAAAGTGAGAGAACTTTTGTTCATTCAAACTAATTTCTACATATAGCCAATTGGCCTAAATTGTAAGTTGTGATAACAGATCGACGCATCGAAATAAGTCAAAAGTAATAACCAACTTATGATACTATTGTTGGTTATGCTGCTCATAGGCTAGAAACTATTCTATTGAACCTTACTTTGAAGGAATTACACTACTCCAGCATCCATACAATAACGAATGCAATAATCTAAAACTACCAATACAATACGTACGCCTCAGTACAAAGGTACTAATAGAAGGATCATAAATTTAAACACATCAATTTAAAAATGACGTCAGTACAATGTAACGTGAAGTGTATAGCGAGTCGGCCAGTAACAGTGTAGAAAATAACACGGTAAGGACAATAACTTACCCGTCGCCGACCACAACGCATTTGATCGCCTGCATTTCTGCTGATTACAGAGACGTTTGAACTAATAAAGCACAATTACACAAGCTATCTCCCCAATCCCTCCGTTACACACTCCACACAAATAACACGTCCAGATGTAATCAATACACAACGGCACACAATCAACACTCGTATAAATTAACAGCACAGTTTTTAGATAACAATATTAATTTCATATCTCTATACTGGCGATAAGAACAAATTGTTCACGAAATCACCGTTCACTAGGAGACGTCTCGTTCGCCGTCAACGATTACAGCAACGGCATTAAAATAAAGTTGCCATGTGAGAGTTTAACAGTTCCGTCGAATCCCGCAAATTATTCAATTATATATATTTTGAATGTGTAGATTTTTGTAACTGATTTTACATATAACAAAATGTAATGTTTATGTAAATTTATATACACTTGCTGATGCTCGTTTATGTTTATAAATAACTAAAGCCGCTTTAAATACTCAATAAATCAATTTCAATCAATTATTTGTGCTTTTATACGCTTTATTACTATAATTAAAATGCATAAAGTATAATTAATATAATTAATTATAAAATTATTAATTGTGTTAAATTGAGAAAAATAATGTTGAAGATAACTATTGTGGTATCTATTATAATTTTAAATTTTATTTTCCCTCAATTTATACCAAAACTTCAAGGCAAGTAACACTGATAACCAGAGACAAATTGTGTTTTTTTAATTTAACATAGATAAAATATGTCGTGATGTTGGTTATTTTAAATATTTATTTACATTACAATAATATTTTGTATTATATATAACTTATTGTAAAATTCAGTTATTATTTTCACAACAAATAATATAAAAGTCTGTTGTATAAGTTCAAAAAACCGGTAACAATACGTGTAGTGAAGGCGTACTCTAGTCTTGTATTTTTTTATTGCGGCAGTTTTTTGCGCGTCGTTGATTTGCGCTGCTTCGCTCTTCGCTCTATAGTCTATGGTTGCACTATGGCTGCAGTAGCCACAACGGTAGTTGCGCGGTATTGCGTGATACTATCGAATTTTTAACAACTATGGCTAAAGGTGATAAAGAACTAGAAAAACCCATTGTTAATAATGAATTACCAAACCCGGAGTGTCGTAGTGCAGATCAGGAAGACTCGGAATCGACACAAGAACAGCCCCTTGACATAGGAGAGCATTACTTAGTGCGGCGTTCAGATGAGTCATGGCACCCGGCGGAGATAATCCAAACGCGGTACAACGCCGCGGACTCCGGCTTCGAATACTATGTGCACTATGTGGGCTACGACCGAAGGCTCGACGAGTGGGTTTCCCGCCATCGCGTCATGTCCGATAGGTTTGACATGTGCGAGCAGTCGAATAACAATTTGAATTCCGACCACCTGCTCACCGACAAGTCCGGCCGGAAGATAACGCGGAATCAGAAACGTAAACATGACGAGATCAACCACGTCCAGAAGTCCTATGCAGAAATGGACCCCACGACCGCTGCGCTCGAGAAGGAACATGAAGCCATCACGAAAGTCAAATACATCGACAAAATTCAAATAGGAAAGTACGAGATCGATACTTGGTATTTTAGTCCTTATCCTGATGAATATGGCAAACAGTCTAAACTATGGATTTGCGAATACTGCTTAAAATATATGAGAATGGAGAAAACATACAGGTATCATCTAAGTGAGTGTACAGCAAGACAACCACAGGGCAGTGAAATATACAGAAAAGGTACCATTGCAATATTTGAAGCAGATGGGAAAGAGCATAAGATTTATTGCCAGAATCTATGTTTACTAGCAAAGTTATTTTTAGACCATAAAACATTGTATTTTGATATAGAACAGTTCTTATTCTACATCCTGTGTGAGGTGGACAAGCAGGGTGCGCACTTAGTCGGATACTTTTCTAAAGAGAAGGACTCCCCTGAAGGTAACAATGTAGCTTGTATACTAACCCTACCTCCGTACCAGAGACAAGGATACGGCAAGCTTCTGATCGCATTTAGCTATGAGCTCTCAAGACTAGAGCAAGTCGTTGGTAGTCCAGAGAAGCCCTTGTCAGACCTTGGCAAGCTCAGTTACCGATCATACTGGTCCTATGTGCTGTTGGAAGTGTTGAGTGCAAGTCGGGGCACATTGAGCATCAAAGATCTCAGTCAAATGACAGGAATATCACAAACAGACATTATATCTACACTCCAATCTATGAATATGGTGAAATACTGGAAGGGTCAGCACGTGATTTGTGTTACTCCAAAAATAGTTGCAGAGCAGCTAGCAAGCTCTCATTTCAAGAAGCCTCGGCTGTGTGTAGACCCGTCTGCATTGAGGTGGGTCCCTCCGAACAAGCAGGGGCATTCGGCTAAGGCTAAAAAGTAGTACAGGCTAACAGGCAGGGCCTAGAGAAGATTACACCGTTAGTTGCTACCAAACAATTCTCTAGGTACAGGCCTGTTCAACTTTATTTTACAACTGCATGCAGTGAGGACACTTGACTAGAGTATTAGTATTGATAGCTTATTATGAAAATAGTAATTACGCAGTTACACTTACCCTGCAGCCTAATTTTCATACTATGTTGCCAATTCTTTAGTACTTATAGAGAAATTATGTGATTGAATTTCTGCATAACATGCTAGTCTTTGAAGGCATGTTTTATAAACTTATTGTTGCTAAGCTTGTAAATTGGGATGTGTGCTCAAGTTTTGAAAACTGAAATGAAACCCTCAAAACACTACTTAAGGTTTTCTTTCCTGAAACTGACAGATCACATAGCGGAATATACAGGATGATTCATGAGACGTGAGCAGGACTAATCCTGCACACTCAGTAACTGATAATTGATCGATCACCGTCGTATTTAGGAGAAACAACAACACTTTTTCCTATTTTTTTACTTTTTGGTGAGGGCAAATTTAATTCTCAACAATCATGGTCACCCTACATGACCTAATTAATCAACATAAACCCTCTTTAACCGTAATGGCATTTTGATTACGAAGAAAATAGAATGTCAAACTTGAGTGAGATACGAGTTTTCAAAAGTAACCAGACCGTGATGACAGTAAAGTGCAACAATGTTGCTCTCTCTATTAATATTTTTTCCCATTCAAGACAAAATATTGCTCAGGCCTGACTCATGCTAGATGGCTGGCCATAATTATAGCAAGTTTTAATGTAATTTAGTATGGCCGAAGGGTAAGTGATATTGCACTGCATTTTTGATATCCTTGATATAATCCTAGTGAGGATTTATGTATTAATTAAATAAGTGATTCCATTTTAGCCTCAAGGGCAAAAAAACCCAAAAAATATGTTAGTAAATATTTAATTCAATAATTGCAGTTGATGTGTAAAGTGTATTTAAACTCTGTTAAAAGGTGAGAGTAAAAGATTACTTGTTTTGAGTTTCGTGCATAGTTTAGACGATGAAACTTATAGACATATAAAACTTAAAAGAAAGTATTGAGCCTTGATAATAACACTTAATAATCATATTACATAGAGTCCATCTAAGTTTAAGTTAAGTGTATACTCTTTTGAACTTTGCATGTCTATTAATTTGGTGGTCTTTGGTGGCACTAGCAAGTAAGGGTTCTGTAAATATTGTAGTTGATGTAAGCCATAATTATCGGATAAGATAAGGAAAAATAGTGACAACCAAGCCCATTACATTATTGTATAACTTGGCACTAAAAGTGCATTTTTGTAATTTAATATTTGTTTGCCAGTTTTTAGAGCCACCCCACACTGGCGTCTCCTGAGTGTCTGCGTCTAGTCAACTCTATGGCTGCTGCTCGACGCAACGTTGGCGCAGCTGCGCAGCGACGCCATTTTCCATAACGCTGACTAGCAACTGCGCAGCAACCCCATTTTCCATAGCGCTGACTAAACGCCGACGCTCAAAAGACGCTAGTGTGGGGTGGCCCTTATTGAAATCTAGATCTGAAGCAATGTTGCTTTTATTTCTCATTCAGTTCCTGTACTGGTAATAGTGATATTAATCTTAAGTTGTTTATTAAGTTTAAAAAAGCTTAGTATTAAGTCCAATAATTTGGTGATATGTACAAAACATTGACTTCTTCTTAAACAGTTCACAATTTAAATTATGATATTAGGTTGTCATAAATGTGAATCAAATTTAGTATTTATATAAGCATTCAACTACTATTACTACTACTGAACTATCCATTTCTATATCTTCTATAGTTCCAAACTAGGTATTTTAAATATATCAGTTTATGGTCACCCTAAAACATGGACCACTAAAAAATGTTGGCTTTTAAAAGTGTTTAATTTAAAATAGTTTACAGGGCCTTACATGAAATAAAAAAAATATATAATTTGTTTAACTCTTAACAATGTTTACCGTTTATGGTGTTAGGATGGCCTTGATAATATGATCGTAATTGTTTGGAATGAACATTAGTAACATAACAATCCTTTCAAATATCCACCTTAATGACTGAGCAAAAAGATACTAATTTTAGTAGCATTGAGTCAGTTTTTCTTCGTCTCAAATCACTTCAGCTATTCATAACATGAGATTGAGATTTATAAGGTGAATGACTTGTTACGTCACACCTTTAAAATATCTCTGGTCTGACGTGAGATACCGAGGAATTGCGTCATCCTTGTAGCTGGGTCAAAACATGTTTAAAAATGGCGCCTACCTGCCCTAGAAAAAGTTGCGCGATGATTCCGCTAGATGGCAGCTTTCAAGCTTGAATAATAACGTTCTAAATATGTGTACAGGAATGTTAAAAATACATATAATTTTATAGTTATAAAAACTCAATAGAAATTCAATGATTACTTACATCATTTTTGTCTTACCGTGTAGTAGTACATTGTGCAACTAGGGGGGCAAGGGGAATATTGTACGAGAGTCTATTATATTCACGACAGCCGTAAGATGGAGTGAATTAATTACTTGAGTAACAATATTCTTACTCCCGGAGTTACACACAATGTTTTCATCCCTAGAGAGTTATAGCCTTTTTTTTTTCACAATCCATAACATCTGCGGGAACAATATAGGCCTTTGTCCTTCAGTACATCTGCATGAAATAAGGTATTTTTCGAGCAAGTGTGATGAAAATGCATGTAAAACTAAATAGACGGATCATTCTGTTTTTAAATCTACCCAGTGTTCTATATTCGAGCCTCTTTTTGAACAATTTGACTACCTTTAGGTTTTAAGTTAGACTTTAATTGCCTTGTAGATGTAGCTTTTAATGTTAATTGTAAGCAATGTGCAGTCTTCAGTTTTCAATTTGGAATTTCAAAGATCTTCCCATTGCATATTTGATTAGATTCTGTGAATCGTCAGTTATTACAGTTTTTGTGATAATTCTTTATTGTAAGAAAATGTGTCGAAAGTTGGATGGTGATTAAAAAAAGAAATGTAATAAGATGTTATTTTATTATTTTCTATATTCCTCCCTCACTCCCTTATTAGATAAACTGACTCATATTTGCCAATGTAGCCGGTCAAACAACTTTATCAGTGAAAAAAGGCGCGAAATTCATATTTTTCATGGGACGATAACTCTTCGCGCCTATATTTTTAAAATTTGCCGCTTTTTTCTACTGACGGAAATGGCTTTACAGACTGTTTAACAACATTAAAAAATAGTGTTTAAAAAAAGTTTGACCAACCCACAGCGGTGCACGGCCAGGCCGCGTAGCCAAGATGCCAATCGCTTACGCTCCGTAGCGATCGAAACGCAACTGTCACTGTCACTCTAATATGGAAGAGTGATAGAGAGACATAATGCTTTTCGTTGTCGAAGCGATAGCGATTGTAACCTTGGCTAGGCCGTGTTTACAAACAATTTTGTCGCTTTTATCCATGTAAAAGGCTAGTCCAGACGGGACAATTTGTGCGGAAGTGTAAATTAACTTCAAGGACATTGGCTCGCAATTTAGAGTTAAGCCTGGTCTTTAGGCATGCTAAAGCAGTGTATAAGGGCTGATTTAGACGGCGTGCGAACTCGCATGCGATTTTAGTTACATTGCGGACTGTTGGTTACGTCCAATTCAACCGACCGGTCAAAACCCGCAATGTAATAAAACTCGTATGCGAGTTATCGCATCGTCTAAATCAGGGCTCTCCAAACCCCGGCCCGCGAAGCGTTCCAATCCGGCCCGCCGACAGCGGTCCAATCCGGCCCGCGGGAGCCAGGCTCCAGGTGTTCAGCCCTAACAGCAGCAGCCCCAGATACACCCACCCCCCCTCGGCGCCGACGGTGGCCCGCGCGAAAATTCTGAGGCGCAATATGGCCTCAGGTAAAAAAAGTTTGGAGACCCCTGGTCTAAATGAGCCCACTGTCATTATATAAGAATAGTTACAAAATAAAAACACAAGCTCACAGTATCTATCATTCCACTTTATTTTTCATTTATTTCATATGCACATTACTGAACACTTACATTTTAACATAATGGAAGGGTGCACATATTAAACTAAATATCATTTGACACAAACCCTATGAAATATAATAGATCGACTTTTGCCATAAATTAAATTTCTATACAGACTATTAGATAATCAATCTTTGCTTATCAATTTGGGTCAGACAATAATCGGGCGTCTGTGACTGAACGTATCAAGTTTATCGCTGTGACGCATAGTTCAATGACCTTAAATAGTCAAAAACTGTGTTCTGAAACTTATACTTAACAATTTCAGTAAAGCATAGGATATTTCGCAGAATCGCAGAGTGGCATTGACCGCCAGCATCATGGGCGGATTGGGCGGGACTGCAATTACCTAATTACGCACGTGCGATGGAGATAGGAAATTGCGGGTATTGACCCGCACATACATTGTACTTACATTGGTACGAAATTCTTTGTGCCGTGTCTTTATTAGATTAACGCGATTTCTGTTACATTCTGTATCAAACGGCATTTAAGTTTAAATATGCACTCACAACAATTATTATAAAGTTATGGAAAAATAAAACTTAATAGGTACTTAGGTCCTTGCACAGCCAGAAATGGAACGAAGAAATGCTCATTTATATTTTGTGGTGTTATTCAAGTTTGATCTTTAAAAGCTTTCACATAAGGATCGATTTTTAACAACCATTTCTTAGTTCAGTTCGGCAACCTTTGGTATCGTTTTAATTTCTTTGGTTTTAGACAAAATAACAAGATAAGTGTAAATAAACGAACTTTTATACATATCTATCTTAACATTAAGTACTCACCAAACACTGAACGATTTAGCGTTAATATTCAACACTTATTACAATATTTTTTTTGTTTTATTCCATTTGTTTAATAGTTTTTATTATTATCGTCAGAACAGATTTCTAACCAACATGTGTTACATTTCTACAGCTAGGTTACATGTACTGTCTAAATCGCCGTTATAGTTACAGAAGAATTTGTTACAATTAAGCAAATACTATAACGACTATCAATCATGTATTAAAAGGGCATTCATTTAATTCTACTCATAGATAAAGTCAGAGACGAATAAATATTACAGAGTGCTTAACTACATAATGGAGTTACTTAGCGCCATCTATAACGGATTTTATTTCGGAAATCGTTGCTGTATATGGTGGTCATGGTTACTCTTTATTATTTACCTGTATGGTGTATCAAATCAAGTATAGTGGAACCACTTGACGAATTTCAAGAGATACTAAGAAATCTTTTTCATATTACCTAATGGAAATGAGATATAGGATTATATATCGTATTATAAATAACGTCCACGTTCCTTTTCGCATTATCGTTGTTCCAATGTACCTATTTAGTAACATTTTTAAGCTTAGAATAAATTTAAAAGTGGAAAAATTACTGTCTTGGGTGAGACTTGAACTCACGACGCCTGGATATCCAGGAATCCAGGGGTCGTGAGTTCAAGTCTCACCCAAGACAGTAATTTTTCCACTTTTAAATTTATTCTAAGCTTAATAGCATCGTTCGCAGACGTTTCTGCTTGTTAAAAATAAAAAACATATTTAAGGTTTTTTTCTTGATGCTTTTTGTAACTTTTGGCCCCCAACCGGGCATTTCTGTATTGATATAATAAAAACAAAGTAAAAAATCAAATGTAAGTGTCCCTAATGAGAATTCACTGAAATGTTACTGGAACAGGTAAAAACTACCTTCATTTTTATTGCCAGTGCATTAAGGTCGAAAACGGAGAAAAAGTACATATTAAAACTCCATATTTCGCCTTAGAATTAATACTAAACTAACCTACTTATGCCCTTACATACCTGACTGATATGGTTAAAACTCTATACATAGATTAGATGTACTCTATTATAGTCAGCATATCTATAGCGACGGCTAAAGTGGCCATATATATGGTAACACACCTTAGTTGCCATAAAAATAAGGATGTGTATATATTATGTGGATGTGGATGTATATTATGTGTGTGTGTTATGTGTGTGTTGTGTTATTGTGTGGATGTGTATGTGGATATATTTGGCCCCTTTGGCCGTCACTATCTTGTTGAAGCTGACTGCACCATGAAAGCGAAGCGTAGGTAACAACACCGTACATTGTAGATGAGTACACCCAAGCTATAGTGACAAAAATTTATTGCTAAGACTTTTTTTTACAAGTAACAGTGCAAGCTATGGAAGTGACAAAACAGCTGCCAGTTTACCAAAAACACCAAGTTCAAATCCGCCTATTTTTACATGATTGAGAAGTGTACTTTTTTGGGATATAAGAATCGTAGTTACTGCCAAATTTTTGGGGCAGAACCCAGAGTTTTTCGTCCGGTTTATATGAATCCCATTCGAGATGTAATGGATGTTTGGTAAACCCTAAGCCGACTAAAACGGGCAGTTATAATCAAAATTCTGGATTCATTTTGTACTTAATCTTAGCTCGCCTAGACTTTAAGGTCTTTACATAAATACTTGGAAATAGGATCTATAGCGACAACATTCAACCCGTATATACTCCGATACTAGCGCCGCCGTACGCTGCGGCGGGCAGTGGAACTAACACACATACCATACTTGTCTATTTCTACAGTTTAGAATCAAGAGTAACACAATTACTTTCAAAGACGAGTATAATACTGTTAATGCATACAAATGTAGGTTACTTCGTAATAAAGAATCCCCAATCATCCATCAAGTAAAAACTTACAAAGTTGTATGAGTACCTAAGATTTTAATAGCATTATAATCAAAAGTGTCAATAGATGGCGGTACAACGGTATACGGTATTATACAATACATAATAATATATGAGACAACTCGTTCAAAAGTACCGCCATCTATTGATACTTTTGGAGATAAACAACTTTGTACGTGGATTACTTCTCATTAAGTTTCACTCGTCTTTGGTTTATTTTATTTTTTGATAGTTTTACCTTACATGCACGTAATAAGAAGAATTATGACTCACAATAGAATAGCATTACCCTTAGATTACCTAATTTTCTTTTTTAACACGTTTTATTACCAGAATAATGATTTATAATTGCCTAAACACACTACTGAGATAGCATTATTCTAAATATCATCTTTAAAAAAATACTATGTATTTGAATTAAGCGCTTAACATTTATATGTTTATGTATATAATACTGTTGCAGATCAAAATGTGACTCATTTTAATTTTAAAACACCATGACATGACTCAAGCAATGTTGCCAATTATTGAAAATATAAAGTGAGTGTATATTTTGAATTATGGATGCAAATAACCTAATATACTATACTTAAAATGTATGATTAAATAAAATATATAGGGTACATCGATATGCCATTATAAGATCAATTTACCTACTTATGTTATGTAGCATATCTTTTGTTAATAAGTTTGCAAGCTTGATTATTTTATTAATTATAAAAATGCACTTGATAATTATTTTTGCATTTATTTATTCCTATCAGATCTAAATTTTACACTTCAAAAGTGTTAAATAAAATTTCGTTGACGGGAATGTCCTTTTTACCTTTACCTCATTTTTAATCGAATAAAAGTCAAATGTTTATGACTAAAAATAAAAAAAAAAGCATTATTACTCAATAAAGCTAATAGACATGGCACGATGTAAACGAATGAGGCATTAAAATTAAAATAAAAGAATACACAAAAATAGTATCACAATAAAACACAAATATGGTCTAAATTTAAATGTCACATTGGTCAAACTTAACGGTTGTGCGAAAGGAATGCCAATAGAGTCCCTTTCCTGCGTTGTAAAGGCATAATTAGAAACCAATATATTACGAATTAACATGGACCTTCCATGATATCACTAGCCGCGGATTTTGTATAGGTATTCAAGTTTTGTTATTTACACATATATATAGGGTATTTTACAATACATAAATAATTGGTTAATATTGTCGTACATATACATACCTACAAGCAGGTACTGTGAAGCGATATATGTATGGTTCATATATGTTAGGTATACTATTTATTTCTTAGAAATATTTATAAATAAATAATAAAAACAAATTCAGGAGAAAATATTCGAGAACACCAAATTAACGTAATACTTAAATCAGAATGCAATAAAAAAAAGATGGACGTGTTAAAATGGTGGACGACCGCATTAAGTAACCAACTTCAGATCAAAGTCGGGCACCAAAATGTAACGCACATGTCTTTGACGCCACAATAGATGTAAGACTTACATTCAAATCCCAGATAGGCATTGGTGCTTCAAAAATATCTAAACACGCCTTGTCAATCGTGTTTCGATATTTTTAGAGCCTATATAATCCAAATATTTATTGGCCGTACAGTCAGACTCATAAAGCTGCTTAGCCGTGGCGTAGTGTGAACTAATCTAGCCGTGGGCGATGTCGCATCTGCGCGGCCCTTTTCTTTCAATGTGTATTCCCAAGATAATAAATAGGGTTGGCTTCCGCGAGGCCCCCTAGTGCGAGGCCGTGGGCGATGGCCCACTTCACCGACGCCTAGCTACGCCACTGCTACTTACGCAGCGTACTACGTAGGCGAACAACACGCGAACGCGAAGCGAAGCGATGCGGCGCGGGGTGAATCAAGCCTTTGATACCTATAGAAGTGTCCTACGTGGGCGATCACGTTGCGAACGCGAACGCCTTGGGCCCGCCGTGCCGCGTCGCGTCTCGTTCGCGAGTTGTTCGCTTACGTAAGACGCAGCGTTAGCTGTACAGTAGAGTCGTGTTTGAAGTGTGTATCGCAGATATTTTCTGTAACTCGGATGAGACTGTACGTACTTTTCACTTTTCTTTGATCTAGCTTGGAAAAAGTAAAGTGAGTAGGTAACTGCAGCGTCGATAGTAAAATAAGAAGTGCAAGAGCGAACCGCAGGCTTTAGTAGGTCGGGGCAGTATAGTCCATGTTTCCTGGAAATTAGAAATTGGGCTGTTAATTTGATATAATTTCAAATTAAATATAGCGTGGGAGGCGCCAGACACAGGCCGAAGGGACGAGTATCTAGTAAAATTTTCTAGAACACTGTAATAGCATAGAGCCATAGATAATTAAGCTCAGTCCATATATCAGATTTCTTCCTAGATTCCTACCTAATCTATCTATATAATAATATGTTGTTCCTATGGCAGGTATGGTAAAACGCATTATTATTTAATAAGATAAGCTCGCTTAAAACTGAATACTTGAGTATTAAGCTTAAATTTAATTACAAATGAGTTTTGCAAAGGGCGCTTTAAACTGATTTTTAGTGGTCCGTACAAAACTTTGTTATCTATGTACTTATTTAGTGAGCACTCTAAGAAGATGTAGAACCGATCCAACGCCACCTAGCGGACAAATTGTCACTTTACCTCGGTGACGCCATTCTAGGATGACACACGGTTCGCGCGATATAGAACTCGCTTAACCGATCCAGCGCCGCCTAGCGGACAATAGTCGCAGTACCTTGGTCTCGCTGCGAGAACGGCGGCTCGCTGTAGGCGGGCTGCGGGTCGGGCGCGCCGGGGTAGGCGGGGAAGCCGCCCGGGCTGCCCACGGCGCCCTCCACCTCGTACGCCGGCGCGAAGGCCGAGTCCGCGCCTACACGGAAGCGTTGGAACGCGAAGAACGCGCAGCCCACCTGGAGATTTCGGGGTATATTTTATTAGTCATGCACATCGGTCACGCACTTATGCCAGAGACACACTATAATGGTTGATTGTCGCCATAATCCCAGTGTGTGGCCGTATGAAAATTGTCAATTATCGCGATAATCAATGGCGTTTCCCGTTAGTGTGGCCCCAGCATTAGAACATTTAGTATCTCAGGAGACCAGCGTGAGAGCTTCACTGTGTTGGCAACATGGTGTTAGCGCGCGCATGTAATCATGTTTTTTTTAAAGAGCTGTGGGCCTACAACTAAAGGTTTCCGGTGGAAAACCACCGGGGTGGTTTACTTTTCGTGTAAAAACACGACACTACCTAGCACCCTAGCTAGAATGTACCTAAATGTAGCGGTTATATGTATTTAACATAAGTCAGGCTACCACAAACTGTCATTTAGGGGAGAAAATTAAATTTAAAGGTGTCGAATTGTCCATTGGTAAATCGTCGGTATGTGTATGACAGCCTGAGATACTTAAGACGAAACAGGAGCTGAGTTTTAAATATTTTACGTAAATATACCCGTCTCGCTAACGGAAGCGGCACCTAAAAGTAGTGCGATAAGGACAAGGCGAAAAATCCTGCGTAAAAATCTCAAAAATCGAGGTTTCGTAGTCCTCTGTTTCCTCCTCCAAAACTTAACCAATCGTAACCAAATTTGGAAATCTAAATGATTATGAAATTATCTGTGTCGGACCGTTTTGCTTTTTTGGCTAATTGATATCAGTTTTGAATGCCACGCCTCTCATTGCGGCATAGTCAATTAGGCCATTTTGGCCATTTTTGAAGGGCTCTAGCGCCTTAAAAAACAAAAATATCAAAAAAAGCAAAACGGTCCGACACAGATATTGACAATATTAATCTGTGTTGAAAAAATCATTGCTCTAGCTTCAAAAACCACGGAGGAAAACGAGGAGTACGTTTGTATGGAGAAATGACCACTCCCGTTGGCTCTTAAAGATTGAAAAGAAGAACATGAATTTGACCACAACTGGTGAAGTATTCGGTCTTGCCTCTCTGTGTAAGTGTGTGTGACTCACCCAGGCAAAGATTGAGAAGAAGCAGAAGGCGATAGCTCCCTGCATGTTGTTGGCAGTCCCTATTGGCGGGTCGTCGGTCTTGCCCCATGCATTGGCCAGATAGCAGAAGCCGACGAAGTACAGGAATGCCCAGAAAGCTGAAAGAAATTATTATTGGATTGGAATTTTATTTCGTCTTCATAATGACATCATAATATAAAATATCTGGGAAAACATATAAAAACTCAAAAATGCACGTTTTCCCAGAGATAAGACCTAGCTAGATCGACTTTTCGTCCCTGAAAACCCCCATATAGCAAATTTCATCGAAATCGTTAGAGTCGTTTCCGAAATCCCCGAAATATATAAATAATTCATCGAAATCGTTAGAGTCGTTTCCGAAATCCCCGAAATATATAAATAAACATACAAGAATTGCTCGTTTAAAGGTATAAGATTATTGTATAACATCATATTGCTAAAAAGTCTGTTGTCTAGGCGCTAGAGTGTGTGTTCAGATATTTTTGAGCACCTTGGCAACTCCGATATATTTGATTTGATGGTGACTGTACTTGTGACATTGACTACCGTCTGATATACAGTCGCCATCAGATATATCGGAGCGGCCAAGGTGTTCACAATATCTGAACACGCGCTCTAACGCCCTGACAATAGAGGCGTGTTCCGATATTTGTGAGCACCTTGGCCGCTCCGATATATCTGATGGCGACTGTACATACATTACGAGTATGATGAGAACTTCAGGCATCGTCGAGGGGATATTTATAAGTAAGCTTTACCAATGAAAACAACATAAAAAAAAAGTGATATTTCTCGTTTTATTCACGTTATCAGCGAGAACATTCATATCTATATTCAGAAATGAATACTACAAAAGCAATGAAAATGGGTCGCGGAATTGAATTTCCTCAATTTTCAGACCAAATACGTAGATTTTTTTCTTTTCAACGAGCTGGAAGGAATTATCTAGAGGGCCCTAATTTAATTCCTTTTATAAATATCTTGCACTCTCATTTCGTATCGGCGAAGACGACGATAGGTAAATACGAGTACCTATAGCTGGTCAAGCAGATCTTGTCAGTAAAAAAAGGCGCGAAATTCAAATTTTCTATGGGATGATATCCCTTCGCGCCTACATTTTTCAAATTTGCCGCGTTTTTCTACTGACAAGATCTGCTTGACCAGCTATATATCTAATGATCAAATCAAATTCAATATGGATTGGATTTCTTGAGTATGCTTGAGTCTAGAGATTGCATTAGGGTGTTACTTGTATACAATCGATTCGTCATGATTCGAAACGCAGTGGTAAATTGATTTGGCTTATCAAGTTATCACCGCTTTACATATTTCAAACTTCATAATTCATTTACCTTTTCTTAAAATTGCCTAAGGGCGTTCGCTAGCTGGCGCGGTTGCGAGTGCGTTAACAAAAAATAGTATGAACACCATTGACATATTATATCTCAGGAGGACGGGCAATAAGAATTGGGCATGAATGGGGCCAGTACAGCGGTGTGACACCGCTACAACGCGATTGGTTTATGAGTTCGCATGACGCGCGCGATTGGTCGCAACGGTTGCGTGCACGATTGGCTCGAATTCGTGAGTGACACTGCTGAACTAGTATACCATTTTTAGTGTCCATAAGGCCCGTCCTTAGATAGTCAATCGTCAATGATGAGCACTGCTCACTGGTGCGTGCACCCTAGCCAGCCCGCTAGCTAGCGGACGCCCTTATAAATCTTATAATTGTTCATTATTTTTATTTTAAATATTAAACCACAAAATGCTGTACGCACCCAATGGTCCTACATTTTGCCATAGTCTAATAAAACATGGTCTTCCATTCCCAGAGTGACACGGGCCTACGTCACAACAACATGGCCGCTATATATAGCGCTATCGCATATTATCATATAGCGCTGTCGCATGATGACGTAGGCCCGTGTCAGTTAGGTGACCTAGAAAAGACGGGAATGGAGTACCAGGCGGAGTATATTATTATACCATGCATTTTGCCTAAAATTTTGACATCCCTTAACCCTTTTGATCGATGTTCAAAGATAACTAGATGTTTACCACGTAACGTAATGTTTACCATGACGCCAGCGCACAACATACGAGCTAAATATACTAGTTGCAACACTGTCCTGAATAAACGCACTCAGTGTCAGTGTTAATTTTAACTGTACATAGTCTAGTTTGCTCGGTGTAACGAGTCTAACAATAGTATAGCGTTTTACAAATTAGAATCGGATTAATTTATAAGTCTTTTTATAAGCGTGCATGTACATTTTATACACAAAACAAAACATTAAAAATCTAAGAACTAACTTATTCATATTTACTCACATTTATAGACGGGTCTATCGCGAATTTATCTTATTACCTCTAAATAAAATTACCGACGTCTCGACACAGGTTTCACTGGTCGTGGTTGTGGCTAACTGATGTCCCAGCAAAATGTCAAAACAGAGATTTGTGCACTTACACTTATTCAACTTAGTAGGTAAGTAACAATCGATTCAGCCAAAAAAGGGAGAGTATGTACGGGAAACAAAGTTCCGGTACAAATAAAACAGAATAAATGACAATTTAGGAAATTTGTCCTTTATAGTTTTTATTTGTTTGTATTTTGTTGTGTGTTTAGTAATATATTGTTTGCTGACTGTCTGGATCGGAAGTGATAACGATTCTGAGTAAGAAAAACATTAAAAAGTGAGTACCGCAGCTTCCGCTTTCATTTCGTTCTGTCGAAACCAGTTAGTACTTATGCAGTTGACTTCTCTGCTTGTATCGAAAAGCTATATCAAACTTCAAACTTCAAATATTTTATTGCGACAAAAAAAAAGACTTACTAACTAATACATATATGTACTTAATAATTATTGTGAGGCAATAGGTCTCAGTCTCAGCATGTGCTGTGCCGGTGGCTCAGCGCTGGTTTTCAGACCGAGCCTTTGAGTTGTGTGTCGGTCACAAACAAACAAACAACAAATTCTGGTGGTGCTTGTAGGTACATCAATAGGTAAGTACAAAAAGAAAAGAGAAAGATATTACAATTTTTAACAATCTGGATAAAAAAAAAAAAATTAAAATTATTAAGAATGTACTTATAAAAAAAAAAAAACAATATTAGTGCCACAATAATCAGTAAAAAAAAAACTGTATAAAAAATAGTATAAAAGAGAAGAAATAAATAAATAAATAAAGTGCCAGGTGTATGTATAGATATATATATGTATGTATGCATGTCTATACCTATGCGTGTGTGTGCGTGTGTGTGTGTGTGTGTGTGTGTGTGTGTGTGTGTGTGTGTGTGTGTGTGTGTGTGTGTGAGTAGTAAGAAAAAGAGAGAGGGGTGCCGTCTGGGGAACCTAAAATTTGCTCTGCATGTCTAGCAAGTGTCTTCGGACTAACCGCTTGTACTTTACAAAGGCCATGGGTTCCCGCAGGGGTGGGGGAAGGTCGTTCCAGACCTTTGCAGCTGCAAATTTGAAGCTCCCTCTAAAGAAGGCAGTCTTGTGTTGGGGTGTCGCTAGCTTGGTGCATCCTCTTAGCAACCTGGACCGTGTGTCGTTAACCCATTTCAGCTTCTGAAATAGGTAACGGGGCTTCTCATACTCTAATATTTTTCGTACTGCACAGGCCAAATGCATTGTCCTCCTGTTTGTCATATTTAGTTTGGCCTTGTCGTTTAGGTAAGGAGTAATATGCGCTCGTCTGGGAATTTCATAGCAGAAACGGGTACACGCATTTTGAATGCGTTGTATGTATTTTTTTGTATCTGCTAATAGCCTGAGTCCATATACTATGTCTGCGTAGTTAAAGGGTGACAGTATTAATGCTTCTACTAGAATTTCCCTAACTTTTTCTGAGAGATATTTGCGAATTCTGTACAGTATTTTTAATCGGTAAAAGGCATTTCTGACTTTAGTATTTACATGTTCAACATATCTCAGTTGTCCATCCATGACTAACCCGAGGTTTTTTGCTGTGTCTACTTGCGTGACCGGCGCCGTCCCTATCGATACTCTGGGGTTTTGTTCCTTTATTTTTAAGCATTGCCACTTGTTTCCTAGTATTATGTACTGGGATTTAGCTGGATTTAGGATGAGGTTATTTTTACCTGACCATTTTGCTACTGCTTCTAAATCTGCGTTGATTTTTTCAAGAGCAATTTCCAGATCGTTTGGCGCAAAAGAGTAATATAGCTGGGTATCATCCGCGTATAAGTGAGCATTACAATGTTTAATGTTCATGACTAAATCCGCTGTGTAAAGAATAAAAAGCAATGGACTCAAAATAGAGCCCTGTGGTGTACCGCGTGTAATTTCTATTGTTTGTGACTTCAGTACTTCGCCCTGATCTGTTTCCATTTCAACATACTGCTTTCGATTGGTAAGAAAAGAGTGAAACCATTCGCATGAGGACGGGGATACTCCATAATGTGCCATTTTGGAAAGTAGCAATGTTGGATTGAGGCAGTCAAAGGCACGCGAGAAATCCAAGAGTACTAGAATGGCTCCCATTCCCTTGTCTGATGCTGCAATAATATCATCTGTGACTTTCGCTATTGCTGTCGCCGTTCCATGTTTGCTGCGGAAGCCTGACTGTGTACATGGGAGTAGGCTATTATCCTCTAGATACTTAGATAACTGCTCACAGACTATTTTTTCCAGAACTTTTGATAGTACCGGCAGGATGCTAATCGGTCTCAGATCTTTAATTTAATTTAATTTAATTTATTTATTAAAAGACAACAATGGCCCATAATGGTTAGTAACAATTAATATTAAAAACTAAGTGTTAGTGGAACAAAATCATAAATCGACAAACACACACACACACAGACAGCAATAACAATAATAATCACCTAGTAGCGGTTAAAACACGCTCAAAATGCCGCATTATAGGTGAGTCGTATCGGCCCGCTACAGTAGCCAGGATGGGGTTGGAGCTAGCCCGCACTCTGCAGAGCAACGAGGCAGTTCTCTTGCGTATTATTGCATAGTAGTCGTCTGTGCGAGCTTGTGCAAACATGCCCGATGCGCTGCAGAAGCGGGACAGCCCCAACAACATCCTGAAACCATTATTATATTGGACGCGCAGGGAACTGATAGTCTTCTGCGTATAACTAGTCCAGAGGCTGCACGTGTAGAAAACCTGACAATAGGCTTTAAATAACGTTATTTTTACCTGTTGGCTACACCGTGCAAACCTCCTTATTAGCATATTGCATCGGCTGCCAGTGCCCTGCGCTCCCTTTTTATATCTAATTGGTCTTTAAGGTCGTCGGTGACATAGTGTCCAAGATACTTAAATGTATACACGCGCTTGAGTTCGTTATTATGAAGTTTTATGGCAGGTACACTTTCCGGTAGCTTGCCTCCGACGGCCTTAAATACCATATATTCGCTTTTCTTAGCGTTATACAGTAAGCCATGTTTACTTACGTATTCCTCGCATATGCTTAGTAGTTTTCTCAACGCCCTGACCGTTGGACTGAGCAGCACCATGTCGTCCGCGTAGCTGATATTGTTGACACTAACATCATCAACTCTGCATCCTACTGTAGTGCTGCTCAATCCCTCGATCAGGTCGTTGACGTACAGGTTGAAGAGCTTGGGGGAGGTTATACCCCCCCTGCCTCACCCCACACTCCAACCTGTACGACTGAGAAAACCTACCAGCCCATCTGACGCTATTGCTCTGGTTAAGGTACCAAAATTGAAATATTCGGAGTAGTTCCGCCGGTACTTTTTGCTCCCTTAACTTATTCCAGAGGACATCGTACGACACAAGGTCAAATGCTCTGGATAAATCCAGGAAACAGGCGTATATAGGTGTCTGACGTTCAGTGTAATACTGTACCGTGTGTTTTAAACTTAAGACTGCACTTTCCGTGGATAGACATGGGCGAAACCCGAACTGCGCATAGTGTAAGTTTAAATGCTTCCCAAGTTGTGCGTCCAGTAGGCTATCCAGTACCTTAGCCAGCACAGCAGCAGGCGAGATGGGCCGATAGTTGGACTTACTAGAAACATCGCCGGTTTTATCTTTGAGAATAGGCACAACAATGGTGTTCATTAGGTCATGTGGTAAGTATGAGTGAGACATGCACAAAGAATAAAATTTAGCCAGAACTGCATAAAGTTGTTTTCCCGCAAACTGCAAGTGTTCTATACTGAGCCCGTCGTGACCCGGCGACTTTCCTCTGGTCATTCTTGTGATCACATGTTTGACCTGTTCAGAGGTAAAACGAACAAGGTCCGACTCACGACAGGCCCCGTCATCAACCCTTTGCTGCGCTGGGCCTAATGGAGATTCTATTTTAAAATGACCAACAAACATATTAGCAATGGATTCTGGCTCACTTACTTCTCCGACGCTCACGGGCACGCCAGGCCGACCATCCAGTTTCTTAACGGCCTTCCAAAATTGTTTGAAATTTTTAGAGCTATGATGCGACGCTAAGATATCTAACTTAATTTGCTCTTGATGATTTTGGCACCATTTCAACTTGCTTTTGAATATTTTACGACTTGCGCACATATTTTCGTAAATGATTCCCGAAATAGGCTTATTAAAGTTGACCCACTCCTGAAAGTGCACCCTAGCCTGCCCGTGGGCGTCCCGGACATGTTTATTCCAGCCCACGACTTTTTTACCCTTCCTATTACGGCCACAAGCTTGATGATAACTTTGCATCGCAGCGTCTGATAAAATATTAACGATTTCTCTATATAAACAATCAATTAAATGTCGATGACTAATATTACTACAATTTATATTACAACAAATGTCAAAACCTTCAAAATCAATTAAATTTAATCTATCATTACATATTTTATAATATTTATCTATTTGTGCGCCGTCCCTGTCACCCCAAACTACTTTATGATATTCATTATTATTAATTACAAGTTTAGGCGGAACAAGCTCTAAACGGCATTCAATACACAACGGATAATGATCAGAACAAAAGGTGTCATAAATCACACTTATCTCTAAAATTGTGTCCCAAGCGCATTGCGTAGCTAGGCAGTGATCAAGCCAGCGCCGGCAGCCGTGCGCCTCGCTGACGTAGGTATAGGTATTCGACGCGGGGCCTAACTTAGTTATATCCGCACATTCCAGATTATTTTCAGCGCAAAAGTTTATCATTTCAACGCCAAACGTCTCACCCGGATGAGCATTAAAATCACCTAACAGATATGCGGTTTCTACGTCACTGTTTTCAATAATTGCTTTCAACTCACCAAGGCAGTCTATGTACTCCGGCAGATTGTCCGTCACATCGGTTGGCATATACACACAGCACACGATAAGTGAACGATTTTTAAGGGCGATTTTTATAGCCGCGATACGATCACTGTTGCACTTAATAATAGATACCGACTTGAATAGACTCCTGCGCCACAATATCGCCACTCCACCGTACGGTCGCCCTCTGATGATGCCCGACGACGTATCAACAGCTGACTTTCCCGTGTACTCGAAATCAGTGTGTATTTCACTAAGGTACTGTAGCCCATGGGGAAACAACCAGGTTTCCTGAAGACAGATAATATCAGCTGACCGGCATAGTTTTCTGACGTCATCCACTGAGCGTTTTATTGATTTGCAGTTGTAGCTAATTATTTTACATATATCTTTATATCCTTCAGTCTTGCTAGATTTTGGTATCGCCTTTACCTTAGCTATTTTCCAGGCTTCTGGGTAAGCGTTTGTTACGATCGACGTGTTGATGATGTGCGTTATAACCGGCAGAGTAACGTCTAGTGTCAGGCGTATCATTTCAATTGTCGTACCGTCACGGCCACTTGCATTCGTAGTGATAGACGCAATTATTTTTGAAACTTGCTTCTCTGTGCAGCCTGTTAGGTTGAACACCTGATCAGTGATTTTTTTTTCTTCATAATAAGCCAGCATATCGTAGTCAGTGTTAGCATTACGTATATAACATACGTACACATCCTAAGGGGTCATCCATTAATTACGTCACACGAATTTCTAGTTTTTTTTACCCCTCCCCCCCTCCTTGTCACACTTGGTCACATTTGGCAAACCCCTCCCCCCTGGTGTGACGTCACATTTCTTCAACGAAATCGGCAAATATTTATTTAATATTTTATCAAAATATTTTTGACAAAAGAAATATTAGTAATTTAATAACCCAAAACTGATTAAGAAATAAAATTAAACGAATAAAAACGATTATCTTTTGAAAACCTTGTTATTTAAATGATAATTAGCGTATAAAATAATTTAAATACATTTTCGGTTACTGATGAAGTTAAAGTGACGTCACAAAGTTTATGACTCCCCCCTCCCCCTTGTCACAACATGTCACATTTTCTTGACCCCCTCCCTCCCCCTAAACGTGTGATGTAATTAATGGATGGCCCCTAATATATACGGTATATAAATTATATAATAACGCTAAGTGGAAATCCTTTTTGTCGCCATATTTGTCTATTCTATTTAGATACTTACCTATTAAGTTGTAAAGATTTTTTTTCTTACAGACTGCGTGATAAAAACGAGATATCCTGAATAAAAAGGGCCAATAAACGTTGTATAACTTATCTAAGCAGCAGAAAAGATTTTTACGATCTACTAAAAGGCTTTAATGGGGGCGTTGGCGCCAAAAATTAAATTTGCCTTGAGCCCTGTGAGAAATGTACCTATTACTTGGGCTGCTAAAATAAAACCTTGAAAATCCTCCCGTGATTATAAGAAATATTTAGCACGTATTTACCATAAAAAAACTACACTGGAAAAGTTAATGAAGTATGTTTTTCGGTGTTTTATTATTATTACCTACGTTGTGCGTATTGCGAGAAAATTCGCAATAATATTACAAACGAGTAATATTACACTACGATACAAGTGCGAAAAATAGGAGATTCGCAAACGAGTGGCCATAAGGCATAAATTAAAACACGACGAAGGGAGTGTTTTAAGTCGACACGAGTTGCGAATTCCCAGTTCACACATGTATCGACAACTTTTTACAGTACATATGGCCTTTTAAATATGTACTTGCGTAATGAGCTTATTATCGCACTAGTGCGGTAATGTAGCACCATATGTACTGTAAACTACTTTATGCTTGACATTGACTGATATGGAGTTGATACAGCCCGTTAGTAGGTTAGGTACTATCACATTAGTCAGTCATTCCAGTGTATCGGTACCTATACATGTACCATGTGTGGTATGTTGTAGATCTATATATCGGTGTAGATGGACACAAAACCAGTGATAATGTCGTAGGAGCAATACTAACAGACAGATGATAACAGCAACATGCTGAATGCCGGCACCAGTATTGGTGAAGTCCCATATCCTCAGCTACATTTGTCAAATACGTAGTACACCCAGCCGCAAAACTGGACTGGACATATGCTCTAATAAATGTTTTCCTAGCTCCCAGGATAAACTACTTAATAAAAACTACTAGACACTAAAGAACCCATTAAACTAAGAAACTATTAAAAACTCCATAAGTTACACGCATTAGTATAGTCATTAAACAATCTCAGTTTAAAAAATAAATTACCAGAGAAACCCACATTCCCAAGCACATAGTGCTTCCTCGTCTTCATCACCGATAACATCTGCTCAAAGAGGTATTCTATACCCACAATGAACCCGATGGACGTAATGACAGAGGTCCCAACTCCTTGCAAGTATTAGTACAGTCAACTGTAAAAATATGGGTGTAGCCAACTTATTCAAAAATATACTTGGTCAAGCAGATCTTGTCAGTAGAAAAAGGCGGCAAATTTGAAAAACGTAGGCGCGAAGGGATATCTTCTCCTAGAAAATTTGAATTTCGCGCCTTTTTCTACTGACAAGATTTGCTTGACCATCTTTATGTCCCATAGTTCTTAATTCGCTGACATAAGAGCTATGGGACATATTTTTGAGATGATTTGTGCACCCATATTTTTACAGTTGACTGTACGAGTATCGTGTCAGATTAAAAATATAACTTAACAGAAAAACCCATATCCGCAAGCACATAGTGCTTCCTCGTCTTGACCGAAGATGAGGTATTCTCCCGCAATGAACCCGATGGAGGCAATAAACGCAATCACGGAGATGCATTAGTAATTAAACCGCCAGATTAAAAATAAAATAACTTACCAAAGAAGCCCATATCCGCAAGCACATAATGCTTCCTAGTCTTATTCCGAAGACATCTGCTCAAAGAGGTATTCTCCCACAATGAAGCCGATGGACGCGATGAACGCGATCACGGAAATGCCGACACCATAGTTATAAGCATTAGTATCGTCCTTAAACCATGTCAGTTTAAATAACTTACCAGAGAAACCCATATCCGCAAGCACATAATGCTTCCTAGTCTTGACCGACGACATCTGCTCAAAGAGGTATTCTCCAACAATGAACCCGATGGAGGCGATGAACGCGATCACGGAGATGCCGACGCCATAGTTGCACGCGTTGGTGTCGTCGTTGTAGGCGCAGTACTCTTTGCCGTCCTTCTTGCTGATGTACCAGCCCTTGGCTGATATGCAGCCCATTACGATCACGCTGAAGAGCTGTGGAGATGAAAATAAATGGATAAGCTGTTTGATGCATTTATTAGTTGTTTTTAATTGGATAGTGAAGTAGAGAATAGTTTCGTGGTGCTTCCATATCACCAGGGAATTTTTATACTTTGTATTATTGATTATGTAAGCAGAACCCCTCTTTACATACTTAACCGGTAAATATTACTCGAATTTTGGAAATACACACTTCCTATTAACCCTTAAGGGGCCCACTGATTAACAGTCCGCCGGACGGTATCGGCCTGTCAGTAAGAACAAAATTTTGACAGTTCCGAACAACTGACAGGCCGATACCGTCCGGCGAACTGTTAATCAGTGGGCCCCTTTACAATGTCTAGTAAAAGGGACATTAAAAATTAAGTAGGCAGGTACACAAAAAAACAACCAAGTACCTCCTAAACAATTAACCCCAAAAGTATGCAACAGGCTCACTGCGCTTTCGCGTTGAATCGCGATAGATAACATAATTATACACCAGGAATGACCCGGAGTGCGGATCAAGTCCCCTCTAACACACTAACTGGTTACAAATTAACTTTTAAAGTCAACAAGGTAAGCGCGAGGTAAATATTAAGCTGTTAATCTACTGCAAAAATGGGAAACTGGTACTAAACGGCTTAAGGTGGCCAAGATTATTAGTGCTAGCCCTTCCGCTGTACTACAAAGATAAACGTTTAATGTTACTGGATGAGTTTGCGGTTTTAGAAAATATCGCGTCAGGGGTAATTTCCGAGAATTCTGCTTATAGTTAATAGTCAACGGATTACTTATTAACCTTGCAGACTTGCTGTCGTGATTATTTAAAGAATCACACCAGAGAGTTTGTCTCAGTACTGTTTTTCCTTCTTCTGCTTGTTCATAATAGAAAACACATCTAAGACTCATAACGAAGTACCTATCAAAACTGTTGTTCAAATTAATTTCACTCTTCCTTTTCTCACTTTCTTCGCTTCTGCTTTTATATCACGTTTCCTTTTAGAGTCCGTAGAGAGTAGAGTGATCAGAACAAATAAAGGAGTGTCATTTTAAACGTCATTATTTTCATAGAAATTTGAAATTAATGAAGAATTTGCTTGGTCTGACTGTATAATAGTAGGTATGAAATATAGGTATAGCAATATCGCGTGTGGCGCCAATATTAGGTCTGTGTTGGTTGACTTTTTAATGTAATATTCCGAGAAATACTAGTTTACGACGTCCGCCCGTCCGGCATTTACGATCTGATCTATATATGCTACTATCTTCGACAGTTTTGTAATAGTACCCATGTTACCAGACAAAGTAAATGTTAGTGAGGTACAATCCAGTCATGCCGGTAATTTGAAACTCTACATTTCAAAAGCATTTGATAGTCAGCTCTACTACTCTACCGTTACCTACTTCACTACTAATATTGAATGCCAGAAAAATTATAAGGTATTTTAATTTTGAGAAGTCGTCTATGGATGTATTTCTCCTACTATAGAAGAAAGGAGTGTAAATATTATTAAACTAGAACGCGATTTAATTGTGTTACGTCATTGTCATTATCATTAATTAAAAAATTAACGTCGATTTTCATTCAATCAATAAGTACTAGGTGCGAGTACAAGATAAGAAGGGTGCAGGTCATAAAACGGTGGTATCGGACGTGGCAACCATAGCAATAATTCAAATAATTGAATAGATAAGTAAATAGTAAGAAAGTTTTATCTAAAACTAAATCTCGTAGATAAACTTGACATTAGGATCTCCTTTATTCCCTCATGGGATTCTTTATCATGTAGGCCTTGCTGTAACGTAATACGAGTGTCTCGTTTCTAGGTTAAGGCCTCCACTTTTCTCCCTTGTTGACTTATCTATACGGAAACGTACACCTAGGTAGAGACCCGCTCTACGATCCGCAATAACATCGATGCTTTTAGCCGCTGTTAGTAGTGCTGTAATACTGGTCAATTATATTATATAACTATTATATATTATATAGGTTATACTCATACACAACGAGCACAAAAAATACTTCCATATTTATTTCTATACCTACAAAGAAACCTGTTATTTTTGATTATATTTCGCATTCATCTTTGTCATACTCGTTAAACATGAGCTTGTCTCTTTCGGTGAGTGGTAGTTCGTTCGTTAGCACGTGCACATTTCTCGCTTGCCCAGGTGCGTCTAAAAGGCAACTTGTACAATTTGTCACAAGGTAAGCGCTTCAATTTTGGAACGCCGATAATAACATATCTTGTGTGATCAATGATCATTGATACTAGTCGAATAAACGCTCGACATGTTTCGATCCGTTTTTGTGTGTACCTGTGTTACGATAAGGGTATAGATATATTAATATGAACTATGTATTACCAATGAAGACGTGAACTCGTCACGCCTATGATGCAGAGTATCAATTGTGATCTTTGCTTTGATTTGTGGGGTTAAGTGCTGTAATAGGGGTCATTCTAATGCGTGCCTTTACAATAGTATCACTGCCGCTTCGTCTTTGCACAATGCATCTAGAACTAGATAGGTAATTACTAATTATATGACTAGGGAACAGTGGCGGGCCGTCAGTAAAACTCGAGTCTCATCGGCTTGCTTAATGCGAGACATTTGAGCAGGTACCACAGCAGGCCAAAATGACTGTGGCTTGCAAAGTGGCGGATTTGCCCTAAGGCCCAGTAGTCCCGGGCCTAGAGCGAGATATTAGGGGCGGCAGCCAGGTGGCAGTCGATAGATGGGTGCTGAGAAAGGGGCGGCTAGTAGTTACTACAGGGCCTGGGGCCTAGGGCGGCAAATTCGCCACTGGGCTTGCAAAAATCGTAAGCGTCGCCACCGCAATAACTAAAATATGTTGTTTTTTATTTAATGTTTTTATTTCTTTATCACTATGTAGTGATAAAGTAGTCATGTGACCTACAGTCTAAATGAAGTAAGTATTGATAAATATTTAGGTATTATTAACGTTTGTCATAATGCATTATTCACGACTCAGTCATAAATTAGGTACTTACCCTACTGTATTTAATATTTTAAGTTATCTTCAAACATATATATACAGGATGATTCATGAGACGTGAGCAGGACTAATCCTGTAGTAACTGATAATTGATCGATCACCATCGTATTTAGGAGAAACAACCAAACTTTGTCCTATTTTTTTACTTTTTGGTGTGGGCAAATTTAATTCTCAACAATCATGGTCACCCTACAGGACCTAATTAATAAACATAAAACCTCTTAAACCGTAATGGCATTTTGATTACGAAGAAAATAAACTGTCAAACTTGAGTGAGATACGAGTTTTCAAAAGTAACCAGACCGTGATGACAGTTATGAGTGTTATGACATTCAATTTGACACAGAATATCGGTAGTTTAGTATTCTAATTTTAGGGTGACCATGCATGTCGTAAAAAAATTAATAACTTTTTTTTTCAACACGACTAGAAAATTAAGGTTACCTCACAAATACTGATACGAAACAGTTGCTTATAATTAACGATATGCGCAGTGTTAGTCCTGCTCACGTCTCCTGAATCACCCTGTATATAGGTACCTACATAAGTATAGACACAACACAATAGGTGTATCATATTTTACATGTTTACCAAACCTATACCTAATCCTCATAAAAGGTAAGTAAATTGATGTTTAATTGGTTTCAAAACTATTCTGGTAAAAACCTACTAGTAAAAATAACAAATATAATAGGTACCTACCTAATTAAAAAAATATATATATATATATAATTATATTTTAAACATTATAAAAATAATTTACAAAATAGTTAAATGTCTGCACTAGATAGAAGAATAAAATAAGTAAAATTAAGACTAAAAATATAGAAATAAAATTATTATTTGAATGTATGTGTTTTTTTATTATTAATATTATGTACCCAATTTAGTTAGGAGTGTTAGGACCCTGCCCAGCTTTTTTTTACTGTAGGATATTATTTCAAATAGTCAGAAACACAGCTTGAGATTTAGAATTTTTTTTAATGAAATATAGAGCTATTTTTGTAATTTATTTTATTTTTTTATTTTTTATTGTTATAGAATGCATAAATTGTAATTAGATTTCAATAAATAAATA
Source organism: Cydia splendana (assembly GCF_910591565.1). Taxonomy (NCBI): domain Eukaryota; kingdom Metazoa; phylum Arthropoda; class Insecta; order Lepidoptera; family Tortricidae; genus Cydia; species Cydia splendana. Next base: position 19,348,736 of record NC_085965.1, on the reverse strand, counting down.
TATTTTCATAATTGAAATCACTGTCTATTGTTATGAGACCCTGGCCACACTATAACTTTTATGAACAAATGTTTACATAACTTTAATCCAAATGTACCTGAACAATGGTCATAATTAAGTTCTGACAATAGCCATTATGTGTTTAGCTGCCGTGAAGTTTACATATTCAATACACGTTCAAGGCTGGTCATGTGACCTGACCAGAAACAACATCAAAACGCATTCTGATGTAAGAATATATGCATCTACATGTACCTAGAGTTTGATAATGATAAGCTTTGATAGTAGGTACTTTTAGAAAGGGACATTTATAGCTGAAATAATTTATTTCGTTATTTAAAATTACCATGTACAAAACTGTTATTTAATTTGGAATTAGTGCGAGATTTCGTGGAATAAACTAAAAAAAACAAGTTATTAACTTTTTACAACAATCATAAAACGGGTTTTAATACTGAAATGTTCATGTTATATGCTTCATTGATTACATTAGCAGGTGTAACGTAAAAGTGACATACCCAACAAACCGCCCTGACGATTACAGGGGGTCTCTGAATGAAGGCCTGAGGGTCGAACGCACCCCCAGCTTTCCCACCGCCGTACGCACCGGTCGTATCCATTATTGCACTTTTCTAGTTACTTTCAATACCTTCCACACCAACCCTCAACGTCCATTAAAGGCTCAAAGACAATATGACCTCCCCAAACTCCGAAAACCAATTTGTATTATCGATCGCGCAGACAACATTCGCTAGACGTATGACATCAGGAAAATCTACAACAACTCTGTTCTCTGTGGTTACGCTCCGACATCGATCGGCCACGGCTCGCGCTTATTGGTCGAAATTGTAGCTGTCAAGTGATTGGCCAATCGTAGAGCGGTAAACAAAGGTTTTCAGGAAAGCGGTATTGAATGAAAATGTAGGCTACGGAGGACAACCGTCGTACTACTTACAGTTTTTCAAGATGATAGGGAAGTGTAATTCAGGTAAGTTCGTTTACCGGTTTTTCTCAGGTTCTAATGTGATTTTAGGATAACCGTAAGCTTTATTGCTATTTACCTATTATTTTTTACTATAGTTTTTGGCTGCTATTTAACTGATCACCAGATTTAGTAAAATTTAAACCAAAAAAATCTACTTTACCACCCTAAAATAATAAACGATCACCAAAATTATAACACCATTTTAATGTGAAATGATTACCAATTTTATTACATTTTACTATCATATTAAAGGAAATGACACCAAACTAATCATTATTAACCCAAAAATTGTAAAGGTTACCAAATTTCAAACCCCATTTTAATGTGAAATGATAACCAAATTTTTACATCTTACTATCCTATTAAATAAAATGACACCAAAATGATCATTGTAAACCCAAAAATAGTAAATGACCACCAAAATTAGAACTCCATTTTAATATAAAATTATAACCAAAATTTTTAAATCTTGCTATCCTATTAAAGCAAATGACTCCAAAATAATCATTGTAAACCCAAAAATAGTAAATGACCACCAAAATTGTAACCACATTTTAATTAAAAATGTGCAAATATTTAATATATCGTTATCCTATTAAATTAATTAATCCACTTCGTCACCTTTTTCTAACCTAACCTAACCCAATTTTCTGATAGCAGTTTGGTTCTGTAAGGGTTGCAGTTCAAACCTAACCTAACCCACTTTTCTAGTAGCATTTCGTTTCTGTAAGGGTCGCAGTTCAAACCTAACCTAACCCACTTTTCTAGTAGCATTTCTTTTCTGTATGGGTTGCAGTTCAAACCTAACCTAACCCACTTTTCTAGTAGCATTTCTTTTCTCTAAGGGTCGCAGTTCAAACCTAACCTAACCCACTTTTCTAGTAGCATTTCGTTTCTGTAAGGGTCGCAGTTCAAACCTAACCTAACCCACTTTTCTAGTAGCATTTCGTTTCTGTATGTATGTGTGTATCTAGTAGTATTTCAGTATGCTACTAGAAAAGTAGGTTAGGTTAGGTAGGTATGCGGTGCGGGGTACGGGGGGTTGAGCGGGAGGGGCTAGTAATTTTGGCATCATTTTACTTTATTTGGTAATATGTATAAATTTTTTGGTAATCATAGTGGTTTATTTAGGTGAAAATATCGCATTAATTTGGTCTTCAAGATTTGGTGATCATTAATGATTTTTGGTGATCATTCAATATATTTGGTATTCGAATACAATTTGAAGTGCAGTCGTAATTAAAACGGTGGTACTTTTGTAATTTTAGGCCTTATTTTTTTGGTGTTCAGTAATATTTTTTGGTAAGCATGATTTTTTTATTTAGGGTACCAAAGTATTTTTTGGTGGTCATTATATTTGTAGCCATAGTTTTTTGCTTATCAGCAATTTCTACGTTACAGAAATTAGAAAACTCACTTAACTTCGGTACGTACCGATTTACTTACCTACTTTTATTTGGTTCAACTCTATTATTCGGGCCTTTTTATTTAAAGTTGTCCCCTAGACTTTTTTTTTTTCAAAATTGAGATTTTTTATGTTATTTCTACTCAGAATCACGAGCTCTTTCTATCCTAATAGGAGAAAAAAAGTGTCCCAAGGTTTTTTGCCCCATTCCGTTACCATTTTTTCATAGACTTTGTATGGCGGTTTCGGAATGGAAAGATTGAAAAATGTATGGAAATCATGGGACACTTTTTTTCTCCTATTAGGATCAAAAGAGCTCATGATTCTGAGTAGAAATAACATAAAAAATCCCAATTTTGAAAAAAAAAGTGTGGGGGACAACTTTAAATAAAATGGCCCATTCATTGTAACGAGCGCTCCGGTTTGATTTTCTATCCAATAACCATAGGTATATTTGAATGTGTAGTAGTGGGTCAAGTGGGCGTTTATGCTTACCTTCTGACGTAAGCTAGAGCTCGAATTTTACCTACTACATATTTTTAATACACCATTTGTTTTTAACTAGTTATTCTCGTTTACCTATGTACTGGTGGTTTAAAGTACTTAAGTTTACACACTTCAGGTAACTTCTTAGACAGTACCTATGTAAACGTACTCCAGGTAGCTTTTAAGCAAATAAGTGACTCTACATTAAGTACCTACTTTTGTTTTTCTATCCTAAGGAAAAATGAAACACAAAATTAATACGGTTCATGATGTGAAGTGAAATCTGTATGGATTAATGAAGCTTTTGTTGGCTCATGCAGTTTCTGCAAAATACATACTTACTTACATGAAATTTTCACTAAAACTAAACAGGTTCTTTTCTGAACTGAAAAGAACCTGTGTGTTTAGTGTCTGTTTTTTTTGCCTGTTATTCTGAATACATAATTATTCCATAAACTATTTCATATAATTGTTAAGTTTATTTTAGGCTGCCGATCTAACGACAACGAAATCCATCGTTTCTTATTGTATGCTACTTCGAATGTCACTTTGTAAAATTAGAGTTGTCGTTGAATTGTGTAGCAGAAACATTCACTACAATGAAAACATGATGATGAAATAAGATTACCAATACTTATTACCTGTGCGATAACATAATTGTCAAACAATTGTTATTTACAAAAAAAAATTACGAAATGAAAAATCAATAAACTAAGCATTAACTTTTACTCATAATAGGGGACTTACTCTAGGTATGTAGAGCCTACAATTTCAGGGGAAACTGTTGTAAGGAAATGAATACACAAAAAGTAAATGAAGACTCACATTATAGAATATTACAAATATATTTATTCAAATAAGAACTCAACTATAAATAAGAATGTAAAAAGCTGCTTCATTAGAACATGGCGTTCAGTTGCCGTCACTCGATAATTTTGACTAGTTCGACGCAGAACATGTTGAAAGTAATTTGCGAAAATAAAAAACTCCTGTAACAGGTCTAGCACCTTCCAGTTATTGAATAAAGTATAGCTTAGCTACTGAAAGTTTGTGAAATTATAAACTCATTACTATTGACTATTCCCAAACAACGACAAAAAAAAATGGAATAAAAGGTATAGTCCGAGAAAATCGTAGAAAATTATTGAGGGCGCCACTTCCTACGTAACTATCACATTATTGACGTAAAATGCTTAAACATGGCAACAATTTAGTATGGAAATTTTTTAGTTCCATTTTATTTAATTTCTACTATTTTATGTCGCACTATAATGACTTTCCCAAAGAATGAGAAATAAAATGATGGAATAAAAGGTACCTACCGTAAACCTACCCAACTTCAGTCCAGTACCTACTAATTAAGTATGAATATCAAGGTTTTTTTGGGTGTACTTGTTTTTTCTCCCATTTATAAAAATACCTTGCCACGACATTCAAATGATACACACCTGGACGAAGATATTCGAGTTCAGTTTGGACCATAGTTGGGAACTTTTGAAAACTTACATCAAAATATGAAAGAAGGACTAAACATTTCGTCTTGCATTTTTTTTGTGAAATGATTTAACAATTAAACTTTCAGTAGCGAAACCACATCGTGTAATGACCAGAGACAAGATACGAGTACTTATAATTAGGTACAGAAAGTAGAATACCAATTATCTATACCAACCAAATATGTATATAGTACGCTTCTGGATAGCAACATATTGATGTCATAAACAGATCACATGGAGTTGGTTCAGATAATCAAGTATATTAGTTTAGACAATCGAGGTTCCATTCTATCATCAAATATGTTAATTAGTTATAGTTTTCCAAGATTTCTTATTATCTGGCCACATAAGAAATAGTGTGACGGCTAAACAAGGGTTACACTTCTATCTTATCATAGGCAGGTATACAAAACTTCTAAATACGAGCTGTTATTAAAGAAGACTGAATTATAAATGTAGAAACACTGATTTCTATTACAGATATTTACAGAGTTAAGCTTAATGCGTACTTCATATTGCGCTACGTTTTAGTATGAAAGTTATTTTGTGTACGTACACGATGTTAGTATCACGAGTATCTAATAGGTAAGGCAGTGTTAAACATAACTATATCGACAGCTACAGTGATGCGACAACTGTCACAAAAACCGATAAACCGGTGCCATTGTCACATCACTGTTGTTGTGAATACTACCTTCGATTACCTATATATTTTATTGTATGGCCGCTAGATATCACGTTCTATGTGGACATGGAAAAGTTACAAAGTACAGGAGATCGTATTTTTTTTGGTAGTATTTTAATTTTGTATACAAACGTAAGAAACATGTTTAGGAGTTCTTTTAACAATAGAGCTTGATTGCCAAATCGAAAGCTAATACTGTGTTGCCAAAGCCAAAGGTTTTTATAAAAAAACTTGGAAGTGTGAAGCGAATGAGTATGTCCATTTATACAGAGGTTGTGTTATACAATTACTATGAGGTCTATCGCTATTTTATACGAATGTCTATGATACATTTTGTCATAATAATAACCCCTAATGTCACTCTATAACTAGTGCTAATATTTTGTATAAATTCTAACTAATAAATCCTACATCATACCCAAGTACTCTACAATTTTATTGTACATGGAAATCTAGCTACTGGATAATATTTGTATCTATTATGTCATAATTTAAGTAAAACAATATTTACAAAAATAGACACTTTCATCTGTTTTTGGATTCGTCTATATCTAATTTTTAATGAAACGAAACACGTAGGTATATGTATTTTTAAATGTTAAACAAGGAACTATCGTTAATTAATTTAAATACATAATAAAGAACAATATAAACACACAATTAAATAAAAAATAGGAGAGGAAACTAATCACTTTTATAAGTTTTATTTACACAAAGATGCTTCGGCAAACAATTAAAGAAAATTAATATGAGTAATCTATTTTGATCAACTACTTCGCAGTGTTATAGATCATAATTTATAACGGAATAGATTACAGTTTGTAACACATCATATTTATATAGAAAAGTATTATTTGTATTGCAATACAGGCAGGTGTGATTTATTTGTTTACACATTTATACTTATATAGGTACCTATTGGCAAGATGCGATTTTGTGGAGATATAAATTTTCGTATTTGTTTCAAATGATACATAATATGATTGCTTATATTATTGCCGATGTAAACTATCTATTTTTTTAAGGTCCAAAATGTTCAGAATTTGATCACATACTAATAAACCCAATTTATTTCATTGACCATGATAGGAAACGTCTTTGGAATTAAATTTAAAGTCAATTCGATTTTCATGAAAATTCAATTCATACTTCATAAAAATGTTTCGAATAAAGAAAATCTAGAAACCCAATAAAGATTTTTTTATTTTTAGTAAATGCAAAAACAATTTACCGGTTTCTAGACACATCTCTATTCCGCGTTTTTTTACGAGTCAGTGAGACCTTGACGTTTCTCTTCTTCCAGCATCGCGTCTAGTTCGTCCGTGAGGTTGGCCAACATGTTTCCAATATCGTTCAGTACGTCTACGGGCTCTGTGCTTTTTCCCTCATCTTTTTCTGGGAGGGTGTGTGGGGTTGTCGGCTTGATGTCTGGGTTTCGTGGCGGGAGGTTGGCAAGCCCGATGCCCGTTCGGCCGTAGTCGACCGTGTGCGGCCGGCCGGCGATTTGGCCGCGGTTCTGCTTTATCGTTCCCGCGTTCTCGTTCGCGAATGGAATGCTATCCGATTCTGTACTCGAACTTGACTGTGGAAAAGAGAGATTTGCTTTTAGTTCAAAGGGAAAGTCGGTGAAATTAATAACGGGAGGTCAAAAGGAAAGTAAAAAGGCAATTTGTTAAAGAAAATTCGTTTGAAATGAACAGTATAATAAAGAACTGCGTAGGTACTGTGCGCAGGCAACTTTCAAAGAGTAATTTAATACCTTCTTGAAATAGGTGATATTGCTATTTATGTCAAGAGCCTTTTTCTGAACTCGCATGTGATTATCAAGCATGGGTGGTTAGAAAATATTTCGCTAGCCTTCGGTGTAATACTGACCTTAAAGCTAGCGTCGGAGCCGGTCCGGATCTTGTCGTCGTCGTAGCGGCGCGGCGGGCTGGCGGGCGCGGGCGGCGGCGGCAGCAGCCCCGTGCTGTCCAGCGACACCGACAGCGAGTCCGAGCTCGGGTACGCCGGCAGGCTCAGCGGCAGACTCTTCTCCGGGTGGATCTCCACCGTCGTCTGCCCGAAGCGGGAGAACGGGGCGTATTGGGAGGACTGGCGTTTGGGCGGGTCGGGGGGAGGTTTCCGGGCCACGTGCGGACTCGCGCCGTACGCTACGCGCTGTAACCGCGCGGAGTACGCGATCTCGTCGTAAGTGTAGTCGGGGGATTTTTCTCTGTACGCCGGTGTGGCTGCGATCTTAGCGACGGGCCGCGGCCGGACGAGTCCTCTCGGGCGCGGTAGAGTGCCGCCGCCCTCGTAGCTGTCGTTGGTGGGAGTGATGTCGCCGTCGTCGTAGGAGCGGCGCCACTGCCCCGCGCCGTAGTAGAAGCCCTCCGGCGAGAAGGTCGTGTGCGAGGACCGCTCCGATGGGTCTTCGAGGCTCTCTAGAGATTTGCCGCGCGGGTGACGGATCTGGAAGGTTTTGAAGTTTTAGGTTAGTTAAGATTTCGACTCGGTGTGTATGACGACATAGGTAGTTGAAAATATTTACTTATAAAAATATTACTTTGCGTTAGATTTTACTGTTCATTTATTAATTTCACATGCTATTATTTCAATATTTTGATACTCATACTTATGATGTTAATATTGTTAATCGATAATAATTAAATATTCTGTAATTAAAATTCATGCTTTATTTGCTTAATAAAATATTAGTTACCGAGCAAGCTATAATTAGATACTAGATACATTTTAAATATACTACATATTTATTATTCGTTAACAACTCTTTAGTTTCACTAGTGTGAGTTAAACACAAAACACAGTAGCACACATCGAAAACGCAGCGTTCTCAATTACAGAAAAAAACGGGTGCACGTAAAAGCCGGGTGCTGGTGCATCGAGAACAAACTTGTGCCAAAGGAGGTTGTCTCATACCTGAATGGGGACCAAATCAGTGCCACATAGGGGCGTCGGTAGGGCGTCAAAGGTAAGATCGGGAGGTTTATGGTAACTCCTCTCATGTGTCTGCCAAGGCTGGTAATGCAGCTCCCTCGGATATAAATCCTTTAGCCGATTATGTCCAAGGTGCATGGTGTTTGAAAGAAAAGAAAACAAAACATTCACATGCTGCTTCGGGCTGTGGTATGGTGGATGCAGCGGAATGGTGGGACTGGCTGAATACAACCCCGCGATTCTTTTAAAAGCAACATTCGAGTTTTGACGTTCGTAATTTGAATGTTTTACTTTTAATCGCGGAGCCGTTTTGTTTCCAGCCAGTGACGACAAATGGCGATGGACATAGACTTCTAGAAGTCCAAGCGAAATGATAATGACAATTTGGAACGCATAGGGAAAAATGTAATTTTGTCATTTATTTCATTGAAGATCCGAGCCAATTTAGTCCAAATGGACCTATTTTCCCATAATGTCTCCACATCTATTGGCTTAGCAAAGGAAAATTCCAGCTGTTGTGCTAGATATGGTTTACACTGAGCTAAACAGCTAAAGCTTTGTTTCGCTCAAAAAAGAACACATTTAGTAATTTGGTTAAATTGATAAATAACTGAAACTACATAAAAACGCTTTAGGTTAAAATAAGCGTCGTTAGTATAAGATTGTCAGAAAAATTAGGCATTAAAATATTAATTAGAAAGTTTAAAATTCTGTTAATTTCTTGTAAATTCGGGCCAATCATCAAGATGAGCGATGGATGAAATGAAAATGTCAATGTGAGATAAAATATATCAAAATAAAAAAGTAAAAAAAATATTATTAAACAGTTGATTTGAAGTGATGCTTTTTAATTTTTATACTAGTAGGTAAGAATTAGAAAACTCTATGATCTCTATGATCGTTTAGAAAAAAGCTGACGTTAGTCTTCTAGTTCTATTTTTGAAATTTAATAGTTGCCACAGAACGTCTGCCATCGTGAAAGTTAAGGAGCTATTAGAGTCTAGTTCTAAAACATCACTACAAACACATTAAAAAGGTAAAGTTGTCTATGGTACTGACCTGTCCGGGCTGTATTCTAGTGAAGTCCAAGGACCCTTGGGTGCTGATGCTTCTTTTTCCCGCTCTAATATCTTTTACTCTTTTGATGGCCAGGAGGATTTTCTTTTGGTGTCCGAGACGAACTATGCCCATGTCTTCTAAATCCTGAAAGCATTAAGCAATTTCGGTCAAGCATAAAGCATATTTGCAGGACGGATAATCTAATAGGTATAAGGTGCCAGTACAATTTTAATCGTAAATATAGCCAACACAAAACTGTGAACATATTTTTACTATTTCTGTCTCGTTACGAATAAGACATATATCCTTTTATTCATGAAATATATAGGTGAAAATTACGGACAGGTACAAACGATTATCAGAGCATTTCTTAAAAAGTTTGTACATTTCGATCACCTCTTAGATTTCTATAAAAATTGGTATGCTGGTAAAGTACATGAAGCTGAACAACTTCCACCATATTTCCCAAAATGTCCCAGAAAGTTTCTATGAAACATTCCTTTTTTGTTACCAAATGTGTAAGGAAATCTGGTTGGAAACTTTACCAGCATAACAATTTTTATAGAAATCTAAGATGTGATCGAAATGTACAAACTTTTTGAGAAATGCTCATCAACGGCTTGTTAAATTTGACAGACGTTTATCAACTTAGCTAATTGTTTTACATTTTGTAATGTCCTTACCTCCCAAGCAAGTTGTGTGACGTCATGGACGGTACGATACCCCTGCGCCACGAGCGCTGGCCCGTACTCCTCCAGCCTTAGCAGTCGCAGCCATTCTTCTAATGAACCCTGGAATAAAATATAAGTTGGTGTTAAACGGGCGGTAGCAGTATAATTAAGAGAACCGACAAATGATGGCGCTGTCATCAGTTACCTATGCGTGGCAACACTGCAGTCAAATTTCCATTCTTTTTTAGATAGAGTCAGACCAAGAATAGTCTGCCGCGAATTTGATAGCCCACGCAGTGCAAGTGTTATTTTAATCGTCAAAATTCTATGAAATAATTATAAATGACACTTGCACTGCGTGGGCTATCAAATCCGCTGCAGACTTTTTTTGGTCCGACTCTATTTATTCGCCTTTTTGGCTTTTTCCCAAAGTGTAATGTTTTCAGGACAGTCAATAGGTAGGTAGGTTAGGTTCGTTAGGTAGCTTCAGATGCCCAAAGAGTCCCGCAGACCCGCATAGCGGGGCTCCGTCTATTTAGGTTGTACCTAAAGGAAATGTATTTGGAAAAATTACACTTTGGAGAAAAAAGCGACCAGGAAGATTGGAAATTGTTCTACGCGGAAAAAACGGGTTTGGAGATCTAATCTAGCTACTCTTAAGTTATCTGCTATTGCACCGAATCGTTAAAAAAAAGTGAAGTTATGTAGTCTATATAAATTAGGGCAAGGACAGATCAAGGCATGGGAGCTAACGGTCCGTGCGTGTAGACGTGAGATAATGAGATAACAGTCGGGTAATTAGATAAAACGTCGCGCGGTATAATTATCTCCTTAAAGGGCAGTTTAACGGATTCTTGGCAGATAAGTATCGATCCGTATAGAAGGGGAATGTGGTTGGTATTTTTAAGGGCTATTCTATCAAATGATAGAGATTTCTGGGAAATTGTCGATGGTCGACCATTCCTGAGGTTCCTACCTACTTGAAAATGTCTAACTAGCTAACTACCTATTTAAGTATTTACTGCGTTCAGTGTCAAGGCAAACTATTTTTTAATTACAGCGCCATCTAGCGACGAGTAGGAAATTACAAAGTATTTGAAAAGTTTAGTATAATATTATAATTAAGAATAGTATTTTATATATGTATTAAATAAGCATTATGACACCCTCTATCGTCAAGTAGGTGAAATAAAATAATTTACGATATGTCAAAGGTTGCTGTGACTGCTGTGAGGCCCTTGGACCAGTCGCTTTAGGTTGAATGAAGAATCATTAGGGAAAGGCGCTAATTCCAATAAGGCTTCATATTTTCTACGGGTTCCAAGATCAGATGGCGCTTTCGTACTAAATGCGCAATATCTTAGGATTCCCTAAGAGAGCCGTAGCAAAAAGCAGGGACAATTCTAAGATGATGATGACTTCATGACTCCCACTTACTCTCCTAAGGCAGGCCACAGGTAACCCTCGCGCAGGCAGCTTTCTCGCGCAAATATTGGTCATGCAATCCAGCGCGGGAAGGCTGGCTGCGTGATGGGCACCATACCAAGGACGCAAAATATTTTTTTTTTTTTTTTTTTTTTTTTTTTTTATTTGCATAGGGAAACAAACAGCATATAATTACACATATAGTTAAAATAATTAAGTTAATACAATTGCCAGAACAGTTTCCACTTGTGGGTAACACAATTATTGCTCTGAGAGAAGTAGCATGCACTTATATAAATTAACAAGGCAATTACAAACTAAACCTAAAGATTATACAATTAATGACAAAGGACTACAATGAATACCAAATGACAAGACTACAATTAATGACAAAATGTATGGAACAAGTTAATTAATTACAACATTCAAGAAGAACAAGCGTTTTATACAGATTTGCTGCATTAAAAGTTAGTGATCATTGTTTGATAATTATTTATTATTATTATCATTTGTTTTCTTTTTTGTTACTTTCATTGCAGATACAAATTTAGTGGGATTTAAGTGAAACATGTCTATATGTGTTAGGATACCGTATAATTAATATATAAATATTTGTAAAAACAGCATATTTTAATCGATGAATAAGCTAAATAATATAATATTAAAATATTTGTAATGACCGATCACGTGATTAGCACGTGACCGGTCACACCACGAGTGGCTGAGCGACCGTTGCAAGAGGGGCGCGTGGCATTCGTCGATCGACAGTCAGTGAGAGTGGTCGTGCAGTCACTGGAGGTACTTAGGTGCTACGAAGTTTGTGTAAATTGTGTAAATTGTTAATTACTGTTACATCAGTGTACTGCATTCAGGTCAGTGCCTTATTGTTGATTATTACGTGTACGGTCTAGTTGATAATTCTATTCATTGTGCCAATAAACGCTTTGTAAACAACTATTGTCGTATTAATGAAACTCCTACAGTATCCTTTAGCTCAGAAGTGGGATAGGCGAGTATTTTAAACAAATCACTCGTTTATCCCGCCCACAAAATCGAATTAACCGACACGGCACAACGAATACTATTATTAACACATAATCTTATAATATTGATTACGGGTTTACCTTGTGGGGTAGAATGCAATTGTTATGTGCACTGTGTTTTTTTTTGTGAATTTGGTGCTTCGTTTAAATATCGTTAATTTCACATGCTCAATCATTATTAACCGGCTACGGCATACATACCCATATTATGGCAGATTATACTCACAGCTCTGCCATATTAGCGCTATTAAAATTAAGATTGAAACGACGGCGGTCAATCGACGTATTTATAATTTTAACGTTTTGTTTTAATTCTATGACAAGACGATTTTGAATACGATGACCACTAGTTTTCGTGAACTATTCCACAAACCTAAGTTGACATTGAAATTAGTTGAGTTAGCAAATGATCTTTGCTACCTTTAGTAAGAACTTATTAAACCTACTTTATCCTTATGATTCGTATCATAAATTCATAGAGTAAAAGTATTCTGAGGATCATTTCAAATTAATTTAAAACATATTAATTAATTAATTTAATTTAAACTTATTTTAATTAATTGGAATTAATTCGTTTTAATTAAACGTAATTAAAATTAATGAAGTGAAATTAAAGTTAATTAAATTTAATTGAAATTAATAAAGCGTAATTAAAATGCATAAAGTGTAATTAAAATGAATAAAGTTTAATTAAAATGAATGAAGGTTAATTAAAATTAATAAAGTTTAATTAGAATTAATAAAGTTTAATTAGAATTAATAAAGTTTAATTAGAATTAATAAAGTTTAATTAGAATTAATAAAGTTTGATTAGAATTAATAAAGTTTAATTAGAATTAATAAAGTTTGATTAGAATTAATAAAGTTTAATTAGAATTAATAAAGTTTGATTAGAATTAATAAAGTTTAATTAGAATTAATAAAGTTTGATTAGAATTAATAAAGTTTAATTAGAATTAATAAAGTGTAATTAGAATTAATAAAGTGTAATTACAATTAATAAAGTGTAATTACAATTAATAAAGTGTAATTACAATTAATAAAGTGTAATTACAATTAATAAAGTGTAATTACAATTAATAAAGTGTAATTACAATTAATAAAGTGTAATTAAAATTAATAAAGTGTAATTAAAATTAATAAAGTTTAATCGAAATTAATTAAATGTAATTAAAAGTTAAAATAAAATAATATATAGTAAAATAAAATAAAACTTGGAATTAAATGTGTAGCATATAAATGTTCTCGAGAACCTAATTTGGTAATATATAAGACAGAGGCAATTTTCTGCTTTATCTGAAGTTACGCTCTGATTCCACAAAACTATTGAAACTTAACTTTTATATTATCGTTTATCTGAAAGAATGATGCACTCACTTACATCAATAATTAACTCATACATAAGTTTCAGTGATGAGTACATACGATGATGAAGACGCTGATGCCGGTCGCACAGAAGAACGCGACACGGACCGCATTGATACTGAGAAGGGCGATGACGAATGTGAGATTCGGAAATGCCCGACACCAAACTCACCTATCATACAAAGTGGGAGAGCGGAAGGGAGCCTGAAAGTGAGGCAAAGCCGCAAACACTTGTTGTATGATTCTAATGAAGAAAATAATGAGTTACGACGTGAGAGAGCTCCACGTTCGCGGATTTTAAACTTGGATGACCATAATGCAAGAGCTCCTCGACGACGACGCTCGCGGAGCGAATCTGCTAGAGATTATCGCGGAGCGGGGCCTTCGAGACACGTACCTCGCAACCGGAGTAGATCGCGCCTTGTGGACGTCCCAACGAGGCGGAGAATGCGGAGATCACGGAGCTCGTCACCTGATCACTATAAGGACCAGCACTTACGACATCACGTGAGTCCCAAACGTTACCGACGCATGGAGAGAAAGAGACACCATGGTTATAGCAGTAGTTCTGATGAAGACTATCATGTAACTAAGCGCAGAAAGTCGTACTCTCGCTCTCCAAGCGTCGAATACGTCAGAGACTTTTCTAAACGTAGTCGTGGATATAGGCTTGACACTGTAGCAAATGCACTTCCTAACTCCAGTGATAACCTCATAAGTAAGTTTCTAGATATTATAAAAGAAATGAAAGGTCAGTCTACATCTAAGCTGTCGTTAAACAATGTTCTACCGGAATTCGATCCAATAGCTAAAGACCAAACCATACTTACGTGGCTCACTAAGGTAGAGGAGTGTGCTGAGATTTACGGGTGGACTGAGAAAGAAACTATACACTTTGCACTTCCCAAACTTACAGGCCTTGCCAAATCTTGGTACCAGGGTCTCAGCACAGTTCTGTACTCATGGCCGGAGTGGAAAAGGAAACTTATAGAGTCATTCCCATGTCGTGAGGATTATGCCGAGCTTTTAACGACCATGCTGGCTAAGAAGGCTCGGTATGGAGAATCTCTTGAGCACTATTATTATAGTAAAATCAACTTGTTAAACAGATGTGAAATTAGAGGTCGTAAAGCTGTTGATTGTCTATTAAATGGGATAGAAGATCGAGCCGTACGCGTAGGTGCCCAAGCTGCCCGTTTTCGTGAACCTGCAGAGGTACTCAAATACTTAAAAACGGTTAAAGTGGGGATAGCCAAAGAATTAGGAGGGAGATCGGAAAAGCAAAGGCAAGATAGAAAACAGCTAGGAAACTCCACTGCTACAAGATCGCAACCCGCGGCTAAAATCACATGTTACAATTGTAACGAGGAAGGACACAGAAGTTACTTATGCAAAAAGACGATAGTTAAGTGTTCTACCTGTGGCAAACTGGGTCACCTCCCGGAATTCTGTCGATTTAATCGTAATGATACGAATAGTACAAATCAGAAGGGTCCGGCTCCCAAAGAGGAGAAACAGGTTGCCACGGTGAACTTGTCCGGCAAAACTAATGCCAAGTATGTATTTGAAGTACTAGTAAATGATGAGAAACTTATGTGTTTTACCGATCTCGGCAGCGAGTGTACACTTATTAAGAAAAGCGAATCGGATAAATTGAAGTTATCTTTTGAAACCGACAACATGCCTGCGATGGTTGGCTTAGGTGGTCATGTAAGACCAATAGGCAAAGCTATGGTTTACATAACCATCCAGGGCATAAGAGAGCACGTTGAGGTATACATAGTAGAAGATCATGTCATAAGGTATCCCATTTTATTAGGTCATTCATATACTGAGCTGCCAGGAATCACGATAACGAAGACTCCTCACGAGTTGTTTTTCGAGAAAGACTTAACTAGTAAGGTGTTCTTGAAAATCCGAGAGGACTTAACTATAGCTCCTTGCGAAATTAAAGCCATACCGGTTAGTACTGGTAATAAATATTATGGCAGTTTATATACGAATGGGTCGCTTAGAGGAGTCGTCAACAAGGAATATTATCTCTTTCCCGGCGAATACACTTTTAAAGGAGGTCTAGGACAAATAATAGTACTTAACATGAGCGATCAAAACGTACATTTTCATAAAGACGCATTACTAACGCGAGCCATTACTACTGCATGTGCAAAAGAGGTTCTTTCGGTTTCGTTTGATGAGTCACACCTCGACGATAGTATACAGTGTGGACCTAATATTACGAATGAACAAAAGCTACAGTTGCAGAACCTTCTTAGCAAATACAACGACTGTTTTTCGTCGGGCTTAAGCGACCTTGGCCTGACTACAGCGGGGGAAATGGTTATAGAGTTAGAAAATTCTGAACCGGTTGTATATAGGCCATATCGTTTGTCCCTAGCGGAAATAAGTCTTGTTCGGGATATGGTAGGAGAAATGATGGATGCAGGAATAGTTAGAGAGTCCACTTCTCCTTTTTTACTTTTCATTTCTCTTGACCTAGCGTCGGGATACTACCAAATCCCTATCTCTCCGACGTCTCAAGATAAGACTGCATTCGTAACTCCGGATGGGTTGTATGAATACACGCGGATGCCATTTGGCTTAGTAAATGCTCCGTCGGTGTTTCAAAGAACCATAAATAAGATCCTTTCCGAAGCTAAAATAAAATTTGCACTCGTATATATGGACGACATCTTGATCCCAGCACGCACATTCCAAGAAGGCATCACTAGACTTGAAGAGGTATTGGCATTATTAAGAAAAGGTGGGTTGACTCTAAAGTTAGCTAAATGCAATTTCTTTTTCGAAAAGATAGATTTCTTGGGATTCGAAGTAAGTAGTGAGGGTATTAAGCCAGGCACCCGAAAAATTGACGCAGTAGCCAAATTTCCTACTCCGAAAAACCACCACGAATTACGGCAATTCGTCGGCTTGGCAAGTTTCTTCAGAAGATTCGTGCGAGATTTTGCCGTAATATGTAGACCACTAACGGACCTTTTGAAGAAAGACAGCGAATGGAAGTGGGCTAGGGACCAAGATGTTGCCTTTAACTCACTAAAAGAAAAACTAATATCTAGACCTATTCTGACCCTTTACGACCCGAAACGCGAGACTCAATTGCATACAGATGCGTGCAAATATGGTGTTGCTGGAATTTTACTCCAGAAAAGCGACGAAGGCCTCTTTAAACCAGTCTCGTATTTTAGCCGGAAAACCACCCCAGATGAGCAACGTTTGCATTCGTTTGAATTAGAGACCCTCGCGGTAATAGCCTCATTGAACAGATTTCGCGTCTATTTGCTGGGAGTACCGTTTAAAATACTGACAGACTGTAATGCTCTTAGAAGTACTCTTACAAAGCGAGATTTGATCCCACGTATCGCGCGCTGGTGGGTTCAGATCCAAGAGTACGATTGCGAAATCGAATATCGTCCAGGGACCGGGATGGCACACGCGGATGCGTTAAGTAGGAACCCCGTAGACAACGCGAATACTGAGGACCACGTTTTAGAGGTACTGACGAACCGGTCTGATGACTGGATATCAACTGTACAGTCTAACGATGATGACTTTGCTCGCATAAAGGCAATATTAAGTGATCCCGAATCTGAAAAGGTCGCGGACATCATTAAAAACTACAAGCTCAAGAATGATAAAGTTTACCGTTTGTTAGGCGAAACCGAGGATAGCATGCGATGGGTAGTGCCAAAAAGAGTTAGGTGGCAAGTGGTAAAAATGAACCACGACGATATCGGTCATTTCGGTTTCGAGAAAACCCTCACACGAATTAAGCAGTCGTTTTGGTTTCCGAAAATGAGGCGATTTATTAAAAAATATGTAAAGTCTTGCGTTGAATGTGCTCATCACAAGGGAACCTCGGGGAAACAGCATGGAGAACTACACCCTATCAAAAAAATTGAAATACCGTTCCATACTATCCATGCCGATCACTTGGGCCCCTTTGTTTGCAGCAAGAAAGGCAATACTTACCTCCTAGTTATAATCGATAGTTTCACAAAATTTATAAACATAAAGCCCGTTCGAAATACGAAGACCTCGACGACGTTAAAGGTTTTCCGGGACCATATAAGTCACTTTGGGACGCCTGTTAGGTTGATTACGGACCAAGGAACGTCGTTTACAAGTGCCGCTTTCAAGACCTTTACGAAATCAGCCGGTATCAAACATATATTAAATGCCGTCGCCACCCCACGGGCAAACGGCCAAGTAGAAAGGTTTAATAGGTCTATTTTAGATGCTCTCTCTACGAAATGCCACGGCAAGGACGACAGATGTTGGGACGAATTTGTGCCAGATGTACAGGTAGGTCTAAATACTACAGTACATAAAACTACGGGGAAAAGTCCTTCCGAACTTGTATTTGGTTTTCGCATTAGAACTAATACCGAGAATGTTCTGAGTGAAGTTATCGACGAAACATTAGACGTTATTTCCCCTGAAGATTTAGATGAGATTAGGCGCGAGGCAGGAAAGCGTATTGAAACACAACAAGCAAAAGATAAACGTAGTTTTGACTCGAAACGTATAACGGGTATAACGTATAATGTTGGGGACCTAGTTAGTGTTAGAAGAGATGCTCAAAGTGACGGAAAATCAAAAAAATTAGTAGCTAAATATCAGGGGCCATATAGGATCACTAAATGCCTTCCCAACGATCGCTATGTAGTGGAGGATACACCTCTGACGCGCAAAAAAGGCAGCAGACGTTACGAAAACATAGTAGCGGTAGATAAGCTAAAATCATGGTTGTGTTTTAATAACAACCATGGTAGTAGTTCTGAATCAGGCAGCGATGAGAACGAGAGCCCAAACGATAGTTAGGATCTGAATAGTAGCCAGGGCTATTACCAAAGATTATGATTAGTTAAAACTGTAGGAGTACCAATTAATTAAATTAAAACCGAATTTATTATCTACTAATAAGAATACAAGTATGTTTTATGTTCCTTTTGGAGGTTACTGATTAAGATAATTAAGATACTTTTAACCCCTTACTGCATATAATAAAAAATATTTGTTGAAATTTGAACTTTAATAGCTGTCAATAGAGTTAAATATCATATCGGCCATATATGGCTTCGTATGCGGTAAGGGGGCATTACTAACAGAATGTCAATTGTAGATGAGCAAAGGGACTTGCTCTAGCAGGATGGCCGAGCTGTTAGGATACCGTATAATTAATATATAAATATTTGTAAAAACAGCATATTTTAATCGATGAATAAGCTAAATAATATAATATTAAAATATTTGTAATGACCGATCACGTGATTAGCACGTGACCGGTCACACCACGAGTGGCTGAGCGACCGTTGCAAGAGGGGCGCGTGGCATTCGTCGATCGACAGTCAGTGAGAGTGGTCGTGCAGTCACTGGAGGTACTTAGGTGCTACGAAGTTTGTGTAAATTGTGTAAATTGTTAATTACTGTTACATCAGTGTACTGCATTCAGGTCAGTGCCTTATTGTTGATTATTACGTGTACGGTCTAGTTGATAATTCTATTCATTGTGCCAATAAACGCTTTGTAAACAACTATTGTCGTATTAATGAAACTCCTACAGTATCCTTTATATGTAAATATTTCTTATTATAAGTACTACATGCTCTTACTAAATACTTATTGTTTGCATATCTTTTACGACTAAACGGAATGGAAAACAAATAAGTGGACCTGGTACGAAAGGTTGGACATCTAAGTGACAATTTGTTTACAAAATATTGGGAGTCAACAATATTATTCAGAATCTTATACAAGAACGTGATATCCCTCTTTTCTCTACGCATCTGAAGACTTTCTAAATTATCATAGACGAAGGAATTGAATTTATATTTAAGACGATTAAGGAACTTTTTTTGAATTCGTTCTATTGAGTTTATATGTACTGAGTATATTTTGATAGGTATTTTTAATTTTTTAGCTTTAGTTATCTTAATGGTAGTTAATTTTAGTTTTATATTCATTTTATAACACTTATTCTACAATAAATGAGTTCATTTCCCACTTACCGGTATATAATCAGGAAGGTTGTCCGGCACATTCAGATTAGCGAGCTCTGCCTTTAACCGCTTCCTATGATTAGGCTTCTTGATTCCCACCGCCGTGAGGTCCTCAGGGGTCATCCGTGTGACCGTGGGCAGGTCGTAGCCGGCTTCGATGAAGAGACGCGCGTATTCTTCCATCTGGAGGTCTGCTAGCCATGCGTGGATAATGTCAGGGTCCTGAAAGGGGATTGGTTGATATTAGTTTCTAGCGAGACCTCTGGCTTCATTTACTTACGTGTGTTACTAAGGTTTTTGATCCTCTAGGGCACACTGAATTTTAGATAATTTCTTGCAAAACTTGGCTTTTATGGATGCTGTGGCTGTCGAGTGACCAGCTTTATTTCCGCAGACTATACATCGAAGCTTCAGATTTAGTAGGTACTTACCTACCTTAGAGCATTTAATAACTGGAGTCGCCTTTAAGAGCTTACCCCTCTGCCGAAAAACTTGGACAATTGTGCAAACATTTGTATGACGTGACATGGCTATTTGTACGTTACGTACAAATCATGTAGAAATAGCTATACATTTGACGTCCCCTCCTCCGCAAAAATCGGCAGACTGTTTCATAAACAAAATGACAGCGATGACATCTCCAGTTACTAAATGCTCTAAGGTAGGTATATGAATCTATAATAATGGAATCCCAGTTTAATGTAACTTTCCTAAAAGTTCTTATTATACATTATTGAACTCTGGTGTGACCCGTGTGACTGTTTCCGATACCATATGACGCTGAAAAATGCCTGGACCCAAAGCCAGATATTAGGCTGTTGGCTATGACAATACTTACAGGTAGCCCCTGAGCAATCATAGCCCTAACTCTGTCAGCAGTGTCTCCACAATGGCAAGCCGCGTGGTGGTGGTGTGGCATGCGACCTGACGCGCGTCCGCTGTCCAGTGATGCTGAAGAGTGCCTGGATCCGGAGCCGGCCGAGCCTGAGGAAGAACCTGGGCTGTCGCGGCCGGGGCTCTGGAATGGGATACAATTTTGTTAAAAAATATGTCATGGTGATAAAATATGGGTGAATTCAAGCTGACATGACAAGCAAACGTTATTATTGCGCCCTGTGATCTACTGATCTGACAGTCTACAAATCGACAAGTCCTGGCAAATTCAATAAATTTAAACGGACCACTCGCGTCCAGACAAACTCGCCGGTTAATTCTGTGATTATTGTGTTGTAAACTTGATTTAAGGGGCCCACAGATTACCAGTTCGCCGGACGATATCAGCCTGTCAAATTTTGCGTTTCACTGACAGGCAGATATCGTCCGGCGAACTGGTAATCAGTGGGCCCCTTAAGTTCCAAGTGAGAATGCTGAAGATCCAGAAAAAAGTGAATCAAAAGGAGGGTTGGTATACAACTAGCTTTGTTCGCTCGTCACTCGTCATTTAGGCTGTAAACATGGCGCTTACGACAGAGCCGAAATATTGAGAATTATCCACTGGTGTCCCAAACACAGTACAGAACGAAGATGCTAGGCATACGAAACCCTTATACATATCGTCAGTAGCTTTTTACCTGCGTCATGTCGATCCCCTGATCATCACTGAGCGCGAGCTGATGGTGGTAGTACACCGCCGCCTTATGCGTGAGGGGCTGCGACGGCGGTGGGAACGTGAACGTGCCCCCGCCTGCGGGGCTCTTGCCCAGGCTCCCACTGGCGCCCGAGACGCCGGAGACACCGGATACGGTGCTACCGTAGTCGGAGTGGTCATCTGGAATTAGAAAATGGGGAATTAATTGGTGAATATTTAATAGTTCCGATGAGTTTATGCAATTGAAAAGCGTACTGACTGCTTTCATATATACTTTCTGATCAACGGCGTCTAAGCAATTGATAAAGAGTCATACTAGAGTTAGACCAAGAAAAATCTGCAGAGATTTTGATAGCTCACGCAGTGCAAGTGTTATTTTAAACGTCAAACTTCTATGAAATTATGACGTATAAATATAACACTTACACTGCGTGGGCTATCAAAATCGCTGCAGACATTTCTTGGTCTAACTCTTATAGTCATAATCTTTAGATTATTGTGTGATCTGTGGAAAAACTAAGCGAAACCAGGCCTCCGTCACACGCTCAAGGCCACGCGCTATATGCCTACCGCTCGGCGTATCGTCGACGATACAACCGACCATGGTATAATAATATACTCCGCCTGGTACTCTATTCCGAGATTCGCGTATGACCTAACTGACACGGGCCTACGTCATCATGCTGTTTACAGGTTCTCAAACTTTAAAATGTGGGAGAATTTTAACCAACGGTGAAAATTATTTTAACGGCATTAATTTTAAGTTATTCATGTAGAAACATAGTAAAATAAAACAAATCTAATGTATTAAATTAAACTTTATTTATTTATACAAGACAAACGTTTGAAAAACTAATTCACAGTTACACATTAATTACCAAGCTTACGACGTGAAAAGTTTGGAAAACACTGCGACTGCTGACACTGAGCGAGAAGGAAATAACAATTAACACGCGTTCGACAAGGATGACGGTCAGGGCATGAAGTTATCTAGATCCGAATTGTCAAATGTGACAGCGCTATCCTGTGTTGCCAGTAATGTAAACAGAATTACCCGAACGTCTGAAATTTCTTTCGTGAATCGGAAGATATTGCTAAAGAATAATTAAAAATGACGTGTTATTGTAAAATTTAAGATAAAAAACATATAAATGAAAATTATAAAATTATAAAGAAATATTTTAACTTATTTACCATAGGTATAATGTACCCATGTAACATGTTATGTTGCAATAAAGTGGCAATGTTATCGTGACGTAGGCCCGTGTCACTCTGGGAATAGAAGACCATGTTTTATTAGACCATGCAACCGACAGAGGGCCGCCGAACGCCCGCCTCAGCGCTCGCACCACATTGCACCGCGCGTTTCCCGCGCTTATGCTTCGAAAATTTCGAAATGCCGAAACCACGTAATTATTGTGCAGTAGATGGGTGAAAAAGTCAAAAAAACAAAGGAAAAGGCCTATAATAAAAATTCTTCTTTTTAAAGGTCCCACCTGAAACGTTTAATAATTATATTGAAGGGTTAGAAAAAGTATTTTTGAATAATTTTGACGACGTAATAATTAATCGGCCTGGTAGCACCGTATTACAACTTTAAAAAACCGTTGATGGTCTGTTGCTTTGCTCCTGGATATTTATTAAAATTATTTACGCGATTTAGGATACATATTTTCAACTATAAAATTTTAATAACAGAGAATTCCGAGAAGTGAAAAAATTATAAATCATTACATTAAAACTAAAACATATTTGATTCGCAACATTCGTTTTATTACAATAATCATCATAGGTAGGGTAGCTACAACCCTAGCGCATTCTTACGAAGACGCGTTGGCACGTGACTCGAACGGCGGGCAACACAGTCTCGACTCTTTGTGCGCGTACTTATGGTACATTTCTTCTTGTCCTGAGCAGCAGGTATTATTATTAAGGTTTTGTAGGCTATTATAGCGTAGGTATTTTTGCTTTTGTTTGGGAATGAAGTATCTGTTACGTAGTAACTATTTATTAATCTGTGGCGAAACGAAATGAATCTTCAGAGTAGATACGAGAATGGTCGTATTAAATTCTTCTTCAAAATACAATGTTACCGTGCAATGGCTTTCGGCATTCCGTAAATCCTTTTACATTTTTTCCAGACCTGTTATTTGACGTGCTCTACTGAGAAAACATAAAATTACAACCACAAGAGACAGCCAAAAAACACATCCATCACAAAACGTAAAAGAATGACCATTACTCGTCTGTATTTTAGGGCTCCCGCCACAATTAAGGGCTAGACTCAGAATGATTGGAAGCCCGCGGGGCTGACAGTTTCGGCGAAAACGTCCCTCGAGTGCAAAATTTCAAATTAGGACCCCGAAAAGCTTTAGAAATTTCGGTCTCATTTCAGGTTTTGCTTTGTGGGAAAGTTTTTATTATTCTAGACATTATTTCGTTTTATGGGAGTAACCTGTTTGTAATGTTTATAATTACAGAGTTTTGTAAACGGAGTAAAGAACATCTAGTCGATTTTCGGGGTTCTGAGGATTCGCTGTCCACTGAGGCTAAGAACCATTCCAGTCTCACCTCGTGTGTGGGACGGCGTGTCAGGCGGCTGCGGGTAGGGCTGCTCCTCGCACGACGCGTAGCCCTGCGAGCCGAACGAGGATCCTGAATGTCGGTGCTGCGGGCTGAACGCGTCGCCGGGCACGGCGGGCGGCGGGACGCGCTTCGCCGTGGCCGTCTTGCCGGCGGCGGCGCCGCCGCGGGACATTCCGCCCACTGTAACAAAAGATACATTTATGAAGTAGGTGTAGCAGTGGTTTTAGGTGGTGTAAAGCCTGACCAGTAATATATGATTATTGTCAAGAGGGTGCTGTTATTCTCATGTATAGTGTGACAGTTCAGTATAGTATGAAAAAAATAGTTCCAGTGAAATTCCGCAACACGGCGCGTGATCATATATTCCTGGTCAGGCTTTAGTATTGCGGAGACACCGTTATTGGTGGCTGAATACATCGATATACATAAGTGCGACATGTAGGTATAATTGCATTATAAATAAAGTGAGGAAATATTAAATTAGTTAACAAGGGCTCTACAGGTAACTGGATATAGGTATTGTAGGTATTGCCAGAATCCCATCACGCAAAAATTATCATAGTAGACTTTCTACTACTAATTGAAATCTTTAATCCTAAACCACAGTCATTGCTGTAACTATAATCGACAATGCTCTTTAATACAATACAGAAATTATAATGTCACCTTTACATCATTTTTATATAGAGTTAGGTAGTAGCCTTTTTTTCTTAGGATGCCTGAAAAGTGGTTAGGTACCTATTTGATGGTTGCTCTTAGGTTTGTAAAAAAAATTGGTGATACATATAATATTCGTGCAGAATATTCCCAGCACGTAATAAATATTCTAGAGAACTCTTCAAATATCCTTAAATTCCCTGATAGAAATATAATAAAGTCTTCAAATATTTATGTCACGCACTCCAAGCCAGTGTTGACGTCGGTCGCGTTCCAAAATAAAACAACGTTAATTAAATTACTTTTTAATTCTGTGTGACCAGGACACGCGTAACGGGACGATTACTTAATGTTGATGTTGCAAGCGCAAATTAGCTATGGAACTATTTTAGTTCAACATAATTTAGTTCGGAATTCAAACCATTTTTCGTTTTAATTAGCGCAGATAATCCTGTGGCCCTAGTGAAAAAGGGTACAAGTCACGCGCAGCTTAGGTGTAAAAGAGCATAAGTGTTACGTGGAACTTACGCCCTTTTACAACTGCGCTGCCTGAGACTTGTACCTTTATTCACTAGGGCCACAATTTATCGTACCTAATAGGTATATTTTTCTACGGGCGTAGCGTAGGTTTCAATACTCACTAAACCAAACCCTAAACAAAGGAACAATTGTTGTTGTATTGCTGTATTAAGATGGTTGGTTAGCACTCTGTAAATATCTACGTAGTTCGTAAAACTAAAAAGTCCACAATACCCATATCACCTCATCATCATCATTAACTTAAGAGTTATTCTCTTGTCGGTGGAGTATCTTCCAGCTTTCCCTTGCGCCTTGCGCCAGCTCTTTGACTTTTTGATACGACACGACCCCTACTCTTTCTTTCACTTGTTCCAAAAAGCTGCGTCTGGGTTTTCCTCTTCACCGCTTGCGTCCTATCCGCCCCTCCAGGATAGTTTTAAAGAAGTGGTCGTGTCGTATTAAGAGCCCAATCATTCACCTATGTTTAAAAAAATTGGACGGTCCATATTAAGTACGAGTTCAAATTCATTCATTTCACCAACCAGTTCTAAGGCAATATATTTTAATAAATATAATATAGAGTACATATTTCATAAGTTTATTATTACCTTTAATATTTCTTAAGTTTAGTAAGTAACGTTTAGTTCACCTATATGTATAAAAACGAGAAATATATTTCGGTCATGTTAAGAAATGCAACAAAATGTGTTGTATCTGTTATTGAGTATATTGTAAGTTATTTCCAAAGCCCACCCCGTTATGAAAATTACACGCTATTAAGCTTAATAAATTTCATCCCACTGATAGCGTACCTCGTTATCGTTATCTTACTCTGGAACACCATCTTGGGCGTTCCCGATAATCCCTGTGTTCCTCGTGCTTAACAAAACAATCGCTAAATTGACCAGTATAAGTGTCACCTTAAGATCTCTACTAATATTTATTATAAATGCGAATGTAACTCCGTCTGAATGTCTGTTATCACTTCACGCTTGAACCGCTGAGCTGATTTAGCTGAAATTTTGTATGGAGATAGTTTGTGGCCCGAAGGACGCAGGATAGTTTTATCAACCATCTTCATAATTCTACACGGAGGAAGTCGCAGGCAAAAACTAATGCTTAATAATGTGGTTATCTGTGGATTTCTCGTCAACGGGTGTAAGTATCACAATCAAACTGGTTTGCCATGAACGTATGACTCTTTTAAACTAAGAACATGCACAGGCCCTGCCCAGGGTGCGTGCACTAATGAACCAAAATCGCATCAATCATGTTCGAGCCGACCGATCGGCCGACCAATCGCCCAACTAATTGCGTGTGCCCAATCGATAACGCTAATGATCCGCCAAAATCGCTACGCCGCTTTAAAAGCTGAGAACTAGGTGCTTTTCTCGGGGAACAATGCGAAAACAATAGGTTCTTTTTACTGTAAACAACTGATTCTACCGAGAAATTGGAAAATGATTAGGTTATTTTTCAGGGTTGTTTACGAAGCAAAGATGGATTATGAATAGGAAATAAATGAATGGACGTCTATGTTTAAGTTTCAAAATTTTTGTTTTTTTAAGTAATAATAGATACCTAAATGTAATAATTGGAACACCTAAATAATAATATACTCGCTACGCTCGTGACTCTATTATAGAATCTTTCGCTTGCACGGGACTCAAAATAAGCACTCGAAGAAAGATCATACCTTGATCTCTTGTTGTACAACTATTACTTATTAAAATGATTATTATACTCTTTATTCAATTAGGGTCTTAGGTTAGGGTTTTACAATGTGAGTATAAAAGTAAAATATAAAAACACTTACAAAACATAACAAAAATATATAAACACATTATAAAAAACCTAACCTAGGGTGCCGCCGGCAACGGGGCAGGGTCCAAGCTGCCGGTGGTCAGGGCCGCAGAGTGAGGAATCGACGTACTATACGCGCCGTGTCCAAAATTACTGCCTTCTGCATCTGACCCTTGATCCAACCACCCAGCGAGAGTCTCTCTAGGTGTTGGTCGAGACTCTTCGCTATGAGACCGTTCGCTGACACGACTATAGGAACAATGATCGTCGAGTCAACATCCCACATAGCGGTTATCTCGTGGGCTAAGTCTAGGTACTTGCTGGACTTGTCCTTCTCGGCCTTCACGAGATTCTCATCATGGGGGATGGTGACGTCGACGAGCACGGTCCGGCGCTGCGATCGATCTATCAGCACGATGTCAGGCTTATTGGCTACAATAGTCCTGTCAGTGATGATAGATCGATCCCAATAGAGCGTGGCACGACCATTTTCGAGAACTGGCGCAGGTGAGTACTTGTAGTACGGCACTTCGCGGTCCACAAGGCCGTATAGGAGGGCAAGCTGCTGGTGAATAATTCTGGCTACGAGGTTATGTCTGTGCAAGTACTCGCCGTTAGCAAGATGAGAACAACCGGAGATAATATGCCTGAGTGACTCTCCGGGACGGCGGCATGCCCGACAAATGTCGACCGTACCGTCCTTCAGGATATATTTCCGATAGTTGTTCGTCATCATCACTTCGTCCGCAATTGCACAGGCAAAACCCTCGGTTTCTCCGAAGAGGTCCCCGAATCGTAACCAGTTCACCGACGCGAGCAGGTCCACATCGGGTCCCGTGAGGGCCTTGTAGAACCGCCCGTGTAGCTGCTTATCCTTCCATACCGCCTTGCGGTCCTCGGTGCTTAGTACTACAGGTTTGCGCCAGTTCTCGTTCGCCAAGGAGAGCGGCGTGAGGCCCTTGTCAGCTGCCACCACATCACGATGCATCCCACACTCGTTGTTGAGGAAATAATTCCTGAGATTGTACAACTCACGGTTGTGGAGATTTTTGGCGTTTAGAAAGCCGCGACCTCCACATTTCCGTGGGATGTACAATCTCATAACAGACGAGCGTGGGTGCAACATACGGTGAGTGGTGAGCAGCTGTCGGACCCTCCGATCCAGGGCATCCAGCTCGGTCTGAGTCCACCTTAGTATGCCAAAGGAGTATGTGAGTAGAGGCATTACCCAGGCGTTGAAGGCGCGCACTTTGTTGCCTCCTGACAAAAGACTGTTGAGTACTTTTGTGAGCCGACTGAAAAAGCGCTCCTTCACCGACCGTCTAATACCTTCTTCCTCAATACCCAACGACTGTGACATGCCAAGGTATTTATAGGTTTCTGATTCAGAGATGGATCTGAAAGACATTGTCTCAGAAAGTTGTAAATTTGTTGAATTTACAACTTTCCCCCGCTGTACATGCATAACCGCACATTTATCGACACCAAACTCCATGTTGATGGCATTACTGAAGACTTCGGTAGTTTTCAGTAGCTCCACCAAGTCTTGGCTATTTGGTGCAAATAATTTGAGATCATCCATGTACAGAAGGTGAGAAATGACTTCACCCCCTCTCCGAAGCCGGCAACCTAGTTCTAAATCCTTCAGCAAGGTACTGAGAGGATTCAGAGCTAGGCAGAACCACAGAGGACTCAGACTATCACCCTGAAATATTCCTCGCTCAATCCTTATAAAATCCTGCGGGCCAGGGCTCCCATCCCCGCCTCCTGGTTGACGAAGGACTGTGGTCCATTGCCTCATACACGCGCTTAGAAAGGCTCTTAAAGCTGTATCAACTTTATACAGCTCTAAGACCCTCTCCAGCCATGAGTGAGGCACCGAATCATAGGCCTTCTTGTAGTCAATCCAGGCTGCTGAGAGGGCCCCCCTGTTCCGCCGGATTTGTTGGCAGATGGTCATGTCTATGAGGAGGAGCTCTTTAGTACCACGGGACCCAACCCTACATCCATTTTGAGCAGAGGCCAAAATATTGTTTGCGACAATGTGCGCGTTGATTTTTGCTCTCAAAATGGATGTAAGGAGCTTGTAGAGTGTAGGCAAGCATGTGATGGGTCTGTAGTTCTTCGCTTCCGTGGTACTACCGGACTTATAGAGCAGGAAGGTGACACCAGTTGTTAAGGAAGGTGGGGGAGAACCAAGCTCGAGGGCTTGTTGAAATTGTGCTGCCAAGCAGGAGTGTGAGCATCGGAACCATTTTAGCCAGAAGTTGTGCAATCCATCCGGCCCAGGACTTTTCCAGTTCTGGGCCGTGCGAATGGCACAACTTACGTCATCGGGGCTGATGGTGACTGCCCCCATAGGTTCGATGGACTCGCACTCACGCTCGACAACACTCATCCAACTCCCCTCGGTGTGTCCGACAGGCACTGACCAGATGCTACGCCAGAAGTCATTCATGACAGTAGCCTCCGGTGGCTGCGAGTCGGACGCACGAGGGTTGGTTTCCTCCCACTTTCGGTACATCTTCCTTTGGTCACTCTGGAAAAGACGGTTCTGCTGGAATCGGTCCACACGCTCTCTGTAGCGGCGAATACGGTTTGCCCATGCATAGACTTTCTGCTTTAGAAAGTCGATGCGCTCCGTAATGTTGGCCATGTAGTCGCGGGGCCTGATATCCGTCCCCGCGAATGCCTGGTTTACAAAGCGCATTACTCGGGGGCGATTGTTGCCCCCCCTGAAGCAGATCAGCTTTGCGATAAGAGTCCTAAAAGAGCTGATACGTCGCTCGATCCGTATTTGCCATGCGGGGGCACCCCCGGCGGTCCTAGGTGCACGTTCAGAGTCCGGAAACTTGACTCGTGCAACACGGCACGCCGCGATGGCTCCGCAATACATGATCGCGTGCGTATCATCTAAATCTTTACTAGTCCGCAAATATGGCTCTAGTAAAGCGTTTAGGGCTCCCATTAGCGCTAGATTGTGTCTATTCATAGGCAAACGTGGTAAAAAAATGATTAAATGATTATTTATTGTTATATAATTTATTATCTAGCTATATCAAACCCCCAAGTAGATAAAATAAGGGTCGAAAGTGTAAAAGTGCGATTAATGAGTTCTTACTCGGACGAAACCTGAGCAAAAGCTAGTGTTTAATATATACAGTTACGTTTTATAGCAAATATTATTTTATGAGTGCCGGCTTTCTTTACCGACGAGTTTATGCGAGCAATTACACGCACGCAATCATCAATATTTAAGAGCTTGATTTAATAATAAAAATAAAGTTATACACGGACATGCAACAACAATGGCGGGTTTGTATACAGCTCTTAATTCGTAGAGCCGCGTTTTGTTTATTAATAAATAAAGATATAAAACATATACGAGTTTATTGTTTTATCTGTATGTGCTTTATGCTAGGCTGGTAGGCTGTACATAGTTATTCCAAATAGAGTGAAGCATACTTTATATTTTCTATAGAATATGTCAATAGGCATCAACATTAGAGAATGAAACAACGCTCCAAAAGTGTCTGCCATTCGGGAATTCTTTCACAGATAGAGATACATATATCTCTACTTCAGTTCTCATCCTAAAGTAAGTACATAGGTATCTGTCACAGTATAATCGTTCTACATAACAGAGACATATATTTTTGTTAAGCTATCGGAGAATAGTAGATATAGTTTGTCAAAGGACTGTCTCATTTCAAACATAGACAGAGAGAATCATAGTATCTTTGTCTTACACTAGTACTAGCACCCAAAAGAAAAGGATGAGTATAGTCTTTTTTGTTCTTACTTACTGACAATTTGGTTTGACCTAGTAGCCTGATCCGTTACTTTAGATACTGACAGTAACCTACCGATTGAACATACAAACTATTCAAACAATAGATATTCAAAATAAATATTTGTTTCGTTATGGAACATTTTAGGCGGAAAAAAGGGCTCACAAAATCAATACACCCTTTTACGACAGAACTGACACACAAGCCAAATTAGATCAAACTACTCAATTAACTTACCTCCTTCTGTGACCCCGTAAAACTTCTAAGATCAATTTACGAACCCAACACATAAAGCCAACATCGTATTAACTACTTAAACCGGGAACTGCCTAACTACCCACATAAAGCTAAGTATAGGCGTCGGCTATTTATAAAGTTTAACCAACTGGTAAGTATAAGTCGGAACTGACTTGGTCAAAGGCTTTTATGAATTCTAGAGATCAAGTTATACTAGGGATCTTGTTTGTAAAACCGTTGAGTTCGTAATATTCCTTTTGCTTGACGAACGCAGGAGAGTCGAACTCACAGAAAACTAGTTCAAATCAGACCTACCTATCGGAAAGCTCGCTTAATACTGGATCACCTGTGCGTTTGACTTTATAAGCAATTGGAATCAAACCCCAGGTGTCACCCAGGGTTCACACTTCGGGCTCATAATCTTTTAAGCACGGCCTACTTTCTTTTATCACCTGCTTTCAAGGATATTACTCGGATTATGATGGCGTTTGATAGATGCTTTTGACACGGGCATTATGAGTTTTACGAGGGTAAATTAGTGGTGGAATTAAAGGTTTTAGTCCAGTTCGATAAGGCATCGAATTACCTTTTCGGAATTTTGTTTGGGTATCTTCACGGTTAATAATATGTGGAGATGAATAGTTGTGATCCTAAAAGTTTTTAACGGAAAGACACCCTGTCTTTGTCTCTTACACAGCTTCTAATCGTAAGATGACTGCATTCACATTCTGCGTAAATCGGATTCCTTTGTGCTCTAAGCAATTTAAGCGATTATACAATAATTAGCTTAGCAACGTCTAGTACGAAGAACGAAGTTGAATCGATTGACATACTTAGTTAAAAAAAATCGTGCATGTTGCTACTTGCGATTTGAGCCTAGTTTTAATTGGTTATTATTCCTTTTGAATCCAAATAGTTCCTACTTTATTTACCATCCTTAAATTTATATTGGCTGTTGCATGTATTGACATTGCCTAGTTGCCTACATTATTTCCTACCTCATAGAATGATTTGCCTGACGAGTAACTTACGTCATTTCCTTATTTTGGTTAACACCTAGTTCAGTTGGAACATGTTTGTTGGCACAGGTGTTTAGCACACTTAGTTTTACGCTAAACGGTTTTAGCCACTTTTAGCACATTAGCAAAAGGTTTGGTTTTCAGTAATTACCAAGTATAACAAGGGTGCATCCACAATTCCACATATCCACATGGCAGTTAACATTTGCTTTTTAGTTAGTGTAGCCACCGTTGGCGCTAATAGTATATACAGCTGTAATGCTCAGCCAAGATATGGTCGGACCGGATCGATACAGCGATTTAGAGCACGATGCTTGTTTTTGTATTAATTAATCTTAATTGTAAATAGTCGTTATGTTGTATCTTCTTGCTGTGTAACTTTTTTTTTCTTATTTAACTAACTGTTTACTGTATGTTATTTCTGTCTTTTTTCTTCTTGTCTGTTGCCTTCCGTGATTCTTCTCACTTGATGGTCTCATCGGAAGATCAGCGCTGGAAGCCACCAGCAACATGCTGAGATGGGGCCATTTCGTGGCACTTTAATCTTATTTTGTGTTTTCTTTTATACTATGTACTGTTCCGATTGTTTGTGCTTACGAATAAATCTATTCTATTCTATTCTATTCTATTCTATTTGTGGAGCTACTGTGGAGCAACACTGTGCAACTGGGAGTAACTAGATAAATTTATTTAATTACACAAACGGGTCTACCGCTATATAATTTCATTGTTTTTACCTTAAATTCCGACGTTTCAGCTGAGTTGCTAGGTAAATTTGTTACCTACCTAATGTTACCGTGTTGCATATTGAAAGTTCTGCGGTGTGGATGCACCTTAAGATATAGGCGAGTTAAATACTAGAGGAGACAGAATTTCCCATACCGGATTCAGAAATTATTTTAATTGAATATTTTATGTACCTACTATCTACTATAAAATATTTAATCAAGACAGCACGAAGGTTATAATTATCGGTCGATTGCGTACCTTACCTACCTACACAGCGTTATGATCGTTGTCAACAATATTTATGTTAACATTGTAAATCACTCGCAGTTAAATCAAGGAAGTCATTTGCAATTAAAAAGATAAATATCGTCAATATTATGTTATTTATAAAACCACCACGCCACAAACCAGCAAACATAAATACTAACTGCCGGTACCCATGTCCATTAGATCAGAGATCGTTCATGATCTTGACACCAGTCGCTGCATTTAATATAATAACACCAATAACCCTCCGCTAAACGGTAGCGTGTCTGCTTCGTAATAAATATGTGCCTATCTGCTAATTAAAGACAATTAGAGCGCCATTACGGATACTATTACAAACTTGTCTCGCTATCAACGAGTTCAAAACGCATTCCGAATTGCACTCTAAACTCAAAACGCTAAGATTTAAATTGTAACGTTTTCGCGTAATAGAAAATCATGTTAGAACGGATAAACGCCATCTAGAGGCGGTGAGTTGAATCAATTAAGCGATCGGGATAGCGTGGGCTCGCAAGTCAAATTCCGACGCCATTATAAAATTATGCGGCGCCGTTGATAAACAAATGCATGTTTATTTTAAGATCGTGTATTCAAATTGTGAGGGATTATTATGTTTATGCCACGATCATGTAGTTTAATAATACGTGAGCGGAATATCAAAGGTTGTTACTGTTATGTATTGTTTATTGACGTAATAAAGGTTTTAGTAAAGGGTTTGTTGAGCCGCAGCCACCCAAGCGGTCGTATTAACATTATTTACTATGAATTATTACTGTTGCGAAGGCAATAATGTGAAATAATGAACACAGCTGGATGCTGATAGACCGTATTGTCTTGTAATATTGAGCTTTGAGCTGCTTTAGGAATGTTGTTATTAAAACCATGTGTCCTCCTATTAAGGTACCTACTGAATACCTGTCCACCATATTATATTGATATGATGGAACTCATGGAACTATTGAACCTTAGGTTCAATTTATTTATATGTGTTGTGTGCTTCTTAGAGTATTTATAGGTAATGTGACGTTCCACGGGTAAAGGTACCTTATGGCGGTCGGCGCTAACGCTGTTCTTAACGACGCTCCAATACTTATAATGCGGTGCTACGCGACGTAAGCGCCAACCGCTATAAGGTACCTTTTCCCGTGGAACGCCGTTACTTATCACACTAAACAAACTTTTGTGCAAAATACATGAATACTCTTCAACAAAAATCGTCTTGTATAAAGGTAATAGGCAAATATATAAACTGTGTCACAAACTGTGCATAAAGTAATGTTAACCCCAATTCATATTCATACCCGCTTTTTTCGTATCCGCTTTGTTACAACGTTCATTTTCAGTTGCGGGGCGCGCTGCGCTAGTCTTTTATCAATAAAAAAAGAATATCCCAGTTTACGCAAAGAAATGTTTGCCCGAAACACAATAGCTAAAGGGGCAATTAGCGGCCTAGCCTGTGCAAACAATTATCCATTATACGGGATTCTTTGTTTAACGAAAAAATATGTTGACGAAACGCGGCTTGCGCGAAACGGAACGTCGGCTGGAATTGAGAAAAAGAAAAACATTATTGTTTATGGCATTATTGTTGAGGTTATTTTGACACGCTAGCATAATCACCTGTCAATTGTCATGCAATCGTGTAGGCTGTAGGCTGTAATGTACTTGTTTCGCCGGTCTTTTTTAAATTTGATTGATTTTCTACTGGGACTATACGATTTGTTTTACGATACGATTATTAAATGTCATTAAAAATATCAACAAACTGATACATACTTCTCCTTTAGCTATGTCTTTATTTAAAAGCTACCGTAATAATTCTTCCTAATTAAAAAATGTATCATTTGGATTACGAATCATAATACAATTCACTCGCGTTTTAATGGCTCCCTTGTACTATAAAACTAATTTACTTTAATTGGCTAACAACACATCCCGCCTTACAAAAGGTTATTTCCCAACTAATTTTCAACTTTAAGTTTTCCTATTTTAAAGGCCATATTAGAAGATTCTACATTTCTGTTTGCGTTTGAAATAATGATATTAATTGCGATGGCAGAGTCTTAAGCCGGACAGTTACAGTCATAAACGTGTTTACTTAGCAACAAATGTCCATAGTTTATTAGGTTTGCTTGAAAATTGGACTTAAACCTAATAAAAAGCGTTATAAATACACGTACGACGATAAGCTTTTGTTAACAAATCAAATCAAAAGAAGGCAAATACACGTTACATATTTGTCGACTGAAATACCCTTAATTCTTCGAGTAAAAAAGTCTAAACGACATAATAGTTCTGTTGGGGAAAAGCTAAATAGATTACTTAGATTAGTCAAAGATAACTTTGTTAAATGCTACGTACTATACCTAATTGTATGTTATTTAATATATATGTCTTTTTGTACAATAAAGAGTTTACTACTACTACTATTTATTAGGTATTTATAGATTATAGATTCTTATGACATATTGAGGTTCTTCCAATGCTTTTATAAGAGTCACTTTACAAAGTTTATAGCTTTACTGAATTTAGTTAAACTCGTAGTACCTATAAAAGAATGAAGGTGCCAGGTAGTTATTTAAAAAAAAACACTTGAATAAAATTTATAGTTTGTCAAAGGACTGTCTTATTTCAATCATAGACAGAGAGAATCATACTATCTTTGTCTTACACTAGTACTAGCACCCAAAAGAAAAGGATGAGTATAGTTTTCCTGGTTCTTACTGACTGACAAATTGGTTTGATCAACTATAGTAAGTTACGTATAATAATATACTGTAGATGGTTACTTATATACAGGGTGGAAAAATCGAGTGCCACATGCATGGCAACTACCTTAAATATTGTAAATAGCACGTTTTGTGTAAAGGAGACTTTCCTTTGTTTTTAAAAGCAATAAATTCTGCATTTAAGGATTTATGAAAAATCGCTTGCCTCAGTCGGGACTCGAACCGGTCAAATGTGACCAAAAATCAAATTTAAAAGGTAATTGTTAGTTTTCATGGCCTTCCGTTATTCTGATTGTATTTGTTATTTAGAGAAAAATGAACCTTATCAGTAAACCTTTCAATCTGTATCATAAAATACGGCACGTTATTTTTAGGTATGCATTATGGTACGGAACCCTTCGTGCGCGAGTCCGACTCGCACTTGCCCGGTTTTTTGTCACATTTGACCGGTTCGAGTCCCGACTGAGGCAAGCGATTTTTCATAAATCCTTAAATGCAGAATTTATTGTTTTTAAAAACAAAGGAAAGTCTCCTTTACACAAAATGTGCTATTTACAATATTTAAGGTAGCTGCCATCCATGTGGCACTCGATTTTTCCACACTGTATAATGATTAGCTTTATAATGTTTTTCTTAAATATATAAACAACATCATCACAACAGTAGCGTTCCTATAACTTCATGCAACCATTGTCTATGGTACCATCGCCACCAGATATATCGGAGCGGCCAAGGCGCTCACAAATATCTGAACACGCCTCTAT
Organism: Cydia splendana; assembly: GCF_910591565.1. NCBI lineage: Eukaryota > Metazoa > Arthropoda > Insecta > Lepidoptera > Tortricidae > Cydia > Cydia splendana. The sequence goes on along the minus strand of NC_085965.1, from coordinate 19,312,470 downwards.
TGTCAGGGCGTTAGAGTGCGTGTTCAGATATTGTGAACACCTTGGCCGCTCCGATATATCTGCTGGCGATGGTACAATACGTTCCGTAAGTGAAAACAAAGGGCCCATTGCAATTAGCCGGTCATTGAGGGCAGCTAATCGCCCTGAGCCTTCTTGCGCAACTCGGAGTGAAGTGTCCAGGGGGCATATTCTGATTACTACTAACAGGTTATGAATTTGATGTAGATTTTATATGGATATGATCTGTCAGTGTTGAAAGTGACATTTCCTCAGAATTTCTTGAAAATGTCACTTTTAACACTGAAGAATAATATCCAATCCAGTTAAAGGTGACAATGTTAAGTGTAATTTTTTCAGAATTTCCTCAGAAATGTCACTTAATACTGAAGTATCATATCTATAACAAATCCAATTAGTTGTGAAAGTGACACTTCTTCAGATAAGTAGGTACATGGGCCATTTTATTTAAAGTTGTCCACTAGACTTTATTTTCAAAATTGCGATTTTTTATGTTATTTCTAAATACTCAGAATCACGAGCTCTTTCTATCCTAATAGGAGAAAAAAGTGTCCCAAGGTTTTTTCCCATTCCGTTACCATTTTTTCATAGACTTTGTATGGCGGTTTCGGAATGGAAAGATCGAAAAATGTATGGAAATCTTGGGACACTTTTTTCTCCTATTAGGATCTAAAGAGCTCATGATTCTGAGTAGAAATAACATAAAAATCCCAATTTTGAAAAAAAAGTGTAAGGGACAACTTTACATAAAATGGCCCAGATAACAAATCCACATCAAATTCATAACCTGCTATTACAATCAGAATGCGCCTCGAGTGATGCGCGTTTTAAGTAAGTGTATGATAAGAGGCCATTAGAGAAATGGATTTTGTTTATTTTATGTCATAATTAGCGTCACCTTTTGTTCTAAATTTGTGTTCAAAATATCTACTTTCAAAAAGAATTACTTCGAAATTGTAAGGTTAATTATTATTAATTAAAATAATAAATTCATAGTTTTTGTCAGTTACCTACTGAAAATCTAAGATTTCGATAATTGTGGGTACTTAGACCTGCAAGACAAGAAACTTGTGAAAAATGATGAATGAATTTATTTATAAAGTGGCCATGCAATTCTGCGGCTGGGTGTACAAATTTTTAATCTAAAAATAAAAAGCTTTTAATTTTATTGGTAACATAATAACTTGTAAAAATAAATAACGATCATTATAAATATAGTGCCTGTGACATTCACAGTTCACAAGTTACATACAGAGCCGACAGAACCCATTAGAATGGCATCAGAATCTGTCAACTCATAAATCATAGACTAATGCCAAAACAATAAAGATCGATAATATCGGACCTCACACGATCACATATTGTTCTAATTTTTGACGTGCGGCGCATAGACTATAATAACATGTTTTTTTTTAGATGACGGTATGGTAGGTTTAAGAAGGAACGTAAAGCCAGGAATTAGAAAGGAACAAAAGATATTGCGCGTTGTACGAAAATTACAACGGAAGATATGGCCACCGCGCGGCTTTTTAAGTTTTACCTCAATATCTCTAAAAATATACTTCCGTTTAAAATTATGCTCGTCATAACCCTCGGCTATATCACTACCTATTTTATACACCATTGAAAATAAATGAAAATTGGACATGTTGTCGTGTTTTTTTAGGGTTCCGTACCCAAAGGGTAAAACGGGACCCTATTATTACTAAGACTCCGCTGTCCGTCCGTCCGTCCGTCCGTCTGTCACCAGGCTGTATCTCACGAACCGTGATAGACAGTTGAAATTTTCACAGATGATGTATTTCTGTTGCCGCTATAAAAACAAATACTAAAAACAGAATAAAATAAAGATATAAGTGGGGCTCCCATACAACAAACGTGATTTATGACAGAAGTTAAGCAACGTCGGGTGGGGTCAGTACTTGGATGAGTGACCGTTCGCAAATATATTCTAGTTTCAAAAACTACAATTTCGCGTGAGCGTTACAGACAGCACAGACAGACAGACATAGAGACAGCTTTAAGAAACATTCGGACGTTTTCTGTATTTCTAACTGTATTTACTTGTAATATTTTTTTTCATATGACAAACTTAATGAAATCGTCTCTTCAAGGTTCTCTGGGTTTAATTACAGCAATTTATACATTTCATGTGGGTATCCCTTGTGGGCAACTCGTTAAACTTGGCTTCGAGGGGCCGAGGGGCCGAGGGGGACCCTTGATAAAACCAGATAAAATGCAGGGAGTTGCAAGAGATTTGGAAGGGTTTCTGTTGAGAGGAAATGTAGGTATGTATGTATGTACGTATTATTTTGGTTAGTTGTAGGGAAAAAATCAATAGGAAGCGGTTTCGAGTGTACAGAGAGCTGCAAAAGTAGATACCCACGTTATGAAAGAAATGAAATAAAGTGGGTATGTACTTTTGCAGCTCGCTGTACATACATCGTTTTATAGTTACACTAGTTAGGTACTTAGGTAACATGTATTACCTATTATCAACTTGTTTTACTAAAAAAATATGCATTTACAAACAAATGTTTGGATTTTTTTTGACAATTTGTAACAAATTTATAAACAACTAATCAAAAAAACTAAATGTATATTATGTACCTAAATTGAAAAAATAATAAAGCAAAACAAATTTTGTAAAGAAAATCACAAGACATATTAAAAGTAACAAAACAATACATATATCTATGAACAACTAATCAAATAAATAAAAATTCAATTACATAAATTGATAAAAGATAATAAAGCAAATGAAATTACGTAAAGTAAAACACAAGACTTATAAAAGTAACAAAACAATAAACAATAAAGTGTTCGGGTTTCTTACAGAAGCAGATCGCCTCGTTGGACGACCCACTCGTTGCTACCACCCATCGATCTATCCCATCGCAGCATCAGCACTCAAACATTATGTCTAAATACTGTAAAGACGGGAATAAACTTTTTGTATTTATTCGTCACTGAGTTTCGAACGCGCGGACACCAGAGTGTGCGCTCGTAGCGTTGAAAGTCGTAGCCACTGAGCCAACGAGTAGCGTACAGAAGTTTACGAAAATCTGTATCATATCGCTAGCGCGAACGCAGCGCCGTCTATGTTACTATATCTGGTATTATATACTAACATCTACTACAGCAAAAATATGTAGTTTCAATTTTTTTTTGTTTCGTCGTATAAACACTCGAAAAGGTAGTTACGTAATTAAGTCATGTTCACACGACATCACCACTTGATTTCCTGTCACACGCATTTTGCTAATTTGCTTACGTTACGTGCACGCAATGTCAGTTACAAATTAAAATCTGTCCTCCACTAAACAAACTTGAATTCGACACTGAACACCCTCCTTCCTTGAAAGTTTCTTACGCACCAACCGAACATAATTTTCACAAGCTCGTATCACGCTTTAATCGCCGTTCGAAATACAAACCTTATAAACATGTTACAAGGTTGTTTATAGAATGGCGGAGTCGAGTGTGATGCGGACTTGAGGAATCGATAGTAATGTCGCAGGCCCCTATCAGATCGCCCGATAAACGTGAGACCCAAGGAAGTGAAACAAAATTTAATTCTCGAATGGACATTCGCGTCCGTTGGAGTTGACGGCCACTTTCCCTGCTCCGTACTTGTAAGGGGTTCGACCCGTTCCGAGGCTAAAAGCGTAAGGTAAACGGTTTGTGAATTTTTGATGACTTTCTAATAGAACCTGACGGGCTCGAAGCATTGCAGGCTTGGAGAAAACAAGAGATTTTACTTTAATTAAGGATACCTGTTATGTAACTATAATCTATATCTATAATATAATCTCCTCCAGCTCACAAATGTCACAATCACAACGCAAACAACTTCCTTTTAGAGCAACTTTATCTCCTCGTATCTCCATGTTTTATTTTAATTAGAAATACTGCAGGTACTTTCTGGATTATCTATGTTATAACTTTAGTTGTTTTAATATAGAATTTAGTACAAGAATGATGATTAATTCCATATTGAATGCCACTACTGCGTACAAGACACTGTTTACTAATATTAAGTACGATACATTCAACGAGATAATGCCGCCAGTATTTTTGGCACATTTGGTCCGGGGGATAATCAGAGTGGGGGATAGGGTTTGTTAAGGGCTCGGTTACACGTACCGAGTAGAGTGGCGAGACAGTAAAACGAAGTCTGGAATTTTTACTCGGCCGTGTAACAATTTCATACTTCGTTTTACTGTCTCGCCACTTTACTCGGTACGTGCGATCCTGGCATAAGTCATTTAGTTTTACTTATTCTTAGAATTATTTTAATTTATAACTTATATTATATATAAGTAATTTGTATGTTTAACTGTTACATTTCTATCTGTTATTCAATAAAAAATAGTACGATACTAAATATTTTATAAAGGTATTTCTCATAATATGCATTACGTGGAACGCGTGTCTCACTACAAAGATCAAATAATGTCAGTCTAGTAGAAACCGATGTAACATTACTACGTATAATCTTTCATTGGTAAAGGACAACTTTACCGCCCCTACGCAATCCCACGTCCTTATTACAACGCATTAAGGCATATAATTCAATTGCACTGAAGTAACTTGAGGCAGTTATCGGTTCTGTAACGAGGTTATTTTCGAAGAAGCGAAGACCCTCGTTTCATCTCTAATTGCTTCTGAGAAATGAAATAAGAGAAGGCCGATTCTGTCTTAGCAATCTGATAAGATATTCATGTGGTTTTGATACGTACTTGACCGTGCCAATCAGAATCTGGTCCTAACGAAATACAATCAGGGGTTGTAGTGTAAGTATGATGTACTTGATGTACACCAATCCTAATGTACCAGCTTCTCTATAGGCGTTGTATACCAACCTTAACACATTCCGTGGCGAAAACCCGACTATCGGGTATTTTATGATTTTGTTCCCAGGCCGGACGACTCGATAGTCAGGATCGTGGTATTACTGCTTTATATGACGAAATTGTTGTGGCCTGGCGCCACAGACCAACCCCTATAGACCGAGCTTATAGGACGACTCGCGGTCACCGCCCGTATGGTGTATAGGTCAAATGTAAGATTGTTCGCGCGCCGCTCCGATCAGTTGCGCCCAAGGTTACGACCTGTTAGCAGTGTGCACGAGTCTAAGAAAATAAATCGTAAACTATTGAATTCATTGGGAAATCATGGGATATTGCAGCGTAAAATGGTGTGGCAAGTCATCTAAGACTTCTACTTACAAAACAGATGGAATAACATCCCACAGGAAAGCGAAATTCATTATTTCATTGAATAATGTTTCTTGTCCGCGGGGTTCATTTTATACTGGTCAGTAAGCAGAGGCGAAGTATGTCCGTCCCTTTTCGTCAACTTGAAAATGCAATGCGCTATCCCTTTCCCTTTCGACTAGTGATGTGACGATGATGGTTTTTCAGTTGCGGAAACTTCGTGCTTCATCATACCGTATTGTACCATTTTAGACATAATATATAGGTAACATGTTGTGTAAGTTTTTTTAGAATCCTCTAGGCCAGCGGAGCAGTTAGGCCGCATGTCACGAGATGGACCTGATGATGAACTTCAAAGAAGTACGAGGGAACTCGGTGTTGGTTTGTGATAGAAATATGTTGTATGGGTTATTTAGAATCGTCTAGGTGAGCAGTTAGGTCTCATGTCACGAGATGGACCTGATGATGAACTTCAAAGAAGTTCGAGGGAACTCGATGTTGGTTTGTGATAGACATATGTTGTATGGGTTTTTTAGAATCCTCTAGGTGAGCAGTTAGGTCTCATGTCACGAGATGGACCTGATGATGAACTTCAAAGAAGTGCGAGGGAACTCGGTGTTGGTTTGTGATAGACATATGTTGTATGGGTTTTTTAGAATCCTCTAGGTGAGCAGTTAGGTCTCATGTCACGAGATGGACCTGATGATGAACGTCAAAGAAGTGCGAGAGAACTCGGAGTTGATTTGTAATAGGCATATGTTATTGGTCCATTTTAATATGTTTTCAATACAACCTTCTATGACCTTAAGGCCCCATTCGCACGACAGCTTAAAAAGCGTTGCGTTAAAACCCGACGTTGGCGCTTTTTTACCGTTTCCAATATTTGTGTTCATATGAACGCTTAAAAATCACTTGTGAGTCGTACTGCCACGTACGCATCTCAGCAAAGTCATACTTTATTTGCTATTACGACGTATTATTTGAATATAGCTTGAATATTTCAGGAATTTGTAAGCATAAGTTGACATTTTTAAGGTGAAACTAATAACAATCTTGACGATTGACACCAAAAATTGACACTTGACAGCCAACTGACAGCAGCGCCGGCGCTTTTTTAACGCTTGTGAGAACAGATACACGGAGTTCCGTATGGTCTATTCAATTTGACGCCAACGCTCAACGCCGAAAATCGAACAGTGCTCGATAAAAAAGCGCCGCGCTTAAAAACCGCCTTCGTGTGAATACATACATGGTTATCCATTTGTGTCATTCAAACGCTTTTTTAACGCGCGTTGAAAAAGCTGCCGTGCGAACGGGGCCAAATAAAACGGACAAAAGAAAATAATTGTATGAGATTTTGGCGACACTTTTTTCTCGTATCGAAAGAGATTGCGATTCTGAGTGGAAATAATATAAAAATTCTAAACTTTAAAATTCAAGTTCTGGGTAAGTACTTTAAACAGAAATGTCCTAATATGTTAAGTAAAAATTTCAGGTACATTGTTAAATTACTTAATGAAATATTAAATTAATCAATAAGTATAATTATTAAGTAAGTTTACTCTAAGTATACTAAATTGGTAACAATTTTACCACAATAAATTTCGATGTCACTGGTAGCAGTACCCACTACCTGTAATGAACATGTCCCATCCCTACATTTACACGTGTCAGCGCGCCATGTTTAAAACGACCAATCGCAACGCCGTGAGCACCCCTCCCGCACCTCACAGTTTGGTGATTTGCGTCGGGAACAAAATGGCCAATATTAGGTTTCTAGAGGCGGTGTTCTGTGCCTGGCGCGGACGTCTTGCTTGGCTGGGTGGCAATGAATGTGCCCTATGCCCTGGTCGCACTAATATGGAAGAGTGATAGAGAAAGATTACCGTATCGTTTGCTACGGAGCGAACGATTGGCATCTTGGCTAGACACCCCGCTGTATCATCAATAAATATTTTTATAAAATAAAAATCTTACTCAATTAATCCGAGTTTATTCACAGATACATATTACATTACAGCTACAGGCCACCTTATAAAGCATTTCGATCGTACTTATTTTTGCGCGTGAGTTGCTTGATGAGACGCACACACAACCATATCAAATTATTACAGAATCGGCCTCAAGTAAATGTTATTCAATTTGGGATTCTCTTACATCCGTTTTAATATCAATTTATGAACGATTCTGAGATATGTTTGAACGTGCACTCGATGATTGGTTGGATTTGATTTAGTATTTTTATTGAAGACTTATTAAAGATTCTGCAATTTCTGCATACAGCACCGACCAATAGGTAATTACTTTGTGTTATATTTAAGAGCTTATTTTTAAGATTCCCGATATATTTTACCTTCTTTATTTTAACTATTACCTTCAAAAATCCTAATAATTTGGCTGATAATAATATGATCTAGACGTATATTTTACATGATAATTTAAATATTTGTGTCGCCAAATGCAACATTTCATCTACAGATGTAGTGCATAATTATTCTCCTTCGTATTTTCACGGAAACGTACGAACAACGTGTCTTGCTATTTCAGTCAGTCTCGGTACAAAAAGTACTGACGTTGACTGAAGTAGCATGACAAATACGAACGTTTCCGAGAAAATACGATGGAAAACAATTACGCACTACATCTGTATGTCCGTTTTCTAAGTTCTCTTTGACATCCTTATTTTGGCTGATGCTATAGAGTTTTAAAGCGATTGTGTAGAATTAGAATTTGTAACAAGTCTACCGTTAACATTTCGTAAACAGCGAAAAATCATCGATAAAATTGTTGTTTTTTATAAAAAGCGCTAGCCAGTGAGCGGGAAATGAGCGGAAAAATTATGAAAATAAGGATCGGCTCTAAATGACGTGATAATGTTATCAACTTGTCAGTCAGTATTTGGGTCAGTTCCGACAATAATCCTCACATGTATTAGTTACAACGAGTGTTAATGGATCACAAGTCACGGAATACGTATACATTTTTTAAACCGTGATATGTACTTATGTAAATAACATTTCGTCAGGTGAAAAGCAAAAGTCACTAATTACTAAAAAAAAATAAACAAAAATCGACCTTCTTTTAGTACTAATTTGGTTCGCTATGGCTATGAACTTGTGGTGGACTTAGTGACTTTTGCTTGTCACCCGACGATTTGTTTTAATTAAAACTTTGCCTTATTATGTATTTTTATCTGTCACGTACTGCTATTTGACCCCGGAAAGACCTAAACCGTCAGACTGAGTAACATCACAAGGCTTAATATGGACTCGTTTATAGATAAAAATCCGTCTCTCGCTCGACGCTGGTTTTTAGCGTATTTGTCGACTGTCAGATATGGTCAGTAAAGCAAAATGTTTGCAATATATCATCTTAATTTTGCCTAGTTAGTTATCAAGTCAGAAACAGCGAAATAATAACTTAGCTACAGTTAAGCTGAATAATTATACATACAGCTACAAAAAGAACTAATCGCAAAAACGGTACTGAATGAAAGAATGAGTGATTGTGATTTAAGTGCACACAATTTTTTATTGTGCTATAATAAATATCTAGAAGATACTTTTTCTTATTGAAAACGCTGAAGTAATTTCTAAATTTAGTTGTCTCTCTGGTGCCGATACGGTAACAATTAATGTACTAAGTATATCAACATGAATAAACAGACCTGCCCGAAAACTAAATAAAAAAGAAAACATTGTTTTAACACAAAGTAAAATAATGAACATTAACCATGACACGTACATTCCAAATTAGCTCCACTAGGTGGCGCCACTGTGTTCCTCATTTATTCGCCGCGGGACAAATTAATGAATAAGGCCATTTACAAAATTGCTAATTACCTCACCGTTTAATGAACCGGCCGCCGGTTTAATTACATTTTTTATTTTACGCGGGAATTTGTGCTAAAAGGTGTTTTTTTCAGGCGGGCATGCTGTTCGAGTTGTTTTGGTGGTTTTTAGTGAAAAATGGTCTTTCCTTTAGGGAAAGTTGATTGTACTGTCAAAGAATTTAATTGCTGTACCATTTCATACCTTGTCACAGTGACAATCAATATGAAAGACGGCAGCCTCATACTTTTGTCACTGTGACAATTAAGTAGCTGGTTTGTTACTGCACACCGTTGTATGGGGACCTTGCACTTTGAGACTATGCGCTGAAACTTGGCACAGTTGATTGTTAGCTGGTCTTGAGCAGAAACAGACCGGTAGACGTCGAGAGCCACCTCTCATTTAGTGGGGGGGGGGGGAAGTTCGACGCTGCCGCGCTTCACTTGGAGCAACATTTCTCTAAAACTATACCTAGGGGCTGTCCATAAATTACGTCATCGATTTTTGAGGATTTTTGACCCCCCCCCTATAATCATCCAAAAATCATGCTTCAAATGACCCCATTTCCTCCTACTGCATGCTACCGTCATCCGATGTCCATACCCCCCCCCTAATTTGAAATGACGTAATTTATGAATAGCCCCCTATTAGGGCATGTAATATATCACTTTCGGATAAATTAAGGATGAGGAATCTAGTTTTGGAATAAAAACAATGCACTTTCTAACAAAAAAAAAGCATAAAGTAGAAAAGACTAAAAACAGAATAACCTTTTTTGTAGGAAATTTTATGCTAATTATTCATGTAAGTACTAAAATATTTTTTGCTATTGGCCATCCTTTACGAGTTATTTACGAATTACTAAAAAAGGGGACCATAGTATTTATTTTCTCCCTTCAATATTTTTTTTTTATATTGATCTTAGCGAAAAAAAGTATCACTTATTTTATAAGAAATCTGAAACAGATTATTTTCGTAAAAGATAATTTTTTGCTGTGGTCTACCGTTTACGAGTTATTTACGAAAAACTAAAAAAATAAACGATTGTAGAACAAATTATAAGTAACTTTCCCACATTCATAATATTTTGTATTGAGATCACTCTGACCCACGCTTAATATTATTTTTTATCTCCCATGTAACAACAGTTTTGTATAATAAACTATGTATATATTTTCTTAAACGTAATAAGTGTAGCTTTACTTTAAAAAAAATTGGTAATTATGAAAAAATCCAAGATACGTTTTTTTGTCCTTTCTACTTTATGTTTTTTTTTTTGTTAGACAGTGCATTGTTTTGGTTCCAAAAATAAATTCCTCATCTTTAATTTATCCGAAAATGATATATCACATGCCCTAATAGGTACCTACAGTTTTAGAGAAATGTTGCTCCAAGTGAAGCGCGGCGGCGCCGAACTTCCCCCCCCCCCCCACTAAATGAGAGGTGGCTCTCGAGGTCTCCCGGTCTGTATCTGCTCATGACCAGCTAAGAATCAACTGTGCCAAGTTTCAGCGCATAGTCTCAAAATGCAAGGCGTCGTGCACTAACAAACTAGCTAAAGGTACAAAATGGTACTAACATAAAATTCCTTGACCGTACGTAATATGGGTTAGTAGATTAATTAGTATGGATAAAGCATTGTATGGCGGAATTTATTTCTTCAGTATAGTTTATTAACAAATGTGATTATAGTCTGACCGCTACTTAAACTAAGCAAGCAGAACCAGAAGGCACCGCAATAAGCCGAAGGCGCTGTGCAACTGTGCATTTCATATTTTTAAATAATTAAACTACTTTTTACTTTACTGATCTTAGATTCTGCCAGTCTTCATTCGTTGCACTTACCTGTAAAGAATAAAAAACAAATTAAAAATATTTATTATACACGTTTAAAAGTAATACGTACCGAAAATATTTTATCTCTCATTCGCGAAAATATTTCATACAGCTTCTAGCATTTCCAGATTTTAGTTAATTAATTTTGTTTATTACTGATATCAAATTAATTAATTTGTTGCTAATAAAGCTTAATCACTTTGTGGCAAGCTATAAAAACCCGGTTTTCGTAGGTAACGAATTACACAGTTAAATTATCGTTAAATAATTCTCACAAAATCGTATTAAGAGAAAACTTTCATTGGAATTTCAGATTTATGTATAAAATCGTTAGGTTCCTTTTTACTATAACAGAAGATTTCATAAATGTTCGTCAAAATGATATAGTATATGCTAAACTTACGATAATTATTTATTGATTCCATTAATGTCATGTACTGTAATTTATGTGTTTGTTTTATCTCTTTTCACAGTTAATACACTTAGACATGGTTTAAGGAGGCCACTAGACATTAATTACTGTCAATTAGACAGTTTGATTGGAGGATAACGCTACTCTTAATGTCCATAAAATTACGAATATAAAACACAATTAATTGCAATTAATTATGAAAAGTTGACTGGAAATATTACCTGTTTTCCTTTAATTATTTTTATTTTATAAAAGTGTAATTCTGATAGTCTATGTTTGTGGTTCTAGATAGGTACATAGTAAAAATATTTTTAGTGTATATTTCAAAGTGACAGAGAAAGCAAAAGCGAAAGTTTAGTTTATTAACTGAACCATTATTTTTGCTTTTTCTTTGTATTAAGAACAAGCTCATGCCCGCGACTTTGCGTGGAATGATTATGATGATTTATAAAAACTACCTTATCTCCTTTCCTGAGCCTCAAACTAAATCCACACCAGATTTCATCTAAATCGGTCCAGCGGTTTAAGCGTAAAAGGGTACCACAGACAGACAGAGTTACATACTTTCCCATTTACATTGTTATTAGTAGGGATAACAGAATTATCTACCTACCATCGTCCATAATTGTTCAGTGATAATTCGTAATAGCACATTACGATACAAGTGCGAAATCGCACACGTGTATTGTACCTACAACGTTTTACAGTACATATGGCCCTTTAAATTTTTGACATAGGCACGTATTGTCCTTAATCCCGCCCCACTAAGGGGTAAATTCACGATCTACGCGGCCAAAAGTCGATTTATCAAAACAATAAATACCTCTGCGACAACAGCTACCTGCGGTAGAGGACCCTTTAGAGGCTAGATAACAACCCCTCCCACCCTCGTATGCACTTTCTAATTCGTTTCACGTCAGTCGGAATTTGATCGTGTCACTTCGTGTATGTTACTTGTTCTCGGCGCTCTTAGAAAAGCAAAACTTTGACGGTGTGGTTTATTGTTTTTAAGAGATCAAGAGTGAAAAAAATCATGGATTCTGAAACAGCAGGTTAGTAATTTATAAGCAAAAATAAAAATATGCTTTATTTATTTGTTTTTGAGGCTAGGTTAATGCTCTGAAAGAGAGACTGTTTTTGAGCGTCATTTTTCGCAAAAAATAAACTTCACTCGTTAATAAGTAATACAATAGGGTGAGATCGAGCAGAATTGTTAACGACATGTTATAGTCTATTGTTTTGGTTATTATAATTTAAAAAAAGACTTTCCGCATGCTTCCGCCAAATCATAATTTTTATACTTTAAAAATAATCCGCCATTTTACTCAAAAATAAACTTTTTTTTGTATTGAGTTTAATCGACATGTTTATTTGTTTTAGATGTACCAAATACGTCAGAAATGAAGATCGTGACTAGAAAACACATATTTTATCTCTTCAAAAGTAAAAATTTACCTACATTGGAAGAAAAACTGTGTTCCTTAAGAGATCAACCTTTTTCTCATGAAGGCTGCACTAATGAGCAAATAGAATTATTTAAAAGCAATTTTGCTTATTTCAAGTCAGAATTTAAGACTAGATGGAGTAAAGCTCAGTATAAAAAAGACAGATTCATAAAAAACAATAATTCTTGGCTAGAAGGCTCTTTCGCGATTCCCGTTGCTGAAAGTCCGTTGTTTGTAGATATGCCAAAGGCAAATTTCGGCAACACGAATGATGGAAACACCAGCAGAAGGTTTTTTGATGATCCAAAATTAGCATCAGATATAACTGGAATCAGTTACGAGCTGATATATATGTCGTAGTCAGATCGTATAATCCGCCGTATTACATTACGGCTAGCCGTTATCAAAAACAGGGGCGTTTTGAAATGCGGCGGTTCGACGATTAGCCGGATTGTCATTGCGATACGTTCTTCAATAAGGCGGCCAACGTTTAGCCGCATCGTACTACTATTTTAGATTGTAGAGTGACCAGTTCTTTCGGTCGCCTACGTAACCGGAGTTTGACAATGTTTGCAATTTAATTTATTTTTACCATGGTCCCACCGCACTACATGTGTTTCTTTTCCAAAACATTTCCTTCACAACTTAAATAGACGGAGCCCCGCAAGCGGGGCTCCTATTTCTGGGCGGTTTGCCCTTCGGGCATCTGAAGCTACCTAACGAACCCAACCTACTTACCTACCTACGCTTTTTTCCCCAAAGTGTAATGTTTTCACGGACGTCTCACTAAATCAATAGGTAGGTAGGTTAGGTTCGTTAGGTAGCTTCAGATGCCCGAAGGGCAAACCGCTCAGAAATAGGAGCCCCGCGAAGCGGGGCTCCGTCTAGTTAAGTTGCGAAGGAAATGTTTTTTGAAAAGAAACAGTCCGACGAACTCCAGATTTGATGGACACCCCAGCGTTTGTCAGGCAGCGCCACGGGTGTTAAAAATGGGAACTAAAAACTGTCAAAGCGGCGGCTAATGACTCGCTGTATTACATTACGGCTAGCCGTGTTGAAGAACGTATGGCGCCGAATACATTCCGGCGGATTCTCATTCAGCCGCATTCAATCCGGCTAATCGTTAAACCGCCGCATTTCAAAACGCCCCTGTTTTTGAAAACGGCTAGCCGTAATGTAATACGGCGGATTATACGATCCGACTGCGACATATAGATTAAAAGTAATTTTAGAGACGATATCAAGCTGCCACAAAATTGACTCTGAAAAATACGACAGTTACGCAAAGGAAACAGGAGAACTATATATCAAATTATACAGATGGCATCCCATGACGCCCACGATGCATAAGATACTAGTCCATGGTGCTGTTATTATAAAAAAATGCGTTACTACCCATTGGACAGCTCACTGAAGAAGCTGCAGAAGCGCGTAACAAGCATTTCCGATCTTATCGACTTGATTTCGCAAGGAAGTTTACGAAAGAAAGCTGCAACACGGATATTTTAAATCGCTTACTTTTGAGTTCCGACCCCTTACTGAGCTGCAGGAGAAAAGTAAAAAAAACGAAAGCACAGTACTTTCCCGCCAGAGACGATAGAATTGCTATTGCCTGCCGATCCGAACCCAGAGTGCTCTTCCGGAAGCGAAGAAGAAAACATCATAGCAGAGACTGTAGCTTAATATGGCAACTGGTTTTATTTCAGTAATAAATTATTATACACATTTTACTATATTTTTAATTTTTTCCTCTTTTGTGCAGATGTCGAAATTTTACATATCAGTAGAATTTTGAAAAAAATACCCTATAAATTAAAAAAAAATATCATGAAACAGTTGTTTCAACTTCGTAAAACGTTCAAAAATACAAAAACCCGCAAAAATAATTTTGGCCCCGTAGATCGTGAATTTACCCCTATGTGCGCCCTAGGGCGGTAAAGTAGCACCATATGTAGGTACTGTAATAGTACATTGTGCAACACGGGGCGTAATTTGAATATTGCAAACGAGAGTAAGTTAAATCGCGACGGCTTGCGGGAGCGATTTATAGACTCGAGTTTGCAATATTATTACGCCCCGAGTTACACACAATGTTTTTCATCACACTTGCGATACAAAAATTAAGTATAAAGACAAAAACTGTTAATTATGGCACTAGAAACTTCATAACTCCCTAGGGAGAACGCTTTTTCTATAACTCCCGCTAAACCTGCGTGTTATTCCACATTTACTGAGAGAGTGTGATGAAAACCTTATTAATTACCAATACATATGATCCACCAATGGCCACGCAGTTATAGTTATATTTAGTTACTATTGTGTCGGGGCCCAAATGTTCCGCTCCCGTTTCCTATAGTAAGTTTGAATAAAGAGCTTCATGAATAACGTATGAGACAAATGAATTATGACGGATAAATAGACATGTAACATAATAGCGAGGCGCATGCGTGTTTCAAATCAGTTCCAATACTATAGCTTTCTAAGAAATAGCTAACCAGTATATGTATAACCTCAAAATCCCTCAAAACTCTACGTTAGGAAGATCACATTTAGGGCGGTGCTCTTTAGAGTTATCGTAAGTGATAGAATTAACAGTGATCGGATCGTGACTCGGCAGTGGGTCAAGACGACGCATTAATCGTAATGGCTGTTCTATCGTTTTAATACTAAATGACGTAATTGAATAGTAAATATAAGAGACTTAAGACGTTTCTTAGCGCGGCAGCACAGTAGGCTCTAGGGATGTCACGATTACCGATTACGATTATTAATCGGATGCGTGTGGGACAGTTTGTCGTAAACACTAAAAGATAGATTTTAACACTTAGTTATATTCAACACCAGTAGCATGTTCGCGTTATGTCCAACATGAAACAATTGAAACATTTGTCCCTCTCGCGGTTACAATACAGTAAGTATAAGCCGCTTAATACGATTTCCCGTATAAAACGGCATTTCACACACTATATTTTTAGCCCTGCCCCTGGTATTCAAAACGGTAAGGGAAAGTCGAAACAGCATTCTGAAGGCGATTGCGGACAGATTTAGCTGCCCCATAATGTGGCATTTGGATGGAGCAGGTCCGGTCTACTTTGACCTATGCCAAGTTGGTACTGGGCCTATTATTGTAAAAATTAATTAAAAATAGTGTCGGTAACTAATATAGCTTATAAGTTAATGTAACTAACCATATATGGACTTCTGGGTCTGAAATAAAAAATATATTTAATTTAATTTAATTTTAAAACATTTTTTTACGATTAATACGCATTTACCTTCAGAATCTTTTCTTAACCGGGTTTTATTGTAAATATTTGGATTTGTAGGACTGTAAGTACGTAGAGTAGAGAACGCTTTTTTAAAACGGTATTATATTAACAAAGTTATGAATATAGATAGTTTCATTATTTACCTAAATTTAAGTGCCAATGCCACGTAATATGACCGGAAATCATAAATAAAATTGGATAAACAGAAACACCTACTGAAAAACTTAAACAAATTTAAAGTTATCTTAATATTTTATGACCTGCCTACGTGGATTCGCTATATTCGGCGCATGGCCTTTAGGAAATCGGTTACAAATTCGTTATTGACCAATATGTTGTTATTTCGTACTTATTCAACGATAATATTACCAGCTGTTGTATATGGAATATTGCATCGATAAAGACTATTCGGCATGTAATAATTCGACAGGCAAAAAATAAAAAACCAGTAAATCTAATATATGTAAGTACATAATTTTTATTTTATTTATTTCATAAATTTACACACGTTAAGCGAAAGCTTTATTGGGAACAAATTAGCTTAATGTACTTTATAATATTTTAAACTTTCGCGTTTTGAACACATATTAACTCACATTTATAGACGGGTCTAACGCGAATATTATTCAATTACCTCGATTTACCAACGTTTTGACACAGGTTTCACTGGTCGTGGTCGCGGCTGACTGATGTCCCAGCAAAATGTCAAAACAGAGATTTGTGCACGGAAAACTACCCGACGAAAAGTGTATGGAAAAGTTTGGGGTAGATATCATATTTTCAAACCACCCACTACACATAATGTTAATTATTGTTAATAGTCCGACACGCAACACTGAAACCTGACCTGACCTGACCAGTGAAACCTGTGTCGAAACGTCGGTAAATCAAATTAATTAAATAAAATTCGCGTTAGACCCGTCTATAAATGTGAGTTAATGTACGCTGTCGCCATTTGATCGTGTTGCCTTAGACTCTGTAGACGCATCTCTATCCAATAGGTAGGTAACTAGGTACATATCAAAGCAGTACGGCTGAGAATCATCTGTTATTTTTTATCGATTGCTGTTTGCAGTTCTTTGAACGCAGTCGAAAATTATGATACAATAATTTGAAAGAATCGACTAATTTAATCGATATTACGCACACAAAATGTTTTCTAAATAAAACAATTAATTAATCGAATGACCAACATCCTTACTTCATACAAACATTAAGAGACATTCGAATGAATGCAAACAATTGATGAATGTTGTGTTTAGCTAACAAAAGATTAACATTTCTCTTGATATTCAAGTGCTTGCACAGAACGAGATAAACATCGGAATGCGTGTAATCAGCGAATGCAATTCCTGTTATTTATAAAGAGAATGTGGTAGGTGGATATTTGCATGTATTTCAAATAAGTTAACTGTTTTATGTTCCTAAGAAAGCAACGCGCGTTCGCTAGGAAATTCCCTTTTAAAAATGACTACTCATTTTTTTCCTGTTCTCCCTGACTGTTTTATCAATTTCACGATAATCTATCTAGATTTTACATGTGAGGATTTTTGAAATAACAAAATTTCCGTATTTTAAAGAAAAATGAAGGAACAACATTAAGTACTTTCTTACTGTTTCACTTTGTATTCGCACACAATAATTAACACAATTACTGTGTTGACTAAAAGAAAGTAAAACTTTATTACCTTACAATTAAAAATAGCGGTCTCTATGGTCATAATAAATGCTAACAAGAAATAAAATGAACTTGACTCGATTCATAGGTTTGGAATTTTGGCGCCAAATGCGATGTACGGAGAAAGCGCGTGTGCCGCCGGCGTTACAGTTTGGTGTCAATGTCCGAGAAAAAAAAATACAAACGTGCTTTTTGGTGCGCCGCCATTTTAATCGGAGAGCGGGAATTATCATTAGACGTCATTTTATGATTTAGTTTTGTGGTTTTCGTTAGTTTGTTTATAAATAAGGCTTAAAAATAAGTAAAATGAGTTTTTAAAAACAAAGCTTTACTCGGAGTCGTTTTAAGACGTATTCTTAAGCGTCGGTTACCATAACTAAACAGCCTCGCGTTCCACGAAAACCCGACGGAGATTTATCACGCCGTAAGTTCCTGACATTTAGCAAGTTTGTTCGCCTCCCATACATTTCGATACGGGCACAATTCGTTACTTAGTTAACAATGTTCGATAAATTTTAAGCTAAATGTTATGATTCCATGCGATAAATGGTAAGTAAACCTATTTGTCCAGAGCAGATTTTAATCTGAGATGAATGTGTCATTGTCCAGCCATGCTGGGGCATAGACTAGACAGATTTAATACGTTCCGAAACCTTTAATACTTATTTACTATATTGAATTTGTGCAATCGGTATTCTGACATTCCGAATTTGTCTTTTAACCTCATTTTCAGCTTATGGAAATTCGACAGGTAGATTTATCTGAAATTCGTGATAGTTACAACGTTGATCTAATGAGATAGTAGATAATCGTCAGACTAAATTAACAGTACATTAAGCTAATAAATTAAGATAATCTTTGTATTAGTTATGCTAAATGAACAGTAGATGCATTTCAATAAAGTGGACATTATCATTCGATATCTAAATTGATATTAGTGTTTATCTATGTGAAATCAACTCTACAGCTTGTATATCAGTGGTGTTTCGATTACAAATTCTCACCTTGTTTACCAGAGTTGAGATTATGCTTACAAAGCTACCTGTTGCCGAGATAGCCTCTGACACGCGATAGTGGTCTAATACCGTGTAAATACCGATAAATTACCGATACCGATACCGATACAGTACTAACGTTATTCACAGCCGTTAGTATAAGTTCTTCTATAGACTAGTAAGTAATAAAGACGTTTATTCCTTATCATTGACGTAGATAATTATGACGTATATAGCGACGCATCAGCACTATTTACAGATTTCAAACCTGTCATATATAACGGTAATAGCGCTGACCGTATGAAATACGCTAAGTAGCGTATCTTTTTAGTAATCTAAAAAATAGAGATCTTTTATTGAGATCAAGTCTTTATTATATATGAATCTCTGGCTCTTCGCACGATATTATGAATAAATACGCGAAATGGGTTTTGCCATTTGTTGCATCGATATTTTATTCTCAATAGCGTGAAAACGGTCTACTGGACTTCGTCATTTGTCCGATGTCGACTATAAAGCGTAGTGCTTTAAGAAGTTAAGCCGGTTATACACGAGTTAAACTGTAATAAGTCGAATACATTTATTTATTTCGTTACTGCACATTATAGATTTACGAACGAATTAAAATAGGACCGGTTTTAACATTATAAGGCAATTATCACAGACATTAGACACACTTAAAATAAGTTTTATTGTGACGCGGCGGAGTCATTATGTCATTAAGCACAAGGAGTTATAAATACATACTTCGATTGTAAAAGATTTAAGTGATATAACATATGCAATAAAAAGGGGATAGCAATAGTTTCGGCATAGGCCTCTCAGTCTCATGGTCGAAACTTAAAATTCCCTGATCCATAAAGTTTAGAAATAAAAAATAACTTTCGCAAGTATCTGAATTTGATTACAAATAAAAATGTACCTACGTTAGAAATTAACTTACGCACTTAGTTTCAAAATAGCCTATAGTTGAAAAATTGTCACTACAGTTGCAAAATCATAATGATATCAGATATGTGTGGTCAAAAATGTTGCCGGCAAATAAGAACAATTCTACGAAGATACTTTCCTTATTGACTCATAAGTTGCGAACCTGGTTTTAAGTCAGCGCGTCTTTGTAATGATGTCAGACTTGGCAAAGAAGCGACATCTAAATTACATCACATTTACACTATTTTAGACATTTCGAGGCAAAGTAAAAATGATTTAATGTATTTTCTTTTTATAATTCGCTTTTAAGCGCGAGTCGCGTTTTTGCGCGCTCCCTATTAAAAAAGTTGGATTGCACTAATCAAAAATTAAAAGCTTTTCAAGAGTAAGTAGGTAGGTACTTTTTAATAAGTATAATTTAATAAATTCTTAACTTACTTGATTAGGTATCTCATGTGTCTTGATTCTCTAATATCAAAATTTAGACGAATAAATTCAGTGCGTGAAATAATTTCGGCATACAAGAAAAACTTTTGTCACTTTTAGTCAAAATATGACCGTGGGAAAAGGTGCATAACGCAATAAGAAACGAAGAACCCGTCTGCACTTACCTTACTAAAAATAAAGCGACTGAAATCCGATACCACAGACTAGCAAAATCGAGTATACATTACCTCTATAATCTCTGGTAGGTTACTATGGACAGTAATCCGAGCCAGGACACGTGTGGTCCGTTGAATAGGTTTATTTGTGCAATTATCTATGAGCCTGCTATATCTTACTGGTCTGTTTGCTATTTGTACAGTCGTCTAAGATATGTTTACATTTTTCGCCTTATCACAAAGGAGTAAGGTGCAAAGTGTAAACATATCTTTAACGTCGACGGCTTGGCATGTTTGGCGTCAACGGCGTCATAGAATCGTAAGGTGAATAAATACTTAAAAATATCATTGTTTTACATACGGGGTGCAATGCAGTGCAGAACAGGGACGTTTCCCAAATGGGATATACATTGTATTGTTTACCCGTAGTATTTATTTACTATGATTTAGATTTAGATTTAGATTTATTTATTTCATAATATGAAATTACAATATAAATATTTTTTTTTTTTTTTTTTTTTTATTATGTTTCTTCTTTCAAATAAATCACAGCAACTTTAATGTAACTGTTTGTTGTGACCTTAATTACTGGAGAGATTCATAGACCTTTTTAAAATAATCGCTTTAGGTAATTTTAAAATACCTACTTATTTACAAATCAATATAAAAGTACAATTTAATTTAAGTATTATCTTTTAACAAAACTTATAAACTTACTTAGTTACGTTTGTGTTGCGACATGTCAAAATTACACTACGCAACAATACTGAGATATCCATATATCACGAAACAAAATAATAAATGATATCTTACTAGTCTTACTACATATAAAGTCGTATACCAACTAAACACAAAAGGGCATTGTTGGTACACAGTTACACAGATGGCGCTAGGTTCAGGAGCTATCGCCGAATCGAGTAACCGGATCGATACAAAGCTTGCAATTTCGCATTGTGGCATGTAAAAACTGTACAACAATATTAAGATATCAAAATATCACGAGATAATAAATTATATCCTACTATAGGCGTATTAGCTTACCATCCACTGTCCCGATTGTCCCCTCACAAGACCAATCTCTAAACACAAAAGGGCATTGTTGGTACATAGTTACATACCTAGATGGCGCTAGGGTCAGGAGCTATCGGCCAATCGGATAACCGGATCGACACAAAGCTTGGTAGATGCAATATTGCATTACGAAAACAGTACTGAGACGATTTAATGTCCTAGTGCAGCAATAAAATGGCGCTTAAAGGGTAGATGGCTATTTAATTATATTGTCATTCTTAGTATAAATAAGTACCTACCTAATAAATCAATAATACTGAACGCGGAATGGTTTCCATGTAACATTAGCTTTAAGATACTACAAGAGAATCTCGACATTAAGCTAAGTTTTGACTTTTTTAGTGATAAACGTCAATTATTCTACTTATTTCTAGGATTAAAGCAGTAGTAGGGAATGCAACCAGTAAATATTTTGAGTTAGACCAAGAAAAGTCTGCAACTATTTTGATAGGATACGCAGTGCAAGTGTTATTTATACGTTTCAAAGAAGTTTGACGTTTAAGATAACACTTCCAATGCGTGTGCTATTCAAATCGTTGCAGACTTGTCTTGGTCTAACTCTAGTATGAGCAATACCTATTTTAGTTCCTATGTATACAATTTTTTACCGGTAGGTACTAAACAGAGCATAATATTTATTATTTCCAACATTCAAGGATAACACCGCCGTCCACATTTTGTAAGTAACAGATGTCCCAATCCTATTAGCGAAAGTGCAGAATTACCCCTAATTCAGACGTCTCTCAGCTACCCAATAAGCGTCATTTTACACCCACGAATAATACCTCGGGCCTTATTTTCAAATGTGTATTTCGTGTATGAAAATGATATCGAAATTATTGGCAGGCGAAGGCAACTCATAATTTTTATTGGCGCATCGAATGTAAAAACAATATCCTGAATATCCTGATCCTGACTTCAAAATAGCTGACCACATTTTTTGTGACTCTTCGTCGGTAACGAGCTAACGAGGTACAATCGCCATCATATATATATATATAGGAGCAGCCAATAGCCAAGGTGCTCAGAAATATCTGAATATGTCCTTTAACGGCTTGATAATAAAGGCATTGTTGAGATTAATTTTTAATGCCTATTCCTTTTTATTATGCAGTAATATTGGCAACGTATTACTATCTCATGGTCTAGTCACAAGTTCACATCACGAAACGCTTATTTGTTCATATTCATAATATTCGTTTCAGATTGGTATTATTTTATAATTTTTTTCAAGTTGAAGTATTTTGTATTCAATGTTGATTTCAGAATGCAGCCTCATGTGAACAAATGTTATCGGCCGCCTGACGCGCCGTTATTAACGGCCTTACCGCACTTGGGCCTGTTCGATTACTCGGGAATGTAATTGTCATATCACCAGTGTACATCTTGGTAGACAATGCATATGTTACTTGAATCGTAGAGGGAAAGTTGTGCGTTTTCTCTAGTAATCTGTAATTGAACTTATGGATAGATTTCCAAAAATAATGAATTGTTTGTAGAGTAGTTGCCTCTTCATATCAACTTATTAAATATACTTAGGCATTCTGACTTTCATACACATATGTGTATTGTTGTCAATGCGAAGAACTTACTGTATTTAACTTTTATTAATGTTCTAGGAATCGCGAATTGGTTTTAAATACTAAACGTCTGAAAGCGATAAAAGACGCTTAAAGGACTCGCATCCAGGCCACACTCGTAAAAAAAGACAAAAAACGTGTGACAACTTTTATCCTATCATACAGATGCAAACTATGTTTATCTGAGTAGATAATATTGTAATAAATAAGGCCATAGACAACTTTTTAAACATCTTTCCGACAAATTTATAGCAATCAAGAATATAAAATCGATATTAGCATAGTATTGCCTAAGATGTTCAATTATTATCAAGTCGTAAAACTGTATAGACAAGTCTATAAAACTCTATAAAACCGTTATAGGATCACCGGTGCTTTTAGAAGTGCAGTCGTTTTCAATGGTCTAATTATAAACGACTTACTACGCCAAATATCGCACGAAGAGGGGCCAACAATTTAGAAAAACTAGTGGTGACGGGAAAGGTCGAGGGTAAAAGACCTAGAGGACGAAGTCCAAAGAGATGGTCGGACCAGATCTCCGAACAGCTGGAGCTACCTGTTACCACCGCCCTCCATCAAGCCACAGACCGAAACAGTTGGAGGCAATTTATAAAGCGCAAGTGCAGGAGTCACGATCCTCAGCAATGGGGGAGCGATTAAGAAGAAGAGACTACGCCAAATCGAACGTACCTAAACTGACATTAGAATGATATTTGACTCATGTCATGTTACATATTATTTATTTACCGTGCGTTTCGTCCGCGCGAATACATGTATTACGGACATTACGGACATGAGGGAAATGCTCGATCAAACGGTCACTGAACGACATCAATTCAGTTAGATGTCATTCTGATATCAGTATACGTGCGAATTAGCCTGTTAGGCGAAATAGAGACACAAAATATTTTTGTATTTTCAATACCAAAAAAATGTCAAGAAAATAATTAGAAAAAAAATAGAGTTTTTCATATCAGCCTTTTACAAGAGTAGGTGACATTCGGAAAAAACCTATCGTGTAAAAATCAACAGTCAGTAAATGCCCTCCCTAATTACAGATGTGCAAGTTGCGGAAAGTTTAAAAAAGTTTGAAATGTCCTCTGTAAATTCTGGATTGAGTAGGAAATTAAAGAAACATTCGTTAAGAAAAAGGAAAAATTTTATGCCTAAATACAAAAAATTGGAAGATCACGAAATTTCTCGATAATTAAGCAATTTTGGAAATATTCCGACAGCACATCAGTGGCCCTAATTACACTTATTACAACAATAGTAAGTAAGTATTTTACCTTTTAAAATCCACGAACTCGTAAAAGGCTGTCCAATAAAGTTGGCAATGTCAATGTCGACGTTACAGAATGAAAGATGGGACCGGCCCGACTGGTTTAGCGGGTCGATGCAGGCATCTTAGAACATCCGCCGTGTCGATTGTCTTTGCGACTTGGAATTTTAAATAAGATAATTGAGATAAAAAAAATCAATTATACTCCTTTCATACGTGTGCGGTGATCAAAAATCGTAGGGTTAAAGTCAAAACTCGGCTGTGCTGTATAGAGCAGAAAAACATCGTTCTTAAAAAATTGCAATAAGATGAATAAAAATTCGCTCAGGATCTTCATAAACACAGAGAAGAGGTTAATCTAGTTTTAATTGTTCCGAGAATATGAAGTTAAAATAACGGCACGATTCGAACAATACCACAGCGATAAGATACTGATCTGTCAGTGTGAAAAGTAACGTTTTTGGTTGAAAAAATTTTGACACTGACAGATTCGTATTGATGTAACATCTTATAAACATTGCTCGAATCGGGCCGTAAGTATGATTGACTAATGACCGTGATGAACTGATGAACATAAACTGGATTTCTTAAATATTGTTGTAAATCTTAATCAGTAAGCACGTGCAAGCTATTGAAGACGCGAATAAAAACGCCATCTAAAAATATTGCAATCATAAACCATCATTACAGTGTTTCTTTTATATTAACGCGTCGGAACTTTTTAGTGGTCCAGCAACTGGTTAGGTGTCATTCCTCATAACTGATGCGGTTATCACACCGACGCGGATCGCAGGACATCGCTTAGTGTCCGACTGAAATCGGATTTCTGACCGAAAGTTCGGTTTTGACTCAGTTTCGGCCGAAACGGAAACTTTTATAGACGTACCTATTATTGTCGGTGGTCTTTCATTTTAGACAAATATGAGCAATAAAAAACCGACCAAATGCGTGTCGGTCCACGCTTATTCTAATTAAGAAAGAAAGACTAATATAGAATATCCGAATGCGATCAGATAGTGCAATATTGTAAGTTTAGGCACGGCCGAAAGGTTCGGCAGTGTTTTAGCCGAAACCGAAGCTACGGCCGAAACTTGACCAAACCGAAACGTCGATCGGATTACGTACCACCATAGTACTATAAATCGTGCATAGCCCTGTCTCGCTCGCACAACGGAGCGATGTGCGGATCGCATCCAATGTGAATGCCGCCTGACGTGTCATAACTGGTGACTTGGTGAGGGCCCACAAATCATTCGTATACGGCGATGTCTAATGAGTGTTCTCGCCTTAGGCTTTCCCGCTTTAGGAATGTTTCATTTGAAAAACGTCGTATATGACGCATGAGCATTTGTTTTAACGCAAAGGTTTCATATGATTCGCTTTGAAATTAGTGATTGTAAATATAAAAGAAATCAAAATAAAGCAAAAGACAATAAATTATTTCAGCAGTATCCAAAAGTCTCATCTAATAGATATTAAGATTTTATAATTAGGGGGCCTAGCGAAAATGACAATCGTTGGTAGAAAACGCGCCAGTCGAAACTTAAAAAACATTATTTGTACGGAAATAGTCACGTGACTTTTCGTAACATCTGTCATCCCGATATACCTAGTTTAGCGTTTAACGATGTAAGATTGTCAGCTTGACTAGTCCTTCTGGAGCGTCTTCATAAAATAATCCGACTCGGATTACAAAAAAGGTCCGAGCCTATTACAAAATAAGCAGTTTTGACTTATTCACAGTGTTAGTGATGGTACTTGCGTACCTACATCAAACGGTCTTTGAGAAAAACGCATTTAACCGATTTGCAAGACCGAAGTGATCCCATAAGAGCACCGTGAACAAAGTTGTGTACGGTGCTCTTATGGTATCTCTAAAAAGTGCAAACTATCGATAGTTTGTCTGTGTTTTAATGTTATAAAATCGATTTTATAACATTAAAACAATTTACCTTTCCATTTTACCCATCTGATACCCAATTAGTCCCTAATAAGCCTATAGCTTGCTAATTATTACGAGATTACGACCAGCAGTCTTATAAGCATCTTATAAGGTGTCGATAGGATAGGCCGTAAACCTCAGATAGCCATCGCATTCCTGGCCATTGGGCTATTTAAAGAGTTATCTAGTGGAGTAAATAATGTGTGGGAGGAATTTGCGTAACGTTAATTACGGGTTTAGACAGTTTTACTATTAATTTAGTCGAGATAATTTATTTTACATTAAACGTCTATGTGCAAGTTTATTATCTGCAGTTATATGGTCGCTGGTCAAAGGCGGGCACAGTTGGTGGTCATGATCGGGTCATATTGATCACAGGTTAGTAAGAAGACATCTTGTCTCTGGTCAGGTGCAATTTGGTAGATGATAGCCAAACCTAGAGATTAGGATCAAGGAAGCGAAAAGCGTACGAGGATGCCTTTATATTCAATACGAATCAATTTATATTTTACAAAGTGTATTTTTTTAAGGACTTCATAGGTAGACGATCAATTTTTTTACAAAAATTGCCTGCTTTTTCTTGCGCTTAGTTACCTTATTATAATCCTAGCAATGTTGTTGTCTAAAGACTTAGAATACTAAATTGACCGTATTGTACTTAATAAGTTATTGTGTGTGTCGATCAGGTGTCATGTTTATTTTTTGAGTCGTTCCTATAATACATTTTTGCAATTATTTTATGCCATAAAGGACCATAGACCATCAAAAGTACCCACATTTTACACAACATTAATTAACACCTATATTCACAAGCAACATATCAATAGACACAAATGACAGTAAAATTCCCCTAGCAAAGATCATTGTCATTATTATATTCACGTCTACATTTCCTTTCACAGTTTCCCGCAATTACTGTCCCGCGTACAATAATTACCATTTATTCACACCTCAAGCCTTCAATTAATTTTGCTGGCTTGTGTTGCAAATTGAACAGGTTTATGCGAAAGAAAATGTGTCACCAAAGTAAACATACTTACAGAGTTATCTTAGTATAGGTGACGGAGTCATTCAAGGGAAATGCGTGGCACTATATAGGCCTGTCGCATGAAGTAACGCTGTACGCAACGTGTACCGCAAGACCAATTTGGTCCAATAAGTACCTACTACAACTATAGTATAGTATGGTGGTGGTGTGGTGGTATGGTGGTCGATGTAGGCTATAGACCTTCTCAAAATACCTTCTATAGTCGCTGCAACTATCATCTACAAAGATGCTGTCCAAAAGTAACGTGTTTACGACGTTAGTTTATAATAATATTTAACCCCTTACTGCATGTAATAAAAATATTTGTTTAAATTTGACCTTTAATAGCTGTCAATAGAGTTTAATATCATATCCGTCATAAATGGCATTGTATATGCGGTTAATTTTATTGTATTTCAATAAAAGGCCCCATCGTATATTTTTGAAAATGGCGACCTCTTTCTTGGCGCCAACGCACTCGACAACTCAGATTTACGATTCGATTTATTATTGCCAGTTATACGAAGTGCAATCGAAAATTAGTACGTACGTCGACGTCAAAAATATGTTTACACTTTTCACCTTATTACAAAGGAGTAAGGTGCAAAAGTGTAAACATATCTTTGACGTTGACTGTATATTATTATTACATTTATTAAATTGCCACTAAAACATTAGTATTTACAGCTTATCCAGGGTTAGGAATTTGAACCTTAATTCAAAGTAACGTTTATTATACAGGTAAAACCTCTATAAACGCTTTATAATGACATTATTACTGGTGCTGAGGTGGATTGCTAAATTGCAGATATTTGATATTAATTTAATTGCGCCCATAAGTAATATAAATACCTAAGTAAATTTGAAATTACCTGAATACGATAAGAGCTGATTCACGTCTCATATCCTTTAATATCAATATGATGAAACTGTATACCTCATTAACCCTGTTAACCTCAAAGCATTCGGGTGTGCCTACTGTTTTGCGTAAAGCCAAATAAGGTGTACTCTAATTAATGTCTCATAAGTCCTAGATAGCCGGAGCCCTATCACTCCTGTATGCATTCAAAGCTAATACCTGGTTAGGGTTACCACAAATGTTTTAAAACCCTGACATAACCTCAAAATTTTAAATAAAATTTCTGACACATAATGGGGAATGGATCAATATTCTGGCCTTAATTTTTCTTTAACACTTAATACTTTGTGCCCATAGAACTCGATTTCGGGTGGTTTGCCTGATTTGAGACAAATTAGTTCCTTATGCTTCAGAGAATAAAGGTGTCAAAGAACAAATAAAACGCTGGATGGGTTTAAGAACCCAAGCTGTACCCATACCATTTTCCTGAATTACGTAAGGGAAAACCACCAATGATCGACACTTTTAGCCAGTGTTCGACATAAGTACTTTAGGTCAAAGTGACAGGAATGAATTTTGAATAAAGAAAAAAAATCGTTGTTCAAACTTAAACTATATTATTACTTTGACATAAGTGCCATGTCGAACATTGGTGCAGCGTCGATCATTGGTGCTTTTACCTTAGGTACTAAACTAAATATACGTACGTATAATATACTTACGTTGATTGTAAATATTAATTGAAATAAATGATTTGTATATGTAAGAGTTTACTACTACAAAGGATTTCAATTGGTATTAAAGTACATAATTTAATATCGTAACTCCTATAACCTATAATACTTAAATAAGATATTAATGTAAAGATTATTTACTCGTTTATTAATAGGGTACTAAACAATATCAGTTAATGCTAATAGAAACATAGCTTTTATCAAAGGAAACTTGATTTATAATGCTATAAAACTAGTGAATAACGAAGCAGATTCCAGAGTCAAATATTAAAGCCGTGGTTTGCTATTTTGTCGCGTAACTGTTGTTTAACATATTGAGGAAAGAAATGCCAATAGTGCAACCTAACAACAAAACACAAAATTTATTGTTGGGGTACCGGTCATTTTGGTCACTAGAAAACAACGACTTAAAAAATATTTAGCTGTGGTAACGTACCTACGTCACCACTGATATCAAAGAGGTCTTTGATATCAGTCTGTATATAATATAAGGAACCTATAATTCCCCGCCCCAGTAACAAAGGGTTATAGAAACGAAATTCATTTGTTTTCCTTCTCGAAAACATGAATTCAAATTGGAAGGCGAATACTGGCAGTCGACAAACAGCTGTACCGTAAAAAATAATTGTTATCGTTGCGTCGAAAGCTTATTCCGAGTTTGATGGAGATTGGCGGATATTTCCAATGTCGATTTGACGTATCGAAATTATATTGAAAATGTATTGTTTGTTTACCAACGCTTGTAGAGCACTGCCACATGTGCGGATGCCACTAATTTCAAACTGCATAGATAATGAGTCAATAGGGTATTTTCCTACTAGTCAAATCAGTTACTTTTTTAGAACTGTCAAAACGATTTGCTAATATGGAATTTATATGAAACATTACATCGTGACGTCACGGTCAACTCACCTACTTTTTATATTTCTATCCAATTTATTAAATAGAACTTGTGTTTAAAAATAACTCCAATCTGTGTTTTACTAATAATTATCAGGTGCTTTATTTCATGGATGGTGTAAAATAATTTATTTTAAATACAGTATAATACTCTATTCTGTCCGGTATCGCTGGAGGCAAAATGATAAAGTTTTGGTACGGATTAACGTGTTATATTGATCTCTAATTTAATACCTACTTGAGTGTTGCTTTGTCTTATTTGAATGTAAAAGATTACTTAAAATAAACTATATTGGCCGATATTCGTATCACATTGCTTCACAATTTCCTCTACCGAACCGAACTCCGGAACGCAATCCACTCAAATTTATTTACCTCGGCAATTTTCATGCAAAGCGCTATACGGCCTTAACGTGTGGGGCTCGATTTTTCAGTGCAGCCCACCTTTGGCGAAAATTGGGGGTAACGACCGGCCTACGCCCGAAGCTGACCCGGTTTGACAAATGACGATGTTATCAAAGGTACCTCGTGTCGATATATCGCAGATTACCGGGATGTGACAAGAAAGTAAATTTAGTGTTGGCTGTACATTTTCTTTGTTCGAAACGTGTGGTATGTTCTAAATTCACGCATATGGTCATGTTGTATCTTTTGACATTGGAAATGTCTTTTCGTTCGCTCCAGTATACGGTCCGATTTCACGAAAAAGTGCGATCCCCTTATATCTCGGAAAGTTGTGAAGATATGATATTAAAAAATAGGCTCAAAAGACGCATAATCACGAGAGCTGTAAGGTGCAAAAATAATTATTCGAGAAAGTCAAAAACAAAAAAGTTATGGTCGAAATAGTGAAAATAAAATTCAATTTTTTCCGAATTTTTGATTTTGGTGCTCGATAATTTGGAAACGAAGAATGATATCAAAAATTTGAGAAAAACGGCTCTGGACAATTTAGTCAGCTACAATTTGAGCCTAAAACAAAGACGATCGGGTTAAGGGTTTGCCCTGTAGCTTAACCTTAAAATAGTCAAAAAGTCAGAACGACAATTTTCACAGGACATTTATGACTTCATGTTTCGCAGAGTTCGTTATCGGTGTTTGTTGTGAATTATCGGGATTATGACGGCAGAATAACAGGGAGAGGGAGAGGGAGAGGGAGAGGGAGAGGGAGAGGGAGAGGGAGAGGGAGAGGGAGAGGGAGAGGGAGAGGGAGAGGGAGAGGGAGAGGGAGAGGGAGAGGGAGAGGGAGAGGGAGAGGGAGAGGGAGAGGGAGAGGGAGAGGGAGAGGGAGAGGGAGAGGGAGAGGGAGAGGGAGAGGGAGAGGGAGAGGGAGAGGGAGAGGGAGAGGGAGAGGGAGAGGGAGAGGGAGAGGGAGAGGGAGAGGGAGAGGGAGAGGGAGAGGGAGAGGGAGAGGGAGAGGGAGAGGGAGAGGGAGAGGGAGAGGGAGAGGGAGAGGGAGAGGGAGAGGGAGAGGGAGAGGGAGAGGGAGAGGGAGAGGGAGAGGGAGAGGGAGAGGGAGAGGGAGAGGGAGAGGGAGAGGGAGAGGGAGAGGGAGAGGGAGAGGGAGAGGGAGAGGGAGAGGGAGAGGGAGAGGGAGAGGGAGAGGGAGAGGGAGAGGGAGAGGGAGAGGGAGAGGGAGAGGGAGAGGGAGAGGGAGAGGGAGAGGGAGAGGGAGAGGGAGAGGGAGAGGGAGAGGGAGAGGGAGAGGGAGAGGGAGAGGGAGAGGGAGAGGGAGAGGGAGAGGGAGAGGGAGAGGGAGAGGGAGAGGGAGAGGGAGAGGGAGAGGGAGAGGGAGAGGGAGAGGGAGAGGGAGAGGGAGAGGGAGAGGGAGAGGGAGAGGGAGAGGGAGAGGGAGAGGGAGAGGGAGAGGGAGAGGGAGAGGGAGAGGGAGAGGGAGAGGGAGAGGGAGAGGGAGAGGGAGAGGGAGAGGGAGAGGGAGAGGGAGAGGGAGAGGGAGAGGGAGAGGGAGAGGGAGAGGGAGAGGGAGAGGGAGAGGGAGAGGGAGAGGGAGAGGGAGAGGGAGAGGGAGAGGGAGAGGGAGAGGGAGAGGGAGAGGGAGAGGGAGAGGGAGAGGGAGAGGGAGAGGGAGAGGGAGAGGGAGAGGGAGAGGGAGAGGGAGAGGGAGAGGGAGAGGGAGAGGGAGAGGGAGAGGGAGAGGGAGAGGGAGAGGGAGAGGGAGAGGGAGAGGGAGAGGGAGAGGGAGAGGGAGAGGGAGAGGGAGAGGGAGAGGGAGAGGGAGAGGGAGAGGGAGAGGGAGAGGGAGAGGGAGAGGGAGAGGGAGAGGGAGAGGGAGAGGGAGAGGGAGAGGGAGAGGGAGAGGGAGAGGGAGAGGGAGAGGGAGAGGGAGAGGGAGAGGGAGAGGGAGAGGGAGAGGGAGAGGGAGAGGGAGAGGGAGAGGGAGAGGGAGAGGGAGAGGGAGAGGGAGAGGGAGAGGGAGAGGGAGAGGGAGAGGGAGAGGGAGAGGGAGAAACACAAAATAAAAACTTATACAGAGAAACATAAAAAAGAAAAAGTGCCACGAAATGGTCTCACCTCAGCATGTTGCTGGCGGCTGCTAGCAGATAGCTGATGCTGAACCCTGGCAGTACCTAGTGGAGCTCGGGTTTAATACAACATAAACACACGCTGTTTTGGTCATCGGACTCGTCTCGATGAGCACTTAGGAGAGTAGTACCCAAGATACAGCTGATGCTGAACCCTGGCTGTACCTAAAGGAACTCAGGTTTGTTGCAACATAGGCACACGCTGTTTTGGTCATCCGACTCGTCTTGATGAGCACTTAGGAGAGTAGTACCCAAGATAGAGCTGATGCTGAACCCTAGTTGTACCTAGCGGAACTCAGGTTTGGTGCAACATAGGCACACGCTGTTTTGGACACCCGATTCGTCATGATGAGCATTACCCAAGATAGCTGATGCTGAACCCTGGTAGTACCTATTGGAACAGGTTTGGTGCAACATAGACAAACGCTGTTATGGTCATCTCTCGTCGCGTCAAACTGCTGTCAAGAAAATTTCATATCTTGCAGCAAATGGGCCGCTGCCGATCACCACTTCTCGAGTTGACTACGGATTTGCCGTGTAATAATTTTCTTGTACTTTGAACATTAATATATCCTGCTTATTAATCGAAAAATGAAATATGTACCTATACTTATGCGCCACGGCGACAATTATTCAAACTTGGATACGCGTGTGGAAATTTTGCAATTTGTTTGTTCACATGCGTTATGTCCAGGATACTTGTGTTAGTCTAAGAATAAAATAATTATCATTCAACGTTGTAGTTTTATTTTGTAACTTTTTCCTTATCCAGACTTTCTCGTCGCTCAGCGACAATATTTTTTCGAATTCCGTAGATTCATTTCCAATGTGCTCGATAGTCGTGTGAGGCACGAAATCTGTGAATTTTTTTACCGACATGCTTTCCGAAACACCAAGCAAATAAAATTTATAGAAGCTTATTTGAGGTAGGTATTTGAGCTAATTTAATTTAATTATAATTCAAGCTTAAAATATAAAATAGAGATGTAACAGTTAGTTTTCTACAGCTCCCTTGCAGTTTACAGTTTACAGTTTGTTTTGCTACTGAAATTAGTACGTAGTTTCGCCAATTAAATTACTGCTCTTGACTGAACTAAAACTGAGGAACAATGTGGCAATTTGCTAACCAACTCGTTAATTACAGCTGAATTTCAAAAAAGACTGACTGAGTTGTATTATTTTGTAATAATTTTACATCAGGGGCCCATTTCTCAAAAGCTTGTAACTTGTAATACAAGCAGATGTCACTTATTGAGACCTTTTGTTAGAATGGGACTTCCAATTGTATTACAAGCTACAAGCTTTTGAGAAACGGGCCCCTGGCTTTCCATTATTTTTCCAACCAAAAAAGATCCTCTCCAAATTATTTCAGAAAATTCAGTTCCTATTGATCAAACATTTTAAATTTATCATGATTACATTACATAATACATGAACCTTTATTGAGCGTTCCCAAACATTTAATGATCGTCTAACGTTTTGCACAGCCCTGAACCTACAAAATATGCATCACGGCACATTTGAACTGTAACCACCGAGGCGTAAAGACGTCACGGGTGGCGCGGCCGTCTTAATTGATCGGACTGTTCGCCATCGTTTAAGGGCTGCCAATAAAGTTAAAGGTCTTTTAGTGTCGTAAAAGCCACGTGTGGGTTTCTTGTTCATTAAGTTTGTCGTTAAGGGTTTTTTGCGTTTACAGAGGTAATTAACGGTGGGGGAGAAAGTTTCGGTCAATTTAGAGTACTAGTGTTTTAATTGTGTAAGTAATTGATTAGTTTGGCAAACATTTTACTACTGTGTGGATGTTGTAATACATTCGTTAACACATTCGCAAAAGTACGCTTGTCATATATAGAAGCAATACACAAATTCGTGTTCCATTTTTGGAGTTTTGACTTATCATACTACAAATATACTGCGTCAAGCAAATCTTGTCAGTAGAAAAAGGCGGCAAATTTGAAAAATCGCGGGCTAGCAACACTGTGTTCGAATAATTCCAAAATCGCGTGTCGTCTGTGCTTTATCTGTGGCCAACTTGTTTGTTGACATTCTGAATCGTTTTTATTTCAAGAGATATTTCTGCTGTGACCTGTGATATTTTCTGATATTTAATAAGATTGTGCATTACCTTAAGCAAAGCTAAGCCTGCAATGTATATTTGTATAATCATACTCGTTGATAGTAAACATTACTAAAATTTTAGGTTATGACAACTACTGGAAGAACATGGGAAGAACTTGGGAACTTTTAAGATTATGTGCAGTTTTTTTTTGTTTTAGGGTTAAAAGGCATAAATAAAATTAAAACGTATGCCTAAATCTATCCAATAAGAACACACATTGTGTCCTGGAAACCGTCCATAGGCCCACATATCTTACTATTTTCAGCGACTGATTCGACTACATAATTTACAAAGGTAAACTTTTAAAACAGTATTAAGGACTTTGATTATATCGCCGTTCTTTCGCAACATTACCTAATCCTTACATATGTTTGTTGCAGGATTAAATCTCGCTCAATATGAGGCGTTCGTAGTAGGTAGTTTCTCTTCAGAAGTTCAGTCAGACAATACTTACCTACGGCGGTTTATATACGTGTACAGCGCAACCAAGACGAAATATAAATTTATTATTTAAAAATGTAACAAAAATATTGAGAGCTTAAATATTGATGGAATAGATTATTCTTGTATTAGTTGTCCTTATGTTAGTCATCAAGAAAATATATTATTTAGGCTAATTTGTTTCATGCTCTCAGCTACTGCACATATATACCTATGGGAAATCCTAGTTTATACTTACTTGCTGAAACAGGTACAGTCAGCAGCAAAAGTTACTAAGCGGGCCAGGTGTTCAAAATGATCTTGACGCGATTTTATTATTAAGAGAATAAGAGTGTGTCAAGGTAATTTTGAATACCTGGCCCGCTTAGTAACTTTTGCTGCTGACTGTACCTATGTATCTTTTTAAAAGAAGTTTTTAAGTCGCTTTACATACCTGTTTGTTCAATAAAAGAAAATAATGTAGTCAGCATTCATATGGAGCACTAGACCCAGTGTAGGTATAATTTTAGAAAAGTATTTTCACATTTCCAAAATGACAAGTCTTGAATAGGCTAATGTGCAATTTTAATAAAATTTCCTAACAGTATTTTTTATTTTTATTATACAATATTGTGTTATATTTCTAAAACATATTTCCTAAACTTTAGCCGGGCAAACACAACTAGCCAGTTAGTCAGATCCAAGAAAATTATACTCATAGCTTTAGCATAAGACAAAGAGTATGATTCCCTCTGTCTTTAGACAGTCAGTCCTGGGCCAAACTACATAAAGAATCTATTGTATGCCTGCCACAGAACCCTACAAATTATAAATTGAATAGAAGAATAGAATTTCTTAGCACCATGAAATAAAATAGGTACCAAGGGTTAAATTAGACAAATTATTGTTAAACTAAACTAAAAATATTTATTTTACCCAAGAAATGTTTATTGTAAGTTAATTAAAGTTATATAGGAAAGATAAAAGGAGTTAACTCCTTATGTTTGGAAACTTAAATTACACATTTTGTAACAAATCTGTTTTATGCTTAAGATGCAATAGATGACTACAGAGTATTATGATATGATGCTTGGTTGAAGTGACCAGGTAACCTTGGTAACTTCATATTTTTTCAATGAATGCCCTGAATTAAAGTGTAGGTAGGTTAAAGTGACCCTTATCCTCTCTTACATTTAAATTAAATAAGCACCCAAATATCATTTGTTTTATTTTTATTATGTATATTGTACAATATATACCAATCAAAATATTACACAGGTAGGTATGTGATATTGATCCAGAAAAGTACACAAATTTACATTAACAAGTAGCAT
Organism: Cydia splendana; assembly: GCF_910591565.1. Lineage (NCBI taxonomy): Eukaryota > Metazoa > Arthropoda > Insecta > Lepidoptera > Tortricidae > Cydia > Cydia splendana. The sequence goes on along the minus strand of NC_085965.1, from coordinate 19,276,422 downwards.
ATTATATTGTAAGTATCAAATATTACACAATTTCCATTTTGCTATGATTAAAATTGAATTCCAACTGAGAAATCTAATAAAATATTAAAATTCAGTAGGACATCTACCTGCGGAAGCAATGATTTTATTCATACATTCTAGTTTAATGGCATCTCTTCTTCTTTGTCGTTCCCTCATGACTGAGGATCGTGACCAATAACTATGTCCCTCCATTTATATATTTATTTATCGCGAACAAGGGCTATTTGGGCTGCCCTCTGCATGGAACCACATGCTTGTTTTATGGAATCCGACAATCTTGCAAGGGCTCTTCCTCTAGCGCGCTTGCCTTCAACTTGCCCCAGTATGATGTCACGTTCGAGGCTGTGGTGTGGCGACCGCAGTATGTGCCCAAAGAATCTAAGAGCCTTCTCCTGGCAGATTGTTGAGAGTCGTTTGGTGATTTTGAGTTCTCTCAGAATGGTTTAATGGCATAGTCCGTTTCTAATTGTAATTTGATATCTTCAAATTTGTTAATCATTTTGACTAACATGGCTTTTAAATTGTCCGTCCATATTAAATAACAATTTTTAAAATTTTCAATAAGCCGCAAGTGACAATTTGAATTGACGTACGTAGGGCGCGCTCAGCGGAAAAAAAATCATATTCCTTTTGGTTCGACGTACATTGCTGCTTTTCTTAGCGCAATACTGCTCTTTGAGTGTTGCCCTACTTTAGTTTGCTTTACATTGCTACTGACAAGATTTGCTTGACGCACTATACATAATGTATTCTACAAAGTGACCTTAAAGTCGCTTATAAAATCTACTCGTACGTTATGACCTACGCTACTTTACCAGTTGGCACCTTATTTCGCCTGGAGATATCCATCTTAGAAACTTACCTGTAAATAAAAAATAATGATTAAAATAATTTATTATATTTACACACATTTTACAAAATGAAACTTCACTAGTAGCTAATGCAATTACTAAGATTTAATTCTGTACAGCACTCATTAAGTACGTCTTTTTACATAGAAATCGAAATAACTAGACTTTTAAAATAATTTAAGTTGTTTAATGTTGCATGGGCTTACTAGACCGTGGAGGAATGTTCTAATCGACTCCAAAAAGGGTTTTCTCTATATAATTGGCTCTTAATGATGAAAGTTGTAAGAAGTTCTTAGAACCATTTAAGGTTGATGAAATGAAAGTCATGAAAGTCAAAATTCAATGCGAATCGGAAAAACAAATGTTATTTGCAATGTTTTTTTTAGTAGGTATTTACTAAATAAAATATTCGCATTAATTGGGTGATAAACATGAATTCCATCACTTTCCGGATGACTGAAGCTCATCACTTAATATTTCATGACCGTGCAAGAATCCAGAAGAATTTCTCCGTTTTCTTTTATTATAAACTGATCGGCGATTGCCCCTAGTCACACCTGATGGAAAGTGAAGACAGGGCCTAAGATGGAGCTCACCGGTTCAGTAATAGCCTAATTGGATCAACAATGAAAGCCACAAAAGGTCTCGTTACCATTTTTGATACGACCATGAAAATAAAGTCATCAATAACCTCGAAACTCGTTGGATTGGTAATAAAAAACGATCGTGTTGTTCAGTTGTTTTTGGAACCACAAATCATGGGCTGATCGATCTGTCGACTCGGGGCTATGAGCTTTTATTTTATGGTGGCCAATTTACATGATCGTCGATGTTTTTAACGGGAAGTATAAAATATAGATTATTTCGTCTTATTTCACGTAGGTGTGTAAAAGTGATGGGTTGACTTAGTAGTGTGCTTGGTGAATTAGGTTGGTAGATTTATTTATACATAACTATTTTATATATTACCGTCGTCCAGATTGCTTATTTATATGCCTTATATTAACTGACAATTCTTACGAATTGAACATTCTTCCAAAAACAAAAGTTGAAAAGTTAAAAAGATTTGTTACATAGATATATGTATGTAGTATAAAATTCGTTACAGTGTGATAAATTGAAATAGCAAACATTGTTTTCTTATTAGGCACAAAAAACCGACCAAAATAAAACTGCATACATTTGTATGACCCGAATACCTGCAATTTGCATAAGGAAGCCTGCATATCCGTTGCACACTTCAGGTACTTAATGAAAAAACGTCATAAGATAGTATTAGTCTCCCACAAAATTCGCCGTTGTCATAGCAGGCGCACTTCAAAATCGGCGAGTCACAAAAGCGTCACGTCTGTGTTGTGCAAGGGATGCGGCGCACGCGCGGCGCCGCGCGCAGCATCCTAATGAGCGGAGTCGTAAATAAGCGGTTTGCGACAACCCTGCCAGCCTACGCTAACTAGGGATGTCTGCTACCGTGATACTGACAGAAATGTCCGAGTGGTTTACTTAATAATTGTTTTTATCCGCAAACACGGCATATTATCTGTCTACTGTTGTTTACCTTATCCTCCGAAGGCCCATACCATACAAAAACCGGGCAAGTGCGAGTCGGACTCGCGCACGAAGGTCTCCGTACCATAATGAAAAAAAAAACGGAAAAAAATGCACAAAAAAACGGTCACCCATCCAAGTACTGACCACGCCCGACGTTGCTTAACTTTGGTCAAAAATCACGTTTGTTGTATGGGAGCCCCATTTAAATCTTTATTTTATTCTGTTTTTGTATTTGTTGTAATAGCGGCAACAGAAATACATCATCTGTGAAAATTTCAACTGTCTAGCTATCACGGTTCGTGAGATACAGCCTGGTGACAGACAGACGGACGGATGGACGGACGGACGGACGGACGGACAGACGGACAGACGGACAGACGGACGGCCGGACGGACTGACGGACAGCGAAGTCTTAGTAATAGGGTCCCGTTTTACCTTTTGGGTACGGAACCCTAAAAAGGGGCAGTTGGATTTGAAATGAATGGTGAAGGTAATATGGTTAATATTTTTCATATCTCATGCTCTGAAAGTGGGTCGTTGTTGTTCTAAAAGGTGCGCAGAAAGTGATATGTTTATGCTCTAGCGCAGAAAAGTGGTGTACTCCTCTGCGTACCCGTCCCACGAACGACTGGGTGGAAACAAAATGGAAAAATAATGTCTTTATTTCCTCGCCTGGAACAATTGGTAATTGTTTAATTTTACTAATCCCACGTTGATCCTTTTTTTATAAAAAATGATGTAAGTAAATTGTTAAAAACAAATTATTCTTGATTTCTTTCGTTGAATTCTATTTACTCGATTTCATAAGGCGGGAACCAAAAGGAATACACCAAAAATATTTTTTTAAACCTTACACTTGCGTAAATGAGCAAAGGCAGAATCTTATACAGCCACAGTTAAACGTTTCTACAATATTAAATTGGTATTTAAAGTTATTTAGCACTATATTCATGAAAATAAAATAAAATACAAGATAAAACTTTCTCATATTATTAATTAAATTGTTATTTAATATTTAAAATACTTTTATTATGTTATTACGTGGTGTGGCGCACCAAGTTCGCGGTGCGGTCCGGTAGTCTGTTGCGGCTTTTAGAACGAAAAAGTATAAAATTAAAAAGTAAGAGGCAATCCCGCTGCTTTTCATATTATAATGAACAAATAATTTTAAAATTACTGCAGTTTGTTAAAAAATGTGTGCTGTCGTAAATATTGCAATCTAAATGATTTTCGCTAGGGGTTATTAATCTTCACACATGTAAAGTCTCTGATTGCAAGTAAGTAAGTTGTAAGGAAAAATATCATGGCCGTAGGTCTATTAGGTACTTCAATTACTGATTTTGCGAAATTGCCTTGTCTTGTTTGGTTTCCTCGCATTCGATATGAAAAGTAGAGTGTTTAACTCGGGTGAAAGGCACCATCTCTGTCTCGGACTATTGGCGCTCTCACTGCGTTCGAGCGCCAAACTACCTCGACAGAAATGGGTGCCTTTCAACCCTTGGTTAACAATCTACTATTCTTTTGAAATCGAACTAAACAAAAGAAATTCAACTCTGTTGCAATTGAAAATGGTTTAAATTACATTGAAGTAAATATTACTACGGGTAGGACCGTGGTCCTTAGGAGGTTACAAATGAATTAACTTTGGATTACGAATTTACAAGTAAATTAGGATGTTGTCACATATTCATTGAAATTAAGACATACATATCATAAAGTCATATCTATGAATATGACTTTATGATATGTAAAGTAACAGATGTAGCCAAGATTCTACCAAAAGGCCTACGTGTGTAATTTGATATTCTGCATGTATATGCTCAATTTGTTCAACTTCGAACCTTTCCATATCGCATCCAGTGGGTGGCCCTGTGTGGTGGGCGTACATTGGGAAATAATAAAATAATTGTAAAATAAGATACTAAGATTAGGGAACAAATATACGACATAGATACGCTTTACATACACAGATTACCCTTCTTTCTCGATTTTTGCGTACTTAACTATGAATATTTAATAAGAATAATAACGAATAATGAGAGAGAATTTTGGTTCTAATTATAGTTCGTTTTTTTGCATTAGAAAGAACTTGGAAGAAGGTAAGCGATTTTGGCATGTCTTTTAATTGAAAAACGCTTTTTAAAAATCAGTAACTATCATTTATGAAGGCAGAAGAATATAAATGATCGTATTAGATTCATACTTGTTACATATTTGCCGTAACTAATTTTGAAATGTGTTTTTCAATTAAAAGACACATCAAGATTGTTTACCTTATTTCTAATGCTAAAAAAAACGAACTATAGCAAGTAGTTTTTTTTTAAATTAAACTAACATTAAATAATCACAATATTTATGCAGGTCTAAAAGCCTGGGCAAATTATGCTGATATATCATAAAACTGAAGATGAGGCTACGTGTCCTCATCTAACGGAAGTGGGAAAAACAACTTTACATTTTCCGTGTCTATAATGACATTTCCATAAAAAGTATATATTTTTAAAAGTAGCAAACAATGTCAGTTTGGCAGCCCTAACGCTCAGGCGTGGGCGCTGCCAATTTATGCGGCGTGCCGAAATTTTGACGTGTCATCTGCGCGCGGGCAAGACAAAACTTAGGTACCTATCCTTTATAATGCGTTCGTTATATTATCCGTGTTACTATGTAATAAAATAGGTATCCGATATTCACTTGTACTCGTATATAGTACTCGTCATGTTTAACACCTTCTAAGTGCAAGTACATTTGAAACGGTTTTCTACTTAAACATGCTATTGCTTATGCTGCTGAATAAAAATCACTTATTAGAGATCTTCTACAAGTAAAGAGGTAGGTAGGCAAAAATGGCAGGTATGGATTATTATTTATAGCAAAGAGGATTTTTTATTATAGAAATGTGTGAAATGTCCTAGTGTCCTAAATAGTATAGAACTGATATGGAATCTATGACAACACTTTTGTATCGTTGATTATTGAAATAGGGAATGACTTTATTTCTACATAAATCAAAAATACTTATTAAGTTTTGGATCTACCTATTCGAAAATATTATGTGCAATCGATTGTAAGTGAAATATTCACATCACAGTTTATTTAATATGAAAGTTTGTTTGCTCAAAACATATCCAATGTTGTCCTAACTTTACTAGTATCGCGACATCTCGGTAATCTTAGTATCTTATCTTAGTTGCACGTCAAGATTGTGTGTTTACAATTTTACATGTCGCAAGTATGTAGGACGTTATAACACAAATTGGTACTTGAATTTGATATTTACTAGGAGTTATGGAAGATAAAGTGGTGATAGTGGTGATGAAACCTGAAGATTTAGACTATTATTGGAGACATTCTAGTATGATGTTGTTTACTACAGTTACTATCCGGGGTTAACACACAATGTTTGTGTTATCAATTCAATTCAATTCAAAATATATATATACTTTATTCATGTAGGCCTAGCAACAAGCACTTATGAATAGTTAGTTGTTATTACACATATATTATCATAAGCAATTTATTGGTGTTAATATTACTCCATAGTAATATTGGATTATTTATTTTTCATTGATTTCGGTCTTTTTAGTCAAAACTGCTCAATAATACGCAATATTTTACACTAGACAGGCGCCGCCTCCGCATTATTTAGCCTCAAAAGGATCACATAAAGAAGCCATATTGTACGTCTGCGTCTGCGCTAGGGAATGCAAATCGGTTATTTTTTGTATGGACATAACCGCGGTTTCGGTTAATAACCGATTATTTCCATACAAAAAATAACCGAAAATAACCGATTTGCATTCCCTAGTCTGCGCAGCCCGCCTGCGAATCTTACGCAATGTTAGTTTATTGAGCTAATTAAACGCTCTATCTGTTCCCACGATTATAAGTGCAGTGTGGATTAGCGTAGGGACGATAATGGCGTGTTTAATATAGTTGCCATCGGATCGGATATAAAGGAGCGGCTGAGGTGCTCAAAAATATCTGAAGACGCACTCTAGCGCCTTGACAATAGAGGCGAGTTCAGATATTTCTGAATATCTTGGCCGTTCCTGTATAGCTGATGGCGATTGTAACTTGTTGTAGAGATTCAAGTCATTTTTGTAGTAAATTACGTGTCATGTATCGTTATTGTACGTATCATTTGTGTAGGACTGAATAAGTGTACTTATTCGTGGTAAATGGTGGTGTTGGGATCACAAGATGCCAAGCTAAACAACTGAGCATTATAAGCTGCATACAATTTTGCTTTTATGAAAATTGTGTGCAGATGATTTTGAACACTACGCTTGATAAGCTTGTTCTAATGTTGACTATAGGAGAGTTGAGACGCTGTTATCTATAAGTCCCATAGCACTTATGTCAGCGAATTAAGGACTATGGGACATATTTTTGAGTAGGTAAGTTGTATGCGCCCATATTTTTACCTGTAGGTACTTAGATTTAGGTGAAGTGTAGGAAGTATTATTAACGAAGAAGGTTGTACATACTTGTACTTCATACTAATACTACATACCATGGACTAGCACTTTCATTCACAATAAAAACAATCCGAGTCACTGACACCAATACACACGAAATACTGCCACGCGACGGCTCATTGACAAAACTGCTTAAATGAGGTCTTAATAAAACTAAGTGCTCATAAAATGCAGGATTCGCGATAAAATCTTCCATTTCGATATAGTACCGTGCCTAAAAAAAAACCCAAAAAAGGATGTTGTCGACTTGTCGTCCTTGTCTTGTGATATCGGTTAGAAAGGAATAGTAGCAATTTTAGTTGTTGAGAGTGGACTTTAGAACGCTTCGCTTCGCTTTCACGGCCGATACCGGTCCTATGTCCTGTACAATCAATTGCCAATAACATCTTGAGCAATGAGACGTTGATTTTACATTTGTATGGTTTTAAATTTTATTTGAAAATATTTGCTACAATTCTATGAGTTGCTTTGCTGCAAATAATTAACTACTTGTGTGATTATTTATTACACAATGATTTATATCATAATATTCTTGTATTCTTCTATTACTCATTCATAATGAACGTGATTGACAAGGCTAATTATATTTTAATAAACGTGAACGATAACTTATAATAATATGATCAATCTCTCGACACTAAATTTTGCCTTACCTTAAGGGGCCCACTGATTAACAGTCCGCCGGACGGTATCGGCCTGTCAGTTAGAACAAAATTTTGACAGTCCGAACAACTGACAGGCCGATACCGTCCGGCGGACTGTTAATCAGTGGGCCCCTTTACGAAGATATTGTATGATTTGTAAGAGATACCTATTAAGCATTGTTTAGTTTCTGGTAGTGATCCAAAGGACTCGAGCCTTTTAGGTCTTTTTTTAGGGCTCGCCTCATTTCTTGACGCCTAAAAGGCTAAAAGCCTAGTTAGCTCTTTAGCCCCCGAGCCTTAGTTCTATTTAAGATCCTAGACTCTTGGAGCTAATAACCTTATTAAGGCTTGGGCCTAAAGAGCTAAATAGGCTTTTTTTTAGGGGCTTAATAAGGTTATTAGCCCCAAGAGTCTAGGCTCTTAAATAGAACTAGGCTCGGGGGCTAAAGAGCTAAATAGGCTTTTAGCCTTTTAGGCGTCAAGAGATGAGGCGAGCCCTAAAAAATAGAGCTCCAAAGGCTCGAGTCTTTTGGATCACTAGTTTCTGGTCCAACGTATGGTCTAGTTAAAAAAAAAAAACAAAAGGAAACCTATACAGCCAAAGTTAATTTTCTAGTCAACTAGGGATTAGGGATTAAGTAACCGCTGTAAAACGTTAATAGTTATTTGTACAACAAGAGATCAAAGTTTGATATTTCTTCGAGTGCTTATTTTGAGTCCCGTGCAAGCGAAAGATTCTATAATAGATTCACGAGCGTAGCGAGTGAATCTAATTTAGAATCTTGAGCGTAGTAAGGGATTCAAAAGCGCACGAGATGTAAATAACTTTGATCTCGTGTAGTACACAAAATTTTTCACCCTAAGCAGTGAGAACATACCTAGAGGGACAGAAATAATAGAACCTAAGTATATCGAACTTGTATTAGACCCCGCATGTTGAAATGACTATAAAGGTCACTTGAACGTCATTTTGTCTCACTCAGTGAGCAAAATCGCATTTTGCTCACTGAGTGAGACACAATGACCCAGTGAGCAAAATCGCATTTTGCTCACTGTTTTTAAGAAGCAAAGTACCCTTGTTCGAGCTGCTGAGGTGAAAATTATTTTAGTAATATTGACAAAAAGAGACAAAATTTGTTTGCTAAGTTTTATGAATAAAAGGGTTAGTAGGTAGGAACGTATCGTAAACTTTCGTTTGATAGACCTATCTCTGCCGTCCATGTCTTGCGCCTTGCGCCCGAGTGGTGTTGAAAGACACAGCGACTCCGTGACTGCTCGAGATTATCGCGGACAAATTAGATCGGCCATGATCGATCGGCACGCTTAGCATTACGCTCGGCGCTGACAGCTCCATTCTTCGGCACAGATTCAACTGCTGATTATTGGTTGTTGTTGTTAATGTTAACTCGCTTTCTATAAGGGGGTTTGCAATTAGAGTATGTGTGAATATTTTTAGGGTTCCGTACCCAAAGGGTAAAAACGGGACCCTATTACTAAGACTCCGCTGTCCGTCCGTCCGTCCGTCCGTCTGTCACCAGGCTGTATCTCACGAATCGTGATAGACAGTTGAAATTTTCACAGATGATGTATTTCTGTTGCCGCTATAACAACAAATCGAGGGCGAGTCCGACTCGCACTTCTCCGGTTTTTTTGTTAACGCGTAACTTTTTTGTCAAGATAAAAAAAAAACAGATGGTACGTAAGCATTTGCTATAACAAGAGTTCGAATAATAACCATCATTATTATATTTATAGTATGTATTTTATAAATATGTGGTAGTTTATATTTATATTTTAATTATTTATGTAGTTTTTAAGTATAGTTTGCTTTTTTTAATTCACTCAATATATTTCTCTCTCTGCACCAATTGTAGGTATCTCTGTTGGCCATATATAGTTGACTGGTAGAGAATGCAATTTGGCATTAAGTCCGCCATTTGTACATTGTTGTATATATTTTGTGCAAGTTTAAATAAAAATATAATAAATAAAATAATATCAGTTTATTTCCAAAAACATGCATTTTTACAACTTAATTACTAATCTTAAATTAGAAAGATTAAAGAGAGATGATACGCTGATGGTTGGTTTTTAGGGTTCCGTATCCAAAGGGTAAAAACGGGACCCTATTACTAAGACTCCGTTGTCCGTCCGTCTGTCTGTCTGTCTGTCTGTCTGTCTGTCTGTCTGGCACCAGGCTGACTCTTGAACCCTGATAGCTAGACAGTTGATTTTTTTACATATGATGTATTTCTGTTGCCCCTATAACAACAAATACTAAAAACAAAATATTTTTTGCGTAATGGTACGGAACCCTTCGTGCGCGAGTCCGACTCACACTTGGCCGGTTTTTTAATGATAATAATAAGCTATAAATGAAATCTGAATTTCTTTTCTTATACAAAATGCTACACTTAAACGGCCCAAAAAGCTTAACTCTAACGAGAGGTCCAACTCCAATATTATAAAGGAAGGCATAAGAATAATGGAAAGTGAAATTTGAGATAACACCAAAAACGAAAACCAAGCAGAAACGAAAATAATCTAAATCGGAAAAGACAAAAGCTATAAAAATAAACTTGCTAAGTTGAAGGTAGAAGTTAAAACATTCAATTTAATTTCAGCGCAAAAATTGCGTTGTCAAGAAAGCTTATTCACAATTCTAACATATGATACTATAGTGCTTTGGGAGCTTAAAGCCCTGCGCTTAATCGTACATGCCGTACCGGCTTGAAAAAGATCGTTTCAATAAGGAACTTAATAAAACAGAACAAGATAAACAATTGCATGAGTTTTCAAGTATGATTACTGCGTTTACTGTTAGCACGGCACCATAAATTATGGTGGAGTGAGTGAGGTCAACAGATATTGAAAATACATCGGTATCATATTTTACGGTAATGAATTCGCCTCAAGGGATCAAGTTAGAATCGTGAAGTTTTCGGTACAATTATTGAATGAGATATGCTTATTACCATACAAAAGGCGTTGAGTCGTGATTTTTATATCAATGTACGGACAGGCACCGCCTCGGCATATTAATGAGGGCTAATGAGGGAGCGTCGTTAGTATTAAATTATCGTTAAGCGCTAAAATATTATTTTTATCACACTTAGTTTGGCTTCGCATGGTGTTCAAATCACAGTTTAAGATCTGAAATGAAAACCAATTTATGATGAACCAATAAGTCGGCATTTTATTTGAGATCTACACATAGTTGAATCCTTATTTCTTTTCCTTATTTTTTTACGATTGTAGGCGATCTGTAGAAAAGTTTCTTTTTTGCGCAAATGTAGCTATGCGAGCTTTTGCGTTAATAAGATAATTTTTTGTATCAGACAAATGTTGAAGGACTATGTACCTTATTTCTAAAACAAATTCTGTTCTTAGTGTTTTAGTTTAGTTAAGAACTTTTGACAGGACGTATTAATAACCAAATTAAAATGGTATTACTGTTTTACTAATACAAAACACAACGGAATAGAATTATCACGAATTCGTATAAAAAGCACAAGACAAAAGATATTTCAGAGACGGCATAAGAATATTGATGACGAAACAGGAACTTTCAATCGTGAGTGAGTTTTTGTCGGTTCGGGACCTCTGAAGTTAAATAGGTAGTAAAACTAAAATTAAACATTTGGTTTATCATACACGAACGAAAGCTAATCAACGTAGTTTTAAAATTCATTCAGGACCTTTCTAGGATCACCCACATTGGTGTTTATAAAAAGTTTACGCGCCGTTTACGTAAAAAATGTATGAATAAAATGCATGGCTTATGCATATGCGTTTTTGTCGTCACGGCGTACCTAAATGCTGCATCAAGTTCTTGTGTGGTCGGTCCTTTACTTGATAGAATAGAATAGAAAAAGATGTTACAAAATAAAAGGACCACCCATTTTCATCTTTAAACAACGGCGGAAAATTCAAATTGTATATGAAGCATTTTTGAATTTATCTTGCGTCAGAAATGGTTGTCCGGACCTGACTCTAAGAAAGTGTCATGATATATTACATTGTAAAATTTTGATTAAAATATAAATAATTAAACAAGAATTTCCTAAGCACTAAATAAGATGGGAAAGATAACGAACATTAAAGTAATCTTTAATGTCCAGAGAAAATTAACCTTATTATGATACTTTCCTTCCAGGCGTTTGAAACCTTTGTGACTCCGTTAAAAGCTGCCCGTTAACTAATTAGAGGGCTTAAGGAGCTTTTGAGATTATTATCGTGTTAACTGGTTCCAAGAAATATGAAATTAACTGTAAAAATACTTAGTTTAAGATTTTGTTTATCTTTATTGAGCATGTTCATTACTCAAGCCATAAGGCAGTAGGTAAAAGTTATACCTACTCTTGAAAGCGACACCATTATTATGTAAGTACCTAACTATATAAATGAAGAAATTTAAGGCAACTTTATGATTAGCATATTATAAGTTCACATGTAAGTTTTTCACATTTCACAACTAAAATACTACAAATTAGTTACAAAATGTATGAACTCGTTTCATATTGCCAAATAAAGACAAAATATTACGAGTAAAAACTAATTGAAGAGAAAACTCAAATGTAAAAAGTCCCTTGTTTTCGTAACAACGAGCAAAAAACAGGGACAGAGAGTTTGGTCCTTATCCAGAACAGGCTATGTACCTATTGAGCATTTGACAGTTTTTAATGGAAAAACTGTCTATGGTCTACCTGTCCTAACCCTTCGGGAAACAGTCATTATTAAACATACCTATGTATCCGAAGCCATGGTAAATTGGCGTGTCACGTCCGCGTACAATGGCGTATTAGTACATTGTGTATTAAGGGCGGGAAATAAGAAATTACGAACGAGTGTCAATTTTAAGCCCGACGCGAAGCGAGGGCTTAAAATGTTCACGAGTTCGGAATTTCTTTACCGCCCGTGGCACACACAATGTTTTTCATCACACTTGTAAGGAAAAAAAGGAGAATTAATAAAAACAAACTTCTGTATAAAACACTTTTCCGCCCTAGGGCGAAAATTTCAATTTCCCGCCCGCAAGCCCTACGTGTAAATAAGTGTTTTTCATCACACTTGCTCGGAAAAGATTTTTTCCGCCCTAGGGCGAAAAATTCAATTTCCCGCCCGCAAGCCCTACGTGTAAATACATCTTTTCCGAGCAAGTGTGATGAAAAAATAATATCATTACCGTGGTCGCGGGTCGTCGTGTGATGCGCATGACCGTGGAATTTTATGCTTGCCTCTTATTAAACGGTTTTCAGTAGGGATGGGACGAGTATGAAGATATCAGTGAGCCTACCTGATAGTACATAAGGTGTTGTGTTGTCATTACCATGATCGCGGATCGCCGTGAGATGCGTAACTTGAAATGCTTGCCTCTTATTAAACGGTATTCAGTAGGGATGTGGTGAGTCTGAAGATGTGAGTGAGCCTACCTGTTAGTACACAAGTCGTTGAGTTGTCATTATCACGGTCGCGGGTCGCCGTGTGATGCGTATGTTAATTGAAATGTTTGCTTCTTATTAAACGGATTTCAGTAGGGATGGGACGAGTATGAAGATGTTATTGAGCCTACCTGATTACTCGTATATTGTGTTGTTTTGTCATTTGACATGGCAGCGGGTCGCTGTTTGATAAGCACACACATGTCAATTGAAATGCTTGCTTCTTCTTATTAAAAGATTTTTTGTAGGGATAGTACGAGTTTGGAGTTGTCAGTGTGGCATCTGATAGTACTGTATTGTGTTGTGATTACCGTGGTCGGCTCTGTTTTTTATTCAGTAGGGATAAGATGAGAATGAAAATGTGAGCCACTGAATACATACCAATCAAAATGATGTACTTATTGTATTCTTATAAATTCGACATTGGTTAAGTCCAGCCACGAAAATCAAAGGTCCGAAATGCTTGAACTTTGATGAATCTCTAAACAAGACGAATTATTGGTGTTACTTAATATTTGCGCATACTTGCATACAATGATGAAGAGACGACCGGTTTGGCCTAGTGGGTAGTAACCCTGCCTATGAAGCCGATGGTCCCGGGTTCGAGTCCTGGTAAGGGCATTTATTTGTATGATGATACAGATATTTGTTCCTGAGTCATGGTTGTTTTCTATGTATTTAAGTATTTATATATTATATATATCGTTGTCTGAGTACCCACAACACAAGCTTTCTTAAGCTTACCGTGGGGCTTAGTCAATTTGTGTAAAAATGTCCTTAATATTTATTTATTTATTTATTTATAAAAAAAAAATGAAAATACTGCATCTTCATTCCCATGAAACATTGCAAATTTGATCCGCACTATCAGAGAAAGCAGGCACGGTCTACACGGTATCGGCTTTTATAACAATGTTATATCCACGCCACGACCGCCATAAAATATTCTAATGTATAGCTATATGAGCCATTAGCATGGGACATTTCAGTTTTCTGCATGATTTTAAGTGAAAATGTGCATGTAGATTGTAGATAAAATCTTAATATCTTGTTTACTCGCTGATTAACATATTAAACACCCAATAAGAAACAAGTTGTCACTATGTATAAACAAGAATATATAAAATCATAGTAAGTTTGCAGTACAGTCAGCAGCAGAAGTTGCTAAGCGGGCGAGGTGTTCAAAATGACCTTGACTCGACTTTATTGTTAAGAGAATAAGAGCGTGTCAAAGTAATTTTGAACACCTCGCCCGCTTAGCAACTTCTGCTGCTGACTGCACATATAATCTAAACAAGGGAGTTCACAAGTTTACTCAAAACACATTTCTCTGACAGTGACTTTAGTTTAGAACTTATCAAATGTCAAAGGCATACTTCAAAATTCGATGAGTTTGAAATTGTTGGATAGTTGCTTGTTATTATGAGGTAGTAATAAATGCTACACGTTCCAATACTTCCAATAAAATAAAGATGATAAAAGTGTGAACTTTACACGTTCCATAAAAATTAGATAATATAGCGACGACGAATTAATGATAATGATGAATATAGAACCTTGTGTTAAAGTATGAAAAGTTATCGTTGGCATGTCGCCTTGACGCGAACTATGACATTGATAATGCAAAAGTCAAATGAAGCAACAAAACATTGCTTAACTTTGTTGAGAAGTGACCACTTTTATCGCGTAAAAGAAAAATATTAACCATTGGATATTGAATCTATTTATTATTTTAAAAAATCATTAAAAAATGTTTTACCACATAAAATTGTCTCCAAGCAGATCTCTGACATTTATTATTAGATTTAATATTGATTAGAACTAACTTTCTACACTATCGACTTAAATATTAAACTTTATATAACACCATAAACAACGGTTTTTATGATTTCACACTAATTGCGAACAGATGTCCCACAGACAAGATAAAACTAAATTTGTCTATGCCGTTGACGTTTATGAAATGCGCTAATGTTTTTGATTTACGTTTTCTTTTTGTATGGTTGATATTACGAGTATGGTGGGCGTTTATCTGTGAACTTGATTGATGTCTTGATCATAATGATAGTTTGTGCCTTTTAAAGGTAATCTAGCTGTTGCGATTTCGAAGGTAACATGCAATCAACTAATGAAATTTTTAGATTGCAGAAGGTAAAATTCAAAATTCAAAATTCAAAATTCAAAATGTTTATTGCAAATCACATTACACATTATTAGGTGGAGCTTATAAGTAGGTGAGTTTACATGTGACACCCTGCAAGGGCACAGCAATACTTAAGACTAACATGCATATAGATTAACATTATTAATCGTGTTTATCGTTAAAAAAATCATTCACATTGTAGTAACATTTGCCGACTAAGAATGTTTTTAAGTGTTTATTAAATATCGGCTGTTTTTGAATATTTTTTAGGGAGTTCGGTAGGTGGTTGTATATTTTAATTAGCATGTAGTGAGGGCTGGATGCGACTATTTTTAGTGTTGAGAGGGGTAATTGAAGTTTATTTAAGTTTCGATTGTTCCTTTTGATTTTTGGTGCTGTCGGAGTAAACAACTCTGTATGTTTCCTAACAAATTTACTTGACTCGAGGATGTACATTGACGGTAGAGTAAGTATTTGGAGTTTCTTAAAGAGAGGTCTGCACGACTCCATTTGATCAGTATTTGTTAATATTCTAACACATCTCTTTTGGAGAATGAAGATCTTATCCATGTCAGTGCTATTCCCCCATAAAACGAGACCGTAAGTCATTCTTGAATACGCGTATGCATAGTATAGGTAACTAGTACAATGCATTAATTAGGTACTCTTTAAATAATTATGCGTACAACTTCATTAAATATACTTTATAAAATCTAAAAACTTGTATTTAAATCGAGTAATTTAACGCAAATAAATAAACAAAGTCGTTATTATGTTTTCTGTCAGAAATTTATCACACTGAAGTCGTGGTAGGTACCTAACAATAACACGAAAAGAGATAAGGCACTTAAATGTCTAGCCTAGCAGAGTTACGTATATTCGATATTGCCTCTAGGTAACGTATTGTCAGTTTAATTACTACTAATACATTCGATTATTGCATACAACATTGTTACATCAATCAAAGCAGTAAACTAGGAACTCTGCAACTCCGTCGAAAATAAACTAAGTAACTGAATTTCTAAGGGATATACGTCATTTTATTTACTGCAAATGGATATGATATTGCAGCCCTGTTATTGGTTGATATTAGATATACCTATATAGATCGCTAATCGACCACTTGGCTGAAGGCGACAGACGGGCCAGTACAAACCTGATCATATTATTACGGATCACGAGGATTTCATCATCAGTCATCACCATACTGTATGTACTGGACGCGCGGCCGACTGGCAGCGTGTTTTCCGGCTTCAAAAACGAGCCGTAAGATCTATGGCTCGAGTACCATGGCATGAGTCGGCTAAGCCACACTTCACCGCCTTGGGTATCGTCACAATGCCGGGTCTCCTAATACTCCAGACAGCCGTATACACACGGGAGAACCTGGATAAATATCCCAGACGGGGTGAAAAAAGCGACCGTGTAACTCGCTATGGACACAAATTAGCGGCACTGCCACGTAGTCTAGCCAAAACGGCTAAATCTATACATGTTATGGGCCCCGCTGTATACAATAACCTACCAGTATCCATAACTGATGCGCCTAGTCTGATGAGTTTCAAGGCTAGACTCAAAAATTGGCTGATTGAGCGGCCGTTTTATAGTGTCGAGGAATATTTGACCTCAAAATATTTATAATGAATACCAAATAATGTTAATAATAAAATAACAATAGCAGTTAAATAATGTCACAATAATTGACTTGTTAGTTTACTTAATTCTCCTTTTTTTCTCAAATGTATGAATCTTGTATACTTATTTATAAATCTACCTTTAATGTAGTTTAGTCATGTAAGCCTGACCTGTAATTTATATTATCAATAAAATATGAGTATGAGTATGAGTATACGTCCCACAGCTGGGCACAGGCATCTCACTGAGAGTTTGGGCTATAGTTCTAACGCTAGCCCAATGGAGACTGATGTTTGCCTTCACTGAAGAGCAACTAGTACTAGTAACTATCCAATGATATTTCGAGCCAGGGAAACTGATAGTCAACTGGAAAGTCATCATACGCTCCTGGTTTCCAATAACCTATGGCTTGAAATCGGCACATACCTATATTACCAGCGCATCACACGTGAGGTCACTTTTTGTTATTATTAAATCTTTATTTTCCACTTAAAAATTCTTATAAACATACATCCACATTATAACTATGTACTTATTTCCTTTCCATTTCTTTGTTATATGGCCCCTCTATGAGTAAAAGCCTTCCCCATTCTTTTCCACCTTTCTCTATCTTTGGCCATATGCATCGAACTTATTCCTGCTGTGTTTATTATGTCATCGGCCTATCTTTTCTTCTATCTTCCCTATTTTCTTAGGAGGTCGCACTATGCCAGAAGCAAATGTTCGCTTGTTATCTATCAGCTATGAACAGCCTTATAATTTCCGAATTGATTCCCGTTCGTTATTAATTAACGATATGGCGTTATTAATTAATTGGCGATACTGTAGCCCCGGGGTCGCGGGCTAACATAACTCTAGATTTCTCTACGAATTACTGCTAATTGTATTGCTTCATTTCTTTGCGCCTGCTACCTTGTACAGTGTTATTTATTTCCTTCCTCATGTTTCTGGCTGCTGGTGGACAATGAAATTTGATACCTGGGGGCTTATAATATCTGTCTGATATGTATTTCACAATTTTGCCTGCGATTTTGTTTGCGTATACCTCTTTCGGATGTGTCTTGAGTTAAAAAATCCTGTGCTTAGAAATACAGATAAACAGAAAAAAAATTCAGTGTCTCAGGCGACACGATCGAGAAAATCCTGCGTCGATTCTAGCTACAAACTCAAATGCGCCGCAAAATGTTCAAATGTTCAGCAATTTTTTGTACCATATTGAGCAAACCAAGCCCAATTGATAATACAATTTAATAAAGAGTTTTAATTGGATAGAACTCCTTTGATACACTTGAACTGACCGGACAGCGGCTGTTTATTTTGAAGGCGGCAAATAGACAGTCTGTCTGGCCGATGGTTGAGTGGCAGGGAATGCTATTAATGCGCTATTTCTACTACATCTGTCTCAACTACCGTGCCGAAGTTCACGTGTGCACTATGAATGTTTAATAAACTTTGGGTTATTTTTCTAGAACAATTTGTTCACTTTAGACGACTGTACTTCCGTAATTTAAAAAAATATATTTCAAAAATGCGTGAAACAATAGCGCCTACAGAAATAACTGCTGGGATGAAAATTAAACATGTTCGAAACAGAGATAATTTTAGTCCATACTGACCCTAATGAGTCTACACAATATTACGTGGGTATCGTGAAGATAACAAAAGTTTAAAAACAAATTGTAATTAAACAAGATACTGTTATTATGTCATGTAGGTATATTACGAGTACTAGAAAAGTTCCTCAAAAGAAACCAAGAAAAAAACTACGACCGACCCATTTTCATCGACCTAATTCTTAATACGAATGTAGGATACAAAAATACGTTAACGTATCGGTTTAATGTGCCGGGTTTACTATGTGGCAGGAAACACGGTAATGAAATATCATTACCGTCTACACGTCATTTTACTAGTCGACCTGGATTCGAGATTACACACTAATCTTGCATGTTTTAATTAGGTTTCAGTTGCTAACATGTCAGACGGCATATTTAGATTTGTGAAATATGATACTAATTTGTTTCAATGTCAGTGATTACAATAAGATTCGCAATTGATCAGTCGACGACGGTTAAAGTATTCAGTCATTGTTAACTGTATATTGACAAGCAATGTAGAACACTATAAGGTATATTCTACTGAGGTGTTCAGACAATTTTTCATTTTATCATGAGCTCTATTTATGGTTGGGACTAAACATAGACTTCATAAACATCAAACAAAGGAAAGGTCCCCAAGACCCCTAACCTCGCCAGATTTGAACCTGCGACCTGTATAATGCAGGTTCAATAAATGGATCGTCACGAAATGGGACAAGCGACAACTTTATAACTTAAAAACCGTTTCAATAGAGTTCGTGCACAGAAAGTTTTGTTTCCTTTAGTTTAGACAATGATACAAAATTATCTATTATACAAAGGTATGTATGTATGAATACAAAAACTCTTCATTGCACAACACAATTGAAGAAAATAAAATACAGAAAATACAGCAACACAAGTAAGAGCCAACGACAGACGGTCTTACTGCTAAAGAGATCGCTCTTTCAGATAACCCTTAGTAGCGAAAATGTGTTTATATGTGTATCTGTATGCCTACGTTTTTAAACAGATATTTTTCTAAGTTCAATAATTAAGACTAATCAATACTTTTATATGCACCACCTAAACTATCATTAGACCATTACCCGTGTCGAAATTAAGAAACACAAGTAAAAAGTTTTGATAAAAAGTTTTTCATTTGTAAAACGGAATCCTAAAAGGGAAAATTTAATCTTGCACATACAGTCGCGGTGGGAGGGAATAAGTATCCGAGGGACTTTTTGACGGGTAATGAAAGAAAAATTACTAACGTCTCGGAATAGTCGCAACGCCGTCGACGAAATTAAGTTTGGGGGGTGACGGGAGGAATGAATGAGAATGGAACGGAATGGAATTAAAAAAGTAAGTGGTACACATTTTCAAGCATTTTGTTTGGTCATTGAATACATAATGTGGCTAATTTCGTCATAGGGACTATTTCGTACACTAGCGTTTTTCTCGAACAACATTGATAATTTCGTTGACAAAGCAGCGATTGCTTTTAGTTTCATCAATCAAAAGCATATGGTTTATTTCATACGATCGAAAATCAAAGAAATATGTGACGTTATCTATGAAAAGGGACCTTATTGTCGATGGCGCTTACGCCATTATTAACGATGTTCCGATATATATACAATGCCGCGCGACGCGGTGCGGCGTAAGCGCCATCGACAATAAGGTCCCTTTTCATAGATAATGCCCCATATACGCTCGTGGACGGAATTAGCCACATTGACCTTAAGCGAAACAGTGAAGGCAGAAGTTTTATTGTTGCTAAATACATATATTCACCCGTCTGACAAACGGGTTGGGTTTTAAATGTATATTTGTGTAACTACTCGATGTCCTCCGCAGTCTAAAGGGGCCCACTGATTACCAGTCCGCCTGCAGTCTCTGGCCTTATCGGGCGGCCTGCCGTCCTAGACCAATAACGTCCACAAACATAAGCGATTATTGCCGGCCGGCAATGGTCTGCTGCCACCTCTGCGACTACAGACGAGTCGTCAGTTTCCCATCGTACGGCCGTCCGCCGGCAATAGTCTGATATAATTTTGACAGGTCCCTACAAATTGACAGTTCGCCGGACGATATCAGCCTGTCAGTTGATCGCAAAAGGCCACACATTAACAGTTCTACTTCAGATTTTACACTGACGGCTATTCGAACTACGGCTCGTCGATTCCGGTCAGCGTCGACAGATATCTGCCGGACAGTCCGTGGCCTGCAGGCCAATTTACACACACATTATCAGATAGCCGTCCGGTGGCCTGTTGGCCGTCATCTGCTGTCAGTCGAGAGCCTTCAGTTTCATGTTTTTCAACTAGTTTAATTTTTTCATCAAAATGGACAGTCGACGTCAAAGATAATGTTTACACTTTTGGACCTTATTCCTTTGTAATAAGGCAAAAAATGTAAACATATTTTTGACTACTATAGTGAAACCTGGTTAAAAGGGGATATTACTGCAATGTTCTGCCGCCAGAGTGCAGCACTACCGACTCAGTAAATTCATAGACTAACTTATACATACTGTGCCTTAAACTGTTTTTGACAAGTTTTCACAGACAATAAAATATGACATTGATGCATCAAGGCGGTTTGTTAACAAGGGCCTACCGGTAAACGCGAAAATCGAAATTTAGTTATCTGCCTCTTTATCGCTCGAATATGCAAGAGTGATAGAGAGATTAGATAACGAAATTTCGATTTTCTTGTTTCGCGGTAGGCCATGTGATTGACGTGACGTGTGATGTGTCAATGTGGTTTGTTTACTGTATGTGCCACAAAGGTGCCACCTACGCACTAGGTTGTTGTCGAATACAATGGCTTGCTTTTCGTATATACTTGCAAATGATTACATCGAGGATGAATGTGTCACTGAGTTTCATAGGATACTTTCCCAAAACACAAATTACCGTCCCCGCGACGTACTTTTGATGCAGGCTATGCATCTAATCGAGTCCGTTCCCGCCGAAGAAGAATTAATGATATATTAAATATATAGTAAAAACTACAAGGGTTGTGAAACTATAAGGGTTCCTATAGGGTAGTTGAATACGGAATCCTAAAAACAGGCAAACAACCTCTGTAAAATATAACGATGCGAGCGGAACACTAAATGCCTCGAGCTATCTCGGGTTTGGCCAAATTATTTATTACAAGGTATCAAACAAAAAAATCACTCGGGTAACGGCCAAGTAGACCTAATATGTGACGTTATCTATGAAAAGGGACCTTATTGTCGATGGCGCTTACGTCATTATTTACGATGCTCCAATATAATTACAATGGCACGCGACGCTGTGCGGCGTAAGCGCCATCGACAATAAGGTCCTTTTTCACAGATAATGCCCCATATTATGTAGAAAAGGTTTAAAAGAGTAGAATGAATATAACAAAAACATAACAGTAAAGTATTTTCATTTTTTTCAATTTGGTATACATAGATAGTACCTAAATAAGAGCCGGTGTAAGTAAAAGTATGTTGAATCCACCGCTTGCAGCTTGTGACTCCATATCCTTTTTTTGTAATAATTGTCACATATTACGAGAATTTCGGGTAGGTAATATCGCCACGCCACGCTCTGTAACTCCGAACACAGTTTTCTCCAGATATTCTCTTAACTTAAAACGGAATGAATTAATGATGTCATAATTCGGATCCCACTTGTAGCTGAAGAATTTCAAGCGTAGGTCTTATCTCTTGTCTAAGCAGGTACCTCCATACTTGCGCTAGTGTTTCTACCACGTGTCTTTATAGCGGAATCAAATCGCACAATAGCTAGTCTTTTCATTGCTAGCTGCCGTGAACGCCATCGAAGGTATACCTCCCGGCGTTGTCTTGAGAACTATTAAAATTTTAACCAGTGTTGTTATATTGGGACGCTAATTTCCCTATTTGAATCTTTCAATGTTTGCTCCTTTTTTACTCGGTTACTTACTCTTCCAGCAATCAATAATCAAGTCTGTATTTTCAAATATATAAGCCATGCAAATACAATAATAACATATGTCACATTTAAAATTAATAGAGAAAAAAATGTTTATGTTATAATTCTCTCTATGACATTTATTTTTGACTGACAGTAAACAACAGTTGCGAGGTAACAACATGATAAATAAAGAAAAGTCTTGACAAACTAGATACTATGCAACCTTCGCATTGTTGTATTCATGCCTTAAAATTAAAATGATGCCTATGAACCAACTATGAACTCTAACTACTAGAATTAAAGTTGAATTTTACTAACGTAAATATCTGTTTTTTTTTTACTGATTCTATTTCAATTTGACAGAAGCCCTACCGTATTTAAGGTTAATAAGGTCTACTGGCCTTAAAATTGTGTATGAAATTACAAGCAAATATCAGCGTCATAAATTAAGTATTGGATCCGTGATGTTCGAAGACAAAAAGTCGTATGCTTATTTTAGGGACTATGAACTCTTAAGTACTAGGAATAAAGTAGAATTTACTAATGCTGTAACGTGTGTCGATCGCCGGCCGGCTACCTCATGATGTGTGTTTGACTGGACTCGAGGCCACGGATTGTCCGGCGGATATCTGTCGGCGCTGACTGGAATCGTCAGGCGGCCACACACTATCGGTTCGTGTAAGTCGTCAGGCCGAAAACTGACAGAGAACTGTTTAGTGTGTGGCCTTTTGCGGTCAACTGACAGGCTGATATCGTCCGGCGGACTGGTAATCGGTGGGCCCCTTTACTCTGCAGTCCAAATTTCAGTACAGTCGATACGTTTGTTGTCTCAATTGTGAAACCTTAACCGAAAGTAATTTTTTCACTGTACGAATTAAACCATTAATAACATTAAACAAAATATTGTCTTATAAGTTACCGCGATAATTACTCATGAAATAAAACTATTGAAACGGATTATATCGCGTATATTTAAATCATACCTACTACATCCCGACGTTTCGAACCCTTTACAGCGTTCGTGGTCAACGGATAACGATTTCAATAGTCGCGATATAATCCGTTTCAATAGTTTTATTTAATATTAAACGAAGTTAGACTTTAAGCTGACTTAATGTGAAAAATCTAGCCTCGCACAATATCTCACAGCGCAGTCATCACCGTGATTATTAATTTAATTAAACAAACAACAGCCTCCGCGATGTCACTCCCTTGTCATTCCGCTTCCACTCGGCGTCGACGGGAATGACATCGGGCGCGGAGTAATAACATTTTAAACGCGAAATTCTGTATCAAATGAACTTGTCTGTACATTATGAAGACGGGTTCATTTTGCCTCAAATTGCCGAGTTCACTTGAATTATATTGATTAAATGGAACAGACGTTTCATAGATACGAAGTATTTATTTACTTAGCGTTTATTAAAAACAATATTGAGCTGTTTTACAATTCTCATTTCGGTGATGTTTTCTTGGCTGTATCTACATATCTTGGCTATGTTTTTGTTTAGTCTAAAGCTATCTGAGCGCATACTTAAGTATATGGGTATTTTGAACCTTTATTCTAAAGAATAACAGACTTTTACAAGTAAATGTAAATGGCTTTTATCAAAGATACTGAAAGATACCTCATAATCAAATTAGGAATTTTAAGTTTCTTTTTGATTTGTATCTCATAGGTATTTCAAATCTGTCAAGCCGGTTATATGATATAATTAAATAGAATATATGCTAAAATATAGGTAAGATTCTGGAAATAGCTACATTAATCTGTCATTTCTAAATGCAAAGAAAACACCACAACTCAATCCAACTAATTGAAACAAATCTAAAGCTCTTAAAACACTATTAATCGCAATGAAAAAGAATCATCACCGTATCTTTATGACCACGAAATCGTGAAATTCGAGAAAATAATCTCAACTGTATTGGAACGTGCACGTACTTAGGATCTTTTAGTTCCGGTTAGTTTTTTAGTGAAGACTGTAAATTCATTGCAAACTGCGATAATTCCTGATACAAGACTTTGAGTAAACATTTCTGTGGGAGTCTAACTGATAAGCATTGACTTATATATTGCTCCGTAAAGACGGGCCTTACGGACACCAACTGCCCGATTCGAACTTTAAGATACGTCAATTAATAGATCTAGAAACGATATGGATTAGATATGTCAGTGTCAAATGTGACGTATCTTCAAACAAAAACGTCACTTTTGACACTGACACATCTAATCCATATCGTTTCTAGATCTATTAACTGACGTTCGGGCCGCAAGAATGGGGCCAGCACACTAGCGAGCACCCGAATGCGAGGCAATCGTGCAGTCCAAATATAGTAGCGACCAATCGCACGCGTGATGCGAACTCATCAACCAATCGCGTTGTGCCATTCCACTGGTGCTCACCAAACGAGAATGATCGGTCGGATTATATGAACGGGCCTATCTTTATTTTTGAAATCGTTGCTGATAAGTCGATATCATTTTGTAAATACTCGTTAAAGTTGGATAACCTTTGCGTATCATGAGAATATAAATACGGTTCAAGATTAATTTTTATTTGTGATTCGAAGGTTAGATTTCTGTGTGTGTAAACAAGGTTTAATTACTATTTCAGAGTAAAAATAAAAACTAGCTAAGTCAAATCCTGAATTTTAATTACATCCCAAGTGAAATAAAACTTGGCAGTTGGCACCAATATATATCTCAATTCTTTTGCCAGCGAAGTCAACAACGACGCATATTGTTATAACCTATTGAACTTGGCTCCATTCGACATTCATGTTTTGGATGATTGATATATCTTAAAATTAAATAGTTAGTCTCTTTAAGCATCAACAAAAAGGAAAACCATAATTAATGACACAATAACAAATTAATCAATTTGGAGCAGCACGCTCCACGCTGGCATCACGGCACCATTTCGTAGCACTTTCGACCTGGGGTCCTGGCCAAGATACCAATCGTACATCGACAAACGCCAAACAAAAGATGCGACGAAAAGTCGATTGACATACATTTTTTAAGTTTCGATTGGTGTTTCCTATCAACGATTGTCATCTAAGCTAGGTTCCCTGTAATGCTACATTAGTATTGAGTAGGTACATTAAAACCATTATCCAGATAAAAAAATGTAGACGATTCCCGGTTCTAGCTCTTACCTCAGCGGTCGGAGGGTTCCTCATAATTTATACCCCAGAAAAGAATTGCGTTGCCCCATGTTTACATTTGTCTTCCTGATTTTCCGGAGGGATTATTCCTTCCCCCTCTCCCTTAGAACGAGTGAGCAGGACAGTCGATTTTCAGCCAGAAACGATTTAAAAAAGGCTGGATTGAAAGGGATTCACAAGGAGCAAGCATCGGTCCCTTAGAGATGAAATGTGTATTGGCTTTGGTTTGGATTTGGCTTATCGTTATTTACATAATGTACATCAATCACGAGATAGCTGTGTGATCATTGACAGAGAGCTTCCAATGTAAAAACGAAGTATCTTCTATTAAAATAGTCTTAAAATAATATTGGACGATGAAATATACCCGGTCAAGCAAGTTTGTCAGTAGAAAAAGGCGTGAAATTCTAATTTTCTATGGGACGATAACACTTGGCGACTAAATTTTTTTAAATTTACCGCTTTTTCCTACTGACGGAAATGGCTTGACAGACTATATTTATTTGTTTTCGATGATAAATTGTTGCCCGAGTATTTCAAGTCGAAGAGTCGCACTAAGCTTGTGCAAGAAGCAAGCAAGAAATGTCAAATTTCTATGAAAATATGACGATTGTAATGACAGGCCTCACTTTTTTCTGTTCAATTCGGTGCAAAGTTAGGTTAGACGGACTTAAGTCATCACTTATCAGCATTAACTATAACATTATACATTTTATTTATTTAAAAATACAAAGATTATACAAAATGTAAGGATATCTTACAAACTCCACGTTCCTATCTTTCTACCCTTTTCAATCCCAAATTATAAAATGATTTACAACCTGTCTGATTCGGCATTCAAATTATTCATAAATCGGTCACGCTCTCTGGTGGCGCGGTTCGCAACTAACTGAATGCAGGCAGACATTACGAGCAGGTTTCTAAACGAAATCCGGTCATCCATTATAGTTAGTGTTTTATTTTTTTGGCGCGAAAATATTGGGTCGCGTTCACATTTTTATTATTGGACGGAATTTTTCACGCTTCGTTAAATCGAAACGTGAGTCTCTGAACGCATATTTTTTTTGTTATCTGCGTTAAAAAAAACTTCGGCGATACTTTGGCGTTTTTATTGTCATAACCACAAAGGCGAGACTAACGATTTGTTTAAATATAACTAGTAAAATAGAAAAATCAAACCAGATGACAACAACCGCATTATGTTCGGATAACCGAAACCATTTCAAATGCGAATATCTTGTAAGGTATCGTATTTCTTCAGTAACTTTTAGTACTTATCTTCCTATTTTAAGTACACCTTATTCCCTGAAAAATAAGAACCATTTTTCAGCTTTTTAAGGCCCTTAGGACCGGTAAACGTTTCTTTCCTCATTTCGTTTCGATTTCACGACTCCAACGGTGTGTTTTGGAATTGTTTTTATGGTTCCTAGTAAAGCCCATGCGTTGAATTATTAAATTAAATTTAGAAGAACACGCCGTCGTGGAAACCTCGTTTTATTGGATGATTTTATATATTTACGCGAATTTAGAAGAGTGTGGAACCAGCTGTCTTGCTCTAGTTTTAAGATGATGGGTTTTGCTAAGACCCATGGGAGAAACCCGTCCCAATCTAAAATGTGCGTACGATTATGGAAGAGTTTAGCTAAAAGGTGAGTGAAAGATGACAGGATAGGTGTACTTGTAGATTTTGAAAAAAAAATAAAAATAGAAAAAAAAATAAGATTTAACTCTTTACGTTTACGACGCTAAAAAAGGAGGCAAATTAAAATACCTATGTCGAATGTGACGCAACCTTTTCATGTCCATGATTACAGTTATTGAATATCGAGATTTTTTGTAGATACCTACTGATATTTTTTATGTATGAATGATTTGCAAAACTTTGAATGACGGTTGAAACCGACTAACTAATCTACGGAAAACTTCGTAAATGATCTGTACTTATTTACTATGCATACCTGTGTGGACAAATAAACGATTTTGTTTTTTTTTTATTTGAAAAGAAAAATATAACTTTTTAAAATGATCATAATCATTTTCACCTCAGCAGCTCGAACAAGGGTACTTTGCTTCTTAAAAACAGTGAGCAAAATGCGATTTTGCTCACTGAGTGAGACAAAATGACATTCAAGTGACCTTTATAGTCAAATGTCATTTCTACATGCGGGGTCTAATACAAGTTCGATATACTTGGGTTCTATTATCTCTGTCCCTCTAGGTATGTTCTCACTGCTTAGGGTGAACAATTTTGTGTACTACACGAGATCAAAGTTATTTACATCTCGTGCGCTTTTGAATCCCTTACTACGCTCAAGATTCTAAATTAGATTCACTCGCTTGCACGGGACTCAAAATAAGCACTCGAAGAAATATCAAACTTTGATCTCTTGTTGTACAAATAACTATTTCTAAAGCTGAAATTTTCTTGTTTCCTCTCCGTTACCTTACATTCGATGAACTTTGTGATTTGAAGGCCGGAATAACTTACCTGTAAATAAGATACACAAATTAGACAATTGCACACATATCATACTAAAGCACATGACAACTTAATACTTATTTGATACCAATTAGCAATTACACTAATTATTAATCGAGCACGACAAACCCAACCATTGCTCCATTAAATTTGACGATATTTAACCAACATAAATTACAGCTAGACGTATAATTACTTGCCCACGCGCAGAAAGAGCGGGACAAATTTCACAATCACGCCCACAAACAAGTGAAGTATTTACTCGAAAACGTTTTTCTAAGATTATAATGTCGGATTTGCATTGACGTTAGATAAGGGTATAATGAGAGGTTTGGCGCCTAGACGGTAGATCTCGCTAGGTGGCGCCAGAGTGGCGCGGGGCCAGAGATCACTCGCTCACTAGAGGGAGCACACAATCTAACCAATCTACCTAGATTAAAGCTCAACACTATTCCTAGCAATCATTCTAAAAAAATTATTAATCTAAATATACCAAAATAACAATCTCTAATTAACCTTTAATAAATCTGTTTCACGTTACATTTCCAATTAGCGATCTTGTTTTTTAATCAATATGATATGAGACCTCGACCGCTCATTTGAGGTGCGCCCACGTATTACACAAAATAATCTCGTAATTTTTCGTGAGTTCAAGCCCCCTCAGAGCATAATAGTGCAATCATAAGTTGTTTCAGAAAAAAAATGCAAAAAGACGGAGTGAAATCATAAATTGTTTCAGAAAAAAATGCAAAGATTTTCGGTTAACCCTGTGTTGGATTTTCCTGATCTTCCCTGATTTCATCACTTTTGTTTAGAAACAGTGTTGGTAAACAAAGTGTCTCAGAAAATGGTATGGTACTCATTAACCTATTAGTTTATAAAAAAAATGTTTATAGCGAATACGTGGCTTTAAACGTAGGTTGTCTGCGTTCAATTTACAAATATCAAGAATAATGGAGATATATGTGCTTTAGTAGAAGAAAATTATGCAGGATGCAACCGAGAGGTGTGACTGCCAACATATCGCTGCCCCAATATTACAAGGTTCTATGTTTCACTTTTATCGAACTGAAATTTGAACATTGTCATAGTGACATTAAGTCGAATTTCAACTATCTTTAAAATGTAACATAGAACCCTGTAATATTGGGGCAGCGATATGTGTATTGTGTAATGACCAGTCTATTGGAGTTAGTCTATGCGAGTGGCGCAAGCGCAGGCGATCATAGATCACCGCTGATTGGATTCGTTTTTGCAATTAGTGAGCAAAATACTCGCAAGGCATTAAATAAAGGAGAGTAGCGTTTCCCTCAAATGTATGTGAAAGTTCTAATCATTCCTACTTTTAACTACGCAATTTTCCAAGTTTTAGTACCTACGTTTTAAATTAACAAGGTTTAATGTCATTTAAAGTGGTATTAGATTCTAGGATTATAACTATTAATTGAAGTGAAGATTGATTGAATTGAAGAACAGCTGGATCAAAATGGGTACAAAGAGCACAAAATAGGACAGAATGGCAAAAATTGAAGGAGGCCTACATCTCAAGGATTGAAAAGGGCTAAAAAGAAGAGAGTGAGAAGAGGAGAACTATTGAAATAATTATAATATGTACCTATTACAATTAATTAATTATTCATTTTCAATTCTAGACAAATTTTGCGTGGTGGTAATAGGTAAATACCAGAGATGTGCAAGTAGCAAAAAGTTTCTAAAAATGTTGAAAAGTTCTCGGAAAATTCAAGAAAATTTGGCAACAAACGAAACGTTCATTTTGGAAATGAGAAATTTCGATTCCCATACAAGAATATGAAAAGTATTTGAAATTATTCCATGTGACATTTCGCAATTTTGGTAAATTTCTGACGGCACATCACTAGGTGAAATATGGGTAAAAATATGGTTAAGGGTTGAAAAACCATCCTGTATAACAAACAAACGATCCTTAGAATTGAAGACATCTCAGTGTCGTTTAGTGTTTGTATATTTAATACTTATTTATAATTGCAATAAATCTTGTTTTATATTGCTAGAAAACCTGTATCGAATAACATATACCATATTCATATTTCAGAGATCAATTATATAAATGGAAACGCTATAAAAGAATGCACAACACTGTTGTCAGAAGAATACTGTCTACGGTTAACAAATAGTATTTTACTACTTTTGTCACTGCTACATAATAAAAGGCAATTTAAATATTGAAATGGATCGTATTAAGAGGGTACAACTATATGAAACATAACAAAACATATAACGAAAACGGTAAAGTGTGTTTCTCGTAAAAAGCTCGACCTGTCACTGCGCAGGTCGAGGTCCCGCCCACAGCCGCCCGCGCACGCGCACGGCGCCGTCTGACTTAACTTACTGTTCCTTATCGAGACTTGCATTTACCTGACTAGAGCTAAGTAAGCAGGACCAAGAAGAAGAAACGTATTGTATATGATTTGCGCGCAGAACAAAATATGTATTTTGATGCTCTGTACCATCAGGACGACTCTTGAACGTTGCTATAATCTTCCCTGGGATTGTTATTAACATAAAAAGTAATGGATGAGGCTGACCAAAAATAATATCACGTATTTTCAGAAGCAATTTTCATGTTTTGTGCAAAAGTAGTAAAAAATATAATGGTAGGTACGTTTTAGACTTATTTGCGTTAATATCTGTCTAATGGAAATTGTGTAATTAAAACTATGATTCTTCTTATATTCCAAAACATAGATTGTTTCACATTAGTTATATGATTTCTGTATTTAACTTTTTTTCTTAAAAGTTTGCCAACCACAGTTCCAAGGTATCCCCCGAAACACGCAAGTGAAGTGTCTCCATATCTGAAGACGCCATTCCGTTGGGATTAAGACATGAACTCAAATTAATCAAATTCCTCGTACATCTTGCCATTCACTGCAATTGCATTTCTTTATAAGGACAATCCAGCTATTGTGATATCGTGAGTTACGGAATAGAGAATGGCATCCCTTAGAAATGATGTGGGAAAGATCACCAATAGTCATTTCTTAACCGACATGGTTTCGCCATTTTGTTTTTTCACAAGAAACCATAGTAGAAGTTTGCCCCAGACAGAGACCTAAAATAATACATAGGTAATTTGATTTACAGAATATATATCCACTTTGATTCTCCTAACTCATGAAATTACGAATCGATACCCACTTTTTTATATTTGAACGAAAAAAATATATAATAAGGTACCGATTTTCATGAATATTTGATCAAAAATACTCACAACATAGTCGAAAATACAAATGTGCGTCCCAAGTTGATCCTAAGACTTCGCTTTGCTCGGTCGAACACCGTAAAATTACTACCGTAAAATTAGGACTGCAATCCGACTGCAACTTGTATGAGAACTACACGCCAACTGCAACGTCGGCGTGCAGTTCACATACAAGTTGCAGTCGGATTGCAATCCGTCTATACCGGCCCTAACTGAAGTGGCATCTTTTAAACATTTAAAAGAGTGTATTAAAATACCTACTGGATATTAAAATAAAAAGACATTTTACTATCAAAATATAAGCCAATAAATCATGCTATACGCCGGCGGTCGGCAACCTGCGGCCCGCGGGCCGCATGCGGCTCGTGAAACTGTCACTTGCGGCCTGCGAGCCTCTCTGGCTATGTAATATTGAGAAACGACAATGTCTGATAAAGTGATAAATATTAACAAAGTGCAGCCCGCGTCAACTTACTCATCGTTAACTACGCTACTAAAACTACGCAAAAAAAGGTTGCCGACCGCTGCTATACGCAATCGCCAATACCGATCGATCGATGCGTGGTCGTAAACTTTGGGCTTTCCCACTTACACTTAAATTATTATACATAAATACTTATATGTCATATTTAATAGCATTGCGTAGCGAACCATATATGACAGTGAGAGTCGAATTATATTTTATTAAAGCGAGATATCATAGAAAACTGGATAGAAATAGATGCGATGATAAATGGAATACGATCTAATTTATGGTTTGAAATGAAAATTCTATTTTCTTTTACCTATTTTCTTTTCTCTTTACTTTTTAAAAACCGATTGTGTCTCACTAGTAAAAAAGGTTTACTACTTATATGAAAAACGAGGCGAAAGTTTGGAAATGTATCAATATGTAAATGTATAATTGTATATATTAATATACATAATTAAGTTGTATCCTTTCCCTGCCCTTCTTTTCTAAATAGTGAAATTGAGTTAGAACGGTGGCTTTTCAAGGTAGGTAGGTAAAAGCAAGTATTGAGGTTTACATCCTTACTTCTAGTATGCTAAACGTAACAGTTACTGTCACTGTAAAATATGTACACTTTATTTCTGTTATTTGTTTCCTTTCTACTTAATAAGAAATGTTACTAAACGAGAGTTTCATTTTCATATATACCTACATATATAAGTGTATAGAAGGGTCAAACACATTTAGGAGAGAAGTCCCTACTGTGGAGAAAACAAGAAAAGTTAACGACCCGGGTATTCACATATCGAGTTTTCATATTTGAGTCTCAAAATGTATCCTGCCCGTGCCCGTGGGTAAAGCGTAAAAATTAGCTTTAGGTTCTCTGCACTTTGCTATGTCTAGGTATAGGGAAAATCCAAACGATGTAAGCATACAATAAAATGTGTTGGGTCTACTACATCTCTCTATTGAAATATTGCCATTAATAGCGGTTTTTGTCTAGACCCGTATTAGCGCATAACTGGACGCGCCGGGGGAATGTGCACCTACGCGCGCCGGCGCCGCGGTGGGCGTACCTGTCCTCACCTGCCGCGGCCGATTGGGAAACGTGACGGACTGACAGACGGACAGACAACACCTAGAAATTGCCAATGTGTGTACTAAGTTTATCAGTGTAGAGTAAGCGGACACCGTAGCGACTGAAACCTGTAAAGGCGGCGTTTGCGCATTGCTGGTCCTTTAAACTTTAAAGGTAATAACGAGTCGGCGTGTAGAAGGATCAAGGATCGAATGCGGGAGGGCGATTCGAACTTTACAATCTTGTTATAAAA
The DNA here is from genome assembly GCF_910591565.1 of Cydia splendana. Classification (NCBI taxonomy): domain Eukaryota; kingdom Metazoa; phylum Arthropoda; class Insecta; order Lepidoptera; family Tortricidae; genus Cydia; species Cydia splendana. The sequence goes on along the minus strand of NC_085965.1, from coordinate 19,243,467 downwards.
CGATTATGGAAATGATCTATCAACAGTGAAATTTCTTCATCATAAGAAGAAATTACTATCTGAATAGAACATTTGATCATTTTTAACATTTTTGGTTGAAGATGTCACTTTTGACAGCTGAACATACCATAACAAAACCGTACCTAATAGATTTAAACATTTGAAAATAGCTAGCTGTACCCTGCACTTATGTACCTACCTACCTACATTTTTTTGCCGAGGATAAAATAGATCGATTAGCTAACTAGTGATGGCGCTCCATTGGATACCTCTGTAGAAAGGTATGTCCTAAATACTCATTCACGAAATTTCTGCTCTATTGGGAACTTCTATACAAGCACCGGACTCAATCTGGTGAAACCATGAACAGTATATAATCTTTATGGCATACAGTATATAATCAAACTTCACTATAAAATATTATCAGTAAAACTACCTTCATCCCATAAATGTAAAAGCACAACCCAATCGGGAGCTAACCCAGACGCTTTTCCACTAAAAATATATTATAATAAGCTATCTTTTTTACGATGTGGTAAAAAGCAAGTATAAAATTTTCTAGACGACCGCAAAAAGTTTAAAAGCCAACCTAGAATTCCATACGACGCCCCAATACGGTATCCAACTAGATCTATTTTATTGGACAGAATAAAAACTAGTAAAACCAATAAAACATCATATCTATGAGAGATTACGACAATAATAAACCACTGTCAAATATATGATGAGCCCTATATCTTGTTCTTATTTAAAACGATACAAGACACATATTACCAACGGATTAACATGTAATATAATTTCTACAACTAATGTCATTCTGGTTTAGAACGAGAGTCAAGCTGCGACCAGCTCGGTGTCTTCTTACATTGGATTATCTGCTAAAGGATGTACCTCAAATAACATTAAATAAGATAAACATTTTACCGATATGGACTGAGAAGTTCACGTAATCTATGATAAATTTATTGATAGCTTGATTTGGAATATTAGCCTTTATCTCTTTTTAATAAAGTTGTACTAGGCGCTACATGGTTGCTGTAGAAACTCTTAAAAACGGCTTATGTATTTTGAAATGTAAGGGAACTTAGAGCATTGTATCTTATTTGGAACAAGGGCCGGTCCCACGGCCTCCTACGCGTTAGGGTGAGTCTAGTTCTCATATCTCATTTACATGACGCCATTTCATGAATTCTTCCAACGCTATAAAACGATTGCGAAAAATCTCCGGGACGACATTCCTGTGAATACGTAAACTATTATGACACCTTTTTTACGTCCGTTATCTCGGGGCGGCTGTATAAACAGTTCGAGCGCCAAAGGAAAAAAAGAAAAAAGTCTGTACCATAAACAACGAAAAGTGGTTGAAGCTTCGCTCAACGAGTAGAAAAAGTTTGTCTAACTTTTTTTTTAAGTATCAGGCTTACATTTTTCCGTTGAACAGCCATTGATGTTTATGGCACAATACATTAAATCGGACATAAACTGCGCCCTGTAATGTACTACGTCGTAATTATGCGGCTAGTCGTCCTGCATAATGCAACAGGCTCCATACATTTGACGGGTTTGATTTGATTCTCTGTAAATGGCAATGTCATTGTTTATTTATAATGTTGCATTAAGTCGGGTATTGAGAAATAGGAACTGTAGGTGCGGTGGACATTTTGAGAGGTCATGGATTGGTTGCGATAGTAAAGATATTTCATATAAGGCAATAGGGTGCGTAGCCAACAGTGTTGCCAGATGAAATCTGAAATATTCAGTAGAATAAAAATCGTTTTAGCAGTAGATAGGGGAAAAAAGCAGTAGATTTAAAAAGGTCTGCAATAGGTAAAATTGATAAAAATAGTTATTTGTACAACAAGAGATCAAAGTTTGATATTTCTTCGAGTGCTTATTTTGAGTCCCGTGCAAGCGAAAGATTCTATAATAGATTCACGAGCGTAGCGAGTGAATCTAATTTAGAATCTTGAGCGTAGTAAGGGATGCAAAAGCGCACGAGATGTAAATAACTTTGATCTCGTGTAGTACACAAAATTTTTCACCCTAAGCAGTGAGAACATACCTAGAGGGACAGAGATAATAGAACCCAAGTATATCGAACTTGTATTAGACCCCGCATGTTGAAATGACTATAAAGGTCACTTGAATGTAATTTTGTCTCACTCAGTGAGCAAAATCGCATTTTGCTGAGTGAGACACAATCAGTGAGCAAAATGCGATTTTGCTCACTGAGTGAGACAAAATGACTCAGTGAGCAAAATCGCATTTTGCTCACTGTTTTCAAGAAGCAAAGTACCCTTGTTCGTGCTGCTGAGGTGAAAAATATTTTATGCTCTGACCTGACATCAACCTCCCATAGAAAATTTGATTTTTTTTTCCTTTTTCTACTGACAAACTGGGTGTGATTGAGTAATTGAGTATAGCTGGCAAATCAAATTGTCAGTAACAGTAAAATGAAGAGTATCATTCTGTCTCTTACTTCTGTTATTATAATTAATAAATGAGCACAAGTTTTTTTTTCTACTCATCATTCGCTTGCACTTATCCCATTCATTTGGGGTCGGCACAGCATGTTTTTTTTTCTTCCATATCTCTCTCTCGCCCGTCATCTCATCATTCACTTGCATTCGTTTCATATCATCTCTCACACAGTCCTTTTCCTCGGTTTTTCTCTCCCGTTAATTCCCTCCACATTCATTAGTAATACCTTTCTCGTCACATGACTTTCATCCCTCCGCATCACATGCCCATACCACGCTAGGCGATTCGCTATTACTTTTTCTACTATAGGTGCAACTTTCAGGCTTCCTCTTATATACTCATTCCTTATCCTACCCATTCTTGTCACACCACACATCCATCTTAACATTCTTATTTCCGCTACATGCAATCTCTTCTCATCCGTCACCTTTAAGGCCCAACACTCTGATCCATACATGACGACAGGTCTTATGATGGTTTTATAAATTTTACCCTTCAATCGAAGAGGCATTCGAGCGTCACAAACGGTTCCCGTGACCTGTCGCCATTTCATCCATCCTGTGCTAATCCGGTTTTTTACGTCACGGTCAATATCGCCATCGCACTGTACCAGCGAATCGAGGTACTAAAAGGCGGAGCATCAGACCGGCAACGTAACGCCATCGAGTTCCATGGCAGCGAAACTGGAGAGACCGCCGAAATCGCAGAACATATGTTCAGTTTTAGATCTACTGATCTTCAGGCCAACATTCTCCAGTTTTCGCAGCCATTTCTCAAGTCTGCTCTGTACCTCGAGTCCGTCTTCATCCACAAGTACAATATCTTCAGCGAAAAGCATACACCAGGATGCCTCCTTCCTCCTGTATGTCCGAAGTTTTTTTTTCTACTATTACTATACAATAACTATACGATTCATTTGCCAGGCTATAGTGGCGACGAAGCCGACCAATACTACCAACCTACCTACCTATCACAGATATAGTAAAATGAAGCCTAATCACACTATAGATAAAAAAATAACCGCGGTTTCAGAAAACTTCATATGTCATAAAGGCTAGACGACGCGATACGACGGTATAAAGTAACTAGATGTTCCGGTCACGAGGAATAATCATTCATTTTCGAAAAATCAGTAGCTCAGCAGCAAAAAGCAGTAGATCAGTATATATTTTTAAAATCAGATAGATTTACTGCTTAATCAGTAGATCTGGCAACACTGGTAGCCAACATGCCAATCGTTTACGCTCCGTAGCGAACGAAACGTAGTTGCGTTACTGTCGCACTAATGATAGAGACACAAAGCGTTTCGTTTTCGTAGCGCCAGCGATTGATCCAGGCTATAGGCACCCAGGATATCGGCTTCCAAAACTATTGATATAATTATAATTTTATTGTCCACGACAAATCCTTATTTATAAGACAAATTTTAAAATGCGATGTTACGTCCTCCAAACACTACCACGTTTGTTAAAATACCAACTTCTTCATATAATTATGAACAGGGCAATTTATGTGCAAAAGTGGTCCATATAGTGAAAATTATGAATAAAATAACACAGTAACTATATTCATCCTATAGTTCTGTAACCAGCGTCACAATGACATTACACTATGACATTGACAGCCACAGGATGCACTGATTAGATCATAAAAACATAATAGTAGTCAGGTGTCGAATTAAACCGTCTTTGTATGCATTGACTGATGCGTATGACATCAGAACCTCTACTGTAAAGTTCATTTTATAGCGTGACGTGACGTGACGTATTTTACGCGTTTGCGTGTAAAATACGGATTTTGAACAGCGCGCCAAGCGGGGCGTTTTGGAAACTCTAAATACCATACAAAATGAGACTTAAAGCAAGCGCGTACGTCACGCTATCGAATGAAATTTACACTAAGTATATGAATCGACAAAATATGTCTATTTATATTTAATCATCGAACCTGCCCATAAAATTTCGCGAGAATCGGTTGAGAATCACGACCTGTAGAGGAAAACATCCGGACATAAGAAAGCATTTTTGCCCAAGCCGAAATGGAGACCTTCACTAACGCTCGGTTAGTTAAACTTAGAATTTTTGAAGTATGAACGGGTCGAGTGAAATCGCAAAATCTAAGAAGGGTAGAGTTGAGGTAAGAATGGCCAAAATATGAGACGTTAATAGTGGACGCTCGCTAAAATGCATTCGTTTAGTGTCCATCGTTTCTAGCATTATTTGAGGGGCGTCCAAGTTCAAAAACTTACGAACCAGTAAGTAAGGTAAACGTACTGGTGCTCGACGCGGTCCCAGTACCTACATGTCATCTTGAAACTTAAGTCATTTTCAAAGAGAGGTGACAGCAAGGTGTCATCTATTGGGCATTAGCATGTCGAGCCTAGTACCTTACCCCTACCTTACCTACCTTGTACGTTATAGCTATCGAGCAAATTCTATCTTCATATCGTAAAAAACAAGGATAATTTAAATACAAACACATATTTAGTAAACAAACCGAACTGATAAAACGCAGCACTGTAACCGTTAGCGTATTGACATTGCGTAATCGTGTGGGAAGCGTATGTTACGTGCTGCCACAGACCGTATAGTGAAATAGATGCCGCAAGCACGTATTATAACATTTATAACTAAGCAAGCTTTGGCGGTTATCACGCTGGATGCGATCCGCACGTCGTGCCGATGTGCGAGCGGGGTGTCGCTACAATCCGCACATAGGCGGTTGCCTTTTAATTACACATACTATAAAAAGCTTTTTTTTTTCTTAAAGTTAAGGTTAAATCTTTTAAATTAGTGTAAGATTATCATATAACAGTTATTAATTTATTAATATTCAGCGAGGTATTTTCAACAACCATTCGTTATTTAGACGGACACGGCACTGTAAACCTGAAGAATTTCCTTTGTGCCTGAACATGGCTTCTCTGAAAGGTTCGTAACGTAGTAGTGACTAGAGGTAGACCAAGATGAGTCTGCAACGATTTTGATAGCACACGCAGTGCAAGTTTTATTTTTAACGTCAAACTTCTATGAAATTATGACGTATAAATAACACATGTACTGCGTGTGCTATCAAAATCGTTGCAGACTTATCTTGGTCTAACTCTACTTTGATTTTATATATGTTCATGGGCGACGACGATGACTGCTTCGATCAATCGACTAATTTGCTACCTGACATTTAAAAAAAATGCGACCTTGTGGTGTTAGGTGTAACACACGAATTACGATCATATGGTGCGTCTGGTTCAATATTATGGTCTGCGTGCTCTACTCCGTTAATGGCCATGCGTTATATTTGAGCAATGGAGGTGTAATAGCTGTTCCGTTACCTGTAACGACATTGGTAATGATCATCTATGTTACATGTCAAACTTATTTCATTTCAAACGGCCTGATTCCAACTTTAAGATACATCAATTAATAGATCTAGAAACGTTATGGATTAGATATGCCAGCGTCCAATATGACGTTTCTTCTAACAATAACGTCACCGTTGACACTGACACATGTAATCCATGTCGTTTCTAGATCTATTAATGGACGTATCTAATTACATTAAAATTAACTTTAAACTAAACTAAATTAAAACTAAACGTATCTTAAAGTTTGAATCGGGCAGATAGTCAACAAATGACGCGCGTTTCTAAAAAAAGTTTTGTTCAAATAAATTTGTCATCAATTTTATGTAAAGTTAACATTTCTACTTTTTAACTTCGTTACTACCTACGTTATTTATACAACTAGAATTTTACAGTAGTGTTGTCAATTATTAAATAATGGTAACAGAATAGGAAAGTCAAGTTTAACATAATATAAACAATACGCCAAACATCAGGGCTAAAACCGCGAATATCGAAGTTCGTCAATTGCGGGATATTTTCTCCGTTCCGCACTCTAATTACGTCTTAATGACAGTCAAAGAGAAAGATCCCGTCAATTTGCGAATTTCGGGTTTCGCGGTAGGCCCCCAGTTAACCATACAAAAATTACAGAAAAAATCTACAGTAGCCGCATCATGAGTTGTATTGTATGATTAGTAGAGAGACATTAGTTTTAAAAGTAAGTACCTAATTAAAATTTTTAGTTCACAAAGCATTTATAATGTAAATGCATTTTTTTAAATGATTGTGATAATGGTAACTGTGCACAGCATGCAGTGTAACTGTCCATAAGTGAATAATTGTATTGCCTTACGGCACAATATAGTGATACAATAATGATGTACATGTATGGGACCTGTACTTATGTATACAATGCCTATGTTGGACAAATAAATGCTTTTGACTTTTAATAAACCATAATACCTACATTTAGGCCAAATCTTATTAACCTGTATATGTAGTATAGGTAATATCTGGGAGACCGAACTTTGCTCGGAAAACATATAAAATCTCAAAAATGCGCGTTTTCCCAGAGATAAGACTAGCTAAATCGATTTATCGCCCCCGAAAACCCCCAGATAGCAAATTTCATCGAAATTGTTAGAGCCGTTTCCGAGATCCCCGAAATAAAGGTATTAGATTAGATTAGATATATAGTTCTTAGGGCCACTTGCACCATTCCACTAATCCGGGGTTAACCGGTTAAACCTGGAGTTACCATGGTTACCAGTACAATTTCACACTGGGTTAACGGTTTAACCGCTTAACCCCAGATTAGTGGGATGGTGCAAGTGGCGCTTATAGGTATATCGATAAATTATATGTGCTCGTAAAAGCAAAGACAGTTCCCACCATAATGAATAACAAGTGAACGAGTATTAAACCGACACATATTACGTTATAAATATTGATATAATCCACGACATCCACGACATCGTCCCGTCTTAAGCCCTTGCTACACGGTCGCCGACAAGCCCCCAGACCGCATGGCCTTGGTCTGTCGCGGACCGTGTAGACAGTTGTTTCCAACAAAATTTGACCAAAACTTACCAAGGACAGACCAAGGTCAGACGGTTAGAAGGCTTGTCGGCAACCGTGTGGCAAGGGCTTTAGCTACTTAACTTATTATCGTGCTCCCAGCTCATTAATTTTGACTGCCGACTTTTATATGTGATCAATAATTTATTTGTTCAGTAGGTGCACGTTTTCGCTCAAAATTACTGAACTGCTAGACAATAATGGGGGGACTTTTATTTAAAATCTGAGCAGTCGTAGAGTGTAAACCTAATAGCTCTACCATTTTGAAAACATTTGAAAAACTGCATCGACACAAATAATTCATTATATTATCGAATCTACCCACAAAATTTCACGAGTTCGGTAGAGAAATGTAACTTCTAAACATACGAAAGTACATATTTTGCTCAAGCTGAAATGAAGACGCCTTGTTAAAACAGTTACAATTTTACATGTCAACATTGACCAATGCTTATTATATTCATAAATTTGTGACATGTAAGTACATATATGTATAAAATAGAGTCCATGAGTTCTCAAACTTATTTCTCTGGCGCTCCGCTTATACATTACAGAAAGGTTATACTTTAAACCTACAGCTACCATTTTCTATGCATCGCTGTAAAATATGGTAATCGCACGCAGCCGATACAATAAATACACATACGCCAAAAGCAGCACATCTCGTCAGTTGAATAGGATGTAACGTCATCCCATAAGGAGCATCGGGGCCTATGACAAACGAAACTGCATAATTGCCATGCCAACTTGGGAATAGGATTGCATTACCATAACGGAACATGGTGAGTGCATGGTTAGTAAAAAACATAGATTTGAGTGTGTGGTTTATTTTGTGTTATTGTTTATGTTATTGAAAGTGGAAATAGTGTCGTCCGCCATTTTGTTTTTAAATAGTTAATGACTGCTTGGGTCTCTATTTCTTAATGACTTTTTACCTAAAACTATTGTTTGCTTCTCATTCTAGCAATTACATTTGTGGTATATAAGCCTTTTAGGGTTCCGTACCCAAAGGGTAAAAACAGGACCCTATTACTAAGACTGCGCTGTCCGTCTGTCTGTCTGTCACCAGGCTGTATCTCACGAAACGTGATAGCTAGGCAGTTGAAATTTTCACAGATGTATTATTTCTGTTGCCGCTATAACAAGAAATACTAAAAACAGAATATAATAAATATTTAAGTGGGGCTCCCATACAACAAACGTGATTTTTTTACCGTTTTCTGCGTAATGGTACGGAACCCATCGTGCGCGAGTCCGACTCACAGTTGGCCGGTTTTACCTATATTTAAGTACAACGCGATTCAGATTGACGCCGCAAGCGTCAAGGTCGAGTAATTTTGCTCGGAGCATTTTTGCGTAAGTAGTACCTAAGTCTGTTATCAGGTGGGCTGCCAACTTTATTCGTCCCCAGCTCATCGTGTTATGGAGTGGTTAACACTCTTACATAAAATTAACCGAAATTTCCACTCTTTACATTCACTTGTCTCTAATATAGGTTATAAATAACGCCAATCATTAGCATCTGCGCTACACGTTTAATCAATTTAGACCGGTATGCGCTCGCGTCGAATTATTGGATAATTCGGGGTAATGGTGCAATGCAATGGTTGCCCACTGGCGCATACACATAGCTGATTATGCTAATGCGTTATACATAAGCCGGCCATGTAGGTATAGGCTGGAGGAATACCTTTCTCAATAAAACTACGTTTGGATTAATCTCTCCTGTTCGTAGGTTCAAACCTCGATTGTGCTGTGTATAGTTCGTTTTTTTTGCATTAGAATAAAGGTAAACAATCTTGACGTGTCTTTTTATTGAAAAACACTTTGGAAAAATAAGTCGCGGCAAATATGTAACAATTATGAATCATAATACGATTATTTACATTCTCTTGCTTTCATTAGTAATAGCTAACAACTAACTAACTAAGTAACAGTTACTGATTTTTAAAAAGTTGTCCAGAAAAATCTTATTCGAAAAAAATTTAAAAGATGACTTATCATACCCAGACGAAAGGTTAAAAAACATTTTATTTACGAAATACTCTTATTATTAAGAGAGATCCACAATTTAGTCATCTGAATCTTATATTCTGAGTACATAGCAGGCAATTCAACTACTATTACGATACAATACAAGTGCGAAAAATAGAAAAGTTAACTGCGGTGTAGACGCACCTTTAAGCTGCTGCAGTCACCATCGTTACGTAACATTCATTAAACCTGAATATTCTTAAGTATGACAACCATGTAGTTGAATATTTAACCCCAAAAGTGGTTCTTGTTAGCTACAGTTAGCGGGAATTATTGGATAATTTCAGGGTAATGGCGCAGCGTGGCAGTTTGCCCAGTGTCGCATGCACGCGGCTGATTATGCTAATATGTTCGACGGCGTGCGGTGACCAAGTGGCCAAACGACTCGGGACAAAGCCCTTGTAAATAAAAAAACCACTTGACCCTAAATTTGGCAGTGTACTACATCTTATAAAACAAAGTCCCCCGACGCGTCTGTATGTATGTAAACTCGAAAACTGTACGGATTTTCATGCGGTTTTCGACTATCAATAGGGTCAAAAACCACTTGACCCTAAATTTGGCAGTGTATTATCACTATGCCTTATAAAACAAAGTCCCCCGCCGCGCCGCGTCTGTATGTATGTAAACTCGAAAACTGTACGGATTTTCATGCGGTTTTCGACTATCAATAGGGTCAAAAACAACTTGACCCTAAATTTGGCAGTGTATCACTACGCCTTGTAAAACAAAGTCCCCCGCCGCGCCGCGTCTGTATGTATGTAAACTCAAAAACTGTACGGATTTTCTTGCGGTTTTCGACTATCAATTACAATAGGGTGATTCTTGAGCAGAGTTTAGGTGTATAAAATGTCAAGGTTTTGTGTAACCCGTGCGAAGCCGGGGCGTGTCGCTAGTCTCAAAAATAAACTTACCTACACATTTCTATACCTTGTTTTTTTCTGATCTAGCTCGATCACCTTATAGGCAACTTATGGCGGTCACGACCCTCAGTCATGAGGTTACGACGAAGAAGAAGAAGAAGAAGCTCGATCACGAAAAAAGAAAGAAAAGTTTTTACCGTTTACAGGTACAAAAAACTCTGGCAAATATTTACTATAACACTGCACAGAGCTAAACTGGATGCCTACATTTTTGCAACAGGGCATCACGGTGACCGGAGGACCGAACTGTCTGCCTACTCGCTCCGACACTTTCCCACACTTGTTTTCCGTTGTCACATCGCTGGCCCAATATTACAGGGTTCTATGTTTCACTTTTATCGAACTGAAATTTGAACATTGTCATAGTGACATTAAGTCGAATTTCAACTATCATGCAAATGTTACATAGAACCCTGTAAAATTGGGCCGGCGACATGATGAAAATCCTGGGGAAGTTCCCACTGTAAAGACGGAGGTTCGCGCCGCGACAGACACAAGCGACCGAGACAGAAGACCGCGACCGGAGACCGCGACCATCACTTGACCATAGGCAACATATAAGCGACAGTTCGCGAGGAGACAGAGACCTCTCGCGTCTCTGTCGCCTGTCTCGGTCTCCGGTCGCGGTCTTCTGTCTCGGTCGCTTGTCTCTGTCGCGGCACGTAGCTCCGCCTCAACAGCCAAGCCTGGTCACCCTCGCGCCGCGCCGTGAATAGCCCGCGCCTCTCCGTATCGGGCCATAGGACCCGCACTTTGCATTGAAAACGTCCGCAATGCATGTCCCCACTATCGTAGGATTAAAGCATTATAAATACCTGCTTTCATTCCAAAATGTGCCACATCTATCAGTGAATGTATGCCAATTTGGACCTTAATAGAAGTGGGTAGATAATGAGATTGCTTGGCTTAATGTTGCTGCGTTCTGAAGTTTTAAATGTGTATTTAGGAAGCAATTGTTGTTTTACTGGTTGATCATACTACTTTGCGTATTTAAAGAACTTTACATACGTTCAGGTAGGTGCAAAATTGCATGGACACATTATTAATGAATTAAATCAATTCAAATTCTTAGAATGGCCATACAATTGTGGCAATTCATATAGCCGATGGCCAAGGGGTGGCAAGGGCATTTAGTTAGAAATTTAATTCTGATATGAGTTTAAATTTAAAATGCGTTTGTCCGGGACAGCTCATGGAATTTCCGTCTTCGACGATATAAGTTAGCAAAAAGTATAGTTATGTTATGTAGATTTAATATTGAATATTACAAACAGTAGAAAGTAATGTTCCCGCTAATATATTGTAGCTGAGCAGTAAAGAGCAGCGGCGCCGCCGCAAACGACGCCCAGATGTTGCCTGGCGTGGAGTTTCATCATCATCATCATCATTTCAGCCTATATACGTCCCACTGCTGGGCACAGGCCTCCTCTCATGCGCGAGAGGGCTTGGGCTATAGTCCCCACGCTAGCCCAATGCGGATTGGGGACTTCACATACACCTTTGAATTTCTTCGCAGATGTATGCAGGTTTCCTCACGATGTTTTTCCTTCACCGAAAAGCTAGTGGTAAATATCAAATGATATTTCGTACATAAGTTTCGAAAAACTCATTGGTACGAGCCAGGATTTGAACCCGCGACCTCCGGATTGAAAGTCAGACGTCATATCCACTCGGCCACCACTGCGTGGAGTTTAGGTACGAGTATTATACTAATACATATCTTACGTATAGGTGCAACAATACAATTATACTTTATTGTGGAGAGAGAGAGATAACTGATTTTACCTTAAAAAAGGATTTTTACGATTTGATAGCTGTTGGTCCAAATTGTAATTCGTCCAAGTAGCGATTTGTCCATTACGTGGTTCGTCAAGTATCCATTATGCCGTTCGTCCATATCGCGATTCGTCCAAGTCGCTATTTGTCCAAATCTTAGTTCGTCGACTACGTGGTTCGTCAAATATCCTTTACGTCGTTCGTCTATATCGCGATTCGTCCAAGTCGCCATTTGTCCAAATCTTCATACAGTCGCTATCAGATATATGTATAAGACCGGCCCAGGCGTTCACAGCCATCCTTTATTACCTATCGTTAAAGTGCGTAGGTATTGTATTACAATATTTTTACGCACCTTCCCCGCTCCGATATGCAGGGTGTATTTTGATACCGGGTCAGTCAGAGCAGCTAGGTGCCATATTCTATGCTACGCGAAAACGGTTTTAGAAGACTTTTTTTGAAAATGAATTTAAATCCATTTCGGAAAAACATATAGGGTGCGAGAAAAAAAGTCATTTTTGACAAAAAAAATTTTTGATGCCAATCGATCCCATTTCTCTCCAGGTTCAAAAGTTTGTATGGGACCAAAAAAAAGCCACAAATCAAGAAAAACTTTTTCCATACAATTTGTATGAAAATTAAAACTTTTGTTGGACTAAAAGCGTGTTGGACGAAAAGCGTGTTGGTAAAAAGCGAGTTAGACGAAAAGCGTGTTGGACGAACAGCGTATCAGACGCTTATCGTGTTGGACTAAAATCGTGTTGGACGAATAGCGTGCTGAAATCCATTTGGACGAATCGCGTGTTGGACCAACAGCTATCAAATCATTTTTACATGGTGAATTTCAATACCGGTATTAAGAGCCAATAGGTATCGGATTTTATGGACGCCCCCTCAGACTCTGAAAAACTATGGAGTGGAAAATGTAGTGGGAATTCACTACCGAATCGAGCTTGGCTATGTATTGTAAAAACTGTGTGTATTGACCAAATGTTTTTAGCAAAAAAAGTAAAAAATGCAGAACCGCAATTGTATAAGACCAAAGACATATGTAACTTCGTATAAGATGAATAAAGTCTAAGGAAAAAACGTGCCTCGGAAATCAAGAAAAAGTCATTCTCGGATAGATGGCGCACACACCTTTAGCCTATGCTCGGCTAGATGGCGTGACGACACCGTTTCATATTTAACAATTTTAACACATAGATATCAGTGAATGGACATGGGTCAAAATGATATAAAAATAATAAAATCATATATATACATTTTTTTGATAATTTTATACGTTTTCATTTTGAGGTTTAGTCGTGTGTCGATAGATGGCAGTAAATTTACTGTGACTACAAAATTTACTATGGCAGGACCCCTCTATACTATCTATTCTCTTTGATAAGACTATAAGTAATCGAAATCAATAGAATTGTACAACAAGCCATAAGCAATGTTTATCTTTTTTTTTACACATATATTTTATTATAAAAGTGTTGTCAATTGCTTTACATAGGTAAATAATCAGAACATTTTCAGACTTAAGTACTTAAATACTTGGTACTGTACTGATAACTTTATTCCTTTAAATATGTAAAGAAACCAAAATAAAAACAAATGTTACACTTATATTTCTACGAACACGAAAACTAGATATTCTTGTTGCAACTAGCATTAGGATAAAAGTGAACAGAAACATAATACGATCCGCCGTTTCTTTGAAAGTGAAAACGCCATTTTGTACGTTGTTACAAAATCTCAGTTCTAAAAATATAATATTTGGTAGGAAAAGCTTAACTATGAGTTACGTCGTTATGTGTCTATTCGGTGAACACTGTCGGGATTACAAATTTGCGGTCAGTCGTAATATCGTTAGAAAGTCTTTTTTAACGCAAAACATTGAAATTATGCTTTAATGTGATAATTTCTTAAGTTCTTAGTTGGTCAACTGACGGGCTGGTACCTTGCAGTCGCGAGTGCGAATCTCGCCTAAGTCAGTGAATTCTTATTTTAGATTAGAATTCTTATCTTATTTTTAGATTTTAGATTGTGTTGTAGCGTTAACAGAAATATACATATATAATAGGCTGTTCTTTCAGAAAAATTAATGAGCTACCATATCAACTTCCTCAACATGGCCTACCACGCGATGACGTGATTCATTACAAAATAGTTCATATCTAATAAATACAAATAATGGAAGAATTGCGACCATTATAGGAATAACACGAAGATATCGTTTGTAAAGTATCGTTTTTTTAAGCCAGGCAATTTTGAGCAAGGTAGGCATTAGTGAGTAAACATGCGCAAAATGTATCAGTGAAAAGAAAAGATTGATATGCATCTTTTGTACGCTGTGAAGTAAGTACTTCACTCTTTTAGTTTACTAGTTCTATTAGTTAATCATCTATATCAAAAGTGTTGGTTTCATTTCTCTCATTCGCGGATATATTGAGTTGAATGAAGAATTTGATAGATAATTTCATTCAATATGAATCACTCAAGTAAATTAATTTATTAATCGAAGGTTTAACATGGCGTCCTTGTCACCCTCTAAGCGAATAAGTAAGTAAATGAATAGGTTTTTAAACTGAACTGCTGAAGTAAAGAACTAAATGAATGCGCGCTGAACTATAGTGAATGAAAGAGTGACATCAAGTGAAGTACTTCATTTGAATCTTTCATTCGCGAACTACTCATGTCTATTAGCGAGGCAGTTGACAACTTGACAGTATGCAATGTTCTAATATGCAAAACTGAGCAGATAATTCGAAAAGCCTCATTCAAAGCCACGTCCGCAATGCAGAATTATAGATAGTGCAGTCAAAGCTGGAAGCTTCGTTATTGAATGAAGATAAAACTAATGCACGTATTCGTAATAAGGCTCCGTGCTATCACGGCACAAATGCTAGTGTTTTATGAGGAGAGATTGCTGAGACATGTCCTGAGGCGGCATTCCAACATGAATAATATGAATATTTATATAATTAGGGAACATATTAAAATTATTTTAAACGGGTTACTCACGTATTATTCGACTCTAACAGAGTCGAATAAACGCTCGACATGTTTCGATCCGTTTTTTGAGGATTAATTAAGATATACGGTGAAATTGCGCTTAATTATATTGTACAGAACAGGGAACTCTATCTATTTACCAAATAGTGTCGAAATCCGAGGGTAAAAAACACAACAAAATAAAATCGGCCCATATGTGCGTACAAGATGTCCAGGCGAGTAAATATCAAAACGAAATCAAATTGACACCAGTTTGTAAGTTCAAATCCCCCGACGTGTCTCCCGTTACTCGATATTATCCGTCATTTGCATAATCGAGTCAGGGACCGGTTGGAAGTGCAAATTGCATTGTTTTGCACTTCTATTTCAAGGGGGAAGTTTCAAGTCTATTGAAAAGCAACGACTAATTTAAACACCTAATTGTCTACACAATCGAGTATCTTTTTCTAATACAAAACTAACATATCTTATTCTTTTTCTTCTTCCTGTCCTTGTCCCAGTATGTCTAGGGATCGGGCCTCCTTGTGCATCGGCGCCAGAATATTATCTTGAGTTGTAGTTGGTGGAAGTAATTTTATCCTGTTCCCATTTACTTAACTATTTCGCTCGTCTCGTCTTTTCTCTCCCTTGATCCTTGTTCCATTCGATTCTCTCTCTATCATGACTTCTCTACCTTTTCATAGGCCTACCACTTTTCTTCCATCTCATTTATTGGAATAGAAATCTCTCTATTTAGAAACGATAGGCACTTAACGTTAACACTGCGAAAAGTAATGACCGGCAAATAACGGATAATGTTAATAATAACCAGTTAACAGTAAATCAATAATGTTTTATTACTATCTTTATTACTTTAGTTAATTGAAACTAAATACAGTCTCCTAGTTTGAAAGCGGCTTCTGAAGAAATATCTAAGTTGTTTAAAATGCATAATAAAGATAGCTAGGAACATTTATGCGGGAAAACTAATTCATATTTTACGAACGATATTAATTTGAGAATAACATTTGAACGATAAAACAACCGATTATTTATATATAAGTAATAAAAGTCTTGGACGACGAAGATATACAAATATGAAACCCATTCTAGTTACTTAATCCTGATTACAGTGTTGCAATTCTTGTTACGGCCATTTGCATACGTGTCACTGGTTGGTATCTAATTAGAATTTGTCGGACAAGTTTTCTTAACATTTAAAGTTTGCTTCATCTTTAGTAACTTATACCTAACTATGGAATAAAACTTCCGTCGCGTGTGCTCCCTGAGAAAGATGACCTAGGTTCAAAAAGGATACACATAAAATTCTTCTGATATACCTCAAATTCAAACTTTCTTTTTCATTTTTCTATACTAGATAGTGGTAGAAAAGTTGTTGCTACCTTACCGGTCGCGGTCCTTAAATTGATCCTTTAGCCAGATTTTAACTCTGTATTCGTGTAAGCACTTACCTGTAAACAAACCAAAAAAATGATAAGTAGAAGAAGAAAATCCATTTATTTAACAACATATGTACATAAAGAAAAAGAAGACATGAAAAACATTGGGCGCTAAAATACGATCCCCACTAAGCATAATGCCGCGGCCAATCGGCAATCCATGGCGCTGGTTTTCAGTGGGGACCTGACTACATATGTTGTAATATATAAAAGATCAGAAACAAGTCACTCGTTCCTAGACTAAATAAATTATTTCCCTCAAAGTGTTGCTTTCCAAATCACATTAGAATTCTACTTAACAGCCTGTCTAAACCGACGTGTCCTGAAAGTGTTACATAATTTGCCGTTGGATATTCAAATGTGTGATTAGGAGCGGCGCAGGATTCGAAATGGTTGGATTACGAACAAATATGGCGGAGGAATGTGACCGCTTCATTTGAATGTTATTTGCTTCTGGTTCTTAAATTATCGTGCTTATATAATTGGATTTTGGTGATATGTGGTAATTGATCAATGCATTAATGAGCCTTAATTTATACTTAAATGGAGTATGATTTTGTTTATCTTTGAGTCTATCAAATCGGTAGCCTAAAGTTTCCTTAATCTGGTAAAAAAATTATATAATTCAACTGTTTTATTTGTTCTTGATGTAACATTACCTAGCGCATACGATGTAATTTGAACTTTCTCCATTTTTTTTACAGATTTTGTTTTATTCGACATCTTTTCAAAGTTGCATACTAAATAAAAGACTTTCAGGCGTCACTTCATTTGACACGTAAGTAATAGATAAGTGCGGGAGTATTGACTCTTTCTATGTAAGGACTTACGAAGAGTGAGAACGTTTTGTCAAGTTCTTACAAACTTTTAACATACCAACGATAGGTATATGTAGTTGTAGTGTAATTTTTAATGACGCAAACACCTCTCCTTATTACGAGGCTTAATTACAAAAATCGAATACAAACAGTGTTTCACCTCATTACACCACATTGATCACATTCGAATGGCTCAATGCAATGCATCGATTTGGGCGTTTCATCGATTTAATGAAAGAATCGACACCCGCCGCGCCGAGGAGCCACAAGCTGATAGGTACCCTGGGGAGTCGTTCAAAGGTTTACTGGGTGCGACTGACTCGAATGTCAAGGTGGACCAGTATAAGTGGAATCTTTTACACTTTTGGTACACTGTACAGTACCCATTTAACTTAGTAGTTAAAGATCGGTTAGGCTGCATGTATTTTAGACTCGACTAAATTTTTTAGACTCTAGTTATTAAGTGAAAACTAAAGTCTTCTTAGCGATATATTTGTTAATAACTTCTTAACAAAACTCTTAAATTTCACAAAGAAATCAAGATAAGTATTTTAGTGTTTTTTAGCTTATAAAAAAAATGTGAAGTCAAAATTTTGAGAGTACTAAATCTCACAAAACTAATTGTGCGTGTGTGTGTGATAATTAGACTTTCAAGACTCGAGTCTAGCCAAGCAAGACTGACCAAGTCTAGCTCTCATTTACTTACAGTTAAGGATCCTCTATACTTAAGGTCCCAGTCTCCTAGTTATTCTGATGCCCCAGTGTTCGCCTCTCTTGCTTTCATTAAACATTGCGAACAGTCTGATACCCCGGGGTCCCCGCAGGGTGCCATTAACACAACACAGTATAATGGAGGTACTTTACTGGTGCGAATTCCGTGTGTACTTGAAAAACGATAAAGCAAAGCGGGGATTGGACTTGATAGATGTTTGCGGAATATTGAATAGAAGGGCCTTGAAAACTTAGAAGTCCCTGACTTATCAACCTTTGTGGCAATGCACCTATTTTTATTGCATCATCTTACCGCTAAAGTAACGCGGATATTCCATGTATACTTTATGTCCAGTGCTGTCAAATCAAAATTTGGTGTTTATGCGGAACCATGCATTTTGTTACAGAACAAGATAAGATCTAAAACTTTTTCCAGGATTTCGCCGTCAAAATTTATGCATTTTGTTACAGAAGAATATAAGATCTAAAACTTTTTCCAGGATTTCGTCGTCAAAATTTCCACAAGTATAATAAATCATCGTCATAATAAATTCCTCAGCAAGAAAAATTGTTCTGAATGCATCTCTTAAAATGCATGACCCCATTTCCATTTCTTTTAAATCCAAGTTCCCAATATATCGACGTACAATAAACCTGTCAACATAAGTAAAGTAGGCGATAAACAAGCCTATCCAACAGACTGTGGGCGTAGGGTCTGGTTCACTTTTTATTTTACACCATGTTCTTGCTAATAACTAATAACTATGCGTATACAAAAGACTAAAACTCCAAGGTTCTATAAAATACTATCATACCAAGTCGAAAGCTTTATGAAATTATGAAATTTGTAAACAGTTACGACATTTTGGCTCAGCACAAATATGAGTCAGTCTTGGGAAAAAGGGATCTTAGTAGTTACGCCATTACGATGCTCCGACACAAATGCGATGCACGTAAGCGCGTATCGCAATAGAGTTCCTTTTCTCTACAGTCGACATACATGCACTTATCGCGAAAGAGCACCAGACCACCAGTTTAAGAGGGTTATAAGATTAATAATACTTGTTACGTATCTTGAGGTCACGATACTCTGGTTTGCCACGCTTGCTCATCCTATATAGACAGGCAGATTGCATCGACTGCGGTTTTGTGGTAATTATCATTTATTTTTATTGCCATTGATATCTTGATTGAAATGTAATGTCTGGAGAGGTTCGCACTACTCGTACTAGGGGCTAGCTGTCGAGTTGTTTCATACATATTCCGAGCACGATCTTCAATAGTGGTATTCGAATCCAACTCGCCTTTCTTTAAATCTTGTCAGTGTAGTGTTAATATGGCGACTATTCATAAAAATTGAAACGTTGTCAATTTGTCATTACCTAAGTACGTCAGTTGTGCAGTGCATCATTACATAATTTAATAAAAGGCTCCTATTTTGTCAGGAAAGCATAATAAAATAAATGCGTTATATGAGATAACTAACATGTTTTGTAACTTTTGTATTGTTCATGCGCATAAATTCTAACTCACCATATTCGTGTGAAACGTCATAAGATCATAACACATTCAATTAATTCTATAGATTTCTATCAGCCACCGCAAGACAGTAGGAATTTTCTGACACGATTTATAAATCGATAAATAACAATAGTTATTTATGTCAATTAACGGGTATTTTAATTTATAGGAATATCGAAAGCGCTCACAGCAGGTGAACATTTTGTAGTCACAACAACCACGCCTTTGGCGTTGATTTGGTTTATTTTTATAATGATGATGATTACGGAGAGGTGTAAAGTGAAACGGATTTTATTTAGAAATTATACCTGACACATAATTTTGTGGCAACGACGCGGACCCATAATTAATTAATTATAGATTCCTGTTGAGTTGATGACTGAGAGTTTGATGATCACCTGCTAATATATGCGACTGAATTTTGTGTTTAAAGAATTTAATGCTTACTCAAGATCTATTCAATATGGATTAGCCTACTTGAAAAGAAAGGTAGGTACCTACACCTACCTATAATATTAAAAAATCAGACAGAAAGATAAAAACATAGTTTAAGAAGTCGACAGATTTGACTAAGAGACGTATTTACGGGATTAAATATGTACGATTTAAAAGGGTTCATTCCTTTTCACAATTTTTACTTTACTTTTAGAAAAATATATACGGATACTTGACTTATTTCGTACGTTGAAACGGACGTTTTGAGGCTTGCAGCGAGGGGAATGGCATTATATTTCTTCTTAACGACGACCGACTTATCGAGGTTCCACTACATGAACTGGTCGCCTTTCCGACCTTACGCATTACGCATGTAAATTTCTCACCCCACAAAAATACTTAGCGTGTGGTCTCATTAGAATATTGCCCGATTAGGCCGTTCAACACATGGTATTGCAGTTTAATCCATATAGATCCGTGTCAAAGCCGCGAGGGCAATTAGGCCATATACGGAACACATATAAATTAATACCGAGCGAGTGCAGGTTACATAATGAGACTAGGCTTGATTTATGAGAGCTTGTTCTATTTTCACGGCTATTTGACAGTGTAAAAATTACTGGTTACTTTTATGTATTGAAGGACAGACGTGTAGACGAGTCACAGACGGTTTAGTATTGGTGATATATTGGTCTTCTTTTTCGTTAAACGCTGAGCAGAGGCTACATGTGAAAATTTAATTCTATCAGACACTTGCCATTTTTCTGCATAATCGAGAAAGCATTTGCACTCGTGTTTAAAGCCAGCTTGAGAAACGGCTTATAAGTCTTATAACACGTAAATTAACTCAAATAATTAAACTACATACTCACAAAAACAAAAACTACCACACAAGGTAAACAAATAGTGACGTACACTGGCGTTCAAAAGTGCATGAAGATGTTTCAACCGTAATATTAAGGCATTATTACGGTCGACATCTATCCATACACTTTTGAACGCCACTGTACAATAAATTTTACACATACCTACAGCATATGAACTATTCTTGTGTGTGTGTTGCTATATGTCGGGGTTTCCCCTGACATGTCAGGATTTTTGGTCCTTTATCCGGAATGCCGGGGGGACTTCGTGAGTATCTTTTTTAAAAACCTCAACTAACAACTATAGAAGTTAGGTAAAAGTTTGCCCAACTGGCAGAGGATAGGGAAGGTTATGCTGTAGCTACAGGATATGATAGCGAGTTATTTGGCTAGTGGCTTACGAAAGGTTTTGGAATAAGGTATTTATTTTGGGTGAAATTACCGTCCAGGAAATGTTAAGAATATTAGGGTGATGTCAAGACTTTTCACTCTACTGAACTCTACACTCAACTCCAAATATAAAAACTCGTTTCGTTAATTTAATGGAACTGGCTATAACTAAGAGAGTATCGATGAGTAATACTTCGATTGAGGGTCTCCAACCTCCATGAAATCGATAAGGTATCAGTGTAATTGCATTTTCAAGTGGTCTGGTGTGATGTTTCACTGCACGCTGAGCGTAGGCGGCGTTAGGGGGGGACTGTTATCAGTAACATATGTGATAGTACTGCATATTCAAATAAGTGAGCTGATTCCAGGCGTTAAAAAAATATAATATAGTAAGGACTGGGGAGGCGTTTTTCAGTAGTGGGACACTATAAAGCTTTTAATAGTCATTAGAATTCCATAGTACCGAAAGCTATAAATTCCATAGTTTTGGCAATTGGTGATTGTATGCATTTTTTTATTAGGCACTTATATAGATCCGTCACAATTAAACAAATCGTTTTCCAGTGTTTTGTATCACGCTAATATAATATATAATGACATAATTATTTCTTTTAATTACGTGAGACCAATCCAGTGCCGAAGAAAATATATACATCGATGCTTAGCACCATTTTACCTACAAATTTCTATGGAGAGGTGTACCTTTTCTCTGCAGCTGGCTGTACCATCAATCAAGGTCAATTTGTCAACCTTATTGCAAATAAGTACATAAAGTCTTCATGATCAAGAGTGTTGCTGCTCGTACATTGGTTTCGTTTCGAATTTTCTCAGTCCCTGATATTAAGCCATAACCATAATTTTCCTATTCCGTCGATTAAGGCTGGAGATCCATTAACCGGCCACTATAAAGTAATTAGAGAACGAATCCGCAGTGAAAGCGGATAGTTATGTTATGAAATTAGCCGGCGTTATCTTTAACGATACGTTTATGGGCAGCCTTATCTCGTGTTGGATGTTTGTCTTAATTCTTTAAACAGCGCCGCTGCCGCTGTGAGTTCCTCTTGTATCTTAAAGATCACACATTAATTAAGGGCAATGAATACGGATACACCGTTGTGTAGAATATATCTATACTTCTATATTACTACATGTTGGTAAATGTGTCGTTCTCAGATATACCTTGTTGGTTTTAAATTCTAAATATGTACGTATGTAATGGTCTAATGAATAAAGATAAATTCATAAATGGCTTTTATAACAATCGAAAAAAATGGTCGGTATCTTTTGCCTGATAATGGCAATTTTTTTTGTGCAAAATTTCTTTATGATCTGACTAGTGCGTCGCGTTACCATCTGGTTTAATTTTCTTGAAAGAAGTTTTATTTCCACATATAAGAAACTTGTTGAAACCAGACCCCACACAAATTCAAACCTAGGTACTGTGTCGTCCCTATTAATTAAAAAAATGCGAAAGTAACTTCTGTTTGTTGCCTCTTCACGCTTAAACCGCTGAACGGATTGAAATGAAATTTGGTAACTATAAAGATAGTTTGAGGCCCGAGAAGGACATGAGATAGTTTTTATATCAGTCAAGATACCTACTAACAGCAACTCTCGATTAATTTCCGACCGAATCCAGAAACTTCGGGTAGGACAACCAATAGTTTGGTTTGACGATAGTTTTTATCAATGATCATTATCATCATCCCACACAGACGAAGACACGGGCAGAGGCCCTAATTATAATACGCAACTATTTTATGTCAAATACCAAAGGGCCATTTGCATCATTCACTAACCCGGGGTTACCCGGTTAAAGCTGGAGTTACCATGGTTACCAGTACAATTTGACACTCGGTTAACGGTTTAACCGGTTCCCGGGTTAGTGGAATGGTGCAAGGGGGTCTAATTTTTACATCGCAATGTAAGTCTAAAGATTTCGATAGAAATCGAGCTCAAGTTACAAGAGGAATAAACCTCTGGTCACCGGAAGACCTGTAAGTGACATAAAGAGTGCTGATTACTTTATTATAGCTAATATAGCTGACGTTACACCGAGAGCAGGAAGGAGTAAATCTTTTTACGCCTGTTCCTAACTGTTACGTTTTTAACTTTAATAGTTTGAGGACGGATGACATTATGGTTATTGTCGTTAGGTGTTAGGTTAGTGACAGTTTCTGCAAATTAAATCGTATTAAGGAGAAAATCTGAGCTATTAAGATGAATAGCGAAATGAACTGAGGTTTTATTTATGAGGTTTTATTACTTTGGCCTATAATAATACTATATATTTATCAACATCATACGGTCTCGGCTGCAGTGGCGGATTTACAGTCTTTGCCGCCCTAGGCCCTGTCAGCCCTGTGGCCGCCCCTTACTCAGCACCCTAAACTGTGGAATGGATTACCGTCCGCGGTATTTTCCGACCGATACGACCTTCAACCTTCAATAAAAGAGCGTATGCCCACCTTAAAGGTCGGAAACGCACTGGCAACCCCTTTGTTGCTGCAGACGTGGGCATGGGCGACGAGAATTGCTTAACATCAGTCGATTGTTTGCCTTATCACATAAAAAATCAACTAAAACTCCTTGGACCTTACGAGGTCGTTGCTACTAGCTTGTTACTAATACTTTCGGTACCGTCAAGGTTAATCTTTTTTTTTAATAAGTTCCCATCCCATTGTGTCCCATCATCATCATCATTAAATTAAGAGTTATTCTCTTGTCGGCGGAGTATCTTCCAGCTTTCCCTATCTTGCGCCAGCTCTTTGACTTTTTGATACGTCACGACTCCTACTTTTTCATTCAGTTGCTCCAAAAAGCTCGTCTGGGTTTTCCTTTTCCCCGCTTGCGTCCTATCCCTCCAGGATATAGTTTTAAAGAAGTGGTCGTATCGTATTAAGTGTCCTATCATTTTTCTGCGTCTATTTGCAATGGTGTTCAGGATAGCTCTCCTTTCATTCACTCTTCTTAGCACCTCCTCATTCGTCCTATGTCCCACTGCTGGGCAAAGGCCTCCCCTTTCTTCCACCACTCATAACGGTTTGGTGCATTTGCCAGTCGCTGCAAAGAGCGTTGAGGTCATCCCGCCATCTCTTTTTTGGTCTGTCTCTGCCCCGGCTAAGGTCAAGGTTAATCATAGGCAATAAATATAATCTAGGCTTCCATGTAAGCTAGACTGCTTATCAGCGTTAAAGGAAGCAATAAATATACACATGTACATTAAGATCGCTATCGGAGATCAATCTTTTAACTACGGCTATTAATTTAGGGTAATTATATTTTTTTATTTCTCGTACAACTATCGCTAAGCAGCTAGGAAAATTTGGAGTTTATTACGTTTATTTTAGTCGGGTCGCATATGAGGTTATCTAGTTTTTAAGTGCGAAATTTATTATCTTGATGTCAATGTCCATGTCCACAAACATAAACATAAAACTCTACGTTTTATCATCTTACATACTACATACTTACATATGGCAAACACATATGAAAAACGGTTAAATGATTCTGCTAAAGTCTGTTTTAATTTATAATTAGAAGTAAAAACATCTGCTTCCTTCTTCTTCAACTCATATTGATACAAGTTTTTGTCACGATGATTAACACGTATGTACCTAACCTACCCGTATGACCAGCCAGTTAATCTAAAATTGCTCTTATTTTAAGTATCTCTAAGGTCCCTTCATTCGTATAATTAAATGAATAAGTACATCTAATTAACTCCAGAACCGATCGGAGCACATACCTGCGACATCAGATATTACGTGATCTCAAAGTCGTCTAAAAAACGTACAGCGGACAACACAAATTCAACCATATTAATACCGCAGTGGGAACTAAACTTGTGCTAATGTGTACAGTGTACCTCAGATCTGGTTTTGCGGTAGCAAGAAACTTGAGACGTGAGTTGGTGACTTGGTTAGATAGCGTGTCCATTGTGCCACATTTATTTGTCGCGAAATTTTAATTGAGATTAAAAAAGACCGGACAAGTGCGAGTCGGATTCGCCCACCGAGGGTTCCGTACTTTTGAACCCCAGCGTATACAATCAGCCATAATAAATCGTGCCTGCATCATCGCAAAGAAATTTGCAATGACACTTAAAGTAACTCTAGTGTTTATTTTATACACTACAACAGCTCCACATACACCACGTAAGTTTGCCCGATAAATATTACGACAGGCCGTCGGAGAGCAAACAGCAGAGACGTGCGCGACTAGTTTGTACTCATTCATAAATAAAACGTACTTTTTCTGCATCGGCAATGATCCAACATCAAACAGCCATCGCTTAAAGCCGGCATTCACGTTACGACACGAAAGCCCAAATTAAGATCCGAATGACAGTGAGTCGATGACAGATTACATCTTAATTAACGCGAAATTCTGTCTCCAAACGTTATTGGATTATAGCTCCTATTTCTGCGTGTACAAGTTCAATTTAGCTCAGATTGTTAGACCAGTTTGTTTCGTTATTGTTTACCAAGATGGCGGATAGGCGTTAAATATAGAATTTATATTCACAAAAAGGTAATGCTATAAATTTGCTGCAACATAACATTGGCCACGTAACGTAGCTAATGATTATAGTGTTGATGTTAAAACGTTTAATGACCGTGTTAGTTTGAAACGGTTGTTAGTTTAATGTGAACAAAGCCATAAAGATTTAAAATTAAGATGAGACCTGTGCTTTGGGGAAATCGAGTCATTTATAAGGAGGCGCGTTAAAAACACTCGCTTCGCTGCATGTGATGCGTTGAGATAAAGCTGCAACAAATCGCATGTCATGATCGAACCATACATGGCACGCACCGTTATGATCCATCTGCAGTTGTTCAACCACAAGGTTTTCTAAAACAATCTCTATTCCTTTAAGACTTGGAACTAAATCCTTGTAAAGGAAGTGTAATGTTAAAGTGGTAAATCCCAGCGCGACGACAAATTGGGTTCGAAGGAATGGCCTCGAGCTAATGGAGGCGATTTGGTTAAGCTCTTGCGCATATTAATTGTGAGCAGATTTTTAAGACCTGGGCGTTTGCTAATGCGTTAAGGTCATTCTTTAAATTTAAACAATTAATAACAATATTAAACACATCGTCAAACATACAGGTCCTAAAACTGATCCTTGAGACAGTTCTGTTTTATTGTCAATCAATTTCAAATTCTCCTAAGCATTAACCAAAATATTGTCTCTGTGAAATACACTTGATGTAAAGTAAAAAAAAACTGTGTGGGAATATAATTTATTTAGCACAAAGATCAGATGTCTTCATGCCACACCTTATCAAAAGCTTCTTCAATGTACGAATACGTAAGCCGACGAATGTTTAGGTGTAGTATTCTTTGTTTAATTTTTAAAATATCTAGCGTATGCTACTCAGTCACAATAGTATGCATGCAAGCCACTATGGCATTATTGGATTCACATAACGTTATATACTTAAGAGCGCTATTACATTTCGGCGTTGAGCGAGTTTAGGTATTTTACGCGCTGCGGCAGGCCGTGCGAGCTCAGTATGCCGATCCCTTCTACCACACTCGCACTACAATGATGGATTAAACATTCTTGATCCTTCGCGAAGCATATTGAAATCAACCATAACAACACTAACTGTACTTAACTTTTAAAGTTCTAAAACTGTTATTTGGTAAGTACGAAAATACTAAATGCAGTGCAAATGTACATAGGGGCTGTTCATAAATTACGTCATCTATTTTTGACGATTTTTGACCCCCCCCCCCCCACCCCTCAAATCATCCAAAAATCAAGCTTCGGATGAATCTGTTTCCTCCTACGTCATGTTACCATCATCCGATGTCCAGACCCCCCCCCCCCCCACTCCTCCCATTTGAAACGACGTAATTTATGAATAGCCCCATACTCGTACTTATGAAGGTATATTACTCGAAAGAAATTATAGGTACCTACTCGCTTATTTACATGTTTCGTCATTGCATTTGGTACCTATAGGTTGTAAAGTTTGTATCAACGAGGGTTTAAAAACGAACTGGTACTGAGGATCTGATGATGATTAAGGTGGTCACGGATACCAATCAACCATGTAGTAACATGATTAGGCTCGTTTGATTCGTCTCAACAAGATCTTTGACACTGAAGATACACAGGGTCTGATGATGGAGCTGGAAGGTGGCCACGGGTACCAGTCTATCATGTAACTAAACAACTTCGTGTTTGGGCTCGTTTGATTCGTCTCAACAAGATCTTTGACACAAGACAGTACTCAGGGTCTGATGATGGAGCTGGAAGGTACCATTACCAATCAACCATGCAACTAAACCACATGGTGTTTAGGATCGTTTGATTCGTCTCAACAAGATCTTTGACACTAGGTGATACTCAGAGTCTGATGATGGAGCTGGAAGGTGGTCACCGGTACCAATCAACCATGCAACTAAACCACTTCGTGTTTAGGCTCGTTTTATTCGTTTCAACAAGATCTTTGACACAAGATAGTACTCAGGGTCTGATGTTGGAGCCGGAAGGTGGTCACCGGTACCAATCAACCATTCAACTAAACCACTTCGTGTTTAGGCACGTTTTATTCATCTCAACAAGATCTTTGACACAAGGTAGTACTCAGGGTCTGACGATGGAGCGCGAAGGTGGCGACGGGTACCTGTCTATCATCATCAGCTCCATCATCAGACCCTGAGTAGTATCTTATGTCAAACATCTTATTGCGACGAATCAAACGAGCCCAAACACGAAGTGGTTCAGTTACATGGTAGACTGGTACCCGTGGCCACAGTCCAGCTCCATCATCAGACCCTGAGTACTAACTTGTGTCAAAGATCTTGTTGCGACGAATCGAACGAAGCCAAACACGAAGTGGTTTAGTTGCATGGTTGATTGATACCGGTGACCACCTTCCGGATCCATCATCAGACCCTCAGTACTACCTTGTGTCAAAGATCTTGTTGCGACAAATCAAACGAGCCCAAACACGAAGTGGTTCAGTTACATGGTAGACTGGTACCCGTGGCCACAGTCCAGCTCCATCATCAGACCCTGAGTACTAACTTGTGTCAAAGATCTTGTTGCGACGAATCGAACGAAGCCAAACACGAAGTGGTTTAGTTGCATGGTTGATTGGTACCGGTCACCACCTTCCGGATCCATCATCAGACCCTCAGTACTACCTTGTGTCAAAGATCTTGTTGCGACAAATCAAACGAGCCCAAACACGAAGTGGTTCAGTTACATGGTAGACTGGTACCCGTGGCCACCTTCCAGCTCCATCATCAGATCCTGAGTACTATCTTGTGTCCAAGGTCTTGTTGAGACCAATCAAACGAGCCTAAACACGAAGTGGTTTAGTTGCATGGTTGATTGGTACCGGTGACCACCTTCCGGCTCCAACATCAGACCCTGAGTACTATCTTGTGTCAAAGATCTTATAGAAACGAATAAAACGAGCCTAAACACGAAGTGGTTTAGTGGCATGGTTGATTGGTACCGGTGACCACCTGCCGGCTCCATCATCAGACCCTGAGTACTATCTTGTGTCAAAGATCTTGTTGAGACGAATCAAACGAGCCTAAACACGAAGTGGTTTAGTTGCATGGTTGATTGGTACCGGTGACCACCTTCCGGCTCCATCATCAGACCCTGAGTATTATCTTGTGCCAAAGATCTTGTTGAGACGAATCAAACGAGCCCAAACACGAAGTGGTTTAGTTGCATGGTTGATTGGTACCGGTGACCACCTTCCGGCTCCATCATCAGACCCTGAGTACTATCTTAAGTCAAAGATCTTGTTGAGACGAATAAAACGAGCCTAAACACGAAGTGGTTTAGTTGCATTGTTGATTGGTACTGGTGACCACCTTCCGGCTCCATCATCAGACCCTGAGTACTATCTTAAGTCAAAGATCTTGTTGAGCCGAATCAAACGAGCCCAAACACGAAGTGGTTTAGTTGCATGGTTGATTGGTACCGGTGACCACCTTCCGGCTCCATCATCAGACCCTGAGTACTATCTTGAGTCAAATAAATACATATAGAATGTCAGGTCGTTTCAAATATTTTTAATCCTGTCCGGTAGTTTATTAAACTGTACCATTATAAATTATAATACTATAAAAACAGTGCTAGGATCAAAGTCTCTCGTTGCGGTTTACACGCACACAGTATAGCGTTTTACACGGCGCCTAAAAAACCTAAAAAAATAAAAAACCTCGTCGTCGCCGTTGAAAATGTGCGGAGCCGACCGACACACGTCCTGCCTCTACAAGCTCTGCCGCGGCACTGAGCTGGCGCAGCGCGCGTCATCGGTAATATAGAGTAGTTTTCAAAAAATTGCCAAAAAATTATAGTAGAATTTCATAAACACTAATGTATACCAACAGTATAAGCAAACGTTGCAGATTGCTTGAGTATGAAAATGACTTCGATTCGATATTAAGTAGATTTTCGTAGGAATTGACACTTGTTTCGGAGAGAAAATCGAGTTCGTTTTACTTTGATTTTCTCTTTCTCAAAGGTATGTAGGAAAAATATAGTTTGATATGCCTAAAGTACAGGGTATTAGTAATACAAAATAGCCAGGTTTAGCAGAGTAAAATTCTCAACATTTCCAAATAAGAGCTCGCCATTCAGTGCTTCACGGGGTTTTTCGGAAACGACCATCAGAAAAAAAATCATTACTAATTTAATAAGTCCTTTTTCTAATATTTACAACGATATTTATAAAGATAAGAAGACGCTTTTACTGGAACAAGCACTCATTGTTTCTAATAATGAGCGCAAAGTCCTGAATTTCGTCTACTAGTATCATCAATTTTGCATTATTTCGACTTTTCTTGTAAGAGCGCTCTTAATTCTATTTGTGACAAGGACAAGGCGACCGTAAACACTTGTTATGTAACTAAAGGACTGTCCGTGTCAAGAATATAAATGGGTCAATTACTGCAGTAATTAATAATGGGAATATCTGCAAAGAGATGGCAGTTTGTTGGAGCTGTGGCAGAAACTTGACGGGCCTTGTAATTGAATTCAGCCTGAAATCCGTTTCTAGGTAATTCTGCTCGGGCTTTATTCCGATCCCTTAGCACATAGGATAACTAGTACAATACAATTGTTTTTTTTTTATTAAGCGCATAGTTGTTATACTATTGATATACCGTCGGAAAGTTTGCAAATTTTCCGAGCGAAAAAAATCAATTTCCAAAATGAAAGTTTCTTTCATTTCTATTTTTCCAAGAACTTTTTAACTTTTTGGAAAAATTCCACAACATGCAAATCTTTAGTTGTTACACGGATCTTGAAGCCTCGGTTACACTGGTTCTTTTGAGGGTAGAATCCGCGTTCGCGCAACCAGTTAGAATATTCAACCTATTTCTACAAAAGCGCCTATCCTACTACAACGTCGTAGTCGGTTACGGCGTTCTAGAGAACTACAGAGCTATTCAAGTGTGAAATTCAGGCGATTAATTATTGCTGAAACGGAGCAGTTCATTTATTAAAGTTTGTACAATTTACACAAAACTAGTGTTCGCTTCGCTTAAATGGGTCAATTTTGTTTAATGTTACCTACTTACCTACTATTTTGTGTTAGAGATAATGTATTTAGAGCCGAAACCAATTTCAATGCATAGGAATCATGTTTTACCCTAAATTCAGAAATAAATAAAGCAAAATAATTGACAAGATTCCCTACCAATAGGTACCGATTTAAGCCTAAAAACGTTAAAGATTCAAGCTAGTTAATGACTTAAAATAAATACTTATAGGTGAAGGGTTCATAGACTTTATAGGTACCTACTCGTAGTTTTACTTCCAGAGACAAATATTTTGCACTAAACAAAGTTGAAATCCTTGAGAAAATGAAGCTCTTTCTTTTCCCGACGACAAACTTGATACTTTACGTAAAGACATTAGCGGCAAAAAGCTATTAGAAAATTAATCTCACGTACAATGACTCATATATCCTTAGACAATTTCTTTTAAAATACACGCGGTTTTCACCACATATCTACAAAGCTAGTTTTATCACAACTAAAACATGTATGCGGTTTGGAACTTATATCTTCGGGATAGGATTGAAAATTGAGTATTTTTTTAGTTTTAGTATACGGGGGGATAAATCATTCTTCTGCCCTAGCGTGTCTAGACTAAGGGACAATATGCGGCGCCTCACGTACGTACGCTTAGCAGTAAGTGTTATTGCCTTTTTCAATGTATTTGCAAAAAGGGTAGACTGTCTCGGAACTGATTTTTAGATTTTAGATAATTCTCAGATACCTAGACGTATTGAGGATAATGAGAGATTTCCGGAGTTAGAGTTATGGAAGCGGCAAAAACTTCTAGCTCTTGAACATTTCAGTCCTGAATACGTTAATCACTGCCAACTTCGGCAAGCACTTTATGTCCATTGATATTCTAACAAGATTCAGTTATCAGTCTTTGCATTTAGAAGAATCAATGTATCTCAAAAATACACATCAGGATGTAAGTATCTCAGAAAGTTATAATTTATAGACATTACCAATATTTTCTAAACTCAATAATTTCCCGTAGAGTGAGAATTAGTCTCTGCGTTTGGTGTTTTCATGTAGTGTATGATTGAAATCCGAGCTTTTTATTTTTACATACATAGCTTTCACATACCTACTTTCCACAGGTGATTGAAGAAATCCTGTCGACGGTCTAATGAGCGAATTCGTTCCACAACTCCTTAAACCGCGAGACGAATTGTGACGCCTTGTTTGTTTAGCGAATAACTATAGTTCTCAGAACCACTTTCCCATGAAACGTATTTGCATACGCGAAATTACGGCGCTAACTAGGAACACTTGAAATACGGGTAAAAGGTGTGTCCTTTTAGTAAAAACCGGGTTATAAGAAGAGGGACAGCTAAAAGCTTTTTTGCTCTGATGTTATTTTCTTATTTACCATACATTAGTTTTGCGCTCTCAATTTAGACATCGCTTGTGTCAAAATTATATTCATTTAGGTCTCCGTTTTTTTCTAACAAAGCCATGAAAAAGTGTGTATCATGTCAGACGAAACGCAAACAGACCTAGATAATGGATCTGCATCTAGAACTATGTATCTGGAAAGGGCCGGTGTCCTATCAAACGGCTCTTTCCGATCCACTAAATCGTAGGTTCAATCTACACAATGACACCTAATTTTTTTAGGTTAGGAAATTTAAAGGAAGGACTTCTTTTAAATTTCCACATTTTAAAAAAGACCAAAAGTTCAATCGATCAATGTTAGGGACTGAATCACAACTCATTATTAGGCAACCTGTGCCGAATATACCGATATTTTCGAGTACCGGCTTCTAAAACTATATCAAAATAACGCAAGATGACATTAGTTGCAAAGAATTATATCTTCAAACGCGCCATACCACTTATCGTAAAATTTTCTTGTTAGATTTAGAATCTTACTGGACGATTAAAGACATTTCACATCAAAACGCCATCTGTCACACTCCATGCCATAACTGTACCTTTCCGTTTCCATAACTATCACAGCGGTATTTACGGGTGTCCACGAGAAAGTTCACGGTACAGATTTATTGTCTAAAGTGGCTCTATTAATTGTGTACCGGTGTTCCGCTACCGGTTTACGTAAGATATAGGGATATAATCTGTTAGGAATAGTCCATATCTTGTAATCAGTATTGGAAGCTTGGGTATTGGAAGTTGGGGTCTTAAGGGGCCAACAGATTTCCAGTTCGCCGGATGATATCAGCCTGTCAGTTAATCGCAAAAGGTGATAGTTCCGAACAACTGACAGGCTATCGTCAGGCGAACTGGTAATCCGTGGGCCCCCTTAAGGTTAGTTCGGGGTGGAAAATGAGGAGACAACTTGCGCTTTTATGGTCGAATGACCAATATAATAATCTTAATCATCATTGTTGTATTTTTTATGATATAAGAGGTAAACGAGCAAAGGAATTGCCTGACTGACTGAGCAATTAGCGTCGACCATGGACAATTGCAATACCAGAGCCTGTGCCTTTGCCCTTGCCGGTTCCTTTAAGATGGGAGTAATACGCTCTTTTCTCGTTTGAATGTCGTATCAGATTCTGCAGTCTGCAGATTTTTCAGTGATAGTGTTGGGGGCTATCATAAACACATAATTCCTATTCAAATAGGACGTTTACAGTAGAAATCCAAAAGCAGCCAAAAGGGCCTACTTGGGTCGACCAACTGGACGCAGTCCTGTTGGTCATCCTGAATATCATTGGGCTCGGCGTCGGCGTAAGCTGGCGTGCTACCGCTCTGGACCGAGCAAAGTGGTCAGCTCTTGTGTTGGAGGCCAAGATTCATATTGGGTCATCGCGCCAGCCAAGTCAGTAAGTAGCAATCCACCTCTGCCATCACGCTTTGTCATTTAGAAGTCTGCAAAGCAAGAAGTGTGCAAAGTTATAGTCTGTATCTTTAGGTATTTAAATAAAAGTTAATAAAATCTACCCTCAAATGGCTCCTTAACCCAGTTGAGGGTAGATGAAAACATTACATGATCAAATAATGTAGGTTAAAGTCAGGTCGTTCAGTGACAGATCCAGGCGGTTTTGTATTTGGTTGGTTAACCAGTAAATGTTATAACTACCCGAAAACGTACAAATTATTTGTTTACTTTTATTTAAATACCTAAAGGTACAGAGTATAGCTTAGACGGTCTCGAACACTTGGCGTGGATGGACTCTAGATTGACTAAAATTTTATTGATGACAATGTAAATTGGGTTAATACGATCTTGAATACCAAACGACACGATAGGGGCTATTCATAAATTACGTCATTTCAAATTAGAGGGGGGGGGGTCTGGACATCGGATGACGGTAGCACAATGTAGGAGGAAACGGGGTCATTCGAAGCATGATTTTAGGGGGGGGGGGGGGTCCAAAATTGTCAAAAATCGATGACGTAATTTATGGACAGCCCCATAGCACTAACTTCATCAATTTTACATGCTAATTAATGGCAATACAACAACCACATTACAAAAAACATTCCTTAACAATGGTCAGAACCATTATATCAGATCTCTTATTTCGTAATATTGACAGGTGTTCACAGGTCCTGTTATAATGGCCCTGATTACAGTCGAGATGGCATCACGGGTGAGCGGTCAAACCGATAATGCAGTGGTTCCCAACCTTTTGTTCAAGACAACAAGAGAGCAAATCGAATCATTTTATTAAATAGTTTTAATGATCCATTTGATTATTATATTTTTAAAGGTTGAAACGAAACTATCCTTATTCTACGATCATTTTCTAATGTCATGTTTTGCTTGGTCAGCCTCAACTCCGTCAACTTTTTAATACATTTAGTAGACGAAAATTGGACTCAGGCAGACTTATTATAGTTATTATTCAACAAAGCCAGGTTCCAGGTGCCTGGCTTGGACAATCAGACAACACATATCAGTCGCTTTCGGGAAAACTAGTGCCTATGCCTACGGGATTAGAAAGAAACGTTGAGATGGTACAATAGATTATAAAATTCTGATTCCTGATATGATAAGGGATATAGAATACTGCTGAGAAATACTTCTGATCTGAATGGAACAATTTTAAAACCTTTAAATTAAAGCCAGAATTCATATTCGGACGAAAATTTTCAGCTCATATGATGCATGTCCATAATATCCAGTGATCGGGCATGGACGGTGCTACACCGCGGGTTTCCGAGTAGAAATCTTTTTCGAACAAGATGGCGGGATTTGAGTCATGTCCATTCATGTCCATATTTAGATTTTTGTTCGGAATCCGGTGGTGTGCGATATGTTGACATGTAACTGTTACTCGTTAATTACTTCCGGAGAGGCCTTCGAAATGTAAAATTACTTCATACGTGGTCCGCGGACCGCCGGTTGGCAACCTCTGCGATAATGTGTAGCGGCAATCTGCCGCAATTAGGTATGACGCGAGTTGGTAATATCGGCGCAAGGCTGCCGATTGACACTAATATTCACTTGTAACTGTAACTCCTGTGCTGGGTGTAAATCTTTGCTAGGGTTGGTCATTTGAACTGTTTTTCTAATGTAATTACTTGCAGAATATACCGCTTACACGGACATTTTTCCAATCGTTAGCCCTTGCCTCTGTAGGTACTAAACAACTTTGACTATGGGGCCAACCCCGAAATAATACAATCGTTTATACAGTCAGCAGAAAAAATAACATTGCGAGCCAGGTGTTTAAATTGAAGTACAAAAGCTTTCATTTTAATAAAAATAAAGTTTTTTTATTATACCTATAGGATCATTTTAAACACCTTGCCTGTTTAAACTGTTTTATCTACTGCTGAATACTAGCTCAAATTTTACTGAACTTTCCAAATCTCTCTTACTCGTCCTACAGGTGTTGCTCTTTCATCATCATCATTAACTTAAGAGTTATTCTCTTGTCGGTGGAGTATCTTCTAGCTTTCCCTATCTTGCGCCAGTTCTTTGACTTTTTGATATGACAAACTACTTTTTCTTTCACTTGCTCCAAAAAGCTGCGTCTGGGTTTTCCTCTTCCCCGCTTGCGTCCTATCCGCCCCTCCAGTTGCTCTTAAAATCACTTAAAAATATCCCAAGCTCTTTAACGACCGCATATACGCATGATCAGATAAAAATGAAGATATCTTACTCGTCTATAAAATAAACAAGTTAATCCGAGTTTTATGCTCGCAGTATTAGCAGTTTGCGAAGTGAAACGAGAATGGTCTTAATTACAACTCTACGAGTACAAGCCCGCCAGCCACTTACTTGCTTTAAGAGCAACGCGGGTACAGCTAAACTACACTAAACAGTACCGTAAAATTATCAACTATAGTCCAAAAACCTATGGTCCAAAATGAGCTCGAATATTTTCGTTCAGGAATGACTATTTGCATGTTGTAGATCTAAAAGCCGATCGATACAGACGGACTGCAACCCGACTGCAACTTGTATGGGAACTGCACGTCGACGTTAGGGCAATAATATATGTATTTGTATAAATGGAAGAAAAAATGTACATAAATCAAAAACGAACATTAGTATTTGATGCTTTCCAGACTATAAGGACTATAGTTGGGTGGTTGGATGGTTTGGTGGGTTAAATTGGTGTTGGTGGTTGAGTGTTTTACTTTACTTTAAGATCTTTATATCAGTGACCACAGGCCTAGTCAATTTTGACAGCGAGATAACGTACGCAAATCAAATCACGCATAATTTTACGAGGTGGTTAATTTAAACTTGGCTCAACCGCTTAGAATTTTCAATAGGCTGCGACTATAGCAAATGTAGAAACAAGACTTTGAGTGTCCGGTAGAATCTCGAGTGCATTTTAGAAAAGGCGTTATAAATTTCAAGATGAATCTTCTTCATATACAACATAATCATTGCTCTTATTTAGATGCAATCTTACCAAATGAATGTAATTAATGTGATGAGTTTACAATTTATTCTTTAAAATATAAATATTCTTGTCTGCTTGATAACTTTTGATAGTTTTGATTGTATCACAAACTTCAATACTCCAAGTGATTTGTGACTACCTTACATGGAGTCAATATACTGACAGAAATATTTTTACTTTCCCATAACTGTAACTTAATTGTAGCTTTCAAAGTTATATTATGTTCGTGTGGTTTCAGACCAGTTTTTCAACGTTTACGAAGATTGCTCGCAAGGTCGCTGTTTTTTCTCATAATTACGGTTACGCACCTATCTTCTTTTTTGTTCTTCGCACGCTTATTTCGCCACCTCCTCAGTCTTTGGGCACTTTTTGCTCGGGATTCAGGATTTGATTTGCATAATTATAGGCATTGTAATCATACCTATATTGTATCGGTGTTTTGCTAATCTTTTAACATGCGTTCGCTTGGAAATAATATGTTTCATGATATTAAATAGGTATGTGTCGTATGTGATACTTAGTAGCTGTCAATTAAATAAGTGCCCAAATACCTAAGAGCCTCTACCATCAGTTTTAACATTGACATAACGCTCACGTCTACGTAATTTACTTTCTGTACATCTCGCTTGCACTATTGCTCGCATATGCGAGTACGAGCGAGATGCATAGAAAGTAAGTTACGTAGACATGAGCGTATATGTCAATGTCAAAACTGATGGTAGACGTACAGGTACGATTTAAACCGTTTACATCTGATAAAATGTGTTTTAAAATGTATACTTACTCGATTCGTGAAACTAAAGTGAAAAATCTGGACTAGCTTATCTAATTACTCACTTGTAGTTATCTAAATCCTTATTCAAATCAAATCATATATATATTGAATTACTGACACAGATTCAAGTACAAATTTTTGCCTATTTGTTACAACTGTGATGATATCATTGGTATTACAAGTTACATGATATGCACAGAGCATATAAAAAGGCAGTTAAAGTTAATCAACTACCAATTATATATCTAAATCCGCTTTGCGAAACTCCCATTGTGTTCGTACTCACTCGATTGTAGAAAAAACGGGGCAAGGTCGGAACTCGAACTTACCTGTAAAAGATAAATTTGTAATTAATGCATGATCATTAGAGTTAGCAAGGCTATGTGTGGGTATATATGATGATATGTACAGTCACCTGCAATAATATGTTACTCTTGAAAGGCCGCAAAAATATGTGACACGCTCTTATGGCTCTACAAATAAGATCGTGTCAGATATTTTTGCGGCCTTCATTGTGTAACATATTATGCTGTACACTTTAGAAACCAATATCTTCGATTAGGTTTTAAGTTCAAGTTTCAAAAGGATTCGTGACAGATCGATTTCGATTGCGAAGGTCATATTAATCGCTTTTAAATCGATTTATGAAAAGAATCGAATCGACTTCAGAATCGGGTGTTGAAATCTTTACAACGTAAGGAGTTAACTGCTAACAGATGATGTCAACATGTGGTTCGTATAAAATCGGTTTTAATGATAAGATGAATGGTACGTTAATGTACTGTAAGTATGTTTGAGTTATGTGACATATTTGGGGTATGAGGGCGACATGGTGTTAGCGTAACTGCGTAGTTTTTTTATGGGTTTTACTGCGAGTATGTAAAGTATGTAGCATGTTTTTGACTGATGATGTGTCTGTCAAATGATTACTCCACTTAAACCCATGAGGCAATTCAAAGATAATTTTACCACTTCCAAGATCGACAGTATAAAGTTCTTACTTCTTATACACCATGTAAACTATCTTGTGTTTTCGAAAAACTATTGCTGTTGCGGTTATTTCTCAGCACATTCAACATGTATTGTGTTACATAGTACAAAAACGCTCATGTGACTCAAAGAGAGTGCTCTAAAGAGTGCGTTCCCAACGATTTAAAACAAATTTTACTTAACTTGTAAAAAGTTTAATTTCGTCGAAACATTTAAAACCGATACGCATACAGGAAAAGAAAATAGCGTGTCTTATCTAAATCCCCAGCCAATTTAAAAACCAGTAACGTCTCGCATCCGCGAAAACCGGTAAACCGAGAAAACCGGTACTGAAGATAATGCAGTCGGCTGGGGCGTTTTTGGCTAAGCATGGGGTAATTAGGAGGAATTTGCGTGGTCCAGACTGGGGACTATCTCGGCATCGCTGTTGTGGACTGTAGTCCAGTCAAAAGCTAGAGTCGGACCAAGATAAATCTGCATGGCATTTGCAATGACTATGTGAGGCAATGTCACTATTAAAATATTACATTTATAAAGACACTCCCACACTTCATTCTGTT
The DNA here is from genome assembly GCF_910591565.1 of Cydia splendana. Classification (NCBI taxonomy): domain Eukaryota; kingdom Metazoa; phylum Arthropoda; class Insecta; order Lepidoptera; family Tortricidae; genus Cydia; species Cydia splendana. Next base: position 19,204,447 of record NC_085965.1, on the reverse strand, counting down.
CAATGTAGAGTTAGCTTAGACGGATTCTTTTGGCCGAAGAACGTGTAGAATGATTAGGTATGTGAGGCAATGTCATCAATAATGTCACTATGAAAATATTACATTTATAATGACAATCCTACATTTTGTTCTGTTCAAGGCGCAGTGCAGAGTTACAGATTACAGAGTAAGCTTATTTATTATTAGTTTATTTTTATTTTAATATTATTTTTAATTCGTTCTTTTATTTTTATTTTCTTTAGTAATTAACAAAGTTTTTAAGTTTATACCTACCTATATGTACTAATAACGCTATGGATCCATAATCTGAAACAACGCTTTTTATTTTATTTATTGATGGCCTAAGCGACATGTAGGCGCTGCAGTTGTGGGATTTTTGACCAACTAACTTTTTATTTTAGTTTAAAATGTTGTTACCACAGATAGCTACAGCCGCTACAGGAAGAAGAGAATTTAAGATCTATCGGGTACATAGCAGACCTTGAATATAATGTCCTTATTGTACCGTAAATATGTCTGCGCTTCTTCGACTGGACTATTTTCAGATAGGATCAAACAAAGCGATTTCGTTTTACAGAATACTCAACAATTTACATTGTAAAAATAACCACTTAGAATAGCACGTTTTTTCTCATTTTTGTAAGTATAAAAAAGATTTTGCTGTTGTAGATTCCTCTTCTTCTTCTTCCTCGGTCCCTCATTGCTGAGGATCGCGACCATGTATGCTCCGTCTCCACAGTGTGCGATCATAGGCCATATGGGTCACACACTGCATGTTGCCGCCAACCACCCTCTTCACAACATCAGACCATCTCGTGGGTGCTTTTCCTCGCGCTCGCTTGCCCTTTTGCTTCCTGTAGTTTACTTAATCTTTATTCTATGGCTTCTTTTGTAAGTAGCTATGCAAATAATGCAGTACCTAGTTAGCAGCACTCTCTGGGCCGTATCGCCGGCATCATTTCACTATCCGATTGAAACTGGCTTGTTTTGTTTTAGCGGCATTTCAAGAATGCAGTGTAAGTATGCAACTGTGTTGAAATTTTTACTAATTAAAAAAGCGAAGTCCCATAGATGGTTTGGATTCAACAACATTAGAGTTTTTGGGCCAACAGACATATACTCGTATGTATGCACAGTCGCCATCAGATATATCGGAGCGGCCAAGGTGTACAAAATAACTGAATACGCACTCTAACGCCTTGACAATAGACGCGTGTTCAGATATTTGTGAGCGCCTTGACCGCTCCCATATATCTGATGGTGACTGTACATATTTATAAGCTAGTTATTTCAATTAGTGTCTACTGTTATGTGTTAATATTTCTTCCTTAAATCTTTATTTAAAGATTCTTTTCACAATACAGCCCGACCGACGAAAAAAAATCGACAAAAAAAAATTAGCCCCTGTACAACATTTAGTATAAAAGCGCTTGGCGCCACGGGTAACACGGTAGCAATCCCACCCATTGTAGTATTTCATCAGTAATTTGTAAGAAACAATTGCAGAATAGACTCGGACCACTTCAACCGTATCACAACGTCTTATCTCACCCAACTGAATAAAGCCGTCTGTTAACAATACTAAACATCTCTTCTATTAACCCTACTGTAATCAGGGGATCAAGCCCCTGATTTGTAGAGACTGTGAATCATTTGGAGCCCACATTTATATTGGTCCGGGTACCGCAATGAGCGTTGTGAACAATCGAGTTGAAACTAGAGATGCAACGGATAGTTGTTTGGCCGGATACCGGATACCGGATATTCGGCCTGACCATAGGCTGAATAATCGGTATCCGCCGGCCGCCGTATATTCGTATATTCGGCCGGCGGAACTATACCTACATTTCGGTTTTTCAGTAGGGCTTGCATTCCGGAATTCCGGAATTTCGAAATTCCGGAATCTCGGACAAATTTTCCGATATTACAATTCCGGAATTGAGACCACTGAATATCGAAAATTCCGGAATTGGATTTAAGGACTTTTATTAGATTTTAGTACGTTTACTATTGAAAATTACTATTGAAAAATACAGCTGGGTCAATACAGCTGGCCCAAGACAGGGGGGTTTGGAGAGCGGTGGTGAAGAACTGCACTCCTGATGGTCACGACCCTCAGCCTTGAGGAACCGACTAAGAAGAAGAAGACTATTGAAAATTGCCAAGAAACTACACTATGCTGGTGGTATTATTAGTCGTGGCTGACAACAGTCTGATGACTAGCAGCATGCCTCATTAAATTAACCATTGAATTTTTTACTTTTGATACTTGCTAAAGCAAAGCCCTACATTTACTTGCACAGAATTAAAATTAATAAATATTTGGATATTTATTTCTCAGTTCAGAAATAAATTTCCTCAATGACAGATTTCGGATTTTATTATTTTACACTTAATAAGAAAAAGCAATCAGGAAATTTACTTGTTTTCTCACCAGGCTGTAATGAAGCGCTAATGAAAAAGGCTTGCGTTTTGGACACTAGTCGGCAATGTATAAAGGTAATAGATACCTATTAGCCGAATAGGTACTTTAATATGTACATAAAAACAACCTTAATCCAGGAACAAATAATCGTTATACCTTAACACAATAAATGCCTTTACCGAGATCGGATCCCCATCAGGACCTTCATCTTCGTAAACAGAGCCACTAGGTAGTATCTGCGAAGCCGTTATATGTAGACATTATATAAAATTAGGCATCAAATGGTTTGCCAGCTTTCGTAGTTTCCCCAAATAAATACGCCGTATCATTGAAGTGAATAAAAGTGATCATAGTAATACGGTGCTAAAATAAGAGGTGCAAAGACGGCACTACTCAATTTATTAACATTTTTTCGATTAATAATGCTGCAAATTAAATTCCACTAAAACAATACTATCTTTAATATACGTAAAGTATCAGAATTTCACATTTTTTGTTGTTTTTTATTAAAAAATCGGAACCAGTTCCGGAATTCCGGAATTGGGAGCCAATATCGAAAATCAGTTCCGGAATTGGAAACCGTCCGATATTACAAGCCCTATTTTTCAGGTGCGCATTGTGCAGGTTTTTTCACATGTTTCGTAGTGAACGTTCGCGCGGACTCATTTCTAGGATCGAAATGAGTGCGCGTACAAGTGAGTGGAATATTAAATAAATAAATGTTTAAATTGTTTTAAAATAATAAACGAGTATGATTATGACCCTGACTGTTTCTTATTCCAGTTTTTTTTACTCCGAAATCAAGCAATATTACTATCCGGTATCCGGCCGGATAGTAGGCCACTATCCTGTATCCGGCCGGATGTTAAAATAATGGCCGGATAGGCCGGATAGTAACCGAATATCCGGTGCATCTCTAGTTGAAACATCTTCACAAGCCAACGTGTCAAAATATATTTACCTACACGGCCAGTACACGCCTCTATGTCACTGATAATAAGGTCGTGTAAATATATTTGGAACGTTGGCTTGTAAAGATGTCTGCGAACACGGCCGAACAACACGGTTGTTTTGTTTTTATATCTCGAGAATGCAAGTAAAAGTGTTCGCTAAAAAAAACTAAAAAATGCCGTTTAGTAAATAATAGAAAAGAAAGTTGTATTGAAAGTGAAGTGCTTTTCGACTAAATGCTTGTTTTGTTTAGGATACAATAGAGGGATTTAGTAGAATAATTGTTTTGTTACGCTTGTTCGCTGTCTAGACGTTGTTATCTTCATTATCGTTAAGACAATTAGTCGTTGGTAGACGAAATTATTTAAGGACTTAACTTTGAAATAAGTTGTACTGTTATATAAATTGGAGGGTTATAGTGCCACATAAAATAGGAGAAATTTAATAAAGTGGAACTAAAACAATTCCATACTAAATGGGTTATTCCCACTAGTTACCACCAAGTTTTTACCAGTGGTAACTACTGGGAATTTTTTTCCCACCTTTTACCACTGGTAACTACTGGGAATAAAAATTCCCAGTAGTTACCACCAACTCGGGTTAGTGGTAACTACTGGGAATTTTTATTCCCAGTAGTTACCACCAAAACTTTGTTAGTGTTAAATACTAATAAAAACAGTAGGTATGAATAGTATAAATAGAGTTATTTTGAATTACCTAATAAAATCACTTGAAAAATCATCTAAATGGATTATTAAATTTATCCTTAAGTACATATATCATAGTTTTTGTACTAGTACCGGTTAAACTGTTTCAATATTTTTGGTCACTTTTAAGGGAGTTTACTAAAACACTAATCGATTTATAATTATTTATTAAATTACTCTATATATTTATACTACACTATTTATAGTGTTTTTATTAGTATTTAACTCTAACAAAATTTTGGTGGTAACTACTGGGAATAAAAATTCCCAGTAGTTACCACTAAACCGAGTTGGTGGTAACTACTGGGAATTTTTATTCCCAGTAGTTACCAGTGGTAAAAGGTGGGAAAAAAATTCCCAGTACTTACCACTGGTAACAACTTGGTGGTAACTAGTGGGAATAACCCTACTAAATTGTTGCCATGTTTAAGCATTTTACGTCAAAAATTTGACCGTTACGTAGGAAGTGGCGCCCTCAATAATTTTCTATAATTTCTTGTCGGACTATACTTTGACCCTTTTCACGTTTAAGCGGCATAAAAAAATCATGACTTCAACCATGATCTTCCCAATTGAACTTGTGACAAGTTTCATAGTCACTCATAGCATAATTCACGTGTTTAATCATGACTAATTGAAAAGTATTTACTAAGAGTAAAGTTTACAACATATGTATTTTTCCGTCTAGTCTGGGACGAATAACTTTAGTATACGGCAAAGAGTAATCATGTTGGATTAAAAAAAATTGCATAACTTGGCTATTGACTCGTGCCGCCATCTTAGTGGGAGTACATCGTTTTTTCCTGTTAAGAATGTATAATTAATTTTGTTGATATTCTTTACCTCTTTTGCTCTGGCAAAAGCATCTAGGGATGCTGCCATTTCTTTAATATAAGTAACTTGGCTATTTAACTTGCTATATTTTTTTTAAACACTCCGCGCGTCACTGAACTAGTCAAAACACCAAGCTACCAAGGTGATCACTATCACAAAATTGACAGATATAGCTATCACAGTGACATATATAATGGTCCAATTGTCCGGGCAGTAAAGCACGCTTTCTCCGCGGGGAAGTGGCGCATAAATAAGTTTCGACAACCTCCGTACAGATCGGTTGCCGTTACTTGCCGTGTCGAAGACTCCGGAGGACCAGTGTAAGTATCTGTCTGTGATTTATACTGGGGACCAAAATGATAATCGTACATCGACAAACGATATAGAAAAGATAAGACAAAAATAAGTAGTTTATTTCAAGTAGGAATATTACAATGCGCTTATGAACGTCAAACAAAGCTACGCCGGCTCTGGCTTTATGAGTTATCTGACACATGGAATATACTGGGGAACTTTCACGAAACCCTAAATTTCGTCAGGTGACAAGCAAAACTCACTAATTACTAAAAAAAATTAAAGAAAAATCGACCTTCTTTTAGTACTAATATGGTTCATGGCTATGAACTTGTGGTGGTAATTAGTGAGTTTTGCTTGTCACCTGACGATTTGAAAATAATTTTCGTCTAATTGTAGAGACAATGATAGCCTTTTTGAATTTTCGACGATCACGGTTATAGCTCGTTCATCTAAACGATCAACCAGTTAGCTCTCGATACGATTGCAATGACTTCACAGATGTCAAACCCACGGAGAACGGAATGCGCGGCCTACGCGATATTAGGGCGACGACGTCATTAGAATTGGTGCGAGGTGATGCTGACAAACCGTGTGTTGACGAAAAACCTTGTGTTAGAGGTTATGTTACTTTACGTCACATAGGGTCAATATCACGAGCGTTTTGAACGGCTACTTTCTAATAGATACATTTATGAAAACTCAACGTTTTGTTGATAATTCTGGTTGTTAGGTTAGGTTAGACCTCCCCCAGACAACGAAAGATATCATCAGAATGTCGACAAAACCGTCCTGATACTGACCCCGTAGCATTTACTGGCGATGAATGTGGGGAATCCCACTTCCTCTGTAGTATGATGCTTACTTTAAGATTAGAGGTCAGTCAACCACTACGGTCTACTCATTTGAGACTGTAACGAGACTTAAAAAAAGTCAAAAGTCGTATTTGCCATTTCCAAATCAGCTATATTATATTTAAAAAATCTGCGTTATCGATGATATTATATATAGGTACACTGAGAGAAAAAACTAGCACGCGCGCAGCACGGAGGTTGGTATAGGTCCGTCGCCTACAACACACTTAGAATTACAAAAATAAAACTTAATCCGGGGACAAGGAGAGTCAACTAATAGGAACAAATTGACTTTTGCAATTTCCATTTAGTAGGAAATACAACTTCTATATTTGTAATTTGAAGTATGCTAGAGTAATTTCAGAAATTTGGTTTTGTTATTCCGAGAGGTGCTTTAGCAATATCGGAGGTGATGACGTCATGGGTGAAAACTAACCGTTTTGTAATTCTAAGCGTGCTTTAGCAATATCGGAGACGATGACGTCATAGGTTTTACTAAACTGTACTGCGATTCCAAGCTAGCTGTTGTTATTCTAGAGATAATGACGTCACAGGCAAAAACTAAACTGTTTGCAATTCCTCCGCCCCTAGCAAACGGGCGCCGCGAGAGCATGTCGCGCGCGTGGTAGCTACCCGTCTCTATTTCTGTCTGTATGAATAAAAAAGCATTTGGTAGTATATCTCTGTACTAAAGAGGCACTATAAAAGCCTGTCGAGATATTCTACCCATTCCTTTCTTATTCATACAGTCAGAAAGAGACTAGTAGTTATTACGCGCGCAACATGCTCTCGCGGCGCACCTGTGCTAGGGAGGTTGGAATTGCAAACAGTTTAGATTTACCTTTGATGTCATTATCACTAGAATAACAACAGCTAGCTCGAAGTTGCAGAACAATATATTCCTGTAGACCCCAACTACACAGTAGGTCGCGGGTTAATATGTCCATGGCCCACAATATATCCTAAATTTATTATTTAACTTAAGTATGTTTTAAACAAAGAAGACACGAGACACGCCCGCCCGACATCCGACACAATACTAACTCTAACCAAATGAACGTAGCAAGTAGCTGTGTTGGTATTACAAAACTCGTTTAGTGATTGGTACAACAATGAACATAAACACAACAAGTCTATCTACTAAATACCAGTAAACTTTGTAATGTCGCTATAGTAACAACTGAATTGTTATTTTAAATGGGGTAATGTTATTCCCGCGAACTCGTTTTTTAGATATTACAAAACTATGTAAGTGAGACATTTACTAAAATCATAACTTGAAATCACAGATGCTTTTTTCCAAAAATCACAAACTTTACTAGTAAAAATCGGAGAATTTTAGTAGTAATAAAAATGGATTGTAACAAATACTGAACTTTGTTTAATGCTCCATTTACTAAAGTCTGTTTGCTGAAATTAGATTTAGTATTACTGAGCTGTTTGTAGAAATAAATAAATTTTACAGAAATAGTGAAACTTCCATGATTACTACTAAAACTTCATTTTTTCCCCCAGTACAGAACTGTTTATTAATTCCTGGTGGTGATTTTTCTCTCAGTGTACAAAGCAAGGAAGTGGATTTAAAAAAATAATGAAAGGCGAAACATTAAAAAGAGTTTACAATGCCACTTATGTGTGTCATAGTCGCCACATTCGGAAAACCTTTTTTTAAACACAAAACAAAAGGGACATTTATTTTACAACACTCGTAAAGCTTCAAATTCTTAATACAAGGACGCATCTACAAGCCGGCCAACAAAAAAACATAATTGAAATGCCTATTCACCATGCAAAATTTTATGGGCCCATACAAATGGTTACCGCCATAGGTTTTTGTAATATGACGAAACTGTGCAAGTCCATCGCGTTACGGCACGATTACTGCTTATGTTTCTAAAATATTTACTTGTCTGCGAGTTAGGGTCTGGTAGAATTTGACCCATAGCTTGAAAAGAAACCACGAAATGGAGGCCAGACTTTATACTGGTTCGTCGGTAGCCGATCAAAGTTGTAAGCTTGTAAACGACAGAGTCAAACGTGAACTTAAAGCGCGCGTTACGCGTTTTTTCGACGAAGCTTCATAAAATTCCTCCACGATCCAGGTGCTCCGATTTGATGGCTGTAGTCCATCCACATATAGGGCTGGCACAAAAACAAGTTTTATTACTGAAAGTAAAGCCATATCCTTAAACATTACTTGACGACCGCCATCTGACTCTAAACTGTCCGTTCTGGACACGTTTTATAGCTCGAAAGAAACAATAATAGTTTTAATCTGTTTTTAACCAGGCTGATGCCCCTTAATACAGTGCGTCGCTGTAATAGGGCACCGTTCGTTACGTGAGGTGATTGGAAGGCAATATAAATGCGAACTATCGTCCCACACGAGCCGTATTGAAGGAAAATCACTTTAGTTACAGGATTCCTCGACATGTATCTCCATTACTAAGTCGAAAAAACTGGATAACCAGGACAATTGTTACCTAGAGAGAGGAAACAACCATGCGTAATCGGAGCCCGTACCATACTGGTGTGTTCGACTCAGAACCCGATTTGAATAGCATCCCAGGTATCGTAAAAACTGTTTTACGGGTACCGAAATGTTTTAGTGAGACAGTAAAATAAGAACAGGGCTTTGTCTGTCAGTTTACGAGTTTGCGTGAAACTTTCTAGTTTAAAATATCAGTGATATCCTTGAAGATATTGTTGCAAGCTATTTTATCATTAGTTAAATCTGACACTTTAATGATATTTATAAGAGTACTCTAACTATCTTATACAATATGCCTCCAACTTCTCCTTTATAAAATTGTTAGTTGTATCTACAAAATTGAATATTTAGTGTATTAAATTAATCATTGATACACCGAAGTCTTTGGACAAAAAATAACAGTGTTTAATTAACATTTTGACAAAAAACATAATATCATCTTCAAATTTTCACTCTCTTGGCTCACTTAATATCAATACAATCATACATCCCACGAAGTCAAATTCAATATTATTTAGACACACGTATGAAACTAAACAGAACCAGTTAGAAGTGATATCGTCGGCAGAACTAGGCCCAACTAACCAAGCTTTATCGCATGGAAATGATTCGGTTACTAACAAAAGAATAAAAGGGCCGTTAAAGTCGATTTTTTACGTCGAGGGCCGCCTTGAGGGATAATGTCAGCATGTTTTCGATCCGTTTATGGTAATTTATTGCGAGTGATCTGTCTCCCTACGTTTCACGAGATGAAGCGACGTTTAAATTGGTAGGTTTGGAAAAAGCGGCCTGTTAAAAATACCCTGTATATCCCTGTGAGCTTCGTTACTTTTGTAAATTACCCGTGGAAATTGGGTAAAATAAGACCTCAAAATCCTTTGTACAATTACTTGACATTGCTTGAAGGTTGTGGTGTGAAATAACGTTTTAAATGTAATAACATAGCAAAAACTGGACTAGATAAACAACATTGTTTTATTTATATAACTAGAACAGTTGCGATAAAGATCACTCAAATTATAATCTGCCTATCCGTGTCCAACAAGGCACTTTGTAAAATACATAACTATTATTCAAATGAAGCTGGCTATGTATCTGGCATGTGAAATGATTGTGTTTACACGCCTAGTCTCGATCAAGAGCGGTTATTATGAAAAAGGCATCAATTAAAAGGCTCCGGCACATTGTGGCGCCACTGGCGGGTTATTGAGGCTGTGCGTTTGCGCATATGCGGAGTGGCTTATGCGACACATGTCAAAAATTGCGACACATGTTTTCTCTAGCTCCACTTACAAAACCTAAGCTATTGATGTATTGTTTTTATTTTTGCTTGTAGGTATGTAAATTCAATGTTGACGTGTAAAAGTGCCCTTGTGGCCTATTTGCTGAATAAATGTTGAAGTTTTGAAGTTTTAAGAACCAACACACCAGATTCTTGAACCGCTCTTAGTTCCAAGTTTCAAAGCGACTGTGTATGTCACTGATAATATGTCATACGTTTTTGTACCAAGGATACTCGCATCTTTAGTCTCGAATTTTTTATCCAAAAAGTAGATTAAGCAAACTGTTCGTCTTAGGTTATAAATGGGCTTAACTTGCTCAATTAATTCATAAATAAAAACCATTCGTCCCTAAAATACCAAAAATGGGACTGAGCTGGACATGTCTATCAGTTTGTCAGCTTGGACATGTCTGTCAGTTTATGACGACAGATGGACCACCTGCACCCCAAAGAGGGTCGTGTGTCGTGTGCCTGTGACTCGTGTCGTGACAGGGGCAGATCGAGAAATTCGAGAAAGAGTTGGCGTTGGAGAGACGAATTTATGTAGATGCTTCCAGTGAGATTGGTAGTGTCTAACCCCCTTATTCATAAACGCGCTACAAACCTCAATTAGCTAATAATCGTTTGTCCTTATCTGTCATATTGACTTATGTATTTGCAAGAAAGGGATAAAACATAATTTAACTAAATCAGGCCCGTAAAGTTTTATGAATAAGGGGATAAGTAGTTGAGTACAGGTATTTTTACCAGGGGCGCCTATCTAAGATGACAATGTGTGCTTTTTTTACTGTACTTGGTATTTTATCTGTGCTTAATCTTAATACGCAGCAGTAGGACACACAGACTTATTTAAAGTGTCTCGTGTCACTTACGCCTCTTGTTGTTCGAGTACTCGGGCGCCGAATGCGCTCACCTGATTGACAGGCGGCGCCCGCGCACGGCGACGCACTAACTAGCCGTAAACCCATTAAACCCCAACATTACTTGTACGTTATTTATTGCTACTAGAACGTTACCAGACAGGTCAAATTAGAATTCTAACGACCTACAGTCCACTATTCGTGTAAATTGTAAATAAATTAGGTCATGCGTGTTAATTGTCCATTTTAACAGCCTTTTTATGAAGGGAAGGACCCTTTCTTTGACATAATGATACTCGATTGATCCGCTATACAGATTGACTAATATGTACCTAATTTTTATACAAATTAAAATACAAAATTCTTTATTCGTCGATCATAGGTGTACACAACATAATTTTGCATATGATTGTAAAAAAGAAAAATTGAAAATACAAAATAAATTATTGTTCTTCATAAAAAAGCGGGTTAAAATGCAATCAGCATTCAAATCTTGCTTATCTTTAAAAAGCCGTAGTAAAAACCACCACTTTTTGCAACTATCCAGTAGCGTAATATCCGTTTTTCGTTCACCAGCTCTCCTCTTACAAAGGGCGTAAAACCAAATAGAATCCCATCAAGATAAGCCCTTTCATATAAAAAACGTTGTCACGATCATGGCGCCGGTCCGCCGCGTGAGTGGGATGGCTACCTGCGCCCGAGTTGCATATTTAACTAGTAAACCTGAAAGTAATTTAACTTGGCATAGCTTGATCTATTGGCAGGCCATTTGTCTTCGGCGCCAGATTTGGATCAATATGAATTTAGACGTTTTTGAGCCGGTTGTCCCGTTAGTTTGTTGACTTTGTATTTATTTAAATGTTTCAAATATTTATCCCTTTTGTCCCTTACACATAATTTATGTTCAATAAAAAAAACACTTTCCACGCGTCTGGGTTAGCCTTGTTCATAATTATTCCAATTTTCAATTAGATAGCGTCAGTAGTTCTCAAGATATTTAGCAATGTGACAGACAGACTGATGGACTTTTTACCTTTATGGTACGGAACTACGGAACCCTAACAATAGTATTTCGTAAGTTTCCATGACATATTCTTCAAATTTTCAATCGCTGGCATAATAGACAACAGAATACAACCATCATGTCCGTACGCACGCTCGCGTTTACCGTTTATGAAGTCTCTTTTACGAACAAGTGCAAGTCCTAAGTAACCGTCCACTTCTGTCACAAGTGTAACCATTAAAGGAGCAATTTGCTCAACAGCAATTGTCTCAAGGTTATTCCACACATGGCCCAAAACACGGCCATTCAAACATTGTCATTTGTCAACGATATTTTAAGCGCAGAATCATTTATCAACAAATGCCTTAGACCATTATACAACTGTCAACACAAACAATCTGTTACAATTGTCAATGCATCAAAATTGACATATTTTAAATGCAATTTGAATAAATCTTGGGCCAAGTCGGAATGAAAAATGCATTTTAAGAGAGCTTCGAAATGGGAACTACCTACTCGTACAGTTCTTGAATAACAGGATATAAAATTAAATTAGTAACTAGTATAAAAAAAAATTCTCTAAAATTAAAAGAAGCTCTAGGATTAGATCCAATGACTACCCAGAATAGAAATGGCTGCCGAAAAGCGATTAGGAGAGCCGACCCCAATTGAACGTGGGATAAGGCCGGAGAAAGAAGAGAGTATAAAAAAAATATCCCCAGCTTCATAGCACTAATAGTAGGTACTAAGTCCAAACACGACAAGTTTTCTTTGCAGTGATAATATAGACATATCTATGAGAGCTATACTTGACGTAGCACTTGGTATGAAAAATTAGTGTAGTATTTTTGCCTAAATTCTAAAAGTAGCGCTTTTAAGCCCTATCAGATGATAATTATGGTGTTCATGACGTATCAAGTGCTACACGTAATTGATGACAAAATCACATACATTTACAACCTAAAAATAAACTAGAGTTAAACCAAGAAAAATCTGCAACGATTTTGATAGCATACGCAGTGCAAGTGTTATTTTAAAAGTCAAACTTCTATGAAATTATGACGATTAAATGACACTGACACTGCGTGTGCTATCAAAATCGTTGCAGGCTTTTCTTGGTCTGACTCTTCATACCTATTATATACAAATTGTCATAATTTCTACCAAAATATGTCAGCTACTAAGATATCTAATTCGTTAAGTAATTCGTGTCTGCTCCCGACAGCGGGTCATTTTTTGCGCAACGTCTGTATCATGCGCGGAGCGGCGACTCGTAAAATTAAAGATTTTGTCAATAAAATCGGAGTATACGGCACATTTGGCGACAGTAGGCGTCATTTATTGAAGCTGCGCGTTAAAACGAGAGAATGTGACCTCCAAATACGCCTCTGTAATTATTATATGCTTCCTTCTTGTACGAAATGTTTATGCACATTATGCAATTTGCATAATGTTCTCGTTACAAGGTAACAGAATACTAATATAACAGATGACAATTGTTTCGGTTATCACTTCTGGCTTGTATTTTTTAAGCTATAATCTTTAGAAATGTTATTAAAAATAATTAAGATTTTATGAGTCGGCAAGCATTGACAATCTGAACACACTGAGGCAGACTTCTTGACAGCTTACTTCACTATATTTACACAAACTCAAATCTAATCCCAACCCTCATTTGATATAAACCTGCAACGCCGACTCCAATACAAAGCTGGCAACACCAAGGCACAATTCATTTATTGCCAGCCGAAAATAATGCCGCGATCGAACTCGGCATTTGAGGCACGTCCCCCGTTTACACCACCCTGTTTATTTTAAATAAGGTTTTCGCTAAGTAAAAGTAAACCCGAGGGTACCAGGCTGAATGAAAAATTAAGGAAAAAAATTCCGATTATTCCGGCTGTCCGGAATACCCGATAATTTTTCACGGTTGCCTTTTGGGGCGGATGTTATGATTTTGGGGAATTGGGTTTTCACTCGTATTAAAGTGGTTTTTTCTAATACGAACAACAAAAGCTTCTTCATAATACATATACCTACCCAAAACGTGTATTCTGATGAACTAGGCATTAAATACAGTCAAAACCGTTTACGACGACATCGTTTAGAACAACATACCGGTTATATTGACCAAAATCAAAGGTCCCGGCTAAATTCTATTAGACCGCCTTATAAAAAACACCGCTTTTTGCGACATCGCTTATTACAACATATCTCTTTAAGCGACTACATTTAACTGATATTTTCGGAGAATTATATCTGTTAGAACGACCAGCCGTATTGTAAACATTTGAATAGGTGAGGGCAGTATCCCGTTCCCACATCTGGCACACTAAAATCATTAAGATCGCAAAAGTAAACAAAAACAACTCGAGTTTAGGGTCTATTGTATTTCTCAGAAACAAAATAGGTACATGTGTATGCAGTATAATCGAAACCCAAAGCCCGCTTTCTCATTTCTTTTCAGTCAGTTTGTTACTTATCCGAACACAAGACGCACCAAAACATATTATGACAATACTTTAATTAAAATTCAGCGTGAACTAGTAAAGTGCGTACGTACTACAGAAGTGTTTCAAACAAACTAAAATAACAGATTTTGTTAATGTAGAAAAATGATAATTATATGTACGTAATGTCTTTTTATTATAATTTTCATGTGATATAAATAAAATGTAGTTTTATTTTATAGATGAGTATATTAATTTCACATTTAATAATAAGTATTAAGTACGTCATCGGCTGTTACGACTATCGGTTTTTACGACCAAATATGAGTAGTCCCTTCGATGTCGTTATAAACGGTTTTGACTGTAATAGAGTTAGACCTAGAAAAGTCTGCAACAATTTTGATAGCACTGCGTGTCATTTAAAAGTCGTAATTTCATATAAGTTTGACGTTTAAAATAGCACAAGCACTGCGTATGCTATCAAAATCGTTCAGTTTTTTTTATTTAACCCTAAAAGCGTCACGAAAAGTAAAATAAAATATTGCTATTAGACAAATTTTATTCAACAACTTTAAAGTCAGGCTAGTTCGTTAATAAATTGTAGAGACAGTATCAGCATTGCGATACAGCGAGGAAATGCCGCCAGCATCCTTGGTACAATGCCTCAAGGGCCTATTTTAGATTTAAGCTAGTTACTAATTTCGTTTAGTAGTACCACTGTATATATATTGTATGTAAATAATTGTAGATAGTAATTAAGGTCATGGTTTAGCTAGAATTTGCATTTTATCTTTAATTTTATTAGTTGCAAAACACGATCATAGTTTTTTGCATGATAATAAAATGATATAACATTACTATAATCAAGCCGCCAACCGCCAACGTTAAAGCGATCGTTAACCTCGATCAGAATTTATAAAAACTATGACCTTCCTTCCGAAATATCGTATCGGATTACCATCCGGTTCTTATCTGCGTATTTCAACGCCATCTATAATATTATCCTGTTTACTTTATCAAAATGTAATACTTTAGACATAATTTGATGGTCACGGAACGGTAAGTCTATCGATTACAATTAAAAAAGGGTGCAAAAATACATCATGAAACTTTCAATGTTCATACAATAAAAAATACACACACAACAATTTGATATATATGTACTACGTGTGTGTGTGTTTATATGAAAAACAATAACTACATATTTATAAACAAGAGGAATTTTCTACTTAAAATCTTATTCAACTCAAAATAAACGCTTCCAAAAGACTTATAAAGTCCAACTATCAAAAGTCGAAGTAAAATATTTATATAAGGCGATTTGCTCGCAGGCGCCCCCTGAGCATAACTCACTGAGGGGTGCACCGTGCACAATACCTATCGATTGCTTTGTGCGACGCCGATACAAGGGATGACTAATTATACTAAACTGATTTGTGTCTAAAGAACGTTCAATGGTGAAATGTTTGCTTTTATTTCAAAAGCAGATTTATGATTATATTAATCAATGGGACGTCAAGAGCATAACCCTTAAAAAGGAGAATGGGGGAAAATGAGTTTTCTCAGAGGATTTAGGTATTATTTTAAGTAATGATAATATCTAATACGTATTTATAGTCATTTTGGTAGATTGGTATAGAGTAATATAATAGAACAATAAGAGTTGACGTCGATGTTGGAAAAGTTGATAAACAGTATATATAGTACATTTCATAATAGACTTGTAAACAATAGCATGTTTTATTGTTCAAATCACTGAGTCGTAAACTATATATTTTACTGTCTCTATTAATATTTATTAATTAATAATAATTATAGTTTCCATGCAGATGATACTGTAGGTACAGATACTTAGTAAGTACTAGTAACGACAGATATATGATAAGAATAAGAATAAGGGTCAGATGCAGAAGGCGGTAATTTTGGACACGGCGCGTATAGTACGTCGATTCCTCACTCTGCGGCCCTGACCATAGTCTAATAAAACATGGTCTTCCATTCCCAGAGTGACACGGGGCTACGTCACAACAACATGGCCGCTATATATAGCGCTATCGCATATTATCATATAGCGCTGTCGCATGATGACGTAAGCCCGTGTCAGTTAGGTGACCTAGAAAAGACGGGAATGGAGTACCAGGCGGAGTATATTATTATACCATGGCCCTGACCATGCACCGGCAGCTTGGACCCTGCCCCGCTGCCGGCGGCACCCTAGGTTAGGTTTTTTATAATGTGTTTATATATTTTTGTTATGTTTTGTAAGTGTTTTTATATTTTACTTTTATACTCACATTGTAAAACCCTAACCTAAGACCCTAATTGAATAAAGAGAATAAGAATAAGAATAATATTTATTTGAAATAACCTTGTTGACAATATATATATATATATCCTGTGGCCCCACACTAGGCTATGCCTATGATGTACCTATAATTTCAACTTTCTAGTTCTGCAGATACTTGCAGGCGAATAAATTGCTACGTAAAATTATCAAAAGAACGGAAAATTTCCATAACTCCTTTACATAAATTGTTACATAAATATCTGAAGAGCTAAATAAAGTAGTATTAGTAGTACTTATGAAACTAGACAAAGGATCTTCACATATTCATGATTGATTTAAGACAATTTAGTTGAGAAACTGTGGCAGTTGAAGTTGTTTTCCTGTTTGTCTTATAAAGCCGACCACACTGACTAAAAGGCCGCCGGACGATATCGGCCTGTCAGTTAAGGGGCCCACTGATTAACAGTCCGCCGGACGGTATCAGCCTGTCAGTTAGAACAAAATTTTGACAGTTCCGAACAACTGACAGGCCGATATCGTCCGGCGGACTGGTAATCAGTGGGCCCCTTTAGAACAAAAATTTGACAGGTCGGAACTAGACATGTGCGCCGCGCCGCCGCGCCGCCGCCGCCGACGATTTTTCCACGCCGCCGCCGCCGATAAATTTGACCGGCGTATAATCGGCGTGGGAAATTTTGATACCTAACGTATCTTATTGCATTTTGCGTAGTGAGTAGATAGTATCAGACATATAATTTGAAGATCCTTATGCTTTTTCGCTTATTATTTGCCAGTGAACCAAATTAGCATCATTTTTGTCGTTGCAGTGTTAGCTGTGATAACGATTTTGCGTTAATTTAAACAAGATCTAGTTTCTGGATCACAGGTTATTATTTAATATTTTATCGCACAGCTTTTTTGTAAAACGCATTTTGTTTTAGTCTCTTGATTGTCAATTTAATCAGTGAACTAAAGTCAAGAAAATTGCAAGTATGCATATCCTAGGACATAAAAATGCTATTTTCTTCTTAGAATCTCCAGCCAGCATTCACTACGATTATAATTGCGTATTTTATGATATCTCGTGTGATGCTGGTGACGCGCATAAGGGTCATCATATGATAGATATGGTTTGATTTATTTATCATATAATATAGGTAGTCATTTTATCGTGATTATCGGCTTCTTTACTTAACAATATATATTTCAATCAAAGTTATAAAAGTCAGGTTAAGCAATTACACTTATAGGAACTTAAATCACCAAGGGTCATCATAAGCTACCAGTAAAGAAAACAAAGTAGACCTTAATATTCCATAAAACTCTTTTATGAAATACAATGTATTATCTCATAAAAAGTTTTTCAAGCTATTTTACGTTAGAGGGCTCGTCTTTCAAATCTTTGAGTAGTCGCTCGCAGTATGTAGGTCTGAAGACACGCGGGTTTTCCCCTGCAAGTGCCATGCGACACGGGACACTTCAAAGACATTCTGTTGAGCGAATCAACCTGGCGTTTATTTTCGAAAACGATGACATCTTTATTCTAACATACATTTCTGATAATTCAGTTCAGACAAATGTAAAGTAGTTCATCATTCTCTCTCTCTCTCTCTCCCTAGCTATCCATCCCACATGGTGGCGGGGTCAGCTTTCCCGCTTAACCTTCTCCACTTCGCCCTGTCCACGACATCGTCCTCGGATAACTTGCACTCACTCATGTCCTTTAGCACTACATCCTTCCATCTTGTTCTGGGTCTGGCCCTAGATCTTCGACCTGGGATGGAAAGTTGTAGCGCCAAATTTCCTACGTAGTCAGAAGGCCTTCATTTTACGTGATCATACCATCGCAGCCTGCTCTCCTGCATTTTATCGGCAATGTCGCGCACGCCCAGGCTTCCTCGTACGTATCATTACGGATTATGTCGAGCCTGGTAACGCCGCACATCCACCTCAGCATCTTCATCTCGGCAACTTGGATGGTATGCACGTGTCTTTGAGTCGTTGCCCACGTCTCGCTGCCATACATAAGAACCGGCCTTATTATACTTTTGTATACCAGACCCTTGAGTTTGACCGGCATTCTCCTGTCACACGTAACACCAGTCACTTCTCGCCATTTTAGCCAAGCAGCGGCTATTCGGTGTTGAATGTTGCATTCCACATTCCCAGAATGGTGCATCATACTACCCAGATACTTGTACTGATCGCACATGGTGACTAGTTGCCCATCGATGGAAATTGGGCTATTGTCGCTTGGATCTGGCTCGTTCAGGGACATGAATTGGGTCTTTGCAACACTCAACACTAAAAAAACACTAAAGTAGTGCATCATTATTTCGTAAAATTATGTGTTTTATTTGTATTCCGCTTACAAAGTCATTATAGGTATTGCATAGAATGTAGCGTTTTAAAGTACCTATATATGTATATTATTTTTATGTTAATATTTAAACATACCGTTGGTAACCGTCAGGTTAGTAAGAAATGGTTGCTAAATGCCAAGTGACGTGATGGGATATAATTTTCGACAATAATTTAGAAAACACTCATAATATGTTTTAGATAGCCTAGTAAATACTCAGAAAGCTTTAATGTAGAGTTTCTACGGCCACGTTCTCATGCAGTATCAAAAATTATGCCACGCCGATTTCACGCCGATCACGCCGCCGCCGCCGGTCAAAAAATCATCGGACGCCGCCGCCGATGATTTTGCCATCGGCGCACATCTCTAGTCGGAACAACTGACCGGCCGATATCGTCCGGCGAACTGTTAGTCAGTGGTCGGCTTAAGTATTGCTAATATTTTAGCAATTTTATTGTTTATCTTTCGTTTAATTGATCCTCTTACTTATAACAAGAACCACGTTATGAATAGGGCGTTCAATAGGGAATATTACGCAAAACTCTGCGTAGAGGGCGACACTAACTCAATCACATGGGCTACCGTGAAACACGACAGTCGAAAGTTCGGTTTCTGCCTCTCTATCACTCTTGCTTATTCGATCGATAGAGAGGCAGATAAAGAAATTTCGATTTTCGCGTTTCGCGGTAGGCCACATGTAAACAAACCGCCTTGATGCATCAATGTCATAGCAAAAACTTGTCAAAAAACTGTTTAAGGCCTAGTATGTATAAGTTACTCTATGGTTTACTAAACAAATTAGTGCTGCACTCTGGCGGCAGAACATTGCAGTAATACTCCCTATTCTCTAACTTTTAAGTGCAATAATTATCTTAGAAACATCGCAATACGCATAAACCGTCTATTATCTTAACTTTCCATTAATTTTCATAAGATCGCAACCATCCTCAAAAGCACAATATCACATTATACACGATGTAAATGTATGAGAGCTCTGTTAATAAATTCGGCCGCTCGCCGTCATCACGGCGCACGCAACCTCATTGTGCCGACCCCATCATAACTCTAATTTCAGAACGAAACTGTACCGACACGCAGTTGAGAAACCACCAGTACACCCAAGTCACGAATTAGCTGCACAGCTCAGGGCGAGGCCTACGGCGAAGTAAGCAAGTTTTTCGGGTAAACCACTGTCCATTCATCACTTAATGGCTGTATTTATTATTTTAGGTATTAGGTAAGCAGTAATTACACTAATTTTCATTCGAGAGATTACTTAAATTATTTTACTTTCATCTTGTTACAGTGGCTGTTCCTTATTCCGCCAACGGAGCGACAGCTGACATTTTGAAGGCTTTATAATACACCCCTACTTTACAAGTCATCGCCTAAGAGGAACTTGGTCATAAAAATTTGTTGCTGGCTTTCGGTCCATACAGAACTTATCATTAGTCCATTAATCTTCAAATTGCCATAAAAAACAGTTTCTATACAATCCGGCCCGCTTAAGAACACTGGTTGGGCCCCCGTGTCAAAAAGTTTGAATTTACTGATTAGCCAAACGCAGGAAACTAACTTTGTAGATATTTATCGTATCCGCGTATACACGGGGCGATATGTTTCATATACAATGCGAACGAAGTTGAAACACGAAGTGATGGCTCTGTATAACAAACAGTGTTCTTCGACCAAGTTGCCTAATATTCTATGTTTTCTTACTATGTTTCTGTTGGCCTGCTGTATTCCTGTCTCTCTATAGCAAGTCTCAAGGAATTGATGTTGAATAATTAATGTGTTTAGGGAAGAAACGCTAACTGATTGTTCACTCGAATGCTATTCAATGTTGCCGCGATGAAAGCTTATTCATTTCGTGTTCCATTTGCGAACTCCGCGTATCTATTGCAAGCGATTCTGAATTTCACTTTAAATCGTCAGTTTTTGATATGAAGAATTGAAATCACTACTTAAGATGGTAAAGAGATTGCTTCTTAGAACTTTAAAGTTTAACAAGGTTCGGTCGGTAAAAATTGTAAGACAATTAATATAATTATACTTTATAGATATTTGTTTAAGATGACTATGCATTTCCTATGTAGTCTTTTATTACATCTTTATCTGTGAGTACCGGCTTTGTATTGTTACCTAAATCTGTATAATGTTTTTGTAGCTGTTGGTACCTACTCCTTCAAAAATAAATAAAATAAAAATATATATGTACAAATCTCACAATGAACTTAACTTAAAATTATTAATAACCATGTCATCATCATCATTTTAGCCTTCAGTCGCCCACTGCTGAGCACAGGCCTCTCTTCGTGTACGCCACTTATCCCGGTCCTAGGCCAGTCTCAATCATGTTAAAAAATCTAGTATGTGGCATTGCTTTCATTTTAAATTGACAACGTGTAAGTGCATTTTATTAATAAGAAATAACTTACTTTGTAAAACTGTACAAAGATAAGAATAACACGCAAATCTCGTGGCCCTGGTGAGAGTAGACAGCCTCTATAACATCGACTTTATAAATCGATCACATATTTCCATACGATAATTGGTATAAAAGAAGCGACGTAAAATTGCCGCCGATAAAAATGTAATTATGTCCCATATTTCTTAACTCGAACAACTTGAAGCTTTATGTAATTTACATTAAAATCGATATCGAAGCAAGAACTTGGGTAATTTAATGTGAAATTTTGTAATATCTCAATACGGTGAGCTACCAAATCATGAAATGTCAAGCAATCTTGTGAGGTAGGTATATGTACAGGCAAAAAAATAGCATTTTTAAATCACTTATTTACCGAAATGAGTCAGGTCATCTTTAATAATAACATATTTGACAAAAAAACTTGATTGAGTAATTTCCGATGTCTTCATTACGGAAGATTCGTTACACAAATGTTTGTTATTTTATTGAGGTAAGTCTAAGGATGGTTGAATGACATTGAAAGAGCTCATTAATAAATATGTCCTACGTTTAATGTACATTCTACAAATCGTCCAAGTTAAGCAACGAAACTATGTGTGACTTGTATGTAAACGAGCCACTTAGCTCCGGCAGAAAAATAGTATAAAAAAATACCTTTACCTTTAAATAAATAAATATTAAAGCATATTCTTACACGAATTGACTAAGCCCCACGGTAAGCTCGATAAAGCTCGTGTTGTGGGTACTCAGACAACGATATATAATACATATATAGATACTTAATTACATACAAAACACCCATGACTCAGGAACAAAAGGTATTCGATAGTCAGGGATTCGAACCCAGGACTATCGGCTTCATAGGGTCACTGTACTGCCAGACCAGACCCGACCGAAACCGTAACAGCCGCCGCGTAGCAGGTGCCGCGTGTATGTACATACTCGTATTTACAAAGGACGTCCTTCATCACAATAGCGACATAAATGACAACACTTCATGCACACATTCGTTCGCAGATCAGTCCATACGTCAATCAGCAAATAAACCCATCAAACAAATTGATTGCGCGAATGCTCAGCTCACAACAGCCACCACATAACCCAGTCGACAGATGTTTTGACAGCTTATAATTTACACAACAACATTATTGACCCAACCGCACGTTTTTCGCAAAACTTAACATATTCGTTTATGAGATAAGAAATTTAATTAAGTTAAGAACTTTTAAACATAAGTTTGGCCAATTAATTTTGGTCGGGAGGCGTGGCAGTTTATACTTCTTCGAGATTATATTAGCATAATCGTGTACAGTATTAAGATATGACTTATTACATCCCATTAATGGACTTGGGACTGTTATTCGTGCCAGATTTACAGTACGTATTTGCTT
This sequence comes from Cydia splendana, assembly GCF_910591565.1. Classification (NCBI taxonomy): domain Eukaryota; kingdom Metazoa; phylum Arthropoda; class Insecta; order Lepidoptera; family Tortricidae; genus Cydia; species Cydia splendana. Next base: position 19,181,825 of record NC_085965.1, on the reverse strand, counting down.
AAATTATTTTTAATTTTCCCTATACTATTTTTTATTTTCCAGCCATTGTCATTTTATAAATTAAATAACGCAACAAACGTAATTCCATTCTTGTAGAGTTGATAGTTTGTAGTTGTCTATTTCTTACTTTTAGTGGCTACTTACTACGTGCACTATTTACGTACGAATATTAGGAAGACAGGAGACATATAGCAGACATGAAAACAATTGCAATATTAAAAAGGATTTGCGAAAAAGGCAAGTGCCTTATAATCTTTTTATGATATAAACGGGAGGTAAACGAGCAAACAAATCGCCTGATGGTAAACAATTACCATAGCCCATGGACACTTGTAAGACCAGAGAAGTTACAAGTGCGTTGCCTTTTAAATTACGCTCTTTTCTTGAAGTTTATCGGTCCGGTAATACCCTCGACGGTGTAAATAGAACCTTGATTATTTTATTCCTTATGTACAGTCGACGTCAAAGGTATGTTTACACTTTTGCACCTTACTCCTTTGTAATAAGGCGGAAAGTGTAAACATATCGTTGACGTCGACTGTACCACGACCGTCCACCCGCCACGGATCTCGCGAATTCTTATTTCTCGACACTGCTGACGTCACTTCGGGCACGACATTAATCTCCTTGACAATGACGTCATCAAGGACCCTGCGCAAATTGTGACGTAACAGAACAACTTTCACGATAACCGACGTTATTTAATGGGCTGTATTTACTTTAACAATTGTATTGTGGGATGTAATTAAGAAATAGGTTATGTGTACGTTATCTTAAAGCTGGTGTGAGTAACAGTGGCTCGTTAATAATAGAAAGTTACCTTTATTTAACCCGACGGTTAAGTAATACATCGACATGTATAATCTCTGTAAATCAAGCAAATGTAAACATAAACATATTTATAAATTATGTCTTCGAGCTAGGAACTAAATCCGACGCAAACCAATTATGTATACATACTAGGGATTTGCGAGAAACATGATTAAAAAGTTGGTTACAGATAGATAAAAGGAAAATATTTCACCTACTATAATCTGCGCAAACTACGCTTCATTTGCCATGAACAGAAACCTCAAGAAAACTCTTCCAAACTAAACACGAGAAAACATACTGAGAGCAATAAACAAACATTCTCCACGTTAATCATGCCGCCGAGAAGCTATTTCTCTCGCGATTCCCGGGAATCCCGGGCTCCATACATTACGAGTAGATTACGTTGGATCTCTTCTTTTGTGAGGTTGCCCGGGATTACTCGCGAACAAAAGGGACTAATAGGCGGTTATTGTTGCTTGTGCAGTGATATTCTTGGTTTAAAGAATAAATACTACACAGTATATTTAGGAGCTTGGTCGTAGAATCTTGCTAAAGTTCGAAAAGCGATAGGATTCGATTTGTATTAAAGATATGCTGCGCTGAACATACCCTAAAACCGACTGTCCAACACTGAAAAAAAAACCTGGTACTGGTAACCAGAATCTGGTTAGCTGTACTATATTGTCTTGTTGTATATGTGACGACAGGACACTTTGTAAACATAACCAGACCATTCTTGTTAAATTAAATTTGTTAATTCTATGAAGTGTATAGTAGTGGGTATAAGACTTTTAGTAAACCCAACTAGCCGGTCTGTTAATGGTTACTAAATAATACAGTAACATATACGTTCCTGTCCTGTTGTTATAACAAGGTATTCAGTATATGTAACTGAACGATTTGTGCGGTGTACTGGTTTTATATTGTTCACGTTACCAGAACGCACTGTGCTAATGGGGCTTCTAAGTGAGCCATATGTTCACTGCAATATGTGGCCGGCAACTATTGGTGTCCTCTTACTCACATGTTAGAGAGGGACACTAATAGTTGCCGGCCACATATTGCAGTGAACATATGGCCCGTTTAGAAGTCCCTTCAGCACAGTGGGTTCTGGTTACGTGAACAATATATTACCAGTACACTGCTCTTCTAGTAAATACAGACAAGTTTTACACACTTATTTTTTTTTATTTTATTGATCAAATAAGTAACACAGCATTACAGTAAAACCAAGGCACTGTGACACTACAAAAGAAAAAAACATTTTGTCTCCACAAAGAAAACAATAGACACAAAAATGACATACAAATTAAACATTGGATTTGGGCGACGACGTAACAGCGTGGCTCCGTAGCGTCGTCTGACTCGGCGTAGGATTCGGCAGGTTGCCCCGGAACCGCCGAAACACCACACCCTTCGGCCAGAAGTCCGCGCTTGCGATGGTGTCCTGCAGAGGCCGCGGCACGCGCACTACAAATGAACTGAAGTGCACATAGTGACGCGACTGTAGCTGGTGCACCCTCAGCGTGTAGCCAGTCTTCCGGCGGACGTACTCCACCACCTCGTCGGCCCCGGCGGAGTAATGCAGGCGAGACACGTAGAGCGCCTTACTCGGTGTCGCAACTCGTAGGCCAGAATTAACCGGCTCCGCAGTGCCACACAGAGTTTTACGAGGCGCCCTGCGCGCCTTGCGTTTCCTTTTTAGCCAGTTTGAATCCCTCCTTATCCACATCGGTGCGGGAGGACTTTTCCTTAATCGGAGCCCGCACATTTCACTGTGTCAGCAACACGCACTTATACTATACACTTGTACTAGTTTACAATAAAATTATGGACAGGATCTACGTAAATAAAACATCGACCGGCCGGAACGTAAGACGCTGGCGTAATGGCTGCCGTTCTGTGAATTGCGCAATTCCTTTCTCCGCCCCCCGCCACCCGCCAATACACCGTGGTGTTGGCACAACTGTTTGATTCGTTCAGACTACAATGCATTATAGTAACCACAACATAATAACTTGTAACGTGTACACTCGTATCTTTATTTTTACATATCAATAGTTAAGTGTTACGATGCATATATTAAACGAGACAAACGTTTAATATTTACAACACTTGCATCTTTACATATACAACGAAATTGTAAGCAGTAAATGCAATTCATTTAACTAGAATTAAACAGTGATGTTTAAAAAACAAGTTTTACACGATACAACATTTTTTGTTATTACTACCGGATTTTAGTAGGTATAACTATATTTTTAATTACTATACGTTCTGGTAGTATTGTAGAAAATTATTTTTTTCGGTGAATACTGAAACTTATCGTCCACAAGTACTTGTACAAAAGATAATCAAGTAGGTATTAATAGATACCAATATTCTTTTTGGTTTTCTCAGAGATTTTTCTTCCATTTATAATTTTATATAAAGTCTGTGCGGAAAGAGAAGTGTATGGGAACCAATACATTCTACGATTCTTCTCTTTCCGCAGAGACTCTACATTTCCTTAGAACTGCAAAATTCGATTAATAGACACATTTGAACGAGTTATAGGAGTTATTATTAGCGTTAATTCTGAACCAAAGTTGGAAGATTTTGGACTGAACGGTACTGCAACTGAAACTGTGCAGGTATTTCACGACTCACAAAAATAAATATAAAAAAATCAATACCTAATATCATACTATCACAATCTCACGGAACTTACATGTTTACATAGCCGTTAATCTCTTATACAACATTACTAGCTATACCTTTATTGATAGCATCTCCAAGATAATACTTAGTGAATGTCAAGCTAACATTCTAATATGGGAATGACTGATTTATCAAACGCATCTCCAGCCTGTCCGTTTAAGTATTCACAAAACAGGTTGTACTTATTTATGTGAGTCTAACTAAACTATTATAATTTGACCTGCAGATTTGTAGCAAATGTGTGCAATAATTTTTTTCTCTCTCTTTTTTACGCATGTGTGTGTGCGTAGGTGCTAGCATTAGTTTAATAGTTATTTGTACAACAAGAGATCAAAGTTTCATATTTCTTCGAGTGCTTATTTTGAGTCCCGTGCAAGCGAAAGATTCTATAATAGATTCACGAGCGTAGCGAGTGAATCTAATTTAGAATCTTGAGCGTAGTAAGGGATTCAAAAGCGCACGAGATGTAAATAAGTTTGATCTCGTGTAGTACACAAAAATTTTCACCCTAAGCAGTGAGAACATACCTAGAGGGACAGAGATAATAGAACCCAAGTATATCGAACTTGTATTAGACCCCGCATGTTGAAATGACATTTGACTATAAAGGTCACTTGAATGTCATTTTGTCTCACTCAGTGAGCAAAATCGCATTTTGCTCACTGAGTAAGACACACTTAGTGAGCAAAATGCGATTTTGCTCACTGAGTGAGACAAAATGACTCAGTGAGCAAAATCGCATTTTGCTCACTGTTTTTAAGAAGCAAAGTACCCTTGTTCGAGCTGCTGAGGTGAAAAATATAATACTTTGTAACTACCTGTGAGTTCCTGTAATTGGCTTCCTGTTTTAAACTTGTTGTCTATTGTAAGTTTTAAAGCTGTTGGTTCTCCTAACATAAATAAATAAATAGGTAGGTAACGAAACGTGCCATAGTCCTAATGTGGGTTTTAGTAAATAAAAATATGTCTAAATTAATCGTTGATGTGCCCGTTATTTCGTATATTTTTATGATATAGGAGACAAACGAGCAGACGGTTCGCCTGATGGTAAGCAATTACCGTCGCCCATGGACCCCGCAACACTAAAGGGTTGCAAGTTCGTTGTGCGTATTAAAGATGGGAGTTACGCTCTTAATTTTAAGGTTGTATCGGTTCGGAAATACCACGGGTGACAGTTCATTCCACAGTTATACAACATTTTAGTTCTATTTCACCCATTTCTAGTCAACATTCACTCATTTCTCGATAATTGCAAGCCTGTGGCCCTTTGGGACAGCTGCCTAATGAGGCTTATTGTGTGCCCAGCAGTTGGCGCCACTAGCGAAAACGGTCATGCCATTATATGGAAACATGACACTAACATTTGAGTATTTTCCCATGAGACCTTCTAGCGCCCTTACTGGCCGTTTCATTGGCAAAAGCCCTTTTTATTTCATTTTCTGACGACGAAATCTGTTTGACATTTCGTTCTTATTTTTTATTCATAAATTATGAACATTATGGATATGTGTCAATTTACGACGCTGTTATTAGTCTAGGTATATATAATAATAGATTCCTTCTTCACGCTACTATTGATGGTATTGTTAGTCTAAACATTATTCTAAGTGAAAAGGCACCACACAACTGATGTTAGATACGATAGACATCCGAATAAAGAGAAAATGTACATAAACAGGGAAACAACATATTAAGTACTTTGTATTTGTATATTTCCGTGTACAAACATCTGTTTACACGGCTATACTTTCTAACTGTCACTAATACATACATCGATATAAGGCTTAATGATGACGTCTTAAGCTTAACAACGACGTAAGTTACAATAAAATATATGTGTTATTAACATGGAAAAGGGACCCTATTGCTGCAGACGCTTACGCCATTGCTAACGATGTTCATGTGTAGATGCGGCGATTTTTAACGTAAGCGCCACCTAACTAATGGACCACATTTCTTTTGCCAAGAATACCTTCGATCTATGACTTATAACGTTTTTAAACTAAAAAGGGTTATCTGGCGCCATCTAAACATTACCATAAGATGGCCGATAAGTATGTACTTACACCGCATGTACAAGTATTTACAATAATTATGCGATTGGCATCTGGGGTCAGGTGATCGGCGATGGCAGATACGACAGCAATGACCTGGATAAGCTAGACTAGAATAGCTTTTGCATCAATACGATTATTATAAGCATGAAGTGACATTTAAACTCTCGAATCGTATATTTATGGTGCCGTATTACTAAGCTTCCACTCATCTGTCCGTCTGTTCTTCTGTACGTTTGTCAATGCGCTGTTTCACATTACAAGAACCGCAATGAAAACAAATACAATTAAAAACTAGACTTGGTAATATTACAAAGCAAAATATATGCTTGATCGCATGGAAAAAATTAAAACAATTAAACAAATATGATATTGTAGCAGGTTTTTGATGGTATCTTTTTGCCTAAGACAAAAAAGCAAAGTACATAGGAGAAAACTAGTGTTTAATAAGCATTATGTAGATAATGTGTAACTTACGTTAATGGTGTAATTTAACCTTTGCGAGTCTTCAGAATAGAAAAACGGGTGGCACTTACCTGAAACCGAAAATGACATCGTTAGTATAAACATAAATATAATAAGCTGAAAATGATAAATGGCATGAAGCATTTGAAATGACAAAAGGCATTAACATTTCTATCAAATTTCAAAGACACATATTAGAGAAATAATGGACTTCCTCCCTTTAGAACAAAATCATAATAATAATACTACAGTCAATTTCTATAGAAACTCAAAAGGACGCTTCTGGATTTCAAAATGTCGTAAGCGTCTATAAAATGACAATTATATACGCCCTTTCAAAATCGTTGTAAATGTCCCATTGTAATCTCACGCACGTGTGTAGCTCAACTTGGATTAATGATAATTTACTAAACAAATTAGAACTTTATTACTAACTGCATTGAATCGACATTAGAGGGAACGATCAGTAAACAAATGATATCAAGTTTCCATGTAAGGAAAGCAGCAATACGGTAGTAAGTAAGTATTTGCGTATTTAGAGGCTGGAGATAGACGTAAGTTAGCATTTAATAAATAATGCAATAACCGACTGATGTTTATGGCTAATGCCAATCTTTGACTTGGACTTGAACAATGGAACTGTTATACGATTGATTTATGATCTAAGGTCAGTGTGGAGAAGACCGGCATGTAACATTTTTGGTTGACGGTCTGTCATAGGGCAATAACTCTTGTACTTCGCTCAGACACAGTCGGATAGGAAGAGCTTCGCTCCTTCCGACCTTCTGTAAGTATGTGTACAAAAGTAGCCACGAAAAAGCTTGTATGATAGACGGTCTTCGCCACATTTACCATAGGTACTTTGTCATTCAAGATTATTTCTGTATTTTCTATAATGAGTACTTAATTTTTTTGCGTAGGCATGTGTTCCAAGCATTACGCATATCTAACACAATTTCATTGTTTATTTAGCACAATACCTGTTTTAGGCAAGTATGGCTTTAATTTAATTGCAAAAACTTATACACGCATGACGATTTAAATAATGAAAAATAAGCATCAAGGGAATTACTGATCAAATGGAATTTCTACCATGCTCTTCTTCTTCCTCGCGTTATCCCGGCATTTCGCCACGGCTCATGAGAGCCTGGGGTCCGCTTGACAACTAATCCCATGATTTGACGTAGGCACTAGTTTTTACGAAAGCGACTGCCATCTGACCTTCCAACCCAAAGGGGAAACTAGGCCTTATTGAGATTAGTCCGGTTTCCTCACGATGTTTTCCTTCACCGAAAAGCGACTGGTAAATTCAAATGATATTTCGTACATAAGTTCCGAAAAACTCATTGGTACGAGCCGGGGTTTGAACCCGCGACCTCCGGATTGCAAGTCGCACGCTCTTACCGCTAGGCCACCAGCGCTTCTACCATGCATCAGCTAATAATAACGTTTGGCGTATACGCCATCCGCTCCACTTTGCAACGTAGGTCCCTTTTTATACAAACAACACATTTAAGTGAACTCGGCTCTAAAGTCTCCAAACGTCTCAACAATTTAGAAGTAAGGCACAGGGACGGGGCACAAAGGGCCAAGGGAACAATAGGTAGGGCACATGTGCGGGATAATGGCGTTTTTTACCCCGTGTCGACGACAAAAGATTAACTGTGAACATCGGGGTTTTGTTTTTGAAGACGGAGAAACGCGTAAACGCTAGTGAAGCTGTTGAAACAATGCTGTTGCTAAGGATACGGACAGTAAGGACAGAACGTAGCAGTTATTTAAGTAAAGAGTTCAATTACTTAACATCTTAGATAAACACGTAAATAAGAGTGTATTCTTGTTTGAAAAAGGAAAACTGGTATCGATATGAATGTGTTTCTCTAGTAAAGGAAATATTGTATGGTAATGATTTACTATTAGGCATTAGGCATCCCCCCTGTCATTACATATCACATGATTTACATCACATACTTATAACATCTTTCTCATACTTAATCGTAAAAAGATTATGGTCTAACCAGAAGTATCGCAGAATTTTTAACAATACTTTTTCATGCTACCATTTCATAGCAACAAGGAAAGTAACAATAATTCTAACTTTAATTCTAGATATTGGACAGCATGACAAACGCCTGACCGCCGGCATCCTCGCAAACATTACTTATCTATTAAACCGTCCGAGTCGCTACAGCAAATAAATTCCCAAGGTATATATTAAATGATTCTGTTGTTCTTTAAAAGGTCAGTATTGAACGATTCTAATACTGACCTTTTAAAGAACAACATTAGGACACGCAAACTGAACGCCATTATTGAGTCTGCTGATCTCTCTGTGCTTCCCCTTATGCCAACTCACCATAACATCGACACGTCGGATTCCTGGTTGGACCTTATTATTGTCTCTTGTGTGGATCTCGTAGAAAAAGTTGGCCAACTCCCTGCTCCAGGTTTTTCGCATCACGATCTCGTCTTTCTCAGTTATCGCCTTCGTCCTCCTAAGTTGCAGCGTGTGACGATACAACTCCGCAGTTTTGCCAGACTTGACATTCAAGCCTTACAGAGGGACGCACGCGCGGTAGATTGGTCGTCGACGCTGACAGCTTCGTCGGTTGATGAAGCGGTGGCGGCCCTTAACTCGTCTGTTCTTAAGCTTTTCGACATTCATGCGCCTATACGCACAGTACGGTTGAAGAGGCCTCCGGCGCCGTGGTTCACGCGTGAGGTACGTATCGCGATGACACGACGAGATCGGGCTTTTTGCAAATTTAAGCGCGACCGTTGCGAGGAGAATTGGTGCCTTTTTAAGGCTGCCAGAAATAAATGCAACCAGATGGTAAGAGCAGCAAAACGTAAATTCATTCACCACAACATCGCCATGTCTTCACCAGCTGAGACGTGGAAATTTCTCAAATCGATTGGCGTAGTTAAATCTGCTAACAAGTTAACTTCTTCTCTTTTTTCGGCAAACGATCTAAATTCCCACTTTGCAAAACCTTCTTCCTTAGACCCTGTTACGAAAGTTCTTAGTATTGCTGAAATCAGTGCCCTGCCTTGTTTTACTACAAACGCTTTCTCTCTTACCCCAGCCACAGATGAGGAGATTAGAAAAACAATAATGTCTGTGAAATCGAATGCTGTTGGCCATGACGAGTTAAGTAGAACTATGATTACTTCCATTTTAGAATGTATTCTCCCTGTTATTACGCATGTTATTAATTTCTCTATGTCTTCTGGGGTTTTTCCTTCGTTATGGCGCCACGCCTATGTCATTCCTCTGCCTAAAGTTTCCAACCCTAGTGCACTTAAAGATTTTAGACCCATTTCTATTCTCCCCTTTCTTTCAAAAATTTTAGAAGCTATTGTCCATAAACAACTGTCCACTTACATTTATTCCAATCAATTACTTTCTTCATTTCAGTCTGGTTTTCGTCGTGGCCACAGTACTTCCACCGCTTTGCTCAAAGTGGTCGATGACGTGAGGCTCGGCATGGACTCCTCATTGTTGACAGTGTTGGTCCTTATCGATTTCTCTAATGCTTTTAACGCTGTTAACCATGATCTGTTACTGGCCACTCTTAGGCATCTGAATATATCTTCATCTGCGGCTGGTTGGTTCTCTTCGTATCTTCAGGACCGTCGTCAGGCGGTTCGTTCTGATCGTACGTTTTCTGACTGGTGCACTCTCACTTCTGGAGTTCCACAGGGCGGAATTCTCTCACCTCTTCTTTTCTCGATTTTTATTAACCTTATTACTTCTAAAATTAAATGCTCTTACCATCTGTATGCTGATGACTTGCAGCTTTATACCCAAGCGAGTGCTAAGGATCTGGACCAGGCAATCGCTGAAATAAACTTAGACCTTAACCATATCTCCACTTGGTCACATTGCTTTGGTATCACAGTCAACCCAGCTAAATGCCAGGCCATATTACTTGGCAGCACCCGCTTACTCTCTTTGGTAAACACTGTGGAATTGGCGCCAGTTCTCTTTGAAACTGAAGTTATTCCGCTTTCATCGCAAGTGAAGAACCTGGGGCTAACAATTGACAGTGGGCTCACATGGGAACCACAGGTGTCCGACGTTAGTCGTAGAGTAATTAATACGTTAAGAGCACTCTATCGCCATAAACATTTTCTTCCGGTCAGCACAAAAACTCTCCTTGTCCAAGCTCTTGTTCTGCCTGTCCTTGATTATGCTGATGTTTGTTACACTAATCTCACTCAAGATTCTTTAAATAAATTTGACCGGCTACTTAATAGCTGCATTCGGTTCGTGTTTGGACTTCGTAAGTATGACCATATCTCTGCTTTTCGTAGAAAACTTAATTGGCTCCCTATACGAGATCGTAGGTCCCTTCGTATTCTGTGTACTCTCTACTCAATCTTGTTTGATCCGTCCGCCCCAGAGTATCTCCGCTCGAAATTTAAATTTGTTACCCCACGTCCAGGCACAGATCTCCGCTCTTCCCGTAGCCTTAAGCTCATTGTCCCCCAACATCGAACGGGTTTCATGTCCAATTCTTTCACTGTCCAGGCTATCAGGCTTTGGAACGGTCTCCCACTCTCTATCAGACAAGCGCAGACCAAATTCACATTCAAGCGCATGCTGCGCAAACATTTCCTTGACAAACTTTCTTCTTCGTCAACTTAGTTATTCACACAAGGTATATAATTATGTATATTATGTATGTAAGTCTATTTGTATTAAGTATATGTGTAAGTTTATCAACATAGTTTATATTCATATAGAGTCTTGTTTACAAATTCATTTACTTTAAAGACACTGCACCTACTTAATCTTTCTGGTTTGACCCATTGGTTGACTGGTAGAGAATGCCTTAAGGCATTAAGTCCGCCATTTGTACCTTCATGTATTGTGCAATAAAGATTAAAATAAATAAATAAATAAATAATAAATGCAAATCACCCCTTACTACCGTAAAGGGGACAATCGGCAACGCCCGGGACGCTAAGCAACGTTCGAGGAAAGATTACGTAATTCTAAATACTCCACTCTCGAAAAACATAGTCACTGTAAATGTTGTATTGACTAGTGAAAGAGCCCTTGAGGCCTACTCCTATAATTGCAGAATAAATTTTTAAATTTTTTGAACTTTAGGTTGGTGTTTTTAGCCCACAAAAATATACTGATAAACTTCGGAATTTTAGAAGACATGCCAAATAGTTTTGTCTTCGGCTTTAGGCGTTCATTACAGTCTCTTCTCGCTCTTTCTTATAGTTCGTTTCACCGTAAAATTAAAATGATCTAACCATTTGCGCGGTGAAATAGTTTCTTTCAGCTCTTGACTTTTGTATTTTTTAGTTTTGTATTATCAGTTGTATGGTGTAGCAATACTTATTGACAAAAACTTTTGAGTAATAACAATTTAACAATAATTAGTGTAAAAGTGGAGTTTCTAGTTTCTACTCCTGTATTACTATATCTGCGTCTCGGGGACGTAAACGCTTAACTTTTTTATAAATGTTTGTCTGAATCTTTTGTCGAGTCGAGTCTAAATCACAACAGGAAAACGGAGGGACAATAGATATTCTGAATTCAAATGTCTCTTTAGAAAAAGTTGGATAAAGTGAGAATTTGAATGGGATAAAGTTGAGTTGTCAACAAAGACCCCGGCAATATTATCTACCACAAGTGCCACAAGCTATGACACTAACTTATTTGTTTACTTGTTCGTTTAATGATACACGCTACACTGTTGTAGGTATTACAATTAAAGAATGGTTTGGTAAACGAAAAATTGAGACTGAAGCTGCGGAGGAAAACTTCGTACCTATGCATACTTCTGCGAGGATATCAAAAATGTACATAAATATGTAGGAACTTATAGCCCAATCCTTACGTGCACGAGGAAAAGCCTGTTTTTGAGTAGGACGTACAAAAGCTAATATAACAAAGATAAAAGACACAAGACCAGAAATGAATAGAAACCTCAACAAATATAAACAGGATACAGGACTAAGTGTGTTTGGTTTATGAAATGAGTGTAATTCATCTACTCACTGTTATACTCCTCATAACATTTCCAAATAAGTCAAGACAAGTCACAGTAAAATTGTTGTAACAAATGATGTAATCTTTTGCGAAAAAGTATGAAATTTGAATCACCATTAATATCAACTCAGTTCAATTTAAGCGAAGAAAAGATTTACGGCACTTTCGAAACCATAATCCTCAATAATTCAATAATCATAACGGGAGTAAGTGTCAATTATATTAAATTATATGTGGACAATGCAACCGTTTCGGCGTGATATATCGACAGAGATATTGTATGTATAGATCCGTTTAAAGAGATACCGCAGGGCGTTGGGCGCTTACGACAATATTAACAAACCTCAAATATAAATAAGAAGCTTTTTAACGTAAGCGCCATTTATCCTTAGGTTCCTTTTTATGGGAAAGCACGCATTGTATTTATTGACCAATATGAACTATATGACTACAATTTCTTATTTTCATAAGTCCTTTTGGTGTGAGAAAAGCAGTATAAAAGTAGGGTGGCGATAAACATCGGGAAACAATGGTCACTTAAAATAAAATGACAGTGCGTTATGGCGTAACTAACCTCGTTTTGGGTAAAGGAGTATAATATTCTACAGTTAAATTTGTACGGTATTTTGCAACGCTCCTAATATTACTTAAAAAAGTTAAAGATTTGTACATTATACAAACATCTGAAGAATGTCGATGAAATCTAGAAGGAATAGGTAATATGTAAGCTGTAAACAAACAAAAAACCAAAAAATCCTAAATTTAATAAAAGTGAAATTTACATCTTTAAACAAAATAACCCATCTGTCAGTTGTTACTTTTGACATAGGTTAACTGACAAAGGTTTACTTTAACCCATCTGTCATTTGCAGGTAACAACCGGAATGAGAAAAAACTTATTTTCACGAACTTTAAAGTTACCTTATAAAATTTGTTGAAATGTTAACTATAAGATAACTGTTTTTTGCACAGTGAACGGAACGGGTAAAATTTTAAGGTATGTCTTTACATTTTAGCATTCTGTTTGTTTACAGACTTTACAGCAACCATCGCATATACTGGTACAGTGTAAAGACAAAGAAATCTTTTAAAGAGCGTATTTTTAAGAAAATACTGTGTGATCCCCAAGGCTATACCTGAGGCATTCTACCTTCCAAACACTTTCTTTACCAAGCAATCTTGATTAAGCTAGTCTCGCGAAACCAATTGCATTTCATTGGGCGTTATCATGTTTCAATAATAACTAACATGGCGCTGGGGGTCATACAAACTATCCAACATAACTTTATACTCGTCTATATGCGTGTTCCTTCTATAATATGACCCATAGAATCGAAGCAAATGTACGAAGTAAGATACAAGTGTTTTACTGGTATTTGTACTGAGATGGTCGGTATACGCTTTGCGAATTCTTATTTTGCCTTGCCTAGCACGGCACGTACAAAACAAACGAAGACAGAAATAGGTATTTGTTCGATTTCAGAGTTTCGTAGAAGAGTGCCAAGTCTATATCCCCTGAGAGTCGAACATATTAAAATTATTTTAAACGGGTTATTAAGTCAAATAATCGCTCGACATTTTTTTATCCGTTTTTGAGGATTTCGGCTGGAGCACCGACTACACCGTCTCTACTGATCAAGCGCGTGACGTGTTGTAGGTACACGTATCAGTACCAGTAGAAACGGTGAGTAACGCGTTTAAAATCATTTTAATGTTGCCAAGTCTGCCTGTCCAGTGTCCGACTGTATCTCATCAACAGGTACAGTTTGTGCGGAAAGAGAAGAGTCATAGAATGTATTGGTTCAGTTAATTTCCACGACTCTTCTCTTTCCGCACGGACTCTACCTATGTAGCAGATACAAAATTTAAATGTTTGCAAAATTTTAGCAGAAGTAAAGAAAGTAAACGCTATGGTATGGTGTAGCTAACTACCTAACCCATGAATTTTACATGAAGACTTAAACCTACAAAAGACACGAGTTATATAGAGAGATCAACTTATCTGAAGTTGAAACAACTCGAGATTCGACTTAATTATATGAGGACTCGACCAACACTACTAGGAACTACAATTATTACTCAAGGACAAATCCATCTCAAGCCACTAAACTGCCAGCATTTCTAGGTAAACGTTATTAACATTGCAATAGTAAATCAACTGGACGGTTTAATAATCACTTCATCATCACAATAGTCAAGATTAAATCCAGTCGCAACATTTAATGGCGAAATTCCCGATTCAGCAATGTAAATCAACTGCGACGTCCGGTAATGAAGCGCTTTCTGCGTTATTTTATTAATGGACCGGTTTTTATCTGGATAAATTAAATGCATGGAAATTGGAAACATAATCCCTACTAGTTAATATTATTAATGCGAATGTAACTCTGTCTGTAAAGGTATGGATATGTAATAGTTATAGGCCCGGTGAAGGACAGGTTAGTTTTTATCAATCATCATCATCATCCTTCCATGCAGACGAAGTCACGGGCAGAACCTAGTAATCCATTTTTTTAATTGAAAACATGAAATTGTGTCAAAATTACAGTCTCTACTGCATCTCCAAAACTTAGGTGTTTTAATTACATTAATACCTACATACATTTCGACAAATAATTTTATCTTGCATATATGTATGTAAGTACTTAACTGGATTATATGTTTACACATTAAAAATAATGTGATACCTGCAAATTCGTGTTAATGAGTCACAAAAGCTAAGCATAAAGATAAACATTACCAAGTGTAAAAACGTTACAGACGCAAACGGCAAACATAAAAACGTAAGTATTATAAATTTTTGACGTCACCCGAATTCCAACATTAAAAAAAGTCATCAAACATTCAAACGTCAAAGCGAGGCTCAAAACCAATTTTGCTAAGAGTAGCCTCAGGCGAAGCCGAAAACACCCCTCGGTAATGTATTATTTCCCGGCCATGTGCCGAATGCTTGACTTTTGTTACGTGTGTAAAAGAGCAGTGAGTGTTATTAGTCTCATGTATAATTGATGTGTTGATACGTGTTAGATAAACATAGATCTTGAATAGATTTAATGCACCCTACTCTTTCTACAACTAATACGAATTGTATGAGTCACTGTTTCGTCAAGCGTGTAAATTGTGATACTAATTAAATAAGTAGGTATATATTGCACCTCACTATGACGTTATTTTGTTGACTTTGTTAACAAAATAAAATTAAAACTAAAACATTACTTTGCTAATCCGCGAAATTGTGTTTTGCTTTATTTCGCGGATTAGCAAAGTAATTTATTTTTGATTTAATAAATTTGGATCTCGGCATAGTAACACCGGTCTGATTCTATTAGGCCCACTTGCACCATCCTACTAAGCCGGGGTTAAGCGGTTAAACCGTTAACCCAGTGTCAAATTGTACTGGTAACCATGGTAACTCCAGGTTTAACCGGTTAACCCCGGGTTAGTGGAATGGTGCAAGTGACACTTAGTGATTTTGTTAACATTTTGTCAGATTAATACCACACCACAAAATATCACATTCCAGGCTCCACGGAATGACGGTCTCTAGTTTGAATTCTGTCGGGATTTAGAAAAAAGAAACGAAGTATAATATGTATTTAATACCTTAACCACGACAAACAAGGATATTTGCCTCGTATTTTAATTACGTTTATCACTCCGGCAGGCTTTTATTTCCTCGTCTTTATGATCCACGTCCAATAAACCAAAGTAATTAAAAATACCGTTTTTACAATAAAACCGTTTCAGCCGCCGCATCGTCGCAAGGATTCTATTACTTCAACTAAGTGTGGTCTGCGCCTCCCAGTGGGGTAGACCACTAGCCCAGTTTCTTTAAAACAACTTCTATTTCGAAGTTTACAGAGTGCCAGCACCATTAGCGTTCGAAGTTCGAACTATCGAGTGCGATGTAACGGAAAATTAAAAGGGGCAATTTTCTTAACGAGTTCACTCGCCTTTGTAGTTCGTAAGGGTGAAATTCCTGTAGTATCCCTTACTATAATTATAGGTATGCAAGCAAGTGCTTTGTTGATATTTATAAGTCTTGAACGATTTTCTGTTCCGTTAAAAACGAATACTTGTAATTTGTTGCTTTGTTTGGGCTAGATTGATAAATCATGATTCTTCTCAATGGATAAGATAAGAGAAATATCAATTATAAAAAATAGGTATTGTTCTTTTTGATTAAGAATATTGCCCGAGAATTTATTTATTATTCGTACTTTGCCATAACAAAAGTGGATCAGTAATATTATAAAGGCTACATAATATTCTATTTTCATACGACCGTAGGGGTAAATTAGTGCTATAATTTTCAGGGCTATAGGCGGTCTGAGAATATTAGGTCACATTAGTATATTCCACGAGGCCATTAGTAAGGGTCGCCATCTCGTCCGTATATGCTAAGAGACTTAAATAACCATTTGTAGGCCTTATGGCGTTGCATTAAGGCCCACGAATGGTAAGTTAGTGTCGACGATGATGCGTTGTCCGGAAGTTACTTTTGAGTAAGGATGGGTTAGTAGCTTATACTCTTTAATTAAATGAAGGCTTTACGGCGAAGGCCGAGCTCAACTATATTTACTGTTGTGGATAAAACTTATATTTATTTGTCTATCAACATGTGTTGTGACGGATTTTTTAACGCCGAAAAACAAACTACAAGCTTCATAATCTATCAAGCTATTACATGTTTAAACTGTGAATAGAGTTAGATTATCTCACTCTATCGTATAGCGTCACTCACTATAGGCTAAATCCAACATGATGTAATTATAACACCATAAAACTAAGATGTCATCACCGACGTCAATATGCAAAATGTTCCTTTACTAAAATCTTGCGCAAAAACTTACTTAACACACCAGGTTAGCATTAATGTGCGTAGTCGTTAAGCATATGAAGCTTCAACTACCTTTACTTCTTATCACTTTTCCCTGTAAAGTAGAATTACTGTCTCTCTTACGACAGAATAAAGTCGAAATTGCAATAACTAAGCGTAAAGAGATGCGAGGTTTCGAAAGTAAACGTTTTATTCGGTGGCAGACTCATAATACGGGGTAATCGGAGGTGGTATTAGCATTTGTATGATAATAGCAATCTAGGGTCCATATAGAGTTCAAGGATGGAAGTTTGCTGACTCCGGTGAACTGAACACAGATATACTAATGATAATTACAGGTACATACCTACAGTAAACCTGCTAAATATGTTAGGATTCTGCACGGGAATGTGTACTGGGACGTATGCATTGTCAGGATGGCCGAATGTTAGGCTTAGTATACACTTGTACAGCAAACCGTAAGTATTGTGTTTTAGTTAAATTCATGGCATCACTTTTCCAATGTGAACTTCCTTCTATGGCAAGGGACAAATTTAAAACGAATGAATGTATGGAATTATTAACAGGTAAAAAAGTGTGGACATTAATAATTGCAATCCAAAATAAACTCATCTCTACTACAAGACGTATTATTGTGTACATACATAGCCTCCTCTTGCGTAAAAACTTATAAAACTTTACAATATATAAGGGGAAACAGTAGATATTAGCCACATATACAGCAATAAGGTATTTGACTAATAGTCAAATCAGTTTCTTTTTGCGAAATGTCTAAACGATTTGCTACTATGGAATTTATTTGAAATACTAGTACGTCGCGATAAAATTACCTACTCTTTAAAAAAAAAAAAAATAAAAAAAAAATTAAATAAATAATAAAATAATATTGTACATCCCACGGAAGTGTGGAGGCCGAGGCTTCCTAAACGCCAAGGATCTCCACAACCGCGAGGTGTACAATCTCAGGAACTATTTCCTTAACAACGAGTGTGGGATGCATCGTGATGTGGTGGCAGTAGATAGGAACCTCACGCCGCTTTCCTTGGCAAACGAGAATTGGCGCAAACCTGTGGTACTAAGTACTGCGGATCGCAAGGCGGCATGGGAGAGTAAGGTGCTACACGGGCGGTTCTACAAGGCCCTCACGGGACCCGATGTGGACCTGCTCGCGTCGAACTGGTTACGATTCGGGGACCTCTTCGGAGAAACCGAGGGTTTTGCCTGTGCAATTGCGGACGAAGTTATGATGACGAACAACTATCGGAAATATATCCTGAAGGACAGTACGGTCGACATTTGTCGGGCATGCCGCCGTCCCGGAGAGTCACTCAGGCATATCATTTCCGGTTGTTCTCATCTTGCTAACGGCGAGTACTTGCACAGACATAATCTCGTAGCCAGGATTATTCACCAGCAACTTGCTCTTCTATATGGCCTTGTGGACCGCGAAGTACCGTACTACAAGTACTTACCTGCGCCTGTTCTCGAGAATGGTCGTGCCACGCTCTATTGGGATCGATCTATCATCACTGACAGGACTATTGTAGCCAATAAGCCTGATATTGTAATAATAGATCGATCGCAACGTGGGGCCGTGCTCGTTGACGTCACCATCCCCCATGATGAGAATCTCGTGAAGGCCGAGAAGGACAAGTCCAGTAAGTACCTAGACTTGGCTCACGAGATAACCGCCATGTGGGATGTTGATTCGACGATCATTGTCCCGATAGTCGTTTCAGTGAACGGTCTAATAGCGAAGAGTCTCGACCAACATCTTGAGAGACTCTCGCTAGGTGGTTGGATCAAGGGTCAGATGCAGAAGGCGGTGATCTTGGACATGGCGCGGATAGTACGTCGGTTCCTCTCTCTGCAGCCCTGACCACCGGTAGCTTGGGCCTTGCCCCGCTGCTGGCGGCACCCTAGGTTAGGTTTTTTATAATGTGTTTATATGTATTTTTATTGTTTTGTAAGTTTTTTTATATTTTACTTTTATATTCATATTATAAAAACCCTAGCCTAAGAAGGATGATGAATAAAGAGAAAATAATAATATAATAAAATAGAAATTGTGTCTAAAAATAACTGCTGTCTACGTCTTTCTATTAATCTTCTGGTGCTTTATTTCTTGCATGGTGTAAAATAATTTATTTTAAATACAGTCAAATACCCTATTGAATTAATTGGTCAAGGAGGAATCAAGGAGATGATTTTGTTTTTGCTTTCCGATTGAGTCATAAATATATTATAATGGAATGCTGTTTGTAATTGTGATTAGTTACATATATGCATTGAGCAGGAAGATAACTTAGAGCCGATAATTATGATGATATTGCAGTTTTGTAAGTAAATACTATCAATTGAATGTATTTATAAAGTTACAAGGAGGTATGGCATGAGGAAGATTAACTAATGATCTATTATAAAAGATGATGGAATATGTCGAGGCTAGACTACGTACTTACATAAATACTTAGTACGATGATGGTAATAAAAGTGATTAAGTGGCCGACCGAAAACACTGATCAACTCAAATAGTAGCTGGATGTAGTTGATGGAAAAGGAACCTTTCTCAAAATAATCATTTAAAAGAACAACTTTCTTGACGGAAACTTCAAATTTTATTGACATTGATCCTTTCCCTTGAATAACGTTCAACTCTCTAGTGCCAACAATATAAATTAATTCAATATTCCCAATTAACACGCATGTCATGATTTAGCACATGAAATATATTCTGTAATTTATAACGGTATCAAGTGACCGATATGATTAATGCAAGCGATTAAATGATAATGTAACCCATCGATTCCGCTCAAAATTAAACAAAATTAATAGGCGCTATAACAAATGCTCGGCAAATATATCGTCCACAAACAATTGGTTAATTTACATAAAAGAAAGCGTTTTAATTCTGTTAAGCTGTGCGGTTAATCAGCTTTGTGTAAACTTACCCACCAAGGGCTGATGAGTCTTACTTGGGTAAACCAGTCTAACGTGATCTCTAGATCCGTGTAAACTCTGCGTAATCAGAAAATGTACTTAAATTGGTTAGTCCGAGTGTTTCACTCGCCGGCGCTTGGTAAGCATTAAGAACGACCCCTGGTCATTTGTTCCCGTCGCCCAATAATTAAGTCCGACAGCCTAGAGTTGTAAACGTAACTGCCTCTAAATAACAGAATAATGAGAAGCAACCGGATTTCCAAAGGTTAGAACGCATGGCCCGAGTTTAATGGATGATTAACTTGTTAAATGACACTCAGGGGTGATTATGTCTTGACTCACGTAGTAAAAGGTTCTTCCAGCTACCGCCGAGGGCGCGGAGACAGCGGTGGAGACGGGGCGCCGGCGCTGGCGCCCGAGCAGACACTGGCCTGACATCCCCTTCCGAAGAACTCCTGGCAAGTAAAGAGCTTCCTCTATCACGTGACAAGGAGCGACGCCTACCGAAAGGCGCTCCTCTGACTGTTGCAAAATTATCCTCATGAGTATTAAATGTGTCCATTGGAATCCCTTCAGGTTCCTCTCTTCTGCTTCGCACGGAAAACGTTCTTCTGAAACCGTTTGCGAAACCTTCCATAGTTTTCCTTTTAGGTTTTGGGACCTCTTCGGAGCTGATTACAGTGATGTCGTCGAAGTCCTGTGCGTTGTATGTTCTGTAGGTTCTGGACTCCAAGCCTGTGAGGTCTTCTATGCCACCGTGGCGGTACCGAAGCGGTCTTCCTCTGTCTATGATCCCGAGTTCATCGTAGCTTCTATAGGTTGAGGAGGCCCGCCGCGGCGCAGGCGGTCTTCCAGCTCTGTCTATGGTCATTCTGAACTAATTATCTCGAACCTGACGAGAGAACAATCAATTTTTAGTCAATATTCATCTAACACTGGATATTCAGATCCTTTGTTTTCCAAGACGCACATTTCATTTCAACATTCGAGGTTCGTAGTTTCTGTTTATCGTGGCTCCTGTTCCGTTGATTAATTCAAATGGCTCCTTAGAGTGAATAAAACATGTTTATGTGTATATTAATTAAAGGAAAAGTGTTAATTTCCTGTGGCCTTGGCTTGGCTGCTTTCTCATGGAGTCGTGATGTTTATTTCCTAGCGCTCTTTTCACATTGCATTTTGAGCTTGTGTTTAGTATATTTTACCTCAAGATTTCAACAAGTACGCGTATTATATGCCAGAGTTATACTGGTTGACCTGTATATGTGTATTTTGTGAATAGGCAAGCCTTATCGGATATTATTGTGGACACGAATATTTGTCGGTTGCGTGCGCGAGCCACGTTCGGCGATACCGTAACTTGTCTAACTTCTGCGTAACATCGTAATAAAAATTGTTTACATGCCCAACAAAGAGCGATAGTGGCATTTTTTCGAACAAATCTAGCGATGTCACGCCACATTTTTCTGAATTTCCCACTGAGCTTTGCGACGAAACAATGCCACCGCCATCGCTATCGCTCGCCATCACGACTGTCTACAAATGACATTTAATTTGTTTTGAATGCCATTTTATTTTTAATACGCTACTGTTTGTTCTGTAGAACATTCTATTGATCTAAAGCTCGTTTGAAAAGCGAGTTATAAAAGGACTATCACTCTTGTCAAAAACCCTTGTGTGAAAAGGCCCTAACGCGAAAATTCTCTGTACGATGAAGTATGTCGCAGAAAGTATAATCATTTAATACGCGTATAGTTTTCCATTTATTATTCAATTAAAATTATAAACTCTTAAAAGCTTAATTAGATACCTTCATCATAAAAGTAGTCATAATATTAATTATCAATATTAATAAAAAACCAGTCAATAAATAAAGTGGAGGCTGTTGGTTCGCATCCTATCAACGACGAGGGAAAACTTACTAAGAACCATAAGGTCTAGTTAGGGTTCCGTACCCAAAGGGTAAAACGGGACCCTATTACTAAGACTTCGCTGTCCGTCCGTCCGTCCGTCCGTCCGTCCGTCCGTCTGTCACCAGGCTGTATCTCACGAACCGTGATAGCTAGACAGTTGAAATTTTCACAGATGATGTATTTCTGTTGCCGCTATAACAACAAATACTAAAAACAGAATAAAATAAAGATTTAAATGGGGCTCCCATACAACAAACGTCAGTTTTGACCAAAGTTAAGCAACGTCGGGAGTGGTCAGTACTTGGATGGGTGACCGTTTTTTTTTTTGCTTTTTTTTGTTTTTTTTTTTTTATATGGTACGGAACCCTTCGTGCGCGAGTCCGACTCGCACTTGCCCGATTTTCAGTGACTTCAATGGCAGTTAACATCACGACACCTAATAAAAGTCCTCCGCCGCGTCTGTCTGTGTGTATGTTCGCAATAAACTCGAAAACTGCTGAACGGATTTTCATGCGGTTTTCACCTATCAATAGAGTTAATCTTGAGGAAGGTGTATAATTTGTTAAGGTGTTTTGTAACTAGGGCTTGCAATATCGGATGGTTTCCAATTCCGGAACTGATTTTCGATATTGGATTCCAATTCCGGAATTCCGGAACTGGTTCCGGAATTAGGCTTTATCATATTTTTATTCGATTTTTTAGTAAAAAACAACAAAAATGTGAAACTCTGATACTTTACGTTTATTAAAGTTAATATTGTTTAAGAGAAATTTAATTTGAAGTAGGTACGTTTTCTTTACCACCTTATTAAAATGGTCACTTTTATTCACTTCTATGATACGGGGTATTTATTTGGGGAAACTATAGTTGCTAGCTAACCATTCGATGCATAATTTTATAAAATAGTTAAATATAATAGCTTCCTACTCTTCCTAACCTAGTAGGTAGTGGTGTTGTTTAAGAAGTTGAAGGTCTAAGTTTGGCTTTTTCCTTCCTAGTTCCTAATTATGATATCATATATTATGTGCTTCTACAGGATTCGAAATCGTTAATAGAGAAAACCTCTTTCTCTCTGAATTCAAGGTAAAAAGTCCAAATATTTTTAAATATCAATTCTACAAATTCGCTTATGTATGATTCAGACTATTCTGACTATTCTAAGCAAGTAAATCGCTCTGCTTTTTTGTATTTTTATTTTTTTATTATGAGCCCATATTGTCCCACTGCTTTAGCAAACGGAAAATTAAAATATACGTAGAGTTTCGTATCTTCGCCTGGGTTTTGACACTTTTCCCAAAAAATCTCTCAAACTTGAAAGCATTTTAATCCGTTAAGGCAAAAAAACGTTTTTTAGTACTCTTAACTATTAGTATACACCACTAAAACTTTGAATTTCATCGGTTAAGTTGGTAAAAAATGGCCCCAAAGGCAATAGGCGATGTTTGGGTATTTTTCCCAATCTTCGCCTATGGCATGCCCTGCCGCTAATACCTACTTTTCTGTGACTTACACATGTTAAGCCGTATCTCCTTGGAATGTGCTAATATACTGTGAACCTTAACTACACCAGACTAGGCATATATTTAAAAAACGGGGTAGTAGGCGAAGTTTGGTAACAGTCTGAAGTTGTTTTCATACATTTTCTATAATGAAGATAGGGCTGCCAAAAATTAACCAACATGCCAAATAAAGAGGAGTAATGGTTTCTAAGTTAAAAAATAATAATTTTTGTAACAAAATTGTTTAATGGTTGCAAAATTGTTGTTATTACGTAATTGACATCAAATCAACCTTATTTACACAAAGTGAGACATAAAAAAACCTATTTGGTACCTACTTAACATCGGTAAGAGTAGAAATAAACATTTGCATATAGCGTAAACTAAAATAACCAAATATAAGAAAATATTTAAATTTGGAAACAAGTAATCTCATCCACCAATTAATGTGGTACAAAAAATTTGTCAACCCTAGGGGTAGGCGAAATTTGGCAACAAGATGGACGCAAAGTACCCTCACCAATGTTTTATCCAATTGTGAATTCTAAACGTAAGCTAGCCATTAAATAATAGTTTCATATTAAAAAGAAATAGTTATAGGATATAATCATGTAAAAAGTTTAACATTACCGGGTCCGTATCACCGTTTAAAACTGAAGTTAAAACACTGGTAAAGAAAAACGTGTGGTCGGTGTCACGAAAAAACCTCACTAAAGGTCAACTGTGTGAAGTTAGCCGCAGATTGTTCGAAGAATGTTGACACCCGTAAAAAATACTTTGTATGTAGCAGTTTTATGTAAGGCTTACATTAGAAACATTTTGTTAAAAACCTACAAAAAGTACTTATATCCAATTCCGGAATTTTCGATATTGAGTGGTATCAATTCCGGAACTGTAATATCGGAAAATTTGTCCGAGATTCCGGAATTTAGATATTCCGGAATTCCGGAATGCAAGCCCTATTTGTAACCCGTGCGAAGCTAGTATAAAATAAGTTCGCCAATAAAGTTGACAAACGGACCCTGGGTTTCTAGACAATGCAACTGTCATAAGACGAGGAGGATTTTTTTATTAACATCTTGTATGTGTAAGATGGGTCCTGGCCGAATTTTAAGTCATATTTTGCATTTTTTTTCCGAGAACAATTTTTGATGGTATATACGGCACAACCGAGGTTTTTAATCCACGATTTGACCACCACACACATATGAAGGGCAGCTAAGCTAAACGCAAGGAATATTAGAAAGCGTTTGTAAACAAACATGAGACAACAACATAAGTAACTACTATAACAGTTTTGAATGATTCACGATTAGTTTCATAGAAATATCGTGAACTCGATAACAATACAAAAGGTAACCACGGTCGATATAATTCTAGTGATAACTAACTATAGATATAGATAACTATAGTTAATGTTCCAGCTTACGAGTATTTTAGTATATAGTGGCCCTCGATGCAGTAGCTGACTAGTTAAAAGCATGTCGCTTTTAACTAGCTATTGCAACTTCTGCTTCGAACCGATCCCACAATCAAGAAACTCTACAGTAGCTCTGCTTCATTTGGCGTTATTTCAGAAAGATTTTGTCAAACATTGGCTTTTTCTAGGCAGCACTATTTATCCTCGTCCTAGCCGCCTAAAAAAGGCCTTTTATCCTTTTGAGTTTCGAATTTTTGAAAGTCAAATCATAATCGCGTTATTTTGGTGGGTTGTGGTTTGTGGGCGGCTATACTTAGAAGTGATAGGGGATATGATTGCCGGTTATCTGATCACGTGGATAAACTACCCATAATACGCGTGAATGTCGCCTAAGATGATAGATTTTATAATACCATAAATTTTAAGACTATCAAATCTTCCGATAAAACGTCTCAAATATTTCTAATTACAAATCTCAATCCATTACAATTACATCAATGATTCAATGGCAACTATCATCCCATTTCTAAAAATTCCAACACGTTACATTCATCTCCGCTCTACTGTAAAACCGTTGGACATTGTGCAACACAGACCAACCCCTATAGACATAGCTTATAGGACGACTCGCGGCCTCCACTCGTGCGAGCAATAGCGCTTATAAAATATTTCACGCGCGCCGCTCCGATCAGTTGCGTCCAAATTCACGACCTGTTAACAGTGTGCGCGTGTTTACGAAAATAAATCGCAATTTATTCAAACCATGGGATTTTGCAGTGTGAAATGGTGTGGCAAGTCATCTAAGACTTCCAGTTATAAAACAGATGGAATAACATTCCACAGGTAAGTCAAAATCACTATTTTGTTGAAAATTATTTCTTGTCCGCGGGGTTCATTTTATACTGGTCAATATGGTTGTACTGAGCGGCAGTGAAGTAGCCCGTCCTTTTCCGTCAACTTGAAAATGCAATGTGCTATCCCTTTCACGTCAACAACTAGTGATGTGACGGTGATGGTTTTGTCAATTGCGGTAAATTCGTGCTTTCGCTCGAACCATATTGTACCATTTTAAGAAATGTAAAAGATAATTGTGATTCTCTTTCATTTTTAATTGAGAATAAATAAAATTGATCTGTAAAATCTATAGTTTTAATTAGGTAGTTGGTAGTTTATCTTAGTGGGTATATGTAGTATGTAGTTTAGTTTTTAGTTAGTAGTACCATTATTGAGGTAGCATCAAAATAAGAAAATGATCATATTTTAGCAGGTTTTCAGAGCAACGCCCATGTGACATTCTCCTAGTTACAAGCGCCATTAGTTAGTAGTATAGTTTCCATAGGCTGCGTTTGCCACCAAATAGTATTTTTGAAATTCATGATTGATTTATTAATAATAAATGAATGATGTAATTTTTTTTTAAGAAGCCAGGGGAGCAGTTAGTTCACGAGATGGACCTGATGATGAACTTTGAAGAAGTGCAAGGGAACTCGGTGATGGTTTGTGATAGACACATGTTGTGTGGGTTTGTTAGAATCCTCTAGGTGAGCAGTACGGTGGGGGGGCACGAGATGGACCTGATGATGAACTTTGAAGAAGTGCGAGGGAACTCGATGTTGGTTTGTGATAGACACATGTTGTGTGGGTTTATTAGAATCCTCTAGGTGAGCAGTAAGGTGGGGGGCCACGAGCTGGACCTGATGATGAACTTTGAAGAAGTGCGAGGGAAATCGGTGTTGGTTTGTGATAGACACATGTTGTGTGGGTTTATTAGAATCCTCTAGGTGAGCAGTAAGGTCTTGGGTCACGAGATGGACCTGATGATGAACTGAAATGGACTCCGACGAAATGTGAAATTTATTACACATTTATATTATTTTATATTTGTTTATGTTATTGCCGTAACCAAACTAATTTAACAGATGTGCTGGGATCATATACAAAATTGTCGCGTCGGTTTATTCGTAAACGTAGGTACTTATATGCTTTAAATAGATTATGCATGGTTGTTTAGTATGAATTAGACTAGGAAAATAATACAGTATTTTTCATTAGCATGCATGCATTGGTGTATAGCGGCTTTTGCCTTTGTGTCAGTGACGTGGTGCCTCAACGGTACTACTGTAGAAAACAGCGTTAATAAAAACTGAATATCTGAGAGACCGAGCTTTGCACAGCAAACATAAAAAATCTAAAATGCGCGTTTTCCTAGAGTTAAAACGCCTCGCCTCCGTAAACCCCCATATAGCAAATTTCATCGAAATCGTTACAGTTTTTCTTATGTTTACAATCTTAGCTCATTAATAATATGCAAAGTAACATTTTTAGATACATTTTTAAAGTACCTAATGAATGATTATATTGTATGAATATTCTGAAGTAATTAATCTGTGGACTTTATTGATAACAATTATTTTACCACAACAGATTACGGTACCATTGGTACCAGTACCACTGCAAGTAATGAACATGTCCCATCCCTACGCTTACACGTGTCAGCGCGCCACGACCAATCGCAACGCCGGGAGCACCCCTCCCGCGCCTCACAGTTTGGTGATTTGCGTCGCGAACAAAATGGCCAATATTAGGTTTCTAGTCGGGTGTTCTGTGTTGTGCAACGAGGAGCCATTAGCCGTCGCAACGGATTTCAAACAATTATCGAATTAGGAACTGTATCCTGCCAGTTAGCGGCATCCGCGGGCACGTCTTATCTCCTCGGAATTTCGAGAACATCGCTCTATTGCTGGACAATTAGAGTGAATGCACTGTGGTATTGTTTTACCTGTTTCCATTTGTATTTAAATAAGGTACGTTGCATGACAAAACTTACTTTTTAAAATCATATTAGTGTAAAAACCGACAGATGCGACAGACAGGGCGTCCAGAATAAACATAGCCTACATCTATAGAGAAATCGAACCTGTAAAGTTCAAAAGTTTTAGAAATAAACTTACGTCTACGTAGGTTCCAACTGATTATTTATCATGCGAAAATGTCATAACATAAATACCAGATCCATAGCATTTCATGTAAAGAAAATGAAGCCATTACAAGTAACAATTGGCAATAAACCATCTTGATCACTAAAAAGTTGTAACAGATCGTTACTTTACAACGTGCTAGTTCACACGATTAATTTAGCCAACAACATTTTTACCCGCAGCGTTTTGTTACGCATTTGTCTCCGGCTAGAGTGACGCGTACGACAAAAAGCTCCACCGAGTGAAAATTTACGCCCGCTAGCGTTTTTGTACAATTAACTTTGGCGTGCGTTTCGTTACTTTCTAAAATGTCTTGTTTTCATTTAAAATAATGTCAAACGTTGTAGACCGGAAATTTGATATTCCTATATTTAGATGGCATTTATTCAAGGTGAAAACCGAGTGATTGTGTTTACGGGATGAATGTCCATTTTACTTTACAACGTACTCTCAGTTGCTTTCGTATTCAATGTAAGACTCTGGTCATAAAGTGTGGTGCTTACGTTTATTTTGCTAATAAGTCTTTCTGTAGACTGCGAGTTTGAAATGATTGAATACTCTTTGTTGGTTTATTCATGATTTCCACAGTTTCAGTGAAATTTGTTTTTACCATCGCCTACATGCTTAACTGTACATCGAATACATCGATGGACCTTATGCCTTTTGAAATAAGGTCCACCGATGAACAGTTATGTTATGAGCAAACATCGGATTCTAGGGGGCAAATTGTATGACGGATAGGGATCCCGTCATACAATTTGCCCCCTAGAATCCGATGTTTGGTTATGAGTGTTGCTGTTTGTATATGGTCTAGACTTTTTCAGTTACTAAGCCTAATTTGAAAAACAATTTTGATTAGCTTGGCTTTTGGCTTATTGTTGGTTACTACTTTATGTTAAGATCCAAGACACGCAGCTCCTACATACAATATCCTGCATCATTCTTCCTTCGGTTCGGACATAGCATTTTCAACTGTCTTGTCCTTTGACAGAAGGTTTTAAGAAACTCTACATTTTCACGAGCCACAAATCAATTCACACAATATTTTTGATACTTATATCTTAGCCATTGCGGCTTGTGCAGAGAAAAACACTCGTTTCGCTCGCAGGCCCTTTATAATGAAGGGCTAGTTTTTGTCTTACGCTCGTGCGTAAAATTAGCACCTCAGCTTTTTCCAGCCATAATGGCTGCGGTTATGTAAACAAGTTGTGAAACTTTCGAGCTCCAGATATTCGTAATGAGAACTTGATAGGCTTTCAAGGTTTAGGTTCTTGTTCTACAAGTGAGAAATTGTATTGGGATTATTGGGAAACCAAAAATGATGTTGATTGAACGGTGATCATTAATCAATCATTACATTACATTATTGCATTACAGAACTGTCAATCCTACGAGTATAATGCCAATTCCAAGCTATACCTTGCCGTTTTATTGGGCTACAGAACCCTACACTGAGCATGGCATTCTAGTGGCCGGTTTTGTGATGCCTATTAATGCATAATAATTATAGGTATTTAGAGTTATTATAATAGAATTTTGCACCAGAGTTACAAACTTAACAGTATGATTAGGTAGGTAAAAATTGTGGCGACCGTGACTGAATGCCTACCTAGTTCAATGACGTTATATTAGTTCTAAGAATACTTAAAATTGACTTAAAAGTCTAACGGCTATTGCCATTAGTGCCATTACTTATGTAAACATAGACGAAGCACGACGTTCTTCAAAAAGTTTACAAGTATGATAGTTTTATGATTTTGTTAGCTGTAATTGTAATATGTATTTTATTTTTAATTTATTTAAGTCTATTAAAAGTAAAATCCTAACTGTACGGTTACCATCAGTTTGTCACTGACATAAACGCCGTCGAGAACGTAATTTACTTTCTATACATCTCGCTCGCACTCGCATATTAGTGCAAACGGGACGTATAGAAAGTAAATTACGTTCTCGACGGCGTTTATGTCAGTGACAAACTGATGGTAACCGTACTGAGTACTGATGTACTTATTCAACTAGGTACGATTAACAAGGGCCGGTAAGCCGACACCACAAAGATGGCGGTTAGTGTCAAGCACCACACATTCTGTTACAAAACTGACAGACGTGACATAAACATAACTTAAGTCGGACTTTAAAGTACAAGTTAAAATAAAAATGATTCTTAACTCAAAAGTATCTATAGCTCTTTTGAATACATTAAACGCCTTGCATGTGAGAAAACACTCAACGGAAGTGTAATGTTGTAAATGTCAACTTGTATTGTCTAGAACCTTGAAATGAACGACAATGTGTTTGTATCTTATAGAAAACGTAGATTACAGTATTTTGATGGTTTTACTGTAAGAATAATTCTTCCTCTGCTAGTCAATAAATGTCAAAACTACTTTGGAATGGCTGCTATTTAACTGATCACCAGATTTAGTAAAATTTAATACCTAAAAAATCTATTTTACCACCCTAAAATCATGAATGATCACCAAAATTATAACACCATTTTAATGTGAAATGATTACCAATTTTATTACATTTTACTATCCTTTTAAAGGAAATGACACCAAAATAATCATTATTAACCCAAAAATAGTCAATGATTACCAAATTTCAATCCCCATTTTAATGTGAAATGATAACCAAATTTTTACATCTTGCTATCCTATTAAGAGCGCTATTACATTTCGGCGTTGAGCGAGTTTAGGTATTTTACGCGCTGCGGCAGGCCGTGCGAGCTCAGTATGCCGATCCCTTCTACCACACTCGCACTACAATGATGGATTAAACATTCTTGATCCTTCGCGAAGCATATTGAAATCAACCATAACAACACTAACTGTACTTAACTTTTAAAGTTCTAAAACTGTTATTTGGTAAGTACGAAAATACTAAATGCAGTGCAAATGTACATAGGGGCTGTTCATAAATTACGTCATCTATTTTTGACGATTTTTGACCCCCCCCCACCCCTCAAATCATCCAAAAATCAAGCTTCGGATGAATCTGTTTCCTCCTACGTCATGTTACCATCATCCGATGTCCAGACCCCCCCCCCCCCACTCCTCCCATTTGAAACGACGTAATTTATGAATAGCCCCATACTCGTACTTATGAAGGTATATTACTCGAAAGAAATTATAGGTACCTACTCGCTTATTTACATGTTTCGTCATTGCATTTGGTACCTATAGGTTGTAAAGTTTGTATCAACGAGGGTTTAAAAACGAACTGGTACTGAGGATCTGATGATGATTAAGGTGGTCACGGATACCAATCAACCATGTAGTAACATGATTAGGCTCGTTTGATTCGTCTCAACAAGATCTTTGACACTGAAGATACACAGGGTCTGATGATGGAGCTGGAAGGTGACCACGGGTACCAGTCTATCATGTAACTAAACAACTTCGTGTTTGGGCTCGTTTGATTCGTCTCAACAAGATCTTTGACACAAGGCAGTACTCATGGTCTGATGATGGAGCTGGAAGGTACCATTACCAATCAACCATGCAAATAAACCACATCGTGTTTAGGATCGTTTGATTCGTCACAACAAGATCTTTGACACTAGGTGATAATCAGAGTCTGATGATGGAGCTGGAAGGTGGTCACCGGTACCAATCAACCATGCAACTAAACCACTTCGTGTTTAGGCTCGTTTTATTCGTTTCAACAAGATCTTTGACACAAGATAGTACTCAGGGTCTGATGTTGGAGCCGGAAGGTGGTCACCGGTACCAATCAACCATGCAACTAAACCACTTCGTGTTTAGGCACGTTTTATTCATCTCAACAAGATCTTTGACACAAGGTAGTACTCAGGGTCTGATGATGGAGCGCGAAGGTGGCGACGGGTACCTGTCTATCATCATCAGCTCCATCATCAGACCCTGAGTAGTATCTTGTGTCAAACATCTTATTGCGACGAATCAAACGAGCCCAAACACGAAGTGGTTCAGTTACATGGTAGACTGGTACCCGTGGCCACAGTCCAGCTCCATCATCAGACCCTGAGTATTAACTTGTGTCAAAGATCTTGTTGCGACGAATCGAACGAAGCCAAACACGAAGTGGTTTAGTTGCATGGTTGATTGGTACCGGTGACCACCTTCCGGATCCATCATCAGACCCTCAGTACTACCTTGTGTCAAAGATCTTGTTGCGACAAATCAAACGAGCCCAAACACGAAGTGGTTCAGTTACATGGTAGACTGGTACCCGTGGCCACAGTCCAGCTCCATCATCAGACCCTGAGTACTAACTTGTGTCAAAGATCTTGTTGCGACGAATCGAACGAAGCCAAACACGAAGTGGTTTAGTTGCATGGTTAATTGGTACCGGTCACCACCTTCCGGATCCATCATCAGACCCTCAGTACTACCTTGTGTCAAAGATCTTGTTGCGACAAATCAAACGAGCCCAAACACGAAGTGGTTCAGTTACATGGTAGACTGGTACCCGTGGCCACCTTCCAGCTCCATCATCAGATCCTGAGTACTATCTTGTGTCCAAGGTCTTGTTGAGACGAATCAAACGAGCCTAAACACGAAGTGGTTTAGTTGCATGGTTGATTGGTACCGGTGACCACCTTCCGGCTCCAACATCAGACCCTGAGTACTATCTTGTGTCAAAGATCTTATAGAAACGAATAAAACGAGCCTAAACACGAAGTGGTTTAGTGGCATGGTTGATTGGTACCGGTGACCACCTGCCGGCTCCATCATCAGACCCTGAGTACTATCTTGTGTCAAAGATCTTGTTGAGACGAATCAAACGAGCCTAAACACGAAGTGGTTTAGTTGCATGGTTGATTGGTACCGGTGACCACCTTCCGGCTCCATCATCAGACCCTGAGTATTATCTTGTGCCAAAGATCTTGTTGAGACGAATCAAACGAGCCCAAACACGAAGTGGTTTAGTTGCATGGTTGATTGGTACCGGTGACCACCTTCCGGCTCCATCATCAGACCCTGAGTACTATCTTAAGTCAAAGATCTTGTTGAGACGAATAAAACGAGCCTAAACACGAAGTGGTTTAGTTGCATTGTTGATTGGTACTGGTGACCACCTTCCGGCTCCATCATCAGACCCTGAGTACTATCTTAAGTCAAAGATCTTGTTGAGCCGAATCAAACGAGCCCAAACACGAAGTGGTTTAGTTGCATGGTTGATTGGTACCGGTGACCACCTTCCGGCTCCATCATCAGACCCTGAGTACTATCTTGAGTCAAATAAATACATATAGAATGTCAGGTCGTTTCAAATATTTTTAATCCTGTCCGGTAGTTTATTAAACTGTACCATTATAAATTATAATACTATAAAAACAGTGCTAGGATCAAAGTCTCTCGTTGCGGTTTACACGCACACAGTATAGCGTTTTACACGGCGCCCGCCTCACACAATGATAAAAAACCTCGTCGTCGCCGTTGAAAATGTGCGGAGCCGACCGACACACGTCCTGCCTTTACAAGCTCTGCCGCGGCACTGAGCTGGCGCAGCGCGCGTCATCGGTAATATAGAGTAGTTTTCAAAAAATTGCCAAAAAATTATAGTAGAATTTCATAAACACTAATGTATACCAACAGTATAAGCAAACGTTGCAGATTGCTTGAGTATGAAAATGACTTCGATATTAAGTAGATTTTCGTAGGAATTGACACTTGTTTCGGAGAGAAAATCGAGTTCGTTTTACTTTGATTTTCTCTTTCTCAAAGGTATGTAGGAAAAATATAGTTTGATATGCCTAAAGTACAGGGTATTAGTAATACAAAATAGCCAGGTTTAGCAGAGTAAAATTCTCAACATTTCCAAATAAGAGCTCGCCATTCAGTGCTTCACGGGGTTTTTCGGAAACGACCATCAGAAAAAAAATCATTACTAATTTAATAAGTCCTTTTTCTAATATTTACAACGATATTTATAAAGATAAGAAGACGCTTTTACTGGAACAAGTACTCATTGTTTCTAATAATGAGCGCAAAGTCCTGAATTTCGTCGACTAGTATCATCAATTTTGCATTATTTCGACTTTTCTTGTAAGAGCGCTCTTAAAGAAAATGACACCAAAATAATCATTGTAAACCCAAAAATAGTAAATGACCACCAAAATTAGAACTCCATTTTAATGTAAAATGATAACCAAATTTTTAAATCTTGCTATCCTATTAAAGCAAATGGCTCCAAAATAATCATTGTAAAGCCTGACAACAGTTTATTTAACCCTGAGATAGTGTCGCTGCAAACAGCTTACGTATGGCAATAAAGTGCGTACGTCATGTATAGTGGGGGTAGTGGCATTGGCTTCATGTTGATACTCGTATAATGTCAAAACATTGCTTACAGAGAATTCGGTTCTTTCAATTTACCTATTCGTCAAAATCTGATTCTAAATATTCAATATTTATATATTCTTCGTTTTCTGACTCTGACGAAGTCTGATTTTCATCAAATGTTGTGTCGCTTTCAGGACCACCAACCTCGATTATAAAACGTTCAGTCTCCAATTCGATTATAGGATTTATATCGTCGATCTACATAAACCTTAAATGAAATATTAAAGTTTAAACCAAACAACTAACCAGTTCAATAAAACCGCACTATAAAATGTCAATACCGGTCATGTCAACAACCAACTTTAAAACATTGTTTATTGGAATGCTATGTAATCCTTCATCTTTTTTAAGCTGTAAGTATTTGATTGCATTCACTACAATTTTTTCGCATGTTTGGTAATTTTTTTGGCATTTTTGTAATAAAACCGTTTATATTTGAATATATTCGTAGATATTTTCCGTTTGTTTACATCGGTGACTTTCGATGACATCCAACGTTCGTTGTCAAAGAGTACTTGTTGCCAGTAAAAGAAATTAGTACCATTGAATATCCGCAAAATGGCGAGGGTCAAATAAACTGTTGTCAGGCTTTAAACGCAAAAATAGTAAATGATCACAAAATTGTAACCACATTTTAATTAAAAATGTGCAATCATTGAATATATCGTTATCCTATTAAATTAATTAATCCACTTCGTCACCTTTTTCTAGTAGCGTTTTATTTCTGTAACAGTCGCAGCTCTAACCTAACCCACTTTTCTAGTAGCATTTTGTTTCTGTAAGGGTCGCAGTTCAAACCTAACCTAACCCACTTTTCTAGTAGCATTTCTTTTCTGCAAGGGTCGCAGTTCAAACCTAACCTAACCCACTTTTCTAGTAGCATTTCGTTTCTGTATGGGTCGCAGTTCAAACCTAACCTAACCCACTTTTCTAGTAGCATTTCTTTTCTGTAAGGGTCGCAGTTCAAACCTAACCTAACCCACTTTTCTAGTAGCGTTTCGTATCTGTATCGGTAGCAGTTGAAACTTAACCTAACCTACTTTTCTAGTACCATTTCGTTTCTGTAAGGGTCGCAGTGCTAACCTAACCTAACCCACTTAACTGATAGCAGTTTAACTTACTTTTCTAGTAGCATAACGAAATGCTACTAGAAAAGTAGATTAGGTTAGGTAGGTATGCGGTGCGGGCTACGGGGGGTTGAGCGGGAGGGGCTAGTAATTTTGGCATCAGTTTACTTTATTTGGTAATATGTATAAATTTTTTGGTAATCATAGTGGTTTATTTAGGTGAAAATATCGCATTAATTTGGTCTTCAAGATTTGGTGATCATTAATGATTTTTGGTGATCATTCAATATATTTGGTATTTGAATACAATTTGAAGTGCAGTCGTAATTAAAGTGGTGGTACTTTTGTATTTTTAGGCCTTATTTTTTTGGTGTTCAGTATTTTTTTTTGGTAAGCATGATTTTTTTATTTAGGGTACCAAAGTATTTTTTGGTGGTCATTATATTTGTAGCCCTTTGGCTTTTGTACGTTTTGTAAGCTGGAATTGAGGAGAATAATATCCGAGAATCGAGTTGTTCAAAATGTCGTTACGACTGGCAACGAACAAACACTCGACTATTCATAATTTCAAACACTAATGCGCTCTCTTAACGTTCTAAAATCAGTCTCCAGTGGCACTTTAGACTAAACAGCTCGATATGAAGGACATGCACAAACAAACCTACCCAGGAACAAACGCGGAACAAACGACGTATGTTCAGGAGAAACTGACGTTTATATGACTGTTTTAGCGCGTCAGGAACGCAAAGGCATAATGAAATGGCCACTCAACGGTGTTAAAAGCTAAGTGGGAATTGTTATTGGCCGGGGATATTTTTAGTTTTGATCATAAGAATGAGAGCACGTGCGTGATTCCTAATCCCTAAAGATTTTTAGGAGCCTATTTCGAAATCACCATAAATTATCAACTTTGTAAGTCGAATATTTTACACAAGAAATAATCAAAAAGTAAAGGGACACCTAAACCAAAGTCATGATATGTTATCACTGTGAACCAATATAACTCTAGTCAAATTTAAAACAATAATCTGTAGAACTATACGTTAAATACCGAATAGGATTATATACTCGTATCTTAGATACAGGATGAATCCTCCACGCTGCATTCTCGAACCAGAAGATCTAAAATTATCTCTATATTTCAACACTCATAATTATTTATCACTTTCCCTCCTCCTCAGGACATTATATTTCCCATTATTCTTCCGCTTTGTTGAGTGGTAATTTATGGCCAAAATAACTCGAGATGGTTTGGCTGATAATTTCGAAATCAGTCCAGTAGTTGAGCTGAAACGGTGGCTGTTTACGAGTTTCCATTTTGGTTTATATCTTTGAAGATTTGATGGCTGCTGGAGGTATGACTCGTATCGTACTTATAGAGGTAGGAAATTATCATAAATA
This sequence comes from Cydia splendana, assembly GCF_910591565.1. Classification (NCBI taxonomy): domain Eukaryota; kingdom Metazoa; phylum Arthropoda; class Insecta; order Lepidoptera; family Tortricidae; genus Cydia; species Cydia splendana. The sequence goes on along the minus strand of NC_085965.1, from coordinate 19,145,396 downwards.
GATGATGAAGATTGGAAAAGCCATGGTTAGGTAGAAAAAGTGGACAGTATAATTTAAAGATGTTGAATTTAGGTGAAAAATGGTAATTTATTGAAGCACAAGAAAAACGCGTTGCATTTATACAATGGTCAAGAGGGAAGAAATCGCTGTGGTGACAAATATCAGTAACGTCACAGATTTCAAATCAAATAGCAAATTGGACTATTAAAATCAAACTACATTTTCAAAGTATGTTTTGATAGAAAATGTGAACTCCCAATTTGATTAACCCCTATTTAAAAACGCCAATAACTGCTCTTCTTCCCAATTTTTTGGACTAATTTGTAAAAATGAATGTCATCGTGGTTCGTGCAATGAATTCGCCACCAACATCACCCACGTCTCGTATTACGACAACAGTGATGTAGATGCATGCCGCGCCACTTGCGCAATGCTCCCGATATGGGCACGACCAAATTACATATCTTTGGGAGTCGGGAAACGTGCCATATTAAATCGATATTATGGCGTCAACATATTTTATTATTTAAGTGCTTTTTACCTTAGAATCTTGCATTATTGAGGCTTGATTGCGTTGAAATAATTGACTTTTGTTTTATTGGTTTATTTAGAACACAAACAGTCGTAACGTAATCAGCATATTACATACTATTGTACACAGAGACGATAAATATAGATAAATAACAAATAGACCTGGAGGTTCATTAGTAGGTATAAACAAAGTTAACAAGATAAACAACTTTAGTAGTTCCAGAATAATAACATAATAATCACGGACAATGAAAACGGGCCACCCTGTATAGAAAATGCCACACAAAGAGACCCATATGGGGTCATCCATTAATTACATCACACGTTTAGGGGGAGGGAGGGGGTCAAGAAAATGTGACATGTTGTGACAAGGGGGAGGGGGGTCATAAACTTTGTGACGTCACTTTAACTTCATCAGTAACCGAAAATGTATTTAAATTATTTTATACGCTTATTATCATTTAAATAACAAGGTTTTCAAACGATAATCGTTTTTATTAGTTTAATTTTATTTCTTAATCAGTTTTGGGTTATAAAATTACTAATATTTCTTTTGTCAAAAATATTTTGATAAAAGAAAGAAAAATATGCCGATTTCGTTGAAGAAATGTGACGTCACACCAGGGGGGAGGGGTTTGCCAAATGTGACTAAGTGTGACAAGGAGGGGGGGAGGGGTAAAAAAACCTAGAAATTCGTGTGACGTAATTAATGGATGACCCCTATACATTGTCCCTGACATTAAAATATCGAAAAGAAAAAGAAGAAACCAATTCAATCTAAATTGAAATCAATTGCCAAAATTGAAGGTAAAATTAGCCTTAGAATAATCCCTAACTTCGTCTAATCGACATTTACCGTCATCTGTCATTATTTAATAAACATTTACGTAAAATGTTGGCTTTATTTCAGATAAGTAATAAATAAATAGCCGACGTTTGGATATTTTACGAACAAACTTCCATAAATTTAATTAGCGAAAATTTATAAACCAACCAGGCTTAAATCACACCCCGGACACTGGCGATCAAATGTATGAATGAAACAAACGCGGTCCTACGCACACAGTCTAAGCTCGTGTAAGTCGTGTAGGTGAACGCGTACCATGCTTGTGTGAGTGAGATAAGACGTGCTAGGGTTCCCGCCATTTTGTTGTCAAGTTCGATGACCTCAATGACTCAAAACTCATTGCGCGAATTAGGAAGAAATAAGAATCGTATTAAGCTGTAAGGTGGGTATCTAAGCTCGATTTATATAATAGTTTCCTATTTTGAATCAGTATAAACGAAGTAATAAAATTTTTGAAAGGAAATTAAGGCCACCAAAATATTACGTAAGTTGAAAACATGTTTCTTTTTTTCATTACATTATACATATTGTACATACATATTGTGTTTTTGTTCGAAATATAAGGAGCAAGGGTACAGGGAAGCAGACGAGGGACTACAACCGAGATCACGGCAAATGAATAACGCCAACAATATATGAGTGCGTATATTAATCACATATTAATAACGTACTATATCAATTTACAAATATGGGTTAAAAGCCTTTCTTGTATAAGTAGTAAATTAAATATAAATGTATAAAAGGGGACGACACAATCTTACGAGCTACATGCTTGAGCTAAGGGCAGTTGCAAAGAGAAAGACCACAGATTGAAAATCTATTACACCAATGTACGGCATAGACTATACAAACAATTTTCAACAGTTGTTTTCAGTGTGATCAGATAGGTGTTGTAAATATTTGTTTAATATTTGAATATTTTACGTGGCCTCCGCTCTGCGCACCGCGTCGTCGCGTCCTTGCCAGCCGGTAACTGTGAGGTAACCGAGAGCGGGTGGGCGGCACTTTCAACGGGAGGCAGGGAGTGTCCATACTGTACGTTAGTACTCTTTATTATACTGTGCTTAAATGGTACCTACGGTACTGGTTAACCGAAGATTAGACATAAAAAATAATTATAAGTAATATGTCAAACAATTTATAATTTTTCCAATAATCTTCTTTTAATATAGCTTTCTTGTTAATTAATTTTGCAGTCATCAAATGCGACTAATAAGTTCTGACTGACTGTAGAGTGTAAAGGTGTATACAAACCTCGTAAACCGGCATCGCCCGATCGTTAATATTAATTTTATTGTACGATGCACAGTGACTCAGCTTATTTTAGAATTGCTAATTTCCCTCACCACGCATAAATTCTGTTCGAGTAAGCAACTTGAAGACTAGTCACACTACAATAGACACACATTTAATTGCGATTTTGAGCCGTAACATGAGGTAAATAAAGACGGTTTTAGAGTGGATGAACGCCCGATTACACGGTTCGTATTTCATTGTTTGATAGTTCGATCAGGTAGATTAGATTTCCTGAGTACAATGTTAACAAACACTTTCGATAAAGAATTAAACGAGGATATTTTTCCTTACAAATAAATGTGAAGGTAAATAATATAAAGATTATAAAGAATAACAAAACATTCAAGGATTGATATATAAATGAAACTGACATAATGATGACAAAGAGAACTTAATAATTTTAAATTAATCACAATACTAATTTTAAATACGCGATTTATTATATTTACTACCTTCAGAAGAGCATGTGAGCATAATAGCAATAAATTAGAAGAAAGTGATACAACGGCGAGTAACAAAGGAGTGTTATGCTCCCGTTATCGTTATGAGAACATTTATATTAGTGGCACTATTAACCCTGTTGTGGACTAATTTATAGGTACTATACTGATAGTAAGGAATGTAGCAACATGCGATAAACAATAGGTCGTAACACAACAGCAATATCTGACTGAAGATAACTTGCACAGAAAAAATAAAAGAGCTTTTTTCTCTATAGCCTATAATCTAGAAAAACCACTAGGTATTAAAACAAATCTAACGACAAGTTAACTCCATTAAAGCCGCCTGGAGCGTGTCGAAAAAATAAGTAGAACATTTAAATAACCCAACCTCATGAAATAAAACTATTAAAACGGAGTATATCGCGTATATTGAATTTATACTATTACATACTTACGTCCCGACGTTTCGAACCATTTACACCGTTCGTGGTGGTAGTGGTTCGTGGACAATATTATAACTCAACCTCGTTTGTCAATTTGACAAATCTATCTTTCATTAAAACGCCATAAATTAAAGCAACACACAGACACCAACAACCAATGACATAATCAAACATTTATAGAAATCATGTAATCACATCATCAATAACAATAACATACTGATTGACACTAATAGAAAAACCGAATGCATTGAATCATTAATTTGTACAAAATAATCAGATCCGAGTCATGTAGACACGATAACATCTTGTGAATGAAACTGTGTAGCGTGATCGCAATGACATGTAATACGGCAATTACGAAGGCACGCCATCCGACGACGATGACATATGTGGGAGCACGAACATTACCAGGCTTAAGTTACAAAGTTCACGAATGAAGGGACACTAAAACATAGATAAAGGTTAATTACGAGAGACAAAGGAAAGTTCAGGACACAAAAAAATCTTACAAAGATTGAGCACATGGTTGTTCCAATCGGTATAATAAATCTCTCGGGCGAACCAGTATAAGATCGCTTTCGATATGCGTTAAGTTGCTAAAGATCTTGAGGTCACATTATATTGGATCGTGCATAAACTTGCAAACAAGCAATGAGAATAACAGAGAGCCTTACTAACGAGACAGGGGCAGCGCGACCCATCCATCAGCCGCGGAGAAATCTGCCCGACTGATAGCGCCAAATTACCTGCAGGGTGACCACCACACAATAACCTGACCCCGGAGAAAGTGCAAGTGATTAATAAAATAAGCTACGCATATCCCCGGGCGATCCAATAAAAATACAGTAATAACAGATCATATCGAGGCGATTGCAAATTGTTAATAAGAAAAATCAACTGACAGAGCAATTGGCGGTTGCGAAAGCTTCATTGATTTTACTGTGGATGTAAAATCGCTTACAGGCCTTGTAGTAGGTGTGTACATTTCTAAAGCACATGTGGACCAGTTCAACTATAGTCTCAAGATCCGTTACAACTATTGGCGAGCTGGGACCGCACTTTACTGGTTTGGTTAGTGCCTTGAATAATTCTTGAGGATCCTTGTCGACGCGTTGATTGTTGCGACGCTGACACTTTAACGAGAGCCTTGTAAATGAAACTTCACGGAAACAAGACGGGGAAAGCGTTGAAAGAGGAACGATTTGTGTAGCGCCCCGTGTCACGAGGTGCGAGGAGGGTCCCCAGGTCATTCATAAGCAGTGAAAGCGAGACAGTGATATTCATAAATTGCCCCAGGGCATGATGGGTCAGGCTTAATAGATTTGAAAATATTCTATCCATCCGTTGCTGTTAGAAAACAACTGTGAATACAGAATCTATTTTGACGTTCGTTTGCATAAATAGGTCAAGATAGATTGACTCAATACTGGCTGTATTGTATTGTACCAACAACTTGTGTTACTGCTACTACTCGGTGCTCGAAGGTACGAGTATGGAGATCGAGGCCTTTGACGTCAGTTTAATATAAAAGTATTGTTTTACATTTTGCGAATAAGGTATAGTGGAACAACGGGCCGCTTTCGAGCGATGTCCATATTGAGCAGCGGAATTGCGAAGTTTCGGCAATCTCTCCATTTGCATTTCGAGTGCACGATGAGCCTTTGTTTTATCTTGACGCGGACAGATGTTTTTAATGAAAGTCAGTTTTTGTGCATTCCTCTCAAATTTTAACGAGATCCTGTGACAAAAACGCGGGCTTTGACAGTTATTTAAACATTCTCTTGTTCTCGCGTTTTGTTTTATTTTTTCGAGGGGTAAAGGTATGAGAATAAAAGTTCGTGAAGATTTTAACGAGCCGCGTTCTTATTTCCTGGTTTTGGAATACCCACTCGCAGCATTAGTTGTCAATGTTGTAATTCGCTGTAAGGAGGAACTGCACTTGTTATTTTTGTAACTTTCAAACAGTTTTGTTAGACATTCTGTGCAAGTGTGCATGTTTATTTTGTGGTTTGCGGTTAAGCTGAGAATTGGTTGGTGACGTAATTCCGAAGGTGGCAAGTCCGTGTGACGAAGACGTGAGCTTGTTAGCAGTCGTTAGCGACTGTTACTCCGGTTATCGGTCCGGTAACGGGACATGATCGCTTCACTTTTAGAAGTAACCAGGCCGACGCCATGCAAAATATGTAATCTGCTAAAAAGTTCACTCAAGTTTAGTCATTTACTGTCTAAAACCCGGTGTTTGACAGTTAAAGATGACAGAATATTTCACTGCTCTTTTCTGATGCCTAACATGTATTGTTACCTTTAAACTCTCTAAGATTTGAACACTTCGATTATTTGACGACTAGAGAGCAAGTGATAAACTCTCTTAAACTCCATAGTCATTCACTCGCAGATTCCTTTAGGTTGAAACATTGTGGTACATTGCTGGCCGCAGCGGCCTGTCAGCCGACCTTATCCGACCTCTCAAGAGTCCCAAGAGACACTTCTGCTTTTATTTGAATGTTCTTATATTCTTCTTTCAACTTAACCTACCTAGCTAACAAAATAAAAAAATCCAGATCCTCTCTTATACTAAACTTTTTACTAAACTGCTTCTCGCCATGACTGCGCATATTTCTAATCGCCCCAAAGCCACTCGTGACATGTCCATAATTATTGAACCGATAATCAGACAAGTCCATGCATCGATCATACAGGTACTTTCAAAATCACAAAGCTCGTATTAGAAAGCCGAATGCCAATAACGATAAAATTCTTGGACTATGCCATGTATTCCAAGACCCGTCCAGTGTAACGTGACCTGCTGTACAGAAATGACTATACGTTATCTGAGAGCGCACTTCTATTGGTTAACCTGAAGCTTTAATTTACCCAAGCTTGGTAAGCTATTGTAAATGTCACTCTAGTTGAGAGATTGTCCGTACTATCATCGGCAGTTTCCTGACCATTCCTAAACTTTATTGCAATGTATTAAGGTCTAAAATTTGTCAGTTAATTCGTATGTGTGTAGCCGTAATTGCGTATCATGCAAAAACGATTCGTGCAAAAACTTCGCTCCACAGAATCGATTGTGGTACGCTGTGATTAATATAATTTTTATTTGCTTTCATTGTTGTGTATGAGTGAATCTACAGGGTGTCGTTAGCCGTGGGCCTTGAATGCAAAAGTCGATTAAACACCTTAAACTGAATTGAACTGAACTGTTATATTAAAGAGCATTTGCCATTAGTTAGTGTTTAGTGTACAAAAAGGACCTAATACTTTTAATATTAGAAATAACTTATGTCTGATATTTATTAAAGTTAAAAGATAAAAAGCAAGTAATGTAGATCGCAGGTTTTGGCATTTGTAATCAGAAAAGTAGTTATGTACTTTAAGTGTACCTAAAGGGGCCCACTGATTAACAGTCCGCCGGACGGTATCGGCCTGTCAGTTACAACAAAATTTTAACAGTTCCGAACAACTGACAGGCCTATACCATCCGGCGGACTGTTAATCAGTGGGCCCCTTTACGTTCACATAGTCATTAACAAAATAAGTTAAGAAAAAATGTTTTATTCCAAACATTTGAAACAAAAACTAGTTCAGTTTGACGTTCAATCGATCGATCTTCGCTTTATGCTCCAAGGTTAAAGACACACTGTGTTTCACTCGTTCGGCCGTTGACATTGTAAAAACATCCGAGCAGAATTAACAGTACTCTTAGTACCACCAGCAACACTCGTTGACCTTTGTTGAACCTTAATTCTTTGCAATAAGGTATACGAATCATCAATTAAGTGTGGACGTAGTACCACCTTTGATGGATCGCTTGCCATGATATATACCACATTCTTTTGTATCGTAGTTTCGAAAAGTTAATATTTATAATGGCTATACCAGATTACTTTTATTGACAAGCGAAATGATCGAAAGCTTTTGATTTAATAATTGAAATCGATTTCGGTAGTCGTTTAAGAGATAACAAAGTTAGTAAATTAAATTCTAGTTTGCAGAGTTTTGAACGGTTTATTTAATTAGTTGAAAAATAGGTCAATAGAGATAGGTACAGGGTGAAATTTGAGACGTGATCGAGAAACAAGTAGTGATGACGAACAGCAGGGAAGCTTATTAATGAAATTCACGTAAATATATGCGTAGGACCTACTTATTTAGTAATTTCGTTAAAGTGTGTGACGTTCTTTCAATCCCTTATTAAGGGAGGCATAACTGTTGTATTCACTTTTATGTGTATGTGGTGGTCAAAAATCGTGGGCTGAAACCTCGGTTATACTGAATTGAGAAGATAAAATAGTTCTAGAAAAAAATGCAAAAAGATGAATAAAATTCGGTCATGATCATGATCCTTATCATACACAAACAAAACAACGTAGTATCAGGGGTCGCCTATAATAAACGCCATAATAAAGCAGTGCCCATAATGAAAATGATAATGAAACACTGCAAATACGTGGCAGTCAGTAAAAGATATAGAAAAGGTGATTTCCGTTTACGTCCGATGTCACCCTGTAAATAGTATCAGGTAGAATGTTTCAGCAAGCCAGTCAGGTATTATATAGCCGTTTCTCTCTATCTGGAACAGATAGAAAGGGGCATGTTCTTGGATCGCATGCGCTAACGCATGGCAGATCGATAGTAATCATTAGTCGTTGACACTATCGTAAGTAATAAATTGAGTGCCCGCGTCGCGAAAGAGGTTCAACATAGATATATATTGTAGACCACGTAACACACTACTTTGCGTAATGATCATCATTATTGTACTAAGTATACTTATGGACTGTGCGGATAGAGAAGAGTCGTGGAATGTATTGGTACTCCATACATTCCACGACTCTTCCCTTTCCGCACAGACTCTAGAGTCACACTTACAGTTCTAGTTTTTAAAAGGCTACCATAAAAAAATGCTTTTATGGATAGTACGACCCAAATTGAAGATAATTAAAGAAAAAACACCGTTACCACTAATCTAACCTAAGTAATTAGAATCGGTAAAAATACAATTTTGTTGACGATATACTATGCCAATCACTAATCACATGCGCTGTTTATTTGGGTCTGTGATATCAATGATATCATGAACTGTCTATAGACTACATACTAATCGCACCATATAGATATATTATGTATATGAATATGTGCGAGTCTCACATAAATTCACTCACGGTGATTAGGGAGTCATTGTTGACGTTCCACAGCTCAAAGGGCTTACTGTTACTGTGGCCAACTTTGACGATGGAGATTATGAGATTAACAGATATAATGACGGAGCTAAAGGGTGAGAGAAACTCACATCGGTTAAGCCCATTAGTATTAATATTCTAAATTCATGACGCGGATACAAATAAGACTATGCGAGTTTACAAGAGAATAGGAGTAATTAAATGTGACTGTAGAATCGTGTTGGAAATATAAACAAGACAAGCAAAACGCTATTAAAATAATTCAATTCAGGTTCGTGGTGCTCACATAAACTAAAAAGAAATTCTAGAAACTATTTTTTTACATTTACAATGTCACTTTACTGACAATTAACTAAACGCATCACTACACCTTTTAGTACTCTCAAATGCATCACGACAAGTTATCTTAGTTCTAATATGTTACATTACTATTTTTGTTTTATTTCTAGTTTTAACTTTAGCTTTTATGTTGTAAATGTTTTAAAATTACATTACTTTTAACTCCTGCGAAGTTGCCGGTTAAACAGTTAACGTAAATTGTGTATTAAAATAAGCACCAAACAACCATAACTCAACACATGCTCTTATCATAACTCAACAACATTTACCCACCTGCGTCTGTTGTACGAAATACGAAATTGTATATGTATAGACGAAAATAACTCATGAGTGGTAGATTTATTTTAAAAGACACCTAAATGTCAAAATTTACAACTTCGCCATATTTACTTATAGAATACGACTTTATAATAAAATACCGGTCATAGGAAATCTATTTACAATTTCATCTATAGGGGTTTTATTAATAACCAATAAGTTCTACCAAGTTGTTCTACGCCATAAAAAATAAATGAATAGGTACAATTTCAATAATACAATTCAAATTCAATTAATAATAATAATATTGCACTCATACTGACCTTACACTTAAATTAAGAAAATCATTAATCAATGCAAGTATAAAACACAATTTCACCTACCTTGACATTCAAGATATGCAGGTTCCTGACCCGTAAACATTGAAGATATTAATTACAGAGCACACACTGATACATCTAATGAAGAAAAAGTTTCCAAACATGCAGTTAAACATATGCCTCAAGAACAAAGGGTACAATTAAATCAAAGCGAGAAAGATAGCGATGACAGAGGCGTAAATGGTGTTGAGATTACAAAGAGCCCGGTTAAGGCATGCACCAAACTGGGAACCTTGACTAATCGGACCGAGCGAGGATGACGGCAAAAAGAAAAAAGTCGGAAACTTTCTAGAGAACATTGTTTACGCGGAGTTATTCTTGTTGGTCAAGTTGAAGATGGTTTGGAAGTTTCGGTGTAAATCGTGACTTACAAAGTTTTGCACTTAACTAAAACTTAATAATTTCGGCGACGTTGCAGTATAAAATTGTTTTGTTGAATTAAACTGACGATTTGTCAAAGGAATGATGCGATGTTCAGTAACAACGCTAACAACCAATCGGACTTCAGTACACCGAATATGGTTTAGTGCTGCAGTGGCTCTAGTGGTAATATAATGGGATTTATTAGCTGAACTGACCTTGGTTACCTTCCGGCTTAAGAAGCAAACAAGAACAACGAGGTATAAGAAAGATCAGGTTAACATACCAAGTGTGTTCAAACGCGAATGTTTGTACAGCGTTACAAATGTGACAATGTCTCGTCCTTGTATCCACTTCATAATTACATATTTGTATTTGTAAATTAGGCTTAACTCACGCATCAACATCCGTCCAAGCAAGTCGTATAATCTTTTAATAAGATCCCGCATCGTTCAAGTAAACCGTAGCTCTTAAGAGAGTTGTTTAAGCCTGGCTAGATGCCAGGCCAGTCATTCCGATCACGGCCTAGCTGAAGACTCAGGAAACCATTATGAAGCTTGCTTCTCCATTACTCGTAGTTGTCACGGATCTATAAGGTCAAGGAATAGTGGTCCCATGAGAACGCAACCAATGGGAGTTACACGGCTAGGACGTTAAACGCAGGGCCACCTGCGACTCGGATGAATCCCCAAGATTTAGATACCACTGTCTGTATTGATAATTTGTAGAGAACACAGCCTCAAGTTGATGCCTTTTTGTAGTAGGATTTAATGTACAGTTGGAGTAAATATAAAAAGAGACCATAATGTTTATTTGTGTCTAAAATTTATTTGTTTTATAGCTTGGGAAGCTTTTCTAAAAGCAAACTGCGATATTATTGATAAGGATGACCTTTTTATTACTTAAATCAGTGAATTATGGACTATAGGATATAACCCCACGCTCAAACGCTTTGTCCAAAAAAATAAAAATGTTAACGACCCTAAAAACTTTTTTACTCGCTCCAACAAAATAAACAAATAGAGGAAATTAAAAAAGTCACAGCTGTGACTCAACTCAATCCTGAAACTAATTTATTCCGGGCAAACAGGATAACAAAAACGGCGCGAAGCTGTGAGAAAGTTTTGGAAATTAAAAAATTATCCGGATATGGATAGTATCGTTCAAAGACTGTGTTATAACAACAATGAGTCTTAATTATTACAGGGGTTTATCTCAGTAATTTGAAATTTCTGAACACCTTTACAATGGACCAGAAGGAGTAATTTAGTTTAATTGTTTTAATTCCAATGTAATTTTATGGTCATTATTTATATGAAAAACACTTTATGCTGGCAAATAAAGGTAACCCTTAACTTTGAGACATGACAGTAAATCCGCCTGCTGTAGAACATTCACCTACTTGTTTCAACTCTCGGTGCAAAAATATTCACACCACGTTTCAAGCAGGTAAATTTGAATGCACCAGAGCTACGAATAGGTATACGATGTCTCCGAGTCTCTCTACTAAAGCCACGGCAAGTAGGTCACCATTGACTCAATGAAATCAATTCACAGCTATCGGAAACTTTTAATTAACTGTCATTCGTCATTGTTAATCCCTATACCCATTCAGACTGAAAATCAAAATTCTTCCAAAGAATGGGAGTGATTAACGACATGTCACCGTCCCTCGTCATGGAAGTACAAGTCATGCGATATAATAGCAATACTGTAACGATACGGCGCGAAGTAAATTACCCACGGCAAATTAACTGGGTGTAACTGCGGTAATGTGAGTTTTAATTAATGCTCTGGTATAAATAAAGGCATTATGCTGTGTCTGAATATTGATTAATGTCATAAATGACTCTATTACTATCCTCTAATAGGGTTCGGCCACCGTAAAGGCACATCTATCCGGAAATAACCCAATTCGTCATCTTGATCAGTGGAATTTTACATGCTTTTTTATTTATTTTTTTACCACGGATACTTCCCACATGGTAAATGTGCAAACTACCTGCTTTACCTGATTTGCTCTTTTTAATTGGTGTTACTATACAAGTAATTTTTATGACACAAAATTATGCGAACCAATATTCTTTATGGCCGACGAAGCCCTTCTTTGTGTGCTACAATTTCTAAGTTGCCAATACATAAACTTATATATGTGGAAGAACCAAGGCCTACTCGAGGAATGTATGTTTAACATTTGAATTTTATTATGACAAAGAAGGAAGCACAACCAAATATTTATGTTGATAAATTGCAGTCAAGCATAAATAATAATAAATACTTCTTTATTGAAGTATTTACCAAAGGAATTAAATAAAACCATCATTACATCTACTTGGAAGTAACATTCGATAGCAACGGAAGCACTCCGGCACAGGATATGGTAATAGCAAAGAAATTGAAGCACAGAACGCCAGTCTATTTCAGTCTGCCGTGTAAGGGCGATTTATTTTCAGTCCTATTTCCTCTGCAGCCGTGCTGCCCGTGATGGAGTACTATTGGATACATTAGGCCGACTTATGAGGCAAGTAATAGACAGGTCAACCAAATTTAAGGGAGAAAACTAATTTGGATCTAGTTACGAAAACAAAAAAAGAAATCAACGAAAACAAATACACTATAAGGATAGAAGCAGACGAGCATAGATATTTTGGTAAATATAATTACTCGAGAGGAAAATGAAAGAAGTGGGATGAGACAAATTATATTAGAAACGGCCTCATTCCGGGCAATGAAAGGTCTCCGGTAACGTTTTAAGGAATTAATTTAGACGTAATAAGTGAATTCGTCAAGATTCCTCGAGCAAATTAATTTAGAACGAAAATTCAGTCAGGCGTCCTAATGGAGAGTTCATTGTCAATTACTCGCGTTAAACCAGGTCAGTATTGCGTTCTTAGCCTGAATTTAGTTTCCTGTTTATAAAATTGTAATTTCGCTGAATCAAACTGTAAATTTGCAATGTTGTAAAGAGGAAGCGCGACCTAACTGCAAACAAGTACAAATCTTGATATACAAATTACAGTAATTCAGCAACTATGACCGATACAATTTCAACTGTTGCACCGGTAGTTAAAACGAGAGTATAAAACAAACATGACGAAAGTACAATTCCATCATTCAAGATTGTTGGCTGTAACATAAATGTTAAAAGATATGCATCAGATACACCTGGATCGAAAATGTACGTTCAAAAACATCTGCGTCCTTGTATGGTTTTGGGGGAGTGCTCGGACCAATTTTGAACGCCTGTTCTAAACCCATTCCCATAAACAACGCGAGCGCGGACTTTTCAAGTTTTTGGGAAATCCAGTGTAACGTCAGACCCGTAACAACTATACATAACGGAAGAGCTCACTTATACTGGTCCACCTGAGCGTTAGACTCGCCGGTGAGATGAAAGCTTTGGAATATAATCCCTGGCAGCTGCCTGACAGGTGGTGTGGTACGTGCGCTTCAATTACACGGATTCGCGTTAATTTTTCTTCCTGGTGTATAATTTATAATACTTAAAGAGGGTTAAAAACTTAATTCTACCTCCTCGCTGCAATAAAAGTCTCTGATTCTGCATAAAATTTACATATGTAATTTTAAAAATGTAGGATTATTTATACCTGTCTAATCTGTCTATACAAGATATTTGTTAACGTTATGTGGTCTCTGTTTCAATTTACATAGATCCATTTTTAAACATGATTCACACATGCATATTACAATGTTTAACATTAGCCTACGTGATCTCATTCTCAGATAATTTATAATCAATACCGGTTTCCTAGGACTTTGGTATCACACAAACACAGATAATGGTTCTACCTAGAAGCACCTTATAAGGATGGCTCAGTCCATGAGCCTCCGTATAATATTCATTAATTACCTCAACCACTGCAACTAATACAGTTGATCTTCAGTAGCTCACAGCTAAATTGGTTAGAAGCTTAATATTGTAACCAAATTCGTCCATTTTTTCTACCGTTATACCCTATAACATCTAGGATAATAGTGAGGTAGAAAACAGGAAAACAGTTACAATACAAATAACGTTGCATACAAAGTTATAACAAGTGAGGTTAACAGTTGAAACAGATGTAGCTCAGCAGTATTGTTGCACCTGGTTTGATTTTCCTCGCGCTCAGCGGAATTAATATTCATAAAGCATTCTTGCCGATTACTCAAACTCGCTACACGTGTCGCTAAGGACTGTTTGTTGGAGTTTACAATGTGTTTGCTACGCCGGTTTGATGCAAATGTTAGGTGTTCCCAGAGAAGTAGGTATTGTTCTGATTCCATTTACTGGAATACATTTGTGCCACGTAGGTGGTTCTTAATTAAAATTCACAGCTTGTTTAGCAACTACTGAACTATCCAGAAAAATTACAATATTTCTAAAGATTCTTATCATCGACAATTTAATCTTGGTGTGACTTATAAGTAGAATCGTCAACACGCTGACCTAAATACCGTAGCTATATTGACATTCAATTGATTTCATATCTCGACCCATTCATTCATACCAAACAAATTCCGAAACGATTTTCTCACATTATGCGCTCAATTACATCGAATAGGGATAGAGAAATTATGAAAACACCTAGAGAGTAGATCTTATCGGGCCGCCGCCGTCGATCCCACAGTTGTCAATAGAGCGACTCTGGCGCAGGCTGCCGTACAAGGCAGTGACCGTAGATACTCGATCATAATCGGTGGAAAAACTCCTCGAGCCGGACTTGACCCCTTTGGGATCTAGACGGCCATTTGCGCAAATTCTGCTGTAGTTTATGGCTGTCATTTTGGATTAAGCTGCAGATAACCCGATCTGATTTCTCTAAAAGATTTCTGTTTCCCTGGCCCTGGAGCCGCTTTCACTTCCTAAACGTTTTGCTTGCTACCGTTTATCTATACAGTGTTATGATCTATCTACAGTATCTTTATCGAGAACGTTATTGCGTCGCCCAAAATACTTTTCAAGTCCAATAAAAACATCTTCAAGATCCATTGAATTCTTTACGCAAACTGCACACCCCTGTGAAAGGACTTTTGAAAGCTTTGTTCCGCTTTAACTGCAACATAATGGGGCTTAATCCTCAGCTGCAGTTAGTCACGAGATAAAGGATCGTGGATGCGCGCGAGCATCTGGCGTCCCACGTGCCGCCCGCGCAGGTTTTGAGAAACCTTCGACTTTTTCTCTTTTCCCCCATTCATCATACGTCTATAATAACAGAGTAATTCAATCTTTAATTAAATTTCATTCTCTCCGTTGGATTTGTTATTTCAGATGCGTGGGCAAACGTTTATTATCTTTACTATCACTATTTGGTTCTTTTGTGGCTGGTATAAATATTGCTCGCGCTTGAGCTGAACCTACATCAATAATTATTTTAGTTTTATTCTCAGACACTATCGACGCCTGAAGGTCAGCGAGATTTATTTAAATTGCCGCAAATTTCTAGCGAATATCGACATTTGGCCAAACATTCACCCTAATGGTGTCATCGCATCGTATGCGTCCCGAATTCGGCTGCACATGTGGGGAGCTGTTTTTTGTCCGTCGACATCTGAGGTCTGTTCCGTAACATGTGCAAATTGTTTAGTTACACTCGAGCTTGTAGGGATTCAGCCTCTTCAGAGGCTTTTAGCAAAACATTAATTATTTGTACATGTGCTAACGTTTAACACAATTCTCATGTTACATTTTAGGTAGGTATACCAATATCAAATGATATTGGTTGTCTATCAGAGTTAGTTAGAATAGTTTGCCAATCAAGATCGGCGTAAAGATAAGTGTCAAACAAAGCTAATATCAGTATTGCGATCGTAAAGTAATTAGGTAGCCATCATGTTTGGCAGACCCAAGTCAAGGGTTAGTAAAGACGCCTATGCTGTGCTACAAGCGCGTTCAAGGTTAACTGTGTTAGTTTATCAGAAACGATTATTTCTAAAGTTTTCTACGATTGAACAACAGGCATGCTTGCTTTGTTGTGTAACCTCCATGGTGGTGATTAAATCTCACCATTATTATTAACTGGCTCCATTCAAACACCCACTGCTGCGCTAGGCCGTGGAGCTATGCCGTCCACCCACAAGTCCCGTAGGCGCGACAGGGTCACACACACAAGCCTTTATTCATAATACATACACTTCTAAACACACCATTATGTTCATGCTAACTCAAATTTACATTCGGAGAGTCAATGTCGTCTGTGTGTGACCAAGGTCTGCCATTGTTTTGGCTGTCTCGGTGGTCCATATTCATTTAAAGATGTTTTTTTAAGCCTCTTCTCCCATGATGTGCAAACCTCGAATGATCCGTGCGTCGTGCAAACCAATCAGATCCTAATCCAGCATACCAACATAGAACACGCACATCATGCATAAACTTAGGGGACTTTACCATTTATTTTCATGTTACTATTCAAGAGGACCATCGGCTTAAGTTTCCAGAAACTCACGATAATTAGTTTCAGCACATAAAGCACACATTCATAATGGAACGTCACTGACACTGCACTGAGATCCACTTAAGACTGACGTCCGTGCACTAAGTTTTGTCACAAGTTTAAATTGGATACACGTTTCGTTCACTGAGCAGAGCGCGCGTGCGTTCACAACGAGCGCGGGTGAGAAACTGACTGCTCGGAGTGCAAGCGACGCGAGTCGTGCGGTAGCCGTTCCCCCTTGCTCTTCCCGCCAGAACATCGCACCCAACAAGTCCAGCGACTGCTCCGGACCTTTGTGCGTTTCTCGTAGTTTTTTCTTCTTTGACAGGGCTCGCGTGGGCCGCGATCTGCCGCTCGATAATGTAATAACCCACGATTGTAGTTTATTTACGCGGTGCCGTTATCTGCACACTCGACGACGAGTGCATCGATAAAGTTGCGACATTCTGCACGTCGCCACCGTCAATAGGTGCTTGCTTCGACAATTGTTTATCAACATGTCCAGTTCCTAGTAGTTGTCGCTTATAAAATGATAATCTATCGAACGAATCTACTTTTTATTTAAATAAACGTGTCTATCAGAACAACTTTATGAAAATGATATACGTTTTTAAAGCCCAAGATGAATTCAAACAAGTTTTATAAAGGTAATTATATCCTATCAAAATTGAATTAAGCAACCAATTAAGCACGTCAAAAAACCTCTTGTTAAACAGAAAGTTTCCATTTGGAAATGCAAAATTCGCAGCAAAAATTAGTTAATTAATTTAACAACCGCACATCTGTATTCAGAGCGAGTGTGAAACCTGGCGGGCGAAATATTTCATCGAAACGAATTAAAATTTATCCATTTCTCATCCACAGATTGTGGAGGCGAATAAAAAGGCGAGAGGACCTGAAGGGACCATTTGCGAATTACAATAAGACAAAAAGTATATACTTTACCTACGAGAGGTGAACGAAAATCAACGTAGGTAGGTTAATCTTTATTTATTTACTACCTTAAACCTATAAATAAATTGTATTTGAAGTACCTATTGCTATCTTGGGTTAAATCTGAATCTGCAGTTCTAAAAAATCATTTTATTAAGATTACAGAAGTTTCGAAATTAATGCTCATGCTGCTGAGATTAAAAAGTATCATCTTAGTTTAGAGCTAGGTAGTCTAAAGGCAAACAAAAAAAAACGAATTTTAACGCCAAGTTTTTTAGCATCAACAGAAATCAAAATCCAAAAATCCAAGACTAAAAACAAGGCAGGTAGGTCATCCAAATGATTCGTAGGCTCCAAAATCATCTGACTAATCGGGCATTAAGTCGAACTGCCCGAAACCCTCAATTCTTAGCTTTTGGTCGTTTTATGATTATTCTGGGAAGGCCGGACCACAAGGTCGACTGGTTATTGTTACTATTATTATCAAATCATGGCCGGGGTGAGAATCCAGTTGATCTCCAGTTGCTTTTATTATTACTGACATAATTAAGAACTTGAGATATCCATGCCCGGTTTTGGTAACTATGACCGATATTTTTTTCAATTGGTTGAGCAGGTTTTTTTCTCTTTCATTTGGGAGGGAAAAAGAAACAGACGTTATAGATATTACTGTGGAGAAGCGTTAGTCCCACAAATCTTTGTCAGATATATTTCCGCGCTTCGTCGTGTAAGATATTAAATAATGACAGGTCAATATAGAAAATCCAAAATTTTACCAGGGCTGGATACTGTCCTGGTCTCGAGTAGCTGATTCTAGGTGTCCACCTCGTCTGTTCCCGTCAACTTTCCCGGTTCCTTGATTTAAGCCCCTGCTACACGGCAGCCGACAAGCCTACTAACCGTCTGACCTAGGTCTGTCCTTGGTGTGTGGGTCCGTCTGAGTTGTCTGGCTAGACGGTGGCAAACCACAGTGTGTTCAGAACTCGCGGACAGACAACACGTATTGCAAGCGCACAAAATGGCCCCTAACCTTTCAGAAAGTTGGCGTGGCATTAGTACCTACTCAGTGGCGTATGGGCCTAAGGGCTGCGTATGCCACCCCTGGCGGATTGCATTTTGTTTTTCTTCCTTCACTTCTGGGGCGGCAAAACTTATTGGCCGGGGCGCCAAATTTCATAACCTACCTACTCATACTAGTGCAATGACAAAAAAATAAGTTTTTGGCAAAAAAATAATATTTGGTACAAGCTTTTATCGCTGACTGTACTTTTCTTTCCAGAGGCATCTAATACTCGTCGAGACAATTCTAAAAACCCCAAACACAATTAGGTCGCGTTGTTCTATCACAGGGTTCCTATGGCCACCTCCTGTCTCCATCATCAGATCAACTCCATGGTACCATAATAATGCATTGTCACCCGACTTATATATGTATGCAAATTTTCAGCTCCATCGGAAACTAGAAAGTGGGTCTAATTTAACTTGCAAGATTTGACCCATAAAAACATATTTACATACTTACATTAGGTATATTGCAAGTTAATAAAAAGTTTGTAAAAAAAGAAAAGGGTATATGAATGAAACGCTGGCTCAAAAAACGGCATTTGTTGAATCATTTCAACTTAATGAATTCGCTGGACTACGCTACGGGGACATACATAACTTTCTGAGAATGAAGAGGAAAGTATTTGATGAATTATTAGAAATGCTACTGAGTACCCATGGCATGGCTATTAACCACACGAGCGCACACGGCGCGTCCTTCAAGCGAAATGGCCTAGTGCGGTCGGCGTCGGGCGGCTACACGGTTCCGGACCGACCGCTCAGACCGCGGTCGCTGGCGCGCGCTCGCATGCCAAGGGCGTCCGGAGGTCAAACGAAATTTTGTTGGTAACAACTGTCTACACGGTCCGGGACAGACCAAGGCCACGCGGTTTGGGGGCTTGTCGGCTGCCGTGTAGCAGGGGCTTTAGCTAGTCTTCATCCTCACCGATCATTAATCATCCATTCTTCGATTTAACTTACCTGTAAAGAAAACAATACGGTTATATTATAATACAATATATCTACATTATTTAGTCTGGCAAATGATCCTACACTAGCTATCAACTCTTTTCGATTTATCATCATCATCATCATCATCATATCACCCTAAACACTGCTGGACAAAGGCCTCCCCCATGGACCACACTGCTTAAGAGCTGTTCCTATTCGTGTTCTGCATTTCTACAATTTTGATCAGTTCGTCAGTCTACCTTTCCTAGGGATCATATCACACTACGTCTTCTTATACATTATCACAATTCAAAAAACTTTTAATCCCAGCATCATTACTTGCATGTAAAAATACACAAGTAAGTATAACGGGTTAGCACTAAAACACCAGCACGTTATTATATCGCGGAATAGCAAAGCAATATTATTTTTCTTAATCATTTTGGAAGGCAGGATTGAAAAGACGAGAAGTAGAGGAGAGCCTAGAATTATATATGTAAGCCAAATGAAAAAGAATGCGTCGAAGAAATCCAAAACTAGCGCATGCAAGAATGAAAGGTTTGGCGATTACTCCACGGTCAACAGCAGAGCTTAAGTTATGATAATGATGATTATTGTTTTAACTCTCCAGCAGCTATTGGTGTTCGATAGCGTTCATTCATTTCCAAAAGTCGCATCGGCGTGGTTTTTAATTAGTCAACAAAACCGGTAGCTCGGTCGATGCACTGCAGCGAGGGCAAGGGCTACCGTCCCGAATTGTCTTTCGGCTTTTTAAATTGCGAATTAAAAGTTAGGCTTGCAAAACGAATGTTTTTCACCAGATATCCGAAGAAGTATTATGATTTTCAAGCGTGTGTATTTATCTGGAAGTTTAAACCCACGATTTTAGACCAGCACACACATATGAAAGGTTAAGTTGTAAATCTGTGAGTATGTGGTTAACATTACAGCAGACTTGCACTGGTCTGGTCAATACAATACAAATACTTTTTATTGCACACCTCATTACAGAAAACAATACAAATAATACAGGAAGAAGAGGTTAAACAACAGGCGGTCTTATCGCTAAAAAGCGATCTCTTCCAGACAACCTTCGATTATAACACTTCGGTTATAATCCTTCGATAATACTTCGGTTATTATAAATAACTTTTTAGGAGCATAGGCAATTCAGTGAGTTCTTACTGGCGATTCTTTTCTCGCCAAATTTTTAAAAGTACCTATCGATTAAATATGTACTTACATATATACATATACATATTTGGAATTTCGACATTTTAGTTATTTATGTATACCTACAGTATACATTGTTCGCCATTAAGTACATGTATAACTACTTTCAAAAACTTCCGCAGATTGTTTGCTGTAAATGAAACTAATATAAACCTGGGAAACCCCCATACGCCATTTCTTAGACATCCGGTTGTAAACAAAACCGAATTAGCTTTGTTTTTACTGAACATTTCCATTATGTGAGTTAAATAAAGGGAATCAAGTGGAAACAAGAGTTCAAAGGATGAATGCTAATATTATTGTAACATTGATATCTTGTATCGGCCGTATCTATCTTCCATCTAACAGAACAATCGCTTCGCGAGTTCAGAGTCAAGCATGACTCCTACGCCCTAACATGGACAAAAGTCAGATAGGTGCAGCCTGTTTGATACTAGTTTCGAGCGCGCGTTCTAATCACAAGTTATTTTACTAATTTAAAAAAAGGAATGTGCCATAAACGACATTACGAATAGATCGATATCGACACCTTAACTTGGCTATAGGTAGAAATAGCATATTTTATTTTACTGAAGATGGTGTAAATTTTGAAGGAGTTGTATGTTTCACTAGTCTGTTTGTCATTTAAATACTGCGGATAGTACGATTTGCATGTATTATAATATAAAGTACCACATAAAAAAATAAAACATTTTGTTTTTTGATTTTGTAATTATGTCTATATTATAATTAACATTTTGCTGTTAGG
Organism: Cydia splendana; assembly: GCF_910591565.1. Taxonomy (NCBI): domain Eukaryota; kingdom Metazoa; phylum Arthropoda; class Insecta; order Lepidoptera; family Tortricidae; genus Cydia; species Cydia splendana. The sequence continues at coordinate 19,123,973 of NC_085965.1, read as the reverse complement.
GACTAAAAGTTTATAGTCTAAAACACTAGGACGTAGCTGGATCGCAACCAAAATAATTATAAATGCGCCGTTAAATCGCAGACCCGATAGGCTCTCCCTTTCTTCACGCTGCCATGGCCCCTTGTCAGCCTTCGTTTAGACTTCCTACGTTGCTGTGTTCGTTTTGTCCGTCTGTGTCCAGGTTGTTAGGTTAGGACCAGTTTGTTCATCCTTACGGTAAGCACTGTTCGATGTGTCAGAGAAACAGGCAAGATGAATGCCTGAGAAGCTGAGAATATTCCAGCAATGGCGTATTAAGTTATTATCACACTGGCACCGCCTCAGTGTGAAAGTCGCGGAAGAGTATTAAAGATGAAAAAGTATTATTCGCGTACGGGACCAAAACGCTTGCACATTAGCTTGCAGCCTTAAGAATTTTAAACGCGCCGTATGACTCCATCGGCCCATAGACTCTCAGCTTCTCCACTTAAGATGGAATGGAAACCTTAAGAATTATAAACGCGCCGTTAGACGACAGACTAAACAGGCTCTCCCTATCACGCTGCCATAGCCCCTTGTCAGCCTACGTTTAGACTTCCTACGTCGCCGTGTTCGTTTTGTCCGTCTGTGTCCAGGTTGTTAGGTTAGGACCAGTTTGCTTATCCTTATGGTAGGCACTGTTCGATGTGTCAGTGAAACAGGCAAGATGGATGGGTGAGAATATTCCAGGAGTAAGTTACTGACATTACGATTTTTATTTTAAATGTTTCGAGACGGCTTTCATTTCCATTTCTTAAAAATTATGTACCGTAAAACGGGGTGAGTAGGTTTCGCGGGGAGAGTTGGGTTATGAATGGGGAGAGAAAGTTTGAGAGGGGATGAGAAGGGATTTTCAAGGCTACTGCTACAAAAATAATGTATTCCAATTTGAAATGGGGCTATAGTAATACGCATAATAAAAAAAAATCGATCCAACAATCTTCCAAAATCACCTTTGTATGAAAAACCCTCTCACCCCAAATACGAGGCACTACGGGGTGAGTGGGTGTACAGCCACACGCTAAGGCCGAGTACCTGTATTACTAAATGGATTGAAACGATATGGAATCAAATGGTACTCAGGCGTTGCATGTGCCTGCACAGACTGCATAAAATAAGGTGGGAGGCGATAGCAAGGGATCCTATTGGCCTAAGTCCCTACTTCCCTAGCCCTAACTTATTCTATGACAAGGATGTCTGTACCGGGAGACCTATCGGTAACAGACGGATTCCCTACGGGGGGGGATCAAGGTGGTTCGGATGGATACTTGCTGCCGATCGCCCAGGCTCAAGCGACCGATTAAGGCTGAAGGAGTCTTATGCCACAGCAAGGGTTCCTGTAAAAAGGTGGTGGATGGGAGCCTCTACTCTCAGAGTGTCGCCCTGAGCAAGCAGAGGTTTTTTGGGTATGGAGGTAGTGAAACACCAACGGACAATTGGTATCTGATTTATTTATAATTTGTATTTCTTTATATACACAACTTTACCTATAGCACACATATGTAAATCTTATTTGTATTCTATCCGTGTAAAGTGCAACTAAGACAATATGTTTCTGCTGGCTTATGCCCTAGATTGATCTGCGTGGATCAGCGCGATGCGCTGATGCAATCTGTTGTTTAAACATCGGGTTTTCCTCTTTATCGTCAAAGTTATGAAATGGAGTGACTAATATTAGCTTATTATTAGTATGACTTACCTACTGCCGTGAGCAACAATTTAAAATAAGCTAAAACAAATGTTACTCTGGAAGCTAAACATTAAGGATTCAGTAAAATTCTGTTTTTTTATCCACAGATTGTCGCGGTCAGTCTGCGAACCTTTTTAATTCCGGGCTAATTAAAAAACGTGGCGCAGCGTGGAATAAAATGGTTGAAAAATTAATTAAACAAATTGTGTTACTCAGCTATTCTTCGTAACTACGATTCTTCATGAAAAAACGTTCATGAAATGGGTACGCTAGGAGACAGAATAACTCCTCCTCCTTGCGTCATATTCCTCAATATTGAGGGTAGTGACCTCCCTTTTATATCACTTTCTCTCTTACGATCTTTCTCCATCTGTTTCTGTCTTTGGTGGTGTGGGGCGCCATGTGAACTGTGGAGCGGTGCGGATCTGGTCAGACCAACGTATTGGACTGCGTCCACGTCCAGGCTTTTTCCCATCCACTTTGCCGGTCACAAAAAGCTTTTCGAGATTGCCACCGTCTTACTTGGCTAAATAGATATTAGTGCAGAATTCTAACTGTAGAACATGATTGATGTTCGACGATAGAAGTTCATGTTGTTCTTCCCTATATGACACGTTCTCTTTCTTACTGTTTAATTGCTGTTCCGATAGTAAGTTAATCAAGCATGGCTAAGATGAATCTCATTGACTACAAGCTTCCATAAATTTAATTAATTCTCTGATTGTTTGCGGCTGTTTATTTACTCTCTTTACAATAATTGTCTAATTATTGTAAACGTAACGCGCCAACGTAATTTTTGAGGCAGGCCATTTTAACCGCGAAGTACATACATACAGGGTCAAAAGAACCTTGTATATGCGCCAGCCGCACTTAAGGTCCCTGTTTCCATTGCTCGACACAAATGCTCTGTGACTAGATCTACAGTAATCTCATGGTTGACCTTTTATGCTAATTGGGTAAACACACTAAGTATGTTTCTTGTTTATCTCCTTTGTCAAGGGAAACAGGAGAGTCACCATAATTTAAAAAGGTTACTTATTAACATAGGAAGTTCCTTTTAAATGGAAGTGCACGTAAAATATATGTATGTAAATTGTGTTGCCATATGGAGTCAAGAATTAAATTTTTCTTGCCAGCAGTAATTCACTCATTTTATCAAGGAAATTGGCGGTATCAACGCCGGAGCAGTAATACATCATGCAGTAATAAATGTCGCAACAGTAGTGTAGCTGCAGTTGAATCACCTTTATTTCACACACCTCCAAGCTTCAAGTGGTGACATTTTAAAATCACAATCTACTTTTGATCGCACAAAATAAAACAAAATTTCCCACTTTTCAAGAGCTGATAAGTGCGGTGCCAACAAGTCTGCTAACACTGCGTCATCCTTTATCTGTGGTGATGATTGATTATGTTATCTATTGTACTTGTTTTACAGTTTTATCGATCGAGCACTTTGAAACGGACTCGCCGTAGTAGTTTAGGTTAAGCGGATTAAATGGTGATACCAAGTGGATTTAGGGTAGCAAAGGAGCATCAATGCCGACCAAGTAGGAGCAAATGATTACGCTTTCATGGTGTTAACAGTCCTTAGATGTCGCTATTCGGGGCTTCGTAGGAAAAATAAAGATTAATAACGAATAAAGATTAAAGAGAAATAACGGCATCCGCGTGTTTTATTTTTTCAAATTTGCGGCCTTTTACTAACAAAGACTATATTTTGCTACATCAATCACACTCCCTAAATCCCCGAAAATCGTAACATCATACATTCCCGGCTACAATTGTATGCCGGATACAAAACTGTCTGTAACCGAACACGACCGCCACGTTAATTGCCTGGATAGAGTTACGGAAGTGGGGGGATTCGGCAATTAATATGTGAAAGTGGTTAAAAATGGATTAGCTTTCAACATTTTTCATAAGTACATATTATGGACCACTGTCTGCAATAAATATTTCAATTTCAATTGTCCAATATACAAGTAAAGTTAGCTTTCCAATGCACAAAACGGAACGTTTATGGGATATACATATATCTAACCGTCCGTCTGCAAATAGAAAAGTCTGTAAAAGCCTTGAATTAGATCCACAGTACACGTACACGATATATTTTAACGTTTATTAATGCTGGCAGAGCTACATAAAATTACAGGTTTAACTTCATTGGGATAAAGTTATATATCCATGTTCATAACCGCGGTATTGATGCGACTGATATAAGTACAATGTGCATATCATCGATATCTATGAGGGCTAAAATTTTAACCGACAAAAGTCGGTCGGCCTCTGAACCCCGCCGGGAAATAAGCTATAATCCCAGTCGTTTTTTATTCAGATTGCATATGTCCGATCCATTTAGATATTATTTATCTCAATAGTGGTTTTTCCATGTATCAAAACCACAAAACAACAGACCTCTGAAATTGTAGGTTTTAGATTATGTTTTTGTTTTGACTTTATATCAGTCAATTCAGAATTACAGAAGGTGTATATAGTCGTTTTCAGATCATCAGAGATCTGGCTCCAGATGTTTCTAGAATAGCAAATGACTGAAATGGCACCCCATATCCAATTTCATATTATATCCGTTAAATTTTGTATATTATTTTGAAGTTAAAACACTACGAATCCTAATTTACATATACTTACATATCGGCTGTTCTTTTATTATAAGTTATTATAAGCTTATAATATAACTGCTGTTACTTCAGGCGACGCATTGACCACCCCCGCCGCTATTTTCGTCAGAGTTATTTACATATTTAACGCTCAATTGATAGGGGTTGATCAATTTGAGCCCCGGGGAGCGGTGGTGGCCGAGTGGATATGACGTCCGACTTTCAATCCGGAGGTCGCGGGTTCAAATCCTGGCTCGTACCAATGAGTTTTTCGGAACTTATGTACGAAATATCATTTGATATTTACCACTAGCTTTTCGGTGAAGGAAAACATCGTGAGGAAACCTGCATACATCTGCGAAGAAATTCAAAGGTGTATGTGAAGTCCCCAATCCGCATTGGGCTAGCGTGGGGACTATAGCCCAAGCCCTCTCGCGCATGAGAGGAGGCCTGTGCCCAGCAGTGGGACGTATATAGGCTGAAATGATGAAAAAAAATGATGAATGAATTTGAGCCCCGCCTCGGTAATTTTGATCAATTATCTGACTATTTGAAAACGGAGTACCTAATTGGTGTGAATTTCAATGAGTCAGTCAATGTAAAACGTTTAACGTAAGCGTACCAGTGCTCGACATTCTAATACCCAATAGATGACACCCTGCTGTCACCTCTATTGCCAATGACGAAGATGACATGTAGGTACTCGGAGAGTGACGAGCACTCGGACGTCTACCTTATAGTTGTCCAAAGTACCTATGATACTAAATATTCATTTATTACCATTTGTATATCATTGGTATCATTCGTATCCCTGCAATACCCTGAATACCATAGCAGTATAAAATAGCTAGTGATAGCTAGGCAAGGAGCTGACGAGCAAAGCAGAAGTATATTTTCAGAATAATTGATATAAAAGGTAAAATCAGGCAATACCTTACGTCATAATTTTCCCGTGGCGTGCCATATTTTTTACTTCCTTCTAATTTCCTGGCTTTTCATCCCCTCTTAACACAGTGTGGACGATGATACCCATCTCTCAACATTTTCGTACAAATAGAAATTTGGCGCCAGCTCTTTAGATTTAATCTGTACTAATGTTTCTGAAATAACTAGTTTCCAGTTCCACATGGCCTGTGATGCAAATAACTCACTCAGACGTAAGACTGTAACAATGACTAATAACATATGCTTAGTCAAATTACTGTTCATTGACGAGGAGTTATAATTGTTGGATTTTTAAAGACAGTGGTAAATATCATTATATGGGTATCTTTAATATCTTTATATCTAGACAATAGTTATCAATGTACCGGTTCTAAAACTTTTTTAGTAACATGTTCCTCAAAAGTTAAAGAGTGAAAATTATTATAAAAATGAACACGAGATCTTTGCCCTTTCATAATATTCCTTCATACTTACATGAACTAGGATCAGTCGCTCGTTAGTTTACAATACAAAAAAAAAAGGATCATACTCATTCTACCGTTTTTAAGGCTATATAATTAAGACTATACATAAGAGTGTCGCACGGTTGAGAAAAGAAAGTAGGTATGATAAGATTGATATAATAAGTCATTCAAATGTCAACGTTTGCGAAACTTACGTAGAAAATAATTTACAATAATAAATGTACATGGTGTTTTTACTGTTTTTAGATGCTCTTTTAGAATAACAGCACTAATACTACACACTGTACAATCAGACAACAGTCTTTTGTTTTTAAAGCCCATTTAGATCGTTACAGCCTTCACTTTGATAACCCATCATTTCGACTGCTAAAGAGTGTTATTAAAATGAAGGCGTAGTTTTCCATATAAATCCATAATTCTGGCAACATGTGTTTACATTGCTTCCCAAGGCAAACGCTCTGAACCAACTAGGGAATGCAAATCGGTTATTTTTTGTATGGAAATAACCGCGGTTTCGGTTAATAACCGATAATTTCCATACAAAAAATAACCGAAAATAACGGATTTGGATTCCCTAGAACTAACCAATCGAAGGCGGCCTTTAGTAAGGCTGCCTTGTACACTAACTGTCTCTTTGTAGTGGTTTTTATTAGACATATTCATACAGCTACCTAAATTTAGCTGTCTACCAATGACCTCTCGAGATCCGTCACAACTATAGTCTGCCAAAAAAGAGTAGAAATTAAAAAGTGGCAATACTGTAGTTCGTCCCATTGTCTTAGATTGATTTGAAAGGGACGATACGATACTACAGTATTGCCACTTTTTAATTTCTACTCTCTTTTGTCAGACTGTAGAGCTGAGCGTTTTGTGCGAGTCTACATAAACTACATATTTAATACATATGTACTACATATCGATGACTCCATATACGTGTAGACTACACATATACGAGATGTAACAAGAATTGTAGGGATCTGTTTAAGGGTATATTCGGAATCGTGTTCTGATACAACTTGCAGCTGAAACTGAGAAACGTCTACGAATTTAAAGTACTCACGATAGTTTAATAATTTTGCAAAATTTGTGATAAAAAGTTTGATTCACAAAAAAACTAGCTTGAACTCTGGTGATATGGTGAGCGATTGCAATAGCACCTCAGCGGTTCGAAGTATTCGCTAATTGTGCCGTATTATTTATGGCAACCGTCAATTAAACTAATTTGTGTTGTATGATTTTACCACCTATCAGGATAACTGAGGGCTACTTGAAATACCGTTTTTATTTGAAAATTGGAACTCGGTAAACTTTCAAAAGCATAGGTTTAAAGAGAATAAGAACTTTATGGTCGGTCTAGTAACTTTCAATTTATAATGCGCGAAAATTATAGTTGCAATCTTTTATAATTATAACAGTGTAAAAATCTTGACAATTATAATTGATTCATGATTGCTTATAGTTATAAATAATTCGCAAATGTTGATCTGGATCAATAATAAAAATAATTTGTTTTTTTTATTTTTTATTCCTGTTTTGTGTTTATTTAAATATTTATGCGACGTAATTATATTTTTATTATTTAGTCATCTACTTTAACTTTTATTGAAGAAGTAATGTAAGCAGCTGTCGACATTCTGAATCATAATTTACTAATAATGACTTATTCACTGTTCTCTGTATATGCAACCGTATTTACAGAAAAACATTTGGGAATCCTTGATCTGAAACTTTGAGTATTGACTGGTATAGCGATGCGGCCTATGTCTCCCTATGATGGCTGCACTGAAAGGCTTGCAACACATCATTGTATTCATCATTATCGTCTCAGCGTCGAAAATTCGTAACTTCAGACAACTAAATCTAGACTGACCATTAAACAAACGACTGCCGATGAGGCCTACCGCAGTGCTTTCAACTTTTAATTGTCACAAATGCATGCATTTACATACCTAAGTGAATCCCATTAACGAATCAGGAGTGAAACAACACACGTGTGGCCCAATTATAAGAATGGGTATTATTTTTACGACACATCCGACGCCGACATCCCTCGAAAAGGAAGGAAATAATACCAGAGAAAAAGATTATGGCCATTTCTCGTGACATAAAACGACATATTTGACATGTTTATGTTTATTATTGGGTTTATCGATGTATAGGTACGGAATAGAGTTACGGTAACAACATAAAAGTGTCTGCTAACTAGAGGCAAAGTAATGTATTTTCTAGCGGCTGCTTAATAAGTTAATAACAATGTTTTTATGGCTAAGTTTACTATAAAGTACGGGATCGATGGATACCTAATATAATAATTTTATAATATATGTTGCTCGTTGAAGAATCAAAAGTTTCTTCGTGAAAATACAAAAAAAAAAGTTTTCTCAAAAACGTATTGTATTATTTGTAGAAAGTAGGAAATAAATTCGTGGTCAAAACATTTGGGGCATCCGTCCAGATTTTAAATAATGGCCCTAAGAATAATATAAAAGCTTAATCCAGAGCAAAACTTAGGTAATACTTTAGTGCTAAGTTTCTCTTGGGGGCACTGGACAGAGAGAATTAATTTAGTCTTAGTACTCCTGTAACAAAGCTAAATTCTCTTTTTATCTTAACTTTACTTTTTATACTTACTTCGACCGTTTCGCTTATAGTTTTAATACTAAAGATACTCGTACCTAATGGATTCTGTAGGGCTAAGATGGTCGGCTCTTTATCATTTGTCACCATGCCTGTCACGTTCTAACAAATATGTAAGTGCGAAAGTGACGCATGGCATGATAGGTGATAAAAATGCGAATGGTGATGGTGATATGTAAGTGTGAATGTGAGCGGTATCATCATGATACCGCTTCTGGGCTATAGCTGAATTCCGGTAGGTATAAGTTCCGTTCATCAAACATTTTTTTTGTTGCTTCCTACGAAACATTCTTACTTAACTGTGCTTTTATGATCGATATATCGTTATAGTTTTAAGATTGATTTTCCCTAAACTTTCGTATTTTTACATGATAGGATCCTCGATATTCAACACCTTTTTAAATCTACCGATGGGTGTGACATTTAAGAATGCCTTCCTATAGTGACATATATTATTATGTCTTTCCGGCTTATTATGGCACATTGATTGCCACGGTCTAGTCACAGAACGGAATAAATAGATATAAGTTACTGCCATCCGTTTATTATAAAAGATTCTACTTATAGGTATAACCCGATCCAAACTTGTAAGCATGCGAATAAAATTTAACGCCTAAAATTCGTAACTGTTACATAAAAATAAACTCAAAACCACATGTTCAGCAAAGGTCAACATCTGGATACGACATCGGAGTTTGATTGTTCGGGCGTCATTCCAATCCCTTACCTAATTCGGGCGAGTCTAACTAAAGCTCAATATCACTCATCATCATCATCATCAATATTTAAGAGCTATGTTCTTATCGGTGGAGTAATCGCCACTTCTTTTTGCTGGGCCAGCCTTTTAACTCACTCGAAAACTACTGAACGGATTTTCATGCGGTTTTCACCCATCAATAGAGTGATTCTTGAGAAAGGTGCCTAAAGCCTGAATGCCTGTCCCGTTCTAACAAATACGTAAGTGTGAAAGTGACGCATGGCATGACAGGTGATAAAAATGCGACCATGATACCGCTTCTGTTAAGAGCCTAAACATGTTACGCTGGTTTATCTGAGAACTCAAATAGCCAGCGCTCGCGGAAGCAGTGGGAATGCATGGTGGGTTCACACGACTTAATTTCACAGGCAGTTCTAGCAAGTGCCATGTCTATGAGTTATGTTGGGCCACAGACTACGGCCCACAGACTCTTTCTGAAGCGAGGTAATTTGAGGAGTGTCTTTTCAAAAGGGCTTATTTTTGAAGTGAAAACTTCTTTAGCGGCGCTGACCACTTTTTGAGGTGGGGAAAAAATGATAAACTCGATTCAGCGTAACGCGTAACGTAACGCTGACGTCATGTGTCACGGACAATGTTATTCACCAAAGAACTTTAGTCATAACGTATCATAATCAGGTCAATTATTTAAAACTGGACTTTTATATTAAGCAATAAAGCTCAATGTTCTAATCTTGTACGGGCTGAAATACGAGGATCTCACAGTTACTTAACTTCATATCACTGCAATATAATTCAATAAAGCTAAAAAAAACTCACCTAGCAACCGAATAACACGTACTTCCTAAAATAAATTTTCTGGAAAATTAAATATTTCAATATTTTCGATCTACTAATCTTGTAATACAGTAAAAGTACAATTTTATTCATCGACATCGTTCTGCCGTTATTATTTTCTCTATGGAGACCGCGCAGGCCGCAGGCCGAGCCAAGAAGGAGCGCCGTTCCACGGCCGGCTGACATGACAAGATGTCAATGAAAATATCAACAAACATGTTTATGTGAAATTCTTTCAATCTTTTTAAAATGTTGGACACAGATGCTTTTTTCGTAACTGATGAGTGCCCGGTTTGGAGTAAACAGAGCCGGACGCCGATATATGCGATATAAGTAATAATTCGAGTGTTGTTCTTCCTGACGCCGCAGTTCAAAGTACTTGGGATCTAGTCTCTGTGCTCGCGTGTGCTCTTATAGTTATTTTATATCTTTTTTACTTTATTTGTATTAATTAAGTAGTTTTAGAGTAATTATTGAATGTCCCTATCCGCATCCAATGTTGTCGTCCCTACTACGTCGTTGGATATAGATGTACGGTGCCCACAATGTCCCCAACCCCGTTATTTCAAAGGCTCAAAAGGCTTGAATATCCACATCACCAAAAAACATAAACCCCAGGTCTCATGTTCGGCTCCCGTAATATCGGTTCCCCCATCAACACCAGTTTTACGGCCACGATCCCCACCTTCCGACCCACCTTCTTGGCAAACTCTTAGTAACCTCAAAAATACCCTCCCTATTGTTAAACGCATACCCAGAGGCGCTCGCGTCGCAGTTTCGAAACGCCTCGCTGAAACGGTAAAAAATACAGTGAGCGAAAATTCAAAACATGCCTGGGAAGAACTTTTGACGTTTTCATTCAAAGTTCTTCACGTTAATGCCAATAATCAGGCGCATATGTCCCTTACCACAAAAATTAAAGCAAACTGCCTTCATGATTCTCCTATGCATCACATTAACAACATACATCAACAATATACTAACAGTCAAAACATGTCTAAAATAATAGAGAGCAAGGTAGCCGATGGTGACATTAGGGGAGCCGCTCGCATCATATTCTCCAACGACGTAATAGCACCTAACAGTACAGACACGCTTTCAGCACTATCTAATAAGCATCCATCTCCAGCAGCCAGCTCCGTCCTGCCCGACGCTCCCCAATTAAGTGACATTCCGCTTAAGGCTACAGCAGAAGACGTCCTAGGAGCCGTCATGTCGTTCCCGAATGGATCGGCTGGCGGCCTAGATGGTCTCACACCGCAACACCTAAAGGATGTTTTAAGTAGTGAATGCAATGGAACGCGTGACGAGCTCCTTGTACAGTTAACGTCACTCGTTAACCTTATGCTTACAGGAAAAGTACCCGAGGACGTTATCGACATCCTGTACGGCGCAAACCTATGCGCCCTTCAAAAAAAAGACGGCGGTATCCGACCAATCGCTGTTGGATGCACTTTTCGCCGCCTCATTGCGAAAATAGCCTGCCGTGCCATTCTCGAAAAATTAGGCCGAGAATTTAGCCCTTTTCAACTCGGTTTTGGATCCAAAAGCGGTTGTGAAGCCGCCGTCCACGCCGTGCGTACTTACGTAGAGCGTCGGGCCGGCGAGGTGCTGCTGAAGGTGGATGTAACTAACGCTTTCAACTCCGTGGACCGAGGCGCCCTGCTGACCCAAATCAAAGAAAAAATCCCGGAAACCTACAATTTCCTATGGCAATGTTACAGCTCACCTACGAAACTTTTATATAAATCAAACCTTTTGGCCTCCTCCGTTGGTTGTCAGCAGGGTGATCCTTTAGGCCCAGCCATTTTCAGTCTCGCCATCCATTCTATCATAAAAAATCTAAATTCTAAATTAAATATTTGGTACCTGGACGACGGAACCCTTGGAGGTGAAGCCGATACTGTTTTAGACGATTTAAAAAAACTAACATCAGAGTTAAAATCAATCGGCCTAACTCTGAACTTTTCGAAATGCGAACTTTTTATTTTGAACCCTTCCTCCGATTAGTGATGGGTAGGACATCAATTTAAAATGAGTTTGTATGAGTACCTCATTTTCTAAAATGAGGTGTTACAATGTCTTACTTCAAATGAGGTGAGGTACTAGCATATATTCAGCGTCGACTATTCCATTAACTCCAACGGCGACAAAAATATTTAATGTATATACATATTTATGTATTCATCACTTCCTTTATAAATAAATAAGTAGTAATATTTAATTGGAGTGCAATTCTGGAGGTTAAGAATAGAACTTTTAGGAGAAAGATAATTTTATAATCAAACTAAGAACATAAAGTACCTAACTTAATTTGCTGCTTTTATGAAACTTGTTCTAATGTAGCTCTTTTTTATTGTTAGATTGTTTAGACCTCCTCCTTGCTACTTGATATAATTTTAAGTATAATAATCACTAGCTACCCGCCCCGGCTTCGCACGGGTTAGCAAATTATACACCTAAACCTTCCTCAAGAATCACTCTTTTGATAGGTGAAAACCACATGAAAATCCGTCCAGTAGTTTTTAAGTCTATCGCGAACATACAAACAAACCCACAAACAGACAGACGCGGCGGGGGACTTTGTTTTATAATATGTAGTGATATATTTCATAAGTGCCTATTAACCATAAAACTACCACAGTTTTTAACAAACTAAGGAGAACAAATTCAATATTTTCACTAGTCATTATTATATAGAAGTGACTAACTTACCACCTCAGATAATTTAACAGTAATATCATCAATATGATAATAAACAAAGCACCATTCGCGCCTGCCGCACCGGCTACATTTACACTTCATTTTTTCATGCAAAAGGCACCAAGGAAGATCCGCGGGTATATTTACTGGCAAAAACTATGTCCATATTTTGTTATGATTATAAGAATTATCACTAGGTATTAGGTATTAGAGAACTAAAATTAACTAGGTAGTGAACGAAGTACGAACAAAATAAATATAAATATGTCATAATCATAACTTGGCAGTTCGAAGTCGTTTGTTTACAAAGAATGTTAATAAAAAGTATTGCAAATTCAAATCGGTATAATTTACATCTACATTTTTATTTTACCTATGAAAATTATACTTACTTTTTATTTAATAAACTTGAAACTTATTGAAATTATCATAAATTGTGTACGCTACCGTATTATATTTCAATAAGATTTAAGTTACTTAAGGGATTTCTGTTTCTAAGCAAGCTTCGTAAATGCCCGCCTGGTATACAGAGGGCGTACCGCGAACCAAGTTCGTCATGTTGCCTTCCTGTCACACTTACGTACGAATTTACAAGTGCGACAGAGAAGCAACACGTCGAAATTCGTTTTGAGACTGATTTCTCGCGCCATTTTGACACGTAAGTTAGGATCAAAAAGGCGTAAGATGTATGAAAGCTTGCAGCGCTTACGCTTGTTGTCTTTCGTGTTTAATTTTTAACGTATTTTCGGTGGTGACGCGAGGCGATATTGAAGTACGGCGCGTGTCTGTCTCACTCCCTCTTTGGGTATTTCTAATTCATTGTTTCATTTTGAAAGGATTGAGGTGTTCATGTCACAGAGAGGCGGTGAGTGGTACAAACTCAATGTTTTTCTCGGTGGACCTTTTGTCGTTGCAATAAGGTTTGTAGTTCGGCAGTTGACAGTGTGGACCATTACGTCCATTACTCGTTTCTTCATTTGAGTTTTGAGTGTCGGCGAGCGGGCGAGCACCTCGAGCGCCTCGCGCGATCCAGGGACTCTCTTGCGAGGTTATGAGGAGCGTATGAGTTTTGAAGGTCGCGAGTGAAATTGAAAGGATAAGAGTTTTTTTAAATTTGAAGTGTGTGAATGATTTGTGTGGCAAGAGGTGTTTGTGATGCGCGCGAGTAAATGAGTAAAATGAATAGAGGAGTGATGTAAGACATTTTTGCGGTATGAAGTACTGCGACAAATTAACAAAATGAGTGGTACAAATGAGGTGCCTCACGAGTGAGCGACTCAACACTACCTCCGATTGCAAAATTATAGAGGACAGCTTTGCTATGATAGCCCCCGGAATCAAAATTATTAGTGACAATCAGCTTCACCTTCTTGGTTGCCCTATTTTAGATCAATCTTTCGACGAATATGTCAATGCCAAAATCCAAAATTTTAATTCTGTTTCGGAACGCCTACTAAAAATTAATATGCATACCGCCTTTTCCATCATTCGATATTGCCTGTTCGTACCCAAATTTACTTATGTTCTCCGCTGTAGTCACCTTTGGAAGCATCCCACCCTACTTTTAAAACTTGACTCCTTAATTCAGGATACTCTGTCATCAGTTCTCAACATACGTTTTGAAGAAAGGTCCTGGACCCAGGCCTCTCTGCCTATTCGGCACGGTGGCCTGGGTATCCGCAAAATTTCCAGTGTGTCGCTGCCTGCCTTCTTGTCCTCGGTGCATAGTGCTCAAAACCTGATTGGAGGCATTTTATCTCGCTCTCTCGGGGCCATAGAGGCAGCACATTGCACCGAGGCCAAGAATGTTTGGTCACTAACCTGCAGCAACACGGACCCGCCTGCCAATCCATGCTCGCAGAGACAATGGGACGAGCCGCTCTGCCGTCTAGTACGGAATAATCTCGTTGATACGTCAACTAGTACGGCGGACCGAGCTCGTCTTCTTGCCACTGCGGAGTGGGAGTCGGGTCTGTGGCTACAAGCCCTACCCTCTCCATCCATAGGGACCCTATTGGACAACACCACCTTCAGACTGGCGACTTGTTTGCGCATAGGGACTGTAACAAACGTCCCCCATCACTGCCGTTGTGGTGCCATGGTGGACAAATTTGGACATCATGGGCTTTCCTGCGGCAGAAGCGCCGGATGCATACCCAGACACGCCAGCATCAACGACGTCATCCGAAGGGCCTTTGTCAGCGTCAAAGTCCCGGCCATACTCGAGCCCGTCGGTTTGGCTAGGGACGATGGCAAGAGGCCCGACGGTATGACGTTGGTGCCTTGGAAGATGGGACGGCCTCTAGTCTGGGATGCCACATGTGTTGACACCCTCGCGCCGTCCCACCTTCCGGGCACCAGCAGAGATGCTGGTCATGCCGCGTCCATGGCAGAAGACCTCAAACGCCGCAAATATGCCACCCTTGGCAGTAGTTATATTTTTGAGGCGTTTGGGGTCGAAACGCTGGGGCCGTGGGGGCCAAGCGCGCGCCGTATATACAGGGCCTTAGCGGAGCGCCTTATAGATGCCGCAGGGGACCAGAGGGCTGGCCTGTATTTTGCTCAACGCGTTAGTATTGCCATACAACGTGGCAATGCGGCCAGCCTTCTGGGCACACTGCCCATCGGCAGTGACTTGGGGGACGTTTTTTATTTATAGGTGTTTTATTTTAAGTTTATTTAGTTTAGAGATAGTTTGTATTATTATTTTTAAGCTAATTTAATGTTTTATATTTATTTAATAGTGTTGTAATAAATCTTTACTTAATAAAGCTACATCTTGATGAAATCGCTAATAAAAGTGAACTCTTGTACTGGTGAATAAAACTCAAAATATCATGACCAAATATATTTTTCACTTCTCATGCTCAAAAAGTGCACCGTTATGTCGTGCGTAGACGACATAAAATCGCATATTATGCTCTAGAGCATAAAAGTAAAATTTTCTTCTAAGACTAAGGTAATCGGTCTCAACAGCCAAACAGTTAAAACATATTGCACAATTTTACTGAGCAATAAAATTGTGTAGATGACAAAACTTGTTATATTATTTTATTTTTGCTACAATTTATTAGAAATCCGTATTTTCTGTCATTAAATTTAGTAAATCACATAAAATAGGAGTCGATTATCGTTCACAAAAATGCTCCGAAATGTTTGACTTGGCAGAAAACCAAGCGTCTGAAACTCTGATCACGTTGTACATTAAAAAAAAAATTAAAAAGTAAGTTGGCGGGAATTGGTTATGTATTATGTTCTTTCGCTTTACGACAATTTCGTGGTGTAAATTGCCGTGAAAAATATAATTATTTTCCTCGCAATCGAAGTGAAAAGCAGAGTGTACAACAAGGGCATAAATGTCCATTTTTACCCTCGTCTACTATTTTGGTCTTCGCTTCGCTCAGACCAAAAAATTGCCTCGGGTAAAAATGGGTCCCTTTATGCCCTTGTTGTACAATCTACTATAGATGCGAGGTCTGCAAGGTAACTTTACAATTTCTATTCGAATTTCAAACAATTAACGCTACAAATTTAAGCTCACTGGCCAGCAATTTCGGAACTAAAGTTTTTCAATAGAAAGGAGAATGGGTCAATTATACATAGTGCTGCAGACATTTTGGACTAGTCATTGAGTTTTCACTTCTGTCGGCACTCCCGGAGTGCAACCCTTTTTTTTATATTGTCCATAGAAAAATAAGCCCTTTTGAAAAGATTCCTCATTTGTTCTTTTTCTTTACACATTAGGTGTACTTTCAGCAAAAAGGTGTTCAGCAAAATCAGTCGTATACAAGACTACAATAGCTCATTTTTAGGGTTCCGTACCCAAAGGGTAAAAACGGGACCCAATTACTAGGACTCCGCTGTCCGTCCGTCTGTCCGTCTGTCTGTCACCACGCTGTATTGTATCTCATGAACCGTGATAGCTAATAGACAGTTGAAATTTTCACAGATGATGTATTTCTGTTGCCGCTGACACAGATGAAAAGGCCTATTATTATTACAATAAATACTAAAAACAGAATAAAATAAATATTTAAGTGGGGCTCCCATACAACAAACGTGATTTTTTTTGCCGTTTTTGCGTAATTGTTCGGAACCCGTGATGCGCGAGTCCGACTCGCACTGGGCCGGTTTTTTTTAAATATTTTTTTCTTGATATTGAACTTGTGTACCTACAGCACTCGTCCATCGTGTCATGCATCACTGTGTATTTACATGTCAGAAAGTGACGGACGTGTTGACAAGGCGATAAAAGGGCGTGTAGCGCGACTATCTTAGGCCCACTGGTCGTGTAATTTATAATAAGCGTGACACAATTGAAAAGAGACGTCGCGATTTTTTCTTAAGGCTCACCGGGTAGGGTTTGCACGACGGATCCGAAATGTACGGGAAGATCCGCGGATCAAGATCCGGATAATTTTATACATTTCGGATGCGGATTTCAAGCCCTACCCCTGGGTTCAGGTTCTCACTGAGCGAGTGCGAGATGTCTGCGTGCCCGGGATCGCGGATATCATGTTTTTGAATTGTAATTTTTTATAAGTTCGATCAAAAATAAATTGCGCATTTTTAGAAGCAATTTTCATATGTTTAGCTTTTGTGCATCGATATTTCGAATCGATGAAGTTACTAGCTAGAGAAAGATCTCAAGATTGCAATAAAATTTTAGGCAACCGTATTGCGATCTAAAAAAGAGCTACGATTTTTCAAAAACTCTGTTGGCTTAACCTACTGCACTTTAATTGCAATTGAAGCACCAATGCATGTGTTGTATCCGCTAGTCATCACTTGCGCAATCTAGTAAGTGATCCGTATGTTAGACACACCCAACTGCTTAAAACATTAATAGTCTGTTGTGTGAATACGTTTTCTAATTGTGTTTTAATGATATGCTGTCTAACATCTATGCTAAATTTAGCCCCATATTTTGTTGACATTGAAACATACCGATTCAAACGTATTGTTTATTCATATTCATTGTTTACTTTTAAGCTTATCAATAATTTGGTTGTATATATTTGGAATGCAAAGCTATAACCAGACTTATTTAAATTATAGTATGACCTCCTCCTTTTATGAGCCGTGGCAAGAAACAGTGACAACACCAGGAAAATGATGAGCAGGATACTGCCATAGTCTTTCTGATTATTGAGGGCTACAATATTTTTACTGTGTCTTGCTGAGGATTCGAACCTGTCAAGTCACCATGAAATCGTTTACCTGTACGGATAATATGATGGTCATTCTTGTCTACGTGACAGCGGGATAAAACGGTGTCCGTCACTTTCTATTCCAGCCGGCGTATTATGGATGGCTTTATCCATCTTTATCCACGTGATAAAATAACTGTCACTTTTTAACACCGTGTGATAGAAAGTGACGGACAACGTTTTATCACGCTGTCAAGTAGACAAGAACGACCATCATATCCGTACAGGGTGTTAAAGAGTGACAGTTATTTTATCACGTGGATAAAGATGGATAAAGCTATCCAAAATAACTAATAAGCCGGCCAAATACATGTCAAAGTTGACAGCTTATATCCAATTAGAAAAAGTGACAAGGTACTAAAACACCTGTACTACAAATAGTACAAAACGTGTTCTTTTGTTAATTATTGTTACAAACTGGAACGCTGAGTACAAGGACCGATTGTCCTACACAAAGTATGTTTGTTTGTGAGTTAGCTACAAGAATTAATGGGACTGGGACGTGACAGCCGCTCGCTATACGGGACGTAATGAGACGTATTTTCATAGTTAACGTTAACTTACAGCCGTTTGGGATGGCGATCTTTACCCGTACAGTCAGCCAAGAAAGTGGTTTACCACTTTTCGACTCTATCGTCTGATTGATAGAGTCGAAAAGTGGTACACCACTTTCTTGGCTGACCGTTCCATGAGTCACTGACAGTGTCAAAACTGACATATACGCTAACGTCTACGTAATTTACTTTCTATACATCTCGCTCGCTTTAATATGCGAGTACGAGCGAGATCCATAGAAAGTAAGTTACGTTCTCGATAGCGTTTATGTAAGTGCCAAACTGGTGGTAGCCACACTGGTTGGATCTTGTGAAACATTGTCTGTTCGTTCGCGTAGACGCGTGTATTAAAATTGCTAAATGCTTTAAATACATATCGAAAACCCTAGTGGAGGCAAAATTTAATTTATGAATACGAGACATGAACTTGATAAATATGACAAATTTAAGATCTTCCTACGTCGGTTCGTCAGCTGCTATATCATCCGACAGTTGCTTGTAAATCGCTATCTAGAACAGATCATCGTTCCTCTCAGACGTGGTCCTGGACCTTTCAGAGCTACTCAAGAACCTGTCTGCGCCAAGGCTTTATGCGAATCGGTACGGAAGATGATGCCACCTGCAACTGGTGACTACGATCATGGTCGTACTTACCCAGTACCCACGTGACAAGTTGACAGCGCGATAACGACGCGTCGGTCTCTCCCAATCAGGTGCAAAAACCAACACACATCCATCATACGTCTGCTGGCCGCACTGAGGGATACTAATGTCACCTAAATAATGACTGTTTCCTCCGTTTAGTGGCACGCACTCCGAATTATTTGTACTGCAGCTGACTGATACAGCGCGTCGCCGTTTGCATACACAATGTTAGAACCTAACACACACTACACAAGTACAGAAAGACCTATGAGCATTCAAACTATGAATATACTTACGCCCTTATGGCTTGGAAGGAAATTTTACACCCTAGCGTTGTTGTAACTTGAGTCATGAGTAGAGTTCAGCGATTATAGGATGTAAGTTTCAAGACATAAGTTTGATAGTCGCATGTATAATAAAATGGACTTACGACGATAATATTTTGACGTAAAGAATTAGGAATGCTTACCGTGAGAGTAAAGCTCTTTTACTGCTGTCTAGCGTTAATGGTTACTTTAAAGCTCTATTACCTTTGTTAATATAAAATATACCGCATATGTTAGCTTTCCCAAAGTTTATAAGACTTTTTAATTCAATTAGTTTGAGTTCATCGTGAGAAAAGCGTCTTAAGGGCCGACGATTTACCTCCTACAAAGCAGTTTGAAGGTATACATAATGTATGACCTGACAAGTCGCCTTAACGCCTATACATTAAGCGGATCAGAGTCGCATACAAACAATACGATTCAAATCAGTTAAGCGCCTGACTGAAGGGCTAATGTAAAAACTTACGCCTGAAGGGTTGGTGTAAAAACGTAAGAACGATAGGTCCTTTAACTTAAGTAACTTACGAATTTGTTAAGACACTAGAATGTTTTTGATTGCATTCCTAGGTCTAGTTCTCCTGCAAATTATACCTACCTATATACTTACTGCATTTGAATTTGCCATTGTACCTCCTATATCAATATAAAATTAAATTAAATTCGTTCTTACCAAAGTCAATATTAAATAATGAACTGTATGCAAGTCGTATTAAGGCTCACAATGCGAAATACCGAATTATATTATTCACACGTTAGCATAATATAACTCATTTAAGTGCACCCTAACCCTTATCAGAGTAGGTATACTTGGGCTCAGTTTCAACCAAGGCGTGAGTATTTTTGTATTGCTTATACACGCCACAGTAGCTTTAGGGATGTCAGCTACACATTTTAAAAATACTAGCTACTCCTGTAAATTTTTTGCAATGTAGAAAAAACGCAATCTAGAAAAGTGCCTTAGGATTTCATATGTCAACAATATTTATAAGAACAGAAATCCGAAATACAGCAATCACTACACCTTATAAAACAAAGTCCCCCGCCGCGTCTGTCTGTTTGTGTGTTTGTTCGCGATAAATTCAAAAACTACTGACCGGATTTTCATGCGGTTTCCACCTATCAATAGAGTGATTGATTCTTCTTGGTTTAGGTGTATAATTTGTTAACCCGTGGGTAAAAAACTACTTTTTAGAGAGAAAAATCCTGGCATCTATTCCGTTAGACATAGAATTTCCAAGTTCATGTCAACCCTAACCGTCTAATTTCCAAGTAATTTGATATTCAACGCGCCAGAATCAACACTCAACCCAACAGGCGTGAAACAAATACACTTAGGTACGCGGGAATTGAAATTCATCCACTCGAAAAACGCATGCAATGCAGAAATAAAACGCAATCCAGATACGCATCTTTCACACACGGCGTTTTTTAATGGCAAATTGCTTGGTCAATGGGGACTGATTATAGTGATTATTGATACAAGTGTTTAATAATAATAGTTTCTGTAGGTATGTATATAGGTACCTATTCTTATAGATACCTTAGTGTCATTCGACATTCACGAGAACGCGTTCCTCGGTTCGTATTGTCATGCCAAGGTCATGCCATTAAAGGTTCGATTTGTCAAATTTTCGCGTCATCGTGAATGACACGATCTATACCTATTATCCATACATCATAAACTTTCCCATAGGCGGGTAATATTATAGGTTAGGCGTCTAGATTCTAGCTTTATACCTACGTATTAAAACTTAGTTAATAATAAAGTTATAAAGTATAAAATGTAGCTCTACTCTATTTATTATTTTATTTTATTATTCTTGTACAGTAAAAAAGTGTAATAAAATTGTAACATTTTGCATTTCAATAATCATTATAAAATAGTCGGATAATAATTACAAAACCTGTATGGATATTGGTCGTTCTTGTCTACGTGACAGCGGGATAGAACGGTATCCGTCACCTTCAACCGCGCTCTGTTAAAAAAGTGACGGATATTTTGTCACGTCGATAAAGTCATCCATAATAGGCCCACAGATGTGGTAAATTTTTCCTTGTTATAGTCTGTGCGGAAAGAGAAGAGTCGTGAAATGTAGGGGAGCCCCTACATTCTACGACTCTTCACTTTCCGCACAGACAAATTTTTAAATTATTGCGACCAACCAAACGCCTCTGTTGATTTGACTAACGTGAAAAGAGTCCTTGTCCGTAGAACTGCCCTGGCCGTCCTTTGCCCGATGTACCCAGCACTTGAAGTACTCGTGAGTATAAAACTTTTTTTTTACCTTTACTTTGCGCGGGATTTATGCCAGCAAAAACGGGTGTACCTGAAATTAAAAGTAATGTATTAAATACAAATAATAAAATGAGAAAATCATCGAATTTACATTGTTTTTTTATGTAAGAAAAAAAAAACTTAATATAGCAAAAATAACTGCTAGCATTTATTCGTAGGTCCTTATATAAATTCAAGTATTTAATAAAAATAAAAAAAGATTTGACAGCGGTGGGATTCGAACCCACGCCCTTTCGGACTGGTGCCTAAAACCAGCGCCTTAGACCACTCGGCCACGCTGCCTCGTTATTACATGGGTGAATTTACGAGCAGCATTCCATACATGGATTTTCGTCATATGTCTGCAATTTTCAGCCTTCAATATAAGGTAGGTAAATGAAAGTATTTTATTTACTCTTATAAAGTGATAAAATAATAATATAACCAATATACGGCTAGTTTTGTTAAAATTGCATAAAACTCTTATGTTTATTTATGCAATTTTTTATTGAATTATAGTAAAATTTTATTTGAAGTAAGTATGTAATTCGTAATGAAATAGGTATATTACGACTCTCGACTATCTTCATTTCCTTTACACAGAAAAAAAAGGTCTAGACCCCGAAATATTAAACTTCCAATATCATTTATAAAACTTATAAACAAATCGATGTTTAAGTTAAATATTTGTTCAAAATCGTTCCATTTATGAATTCCCGAAAAAAACTTATTAATTCTATTGTCTAGCCGTTAGTGACCGCAACTTCCCCGCTTGCATGAACGCAGTCATTTCATTAGCAACGCTATTGTAACAGAATAATGTCGTTTTTTGTTCGCATCAGTTCTCCTATTTGTTTTTAAAGATTATGCCAACATGACAAAACTAATGTCCTCAGCGGGTGGCAGTTTTTTGAGTGGCCAATACTGTTGTTCAAACTGTTAACTTATTGCAAACTTTATTGGAACGACAATAAGGTCCATTATTGAACAATTAATAATGTTGCCAGTACATCTTAAAATAATGGGAATAGCTCCTGCGGTTTCTGAGTAAATTCGCGTTGGTTTCAATTAGCAAGGGACAATAAGATGGGCATCGTTACCCATTTGACGAAGTGAATTGTTCAAATTGTTAACCGTTTCGTTTAAATAAGGTATAAAACCTAAGTAAAAAAAGATTAAAAATATATATATTCCAGGGAACTTTTACACATGTTGCACATAAATTGTGGTTAAAAATATATATTCTTCTAAAATTTTGAAAGATTTTAACATATCCATTGAAATCATCTCCGGAATGCCAAGATATCGAAATTAATGACGGAAATAAAACCCAAATAGCTCCAAATACCGAAGGGTTTAATATGAAGAATTAGAGCTATTAAATCTAAGTATACTCTTAAGACGAAACGGGAGCTGAGCTAAAAGTCAATTTTGAGATTTCAAGCTGAATATACCCGTCGCTCTGACGGGGCGTGAGAGACTGTATTTGTGTGTGTAATGCACGCACACAGATGCGTACGCTTGCACCCGCGCGCGCCTCATTGCCGACAATTTGCAATGTTATTTTTCGTGCGTTACTGCCACGAGGCGTTCACTTATTACTTACTGTGTTGCGATTGAATTTTTTGACCCGGCTTACGTTTACGGAACCCGATAATCTTTCTACTACTGTGACTTGGCTTTGTTTACTTGACTTTGCTGATCAGCTTATTGTTTTGGACTCCGTGAGTTGTGGTTACCTATTGGACCGCACGCAATTCATCTACCTTTATTCAAGTAATTAAGCGTAATTAGCCGAAACCTTTATAAGAGTGTAATTCATAAGAAGTACATAAGATATAATTTATGTACTGGTTTGCTGTTAGCTTTTAATTGTATCACTTTACATATATGTTACTCAAATAACTAACACGGTTACACTGTTGTAAGAACATTATTTTTCAGGTAGGCCTTATTATACCTACTATAGGCCTTATTACCTCCTAGTACCTTAGTAGTAGTAGTACTACTACGGAAATTGATTCAAAGACTCAAGACTGACTTAAGTGGCAGTAGGGTGTAGGGTTTTTTCTAGGCTTAATGAGTTCGCTGAAGCTTATTTTTTATACTTAGCGCACAGAACCACTAGTTTAACAGTATCAGCTCTAACCACATGTCACCATTTTGTCCTTTACGTAACAAACTCAGGGGCCCAGAATATCCGATGTACCTATCAAATCAAGGTTCTGTACCAAATAAGGCCCGGTTATTATAGTTCGTTATTTTTTAGCATTAGAAAGAAGGTAAACAATCATGACGTGTCTTTTTATTAATAATTATTGAAAAACGCTTTCAAAAATTAGTTTATATTACTTATGAAAGCAAAAGAACATAAAAAAGTATATGATTAATACATACATACATACATACATACAATCACGCCTATTTCCCGGAGGGGTAGGCAGATACCACGGATTTCCACTTGCTACGATCCTGACATACCACTTTCGCTTCCTTCACATTCATAACATTCCTCATACACGCTCGCCGGTTTAGGGTGCTCTTGCTCATTAATATGATTAATATGATTTATAATTCTAACATATTTGCTATGACTTATTTTTCAATGGTAATTTTTAATAAGACATGTCAAAATCTGTTACCTTAATGCAAAAAAAACGAACTTTAAGCGTGCTAACTTTCAAAATTTCATTTTTTATAAGATAGTATAAGTAGATGGGCAAAAATTTTGCGTCCATGTCCACCAGTGAGTAAGTGATTGAGATACCTAAACATTTAACTTTATAATGTAAAATGATATAATTTACTAACCTACTTGTTTAATTTCAGGTAGGTTGAATAAGGAACCAAGTAACCATGGGGAGGAGCAGTATTTACTAACATTTTCTTTTTGGGTCTTCAGAGTGTATCGTTTCCTTTTTTTTGCACATATTACACTTAAATATATATTCTCTGTGTAAACCCTTACGTCTTTCAATGACAAAGGCAAGATCAGCAAATGTACAATTTGTATGATCGTGCCTGATATTTGAGATCACAGAAAATAAATATTTTAAATCCACTATTCTGCGACCTTCTAAAATTTTGTTTTATCATGATTCATGATCAAAAAGCTCGGATTCAATAGTCATATCAAACGTCGATTATGCAGTTGATGATGAGCTTGCATTTTCTACCATTGGTGCTGCAAATGCATCAACCGGTGGCGATAAACTTTGCCCTCTTGTAAAACAAATTACTATTGTGATTGTGTCCAGCAAAAGGCCAAAATTCGGTTTACTTTCCTGTTTAAAATATTACTAATTTATTCATATTTCAGATTAGGTACATAGGTAACTGTCTGAATGTTACAATGCCAGCTGGCAAATTCTATCACATTTGTTTGTTTGGTAGTCATGGTAACATTCACTTACATTGATATCCTTATTAAGATCTGTATCTTATTATCCAGACCTTAAAATATTGCCACCGTTGCCCTTTAAAAAAATACTGTTTACATAATTGGCTACTCAAACAATGCTTCTATAGTATAAATAATGACTACACAAAAATGGGTAGTATTGTATATAATGCACGAAATAAGGCCCGATTCTTAAGCGGGTTTAAATTTTGAGGCCATGTCCGCTAATACTATAGACAAAATATCAAGTTTAATAAACACAAAAAAAAAACATTGATGGGCCTTATTTTATAATTTAGGCCTTACTTTGTAATTTAAAGTAGAGTTAGGCCAAGAAAAATCTATAGCGATTTTGATAGAACACGCAGTGCAAGTATTATTTCAAACGTCGCTTCTATGAAATTATGACATATAAATAACACTTGCACTGCGTGTGCTATCAAAATTGCTGTAGACTTTTCTTGGTCTGACTCTAAAATATTCTTTATTACACCACAAACATAAAAACAAATTTAAAAAAAACCGGCGAAGTGCAAGTCGGACTCGCACACGAAGGGTTCCGTACCATTATTTATAAAAACGGTCACCCATCCAAGTACTGACCCCGCCCGACGTTGCTTAACTTCGGTCAAAAATCACGTTTGTTGTATGGGAGGCCCCACTAAAATTTTTATTTTATCCTGTTTTTAGTATTTGTTGTTATAGCGGCAACAGAAATAAATCATCTGTGAAAATTTCAACTGTCTAGCTATCACGGTTCGTGAGATACAGCCTGGTGACAGACGGACGGACGGACAGCGGAATCTTAGTAATAGGGTCCCGTGTTTACCCTTTGGGTACGGAACCCTAAAACCGATTTACAATGTAGATAAAGGTAGCAACAGGCGGTCTTATCGCTGTTAGTTCTTATTCTTCGTTTGTTTAGCATTAGAGTTAAGGTGACGTGTCTTTTTTAAGCATGCAATCGTATAATTATTTAGCTTTATTTGTAATAGTTATGTACTTAGTGGTTAATATTAGTATTTACTATTTTTTTTTTCAATAATGCTTAAAAACGAAGTATAGACATGACAACCAAATATTAACGCCATTGTAGGGCAGGATATACAGAACATGAATCATTAGTACTGTCACGCTCCGTGATTGTTGAGCCATTTAGGGTTCTAGCTAAATTGGACATTCCATAGAGCACGAGTAAGTATGGAACAACCAATTCAGCTAGGACCCTAAATTGCTCGACAATTACGAAGCGTGCCTGTAGGTACCTAAAAATTTGTTAACCCATTTTAACCATGCAATAAAATATTTTTGATTTTGATTTCTAATTTGAAATATTAGAATCAAAAAGTTCATAATATTAGGTCATTACCTATGAAATTGGCGTTTTGTTCGGAGAATTTCAACGAAACACGAATTTCCATACAATTAATTTTGCGGATATTTTTTTGATGGCTAATTCAAACCAAACAAAATTTTTCCAGTAATTTTTGACACCTTTAAGGTATGTTTTCAATATCTCCATTTCTTGAAAATTGGTACCATTAGAAAAATATAAGTAATTTTAATACTCGAACCGACAGCACATGAAAAGACCTATTTTCAAGGCTTAATTCTGAACACTTAACAATAAAAAATAACAATTAATTGCTGTCAAGCAGTTTGGCGAAATCATATTGTAGTTTTATTGTAATTGTGTATGTACTTTTGTAAAAAAAAAAAAAACTAGGATCAGACTTATATCTATGAACAAAAACGCCAATTTCATAGGTAAGGACCTAATAGATTGTATATCATAACTACAAAAATGTGTTCCCTACTCTCAACCCAAAACCCCTTGTATCTTAGGATCTAGATATTTTCACACAAGACGGTTTATCGATAACTTCTTACATCACTAGATTATCGACATTAAATGTCGACTATTGCCCATCACTTTTCTGGCTGTGTACGTATTTAGAAACTTGACTCCGCCCCTAAAATTAGTGCGATAGGGACAACTGCAGCTGAGGCGAAAAATCCTGCGTAAAAATGACAAAAATCGAGGTTTCGTAGTCCTCTTTTTCCTCCCCCAAAACTTAACCAATCGTAACCAAATTTGGAAATCTAAATGATTATGAAATTATCTGTGTCGGACCGTTTTGATTTTTTGGCTAATTGATATCAGTTTTGAATACCACGCCTCTCATTGTGGCATAGTCTATTAGGCCATTTTGGCCGTTTTTGAAGGGCTCTAGCGCCTTAAAAAACAAAAATATCAAAAAAACCAAAACGGTCCGACACAGATATTGACAATATTAATCTGTGTTGAAAAAATCATTGCTCTAGCTTCAAAAACCACGGAGGAAAACGAGGACTACGTTTGTATGGAGGAATGACCACTCCTGTTGGCTCTTAATGGGTCATCTTATTAAAAGCATCATAGTTGCATTGACTATATCCAGAGACTTCCCAGAGACAAGAAGCTAATGAAGACAGCACAGTGTCAAGTAGGACCTAAGTAAAGGTACTCGAAGATAATTCGTTTTCCATCAAAATTGCAATTAATTTATATATTTTGTAGGTGGCTCACAGTGGCCACCTTATACTAAAAATGAATTCTATTCACCTATACCTAAACATAATTCATTTTAGAATAAGGTGGCTAGTTATTGAACGGTGGCCAGTTATTGAAACCTAAAATTAATTCTGTTTATAGGTAAATAGAATTCATTTTTAGTATAAGGTGGCCAGTGGCCAGTTATTGATCTACCCTATACATCTGAAAGGTGATTTGACTGACAAAGTAAGGCCATAATATTTGGTCTCTTCCAAATAGTTCAGATGGGAAACGTTCTTTTTGAAGCCCTGATATCGCTATCCCTAATAGCTGATATCGTATCTTTAGATACCAAATCTGTTTAAGGATATCTTTATTTATAAATTCAGTAGGTTCCCCACCCCGGAACCGTACGTCAAAACGTAATGGCGAAATCGCAGCTAAGAAACCCGCAACTCAGCAGGGGGCCTAACCAAGAAGACAATGGATAGAAAACGCCAATCGAAACTTAAATAATCTATGAAAATAGTCGCGCCATGCACTTTTCGTAACATCTGTCACCCCGATACATTTTTACTTTTGGCCGATACGTTTGGTGTTTGTCGGTGTACGATTGTCATCTAGTTTAGGCTCCCTGGTTGTCTTGCTGATAAAATAAAAACATAGTGAAAATCGATCACTTTCCAAAGAGTTTTCATAGAAAGTCGCCTGTTATGATACTTATGATATTGAGGGTAGTATCGCTTAAAGATTGACAGGCCTTATTATTCACACGTCCCTGATTATATCTTAGCCGTTAAATAAAATGATATTACATGTTTATGTTGTCGTAAATCTGAATACACGCAAGATTTATTGTTATAGGGCTCTGGGCCCACAAATAAAGTTTCGACGGTTTGACCAAACGACTTTTGCGATTGCTTTTGCGAATTTTCGACAAGAGAATAGATGAAAGTCGTAAATTATCCGAGTGAGCACCTATAGTTGGACCTGGGCCTTATTACCTGGGTAATAAATTGCATTTTGCTTTACCAGAGGTCTATATGTCAAAACCCAGTTTTATTAAGTGTAAGGAATTGAAATGGCTTCATTGTGTCTCTAGAATTGAGATCGCGGGGACAAATTTGATTAGAGCGTTTTACGTGATACAGCAGTTTAAAAGCTTTTATGACATTTAAATGTATGTATTCTCGCACCGTTTAAATGAGCTAAAATAATACATCAATAGGATAATCTATTCTATCATAACTGATAAATATCTGATCGTGTTACACGTAGGAAGGATGTAATTTTAGCAAAGCGTTTCTTGCTGACTCACAACAAGAATTACCCCACACCTGGTTATGAGTGGGCATGCGATTATGCTAGGGCTTAAATACAGTACCAGTAAATAATACATTTTTGGGTATATAACGTGAATACAGGCTACCCAAGAGCAAAGGTTTAGTTTGTATGCGGTAGTGTGGCAGCGGGATATGTTTAACTGGCCTTTATACCGGGGCCTATTTACACAAGTGAGAGTTCATACCTACATTTGCCACTAAAGTGAGTAAACCCAAGTAGCATGAAGTGTATGAACTCGCAATAAAAATGTATCAATGTGTAAATAGTGCGAAAGCATCAATGTGAATGCCAGTCACACTTACGCGTATTCTAATAGGTACACACACACACCCACGCACGCACGCACGCACGCACGCACGCACGCACGTACGCACGCACGCACGCACGCACGCACGCACACACACACACACACACACACACACACACACACACACGCACACACACACGCACACACACGCGCACACGCACACGCACACGCACGATTGATGTACAGTAGGGTGATGTAATTAAATCAAAATAATATAATTAGTTTACTCATTGATTTATAATTTTCAATATCGTAGCAAAAAAGTCGGGAAGTATCACTCTTTATAGTTTCCGTTACATCTCATCATCACTAGGTTTCACTCTGTATATGGGTAGTTATAATCGTAACCTATAATTTTTCATTTCTGCACGCAATATGGTAAAGATTGTTATTGTAAAAGGCCACGTTACATCGATAATTAGGCATAACCAGAGTGTTCTGAAATAGAGCAGGTTATTATGGGTATCCTTGGAAAAATGGCCGATAACCTCTGGAGTAAGCGACCTGCGTGGGCGTCGTGGGTTCGGATCGACAGAGATATTCAATATTGATGGACATTTAGTTTACCCGACTATGATATTATGATAAGGAATATAGATACGTATCAAACAGCTTGACAGATTATAACAAGTACGAGTAACACGGGTGTATTGTTTCAATTTGTTTCGAACCTTTTTTTTTAGATTTTCGTGCTTAGTACCTACCCGATACCATTTGTCACAATCGTCGGTGGCTTTCAATGTAGAATGCGTGACGAAAGCAGAATAGGACTAATTTAAGAACTTGACGAAAAACGAATGGGACGACCCAAGACGATACCGATACCACCGGATCCTGAATTGTGATTTGTTTAATACTTACGCATTTAATTCACTTTTTAATTGTTATTATCTATTTAGTTCGTAAAAATACATACATGTAGGTCTTCTTAAATTAAGGTCGGAAATACAACGATTCTGAGTTGAAGGAGAAGGAAAGAAGAGTTGAAAGAGTTCCGAAAAATTCTTAAGTCGTAAAATCTGATAATCTGATAATCTGTGGGTAGGGGTGGGTTATTTGTACCCGAGATCCCGAACATATCGTCCATACGCCAGCCGTCATTGCCGATCGGATCGAGTTATTATCGTGCATAAATCCATAATGATCGGCTATCCCGGAGATAAGTGGCCATTACCGCCGATCGGTGCAAATGAGGTGCGCCTGCGTCGACGAATTAGGCCCTCGTCCTAGGCTCGTTCGCCAGTGCGTTGGCCGTAATAGCACAGAAGAAATAATAGTACTAGGTACAGAAGACTCACTCTCTAACAAAACGCGTCTGTTACGATCAGGACAGATATGGCCGCTAGGTGGCGACAGCGCCACGCGCGGCTTATGGCTAGCCACCAAAATTGGTGTGGAACGGATGTACTTTTAGCTACCTGTTGCAAAGTGTGTTGCAAAGCGACGAAATCGCGGAGTGAGCCACGCCTGGTAATAGTACTTAATTTCCCATAGATATCCATTTTTATTGCTTACCCTAAATATAAGGTTTGACGGAGAGAAGTTATAAATTCGTGAATAAATAAGTACCTGATATTAACATCCAACATTAACTATTATTCTATGTGGAGGGATGTAAGAGGAAAGGTAGATCGATTGTGGAAACTGTAGGGCTAAGATGGTCGGCTCTTTATCATTTGTCATCATGCCTGTCACGTTCTAACAAATATGTAAGTGTGAAAGTGACGTATGGCATGACAGATGATAAAAATGCGACCATGATACCGCGTCTGGAAAGGGAGAGAGACGATATCTAAATAAACAATGTGAATGAGATTCATAAACCTTACGCAAACCCTTGTTAAATGTTGTCTCTTTCTAACAAATACCAGTCATCAAAATGACAGTCAGGGACAAACGATTATCAACGGCTGAAAGAGTTAAGATACGTTTATGAATAACGCCATTACTATGTCTCAGAGTGAGCTCCGTTTCAGCTTGTGGAGCATTCCATGAAATTGTCTACCGTCTGTCCCGTGCAAACGCGAATTTTCTGAAGATTTGCAGGTATAAGAGTTTCCTTTTCTATGACAAATGGTCAAAAAATGCACAGAAAAATAATCGCCTGCTTTAAATGCCGAAAAAAAAGTCGCAACACAGGAAATAAAATGCGTTTGTCCGGGACAGCCCGTGGAATGCTCCTTGTGCAAAATACTTTCGTATGTCCGTTCGCTTTCCGGCTGTTCTCATATATAGGTCGCATTTCTAACCCGATTCTTTATAACTAGGGTATTTTCAAAGATTCATTTTTTGAACATTTTACATTTTTTTTAAATGGAGCTTTTTCGCTTTGGTGATGTCTATTGTGCACACTGTCATTAGTGTTGGTGTTAGTGCACTTAAAAAGTAAAGGCATTACATTTTACACCAAAGTTGCACCATATTAACACGGCTTTACAAAATCAGTGTATTTACTTGGTCGGAAATTGATGCGGTGTACAATATGATTGTATTATGACGCGGGGTCAGTGACCGCAGGGCGCGTCCCGCGGTCCGCGCGATAATCCTGCCAGCTAGGGTTGCCAATGTTTAGGGATGCTATTGTTTTTCAACAAAATATAATTAGCTGGATTCAATGAGTAATTCACAAAATAACTGGGATTAAGTAAGTAAAATTTATTTCTAAATTTTGCTCAATATCCTACAAGTGATTTCGTAACAGGTAAGGTAACACATATAATTCTCAAATCTCATGCATTTTAATATATAACTACCTACCTGCCAAAATATGACTATGTACTTAAATACTAATACCTATCACTTGTGGGTTGACATGATCAGATCACGAACCTCTTTTAAAAACTTTCAGATATGTCTTCATATTAATTGAACATGTTTTCTTTATTGGATGACGAAATAAAAATTAGACTTGTTAGACAGATAAGAACATATCTAAAGAGGTTATTAAAAAGTACATGTCTGGCATAAAGGTCATCATTTTATTAATTCATTTAAGTAGTTATTATTTTTTGCAGTGTTTTTCATATGTGCCAGTTATTGGAAACCCCAAAGTGATGATAGGTGACGAGATCGCGCGATCTGATCCGTTTTGTGTACTGATGAAGTATTCTATCAATATATTATGTTAAAAAACCCGCAGAGACAACCCTGCCTCGGGCACTCGTAATCGCCGTAGATACATTCTAATTTATCGGTTGTCAAACGCACGCGCACTCGTTCGCGTTACGTTTCGCGTTACAATGGAAAATGCACGGTTTGCGCGGAAAACGGGGTGAGTAGAGAGTTGTGTCATTTGAGAGGAACAGACGATGCAAAGTTTTTTGAAGTGAAAACTTCTTTAGCGGCGCTGTGCACTTTTTGTGATGGGGAAAAAATGTTAAACTCGCGACAGGTCACGTGACCGTAAGATTCGTAAGACGTACACGTGACCTGATCGAAAAACTGTTACAATGAGTTTTTCTTTATTGATTTAAATGCCATCTAGTGAGTTTCCCTCTAACTGGTACTAATATAACTCGAGTACTAACAGTGATGTGCTTAGAGGTTTCAAGTAATGCGACGAAATAACGCTAGATGGCGTTAACCTCAATTATACATAGTGCGTCATTGAGTTTTCACTTCTGCCGGCACTCCCGGAGTGAAACCCGTTGTTTTTTTAGAATAGGATGCTATGGATACCTATTAAAGTAAACAAATGTGACGTTTTCAACCAAAATGTACCACATTGTCGGCTGTCGATAAGGTTGATTTCAAATTGAAGCTATATGGAAATAGAGCCTTATTGACTACCGACTATACGTACCCTTTTGATTGAAAATGGCACAAATATTTAGCTTTTACATCCTTAGTGGATCTCAGATGGAAATGGCGACATAAATCAGCACAATAAATACATAGTTAGAAAATGTATTCCCTTTTGTCCCCAGTCCACGTGACCGCCGCCATACATGAGGCGGTGACAAATGGGAACAATTTATATGAATCCACCTATTCCCTTCTGTACCTGTACTGCTATTACTGCTAGACACCAAAATTGGTGTGGCCCTATGTACTTGTAGCGACGCGACTAAATCGCGGAGTGAGCAACGCCTGTCCATATATTACATGAGTATTTATTTCGTAGTATTGGGATTTGATCGGTTCAGAGCAAAATACTTGCCACTAGGTACTTATAATTTTCTCTCCCAATGAGAAAACACAACTTAGTTTCAAATTCAATCCAGTTCCCGTAGCCCATATTTCGTCCCAACTACCCCGCCCCCTGTCTAGTCCGGATTATGTCTTAATTGCCTGCCAATCTGCCTTTTAGGCTTATGCTAGTCTAGTCTGAAGCTTAGGCCTGAGCGTATCGACTAGAAATGCTATTAGTAACGAAGCCCTATAATATTGACGATAGAGAGATGTATAACTCCCACGGAAATGATTCTCGGGTCTGACTGTCTGTTACATTACATCTTCACGGTTAAACCGCTGAACCGATATTTTGGATATATGTACTTGTACAGTCACTACAAGGGATTGTAATGCCATTTAGGGTTCTTGCTAAATTGGAAATCCTATAGCGTAAGTATTGATCAACCAATTTAGCTAGGACCCTAACCTAAATGGCGCAACAATCGTGGAGCGCGATGTTACATGGGTGAAATTTGTGAAAAATATATTACGAAATTAACCCGCTTTCAAAGTTATTCTAATGAACCTTATTCGGTTTTTAGTTGTTTTCATAATAGTTTATAAGTTTTGTTATTGCATACTTTTACATAAAATACGATATACCTACATACATAATATAATCATTTTATTTATATAATAACAGAATAATATTTACTGTATTTCGTGTAATAATATTTTTGTACGTAATAAATGTTTAATGGCGTTGTTTTCTAGCTGTAATAATTTTGTTGAAATGGCACATTCATGTTAAACACCAAATGCCGCAGCCTGCGATTTGCCTGCACCGACAGCTGGCAAAGGCCACTGGAGCAGAGCCAATGTGAAGCACCCTGTTGACATTATTCAGGGTCACGATCCACTGCAGGCTACCATCCCTCATCGTTACAACCCGACTGCTGTCGACGGTAAACCACTACCATCTGTTTCCACTACATATGCCGTCGGAAAGTTTCCACAATTCCGAAATTTCCACATGGAAAATTTTCGGAAACTTCTCATATTTTTGTATGGGAATTGAAATTATCCATTTCCAAAATGTGAGCTTCCGTTGTTTCCTTTAATAATTTCTTAAATCTTCCGAAATTTTTACCATCTTTTTGGATACCGCAATTTACCTACGCATTTGTAGTTTCTACCTACTATCTGTACGACGATCTGTACACTTAATGCTGAATTAAGAGAGGTCTTCCTTCACACTTATCTCTGAATTTCTCCTTTAGGTTTCCCTGAAGATGATTTTCTTGGACGAAAAGCAATTGATAAATATTTCATACATTTAAGAACGACTTTTAAAAACTCAATGGTACGAACCGGGATTCAAATCCGGTGTGGATTTAATAACACACAAATAACAGTCTTACCTACAGACCAATATAACACACCTATACCTACACCACCACATGAAAGTGTGCCGTGATCAACAATAAATAGCTAGCTATCAATAGCTTCAATAGGGCAGACAAAACCATTTAACGCAGACACCCCACAGTTTTCATCTCCCTTAATATCAGGTTTCAAGTTACGCTGGTCCCACTTGCAACGGCAAATCACATGGCTGTTTAGCAAGGCATGATTTGCGAGTATTTAAGACAATGCAATGGTGGAACGATTTGTAATTGATTTATTAAGGAAATTGAATTGATTCGCTAATTATGCACGGATGTTTGGGCTTGGGTAGTTGACAACGTTAAATTAACTTGAATGACTAATGGTTTTGGAAAGTGAAATGTAGGATTTGAACTAGATTTGATAATTGGTGAATTAGATGTGCTGCCATATGGCAATGGACGGATTGAACGTAAATATGTGCCTGATGGGTGTGGGACGCATTACGCACAAATTGTGACAAAAATGTAAAGTTTCATGGTCCTAAGTATACGTTTTTATAGGTACCTACCATCTAATAGCTCCGCGATTGTTGCACCAGTTAGAGTCCTAGCTAAATTGGTTGTTCAATACTTACGCTATAGAACGCAATAACCCTAAATGGCATAACAATCCTGTGTGGTGACTGTACCTATTAATTGCGTTTGTCAGTGCGTGGCCTAGCGGGTGAAACGCAGTTAAATGCATCGATCGATTGTTAATCACATGCGTAATTATTTGAAAAGGTTAATAACCACTGTACTAGGTAAATCTAAATCTATTGCCTCTAACGATCGACTCAGATTAAACGCGTCCTAACCAACGTTTTACTTTCCGTCATTTTGTGCGGGGAGTAATTAAAGTGCGTTTCGGGCGCGGCGCCACGCCCCGTCAAACACATTACGGTCGGAACAGGGAAATCACTACCCGATACACTGGGGAGAAAACCTTTGTAAGGCTGCATCGATATACGTATTCGTAAGGAGAAGTTTATTTCCTAAAAGCTAGTCATTTGGCATACACTCATATTAGTAGGATCAATGTAAAATGTCGATGTCCGTCTCTTGTTACCACTTTCCCGGTTGCATCCTAAGGAAAGGTGTGGGCGTGTAGCTACTGCTACTAGACGAAGCTCAGTCATTCCGAACAAAATCTCAAATAGCCAAATAGGTACACGGAAAGCGATTCCGACAGCAATCCACATACAACCAGAAGCGGCATGCGTATTTTAAAAATCATAACTTGTTCTGATATTATTCTTCTATATTGAGTACGAGGTGGACTAAGAGTCATTGATGCACAAAAGTTATGAATGGGGTCAATGGGGGCGATGAATAACGTACAAACAACGACAAATTCTCTTTATTGAACGGACAATGAGGCTGTCAAAATAAATACACAAAGAACCACACAATACACAAATAAACAAGAAAACGACACGCGGCCTTATCGCTAAAAACCTATACCTATAGGTTCCATTATTGATACGAATAGACGAATCGCCTGGTGGTAAGCAATCGCAGTCGACCATGGACACCTCTGCAATACCAGAGGCACAGATGTGCCAACTGCGGAAAGTTTCCAAAAATGCGGGAAGATTTCACAAGAAGTAATGGAAACGATCAATTTGGAAATGGAAAATTATGATCCCCATCAAAAATCTGATAATTTCTGGAATTTTTACATATGGAAATTTTGTAATTGAGCAATTCTCAAAAAAATTGTTCATTTCGATCACATCTTAGATTTCTATAAAAATTGGTATGCTGGTAAAGTACATGAAGCTGAACAACTTCCACCATATTTCCCAAAAATTTCTAAGAAACATTCCATTCTTGTTACCAGATCCATACACATTTGGTAACAAAAAAGGAATATTTTTGAGAATTGCTCAATTTTGGAAACTTTAGGACTCCACATCAGAAACCACTCGCAACCAAGTCAATATGAAGCAGGAATGCCGCACCAGGGCGTGCGTGTTTTTGATGGCGCACTCAATCGGATTGCGGCTCTATTTAGCCCTTTATGGCATGTTTTGTCTTTGCCATTCGAGACTCGACATGGGACTATTACTCTTGCCTGCCTTCTGTTTTTATTGTGCAGTGATGGCAAATCAATGAAAAAAGGGAGTTATTTTCTGTTAGTTAAAACTGAGCTTTTTTTTAGATAAAATGAGACTTCCTCTTAAATGTTTGCTATCCCTGGCTTATGTCGGTAAGAATGCAGTATTCCAGCGAAATCGGAGACGAAAAAACAAAGGTAAAATCATTTAAAATAATATTTTCTATAAGGTCTGTTTTTTTTTAAACTATAAATTTACCACAATTTCCATAGACAAGCTTTTCAAATAATAGATGACAATACACAAAATCATTGCGGGGCAAAACATGTTAAAACTACTAAAGGGTATGAGTATGACTTTAATTTTAATGTTAGTATCGATTCCATGGCTCACTATAATTTTACTTCAAATAGTTCGGTTCAATTCAAATAATTGTTTATTACTATGATTTTTTTATTTACCTATTTAATCTTTATTGCACAAAAGAAAAACTTATCGTACAAAAGGCGGACTTAATGCCAAAAGCATTCTCTACCAGTCAACCTATGCTTATACCTAATTAACTATGCTTAATGAAATTTGATGCCCACGAGCCACAAAAGTTGTGAAAATAAAGTTTATAATGAACGTCAGGTGTCGTAAACCTTGACTGTTTTATAGTGAAAGAGGTTCATTAGGAAAATGGAAAGGGATATATAATTTCGCCCACCATTACTTACAGTAAAAACGCCACTTAGCAAAGGTCAATATTAAGCACCGTAGGAACATAAAACGTAGAACCTCTGGCATTAATAACTTTACAGCCATTTCTCATTTTTATGTAATTAACGTTTTATTATAGAAAGGAACATTAGCATTTTCGAACCTATTATTTTACAAACTTGTCGACAGTTAAAAGCAGTAACCCAAATGATCAGCTCTTTGATTTTCTTTTGGCTTTAAATTGTATGTGAAACATATATAGATGGCAGTTTAGAGCGTAGATAGTTTAAAAAAAACAATTAACCAAATATCCTTTTTTTCAAACTAAGGGGGCTCGCGAAAAAAGCTTAGGAACTCCTGCATCACTGGGTGCCAAACAGAGTCAAAATTTTCACAAAAAATCAAAAACTTTATATAAACTGATAATTAAAAAATCTCCCAATGCAATGAAACATGTCCTAGAATTAGCACTAGAAAACCTGCTTTCAAATAAAAAAAACCGCATCCAAATCGGTTTACCCGTTTAAGAGCTACGATGCCACAGACACCAGACACACACACATAGCGATCAAACTTACAACATCCCTCTTTTTGCGTCGGGGTTTAAAAATAACACTGAAAAGGAGTAAAAGGTTAGTTTGAAACACTAAACTACTTATGTATTAAGATGGATGCATTTACTAGTTAATCCCTGGCTCCCTAGGGCCTGAAGTGGCGAGGATCAGATCGCGGCGGTGCACGTGATTAATGATGGACCCCCTGTAGACAGGCGTTACACTTGATTAGCGAATACGGGCGAGTTGATATATCACGTGAACTACGGCTACCACCAGTTTGACACTGACATTTACGCTAGCATGTGCGTAACTTACTATCTATGTATCTCGCTCGTACCCGCATATTAGTGCAAGCGAGATGTGTAGAAAGTAAATTACGTAGAAGTTAGCGTATATGTCAGTTTTGACACTGTCAGGGACTCATGATAATTGTGGGCACAACTGATATAAACGGTAGCGCTCCCATACTAAATTTGTACGGGAGCGCTTATGTATGGTGACTTGAATAGTCTTTGTGGCTTTCCATAGAAAAGGGTCCTTATGCTTCATGGTCAGGTTTTTTTTTCTCTAAAGGAAAGCCACTTATGCTTATATTCTCAGTCTACTTAGTTGACCGAAGCGAAGCGAAGGTCTACGTTTTGACTCGGGCATTTTGCTTTCGTATGTCCGGATGTTCTCCTCTACAGGTCGCAATTCTTAACCGATTCTCGTGAAATTTTGTGACCGAATTTTATGACTAAATAAAAATTTTTTGTCAATCCGGTTTTTGGAAATTTTTAAAAATGGCGGAGTCGTGATACCTGGCGCCTAAACAAATAGTCGTATCGATATCATAAGACTTTTTTCTTTTTGAAACATGTTTACAGAGTTAATAGCAAAAAATGCAGAAAAAAATTATCGCTGGTTTAGGCGGTATTTAGATATTTAATTTTAACTAATTTTAATTTGAGAAGGAGTAGCTAAATTTCGTCAACCCATCTAAGAACTATTTGGCTCAGTTTGTAAACGTTCGCTTTTTCTGTTTGCACAGAGGGTCTGGGTTCGATCCCCAGTAATTGTATGCTGGGATATTATAACTTTTTGTATTTTTTTACACATAAATTTCGTATTGTTTTTCTTTAATTTACTATACACCGTGTTTTTATTGAATTCCGTTAACTTCGGGGTATAGTTAAGTACGTTTATAAGAACTAAATGGCATAGTTAATTTTCAAAAAAAAAATTTTTTTTTGTTTTCTTTTTTGTTTTTTTTTTGTTTAAAAAGTAATTAAATGTAGCATATAGCGTTGTTGTAACACGGGCATTACATTTAACTCAACCAAACAATTGAAATCTGTGACATATCAATGTCATTTCGTACATCAATCGACCGAGATTGTACTTAAGTTTAGTAGCAAATGTATGAACTCATTCTAAACACTAATCAATATGTAAGCCGGCCCTAAGGCAAGTGTACACGCTTGTAGAGGCCTTATAGTAAAAAAATAAATTATGGATTATCTCCGAAATCGACTTAATTAGAACATCGGTGTCTTTGAGAAAGTTACTTGATTTAAGCTCAGGAATGCACCCTTGAAATTAACGGAAATCAAAAAAAACACGGTGTATTTAAAGCTCTTAGCACCATGTTATTTCAAGCTCTGCTCGCGAGGTCTACAGCTCACAGAGCCACTAGTATAGCCAGGCGTGTCTCACTCCGCGATTTCGTCGCTTTGCTACAGGTAGCTAAAAGTACATCCGTTCCACACCAATTTTGGTGGCTAGCCATAAGCCGCGCGTGGTGCTGTCGCCACCTAGCGGCCATATCTGTCCTGATCGTAACGGACGCGCTTTGTTAGAGAGTGAGTCTTCTGTACCTACTGTACCTAGTACTATTATTTATTCTGTGGTATAGCTGAGGTGGTAAAAAAAAAAGAGGTCACAATACTCCGGTTCACGCGCGCTCGCTCACTCAACAGGAATATGTACGCGGGCTGATACCGGTCGTCGATTCGTCTTGATTGCCCCATATTGTTTTTGCTACCGTGTGGATCGTAGATAAATAGCCTAGTTCTGCTTTTGAAGGTAGGGTAAGTTCGTAAATCATGCTTGTTCATGGTATACTTTGTCAGATTTTTAATAAAAGACTAGCGACCCGCCCCGGCTTCGCACGGGTTACACAACTGAACCATCCTCAAGAATCACTCTATTGATAGGTGAAAACCGCAAGAAAACTCGTCCAGTAGTTTTTCAGTTCGCGAACATACATACAAACAGACAGACAGACGTGGCGGGGGACTTTGTTTTATAAGGTGTAGACGGTGTAGTGATAAACTAGCCTCCGATCACGACTTTGTCTGCGTTGAAGTAAAAGAAAAACAACTTAATTTTCACCTGCTTAGTAGTAGAAGTTAAAAAAAATCTTTTGTCTTGGCATAATTTAGGGAGGTCAAGAATTTAAATAGGAGTTTCTTGGATTCTATCAGAGGTTACTCTAACTTATATACATATATGTAGTTGTAGATAATATAGATAATCTGACACAAATCGTACTTTCGCACAGTATGCTCAATAAGGCTTGTACTGTGCAATACTAATACTAACTTAAAAATAAATCATTGACAGGACACATAGAAAACATCCAAAACACACTTTTACACTAAATGGTAAATAGGTCAATCTGTAATTTTGTGTTAACCTATCTCCTAATACTTATGTATGAGTATGAAAGGACTGTTGCCTCAAACATGAATTTTAAATTCTTCGTCCTCCGTAAGAATTTTGATGACGACGAATTCTATTTTCAAACTGGGTTTTCAACATCAGACCTCGGTGTATTTTTGTTATACCGAATGCCGCACATCCATGTTTTTGTGGGATCAATCAAGTGGATAGGAACGCAACTCAATACGTGGCAACTCTACATTTGTATTTCACTGTATGTCAGACTCTGTCATTTCAATCTGGTAGAATGAATGACCTACCCTTTTTACCGGACTCTTTTTAACATGTTGTCCTGCATCATAATTGACCGCGCGAAAGTGAAGGTTTCCGTTTCAACTTGGGCAGAAAATATGTCGTATGTCGGTATGTTCTCGTCTACAGGTCAACCGATTTCTGTAAATTTGGTGAGCAGGTTCAATAATTATATTGATTGTTTTATCGATCCAGTAATTGTTTTTTTTTTTCTAAATGGCACAGTCATGGCGGTTCACGAGGTCTACAGCTCACAGAGCCACAGACAAGATAACCCACAGAGAAGAGACAGTGAGATCTCAGTTTTTCAAAATTGTTTTTGGCTTCAATTTCTCATAAATTGGCGACCGTATCTTACTGTAAACTACGTAAGTTCTAAAACCAATAGTGGAGTTAAAGTTAGGTCATACAAAGCACATTAATTAGTAAGCAGACTTGCATCTGTGGATACGAGATATGGAGCATCCACCTCCGCACACGTGTGTATCTGCATACAACCAAAATTAAACCTTGTCTCTGAGAAGTTAAGACGCAATTTTCAAAAACAGCCTCTCCTTTATGTAAATAGGGGGGAAGTAAGTATCCTAAACAAATATACGGCGTGTCGCGGCTTCCACTGTGATTGTACAGTCGCATCTAATAACGCGTAAACCATTTCGAACTTATACCAGTGGAATAAAGCTTAAAATTGAATGCATATTTTAAGATATGACCAGTGTATTTTGACACCCGTCATTCGTACCAATCTGTTGAAAACAGACGTGCACAAGGATCGAGGTAAAACGGTGAATTAAACAATGGATTTGGTATTTTGGGCCCCGCTAAGCTTTTAAATTTTCATTTGTTTTTTTGTTTTATTCGGGAGCCAAAACAAGTTTGCGGCGTATTTGTGTTTGTACACGGAAGGTCACCGTGAAGGAAGAAATGGAAGAATGGAGACCTAAAACTTCTAAAATAAGTACCTACGTAATATAAGGTGAACTTTTTTCACGCGACCAGCCCAGCCGAGAAGTACATACATAGGGAAAGACTTCAAAAAAAGGCCTATCAATATAATACCTCTATCTCGCAATAAACAATTGAATATGTACCTTGTTTTTCACCCTTTCTCTTATGACAAACACAGTAGGTAACATTTTTAAGCTAATTTCGGTATTGTGACCGCTTGCTCATGCAATGTTAGTGCTTCAAAATGGAGGCTACGGGCTCTCTGAAACATGTCGCGATAGTGACAAAAATACTTGAGTTAAATCGTAAAATTAACTTAATATTATTATGACTCACGATAGTATAAATGCGAGTACCTAACGTCTCCAGGCGGCTTAGCACGGTCGCGTTTTTATCCCTTGTCACCATGCCTGTCACGTTCTAACAAGTATGTAAGTGCGAAAGGGACGCGCATAGTGATAGTCGATAAAAATGGAACCGTGCTGAGCCCGCTGGAAATCTGTGTATATACAATCCAAGGTCTCCCCAGATCTTCAAACAATCCATGTTTATGCATGTGTCTACCACAGTAGTTCCAGCCTTAGCCCAATTTGCATCGCAGAGGCGAATCAAAGGTGAAACGCCAATTGAACATGCACATATACGTCGTCTGCATGCACCTTTACCTTTGATGTATTCTGTAGGGGCTACGTCGTTTTGAATTGTGAATTGATTGAAATTCCCTTTCAGCTATTACCGATATACTTTGATTACACTGGAATCTAGAAACTATTTTTTAAATTAGCTTCTGCCATCTACATACTTATGTAGTCCGCGTGATTGCTAAAACATCAGCCTCATTCTCACCTTAGGGGTCACCAAGGGGGGTTTAGGGGTTGTAGGTACCGCCGTGGCCTGGTTGCCTAGATGTCCAAGGCGTTAGGAGCTGGAGGGCTTGGTAACTTTTTCTTAAGTATTAGTAATATAGGTACGTCATCTATTTCAGTTTAAGTATCTCTACTAGAAAAGAGATTAACTGAAATATATGACGATTACTCATACAGCTATAGGTAGAAGCGCTGGTGGCCTAGCGGTAAGAGCGTGCGACTTGCAATCTGGAGGTCGCGGGTTCAAACCCTGGCTCGTACCAATGAGTTTTTCTGAACTTATGTACGAAATATCATTTGATATTTACCAGTCGCTTTTCGGTGAAGGAAAACATCGTGAGGAAACCGGACTAATCCCAATAAGGCCTAGTTTACCCTCTGGGTTGGAAGGTCAGATGGCAGTCGCTTTCGTAAAAACTAGTGCCTACGTCAAATCATGGGATTAGTTATCAAGCGGACCCCAGGCTCCCATGAGCCGTGGCAAAATGCCGGGATAACGCGAGGAAGAAGAAGAAGACTCATACAGCTATAGGTATTGCTTAAAATTTGAAGCACATATGCTTAAATGGATGTAGACATTCATTGAGGAACAGTGCTTCAAATTTGAAGCTCTAAAGTGTCCATAATAAACATCTTAACAATACCTACACGTAAAAAAAAAGAGAAAGTGATAAAGGTACAATATAACCTAGCTAGCTAGACAACGTAGATGTACGAAAATAAACTATATGCAGGTGAAGCACTTCATCATCTGGCATTTGACTTTCATCTACATGAAATACCTCCAAAACTATTTCAACGCTGGAACTTTTACCACTAGAAATGTTTCATATGGCATAAAA
This sequence comes from Cydia splendana, assembly GCF_910591565.1. Taxonomy (NCBI): domain Eukaryota; kingdom Metazoa; phylum Arthropoda; class Insecta; order Lepidoptera; family Tortricidae; genus Cydia; species Cydia splendana. The sequence goes on along the minus strand of NC_085965.1, from coordinate 19,080,276 downwards.
CACACATTACCTCACCAAATAACCACAGTTATTTGAACTAACTCTACAATTTATCCCAAATTACTTATTACGCCGCAAACGCTAAACAACGTTTCAAACAGAAAATGTTTACCCTTTCCATATGAATACATACCTTGTTATTTTATTCCACAACTTATTGCCACAATTTTAAAGTCTGTTTTCGCTTAAATCTCCGTATACCTGTGTCTCACCCCCGCAGGATAACAGATTGTATCCAGCAGATTCTAAACACACGTAAAGCGCGGCACACATGCGCGACTAAGTAAATATATGCCACATACGATATTTATAGGCCATGTTTAGGCATTTCGGGCCGAGCTCGACATAAAACCAACTTGAACCGATCCTGAATCATTCAGAAACCTACTCTATCCTTCTAAATTTAAGAGCGAGGTCGGATGTACCGTTAAATTGGCGGTGTTCTATCGCCGCTGGAGCATAAAGGGCCCCATTCATGCGCCGTGAAAGCCTGTCTCATAGACAAGAGCAGAGTCGCCGTAAAAATGATTTATATCGCCTAGATGGCTTATCGAATGTTGTCGAACTCGGAAAAGGTAGATCGTGTGCGGATAAAGAATACGACGCCGTTGACTTATCGATTTGTTTTGGACATCTGTATGTGATGATAAACGCGCGAGTACGGAGTTTTGTCGAGTGCTGAGGAATCGAGCATTACTCATGCTGGTCTAATCGAAATTCTTTATGCCAATTAGATATGCTGCTGATATATTGTAGCTAGCGTACACACTAATAACATACTTAACATACTTTTTACTTTTTTAGTGGTCTGTATTAGAAGTGCTCTAAACATATTCCAAAATAAAACGATTGAAACGTACCATGGCACATTATTCTCTCCCTCACACTCCAACTTTGCTCATAACTCACGCCTGTTTTGGTTCTAAGGGCGAGAAGCACAGTTTTGAATTCTTCTAAAACTTCTTAACGTTCTCACTTCTAAGTTCATCTCGAGTGTTTCAAGTAACTTCGATCGTGATTGCCTTTTGTTTTTTGTGGCATTCCTCAATACCTTTGACAGTTTTGCTTTTATTTTTGGTTAAAGACCGCGACGTCCAAGAATGTGTGCCCTTAGAGTAAAAGAGCATAAGTTACTTCAAGTTATACGTCAAATAGTCTCCTTTTTTTATTAAAACACGAAAAATTATGATGCCATCTTGTAATTTAACGCTTGTTCCATCCGCGTACAGTTAGCAGCAGAAGTTGCTAAGCGGGCAAGGTGTTCAAAATAATCTTGACGCGACTTTATTGTTAAGAGAATAGGAGCGTGTCAAGGTAATTTTGAACACCTCGCCTGCTTAGCAACTTCAGCTGCTGACTGTACGCTTCGGTGGGTATTAGATAATCCGTTTGGCTTAAGCGGGTGGCCAGACGGATTGTCGCCTACTTTCATAACTTGGAAACACTTGTTTAAAGGTCCATGGAAGATCATTATTATGGAATTAGGCATTTGCCTCAACATGATACACATTTTATGATAGATTTTTAACCGACTTTCCCGATTACTCGATTACAGCTGGGCCAATTTAAAATTATTATTTGGTCTGAAATGATCGTTCGTATTTAATTCAATTGTCATCATCAGTATCAGTATGAAATCGAGAAGTCTACAAATATTACAGGTACACATGTAGTGATTTGGGTATTTTTATAAGCCTTTCCTTCTCCTCTCCTCTCGGATAGTGATATTTAGTGAAGTAGATAGATCTGCTCATGAAGATTATAAATGATGGTACGTATACTATTTTGTGGTATCAGTACTTTTTTGTTAAAGGTTATTCTATACAATACAATAGTCAATAAGTACTCTTTATTGCACACCTCACATACTCGTAGTTTACAATAAATGTACAGTATTATAAACAAAGACAATAGAGGTAACAACAGGCGGTCTTATCGCTTAAGAGCGATTTCTTCCAGCCAACCCATTAAACGAAAACATTATGTGTAAGTATTTTTAATAAGGTGTTTTTAAAAATGTTAGTAAAACTAAGTTAAGCTCCATCAAACCCCGTTGCTAAGCGTTCCCATAGTATCAGAATCTTTCTCCATCCACGACTGGCTATTACAGCCTCAATGCCTCCATACCTCGATGCGTGTGATTATTTTAAGCGACATCTTTTATGATGCAAATGGCTCCAAGCATTGACGTGAGAATGTAATTTATATTTAGGCACGAGGTCGGATTTCATTGTTCCAGAACCTTTCATACATTATAAAGGTACGCGCATTTTGACTAAATTGGTTGAGAGACAAATTAAATTGGGAAATCACATTTCCATAGCGTCCTATGCGGAGGGACAATTAGGTTGTGAATGAATGTTGAATCATGCAGCCTATCTGTCATTTCATTTGTTTTTTTACATAGGTATATATAGGTTTACGTCAGGATTTCCTCTGACATGTCAGGATTTTTCGTCCTTTGTCAGGATTGCGGGGGACTTCTCGAGTGGCAGGGTTTTTAGAAACCTAACCACTAGAAACTAGCTAAAAGTTTGGAGTTGTACAAACTTTTAGTTAGTTTCACAACTACATCATATTTTAATTATTTTAGAACAAAATGCGCAAGCGCAGCGTAGGACGTCCAACCCACAAGATGGACAGACGACCTTGTTAAGGTCGCCGGAAGACGCTGGATGCGGGTCGCTTCCAACCGGTACGTATGGAGGTCCAGGTAAAATGGGGTGAGTAGGTGCAAAACTGACATTCAAACCTCGACAACATTTTATTTTTACATATGCAAACTGAATGGTGTATTATACACGGTGTAACATGAGGAAACGGAATAATTTTAACAGCGTATTCCTGATCATATTTAGAGACAAAAATGTCCTATAAACTTTTTTGAAATTCGCCTAGTTTCAGAGATAATATTAATTAAAAAAAAAACATGTTTTTATTGTTACATAGCGTAAAAGGCCTTTTTGATGGCGATGTTGCTGCTATGGGACGTCGTCTAAATATCCTTATTGATAGATGTCAAAAAGTGACAAGTAATACTTTGGAAAAAGTAGATTTTACGAAAAAAAATGTAAAAATAAATTTTAAGTGAAAAGTTTACCAATAACATTTATTTTTTATGTACAAACATTTTCAAAAAATTGAATAAACAATACAAAAAAAAAATTTTTATTTACGAAATTGACCTAAACTCATATTACATTTTTTCCTTCTGAAATACGTGGTTAAAATTATTCGGTTTCCTCATGTTACACCGTGTATAATATGTATTTTAGTTTTTATTTTATTTTGGGTAGAAGTTCCATTTCATAACTTTGACGATAAACAGGAAATCCCACCCACCCCGTAGTCCCTCGTATTTGGGGTGATTTGGGTTTTCATACAAAGGTCATTTTGGAAGATTGTTAGATCGATTTTTTTTATTATGAGTATTACTATAGCTCCATTTTAAATTGGAATACATTATTTTTGTAGCAGTAGCCTTAAAATTCCATCTCATCCCCCTTTCATCCCTTCTCTCCCCATTCATAACCCAACTCTCCCCGCGAACCCTACTCACCCCATTTTACGGTAAGTCATAATTGAGTGCAGCCTAATTAATCTGTACAAAGCGACTCGCTAGCCGGGTTTATTGTATAATTGACGTTCCGGGAAACATCTGGTGTTCCGTCTTCATTTATTATACTTGTACTAAACAAATGTCTTTTTACAATACAATTTGTTTAGAAAAAAAAAATAATGGACAAATAAACTTAAATAAGGTGCAGGGGGGCAATTTAGACTGCGGGGTAATTTAAACTAATCGAAATATATTCCACGTTTTACATTATTATCTAGAGTGCCATATATGTCCAGATAGCGAATAAGATGTGTCGTGTGTTACTCTTGTTATTAATGTAAAACATGGAAGATATTTCGATTAGTTTAAATAACCCGGCAGTCTGAATTGCCCCCTGCACCTTCCCTACATATCTATGAACTTATACATATTATTTTGTATTACTTGCAATAGTTTTAATAGGCATATCAGTAGGATGCCTAGGAAAAGTAACATCAAAATAATGCGTTCAAAATCACCTTTACCTCTAGCCACCCAGACGTCAAAACCTGACAGATCAAATGCAATTTCGACTACTTAAAATTAAGTTTCAAAATAGAATGGAGCGGGACACCTTATAGGCCTGGGCGGCTACAGGCTAAAATGTCATAATAGGCGTCATATACCTACCTATATTCATTGCCTAAAAAATTGTAAACCTTTGTAATAGCCAAAATTGTGTAACTTGTAGGTTACATTAATAATCTTCTAGAATTTGTCAAATATTGTACCAATTTACCAGGGATAAGCGGCTTGTGATATTTATTCAACGACCTAACAAAATCCATTCCGATTGTAAGCAATTTCCAGCACAACATGACCCCGAAATCTGTAACTACTTATTGTAAGTAGGGATCATACATAAACTGGCTCCCTCAAAATGAGTAAGGACTAGAATAACAATTCTTCATATTCGTCCTCCAGACAGTTATTATACTAAATAACCTTTAAGTAAACGATGAGTCTTTGTAGTTAGTTCCAAATCTTTACTAAATGAGGTCAAAGTTATTTGGTAAATACTTTATCTAGAATTTTTTATATAAAAGTAGACAGGCATATAGCAAAAACGTTACCATGAAAGTTAATAAGCTCAGACTTAGAGACATATTCGTTAATATTTTAAATGGATTATTTGAGTATAAACTGAAATAAATGTCATATACTAAGAAAAAGTGACCAAGGCCTCTAGTGCCCCAGGCTGGAATCGAACCAGTTGCCTAAGCCACTCGGCCACCGGGTCACAGCGGCATAGGTCAAATTTTTCCAAGTATATGCACTTCTTACTGCGGTTTTCTTCTTATTTGTTCAAATACTTTAGTATTTAAGTATAATTTCCTTTTCTGTTTTAACGATTTATACCTACGCGATTCTGCTGCTATCAGTTTCAAAAAATGTATATTTTTATTCGCTACTTCTCTAATTTGTTATTGTTCATTATTTTTTTATTTTTTTTTTCTTATTTGACTATATGTTTACTGTATGTTATTTCTATGTCTTTGTTCTTCTTGTCTGTTACCTACCGTGATTCTTCTCACTTGATGGTCTCATCGGAAGATCAGCGCTGGAAGCCACCAGCAACATGCTGAGATGGGACCATTTCGTGGCACTTTAATCTTATTTTATGTAATGTATTGTACCGATTGTTTGTGCTTACGAATAAATCAATTCTATTCTATTCTATTCTAATATAACAAAGAACGTACATAGTGTTTAATTGTACATGTGACTTACTAAAAAAAAAGAACGTTAAAATACTTCAAAATTTTAAGATAGACATTTCTCCTTTAAAACAAACAGTGTTATCCAATTACGGTACCCACGAGAAACGTTCCTTTGTCACGACACAAAACAAAGGATGTATTAGTCATTTTAAGGCGCAGTTTTTTCATTAGTAGTCAAACAATATTACTTTTATGATATATTGTTACTAGCATAAGTATTGTCCTGCGTGATAGATGGTGCAATACGATGGGAACTAGAAGATAGAAATAAAATAAAATTAAGGGTTCAGAACAATATAACAGTGATTGATTTTGAACAGCGTAGGACCTGAGTTTTTAGGGTTCCGTACCCAAAGGGTAAAACGGGACCCTATTACTAAGACTCCGCTGTCCGTCTGTCCGTCCGTCCGTCTGTCACCAGGCTGTATCTCACGAACCGTGATAGCTAGACAGTTGAAATTTTAACAGATGTATTTTTTTTGCCGCTATAACAACAAATACTAAAAAGTACGGAACCCTCGGTGGGCGAGTCCGACTCGCACTTGTCCGGTTTTTTAATAAAAAGGTTGGTAACTTTTATGATCTATTAAGCTACCTTTACACAACTAATGTGTTTAATTTTGATTGATGTGCAACATTTATTTGATACACTCGCTCAACAAAATTTTACTCAACATTAGTTGCTTTAGATTTATATAATTTGGATGGTTTTAGATTTAGGTCCACTAATTTAATTCTAATTATACTGTTGGTCTGTTATTTATTTATTAAGTATGTAATGTACCGAAATTTCTTAGTGATTAATTATCTATTCAAGATTCCACAAAATTCTGATCGAAATTCAAATTAAATATCATAACTATGGATGGACTTTACTATGAATCAGAAGTATAGACTGGGTTTATTAATTTTGATGTTTGTATTTACGAAAGTTCATTTAAATAAAATTATATTAGATTAAAAATAATTTGTCAGTTTACGTTCGGGCAGGTACTTTATTTCCGCAAACCCATACAAATCCTAGTAACAAACGGATTTCTAGCTCAGAACATTTCAAGGTGCACCTGCAGGAACCTAAACTGTCTCATTTACATACAAAATCCCCGTGACTTACGACCTTTTTGCCGTTAGCAGGTATTTGTATGGACCGGCGCCGGTTCCGCCTGCATCCGGCGCTCGCGCTTCCCCTCTGGTGTGCTTTAATCTCAAACCGTTTTATTTTTATAATGGCCCTCTGACTCTTTGCAAAACTCAGTGACCACTGCACTTAACGGTAATGTGGACTGTTTTTTTTTTCGATTCAAGTAAGTGGTAAGAGATAACCAGTTCATGAAATGTGGTCGATGCAACCAGCTGTAAGTTACTACGAACCTCCAAATCAACTTTGCTATGCTAACAGTCAATTACAGATTCATATTGTGAATAAAGCTTAGAAAGTCTACAAACATGACATGAAAATTTGAAGAAAAGGAGGCACTGTGCAATAATGAATAAGTAATAAATGTTTTCATGTTGTAGCAACCCATATACCAATAGCATTTATAGTTTTGTCTAGAACTCTCTAAACTTACTTATAAAAAATACAAAAAAAGACTATAAATAAACTGTATTATTAATTTATTATCATAATTAACGCCTCATGAACTATGGTCAGGTAATGTTACCTACGTTAAAGGGTAGGAAGGACATGGTTTTTAACTGGTACTAAAATTACATAATACCTTACAGTAAGACTTGTTGATAGCTGCCTGTAACGTTTCCCTGCTCTGCTCTGTCCATACAAAGTGCTTGTCATAATTCAGGATGTGTTAGTTGTAATTTGGACTAGCAAGCGCAGCGTAGGACATCCACCCACAAGATGGACAGACGACCTTGTTAAGGCCGCCGGAAGACGCTGGATGCGGGTCGCTTCCAACCGGTACGAATGGAGGTCCAAGGGGGAGGCCTATGTTCAGCAGTGGACGTCTTATGGCTGAGATGATGATGATGAGTTGTAATTTAGTTTTTATTTATATGTAATTTATTTTATAAGGTGAATTTTAGATTTATCAATGAGTTGTATTTGATTTATTTATTTAATTTATGTATTCAGGATTTATTTAATTAATTAAGTTAAAATTAGCCAAAGCGGCCTTGTTGCAATTATATCGTTGCCGGAATGACAGAATGCAAAACGGATGTTCGGATGCAATGAGAATGAGTGTAGGTGCGGTGCGGCGCCGTATCGGCACTTAATGGCTAATTGTTGCCATACAAAGTGGTCTTTCAATACCGGGAATGTTGGCAATACAATCAATTTTAATTAAAAAGCATTGGCCCCTATTGGCTAGGGGGCTAAAAAGAGTAAATACACAAACAGGGCATAACGTCTGTGGAGTGTTTCATTACAAATTTTGGGGAGGTCAAAACTGTAAACATGATTTTTTTTGCCTAACCTCATTCTTTTCATCTCTCATGGTTTGAATCGCGCACATTGGAGTTGTCATTCCTTATTTTTTAGGGGCGTCTAATATAATTAGTAACAGTCTGAATCAACAGAATATTTAGCTGTACCGTTCGCAATTTTATATTAAAACTGTCTACGTTAAAACTTAAAACTTTTACTTTTACCCTTAAAACTTTTGTTTGTTGACTTTTCTACCTTACATAAATTCGGATCGTATACTTGGAGGCTACTGAGAGTCATCCAACATACCGCCAACATCGACACATTGAAAAATGTTGTCTGCCTCTCTCTGGCTCGAATATGGAAGAGCGATAGAGAAGCAGTACGGTTACCATCAGTTTGTCACTGACATAAACGCCGTCGAGAACGTAATTTACTTTCTATACATCTCGCTCGCACTCGCATATTAGTGCAAACGGGATGTATAGAAAGTAAATTACGTTCTCGACGGCGTTTATGTCAGTGACAAACTGATGGTAACCGTACTGGTAACGATTTTTCGATGCTGGCGGTCTACCGTAGACCCTCTGATATGTGTTGACCGCAAGTCGTCTTACTAACAGTCGTGTAACTGCTCTATCTAGGTAAGTATTCTGTAATAAGCTTATAAGTGTGTGAAAATCTGACTCTGAAAATAAACTTGCATGTGTATAAAGTGTACGTTGCGTGTTAAACAGCACATGGAAAGTGTTATTATGAGAGAGCGGAAGATCTCATCACGGCTCGTCAGCGCCCGTCAATAATCGTAAAGCAAGCATATCTCCCGTCCATCACTGTAGGGATGCCACTTTATTCATTCATTTATTTAAACATTATTGCACAATACCAGAAAATGGAAACATTCTTTGTTTTCTTTTAACACAAGTTTTTCTACTCCATAATGAAATAATTATTACTGACCTATTGCTACTCAATATTCGCCGAAAGCCATATGGTCTCAGGAATTCAAAAGAGCCCTATGAGGCGGGATAGAAATCCACATAACAAGAATAAATTAAAAAACATCCTCTTAAATCAAATTAAAATTAAAATGGAACCTATTTCGGTTAAATAGGCTAGCTTGACACCTCGTTTAACGCTACGGACCTTCACCTATGGTGGCTACGGAGAAAAACACGACAGAAACATGTCTAAACAAAAACATAGAGGCCAACCACTCACATGCTTTTGGCAACTGTAGTTGCCAGCTGTCACCCTTATTTTATAATAATAATAGAGGTCACTGAAGAATATCAATTATGTGGGCGCATGACATTGACTGCTAAAAACATGAATCTTAGCAAACATTCTTGGCATTGTACGTGCACAGACATAATCTCGTAGCCAGGATTATTCACCAGCAACTTGCTCTTCTATATGGCCTTATGGACCGCGAAGTACCGTACTACAAGTACTTACCTGCGCCTGTTCTCGAGAATGGTCATGCCACGCTCTATTTGGATCGATCTATCATCACTGACAGGACTATTGTAGCCAATAAGCCTGATATTGTGATAATAGATCGATCGCAACGTCGGGCCGTGCTCGTTGACATCAACATCCCCCATGATGAGAATCTCGTGAAGGCCGAGAAGGACAAGTCCAGTAAGTACCTAGACTTGGCTCACGAGATAACCGCCATGTGGGATGTTGATTCGACGATCATTGTCCCGATAGTCGTTTCAGTGAACATCTTGAGAGACTCTCGCTAGGTGGTTGAATCAAGGGACAGATGCAGAAGGCGGTGATCTTGGACACGGCGCGGATAGTACGTCGGTTCCTCTCTCTGCAGCCCTGACCACCGGTAGCTTGGGCCTTGCCACGCTGCTGGCGGCAGCCTAGGTTAGGTTTTTTATAATGTGTTTATATGTATTTTTTATTGTTTTGTAAGTGTTTTTATATTTTACTTTTATATCCATATTATAAAAACCCTAGCCTAAGAAGGATGATGAATAAAGATTACATATTAACTAAGATAAAAAAAATGAGTGCCAACCCTGAGCTACACTCAACACTGGGCCTGCGCCTGCGCCACCGAAAAGCGCAATTACTATAATTGAATCAGGAAACTGTTCCGCGAGAGGAAAAGTATAAATAAAGTGCTCCCAGACACAGTGCACACTATATACGCAGTACAATAGTCCAGTGTCCTGATCTGAAAATACGAATTATATTGGTAAGTCGACGGCAAATGAAAAGAAAATATGGAGGTCATTGAGGTCGGAATACATCGCATGCATCAGAAGCTAGATTCCGTCTAAGCTAACTGTGCACTGACCTTGCAGGGGAAAAGTCTGAAAATGCCAATATAAACGTCAGTACCTACAGAGTTAGCTTGATGTGATTCGAGTGGTTCCAAGGGTAGTTCTCACGTTTTTTGTTTTGACTGTGTCATATGGTACCTCTGCAAGTACTATCACCAATATCACCATCCTCAGTCAAGAAGCAACAAAGAAAAAAAAGAAGGGACAGAGCAAAACGAAATCAGAATTTCTTAGATGAGTTTTACACATTCTGTATCTGTTAACGAAATCAGCTTGATATAGAACATCTGCATTAAGCAAAAACCGTAGAAGTTAGAACTTTACTTTAGTCACTTTACAAAATAATCATTTTTTTTTTCTTTTGACAGTTAGTAGAACTCGATATACTGGCAAAATTTATACTTGTGTGGAGTTCTGGCCGAACGTGCTTGCCGTCTGTATTTGTTTATCCTTTTTTTTACATTTCAGATACTAGTAATTAAAGGTAATTAATATAATGAACTAGTACCCAGGTTAGTGATTGGTGCAATGGCCCTTAGTGAGCAAACAAAAAATAAATGAATGGACAAAACAAATGCTATACTACATACATACAGTACATATGTTACATATACTGTAACTAGTCTGTAAAGTAGGTATATGTTTTAATATAAAACGACTACCTAGTGAATTTTTGACAAAATCAAATGCCAAAAGCTATACTTGAGTCAAATTTTAATTATAATACGATGAATTCTAAGGAGTATATCTTTCTAAAGCTAATTAGTTCTATAACTTGTATATTTATTCGCTGAACCTATTAAAATAATTAATCATATAACCACCAGGATATTTAACTAGTAAATTGCCCGGTAACTTTCAATCGATGCAGAAACACGGGGCTAAACCGGTTTCGATAAAATGTCTTATTTACTAGGAACTGTCCATTGCAGGAACTAACATCAAAATAATGGCTGATTAGGTAATCCACAACTTCTACCTGCATCAGCTCGATGTTACGGAAGTTTCCTTACAAAGTGACCCGTTTTCTTTCCTCTTGAGTGTAATACAAAATTCTTTTAATTAACTTAAGAAGTTCAGATGCTATATAAAAAGTTATTCAACGTTCGTAACAACGTTCTTATTTTCTCAAAAGCTAACAGGCTAAAATAATTAAGTACACTTTTATACCCGTCCTTTTCCGCGTGTTCTCGTAAATTTCGTTAACGCAGATTCCCTGTTTTCACCGGCGTGACATGGAGGGCGAATAATGATGGCCGCAGGTGCGCGGGTTAACGTGAGGCGTCGACGCGGTGGAAGGGTTGAGTTTAAAACGTGATATTATATAAGTATATACACATATTAAATATCTTACGTACATTTTGCCTTAACGGCTGCCTATAAGCGGCTAAGGATTTGTTGGAGATGTACTTACAATAATAAAACATGTTATATTTATAATGTTATAACTGAAATTTCAATGACGATTCAAAACTTAACCCAATCGGTCACCGAATCACAGTATTATTAATGATCGCAGCAGATGCGCCGCACGCGGGTTAACGTGAAGTGTCGAAGCGGTGGAAAGGTTGAGTACCTAGTATAAAACGTATATACACATAATATAACAACATACAACGTCGGCATCGTCCCCTTTCGTACGTCGGTCAGATCCGAAGATAAGCGTCAATTAAGCGATAACGGTTTTACTAAACGGTTGCATGGTTTCGAACCTCCATCGTCGCTTAAGCCTTTCTGTGCAAGAGCATAGCTGTATAAAACCTTGACAAACTATATGACAGCATGTACGACAAATAACATAGTACGTCGAGGCGAAATTTCGCATCGACCACTTTCGCCACCAATAAGGAGCACCGGGTTTCGTAAAATACCCAGATCGACGTATTGATTGCGCAAGGCCATCTTTTAATTGTATGCACCTAATTACACACAACTTTATGGACCTTATGACAAGGCAACAAGATTCAAATTCGATCGGCTGCAGCGACAGGTTAGCGTCATATTTTAGCAAAGTAAATGCGGTGTCAAAACTGTAATTGGTCAACGATTTTTCTGTCAAAAAATTAGGGCGGATACTTAATGTGGATAATATTGCGTTAAGTATAAGATTTTATAACTATAATTCCGTGTGAATTGACATGTTACGTGGTATTATGTTTGTTTTAACATTTTGAGTGTCAGGTGTCGTGCTGGCAAAAACTGTGCCTCAGAAAAAGGTGTTGCTTATCAGCATCAAAAGAAGCATATTTTTGTGGCCTTCGAAGAGTAACATATTATTGCAGGTTTTTAAAAGTTTTCCAGTGGCATATATTTTGGTGCATTGTGTTATCTGCTATTGATTCTAACTGTACCGCACCGATTCCATACCGACAAGTCAGGGAAGAGCTTTTCCGATATTTGTCGACGTCTATAGACGTTATGGTGTCTAAAGTACCTACGAGTTGTCATGAGCGTGGTAGAAAATGTTAAAGCTGTGTGTGAACAGCTTTGTGTTGAAGTAACGTAAGGACGACATTTAAAAGTGTTGTTCCACCGGTGCAACCATACCTGAAACAAAAAGAAATAGAAATTAGGGTACAACAGAACATTGAATATAGAAATACTATTGTTTTGATGTGACTGACTGTCAAAAAGCTTTGTGAACTGAGCAACAGCTAAAGTGAATGAATACCTAGGTCTGTAATTGGACTATTCTGTCTGAATGAGTGCATATTGAGACTTGTGTGCTATGTGGGTATAAGTGTAAAGGCTGATTTAGACGGCGCGCGAACTCGCATACGATTTTTGTTACATTGCGGACTGTTGGTTACGTCCAATTTAACCGACCGATCAAAACCAGCAATGGTATGAAACTCGCATGCGAGTTCTCGCATCTTCTAAATCGGGCTTAAGTCATGTGAAACTATACCTCTCGCGTCGAAGGACGGTCCCTATGACAGTTCATTTTTACATGGATTAGCTGTCACATAAAATATTCGTAGCCGTTTTTAGGAAGTATGTGCATTTATTTATAAATGTACATTTTGTGTAGAACACGGTAAAAACATATTACTTCAATTATTCGACACAAAAGGAGATAAAACCGAACAAGATTTTGCTGACCGTACTCAGTACATACACGGTGTAACATGAGGAAACCGAATAATTTTAACAGCGTATTCCTGATCATATTTAGAGACAAAAATGTCCTATAAACTTTTTTGAAATTCGTCTAGTTTCAGATATAATATTAATTAAAAAAAAACAAGTTTTTATTGTTACATAGTGTAAAAGGCCTTTTTGATGGTGATGTTGCTGCTATGGGACGTAGTCTAAGTATCCTTATTGATAGATGTCAAAAAGTGACAAGTAACACTTTGCATAAAGTAGTTTTTACGAAAAAAAAGTGTAAAAATCAATTTGAAGTGACAAGTTTACCAATAACATTTATTTTTTATGTACAAATACATTCAAAAAATTGAAAAAAAAACAAAACAAAAAAAATTTTTTTTTGGCGGATGTGACCTAAACTCATATTACATTTTTTTCTTCTTTTGACCTCAGAAATGCGTGGTTAAAATTATTCGGTTTCCTCATGTTACACCGTGTATAGCCCATATGCATTTATTCTAATTGCAATCACTTTAATGACCATCGGCCATCGGCCAGTCCGTCCGTGTTTCCCCGCTTGATTTACCGCCAAACTAACATCGAGTAAGACCTCCTAAATAGTGATGTGCTACGGGAACATGTTTCCCCATAGTTCCCCGTTACCCGCAATATTTTCCAGTTTCCCGCAACAATGATTTCAGGATGGCATAGGTAGTATTTATATTTCTAATTCTCGGACCAGTTCCCGCTTGATAACTGCTGAAACATTGATTTCAATACTGGAAATGCTTTTGGTCTAGATTATGGCTTGGCTTAAACGGAAACATTTCGGGGGTTCCTTAGAGCCGGCCCTTCTAATCCTGCATGGCATTTGCAATAGCAGTGTGTTATGTCATTATTATTGGCAAATTTCTATGGAAATATAAAGTTTATTATAACACTCCTTCACCTTGTTCTGTTTAAAACGGTGCAAGCAAAGTTAGCTTATATGGATTTTGCGGGACGGCGGCACTTACACCTTACACTAATTTATTCCATCATAACTAAGTGTTTATATACATCACGCTATCATGTTATCACGTCTGTAATCTGTGGCGATACATACATTATCTTAACAGAATCAGCGCGTGCGCTAACTCTTGTGTAATCTCTTGTGTATAATCAATTAAGTAAATAAATCTAATAATTAATTAATTATAAGACTTAGCATTAAGCATATATGTACCTGACATGTAAAATTATATTTTTATAAAAAAAAAAAAAAAAATCACGCGCTGATACTCGTAATATTCTGCTGACCACCATATACGGACTCTAGCATTTTATAGAAATCAAAAAGTAACATTCGTAAGCGACACCCTTGGGAGAAACATCAGCCGGGAACATTCCCGAATCACGTCACTATTCGAGTCAGACATCCCAAATATAAATCTGTTCGATGAGCGATGCCGACAGCTCGTAAAGATTTACGAGAGGCCTTCGACAAACAAATATTTTAGCCGAGGCTTTCTATACGCCTCCATATGGCTCGTGTAATTCGATTCAAACATGCAATTGTAGGTATTGATGTATTAAAATGAATAGGATAAGAAACTTGGCAATTTTAATTCTCGCGATTCCCCTCTCTATCTGGCCGTAATTCGTATCATAAAGCCACATTACCAATCATTGTAAAAAGACCGTTGCATTAAATTGTCGTTTTATATTTGCGATACCTATTTCTGTTCATGCCTTTTGGCATCAATCCTTGACATTAGGTATTTGGCAAACCATTGGCAACCGTATTCATTAAAGGTAACGAACTGCACAAATGATTTTGTTTGACGTCGTCACTCTCATTACATCTCGTTCGAACTTTATAATTATATTTGTACATCATACCGTCTCATGGGGCCAGTTTCAACCCTAATGAGTAAATGGACTAGTAAACCACCAAGAAACTTAAAAATCTACCTTTGTTGTAGTAGCCTGAACAAACTAATAAATACAGTAAAACTCGCTTAAGAAGATTCTAAAGGAACCGTGTCAAAAATGCATCTTAAGTGGAAATGCGTATGAATCAAGTTGAAAGGACTACTATTACGCGGGAAATCGTATTAAACGTGATTGTAGATATTAAGCTAGTTCTACTGTATTTACGAATAAATGAAAAGCTTCTAAATAATCCGAAAAAGTGGATAAATCCCGTTCATGCACTGACTAGAGTCTGTGCGGAAAGAGAAGAGTCGTGGTATGTGTGGGGCCCAATACATTCCACGACTCTTCTCTTTCCGAACAGACTCTAACATCATTTCATTGCAAGCATAATTGTGTACGTTACCGCTCTGATATGAACAAACACAAAAATTCCTAGCAATAAATAAAATATAAAACGAAAGCATTTTAACTCAAACAAATGAACCGTAAACCGATTAGTGCAGCCGTCACAGCCAGCGGTGGTATTGCGATCACTGAACGAGAAAAGGTGACGTTCGGATGGGTTGGTACTTGGTAGATAGCCTCGTAAGACCCAAGCCAATTTTTGCGCTTTTGAATTTGGAACTTTCTTTTATTTCTATAAGAGGTCATAACTCGAATTTAATTTGTACTTGTACAAGTACGCGTGGACTTACGAGGCTAGGTAGCTCAGGTAGCTGAATGCTTGGTTCCCCTGAGCATACATATATCGCGCCCTTAAGGTGACATTCGGATGGCAACTGCAGCTGCATAACTTTTAGGACATTACTGCGGCGGCGTTGATGTTGTATCTGTTAATTTCCTTGATGAAATGAGTAACGGATTGGACGCCATATTAAGCACTCATTTTATTAAGTAAATTATCAGAAATAGATACAGCGGCGACATCAGCCGCCACAGTAATGTCGCAACAGTTTATTTGGCTTAGGGGTTTCAAACCTACAACAGCTTTCTTTGCTTTTTAACCTTATGTTTACAACTACATAGTTTAGTAGTACATATTTCATTGTAGTTTGCTCAATATCTCTAGCATCGCCCGCACTCCCGCGAGCAAAGGGAATACGCAGCCAGTGCGGTAGGTCCGCGGCAAATAAACTACAAATACCAACCGAATACTGAAACAACACTTCAACTGCATGCAATAAAGTTCAAATTCGAATGCTTTAAATGAGACAAAAGTACAAAAAATATGAATTACTTTAATAGGACTTTACTCGAAGAGATTAGGGGTGAAAATTGGCCGGCAAGTGTTAATGTGTCATAAGTATGAAGTGGGAAATTATAATTTATTTTTAATTCACTTTTGCGAGGTTGCTTGATGGCTGTCGCATTTAAATGCGAGATATTTTGTTGGTTATTTTTCAATTATGGCCATATTTCATGTTAATGTTTATTTAGTTTTGTGGATTAAAATACCTTCAGGCTGCATTGATGCAGAAATACCAGCTAAGAGCCAAAGTATTGACAGTATTTTTACTGCCAAATTATAGTAGGTACGGTCGAAAGTATTCATTTATGACTCATTTCGTACCTTGTCACAGTGACAATCAATATGAAAGTCGCTAGAGACCACATACTATTGTTACTGTGACAAGGTACAAAATGGGTCATAAATTAAAACTTTCGACTGTACTTAATCCATATTATTGGTAACATAATGCTGAGATATTACGAATTACGATACGATGAGATTAAAAAGGAAAATTAATAGTACAAGTGACAATCTCGAAAAAAAAAAGAATCACATGTATTCAGACAATAAGACCCTAATCTAATTATAAAAACAGACAGATTGGCATAGTTTCTATAGTATATACGTTATAAGCACAACAAATAGTTAACAGAAAACACCAATCGAAACTTAAATAAACTATGGAAATAGTCACGCTATTTTTCGCATTTTACGATTAGAGTCTGTTCGGAAAGAGAAGAGTCGTGGAATGTATTGGGCCCCATACATTCCACGACTCTTCTCTTTCCGCACAGACTCTAATATACATTTTACGATAAAACTTTGTTCGCGGAGCTCTTATTTCTTTTAAAACGTAAGTACGATTGTTATCTTAGCTAGGCCCCCAGTTGGTTATCACCACAAAGCATAAAAAACACCAGATCTTTTAAATGAACCCCGCCCTTTCGCAGTAAGGCAGAGATAAACAAGAAAACCGCACGTTTCAATAACAACCCCCTCGAGGGGTGAATTTTTTACCCCGGCTTCAATGATTCGGAAAAAACTACGCGTGTGGCCAAATAAAGATTGCATACACACAGTGAGTAATGTAGATATGAAAAGAATTAATAGTCTCACAACCCTCCGCTAGAAAGCCGCTCCCATACAATCGGATTTACGCTCTAAATTACATGACACTTGGCATGAATATTTACGTAAGGCATACATTTTTGGCTGGTTTTTTACCCCCCCTCCCCCATGGTTATACTTAAAGGGGCCCACTGATTAACAGTCCGCCGGACGGTATCGGCCTGTCAGTTGTTCGGAACTGTCAAAATTTTGTTCTAACTGACAGGCCGATACCGTCCGGCGGACTGTTAATCAGTGGGCCCCTTTTTAGTGATATTCCCCCTATCCAATATGACGTGTAATTTTTTTGTCTAACACAATTACACAAAAACTTAATAATTTTGTATTTTCTTTCTTTTCTTATTTTCACACAACTTTCGTCATGAAACCTGTATATTTCAAATAGAAATATCGACCAGTGATATTAGACTGATCTAAATGGAACTGCAAAGCATCTTTAGAGCCCGCATCATATCCTTTCCTCTTTAATCAATTCTGCGGAGATACTCGAAGGTATTGCCGCGAAAAAAAAAACCACTCGATGGAGCTTCTAAATCTACACTGGAATACGGGTGCAAGGAAATATTCAACGGGGTTCCGTAGCCCCGAAGTATGGCTATAATTGGAGTAGGTACACACCATTGGCGGCGCATGCATAAAAGTCAACTCCCACCGGCTTGCCTGTTTTTGGACGTTTGAGCAGAGCTGTAAAGGAAATATGTTAGCCAAATTAGCCCCGGCTTGCCTATGGATATGTTTGACGCGCCGCCACTGGTACACACTATAAGCTACCAGGTATATCGGAGCTGCCAACATACTCATAAATATATTAACACGGCACTATTGTCAAAGTCGTCGTGTGGATCTACATATACCTACTCGGTGGCTAAAAAATAAGTGCATTCCCGTTGCCAGGGAGGTTTATACTGAGTAACTTTTACTATGGGACCAACCCCGAAATCGCAAAAAAAAATTTACCCTCCCATAGAAAATGGACCAGCCAAAATATATGAAACAGCCAAATTTTTTTTTCGCGATTTCGGAGTTAGTGCCATAGTAAAAGTTGCTTAGTATAATCCCAAAACCTCCCTGGCAGCGGAAATGCCCTTATTTTTTGGCCATTCTGTATAAAAACTTCTGGAGCTATTATTTGAATCTGTGAGAATTCTTTCTCGACAAATTGTCCAGTCAATTGGAAGCATCTAATGACAAAATGGCGACCAATCAATAACCGCAACAGCAGTAATATATAAGTGGTAGATATATGTTTAACATTGAATTCATACTGTATTTTATCTTCATAATATTTATAACAAATGTTCTGGGAGTAGACCTCATTAGGCGTACTGTCCACGACTCGTGGACCACGAGGCGTAGCTGCATAGACGCTGCATGCATCGCCGTGCAGCATTCATGCAGCCCGGCGTACTGACGTTGTCCACGAAGCGTAGCGTAAGCAGGGCCGGATTAAGCATGTCGGGGCCCCGAGGCAGTGCGAGGCTCGGGGCCCCCTAATACAATCAATTCTGCACACAGCATATTCAGTACAGGGAAATAAGTTTGCGTTTTTAATTTCAATCTTCGGGTTATTCCCACTAGTTACCACCAAGTTTTTACCAGTGGTAACTACTGGGAATTTTTTTCCCACCTTTTACCACTGGTAACTACTGGGAATAAAAATTCCCAGTAGTTACCACCAACTCGGGTTAGTGGTAACTACTGGGAATTTTTATTCCCAGTAGTTACCACCAAAACTTTGTTAGTGTTAAATACTAATAAAAACAGTAGGTATGAATAGTATAAATAGAGTTATTTTGAATTACCTAATAAAATCACTTGAAAAATCATCTAAATGGATTATTAAATTTATCCTTAAGTACATATATCATAGTTTTTGTACTAGTACCGGTTAAACTGTTTCAATATTTTTGGTCACTTTTAAGGGAGTTTACTAAAACACTAATCGACTTATAATTATTTATTAAATTACTCTATATATTTATACTACACTATTTATAGTGTTTTTATTAGTATTTAACTCTAACAAAATTTTGGTGGTAACTACTGGGAATTTTTATTCCCAGTAATTACCAGTGGTAAAAGGTGGGAAAAAAAATCCCAGTAGTTACCACTGGTAACAACTTGGTGGTAACTAGTGGGAATAATCCCAATCTTCAGGCGTCGGCCAAGCCGATCCAAATCGAACGATGTCTTTTTCGCTCTTATTGCGTGGACATAAAGCTTTATTGTATCGGTTTTTGCCGATCCCGCGTCGCGTCAAGTGTGGGGAGAGCCCTTTAGGCTTAAGGCCATTCCCAGTGGAATACCAAAGATGTGAGCTTCAGCGTCACTTTCTATCATACCTCTAATGTAGGGTTGCCATAAGTGTGGGGACTCAGACCGGGACATTTAAAGAATAATCGGCCAAGGGCATGTCGGGCCATGCTCAGTGTAGGGTTTCGTAGTTTCCATTCTGTCAAAATATGCCAAATGGGGGCTAATAGTAGGTAAGTATCATGTAAGTACATTACAAGCATAAGGGAGTACTTTTACTAAGAAAAGAAGATTTTTTGCAATAACTCAAAACCGACTGGACCGATCATGTTCGCTATAGTTTTCATTGAAAGTACATATTTATTAAGCTTTTGTTTCACGATTTTTTTTCATAGTTTTTGGACCCATTGTTCAAAAGTTAGAGAACCCCGGGACACATTTTCTTTTCTTTTGGAGCGATTATTTCCGAAAATATTTAAGTACTATATCAAAAAATGTTTTTGAAGACCCTTATTCGTTTTGAAAGACCTATCCAACGATACCCCACACTATTGGGACAAAACAAAAAAAAATCATAAAAAGCATTTTGTATGGGAGCGTGCCCACCCCATAAAAATATTTTTTTTTCTTTTACCGTTCTGTAACAATGCATGAATTATGTATCCAAATTGCAGCGTTCTAGCACTAACGACCACGGAGCAAAGCCTCGGACAGACAGACAGACAGACAGACAGACATTGGCGAAACTATAAGGGTTTCTAGGTGACTACGAAACCCTAAAAAGTAGTAAATGTAGAAAAAAAGGGACTTTTATTACAACAATAGGTAACTTAAAAGCCCTTGCCTAAACACAAAACAACTTTTAACACAGTCATTAAATGCCAGCAACCCGCCAGTCGGGTTCTCTGTTTGTAGTCGCTTTTCGCTACAAAGCGGAAAATGCATTGCATTTTTTTATATTTTACCTTGATTTTTCGTTTTTTGTTGATTTTCAATGTTATTCTAAAATTTATTTTGATCTTATTACGGGAGAAGGGCTTTAGAAAGTAAAAAAAATATGATAGTTATTTTACCAATTTTGGTTAGTTTTCAATAAAGAAGGAATTACGAGAAAATTTTATTACTTAACAATTGCCTAACTTGTTAAAAAAAGAACTTTAAGATAAATTTCTACAAGTAGTACATTTTCTGACATGTTTAAAATACACCATATATATATATTTTTTTAATGAATATTTAATACCTTTAAAATGATATTTAATGTTACGTACGCGCGTGTTTCCTGAAAATGAGGCGCGGAGGTCTGTGTTCAGCGTTCAATAAAAAGTATAAATAATGGAGATAGAGTTCTGCAAGTATAGACTTTTTTATAGGAAATATCCTCCACTTTTATAATATTAATTTGGTTTCTTAAATATGAATACTTTTTGAGATATTGGGGAAACAAGAAATATCTACTTTTTCCGCCTTTTTTTGTTTAATAACTTTGATATTTTTTGTGTGCTAATAAACGCATCCAATACATTTTTCTATAGACAACATTACGAATCTAATGAGGTATCACACGTATTTTTAGGAGTAGTATCTCTATTTTTCACCGTTTTCAGTTTCTCGAGTAGACTAAATCTGTTGACACTGTTAACGTAAATTCGTAAAAAGTGAACGGACAAGTGTCAGCGCTTACATCATTTTATCCACATACGATTAGCCTAGCTAGTTAGACTATAGTCATGTTTATTGTTGGACTGTTGGATATGTATATTTACCAAGTCCAGCCCCCTACTAAGTAAATAGTTACTATGATTTTTAAAACCGGGACAATTTGCTTATCGGCCGGGACACCGGGACACCATGCTTCAAACCGGGACATGTCCCGGCGTACCGGGACGTATGGCAACCCTACTCTAATGGCAAATTTTAAGCGAGGCTAAAGGCTAAGCTCAACTACTTAGTGCCCCAAAGTTGATTTTCTCAATAGTTAATATTTTGCGAGGCTGAACAGCGATTGTCCGACCATAAGACCATACGCCGAGCCACATGATTAGAATCAACCTAATAATAAAGAATTTCCACATGTTAAAATTACTTAAATTACTCGAGTTAGACCATGATAACCCTGCAACAATTTTGATAGCACTCGCAGTGCAAGTGTTATTTTAAACTTCTATGAAATTATGACGTATAAATAACACTTGCACTGCGTATGCTACCAAAATCATTGCAGACTTGGTCTAACTCTATTCATTTACCAGTCAAGCTAACATGTAGATGATACGGGGTCAACTAAAAAAGCAAAAATAAACGCGAGCGCAGCGAGCGCGAAATTTTTTGATAACAATATCGCAAATTGTGAAAGCGTGTTAAAAGGCCGGGTATCGATCTTCATCTGGGCCTAAAAGTCCGAAGTACCCCAGTGAGGCGAGCTTTCATGCGAAGTCAAAGCCATGCTTCATCAGGCTTCAGGATGAATAGCTGAGCACAGACACGAACCAATGTCCATTGTATTAAAAAACGAGACCGCAGGCCGAGCTTGGCGCAGCGAGGCCAAAGGCTAAGCTGAAGTAGAGGAGATGTGGAACACCCAATAATAAATAAAAAAAATAAAACATAAAAAAACACAAACCAATGGTAAATTGAGGTAAAAAGTGAGCCTTGAAGGTCGAGCATTCCTATGAAAAACTGGGGACACGTTCGTCTTCTTTCTTTTTCTTTGTTTTAATCAATAGTCCTCGTGATTCTAATCAATAGTCCTCGTGAGTCGAAATAACCCAAAAGTTGTTGGTTGTTCCGAAAACCCCTATTATTACAACTTTACAACAGGTACGCAGAATACGCCCCGTAAACTGTAACGTAATGCTTCAATTTGATTACAGTATTTCATTAATTTAAAGAATGGATCGAAAAAGAACAATAACAAAGCATACTCATTATTATAAGAAAAAAAAATTACTCATTAATTTTGACCCTATGAAACAAAATTTTATTTGGTGCGTGCTGAGCCGCCGGGGCCCCCTAGCCGAGGCGGGGCCCCTAGGCAGTTGCCTACTTTGACTTAGGGTTAATCCGGCCCTGAGCGTAAGCGTATCGTAGCCTGCATTTTCTTTCATTCGTGATGATGTCGTCCAGTGATGAAGACGTTATTTTGGCCTATTATTATCTTCGAAGTCGGCGACGACGTCGTTTATGTTGGATACATCCATATATAGAAAGAAACATATATTGTAGACTGTTCGTAGCTGTAAGAGAACTATCAGCAGATGACAACGTATTTCATTCATTTTATAGAATGAGTAAAAGGACATTTCAGAATTTACTGGACATTATTGTACAGACACGGATATTTTTCCACTATTTGCACAAACTTTGCAGCCGTTCCCGCCATTTTTTCTCACAAATACTCAACGTGCTGTTCCGTGCGATGCAGCCAGGCGTATAACACGCGGTACGCCCGGTGGCATGAAGCTTGCATGCAGCGTCGCTGACGCGACGTTGCCGCTCCGTGGACAGAGTTGTGGGGTTTTGTATGTAGGCTGCAAGCAAGCGTACACCAAGCGTACAATGACGAATACGCGTCTATGCAGCTACGCTTCCGTGGACAGTAGGCCTAAGGAACGTTAGCTGCGTCACCTGAAAATGCTTTTACTCATTTTGACTTTGACGATAAATAGCCGATAAAGCATGTTAAAATTACAACCTTTAATCTTATAATAACCTTAAACCACTTAACTATGGTCCATAAGTTACTTTTTAGGGTTCCGGACCCTATTACTAAGACTCCAATGTCCGTCTGTCTGTCACCAGGCTGTATCTCTTTAACCGTGATAGCTAGACAGTTGAAATTTTCACAGATGATGTATTTCTGTTGCCGCTATAACAACAAATACTAAAAACATACCATACAAAAAAACCTGTTTTTTCCCCGTTTTTTGCGTAATGGTACGGAACCCTTCGTGCGCGAGTACGACTCGCACTTGTCCGGTTTTTGGAATTATCTGAGTTTTTTCTTCCATTTTTATAAATGCCTTACCATTGAATCAAAATTCGAATAATTAAGTCACACCTGAACGAATATATTCTTGTTAATTTTGGATTAGTTGGGATGGATCAGATGGTTAAGTTGGAAGCTTTTGGACAATAGTTGGGTGATTATACGAAACCTAATAAAAGTCCTGGATGTCACTTTGTTTTAAATAATTCACTTATAAAATGCTTGGTTCCCGTTACAAGTAATGCCGCCCACGGGCCCCTAAAAACTGAATGGAAGCGAATGGAAAAATGTGATTCGCTTATAACTCTTTTAGGCCGCGCCGGATTTATTCAGAGTTGCTCTCGCACGTAAATCATTCTCACATCGCGGCGCTAAGGGCTGCTCTACTATGGCAGGGTCAGAGCCATATTTGGAGGCAATTATTATTAGAGATGCCCGAATAGTGGTTTTGGCCGAATACCGAATATTCGGCCCCTCTCTCGGCCGAAGCGCCGAATATTCGGCATGACATGCGGTTTTCCTTTTATTAGTATAAAGGAGTGTCCCACTGCTGGGCAAAGGCCTCCCCCTCTTTCCCGCAATTCATGTAAGTACACTCCTTTAAGCTAATTAGAAAAAAAACGGGTTGCACTCCGGGAGTGCCGACAGAAGTGAAAACTCAATGACTAGTCCAAAATGTCTGCAGCACTATAATTGACCCCTCCTCCTTTCTATTGAAAAACTTTAGTTCCGAAATTGCTGTTCAGTGAGCTTGTTTAAAATTCGAAATTCAAATTTGTAGCGTAAATTGTATAAATTCGAATAGAAATTGTTTACCTTTGCAGACCTCGCATCTAAATATATTTGGTCATGATATTTTGAGTTTTATTCACCAGTACTAGAGTTCACTTTTATTACCGATTTCATCAAGATGTAGCTTTATAGAATTATATTTGAGTGATATAAAGTTAGAATGTAACTGTGACATCCTCGTATTTCAACCCATACAAGATTAGAACCTTTTTCATGTAATGTCATTGAGTTTTTCTTTATTGATTTAAATGCCATCTAAATGAGTGGCCATCTAAACCTTACGGTCACGTGATCGCCTTACGCTGTCTCGAGTTTATCATTTTTTCCCCACCTCAAAAAGTGCCCAGCGCCGCTAAAGAAGTTTTCACTTCAAAAATTTTTATATTTTTAATTTTATCTTAAATGTATACTATGGATCGATGTTGTCTGGAATAAATGATTTATTATTATTTATTATTTATTATAAAAATGAATACAATTAGAATCGTCTATAAGTAATTAATATGAAGCAAAGCTGTCTTAAAAGTATTGTGGGTACATTAATTTCTTCCAAATATGCCTCTGACCCTGCCATAGCAATGCCCTTAGCCCCACGATATGAGCATGAATTGCTATGCCTATGGTCGGATCAGAAGCATATTTGGGGGCAATTACTTATTGTACAGTCATCAGCAATAGTATGTTACACAACTTGGGCCGCAAAAATATTTTTTTTTTTTTTTTTATTAAGAGGGCCTGGCCCTCTGTCGCTGCAGCATTTTCCATTCCAGCCTATTCTGGGCTTTCGTTTTTACTTCCTGATATCGCAAAAATATGTGACACGTTTTTATTTGGAGCGCAATAAGAGCGCGTCATATATTTTTGCGGCCCTAGTTGTGTAACATACTATTGCTGATGGCTGTACCATCTGATCCAACTGATCAGTTTTAGGTTATTTGAATGTCATTATCCTCTCGATATGTTTCAGATCTACTCGGCCACCTCCGCATACGCTTTTTGTATGTAAAACTAACCTACATTATATAGAACCTTTGTACCTTTTGGAGTTGAAACTCTAAGTCCATGGGGTCACAGCGCGCACAAGTTGACGTGACGGTGATCGAAGAGCTGGCGGCTAATACCTCGCACAACGCATCAGCATTGCGATACACCTAGGAAATGCTGCCAGCATCCTTGGTACAATGCCTCAAGGGCCTATTTTAGATTTAAGATAGTTATTAATTTCGTTTAGTAGTACCACTAGGTAATGTATATCTTGTATGTAAATAAATGATTTTTACATTATATAGAATAGAAGTATTGAATTAATATGCACGTGCTCGTACCTACTCACAAGTACATACGCGTAGCCTAGATAAGGAGTTTGTGCTAACTGATATTAGTGAGGGAAAGTGGTGGCACGAGGCACTGGAATACCCGATGAGGCTATTTCAGGCTACACGCGTATGCTCATATTGTAGCGGAATCCCATTCTGTTATAGCAATTTGATAAGGTGCATCGGGATAAGTTCAAAAACGGGGTAAATTTAAAAAATATGTAAAATCCACTAAACCAGAACTTCATACCTTGGCGACATTTACGCTACTGCAGCATTTACCAAAGCCTACTGCAAGCTTACTGTTGCTATAGCAGAAAATGCTTCTGGTTTAGAAGATTCTTATTATTTTCAAAATTAACCCGTTTTCGAAGATATCGCTATATACATTATCGTTTTCGTCTTATTTTGATACGACCTTTAGTCGTGTCATCCCTGATCATGACTCATCAAGCATCTTACGAGAGCCAATAAATGCGAGCGAGATGTCTAAGCGGCTCACGCTGATTGGTCCTCATAAAAAATTATCAGTATCAAGTGGATTCTCACTTGAACTTACCCCATAAGCATACGTACTATATGGCGGATATGTTATTCAACTCTATTGACAGTATTAAAGTTCAAATTTAAACAAATATTTTTTATTACATGCATTAAGGTAAGGGGTTAACGCGCATGATATGCCTGAAGAAACGACTCAAGGTCAACATGGAAACCAAGTCAAAATGGTGAAGCAGAATCGGCCGCTTCTGTAATGACCACCATACGGCACTTCGCTCTTACCTTTCTGTTGAACATTAAGTCATAAAATGAAGTTAAATTTTACTTAAAATGTTGCGTTACGGGTTTATCGCGAATTCATGTTCACTTTCAATTTCGATGTTTCGATGGTTACAAAAAAAACTACAACAAATAAAAAATTGCTCACGTATGTATGTGTTTTTTTTAATGTGCGCGGAGATTTATATAGTACATAATATAACATTTGGGCCTGTGATTCAAAGGGATGAGTGTCTATCTCTTTATGACAAGCCTGTTCTATACATAGGACGAATATTATATAAGTTTGCAATAAGACGGATCCAGTGAACTTTATACGACATTTTAGTCATCGCATATGATCAAGAAATGTACTCATGGACAAACTTAGAGGAACGCAAAAAAAAAGTTTTAATTACTGGATTACAGCACCTAAGAAAAGTAATCTCAAAATGAGTAATTTAACTTTTTTTGCGTTCCTTTAAATTTGATCATGAGTGTCTTTCTTCTTCTGTATATTTAAGAGCTGTGCTCTTGTCGTTCGAGCAATCTCCAACTCGTTTGGTCCTCTGCCAACTCCTTAACCTTCTGGTATGACACGACCTGAACCTTTTCTTTTATTTGGTTGAAATAATTTATTCTCGTCTTCCTCTTCTTCTCCTTCCCTCTATTTTGCCTTCTACGATATTCTTCAGGAACAGGTCCTGTCGTAGCAGATGTCCAGCTAGTACTCCTCTTCTATTTTCTGTTGTCTTTATTATATGAGTGCACATCATTAAAATGTAAAATCTTTCTGGTTCGTCCCGGGCACCCTGTATGAAAATTTCCATGTTGCTACACTTTCTTTCAGATTGTAATCGCGGGCCGGCAATGTTTTTAAAGTACAGGGAGCGGCTGTATAAATATTCAAATGCGCTTTCCCTCCATAATTATTACACCGTAGGGGTTTCGAGCGCTAATGGATTGAGGTAAACCCTTAACAGGTAGTGTCGTATTAGAAATGAATCAATTTCACGCATATTCAGTCATGGACCTCATTCTTGATGCGTTTGACGTGTCTAAATAATATCGGAAGTATATCTATTGTCTGCTCTTGTTCACTCTCAAGCATAGTTATACACGTGAGAGCGAGCTGCACTGATATACAAATTGATTTAGTATTATATTGTTTAGATTTTTGTGTCTGAACACGGCAAAATGCGTACGTAGTGAGAAAGCGGCTAATAATTAGATTAGTGTAAAGCGGTTTTTAAGAGATAAAAGTGAAAAGTAACTACATGTTTTATGTTTATAGTGGGACTGCAATTTGAGGTGATTTAATACAGATTGAGATAAATATTTCTTATGTGTGAAATTGACACTTGAAGAGGAATGGGTGATTTACACATAAAAGAGAAAATAAATAGCCACCTTAAACTAAAATGAATTCTGTTTATAGGTGAATAGAATTCATTTTTAGTTTAAGGTGGCCAGTTACTAACAGGTGGCCAGTTACTGGCGAATTACCCTATCACGACACGCCGCCATTTTCCCCTGATTTGTACTGTTATTATCCTTATTTATTTCTCCTCTTAAGTTAGGTTATTTATAATATGAATATAAAAGTAAAATATAAAATCACTTACAAAACAATAAAAAATACATATAAACACATTATAAAAAACCTAACCTAGGTTGCCGCCGGCAGCGGGGCTTGGCCCAAGCTGCCGGTGGTCAGGGCCGCAAAGTGAGGAACCGACGTACTATACGCGCCGTGTCCAATATTACCGCCTTCTGCATCTGACCCTTGATCCAACCACCCAGCGAGAGTCTCTCTAGGTGTTGGTCGAGACTCTTCGCTATGAG
Source organism: Cydia splendana (assembly GCF_910591565.1). Classification (NCBI taxonomy): domain Eukaryota; kingdom Metazoa; phylum Arthropoda; class Insecta; order Lepidoptera; family Tortricidae; genus Cydia; species Cydia splendana. The sequence continues at coordinate 19,051,949 of NC_085965.1, read as the reverse complement.
ACCGTTCGCTGACACAACTATCAGTTATTATTATTTTTAAGATGCCAGGCGCTTGTCAATCAATTTGTATTGACCTAATAAAAGATTTAAATAATAGATTAAATTAGAAATAACCGATAGCACCGATGCTACAGTTATCCCATTATCTCGATAATCTATAAAAATTTGAATATATCCATATTAAAAGCGACGCCAAGGCTTTATTAAATGTAAATGCAAATGAGATAAACAATAAAAAGTCAGATCTACGTTGAGGAGCAAATAAAAATTTATTACAAACGCCAACTGAGCTGTGCCCAATAACCGAAACGGAATCGACGAAATTATACGAGTAAAATAATTACGGTGCATTGGGATAACTTGGAAAATGGTATAATTCTAGAATTATGAAAATTGCAAATATCTAGTAAGCTAGAAGCATTTCCTACTTTAGCAGCAGTAAGCAAGATGCCTCGGTAAAGGGGCCCACTGATTAACAGTCCGCCGGACGGTATCGGCCTGTCAGTTGTTCTGAAATGTCAAAATTTTGTTCTATAGCTGGTCAAGCAGATCTTGTCAGTAGAAAAAGGCGGCAAATTTGAAAAGTGTAGGCGCGAAGGGATATCGTCCCATAGAAAATTTGAATTTCGCGCCTTTTTTTACTGACAAGATTTTCTTGACCAGCTATAACTGACAGGCCGATGCCGTCCGGCGGACTGTTAATCAGTGGGCCCCTTAAGGGTTGCAGTAGTCGCCGAAGTATGAATTGCTTCTGGTTTAGTTTATACTAACTTCTATCAGCAACCTCGTCTGGGCAAAATAAGTAACATACTTCCATATCCCACTTCTCTCTCTCTCCTTTTAATCCTAATTTTATTTACGGAATAAAAACTATTCTATGTCCTTTCCCCTGACTGAAGGCATCTCCATAAAAAAATCAAGAGAAGAGGTAACAGATCGGCAGAGTTATTTTCGCATTTATAATATGTAGGGAATTAGCGATATTCATAATAAAATTGTCCCGCATTCAAAGTTACATCAGTGCACCTTACGATCGAACCCCTGCAAAATAACTAGACGAGCGGATTTTATACTACTCGTAATATCAAAATCGATACAGATTTCGCAAACAGCTTAAGGCTTTTAAAGTAAGTGTAGGAAGCCTTTATAATCCTAAAATCTTGTTTACGGAGACAATCTTGTTATAAGTTGAAGACTTGTGATTCAAACGGTCGTTTTTGACGTAGGTAATCACAAAATGTGCTACTTATGTGGAAGCTATAGACCTTGTCAATGAACAAAAGAAGCTATTACCTATTTATTGCTGAGTCTGGATATGTTGATCAAAGGTTGTATGTTGGTATGTGTTGTCTGCTTAATCTGCTTTTGAGTTCTTGAGTTGAGTAAAAAATTTAACAATCATTTTACAGTACTATAAAAATATCTCCAGACTTAACTGCATATAGAGGCTACAGAGCTAATATTTCTATTACAGACTGGTGCAATAGAACCCAGACAATTAAAACATAGCTACTGTTAAAACTAGGAATAAACAATCGCAGACTACGCGAGGGAAGAGCCCTCAGCCCTCGCCCCTGCAATACATCACGACTAGGGCCCTGGCAGTTGATGACAATGATGACTCAAATAATCATCATGGTGTACTAATAGCTAGTTCTGTGGTAGAAATGTTCCATTGGCCCAAGATTTGTTTACATTCCGTGATTATTTTTCATACATTATAAATAACGGTAGGGGAATGGAACCTTGTACTACATGGAGGCGATCAGTTGAGAAAGAGGCTGGCTCAACTGGACTCGGCTGGAAAGAGCTGGAAGAAGCCGCTCAAGATCGTGACAAATGGAGGATTCTTCTGCGACCCCTATGTCCCTAATGAGGGATAACAGGAATGCATCATCATAATCATCATCATCATCAACGGAATGGAAGGAAGGAAAACTGTATGGAATTGTTTCTCGTATTATCATCAAAAAAGATCGAGATTTCTTGAGTAGAAAATATCTTAAAGAATTATATGTTAAACAAAAATGTAGAACTTTAAGTAAAATAGCCCAACTGAGTCTAGGCAGACTTCAATGTCATACTGATTTCAAGTAATCCCTTGAAGCTACGATCGGAATAACTGAACTTTTAAGCCTGTCACGTAAACGTGATCGTGGATAGCGGCTTTATAAGTTTGTATGTAGTTTCTAGACCTTGTTCGTTGAATGTTTTTATGGTTTATAAAAAAGTGAAAAATAAGTGTTGTTAGGTACCTACATTAGTCTATTAGTACCGACGCTATTCTAAAAATATACCTAAATTTGAGTAAACAATTGGGACATTTTGTAGATATGAACGTTTTTTAGGGTTCCGTACCTCAAAAGGAGAAAACGGAACCCTTATAGGATCGCTCGTGCGTCTGTCTGTCTGTCCGACCATTCCCCCCCCCCCCTTTATCTCTGATACTGGGTCTAAAATTTTGAAAAAAATACACAAAATAGAACTTTACCTATAGATGACAGGAAAGTCTATTAGAAATGTGCAGACAAGCGTGAGTCGGACTTATGTACGGAACCCTTGGAACGCGAGTCCAACTCGCACTTGACCGGTTTTCTTATTTGCAATATGATTAACCTGGCCGGTTGCTAGTTGCTATTGACAGTATATAGATGTATGGTGTAATTTAGTATACCTAATTACCTATATCATCATTGTTTATATTATTCATACCACTCAAGACATATAAATGTTTTTCATTTGCCACTACGTTTGTCATTCTGGAACCCAGCTGTATATACTACTTTTATAATATCTTTTACAGGAAAATAAGAATTACCTATCGAATAAAAAGCGAGGCACCTTTCATCAAACAATTCGCAATATGACATACCTTAACAAATAATCCGATGTGCTCTTCAAAGAACGCATTAAGCAGGAAAGTCCGCGTTTGGTGCCTTGCCACCCCCGACACATGTGCGTAATGATATGTCGCCCTCCAGACGTTAAAATGACGGCACTTCAAACGAATCCGGTGTTGCCACCCTCTGTGTGGTATATGGGATCAGCGATCAGCGAGTACCTAAGCGTTTTAGGCGCATGTATTTAGCAGCAATCTGGTGTGAAAACTTGTAAGTACCTAGTTGGTTCCTCAAAAATACGTATGTAGTTATTTCAAAGTTCCTAAATATCTATTCGGCTTAAGGTCTACTGTCCTTAAAATTTTGTATGAAATTACAAACAAATATCAGCCTTCGTGAATTAAGTATTGGAACCTTAGTCACAAAATAAAAGTAGAGTGGAACCTCGATAGCACGATTCTCAAGGGAAACGCTTATAGAGGGCATCGACTTAAGAGAGGTTCTTGTAGGTTTTTGTTCGTCTTAAAGAGGTTTCGAGTTACAGAGGTAAAACAAATGAAAAATTCGTGTTAGGGAGGAGGTTATTATAGAAACGTAGAAAGTACAGTCTTATAATTTTTTTCGAGTTACAAAGGTTCGTTAGTAAATAACTTCGCGATATAGAAGTGTTAAAACAATACTACTATGTCTGAGCTAGACAACAATGATTTGAGTAGATACTGATCTGAACATTATATAATTTGGGCAGTTACTGTTTAAGTGACATCCGTAAGTCCGTCGCCGCAACCAACAGCAAAAACACCTTACCCCGAAGAAAGAATCGCTTGTCACTCCTAGCTTGAATCCTCCAAACGAATGCATTTAGGTGCAGGTGCCTACTATTTTTCATCTCCGACAAATTCGAATGGAGTGGCTCAATCTTACTAAAGCGAGTGCGTCGCGACGGCGGGAGACCTTTCATACACTGTGTTTCAATTATAGGTGTGTTTGTGAAGGATGTCTCTATTGCATTGATATATTACCAATATAGATATTAGGAGAATCCCATTTTGGAGTTTTTCGTTAAATGTTGCGGTTTTTCAGAAACATGTTTATGTCATCTATTTCATTAAGTGCCTTCGTATTAGGTATATGAGATATGTAAGAGCAGTGTTTTTTCAAACTTTTTCATGACGCGACCCCCTTAGGTACGAACAATTATTTCGCTTATGTCTTGGTTTAACCCTGGCAGAGACTTCGCGACCCCCCAGGGGGCTGCGACCCACAGTTTGAAAAACACTGCGTTGGAGTAACTTATCTAAACTTTGGTAGTTACAATGTAAAGGTAGATAGAAATGGAACATATAGTTGGCAAAGGACTGTCTCATTTCAATCATAGACAGAGAGAATCATACTATCTTTGTCTTTCACTAGTACTAGCACCCAAAAGAAAAGGATGAGTATAGCTTTCCTGGTTCTTATTGACTGACAAAGTGGTTTGACCAACTATATTAAAGAATTACATAATAGAGATAATTGTTACTCTTGGTTCAAATTTTTACAATTTTATATTGGAAATGCATTGTTTAGGGCGCACCCGATTCTGCTAAAGTGCTAATGCAGTCAAATTAAATCGAACTGAAACTCGTAATTTTTTACAAAGCATTAATGTGTTACAAACAGTGTGTGTGTTATTAAAAACTTAAAACGAAGCTTCTCATGTGTTACAAGATAAGCGTTAGTTTTACACTCTTAAAATATTCATAACATTAATAACCACAGTTTTGACGACACAACATTAAATTAAAGTTTATGTCTACGGCGTTCGTGTCGACAACTTCTGTCTGTCAAGACGGCTAAAAAATTCATGTTAACGCAGCCATGATCACTTTTCATGAATAAATTACGCTTTATTAATAAACATGAGGGGTTTTTTTGAGAAAAGCTTCGCGTGTTGTAGCAAGACAATGTAAACAACATAGGTAAACAAGTACCAAGTAACGAATTACATTTAGTAGACGAGGCACAGTGGGACCAAGTAAGTACTGTACTTTGACACAACTTAAGAAGTACGGGTAAATATTTTCAATAGCAGGCTTTTTTATTATGGCATAAAGTTGCTATTTGGTCTCTCGAGATCAAAAAGATCCTGCAGCTGTTTGAAGTTGCAGGTTTGGATCGAGTTGTAGTAGGTGGCGATCACAATAGATCAGGAATAGTCGCAGTGATACATAGGCTTTGGAGCCTTATATAGCCCCTAACACGAAGAAGAAGAAGAAGTACTTTGACACAACTTAAGAAGTACGGGTAAATATTAACAATAGCAGGCTTTTTTTATTATGGCAAAAAGTTGCTATTTGGCGCGACTATTTCGGAAGCCGAACTAGTGAAATCCAAGATTGAATTTAACTTCACTACACCTTGAGCTAACTTTAGTACTATACTTAACTATAAGGGCCACAACTTGTACATCTGTAGTTAGCTGCTCAGACGATCATTACCATACTAAATGCCTCGGCTGTCTGAAGCACCTTTGTCTCGGTATTCCTGATAATTGCTTATACATAACTAGCTAATTAATATATAGGTTGCTAATTAATCAACGCACTTTGAAGTGGAATGTTTTGATACCATCTCGTTCTTGGGGCCCTTCGGGGACAACTGGACAAGGAAGAAACATGGCTCGACGAAATCGTGGCTGCAGCCGGTCAAGACTGGTCGCAGAAGGCCAAGGACAGGCAAAACTTGCTGATCTGGAGGAAGCCTTCACCCTTGTACAAAATACAAGTAAGTAATTTTTCATCTTTTTCAACATTTTAAATCTGTTTATGTAATATTGTAGAGCGATCGCGCGAAGTGTAGAGAAAATACCAGAAAAGCAGACCCCACAATCAGATGGGAATAATAATGCTGAGGAGAGAGAGATGTAATATTGCAGAGATAATTATTTTTATTTATTTTATTTAACAGTGTCACGCGGCCCTAAGACGTGTAAACAAAAAGGGAAGGAATGGAAAGATTCGCACGCTTCTGGTAAGCTGCGCGGTAGCTTAGTTGGTTTAGAGCGTTTGGAGTGGATCCGTGTTCCAAGAGGCCCCAAGTTCGAATCTTGGCCAAAGCGGTGTATTTTTCTGTTTTTCCTTCAATATATCAATTTAAAGTTACCGTAGGCAACAAAAGCTTGCCTAACATGTTACAAGGAATGTTATTGTGTTGTTTTCTATCGTGTTAGGGGCTCCTCAGACGTTCATTATCATAATAAATGTCTACCGTCTGCTGTGAGCTAGGTCTGCAGCACATAGACTATCTCTCATAGATTCCGTAATGATAAAGTGTTTACAAAGAATCCCGATCGAATGTAGGCGCTCTTTTGATTTGTATTACGCCCAAGTCGCATCACATCAGGTAATTGCATCCTAGACATTAATTATAAATAGTGAGCCATGCTTGCAATTATTATAAATGCTCTAGGATATAGGATTTCAAATTTCAATAAAATAAAACGTTCAGAAGGTCATGTCATACTAGAAGGTTAAGGAGTTGGCAGAGGACCGGACGAGTTGGAGATTGTTCCACCTACAAGAGCCTGTGCTCTTAAATTTAAAGAAGAAGATAGGAGGTCGTTGATCGTGCGTGCAACTGCACCATTTAGCAAGTAAATGGTCTGTACTCGAATACCTTTGTTAGGAAGTAAATGGTCTGTACTCGAATACCTTTGTTAGCAAGTAAGTGGTCTGTGCTCGAATACCTTTGTTTCGCTGCTCCAGCTAATTACTATAAAGCTAATTAATTTACGCACTAGTTCTTGAGTTTAATTGTGATGCGTCTTTTGTCTTGATAATAATCTTGTGACGTTAACTAATCGTAAGGCTTTATTTTAGCAATGCTATTTATTTTGTCGAGTTCTATACCATTAGGTATACGTAAATTTTGTGCACGTTAAATAAAAAAAAATCTAATCATACTTTACCTGCTTGATGGTGTTAGATTAAATTTTCTTTTCAATATCAAGATACTTCATACAGGGTGAACAATTTCGGTGCTGATTTAATTAAGCGGATAACTGTTACCCCACTTGAAAAAAGTAGAAAAAAAAACCGGGCAAGTGCGAGTCGAACTCGCGCACGAAGGGTTCCGTACCATAATGAAAAAAAAACGAAAAAAAAAATGCATAAAAAAACGGTCACCCATCCGAGTACTGACCACGCCCGACGTTGCTTAACTTTGGTCAAAAATCACGTTTGTTGTATGGGAGCCCCATTTAAATCTTTATTTTATTCTGTTTTTAGTATTTGTTGTTATAGCGACAACAGAAATACATCATCTGTGAAAATTTCAACTGTCTAGCTATCACGGTTCGTGAGATACAGCCTGGTGGCAGACAGACGGACGGACGGACAGCGGAGTCTTAGTAATAGGGTCCCGTTTTACCCTTTGGGTACGGAACCCTAAAAAGCCTCTTCGCCTGTATAAAAGAAAACATATATTTTGTAATTTTGTTTCTATATTTTCCTAATCATAATCATAACACGTACGATACCGATAATTTTTGTAACAAACGTGAAGAGTAAAAATGTACAAAATGTAGACGCGACTCCTGTAAATATCTAAAACGAAGATCTTTTCAACCGTGGGACGCATTCGTTTGTGAACTAAACACTCCATTGCACATCCATTCCGTTACACAATCGTTACTGTATAGATGTATAATTTTATATACAACCTGCTTTCGTTACAGTACGGTCGCCATCAAATATATCGTAGCGGCCAAAGCGTTCACAAATATCTGAACATGCCTCTATTGTCATGGCTCCTCTACACGATGGGCCAACGCCGGCCACTCCAAGGGACGCATTTATGCGTTAGAGGGAGCAAGTGATATTGCTATCTCATTCTACCGCATTCCTGCGTCCCTTGGAGTTGCCGGCGTTGGCCCATCTTGTAGAGGAGCCATCAGGGCGGGGCGTTAAGAGTGCGTGTTCAGATATTGTGAACACCTTGGCCGCTCCGATATATCTGATGGCGACTGTACATAAAGTGACGTCTCAAGTGAAGGCCGATTCGACTTGTCATACTATAACTAGGGGGAGTCCGGGAGACTTGGCCAGGTGGGAGACATGAACTATTTTAGTAAAAGTGCCAAAATTAAATTATTTTATTAACACTCAAATATCTCCAAATGATACTTATTCGGACATGACTCATGCAAGCAAAAAAAAATTAATTTTGACATTTTTAGGGTTCCGTAGCCAAATGGCAAAAAACGGAACCCTTATGGCTTCGTCATGTCTGTCTGTCTGTCCGTCCGTATGTCACAGCCATTTTTTTCCGAAACTATAAGAACTATTACTGTTGAAACTTGGTAAGTAGATGTATTCTGTGAACCGCATTAAGATTTTCCTACAAAAATAAAAAAAAACAATAAATTTTGGGGGTTCCCCATACTTAGAACTGAAACTCAAAAATTTTTTGTCATTAAACCCATACGTGTGGGGTATCTATGGATAGGTCTTTAAAAATGATATTGAGTTTCTAATATAATATTTTTTTAACTGAATAGTTTGCGCGAGAGACACTTCCAAAGTGGTAAAATGTGTGTCCCCCCATCCCCCCTGTAACTTCTAAAATAAGAGAATGATGAAACTAAAAAAATATATGATGTACATTACCATGCAAACTTCCACCGAAAATTTGTTTGAACGAGATCTAGTAAGTAGTTTTTTTTTAATACGTCATAAATCGTAAACCGCAATTTTATTATGTTACTTGCTGCTATACGGAACCCTTCACGGGCGAGTCCGACTCGCACTTGGCCGCATTTTTTCCACCTGTTCATGTCTTCTGGATTCCACCTATATAAAAATTCTTTGTGTCGTATTGTTGTGCCACTCTGTATAACTTGCCCGTGTGGGGCTAGTATGGAAACGCATAAACGCACCATAAAGAGAGGCCAGTGCGGCATAAATCTATGGAAAACGGAGACAGTTTTATGTTTGCGGTTAACCCTTTGAAATGAAATGACGTTGTTATTTCAGTAGAGTAGGAAAGTGGCACAAATAATTCAGCGGATTTGCTTTAAATCGGCCTAAGATACCAAATCTGGCAATATGTGACGTCCCGCGGGTAAAGGTACCTTATGGCGGTTGGCGCTTACGCTATTATTACCTTTTGCCATGGAACGTCACATATAATTATGTAATACTAGGACTATCCATACAATCTTGACAAACGAATGAACACCTCTCCTCCAGTCGGATGATGATCCCTGTGACAGTTCCTTCAAGTCTCATTTTGTTGGGCTTAATTTAAAACACAAATGAAAAAAAAATGCTTCTACCTACATAGTTTTCAAATTACTCAAATGTGATCTTTCAAAAAATGTCTACAGAATGAGAGCTTACAAAAACAGCTAAGTACTCCATATAAAAAATAACTGTCATACCGGCCATCTTTCGACGAGAGAGGTATAATACAAAATGTCATATTTGAATTATGTCTTTTGACAGTAGTCCCGGATTAAAAAAAGCGCAGGTGGCCTAGCGGTAAGAGCGTGCGACTTGCAATTTGGAAGTCGCGGGTTCAAACCCCGGCTCGTACCAATGAGTTTTTAGGAACTTATGTACGAAATGTCATTTAATATTTACCAGTCGCTTTTCGGTGAAGGAAAACATCGTGAGGAAACCGGACTAATCCCAATAAGGCCTAGTTTACCCTCTGGGTTGGAAGGTCAGATGGCAGTCGCTTTCGTAAAAACTAGTACCTATGCCAATTCTTGGGATTAGTTGTCAAGCGGACCCCAGGCTCCCATGAGCTGTGGCAAAAATGCCGGGACAACGCGAGGAACAAGAAGACAGTAGTCCCGGATTACTATCGACTATTCGGTTTCTAAATAAGTTTTGGGGTCCTCATGGCAACCAAGAATTAACGCTCGGCTTGATTCCCATGAAAGCGACTGCCCATGCCATCTGACTTTACAATCTAGCTAGAGGACAAACTAGGCTAGACGAATTTCACAGAACAGATTCATTTAAGATATTCTGGGGGCCTAGATGACAATCTTTGATAGAAAACGTCAATAGCATTTTTTTACATTTGTGACGTTCCATAGTAAAAGGTACCTTATGGCGGTTGGTGCTTACGCTATTATTAACACCGCTCCAATACTATTGCGGGGCTACGCGACGTAAGCGCCACCCGCCATAAGGTACCTTTTCCTGTGGAACGTCACATTTATTCTTTTCGTTTGGCGATGTACGATTGTCATATTGGCTAGGTCCCCGAGAACTCAACGAACTCACGCAGCCAATAAAAATATGGACAGGCCATCATAATCTAAGAAGGCACGGATATAAAGTGCGTATCTCAGACAGGCAGTCGGTGGTAAATCATGGTTTAATAACACCTTGCCTCGCGCGATAACTCGCCCTCGCCTCGCACAGTGACCGCACTCGTAAACAGGGGCAAACATGTCGGTTACTCGAGATAATAATAGGTGTCAGTTGTCACATATACTACATATATAATTTTTTATCTTGATATTTTAATATCATGATTTTCCTAATATATTAAAAGTGGAAAACTCCACTACAGTTTATCGTGTTATTAATATTAACCAAACAAACATTGAAAGTATGTGAAAGTATTGAAAGATAATTGGGGCATTACCTATGAAAAGGGACCTTATTGTCGATGGCGCTTATGCCGCACACGCACAGCGTCGCGCGGCATTGTATTTATATCGGAGCATCGTTAATAATGGCGTAAGCGCCTTTGACAATAAGATCCCTTTTCATAGATAACGTCACAATGTATCTGGTAGCAGATGTCGCTTGTAGTAAAGTACCTAATTTCAGGAATCATTAGCGAACATAACAAAAATTTCGTCATCTTGCTTATAGTTGCATTTTTTTAAGATCGTCACCTGGAATGTTAATTAAAAGCTCTTCCTACATTCAATCCATACTATTCAGATTATCTTAAAAAATCTAACTATGCCTACTTGACTCATAGGTTAATTAGAACGATTGTATTCCCAGAGGCCGATTGAGGTTCAAGCCCTGGCCGTGTCATTTATTTTTGCATTTTTTTCGATGTCAGTTCATTAAATTATAAACTACTAATCAGTGGTCATAACGTATCTATTTGTAATATTAGCGTTAAGCCATTCAGTAGAAATATATCTACCGCGTCTAAAGCATTCTTCCTACCCAATGCAAAAAGAGAACACTAAAATCTAAACTAGTTCATAGTTTGCATATTGTAGTGTGACTACTTAAAAACACAAACCAAAATGTTTGATAAAAATAATTTGTTTTGTTCCCAAATTGTAGAAAACTAAAATTTTACATCAGTCTAAAACTGTCAGTCTGTAAGCAAGGTCTAGATCTAAAGTAGGACATCCTAACATCATAGACTCCATTGATCGGGGTCACTGACCGGTTATCGCATCACGTACGCAGGTTGCCCGTACTGAGCACTTCAAGTTATCTAATAACAGACTTGTCAAGCAAACGTGTCAGGCTCATCTGATACCTATAACTACATTCCATAGGCACTTTTAACCAGTACGGATATGATGGTCGTTCTTGTCTACGTGACAGCGTGATAAAACGGTGTCCCTTTCTATCCCACGGTGTTAAAAAGTGACAGTTATTTTATCACGTGGATAAAGATGAATAAAGCCATCCATAATACGCCGGAGATTTAACTATTTATTATAGGGTATTTGACTGTATTTAAAATATTTTTTTTACACCATGCAAGAAATAAAACACTAGAAGATTCATAGTCAAACGTAGATGGCAGTTATTGTTAGTAACAATTTCTATTTTAAAACCTGTATAAATGATATCGTGACGTCACATGCTTGTGTTTCATATAAATTTCATAGTTAGTAACAAAATCGTTTTCACTGTTCGAAAATCAAGAAATCCGCATATGCCACTGGGCAGTCTGCAAAATTATGCTGTCTTTCTCGTCTGACGTCACGTTTTGATCTAACCAGCAACACCAACCTGCGCCGAAACGAAAACAAAGGTGAAAAAAATCGCGATTGACCATGTTGAAAATGGGGGCATTATCTATGAAACCTTATTGTCGATGGCGCTTAAGCCGCACAGCGTCGCGCGGCGTTGTATTTATATCAGAACATCGTTAATAATGGCGTAAGCGCCTTCGACAATAAGGTCCCTTTTCATAGATAACGTCACAATTATGCTTTAGTTTAGTTCTTAGTATAGTATGACATAAAATAGTAGAAAATAATAAAATGTAACTAACTTTTCATACTAAATTGTTACCATGTTTAAGCATTTTTCGTCAAAAATGTGACAGTTACGTAGGAAGTGGCGCCCTCAATAATTTTCTACAAAATATGTCGAACTATATAAAATAAACTACTATATACAGGTAAAGTGATTATTGGCAGCAACTGAGTGGAAATATCGGTTATACCCCGAGCGAAGGCCGCCAAGTGCGCTTGACAGGTGACAGCTGTCAGATTCATGTCCGAACTGTTCACGATGTTCACAATGCCTGCGGAGCTCGTCGCTACAATAAAAGCCAACAAGTCATTAAAGTTTATTTTATTAAGTATCCAGAACACTAATTACCTGAACTTACATAAATTGATTTGAAGTGGCTAAATATATCGCCAAAGATATCGCTTATTTCCATAGTAACAAGGATGTGTTCGGATATATTTGACCACTTTAGTTGTCACTATCTATTTTATGATGCCTGCGGGCTCAGCACGGTTCCATTTTTATCGACTATCACTATGCGCGTCCCTTTCGCACTTACATACTTGTTAGAACGTGACAGGCATGGTGACAAGGGATAAAAACGCGACCGTGCTAAGCCGCCTGATGTAGATAAGTACATGAACTATTTTGGTTCCGTCAGACTGTTTGGAACTATAAAAAAAACTATAGGTACTCATTATTTGATTCATTATGTGACAGTACTAGCGTAAGACAAAGACTGTATGATTCTGTCTATGTTTGAAATGAGATTAGTCCCTGGCCAAACAACAGTTTCCTAGTACAGTCAAGTGTAATAAAAAAATATACAACTTACTCAAAACTATGTCCCATAGTTCTTAATTCGCTGTCATAAGAGCTTTGGGACATATTTTTGAGTATAAGATAAAGATAAAAGATATTTATTCGTGACGTTCACAAAACATGTACGAACATGTACAGACAACAACAGCAAGGAAATAAGACATCAATAAGTGTGCATCACGAAATGGACCCAACTCAGAATAATGCTAGCTATAAAGCCAGCGCTGGTCTTCCGTAGGGCCCATTCGGTGATGCCACGACAGATAACACATAAAGATACATATTAAAACATTGCAAAGATACACAAAAGGAATAATTAACACAACAACAGAGAATACAAAAAAAAGAACAATATATACAAGAAAAACAAATAAAAAATAAGAAAAACATAAACATAGACAAGAATTTACAGTAAAGGTCAAATTATGAACGCGACCATACCATGCGTCAACGCAACACAAACTTATCAAGGAACGGCAATAAAGTGCAGCTGGCTGTCTATGAGTTCTGCGACATAGCATACAAGACGTAATCCTAACCTATACTTAAAATTAAAAAGAGGTGATAAAAGAAGCGATATGGCAAAGCAAAAGGGACAAAATACGTACCATAAGTCGATATAAATACGAGAGATATAGCAAATTATATGCAACTAGTGTCATGACTCAAAGTTTCCTGTGATTGTTGGTGTAACTGTAAATACATAAATTGTTTGAGTTTGCATCTAAAAGAGTTAACATTTTGCAGGTTCCTTATTGGCGGTGGAATATTATTCCAAATCTTTGCTGCTGCATATCGGAAACTAATACCACGGATATGAGTGCACCCATATTTTTACCCTTGACTGTACCTTCAGAACAGAAGCAACCAGAAGTTATGGCCGCAAATTTCCACACCATTACTTCCCTGATAGACAATATCGTTACGACCATAATTACCCACGTATAACAACAAATAACGAGATCACTGTCCCTCTGATTTCAATTTATTGTCTATGAATAAGAGGGAATGCAATGTTCTCAGTTTTTAGTTCTATAAAGTCGTAAGAGTCAACAAAAATGATACGAATACGACATTGTGGATGTAAGATGTATGGTGTTGAATTTACAACCATTTTGTTTATGGACGTATCGAATGGGAGATGTATGGCGATAGTATTTTTAGTTTTAGAGTCGGTTGATAAGCCGGGGATGGTATGGTGAAGCACGGTGTGTTTTTAGGGTTCCGTACCCAAAGGGTAAAACGGGACCCTATTACTAACACTCCATCTGTCCATCTGTCTGTTGTCGCCAGGCTGTAACTCATGAACCGTGATAGATATTCTGTTTCCGCTATGTAAACAAATACTAAACACAGAATATAATAAATATTTAAGTGGGGCTCTCATACAACAAACGTGATTTTTCTGCTGTTTTTTGCGTAATGGTACGGAACCCTTCGTGCGCGAGTCCGACTCGCACTTGTCCGATTTTTTTTAATAGCCGAGTATAGTCGTGGACGTTGAGTCAGTGCTATAAAGTGAGATAATAAAAAGACGATCATTAAACATAGGTCTAATGGAATTGTTAATTTTTTCATTTGCATTATTTTTATAAAATTGTACAAATTGTTACCTATCTGTCAAATTACTTGTACAGGTGTATTAGTGCATAATTATTTTCCATCGTATTTTAACGGAAACGTACGAACGTGTCTTACTATTTCAGTCAGTCTCGGTAGGTACAAAAAGTACTGAATTTAATCAATTGTATTTTTCTTTTGTATCTTTTTACTCAGGTGTGCCAATAAAGAATATTCTATCTATCTATCTACTGAGGTTGACTGAAGTAGCATGACAAATACGAACGTTTCCGAGAAAATACGATGGAAAACAAGTATGCACTACATCTGTACTCGACAATTGTTTTATCAAGCAGAAGATACGTCTCCATACGATACTACAAATTTTTAAATTAAAGGAAAATTAAAAAAAAAAATCATCGCTTCGGCTTTGTCACGCCTTCAAAACTATGGTCAGTCAAGGCTTTTTAAATTGGTCGGCATGTTATTATTACTGGCTAGTATTTGCTGTTTATTTAAATAAGCGACTGCTGTCATTGGCTGGTTGCCTGGTTTTGCTCTTGTCTTGTAACGATGTTCGACTTTGTTTCTTGATGACTCGTGACATTTAAAATTGTTCTGACATGGCTTCAACATAAAACAAAACCGACTCCCGTCATTAAAACTAGTCGAATTGGTCGTTTATGCGTTTAATGTAAAATTCCATACCCAGTTTACTTTTCATTAATCTTAATGTGAAGTTTTTTAAAGACGTCTGCGATGCGTTAAAGGCGGATTTCAATTAAAATAAACAGGCAGATGGCAAATGTAATACACAATTAAACATTATTTCATAGTAATATAAATGTGATCACGTACAAACATGGAAACTAGGACAATATTAATGGTTATAAAAGTATTTAAACGGTAATGCAGTAATCATATGAAATATGCGATCGTAAACGTCCAATTGCTCCAGTTAATTGAAAATAAAGTAAGAAAATTTATACACCAATAAAGCAACGTTCGGATGACGACTGCAGTTGCCTTCGACGACTTCACGTTCGACGTGTTGCCTCCCTATCACCCTTACGTACGAATATACAAGTGCGATACAGAGGCAACACGTCGAACGTGGTTCGCGGTCTGCTACAGCAAGCGGCGTTGACGCGTCAATTTTCTTGATAAAGTGAGTGACGGATAGAAAAATCTAATCGCGACTAACAGATAGGGTAATTCGCCTGTAACTGGCCACCCTAAACTAAAAATGAATATAATAGAATTCATTTTAGTATAATGTGGCTAGTTATTGAAACCTTATACTAAAATGAATTCTAGTGAATAAAATTCATATTTCGTTTAGGGTGGCCAGTTATTAGCCGGTGGCCAGTTACTGGCGAATTACCCTATGTTACGGAAAGTTTCCTAAAACTTGAAAAATCGCGGAAATTTCAGGAAATTAAGGTAACTAACATTTTTTATCCCATACAAAAAGTTTCCGATTTTATTGAACATAATAAAATCGCAGTTTTGGAAACTTTCCGATGGCATTTCAGTATGAGTGGCCGATCTAATGTTCTAATCGCGATATAGTAATGCGTGTAAGCGGTAACGACATACATGTAATTTATTAAGAAAGTTGGCTGATACTATTGATCGTAATAAAGTTGTAACTGTAAGAGCGGTTTCGTACTACGTCCGATTTGAATCCGATCCGAACCCGTGAAAATATGGTCCGTAGTAGCCGTAGAACTATTTCAATGGTAAGTTACGCACTAGATCCGATCTCCGTCATCCGATTTCTTTCCGTCATTCAACGTGTGCGGTGCGTAACTTACCATAGAAATAGTTCTACGGCTACTACGGACCATATTTTCACGGGTTCGGATCGGATTCGAATCGGACGTAGTGCGAAACCGCTCTAACGGTGTAGTCTGAATTCGAATGTAACCTTTAGAGTAGTTATAATATGTATGGAACAATAATGCAGCTTATATTGACGGTTATCGTCATAATCATAAAATTCAAGATAATTATTATTCATGGGAACGTAATTTCTGAAAAACCGGCCAGGTGCGAGGCGGACTCGCGCACGAAGGGTTCCGTACCATTACGCAAAAATGGCTAAAAATCACGTTTATTGTATTTGTACACGAGCTCCACTTAAATATTTTATTTTATACAATTTTTAGTATTTGTTGTTATAGCGGCAACAGAAATACATCATCTGTAAAAATTTCAACTGTCTAGAGTCTAGTCTGTCTGTGTTTGTCTATCACGGTTCATGAGATACAGCCCGGTGACAGACAAACAGACAGATGAGTCTTAGTAATAGGTTCCCGTTTTTACCCCTCGGGTACGGAACCCTAAAAACTACAACGAAATAAAAATCCACCCATAACTGTATAAGATTTTAGACATGTAGTAAAGCTTAGACTTTACTCACTTCGATTTTGTTACCTACTTGTAATACTTGTATTCGAATAACTATCACTCGGCTATTAAATACAAGTACTAATAAATTAATTAGCAACATTCATTACAATATCAATTTACGCTTTATCGACACAGTTTGAATTCGTAGAAGAGTAGATAGGAAGCAACACAAATAGTAGTAGAATAACCAATAACATACTCGCACCCATAGTCTAATAAAACATGGTCTTCCATTCCCAGAGTGACACGGGGCTACGTCACAACAACATGGCCGCTATATATAGCGCTATCGCATATTATCATATAGCGCTGTCGCATGATGACGTAAGCCCGTGTCAGTTAGGTGACCTAGAAAAGACGGGAATGGAGTACCAGGCGGAGTATATTATTATACCATGCTCGCACCTAATATAATAGATATATCTTGGTCAACTGATACTGTGAGATGTAGATGTATTCATGTTTCAATTCTGAGAATATGAGAAGAATTGATATTTAAGAGAAGGTATCTAAACTATCTATACTCTGTATCTTTAGGTATTTAAATAAAAGTAAACAAAATCTACCCTCAAATGGCTCCTTAAGCCAGTTGAGGGTAGATGAAAACATTACACGATCAAATAATGTATTAGGTTTAAAGTCAGGTCGTTCAGTAACTGATCCAGGCGGTTTTGTTTTTGGTTGGGTAAACCAATAAATGTTATAACTACCCGAAAATGTACAAATTGTTTACTTTTATTTAAATACCTAAAGATACAGACTATAATGAAAATGATGGGTACACACATAGATGTAAGTAAATTGAGGTAGATATGGTACCAGGCGCACGATTGTGAGCCATTAAATATAGGTTCCGGAACCTATATTTAGTTAGTCGTATGGGTGACGCCAACCTGTCAAGTTGTCAAAATCGTTGGATCAAATTTTAGTTTTGTCAACTATGAACGTCACACGTCTACATAAATAAAAGGTCATTGGGTACACATGAACTGCTAATATGCCACATAGGTACGGGGTATTTTTGCAACCCTTAGCCAAATTTTACTATAGAACCAAACGCGATTTTTTTGGCTCTCTTATAATAAAACGTTTACATTTGATTAGCCAAAATCGACTAAACAGCCAATGTCCTTATATTTTTACCCAATTTTACATAATGTATAAACAAACTTACCTGACACGTAAGTCACGTCACGTGAGTAAGTTAAGTGACATCTTGAAAAAGACATGATTCTGTCATGATTTTTGTATTTACATTGAATTTAAGCAAACGCGTTTATGATTTTTTGTGAACGCAGTGTTATTATAAATACGATTAAAAAGGCAACACCCAACAGATTATCATCATACGTTTTGAACGCACCAATAATTGATATTATACTGGCAACACTGAACTTTTCATGAATATGATTGGGTCAAACTTACCAATGGGACTGTTGCTAAACTCTGATTGGTCAGGTTTGACAGTTAGTATCAACCAATCAGCAATGATAATTTGCCCGCCATTTTTTAGTCATGGCGGTTAGGAGGTTTGGTGTCGTGGTGGCATTCTTGGGAGAACCATCAAGCGGAACAGTCAAGGAGAAGTAGAGTTATACAACATCTCAGAAGTGTCCAGAACCTGCCTACATGGTGGATATACTTACCACGGAGTGTACGTAAGTACTATTTCAACTATCCTGATACACAATTAGACATTGTTAATCCATAGTATTTAGATAATTGAATAGTAACGGGTTTAGATGTTGAGAAACATCGGTATCTTAACTAAATTCTTTACAGCATGTCTGTAGTTATAATGGTTTGAAATACATGCAAAGTTAATAGTAAATTCAGGTATAAAATTCTTTGTTCGTTCATTCTCTGACTACCTACAAAAAAAAAAAAAACTATATGGATAAGATTCCATTGAGTTTATCTTTTGCCCAGTTTGTTTTATTTAATAGGTTGGAATTTATAAATATCTAAATAGCAGGTAAAACGGAATCGCCCTAAGTATATGTTATATGTTCATAGCTCCATGTATTTCTTCTTATAATATTAATTATTTTCAATTTCGAACAATAAATCCATACTTTTGTGAATTACACCACAAATGAAAGTTAATCATGGTAGAAATGGAAGGATTTGTTTTTGTAGTTGCTTCAATCGATTCAAGTAAAGATAATTTAGCTTGTGATACGTTGTGATACGTCATTCATTGTATAAAAGTTTGCAATACGTTTGTACAATACGTTGTTAACGGGTCTAGATGTTTAATATTACATGAGAATGTTTCATTTTATGTTCGTATTTACATGATGCTACTCATAGCAATTAATGATGAATGGCAATGCGGATAAAGATAATCAGTATAACTCTGACCTTCGTCTACACCCGTTGTTATCACGGTCACGTAGTTCAAGCTATATTGGACTCTTGAGGTCAGTTTTATTAAGAAAAGTGTGTGAATAGCATATCTGGGGTTTGTTTCAAGACGCGAGTGTTCGTCTAGATTTTTGTTTATGGACGTGAGCATGCGTCTAGATTTGTGTTTGATGACGTGAGCGTGCGTCTAGATTTGTGTTTGATGACGTGAGCGTGCGTCTAGATTTGTGTTTGATGACGTGAGCGTGCGTCTAGATTTGTGTTTGATGACGTGAGCGTGCGTCTAGATTGTGTTTGATGACGTGAGCGTGCGTCTAGATTTGTGTTTGATGACGTGAGCGTGCGTCTAGATATGTGTTTGATGACGTGAGCGTGCGTCTTGATTTTGTTTGATGACGTGAGCGTGCGTCTAGAATTGTTTGATGACGTGAGCGTGCGTCTAGATTTGTTTGATGACGTGAGCGTGCGTCTAGATTTGTGTTTGATGACGTGAGCGTGCGTCAAAATTTTGTTTGAGACGTGAGTGTGCGTCTAGATTTGTGTGTATAGTCTAGATTTTTGATTGAGGTCGTGAGCCGGCGTCTAGATTTTTCCTCAGAGTGAGTCTAGATTTTTGTCTGAGTGACTGTGAGTACAGTCTGGGATTTATATGAGATGTGAGCAGCGCCACAATGTACACTCACACTGTTGGCACTCACTTCATTGAAGATGTATACTTACCAAAATTGTCATAGCTAGCGAGTTTAGCTTACGATAGTGGCAAGATGTACGGAACGGATTAAGATTAACAGAACGAGGTGTTTGAAATAGTCTTAATTACTTACATAGAATATGTTAGTGTATGTTAAAGATCCACTACTATTAAAGCTCCCGAGTACTATGTAATATGTTATATAGGGGAAATCAATTCGAGTTCTAGGTGAATGAGTAAGAAAAGAGAGCTCATTGTCTAGGAAAACCCTTGTTTAGGTTAAATGTAGCCATCGCTGTCTATCGCATGCTACGAGTTCTTTCGAAAGTCAAGCCTTACGTTAGGGTTCTGTCTAGGCTGTGATGATGATGACGATGCTCATAATGAGGATGAGTATGAGTATGAGTATGAGGATGAGTATGGCGATGAGTATGAGGATGAGTATGAGGATGAGTATGAGGATGAGTATGAGGATGAGTATGAAGATGAGGATGGGGATGAGTACGAGGATGAGGATGAGGATGAGAATGAGGATGAGTATAAGGAAAGATACATGGTTTGGGAACAATCTTACAAAAACCTTCTAGTCCAAACTAAGCAAGCTTGTAATTGATAAGTTTATTTATTTGTTTTAGATCATGTCAAGAACATCTGCCTCCAGTGAGACTGCTGGGCGCCTTCCGTTGGTCCTGAGAAAAAACCGAATAATAAGTATGTCAAGTGAGAGCTCGGATGACGATATACCTCCGATAATTGTTAGAAGACGTCACCGCCCCATCGTTAGCAATAACGATGATAATGATGGATTGAACACTAGCACGCGCGAGGGTACAAAGCGCAAACAAGACGTTGCAGATGAGAGCGCACATTCTAATTCAAAGCGCCGTAAATCAGGAGGATCTGGCAGCACCGTCAACGTTAAAGATTTGATTGAAGCACTTAACAGCAGAAGTAAACCGTCCATCAGTTCTCATCAAATGTTGAATGCTTTACCGGAGTTCGATCCTGATAATAAGAGTCAAAATATCGAGATCTGGTTGCACAAGGTAAATGAGTACGCTCGAATATATGAATGGGACGATGTCCAAACATCTCACTATGCGACGCAAAAGTTGGTTGGTACAGCTAAGAAATGGCTTTATTCGCTACCAAGCCTGAATTTTACGTGGCCAGACTGGCAAGTAAAACTACGTCGTGCCTTTCCAATCGACGACAACTTTGCACTTATGTTGGAAGAAATGTTTGCTCGAAAAACTAAAGCCGATGAGAGTTTGCGCACATATTTCTACGACAAATTGATGCTGTTGAATAGATGCGAGATCACCGGGAAAAAGGCAGTAGATTGTCTTATTCACGGCATATCGGATGTATCGATGAGAAATAGTGCGCAGGCACTTAAATGCGTAGAGCCGGAAGACTTATTACAATATTTTGTAATTCAACAACCCGAAAAAGCCTTCTCATTCACACAAAAGAAACGGGGCTATGCTGAAGGAATGGAAAGAAGAATGTTTCGCAAGATACGTTGTTTTAACTGCGGTGTTGATGGACACACATCAAATAGATGTCCTCAGAAGAAAGAAATTCCGAATACGAAGTCATCGAGCTGCTTTAATTGTAAAGAAGAGGGACATCGATTTAGTAACTGTCCCAAGACACTTATGAAGTGTAAAGCTTGTGGCATGATTGGCCACAATGATCAAAACTGTCGGTTTCCCTCTTCTAAAAACGCAACGAAGACTGAAAAGGTGTTAAATATTGTTAGTTCTAATACCAATGAAAAATTTGTTAAAGAAATTGATGTTAATAATAAATCAGTACATGCTTACATTGACTTTGGTAGCGACTGTTCCCTTATGAATTCAACCGAAGCTGAAAACTTAAAATTGGACAAAATGTTCTCTGATTTACCGGCAATAAAAGGATTTGGCAATTTCCTTGTATCACCCATGCATAAATCCAAAGTGACAGTCCAGGTTGATGAAGTGCGCACTGAGGTCATAGTTTATGTAGTACCCGATAAATATTTACATGTACCGGTACTAATAGGTCAGAATTTTACGGAATTGCCTCAGGTGTTAGTCGTTAAGGATAGCAAAAATTTGTTTTTCTTTAACAATCCTTCAGAAGAATCTGAGTCAGGATCGAGTTCTAACATTGTCAAGTTGGTAAACATTGATAATTTAACTCTGACTGGAATTCACTTTGTACCGGTACAGATTAATGAACCTTATAATGGTAATGTGTATGTGGAGGAACAAGTGCGATTAATTCCTGGTAAGGAGTATCGAGTACTCCAGGGCGCATATCAATTTAAAGACGGCATAAGTGAAATACTTGTTTCGAATATGACAAATGCTCCTGTAACTCTGAAAAAAGGCACCTTGTTAAGTCGAGCTTTTCCGTTTAAGGAAGTCAATATGGTCGATGTACGACGAATCACTGGGAATAATAATAAAACTTTACCTCCGATTAACATAGACGAAATACAAGTGGGCCCGAATATAAACAACGAAACCAAGGTAAAGTTACATAGCTTGCTACAAAAATATCGGGAATGTTTCGCGAACTCACTAGACGAAATTGGTTGTGCTCCTAAAGAATTCGAGATGAAAATAGATCTGAAGGACGATAAACCGATTGCTTATCGACCATATAGGCTTTCTCATTCTGAAAGAGTTAAGGTTAGGGAAACTATCTCAGATCTTCTTAAAAATGACATAATCAGGGAGTCTAGCTCGGACTATGCCAGTCCAATATTAATGGTTAGGAAGAAAAATGGAGACCAGAGATTGTGCGTTGATTATAGGGCATTAAATGCAAAAACTGTTAAAGATAGGTATCCACTCCCTATTATTGAGGACCAAGTAGGAAACCTTAGTGGAAACAAGTACTTCTCTACCTTAGACATGGCATCAGGCTATTACCAGGTACCACTATCTGAAGGAAGCAAACACTTATCAGCTTTCGTCACCCCGGACGGCCACTACGAATTTAATCGTATGCCGTTCGGGTTAGCTAATGCACCTGCAGTGTTCCAGAAGATGGTAAATAAAATATTAGGCGCAAGTCGGTTCGAGTCCGTACTTGCATACATGGATGACTTGCTTATTCCAACCACAACGCTGAGCGAAGGCTTTGAAAAACTTGAGCAAGTATTGAAGTTGATAAAGGAATATGGTCTTACCTTAAAGCTTTCGAAGTGTCGCTTTTTCTCCACGTCAATTGAATATCTTGGGTACGAAGTTTCGGAACAAGGTATCCAACCAAGTCGGCACAAGACTACTGCGATTGAACAATTTCCAACGCCTAGAAATATACACGAAACAAGGCAATTCCTTGGATTGGCCAGCTATTTTAGAAAATTTGTAAAAGGGTTTGGTGAAATGGCACGTCCTCTAACTACACTTTTAAAGAAAGGTTCTGACTGGAGATGGACTGATGCAGAAGAGAACGCCTTCTCAAGTCTAAAGAATGTACTGTGTAGTAGACCGGTATTGGCTCTTTACGATCATACAGCCCAGACCGAGTTACACACAGATGCAAGTTCTCTTGGGATTGGAGGAATACTTATGCAACGGCAAAAAGGTACAAATGAACTCAAACCTGTGGCGTATTTTAGCCGTCAGACCTCTCCGGAAGAAAAAGTTTACCATTCCTACGAACTGGAAACTCTAGCAGTGGTTTGTTCACTGAGGAAGTTTAGAGTATATTTACTGGGTCGTCCATTCAAAATTTTTACAGATTGTCAAGCTCTCCGTCTGACCCTAACCAAGAAAGATCTCGTACCGCGGATAGCAAGATGGCTTTTACAGATGGGAGAGTACGATTATGAAATAGAGTACCGTCCAGGTGACCGCATGATGCACGTCGATGCATTAAGTCGAAACCCTGTGGAAGTCCCCAACGACGATTGTAACCCCGAAAATGTTATTTCTGTTCTCCGCATTGAACAAAGTGATTGGCTGGTTACATTGCAATTAGGTGATTCGGATACAAGTAGAATAATCAAAACGTTAAAACCTGAGATGGACGAAGAATACGTGGATATAAAGAAACATTACGTACTTAAGAATAATGTACTATACCGAAAAGTAAGAGATCATGATGAGGATACTTTGAAACTGGTAATACCCAAAGGAGCAAGGTGGCAGATATGTCGTCTCAACCACGATGAAGTGGGACATTTTGGCATTAACAAGACTCTTGAGCGTATACAAAGTCAATATTGGTTTCCCAAAATGGCCCGCTTTGTAAAAAAATACGTGAGTGCGTGCCTTGAATGTGCATACAACAAGGACAACAAAAAACCAGGAAAAAAAGGACACATCTATCCCATTGAGAAAATGAGTGTTCCCTTTCAAACGATCCACATTGATCACCTTGGACCTTTCCTTAAGAGTAAACGACAAAATGTTTATATCCTAACTGTGGTTGACGGTTTTTCGAAATATGTTTTTGTAAGACCGGTGAAGAACACCAAAAGCAATACAACAATAAAAACTTTGGAAAACATATTCCAGGACTTTGGTACACCAGAACGTATTATATCTGACAGGGGAACAGCGTTTACGTCTGGTCAGTTTAAACAATTTTGTGCTGAAAGACATATCAAACATGTTCTTAATGCTGTCGCTTGTCCACGTGCCAATGGACAAGCGGAACGCGTTAATCAGGTAATCTTAAATGCATTAGCAGCACAAAATTCGTTACAAAATGA
The DNA here is from genome assembly GCF_910591565.1 of Cydia splendana. Lineage (NCBI taxonomy): Eukaryota > Metazoa > Arthropoda > Insecta > Lepidoptera > Tortricidae > Cydia > Cydia splendana. The sequence goes on along the minus strand of NC_085965.1, from coordinate 19,027,313 downwards.
AAAAGACTGGGATTTAGCTGTCCCAAAGGTACAGTTTGGTATTAACAGTACAGTAAATGCCACAACAGGAAAAACTCCTTCAGAGGTACTTTTCGGCATGAGACTAAAAGGTATCCCTGATAGCATGTTTAGAGAACTTGTTGCCGAGACTAACGGGCATCAAGACTTACTTGAATTAAGAAAAGAAATCAAGGTTACAATTGATGAAAGACAAGATAAAATGAAAAAGTCACATGATTCGAAAACAAAACCTGCGGACCAGTATAAAGTTGGCGACTTGGTTAAAATAACAAAAATTTCTTTTGCGGAAAATCCAGGTCAAAGCAAAAAACTTTTACCCAAATTCATAGGTCCATACAAAATTACTAAGATATTAGGTAATGACAGGTACGAAATCACTAATATCCCTGGTTTCATAAAGTCAAAGAAATACTGTTCTGTAGTCTCAGCTGACCGAATGAGACCATGGATTAATGTTAAAGCCCTCAATGTTATGACTGACAATGACGATAGCAGTTCTGACTCAGATTCTACTTAGGTTAATTATGTCCGATTTGAAGTATACTGTCATATGTTTGTGTATAATTGTAGAATCTCTGTAATAAGCGTACATAGCTTTAATTAAGATAAACTATCAGTAAAATGGCCTAATGTCATGATTGCAAGTGATTGCTTATAAATCTTATAATGTACCTTTCTCTAATTATTTATTAATGTACTGTTGAACAATAATGTTATTAATGTTATAAAAACAAAAATAATAATATGAAATTTGGTTACTTCATTCGTTTTATTGTATAATGCATTGCGTTCCTATGATATTTTCTTGGTTTTATTTTTACGTGCGCCGGAGTCTGCACGTAGTCTGATGGCCGAATGTCATGATTTTTGTATTTACATTGAATTTAAGCAAACGCGTTTATGATTTTTTGTGAACGCAGTGTTATTATAAATACGATTAAAAAGGCAACACCCAACAGATTATCATCATACGTTTTGAACGCACCAATAATTGATATTATACTGGCAACACTGAACTTTTCATGAATATGATTGGGTCAAACTTACCAATGGGACTGTTGCTAAACTCTGATTGGTCAGGTTTGACAGTTAGTATCAACCAATCAGCAATGATAATTTGCCCGCCATTTTTTAGTCATGGCGGTTAGGAGGTTTGGTGTCGTGGTGGCATTCTTGGGAGAACCATCAAGCGGAACAGTCAAGGAGAAGTAGAGTTATACAACAATTCTAACCTCTGTATAGGCCAATGAAATTAGATGTTTTCCACGAATTAATTCCCAGCAAGCTGGAAATCGTCTAAATACCTTCATTTGGTTCTAAATTAGCGTAATCCGAGTTTGCCCCATTCCAGGAGTTGTGGAAAAAATTTTGCTCTTTTTAAGTTTTTTGCTTGTAGTTCTAAAACGGTACGTCAGACAGAAAATTTGCTCTAATCATAATAAAAATTGACATTTGAGGATCCGAAAGATACCTTAATATTAGTTCATAGTCAAAGATTGTAAAAAATGGCCGCCTTTTTGAATTTCTTTTTTTTGTAAAGTCGTGTTAAAATCCGTTTTTTTTTTCGTGTCTGATCCACAACAACCTTGCTGGTAGTAACATTGATTTTGACGGTGGGTTCCTTCTACATCGAGTGGTTTTGTCAATCCAAAGTAAAATGTATCTCCCAAGTCCCAAGGCCACCAAAATTTATCCACGCCTCCTGGGATGGAGCAAACGGATTATGCGAATTTAAGACCTAATGAAGGTATTAAAATGATTTCTAGCTTGCTGGGAATTAATTCCTCAAAACGCTTTTTTCTCTCTAATTTGATTGGCCTAGTATTTGCGGAATTCAAAAACGTTTCACGGTTCACATGTGTCTCAGGCAGGAGATTTTTAGCTCATCCATATGTACTGGTTCCCAAAATAGTTGTTTTAGTACACTATAGGTCACGTTACACTGGCGACTAACTTGAATCATCGGCGCTCGCGCAGCCAATTAGAACACGGCTAGCAATTAAGCCAGTGATTTGTGGACGGATGTTTAAGACATAGGCGCGGACCTAACCCTATAAGACCAGTTTATCATCCCACTACGACCTTAAGGTGTTGCGACACAGCCTATTATTGAATGACTAGACTGTAAAAACTTTGGCCATAGTTTAGGCTTTCTATCGAAAGTGCAGGAGACTAGTTGCGATTGCGCACATTTTTCTGTCCAATTTGTTTAAATTATTGAGTTTTCTCTTTTACAGCTTTATAAAGATGATTTATTTACGCACGATGTTGAATTTTAATGTTAGTATAAACTATATCTACTTATCCCTCTCGTTGGGGTTATAATACTAGCTACTACTATCATTACTTATCGTAATAACTAACTAAATATGATCATTGTCAAGATGGCGCTGTTATTCTCATGTATAGAGTGATAATTCAGTATAGTATGAAAAAATTAGTTAATTATCAGTGAAATTCCGCAACATGACGCGTGATCATATATTACTGGCCAGGCTTTACTACTTATCATTTTGATATGATCCACAAACCTCAAAATGCAAAAATACTGGCATCCAACGCAGTTAAAAAAACATATTTCAAGTCCTCCTCACACCAAACACGTTCATAACAAGCCATCCCTCTCTCGCAGATTAAAAGTAAAAGCGTGTCCAGGGACGTGCGGCCAGTTGGACTTTTACTCTAATTAATCCGAGGGGTGTTGCCGAGACGAGTAATTAGCCGATCGATAGGCTGCGGCTTAAATTGTTGCCAAACGGGGGAATTTTATCAGGGAGTTCTGGTAATGGGGTAAATTGGCGAAGTTTTTAGTTTTACGGATATGATTAGAGCTACAGCTTTCTCTCTCTTGAGTGATGTGGTTTTATATCTGCATGTTTTTAACTCTTAGGACCACTTGCACCATCCCACTGACCCGTGGTTAAGCGGTTAAATCATTAACCTAATGTCAAATTGTAAGCTTGCCTCTTACTTATTTGCTAAAATGATACCTATGCTTTTTTAAATGGGCACACATGCCTAACCTATTATGTGTGACCTTTATAAATCAAAGCAAGCACTTATAAGAAAACCATACTTAATGGAAACTGTTTTGTTTCCACAATAAGAATAAGCTAAGGATTTATGGGTTTAATATAAAGTCTAGGTCAAGTTCCTAAATGGGGTAAGGGTTTCCTTATGGCTACTGCCTGTTTTCAGAAAACCTTAAGTAACATTTGAATACCTCGACGTCAAAAGTGTTTACAATTTTGCGACCTACTCCATTGTAATAAAGCCTACAATGCTTACATATATTTGCCGTTGAGCGAAACTGTTAAAGTTAAGCCCTTTTATGAAACTACGGCTTTCTAGTGCCTTATAACGCCAGTACACTTTTAAAGATTTACTACCTGAAAATATTAATTTATGTAATTAGTTTCGCGCCGCGCCGAGAGTGCTGGAGGTTATTTTTATGCGGGTTAGGTATATAACTTTTAGAATGCCTAATTATAAAATAAGTATCGGCACTTGAGTTTATTATTATTATTATTGTGAGCCTGTTGTGTCCCACTGCTGGGCAAAGGCCTCCCCCTGTTTTTTCCATTCTTCCCGGTCTTGAGCAGTCTTCGGCCATTCTTTTAAAAAGGAGTCTAGCTCGTCTCGCCATCGCCGACGTGGTCTGCCAAATCCCCGTTTTGAGCTGGGCTGCCACTCTGTGGTAATCTTGGCCCATAGCTCACTCGGCATATGACAGACATGGCCACCCCAGTCCTACTTCAGCTTAGCCGCTTTCCGAGCTACATCGATGACTTGTGTTCTGGAGCGCGGTGGTGGTTGAGTTTATATTACAATATCTGGGAGACCAAGCTTTGCTCGGAAAACATATAAAAAATCAAAAATGCGCGATTTTCCAGAGATAAGACCTAGCTAGATCGATCTATCGCCCCCGAAAACTCCCATACCTGCAAATAGCCGTTTCCGAGATCCCCGAAAAATATATATAAATGAACAAGAATTGCTCGTTTAAAGGGTAAAATACATAGTTCAAATTAAGCAATTCTGATGCCACTATTCGCATGCCTATATAATACTACGAAGGGAAAGGGTATGTTAAGATATCTCGGTAATATTTTTCAGCGGCGTTGTATGTGCGTCACGTACCAACCTTCGGGGTCAGGGCTCGCGGCTAGAGCACTAGATGACTAGATCTAGTTCTTATCTTACTGAGCACGTGTTAGGACTGTTAGGTTTATTTTAGTCGTTTTTGATGATATCATATGATTTATTAATCTCACAATATAAAATTTTACTTAAAATTACACATGGTAGGTATATTCTTAGGAATTTATATTGTGATATTTTGATAGGTAGGAAAGGAACTTTGGAACAGTTTTAACTTAGTTATGTATTCGTTTGTATTTGATGATGGTTTAATTTACCCTGTTTCTGATCTTGGAAACGATAATATTGATTATCGATTCGCCCCGGCTTCGCACGGGTTAACAAATTATACACCTAAACCTTTCTCAAGAATCACTCTATTGATAGGTAAAAACGGCATGAAAATCCGTTCAGTAGTTTTTGAGTTTACCGCGAACATACAAACACACAAACAGACAGACGCGGCGGGGGAATATGTTTTATTTATATTTAGGTGTAGTGTCACAGAATAACTAATAGTACTACCGTACAGAAAATTCACTCCTTCACAAAAGTCAGCTTTACGTATAAAATTATACCTATACTCGCCGCCTGCAACAAAATTGAAACTTATAACCGCGCACGAACGGTGAATCTTCATTGCACGAGCGTCACGTGACACGACTATCGTGCGGTCGAGCGGCAGCCCACTGCCATACGCCTGCCCTGCCCGGGAGGGCGCCGGCCAAATGTGTACCTAAACTGCGCAGTGACACCCCCCTGGTAGTGTATAGGGACCCTTCTCTCATGGAAAGCCACATATATCATACTTTGTATCAATCGTAACTTCGTACTCAGTAACTGCATCAATTCAACTGTCATTTCCATCAACATTATCTACAACATTGACAATAAATTACGACTTGAACGTTACACTTATGTAACGATCCGTCATAGCAACTATACATTCCGTAGATTGACGAATAAATTGGCTATTTGCACGGAGATATTACTTGTTAGCAGAGACTAGTAAAAACAAAGAATGGCAACGCCGTCTTGACAACGCCGTGTTTCTCAACATTGCGTGGTCGATAGCGTCACATTATCGAGGTCCCGTACGGTTACCATCAGTTTGTCACTGACATAAACGCCGTCGAGAACATAATTTACTTTCTATACATCCCGTTTGCACTAATATGCGAGTGCGAGTGAGATGTATAGAAAGTAAATTACGTTCTCGACGGCGTTTATGTCAGTGACAAACTGATGGTAACCGTACTGGTCGCAACTTAATACATTTTGTGTGCCGTTTCACTTATTCTGCTTAATTCCGTAACGATATTATTTCAAATCCCTTGAATTAGAATACAAGAATGATTAGGTACTCAGCGTTGGACTATTTAGTCCGGTTCTTCTTAATACCTAATACTTATAGTTAGGGAGGCGAGGTAGCTAAATGGCGTAATTCAACGGCGCCGTCGAGACCTATCAAAATCGAAAGATAAAATAATTTCGAAAAGAAAAGCTCGTATGGCAAAAACCATTTTAGCGGTGGGTTTGGCGTGTACGGTTTTTCAAAAATGTTAAAAAAAACAGTTACTTGGGCATTCTCGAGCGCGTCAGATATTCATACTACGTATGCCCCGAGTGCCTCTGATAACAACGGTATACTAATCTGCCGGTTTGCGTGGTGGGGGTAGGCATATAAAGTAGTCAAAAATGCAAAAAAAAAAAATTTACTCGAGCGCGTCAGATTTTCGGAAGGGGTGTTAAGTAGGCCCCAAGGAAGCTTCCTTTAAAAAAACTGACGATTTCGGCGTGACGATAAGTTACGATGAATTTTTGAAAATGCAAAAAAAATAAGTTTTTTTGAAATACTCGAGCGCGTCAGATTTTCATAGGGGAGGTTTATCTCGGTATCCTGAAAGCATATTTTTTTAATCTGACAAAAATGTTGGTGGGTTCTCTTAATCTGACCGAAAAAGGTTTTTTGGTTTTTTTTTTTTCCTTTCTTTCTCCTTGATAAAACGGGGAATTTAAGAATGACAATAAAATTACCTTTTTTGTTTATTTAAACTTTTTTTTTGTAAAATGTATCGTTCGCGACTTATATGCCGCAACGCGTTCTTAGGAAGACGAAATGGCTCCTCCACACTTCCGGTCATGCGGAAACCGGCAGATTTTGTATTTTTAGTAAGTTTTAGATTATATTCTTCAAAATAAAAAATAAAAAAATCGCGCTCGAGAATGCCGGATTAACGTTTTTTTTTTACAAGTTCGCGACCCTATAACTCGGCGGCGTCAAGGACTTATCGTCAGATTAGTTAAATTTAGTCTTTAAACACTAAAATCAACCCCCAATATCTTAATCTGAGGCGCTCGAGTATTTCAGACTATCCATTTTTTTTTACTAATCTGATCGTCTATCCTAGGCGCGCGTCACTACATATAGAGCTAAATACTTTACAAGGTTGTTCTATTAGGTCTAAGGTATCTCTCATATCTTAAACTGCCACGCTCGAGTATTGCCGAAAATTCCCCTATTCGCCTCCCTAACTATTACTTACATTTTAGCTAGCCCCTTCGGGCCAATGACAAAACAGTCTGCCATAACTTTCAATTTGGTACATGCGAGAATACACACATTACACACAGACTAATCCTAGCCTAGCGCTCTCAGAGATACGTCCGTCTCACGCTTTTACCAAGTTTAACGTGGTAACTTGCAGCATCCCATTAACCCGGGGTTAACCGGTTAAACCTGGAGTTACCATGGTTAGTATGGTTACCAATACAATTTGAAACTGGTTTAACGGTTTAACCAGTTAACCCCGCGCGGGTACGATGGGATGGTGCATGTGGGGCTAACAGACTATGACAATTCAAGTGGAAAAAAGTCTGTCTATCGAGAGTTAGTTTGTATTATTGCCTTGTCTCTGCTTGTTAGGCTTATGGCCGATATTCAATTTACTCGGCTAGTAGCGGACATGGTTCGGGTGAGGTCTGTTTGCCGATATTGATTGCTACACATCCTTAACTTGTTCATATAATGTATTCCGATATGATGGAGAGCACGTGATTTGTCATATTATGCGAGATCTCGTAAAAACTGCAATAATGACTACAGGGAGACATCGGATACGTGATATAAAATCGCATCGGATACGCTGATGTATCAACACGCTCGCGCTATGGAGAAAAACCCGTTTATTTTCCAACAAAGAAACTTTTCAACTACTTTTATATAGAATAGAATAGTTTTTTATTCGTAAACACACAGACAATAGACATACATAGAAAAAACAAAGTGAAAAATAAAGTGTCACGAAATGGTCCCATCTCAGCATATGTATTTTAATTAATATGAGTGATATAATGGAGTGATTAGGCAATTATTATTGATAGGTAAATTTTTGTACCATATTGTGTGCTAGAAGTCGTAGGTATAGGTACTTATAAGTTTTTTTTTTTAAAGGTCTTAAAAAAACTTGTGTGTGTTTACTGGCCCGTTGTTAATGTCATGTAATTTAGGTATATTATAAAAGTTAAAGAAACACTTACTATCTTTGTGCTGGCGACCAATTAAGAAGTAGCTTCATGTTCATACAGACAGAGGTTACCCTGTATACCGTAACCCACTATTTATCATGCACACATTAAATTTATATAAAATAATAAATGCCTCAGTCGTTAAGCATATTTATAGCAGACTCAAATTACCTATCTTAGTATGCTTTGAAATTAATACGCCCCGAGCAAGTTTAATTATTCAGAAGCAAAAATAGGTAAGTAAGATTTTTGCAGGCATTCGAGTAAGTTTGTCTCTTATTCATTTAATATGTGACAAAGGACGATATTTAGTCTAAAAAACATAATTATCATACATATTATATTACAGAACCCAGTTCTTGTTAGGTGAATTCTGTTATTAAAATCGAAATGTATGCATTATTTATATAAGTACATGTTTTACTTACCACTAGAGAGAGTAATCTAGGTACAGGGATATGGATAGGCTCATGGATATAATAATATGGTAGAATACCATATCATTGTATCTGAAGCTACATAGTATGTCAAATGTGCAGCTTAATTTGTAAGGATAAACATTTGCAAATATCGCGAAGAATTACATTGCAAATGATGCCATAGTAAACAAGTTAAACAACACTATATCTCAAAAATATAACCTGACAATACACAATAGAAATACAAAATCTTCACCAGACTTTCATCCAATTCAACTCGCTACAAAACTGTCACTTTGTCTCCATAAAAGCCAGGGCACCAATAAAAGCGGAGATCAAATGAAATTCCCTTCGACAAAAGATTACATTTTAATTCGGCGATAAACTCGCCCGGTGCAGTGTTAAGGGGCTTTACGATGTAACGTGAACGGCTAAAAAGCCTCGTGTAGTGTGATGGTAAACTACTCACAATGTCAGAACAATTTGTTGTAACTAAACTGTCACTATGTCCTCACGTCATAGGCTACTGATAAAATAACTAAAATGTAAATTATATTTAACGGTGAAAACTGTTTGCCAATATTACCTGCATCTGCCTTGTTAACATTTTTTTTACTTAGGACCACTGCTGCTATGCTGCTCGACGCAACGTTGGCGCTTGGCATTTAAGTAACTTTTTAACCTCATATATTGTAAACATTACAAACGAACCCCCATATTCATTAAACTCAGCAAACCTGCGTTAAATTTTGTGCCTTTATAACAAACACAAATGTCAAAATGACGGATAACGACAAACGATTATCAAGGGCTTGTTAGACTTGACAAGCGTTTCTAAATAACGCCATTAAATGTTATTAAAACTGTAGCTTTTAAATACGTTTTTGAGAGGCCTCTTAACAAGGCAGTCCGAAGAAGGAACTTTGTTTTATTAGCACGGTTACGATCGCATAATGCAATAGACGCGATAAACGCTATCATTTTATTATCCTATTTAAATTTAAAATGAATTAAATAATGTCCTCAAGCCATTCAGTGCCGAGGACGAGGTAAGGTGCAAGTGGGTTAAATTCATCTTTGCAAAATAATGTCGTAATAATGCTTCCAGAAAAGAATGAGATTTTAATATTTTAATCTGATATCGTCACTAGTTTTCTTCAAATGATTACTTGGATGCGTAGAACGAAATGATGACGTATAAAAAAAAGATAATTAATTTGTAACACTTGAAAATGTGTCGAAGTCTAGTCAAAGGTGTATTTTTTTAATGAATGCGATTGTTATGTATAATTGTGTCATTTTCAAGCAAAAGGTCCCACTTTGTCGTTTACCATAAGGACGAGATTTGGTTGTATCATTCGAATAACCTGTCATAGCGTCCTTATGGTAAGCGACAAAAATTGGACCTTTTGCGTGGAAACGACCATTTTTACCATCACATTCTTTAAAAAAATACACTATAAACAATATCTTCTTTAGGAGTCATTGGATAGGAGCCCGATTCAGATTTATACGGTTTTGAACTAGTTTTGATACAACCAAAGAGAATTTGAAATAGAGAGTTACTGTCATGGTAAATTATGTAGCTACAATAGTATGTTAGTGTGTTAACTTGTTAAATATTAATATTAACGCCATCTACTCGAGAGTAGGCTGAAGGTTATGGCGCCATCGTTTGAAAAGATTGCACCATACCTTTGGCCTACAGTCTAATAGGTGGCGTTAATATTAATATTTAACAAGTTAACACATATCATTGAAAGAATAAGGATGGATGGAAGGAGGATAAGGAAAGACAAATGGCGTTCTAACAATTTTAATCTTCTGTCGAAAGATGGCAGTAAATTTACAGTGGCTACATAATTTACTTTGATAATCCGGCTCTTTAACACTGTATTCTCTTTGATACAACCTTGTGACTTCATTGGTGATGCGAGCACGCACGACTTTCACTGACTCACTGTTTTTCGCATATACCGTGATGCGATATTCAAGGTCGTATCAAAATAAGATCAAACCCGTAAAGGCTTGTGCACAAATCACGCAAGGTTCGATAGGGGGTGGGGGGTTACGAAAAAAATCACGACAGATCACGTTGGGGGAGGGGGGTATAAGGAGAACTCACGTGTATTTTTCTACAGTTAACGAAATTGAGAAAAAATACCTACCACATAAGTAGATACTTTTCTCTGTTTCGTTAAACATAAATCTTCACTCCAAGTCCGCACTTACAAAATAGCGAGAAATTTGGAGTGTCTTGACCGGTCGGAGAGAAAAATTTCAAAAAAATACACGTGAGGTTATAGCCAAAGCCAAAGGGGGATAGCCAAAAACCTCACTAAATATCACCAAGGGGGAGAGGGGGTTAAACAGTAGCCGAAAACACCTCGCGTAATTTGTGCACAACCCCTTGGTGATGCGAGCACGCACGACTTTCACTGACTCACTGTATTCCGCATATACCGTGATGCGATATTCAAGGTCGTATCAAAATAAAATCAAGAACATAACAAATTCGATAAATCTGAATTGGACTCCTGTTCTTACGTGGAGACCTTTTCACGCTTTGCAAAAGCGGCATAAAAATATTGAGCAAGTAATAACGACATGATATAATGCCCAAACAAAACAGATTATCGTAAAAAGTTCATCATGGAGACATGAATTTTTAAGCCACTTCCGAGTTTCGCCGTTTTAGCAGGTGACTGTGTGGGGTTTGTGGGATATTCCTTTTAGGCATGTTTATGTAAAAGTTTTCGACATATTCAGTAAAGTAGGTAGGCCTCGGAAGTATAGCTGTACAGTTAGCATCGATAAGCGGATGGAACAACGCGTGAAAAGCCACTACCAGTACCACCCTGGAATACTTTTCAAACTAGACATGTAGGGTAAATCGTTAATTACTGGCTAGCGGCTAATAACTGGCCACCCTAAACTAAAAATGAATTATTATTCACCTTTAAACAGAATTCATCTTAAGGTTAAGGTTTCAATAACTGGCCACCCTTCAATAGCTAGCCTAAAATGAATTCTGTTTATAGGTGAATAAAATTCATCTTTAGTTTAGGGTGGCCAGTTACTAAACAGTGGCCAGTTATTGACGAATTACCTCTCGACACTTCGCGTTCAGAAGTATTTACAACATTTTAATTGTTCTGTATAGGTGCTCTGGCACAGTATGTCAGTAAATAAAAGCGGCAATTTTAAAAAATGTAGGCGCGAATTGTGGTCATCTTGTCATAGAAAATTTTACTTTCGCACCTTTTTTACTGACAAAGTGAGTGTGTCTGAGTATATATGTCGGCGGCAGATCGTAAAATCGGGCATATCGAGATTTTCATGATATGCCTAGGAATATCTCGATATGCCCGGTTTTACGATCTGCCGCCGACATATATATTATTTTTGTTATGCTATCAGAGAATGTAGATCCTTTTGACGTATAGTGTGAAGGCTACGTTCGATGCTGACTGTACACTTACCTAAATAGATTGTCATTGTTAATAGTTAGGGAGGCGAGGTAGCTAAATGGCGTAATTCAACGGCGCCGTCGAGACCTATCAAAATCGAAAGATAAAATAATTTCGAAAAGAAAAGCTCCTATGGCAAAAACCATTTTAGCGGTGGGTTTGGCGTGTACGGTTTTTCAAAAATGTTAAAAAAAACAGTTACTTGGGCATTCTCGAGCGCGTCAGATATTCATACTACGTATGCCCCGAGTGCCTCTGATAACAACGGTATACTAATCTGCCGGTTTGCGTGGTGGGGGTAGGCATATAAAGTAGTCAAAAATGCAAAAAAAAAAAATTTACTCGAGCGCGTCAGATTTTCGGAAGGGGTGTTAAGTAGGCCCCAAGGAAGCTTCCTTTAAAAAAACTGACGATTTCGGCGTGACGATAAGTTACGATGAATTTTTGAAAATGCAAAAAAAAAAAGTTTTTTTGAAATACTCGAGCGCGTCAGATTTTCATAGGGGAGGTTTATCTCGGTATCCTGAAAGCATATTTTTTTAATCTGACAAAAATGTTGGTGGGTTCTCTTAATCTGACCGAAAAAGGTTTTTTGGTTTCTTTTTTTCCTTTCTTTCTCCTTGATAAAACGGGGAATTTAAGAATGGCAATAAAATTACCTTTTTTGTTTATTTAAACTTTTTTTTTTGTAAAATGTATCGTTCGCGACTTATATGCCGCAACGCGTTCTTAGGAAGACGAAATGGCTCCTCCACACTTCCGGTCATGCGGAAACCGGCAGATTTTGTATTTTTAGTAAGTTTTAGATTATATTCTTCAAAATAAAAAATAAAAAAATCGCGCTCGAGAATGCCGGATTAACGTTTTTTTTTTACAAGTTCGCGACCCTATAACTCGGCGGCGTCAAGGACTTATCGTCAGATTAGTTAAATTTAGTCTTTAAACACTAAAATCAACCCCCAATGTCTTAATCTGAGGCGCTCGAGTATTTCAGACTATCCATTTTTTTTTACTAATCTGATCGTCTATCCTAGGCGCGCGTCACTACATATAGAGCTAAATACTTTACAAGGTTGTTCTATTAGGTCTAAGGTATCTCTCATATCTTAAACTGCCACGCTCGAGTATTGCCGAAAATTCCCCTATTCGCCTCCCTAACTATAAAGTATGATCGAGCAAAGCAGTTGAAAAACTTTCACTCGATGACCTCGACGTCGAAGATATGTTTACACTTTTTCCTCTTACTCCTTTGTACATATTTCATAAAAAAAATGTCCTCTTCCTAATTCCTTTAAAACTGTACCGCGTGATCTCTCAGAATTCCCGTTATTGGACTAAAATACAACAAATTAAATATCGCATGGCTTTTCTAGCGAATTTCGAGGACATTCATAGATAGACAGAACATATATATGCGACAACTCAGGAAAAGATAAAAGCTAAAAGCAGACAACAGGCGGTCTTATCAATAAAGAGCGGTCTCTTCCAAGAAACCTTAGATTTCTTTTTCCTTAAAAATACATGTTGGTACATAGCGCATATAGGTATTGTACCTTCTTCAATAGAATTACGTTAACAGCTCAAACAAAAACACAATCGATCAGTTCTGATCACTTAGCCATAATTACTATGAGCATCAAACCATAAAGAGACTGTTTGACTTGTGTCTTAAACATTCTTACCCATACTTGTGAGGTATACGTAAGCTAATAAGGCTGTGGCGCCATCTCTATTTAGGAAACTGACGTGAAAGAAAAATATTATTACTTTATTAAGACGAAGCTGAGATAATAAATAAAAGAGTCAGCTGATATTGTACCACCGGTTTAATCTTTCTATCTCTAATTTCCCATTAAACAACCAGAATTAGGTTGATCTCAGAATCCTCTTCATCTTCATACTCAATATAACTAAGATACTGAACTTTTATATGCACATCCAAACAAATTTTGAAAATTCATAAACTAAATATCGACATTTAGAAGTAACAACTGGTAACAATAAGAGTTGATAACCGACTCTCCCCTAAGTTACCATTGTGATATGTGGTTGTGCATATACACGGATCCCTTTTGTTTAACATAATTATTGGAAGTCATAATGTAATGATGATTGTCAGATTATCATTAGTCATAATTCTGAAACCGTTAACTTTTCAGGATTTTCGTAAGGTTATCTTATAGATAAGTTAGGCTTGTTTTATGGCAATCCTGAAAAGTTACGCGTTTCTGAGAAAAACCAAATTATTATGACTGACGAAAATGCGGACAAACAATACATTATGACTTAATATTTTATGGGAAACAATAGAGACCCGCATGTACATTTTTAATTTAGACCTCTTTAAGACCCTAAGCACCACTTGAACCATCCACTAGGCCGGGGCTACGCGGTTAAACCGTTAAAACCCAGTGTCAAATTGTACTGGTAACCATGGTGATTCTAGGTTTAACCGGTTAACCCCGGGTTAGTGGATGGTGCAAGTGACCCTAAGAGGAAAAAGAGAGAAAACGCGTAACCTCGAATTGCCAACGATACGGTAATAAAGTCAGAATAATAACGTAGGTCATTATTCATACGAAATGTTAAAAATATGCCTACAATATTGTGCGCTGTTAGCACCATTTAATAAAAATCATAGTTATTTCATTACTTTAGGCTCTAATCTAATGTATGTACTTACTGTACAAAGTTAAGCATTTAAATAGTCTGAATCGTTAGGGATTCGCGTTGTTGCAGAATCATCGTGTTGTTGAAGATTAAGGTTTTACCTGAAACAAAAGGCAAAAATAAGTAAACAAGTTCAGTGAAAAAAAAAATGTCTGAATACATAGTATGTCCGAAGTAAATATGCCTTATTATAATGTATAATTGTATACTCGTATATACAGGGACTTACTATTAGAATCGACACACTGAGAAAGCTATAAAAAATAGAAAACCTAAAATCGGAGCGTTACATTACTATAAATGTCAACGGGATTCTTTACTATGTCGTGTCGTCGTAGATATGATAGATATCCTTAACGTTACTTTTTCATATTATCAAACAAAAGTAGGTAGCGCTATATAATTTCATTGGGAATCTAAATATAGTCATCTACAAAAATCCCTATAGCTTTATTGACAATTATTCCAAAACTATATGCGTATATTTACATTTTTGTGAAAATTCTAGAACAGAGAATTTACGTTAAAGTGTGTTGTACGCGTTACACTTTAGCATAACCAATTTCTTGGCCCCGCGCCATACAAAGATAGTGTCTCAGAAGGACATTAAAATACATATCCTGATACATTTTATAGTGCACCATAAAACGCCCACAATGTACGGGAACTTATGCACCTTATTCAGTTGTAACAAGGTCTACAATATAAACATATTCGACGATTGTATGACGGTAGGTGTCTCGAACTCTAAACAGCTTATTAAATTTCAATATAAAATAAATATGTTCGATTCTAGTATTCGCACTTCGTGAAACTATTCATATAGATATGAATTTATGGATAGCAGAGGGCCTAGTACAAGGCAGTAAAGTGTAAAAGTGTAAACATATTTTTGACGTCGACTGTACTCTAAACTTTAGACTTTTCTGAGCACTTTAGACTGAGTCTAAAGTGCTCAGAAAAGTAGCTTATTAGATATAAACTTTGTATATAACTTTCAAATCAAATCCAACTCGACACTCGGTAATAATAATAATCATAAACCGAGATAGAGTTTAATTTGATTTGAAAATTATAAACAAATAATCATCATAAACGAGTGCCGATTTGATTTTGATTTGACTTAAGGGGGTTAGTACCTATATGCACAGAATAAGTAATAGTACTAGTTACCGCACAAAAAGGACACTTCCTACAAAACCGAAGTTCGACAGCGATTCAGGGTCGATGATATCCTTTTCTAACTTATGGCACTATCCCTATCGACTATTTAGTCGTGCACGCAAAGGGACGTCAAGTTGTGTCAACCCTATTAATTGCTCGGAGCAATGCTGAGCCGAACGGAGCCGAGTTTGCCCGAAGTCAGGAGTGTCTCCCCACTGGTATATGCAAGTTTTACACAGAGTACATATGTAGACAAGTCATCCAGTTGACACAAGCAACTCCCCCCAATACAGAAGGGTCTCATATCAAAAGACTTCACAAGGAAATTCTCGAGGACTACTTGAAAACGAAGAGCGTCTCGAGCGCACTTCCCGCTGAGATGCTGAATTAAACTGTAATAAATTTGCACTGTGTTACACTTTAATAAAGTGTTAAAATTACACCATAAACTACACTTACACTAATGAATTTAAAACAGCATACGACATAACATAATATGGAAGAAAAGGTAGGTCTTTGCCAGTGGGACAAAACATCGTAATAATACGACATAATGTTACTGAAATGAAATTGTTCGATGTTTCATTTGCCAAATTTTAATTAACTTGAAAGGGTTACTTTTTTGAAAAACCCGTGTAAATTCAGAAGTCACATATCTAATATAATTTCTGGAGTAAGAAACTTACGCCTAATAATCTTCAGTGGATTGACGTCATTTTAGGAATCTGTTAGCAACGTGTAGTGAAACAAAACGTAACTTCGGCAACCCTGCCGAGTGGATACCCAAATAAAACGCGGCCCTAACTTATATCAGAGTTGTATTACACTACTACATCAGATGCTATCGAACTGTTCGAATAGTAAAACAACACACTGTCTTTATAAACGACAGTAAGGCAAGTAAGATCATCAATTGATAATTACCAGTCGCTTTTCGGTAAAGGAAAACATCGTGAGGAAACCGGACTAATCCCAATAGGGCCTAGTTTAGCCTCTGAGTTGGAAGGTCAGATGGCAGTCACTTTCGTAAAAACTAGTGCCTAAGCTAAGCCAATTCTCGAGAATATTTGTCAAGCGGACCCCATCAGGCTCCCATGAGCCGTGGTAAAAAACCGGGACAACGCAAAGAAGATGTTGAGTAAGGCAAGTAAGAGATCACATGAATTTCTGTCTTAATAGTAAGGCAACCATTTTGTACGGTGTGACAGTTATATTCCCATTTGTCTCTGCCTCATGTATGGCGGCGATCATGTATGGCGGCAGTCACGTGGAGCAGGGACAAATAGGACTACAGTGAATGGCGTTTGTAGGAACCGTTGTATCTGGAAGGCATGAATTACAATTACTTTGAACTAAGAACACCAGGACCCCGATTATCACTAGATAATCTACATTAAATTTTAACAATATGATTTGCCTCCATTCGATTCATCCAGCGCATTTCTCACAACTGAACAGTAAAACTTAAATAGATGAAGTTGAATCATTCACTTGATCGTTTCGTCTAGAGATCGGTCTCTACATTTACCTTCTAAAAATGTATATTCATAGCTTTCCAGTGATATTTTATGGATATTTTTTTCACATCACCTAATCAGAAAATGTATTTTTCTTCCCTGCTAGGAGGGATCAAAGTGGCACTTTTCTGTTCAAGGACATTTCATTGCCAGTATAAAATATTAATATAATTAACTATGAACATCGTATGTACAGCCTGGCAAAAAAGAGTAGAAATTAAAAAGTGGCAACACTGTAGTGTCAACACTGAGATTTTTTTATTTTCCTCATAGTTGATGTGAAAAGCAGTATGTGTCACACGGTATCAAAATTATTTCGTCTTGGGCGTTAACTCTTGAATCCCTCATTACGCTCAGGATTCTACTTTAGAATCCCTCACTACGTTCGGGATTCTATTGTAGAATCCATCGCTTCATTCAGGATTCAATGTACGCCCTTGACGGAAATATATCATTTTGATCCCTTGTAACACAAACTACTATATATCGCACTGTTCCACCAGACTGTGCTACGACAAAGGTGTGCCGGGACCGCGATAGGAAAGTTCCGCACGGAGTCCCAAGGGAGCCATGATTTGACCGCACTCCCAACTTACCCGTGTTGCCGTGTTTCGTTACAAGTCCGATTCCATCGCACAGATTGCTGATTTTTACGACGCATCACCTTTTCGGGATTAAAAAAAGTTGTCTGCGCAATTTTACGCAAAGTTGGCCAGTCTACTTTTTTAAAATGGGAGACTCTTTTCTCTAATAAATATCGAAAGAGCTCGTTATTCTGAGTATATATCATAACATATTTCCAAAATAAAGAAAAGGACAGGAGCACTTTCCGTAAAATGGCAGTTTTAGGTTCGCTCAATGATTTCGTAGTTTAAACCATGATGATATTCTGCGCAACTGACATTTAATGCCAAGAATGAGATCATTGAAAGGGATCAAGCTCTCAAATAAAAGTCGAATTTTCGTAATCGGTTAATAAACAATGGAGATATGAGCTAACAACATAATAAAAACAATAAAGTGGAATTCTCTTTTCCTTTTTTGGGAATCGGTAAAAAAGTTATGTTTGCTCTCACAAAAGGTGTGACCTTACAATCAGGAGGTCGATATACAGAAACAGTATCAATTGAATAATGCTCCTGAAGCCTACGCGAAACTCGGTTACGGAGTAGGAATTCATTCGCAAATAAATTTGGTAAGAAAGAAAGATTGGAGCGAAGCCAGAAAACAAAATCAATGTGAATTTGACGCAGCGACTATTTTCTTTGGCATGAATTATATAAGTTAGTAAAATGTTTCAATAAAGATCGGAGAATTGAAGAAATGCACGATCGCGATTTTGCTGATAGAACACTGTACACACATATATGTACTTCCGTATGTTCAAAATAAATCAAAAATCACTGATCAGAAATGATGTCCTGCTTCACCGCCAGTTTTTAGAAAACGCACTGTTTTAATGAAATACCTACCTTCATACATGGAATGAGTTTTCAGTACTTTGTTGCTGACACTTAAAGCCCCATTTAGACGGTGCAAGATCTTGCATGCAATATTCAGCATTGAATTTCAATACTGCTAACTACAGACTACAATGAATTCAGTCGTTCGACCAAACACCGCAATGTAACGAAAATCGCATGCAAATTCTTGAATCGTAATGGGGCAAATTCTTGAATGGTAATCGTAAATGGGGTTTAATGGTTGGCCAGACTGTTCTTAAACTCGGATTCCACATATTTGATTTTCTAAGTATATCGCAAGAATAATCTTGAGATGTTCATAAAATAATCTATAGCTTGCTTATTTAATATTGCAGCACCCTTATCCATTGTTTCCCAATTTGTATTGGGCTGGCGTAGGGTAGGGGATTGGTAGAGTTCAATCCTGTTACACAATTATAAAAGGCCTGAATCGTACAATGGATCGTTATCTATAGCCCCTACCTTCAGGATTTGAACAAAAAGTAATCTTAGCTACCTAACCAACATGTTTATCTCCACTCCACTTCTGACAGAGCACCACGTAAAGCAAGTGAATTGACACTAACAAGTAAATTGTATCGGAATCCGCTCTCACGTGGCCGGACGAGTAAACCAGAGCTTAATAAATTCACTGCTCTCTAACGCTTATCTCTATCCGCAAAGTGCACAGATAATCGCTCTATATCGGATCGGATGTAGAGTAAAGATCGGGTTACACGGCCTACTGCAACATAGTATCGCGTCCGCTTGGCTAATCTTAAAATTGGTGTAAATACTCGTAAACATAAATAGTTTATTAAAACGACTATCTTTTGATGACCATTCGATACACTCGAAAGTGAACCACCCGGCTATTATAGTCCCCTGTTCTGAATTAGTAACATTATTAAATAGTAACACGATTACAAAAAGCCCAAAAAAATTCCTAAAAACCGTCGAGATATTATTTAATTTCCTATGAATTTTCCTTGCAACTTGCATTATAATAATAATAATTATAAGCCTGCGGGGCAGCTTGTGGCGAGCTGTTGGGGAGTAACGACCCCACGGACCCGAGTGCTCCCGAGAGTCGGTCAGGGTCTCCGTCTCCGGCGTGTCTTCGTCGGTCCCAAGGGGACACGCAGGACTCTCAGCTCTGGCTTGCTTTCATTGGCCGTCCAGAGAGAAGTCGCTAGAGCTATTTATATGCTCCAGGGGTGGAAGTATGGAAGCGAAAGATGCATAAGACGTGAGTTGGCACAGTGGCTGTTAACAGCCATAGCTAGCAACAAAATAATAATAATAATAAGGCGTAGGGATGTGACGACCCCATCGCCCGCTGGTTTTACCAGTGCAATCAGTCAACGCAGGGCAGCTTGTGGCGAGCTGTTGGGGATTAGCGACCTCACGTACCCGAGTGCTCCTGGGGAGTTCTGTTACCCGCAAGGAGGGTGGGTGGGACAGGATTCTCTGCCTCTGGCTTGCCTTAGCCGGCCGGCCAGAGTGGAGTCGTTGCACCAGAGCTAGAAGAGAAGCACCAGGGGTGGAAGTGAAATATGCATAAGACGCGAGTTGGCACAGTGGCTGTTAACAGCCACTGGGTAGAAAGCGGCGCACACCTCTCGACACCCCTGAGCCGCTCACATCGGTGTTGCCCTTGAGCCATCCTAGATGTCGCTTTTTGTGGGGGCCCATCTTGTGAGGGCGAGTCACCGTCTGCCGGAAATAAAATTGCATACCGTTTTATTAGGCAGGCGTCCGGTTTTTTACCCCATAGCTCAGTACTTAGTCCATCGCTTTCACCCAATAACCTAGTTGATGACACGGGTAAGGGCAGCATCCGCTCGGTGTACCCCTTACATTTCATTAAAGTGTCAAAAGGGTCTCTACGTGTTGGCTTCGGCTTCGCGCATGCCTCCCAAAGGTCCGGAACACCATTGTTCCGTGATGGGAAAGACATACAATAATAATGCCATTTACTTCTTTACAATCTCAGCCCAGTCTCATTGTCCACCCAAACTGCAATCCATAGACCGGAATACTATTCACTTTATCTACAATAGTCTCAAGGCTTGCTGCGACCGGTTCATGGGTGTTTATTGTTGCGCCTGTGAACGGGTTCCAGCAGGCGTTCTACATGACGTTAAAGCTCTCCAAAGGGCCTCTACGTGTTGGATCTATATCCCCACGCAAGCCTATCGAAAGACCGGGATTTATAGGCTCGTGAAATCCAAAATAAAGTCATTTATTGAATATTTTAGTCATTTTAGATTATAATAATACATCCCTCAGTTCGGTGTGCCGTAAGGCATAGGCCTCCTCCAACTATCTCCATTGGGCCCTATCTGCAGCAACCCTCATCCAATATGGCCCTGAGTCGGACGCATGTGCAATGCAACTTGCATTACTTGCACATTTATATCTTGACCTAAGTGGCCTTTGAAAACTAATTATATTTTAACGATGCTAACTATAGGCAAATTGACTTTATCGTTTATTAGAGCAAATTATATCACTTAAGGCTGATTTAGACGGCGCGCGAACTCGCATGCGATTTTAGTTACATTGCGGACTGTTGGTTACATCCAATTCAATCGACTGATCAAAACCCGCAATGGTATGAAACTCACATGCGAGTTCTCGCATCGTCTAAATCAGCCCTTACTCTCGTTCCATCCTGCGTAATAATCATTTACGGGTTGTGGAAATCAATGGCTTAATCTCGAGTACAACTATATAAATCACAGGAGCCGTGTTCTGATTGTACAAAGAGGGTATAAATTTCATCCAGATTTGTTATGGATACGATCTGTGAACGAGTATCAAAAGTGACAAGTACAATAGCCTACAGGACTTAGGGCCAGTTGCACCAACCACATTAGCGGACTGATTAACGTACGTCAATCATCAGTGTGGTATGAAACTTCCTATAACTACGATAAAATTTACGAACGCTTTAACGGTGACAGACGGTTTGGTGCAACCGACCCTTAGTATCCGAAAGGTTTTCTATTTTACCATTTTTTGTGAAAAATATGTAGGTATAATATCATGAAAACTTCGTACTTGCGTTTAGTGGTAAATTAAAGAACTCGCAATAAACACTAATTAATGTGTTAACATGCCGCAATGTGAAGGCGGCCACATTTACCCCGCAGTCACACTTACCCGTACTTAACTTATGCCAGATTAAATTATTAAAATTATAAAAATTATACAGCTTTTATTTCGGACAAGATATCCATATTACAACACAAACAATAAAGGTACAAAGATTAATTTACAGGTTTATAACAAATATATTTACAGGTTTATTTGAACTGTCGTTCATCCATCCTCCTTATCCAATTTGACAATTACTGAACAATGTTCCCACCACAGCCCATCGTCATATTAACATAATGGTCACATCACACGTATATGAAAGAACTCCCCGGCTTCCCATGCCCGTTCCACAATGGCCTACAAATCAAATCGTAATACACGACCACCGCAATTCTACAATATGCATCACTGTGATCACCATTTCTTGCAGAGCATTTGCTTGTAAACCAATAGACGGGACACTTCAAAAAGTATATTAATGTTTCATCTCAACTCAACAGCTCGAACAAATATACTGCGCCTTTAATATGAACTTGTAATTTTGTCTATGGTACATTCAAAGAATTTAATTTCCGTACCATTTCGTACCTTGCCACAGTAACAATTAATATGAAATGAAAGTCGTTAAAGGATCTCATACTATAGTCACTGTGACAAGGTACGAAATGGTATTGAAATTAAATTCCTTGATCAAACTAGCGAAAATGTGCGCAAAATTTGAACTCATTCCACTTATAAAAGTAACAGTATTAATATTATTAGTATTAGTATTGTTATGAAATAATGAAAGCAGGCAAGTTTAACCCTTTTCCAGGCCGCACCAATCTACAAGGTTTTCCCGAAAAATCCAAATATATTCCAATTAATCCAGCTTTGATAATTCATTTGAAGACAAGTCAAATTTCCCGAAAGTGCAATCTAATTTGAACCTTAAATCGGAATGTTAAAGTTGAAATTCTAGTGGCGCGTATGTGGTCGATAAATCGTACTATGCCTGGAAAAGCGTTAAGGACCTGTCCAACATAGGCGCAGATACCTCGGGTATTGTATCTATATTGTGCTTACACTGGTCGCCTTTTAAGCCCCATGTTCAACAACCAATGGCGATAACTTCCATAATATATTACAGCAAGTGGCGACAGAAGGTGCCAAAAACCGCAAATTTCAATACCCACCTAAATGATGGAACCGTCTCGAGGGTTCGACGCCCTCCTATATCATGGCAATGATAAATAGATGTGTGAACTTACCACTCAGACCACTTCCGCGCTAGACGGAGCACATGTACAAGATAAAATGAGTCGCCTATAGAGTCTGTGCGGAAAGAGAAGTCGTGGAATGTATTGGGCCCAATACATTCCACGACTCTTCTCTTTCCGCACAGACTACTTATTTTCACACGCACGCCAGGTTATGAGATGGGTTTTGGGTGCAAGAATGTTTTACACTAGCCAAAAATTTAGGTAACTACGCGTCGTCGTCGTTCACCTAATGTATAAAATTTTACGAACGCAATGTCAAAGTTTACGAACTTCAACAAAAGGTAAATCCCAAGGATAGACATTTTTGACATGAACATGGACTGTTGCACATGGAACACTTACAGATGTGCAAGTTGCGGAGTGTTTCCGAAAAGTTCTCGTAATTTCACAGGAAATAAAGGAAACTTTCATTTTTAAAATTTCGATTCCTATTTAGAAACTTTTCGAGTTCCGACGGCACATCAGTAGGTACACTCTATTAAGATGATGATGATTGATAGAGACACCAAGGCTCTTCTAAAATATTATGTTCTGTCTTTCACCACTACGGTACGGAACACTAAAATGACGTGGCATAAGTAGAATAAGACACTCATGACGAAATACTTATCCAGTTTACAAGCGTCTATGTGTAGTAACCACAATCTTCGTATAATTGTTTTGCGGCGTCTATGGAAGGTACTCCATGACGCACGTGCCAGCTGCCACGGCAATATAGCCCTTATGGCAATGTCGCAAGCTGCGTGTTTATTGCATATTGATTACCCTGTATGAATAATCAAACGGTTCCCGGTAATGAAATTGTAAAGTTTCACGAGGAACCCTATTGGAGCGCGTTTTAAAACTTTGGTTATAATTGATTTCACTTAAGTGATCTATTTATTACGGCAGAGTATAAATAAATAAATAAATATTAGGGGACATCTTACACAGATCAAAACTAGCCCCAAACTAAGCAAAGCTTGTACTATGGGTACTAGGCGACGATATACATACTTTTATAGATAAATACATACTTATATATATAGAAAACAACCATGACTCAGGAACAAATATTAGTGTTCATCACACAAATAAATGCCCTTACTGGGATTCGAACCCAGGACCATCGGCTTAGCAGACAGGGTCACTATCCACTAGGCCAGACCGGTCGTCAAAATACAGTTATTTGTTTTGATGCCTATGTATATTTTTAAGCCGGTAGGCTCATAAATTTGTTATCTTTTAGTTGCTGTTATATTTATTTTCTCCTGTATGTGTTGTCTATACTCCTTATTAGTTTTAAGTTAGTTATAGTTAGGTCCCCACTGAAATTCAGCGCTGCGGCTTACCGTAGCATTACGCTGTCTTCTTCTTCTTCTTTATATTTAAGAGCTGTGCTCTTGTCGGTGGAGCAATCTCCAACTCGTCCGGTCCTCTGCCAACTCCTTACGCTACGCTGATACGCTGAGTTATTACGCTGAGTGGGGGTCCTTTTTAACGTCCATCTGGTCTATGTCTAGTTTGTAATTTTAACTGGTTTGGTTGACGTAAATCAAAAAAATAACTACCTATCTGTTTATAAGAACTGAACTTAAAAATCACGTTTGAATCGTTTTAAAGTTATCGTCGCCATTTTAACCGGTATATTATTATATTTAATATGTAATTATAATTTTACTATCTACCTATTACTCTATAACTATTTACTATCTTTATTTAGAACTTTGACTAACTTATTTGTAGTTCTTTTATGATTACGAGTATTTACCCACAATATCCGGTAAAAATATTTGGTAAACATTTACTGTAAGTAACAAACCCATGAAGAGTATTATAAAACAAATGAAGAAAAATGCTCAAGTGCTTTGTTTTTCCCAAACACCACACCAAAACAAAGGTGTTAACGTCAGCAGCAAAACTGGGCCGAATATCAACATAACAACATAAATACACAGACAGTGACACCGGTACAAACACACGAGAGGTGTAGAGATGATCCACTCGTCCCCAATTCAACTTACCCGTTTGACAAGTAAAATCTGCTTTTACCAATAAAGATCTGTATTCTGTATTCTGTACAATACATGCGCCAGAAAACCCTTCTCAAACATAAAAGCTCCGCGAACCGTTTTGTGCGGAGTTCTAAAAACGATTAGGTCCCAAAATAGCTCTAACAAAAGTTTCGATAAATCCTTAGCATACAACCAATTACGTGTACGTAATACCTGAGTAAAGGATCGTACCAGCTCCCGAATATAACCCTTGAAGAGGCTTTCAAATCATTAGGGAGTGTCCATACTGGCCATACGACAGTTCTTTTATTCACCGTACCCATCTGGGTCAACAAACATTGCTAGTATCTGCTCTTTGACATGTACGGCAAAATATCTTTGTCTGATATCAATAGTCAAATTGGTGAAATACATGGATTGGTGAACAGGGGGCCTAGCCAAATCCGACAATCGTAAATCGACAAGCGCCAAACGAAAAGAAAAAATGTATCAAGATGACAGATATTACGAAAACTCACGTGACTTATCAAACTACACAACGGGACTTAATCGCGTATTTAAGTTTTAAGATTTACCTCCGACGTTTCGAGGACGGCGTTGTCCCCGTGGTCTCGGAGAAGACTGGCTCAAGTTGACATCAACATCTTCTAGCCGCGCGAGTCCTCGAAACGTCGGAGGTAAATCTTAAAACTTAAATACGCGATTAAGTCCCGTTGTGTAGTTTGATAATGTTTAATAATCGTGAAAGTTTAAATCAGTGTTTCACGTGACTTTATTTATTATACGTATTTCCATACAAAATTTAAGTTTCAATTGGAGTTTTATATCAACGATTGACTTCTTTGCGGAGACACGAAGCACTATCACGTGAATCACATCATTAAATAAGTTCTGCATTACAAACTTTTCAAAAATGTGATAACTAATGTAAAGACAAGAAAAAACAGCGTCAGCAGTAATTGCTTTCTCTTATTTATAGGTAGTCGAAACAACGCATAGTTATCCCTGAGCATCTTAACAAAGCGAGCTAGCTAAATTTGAACAAATTCAATCAGAATTTTCGTTTTCCGCCATCTTGGTTTTGGGGATCCGGTGCTTAACGCGCTTTAAAGACGGTTTAATTAACCGTTAACCGGCGAAGACAATGTGTGGACGGCGATGAGCTTTAATTGTGGACTGACAGGTTCACGGAGAAGGGTGAGGGTTACCTGTGATTAGAAGGGATAATTGAATTGGAAGGGATAGGAAGCCGTCCTTTGTCCTTGTATAAATATGTAAGGAAAGAGATTTTAATAAACTCGACTACAATGTAAACTACTTACAGATAATTAAAACTTTGACGAATTTGACGATACTCTATGTTAAAACCAGTCGGTCTGTAGATGATCTTTACAGACCTTTACTTTAGAGACAGAAGATTGGCACAATACATAGAATCGCTTTATAATTACAGGTAAAACTTTAGTTATAGGTTATGCTAAAATCAGTCTATTGATGATCCTCGAAAGAAATAGAAGATAATTAGGCCTTATAAACCGAAACGCTTTATTAACGTGGTACAGACATGTGAATCAGAAGGATAAATGTTACAAGACGAGACAAAATTAGTATTTTTCGTATGAAATATGACTGGCACATCCATCCCCTATATGTAGACGGTACAAGAAATATAACGGCCAAAGTAATCCTGCTATTAAAATAGCTCATTTCAAACCAATCGCAGCCATCCATCACCACTATCGCCTTAGATCAACTCCCACACACAGCGCAATCGCATTTAACATTTCATGATTTGAAAATGCATCGAGGCAAATAATAAAGCTTTGTTATTGTGTATAGCGAAACCGCAGATTTTCAAGAAAACGTATTCTCAAAACAGACGAGACATAAACAAATTGCTTTTACAAATCTAAACATCCCTTTGTTTTCACGCAGAGTTTCCGAAGAAAAAACAAGGAAAGAGTTCAATTTAATTAGTATGCGCCAGTCAAAGGCGATACCTGCGCAAGGAATCTCTGAGAGAAAAAGTCTTATCTTAGCAGTCTATGCGAAAGAAATGCAAATATTTAAAAGGCGGGGGATGTCCGAGGCTCCGGCTTGCATACAAAAACTTTCTCTCGGAGCGAAAAATGCTGATCCCCCTTATAAGGCAAGCCGTCGGATGAGCAAGCACTGAACCTTTATTTAAATTTTACTAAATATCGGCACCATTTTATTATAATGACAACCATTAAAAACTTAATAGCATGACGGCAAAAGTTCGCCTTTAATTTTTAAAAGTATTCTGTCACTCTTGCACTTTCGTTATCTCGGGGCGCGTCATCGACTTTTTCCAGGTAAATAACGATTTTAGTTCAACTTTCAACAATACAACAAGAAGAAGTTATGCTTGTATCGTGTTTACAACATTTTAGTGGCTCACAAGTTTCGGAATTTGTCCGCTGCAGGTCTAGAAAGTTCTCAAAGGCATCGGTTGACGGGAATTGTGGATAGGTACAAAATGTACAACATTTGTCTAGACTCGACTCTTGAGATAGGTGGTTTGCATTAGTTGGAGCGGTACTTGGAAATTCTTTATCGTGTTCTTGAATGTTAGTGGTGGATGTTATAGAGCATAAATTGTACATATTTTTATGGCATCGCTTAGTTTTCTTAGATTTGTCATATTTGCATTCGCATGAATGTTCCTGTTCTGGTTAATGTCATTATTTTACTTCTACTTAGTTGGTAAATATATTTTTCAAAAATGACTCAATAACATCGTTTATCGTTAAATTTATTTGGAAAATAAATTCAAGTAGTACGTTATAGTTACTTTTCTTCCGGCTTTAAGAACGGAAGCTTTAAAGCATAAACTAAACAGTTGTTACTCTTCAGTAATGGTTAATGGGCGTTTATGTGAGGAAGCCATTATAGTCGCACGTAAACTATATTGGTCATTTAACGATTGCATTTCAGCAGTCCATTGAACGTATCTCACTGAGATACACGGATTTTGTTAGAAATCTAGCACATACTAAATGTTCGGAATAAATGTGGCTTTCCATCACAGATATTAATGCTTTAAGTGCAATAAGGTCCTTTTTATCTGAAATTCTAACAGAAATTCTGATAGAAAGGTCCTTATTACACATGATCATAAGGACCCTTCTCTGATGGAAAGCCACAAATAGAGTCAAGAAAATTGTGGATTAAGAGTTTTAAAATAATGTAAGCATTGGGGTAACTTCGAATGCGGGATAATTTTGAAAATTGCAAATATCTATAAAACCAGAAGCACTATACTCGTATACTTTACCAATACTTATACTACTGCAACGCTAACCAAGGTATCTTGCTTACTGTTGCTACAGTAGAAAGTGCTTCTAGTTTAGTTGATATTTGTCATTTACAAAATTACCACGCTTTCGAAGTTATTCCAAAAAAAAATCGTTACAGGAAGAGATTATGTGAGAAATAGCTCAAGGTAAAGGCAGAATTACAAGAGGATGAAGTTGACCATAGAATATAAAAAGCTAAAGAGCTAGTTTCTGTGAAGAAGTGAATTAACCTAATATTATTTAGTAGATGCAGGTATTTACTATTTAGTATACGTATACATGTCGTAACATACAACACAAAGCCAGTAACAACTCAATACGTGAAAGATCTGTAAAAGGCACGCGAGTGCAGTAATAAAATTGCAAACGTGCCCAATGCAAACGAATTCCAAGATGGCTGCGTGTGCAGACACTATCGTTGTTAAAAACATCTCTTTTCCCTTTAACGTCGCAACTGTCGCAAGACGCGATAAATATTCGCGTCGCCTTCGCTACAGATTTTCGACAAATCACATTTTCGATAGTTTCTCAGTTTCCTAGGTGGGTTCAATGGCTCGGCGGCGACAAATCCAATAAAGAAGCGGCTGGAAGACTTTATATTATTGACCGGATTATATTGAGTGACGTGAGCTGGCCAGGGTAGCTTGAGCCCTCGCACTTCAAACAATACATGAGAACGATCACAGGCAAGAACATGACAGGAGAATAAGGCTACCGTTTTATGACAAAACACCTTATCTTGAGTAGTACGTCACACTACTTTTTATGCTAACATGAAAAATTTAGCTTTTTATAGTCATATCTAGGTAGGTCATAGGTAGGTATGTAAAGTTTAGGGGCTAGTCTGTTATTTTAATTAAGGGGCCCACATATTACCAGTTCGCCGGACGATATCAGCCTGTCAGTTGTTCGGAGCTGTAAAATTTTGCGTTTACCTGACAGGCTGATATCGTCCGGCGAACTGGTAATCAGTGGGCCCCTTTAGTCTGAGATACATGATTGAAATAGATAAACATATTCACAAAAAACTACTTACCTACAGATACTATACAGAATTAGATGTAACTTGATCAATATGTTGTGTTATAATTTAAGAAGCACGCTTGATTGCCACCGCCGTGGTATAAAAAAAATAACGAATCACTTCAGCTCCTAAGTCTATCTCCTATAAAATAGTATTTTTTAATTTATGAACGCGTTAGAATACAAGCCTCCAGAGTTACGTATTGGTAAGAAAGGGCTAAAACATAAATTAAATATAAATTAGATGGTTTGTAAAGTTTAATGAATAAGGGAATAAAAATTTAATCTTCTAAACGCTTATTCATCAGATACAACGTTCTGCCACATCACGGCTAAAGGTTCAACCGGCCTGGTTATCGATCGCACCTCACGCCTCACTCGATGTCAGCAGTTCACCCTCCACATATGTGCTAAACGGCCCACGTGTCATCATCTACAGATTTATTTCCTTGTCATGTAAAATATCCGCCCAAATATTTTCTGGTAAATTTCCATTGGGCTCAATTCGACCTTTCGGCCGGTGAAGGGTGAAAAATGGAGATTGCTTCCCTAATAAAATTGGCAGGCTAAACTTAGCACGGAATAGCCCACGCGACTAACGTGCTAAATTAAGCTTAAATTCGTGATCACGGGTCTGTAAAGTAGAAGAATAATTTGCTCAAATTACACTTTGAAAAATCCCATCTAATAACAATGCAAAAAATAAGCATTCCAACATTTGGACGCGCCCTTTAAACTGTTAACATTTCAATTCGCCTAAGGCAACTAAGATAAATATCTTATATTTGGTTACACTAATAGTTATATGCATGACTATGGAGCCGCTAGGCAGCTATGACCCATATTATTTAATTGAAAATTGACGTATGATAAATACAATGAAAATTTGGACCCGTATATGTGTTTTTCGTTCCTTCGTGCTTGGCCATCCCAATGCCTAATAGGATCGGAGGATGTTTAGCTCTAATTAAGTTTGGCATGAAGAAGAGTAAATAAGTTAAACTGGAAATATGTTGTTACACAAAGCGCAATACCAACAATACCAACGAACAAAAAAGTTTAATAAAAATGTACACGCGAAATCACCCAAACCACACTACAAGCTATGATTAGCTTTCTTAGATTCACCGAAACCCCCCAGAACTAATAAAGTGCCCGCCATAAACCAAACCTAGTTCCTAATGATAATTAAGATTACAAAACGGTTTCTTTCCCTTTCATCGGTTTCCGGGCATATGGTTTATATTGGGGCCCGCCGTAAATCTAGTTGGCTTTGATCAGGAACGGCGGCTCTAGGATAGGCCCCTGGGGAACGCGTGCATTTAGAGGTGGGTCAGTGAAAATCGGGTATATTAGAGATCGGAGGCTCGGCAATTTTGCAGGCGTTTTCCATCATTCGTCGCTACCTTTAGAACCTTTAGACGAAAAGTTTTTTTTTATGATTTAGCAAACGAGCACACGAATCGTCTGATGGTAAGCAATTACCATCGCCATGGACACCTGCGACAACAAAAGAGTTGCAAGTGCGTAGCCGGCTTTTAATATGGGAGTATGCTTTTTCTTGAAGGAAGAAGGTTTTATTTTATCGGTTCGGAAATACGAGCGGCAGTTCATTCCACAGTTTACCTGTACGAGTATGAAGCAAGAAGTTTCTAGAGAAGCGCGCAGCTGAGGAAATATGAATACACCGACTGAATTTATCATGTCAATAAAGAGTTCATCGTATCATATTGAAACACGTGTATAAAAAAATACAAATAAATATACGACATCTTGAGTTATAATCCTTCAAGCCGTTTGGGCTGTAGGGCGTGATACATAGATAAAAAAAACCTCTAAAACCAATACCTATGATAAATCTCAAACGATTTTATAATGTTTGCGCAATATATATCAAAGAGCGTGATAAATATTCGCGATAAGTGAGATCAGTGCATTTAAATGTCACCTTTTGAATGCAGGTGTGGCTGCAATCTGCATAGATGATATACGTCAGTTCTGCTACTTACGAAGACGAGTGTATTATGCTGAAGTTAATTCAAGAAAAAACAATGATTACGTTTTTACGTTTATATAGGTAAGAGAAATGGTTGATGACATTCATTGGTACAATTAGGGAACAAATCAAATTACATACATATTTTAATTAAATATTTTTGAGATGTGTTTTCACGCAATCACACTACAATTTTTTTACATATAGGTAAGTACTTAAACTGAAATAGAACCATCCTTCTATACCAGAATATTCCTTCCTACATCCTGGAATTCTATTTTATTAGGATCCGGTGGCCTAGTGGTCAGAACATTAGCTACGTAAACTGAAGATGTAGGTACGATTCCGGCCTAGGTCACCGGAGAGGACTTGGTCACTTTTTCTTTAGTATATGATATCTATTTCATATTCGTTGTCGATTCAAACTGAAATAAAACTTATCTGACCAAAAAAGGTTATTAATTTCTTGCTCTTGAAGACATATATATCAAATAAACTTATTTCTTAAAAACTTTTAACCAAGTGAATAAACTGGAAAAGTCCCAATACGAGTAAGTCCTAGTTTTCCACAGGTTGAGGAGAAGTTGCTCCTTAAGTAACTTATTTAGTGTCGTGTACAAGTTTTAAGATCCAATTCCTTATTATTAGCAACCGAAAAAGCGCCATAGTAACCCAATGTTTTTCATTTTATATTTTATGTAAACAAAATTGAGTTTCATAGAAGCATTATGATAATGAAGAAAACCTTAATATTTACTACAGGCAATACTTAGCAAATTACCGTTAATGTTGGCAAGATGACGACAATATTAGCTATGTTGCCTCGGGCGATGCTGCGGTTGCATTTGCAACGCGTTGCATTGTGGAAAAACTAAACGCTGTCATTATTGTCGCTGTCATTGTTATCAGTATGGTTACCATCAGTTTGTCACTGACATAAACGCCGTCGAGAACGTAATTTACTTTCTATATATCTCGCTCGCACTCGCATATTAGTGCAAACGGGATGTATAGAAAGTAAATTACGTTCTCGACGGCGTTTATGTCAGTGACAAACTGATGGTAACCGTACTGGAGTGTTGTCAGGAGACCATCGAGTATGCCGACTTCTGGCCGAATAGAATAGCTTTATTTACATAGAATAAGTATAGGTACCTAGATATTATTTCGTGTCCACAGGTGTAATTCTGACAATTTGTTGCTTATTCTGCTATATGCGAAGAGTGTTGTGTTTCGGTAGTTCCGGGTCGAACTGCCGTATCCAACACAAGAATAGCTTAGATGCTTTAAAATTAAATTAAAGGAGCCACCATGCCGTTCTCACGCCAACATAATTATTAGTTTCAAGTTAATGAAAATTTAATGTATTTTTGTCTCAAAGTCAAAGTCAAATATACTTTATTCATGTAGGCCTAGCAACAAGCACTTATGAACGTTTTACATATATGTATATTATCTTACGCTATAATTATCAGATTATCAGAGCAATTTATTGATGGTAATATTACTCCATAATAATATTGGATTATAGTCTTGAATGTTTCTACAATAAAATCTAAATGTCAATAAAAAGCATACCTAACAAAAGAAGTACATACATTAGAATATCCATTTCCTCATCATTAATCAAATATACCTACCTAATAAATAACTAATTAATTAATCAGTAGTCTGTAAGCTATGTATCAAATGTAATCTGCTGAAAGAATAAACTCTAACAAATAATATAATAACCTAAGGAATAATTTGCTACAGATGTACAAGTTGGGAAATATTTCCAAAAAGTTGCAAAAGTTACCGGAAATATCAGGAATATTTCACAGGAAACAAAGGAAATGGAAAAATTCGATTCCCATACAAAAATATGAGAAGTTTCCGAAATTTTCCCATGCGGAAATTTCGCAAGTATGGAAACTTTACGACGCTACATCAGTAGATACCCATTAACCGTCAATACAATACTAAGACATGGTTACAGTCAGCAGCAGAAGTTGCTAAGCGGGCCAGATGTTCAAAACAAAATGATCTTGACGCGACTTTATTGTTAAAAGAATAAGAGCGTGTCAAGGTAATTTTGAACACCTCACTCGCTTAGCAACTTCTGTTGTTGACTGTACTCGCTTTGTTGTCTGCATGTATTTATTATTGTATATATAAGTACTTACTCGTATGTGTAGGTTAGATACTTACGACATGACTCAACCGACATGATTTTCCCAGGTAGCATTCAATCTCATGTGGCAATAAGTAGTAATTCTGCCTCAATATAGCCGATATCTGCATAAACGTTAACCGCAACTCGGGGTATTGTCCAATTAGTGAGATTACACGTTATCGTGACGTAAGGCGCTCTATCACGACGGCCATTACTGTTGACTAAGACGGACAAGAACTGTGACCTGCGCCCGCGCATAGTACATGAAGTCGATTTGATTCAATTCAATATATGTCCCGTTTCCAAGCTAGGTAACTTATTGTCGGAAGTACGGAAGGTATTATACCACAACCGAGAGGAATGTTATACCTTAGGTAACCAACACGAATTAAGTAATGTCAACTTGTGACCAATCTGTAAAATCCGGCGGCATGCTGAGAGTTTCAAAATTTAACATTTATCGAATAGAAAATGTCATGATATTATTGTATTCGTGCAATGGAATTCTCGATTTCTAAACTTTTTTATAACCAATAAAATAAATGGTAAACTAGTTCATTAATGTGAATTTGACATATCTAAAATTGCACGCATATATACATTGGCTACTAGACTAGGCTATGATATTTAAGAATATGTTGGAGGTAGTCCGCTAGCTGAAAATAAAATAGTTTGTTTTGAAAACACACCTACAATTTTTTATTCTATTGGTTTATTATGTATAGAAACTCAATTTTTTTTAAATAAATAAATTTCATCTAGGTGTTTTTGTTTTCGAACTAAATTTTTTTCTTTGATAGTAGCAATTGGTATCTAAATTATTTTGTGTAAACGCCACACACAAGTGCTGAAGTAGATACCTAACTACTATAAGTAAACAGTTTTTAATATTGAAACTTTAAACAGCAAAAATTGCTTACGTGAGACACATCATGCATCCATTGAATTCCTAAATCCGTGACACTTGAAAATGACGAGTACCAATCGATATTCCGTAATCAGAATTATGGCCTGTATTCTCAAATGTTATCGGGTGCGAGCGAGTCGAGTCCTCAAACTAACCAACCGGCCTAGCCATCTAACGCTCCGTATGTCTCGCTAACGCTCCGTAGCGAACGAAACGCAACTGTCACTGTCACACTAATATGGAAGAGTAATAGAGAGACATAAAGCGATTCGATGGCGAAGCGCAAGCGATTGTCACATTGGCTAGGCCGGCAGTCTTACTAGACCTCAAGATCCGTAACAATTACGGTGTAACCTTAATCGGCGAAATACATCTTCGAAATAAACGGTCAGTCCTTTCCTAGTTTGGGGCCCACTGATTAACAGTCCGCCGGACGGTATCGGCCTGTCAGTTGTTCGGAACTGTCAAAATTTTGTTCTAACTGACAGGCCGATACCGTCCGGGCGCCTTTAAGAATGACTCACGTTAGAAGGGTCCGGGTCCGGACTGAGGCGTCCGACCCTTCGTTTCTATAGAAAGCATCACGTGATCACCCATCATAGAAAAAGTGTCGGACGTTCGATCCCGATCCTGACCGTTCCAGCGTGAGTCATCCTTAAAGGATGATGGTCAGTCCACTCCATACTACAAAAACCCGAATATTTCTTCGTTTCTATTGAGTTTCGTGTTATCGAGGTTTTCCAAGTATAATAAGTATGTGATCTTATGCAAACTATTTGCATAAGAAACGATCACAAACATACTGGTCCACTTTCTTTGCCTTGCCCGTGCATCGCAGCGATTGGAATTACCATAGTCATTGCTTGCATTCTTTCCACGTACTCGTATCTTCATCCATGAACTCTCCCACACGGTAGTAGAGTTCAAATTCGTTTGATAAGCCCCAAGTCGATATTAAGCGATATCTCATTGTTTTTATTGAAGATTATCGATATCAGATTGTCATCGATATCGATATCGGTTGTAGCACGTGGGCCGCTTCCGATTTGCGTACAAGTGTGACAAGTGTGTATTGGTCTTTATGATAATGATATAAGGTTAATTTTCGCTTGAGCGTTATTTGTTATTTACGATTATTTGTTCAGGTGAAATGGTGACTCATTTAACTCGCAGTTAGTACGATTAGAGTTGTGTTTAGTTAATAAATATCTATTTAAAGTACGTATGCGAGAATACAATGTAATTAAAATGTTATATTATTCATCATTCTCTTGCCCTTTTCCCATTCACATGGGGTCGGCGCAGCATGTCTTTCTCTTCCACACCTCTCTGTCACCCGTCATCACATCATTCACTTGCGTTCGTTTCATATCATCTCTCACACAGTCCATCCACCTTTTCCTCGGTTTTCCTCTCCTCGTACTTCCCTCCACATTCATTCGAAGTACCTTTCTCGTCACATGACTTTCATCCCTCCGCATCACATGCCCGTACCACGCTAGGCGATTTGCCCTTAATACTTTTTCTGTTATGGGTGCAACTTTCAGGCTTCCTCTTATATACTCATTCCTTATCCTATCCATTCTCGTCACGCCACACATCCATCTTAACATTCTCATCTCCGCTACATGCAATCTCTTTTCATCCGTCACCTTTAGGGCCCAACACTCTGATCCATACATGATATGACAGAAAATTATGACTGCTGGAATTAACCGGTTTCCAGCCGTCTCATCAGACAACCAACCAACCGCTGGGATCAACCGTTTTCTCATCAGAAAGTTACTAATTTCGTTTTATCTGGCGCTGTTAACGGTTAGACGACTTAGACGTATCAAAATGAATTTGTATTTTTTTTAAACCCTATTAGCAACATCAAAATCATATCAGTTTCACTAACTAATGCTATTTAGGTTCTTATTAATTATCAATAATGCACCTTGCACTGCGCCACCATTTTCTACAAATTAATCCAACCTACTTCACACGAACAATTTCCTATAAATTAATTATCAAACACTGGAACCCATTAGAGAGAAAATCCCAGTAGGTGGTCAGGGGGCAAGTGATTAATAACTTAATTACCTGCCCTTAAGGCCCTTAATGGGTTGACCCGGCGGTCGTGTGAGTGATCTATTTGTGCTCATTAACTGCAACATGTCCTGTGGTAGTCAATAAGGTAATATTGCCATACTGCCCGATTCTAACTTTAAGATACGTCAATTAATAGATCTAGAAACGATATGGATAAGATGTGTCAGTGTCAAAAGTGACGTTTTTTTTGAAGAAACGTCACATTTGACACTGACATATCTAATCCATATAGATATTTAATTACACAAACGGGTCTACCGCGATATAATTTCATTGTTTTTACCTTTAATTCCGACGTTTCAGCTGAGTTGCACCAGCTGTGGTCACGGAAAGACTGACGTCCCAACAAATGTCAACGGAGATATTAATAAAACACCACTAAACTACCCGAAATTAGTTTATAAAAATGTTCGGGGTAGACAAAGAAATTGCAGCTACCCGTTAAAGTTTAATGTTTATTGTCCACGGCACGACACGCAACACTCACAGTATCCGTACACTGGTCCGAAGATATATCCGCTGGTTTCAACATTTGAATCACTGCCGCCGTGGACAATAAACATTAAACTTTAACGGGTAGCTGCAATTTCTTTGTCTACCCCGAACATTTTTATAAACTAATTTCGGGTAGTTTAGTGGTGTTTTATTAATATCTCCGTTGACATTTGTTGGGACGTCAGTCTTTCCGTGACCACAGCTGGTGCAACTCAGCTGAAACGTCGGAATTAAAGGTAAAAACAATGAAATTATATCGCGGTAGACCCGTTTGTGTAATTAAATATGTGTACAAAACGCGAGAGTTTAAAGTGTTATAATCCATATAGTTTCTAGATCTATTAACTGACGTATCTTAAAGTTCGAATCGGGCCGGTAAGGTGCCGTAGGTTATCAGAGAGCTGAGTTTTTGATCACAATATATACCCATGAATCACTGTCAGTGTCAAAACTGACATGTACGCTAACTCTACGTAATTTACTTTCTATATATCTCGCTCGCACTAATACGCGAGTACGAGCGAGATGCAAAGAAAGTACTTACTTAAGTTACGTTCTCGATAGTGTTTATGTCAGTGCCAAACTGGTGGTAGCCACACTTGACTTCCCTACGACTCTTAAGGGGCCCACTGATTAACAGTCCGCCGGACGGAATCGGCCTGTCAGTTAGAACAAAAAGTTGACAGTTCCGAACAACTGACAGGCAGATACCATCCGCCGGACTGTTAATCAGTGGGCCCCTTTACTGACACGCCGCTACTAATGAGTACTTACTAAAATTACTTTTAACATTTTATTTCATACGTTATTACTTTCTGATCGTGGGACCAACACCAAATGTTCGAACCGATATAAAATATTGATTTTCAACCGATAAAATTCTCTATGGCCATAACTACCTTTTATAATTGCAGGAATATCTCGTCACTTTCTAAACTACAATTTATCGCTTTATAACTACTGTTGGAGCTGAGAGTAATGTTGTAATTGTATATTGCTTCTTTATAATCTTTATACGGGAATTGGTATCTCTAACTACGTGGCTGTAAGTGCAAGTATTGAATCCATTCTTCAAAAAGTAGGCAAAATATGAACACATGACATGATTTCTGAAATTCTGAATGAACCCTAACAAGCAGATTGTGAGTTATAAAATTAAGCTGCAAGCTGTCAAAAACTAGAATAGGAAAGTGGAAAATGAAGACAAGCACATCTCTAGTAATATACATCCGAAACTGACTTTGTCCGCCTGCCGGTTGGTCTGTCTGTCTGTTACTTCTTCACGTTTAAGCCACTGAACCGATTTAGATAAAATTTTATATGGATCTTCAAATCCCCATATCAAGTTTAAGTCCTGTCCCGTGAGAGGATCGAAATATTATTTATGACGGAAATAATAATTCTGCGCAACGAAGTCGCGGAAAGCTAATAGCATGATAAGTTAACACTTTCCAATTTTCTTTGTTCATCACACGTGTGTAACGGTGAGCAGAACGAATCTCGAGTGGCGTCGCACATCGCTTCCCGGAGAAAGTGTGCAAATCGGAAATTATCCCTGCTTCTCCCGGTGATGGGCGTACGACAAGTGTTTTGCGGCGAGCCTACTTGCGTTACGGGTAAAAGCTAGTTTATTGTCAGGATTCCTAATTTCACTCGAACATCAAGTCTAAAGGGGTCCACTGATTAACAGTTCGCCGGATGGTATCTGCCTGTCAGTTGTTCGGAACTGTCAACTTTTTGTTCTAACTGACAGTCCGATTCCGTCCGGCGGACTGTTAATCAGTGGGCCCCTTAACACAAACCTAACTTAGTTACGCTCTCATACATAGCTTCTACTTGCTCTATTTTCTTTGTATAACAATTTTAGCAACGAAAACTAGTATCAGATAGATATACTGATATACTTACTTTACTACTATGTCATATTGCTATGTATGATTGGTCGAGATAGAGCTAGACTAATCTAGATCCA
The DNA here is from genome assembly GCF_910591565.1 of Cydia splendana. NCBI lineage: Eukaryota > Metazoa > Arthropoda > Insecta > Lepidoptera > Tortricidae > Cydia > Cydia splendana. Next base: position 18,988,598 of record NC_085965.1, on the reverse strand, counting down.
AACAGTCCAATTGCTAAGACGTCTTTAAAAAACTGATAGAACTAACCTTCAAATGCCTTGATTACTAATTTACTATGTAATTCAATAGTATGGAAAATCACCAATACAGAGAGACCCGTATCATTCAGACTACATAATTGATCCTTAACATACACATGCCACGCAATAGTTTTCTTTATATAAAGGACCGTAGTGATTAAATCAGTTTAACAGTTTTATGGCAATTTAAAATAGATTCGTAATTTTCGTTACTATCACTATCCCTTTTATAAACTTACTATTCTTACTTTGAAAAAGTATATCTCTCTAAGAAGCTCATAGTACGATAGAACTTTATCTACGTAAGACAATTTTAAGTGCCCAGTTTGAACGTTTACATAGAGCGAACTTTTCGAATTGACTAAGACGGAATACTTATAAATGCGGCAACTTTGTAATTGTCTTCGGATGGTGTTATCTTGACAGTTCGGAGTTTAATATGAATTTGGCAAGGTCTGGTGATTTTGGCTACTTTAAATAAGAATTTTAGCTGAAGTACCTACAGGCACTTAACACTTTTTGTGCGCATTTTTGTCGGTGCAATGTTCGCTCGGCATTATATGAAAGGCTCTATCCTTACTTTTGAAATCTTTGGTAATGTACCGTTCGTCAGCAGTAGGATTTATGTAATGTAAACTACACATTATGAATAGTCCCAATAGTATTAGTACTGACAATATCGAAAGCCAACATTTACGATTATTTACTTACTATTGCCTTCATCATAAACTACGATCGTATCATTGGTGCGTTATTTATTGTTCGTCTATCGTCAGTAGCTTGACCTTTTATTCACAATTATGTGTTAATCGAGGAATTGCTACGGGTAGCGTATATGGTCATTTGTGATAGAAGCGAGCCTATTGGCATTACTGAGTATCATTGGTAAACAGACGGCCATTGGATTTAATGTTCTCATGAGCTACATGTAAATAAAATACACTAAATTTGCATGAAAACTCGTTTAATGCGTCGTCCACAAAATGATGCTCATAGCGAGTTAGCTGTATTTATCTTGTATTCATCTCACTCAAACATATCGCAGGCCGTTCACTTTTGGGTATAACGTATAGATAAAGTTTTTGCAAAGTAAAGAAGAATAAAAGTGACTGGAACCATCTTTGGAAAACATAACAAAGTGGGTTTTGTTAGTATCACACGAAGACACGAACACCTAATTTACAACTAATTCTTCTAAAAATCGCAACGTCTTCTAGAGGCTTTCTAGCAGTCTTTTGCCAACGTAGACGTTAACTGATGTCCAAATTGAACAAGTATAACCAACTTAGTCACATCACCATTAAAACAGAACAGCCAATGCAGCTGTCCCATTTCAACAAATGCGGTTTTCAAGAAAGGGGCTGATTTGAAATGGAATTTATTAGTGGAGAACTGTCACCGCCCATTTGTGGTTGTACTGTTATTTACAATGCTCATCTTATATATTAACCAGTATGTTTTGACCCTAGATTTCATACGATTATTTAGGGTGTAGAGTTCAAGTTATAGAAGCTAATGTCAAGTGTAAAATGGTATGTGAATAGAAATGCTGTTCGCAATGGCAAGCACGTCCGGGTTACACGCTTGTATAGAGACGCTTTTATTCAATACAAAAGGATGTTCCTCAATAGAAATAGGAAGTCGGTTATGTCGTTTTATAAGGATGCGAAAACCTCCAGACAAGTGTTTTTCAAAATGTCACTATCATATGGCAATAGTTATTTGTACAACAAGAGATCAAAGTTTGATATTTCTTCGAGTGCTTATTTTGAGTCCCGGCAAGCGAAAGATTCTATAATAGATTAACGAGCGTTGCGAGTGAATCTAATTTAGAATCTTGAGCGTAGTAAGGGATTCAAAAGCGCACGAGATGTAAATAACTTTGATCTCGTGTAGTACACAAAAATTTTCACCCTAAGCAGTAAGAACATACCTAGAGGGACAGAGATAATAGAACCCCAGTATATCGAACTTGTATTAGACCCCGCATGTTGAAATGACATTTGACTATAAAGGTAACTTGAATGTAATTTTGTCTCACTCAGTGAGCAAAATGACTCAGTGAGCAAAATCGTATTTTGCTCACTGTTTTTAAGAAGCAAAGTACCCTTGTTCGAGCTGCTGAGGTGAAAAAATATTTTTTTACTTTTTAAACATCTGGGTAAACGCAAAACCATTAACACACAACCAACATCCATGCTTAAATGGTGCTAACGGAACCGTGAGCGTCATTTGAAGACTATAAAATGCAGCACAGTGCATTCTGATACATATTTCAAGTACAGAATGTGCATGTGCAAATTGCGGAATATTAAAAAAAAATGGAAAATCCTGTTATTTCAGGAAATTTTCATAGGACACTAAGGAATCTTTTATTAACGGAATGTTTCGAACCATACAAAAACATGAGAAATTTTTCAAGGTGGAAATTTCGCAATTCTGGAAACTTTCCGACGGCACATCAGTATTTGTAACCGTTATTAGTGAAATGGCACATTCTACGGCTATGTCCATAGAATGTGATTCACGTAAATACATATCCTTACACGGTGGGAAGAAGTTGATAACTCGAGTTATTCTAATGAAGAAATTTGAACTTAAAATAAAATTACATAAGGTTCCAATTGCACTTTCTTCTATGTTTTCCCCCCAGTTATCATCTTCTTAGAGTCAGACCAAGAATAGTCTGCAGCGGATTTGATAGCCCACGCAGGGCAAGTGTTATTTTAAACGTCAAACTTCTAATATGAAATTATATATGACGTATAAATGACACTTGCACTGAGTGGGCTATCAAATCCGCTGCAGACGTTTTTTGGTCCGACTCTACCGCGTACGGATATGTCATGTCCGTATGTAAGTATTTACGTGAATCATCAAGTTAATGTTCATGTTGCTATTTGCCTCCGGACGCGTTAGCGCGGGTCAACACTCACAGCTAAACTACGCGTTTCGGTTTCCTCAATAACTTTACATGTGCCTACAGTGAAAATATTCGCCTATTCCACCTATCCCTACCGCGATATCCCCACCAGTGGGGATATGTGGAATATTTTTCCATCTATTTCTACTGGTAGTGATACATGGAATCAAGTCGTCCATCTATCCCCCCTATTTTTGAATGGTAGGGCCAGATTATCACCAGTATAATAAGCGGTGGTGGCTGAGTGAATATGACGTCCGACTTTTAGTCCGGAGGTTGCGGGTTCAAATCCTGGCTCGTACCAATGAGTTTTTCGGAATTTATGTACGAAATATCATTTGATATTTACCACTAGCTTTTAAGTGAAGGAAAACATTGTGAGGAAACCTGCATACATCTGCGAAGAAATTCAAAGGTGTATGTGAAGTCCCCAAGTAGCACAGATAGCTCTATAACTACTCACTTTTAGTTCTATCTAACGCTCTGTGCGTATTAAGACACTTATAAGAGCACACTCGTGGTCCTACAGCTGTATAATAGATCTCAGTGATATTTATATAGCTTAGGGCCGATTAAAAGCTGCATTACGGCTCTGAAAACTACCATTAATACGCAAAGAGTGATATAAAGGTATATTTGCTACGACCCTATACAGCTTTAAGGGTTATCAAATGCTTTAACCGTTATAAGGTCTGTTTAGTGGATAAAATTACGCCATGTGCTGTATAAGGAGGTAATTGTGGACTTTTATTACGTTGACTTATTAAGGGAGCACAAGTGAACTATTATGAAGCTAATAGACGTATAATGGAACACATGTGGCACATAATACAGCTTGTCGCTTAACATGTTTACCACTAAGCAGCTTTTATTACACTGACTTTTAAGGGAGCACGAGTGAACTAATATGAAGCCAATAGACGTATAATGGAACACATGTGACGCATAATACAGCTTATCGCTGAACGTGTTTACCGCTAAGCAGCCTTTATTACGCTGACTTTTTAAGGAAGCACGAATGAACTATTATGAAGCCAATAGACGTATAATGGAACACACGTGGCGCATAATACAGCTTATCGCTGAACATGTTTACCGCTAAGCAGCTATTATTACGTTGACTTTTAAGGGAGCACGAGTGAACTAATATGAAGCCAGTAGACGTATAAATGGAACACATGGGGCGCATAATACAGCTTATCGCTGAACATGTTTACTGCTAAAGCAGCTTTTATTTCGCTGACTTATTATAAGGGAGAACGAGTGAGCTATTATGAAACCAATAGACGTATAATCGAACACATGTGGCGCATAATACGGCTTAGCGCTGAACATGTTTACCGCTAAGCAGCCTATTATATTACCATTGGGACTGTCTGCATAGCGGCTGTTAAAACGTTCATAAGATGCCTTATAACTGTTTAGAGGTTCACTAGTGTATCGAAATAGCGACTTGGACTTTATAGTGGTTCACTTAAGTATCTTTATCAGATATATAACAGTCGTATGCTGCATATAAGAATTTTAACGGTTCACGTTGCTTTTTAACATTGACCGCCATTTTATTGTATATAACCTACAAGATTGAAATTGCTTTTCCAACTTTTAAGGGTAACAATATGGTTTTGTGCCTGAGTTCTTAACCTAAATCATTAGTTTAGTACTTTCTATAACGTATTATTAACTTTTTATCTCATAATTCTGTCCAAACCACTGAAATAGTTTTTACACGTAGCTTATTTATATCATTAAAATAAATAAATACTGATTATTTTCGTGGCGCACTGAAATTTTCTTAGATAATGTATATATATAATGTCAATAAACTTGCATTCCCAAACATCTTTCTCGCATTAATATATAAAAGATCATCTACAAACATTTAACTAAACACTTTCACAAAATGACTTATGGTGTCGTTGCGCTTAATGTTTTTGCTTCAATATAAATATGTTCACCTCTGCGTTCGTCGTCACTATACTAAATATAATAGCTGATTTTTAAGGCAGAGGTGTAAAAGTATGTTATTAATTATCCTTTATTCAGCCCAATGTCAATATTTCCCGGTATTAGGGCGCACATGTGACATATTAGCTGAATAAAGGGTAACTGGTGGTCTCTTACCCAGCCAATATACAGCTCTTATAACTCCTGTTACCCCTTATAATTCCGTTAAATTGCTGCTACAACGCTCTTAAGTAGCTATGTGAACTTAAGGCTGCCTAATTTGTGCCCATTTAAGAGTTATAAAAGCTGAAAAGACGCTTATACAGCTCTTATGCAGCTTTTATATTCCAGCTTCAAGCGTATTCGTACTTCATTATGCGGCTGCTATACAACTAATCTGTGCTACTTGGGTCCCCAATCCGCGTTGGGCTAGCGTGGGGAGTATAGCCCAAGCCCTCTCGCGCATGAGAGGAGGCCTGTGCCCAGCAGTGGGACGTATATAGGCTGAATTATATAATATTTGTGCGGCAAAATTACAACAGAGTTGACGCTAGAAACTAGCGGAGATCTAGCGGACCCTGCCAGCGGCGATGGTAAAAAAGTCGACCTCAATATTAAGTAATATTAACCTCCTCAAAAAGTCGACCTCAATAGGATATTAGTGGAAAAATCATTAATAATGCAAGCAGTTGACGTTATCGCACCAGATTTAGTCTCGTGAGTTCGTACTCACAAGAAAATAATTACTTCAAATATTCAAAAATGGAATAAAAAAAGAACAGATCGGATGAAGGCTAGTGCCAGTGAGGTCTAGATCCGGTGACCGGTATCAATGGAGAAGTTGAGGGTGGGCTTGACCCAGCCGTCGGACACAATAGTATTCTAATGGGTGAAGGAGTAGGAAAGGCGACTAGAATACCGTTGAAGTACTGCCTTACTGATATAAAAAACCTAACATTGATGTTGGGTCTCTGGTATGCATCGGATAGCTTAAATATATGTTTATTCATATGACCGGCCGCATGGATACAAACCGAAAGGTAGAAAATTGTGTTATATTAAGGATTAGGATGTTTTCAGCTTAATATACATAATGTGGAGGCGATCAAATTGAGAAAAAAAAAAATCATAAGTCAACATACTGGCGGAATAGTGTATCTGGCATGTGACTGTGACCCTAGGCTGGCGAATGGTGTCTATTAGCCACCGGACGTGTCAAGTAGGGGGCGACGTTCGCACGACGATTAGAGTTCTCCAATTTTCATGATTTCACAATAAAGTGTAAGTTAAAATACTGCTGATAGGACAGTGTCTGTGGTGTGACCCTAGGCTGGTCAATGGTGTCTATTAGCCACCGGACGTGTCAAGTAGGGGGCGACGTTCGCACGACGATTGGAGTGCCCTTCATGTTTTCATTGACAATCGAGGAAGCCGGCCATTTGTTTTTATTTCGATTATCGTTTAGTCCCGTATCGTGTCAGCTGTGACAAATTAGATTTGGGAATAATTTATACAGCAAAAACAAACTAACCAGACGCCGCGTTAAACGTTTCGGAAGATCGCGAAATCACCATCGGTGCAATTTTACACTTAATGCTACACTATGAGGACCACCACTGGGTTGCATCGTGCACCGTACTATCTATTCTACAACAATCCATGTTCTTCCGTAGGACAACATTTTTGTTAACAAGTAAGTACCTACCTATTTTTTATTTACTCTAGCCGTAAATGAGAATGAGAATGCTAATATTGGAGCACTAAATCAATTTGTTTATTCGGTTTCTTTATAGCCCACACAGTGCAAGTGTTATTTTAAACGTCTAACTTCTATGAAATTATGACGTATAAATAACACTTGCACTGCGTGGGCTATCAAAATCGCTGCAGACTTTCTTGGTCTAACTCTAGCACTTGGGCTATAGTCCCCATGCTAGCCCAATGCGGATTGCCCTCTCACGCATGATAGGCCTGTGCCCAGCAGTGGGACGTATATAGGCTGAATTGTTATTATTAACTCTATAGCACGGAACTTTTCAGCATTAAAACGTTTTTGAAACATTCGATTAATCATCTCTTTCATACCTATCTCGTCCGAGGCTTCGCCGTTACCACAAAAAACCGTCTGCCAATAGTGCCAATAGACAGCACGCTCCAATAACTTTTAAAGAACATACCTGGGCTTAGACTTTTTCTATTCAGCCAGTTTTTATACAAGTTTCATATTTCGTCAGTTACCAACCTGCAACAAATAAAAAAGAGATTAAAGACATTTTCACACGTTAATCTTTAATTTATGCTAATATTTGTTGTAATAACAGTCATAACACACTATAAATATGTCATGTTCAACCGCATTAAAAGTATCATTTTTCTATCGGTTTATAAATACATAATCAATATTAAATGTTGGAATGCCGAATGAAATTTTATCCTAATGCACAGCTTAGTAAACAGAGGGAGCGTTTCATACGGGGCTACGTTGTGGCTCATTAACATCTGTTTGGTTCGGTTGCTTGAGTGCTTGCATGGTCAACTGGGACCATATTTGAGTTAAGTTTGACAAACAGATCACAGATTTTAATGCATTTGTTCCGTTAAACCATTTCGAGTTAGACCAAGACCAAGACCACGCAGTGCAAGTGTTATTTTAAACGTCAAACTTCTATGAAATATTGACGTATAAAATAACACTTGCATTTTGTGGGCTATCAAAATCGCTGCAGAATTTTCTTGGTCTAACTCTATCAAATGAGTAACCGAATGATGTTTTAAAGCGATTTTAGCAGCATTTTTTTTAAATTACCGATAAAATTCAGGAGGTGTTAAAACCACACGGTAAATTATTATTTTTTATGTGATTTTTTTAACCCTTAATTAACGAATCTGACAAAGAAGAAGAAGTAAATAACCTGATTAAAGAATCAAGGGACCATGATGGCCCTCTCTGTATTAATCTATGCTGTGTAATCCGATATATTTGATGTAATACGCGACATCAGTAATTATTTCTAACAAAATGCCACGATAAACGGCTAAATAATATGTATTCGTATGTAAATCATTGATATTATATATCGCAGTCAGTTAGTTACCTACGATAACTATGTCTATGGGTTTGCATTAAGTATATGGAATAGGTAGAAATGCCATTTGTGTATTTTAAAACAAAGTTTTTCAATCAAGTTAGAGCTTCTACAGAGAGTCGAAAAGGTCCTGAAGTCTTAGTAAAATTCCATATGGGTTACGGGTTACAAATTTTATGCTTAAAACTATAAACCGATTTCAAGACGGTAGTGGTGTTATGTTCTACAACAGGGGTCTCCAAACCAGTCCCCACAGTCAAACTCATTGTTGAGTTTTGCGGGGCTAATATGCCTATTTTTAAGAATAACTGTATTTTTATTAAATAAAATAAATAAATAAATAAATAAACCCCGGCCCGCGGGCCAAATCCGGCCCGCGACGAGTTACAATCCGGCCCGCGGACCTCCAAAGCGAGTGCCCACTGTCCGGCCCGCGGGAGCCAGGCTCCAGGGGTTCAGCATTCATTGAGAGTGGAACTGTTCCTAACAGCAGCAACCAGACACCCTCCCCCGGCGCAAAAACCGACGGTGGCCCGCGCGAAATTTCTGAGGCGCAATATGGCCCTCAGGTAAAAAAGTTTGGAGACCCCTGTTCTACAAGATATGACGTAGGCACCTACACAAAATTCAAGCTTTTTTAGCATATAACACTCAAACCTACCCTAAAATACAATCTCTAGTCCACAGAGTAAATAAATTAAGTCGACGACACCTAAAATGGGCGCGAAATCGCCGGCAACACAGTATAAAGGAAACTATTATACAAAATATATCACTTCATAATGGCCTGCGTAAAATATGTTGGCTGTAGGGTATTCATATTGTCCCTTCGAGATATATTGGAAAGCTTTCACCGGTTAAGAAGGTAATATGTGTAGGGTGTGGCCCAAACACTTGTAGTTAAACACTTTGATCCCATTAGAGGTCAAAATTCAAGTTTCGTCTTAAGTCTACATACTTACATAGAGACATTTTTGAACTTTTGATTTGGAATTGAACAAACTTATTTAGAATTTCTAGTGCCTAGATGCCATTAGGCCATTACTACGAACTATGAAAGGACAAAGAGTACTTTACCCTAAAAATAAGCTAAATACCTATTCAAAATCAGAACCTTTCGAAACGTCATTGTACCTACCCATTGTTTCCTATACTGAATTAGCCACAGAGTTATTAGACCTAGAGAAAAGAAAAATCATTTTTCTTTTTTCTGCGGTTTGGACTGATTGACAAATGTTATGTCATCACGAAAATAACTGTAAATTTTTCCACACAAAGTTTTGGCAAATGCGCTTACGATTAGGTATCAACCTGCAACGTTTGGTGCCAAGTGACAATATTTTCAACCCTCTCCCTTTCTGTCAATATCACTGCATACACATTACCATAGCCATTAAAACAACTTTTCAAAAACGTTCCATTCAAGTTCCCAATAGCAATAAACTATTCGATTTATCAGCTCCACGCTCCTTTATTTAGTTAAATGGCGGTAGTTCCCAAGAAACTATTTACTGAGTACGGTCAAAGGACGGGAAAGTTGCCGGGTGCCGGGAAAGGGGGTTCCTGGCCGTTTATTAACTTCGATTATCCAAACTTGGAATATTAATTTGTGTGTATTTGAATATGGAAGTATTTTGTGGTGGAATCATTGTTCGGTGTATTGAGCGATTAAAGTAAGTTTTAGTTATATGACATGTATCTGTGCTCTCTGTAGTCATGTTGAATTTTGTGTATCTATACTCGGAATTAAGAGTGTATAATATTCGTTTCCCACCGAATTGTTGAGCGGTTAAATCTGGCGTTTTATTTTAACTGAAACGGAACTTTAACGCGTACAGCGTGCACTTACTGGCAAGCCAGTTCTGCCAGTAGAAAAAATATCAAATCAGAAAAATATAGGAGAAAAGGTTGGATCATGACATATAAAATTAGTTCTGACAAATTGGTTTTCCAGTCTATTTAATATTTATCCTGTATCAATCAAGTATGAAACTCCGGATAGTCCGGATTGTCTGACATCTAATATTAATCCTATATAGGTATTTTGAAGAATAAGCAATCCAAATAAACCCGGGAATGCCTAACAAATGTTTGCTTTACCTAGGCTATGCTATTACTTAGCATATTCTAGACACAAAGAGCCTTTTCAGGAAACTAATAAAGAACCGTAGCGTGACCAGCGGACAAAAGGCAGTGCTCCTATAGTTGTTGCAAAAAGTGCACTAAATTTAAACATGGCGGACAAAACGGAGCATATTTAGGGTTTCTTAAAAGTATGATTAGGTCCACCAGTCAGGTGCCTGAGATATTTAACAGAATTTAGTTAACTGATCGTTTAAATAGTTAATACTGGGCTAGGCCCTATAAATATAATAGGCCTTCATCATCTGTGTCAGATGTTTTTATTCCGGTTACGACACTTGCGTTCGTGGCTGTATATAGCCCTATACGAGAGAGGATCCCTCGGCCACTATAGCCACTAGAGTAAAATGACAATCTCAGAGCAACTGAAAGAGATAGATATATTTATGTTTACACATGTAGTTTGGACAATGTGTTCGCATCACCGTGCAGTGGCATTGCGCGCGCGCCGCACCGATCAATCATCGGCTTCATTTGCGTTCTGCGGGCTGCGGTGCTCAAAACCACAAATAAAACAGCCTATGGCCACTGGCATGCATCGGCCTCCACAGTCACCAAACCCGTTGTCTAAACAGCAATGCATAAATCGTCTGCAATAGCCGCAAAAGCCTGTGATGATGGCCACTGGCATACTTTAACGTCGGTCTTCCGAACACTGCCAATACAATTGTGTGGGTTGATTATATCTACAGGTGCATAAATTGACAGATTAAATTGGGCAGGACAGAATTTAAGGCAGTGAGCTGCAAAATTGCATGGACACATTAGGAATGGAATTCATTTATAAGTGGCCATGCACTTTTGCATGTGGGTGTACATATGAGATAGATCGACCGCATTTAAGTGTTCTACTAAAAAACTTACGAGGTCTCTTTTAAAACGAGGGCAACGACGATGACGGATTCACACCAACTTTATTTAGTTGCTTTGGTTAAGTTTGTCCAGTCAAAAAAAAACTATATATGTACCTAGTAAGTTAAGTTTGAATCAAATTTTTGCACCTATAGGCGAAATTAAGACAAAGATACCACATGAAATTTTACTTCAGGTATCTGAAAATAATTATTGTAAGAAACTTTAAAAGTGCTCCAATTCCATAAAGTTTGAGACACGCTGTCCGCGGTATCGAAGTTTTATTGAACGTTAATTGGTGTATGCGGGTCATGGTGTATGAATGGTATATACCAACAACGTATCATGCTGCCGATCGGTTGAATAGTCATTGCCAATGGATTTCGTATAGCAATACTCAGACTATATGTGAACAACAACACTCAACTGTGACCATTAGTGAGCCTTAATTTAATTGCAATAAGAGCGTTTTCACATTGTCCGACCCCATATCGAATGACCTTTGGAAAAAAACAGCTGCTAGAAAATTCTCCAAGGCATCAAGTCCTTTTGTTTTCGCATTATAAAATTATTTTGAACAACAAATAATAATTAAATGTAATAGTCTTCGTTCCAAAACTCGGCTATCTTCTACGAGACAAAGAGAATCCCACCAAAAACATTTTCATGTAAAATGTTGCCTAGACGAAACCAAAAGGTTGGCACTGTCTAAAAGTTATCAGATCTCTTGTAGAGCAAAGCTACACCTTAGTCACAGTATTGGCTTGGCCGTTTCGCTACCGTCACACGGGCGTAAATTTATTCACTTCTTCTTCTTCTACCTAGCGTTATCCCGGCCTTCACCAGGGTCCGCTTTCCTACTTGCTTTCCTCCACTTTGCGCGATCCTGGCCGTCGTCTCGTGTGAGCCCGTTCACGCTCATATCTGCTTTCACGACAGATATTGATAGTGTTCGTAATTTCCAACATGGTGGGTAAACTTCACGAATTCCAGGATAACATTTACGAAGCAGAAGTTATTTGCGTCTTCTCTCATGCGTTCCTATGGAGCACTGCGTATTTTTTTTACAAAAACACCTCAATGTCATTTGGTAGGGATGTCACGCACTGTTTTTCCGCCAAAAATAACGGCTTAACGCGCGTCGCACATGACAGTACCACACAATACTGAGTCGCTGAAAAGATATATGCGTGTTTAAATTTGCGGTATTTGCGTCATTTCGGATCACTAGTGTGACGTTGTCGTGACGTAGCGCCCGTATAAAAATTTACGATCTGCCTCCCCTGTTATGTTCGTACGCATGAACGGCATTTTTTAGTGCTTTATGTATCTGTATACGGCTTGGTGAACCGTAAATATGCGTATTATTGAAAATAAGTCAGGATAAAATGGCTGGAACGGTTTTGTGATTATTGTTTCTGGTTTATGCGGATATTTTTGTTTATTTATTATTTACTTTCTAGAAGTCGTGATTTATGCCATTCATTACGAAAAGCATACTTTTATATTCCCCCAACTCCAAATCCAAATAACATACCAAAAAGACAGCCTTACGCTTTGCATTTTTAGGAGATTTTTTTGTAAAATTTGATCGCTGTATTACGAGTACATAGAGATGCCACTGGTAGAGCCTTTACATAAAAAAAGCTACATTTTCAAAAAAAAAAGAAAAAAAAAGCAAGATAAGTTTTTTCAAGAACAAAGATATCTTGACACCGGCAAAGTTAGCTTAGAAATCATAGTTATATCACGCCCTAATATGATCAAAGTTAAAGTTTCCACTCAAATAAGAAGTTACCTTTCTAAAAGCAAAGTTTGACAGCTTTTCTAATAAGTTCAAGATTTTAAAATCGCTTCTCAAGTTTCGAAAAGAAGAACTTAAAAGCTCGTTTACAGAGTCCTATTCAATAGGGTTCGGTATGTTTTCATACGTTTTTATACGGTAGAGCTTATTAGAGATAGCTTCTGAGAAGGTAAATCTTGGTAGTCGATTTTCTCTCGTTTTTTACCTTACCCCCGCAAAAATCGGCAGACTGTTTTGTACAGAAAATGACAGGCAAGGCGTCTCTAGTTACTAAATGCTCTAAGAGTAGCGGCAATTGAAAAATATACCTACTGATAAAATACAAGTATTTTTATTTACGAATATATTAGTTAAGGTCTCTGTCCACTACAACTTATCATACCATTACCGTGCTGTGAACGTATCAGGCACGGAATGTAACGCGATACCGACTAACTACTATGCCCACTACACCGTGTCCACATTGTTTCATATCCGTACATAAAGGGTTTAGTGCCCGTAGTAACCGCGTATCATCCCCATAGGACCCCCCTACAATCCCCGTAGCATCCGCGTTTCATCCCCTTAGTACCCGCGTTATATAACGGGCTTAGAACGGTCACCATAAGCGGTTATAACCCGTATGCTCACCGTTTCGCCGCCTGCACGCACCGTTCTGGCAACGTTGCGTGCCGTGCATGGAGCGTTTCGGCACCGGCAAAATATCCTCGCCGACAATTTTTGACGGTCCGTGCATGGCACGCGACGGGTATGGTCGGTGACGGACAGGCTAGTGGGCATAGTCTCATACTTTTTAATACAAAGAATATTTTTTTGCCTGAAACGTTCCTACTACGGTCATGGAATGATACGGTGTAGTGGGCAGAGACCTTTAAAATTAAAAGGTCATATACCTCAGCTATGGTGCTGACGAATGTTTGTAGGCAGTTTTGGCAAAGAATAGTAGGAAAACGTTTCCATTTTATAAATCATAGCCGATTGGGAGGTGAAATATAGCTATTGCGAAAGGAACTTAATGTAAAGGCGGGTTAGCGTCTGAAGGCATTCGTATTCGTATCACATAGTTCGAAATCGGTACCGGTCCGTACTAGAGGGAAAAAGTGTTGGCTGATATTACAATCACTTGCAGAGTACGGGCGTGAAGGCTCAGGCTAACCAGTATTTTGTGCATTGGGTGCGACAGTGGCGCCTGGCGGCTGTGGGACGCATTAGTTTATTACTTGATAGTTGAAATATATGAAGAAGGCTATTAGTAAACTACCGGCCTTAGCTTTATATATATGAGATTCAATTCATAACTGTTAAAATTTTCTTCTTACCTTACTTCGACTATAGTTTTATCACAACTAGCCTAGAACTAGAGTCGCCCTCAATGGCCTCAATCCCGGAATCTATTAGAATACACGTAGCTCTTTATGGCGGTTTGAAGTTGAATTATACTTAGTAGGTCATCTATTGTGCCTACGAGTATATTGCTATTGATCGCACACCACCTACTAGCCCCGATGCATATATTCTCGTCTAGTCAGAGCATTTTCCAAGGTTCCCCCGCTTGTACAAAAATAATATTTTAGATAAAAAAAAACCGGCCAAGTGCGAGTCGGACTCGCACACGAAGGGTTCCGTACCATTATCTATAAAAACGGTCACCCATCCAAGTACTGACCCCGCCTGACGTTGCTTATCTTCGGTCAAAAATCACGTTTGTTGTATGGGAGCCCCGCTTAAATCTTTATTTTATTCTGATTTTAGTATTTGTTGTTATAGCGGCAACAGAAATACATCTGTCAACATTTCAACTGTCTAGCTATCACGGTTCGTGAGATACAGCCTGGTGACAGGCGGACGGACGGACAGCGGAGTCTTAGTAATAGGGTCGCGTTTTACCCTTTGGGTACGGAACCCTAAAAAATCAACAATGTTTAAAACTAAAGCCCCATTTACAGCCTGGCAAAAAAGAGTAGAAATTAAAAAGTGGCAACACTGTAGTGTTGTCCCTTTCAAATCAATTCATATAAGAGAACGGGACGACACTACAGTGTTGCCACTTTTTAATTTCTACTCTTTTTTGCCAGGCTGTAGACGGTTCAAGAACTTGCATGCGATTTTGTTATATTGCGGTATTTGGTCGACACTGAATTCATTGTACTCTGTAGGTAGCAATGTATCGAATATTGCATGTAAGATCTTGAACCGTATAAATGGGGCTTAATACTATGATGTAGTTTAATTTTATATTTAATTAAATACAAGTATATATAATTATGAACCACAACAAGATTCCTCAAGTAGGTACTTTTCTAACCAGGCAATACTGTCACGGAACAGTCCAAGCCGTGACCGCGAAGGGAACGGGTATACCGCCACAAAATTAACACTACACTCGTGAGCGGCGACACTGTCATATAAAACTCCTGAAGAAACTATGCTAAACTTACAGTACAGAATTTCGCCACCCGCAAAGTTAACGTGGTAAACTTAGAACTGGTGCCACAAGACAAACTTAACTTTACAGTTGCATATGGCGCCACTGTCACTACTAAGTTAAAAAGACAGTAACGTAGCAGTAGTGGTTCTCAATCTGCTCACGCGCAATATAAAATTGGCGAAATCGCAAGGGACTCGATGGTGTCGAGCCATTTTTGGAAGCGGTCGCGACGGCACGTGATTCTCCGAAGAGGGTTGGCATGTCTAACTATAATATTCGCAACCTCGTATATCGATACAATCTGTTAATAAGAATACGACCTTTCGACGCGTAGATAGAGTTGAAATTCAAGCGATGATAGGATTGTCATATGAGTTCGAGAAAGAAAATTCTTGGAGTGCGGAAAAATAAAACTGGTTGGTTGAAATTCTTTTAAACGGATAAACGGGCTGAAGATGGCTAATAGCGGTACGGGAGATATTTATTCATAGGCTTGAAATGTAGTAAGGATACAACACGTTTTATAATAAAAACAAGAGCGACAGTTTTAGGAGGAACTAAGCAATGTAAATGGACTGTATTATTTTATCTAAGTACAAGTTTCTCGTCAGAAAAAAATTTTTTTTTTTTATTATATATCATTGTAAAAGGCACTATTCTGAAATTGTTCCTTTTTCCTGATAATGATTTTCAGTTACATGATGTCACGTTCGAAGCGTTAAGCTAATTATTAAAGTAAGAATACGCATTTAATCGCGTTTATAAAAATATTTTAAACTTTAAATTATCATTTATCAGAAAAAAATTCAAAACCAACAACATTTTTCATAAAATAATAATGGAAAATTAACATCTATAGGTATAAAACAAAGGTATTTACCTAAACCTATTTAACTTAAAAATATAAAAAAAATATATTCGACCGAATAAAAAAAACTTAGCATCGGATATAAGTTAAAAAAGTTTAGTTTTAGTTTAGTTCAAATTAAGATCGAACTATCTTAACTTTTGCATCGCTATTCTCAACTCCCAACACTCCGGTCCCAAGAAAACACCTTTAATAAACTTTATAGAAAGCTGCGACAAAATAAACATTTTATCTGGATCTAGCACTGTCTAGAATCAACAAGACAAAGACAAGTGGATAATATAGACTGCCAATCTACCACACGGTTGTCCTCATTGTTGCAAAATGACGCCACCATGGCACTTAGCCTGGCTTAGCACAGGAGAAAGGAGCGCCGTGAGTATCACACCCGCGATATTGGCTACCCGCCCAGCTCCTGTGCTAGGCGTACACGCATAATAAACTGAATTATTGATTTTTTATAACACTGTAATCCCATCTAGCGAGTGAATTTTTTGAACTAAGGTCGACCGGGACAAATGCAATTGGCTACTTGACAGTTGTAACAATAAAATAGGTATAAAAGGTGTTGAATATGGTAGAATGAACCCAAATGCGAGCGGCCATGACTGATTGATGTGTGACGTCACTGTAACTTATATATGTCGCAGTCAAAAGTGTGAACTGGTCAAAAGAACTTTTAACCGACAAAAACAGGCAAAACTGCTTTTGACTGAGCATGTTGGTCAAAAGTAGTTTTACCTAAAAATCATTGGTTAACAGTAATTGTGACTGTTACTATCAGTCAAAAGTACTCCCAGAAATAGGTAGGTTAGGGTTATTTTTTTTTTGCTACGCCCTAAAAACGAAACTGTTCCCAGAGATAGGTAGGTTAGGGTTATTTTTTTTTTTTTTGCTACGCCCTAAAAACGAAACTGCTGCCAGAAATAGGTATGATTTTCAGGTAAAACTACTTTTGACCAACATGCTCAGTCAAAAGCAGTTTTGCCTGTTTTTGTCGGTTAAAAGTTCTTTTGACCAGTTCACACCTTTGACTGCAACATATACATGTTTATTTACTCTCTTGATTATTTACTAGTCTCTCCTAGAATCTTGATCCTAAGTCAGCATTATCAGTCAATCTTACAGAGACGCCCTTTCTAAATGACTCGTTACCAGTTATTCAAAGAAGGGAAACTAAACTTATTTACGACATTCCTTGCAACGTGCATCTCGATTTGTCCCTGATCTAGGGAATAACTTAACTCAGTCATTTAGAAATTCAGATTCAGTTTCATAAATAAGTAATGAATGTCATTTACATAATAAAATTAATAAAAACTATTGAAAACGGAGTATTTACCTTATTGGCGAGTTCCCGATATTTCGGCACAGTTGCACAAAACGCTTGCCTCATCTCTTACCGTGTAATTACCTAATTATCCTTTGAAATTCAAATGGCACCACCAGTGGCCACCATTCATAGTCACCACCAGCACTTACTAACACTGTAAATAAACACTAACTACTAGAACAAGAAAGAGGAAAAGCGGCAAAGATATAATCTCACGGTAAAAAAAATTCATACTCGCTTCATCCAAGATTTTTCATGACATTGACAGACGACAGTGAGAATAAATTTTGAAGTAATAGTTCCCAACGACAAGGACCTTTCCTTCTTGCCAATCCTAACATTGGCAGAAAAGAAAGTTGTAGTGGTAAAAAATATTAATATAGTTTGTCATATGACTGTCTCATTTCAATCATAGACAGAGATAATCATACTATCATTGTCTTACACTAGTACTAGCACCCAAAAGAAAAGGATGAGTATAGTTTTCCTGGTTCTTACTGACTGACAAATTGGTTTGACCAACTTTACCTATGGTATTTCATGGACTATAGAAGTACTCTTACTTCTTTACTCCATGGTTGTATTGTTCACGTATTGTTGTGTAATACAATGTCAAAGTCTAATACCCTGACATTCCATTCCTGACAAACACCAAGCAAAACACTGCATTAAAGTATGTAAAATTATCAAAATTTACGAGTGATTGATTCGAATCATGTGTTTTTGATATTAAGCTAAAGTTTTTCAGGTTTGGACAAAAAATATTGTACATGGTAAGATTGATTAATGGTTATACGGTTATAATACCTTGTGTTTGTGAATTTACTTGCAAATATTGTGATTATAATACGTATTTTCTAAGAACTAGCAATACAATACAATACAATACATATATTATTTATTGCTAACCAATATGAAAAAGAACATCATATACAAATTAAGCATAACTTAAACTATGGTAGACAACAGGCAGCAATATAGCTTTATGCCACAGAACTAGTTAACTCTTTAATATTTTCTGTTTTATACCTAATGCAAAGAAATATAAAAAATACATCTACTTTACTGTTACAACGTAATATTTGTTTTTTGCTTTGTGTTATTGAAATTGAAATCGGAAAAATCGAAGTGGTATGGAAGCCAATGGTTGTTCTCTATGGTTGCTCTTTATTAACTAGGTACTATAATTTTCATATTTATGAAAGATATTTTAGTTTTGCTCCTTAAAACAACAAAAATCTTTATTATTTTTACTAACTTGGTTGGACCGATGACACAAATGAGTCTTGGACGCCATTTTGCCCGATCCTGCATGGACTCACGTCAGCTGACGCCGAGCTCATGAAGATCTACCTCTACTTTATCCGCCCCTATACTTATGTTCACATATTTTCAGGCAGATCCAAAAAAGCCAACTAACGTTTCGGTAATAGAATCAAACAGGCCGGCTGCAACCCGCCCCGCTCGCCAAGACTTTGAGATCAAAGCCACAGGAGCCGAAGCCAAAAATTATGACTTTGCCGCTGCGAGGCTTGCATCAGGGTCCATCAAGACCACTAAGTAAATATACTAGAATGCCTATTCAAAAATTACTGCCGCCGTTGGCAAGAAGTTACAAAATATCTTTAAATATCAGATTTCAGTATTGAACTTCTAACTGCAATGCCACTTAGTTCTGCTTGCTTCGTCTTTAACTATAAGACACTTCAAGACGCAAGTGACTGACTAGAATGGTTATCAGTGCATATGCAAATGTAAAAATATATAATATTTTATTGCTCAAAAAATCCAGAAGCAAAATGTTTTCGAGCCTCACTTTGTGAACTGTTCTCTGATGGGCGAGAATTGTTTGAGACTCGAACTGCAAGGAAGTGTTTTAAGACATTTATGAGAAAATTTATAGGTTATTTGTCAGCGACTCAGCGGTTTACCATAAGTTAAATATGAGTATTTTTCCTATTTGAACCTACGGCAAGAAATATATTCATAATTAAAAAACGTTTCAGTATTCTCGAAACGGTGGGCAACCTGATCAAAACATGCCTTGGAGGCGGCGTGGTCGGTATACACGCGGCTTACAAAAAGTGTGGCCTGATCTCTGCGTTCGTTATCAATATCTTGGCTGGGATGATGCTCATACACAGCAAGTATGTAAGTATTATACCTGTCTCACTTGTTTATTCACAAAATAACAGGAAAATAGTTACTGGGCATCAATAGTTTGAAGTGAATTCAGTTTAGAAATTTACTTTATAGTTTATTTATAATTTACTATTCCCACTTCTTGTCTACTCTCTGTCAAGCTCTTTGTTTGTCTAGACGTACATTTGTCGAGTAGCGGTGCTATTCCTCTTCCTGGCTTCGGATCCTAAAAGCTCGACGGTCCTGACGTGATCAATTAGGGCACCGGTTCCTCCCGTGCATATTTCCCCATTAATTCCTATTCTTAGCAACATGAACAGCCTCGGCAAATTTAATGTTAACTCGGACATGGCCAGGCCAGCACATTAAGCTCTCCACTTGACCTTTTTCTGGAAATTTTGGTTATTTGATTTGAATAAGATTAATCAAAACCAAAATATTACTTTGCCTTCCGCCAAAAAATAAGCTAATTTGCGTTTTTGGCGGATTGGCAAAGTAATGTTTTGGTTTTTATTAATATGGATTTCCGCAAAGTAACGCCTGATTCTATTCACTATTTGAATAAGATTACTTCACTACAAACCTAAATTTTAATTTTGCCAGATTCTAGTGGATTCGGCACAAATAATGTACGGACGGCTACATATGTCAAGCCTCTCGTATCCTGACCTCGCTGAGGCGGTCTTAAAAACAGGACCATTCCCTAAACTAACTAAACGTGCCCACATCTTCAGGTAATAAATATAATAAAATCAATCCATACACAAATACATACATATGTATGCACGGAAAACATAACCCTCATCGGCAGTAAGTAAGAAATAGAAGAATTATATCAAAACGATGAAAGATAGATAGTGTTGAAAAGAATGATTCAAAGTTTGCAAAAAGTCGTATTAAGTCGTATTGTGCTGTAGTTTGAGATATAGGTTATCAACTTATCAGCAACAAAAGAAGCTAAAGTGGATGATATTTTCATAATAAGTGGACGATGTTTTCATAATCTGCTCTCGCGATTCCTTAAAACAAAATTTGTATAAATCATGCTGAAGACCTTGCTAAGGGTAAAACAATGTGAGTAATGTGACATGTAACTTCTCTGTTCTAGGTACATGGTAGACGCAACAATCTGCATAAACCTCTTTGGCTCTTGCTGTGTGTACTCAGTGATAATGTCTCGAACTATTAAACAAATACTAGAAAACGCGAACCTAGTAGAGGAGGCAAGCATACGGATCTACATTGCCTGCATGATCGTTCCCTTAGTCCTCATCGCCATGATTTTGACTTTGAAGTACCTGGCGCCGTTTTCTATTGTAGGGAACATATTACTGTGTAAGTCCTCCACATTCTAAATACTACCACAATAGATAATTGTGGAAGGAAGGAAGAGACGCACTGAGGAGATCCTCAGTGCGTCTCTTCCTACTAGTAGAAAACGAAAAATAAAATAATGAGCTACGCGGCGCGGTAACACGAATTATCTTGTTACCGCGCCGCGTAGCTCTTCACTCACTCACTCATCACTTTCAGATTTTCCAAATTACAGACGGTGAACTTGACCCTTTTTAGCTCACTAACTAAAAGAAGTTAATCAAACATCAAAAACAGGCGAAAATCAATTTAATTTACGGCACTTCTTTTTTTTTAATGATTAATAAAATAAGTCACCTTTGAACTGAACTAGTTTAACTAGCTCTTAACGCAAATTGTTAATACCGATTCCAACAGTGATTTTGGCTTTCTCCACGATATACTACGGATCGAAAGCTGCCACCAAGTCCCCTACAGAGTTCCCTCTTATCAAGAACGCAGAGGGCTTCTTTGAGTTTCTTGGCGTTTGCGTGTTCAGTATGGAAGGGATGGGCGTAGTGCTTCCAATCGAGAATCATATGAGGGAACCGAGCAAATTCCCTAGAGTGCTGTGTATGGGTAAGAAACTAACAACTTCAGATTTTTGGTATCTAACTCTAATGCTGCGGTTAGACTTCTATTTCATAGAAAGGGGTCATCCATTAATTACGTCACACGTTTAGGGGAAGGGAGGGGTCAAGAAAATGTGACATATTGTGACATGGGGGAGGGGGGAGACACAAACTTTGTGACGTCACTTTAACTTCATCAGTAACCGATTTTTTTTTTAATTATTTTATTCGCTGTACATTTAAATAACAATTTTTTAAAACGATAATCGTTTTTATTCTTTTAATTTTCTTTCCTAAGCAGTTTTGGGTTATAAAATTACTAATATTTATATAGTCAAAAATATTTTGATAAAATATTAATAATACTTAGGTACTTACTTAATTCGATTTGGCGATTTAGTAGAAAAAATGTGACGTCACACTAGGGGGGAGGGGTTTGCCAAATGTGACCAAATGTGACAGGGGGGGGGGAGGGGTCAAAAAACCTAGAAATTCGTGTGACGTAATGAATGGATGACCCCAAATGGCACAAGTTTTTAGCAATATTTTTTTTCTTTTCAACGTTTTGTTGAAGAGTACACTTTCCTTTGTACATCCATCCATTTATCAACTACTTACTGTATGGCAAGTCAACATTGTCAGTAGAAAAAGGCAGGCAATTTGAAAAACGTAGGCACGATGGGTCGGACTCCTTACAATATTTGAGTTTCGTGCCTTTATTCATTAAGATGACGAGCCCATACTCTATGACGTTGTGTTTTATAGTAGGTAGAGACTCGGTACTCGACAAAACTTCCGTGAGACACAGACATATTAAATATATTAAAAACGGGTCACTCACATGCCGAGCCTTTTTCGACTTAAAATACGTGAGTGACCCGTTTTTAATATATTTAATATATCTTGTTACATTATCTGATTGATATCTTATGTAAACGTTTTTAGGCATGTCGGTGGTGATTGGTATCGTGGCAACAATTGGATTTTTCGGCTATTGGGGTTTTGGCGAGGATTCTACTACTCCTATCACTATGAATTTTCCTTGGGAAGTGTGAGTGATTTCGACTATGGTTGTTCTTGCATAGTTTTTAGTTCTCAATTCTTTGACCATCCGAGTGCTAAACAACATTTCACTGTACCTTTTTATGGTCTTAACGCATACAAATCTTGAACTTTCAGATACATTTTGACGTGATAACGTTCTATAAATCGATGAACACCGGTAGCATGCACGAAAAAGTGTCACGTTGTGGACAAATCTCCGTGGTAACGTTGTGGACAAATCTCCATGGTAACGTTACGGCCACGTTTTCTTATGACGTTATCACGCAAAATTATCGTCCGTAAACCGACTATACAGACAACCATATTTTTTAGATTATAATGAAACGGGAGTATTGCACTATTTGCACTAGTACACTACGCGAGAAAGACTAAAACTTGTACTGTTACTTTTACAGTTACCCTATCATTCTAAGAAGCATTTCGGCTCTGGTCATCTACGTTACATTTGCTCTCAACTTCTGGGCTCCCTTTAACCTGGTGTGGATCTACATTAAGGTCAAACACAACCCGGACAAGTACTGGTGTGTGGAGCGGATTTATAGAGCTATCATAGTGCTCGTGCTTATTCTGCTCGCCATCGCGTTCCCGAATATCAACGCTTTTATGGGATTCGTTAGTATTCATTTCTATACTTACAATTTTTTTTTTGCGGTCGGTTGAGTTTTTCTTAGAAGCAATGGATTATCCTGAACTGCATGTAGATTGTTCGAATTCCGATTCTATCGATATATCGCCTGACATACTGTATAGTATTACCGTACCTACATAGATTTATCTTGATTCTGTAGACTAGGCAGACTATACCCTAGATATTCATATCAATCATATCACTTAGCAACCTCTTACAAACCTCTTAAATGTTGTCTCCTTCTAACAAACAGAAATGTCACTGACCTGTGATTTTAGTGATTTTATCCTGTATTCTAGTAAGAGAGGAATAAAAACACAGCTAAGTTCCCCACTTCTACCTATATTTGATCGCAGCGCCCTGCGCTCTGCGTTTTATCTACATCGTCTACAATCTAATTTATTATTTCTTATTCAGTTGGGCTCATTTTGCATCTCGCTGATGGGCTTCCTGTTCCCGTCCTTCATCGAGCTGGCAGTCAAATGGAACGACCCAGGCTTGGGCGCCTGCAAATGGCGGTTGTACAAGTTCGGCGCCGTGTTCGGCTTCGGCGTATTCTTGTGTATATTGGGAACGTATTCCAATGTCAAGAGCTTGGTTACTTCGATTGACTAGTTGGAAAGTCGTTTGAATCAGAATAAGCCGTTAACGGCTGCAGAATTTAAAAAAAAGTCCTTCAAATTAATTTCTGTCAAGTCTATTTGAACGTGTACTTGCAATGTGGATTTGTAATTTTGTATTATAATAGATGTGAATTAATTATAATGTGTAAGTGTATAAATAATACAATGTTTTATTGTTTACAATAATTTGATTTGTGTTTCATATTTCATCTCGATGTCTATAATCCTGAACTACACGTTTCTGTTTGATCTCACTGCGTTCGAGCGCCAATAGTCCGAGGCTGAAATGATGCCTTTCATTTTTTGGGGGTACTTTAAATTGACAATTTAGGCAAAAGTATCGTTATTTATGGAGTGGGGAGTCAAATATCAGAATGGAAATTGTATAACAAATCTATTTATACCCAAATTTCAATTGCTCATCGTAAAAAAATGGATAAAATCGTACTTAACGTAAAATGCTCTAGTGCAGAAACGTATCATTTTCTGCACATCGTTTAGAACAACAATGACCGTCTTTCAGAGCATGAGAAAATAAAAATGAAAAGAACTTTGTATTTCAAATAGAAACTATAACTCCTATAAATCAAAGATAGAGTTAGACCAAGAAAAGTCTGCAGCAATTTTGATGGCCCACGCAGTTCAAGTGTTATTATACACGTCAAAATTCTATGAAAAAAATTGGTCACTTGCACTGCGTGGGCTATCAAAATCGCTGCAGACCTTCGAGCAACACCGGCTTCCGACACATCGGAAGGGAGGGGCCCAAGCGATATCTCACCGTACAAATCTTTCTGCCATTTTTCGCGGGGGGAAAGGTGCACACAGTCGCACTTCTCACACACTTACATACAAAATCCAATCTGTAATGACGACACAAATACATAGAAAATGACACACGTCAAAGACAAATCTTGCAAACCTCGATCTCTTTTTGTGTACGGACGAGTGACAAGTGTCACAACACGCACACTAACACATTTTCGTTGAAGTATGTTATTGTATTCTGAGAGATGAGAAGTCGGATTTGTCGCTCGACCGATCCGCAATTTGTACTGAGCGAGCAAAATCGATAAATCCAACAATTACATGAGACTAAAATATAATAATTGTGTTTGAATGTAATTAAACGTATGATATGTAAAAAAAAATGTTACAAGTGAAATGTAACACTTTCTTTTTGTAAATTTGATGTCCCCGACCTCTTTTTATAACAAAAAACCGAGCAAACAGGCATTTTTGTGCAGCAGTGTTCACGCGCGCATCTGGACTCGGTCTAGTGAAAAATCCAAGTGCAACTAGTTTTATTACCCGCGCTAGATTAGATTGACGCGCTAATCTTGTACCTCGGCAGAGGGGAAATAGTGCGAATGCCGCCTACCTTCCGTGTTGCTCGAAGCTGCAGACTTTTCTTGGTCTAACTCTATATAAATGGGTCCGGGTTTGATAATGGAAACAGCCTTTTTGGTAAAAATGCTAGAAGTCGTTACAGTGAACTTATGAACTATAACAACTGTCAGTGTCAATCAATCAAAACACATCTTTATTTATCTACACATCATTGTGTACAATATTTTATTAAATAAAAAAATACGAGTATTAAATATAATAAAATAAACACTATGTGATTTACATATTAACCTGTAGTTTTTGAGGTCATTTATTGCATGAAAACTATTGTAAATGGTAAGTGTAATCACAACTGAATTGTTTACACATAATTTGCATTTGTGAATTTGTTAACAGATATTTTAATAATATAAATCATATGAACAATTGATCACGCATAACTGATAACGATCAGTATTTCTAAACACTTAGAGCTCGCTATTCTTTTGTGTTTTGTTTATCATAATAGTAGTAGGCGATGTTTTACCCCGAGAAGAAATAGTAGTACTACGGACGTGGTTTCACGTCTTTGAACTGACCATTTCGATTGGACATTTCTTCTCTAGCACTACTTAGTCCTTCACTATTTGTGATTGGTCATCTTTTTTGAACCTTACGGCTACGACGAAAGTTACGATTATTTTCTTAAAAACAAACTAGTTTTTATTTGCTTCAGGCGGATCCAAAGAAGGCCACAAACGATTCTGTAGAGGCAAGCAGGCCTTCTGCAAGCGCTGCCACTCGCTCTGCGCGTCCCGACTTTGTGACCAAAGCAACAGGAGAAGAAGCTAGAAACTATGACTACGCCGCTGCCAGGCTTCAAGCGGGATCTATAAAAACCACCAAGTAAATATCAACTTTTTAATGCGAAGTAAGTCCTAAGCAGTAAAATAAAGTTTTTGGTTACGAAACATATTGAAATAATAGTTTAATTTTTAGCTGTCAATGCGGGGATGATCATTTTTATTAGGATTGATCTCGGATATTTCATTGTTGGCGATATTTCGACAGAATTGAACACCGATACTTTAGATTTTTCCGTTAGTACTCCATGCACATTCTATGTTATACAAGCCGTCATTATAGAATAGCAATATTCTCCATTTATTCTTTAATCGTAAGCCATGCATAATGTAGAACAATCAGAGTATGGCTTTGAGGTTGTTCAGCCAGGTAACCAAGTCAGGTTCTTCTCCTAATCTTCAGGTTTTCATGGGTTGGTTTCCGCAACTCGACGTCATATATTGCGCCTGAGAAATCTTCAACATATTCTACATTTAAAATTCGTTATTGGAGAAGGTGACCAATGTTTCAGTTTCATCGAAGCGGTGGGAAATCTGATCAAGACATGCCTGGGCGGCGGCGTGGTCGGGATCCACACGGCCTACAAGAAGTGCGGACTATTCACTGGGCTGTTGATCAACATCTTGGCCGGAATGATGCTTATGCATAGCAAGTATGTAAGTAAGGTTGAACCTAAAGCCCTAAATTGTGTAATGCGTGCCCTACGCATTCGTGCTGCATTACCTGAAAGCAACAGAAAAAGTATTATGTTATGATATATTCGTGCGTTTGTGGAATAGTCAGCTTACAATCAATCGCCAACGACAATTTTGAATGAATGTGTTCATCTAGAATAAAAATCTCGGTGATGATTGTAAATTTAATAACTCTTTCACAACCGGTTTCTGAAACTGTAATACTTAGATGTAAGTTTTTAACCTCATCCGTAAACAAAGACAAGATAGAAGAAGGTTTTATATAAAATGCTTTAGCCGGAGAACATAAAGAGAACCTTCGATAGCTTGGGTTATTTGACAAATCTCCGTATTATTGACACATTACGAAACATATTAAATCGTTAGTTAAGACAAAGTAGTAGATTTGTGGATTCTCGACACTATAACGTCTAAGAGAGACCCCTCACTAGCGGTTTTTGAGTGTAGAGCCGTCGGCGTGTCGTCTAGTCAGCGCTATGGAATAGAGATTAACGAAATTCGAGGCCCCTAAGAATATTTCACTTCAAGACGACATAATTTCGCCAGATCCTGGTGTCCTCAGCACAGCTCATGTACGGACGGCTACAAGTGCCAAGTCTCACGTTTCCTGAACTCGCCGAGGCGTCGCTGAAGACGGGCCCATTTCCAAAGCTAATTAAATATGGCCACATCTTCAGGTAAGTAAAATGGAAGCGATTTATCATTGTCAGACAAAAACGTTTTTTTGGCGGCAAAATCGAGTGTTTGAGGAAATGAAAAATCGATAAATTTTCTATTGATAAGACAGTCATAGATTAAGAAATAAAAGATGTAACATCTACTTGTTGTAGATTCAATAAAACCTCCATACGCGGCGATTAAGTTAATGCCTACACAGTAGCCTTGATTTGCTTCTCTGTTCTAGGTACATGGTTGACACAACGCTCTGCATAACCATGTTCGGCACTTGTAGTGTGTACTCAGTCATCGTAGCTCGTACTATCAAGCAAATTCTAGAAGAAGCTGAGGTAGTAGGAGTAGCAAGTATACGCATTTACACTGCCTGCATGCTCATACCCTGTATTTTCATCGCCATGATCTTGAGTTTGAAGTATTTGGCGCCATTTTCTATCGTGGCGAACATTTTATTGAGTAAGTCCTTCACTAACTAGCATAATAGGCTAGATGACAAATTTTCATTTATGGTATCAATCGATCAGGTTTGTTTTTAGGATCAAATGTCTATATGGGACTTACAAAAGTCAGAAATGATAGTCAAACTCCGACATTCGTACTTCACTCGCAAAATGCTCTTAACAAAACGATAAGTGACCGTGACGTCAAGGTCACTGAGAGTTCATCTTGAAGTATGGACAAAATAAGAAAATTGCGTTTTTGTCTTTTTGTCGGTGAAATATTGCGTTTATGTATATTGTTGCTGTACAATCTTTTTTTGGATAAAATGTAAGGAATCGAATGGTATCCTTACTTATTTCCTTTTTGGAAGTTAAAAAAAACTTATATTTTGAAACTTTCAGGTCCTGTATTTTTGTATTATTTTCATATATTATTTTAATATCCACATTATTGTGATAAATTGCTCATTTGCTATCTATTTTACTAGATTTTGTTATAAAATTCAACATGTGTCATCATCCCATCCCTATTGTCTTCTTAGTCACCTCAATGTACTCTCAATGTACTGATGTGCTGTCAGAAAGTTACCAAAATTGCGAAATTCCCACATGGAAAAATTTCCGAAAATTCTCATATTTTTGTATAGGAATCGAAATTTTTCATTAAATAATGAAAGTTTCCTTTATTTCCTGTGAAATATCCTGATATTTCATAGAACTTTCCCAACTTTTCGGAGACTTTCTGCAACTTGCATATTTGTACTTCAGTGCATCTCCTCCTGCTTATAGTTCGTTTTTTTTAGCATTAGAAATAAGGTAAACAATCTTGATGTGTCTTTTAATTGAAAACACATTTTAAAAATAAGTTACGGCAAATATGTAACAATTATGAATCTAATACGATCATTTATATTCTTCTGCTTTCATAAGTAATAGTTATTGATTTTTAAAAAGCGTTTTTCGATTAAAAGACATGTCAAGATCGCTTACCTTCTTTCAAGTTCTTTCTAATGCTAAAAAAAACGAACTTTAGTAAAGCACAAATTGATGAAAACACACACGCCCGGATGAACAAAAATTAGAATCAATGTCTTGACTTGAATAAAATTGATTTGATAAATCTCAGTAGTTTATGCTAAATATTAACACATTTATCATCCCAACAGTACTTTTGGCGTTCTCCACGGTATACTATGGATCGCAAGCTGCCACCAAGTCCCCTACAGAGTTTCCACTTATCAAGGACACAGAGGGCTTCTTCGAGTTTCTCGGCGTCTGTGTATTCAGCATGGAAGGCATGGGCATGTCGCTTCCAATCGAGAATCATATGACGGAACCGAAGAAATTTCCTTTGGTGATATGCACGGGTAAGAATCTACCTACTCATTTGTGATTGTTGTAATAAATAGCTTTGGCTGAGGACTTGTTGCAAATTGTACTTTTCATTCAGCAATCTCATCATCAACTACATCAACACAATAGTAACTAGTCCAAACAAAATGAGGTTGTGTTGGTGTGCTAAAGAGTTCTTATGAACTGCTTTACTCTCTATTATCATTCACCCAGACTATCGTACAATAAACATACCAATCTTGTTATTCAAGCATTTGAAGTTACAGCAATGTGGCTATTATTGTCTCGTCTGCATATTGGTAGCTCGTGTAGTATAATTTACTATTTTTCTTCCAGGGATGACAGCGGTGATTAGCATCGTAGGGATAATTGGATTTTTCGGCTATTGGGGTTATGGCGAGGAGGCCCGTACTCCTATCACCATGAATTTCCCATGGGAAATGCAAGTATTTTTAACCCTTGTGCAATAAGTAGTTTTAAAAGTTACAATATTTGTGTAGGTAGGTACTCCTCTTTCTTCGCCCGCTCGGTCACTAAGGAACAAGGTCAAAAACTTTAGGGAAAACCGGCGTCCATTCTGTCGAAATTACAAAAGTTAACTTTAAGATTTGGATACATTTTTTTAAGACTTTTATTATTCGACTTTTAAGGAGCAGAAGGTTCTAATAAGGATAAAGCACAACAATAAATTCCGTCCATGTTACTCACGACGTCCACAGGTCGCATAATATAAACTCATATTAAAAAAATGTTTCACCCACATCCCCTACACTCTTGGTCCGACAGCATACATATCTTTACTTTAAACTTTCGGCTTTCTCACCTTAGGCTTCCCTATTTTTCAGCTACCCGATCATATTGAAATCCAGTTTAGCTCTGGTTCTCTATGTGACGTTTGCGCTCAATTTTTGGGCACCCTTCAACCTGGTGTGGTACTACATCAAGGTGAAACACAACCCGGACAAGTATTGGTGTATCGAGCGGATGTACAGAGGTGTATTTGTGACCGGGCTTATCTTGCTCGCTATCGCATTCCCGAATATCAACGCCGTTATGGGATTTGTTAGTACATATTTCTTGTGGTCACTTATATGTACTTATTAGCTTGATTATTGTATTTTTAATTTGTTTTATGTTAAAGGTTGCTTTATTGGAATTAGTTTAACACCTGGCTGTAGTTTGGTCAATTTGACATATTTATCGATATATTGTCTGGCAAGCCACTCGTGTCCTCTTTGCAGAAATTATTTATTGGAATCGGAATGAATTGGAATGAACCTTGATTTGTTTTTTGACTCGGTTAGCTAGACAGACTTTACCAATTTTATTTTAATATTTTACCATAAGCGAAGATCATATTATTTTATCAATTCAATATCGTTTATTTAAAGATCAACTGAAATCGATATTGCAATATTGTAACAAACAATAACTGTTTGTCAATACATCATAGTCGATGCTGGAAAAGAAGGATAAAATATTTGTATAAATCACTAAGACAGCGCAGCACGAAGCGATAAGTTTTGCGGTAAGTAATCTTGGTTGTGTTTAGACCATTTCGAGACTGGAGTACATTTACAATTTATACCCTGGTACAGCGACCTTGTTATTAGAAAATGGCGGCAAATTAAAATTAGGCGCGAAGAGTTGAAATCCCATAGAAAATTTGGATTTCCTGCCTTTTTCTACTGACAAGTTGGGTGTGTTTCAGTATAGTTATCCTCTTTTCCAGCTGAGCTAGTTCTGCATCTCATTGATGAGCTTCCTGTTTCCGTCGTACATCAAGCTGACAGGTAAGGGAGGTAAGAGTAAGAGGAACGAGGTTTTGGGTGCCGGTAATGGCTTTTATTATAGATTTTCAGGCAGTTGGTAATAAAGTTGAGCAATTTTCTCGTTCATAGAAGACGGTAATTTTCTATAAAAAAGGATTGGAATTACTTAATTAAGTAGTAAATACCTCTCTCCAAGCCATGTCTTTACATAAATATGTCTGTACTTATCAAAAAATGTGATTTTAAACTACTGTCAATTGCTATGTATAATGGGAATTAATAAAATGAGTATCGCTTTCCAGATCGGTTCCTTCGGCATCAGTTTCTCGGCCTTCATGTTCCCAGCGACCATCGAGATCGCAGTCAAGTGGCACGAGCCAGGCCTGGGCTGGCGCAAGTGGCGGCTCTACAAGTTCATCACAATTTTCGCTTTCGGCGTGTTTCTATGTCTACTGGGAGGCTACTGCAACGTCAAGAACTTGCTGACGGACGAGGATTAAAAATAAGTTTTTGGGAGTTTATAAACGTTTTGTGTCAATATTCTGCACGAGACTTCAGAAAGTCCCTTTGGATTTGAAAAATAAACCCTGACCATCACAGGAAGTTCGTTGGGTTTTAGAAACATATTTTGGCTCTTGATTGCGCTAAGAACGTACTCTGACTTTAGATTGAGATTGCCTAATGCGAATGCAAAGCAATTTTTCGGATTTTGAAAGTAATACAGTAATTTTATACATTTCGCGTTTGCGTTAAATCCGGTAGTTCTGATTTGTTGCAGACGTGTTTATGATGTTGGCCCAATAAATAATACAAGTTTGTGACTTCGAGCGCCGAACGCAACTTTGTCAAATATCGAAAAACCCGCGAAAATTTCGGTTTTCTCTTAGATTTGGGCGATTATAACCCTAAAGGACTAGTTTTTGATAGTGCCTTCTCAGGACGTTTTTAAAGTGGACTGAATTTGCTACAATACGAGACTAGAATTGTCTCTGTACATCTAGTAGTTTCCGAAATAAAACCTTTCAAAATTTATAATTTTTTGAATATGTATTCGTAGGGTAAGTAAATGCAG
This sequence comes from Cydia splendana, assembly GCF_910591565.1. NCBI lineage: Eukaryota > Metazoa > Arthropoda > Insecta > Lepidoptera > Tortricidae > Cydia > Cydia splendana. Next base: position 18,956,593 of record NC_085965.1, on the reverse strand, counting down.
TGAGTATGCACTTTTGTCTCAGGCGATGCAGCTTGGCACGATTGTTCCTAAGGTCAAACAAAAATGATTAGGCCAGGTAGCTTGAGATCGTACCGTGCCTACCCCCCAAAAAGGGAGGCGCAAGGGTCGGATCACTAGGTCCAATCTTCTATGCTATATTTCTTCCTGCTCTTAGCAACTAGGGCAAGTAATATTATCATTTTCATATCACTAAAAGGCACTATCAAAAACTAGTCCTTTAGGGTTATAATCGCCCAAATCTAAAAGAAAACCGAAATTTTCGCGGGTTTTTCGATATTTGACAAAGTTGCGTTCGGCGCTCGAAGTCACAAACTTGTATTATTCATTGGGCCAACATCATAAATAAGTCTGCAAAAAATTAGAACTACCGGATTTGACGCAAAAGAGCCAGGTTACAAAATTCGACAAAGTTACTGGATTAAAGGTATATAATTTTTTTTTTTTTAGTCTAGCTGTCGATAGCGCGATTAGGCGACATCTTGTAATTGTAAAAACTTTTGTAATTGTAACATTTGTATTGTACATTTTTGAACAATTGTTTCCTCTACAGTTTGTTTCTATGTCCGTTTTTGTGTACATGTGTATGTAATAATACTAATAATAAGCCAAATAGTATTGTGAAATCATAGTTGATTCACAAAGTAAATAAAGTTTGTGACCGATAAGAAGAAGAAATAAATACTTACATAATTTTATGCAGGTCCTTATTTCCTTAAAGAAATACGACACTGCACTTTCCAAGCTCACAATTTAGAATTTAATTTAGTGAGCCTAACGGCGACTGAATTCTTTACAACCTTTCTGTCCAAATGGACAAATGTATTAGAAGCTGTAAGTGACGTAGGCCATTTCACATTAGCAACAGTGTGATTCCAACTGCTTACAGGCTTAGGCAATGCTTAGACAAACTAGCATTCGTGTGAACTTTGGATACACAAAGCTACACTTTAAAATTGAAGTTAATTTTACTCATACATGTCACTCATCTTTCTCTTTTATTAGGGTGATTTTCTTGTACCCATGTATTGAAAGTATTTCATACTACTTTTAACGGAATCGCATTGAAGAAAGATTCAACCCTTTACCAGGCTGACATTTCAAAAATGACAATGTCAGTCTTACTCATCGAAAATAGAACACATGTTTGAAGTGCCGTATGTGGGGAAATATATATCCCTTAGCCTGGTTAAGGATTAACCTCTAATCTGTGTATGAATACTTAATATCTTGACCGAATCTTAATCATTTTGCGTTTTTTCGAGAACGATTTATTGCTCTTTACAGCACAAACGAGGCACAAACCGACTTTTTGCCACCACGCACGTATGAAATGTTAAATATCCTTGCCTCAAATTTTTGTTTGATTAGTATTAATATCTCGCACAATAGATCTCTAGAATCTCGAGATTATGCACCAGTGGCCCTGGACTCGACTCGTGCGTTCGACCAATGGGAATGGACGAAAGAAAGGTTCCTTTAATTAAAGAGACGTAAAACAAACGTCGAGAAGGCCTGCCGTTTGTCGTCTCGTTTCATTACAGCTGAAATCTTTAGCTAGAGGAATTGACTGAGTTCTGTTATTTTAGGACTTTTGTGAGGTTCTCAACACATTAAAAAAAAAAAACATTTCAATTAAGAAGTCGACTCGTTTCTTGTATTAAAACATATCCTTGACTTTGATACAATATAATACTCATTTGTATTTATAATGGCTTTTTAGGGTTCCGTAGCCAAATGGCAAAAAACGGAACCCTTATGGATTCGTCATGTCTGTCTGTCTGTCCGTGTATGTCACAGCCACTTTTTTCCGAAACTATAAGAACTCTGTTGAAATTATTGTTGAAAAAATTGACATGAATAGAAAAAAAGACAATAAATTTTGGGGGTTCCCCATACTTAGAACTGAAACTCAAAATTTTTTTTTCATCTAACCCATACGTGTCTTCAAAAATGATATTGAGGTTTCTAATATCATTTTTTTCTAAACTGAATAGTTTGCGCGAGAGACACTTCCAAAGTAGTAAAAGTGCCCCCCCCCCCCCCTGTAACTTCTAAAATAAGAGAATGATAAAACAAAAAAAAAAATATGATGTACTTACAAATCCATGCAAACTTCCACCAAAAATTGGTTTGAACGAGATCTAGTAAGTAGTTTTTTTTAATACGCCATAAATCGTAAACCGCAATTTATTATGTTACTTGCTGCTACGGAACCCTTCATGGGCGAGTCCGATTCGCACTTGGCCGCTTTTTTTATTGTCAATATCTTAAGTAGCTAACGATTACGAACAATTTTGATTTTGGTCTGGATCCCGTAAGCTGAAGAAATATTATTTAACACATTCGACACCGCGTACCCGACTCTCGGGCACTCGTAAACTTTACTCAGATGCCGGACAACCCGCCCAGCGGGTTGTTTTGTACGCAGATATAGACGACCGGTTTCTGGGGTAGTGCGCCGTTTTTTGCCCGGTTGCGAAAGTGTTAAATATCTACCTAATATTTGTATCAACTGCTGCTAAGATAAAAACTATTTTTACATATACTTTATAAATATAATCCTCTTGTTCCTCATATAATTCTAAATAACGTAGCCCCACGCGATAGTTTAGGAAATTAGAATTTTGCACAGCTTCTCTTTCTATCTTTATTACTATCTCGAGCTCATTTAACTAAAACTAAACTTCTTAATTCTGTTCCATTGTCTTTATCTATGCCAAGTTTCAAAATAACTTGATGTTTTTAAACAAAAGCTAGATTTTCCGTGACTCGAGTTTCCGTGTCGCTTCAAAAAGATAACAAAAGCAATATTTGATTATTATTTCAGTAGTAGCAGAAGGAGCAAGAAAGACAAAAACGTAGCAGGTATAAAGAATAAAGTTTATTCTTTGTCCATGCTTAACACATTCACTGCCAAGAACACGTATGTGTGTTCATTTTGTACTGGAAACGGGGCGTCCGGCACCGAAAGTGTTAAGCTACATAAACATGTTCTATTTTGCAATCTCATTAAACAGTGAGACAGCGGAAGGTTATTTCTATACCTACACTAATTACATATTTTATAACCAGAGATCGGACAAATTTGCGTCATTGCTCGCAATAATGTGGACATGCCTCCAAAATTGATTAAATAATTAATCATTCAATTAACTTCTTACCTGAGGTTTAATTTTGATTCCTAATCAATAAATAACACAAAGATATAATATACATTTATAATGTAAATTTATTAAAGAAAATATTCAGTATGTTTTCCAGATTTTCTGTAGGTACTCATTTTTTATATCAAAAATATATTTAAGTGCTATTTATTGACTAGGGCACAAAATTAAATCTCAGGTAAAAAAATAATTAAATGATTAATTATTTAATCAAATTTGGAGTCATGTCCATATTATTGCGAGCAATGACGCCAATCTGTCCGATCTCTGTAATCATAACTGACGCCTTTGCCCCGAATGACCTTATAAACCTGGATTACCTACAAGTGGAAATAATCAATTACCCTTATTTATTTTTCTCCTACTTATTTATTTATAGCAATGGCAAAATAACATGGTTATCGACGTAGTTACTCGTAAATGTTGTGTCTCTGTTGTTTTAGTCTCAGAACACAACGAATGTGTGAAAGGTTTATAAAATGTAATTTTTTTAATACGTAACGTAACCCTTACCTTGGGCTTGAATTATATAGTAGGGACTGAAAGATGATTACGGACGATGTGACAGTTGTGTCCGGAAATGTCTACAACCACTGACACGATGTTTTCACAGAGAAAAGTTGTTTACATTTCATGTTGTTTCAAGTTGTTTAGATTTATGAGGTTTGGCCTTGAACGAATACCTAAAATTACTTTCAGGGAAGAAGACTAAATCAAAGAAAGAGAAATCAGGGATGGTGATCAGAGTAAGAAAATGATACTGAGGTTAGTTTGATAAACTTGTTTGCTACTTTTCCTCCCGTTGCGAAAATAATCTTGGGGCAACGACGTTTGCCCCGAGCGGTTGAAACGCCCGCATATTCACCCAAGAGTCGGTAAGGTACATCCTAAATCCCAAGTACTCGCAGGAAACATACGAGGCCTTTGACCAGCAACCATGTAATGTATTCATAACCAGTCTCTTACCGTCTATTTTTAGTCTGGGAACTGCCAAGCAAGCGCGAGTAAAAAAACCGTAGACCTTTGAACAATGGGCCATGTTTGAGATGGGATTAGCATGTTTGTGTTTCTCATGCGCATCTTTACAAGGATGTTTAAAAATATCCTTAACCCTTTGAACCCCGAGAACCTTAACGTCGTGGATTGTCAGGTCCAAAGTACAGTCGCCATCAGATATATCGGAGCTGCCAAGATGCTCAAAAATATTTGAACACGGACTCAAACGCCTCGACAATAGAGGCGTGTTAAGATATTTGTGGGCACCTTGGCTGGTCAGATATATCTGATGGCGACTGTACATATAAGCACGTTTATAAGAATTAGCGTATACTATGTCAATATTTTAACCGTAGGGTTTATATTTGCTAGCAATGGTTTTGGAGCAATGATATTGGAATTGTGATTTTTCGATGTGACAAATGGCTATTCAAGGGTTAAGATTCCACTCTCCTGCTGAATTTACTGGGCCAAATTTTTATATTAACAAATTTTAGCAGAAGTTGAAGGTTTCTATTCAATTGAATTTTTACATTTTCGAAGGAATGTTTCAAGAGTTCATGGAATCAAAAAAAAAAAAATTATAGGTATATTTCGTACAGGTATTACGGACGAGGCGCCACCACTGACAATGATATCTATTTTATTTTCGTTATTCGTTAAAAGATATTTACCTACCGGTTTTAAATTTTCATTGAACCATTCATCAAATTGTTTGACAATGATGAATCGTTTTAGGATTTTTCAATTGCTCTTTACATCGGGACACCGCATCGTTAGAAAGCTATTAAGTACAGAATACGAGTATGGTGAGCCACGGAATAAACAAATGAGTTTTTAGTTTGGGTTGATTATAATATCTTTAAACGTTTTTGGAAAACGTTTGTTTGAGTTAAGGGGCCCACTGATTAACAGTCCGCCGGACGGTATCGGCCTGTCAGTTGTTCGGAACTGTAACATTTTGTTCTAACTGACAGGCCGATACCGTCCGGCGGACTGTTAATCAGTGTGCCCCTTTAGTTCGTTATTTGATGTCTTGTTCAAATAAACTTCCGGGGTGATTTATTTAGTGTTAATTAATTCTGTTAAAAAAATTGCGCCTACAATCACACTTTGAAGCCGTAAACGAGTTTCTTGTAAAGAACATTAGGTAAGGGTATATAGTAGTATACCCTATAATGGACACGGAACCAGTAATGGGACAAAAACACACAATTCCTCTAAAATAAGTATATAAAAGTAGTTTATAAACAATGGATATATTTTTATCATAAATAAGAGTCCTAGAGCTGATTATGTTTGAATTTTTATTAAATTCGGTTATTTTTTAAGAAATGTGCGTCAACCCAAAAGTTGTCGTGCCACTGAAAAAAAATATCACTAAAAATTCTTAACAACTTCGCTAAGAGAGGTGAGTTAATTTATTAAATTTTAATTAATGAATACTTGATGAAAACTAGAATGTGTTTTGTTAATTGCATTTACCATGAGATAAGGTATACAACACACTATGTTGTGACTCCACAGATGTAAAAAAATAGTGGTATTTGGCCCAATCCCATTATAGGAGCTGTAAAACTGCATACCTCCTATGATGGGACAATTGACATAATGATGCTTGCCATGCCATAATTTCATGTTTTAAACAATACAGAAGTAAAATGTAGTTACGAAATATGTCAACCAGGAGGTATTCTCGGACTTAGGATAAATTAATATCGTTTTTCCAAACTTTTATTTAACTTGCCTTGTTAGTTAGTGTGGGTCAAATCTTGGTAGCTGAATTTGACCCACTTTTCGATTTCCGATTCAGTTGAAATTTTGTGTAAGTACGTAATTAAGTATGCAAATCGGATGATAATATTATGATAACATGGACTTGATCTGATGATGGAGACAGGAGGTGGCCATGGGAACTTTATCGCAATAAACCCTAACTAATTGTGTTTGGGTATATTAGAATTGTCTCGATGAATCTAATACAATAATAATTGTCTGTGGAAAGAAAAATACATTCAGCGATAAAAGCTTATACCAAAAATTGATTTTTTTGCCATAACTTATTCCCCATTTCAAAATTTTATACTGATAGAGCAATGTCCATTATAGGGGGCCCATTACTGGATCCACGTCCATTACCGGGGGCCCATTACTGGAGCTTTGGTGTCCATGACTGGGGAAAAAAAGCATAGTTTTAATTTGTTAATTATGTGGAAACTCATTGCAGTATCTTTGATACAACACGCCTAAAACATGAAAGGCGGATAGGACTTTCATCTTTTAACACGCTAAGCGGAAGACCAATTACATGTACAAGGGAAATATCATATATACTCCAAATTTCCTCTTAAATGTCCCATGACTGGTGCTGTTACTATATCTAGAGTAATTTTATTTAATACGGCCTTCTCATGATTGACCCTTTCAAACATTATTTTGTGGCAAGAGTGCTGACTTTTTTTTAAATAACCTTTTTTGGAAAAAAACATGTTAAAAATAATCATATTCTGTTACAATTGATCGATACCTATGTAAATACAATGACATCCACAGCTGGAACAACCATCTCTTATCCGAAGTCGATTAAAAAAGTAAAGTTCATAAATGGAAAATTCAACGTTCATTCCGGTAATTTTTGCGGACTTTTCTGTGACAAAATATTTAACGAGTGTGGCGGGACCGGGACATGATTTATTTTTCTCTCATTTTCCCCTGCGTTTAATTTTTGCGACGCAAGTTTCTTGGTATCTTTGTCAGGGTATTTGTTAAGGTCATTTCTAAATTCAAACTGCTAGATAACTTTGATTAATCTTACCTTCGCACGCTTGTGTGATCTGCCACCACAACAACTGTCCACTCAACTATAGATGGCCGACGCTTGAAAACTAGTACCTATGTTAGCGGGGCGCAGAGGGCCGTAAAACGTTACATACTCTAGTGTCGGGAATTACCCAATGTCCGTGTTTACCTCACCCTCCAGAGAGAAGAAAAGCTAAAGTGCAAAATCCATAAAGATAAGTACGTATATTCTCCACTTTATTTTACCGGGTTTTTTGGGCCATATTTCCTTAGAAACGACCGTTTAGTACTTACACAAAGACGTCGCAGTTACATAAAAGTCGAGTAAAGTACCCAAGTAAAGCTAGTAAGTTGTAAAATGGAGCCACCGACGTGTGGATCCAGAGGAAATGGAGTGCGACGGGTCTCCGCGTATAATTCACTATCGATGGGATTCTTTAGCTACAGATAGCCCGATATCGAAATCAATGCTTATGTAATTCGATCCTAATTGGGTGAATCTACTTTATTACCGGTCGTTGCCATGGTTATGTCTCTTGGATTTACAGGATTGGAATCCCTTTGCATTATATTCCATCCACTGAGAAGGTTAGCTTAGTTATTAATGTTATTATGTATATAGGTACTTTGGAAAATATGATGTAAATGTATTTGTAAATACATATAGTAAATCTTGAGAGTATTTCGACAATCAGCACTAATTGCCGATAATAACACACCCGCTTAAAAAACACTTCAATTTAATTTTGTTATATAACACATCATTCAAAAGCAACATATTTACCTACTTTACATACATCGTCAATCTAAAATTATCATTTACGCACAATAAAGCTTATGTCGCTATTAAAATTACAAATTAAAAACTTTATCATATAAAATCTAAAATTATGGCCCCGTCAAGATTCATTTTATCGAATTCATTACAGGATGTTTCTTACATTCTCGCTTATTAATTGCCGACCCAATTTTAATTAAATTCTGTTTCTAATTTGTTGGCAATGTCTATTCTATATCTATATATAAGTAAGTTAAGTAACACAACAGAATAGGCGTTCGCCCTTGGTTTCCCAGAGGATAGATTCTCTTAATTTCCGTACCTATTTGATAATGTTAAACTATTTACCTGCCCGATTCGAACTTTAAAGATACGTCGTTTGAAGAAACGTCACATTTGACACTGACATATCTAATCCATATCGTTTCTAGATCTATTAATTGACGTATCCTAAAGTTCGAATCGGGCCATCTTATTTTAAGTAAGTCTTCGTGGTTGTATAATATAATATGCGTTCCCAAAGGCTAATATACATATATAGGTAGTAGTTCTATCTAGTGAAGTCCAATTTGTTGTACCTACCTACCACAGTTAAAACTCTCATCATGTGCCGTCAAAAAGTTTCTAAAAGTTTCGAAATTTATCATATGGGAAATTTTCTGAAACTTCTCATGTTTTTGCATGGGGATCGAAATTTTCTGTATCCAAAATGAAAGTTTCCGAGTAGTCTTGCAACTTTTTGTAGTGTGGCTATACCTAGCGACATCATTCAAAATGAAGCTAGGTACTTAGTAAACACGAGCGTTCCCTATTTGTATCTCACCATTCTCACCAATACAATTTTTTACATGACGTTAGCTCATGACAATAACAACTTCCTAAAAATAAATATAGTAGTCACCTGCAATAATATGTTACTATTCGAAGGCCGCAAAAATATGTGACACGCTCTTATGGCTCTGCAAATAAGATCGTGGCAGATAGTTTTGCGGCCTTCGTTGTGTTACATAATATTATTATTATTGCAGGTGACTGTACAAGGTTTTCGTTTTAAAATAAGGCGTTTTCGTACAGAACAGAATTTGAATATGAATCAATATCGATGTGACGAAAGCACCTGAAAAGGAACTGTGTCAGGCGATTTACATATAAATGCTTAATTAACATATCAATAAAAGCGATGTTTTCGCAAAATTTACACAAAATTCAGGTCACGAGACCGACATACGCTGTGTTTAATTAAAATATAATATAAAAACGAGGGCAATAACCTTTGCTACGTGAGTGCAAAAGTGCATTTAACCGTAAAATGTTTGGTGTACGGCGAAAAGAGCAGGCTAAATTAAAAAAAAAACCGACCAAGTGCGAGTCGGACTCGCACACACACGAAGGGTTCCGTACCATTATCTATAAAAACGGTCACCCATCCAAGTACTGACCCCGCCCGACGTTGCTTAACTTCGGTCAAAAATCACGTTTGTTGTATGGCAATGTATGGGAGCCCCACTTAAATCCTTATTTTATTCTGTTTTTAGTATTTGTTGTTATAGCGGCAACAGAAATACATCATCTGTGAAAATTTCAGCTGTGTAGCTATCACAGATCACGAGATACAGCCTGGTGACAGACGGACGGACGGACGGACGGACAGCGGAGTCTTAATAATAGGGTCCCGTTTTACCCTTTGGGTACGGAACCCTAACAACACGTGCAACAAAAAGTATCTTTCATTTTGTTTTCAACAGTCAGATTTAATTCAATTAAAAAATCCTAATTTGATTCATTCGTAAACCAAAACAAAGTTGCATGTCAAAAAACAATACGCACGTTATTCTAATTCATGCGAGGGTATCCCGAAAATCGATATCCGGGTGCGGCCAACCCCAGACGGCATGGCGCCGTCCGACCAACCCGGTCAAAAAGAGAACCCCCAGTCAGCGGGCCCCCATACATCACCCGCATTCGTAACTCGGCAGGGTTATAACGGCCATGACTTTAGCCTCGACCTCCCTTCATAAATTTCGCCTTCACAAAAGTACCGTCCTAATTAAGTTGGGATACTCCTGAATATTTCAAACCTGCCGCCATTCTAGACAATTGAACCGCCTTTGAAGCGGGATCTATAGTAATATTTCAAAAGTTTCCCAACCCTTGAGATTTGGCGTCTGGCGCGTTTATTATAATAATGAGAGACGACAAAAGTTGAGACATAAATCGACTCATAATTTACACATCAAAGAGTTTAAACGTACGTTAGCTTATGTTGACGTGTGGTTTCATTATGAAGGCAGACCTTTAATACCAACTTAGCGAGGTGAACGCACGGCTCTCAATGGTTGAACTTTTCTCGATATTTCCGTTTCCTGAGTGCAATCGATAACAATATTTTTGTACTCGTCGACTGTAATTCTTGAATTAAGATTTCGTATAACAAACTGCATTTGGGTACTTTTAATGTATGGGCTCCCAACTCAACTATAATATTCATTTCGATACAGTTTAGTCAACTATAATGAAATTGACCAATCACAGCTCGCCGCGGTCAAGAGGACGAAACAAAACCATAGCTCAAATTAATTATGTATTGTAGGAACAATTGCTTCAGAAGTCAGAAACTCGCATGTGACACCCTTGATATAGGAACATCCATAGACTACGAAAATCGCTTAGCGTTACTTGTTAGTCTCCATAGGCTACGGTGGCTAAAATCGAGAAAAAAACTGTTTTTAAAATTGAATTTAGCAAGGAGCAAGTACCAGGGCCTCATGAGAGTCATGAGTTACGAGAAGGTGTCGTTGACCAACCCGCCGGGTCGCGGCCGGGGAGCGTACGAGAATGAAGGTAACGCGGCTGCTCGCGTATCTTAGCTGTATACTTTTGGTTTGTTTACCTAGGTATATAATTCTACTAGTTTAAAGTATTATTTTTGTTGACTCGTAGAAAAAGTATTGTATACAATAGTGATATAATCAAGCTTTTCAATCTCGTACGTTACTTAGGCAACTCAGCAGAAAAGCTCTCTATTATATCACAATTGTATAAAATACTATTTCGCAAGGGACAGCACCTTTCTAAGGCCGTGCTAGTGATATTTTTCATTAGGAAAGTTTCAACTTGTTTTATCGAGCGGGGATCGAAAGCAAGTAATTTGCTGTCAATCACTTCGGCGGATATCCTTCGATAGAAATTAAACGATTTTTTTCACAGTTCGCTTGGGAGTTTTATTTAATCCGATCGGTATTAAGCTTTCACGTGTTTTGCCTTAATAAGTTTTAGTAATTTCTCGCTTAGAGTCGTTAAGTGGTTTGTTTCGTTAAGATATGGAATGCCACATGTTTAATGTTGACTAAGACATATTGCAAACTTGCTATTGTTTGGACAAGTAATCGCTTGTGTACTCACTGTCTGTATATTCAACTGTACCTATACAGAATTCAGTTTAGAGGCAATATCTATATTTTAGCATATCCTGTAGCACTAACGGCTAGACGGATGTTAACGTGTAAGGTTTCGTTAGTTTCGACATGACGGGAATAATGAAATAGGTATTCGAGGTATATTACTGACGCCGACCCTCGTGTAAAATTTGCTGTATAGTAAATCTAAAACCTTTTAAGCAACCGTGCCGTAATAATAGATTAAAACGCGTTCACAATCGTACTTCCTTCAATCGACCCTCCATGTATGCTCCAAATGGGTAAAAGGTTTTCAACATCTGCGCCCCTGTAATATTAAAGATCGGAGTTTATAAAAAATGTTGTCGAGACGTGTCGCCCTTGTACCTTCTTAATCAAGAAGGTCGTATGTAACATCAACATCAAATCTATATTGACTATTTTGCACTTTATTCCATGACAATAAAGCATAGAAAGTATGCATATTTTTGACTGTAATATAGGCATGCATTTACGTAAGCCGTTTCAGAGTTATGATATACGGTAGTTTATTATAAAAGTGAAGTACTAATCTTTATGAGTAGTCTGTGAGAGGCAATCTATGCGACAGGTGGGGAAGCTAGGGAAAATGAACACGTGTCTCCCCTTCCGTGTTGTGTATTGTTTAGTTTTTCTAATTAATAGACAACAAGTTGTATCACAGTATACTGTAAGCAATACATATGTTTCCCTTGTAAATACTATTGAAAACCAGTAACTCCATGAAGATTGCATGTGCAACTATTACATGGTAAACATCCTGTTTTCAATACTATTTATAATGTAAATAATCATGTTTTCACATCACCTATTCGAAAAAGGGCTTTTTCTACCCCGCTAGGAGGGATCAAAGTGGCACTTTTCTTCACTGCTACGAGGGATCAAAGTAGGGTTTCTGCTCGAGAATTCTCGAGGCGAGAAATCTCGAGAAAGGCCATCGTCGGTTTTCCATAGTAAGTTGGCCCTTAAACCAATTTGATTCGGGTTTTTTTTTGTGAGTACCTCTTATGGTGAAGGATATTTTTGCTGAGTATCAACATCCTACTAGTGACAGTTTTTGACTTATGATTTTTTTATTTTTTTTCTTTAATGTATTGTTTATCGGGATGTATTCAAGCGATTTGCTTATCTTTGTATTTGTCTTTCGGCGAGGCGGGAAAAAAAACTCAATGCTTCGAGAACTCGAGAAATAAATCTCTTGTCATAAGTAAAAAGAAAACACGCGTATAACACTTGATGTGTCTATAGTGTATTTCTTTGGGTAGTTAAATAAATGTAAATAATGTTTTTTTTACATTTTCCGGTACTTCAAACATTTATAAGTAAACTAACTAAATAAAAAACTGCCTACCGTTCTGGTTTCGGCTGATTTTCATGTTTTGAAACTTTTGAACGACTATTATGTGTAAATAATTCGTCTCGTTTTAGGTTCATAACTATACTTAGTTTTTTTAACATTAGAAAAAAGGTAAACAATCTTAAAGTATCTTTTTATTGAAAAACCTATTAACGCTATTAAAAAATCGTTAATGTAAATGATCGTAACATATGATTTATAATTGTTACATATTTGCCGTGAGTTATTTTTCATAAGTTTTTCAATAAAAAGAGACGTCAAGATCGCTTATCTTCTTTATAATGCTAAAAAAACAAATTATGGGGCCATTTAATAACAAATATTACAAAACTAGATAACTTTTGATAAATCTAATCATCTCGATATAGGTATTATCCTATTAGCAAAATAGCACAATTTTGCCAGCTTTATTGTTACGTTGAGTAAGTATTAATATTACGTAGTAAAACTTCTGTAAGTTTGTCACATCGAGTTAAATTAATTGCCTAATAAAATACTATATTGTGGTTTGTATACATTTTGTTAAATAAAAATAACTAATGAAATACACGATAGCATATCACATCGCCGCGCCGGCGCGCACGCCTGCACCTATAGTTTTTCTTCTTTGTTGTTGATTTTTTGATAATTTGTAGTAACTATAAAATTACCATTTGTTTGATTTTTGATTTAACCTACGACTCCTATGAGTCTAACTTGCAATAAAGCAAAAAAAATACAGTGTCTTTATAAACTTTCAAAATTTCTCGAGATACTCGAGAAACTCGAGAAATCGTGGTCGAGAATTCCCGTGCCTCGAGAAATAAAAAAGGTCGAGAAACCAGAAACCCTAGATCAAAGTTGTACTTTTCTGTTCTAGGACACGATTTTTTCTTTATTGCATACTATTTTTTTTTTGGTCAAATAATACATATTTTGCAATATAACAATTTCCTCATAGTTGATGTGAAAAGCAGTATGTGTCACACGGTATCAAAATTATTTCGTCTTGGGCGTTAACACTTGAATCCCTCATTACGCTCGAGATTTTACTTTAGAATCCCTCAATACCTACGTTCGGGATTCTATTGTAGAATCCATCGCTCCGTTCAGGATTCAATGTACGCCCTTGACGGAAATATATTATCATTTTGATCCCTTGTAACACAAACTACTATTACTGTTCAATGCAAGGTCTCTACGCATTACAATTAATTACATCACATGTGTACCTATGTGTTGTGAATGCTGACGTATAATCCCATATATTAATATAACCATGAGCGTACTGTATGTACCTACGCACGTGTCTGTTTATGAAATCAGAGCCGTTCTGTCAGCTCATCGCCTGGCTTTAAACCGAGAACTGGACTGGAAACGAAAAGATGCGATTATCGATGACCCCATGGCTTAAAATAAGTCTAATTTCCACCTTTATTTTTCCCACAAGTGTATTTATTAAGCCTCGTTCAATCGCACCATCACGCGTTTGCGTTTCAAAAATTCACCCCACCCCCCACCAATCCAATTACCCAAGCGAAACTCTGGAAATTCTAAACCGATTATACAGAATTGAAAACATTAAGTACTATATAGATACCGGCCGAGCTGACAAACGACTTTAACCTTTAATGTGAAGTTTTAAAGTTTAAAGTACTTTTTAGAGTACCGGGAAAATGCAAAGTCAAAGATAGAATTTGGATGGGAATTATTTACTGGGACCGGAAAACTCTTATTTTGCGGCGCAAGAAGGGCCTGATTAGGAAAGTTGTGATAAGTTCGAGGAGACAAACAGTGCGACGTGGACGACGGGATATTGAATTTCGATCGGGTTTTAATGGGGTTTGGCCAATAATTCGGTTTGAACTGAGTTATTGGGCAATCATGGCGTTTTCGTAAGGCGGCCGGGAAGATTTGGTTCATGAATAATTTTCCATACTTTGGTAACAGCGAATTAGTTCTGAAGATTGGGCTAACCCAGTGGGGGTTAGTTATGCAAATTAACAATGAGAAAAACATACAAAAGATGAAACACTAGCTCTGATGTGAAGTTTTACTAGCTCCTTTTTGTAACAGTTAACAAAATCCGATAGCAATAGCTTGCGTTATCATCAATTTACAAGCAATTTCAAGACAGTTCTATCACAGATACGAGTAAGTAGAATTAAGAGAATAAAAGAATGCAAGATGTAATTACAGTGTATTAAACTAAGGTAGGGTGTAGGTATTTGGGTAATTTTGTATGTCGGATAATTCCGAAAATCAGATTTAAAACACAACTAGATATGATTAGAAAGCTACAGATTCGGTATTTAAAATTATTAGTTAATCCTAAACAGAAAAAAACTTGTAACAAAGATTATGATCAGCTGTTTAGATTGTGTAATATTCTACCCGTAAATGAAAAATTTAAGTTATTTGTAGCATCTCATAATTATAGTACAAAGTCATTTCCATGTAAAACACAGAATAAAGATAAAGTGACAAGAAGAAAACCTAAACTATTCTTAGAAAATTTTACTCCCATTAATTACTATGGAGAGCGGACGTTTCAATATTTGGTACCTAAAATATTTAATGCACTTCCAGAAAAACTATTTGCTAAAGAGATAAGCCCACATACCTTTAGAACAAGTGTTAAGAAATATTTAATAGATATTTGCCCACAGGAACAGTAGAGAGGGGTCAACTTATTATGGAAACATATAAAAGTGGACCCGTCTTTGCTGGCCCTGAAGGCCTAATAGAATAACTAGATTTAAATTTGCATGCTTAGTTATTAAGTTAAAATAATACAGCATGTTTATAAATATTTAACTGACACAAACATGTATATCAAGAGCTTTACTAACTGCCATCAAACTGTTTTGCAGTTTGGCAGTCCTATTTCAATGTAAAACATATGTACTGTGTCTTATGAAAATAAATAATAATAATAATAATAAGATGAAAGTGATGAAACCCACCCAAAATTCCATCATACTAAGAGTCCTTTTTCGGAACTATCCGACAGTTTTCGACATTCTGAATTATCCGAATACACACAATAGTTCATTTGTTTAACACAATTCGTTACAAATTGTAAATTGTGAATTCCAAATCATGTTCCAAATGATGTACAGGGTGTCTGGCTGCAGATTTATAATTTCAATATTAAATAAAAATCGTATTATTGTGTATATATATTTATTAATTACATCCGCAGTTTAAGGAATGATGCGGATTTTATTTTTTAAAAATAATGTTATCCAAATGTTTTCCATCGAGTTGTCGACATTGATCGAAGCGAAGCCTCGTGTTTCTCGCCACACTCTGAAGCAAATTTGGTCGAATGTTGCGGATTTCATTACCAATGTTTTCTTTTAGGGCCTCAACAGTACGCGGATTGTTGTTATAAACTCTTTCTTTGAGATAGCCCCATAAGAAAAAATCCATCGGGGTCAAATCAGGCGACCGCGGTGGCCATGGGATGTCCCCAAACCGACTGATTAGTTTTCCAGGGAAAGCTTGCCGTAATAAATCCATTGAAGCTCTAGCCGTATGTGGGGTTGCCCCATCCTGTTGGAACCACGTGTGCGATGAGAACGATGGATGTGCTCGCAGATTCGGTAAGAAGTAATCCGTAATCATTCTTGCATAATTTTCGCTATTGACATTTGTCGCTTGTCCCCGGGCATTTTCAAAGAAAAATGGTCCGATAATCCCATGCGTTGACAAAGCACACCACACAGTTACTCTGGGGCAATGCAGCGGTTTTTGATGTTTCATTCGTGGATTGTGTGTTCTTGGAGACCAGTAACGACAGTTTTGTTTATTAACATGACCGTTTAAGTGAAAATGAGCCTCGTCACTCCAAAAAATCGAATTTACGGTACGAAATCTTTGCAACATTATTTCGCTAAACTGTTTGCGTAACACAAAGTCATTTTCCTTCAATTCCTGGACGATTTGAATTTTAAAGGCATGAAACTTTAAGTCTTTTTTCAAAATTTCATGGACAGTTGCTCTAACAAGTCCTAATGAGGCTGCCCTTTTGCGTATCGAAAGTCGGGGATTTTCACGTAAACTTCTTTCAACGAGTTCAATGTTTGCGGGGGTCCTTGAAGTCCGGGTATGCCCTGGGCGAGGTCTGTTCATAGCGGAACCAGTTGCACGGAACTTCTTAACCCAAGAACGAATTAAATTGACGCTTGGTCCATCACTCATTCGTCGAATATTGAAGTGTGCACAAAACTGTCGACGAGCGACAACGTAAGAATCGCCACCTTTAAAGAACGACTCGATAACGAACGCACGATGCACTTCTGACCATCGGGGCATTGTGGCTAACAATTCCGCACAGTCGGTGGTTCGAATGACGTAACTGACATTTGGCACTGTTTTTTACTTTTTTTTTTAATTTAATTTAAAAAAATAAATTTCCAGCCAGACACCCTGTATTTAAAAACAATTATCGCTTGTAAAAACAATACACGGTAATCTACTTACGCGATAATCGGATTCAATTAAAATCAGTTAAACAAGAGCGAAATGAGTTTAATTCGCGGTCGTTACATGGCGGGGTATTTAAACGTTCATTAATAGAGTTCGATTAAAAACCGGTTTTAACAATCATGTTTCTCGTTATATCTAATAAGATGAAATTGCTTGTTTTTTTGACAAGAAATGGCAACAAAATGACATAGATGTGCAATTTGCGGGAAGTTCAAACATTTGGAAAAATTCTTGGAAACTTGTGTTAATAATAAATAGTGATCGGTAACAGTGGTTTAATTTCATGGCAGCGTTATTGAGTTAAAGGAATCTGTAAAGTAAAATTCAGCTAAAATTAAACCTATATATGAACCTTAATTAACCGTCTCCTTCAAAATTGTTACTTTCCTTTACTTTAACTCGACCATGCTGCCATGAAATTGTTACCGATCACTAATAATACAATTTTGGTAGGTACCTACCTAATATGATTTCCAATACTTTAAACAAATGATTGGCTCAGAATTAGAAGACAATGTGATACCAATTGCCAAATCCTAGTTTTATCACTAACTAATAATACCAATCGAATTGAACAGGTCTGACTAAAATTTATTAACTATTAACAATGGAAAAGCTAATGAGACGCTAATGAGTTTTATTTGCGCAATCTCGTTAAGGAGATTAATTCTAATGCCGCTCTGAATGGTGAATGGTTCCATTCGTTCCATTCAATTGGTCGAATGATCAACTGTCTTCACTTTCCACTGCGATTGTAATTTTGCAACAATTATATAATCCGGTGACAAAATAATGCTATTTAGATGGTAATTATCAAACGGAAATACATCATTATATTTACAGTACATATGGTGCTACTTTACCGCACTAGTGCGATAATTAGCACATTACATAACTATGTCGAAAATTTAGAGGGCTATGCCATATGTAGGTACTGTAAAACGTTGTACGATACATGTGCGAATAGGTAATTCGCAACTCGTGACGATTTAAAACACTCCCTTCGGTCGTGTTTTCATTTATCGCCACTTGTTTCGAATTGCCTATTTTTCGCACTTGTATCGTAATGTACAATTTTTATTATGGTTGGATGAAATTATGGAATACAAGTTAGAGTCGGACCAAAAAAAGTCTGCAGCGGATTTGATAGCCCACGCTTTGCAAGTGTCATTTATACGTCATAATTTCATAGAAGTTTGACGTTTAAAATAACACTTTCACTGCGTGGGCTATCAAATCCGCTGCAGACTATTCTAGGTCTGACTCTACCCGAAAGGTAAAGGGTGCCCTTTTTAGTGCCGTGTATGTTTTACATTAATAAAAGTGTTTGACGCAATATTATATTATATTATAAGCGTCCTGAATAAAATTTTCTTCTTTACTTCTTTCTAAATGAACAGTTGACAAAGGCGCAACCCTTGTGTACCTGTACCCCCTAACATAAACCACAAGATTTTTTTAAGACAAGTTATTGTCCTGGGCAATCAATAATTTAGCAAAACACGTTACTCCTGTGGAGGTCCCCTTAATCCGTCATAACTATGCAAATTATGTCAATTCAACTGCAGATCACAGTTTACAAAAGGTCGGATGGACGGTGTAGCTGCAATAATAGGGTTCGCATAGGCACCCTTTGTAGAACCCTAAAACTCACCTCAATATTAAAGATACTTTTCATGTGTGCGGTCAAAAATTGAGGGTTCAATAGTACGCTAAAATACTATATTTCCGATTAAACGTATATTACACTCATGTTTAGTATTTTATCTGAAAGTACTATATTTTTTTGGAATGTACTATATTTTTATTCCTTATTCTGGAAAATACTATATTCCGCCAAAAAGAAGTTGGCAACCCTAGGTTCAAACCACGTTTGTACTGTATAGAGCAGAAAAATCGTTCTCGAAAAACATGCAAAGAAGGACCAAAAATTCGTTTAGGATCCTAATCCTATACAGACAAGAGGTAAAAGTATTGTCACACGAAGAAACACTAAAACTCACCTCAATATTAAAGGTACCACACGAAGGAACCACACGAAGGAACCCTAAAACTCACCTCGATATTAAAGGTACCACACGAAGGAACCCTAAAACTCACCTCGATATTAAAGGTACCACACGAAGGAACCCTAAAACTCACCTCGATATTAAAGGTATCACACGAAGGAACCCTAAAACTCACCTCGATATTAAAGGTACCACACGAAGGAACCCTAAAACTCACCTCGATATTAAAGGTACCACAGCAAGGAACCCTAAAACTCACCTCAATATTAAAGGTACTGTCACATCAAACATCACCTCCTCATGCGGCTCACTCGTGAGTCACGACTCGCGAAAGTGACAACTGTATGATCGCCGATAAAAGTGCTTCACGCTTCCTCTTACCAATATTTATGAAGCAACTGTCGGTGGTAAAGGATCTTGTCGAAGTGTTTTTTACCCACGACGGAACGGAAACATACTCGTATATGATTTCTAAAAAAAATCTATGATACTCCCGTGAGACTCGATCAAATTAAAATTATTTTTAAACGGGTTACTCACGTATAAAGTCGAATAAACGCTCGGCATGTTTCAAATTCGAGGATCCTCGAAAATTGGATCGAAATATGTCGAGCGTTTATTCGACTTGGTAAATACGTGTTAAGTAATATTAATGTTATTTGAATCAATCTTTCGGCCAATGACATAATTCTATAGATACAAAATGTAACCCATTAGCCGAATTACTCTATAACTTCATTCGACAATATTACCTACTTATAGCAGGAGATCTAAGGTCCACCACCTTGCATTTTGGAGACAAAGCAAACCGCTTGGAACAGGTGTTCCTGGGGGTGATCTGAGCTGATTAAGCCCGGTTGCCAAGAGGCTCCCCCCAGCAGGTGGGCAGGGGAGGGGGGGTAAAAGTGCCTCCGGCGCGCCTCACTCTAAGCTTTATATCTGCATACATCTCGCAACTATATCAAGTTTGGTGTCTTTTTCGTGTAATTCGAGGATGAAGAATTCAGTTCTGTGACTAAATTTTCACTCACCCATACAAAAAATTCAAGAAATTCAAAATTAAAAAAAAAACTTTTAATTTTTTTTTTCGTAAATCCTCTAAAAAATTTTAACTATGAGGATTTGCTCTAGAAAAAAAATACCTGTGAATAGCCCAGTTATCCTACTATACAGAATAGTAAACTTGTCAAACATTTTTTTTCATAACTCTGTTAAAAAAAAATGTTTTGTGTCGCGCGGCGTACCTGCATTGTAAGAGCGGTATGCAGCGTTTAGGATTTTTAAGTATGTTTAGATGATTTCTGATAAGTTGTTATTCTTCTGGTTGTAGATTACATTAATAAATTACTTCTGGAAGTGATATATATACAAATATAAATTAAATATATAAATAAAGATGTTGGGAAAACTTTCGCCAACAGAGTTAAGTATTATAAATGTGATAAAATTAACATTATTATTTGCATGTCTTTTCCATATCTCGGGACCATGGGGTCCCGGACCTTTGGGAGGCGTACGTGGGGACGAAGCCAACAGCGCAGAGGCCCTTTAAGGCACGTTAATCTAAAAGCAAGGGATACATGTGGTGGATACTATCCCCGAACGCACAATGTGATACATCCGGAGATGGTCCCCGCCAGGTGCAAAGACTATTACAGTGCAGCACTTTTGTGCTGCGATGGGAACTAAGGTCATGGGCTATAGATTTGAAAGTTGGATGGACTGGATAATGGGCTATGGGAGAGACTAGCGGACACCTGCCGTGACAATCAGTCTCAAAATTGTAAATGACAGGTGGTGACTCGCCAACTCATTGAGTGGGCCCCGCAATGGCCGCACGCACAGTGCGACAACAGGGCAACACTTTGGAGTGGCTGTGAGGTTGTCGAGAGGTGAGTCTGCGGTAGCCAGATCCCGGTAATCCGTTCAGCAGGCCGCCGGCGTTATGACATTTTACACTTCGAACCTGGAGCATAGGTCCCGCTCTTGCGACTCCATTCTGGCCGGCCAATCAAGGCAAGCACAGAGGCGAGGGCCAGATGACAGGGCCCTCTGGAATAGGGGTCCGCGGTGTCGTCACTCACTGTCATCTCGCCACAAGCTGCCCCCGCGGGACATTATTATTATTATTATTGTGGTGTTGTGGGCCTTTGAGTGTCGCATTGACCAGCATTGATCTATTGTGACGGCTCTTTAAGTTCATTACTAATGCCCGTTGCATCCAGAAAGTTCCAGATTCTTTGGGCCGTAATGTTTTGTACCTCATAGGGTTGCACTACGTGTCGCCCTAGGTAGGTACTTCTTTTTGACATTAGTAGTCCACAAGAACAGAGAATGTGCATTGCAGTCTCCTCTCTCCTCTTGAACCCTTTGATCAGAGCTTTCGAGTGTTCTTGTCCTTTAACGAACTTCCACCAATCGATTGCTCTCGTTTTTTCTAAGTTGCTGAGCAGAGAATATGCATCTCGTTTTGTGCTTCCACAGAAGGGTTCTGGGCCGACCAGGGGTGTGTCTGCGCCCTTTCTAGCAAGTTCGTCCGCTTCTTCGTTTCCGTTAATGTCGGAGTGCCCTGGTACCCATCTAAGTGTAACTTTGTTGGAGTAAACCAGTGCATTTAGGTTTGTTTTACAGTTTCGGACTAGTTTTGAGTTTGACTCAAGGGATTCTAGTGCCAGCGGAGCAGCCTGGCTGTCTGAGTTGATGTAGATAAGCTGGTGTCTTAGGTTTCTATCCAGGTTGATCTCCGCACATTTGTTGACGGCGAAGACTTCTGCCTGGAAGATTGAGGCCAATGTGCCCATGCTGACGCTAGCTCTGAGCTTATATCCCCATAGCATAGATCCCACATCCTACATCATTGCCTTTCTTGGAAGCATCTGTATACCAGATGTGGCTTCCCTCTTCGACTTACATTTAGTTGTTGATCCATTTGTCTCTAGGAGGTATTTCTACTGTGTACAGTTTGGTGAGATGACATTCGGTGTGAGCGTCATCAGTGGGCATGCTAAGGGCTCTATTCGCAAAAACCCAGGCCTTTAGATTGGTTAATGCCTGAGAGCGCCATTTTGGCCTGTTTAGCGTGCATATTCTGTAGCTCACCGCTCCCGGTGTCGAGGAGTAGGCGCCTGTTACTGTTAAACAAGCCGTGCGTTGCAGGCTGTTTAGAGTGTCTATTGCTGTCTTTTGGCTGGTTTTGTTACACCAGACTGCGGAGGCCGCTGTGTATAACCACATAGCAATTTGGATCTTAAGCCCCATCTTGCTCCTGCCATTCGACAGCATGACCACATGGCCATTTTCACTTTTTGTATAATGTTTCTCAGGTGAGGGTTCCAAGTTAACTTTTGGTCAAAGGTGACCCCTAGATACTTGACCTCTGCCGAGAACGGTATTATTTGTCCATTAAGTCTTGGTTTTGTGAGTTTATCGAGCTTCCGTTTCCTTGTGAATGGTTAAATGGCTATTACAGTCTTGCTCGGATTAATGGACAAGTCATTTTCTCTACACCATTTGAATATTGTGTTTAGAGCTCCTTGCATTAGGTTGGATATTGTGTTGAGGCAAGGGCCTTTGACGATGACTACAAGGTCGTCGGCATATCCTTGTGTATCAAAGTCTTGGCCTGACATGATTGCAAGAAGTTGGTCCACTGCTAGGGTCCATAATAGTGGGGATAAAACGCCTCCTTGTAGGCACCCTTTAGTGGTATAAAATTTATGCTCTATATATAGTATTGATGGTCAGAGTGGCTACTCTGTTTGAGAGCATGCTATGTACCCATCTGGTGGTTTCGTCTACTCCCTTTGATTTCATACCATTGAGTATGGTCTCTGTGGGCGTATTGTCGAAAGAACCTTCAACATCAAGGAACGCACATAGAGCGGTTTGCTTTGCCTCTAGGGTTTTCTGCACCTTGTCAACCTGGTTGAAAATTATTTCGGCGACACGGCGGTTTTTGGCGCACGGCGCGATTTGGTCTATGCTTGGGGACAGATTATAGCCCCTCAGCAACAGCCACCATGCCCTGCTGACTGGGGCTGGTCCAAACAACAAGGTTATTGGGAGCCCTTATGGACAAGCCTACCTGCGGCGGCTGCTGGTTGTTTAGAGCTTATTCGTTGCCGCTGCAAAACAAAATGCGCAGGGAGGTGCAACTGCGTTAAAAAAACCTAAAATGCACAGTCTCATGGGGCATGTAATGGCAATTACGAACAATATAATATCTTATTTTAACCCGCATTTTTTGTCAAACATCTCCTATGTTAATTTTATCACATCAGCGAAAGTTTTCCCAACATCTTTATTTATATATTTAATTTATATTTGTATATATATCACGTCCAGAAGTAATTTATTAATGTAATCTACCACCAGAAGAATAACAACTTATCAGAAATCATCTAAACATACTTAAAAATCCTAAACGTTGCATACCACTCTTACAATGCAAGTACGCCGCGCGACACAAAACATTTTTTTTAACAGAGTTATGAAAAAACATATTTGACAAGTTTACTATTCTGTATAGTAGGAGAACTGGGCTATTCACAGGTATTTTTTTTCTAGAGCAAATCCTCATAGTATACATTTTGTAGAGGATTTTCGAAAAAAAAATCTAAAGATTTTTTTTGAATTTTTCGAATTTTTTGTATGGGTGAGTGAAAATTTAGTCACAGAAATGAATTCTTCATCCTCGAATTATACGAAAATGACACCAAACTTGATATAGTTGCGAGATGTATGCAGATATAAAGCTTAGAGTGAGGCGCGCCGGAGGCACTTTTACCCCCCCTCCCCTGCCCACCTACTGGGGGGAACCTTTTGGCAACCGGGCTTAATCAGCTCAGGTCACCCCCAGGAACACCTGTTCCAAGCGGTTAGCTTTGTCTCCAAAATGCAAGGTCCCCTTAGAAAACGGGACCTTAGATCTCCTGCTATTATAGAGGGCGTAGTCTGTCTGCTTCGACCACATAAGGTTACAATAGTTCCCAAACACAAATTCAAATCATTTTGTTCATCAGTAGGGCTAATATGGTCGGTTTTTTATCATCTGTTATCATGCCTGTCACGTTCTAACAAGTAAGTGCGAAAGTGACGCATGACAATTAACAAGTGATAAAAATGCGACCATCATATCGCCGCTGGCAACTTTCGTAGGCATTTTCATCAGGTAGGAACAAAATGATATCCCCAACAATCCTTAAAGTCTCTGTTTTGTGACTGAGCATGAAGAGGTATACTTATATTATAGGAGTTAAGGGGCCCACTGATTAACAGTCCGCCGGACGGTATCGGCCTGTCAGTTGTTCGGAACTGTCAAAATTTTGTTCTAACTGACAGGCCGAAACCGTCCGGCGGACTGTTAATCAGTGGGCCCCTTTATAGGCGGTAAATTCAACCGCATGGGGGTGACGCTCGACACCGTCTGGCGGGGGTTGGAAGTGGACGGCCACTTGAGCATATAACAATGCTATTGCGATGATTGCTAGCCAATTATGTTTTAAAAGTTGTGGTCTGTGATATATTAAATATGTTTTAACCTCACTTGTATTTTGTATAACGTTAGTATTTTTTAACCCAGGCAGCAACACACGTAAAAAGGTAATAGTCACAAATACTAAGATATGATGAACTTTCTGTAGGTTAGCAAAAGTAATAAAAAAATTAACTAAAACAATCCTATAGTACAAGTATGCTTCATGATTTCATGAAGGCTTATTGAAAACTTGTTTCATTTAAGTACTTATAACAAAAAGTACCTTTAATTATTGAATTAAAATTTCAAAAAAAAGAGGTTTCTCATTAATGCCATTGTATTATTTTAACGGCATGTTTAAATTCAATGAACTGAAATTGTTTATTAATGATTGTGATGAATATTATTGATGTCAATGATAAATGTCGGAACGGAATAAATTTCGATGCGAAGAGAATGACGGATTGAATTGATTATTTGTGTCAATTGTGTCACACTTCATTAGGCGTTGCAATGCTGCAATATGAATACCATATGGGGAGTGAAACCTTGTCAGAAACGCTTTTTAGGGTTCCATAGCCACAATGGCAAAAACTAAACCCTTAAACTTTCCTGTGTGTTTATCTATCTGTCCGTACTTAGTATGTTGATATGTACCAATTGTACCATCTAAGAATATTAGAAACAGCTAACTGCATTAGGAATATACCTCTATATGTCGTTAGTAAGCCGCTGAAGTGTAAGTTTGTAAATTAAATGACAAAAAATATTATTATTTTGAAGCATAATCATCATTCGATAAACATTTTGTTATCAGATAAAATAACTGACACAAGCAAGAAAATTAGACTTTCTTTCTGTCTCTTAGAAATCCAAAGGTATTTTGAAAAGATTTTCGTTCACGAGTACACATTACGTAACGCATATCCGTCAGTAATTGTTATCGTGACGTCTCGGCTTCCAGTTGTTCGTGATTGTTACCATCGTTACCGATACCTAAGTACCTACACCTACTGATAGGATCGATTAGAAGGGGTCTATGGAGATCACTCAATCAATACTATTGCCAAAGAGAATTTGAAATAGAGAGTTACTGTCATGGTAAATTATGTAGCTACAGCACATTTACTGCCATTTTTCGACAGACGATTAAAACTGTTAGAACGCCATTTGACTTTGATCATTATTCTTTCACTGATATATGTTAACTTGTTAAATAATAATATTAACGCCATCTACTCGAGAGTAGGCTGAAGGTTATTGCGCCATCGCTCGAAAAGATTGCACCATACCTTTGGCCTAAAGTCGAGTAGATGGCGTTAATATTAATATTTACAATACAATACAAATACTCTTTATTGCACACCTCAATAAAAGAAGACAGTACAAAAGAAAACAGAACAACATTTAATAAGTTAACCATATCAGTGAAAGAATAAGGATCAAAGTCAAATGGCTTTCTAACAGTTTTATGTTCTGTCGAAAGATGGCATACTGTGGCTACATAATTTACTTTGACAATCCGTCTCTATACACTCTATTCTCTTTGCTATTGCGCTACCAGTGCTGACCTCCGTAGAATCAAGCAGATTGTGGAACGCCACAGACCGACAGACCATTTACGTCTCTTGATTCACCCTGTATATTTATATAATAGTATAGTAATGTTATTACATGTTATTATTATTTTAATATTATTATAGGCCGGAAGCTTGAACATGTCATGCTCGCTTAAAAGTCTTTGCTTACGGTGGCGTCGTTGATCGGGTCGCCACTTTCCCGAATGAAGGTTGAGGGAGGCGATGGCTGAGATACGCGTCATACTCGTGAACGGGTGCTGTTTGTGGAGACTGGTCTGTTTAAGCTAACACAAGCTATTATACTTAGTAACTTAATTTTTATTAATTAATTACAGTGAGACGCTTCATTCTGCTCTCGTATGTTTCTTTTCTCTTAATGAATGTATTAATTATACAGGATATTGACTCTTGGAGACCCTATACATCTCTAAGGATAACTTGATAAACTATATAATCTTATAGTTCTGACACCTAGAGACATTTACACCTCTAAATATTATAGATTTTTTTTTGTGTTTTGTATCTGTATTTTTTATGTAATTCGACATTAAGAGACCATATACATCTCTTAGTAATTGTAATACGTCCCAAGTAGCACAGATTAGCTGTATAGCAGCCGCATAATGAAGTACGAATACGCTTGAAGCTGGAATATAAAAACTGCATAAGAGCTGTATAAGCGTCTTTTCAGCTTTTATAACTCTTAAATGGGCACAAATTAGGCAGCCTTAAGTTCACATAGCTACTTAAGAGCGTTGTAGCAGCAATTTAACGGAATTATAAGGGGTAACAGGAGTTATAAGAGGTGTATATTGGCTGGGTAAGAGACCACCAGTTACCCTTTATTCAGCTAATATGTCACATGTGCGCCCTAATACCGGGAAAGATTGACGTTGGGCTGAATAAAAGATAATTAATAACATACTTTTACACCTCTGCCTTAAAAATCTGCTATTATATTTAGTATAGTGACGACGAACGCAGAGGTGAACATATTTATATTGAAGCAAAAACGTCAAGCGCAACGACACCATAAGTCATTTTGTTAAAGTGTTTAGTTAAATGTTTGTACATGATCTTTTATATATTAATGCGAAAAAGATGTTTGGGAATGCAAGTTTATTGACATTATATATATACATTATCTAAGAAAATTTCAGTGCGCCACGAAAATAATCAGTATTTATTTAAATTAATGATATAAATAAGCTATGTGTAAAAACTATTTCAGTGGTTCGGACAGAATTATGAGATAAAAAGTTAATAATACGTTATAGGAAGTACTAAACTAATGATTTAGGTTAAGAACTCAGGCACAAAACCATATTGTTACCCTTAAAAGTTGGAAAAGCAATTTCAATTTTGTAGGTTATATACAATAAAATGGCGGTCAATGTTAAAAAGCAACGTGAACCGTTAAAATTCTTATATGCAGCATACGACTGTTATATATCTGATAAAGATACTTAAGTGAACCACTATAAAGTCCAAGTCGTTATTTCGATACACTAGTGAACCTCTAAACAGTTATAAGGCATCTTATGAACGTTTTAACAGCCGCTATGCAGACAGTCCCAATGGTAGTATAATAGGCTGCTTAGCGGTAAACATGTTCAGCGCTAAGCCGTATTATGCGCCACATGTGTTCGATTATACGTCTATTGGTTTCATAATAGTTCACTCGTTCTCCCTTATAATAAGTCAGCGAAATAAAAGCTGCTTTAACAGTAAACATGTTCAGCGATAAGCTGTATTATGCGCCCCATGTGTTCCATTATACGTCTATTGGCTTCATAATAGTTCATTCGTGCTTCCTCAAAAAGTCAGAATAATAAAAGCTGCTTAGCGGTAAACATGTTCAGCTATAAGCTGTATTATGCGTCCCATGTGTTCCATTTATACGTCTATTGGCTTCATATTAGTTCACTCGTGCTCCCTTAAAAGTCAGCGTAATAAAAGCTGCTTAGCGGTAAACATGTTCAGCGATAAGCTGTATTATGCGCCACGTGTGTTCCATTATACGTCTATTGGCTTCATAATAGTTCATTCGTGCTTCCTTAAAAAGTCAGCGTAATAAAAGCTGCTTAGCGGTAAACACGTTCAGCGATAAGCTGTATTATGCGCCACATGTGTTCCATTATACGTCTATTGGCTTCATATTAGTTCACTCGTGCTCCCTTAAAAGTCAGTGTAATAAAAGCTGCTTAGTGGTAAACATGTTAAGCGACAAGCTGTATTATGTGCCACATGTGTTCCATTATACGTCTATTAGCTTCATAATATTTCACTTGTGCTCCCTTAATAAGTCAGCGTAATAAAAGTCCACAATTACCTCCTTATACAGCATATGGCGTAATTTTATCCACTAAACAGACCTTATAACGGTTAAAACATTTGATAACCCTTAAAGCTGTCTAGGGTCGTAGCAAATATACCTTTATATCACTCTTTGCGTATTAATGGTAGTTTTCAGAGCCGTAATGCAGCTTTTAATCAGCCCTAAGCTATATAAATATCACTGAGATCTATTATACAGCTGTAGGACCACGAGTGTGCTCTTATAAGTGTCTTAATACGCACAGAGCGTTAGATAGAACTAAAAGTGAGTAGTTATAGAGCTATCTGTGCTACTTGGGGTTAGATTGAATTGTTAGTTTTATTTTATAAAATTGTTGATGTTATTATTTTTGCTTGTATGTAAATTCAATGATGACGTGTAAAAGTGCCCTTGTGGCCTATTTGCTGAATAAATGTTGATGTTTGATGTTTGATGTTTAATAGAACTCGTGCAAACCTCCGTTACACGGGGTTTCCATAAAGCGAATATTAATTCCTAGCTCGCTTTGCATAGGATAGCGCGGTCGTGATCTTGAACTGACGAGGGCACCCATTGTTCGAACTAGGGCTCTAAACGACAAGCGTGAGCGACAGCGGAAAGACTATTTGACTATTGCGGCAATTTGTAATAGCATAAGATATTGATCTCCCAACTAACGTGAAATCTGTCTCCAATGATGACGTTAAACGATAAGTGACGAAGTAGTAGTCTGCATTTTGAGTTTTTGAGCCAATTAATTGATCGCTTTTCAGTTTAAATAATTGAAAGTGACGCGGGCGCCTATTTTTGACTATAGTTGGATTGTGTGACTATATATAAGACTTTAATGGACTGGTCTTGCAGTGCTTGCATCTAACGGTACCCTGCGATTATGATCAGATTGTCTGACCAGTAACCACCTACAGATCTCTCAAGCTATGACTTTAACAAGACCGAAATGATCCCATAAGAGCACCGTGAAAAAAGTTTTGTACGGTGCTCTAATAAAAATTCACAGATTTCGTGCCTCACACGACTATCGAGCACATTGGAAATGAATCTACGGAATTCGAAAAAATATTGTCGCTGAGCGACGAGAAAGTCTGGATAAGGAAAAAGTTACAAAATAAAACTACAACGTTGAATGATAATTATTTTATTCTTAGACTAACACAAGTATCCTGGACATAACGCATGTGAACAAACAAATTGCAAAATTTCCACACGCGTATCCAAGTTTGAATAATTGTCGCCGTGGCGCATAAGTATAGGTACATATTTCATTTTTCGATGAATAAGCAGGATATATTAATGTTCAAAGTACAAGAAAATTATTACACGGCAAATCCGTAGTCAACTCGAGAAGTGGTGATCGGCAGCGGCCCATTTGCTGCAAGATATGAAATTTTCTTGACAGCAGTTTGACGCGACGAGAGATGACCATAACAGCGTTTGTCTATGTTGCACCAAACCTGAGTTCCAATAGGTACTACCAGGGTTCAGCATCAGCTATCTTGGGTAATGCTCATCATGACGAATCGGGTGTCCAAAACAGCGTGTGCCTATGTTGCACCAAACCTGAGTTCCGCTAGGTACAACCAGGGTTCAGCATCAGCTCTATCTTGGGTACTACTCTCCTAAGTGCTCATCAAGACTAGTCGGATGACCAAAACAGCGTGTGCCTATGTTGCAACAAACCTGAGTTCCTTTAGGTACAGCCAGGGTTCAGCATCAGCTCTATCTTGGGTACTACTCTCCTAAGTGCTCATCGAGACGAGTCCGATGACCAAAACAGCGTGTGTTTATGTTGTATTAAACCCGAGCTCCACTAGGTACTGCCAGGGTTCAGCATCAGCTATCTGCTAGCAGCCGCCAGCAACATGCTGAGGTGAGACCATTTCGTGGCATTTTTTCTTTTTTATGTTTCTCTGTATAAGTTTTTATTTTGTGTTTCTCCCTCTCCCTCTCCCTCTCCCTCTCCCTCTCCCTCTACCTCTATTTCTATTTCCACCACCACAAGAATGCATAGATTGTCGAATAGTGCGTTATCTGCGAAACATGAAGTCATAAATGTCCTGTGAAAAATGTCGTTCTGACTTTTTGACTATTTTAAGGTTAGGCTACAGGGCAAACCCTTAACCCGATCGTCTTTGTTTTAGGCTCAAATTGTAGCTGACTAAATTGTCCAGAGCCGTTTTTCTCAAATTTTTGATAACATTCTTCGTTTCCAAATTATCGAGCACCAAAATCAAAAATTCGGAAAAAATTGAATTTTATTTTCACTATTTCGACCATAACTTTTTTTGTTTTTGACTTTCTCGAATAATTATTTTTGCACCTTACAGCTCTCGTGATTATGCGTCTTTTGAGCCTATTTTTTAATATCATATCTTCACAACTTTCCGAGATATAAGGGGATCGCACTTTTTCGTGAAATCGGACCGTATACTGGAGCGAACGAAAAGACATTTCCAATGTCAAAATGATACCGATAACTTCCATGCCCAACATTGCCTGGCTAATAGTCGCGATTCCCCAATGATTACTAATTAGATATAGACAGCTGTTTTGTAACGGATCACCGTTTTTTAAGCCAGGCAATGTTGGGCTTGGTAGGCAATGTTGAGGAAGTTGACAGTAACATAAAAATCGATCAAAACTCTTCGCTTGTCCCACACTTTACTTGTGTGAACCGCTTGTACACAGTTGCCGAGAATGAGAAAAACTGTTGTTATACCTGGTTCTGATTTATCGCTATCGAGCCGTTATGTTTTCATCGCGAACTTTGTATTTTATTCGCGTTGACATTGTATATTTTCACTACTCGTAGTAAAGGCACAATTTGAGTCGACAGGAGCTTATTCTGTATGTTTATTTCTGTTTGGTAAACTTGACTTAAAACTTGTAACAAATGTTAAATTCAAACAATTCAATTGAAACAATTAATTATCGGTTCTGAAACCAGCAGCGGTATCATGGTCGTATTTTTATCACTCGTCACTTTTGCACTTACATACTTGTTAGAACGTGACAGGCATGATGACAGATGATAAAGAACCGACCATATTAGTCCTACAGATTTACACGTAACTAATAGCAGTATTATTATTGTCATAATAGAGAAATATCAGCCTCCAGGGCCTTCGTCAGAGTCAGTTAGAGGTAGAGAAATAAAAAAAAATAATTTTACATTTTCATCAAGAAAAAAACATATACTTTATAAAAAGAATATCCGACAGCAGTAACAGGGACACACTTAACTAACTGAAGTTTAATAAGAACCGTAGGAATGGTCAGGTTTGTTAACAATACAAAATTAATAATCACTTTCGATTCTTCGTCACTTGCTTACAAAAGTCTGAAAACTGCTATTAAATATAGAAAACCATGTAGATTCTGGTCATTTTAAATATCCACGAAATTGCTCATTGTTTATAACAACCTAGGTTCCGTGAAACATTCCGTTAAGCATGAAGTTTAGACTTTAGACATACCCCCCAGGATATTCGCGCATAATAAACCGTTGACAATACCCCCGCTTCCAAGATAGAAACATCCCATGGCCATTAATATTTTCAACGCTAAGAAGCTGTTATTGTCTGGTCCTCTGCGAAGGTGCATTCCATGCACAGAACACCGCCTCTAGAAACCTAATATTGGCCATTTTGTTCCCGACGCAAATCACCAAACTGTGAGGTGCGGGAGGGGTGCTCACGGCGTTGCGATTGGTCGTTTCAAACATGGCGCGCTGACACGTGTAAGCGTAGGGATGGGACATGTTCATTACAGGTAGTGGGTACTGCTACCAGTGATACCGAAATTTATTGTGGTAAAATTGTTACCAATTTAGAATACTTAGAGTAAACTTACTTAATAAATAATTATATTGATTAATTTAATATTTCATTAAGTAATTTAACAATGTACCTGAAATGTTTACTTAACATATTAGGGCATTTCTGTTTAAAGTACCCAGAACATGAATTTTAAAGTTTAGAATTTTTATATTATTTCCACTCAGAATCGCAATCTCTTTCGATACGAGAAAAAAGTGTCGCCAAAATCTCATACAATTATTTTCTTTTGTCCGTTTTATTAAGGTCATAGAAGGTTGTATTGAAAACATATTCAAATGGACCAATAACATATGCCTATTACAAATCAACTCCGAGTTCTCTCGCACTTCTTTGAAGTTCATCATTAGGTCCATTTCGTGACATGAGACCTAACTGCTCACCTAGAGGACTCTAAAAAACCCATACAACATATGTCTAAGACATACCAACACCGAGATCCCTCGCACTTCTTTGGAGTTCATCATCAGGTCCATCTCGTGACATGAGACCTAACTGCTCACCTAGAGGATTCTAAAAAACCCATACAACATATGTCTATCACAAACCAACACCGAGTTCCCTCGCACTTCTTTGAAGTTCATCATCAGGTCCATCTCGTGACATGCGGCCTAACTGCTCACCTAGAGGATTCTAAAAAACCCATACAACATATGTCTATCACAAACCAACACCGAGTACCCTCGCACTTCTTTGGAGTTCATCATCAGGTCCATCTCGTGACATGAGACCTAACTGCTCACCTAGAGGATTCTAAAAAACCCATACAACATATGTCTATCACAAACCAACACCGAGTTCCCTCGCACTTCTTTGGAGTTCATCATCAGGTCCATCTCGTGACATGAGACCTAACTGCTCACCTAGAGGATTCTAAAAAACCCATACAACATATGTCTATCACAAACCAACACCGAGTGCCCTCGCACTTCTTTGAAGTTCATCATCAGGTCCATCTCGTGACATGCTGCCTAACTGCTCCGCTGGCTTAGAGAATTCTAAAAAATTTACACAACATATTACCTATATATTATGTCTAAAATGGTACAATACGGTATGACGAAGCACGAAGTTTCCGTAACTGAAAAACCATCATCGTCACATCACTAGTCGAAAGGGAAAGGGATAGCGCATTGCATTTTGAAGTTGACGAAAAGGGACGGACATACTTCGCCTCTGCTTACGACCAGTATAAAATGAACCCCGCGGACAAGAAACATTATTCAATGAAATAACGAATTTGACTTTCTTGTGGGATGTTATTCCATCTGTTTCGTAAGTAGATGTCTTAGATGACTTGCCACACCATTTTACGCTGCAATATCCCATGATTTCCCAATGAATTCAATAGTTGACGATTTATTTTCTTAGACTCGTACACACTGCTAACAGGTCGTAACCTTGGGCGCAACTGATCGGAGCGGCGCGCGAACAATCTTATATTTGACCTATACACCATACGGGCGGTGGCCGCGAGTCGTCCTATAAGCTCGGTCTATAGGTGTTGGTCTGTGATTCCATGCGATTCCCACCGAACACGAAACTTATTCTGAACGCTTCCTTAGAGTTCGCTTCATGGTGCGTCCAGATCTGGTGAATACGCTCAATAATCTACTATGTATGTACATGTTTTGCACGAGTGCAGTTGGCGAGACTTTCGCTAATAAACTCGTTCACTAGATCTGTAGGGCTAAGATGGTCGGCTCTTTATTATTTGTCACCATGCCTGTGACGTTCTAACAAATATGTAAAAGTGCGAAAGTGACGCATGGCATGACAAGTGATAAAAATGATACCATGATACCGGCCCTGGACGCGTGCACCTTCAAACTAATAAATAACTGCGCCGTGATCTTGATACTCGTCCGATCGTCGTTCACCGCGCTCATATTATTCTGATAGGACCTAGCAGCTCTAGGTGCAGTCTCCGCTACTGACGACACGTTATTCTGGAACATACACTACCAGCACCAGCAGAAGTACGCCGATCAATAAGAGTTGTTGAATTATAACACTTTAAACTCTCGCGTTTTGTACACATATTTAATTACACAAACGGGTCTACCGCGATATAATTTCATTGTATCGCGCTATTGTATTGTATTGTATTGCGTGTTATATCGCGGTAGACCCGTTTGTGTAATTAAATAGTTGTTGAATTGTTATTGTCAAAAACTACATGAGGTTCATGTTGAAGATGTACCTAGTCAAGGCATTTGAAGATTAGTCACTTTTGAACCTTAATGCCATTGCATAGAATCGAAAAGTGACAATACTTCAAATTGCGTGACTATGAGTATACCTACGTAAGTGGCGCTAAATAAATGAACGTTCTCGGCACTTTAAACCTAATGGGTTATGGAGATCTCACTAACTTTAGTATTAGTTGAGACGAATACTCGCCTACGGTGAGTTAGAGATGGGAATACAGTGTCACCAGTGGGATGTCGGCTGGAATAAACATGATACCATGCCCATTGAAGACTTGACCACCGTAATACTAAATGTCTTTTATCAAGACAACAAGGCGGTTAAGGCAGTAACTGTAGATTATGGACTTGGGAACTATGATATTTAAGGTAGGTTTAAACTTAGAACCTATCATTTGAACGACCATATTGGTCTACCTTTGGTCTGAGTTTGTTTAGGATCCTGCACATATTTTTCCGTCACCTTTTAACCCTTTTTAAGCCACGCCTGTCGTGTGCGGCGTGTCATCGTGAACCTTATCGCAATGCACGAAGGTTGATATTGTGCTGTAGCCTCATGCGACCATTGACATTTTTGGCGGTCACTTTTTTCCCTGTAAGGTAGAATTCACACTGTGTATGTAGATAAAGTAACCGATATAGCCCTCCGAATCGCTAAACTTAAGTGGCAGTGGGCGGGCCACATTGCCCGTAGAACCGATGGCCGTTGGGGCGGAAAGGTTCTCGAGTGGCGACCACGTACCGGAAGGCGCAACGTGGGTAGACCCCCCACAAGATGGACTGACGACCTGGTAAAGGTCGCGGGAGTCCGCTGGATGCGGGTGGCGCAAGACCGGTCATTGTGGCACTCTTTGGGGGAGGCCTATGTCCAGCAGTGGACGTCCTCTGGCTGATATGATGATGAAGATGATGATGATGTAGATAAAAAAAAAGTAGTTTTCTGTGAACATCAGACAATAAACGGACTTCAAAGCTTAATTTTAGCAGTTGTTCCTTATAGGTAAGTATGTTATAAACCTATTTTATTAAACGTTCATGATGAAAGTCTAAAACATGTATCAAAATCGTTCTTATGTCTACAGAAAAGACGATATTCCCGAGTGTTATTGACCCACCCATACAAAAGATTAACACAAGATATTTATATTGACTATCACATCAAAGAAGCATCAAAGCAATATCAAATAGAGCTCGCAGCATCAACAACTATTACTCATTACGTAGTAATCCAATCGTTTTTTGTTTACAGATTAAATCAGAAACAAAAGTATGTCAACAGCAAACATGTACGCTAAATGTTATTGTAGCAATTTTAAATGGAAACATTCCATTTGCCGGGTCATGTCATATCCAATATCAAATACATGCAAAATAATTGCTACCTAATATGGGAACTGAATTGTATTTTAAATAACATGACGCAACTGTACGCCTATAGGGAATTGTTATAATTATTTACTAGCGATTAAAATGTTCCGTTCGCAATAAATAAACAAGTTAAATAAATGAAAAAGGAAATACCTACTAGTACTAATTAATTACGTTTAGGGACAAGGAGGGAACAGTGGCTCGGTAAAAAAAGGCCGGGTACAGTGGCTCACTCAACCTAATTGTCGCGCACTGCGCGATTCGCCATGTAAAAGTCGGTATGTATCAACATTAGTACTGTCAATCTATATTTTGTTGTGTGGTAACACCATTCGTTTTGACTAACTTTTGCTTGTTGGTATGATGTAAAAGATGGCGGGAAAGTAGTGTCACGAACACGAGGCAAAAGTTGTGAGCAGAGATCGTGGTAGTAAGAAAGTTAGGAGCCATGAGCTTCTAGGAGGCCCAAGGCCCCATCAGAAACACATCAGGTGAGTGTTTGCTTTGCCATATTGTTATGTCGACCTAAACATGCATCATAAGATGGAAAGATGAGGAGACGGTTATAGCATATCGTTCTTTCCGTTAGTAGTAGTCCAATCTTGCAGTGCACAGCACACTTGGTAGTCAAGGAAATTGGACATGCATTTGAGGTGTGTCCGGAAACACACGGGCACGGTCGACTAAGTTGGAGCAACCGTGGCGAGACTATGGGGAAGGTGGAGGTCTCCGGGGGGGCATAGCCCCCCCGTCCGGCTAAGTGACTAATGTGCAAATCTGATAAGAGTCACCAGGGATCTGCCCCTGTCTAGACCGGAGCAAGTCGACCGATGCCCAACTTGAGGTGCATAGCCATTTAGCAGCATGAGAATTCCTCATGCAGTGAATGTAGATTAGCTACCACACAGAGCTAAAGGACATGGAAGGGCACCAGGTAAAACTGATTCATGTATGTGAGTGGCATAGCCACATGAGAGAGGCAAGACCTCATTTTATCAGTATTCACACAATTGAGTAGAGTGGAATAAAGTTGGTCGACTCATCTTTCCATTCCAATGATATAAATGTGTAAATTATATATATATTCATGCCGTCCATTTGTATATGTGAACCCAGCAATTAGTATTACATACATATATTGTAGAGGAGGGACGACATTTTGGTGGAGCGTGCTTGGATATGAAATAAATGAGCCAGTTAAGCAAGGCTTATTTTTTTTATCAAAATTCACTCGAATAAAAATTGAACCGCTGGATATTGACATCCTGGTTCTTTATTGAAGCAGATATTGTGATTACTTATTTTATTCATCATGATTCTTTGTTGCAACTATGTTATATATTAGTGTATAATAATAAAGAAATTAGTCTGAGTACCATTTATTTTAGTATTAAAGAAAATATGTGAGTTTGTGTTTTTGATATTGTACTATTTTAGATCATAAAAGGATTATACTGAGTGATTGTCAGTCTCTAAATGGGGAGAACTGAAAGGCACACAGTTCAATAGTAAAAGGATAATTTCTTGAAAGTTTGGAAAAAATTCCAACTGCAAATAATTAAAAAAGATAGAACAGGTGTATGTAAGGCTTAAGGTAGGTTTAATTTTAGTAGAACATCGTGTAAAGTGCACTTAAATGAAATTATTTTAACAAAATTCACCATTCATTCGTTTCATCCGAATGTCTATGGTTCTAGTGCGTTCCCAAGTAATCGATTTTAATCGATTCGATTGAAGTGAGCGATACTTAAAACTAATATAATGTTTTAGGTAATATTCACTGTAATATTAATACAAATGTTAGTATTTACAAGTTTTAATCTGGGTTTAGTTTGCAAAAATATGTAAACGATAAATATTTGTTGAGTAAACTCTTGGTTTTACAAATTGAATGAATAGTCAAAATCGGTATTATGTCATCTCGGCGTGACAACACTACTATGGAACTACCTCGATTTGCCGCTTTTTCGGTTGTCAAGTGTCAAAGTGAAAAAATTTGCTATCTGGTAGTATTTTTAAGAGAAACTTTTAATCAGAGTTATCCATTAGTGTTTTGCGAGTCGATTTCGGGGTGATAGGGATAATATTAGACCTATTCACGATGGAAGACATATTAGCTAATATGGTCGAAATGCGAAAGAACA
This sequence comes from Cydia splendana, assembly GCF_910591565.1. Lineage (NCBI taxonomy): Eukaryota > Metazoa > Arthropoda > Insecta > Lepidoptera > Tortricidae > Cydia > Cydia splendana. The sequence goes on along the minus strand of NC_085965.1, from coordinate 18,918,613 downwards.
AACTGAAAATTTACATTGAAAACATACAGTCGAACGATGCCGGCAATCTCATAATCGAAAGCGCATCAAATACAATAGGTCATTTAAGAAACCTGATTAACAAATTGCAGAATGAAATTCGTCATTACACGACTACCTCGTCAAACCCTGAATTTACCATTGTTGAAAATGCAATGGATCTGCAACTGCAGGCGGAGGATTTAATCGTGAATATAGAGACATCCATGACAGTTGTAGCTGATTCGCATGATACAACAACAACAACGGAACGACAAATGAATATCAAACTTCCAAAACTGCAACTACCTAAGTTTGACGGGGATCAGCTACGGTGGTCGGAATTTTGGGACCGGTTTGTGTCCAATATAGACAACCAGCCCATGGCCGAGGCTGATAAACTTAATTATTTGTTAAGTAGTCTGGAGGGCAAGGCAATGGAAGCTGTAGCAGGCATCAGTATAACTAATCACAATTATGCCATTGCCGTAGAGGCTCTCAAGTCAAGGTATGGGTCGAATGATGCTTTGATAGATGTGCACTACACTGCGCTTACCAACTTGGGTCGAGCAGAATATTCGGCTTCCAGTTGTAGGCATACTCTGGACGAGATCGAGCGCCATTTGCGAGTTTTGGAGAAGCTAGGTGAAAACACAGCGGGCAACCACCTACGGGCCACCATACTTGCAAAGTTTCCGGAGCAAGTGTTACACCAATACCACCTTATGCCCCAGCAATCGAAGAGTAATTCAACCTCCACAGTAAGACAGACTTTACTAGACATTGTGATCGCCATGGAAAAGGCCCAGACACAACCAATACCGAAAGGGTTGGAAACAAAACCGGATGTTATAACTACGGAAGTCCTTCAAACTAAATCTGATTCAGTACAAAATGTATCAAAATATAGACCACGACGGAGCTTAAAACGAAAGGCGGAAAATTATGTTAAAAATAACATACCTCAAAAGAAGAGCCGGATGCCTTGCGTTTTTTGTAAGCTGCAAAATCATAATAGTGTGGACTGCAGGAAGTACAGTGACATTGAATCTAGGAAAAAGCAGCTATCTGGCAGATGTCACAAGTGTTTGAAACGGAACCATAATACAGACCAGTGCTATAGAAAAATAAAATGCTACCGATGTGGTGATGGACACCTCCAGCTTCTGTGTCCAAAGCCAAAGGGTGAGGAAGATTTACCTGTCAGTTGGCCTGCAATGGTAAAGTGTTATATAGCAAATATAAATAAATACAATTTTTTACAGACAGCAGTGGCACAAATCAGCAACCCCAACAACAACAAAATAAGCAAACATAGGTGCAGACTTGTATTAGACTGTGGCTCACAGAGGAGTTACATAACTGCACGGGCTGCTGCCAAACTACAGCTATTACCAGATAATGAAGACCGACTCTTAGTGTTCACGTTTGGAGAAACTATTCCAAAGGAAATGCCGAGCCCTTCAGTGGACATTGTGTTAGAAACCAAACGTGGCACCAAAAAACAAGTAAGAGTAAATATTGTTCCACATATTACTGAGAAGTTGCCAATAGCTAAATTTGATCACTCAGTGGTATCCACCACTGAGTGATCAAATTTAGCATCAAATTTAGCATCAAATCTAGCGGCCGATGATGACTCTATTGGTGAAAATGTAAACCTCTTAATAGGGAACAATTATTATGAAGGTTTCAGACGTCAAGAGAAGATACAACTTAATGAAAATCTGTACTTGATCAATACTGACTTTGGTTGGCTGTACTCTGGAGATGAAAATCGTAAACGCACTGCCGTCCCAGAAAATATTTTAACTGTGACTACTTACTGCCACTGGCATAATTCAAGCTGCCCTTATTTTACCGAACCGGACTTACCACTCAGGAACATTGACATTAAATTTCTATGGTCTCTTGAGTGTATTGGCATAAATGACTCTCCAAAAGCCACTAGACAAGATGAAGCTGTAAAACATTTCAATGATACCATACAATACAACAATGGACGTTATGAAGTAACGTGGCCATGGATTGAATATCCACCTCAGCTTCCTGTAAACTTCGGCATGGCGTTAGGAAGACTGAAGAGCTTGGTCAATAGATTGGATTCAGCAACGCTGCAAGAATATGATGATATTCTGAAGGAGCAACTAAACGGAAATGTCATTGAAGTAGTCGAACCACATAGGAATGACACAGAACACCCTGTGCACTATCTTGCCCACCACATTGTAAAAAATGAAGGAAAACGTGGGAGGATTGTTTACGATGCTTCAATGAGAAGTATGGACAAGAAAAGCCTGAACGAATGCCTGTATAGTGGGCCCTCCATGCTTGAGGATCTCACAGCCCTTCTTCTGAAGTTTAGGACGAAGAAAATAGCAATCGTCGCCGATGTAGAAAAGGCATTCTTGCAGGTAGGACTTCAAGAGAAGGACCGTGATGTGACAAGATTTCTGTGGGCTAAAGACATTACAAAGGACCTAACGGACAACAACCTGCTATATCTTCGGTTTTGTCGAGTCCCATTCGGCATAATTTCAAGTCCATTTCTCCTGACAGCGACCATTAGATATCACATGTCACAGACAGATGGAAGCTTACTGAAGGATATAGCTAACAACTGCTATGTAGACAATCTAGTAACTGGAGCGAACTCTGTGAAAGAAGCGCAAGAAATTTATGAAAAGACGAGAAGATCCTTTGGGCAAATATCTATGAACATCAGAGATTGGTTATCGAATAATAAGGAATTTCTTGATCTTGTACCTTCAGAACAGCAAGCAAAACATGAAGATACAGTAAAAATTCTTGGATTGTCGTGGAATGTGAAAAAGGACACCTTGCAACTGAAAATTACTGATGAACACTTTGACAAAGATACACCAGTCAACACTAAGAGGAAGGTACTTCGTACTTTAGCCCGAATTTATGACCCATGTGGTTTCATTTGTCCACTAACCTTACCATTGAAGGTGTTGTTTCGGAGCATCTGCGAACAAAAACATAAATGGGACACCAACCTACCGGATGACTTGGTGCGGTCCATGCAGGAAATATTGATGGTAATAAAAACAGCAGTAAATCTGGAATTGCCAAGATGTGTAACAAATGTCAATCCAGAACTAGCGACAACATACCAGTTACATGGATTTTCTGATGCCTCAAAGGTTGGATATGCTGCTGTTATTTATCTAACAACAAGAAGTGACCAAGGCACATCAATCTCATTCTTAATGGGAAAGTCTAGGATAGCCAAAGGTGAAGACAAAAGTGAACTCCATATCCCGAAATTAGAGCTACTGGGTTTACTCATAGCAAGTAGACTCTTGAAATATGTAAGGGAGAACCTATCTCTTCCAATAAGTAAGGAAATGTTGTGGACCGATAGTTTGGTTGTACATGGATGGATGCGGTCAGACAAATTGTTACCGCCCTTTGTCTCGAACAGGGTAGAAGAGATCAGAAAAAACCAAATGGGAGCAGAGTTGTACTATATTAACACCAAAATGAACCCAGCTGATGTTGCTACAAGGCCCGACAGATGGAGTCAATCCAAGGAACTTTGGTTCAATGGTCCCACATTCTTAAAAGAGGATGAGACAATGTGGCACACAGATAGACACTATATGAACCATATGACGGTCCTTTCTGTTGGGGAGGGCCTGGACCAGAGTGGACACAGTAGCATACCGGAAACTAATGATGGTCCAGGAAATGAACCAAGAACTGTTGAAGCAGATGATAACCAACAGGTGGAAATTGAAGACCAGATCGACCAGTTGACAAACAATAATTTAAGTAATGACATACCAGAGATTTACTCAGTACAGGACACACCACCTTCATTGAACTCTGCAGATAACACTATAGCAGGAATAAAGAAACTGCAAAAACTTCATTTCGCCAACGAGATTGCAGGAAAGGTAACACATCTGACTAGAAATCTTGGACTGTTTCTAGATGTGGATGGTGTACTGAGATGCCAGGGACGAATGGTCAACACCACGTGGAATTATGATATGAAACATCCTATATTGCTTCCCAAAGACTGTGAATTTACAAAAAAGATAATTAAGGAAACTCACGAAAACAATTATCATGTTGGCACTACACATACCCTTAGTCTCATTAGAGAGAAGTACTGGATACCACAAGGTAAACGTCAGGTGGAACGAGTGATCTCGAGATGTCAGCGGTGTGTCAAACACGGCGGTGGTCCTTATCGCTTGCCAACTGCGCCTGATCTACCTACTGAAAGAGTGAACTATAGCACACCATTCACGTACTGTGGCGTAGATTATTTTGGACCACTTTATGTGAACACAGAAACTGGCAAACAAAAGAGATGGGTTGCCCTATTCACTTGTTTAGCTGTTCGAGCCATTCACCTTGAGATTGTTAACAACTTGACAGCAGAAGAATGTCTCTTGGCACTTAGAAGATTTGCTGCTACTAGAAACACACCACAAAGACTGTATTCAGACAATGCCACATGTTTCAAACTAACATCGGAAGTCGTTAGTAAGCCATATTGCATTGAAAGAGGAATTGAATGGAGGTTTATACCTCAGCTGGCTCCGTGGCATGGTGGATTCTATGAGCGACTAATAGGTGTAGTGAAGCATTCTCTAAAGCGCACTCTCGAAAAGCACCTTCTTGGAGACAGCAAGCTGTTAACCGTGCTAAAAGAGGTAGAAGCTGTGGTCAACTCAAGACCGCTTACTAAAATTGGAACCGAAGTGATCCACATATTAAGACCAGCCGATTTCCTAAGTCTTGGGAAGTGTTTAACTTTGACCCCGGCAACGAACAGTGTATGTACGGTGGACAGTTCCAAACTTCAAGTTAACCTAATAGAAAGCTGGAAAAAGGGTCTGATAATCCTGGAAGAATTTAAGAAGATATTCTTAGCACAGTACCTGACGAGTCTGAGGGAAAGATACCAAAACTCTCCTAAACAACCTAGAATTGTGTCTGATTGCGATCCTAAACTGGGGGACATCGTTCAAATAAAATCAGATATTAAAAACCGAGAGTTATGGAAAGTCGGGAAGGTAGCGGAGCTTATAAAGAGTGCAGATGGCAAACATAGGGTCGCTAAGGTTAAGGTTGGAGACTCCATGATGACTCGATCTGTAGGTCATCTCTACCCGCTGGAGACTGAAGCAACTGACTCTCCACAATCTGGAGCGACAGAGGAGGAACAAACTGCACCACCTCTGGACACGCCGATTGAATATTTGGACCTGGATGCTGCCCCAAGTGGAAGTGAGAGCATACAGCCACCACAAACCAATCCAGTATCTGAGAATCGTGACGAGGTAGTTGCTTCTGAGGAAGTTACTTCCAACCCTGACAGTATGCTACCGGAAACTAGAACCAAGAGAGACGCTGCTATTCGAGCCAGAGAGAAAATCCTGGAGTGGACGCGTCACCTGCTCACACTACTGCAATAAGACTCCCTTTGTTTGGGGGAGTGTCGCGCACTGCGCGATTCGCCATGTAAAAGTCGGTATGTATCAACATTAGTACTGTCAATCTATATTTTGTTGTGTGGTAACACCATTCGTTTTGACTAACTTTTGCTTGTTGGTATGATGTAAAAGATGGCGGGAAAGTAGTGTCACGAACACGAGGCAAAAGTTGTGAGCAGAGATCGTGGTAGTAAGAAAGTTAGGAGCCATGAGCTTCTAGGAGTTCTAGGAGGCCCAAGGCCCCATCAGAAACACATCAGGTGAGTGTTTGCTTTGCCATATTGTTATGTCGACCTAAACATGCATCATAAGATGGAAAGATGAGGAGACGGTTATAGCATATCGTTCTTTCCGTTAGTAGTAGTCCAATCTTGCAGTGCACAGCACACTTGGTAGTCAAGGAAATTGGACATGCATTTGAGGTGTGTCCGGAAACACACGGGCACGGTCGACTAAGTTGGAGCAACCGTGGCGAGACTATGGGGAAGGTGGAGGTCTCCGGGGGGGCATAGCCCCCCCGTCCGGCTAAGTGACTAATGTGCAAATCTGATAAGAGTCACCAGGGATCTGCCCCTGTCTAGACCGGAGCAAGTCGACCGATGCCCAACTTGAGGTGCATAGCCATTTAGCAGCATGAGAATTCCTCATGCAGTGAATGTAGATTAGCTACCACACAGAGCTAAAGGACATGGAAGGGCACCAGGTAAAACTGATTCATGTATGTGAGTGGCATAGCCACATGAGAGAGGCAAGACCTCATTTTATCAGTATTCACACAATTGAGTAGAGTGGAATAAAGTTGGTCGACTCATCTTTCCATTCCAATGATATAAATGTGTAAATTATATATATATTCATGCCGTCCATTTGTATATGTGAACCCAGCAATTAGTATTACATACATATATTGTAGAGGAGGGACGACACTAATTTCAACACGAAAGAGGCGATATTTGGACGACTGAGCCACTGTTCGAACTAAGCCACTGTTTCCGCTAGATATGTATACATTTCTTCACCGTAATCCATTTCAATAAGATGAAAAATGTATACATATGAACTTGAGTGTACAATGTTTACATTCATATAAAATACTACTAGGTATTGCTGTTCTACTGCGGCGAATCTAACTGCAATGACACTAAGTAAATAAATAAGTCAAAATTTGTTTACGTGACGACTCGTCTGCAGGTACATGTACATGTACATGTACATTTAAAACTTAAAAATATCACCCTTCCTACTTTATAAAAAAAAGACAAAACAATAAAAACAGCATGCAGGTGCAAAATTACGTATGAAACTTGTGGACTTCTTCCATGAAGTTTACATGCACAAAACTTCACTGTCTTTTTGTTTCCGAAGTCGATGCACTGCGGGTCATGTCGGACGAATAAATAAGTATTTTGTATGACTTTCTTCACTGATTAAGCGTCCTCGTGAGTCACGGCAAGCTACTGCCCACATATCACTTAACTAGTAGACGGGGCATGCAAGATGACTCGCATTCTTTCCTTTAGTACCGTTTGGTAACTAAAAATTGGTAACCAGCTTCGAAACGGGAAAGAAATACCAATTCGTAACTGGCTTCAAATTGGGACTTTTCCATTACCGAATTGTAACCACGTTTGGTAACCGGCTTCGAAACGGGAAAAATAAATCCCAGGTTGTAACTGGTTACAAAATGGGACTTTTGAATTACCGATTCGTAACCACGGTTGGTAACTAGCTTCCAAACGGGAAAAAATATCCCGCGTTGTAACTGGTTACAAAATGGGACTTTTGAAGTGACCATCTAACTTTCTAAGTGGTGACAATTGGCATTCACAGATTTTTGATAAAATGTACAGTCAGCGAGAAATTATCATTAAAACTTAAAATGAACGTATGCAATGACAATGACAATAAGTCTGAAGTGCTTTCGTATGTACACCGTTCTAGCCTCGAATTGGTACTTACAATAAACTCCGATCAGTGAGTGACTCTGTCCCAGTACGTAACCGGCTACAAACAGGTAATTTTGGATTCCCATTTTGTAGCCAGTTACAAAACTTATTTACCAAACGGTACCACTCTGGCCCAATTCGTAACTGGCTACATACAGGGAATTTTAGATTCTTGTTTTATAGCTAGTTACCAAATTTAGTTACCAAACGGTAACACGCTGGCCCAATATGTAACCGGCTACAAACTGGGAATCTTGATTCCCATTCTGTAGCTGGTTACGAAATTTTGGTTACCAAACGGTACTAAAGGCATTCTTTTAGTAGGTACTCCTTATATTGTTTTCAGAATGAAGAAGTGTCTATCGGAGGATAAGAAAAAAAGTATACTTAATTATTGCCTTTATACAATGCTTGCTGGATCGTAGGCTAAAAACAAGAACAAACAACCGCTAAAATGACAGCTTTACGACCTTTACTCATATGTCATGCCAATTAGAATTAGAAATATAAACAAAGAGTCAGAGGTAAAGATAAGTTTAAGTATACAATTTTGTAGGATGCTACTGAGTCGTGCGACTGCCGGCGTAATACTTTACAAGTAAAGGTGCGCCCAAGTCACCTCGCGATTATCGTAAACGCTTTAAGGCAGGCGAACTGAGCCCACGTACGCAACGTATGCAAATTATGCAATGCGTTTTGTCAATCTGAACCCTAAAATTTGAATTCTTGTAAACATACTCGTCATTTACGTCATGCGTTGCGTATGGCAAGTATGTTTCCAATGATACAAATTTCAGGGTTCAGATATCATAATCATAACGCATTGCATATGTTGCGTACGTTGGCTCAGTTATGTACCTACCTTTATGATACGGAGTCCGTCAGTGGTAATCCAAGCTACCGCCATTGCCGTGCTCGTTGCCACTAACAATGTATGTTTTGACTGAGGAAATCCTGTCTAGTTTCACTAAGGAAATTCCAAATTCGAAATATTGGCGTTGCGTTCGTTTCCTCGAACCGCTATCGTTACAGCGTGTCCAATTCGATTCAAACATTCTTCTCTAATTACTGGAACTTTCGTAATGGAGTTTATTTGTATGAACTGTAAGCATATTATAATTAGGACGGAGTTCTTGTCACTCTAACATAATAAATATAAAGCGTTATAACACTTATAACAAAAATAAAAGTATCTACGCATTACGTCATTTTATATTATCTGCAATAGGGTATAAATTTGTCTACTCTAGTCAAATCACTTTCTTTTTTCAAACTGTCAAAACGATTTTGCTACGATTGAATTTATATAAAACACTAGCATGTGACGTCACAATCAAATTACCTACTCGTTATAGTTTTATACGGGTTTTAAAATAGAAATTGTGTCTAGAAAAAACTGCTGACTACGTTTCTCTATTAATCTTCTGGTGCTGTATTTCATGCATGTTGTAAAATAATTTATTTTAAATACAGTCAAATACCCTATTGATTCCTCTTATACCTAAAGTAAAATAAACAAAGCTGTCCTAGTCTCCAGATGGTCACTACAGCCATGACATTTTACTTACTTTTCAATCTCGACCAGATTTAGGTACTGCTGTAATTGGACTGATCAGCTTTCCATTCTGCTCGGATATGTCAGTCAAAGTAACATGTTAATTGAAATAATTTTATTACGTTGGTCTAACTTCCTTTAGTTACAAAATTCTCGTCTTTCATTTCAATAATTGTACTAGTCGTTACTAGCTTTATTTTGGCGTGTGTCAGTAAAACAGTTTTTAGTACTCATCATAATCATAAGTGAACCCCGTCCTTGTCACATTTTATTAGGCCATGTATGCATTATTCTAATAAACTAATTGGAAGACTAAGGACTGAAGCTCCAATGTCAATGAAATAATCAAGAAACATAATCAAAGATGATCCTAGCTACTCCACTAGACGTGCCATTAACGAATAGCTTCTAAGTTCTATATTATTAAAGAATGCTGTTTAAATGAAGAAATTATTAGTATAATCTATCGGAGCGGTAGCCCAGACTGTAGCCTAAGTAAGATACATAACAGTTGCCAAACTTTGCCCTTAATAATGAAGCGATCCTTTTCGGAGAGATATATCGCTAATCTGGCTCCCTCCCTAGAGAATTGATACTTACCTATCAATTAAAAGACGTTTAGTCAATTTAGTGCAACATACCGAAATAAAACACCTGCAGTTTGGCAAACAAGTTTTGTCACTAACAGCAGCATAAAAAAAAACGATATGTATACATTTTTTTACTTCATTCTTACTTTATAACTATACCTACTTAACCCTCTTTTCGGGATTATAAGACTAGCGTAAGAAACAGACAGTATGATTCTCTCTGCCTATATACGCAGTACTGACAAACTATCTTATATTTCTCACACAGTGAAAGACATTGAATTTCAGAGCAAACCTAAGCGTCTGTTAGAAATCGCAATGGGTATTTAGGTAAGTATCTTATATTTTGTTTACCAAGAAGACAGAAAGAAACAAAACACTAAAGGAGTCCAGACAAAACAGCAATTCTGAATCCCAGCAATAGGATTCAATTTAGCGTAAAAAATGACAAGATTCCTACGATTATGTAGGATAAGGAATTCTTAAATCAAACCCTGCCCGGAACCTATCCCATCATTCCAAGGATTCAGGGGTAACAAAGGCGTTTTCCGTCGCCCCTCCTTTGTCTAGCAATGCGACATTTTTGTCAAATTATTCGGAAACGCGCATTCAATTTGGAATTTAAATTCGTGTTTTTTGACGTTGTTTTTGTTTATAAAAGTGGTTCGCTGTTGGCGCAGGGGTTATAAGAATACTTCCTAAATTAGACGAGACAATGTTTCATTCATTCTTTAACCGACTCCAAAAAGAAAGCGAATCTATTTTTTAGGGTATTTGTTTTTATCGGGCTTTTATTGTCTATGTTCCCCAATTAATGGAGGACGGAGGGACCGATATGGAAAACGGTTTTTTGTTTTAAAGGATTTCTCAATTTTCAGGAATTTATTAGCCTAATATAAAAAGTCCTACCGTAAAAAAACAACAAGGCTCTTTAACTGCCTACAAGAATTAGAAATATCAAGACCTACGTTTGTCGATTTGACTTCCGATATAGGTAAGGGGTATTAGGGTTCAAAATCCTATACTAAAACAGGATCATTCAGCAAAGTGCCTTTATCGCCAACACAAAAATTCAAGCACACTCATAAAGATAGCAAGCTCACGTTTAAAAACGTTGCAAAAACACGTTTCAAAGTCAAGCCTGTTCTAAATTTAAACAAGAACTAGGTTCGGTGTTCGCTTTCAGGTGAAGGCCGCGCCGGAAACGCGTGTGGGGCCATTCTTGTGACGTCACTTCCGGAGAACCTCCCTGGAATTCCGAGTGATAATTTGTAAGTTAAACTGGATTTGTGTATTTGGAGTAGATTATCTGGGTGGTGTTAGTGGAGGATTAACTGTGTTAATGACTTTGGGGTAAGTGTGCTTTAGAAATGGAACAAACAGATAAAATTAAGTATTTAAAAGTAAAGAAAGTGTAACGGTACGATACGAAACAGTGTTCCATAGTTTAATAATTACTTTGACTTTTTCCTTGTCATAAAAAAAGAAAATTCTACTCGACGGTACCGTTTCAACTAAGTGCACTGTAATATTAAACCGCTTCTGACTCTTTATTTCATTTCATAGTTATATTTTACGCAAAATTTTCTACGTCGCTTTGAATTCTTTAAACTTTGGACTAACAGTTTCTTTGAGCATTAAGGAGCCTTTGCCTCTACTCCAACAAGTTTCACTCTGTACTTCTTTACAAACGTTCACAGATGAATGCTCTTTTTGGAAACGGTGTAACCACGTCAAGACTATAAATCTAGCTTTTCACTTAAGCACTAGCTAAAATACTAAACCATTACCTTAACGATAGCAATCCGATACCGCAATCTTAATCAACATAGACGTAGGCGGATTCAGGATTCAGTTTCAGGATTCAGTTTCAGATATCTTCATTTTATGGCCGCCATATTTTATGGGCTCATCTGACAATATGGCCGGGGAGATATGATCAATATTGCTTTCTTGACACTTCAATAGATGTCGCCAGGAAGATTCTATTATGGAGATAAAGTGCCGATTGTTAAATTGTAGCGACTGGAAGTGTCACAGTCATAAAGATCTATACCTACGCGTTTTCACTTTATTTCAATGAAGTTCGCACTTCGCAGAAAAACTGTAGGTATAGATGTTATGCTCTTGACTGACATACTACTGACTATAATGTATTTGTTTGGCTACATTTTGTATAAATAAGAAGGTTATAGGTTCTTTACCTCTTAATTTACAGTGAAACGACTTTTGTCAGTGTTGTAAATTACATTCTAACGTTAAGTTGCGGAGACGAAACTAGTAACCGTTTGTCGTGCAATGCCCTTAAGTTTCCAATGGTTACTTTCATTTGAAACCGCTATTTGAGGACGTGCTTGCTTGAAGCATTCAGTTAAAGTTCCTAGTAAATTACTATTGAAGTTGTTTCTCAAGAGGTATGTGTACAACTCATATAAATATGATTTCTACGATAATTAACGGTCCCCTAGCCTAGTCGGTAATAGTGAACCTGCCTACGATGCAGGAGATCCAGGTTCAAATCTTGGTAAGGGCATTTATTTGTGTTTTCTTCACAGATAACAGTTCTTGAGGTTTTCTATGTATTTTATCCATATATCCATATATCTCGTCGTCTAGTACCCTCAACCTCAACGCAAACCTTATTGAGCTTAGCCCCACAGGCTAGCTCGATTTGTGTAAAGGTTGTCCCATACTTATTGTTTTTAGGGTTCCGTACCCAAAGGGTAAAAACGGGACCCTATTACTAAGACTCCGCTGTCCGTCCGTCCGTCCGTCTGTCACCAGGCTGTATCTTATGAACCGAGATAGCTAGGCAGTTGAAATTTTCACAGATGATGTATTTCTGTTACCGCTATAACAACAAATACTATACAGTACGGAACCCTCTGTGGGCGAGTCCGACTCGCACTTGTCCGGTTTTTTATTAAGCTACACTGGTAACGTTAGACGAGTCGTATATAAGGTGAAGCCCAATAGATGACACCCTGCTGGCACCTCTAACAATCAAATGGTTTACTGGGACTGGGACAATGACAAACACTCCAAAAAAAGAAAGATTTCCATCTTTCTTAATTATTAGATTGCATTATTTTTTCGTTCCCCTTTATTAGAAAATCTTACCTAACAATATTTTTATATACTGTAACTATGTAACATTTAAAAAACTTTAAAAATTAACCGAGTTGTCAAAGCCAAGGGTCTGGCTAATCAGAACAATTTAAAGCCTCCTTCAACCATCTAACGAAGAATTTAATCTTCTATTTCACCCGTTAATGAAGTTAGCGTCATTTATATTCTGAATCTAAAGCGCAGGTAAACGCGTAGCGTCTCAGCGGGGTGGTGTGATATATTCCGGACCCATTTAAATATTCCCAGGGGCGTAGCAAACGCTAGTCGAGCAAGAGCGACTCGAAAAGACGGTAAAACCAGTATAAGTGTGCCCTCCGATTATAGTGGACATCCGCGTGAAATCGCTTTTCCATACAAACGTAGTCCTCATTTTCTTGTTTGGATGTTAACATCCAAAAATATATATTGAAATTTTTTTGACATAATTTGATGTATATAAACCACAGCAATGCCCCTTAATTATTATGACTAAAGAGTATTATAAGAGTGCTCTTAACTTAAGAGCATCTAATTTGGAAGGAATCTCATAATCGCTCCTAATTCTTATAATAATCAAAAAATCTAAAAAAAATCAAACAAAGTGGCATAGCCATACTAAGTATACTAGACATCCATATATGTAAAAAAAAATCCATCATATCGATATCCAGAGAGGAAATTGGGGACTACGTTTGTATGGACAAGCGGCCGTCCCCTTTCCTCTTAAGGATCCTGAGGTTATGCTACACTGGACACTGGGTTGTTCTGTTTCCGACTCGAAGCGCTCTTAAAGTGATTGGGATTGGAATACGGGGTTAGGGTGATAAGGGGGATGCGTACCGGTTAATCAAGTAACGTGATCCATTTATCTGGAGCACTCTTGATATGGTGTCGCTGAACCTTGGAATATTGTAAGCTCATTTGGGGAGATTTTGAGAGCGGAAGTAGAGATAATACGCGCCAAGCATCGTCATTTTCAATTGAATTAATCGAAGATCAAGGCTCCGACATTGAGCCAGTAAGAAGTATTGCATTATTAAAGACCTAGTTTTTATTGCATCTGTTCCTAGACGCATTTATTGAATCGACAATGAAGGTCTTTATAAATATGAATGATCTTCCGCAATGTTCTCATGTTGACTTTTTTCCTTGGAACAAACTGCATTAAAGCGTCACTTAAGTTTGAAATGAGAGTAAAAGTTAGACATCATGCTGTGTTACAGACAAATGACGTCGTAAAAGGTACGATTCTGATATAAACATTTTCATGCTTATTTTTACCCAACCACGGCAAAGCCAAAAGTAAAACCCAGGTGGATAGAGTCTGGCTAATAAGTTTAAGTTAGATATTAACGTATTACAACATCGTTTAGGAATTTGGTGTCAAAATACTCGAATTATTAACTCAAAATTACCATTACCATTGTAATGAGATCCTCCAAGTGAAGTTCGATCGATGGCAATGCAGTGGAACGGGCAGTGCCGGGTGCAGTTCCCTCGTTTTACTGCATTCGATCTATTTACGGTTTTATGAACGATAAAACGGCGCGTCGAACCATCGTCGGCCGAAGATACGTCTGCATTTCTATTGACGCTTTGTGTTTTCTGAGGGCATTATAATATGTATTGGGAAGTAGTGATGTACCTTATCGGGAACATTTGGAAACAAAATGATTAACTAAAAAAAATACTTGAGGGGCCTCAATGGCCTCAATCCTCATACACACCTGGAATTGATGTAAAAATACATTTTGGAACTTGCGAATTCGTCTGTACAGATACGTACGGTATTCGTATATGGACAACGGATACTTTTTAGTTTTTAGGGTCGGACGCTCGTCGAACCAAGCTAACTTTGCAGTTATAGAGTATGAAATTGCCAGATTTGTATGAAAATATGACTTTTTTTAAGTGGCATGCACCCTATACACTTTATGGGACAAATTCTGGTTCTCTAAAATTTTCAGGACTGTTTGACAACACTTTGTCAACGTTCTCAACCTACATAACGCGAATGAGTTTATTGCAATATCACATTATTGTTTCGTTCTTTATCTACGAGTATAATCCAATATTGGCCCATCACTAAGGATAATGCTACTGTCCGTTAAAGCAATACAACTGTCGGTTGTCGCTTTCCAATGTCTGATAATATCCCGATATTGTTACATTGTAATGTAACGACACGATTCCAGAAGCCTACCGTTTTCTCTGTTCTACGAATGTATCTGATACGTAAAATGAGATATCGATTTGACTTTAATATCCTCTAGCACGGTCCCTCATCATCATCTCAGCCGAAAGACGTCCTCTGCTGGACAAAGACCTCCCCCAAGAATCTCCACAACGAACGGTCATTCGCTGCCCTCAACCAACGGTTTCCCGCGACTTTAACCAGATCGTCGGTCCAACTATTCTAGTAGAAATTACAAATTAACTCCAATGACATTTGAATCATTGTTAAATGCATATAAAAATGTTATAAGGGTGCTAAGCTAATAGTTTTACTGACTGTGTATATGCATCGAGTTCACTAGCATGTGATGGGTGTTTTGTAAGTTTCAGTATTCGTATCACATAGGAACTGGAGCGACAATTTGCAACAAACGGCTATTTTCAATCAGCATGGCATTCACGCGCGTCACCACGTAACTACTCCATGCATTCCCGTAGCTTAGCAAAGTCAGATTTAGGGCCCGATTCGGATTTTGAAATAGACATCTATTAGACATCTTTTAGACATCACCAAGATACGATAACGATATGTTTAAGATCTAACCTGTCAAATTTGACATTTGCGCGATTCTGGAGATACTGTTGAACGATTTCCACAGGATATGACTTAGATATCCAATTCACATCTAATAGATATCTTACTCTATCTAACGTAAATCGTAACGTAAAATCGTGGTTGCCCGAATTGCGCTGCAAAAGAGAACTAGTTGATATCTAAACTATAACGTATCTAGAATGGATCTAGTACAAGTCGTGTCTTGTGAATATCTTGAAGTTCGAATACGGCAGTTAGTTTAGTCAGAGTCAGAGTTAGGTATAAAGCTTTGTAGCGTTTGTTTGGGCTATATAGAGAGGCAGATTACGAAATGTCGATATTCACGGTAAGCACTCTTGAGCCAGTATCGGAACTATCGGAAGAGACCTTTTTGGAGTCCTCATGTTAAGGACTCTACTCAGTTTTTAGACCTCAGACACCAACGGAACCTTGATTATTATTTTATCAAAACTGGACCTTGTACTAACATTGTACCCATCAGGTCAAAACTTGAGTTGTTTTAAATTTGTTAGTATTAAATTTCAACTTACTTTAAAGTTATAGCCTTCTGTAGAAACTTGAGTACTTTATTTTGAAGTTAAAACTGTTGAACTTTAAAATAAAGTAGACAGCAGAAATTTTGACAGCAAACTTTAAGAAGCGTTGAAGAACAAAGCATTGCTATATTATCATTTTTTATAAGGCACAGTCACCTATGTTACACAACAATGGCCGCAAAAATATCTGACATGATCTTATTTGTAGAGCCATAAGAGCATGTCACATATTTTTGCGGCCTTCGTAGAGTAACATACTATTGCAGATGACTGTACACCGAACTGCAAAAGTGCATGGCCGCTTTATGAATGAATTCTATCTTTATTATGAATTGTGCAACTCGCAGACTCGTTAAATGTTCGGAATAACACTGCACTAATGTGACACTATTGAAATCCAACATTCGCTACCGGCATGCGGCATGCTACTCATTGATTTTACATTGGCTGATTTACGCCTTCGATTTGATATTATTTGTTGTGCATTAACAACATTTTATTGCCTTGAAACAGTTGAAACCAAGAGAAGAGTTTACGAAGAGCGCGAGGTCACCACACGTATGTACAGTCACCTGTACGGTTACCATCAGTTTGTCACTGACATAAACGCCGTCGAGAACGTAATTTACTTTCTATACATCTCGCTCGCACTCGCATATTAGTGCAAACGGGACGTATAGAAAGTAAATTACGTTCTCGACGGCGTTTATATCAGTGGCAAACTGATGGTAACCGTACTGTAGTAATATGTTACTCTTCGAAAGCCGCAAAAATATGTGACACGCTCTTATGGCTCTACAAATAAGATCGTGTCGGATATTTTTGCGGCCTTCGTTGTGTAATATTTTATTGCAGGTGACTGTACAATGTACAATTTTACTACTTCAAATCATTTAGCTTGGCTGACTCGGAAACTAGGAAATTGTAACGAAGTGTAAATTCAAATCGAAACAACAACAGCTTTTACAATTAGTGCTACTTGCACCATTCTACTGACTCGGGGTTAACCAGTTAAATCTAGAGTTACCATGGTTACCAATACAATTTGACACTGGGATAACGGTTTAACCGCTTAATCCCGGATTAGTGGGATGGTGCAAGTGGCCCTTAGTTGACCAACTTGAACTTGGAATACGCATAATTAAGAATCTCAAGATTACTTTACATTAGTCGAGTCGACTCGCCCGAGTAACTAAAGGTAATAAACCTCATAAACGCAAGTTTGAGATCCTTGTCTGTATCCAAGGTCTGCAAACTCATTCACAAGATCAAGCGGTAAAAAAACTGGAGCAATGAACTGGGTGTCACGTATGTAGGGTTGCCAGGCGTCGACAATTTTCATGATAGGTTAGGAGTTTTTGATAGCGTCCCAACGAGGTTTCGGATTCGGAAGGTTTCGGCATATAAATCACGTTTCGGCCGAATGTTCGGTTTCGGCCAAAAAACTGCGGAAACCTTTAGGCCCCGCCAAAACTGTATTTTCGGTAGAGTCTGACCAAAGTATCGATTTCAGTTACGGCATGTTGGGCATAAACATACTCTGAAATAAACATTATTTTTATGGTTCCGTACCTCAAAAGGAAAAACTCGTGCGTCTGTCTGTATGTCCGTCTGTCACAGCCTATTTTCTCGGAAACTATACTGGACCAATTAAGTTGAAATTTGGTACACATAAGTAAATTAGTGACCCAAAGATGGACATGTAACGTAAACAAATGAATTTTAAACATTTGGCCCCACTTTTGGGGGGTAAAATAGAAAGTTAAAAAATAAAGTTTTTCAAACTATATCGTGTTACATATCAAACGACAGAGCTCATTTTGAGAATTTCAAATATTTTTTTTTCATAATTTTAAAATTAAATTAAATTATTTTTTTAGAAGTTATTTAAGAAAATAGCCAAAAAATGTCCATTCCCCCCTTTATCTCCGAAAAACCTTGGAACGCGAGTCAAACTCGGCCGGTTTTTTTATAACAATTATGTTTCAGCCGAAGGCAGCCCTCCGAAACCGAAACCGGAGTTTCGGCCGAAGCTAGAGCAAAACCACGCCTTCGGTTTCGGTTTCGGCCGAAGCTAGAGCAAAACCACGCCTTCGGTTTCGGTTCCGGAAAAAATGCTGTTTCGGTCGGACACTACTGGTAACCCAGCGTATCTCATCAACCGTCAGCGCACGTAGTGGCGTCTAACTACCTCATTGTCAATATTGAAGTGTTCCGACCGCCGCTAAAATCAACATACACATTATCCGACGTATCATTGCTTCAAATTGTTTCTCTAATATGGGTTTAATGAACTTGAGACGTCTAGTTTCTGTAAGTATTTAATTTACAGGTGTTAAAATGAGAGGACGATATGTTAAATTTCCCTATGAAGCAAATGAGAGCCTACATGTAACTAAGTGAAACATAAAAAAAACCGGACAAGTGCGAGTCGGACTCGCCCACCGAGGGTTCCGTACTTTTTAGTATTTGTTGTTATAGCGGCAACAGAAATACATAAGCCTGGTGACAGACAGACAGACGGACAGTGGAGTCTTAGTACCTAATAGGGTCCCGTTTTTATCTTTTACGGTACCTTACGGAATCCTAAAAATTTCTCATTCATTCAGACTCAGGTCTTGATTTGAAATTGACATCATCTTTTACATTGATGCGAGCGAGATGCACTAGCACTACTAGAAGAAATATTTAATGAAAATCCGACGATTAAAGCTCAAATGCAGCAAGAAATTTGTTAACAGGGACATTGTTACTGTTTAAATGCTTCTGTACTTATGCATGTGCATTCTATTCTATTCTATTCTATTCTAAATGTTCCAATATAGGTACATATCCTTATAAGAGACTGCAGTGCACACCGCTTGCGTGACGTGTGTATGCACATTGCACAGCTCCAACATTTTATCGCACGCGCACCGCAGCCGGTGTGCTCGGCCTTAAAACACCGACACAAGTTAATAATAACACGATTAACAAGCCTCCAAGCTTCCCACGGCTATAAACGATTTAATTAGATATAGATCCTCTTGTTGTCCAATCAGAGCTCTCCCAGACATGCCTACAATGTACCTTTAATGAGCCGATATTTTTCAAAGTAATTGCTATATCTCAATTAAGGCGTGATAAATAACGACAGATACTTAATCTTTAATTAAAACAACCGACGTGACATTTTAATAAAAAGTTGCTCTGTATCGGATTTTTTTCACTACGACATGCATTATTTATAAACGGGAAGGGATTGTGTCGACAACCTCCATCCATAATGGGTGTGACCGATCGGACCGAATCATAGATTACAACCTACTAGATCACACAATATCATGTCGGCTGTACACACTCGTCGAGAGCCTCTCGCCGATAGTCTCGGCACCCCGCTCCGATCCAATCGGAGAACCTCGAGACGAGAGGAGGAAGATCGAGACCAGAAGAAGAGAGACACCATGTACACACTTGTTCTCGGCTTGTCTCGGGGTCTCTCGACGAGTGTGTACAGCCCGCATCAAAGATTCGCGAAGACGAACAATGATTCGCGCTCGACATTAAACGCAGTACTGCACTGCATCCTGTAAATCCTGGCTGGATGTCAATGTCTTCTTATTGGAAATATAAAGCATAGATCCTATCCTGTATTGCACAATACAACACATCGAACTAATGGGGTTATCTAGCTCAATATATATCTGAACCGTTTTAGCTGCAATTTGGTATGTAGATATTTTGAGACCCCGGGAAGGACATAGGATAGTTTTTATCAATCATACCATATCAGACCAGGTTGCGGGACTTGCGAGCAGACATACCCGTTAATAACTTGGCATCGCAGATCGCAGCTGTATTATCTACCGGACTCCTGCCTATTGCGCGGTATTCAAGAATACCAAGTGACATATGTTGGTCACTATGCTATGCTCTATCAGCTCTACTGCTCTATCTAGTGTTAGGTAGAGATCAGTCTGAACAGTCGCGCACAGAGTGCAAGGCTACGAAGTGCATCGCCGGTAAGCCGGAGATGAACCGAGTGTTTATTTGATTTTCTCCAACGTACTAATAACTTGACTGACCATTGGTGAACCTTAACACCTTTATTATAAGGTTTAAGAACTATCAGTCCAATGTTATTAGGTAAAAGCATATTAACTAACGGGCTTCGACCTCTAGAGCGTATTCACATTGTCCGATCCGATGTCGGATATTGGATTATGATCCTTGGAGAAAAGCAGTTGCTAGAGAGTGCCCAATGGCATCAAGTCCTCCTTTTTTGGTTTAAGGTTATGTTTTGAACAAAAAACATTTAATAAATAAATATTAAAAGGCGCTTTTTACCTTTTTGTATCCGACATCAGATTGGACAATGTGAAAACGCTCTTACGAATTTATCACATGCATTCCCGCAAGCCGCTCCGGAGTGCGAGCAAGATAGCGCTACGCACGTATAGCAATGTCCCGCTCGCACACCGGAGCGGCTTTCGGATCGGATCGGCATCCGATGTGAAGCCGTACAGGCCATCATATCTCATGGTCGTAAAGCTGCCGTAAACGTGCGCAGAACCTCAGGCCTCATATTAACACGCTTTCCTTAAAACAACGCCGTATGGGCTTTGTTACTCAAACTGCTTCTCATTTGTTGCCAATGGTTTAATTTAGCAGTATTACTGGGAGTAACAAAGGCGGATTTGTGTAGGGTTACCAGGGGGCAATTTTAATGGCGTCAGAAATTGTATACATACATTATGTCAAGAGTTTTGAGACGGATTTTCGATACTTTTTTTATCGAGTGAGCTTGAATTTATTGAAATCGTAAGTTTAAATAAGTACGATCCGCTTTGGTCAAACTCAAACCTCGCCTTGAATAAACTACAATTTTTATGATAGGTTTTTTAATTTTATGTTTTAGTTATTTTAATTGTAGTTAGGTTAGGGTTAGTTTTATATTCCTGTTTATGTTCTTGAGAATGAATAAATGGCAATTTTTGTTTTTTTTTTCTGTTCTTTTGTGTGACAACTTAATTAACACTAATTGGCACTGTGCGATTGAGACTTTGCAAAGCAATTTTTTTTGGACTTCCGCTTGACATGTGTCAGAACGTATAATCAACGTCCACTGCCAGACTGATCTCCGCCACGGAATACAATAATAACCTTATCGACGTCATATTTTATTTATATTATATTATATTTATACAAGTGTATCTGGTAACCCTACCGCTGCCGTGTCTTCATCCGTGCGTGTTATCAAAACAAATAGATGTTCGGCGCTGTCTGTCGCAATCATTAAACAATAAATCTTGCGACTACCGCGTCCCAGCAGACTCACGATAGGCCTTATCTCCTTGCCATAAGGATTATGAATGATCAGTTAAATGTGTCGACAATGTCACTATTACATTCTTAAACCTAATATTACAACAATGATCAGTTTGAGGGTTTCTGTTTGCACAAGTCTCCATCAGATATATCGGAGCGGTCGAGGTGGTCAAAAATATCTAAACACGCCCTCTAGCGCCTTGACAATAGAGGCGTGTAAAATAGTTAAATTCGCGCGAACTTTCGATTGTCGCGCGTTGTATTAGGGCGACCCCTATGTCATACAAAAAATGCCAGTTGAATTTGAAATTAATACTGAAGGAAGCATGGTTGAATTTATATTGTTTTGAAATCGAACTAAACAAAAGAAATGCAACTCTGTTCCAATTGATAATAAGTTTAACTTACATTGAATTAATTAGTACTACGGATAGAACCGTGGACCTTACGAGGGACCTCCCAACGCGTCCACGAAATGTTATCCAATTTACATCTGAATCAACTTTCAACCGGTAATATTGATTAATTCCAAGGTGTTGTTTTACATAATTGGCATCAACTGAACGATTAATGATTTTTATCTTTCGCTTAGCCTTGACCTTAAAATGGCGACTCGGCTAAAACTACAAAACAAATAATATACCTATGCATGGCTAACTTGCTAGTACCTAGTATAAGCGTAACATAAAATTTTCAACCTAAAAGTAGTAAAGTATCTAAGTACTTAAAAATAATAAAAATATTTGGACTAGGTGTGATGTCTATGTTCCTAACTGCTGATTATTATTATGACTGTAAGTACTGTTCATTGAAAAGCAATTAAAGTCTTGCACTTTTTACGGAAATATAATGTCACCCATTTGCCTTGTTCTCCAGTCATCTAGTGTAGGTAGGTAGGTATGTGTAAATCGCTACTTATTACTCCATTTTCAAAAGCTCAATTTTCTGAGAAAGTTATACTTTTACGGCACTTCGTCTATACTATACCATAGTCTCGGCGAAATGAATTGGCTACTGGTTTAGTGTTGCAATCGGACAGCGACCCATCCAACATTGTCGGATTACGTTTATGGCCCATTTGTATGGGATCTGCTACGGCTAATGATTTCGGTTCTGTTGAGCAACGTTTCGAGGCATGTTCACTTTTTATCTTACTGTGACAGAAAATATTATCAACTTCTTGTGCTCAAGTTAGAACATTTGAATCATTCTACCTACTCTTTTTCTTCGTAATGGGGCTGGTCGGTCTAAGTCTAATTTTACAGAGGGCGCCAGCATAGGTTTTTACCTGACAATCCTACGAGTATTAACAAATTCTTGTTTTCTTTTTGGAATATTATGCCCTATAAGCCGAATATTATAGAACAAAACTGGAGACAGGTAAAAGCTATAGTGGCGACATCTATAAAAACCTTTGACAGTTGTCATTAAAAAGCATGAAATATCTCTCGATCTCTTTCTTTAATTCGGGGAATACTGAATCTTGATTCATTATCATTAAACTCTGAAGTTTCATACGATAACTAGCTCTTCATCTCTTCCAATAAGAATGTTCCTAGTAAACTATCCTTTCTTCCCTGATTCTTCAGTATGCGATGAGAATAGAATCATTATTTAAGCTTCATACTTAATTTCTTCCTAATCTTCCTATAAGCATGTTTCTAGATAGTAAAACTTTATCTTTTGCCTATTTTCTAATTTTCGAAGGTGATAGAATCATCAATTTCTTCCTATAAGAATGTCTTTACTAGGTAGGATAAAAGGATCTCTTTCCTAATTTTTCACCTTTTCTCCTTTACAATATTTATTTGAAGAGTTCAGTGAAATTTGAAGCGTGTCAGCCCCACGATTATTATTAAAGGTAAGGCGCCCCCGACGGTTGGCATTCAACTCGCCCTATCGCTTTCAATGGAATAATACAGTCCGTGGAATGACAATATTCCGCACTTTCAACCTTTATCTCCTTAAACCGGGTTAACATTCAATGCTCTTATCTCTACAATATCGGGCGAAGCATGCTTCCAGTTTCTTAGCTGCATCTTGTTCCTCACCGTTTGCTTTCCGCATGCCGGCAACCGCCTTGCACCGCCAAAATCCTCGGCAAAAACAAAACACTCACACAAACACTTGCATTCACACTAGGAAACACAGACGGCGTTCTGGGTAAATATTTAGAGAAGCACCATGTATTGGAAACACTTTTCTGGTGTTGATAAGGATGAAAACATAATATTGTTTATCGCGACGCGATCTACGCCTACACAAGTGTTTCAGCGCGCGTCAACGCGTGACTGCAGTGTCGCCGGCTGACACTTGGGCGCTTCTCGCGGCGGCCAGAATCGGGACTACAGTTTACGGTCACTGTCGTATAGGTGGCGCTTTAATGAATGTTTATAGTATGTTTACATTTTAACAGTCTTTAGTAATTTGTCAATTTTGTTTCAATATGATTTTAATGGATTTTAATAATAAATGTATAAATACAAATAATAATTAAAATAAATTTATATGATTATTAATTCAAAACGTATATATACCTACTATACGTAATACGTAAGCTATTTAACTGCATATTATAGGTACTATTTATTATAGTTTTAGCAACATGTGGTTCTAACAGAGGCACGGACGCCTAAATATAACGTGTTTATATTGCAGATAATTATTATGTATTAATAAGTTGTAAGTTGATACTTATTCAATCATTTATTAATTGTTTTTTTTTTTCATTCATGTTCATTAAAACCTCATCTTAAAATTCATAAATTATAAAATAATGACTGTAAAGATTATTCAAAATATTTTTAATGTTTAAAAATTATAATAATAACTCACCTTAAGTATTTTCAGGATCCAAAACAGTCAGCCAAAACTGTACACTGTAAATACATAAACATCACCTCACTTTAGCCAATTAATCTTCCAAATATAAAAATATACATCAAAGTATCTCAGCGTATTCAACGTGAAAATCCACATCGAACTATCTCACGTGAAACCACAACACACCCTATGGAAAACGGTATATCGGGTTTTCCACTAAAGCGATTTCTATGAAGAGGATTGAAGCATGTTTCACCGCGAATAACAAGCACCGATAACACTATCCATCACCCCATTAGAGCCGCGTGAAGTTAGCTACGAGCGTTCACGTCAAAATATCGTAAATAACCCTCAATGCAGTCTTTGCCACAGAAACAGCGACGGTTTCTAAAAAAAACAAATGTAACGCTAACTTCCGGTTCGAAATTCGAATTTTTAAGAGAATTAAAATCGATGCCGGCCGGCGTTGCTTTGCTAGCGTGCGTGAACGGGCGACTATTCCGTTCCGTTGAGCTATGGTGTAGAGCCCCCGACTAAAGGGGGAGGCCGGGGGTGGCGCCTCATATTACAATACGTTAAATCGCCTCCAGCCCTCGCAGACTGCGGTCGTAACGTTACCGGCGACATCCTCGAGTACTCTCTCGTACCTAGGGCCAATTAACTTCAAGTTTAATGACGCTCTCCCATTTGAGATGAGGCTTTTACAGTTTAAGCACTTAACCCTATTTTATAATGAAGCTTTTGCGCTACTGTAAAGCTATTGTTATATTTATGGTAAAAATGTCATGTTGCATACGCGACCCATTTGTAACCTGCAGGCAAAAACACGTTGAAAGGAAAAACCGACAAAGGGAGTCGGGACGCGGATAAGACGCGACGCGAAGAAAAAGACGACAATTTTTCCGGTTCATATCTTTCTGTACATTTCATTACTTCCGCTATGTATGGACGCTCGGGCTCCGTCGGGCGCGTTCGTGCGTGATCGGCCGGCTTCGTGTAATTCCGGAGCACTAATCGATAGCTGTCAGGCATGCTACGCTACGTAGTACCTACTACGCGAGTCTACAACTGTGTAGCTTACGCTACAACTACTACCCGACTAAGTTTGAGAGTCCCTGATTGATCTATAGTTGGTGCCAACTTCAGTTGCTCTCATCCGGTTGTGCAGCCTCTTAATTGTTTCAGTCGATGTCGCGATAGAAGATAATAGAGTTTAGTTGATTTAGTAAGATAGCGCGTACAATTTACTTGATTTTCTCGACGGATAGTTCGCAATTGAATTATTTGCAATTTCTCCTGTGAGAATGAACAAGCTTTGAACGTCGCTTTGTTTTGTACCTATGTGCCTTTTGGTTTAACTTCAGAGTCTTCAGACACAGGAAAATTTAGTTATACAGTATTCGTATCTTCTCTGCTTTGCCCTAAGGTTGACTGGTAGAGAATGCCTCATGGCATTAAGTTCGCCTTTTGTACACTAAGTTATTTCTTTTGTGCAATAAAGTATAAATAAATAAATATATCTTACATTTTACTTCCTTCCGATATCCGATATCGGATCGAACAATGTGAAAACGCTCTAACACAGATAAAAATAGTTTGGCTGGAGAAAAGTATCCCATATTTAAAACGACGTTACAATTTCATGTCTTTTGTCTATTAGGTAAGGTTAGACCAAGTGTTATTTATACGTCATAATTTCATAGAAGTTTGAGGTTTAAAATGACACTTGCACTGCGAGGGCTATCAAAATCGCTGCAGACTTTTCTCGGTCTGACTTTGTATACCTACTCTCTGAATAAAGTATTAACTACGATAAAAAAAACCCTGACAAAATTATATTAATGATAGCGTTTCGAGCTTTATTGCTAAAGCTACAACTGCTACAAGATCCTAAATCATAACAGATCTAATTTCTTAAAAATCTAATCTATGCTACTGGATAAAAGACTAGATATTTTATTAGACACCTTAAGAGGAACTTTATGACCATGTGAAGTGAAAACACAGCTTTCTGTTCAATAACAATAAAATTTATAGTATTGAAACTTCACTTTTAATGTTTACCATATTTACATGTAATTACTTGAAATGTTTGAATGAATCAACTCATAGAGTTTGCCCAAAATGTCGCGCATGTCGCGATGCCATTGGGAAATGAAATAAGCATCAGAACAATAACAATGAGGTAGCTAACGACATCTATTGACAGAGTAGCAGAAACATGTGCCCAAAAGAAGCGACGCAACAAATTATTAGTGTACCTATTGCTAGTACCGCTACTTGACAATAGATGTCGCGACAAACAAAAAGTCTAATGCTCAACAATTTTAAGCTAATATTATAACCGGACTAACCGGAACTCTGTTTTCAACTACTTCTGCTTGTAATATTAGTTAACAATTTATTGTTGAGCAATACCTACACTTTTCGTCAGTCGTGACACTCGTGACATGACATCTAGTGTCAAGTAGCAATACTGATAAATCCTACTTGACGCTAAGTTTTGGTAAGAAAACTGATGTATGGAGTGAGCACTCTATGCTTACTTATTATTTCTCTATGTTCAAGTTGGAGTTTCGCACGTCAAGCATCACTTTTTAGCAACCTCTGTTAGTTATAATATAAAGTTCCTTATAGTGTAAATAACATTATTTGCGGTATTTGACACATTATGACTGACGTATATAGAGATGTAACTAACGCAAATGGATTGTCACAGCAAGCGATTACGATTGGATGGCACGTAGACTGAGGTATCGAATTGTGACGTATAATGAATTTTTATTTGAGATTTAACTAAAGCTAGAATTATATGGTTTTCCCGCAAGCTACCGGTCGGTCGGTGTATTAAATACACCGACCGAGTAGGTCGCACCCATTGTCAAAATTGAAACTAACTGGGGATCTATTTTAAAGTTTATTTATGTTATTTCTGTGTCAAATTTGTTGTCTGTTAAGTGACGATAAATATATCCATATTTACAGTTAATTATCCACCTTTTCCTTATTTTTATTAAAAGAAAAATGAAAAATTCATATCGATTTACTTAGACGACTACCGATTCATAACGGTGGTGTACGGCCAACCCTAAAATTAAAAAAAAAAGACGTAGAACGTAAACGTTCGCAGCGCAGTTGTTTTCCTTTGTGATTTCGATGTGCAAAACATTTTACGTAGTATTGCTGTTGTGAGTGACAGACGTCAAATACCGCAAATAATGTTATTTACACTATAAGTCCTTTTCACGTTGCCAGATGTACTTATACCCACATAAATATTTAAATAAGTATAGTGGTAAAATCTTACCCTGTGGTAGCAGTCCCTCACGGAGTAGGAGTACGGCGGTGTTGAACAAAAATGCTTTAAAATAATTGTTTGTGTTGTTAATTGTTAAGATTTATTAATTAAGACGAAAGAACGACGTCACGTGACCGCCTCTTCATACAGACGTATCCATTTACCTCTCGATACATTGGGTACTTATAGAAAATAAGTATTGCGTTTTTGTTGCGAAGTTGCGATATTTGTTGCGATGCACATCTTTTCTAAAATACGTATAAGTACTTACATTTTTAATGGAAGTTAATAAATGCACACTGCATTTTGAATACGCAATCCAAATAACTTTGTATTTTACAAATCATTTATTAGTATGTATAGTAAGTAGGTAAATCGAGAATAAATAACTGTAAATTGTCATCAACTAATCACCACAATAACGCGCCAATCAAAAATAAAAAATGTTTTACTTTTTTTATTGTTGTGTTTGTTGCCAGTCGCCACTGCATGAAAAAGCTCTAACAGACGGACGTACCGGACCGCGAGTGTGTTCCCTGTTCAAGGCAAATAATAAGATCTACTTGACAGACTTTATATTAGTTTATATCTATGAATTCATCAGCGGCAACTCGTTTGACAACTTTTGTCTCATTCTAATCATACATAAATCGATAGCTATTGATACTGATAAATAGCAACCGTCTGTAGAGCCCAATAACCCAATAGTGTGTAGCCTTTTTGATTTTCTTTCTTTTCTTTCTTTTTTGACAGACTTCACAAAAACAACTCTTTCGTTGTCGGTGTAATTGCATTGGTTATAAAATGAATTATTATTTTACGAATGAAATGTATTATTGATAAGAATTGTTGTTTCTACCTATAAATAAGTTTAATATTGACAATATGGATAAGTTTAAGATGCTATCGTAAGTATCATTATACCAACGTCAGGTAAGTTACCACAGGAATGCAAATTTGCGGAAATTGATAATGGTTTTAATGTTTTTAGCGGCGAGGAGCTTGTTATTCAGGGAGCGAAAAAGGTCAATAGTTCTTTACCTGAATTAGGCTTGAAGGATGTAATCCCAAATGGTTCTTGGTTGGAACAAAAACAAATACAGAGCTCGCTAGAAGCTCGTAGACACATCATTGAAGTCGAACGCATAGAAAAGTGGTAAGTATTTTTTTAATTAATTACAGATATGACAAATATACCGTTAAGGAAGTGTTTTTTCCTCAAACTTGGTGAAATAAAGAATTGATTTATGGTTTTGGCGCTTAGTCACTTAATATTAATCTACCTACTTAGTACATCAGCGCTAAAGCAGCAGTAAGGAGGTAAGGCCTACCATTTCTTAGTAATTTTGGAGTTCTAAAAGGTTTGTTTTGCTATGCTTTGCCCTTTTGCGGATGTGGACCGATGGCCTGTCTATGGAGACAGGGCGGAGTGGAAAAGACTGAGAGGTGGGGGGCCCCCCCTTTGTCAGGATATTTTTCTTCTGAAGAGGCTATAACCTGCCGATATGCATCCTACGCATACCCAGTTCATATGTCGCAATTATGTTTTGACTCTTTTTCAGTTTCACAGAGTTAAAATTAAGCTAACAATATTTTTAATTGAGTCATTAGCTGGAAAATCTTCTTACTTACAGTGGTACTTTAAGCCAAGCAGATTGGAATGATGAGCTGCAGCTTGCTGAGGTGACAAAGAATGCTGGTGGCCACTGGCAATATGTCGGTCACAACATTGGCAGGCAATTATATCTTTATCCAGAGGAAGCACTATATTTGATGGAAGTTGTAAGTATTGTACTATGTATTATAATCCTTGAGTTGTTAGAATTTTGAAATTTGGTTGGTGTCATTCTAAGGGCCAATACAGACGGACTGCAACCTGACTGCAATTTGTATAGGAACTGCACGCCAACTGCAAGGTCAGTGTGCAGTTCCCATACAAGTTGCAGTCAGGTTGCAATCCATCTGTACCAGACCTAAGTAATATTTTGAAATCCTATTCAGAGGAGTCACAAGCATGTTGCCATTCTTTTAAGTATACAAGGATTCACTATGTTGACAGGTAACGGATGGAAACAGACATTCCACACATATACTTTATATATATACAACAAACAGTCTTTCACTATAATAATAAATATGTGGTTTTACTTTGGGCTTACAGTAACACATATAGGTACCATCCCCATTCCATTAGCAGTAAAGATAAAAAATGTGCATTTGTCTCTGGCAAATGCCTACTATGGGATAAGGGATAAGTTCGCCTTTGTACTTGTATGTTATACTACATAATTGTGCATTATTTTTAATGTTTTTTTGTACAAAAGAGAGTTTACTACTATCCTCAGCAAGTGCAATGTAAAGCTGCTGAGTTCATGCATTGTTTATTATCTGAGAGTTAACTTGTTCTTGTGAAGATTGGCAGTTCAAGCTTTTATATATCATGATATTTATTTTATTTGTTACAGAGTTGCCTTCAATTGAAGTACAATGATGTCACAGTATCAATTCAGCAAGCATATTCCTTACTTTTGAAGGATAATAACTCACTAATTCAATATAAAGTATATGCTTCACTGAGTAGACTGGGATACAAGGTGTTAAGACACACTTATGTTAAAGCGAATGATTCTGAAAATGATGAAGCTGAAGATAAAGTACAAGACTCATCAAGTAGTGAGAAAACATGTCAAGTAACAGATACTAGTACGGAAAATGTAGAAACTAAGAGTATGAATGAAAACAAAGAAGGAAATGGTGCAAACGAAATAAATGAAATAACAGACTACCAAATGAGAAACATTTCTGAAGATGAAAATAGTGATAGTACTAAAAATGCTGAAACAAAAGATGATACAATTAAATTAAAAAGTGATGAAACAATTAAAGTAATTGCTATCACTGGAGAATTGAAGGATAGAGATGAAGAAAATATAGATATGGATCAAGAAAAGCAGGAACTTTGCGTAAAAGAAAGTGATCAAATTGCCGACTGTCAGATGAGTGATGCTTCAAGTGATAAAAAAAGTGAAAATACTGAAACTGCAAACCCAACAGAACTATTATCAAGTAGTGGTCAAGTATGTGAAATAACTGGTATCACAGAAGAACAGAAGGACAGTAAAACCTTGGATAATAAAAAAGAAGAAATTTTTGCAAAAGTAACTGATGAAATTACTGACTGCCATATGTCTGATATTTCAATTAATGAAAGATGTGATACTAATGAAAATATCGAAGCTGCAGAGAAAGCAATAAAATCTATTAGTAGTGAACATACATGTGAAGTACCTGATATCATTGAGGAACAGGAGAAAAATGAAGAAATGGATCAGAAAATGGAAGAAGATTGTGCTAAACAAACTGATAACATTGCTGACTGTCAAATAACTAACAGTTTAAACCTGGAAAATACAGATAACAATGATATGATTGAAGGATCTGATAAACAAAAAGACCATACAGAGAATATAAAAACAGGCTATAAGACTGAAGGATGTAATGGAAGCAGTAAAGATATAGTTCAAAATATGGAATCTAGTGATGAACAAAGTTCATTAGTAGACATTCAAGAAAACTCGAAATCGGATGACTGTGAAATTATATGTATGGAAAGTGGTTATACAGATGAAAGCAAAGTAAGCTCAAGTGTTTATTTGTGTGATGATGACTTCAAAGATATTAAAGAAAATGATGTTGAAATAAGTGAAGAAATTGTTAATAGTAGTTCTGCAGTTATTATACAAAATAAAATAGAAATATTGACCTGTAGAGAGTTGAAACCTAGTAACTCAGTTATGGTTGATCATTGCATTACTGAAAACTTGCCTGATTTTTATCAAAAACAGGTTGTTACCATTAAGGCTCCGGATGAACAACTTATACCAAGAAATGTGTTCCTAAACAATACTGCCTATGTTTTGAATTTAGAAAATTTGAAGCTGAAATCTGTAACTCCAGCACCATCATGTAGTACCCGAACATACAGTGTTTCTGATGAAGCTAATGAACAGCATGTGAGAAGAATAGGGGGTGCTTTCTCCGGAAGTACCCACATTCATTTTAATCCACAATTCTTCCCTAATATGAGATTCCCTCAACAAACACCACAGTTCCGACCATACACCTACTGGAATCAATACCAATGGACCTACCAAAGACCGTTTTTTACTAGCTTGCCTTTCAGGTTTCAATTCCTACCAAGAATGCAGCCTATGTTTAGGTGCATCCCTTCCCGTTCAATGATTCCTAATCTCGAAAATGCTGATTCAAGAAGAGCAAGGAAAAGAAAACTCGAAAATCCCAAAAAATACCACTTAGAATCCATAAAAAAGCTGGCTTTAAAGTTAAAGAGTCTAGTAGCATCAGGGAATAGGCAAGAACAGAATATTCAGGCCTTGCAAAGACTGATAGACACTTACAACGTGAGGTACAAAGCGAGAGTAGAACTCACAGCCCAACTGGATATAATAGAAAATGAAATAATCCTGGAGACAATTTACTTGGATGATGATGATCAGTCTAGTTCAAGAAAGAAAAAGAGAGAAGAGATGGAGTCATATGATGAGAATTTCAATTCCTTGAAACAATTTGCAGTGAAGATTAAAGATCTTGAAGCTAAAAAAATACTTACAACGCGGCATAAAAGAGCATTTTCGAATGTGGTCAAAACTTTCAATAAATCTTATAATGCTGACGTTTACTTCGATTCAAATTATGATATCATTGATAAAAGACGTATAGTTATTGCTTCATCATCTGACTCAGATTGTGCTGTTGAAGAAATTCAGATCTCTACGGAAGATACTTCAAAACCACGAAAAAGTAGAAAGCTGAGAAACCCTTTTTACATTCTGAAGCAACTCTCGGAGAAACAGAGCCCAGCCAAAAGTTCACAGGACGTATTGAGTGAAAATAGTCGAATTACTTTAAAAAAGAAGTTTCAATATAATGAGCATTTAAAAAAGATGTTTAGTAAATATTGGTTGCCAAGTGAAGACGATTTTGGTAGAGCAGAAGTGCCTCTTAGAAGCGAAATTAGGAATCAAATGGACCACAGTGAAGAATTTCTTTACCAATTTATAAAAAGTCAACCTGTTAAATTCAATAACTGGCTGGAGGCAAAAATAGCATATTGGCATTCATGTAAAGAAGCAGCTCTAAAATACGAAGCTCATTCTCAAAACGAGAACATCAAATTAGATTCTATAATAAAACCTGAAGACTGCACGGACCTTCGTAATGTGTTGAAGAAGTTGAGTATCATAAAGACAGCAACAGATGTTGACGAAGAATGCAGTCTTAGTTTACATTTCGATGTCTACAACAGAGATGTGGCCAACTTTAAGAAAACCAAGAAACCAACACCACACTTCAGGGTGATCTGTATTGCGTGAGTTGTTTTCTTTTCAATCTATGTTATGACTCACTGTATAGCAAAGATTCATTGATGACTCATCAATGAATCTGTAATAAATCTGGCGCTGTACGGCTCATCAATGATGAGCCGTACAGCGCCAACTACATGATTTTGTCTTAGACTTTACAA
This sequence comes from Cydia splendana, assembly GCF_910591565.1. NCBI lineage: Eukaryota > Metazoa > Arthropoda > Insecta > Lepidoptera > Tortricidae > Cydia > Cydia splendana. Next base: position 18,885,643 of record NC_085965.1, on the reverse strand, counting down.
TCAATAAATCTTTTCTGCCGAGTAAAGGCAATAGTAGAGTTCCATACACGATACACGCAGTAGTCATGAAAAGCACTATGTAACCTCTCAGTCGAAGGAAGCTTTGAGTGTTATTAAATGCTCTAAGGAAGGAAGCAATCTTCGAACTATATATGTCATGCTCATGTATTACACACTTTGCAGACTTTACAAAACTATTTTCTATTGCTTTCAGGGAATCATCTACAGTTCCATCTGGCGTGGAATTCGCTACGCTCCACTCGAAATACGACGATGATGTTGTAATTCTATTCGCTATAGTAGGAACATCTTCAATCGCGTATCTTCAGATGAACCCAGTGGACTTGCCGATGTATTTACCCAGTAACAACCTGCCGTAAGTTAATTTTATAAAAGGGAATATAATAAAACTGTTGATTTTATTAACTCTTTTATTTCAGTATACGGTAAAGGCATAGTAACAGCAGACAAGTGTGTACCGTTAATGGGGTAACTTCGAAATATGGGGTTACTTTGACAACTGATAGCTTCAGTAGTAAATATACACCTTCGCAGTTATTTTTATCTCTGATGAAAGCTCACTCCAGGGCTAAAATATGAACATTTGCAGGGTTTATTTTTTATAAATTTAATTTCACATAGGTACGTATTTATTTTATTAGGTTATACGATTACCGCGACCGAATGATCTATCTATAAACAGTAAAGTAAATAAAAGCAACCGCATATTTCGATAGCTACCCCAATGTAGGGTATTCTTTGTAGGCTTTTACATTATTTCTACCGCTGTACCATGGATAACTAAAAAGATTAAAGCTTTTATTCTTAAATGGTAATCTAAGCAACTATAATGGCACGTGTTTTCGGATGGCTTAGTGCAAGGTCCTAACTGTGTACAGTCGCCATCAGATATATAGGAGCGGCCAAGGTGTTCACAATATCTGAACACGCGCTCTAACGCCCTGACAATAGAGGCGTGTTCCGATATTTGTGAGCACCTTGGCCGCGCCGATATATCTGATGGCGACTGTACACTACAAGCTATCTTACTAACTATAAAAGTTTTCAAATCGTAATAGACAAGTAAATAAATAAGACCAGTACTAACGTCCACTGTTAACTGGCAAAATATTCGCAAACCTAATAAGGTGCAATAGCAAATACGTAAGCAGAGGTGTACAATGAACGCGACTTTGTACATACTTATGGGATTTAAGTCTTTATTAGTTACTTGTCTGTGAACGAATAGCTTATCAAATTTTCGTTGTAATGAATAAGGTTGTATAACCAATTTTTTTTATTACTAAATGGGTGATAGCGCTTCGAGTATGCGATAATCCAAGACTAAATGAAATTAATCTTAGGCGGCTGCAGGGTGGCTGAATGTTTGATACAATTTTAATTATACTAGAGGCAACTAGAGGTATAGAGGTATACATTGACAATATTTGAACTTTTTCTTAATTGGACGTAATTTTGCAAACGGGAAATAACCCCACAATAAAAAAATTCGAACTTTAGTGTTATTAAAGCATGAAGTACAATTTTGAATAGATATTTAATGTGGGTTGGTTCCCATTTGCAGAACTACGTCCAATTATAATAGATGTTCAGATAAAAAAAACACCTGTAAATCACGAACTTGAAGTAATTTAACTATCCTCGTAAGACCCAGGCCAATTTTTGCGCTTTAGAAACTAGGAACTTTCTTTTATTTCTTTATAAGAGTTCAAAACCTATTCAAGTTTTTTGTACTTGTATAGGGCTGCCATCTCTAAATTCGCCGAACCCAGACAAAGACTAAAAAACCCGGACATTTGGCGTAAATCGCATTTTTTTCCCGGACGTGTATTTATACGGTTTTTACCTACCATGTACACAATAATGCCGGTAAATAATTAAATTCAATAAGGTGTTTCCTCACAACAAAAGTGTCCAGAGAAACCCCTCCAGACGGCTTCCAAACTAGGACAAATCCGGGGAAACCCGGACGGATGGCAGCCCTTTACTTGTACAAGTACGCCGGGACTTACGAGGCTGTAATAAGTACTGACACAACCATAAAGCAAAAGAAAAATGACATAGTATAAACTACTTAATTCAACTAATGAGGCAGATCAAGTTGAAGTGAGGCATAGTTACTTAGGAAGCCTATATGACCTACTATAAAATTATGCCTTAAAATAATATGAAGAACACTAAAACTAATGGCATATGATGCATAACACTATAATAATACTGTAAATTACCGGTAGGTATTGCACTTGAGGAACAAAATTGCTTTAGTAACTATTTTATTATTAAATTATGATCTTTTAAACATATTAAATTACTTAAGTAATAGTAATATCAAGTAATAAGTGATTTGTGCTTGTTAAACTGATAATTCTGGGTATCACAAAAACTTGCTTACTCAAAATTATAATTAAATGTGTATAAAGTACTTAAAATGGAAGGACAATAGGAATCGATTTATTTCCCGATCGAATTATCGATTTATTTTATTTTAAGAACTAGGAATGAGCTACCTAAATATAGTCAAAAATGCTTTCTTAAGGAAAAACACATTAAAGGCCTGTGCACACCGGCTGCGTGTGCGTGACGTGCACATGCGCGTGCGGCATTGTAGTACGTATACAGATCATTATGAGAGACGGCACACCGCTTGCGTGACGTGTGCGGCTCCAACATTTTAGCGCACGCGCACGTCACGCACTCGCAAGCCGGTGTGCACAGGCCTTAAGTAGGTACTGTATTTTCCTGGAAACTAGAGTAGGTAATTGTTTATCATAATTTATTGCTAACCCATTCTCCAACCACAAACCTTTACAAAATGGAAGTTTTTTTATCTTACTAGCCGTTAAAAATTCGAATTCAGTCAACTAATTATAGGTCTTATTTAAGGTTTTCCCTAATTATGCAATAAAATTAATAGTTTTTACTACTCTATGGTCTTGTTCCTAAATTGGAACAAGATCCAAAGTAACTCTTATTGTAATAGTTCTCTATCTCAAAAAGCTCACATAATATCTTGTGCTACTTACTCTCAAAGCTAAATCCAAAGATCGGTGGGCTTATGTGTATACCTATTACTGATGACGTACCTAAGGTAATATCTATACCTTTTGCATTTTTAACTGTAACTGTAAATCAGTTTTCTCACTTCGACTATACTTCTGCTGTTGTCGCATTATTCCATGCGCAAATCATCGTAACTGCACCTACATTAAAATTATATTGTTACTAAATTAGGAACAAACTACCTTAATATCCAGGCAATAGCCATACATCACAACACATCAAGGCCACCCAAAATTTATACCAGATAATTCGTAAAACTTCTCATTGAACGGCCTGTAGAATTCCCTTAGAGTTTCTATGGTGGCGGGGTTGATATGGGGGTGGCTCCGGCCCTTGGTCTTGCCTAAACAGTGGGGGGTGGAACGGCTCTCTGACTTCAGGAGACAGGGGAAACCTTTGGAAGAGTTGAAGTAGAAATGCTTCTCGGTGATCACTCGTTTGAGGCCGAGGAATTCCTGAAATTAAAAGGAAATGTTGTTTAATGTTGTTAGAAAATCTTCTTCATGTAAAGGGATCAAACTTAAGACTAGAAAATAATAAGTAGTATTTACATAAAGAGGGAGGTACAAAGGTTAAGAAAGAGAGGTAAGAAATGTGATCCAGAGTTCCAGATTTGATGTGCTGTTGATGACTTCGCGAATTTATGTGCCACCAGCGTGCTTGCGACTCCATGGCAGTTACGTCTATAGGTTAAGGTGCAAGCTTCAGGCGAGCCGTGCGTATGTTTAACAATTGCCACCGTCGTGTTTAAAAATAGCCGGACCTGCACCCTTGGCATCTGCGCAGCAGGATCGCTCCCCAGCCGCTCTCCATTGACCAGTACTGTATACCAGCCACTTTCGTAGCCTCAGCTGTGGGAGTAAAAGAACTGAAAAGGGATGTAGGGAGGCTGTAAAAAGTATTATATATTCCTCAACAGTTTCGATGACGGCGACCTCAGCAATTACGGAATACGCGTATTATGCGCCCGAATGTGGCTGGCCTTGGTCTTAAAGACTCTTTTGCAGGCGTTACAGTAGAGTGGCCAGAGACGTTGCAGGTATACGTGTATGAGGGCTTCAGTCTCTTTACGTTGTTGGCGTTTGGCATCTAAGGTATTGAGGCGGTTTTCCTCAAACGATTTGGTGCGGTTAAAGATGGTAGACCGCCAACATGACCCGTCTGTAGCAAGCTCCTCCCAACGCTCGATGGTGCAAACGTTCAGGTGTCGTTTAAGAAGATGGGAAGGGTAGAAAGGATAATGGCGATAAATAGGACTGGAAGTGAAATATTCCGCATACCTGCACCCTCGCCATTTCAGCCGCAGGATCGTCTACCAGCCGCTCCCCGTTGACCAGCAGCAGGCGGTGGCGCGGGAAGCGGCGCAGCCAGCGCCGCAGCGGGCGCGCGTACACGCCGAGCCGCACGGGGGGCCACGCCGCCGCCGCCGCCGCCGCCGCCCCGGCGCCGCCCCAGCTGCCGTTCACTATGGCCAGCTCTTCGAAACGAGGGAGCGAGGGCGTTTTACTGAAAAAAAAAGTAATATACAGATTTGCAGTCAAGAAGACTGATCAATATAGAGATAGGTAGGTCACGAGCAGTGAATAATGTAACTAGTTAATGCTTGTGTAACTAATAACCAACTGAGAGTAAGTAAGTAAGTAACTGAGCTGGACGAAGGTCAAAAATGTTGCTAGACATTCTATGCCTTTTGCACCTCTGAAAAGAATATAAAATAAAAATCCTTTTATTTCCTGATATTTGTTACATGGATTTATGTTTGGTTAGGTTAGTTTTTGTTTTTTTAATTAAATTGGTTTTTTGTTAGTATTATTATTTATTAGTATTTTTAATCTTAGTCTAATAATAAGGAGAGAGAGAGAAGAAGAATAAAAAATTATAAAACTATGTAACCTCATTGAGCTTTATCCAATGGTCAGAGCTCAACAAGGGTGCAGTGTTAGGGTCGACAACGCGCATGTAACACCTCTGGAGTTGCAGGCGTCCATAGGCTACAGTGACTGCTTACCATCAGGTGGGCCGTAAGCTTGTTTGCCACTGACGTAGTATAAAATAAAAATCTTTAAAAATATTTCTTAAACCAAGCAAGATATTCATTGTTCAGCCCTAAACTAACTTGCTCTAGTATGAGTACCAATTGAAGGGATGTTTACAAAAACAACATAACTGCTTAGAGCGGTTGACACTTTTTTAAGAACATTGTTAATTGTTTCAGGTGTCAACCAGTGTAGCAGTTATGTTTGTTTTTGTAAACATCCCTTCAATTGAACTAGTGAGTTTTAGAGCAGTGAATGTACTTACCTTGCCGACTGTGTATAATCACTAATAGCCCTAGTGACAGGATCCCGGACAACTGCCAGCAGCTTCACCCCCGGATTCATGGCATGGACCCTCTTAGGAGCTGTCCGCGTCACCCAGTATGAGGGCGTCTTCTCCATTGTGATCTGGCCTTCGAGGGTTGGTGGCATTCTGTCCCTGAAAGTTTGATGCTTGCTTTTGTTTTTCTTGATATCATTATTGTAACATTGATGCAGTATTATTTGAATAGAAATATGAATACATGTTTATTGACTTGCATAATTAATCTTTGATCTTTTTGGAAGGTAGATTACTTAAACAAATGTCTCTGATAAAAACTTGCATGCATAATGCAAAATGAAGATTCAAAATACAATGGACTGAGAGCCCTTTTTATAGGCCTCTGGATGGCTAGAGGTTAAGCTTCCTTCAAACACATACCTGTACCATTCAAAGCCTTTATGATAAAATTTATCAAAAAAATGCACTTCAGAACCTGCGGCTCGCACATCTGGGTGTAACCTGAAATAAAAATTATCTATGTGTACTTACGAAATATTTCTATCTGTCATGCTTTGGTTTATGCATTTTACCAAAAAAAGAAATGGCACTATTTTATGTCTCTCTCTTTTTAAAATACCATGTAGTCCAATCATTATTACGTCACCGGAGACGCGCACGTCACGCGAGAGCACGTTAACCCCAAAACGTTCCTATGCTAGTACTGCCACTAAGCCGCCTGCTGTGTCCAAGCCTAAGCAGCGGCCGAAGAAAGGGGAGAGCCTTCGTGATCCTGTTCACAAGGACCAATCACAGCCGACTCTAAGGGAGTCGCGATGTGACGAGGACGGTTTCAAGAAGGTGAAGAAGAGAAGAAAACCGGCTCGTCAGAATCAGTGTGGTACCGCACCGACTGGACCGAACCATTTGCTGCGTCCTGCAACACCGTCGACGCTGCTGTATGTGTCCCGTCTACATTACCTTACGAAGATCGATGACATCGTAAAGTATGTGAAAACAAAGACCGGATTCATCCTGAGGGTCGCGAAGTTGGAATCTCGACACAATGCGAATTTTAATTCGTTTGTGGTGAGCGTTCCGACTGACCATCTAGCGACCATCACCAAGGAGGAGTTTTGGCCGAAGGGTGTCAAGTTTCGGCGGTTTCGCGGCCGGCTCCCTGACACTGCGGGGTTGCATAATGCATTGCAGCCATAATGTGATATGTAGTGTTTAGTTTTTTAAAGTTTAGTTTTAAAATATATTTTTATATAATATGTATGCTAGTTTTAAGGTATTTATGTATGGGCCATTAGTTGCCTGAAATAAAGATTTTCTTTCTTTCTTTCTTTCTTATTATTAGTTCGTTTGTATGCATAATCAGGTTTCTCTGCAGCAGACGCCTTGGCAAGTAGCCAAAATCTCAACAATGCTGGGTGGGGTAGTTGTTATACATAGGTAGTGCTGCAAGGCTAAAATCTGCACCCAACAGAGTTGACTTTGAGCATTCTAATTATTGTTGTGTATATTATGTTGGACTTACCTTAAAAACTCCAAAAGTGCTCTGGTTCCACATTTCTTAACACCTATAATTAATGCATCAGGCAATCTTTTCACTGGCATTACATTTTGATTTATAAGTCTCCGGTATTTGTAATCACTAGCATCTAGTGTGTTGAAACCAAGCAGAGAAACAAAACGAACTGCAGCACTTTTATACTTCGAATAATGTTCCTTCAGCAGAAAACGTTTCAGGGAAAACTGCAATCAAAACAAGCATGTTATTCAAGTCCATAATAATTTTAATAAACTAAGCTAAAACATCTGCATTGTAAAGTAAATTTTCATTTGTAGAACACAGGTGTAATGCTTGCTTACCTTTCTTTCGTCAACTAAACAAGTATTCAAAACATAAAATAAATATAATAGAAATAATAATATGAAATATATAAACAATGTTCGTTTCGAAAAAGCCGGAATCCATTTCATTGCTGTTTTTCGGTTTCATAACTTTGTACTTAATGTAAACAAACTGTTATCATGGTGTAGAAATCAGGGCTGTTTATTTATAAAACTTATCAGAGTAAGCTAACACAATCATATGGGATTGTAAAAAAAGATATCACCGAAATAATATAAAATCAATTCAGCGGACATCCGATCAGCCTGTTTCCGATATCCGATTTTTCTCAAAATTTTCCATTTATTTTTCTTTGCACGACAATTTGATGACAATCGAGCATGTTTGAGCAATAGATTAAAACGCTATAGAATATATATTTTCTTATATGAATGGCAACATTATCTTTTGTTTTTAAATCTGGCAACTTTATAATTACTAGAAAATGTTGCCAGATTGAGCTATTTACTGGATTTACAGTATTTATGTAAAAAAAAATAGTGTTACGAAGTAAGACATGCAATTATTTTCAATTACTCTGCAGCTGACACGGGTGGTTCACCGGGCAAAATTATTTACACAACGACAGTTTAAAAAAACCTCTTGAGGTTATATCGTAATATAAATATCTAAAGGAAATAAAAGACTAAAAAATCTGATACTTTGTTACACTAAAATGCGGAATTTTAATCTGCTGTAAGTGACAACACCGGTTTTTTTTAATCTATTCAAGCGTTGGTTGAGTTGGTTTGGTTGAGTTCAATGTTCAATTGAGTTGAGTAGTGTTTACGACGTTGACGTATTAGAGAAATACAGATTTGAGAGTAATTCTCTTTTGTTTTACTGCTTTAGTGTTGAATTGTTTATAATCATCAGATTTAAGTTTTTGCTCTCAAATGGTTTCATATTTATTTAGAAGATAGCTTTATCTAAGTTGCTGTATAAGTTAAAAGCCAAAAACAGGCGCAATGGCGGTGCTGGCTGCAGCTCAGTTGCTGGACGAGTTGATGGGCAGACATCGGAACACCAATCCAAATGAGAAAATAAAGAAACCTAATTGGGAAGACCAGGAGGTAAGCCTTTTTAAATGGGTTTCGCTTTATAAATAGATTTGTACGCTGTTTTTTTGTCACTTAGGAAGATTTTGAGGTTATGAATTTATTGAATTAAGTACGCTGTTTCTAAGGCGACTGACCGGTTTGCAGTGATGCATGACTGCATTGCCGATTCTGAAATCTAAATTTTTTACAACTCAGCCGTTGTAAAAAATTTAGATTTCAACATAGACAATAAATAAAATGATTTTTTTTTATCTTATTTGTGGGTGAATTCAATGCAATATGAATCCTTCAGGCTATTTTTTCATCAATTTCACGTGTTGTTTCAGTACTGCAAATATTACATGGTGAAGTTCTGTCCCCATGACCTCTTTGTGAACACGAGAGCCGACCTGGGCGTGTGCCCCAAGGTCCATGACGATGAGGTCAAGGACCTTTTTGAGAAGGCGGACGCATCGTATAAGAAGTCGCAATATGTGGAGGAGTTTCTACGGTTCTGCCGGCACATGATAAATGATGTTGAAAGTATGTATAATTTAGTTACTATACAGTTGTTGATTGTGAGTTTGACTGGGTATAAAGAAAAGTCCTAGTATAAGTTGATTCACAATATTATATGAATCAAGTGAATTAATTATGCTTCATTGTGTACATCAAATAAATATAAGTGAAATATTCATGTTTTGGCTTGTGTAAAAAACTAGCATCTTATTATTTTTCTGTTTTAGGGAAAATCCAAAAGGGCAAGCAAAGATTGGAGTTGATGAACTCTAAACCTGAAGGTCCACCGATGACCCAGGCGCAAACTGAGAAAAATCAAGAACAGGTATTTACATTCAAATGTGTTAATTCTTTTAGGGCCGTCTTAAACTATACTGGGGCCTTTAAGCACATAAGAATTTGGGGCCTTTTGGAAAGTAAAGAAAGCAAATTAAACAAACATTTTTCTACTATGATCTTCTATTTATTATTGGTAATCAAATATACTGTTACTGTCTGTCCTTGGGGGCCCCCTGAGGATGGGGGCCCTGGGCATGGGCCCCATGTGCCCTTATGGTAAAGACGGTACTGAATTCTTTCCACTTCATATAGGGTGGCCACACACTCGACGAGTGGAATGGGAAGTAGTGAGGGAAGTATGGTGGCCAAAGATGAGTAACATGGCCACACTACGTCGCAGATAGAGGTCTGTTGTGTCCAGATCTGCTGAATGCACACTTGGTTGTATTCCTTTTACTAAAGAGTTATTAACAGTAAATTGAAAGGATTGACCTTCAATCCACAAAATAAGATAAAACTTCATTGAATTGTCAATCCAAAATCATTAGTAGCATCTTCTTCTTTTCATCCTGTTACCCTCTGCTGGGGTGTAGGGCTTGAATCATATTCTTCCATTGACTCCAGTCCTGAGCGGCTTGGGTAACAACCACCAACCATATTAGTAGCATAACTGGGAAAAATTCAAATATTTAAGGCATAATCATCTTGACAGGTCCAACTGCTCTCTGAGAAGGTACAGGCGTTGGTCCAAGAAGCTGAGGAGGCGGGTACGAGAGGTGATGTAGAACAAGCCCAAGGCCTCATGAAGCTGTGTGACCGGCTCAAAGAGGAGAAGGACACTTTACTGAAACAGCAGGAGAACAGGTATGATATAACCAAATGAACACTTTTATCATTCAAAATCATCACTTAAAAGTAGTGAACTAGTGATGTACCGACTATTGATTTGGCCGAATAGCCGACTAATCGGCGGTTGGATGGTCGATTAGTCGGTCAGGTCATTCGTTTTGTCTAAGTTTGGTTCAGATGCACTTAAAAAACAATTGTTTTCACATTATAGTAACGCTAAAAAATATAATAAAATAAACAAAAAAATCCTACAGACTATATTTATAAGAAAGCGACCATACGGTCAATAATTTGAACAAAAGTTTTCGTACGCACCCTAAATAGGAATTTGGGTAAAATATGTGAAAAGCTAATGGTAAATATTTTCTGTTTATTTCTTTTTAACCTGTTTTTCGGTCACTTATAAAGTGCTGACTAATCGGCCATTTTTGCTGACTAGTCGCCGACGAAATGAGGCTGGATACCCAGCTTTCCCGATCCCTAGCTAAAAGTCAATTCCACCGGCCAACATGATTTACCAAGTCGCTGCCCCAATATTACAGGGTTCTATGTTACATTTTCAAGATAGTTGAAATTCGACTTAATGTCACTATGACAAAGTTCAAATTTCAGTTCGATAATAGTGAAACATAGAACCCTGCAATATTGGGGCAGCGAAGTCTCTACTTCTTCTTTTCATCCTGTTACCGACTGCTGGGGTGTAGGGCTAGAATCATATTCTTCCATTGACTCCGGTCCTGGGCAGTTTGGGTAAATAACCCAACACACCCAACTCTTGCTCCACGGAACTGTATCAAGTAAATTTAGGGCAACCATGTGTCCATTTGTCGGGCATCTTCCAGGTCAGAGCCATGTTGGATAGGTAGGTGTCAAATACAATTTTTCATAGTTGAAATAGCACTTATGTTACAGCAATGTTACAGAGTGTTCTGGGCTAAAATCTGGTATAGGCTGTTGACATTGAGGTAGAGGTAATTAACTGACTTATTATGTTTATAGCCATTGGTCCATGACCGCGGAGCTGGCTGCCGCCCAAGAGAAGCAGATGGAGGTGTGCCCCGTGTGCGGCGCCTTCCTCATCGTTGGTGACGCTCAGCAGCGCATCGATGACCACCTCTCTGGAAAGCAGCATGTTGGGTAAGTCTTTGGTCCATGACCGCGGAGCTGGGCTGCCGCCCAAGAGAAGCAGATGGAGGTGTGCCCGGTGTGTGGCGCCTTCCTCATGGTGACGCTCAGCAGCGCATTGATGACCACCTCTCCGGAAAGCAGCATGTTGGGTAAGTCTTTGGTCCATGACTACGGAGCTGGGCTGCCGCCCAAGAGAAGCAGATGGAGGTGTGGCCGGTTTGCGGCGCCTTCCTCATCGTTGGTGACGCTCAGCAGCGCATCGATGAACCACCTTTCCGGGAAGCAGCATGTTGGGTAAGTGGAGCTTTTTTAATCAACTACCTATGGCAAAGCCAAGACGAATGGTTGTTGGTATTTGACCGTGGCGCTGGCTGCAAGACTCGAAGTAGCAAACTTTTCGGAACACTGGTCACTGATATATTTCAACGACGAATTTTGTAATTATTTCCATATTTCTCTATCTTAAAGCCAACACTTGTCTTTGCAGCTACTTCAAACTCCGTCAAGCCTACGAAGAAATGATGGAGTCTCGTGAAAAGGAATTACAAGAGAAAGAGAAGAAGCGCCGCGAAGAGCGAGACAGAGAGCGCAGCTCCCGCGGCGGCGGGCTCGGCTCCGACCGGCGAGACAGGGAACGAATGGAGAGAGACAGAGAACGCGATCGCGGAGACAGGGATAATAAGGAGCGGGACAAGAAAGATGACAAGGGCGACAGGGACAAGGAGAGGGATAAGGACAGGGAGCGTCATCGGTAAGTTGATTTTGTTGAAAGTTCTTGCTTGCATGGGCGGACGCAGCACGAGCGTGACACCTACGCCATGATTAAGGCCGATTCGATCTTCGCTCTAACTTATTTGTACACGTATTGGCACGAGGGAGATGCTCGGGCGAATAAAATGACATTGAATTGAAATCAGGGATGTTGCGGACGTAGATTTTTTGACATCCGCGGATGCGGATACGGATATTTAAAGGTTCACATCCGCGGATGCGGACGCGGATGTCAAGATTAGGTACTTAGAAAACGTCAAATATTACATTTTTAGTATTTTTTTATTAAAAAAAACGAAACGTTTAGTATTTGAGCAAGAATATAGGTGCGTTATATTTAATAAACAGTAACTTGGCCGACTTTTCTGGATCTAGACGATTTCGTTATAGGTAATGACGAAATTACCTAGCACTTACGCCGCCGCTAAGACTTTCCTGTACCGACTTGTTCGACATCCGCATCCGCATAAGCTCCGCATCGATTTTATGCGGATGCGGATGTTGAAAGTAATGCGGAAGTTCCGCGGTTGCGGATGCGGATGCGGATGTTCGCAACATCCCTGATTGAAATATAATTTGGAATTGGCTTCTATGCCGCTTTAATCAGATCAGCTGAGTTTATGTCAATTTCAGTAAGACAAAATTGTACATTAACCTCACCAACCTTTTTAGTCTATTGTAAAACAGCTGTAGAGGAGTAAACAATAATAACCCTCTTAGTAGGGCGTAGGGAGTTAGCAAGGGGGCGTTAGAGTAGCTATACCGTCAGATATTTGGTGTTTCATCTCCATAAAATTAATAATGCTCCAAGCATTCCTCATAGGCGAGCCCTGTGCTTGGTGCGTGGCGCAAACCACATCCCCTCCGCTTCCTCAGTTCGAGAATACTTTGCTCGTAGTATGCAAGAAGACTATTATTATTTATTATTATTGGGGGTGTTGAGGGCCTTTGAGTGTCGCATCGACCAAGCGTTGATCTATTGTGACGGCCCTTTAAAGTATATTACTAATGCCCGTTGCATCCAGAAAGTTCCAGATTCTTTGGGCCGTAATGTTCTGTACCTCATAGGGTTGCAATACGTGCCGCCCTAGGTAGGTACTTCTTTTTGACATTAGTGGTCCACAGGAACAGATAATGTGCATTGCAGTCTCCTCTGACTCCTGACAGAACCTGCATGTCGCGTTTTGTTTCTTGCCAGTTTGAAACATGTGTTTATTCAACTTACAATGTCCAGTCAGTATTCTAGTCACCGCGCAGGTTTTGTGCCCTTTGAGCCCTAGAAGTTCCTTAGCAGTTTTGTTGTTGCACCCTTTGATTAGAGCTTTCGAGTGTTCTTGTCAATAGTTAGCAGTTCTGATGAATTATTTTCTAGACCGAGCCGTGAAGAGAAGGGCGGCCGCCACGACGAGCGCGACCGCGACCGGGACCGCGACCGCAGATCGCGCAGGGAGAGAAGTAAGTACAGGACATTGCTCAATACTTGTACAGATATATCGGAGCGGCCACGGTGCTCACAAATATCTGAGCACGCCTGTATTGTTAAGAGCCAACGGGAGTGGTCATTTCTCCATACAAACGTACTCTTCGTTTTCCTCCGTGGCTTTTGAAGCTAGAGCAATTATTTTTTCAACACAGATTAATATTGTCAATATCTGTGTCGGACCGTTTTGCTTTTCTTGATATTTTTGTTTTTTTAAGGCGCTAGAGCCCTTCAAAAATGGCCAAAATGGCCTAATTGACTATGCCGCAATGAGAGGCGTGGCATTCAAAATTGATATCAATTAGCCAAAAAAGCAAAACGGTCCGACACAGATAATTTCATAATCATTTAGATTTCCAAATTTGGTTACGATTGGTTAAGTTTTGGAGGAGGAAACAGAGGAGTACGAAACCTCGATTTTTGAGATTTTTCGCCTTGTCCTTATCGCACTACTTTTAGGTGCCGCTTCCGTTAGCGAGACGGGTATATTTACCTAAAATATTTAAAACTCAGCTCCTGTTTCGTCTTAAGGCGTTAGAGTGCGTGTTCAGATATTGTGAACACCTTGGCCGCTCCGATATATCTGATGGCGTCTACGTCTGTACAAGCATGTAATCACTACATACTAGTGGCTCTGTGAGATGCGTCATTAAAAATTACCGAAAATAGAATCGACAAAAAAAAATCCTTATAATTTTCATTACCTGCTCCCAAAATTCCAAGAGTTCCATTGAGAAATGCGATCATTAGAAAAGATGGATAGACGAATGCATTTGTACAGTCAGCAGCAGAATAACGTTCAGAATGATGTACACAGAACCTTATTCTCTTGACATTTGAGTCCGTGTGTATATAATTTTGAGCCCTAGCTACTTGTGCAAACTGTAGCTAAGCTAAAACAAAACCATATTTCCAGGGTCGTCCCACGATCGCCCGCGCCGCCGCTCACGCGACCGCCACTAGCTTCTGACTGAGGTATCACAAATAGCGCCTCACACCGGTACGTATACCCCCACCCCCCACCACTTACCCACCCACCCCCCACACTCCACACGACCGACCCCGCCCCATGTTGATCATGATGAGTAATAAACGAACATGTTGTTTTACAGCTTAATGTAATACCAAAATATATGGCAAGAGTCCTTTGTACTCTCGATTCGATAATTCGTCACACCGACGGACTTGGCAGGTATTTGATTGGTTATATTTGAGTTGCCGCGAGCTGGGAAAACGCATATTACTCGAGCGCTGTTCATTCAAAAAGAAACCTTAGCGCTCGGGCAATAAAGTCGTTTATGATAGCAGCACGGCTTCGTCGTCGTTTGAGGTATTTCCAACATTTTTCGCCGCTACCTAAACAGAGTTGCCACGCGGATCGCGGGTCGCGTATGCCATGCCAGGTATTTGTTAGGGCTCCCAGACCCTTTTGAGACAATGACAAACTGACTACATGGCCAATAAATTACCTACGTGTCTCTTGTCTTTTCAGATTTCATGTTTATTCCTACAGATTTTTTTTCAAAATTAGTCAGTTAGGACATGATCATAGGTTGGCGTATTCGGTGTGTGACAGGTTTGATTTGAAAAATGAAGTAAAATATTGTAAAGTACACCATTTTGAACATTTTCTGTTTTAAAATAGGGCGGCGTGATAGCGCCATCTGTTCTGTTATATTTTTGCAAGCAAAAATAATATTAATATTAATATCTACCTCTTGAATTTTTATGCTGGAGAGTCAGCGCCACCTCGCGTCGTCTACTATCGCGGCAGGTGCCTGTCGATAGCAGAGGACGCTGGTTCGATTCCAGCCTGGGGCACTGGAGGCCTTGGTCACTTTTTCTTAGTATATGACATTTTATTTCAGTTTATAATTTATATAGTAGTGTTTTTACTTGATAAAAACAAATTAAAATATTTTTCAGAAAAATAATTTAATTTGTTCGTATACTTCTAATAGTATTAATAACTTTACATTGGTATTTTTCGGTTCTAATCTGTGGGCTTCCTATGCTGCCCCCTACAGTTCACACACCCCCTTGACCGTTAGAAGGCCTACTTTGGACCTTCATTTGAATTATTAACTTGAGCTTGTCACTTTAACGTTAGAAAAAAATTTCCTATGCTGCCCTCTACCTTTTACGACTGTTCCTCAATAAAGACAATAAATTAACTGAAGAGTAATATCCGATCTCAAATCATTCACACCCTGAAAACCCCAGCCATTGGCCATGCTACGTTTTCGATGTGAACCGTTGCAGCGTTGTATCGCTATTAACTTGCCAACAAATAACGCGCCACCGCGGCCCGTGGGATATATGCCTAGCCAATGAGAGGATAATACAACATCTACCATGTACTTCCAGGTACCCAAATCTTGTAATGTGTGGTAGCAGGGTATCACTTTACTAATTCATTAAATCTGATTTGAAAACCTGCTGCCATAACATAAAATTTAACCCTTGCACCCCATTGGATGATATCTATCAATGATTGAATGTTTATAAAAAAATCTTTCTCAAAACTTAATCGGAATCTAAATTAACCCTTTGAACCCTTTACGTCATAAACAAAAACATTGCTCACACGCCAAGGTCATAGGCGCAAACGAGATAATATAACCTATATGTGTTCATGGCGCTGTGGGACGACTAGTTATGACGCCTTTAGGTGTTCTTGGCGTTCAAAAGGTTAAGGATTTAAGCACAGACTAGTACAAAGACACAGAGTACCGACTTCAAAAAGTTTGCTGACTCATTGAAGTATATGATCTCATTCATTGATAGATTCATCCATGTTAACATGCTCAAGTGCCCTTTACTAGCTGGCTTGATGGACTTTTCAGTTGGCACCCCGTAGACGAAGACCGGACCCGGACCACAAAAAGAGGTACTTTTGAATTAAGCCATCTAACCACTGAAGACAGAAGGCCGCAAGCAATAATCCAGAAGTCCACAATACTCCCGCGTTCCGAGGTGACATAGAATTACCCGTAGTTTTAAGGTACTTTGATTGTTGGTTAGATTACATAAAAATCTACTAAACTGTCATTGGAATAGTTAATTATGATCTTAAACTGCGTATAAGAATGTAAGTCTTGTTTAAGAAATACCTTCATTGGTAATCATTTAGATCTTGAGTAACTACAAGATACAATGTGCGTTTCTCCATAAACTTCCTGCCTCGCACAGCTACACTGTGGAATAAACTGTCGCCCACGGTATTTCTGGATCGATACCACCTTAAAATCATCAAGAGAAAAGCGTACTCCCATCTTAAGGGCTCCGGTAACGCAATTGCAACCCATAATTGCTTACCATCAGGTTCGTCTGCTCATTTGCCTCCAATATCATAAAAAAACAACGCTGTAAATGTCAATGCTGACGAGAGTCGATGACACTGATTTATTTTTGGCAGATTTTTTGTAATCTAATTATCAATCGGAGTTTAATAATAAATTAGGTGTTATTCAAGACGGTTTACACCAAGTAGCGTCCTGCCTAGGACCTTGTTATTTTTACGCTTAGAGAATAAATGTAAAGTGTAGATTTCTGTTTCCTAGGAAGCTCTGTAATGTTAAATATACCAGTTGCCACTGAGGAGTGATTCAGGTATTTATGCAATTATTATTTTTTCGTCATAATGATGTTTTTGTGATCGAATTTTGTTGGACGACTTGAATGTGTGAACTATGAATTATTTCGAAGGAATAAAAAATATAACCATTTCTTTGTTTCATTTATTTAACTTACCTACTTCCTCTACTTAGGTAGGTAGCTTCCAGTCCTTTCCAGTTATCGGGTCGCATTTTATAAGGCTGGTAATCTGTAATCGTTGTTTGCTCCTCTTTCTAATAAATATGGTTGTAAGACTTGTAATTGTAAGCCTTTTATAAAATACTACGTACTCTGGTAACAGAAGTGACCTCTCAGACCTCTGCCAAATCACTGAATATAGTGAATATGGCATCAAAACAACATCAAAATCTTTAACTAAAGAACGCGGTTAATAATTCGACAAAATACTGTGTATAACCTTTGACCCCCTTTTTGTATTTTTTTTCCAAACCAGAATCATTACTACGTATGACCGCCAAGGACATACGAATTCACACCCTTCCGTGTTTTCTGTCGATTTAAGGGTTAAAAAATCCCATGAATTAAAAAGAAAGAAAAACGCATCCTATTTTGACTTATGTTTCGGCTATACTTTTTTGCCGTGTAGTGCCTACTTTATCCGGAGTACATACCTATGCCTTCGCATCTCCGAACCTCCGTGCCTTAATGGGGCTGTTCATAAATTACGTCATCTATTTTTGACCCCCCCCCCCCCCCCCAAAATCATCCAAAAATCATGCTTCGAATGACCCCGTTTCCTACTACGTCATGCTACCATCATCCAATATCCAGACACCCCCCTAATTTGAAATGGCGTAATTTATGAATAGCCCCTTTATAACAATAGGTAAATGAAAAGGGTATCCTGCCATCAAGAGTATCCTTGATACATAGTCCATAGTTTGAAATACTGCTGAGAAATATTTGCATGCAGAGCTGAACACGGTAAGCAAAGTTTCAAAACTACTTTCTTCAGTCGCATCGTACAATTTCTGAAGATGTGCTCAACTACGGGAACTTTTTATTTAATTAGATTCTGAATAGGTAGCTATTCATTGGAAAAGAAAAGTGTCACCTAAGGAAATACTTAAATGCGATGAGTCTCATTAGACTAAAAATAAGAAGTAGAATAACTAAAAATTTGCGACGAGAACTCGCTTGAATATTTTATTTTTCATATCTCATGCTCTGAAAGTGTGTCGTTGTTGTTCTAAAAGGTGCGCAGAAAGTGATACGTTTATGCTCTAGCGCAGAAAAGTGGTGTACTCCTCTGCGTCCCCGTCCCACGAACAACTGGGTGGAAACAAAATGGAAAAATAGTGTCTTTATTTCCTCGCCTGGAACAATTGGTAATTGTTTAATTTTACTAATCCCACGTTGATCCTTTTTTTTATGAAAAATGATGTAAGTAAATTGTTAAAAACAAATTATTCTTGATTTCTTTCGTTGAATTCTATTTACTCGATTTCATAAGGCGGGAACTAAAAGGAATACACCAAAAATATTTTTTAAACCTTACACAAATGAGCAAAGGCAGAATCTTATACAGCCACAGTTAAACGTTTGTACGATATTAAATTGGTTTTTAAAATTATTTAGCACTATATCCATGAAAATAAAATAAAATACAAGATAAAAAATTCTTTTATTATTAATTAAATTGTTATTTAATATTTAAAATACTTCTGTTATGTTATTACGTGGTGCGGCGCACCAAGGTCGCGGTGCGGTCCGGTAGTCTGTTGCGGCTTTTAGAACGAAAAAGTATAAAATTAAAAAGTAAGAAGCAATCCCGCTGATTTTCATAATTACTATAATGAACAAATAATTTTAAAATTACTGCAGTTTGTTAAAAAATGTGTGGTTTCGTAAATATTGCAATCTAAATGATTTTCGCTAGGGGTTATTAATCTTCACACATGTAAAGTCAGATTGCAAGTAAGTCCTAAGGAAAAAAATCATGGCCGTCGTCTATTAGGTACTTCAATTACTGATTTTGCGAAATTGCCTTGTCTTGTTTGGTTTCCTCGCATTCGATATGAAAAGTAGAGTGTTTAACTCGGGTGAAAGGCACCATTTCCGTCTCGGACTATTGGCGCTCTCACTGCGTTCGAGCGCCAAACTTCCTCGACAGAAATGGGTGCCTTTCAACCCTTGGTTAACAATCTACTATAAATTGAGGACGTGATCCGAACTTGAAACAGGTAAGACAATGGGTAAATGGTTACAATCGGCAGTAAATATTTTAACCTTGGAAATATGCATGGTAAATCCACAAAATGTAATGCGGAAAAAGGCACGAAATTCAAATATGGGAGATCGATCCTTGGCCCCTACATTTATCAAATTTGCCGCCTTATTTTACTGACAAAGCTGGCTTGCCAGAGTATAAAAGCCTTAACACATTACCGTGGCGCACCAAGGTTGCGTGCAGTGCGGTAGTGTGTTACGGCTTTAAAAGATAACTGGGAAAACTAAACTCAGTTTGTCTATGTCAATGTAAAAACGTCACAATGAAATGACATTGGCACTTGATAGTTTGACCACAACAAATAATTGAAATAATGATAACTATCGGTTCCTTAAAAGTTATATTCTCTCTTAAAAATAACTTTACTTGCCTATCGCTATGTCCCATAAGCCAGAAATATCTCCAGCGGAACAGGAGGCTCGTGCGAAGCTACGGGAGAGGTTTCTGCAAGGGATCAGTGAGCTGCGTGGTAAGTTCATAGGTTACCGGCTAATATTCCGCAATAAAAACTGAATTGGTAACAATTTCTGTTAAATACGTGCGTCTCGTCTATAGCCATTGGGTTAGCATGAGCGTCGATACCAGCAACATGGTACTTTAGATATATATTGACTAAAACATTAAATTCATTGGTTATTATATTTACTTTGTTAAATTGAGAAACATTGCATGTAAGTACAGTCGACGTCAAAAATATGTTTACACTTTTGTTCCTTATTCCTTTGTAATAAGGCGAACAATGTAAACATATTTTTGACGTCGACTGTACGTTACGCATTCCATCTTTGTCAATCAATCAAAAATCGTTTGTTTGATTATATATTTCTCTAAATAAGTATTACAAAAAATACAAATATTGAGTCTATATTTAGGTAGTACCTCTACTAGACCCATAAATATTTGAACTCTATATGAGTTTGATATTAGACTAATTAAAAAACTTCGAGCTTGTGGTGTAGTTACCCAAAATATCGCACCTATAGAATTATACTGACCTAATTGAAAAATGCAAATTTTTGGGAAACGTTAAATAAAGATTGATGGGTTCATAAATTCCATAGAAAAATAAAGATTACCAAACTTTGATTGAGAAATAGTTATTACAACTTGTCTTTAATTAAACTTTACTTATTTCTTAACACGCTTTTACACATAAACACGTAAAATAAATGTATTAATTATTTTATTTTAATTTTTTTATAAAGTGCGTCAATTTTAGGTCTCTTTACGACTGAAATCATATTTTTTTTTAAAGACCTATTTTTGCTTAGGTCTTAATATTGCTGAACAATAACACATTCAAAACGTATCATATCAAGTTAAGTCAATACAATAGTAAACTTACAAATATTTTAAGGGACACTTTCTATTTTTTAATGAAACATAACAATAGTCGAACATGATTTACTTTTAATCAAAAAGATGGTTTCATCTTAAACAACAATCATAACAAACAAATCAAATATCCTTCTAGAAATATACCGGGTTTGGCCTGTAATATGTGCAAAAAATTAAACTGTAGGCTGTACTCCTCATACTGACCAACATTTGTTCAGCCACTTTTTAAAATAACTTGTGGTTTGATTTTTAATACACTTTAAAGTTTATTCTAAGACGCAATTTATTGCGAATTTTGTTATGTTTAAGGCGTGACAAGCAACGTGAATCACAATGATATGGCGTGGCGATTAGGGCTTGCATTCCGGAATTCCGGAATTTCGAAATTCCGGAATCTCGGACAAATTTTCCGATATTACAATTCCGGAATTGAACCCCTGAATATCGAAAATTCCGGAATTGGATTTAAGTACTTTTATTAGATTTTAATACGTATACTACTGAACATTTCCAAGAAAACTACACTATGCTGGTGTTATTAAACTTATTAGCCGTCACTGATAAAAGTCTGAAGTCTAGCATGCATTAACATGCCCCGTTAACGTAACCATACTTTTTTTACTTTTGATACTTGCTTAAGCAAAGCCATATATTTTATTTGCCCAGAATCCTACCAACGCGAAACTATTGATTTAAAATTTATAAACATTTGGATATTTTATTCTCAATTCATAAAGAAGTCTCCTCGATGGAATTTTCGGATCCTGTAGAAGCTTATATTCTGAATTAGGAATTTAGGAACTAGTAAGGAAAAACAAAACTTAAAAAGCGTAATCTCAATAAGGCTTGCGTTTTTGGCACTAGTCGGCAATGCATAAAGGTAATATGTACCTATAGCTGAATACCTACTTTAACGCATAGAAAACAAACTTTACTCAGAAACGAGTAATCGTCATAGCACAATAAATGACCTTACCGAGATCGGAACCCCGGGACCTTCATCTTCATAAACAGGGCCACACTTCCTACTAAGCTACGAAGCCGTTATATTTAGACATTATATAAAATTGGGCATGTAACCGATTTCTAGCATCCGTAGTTTCCCCAAATAATTACACCGTATCATTGAAGTGAATAAAAGTGACCATAGTAATAAGGTGCAAAGACGGCACTATACTCAATTTATTGATATTTTTCGATTAATAATAATTCAGATTAAACAATACTTTCTTTAATAAACGTAAAGTATCAGTATTTCATATTTTTTGTTGTTTTTGATAAAAAAATATAATAAACGGAATTAGTTCCGGAACCAGTTCCGGAATTCCGGAATTGGGAACCAATATCGAAAATCAGTTCCGGAATTGGAAACCGTCCGATATTGCAAACCCTAGTGGCGATGGCGTCCATTGAAGATAATATTTATTTTGTATGATAAATAGGGAGTCTAAATACTTTAAACTAATTTTAACAATATGCTCCTGTCCATTCTGATAGATGTTCTGTAGGACTACTAAAATATATTATTATAAATTTAGAAAAATACCTACTTAATCACTTTTCTATTACCTATTGAGATCACATAACTACTAATGTTCACACTTTAAACAAAAGATTTTCATCTTAAACAACAACCGTTAACAAATAAATCTAATATAATACTAATACTTAGTTCAAAAAATATTGAAACATAAAAACAAATATACTCTACTAAAGAGATCACATAATAGGCACCGTAGTTATGTTTATACTCATTGTAATTGTTTCTTATTAATAATTGTCAATATAATCATAAACTTTGGGAAATCTTTTACATTAGAGAATAGAACTATAAAAATCTGCAAAATAACTAGGAATTAAGTTATGAATGTAATTATAACCCCAGTTTTCTTTCAAATTTGAAAATCAATGTCAAATAAGGTCTCTCTATTGGTGTCATTTATATTCTCAGAACATATGAGTTTACACTCACAAACACCTTTGATGGAACGAGCAGGAACTTCTTTTTTAATTATAGACGAGACGTAAGATTTTCCTGAATTTCTCAATCTTATTGCGACATTTTGTTTCCATTTTGATGGGTTTCTGGTACGTTTTCTGGATGTTCTGGCTACTTCTGGAACAGACTCACCGTTGTCTCTGGATGCCCTGGAAGTTGATCTGGAAGGAGCCGAAGAACTAGAACTGGGGCTAGAATCAGATATACGTACGATACATGTTCGCTACGAATAGATTTATTTAGTAAGTCGGGTCTGAGTCACTTAAGTCAACATCGCTTTCATCGGAATTTAGAGGTGATCGATGATAATTCTTTGTAGGTCTACTGCTTATAATTTGTCCTGTGCATTTAGATGTTGAAGGCCCATCTGTGGTGGAATATGCGTTTGAATTACTCATGCAAGCAGAGCTGCTCGATGTGAAAGATGTAGATGATGATCTACGTGAAGAAGAGAAGGAACTATCAGATGATGAACTGCTAGATACAGATAGAACCCTTTGTGGATTGTGGCGTATTATTTCGTAAAACATCCTGCTGAGATGATAATAACTCTGATTGATTTGGTTTCTGAGCAATATCCTCGATTTTGTTTTGAACGTTTATCTGGAAACACAGATAACAAGATTAATTTCTGCTAAATTCTCGCTAGGGAATGGCATATAAAATATATCTATTAATAACCGAATAATATAATATATCGTAAAGTTATAAACTCACCTCAATATTATTGCTAGCAAGAAACGTCTTTGGGTCAATGTATGGACTGGATTTTTCCGGAGAGCGGTCTATTATTGAACAGTAACTTGACGAGTTGTTTTCCTTGTCAGGATTATTTTGAAACACAAATTGTAAGGATCATTATTTATTAATAGCTTATATTTTGATCATTCTCACTTTTATTTATGATTAGCTTATAAAAGAGTATCAATTGACTCATACTTGTCACTGGTTCCCGCCATTTTGAATTGTTATAAAAAGGCCGGTATAGCAGTGACAAGTGGCCAGTTCGAGTACGGACAAGTTAGAGTGAAGACGTCTTGAATAATTGATTGTAAATTGGTTGTTATAATGTTTGTAACAAATGAATAAAGTTAAAATATTGGTACAAGTAATAGTTTTCATCATCAACCCGGTAATAACCCAACAACTCAGAAGTTGGATCCAACAAAAATCGATAGGATTTTTGCCACGCCGCACGAACGTAAGGTTTTCTTTTCTTTTTCGTTTGTATCAGTGAGTAAACTATGTTTATCGGGAAGTGTATTAAATTATGGTAAGTCAGTTCTTTATATTTTTATTAACTCCCTTTTATTTTAAATAAAATTGGTTTGATAACCTACCGTCATGTCTGTATTAAATATACTGTATAAGATAATGATGATGTTTTGCCCAATTTTGGTATATGTATGTGTAGAAAGAACGTACGAACGGATGACAGGTAGTCTCGCTTATAATAAAAATACGAAATTTAAAATTTACAGTTGTCATTTAAGCGTTTTTGAATATTACATATGAGTTAGTGAAAATTAGATCAAATGTCATTATAATGCTTCTATCTTATCAAACTCGATTGTATGATGGTGTACCACATCGATTATATCAAGCTCAGGCTAAGGACTCATTATTTAGTTTTGTTGCGTAGCAAGATAGCATAGTAAAACTGTAGTAGCAGACTATAGTAGGATATTGTTTTATGTACATTAAGATTTACGATACGACCTTTTGAGGTCAGTTTGCGTTACTAAAATTGTATGAATACACTGGAAACGTGAAACCGATGAGTAAACTAAAAATAAAATCTTGCCAATTGAATACCTCTGAAGTAAACCCCTGATGCATTTGTATTAGCAATGCCTCTAGTACGAAGTTTTTAAACGCGATTTGCGTCAGTGTATAACTTAGTATTGTTACGAATGCATATCTAAGAGATCGCTTTTATTAGAATGTTGGGCATTATAATATATGAGCCTTCGGAACTCCACTTTAAAATTATTCTGATCACTATGTAAGTTTATTCATAATATTGCGAATCAATGCGCACAAGAAAAGAAAATGACGTGTCGATCTAAGTTCAAATTGGAAACCATAATGCAGGGTTACGTTATGTAACTTGTGTACTTAATGCTATTAGCTATTAATATGTTTTTTTAACCTAGTGGTTTTATACTGATACCGGTTTCCATTCAGCGACGCTGTCCAACGCAGCATTACTTAAAAAGCCTAGCCTCGATGAAGCTAAATGACTAGAACACGTGTTTATAATTATCTCCCTTCTTGTATGGAAATACAACACCTCTATGACATGTTGGATGTTAAACGTAATAATAGTATGAATCAGAGTTGGGCACTTATGATTGCAATCTGTGATTAAACTAAAATAAAGCTTAGTCACATGATTTAATAAGGAATAAAGTAGCGGTCGTAAAACGAACCTTATTTTAACTGTATCAACTAAAACGTTAGTTTGAGTAACCATGATAACCATCTGCTCGAATAATTAAAATACATTCAAACCATGATCGATGATAAAATCATAAGTGTGTCATATCGAATTCAAGCTAATTGGTAAACTCATGATAAATTTTACAAAATAAGTTGCCGTTATTAAAACTAACGTTACCATTCTCATTTTTTAAAATTTAACTAATTTTGCCCAACTCTGGTATGGACATACATCTATATTAAATCTCCAGGTTATGGAGCGTATGTCGTTTGTTGAATACACGAGTAGTAACTCGTTAACGAATGTACTTATGTAATATGCTTCTTTTATTTATTTATTTTATTTATTTTATTTATTTATTGTTTTTCTATTGCCCACTCCTCAAGATACGTAACTCGTAACTTTGTGCGTAGAGCATTAAAGTATTTTTTGTGTCAATTTACACATACTAGATATCGTGAACTTGAATCTCAATGGATTCAATTTAATAACAGGTCACATTTTGTTTAGACTGTATAACTTTATGTCATCATGTCTAAATTTTATGACTAACTAATGTAATCAGCTTTATCATAACAACCTTGTAAGGGCCAGTAATTTTGGCACGAGTACTTAATCAATGTATATAAATCTATGTGTGTTACCATGATGATCATGGAGAAATACGAGGTCGATGGGAAATCGATATGCTTCACTATTTGATATAATATTTGATTGCGAGATACGCATACTTTAAACATTTAGAAACTCCCCCCTTATTTATACCCCTTTATTTATAGGATGTGAATAATAATTTCAGTGTTTTATCTGACAGTAACGTTTGCTACATTTTATTATTTTTGTTTGTTTCTGTAATAGTAGTAAATCATACTTACCTAAATGAAAAACAAAGGACCTTAATTTGGATGTGTGTTATTGTGTATTCTGTGGATATCTTTGAAGTTGCGTGTAGTACTGTAAAGTTGGAAACTACGCTTATGCGTAATATGTAGGGTCATATGTAGAGTCATATGTAGAGTCATATGTAGAGTCATATGTAGAGTCATATGTAGAGTCATATGTAGAGTCATATGTAGAGTCATATGTAGAGTCATATGTAGAGTCATATGTAGAGTCATATGTAGAGTCATATGTAGAGTCATATGTAGAGTCATATGTAGAGTCATATGTAGAGTCATATGTAGAGTCATATGTAGAGTCATATGTAGGGTCATATGTAGAGTCATATGTAGAGTCATATGTAGAGTCATATGTAGAGTCATATGTAGAGTCATATGTAGAGTCATATGTAGAGTCATATGTAGAGTCATATGTAGAGTCATATGTAGAGTCATATGTAGAGTCATATGTAGAGTCATATGTAGAGTCATATGTAGAGTCATATGTAGAGTCATATGTAGAGTCATATGTAGAGTCATATGTAGAGTCATATGTAGAGTCATATGTAGAGTCATATGTAGAGTCATATGTAGAGTCATATGTAGAGTCATATGTAGAGTCATATGTAGAGTCATATGTAGAGTCATATGTAGAGTCATATGTAGAGTCATATGTAGAGTCATATGTAGAGTCATATGTAGAGTCATATGTAGAGTCATATGTAGAGTCATATGTAGAGTCATATGTAGAGTCATATGTAGAGTCATATGTAGAGTCATATGTAGAGTCATATGTAGAGTCATATGTAGAGTCATATGTAGAGTCATATGTAGAGTCATATGTAGAGTCATATGTAGAGTCATATGTAGAGTCATGTAGTCAGAGCTATACATAGCTATACGTTGAGTGGTTTTCATGTAAAGAGTCGATGACGTATGTCCAGACGCTAGTATCAGTAGATAGGAAGCGCCATCTTAATCTTGTGGAATCGATGTTTGTGTAGGTATACACAATATACAACGCACGTGGATGGACGTGTGAGACTTTAATGCACGTGGATGAACGTGCGAGACTTTAACGCACGTGGATGAACGTGTGAGACTTTGAAGCGCGTGGATGAATGCGCTAGACTTTTATTCCAACTTTCATAAATATATTTACAACAATTTAAAATAATTAGTCAACCATATATCAGTATAATTTAATCATAAAAACATAATAAACAGTAATAATAATAAGCAAAGAAAAATTAATAAAATTTCTACACGTCTATTACTAATATGTTGAGTTCTCATCTGAGTGCAGTTTAGATTAAAACTGTATGAAATATCATATTATGTGTGTTATACACGAGTTGCTAAAATCCTAAGATTTTAATAATACTTTTATATTCACAAATTAAAAAAAAAAGAGACGAAGGAATTAGAAACCGACACTTGATTAATAAAGGAAACAACGATTATCGCTCGTTCGTAAATATAAAATTACATGTAATGGAAATCGATACACGCGTAGATTAATGATACCTGTTTTCTTAATGTTCAACTTGAACTTGGCTGGGCGCGTGAGTCATAGAGATTAGATATTCATAATGTAAAATATATATAAAACCAATGTGTATTACTGAGGAATATACGGTAAATTCTCTGCAAAAGAAATAAAATGTTGTTATGTTTAATTCATAAGTAAAGCTTTTAAATTTACACGGGAAGTCATTTCTTCCATTATTTCAATCACCATAGTACAACATCATTATGAACTTTTACATATCAAATAATAATTGATAAGGTGCTTCGCTTTTAATATACTGTCAAACTGTTCAATATTACTTGACAATTAAACATGATTATTATGCATATGTGAATTTACATATTTTTATATTCTAATACCGTGTTCGATAATCGATAATTCATAAGAAAGTCCCATTTATTTGAATGTCAATTTCAATACAAGTTATAAACTTACAAAAATTAAATATATAGTTTTTATTTAATGAGGCTTCAGAAAACGGTCCTTAATTTGTCTCACTTTAATTATTTACGAATATCTCGATCTAGTAAAATAGTATTATAAATAATATGCAAGATAAACTGTATTCTATATACCCACACTTTATTGTGTCCAGGGTTTTATACGTGAATTATAACAGTAATAATATTTTCCTTGTGACTAACGAATTAATTTATTAATAAGTCTTATTTTCGTATAGCCAGAATAATTTTAATAATAAACATACTCCAAGCATACATACATAATTACATGCATTAATTGTCGAATCTAATTTAATTAGTATTATCATTAATTCTTTAGATATGTCCGAATAGGGAATTAGGATAACAAATGCACCGTAATACCTATTAGACTTTAGTTTCCTTAAAAAAAAAACACGACTATAGCTGGAAATTAAATATTGGTATTCAAACTCAACTAAAATAATAAACTTGTTGGTTCAGATAAAACCTGTTGAAAAAAAAACAGTATTTCTTAGTCACTTTGTAACATGACTATTATTCGATCTAGATTCGCTAAGAGTATTGTTATAATGACCAAATACTTTTAAAAATAAATCGTAATGTAGATGTTCATCATTCATGTGGAATAATTAATTAACTAGTTTATGTCTGATGTTTAAATCCATTTTATGTGATGAGGAATTTGTTCTTGTAATGAAGTTATGAACTTCTGTAATAAAATTATTCATTCGTTCATTCAAATTTACAAAACCTAACGGTTACTTAGTTTATGTTCTTATACCTACTTGATGAATTTAATGGCTATATTTATGACCTAAGGCGTGTAAGCAGTTCAAATGAGGATTAGTCGGTCGCATTCATATTAAAATATAAAACTTTGACTGTTGATAATAGCAGGTTAAAGGACAATAGAACTACCTCTACAATAAGATTAATTTCTTATCAATTAAACTCTTCAAACGAATTCAGTCATAATATCTTAATAAAAAAAAATCGTTGGCAACAGGTAACGTTCGAAGTAATATCAAAAGTTTGTGTTAATTTAAATCAACATATTATATCATCAGATAATCAGTAGCCCAAAAAAAAAAAAACATAATCTGTCACTTATATTATTATTATCAAGATGTTTTTATATCTCGGCATAATTATGATTGCATTCATGTCAACTACGGGCTGGGCCCGAAGATATAAAATCAGAACCATGCATTCTTTATAGAGATGTGACACTTATGTCCTATTTTCATTATTAAACCTTATTGCGCAATACATGATATAGTGAATTGTGGACTATTTTATTTACAAATATTATAATAATTAATACAAATTAGGTACAATTTGGTAGCCATGTCGTTTATGTACTAAAATAATTGAAACGTAAAACAATAAATTCATAACATGCTTAAATCGAATATAACGATTAAATAAATCAATGAAACAAAAAACGAGTATTCAATAATAATTAAAAAAAAGGAAGTTTTAATTTCATATATCTAAAGAAAGTCTTGAAAGTTTCAGAACGACCCAGGAGCGTCCAGGTGAAAGGGCCAGGGTTTGGTATTCCATTACCACCCAGGAGTGCCCAGGTGAGAGGGTCGGGGTGTGGAATCACTTCCGACCCAGGAGTGCCTAGGTGAGATGGCCAGGGTAATGATATTCCTGTTCCTTAGCAGAACTAAGGTGCTTCTACGCAGAAGTACGTAACGATCGTTGACTACACCGCAGAGTCTTCGAATGCTGGCATCATGGCACGCGAAGCTGCGGCTAGTAGCGGCACGAGATCCGGTGCCCCGTGTTGCGCAGCATCAGCGTGGTTGGCGGCATCTTCATCCAGGATAGCTTCAGATTTGTCGACGGCACTATCGCAGTGGGCAGAACTTGCGTGGTCGGTGGCACCATTGCAGTTAATGAGAACGTGGCGTCGGTTAGGCAGACGGCGCAACCCGCGGTGACGCAACTATCTTCTGTTGGGGAAGTGATCCATGTATAGCGGTTTGAATATTTACGTGCAAAAGTGAATGGTGTTGTGTACGTATATTATATTATATTTCTTGATCATAATTATTGAAATTTAACAAGTGTTAAAGAAAATTTAATAATGCTAGATTGCGTAATCTTACAGATAATGAAACATAGTGTACCGTCTATTACGCTTATCGTATGAATTTTCTATTGTTTAATATATTTCTGCAGGCCGAACTAATTAAATTTATTCGTTTCTATGTTGACATATAGTTTCTTTAACCTTGATAACAGACTTGTAAAAATTCTTCGAAAACCATAATTTGAACGATTAATAATATTATGTTTTGGTATCGGCCACCTATTTCCTAATTATAATTAATTATCATTTTATTAACGCCTAATAATTAACAATATTACACATTATAATTATAATCTTATTAATAGTATATGTATATCGTGAAATCATGAGTGCACATGAGTATTACGTGTTTGTAATTTTATTTTCTGTTGTTACTTATTGTTATTTAATATGCATATTATGTGCATAAATATCATTCACATAGTAATATTGGATCAGTGAATCTTGGTTTGTTTTAATTTTGATTCATTATTTTCATAAATTGGTGTTTATTTTTATCATTTTAACTATTTTATATTAAGGTTTGGCGAAGGGTCTCGCCTCGAACAGGATGGCCGAGCTGTAAGGATCATTATTTATTAATAGCTTATATTTTGATCATTCTCACTTTTATTTATGATTAGCTTATAAAAGAGTATCAATTGACTCATACTTGTCACTGGTTCCCGCCATTTTGAATTGTTATAAAAAGGCCGGTATAGCAGTGACAAGTGGCCAGTTCGAGTACGGACAAGTTAGAGTGAAGACGTCTTGAATAATTGATTGTAAATTGGTTGTTATAATGTTAGTAACAAATGAATAAAGTTAAAATATTGGTACAAGTAATAGTTTTCATCATCAACCCGGTAATAACCCAACAAAATACTTATTATATTTCTTAAAAATATTATTCAACAGTGAAAGAACTTCTAAAATTTTAGTGCTTAATTAAAGCTCTCTAATATTCCTTTTTTTAACAATTTTATGAATAGTTAAAAAAATATTATTTACTTCCTTGTCCGTATTATCCGCCAACGATAGTCTTACATCATTAGCAGTGTTCTGAAAAATAAGTAATAGGTATTATAGTAACTATAATACCTGTTGACTTAATAACTATAATACCTGAAACAACTGTTGTTGTAATAAGCATTAAATATATATTATTTTTGTAAACCAAATACTTACAATTTTAATATCAGACACTTTGATTTTTTCAAACTTTTGCTGTCCTCGCCGTGTAGTAAATTGCTGTTTACTGCTGACATCGTTATCCTGAAAAAAAATAAAACTATCACCAGACTAAGTGTACGTAGATAATTCGTATATGTAAGTTATGTAAATAATAATATACAGTCTCACCTGGCTTCTACTTTTTTTCAGTTTATCTAAAATATAAACCGCCCTTTTTTCATTTTCTATACTTATGTTTATATGGGAAGCTCAATTCTTTTTATTTTAGATACCTAGATAATATTTTAATTAACATTAAAATATTTATAGCATTTAATTCGTCATTTTAACTGGTTTTATAAAAAGTCCCATTTATAAATTAAATAACAAATATTTGCATTTACACAGACACATGACTTAAATGGTCACTAAGTATATGCTCATTTTTATTATAAAAAAGACGGTATCCTGGATAACACTCTAAATAAATATTATTCTTTATTATAATATAAACCCATTTATGATTGCGACGTCTAAATCGAACTAGTTATTAATCAAAGACTGACTTAAAGCTAAACAAGTCATATGGTAATAAAGCAATTTTGCTATGAAATGAACTTAATATGAATTCAGTCTTTATTGTATTAAAAATAAAAATATCTACTTACCTTAGTTTTGTTACTAAATTGACTCAAATCTATTTGCGTCGCCACAAAACCGAACACGTAACGACCTGCTCAGTACACTCGCGACATATCACTGCTTGCGTCTCACTCAAACCGAACATGACGCGAAGTTAGAGGGAGGGGAAAAAGACCGAAGTCTTAGTCTATCCCTTTCTACACTGTATTGGGCCACTTTTGTATTAAGGTTCGATGAGGTTCATCATTTTAGGACTTTTTATAAGTGAAACTCAAAATCCGTAAATTTTGGATAAGGTCAGTATAATTCTAAAGGTGCGATATGTAGACTTAGTATGAGGATAAAGTTGGACCAAGCTAACTCTGCAAGGAATTTGACTATGACAAAGTGTGTTAATGTCAAACTTCTATGAATATAAAATATGTACAGTCACAATCAGATATATCGGAGCGGTCAAGGTGCTCAAAAATATCTTAACATGCACTCTAACGCCTTCACAATAGAGGCGTGTTCAGATATTTGTGAGCACCTCGGCCGCTCCGATATATCTGATGGTGACTGTATAATAACACCTTGTTTTGTTCAAGTCAGTGGAAAGTCAGCTTAGACGGACTTTAGCTGCAGTTTCTTATTATTTGACAATACAAAATGCGTTTTTTTTTTCAAATGCTTAACACATCCACTGCCAAGAACACATATGTGTGTTCATTTTGTACTGGAAACAGGGCGCCTGGCACCGAAAGTGTTAACACATTCATTGCCACCCAGCCAAACAAGATGTCCTCGCTAGGCCACAACCATTTCGTCATATATAGCAGTAGTACCATCGAACGAAATCATAAAATACCCGATAGTCGGGTTTTTCCACAGTGAATGTGTTAATATACATCACTTAAAAGTAAAAACTGTGTCAATATCAAGTAATTTTATTTCTTAGGACAAAGCTGCACAATCCTTACATATGAGCAAACAGAGCTCAATGCAACATTCTCCGGATGGCAGCCCGATGGAACTGAAATGCTGGTCCGGGACTTAAAGACACCAGCCAGTACAATTCCTTCTGCACGTCTGAGAACTCCAGATGTGTTAGCAATACATTTTGATACAGATACACAGCTACCTTAGTTTACAATTCTCAAATAAATCCATAGGTTAATTATGTTTACATTAAGAAGTCCAAGTTATTATTGTAAATATTACAACTAAGATATTGGAAACAACAGTAATAAAGTTTGTATGTAACATAAAATTTAAAGTGTTTAATTTGCAGTTCCACAAGTTCTATTGAGTTAAATACATGGCCATTGTGCATGTGCTTTTTGAAAAGAATTATAGATAGTGCCGACAAGAAATTGTAGAAAATTATTGAGGGCGCCACTTCCTACGTAACTGTCACATTTGACGTAAAATGCTTAAACATGGCAACAATTTAGCACGTATGGAATTTTTTTAGTTCCGTTTTATTTAATTTCTACTATTTTATGTCGCACTACTTGTAGCATTTGTAGCTAGTTTTACAAGTCGAACTAGCATGAAGCACAACTAGTGAGTAGAAAAGGATTTAAAAAAAATTAGAAAGCCGTTAAAATTACTTTTGCGCCATCTAATTGGACTACAATTTATTTTTATTTTATTACTAGCTAGCAGCTGCGCGGGGAAGTCCCCATGGTAAAAGGGGTTCACGTATAGGTACGTTCGATTAATCGCTTCGATCAATCTAACGAGAATTCTTCGAAATTACCAGCCATACACGGAGCAATTGGTCGTTTCGATCGGTGCGCAATCGAGGGATGCAGCGCTCAATACACAGAGCAATTGGTCGTTACGAACGTTGCGCGATCTCACGCGCGCTGTCTGTATGTTCTCTATAAACGCAAACTACTGAACGGATTTTCATGCGGTTTTCACCTATCAATAGTGTTCCTTGCGGAAGGTTTTAGGTGTATAATTTGTTTAGGTTCTATACCCGTGTGAAGCCGGGGCGGGTCGCTAGTTAAATACAAATTAAATATTCTATCCACTCTTGCTCTAAGACACCTAGATTACATTTGCCACGAAAAATAAGCGGAAACAAAACACACGTATCCGACATTACCATAAGGAGATCCTCCGAGCATTCGTTCTGGATCCGAATTAATCTAAATTCATCCGTGCAAGATTGGCAAGTAATCCCTACTTGGGGAGTGCGAGGTTCCCTTGCGGAACTTATTCTGCGCGATCAATTGACTATTAAGCGACAGATTTGGAGATACGATAACCTAGATGTTTGATACAAGTTTTTATCGTCGACTGTACTTTTCTTTTAATCGAGACGATCCTTACACCCAAAGTATACCTAATTTTTTAGATTTTGTAACCAAGAAACCACAGACCACCAATGGCTATGGAAGAGCCCAATGGCTAGGTAGAGACAAAAAACTATAGGTAACCTTCAGGGCCTGTGCTAGAAACATTTTCAAGAATTTATCATCTACCCCGTACTAAAAATACTTCTTATAAAATCTTACAATATTTATATTGTCATTCACCGCTGAGTTACGGTCGTAGCGCTACGTAGCCGATAACATGGGTTTCCCGGTATGTAGCGAAAATGCTTCGTAGAGGCAAAACGACAACCTGTCGATATTAGCTCCGAATGGGATACCTATAGGTACGATATACGATAAATAGGCAAACATTTTATAAGGCGATTTTATAAGAACTCGAATTTTTCTAGGAAAACCCACGAGGAAAGTCTAAAAATAAAAGTGACATGTCGTTAGTTACCTACCTACTCATAAGTAATGTGGATATATTTACATGTAAGTAGTACAGTCGCCATCAGATATATCGGGGCGGATAAGGCGCTCACAAATATCTGAACACGCCTCTATTGTCAAGGCGTTAGAGTGCGTGTTCAGATATTTTTGAGCACCTCGGACGCTCCGATATATCTGATGGCGACTGTATGTAATAAATCTTCATCCACGTGTTCCACTTGTTATATTACTTATATTATGTATGTATGTACATATATTATGTATTATGTACCTAAGTTTCAACAAGTTTCAACAACGTACTTATTACCTATTATAATTGTTGTTGTAATGTATTATCATTAATCACTTATATTTAAGTACTGATTATTTAATTACCAATACAGTTAATACAAGAAAGATAAATATTTCTATTTCTAACACAATACGTACAATCCCTACTAATATTATATATAGTTTACTCTGTCTGTCTGTATACCTCTTCACGCTTAATAGTAGGGGAGCCCACGATGCTAAATCGGGATTTACTCGAGCGTCATACAGACCTATTGGAATCGAAATATTAGACGATAAGAAGAAAAAAAAGTTTTTTTTCCAGCGAGCCGGAAAGCGTCTACAATTTTTTTTAAATTTCGGGAGGTTGGTGGAGGGTTAAAAAATCGTTAAGCAGTTTGTGGTTTTGGTCGTTTTTGTCCACTTTAATGCTATATTAACTGAATATAACACTTAGTTGTAGGCATTTTCTTAATCTGACGAACAGACGTTTGACGCCTAATTTTTACATTGTAACCGTCAGATTAAGGAGATGCATGCAAATAATTATCAGATTTAGTAATAGCACAATTATAGCGTTAATTTGGACTAATATGACCAAATCCACAATCTGCTTAACAATTTGTTGAACCTCCCACCAACCAAGGGCTCAACATAGATGGCTAAAAGGGGTAAAGGTAGACTACACGGGGTAGCAAGATATCATTCATATCTTAATCTGACGCGCTCGAGTTTTAAACACAAAAATCCCCTCTTGGGCTTCCCGCTGAGCAAATTTAAGATGAAATTTATTGGTACCTATGAAGATAGTTTGATTAACGGGGAGGGACATACACGGTGTATTTTTTAAGTCCGTTAAGTTCAAGGGTCTGAAATACTACGTTGCGTACCAAAACAGGCATCGTCGACGTTGGGGTCAAAACCGCCAGGCTAAAGTGGAACTGGGCAGGCCATGTACGACGTATGGGAGGTGGGCTAAACTAGCCACGGAGTGGGTGCCACAATGTAAACGCCGGCAGGGTCGGCCTAAGAGGAGATGGCGCGACGACTCAGCAACTGGACGGATGCTCCAGTTAATCGAGAGGATTGGAAGCCTAGGGGGGAGGCCTTTACCCAGCAGTGGGACACCTTATAGGCTCGGTAAAAAAAATGTTTTCGAGAGTGCATTCCCGAGCTGAAATATTAGAAAATACATAAAGAATAATTTGATGAATATCCTAAAAATTATCACCTACCTACGTTGCAACGCAATATACTGTGAAGCAAGTCTATATTATTGAATAGGTAGAGTCAAAAGAATAAAAAAAGAAAAGTCATCAAAAATTAAACATCGACACTTTACTATCATAACAAAAATTCTAACATTTCCAACACAGTCCCAAAAAGGCACCATTTACTATTACTTTCAATACTTTGCACTCTTAGCTTTTGCTGTCATTAAGTTCTTGACTTGCCGTGTTTCTTCACACGAACGCAGCCCACACCAGCCACGTACCTATAACCGTCCAGGCATTTTGTGGATCCAGGGCAGGTGATGCAGGCCAGGCATCTTCTTACTCTTTCGGAAGGTCCATATGGGATGGGGTCTGTGTGACTGCTGATTTCTTGAGGTAGTCTTTCTTGGGTATTTCTTGGATAGGCTTCGGGGGTGGGATGCGCAAGAGCGGCGGCTAGCGTCATCGCCACTACCAGTATGAACAGCAAACGCATTGTTCTGGAATATTAATTAAATTTTGAAAACAGACAGTAAATAGGCACCTACTTAAACATCCTGTAGGTTAACTCGGTTCACATCTCTAAACAAATGCGAAAACGAAAATGAATAATGCAATGATTACGTCTTGATAAAATATTATGATTTGAAGTTACATGATTATACTATTTGTAATTGTAGATGTTTTGTAGGATTTACGGATATGTTAGTATGGAAATAAACGACACGAGAGAAAGAAACGAAACGATTTCAGTAAACTTGACACAAGAAAAAAAAGAATCTAGTAATTTTGGCTAAATTGCGGAAAATAATTAAATAACGTACTCGTATTTAATCGATTGATGCCAGATTGATGCTATGAATTTACTTACATTCTGGGTTGCGTGTTTTCCTTGACAGCTCACAAGCGTTATTAAACTGGCTTAGCAAATATATACCGGCTTTAAGTATTGTCATCAATTAGTTATTCATCAGAGAGGAAGACCGGGGAAAAAAGGATTACGTAATAAGTAAAATATTTTGATATGGAAATGACGTTGTTTCTAATACCTAACACTAGTAGTCACAGTGGGTACCAAGTACGTCACAGCATACTTAGTACTTAGCCTTCCAAATGTTTCTACGAAATAGTTATTATTTTGCGTCTATTCATCGTCTATTTACGACTACGGCAAAGCTAAGAGTGAGGATTATACTTTTAGTAGGTACCTAATGTAGGTACAGTCACGATCCGTGATTGTTACGCCATTTAGGGTTCTTGCTAAATTGGACAATCCATAGCGTAAGTATGGACAACCAATTTAGCTAGGACCATAAATGGCGTGATGATGAATTGTATGTGGGGCTATGGGTATGTTTGTGTCAATCTACTCACTTTCGTGACCCAGTTTTGATACATCCTACGCTATATTTGCACTGACTTTTAACGAGGAAGAAGTTTTATAGGTATGTACCTACCTACAAAAAACCGTAGTCTAAAGATTTTGGACTTTTCCTGTTTCCAACGTTAAAATATAAGATGGATCTACAACTAGGTAGAGTTAGACCAAGAAAAGTCTGCAGAGATTTTGATAGCCCACGCAGTGCATGTGTTATTTTAAATGTCAAACATCTATGAAATTATAACGTATAAATAACTTGCACTGCGTGGGCTATCAAATTCGCTGCAGACTTTTTGGTCGAAATAAGAATACCTACATGTATGTAAAATGTGTCTAATCTTAGCTCAGAGGGTTAAATTAGAATGTCGGATTTGGGTCAATTCACCCAAACTTCCCCCTGCATAAATGCAAATCTATATATGTACGATATATATGGCCATTGCACGTAGGTAAGCGCGACAGGTACAAAGTAGTCATTTAATTAATGCAAAAATGGGGCACAAGGAAAAACTCAGTGTACCCAGTCAGAGCATGTGGTAATGTTAACTTGATTTTTATAAACGCCTGTAAAGCTATATTTAAGATTAAGCTTAAGAGAATAAATAGGTAAATATTCTGTATCTACCTAAATATTTTACTTAGCATTGACTTTATGTACCGTAGGGCAAAAGCCACCTACCACCTAGGCATTTTTCTTGTTAAGTACTTTGGGGAATTTGAGACGTCTAAGTGAGATTATTCAAGCTATTTTTGACATGAAATATGACTACAGGGACCCAAATTAATAAATTCTTTCATGGGCATTTGTTTCTTTAGGCTTTTTCAAGTTTATTTTTAATATTAGGTACGTTTTACGATGCCGGAAAAGTAACTTACGACAAGGGTCATTTTCCTGATTTAATTCCTTAGACATGTATTAGTGGATTGTGGATTATTGTCATTTGAGTGCGCGTCTGTAACCTAAAAATAATATCATTTGTAAAACATGGTACGTGGAATCCATGTCGGGCCATGCTCAATGTAGATTGTATTATTACTTGCATCACTATAGGTTAGGCACTCTTATGCCAGGATCAGTGGCGTAGCGTGAACTAATCTAGCCGTGGACGAAGTCGCATCTGCGAGGCCCTTTTCTTTCACTGTGCCCGAAGGGGCCTCGCGTGAGGCCTCCCCTGGGGCGCGAGGCCGTGGGCGACGGCCCACTTCGCCCACGCCTAGCTACGCCACTGGCCAGGATCGGCACGTACTCGTACCGAGTAGAGTGGCGAGACAGTAAAACGAAGTATGAAAGTGTTACTCGGCCGAGTAAAAATTCCAGCATACTTCGTTTTACTGTCTCGCCACTCTACTCGGTACGTGTAACCGAGCCCTTATGCCAGGATCGCACGTACCGAGTAGAGCGGCGAGACAGTAAAACGAAGTATGAAATTGTTACTCGGCCGAGTAAAAATTCCATACTTCGTTTTACTGTCTCGCCACTCTACTCGGTACGTGTAACCGAGCCCTTACAGTACCTAGCGAAAGTTTCTAAGCGGGCGAGGTGTCCAAAATGATCTTAGCACAAAACTTTATTTTCAAGGGATTATGGGCGTGTATAGATTATTTAGACCACATCACCCGCATAGCTACTTACCTGCCGCTGAAGTTTTGACTGTAGGTACATGCTATGGATATAATATAGGTAACAATCACTACTTTCACGATTTTTACATAATTTTGACCCACGGATCAAAATTAGAGAGGGCAGGTAAATTTTTTGGACTTTTAGAGCGTTTATTTTTAAATACATGATGATTCGTATCCGAGTAGTATCGAACACAAGTGGTTTATTGCGTCGTTTGGCGTGGCTCAACGTTGTGTCGTATCACACTGTCAAGCAGAAGGATATACTGATACCTCATACTTTTATAACTAACAAGGAACTTAATCGCGTAAAACTTACGTTTATTTATGACCCGTTTAGTGGAGTGTGGTGTGTTAACAGTGCACGTACTACTTATAAAGTATCGGTTAAAGGTAGCGCCGGGCTGAATCGATTGAGCAACAGGTCCGCCGGGCGAGGGTAAACAGGCGTGCGGCGCGCCTAAAAACTTGTACACATTCCGCGGGGAATAGGTCGGTTGCATTGCGCCTAACCGTAACGTAATAACTT
Organism: Cydia splendana; assembly: GCF_910591565.1. Lineage (NCBI taxonomy): Eukaryota > Metazoa > Arthropoda > Insecta > Lepidoptera > Tortricidae > Cydia > Cydia splendana. Next base: position 18,846,123 of record NC_085965.1, on the reverse strand, counting down.
TGCGAAAATTTTATTGTTTCGGAGGCAGGAGTTACGTTAAACTGGTCGTCGAAATCACCGAGTCTGAGATCACTGTTACCTATTCATATCATACCAGTTTGATATTAATAGGTATCAATCAGTATATCCTTCTGCTTGACAGCCTGATACGACACAACGTTGGGCCACGCCAACCGACGCCACAACCACTTAGAATTTTCATGTATGCTCCTGTATAGGTACATCATTATTGCATACATTTTAACTTAGCCGTGTAAAGAAACATAGCCAGATTAAGTATGGCAATAGCAGTTTAACACGACCTCAGACATAGTAATACCTCATGACCTAGCTTAGCCAAGAGCCAAGTCTCCGAAAGTGGACCCTAAAGTTTTCTAAATCAAAGGTCAGAAGCTGCGTGTAGCGCTAACCACTAGATATTTCATATAGCCGGTGACCGCTGCCCTAGACCTGGACTTATTGTTGACCTTTGCCTGACGACTACTTGCCTCAGAGAACTAAGCGCCACTTGCACCATCCCTCTAATCCGGGGTTAACCGGTTAAACCGTTAACCCAGTGTAAAATTGTACTGGTAACCATGGTAACTCCAGGTTTAACCGGTTAACCCCGGGTTAGTGAATCGTACAAGTGGCCCGCCTAAGTCTTGTACTGTATTGTACAGATGTGCAAGCTGCAAGTGGCAGAAAAATTGGAAACTTCTGGAAAAAACACAAGAAATAAAGGAAACTTTCATTTTGGAAATGGAAAATTTCGATTCCTTCAAAATATGAGCAGTTTTCGAAATTTTGCAAAGTGCAAAATTCGGAATTTTGAAACTTTCCAACGGCACATTAGTCAGTAGGTACTGTATTGTATCATTTCCTCATTGCACAATAGACAAAGATAAGCTCCCTGCACAGTTTCCTACAAATCCTTGAATTTCCTAAAAATTCTTCGAGCCCTTACCTTAAATCTGGTAGAGATTGGGAGGCCACTATAGAAAAGCACTCAACGAACGATATTGGCGACCGAAGCTTGACGCGACTGCTCCGTAAGCGATAGGAATAACCCTATCTTCAGTTCTTACGCTCCATTTGTCTTTGTCACACTAATTAATTGCCGTCGATTTCTATTTAATCTGTGAAATTGGCTATATTAATTGATTGGCCGTTTGAAATTAGAGACGTAGAAATTATTAGTCTGTGTGAATTTATTAAATGAAAGATTACGTAACAAAGTAGGCAACATGTAAACAATTTAACATCTCAATTTTACGTACAGTGACTATCAAGACACTGTCTTCCAATGGTTGGTGGAACGATAAGCGCCCTAAAGGCCACCCCACACTAACGTATTTTGAGTATCGGCGTCTAGTCAACCCTGTGGCTGCTGCTCGACGCAAAGTTGACGTAACTGCGCAGCGACGTCATTTTCTATAACGTTGACTAAACGCCGACACTCAAAAGACGCTAGCGTGGGATGGCCCTAATGTGTGAAGCAATAAGGGTCGCTATCCACAGCGAGGGCCGCAGCAGCTAGCACAGAGTCCGCTTTTGCAGCCCCCTATGCAGCCATGACCGCAACTGAAGTACGAGCCAGCGCAGCCGCCTCGGGATCTGTGACAAACATTTATTCATTTAATATTTATTGCAAAGGAAATAACGTAGAAAAGGCGGACTTAAGAATACTAGTTCATCGCAATTTCACGTGCACAAAGTCAAGTTTCCGCATAAAAATTATAGACAGTTTATGCTGACTCAACACCGATTTGGAAAGCGACAGTGTAAAGGTGCCATTAAAAGTAAAGTTCCTATAAAAACTACGTCACCACAAATTTATTGCAGAGTTAGCTTAGCTAAGACAAATTGTAAGTATCTTGACTGTTGAGGAAGCACTTCTATTGGCGCAACTGCGCAGCGAACCTATTTTCCATTGCGGTGACTAGACGACGACGCTCAAAATACGCAAAATAATAATGTGTTGGGGGCCTAATGTTACTAACCCGTGTATGACGCCCCGGTCCCCGCAAGGCGAACAGCAGTTAGCCCCGTACGAGTGTATGCAACAGGGGCCCGTTCCGCAATCCATGCGGCCGCCGCAGCCTCCACACGGGCTGCACATGTTGCCTTGGCAACCGAGACAGCAGTTCCGGACTGGCATTTTGAAGTTAAGGACTGGTACTGAAAGAAAAACCTACGTAAATGTTACCTGTTTGAGAAAGGAAAACATGTTGGTAAGTATAGTAAATAAGCTTAGGTATAAGGTAAGTATATCACGTGAATTTTTTGGCGGAGGCTGGGGGAGTGAAAAACTACACCTGATAATTGCTTCACAAAACTTCGTAAGTATTACGATAAGGAAAAAATTCTTGTACTTACCTTGATTTTACTTTAAAAATAAACTGAAAGGTACTGAATTTTTTTCACTTTTTTTTAGATTTTTGTGTCTTGATATAAAAATATATGGAAAACAATTGATTTCAATTTGTCAAAACCATAGATGATGAACTATGAGGCGATAGAAGACTATACCTATGCTTACTTACCGAGATAAAACCATGGATGTAAGTAAAAAGAGTAATTAATAAGGTCATTGGATAAAACCTCTGTAGTAAAACTCCGTACTTAACTCGCTAGAAGTGCTTCCAGGGAACTTCTCCAGTACCTATATATGGCCGTTGCAGCAAGGCCCCACGGGGCAGTAACAGTAGCCCGGGGGGTTAGTAGCCCCCCACACATTTCTAAAATCTTGAAAAGAACAAGATCTCTGTAACGCATTCCTATGTTGGCCTTTTTCTTTATGTCATTCGTACTTTGCAGAAAAAAAGAATCATCCTCGCGTACTGTCCGAATTGTCAACTTGTAAACTCATCTTGACACTGATAATCACTTCAAATTTATAGCAAAATCCAAAAAAACGTCAAAAGCAATTTCAGAACAACCTCAAGATGCCTACACAGTACGGTTGTTACCGTGACTTCAACATTGGGACTTTCGCGCGCTGCCCTGGAGGTTGCGACAGAGTGTGCTGTAGGGGCTGTGCCCCCTGTGTAGGGGGCTGCTGTTGCTGTCCCGTGGGGCCTTGCTGTAACTTCCATACTGGAGAAGTTCCCTGAAGGCACTTCCTGCGACTGGTACTATATCATTGCTGTTCTTTGTTGATCTATTCTGTATTTAAGTAATATTATTTTTTTTGAAAAAGCTGTTTTATTTTGTTTTTTAACAGCTACAGACTTCGTCCATCTTTCTTTGCATAATCGAATAAGGTAAATAGATAGCAGATGTTGACCGTCCAGTTGTCTCCTATAAAACCTAACGTTCCTACAACAAATGATTGTCTATTTATCTAAAATAGCAATACGTTACGTCGATCTGTGCAAAATTGTCCTATAGGTAATTATTAATAAATACCTACGCTCTTCAAGCACTTTAAATTCATATTACTAATCAAACAAAATACCTAGTTAGTAACCAAAATATGTTCAACTGTGTACGGGGTTGTCAGTTCCTGCAAAATCTTACCATAGTCAATACACAAGAAGTTGTTTAATGTGCTCTACATTATCTTAAGACGGGATTTCACCAGTGTGCCGCAGTGTGCGGCACAAGCATATTCAGTACAAAAATGTTGTGTACTGTGCAGTGCCGCACACTGGTGGAATCTCGCTTTTAGATTGTAAACACTTGTTAAAAGCCTACCTGCCTAACTAAAAGTACTTTTTTCATAATATGCAGTTATTAAATTTATACTTAAGTAGGTAGGTACTTATAATTAACTTTTTTATAGCAAGCCGACACCTATTCTATTTATCTTCTTAATTAAATATCGGAAAACTCCATTCAAGTTTGTAATTTTTGCCGATATTCTATTATACTTAAAGTGAAAAGTATTCAATCGGCCCCTGTGGACAGATAATCAAACCATGTATCTTTGGCAGGCGCTGGTTCGATTGTTATCATAACTGACTGCTTATTCAATACTTTTACTCGAGTTTCTTGGGGGGTTATTTAACACTTAATTAAATCTAAAATTCAATAATCTCCTGTATACCTCATTATCGAATATCGAAGTAAAATATCCAAAACATTTCTAATTTCAAAGTTTGTGGTAGGCCTCCTGTAAAAATCTAGGTACTGGTTCTATTCTGAGCTGTCAATCTCTCGAACCCTCATGGCTTCGCCAAAATAATCTAAAAATGTTGTCGTTCAAAAAATCTCTATTATCAAACCTGCTCACAAAATTTCACGAGAATCGGTTAAGAATTCTGCCGTAATAAGAAACCAAAGTATTTTTGCCTAAGCTGAAACGCTTTGCACTTGCTCGCTCAATTAATAGCAATGGTTACTTAGCTGTTCAACTTTGGTTACTTAGTGATAACTGGTAAGTGGTAACTTTGCATAGGTATTTCCCCAATCAATTGAATTATTTTTCAAGACTGTTACATGATTATTTTAGGTTTTAAGTTGTTGATACATAAATAATTCCTCTGAGCATACGCCTACGTACACAATACTTTGTATGTAACTCAAAGGACGTTAAGCGGCTTCTTTTGTGTGTTCTGTGAAGTTTGCGACAAAATGAGACAAGTTACAGTAGCTGTGACAAGCGGGCTCGGGGACTCCGGGATTAATTATACCCAGTTACGAGTTCGCCCAAAATAACGCGCTTAACTTACCTACTTGTATTACGTGGCATACGTTGGGAAACTACGACATTGCCATTTGCCTTATTATATTGTTTGTAAACACATTGTTTTTAGAATAGTTACTTACAGTTGTTCATTTTAAAACTAAAATTCGTTAGTGACCCTACGAAGCAGGAGGTCCAGCTTCCCGAGTTATCGATATTATCTATGTATCTAAGTACGTATATATTTTATCTTTATAAGTATGTATATCGTCGCTTAGTAGGTACTTAGGTACCCATGGTACAAGCTTTGTTAAGTTTGGAGCTAGGTCAATCTATGTAAAGCCGCGTTTTTACTTAAGGGGCCCACTGATTAACAGTCCGCCGGACGGTATCGGCCTGTCAGTTGTTCAGAACTGTCAAAATTTTGTTCTAACTGACAGGCCGATACCGTCCGGCGGACTGTTAATCAGTGGGCCCCTTTAGGGTTTTGAGCAAACATTTTGTTTTGGGCAAATGTTTGCTCTTTTGCAAGTGTTTCCATTTACCGAACTAAAGGGGCCCACTGATTAACAGTCCGCCGGACGGTATCGGCCTGTCAGTTAGAACAAAATTTTGACAGTTCCGAACAACTGACAGGCCGATACCGTCCGACGGACTGTTAATCAGTGGGCCCCTTAACGAACGATTGCTCGCTCAAAACAGTACGTGAAAACGCGGCAGATATTTTCCCAAAAATATTTATTTGGTAGCTAATATGAATAAAATTAGATTACCAACTTATACAAAATATTCAAACAAAATTATAAACCTGCATAAATAAGGTGGTGGGGTGGTGGTACTAGTGCTCGACATGCTAATGCCCACAGGTACGTCACAGCAGCCAGCCGTTTTCATCCATAACCTAAGAAAAGGTAATAGGGCAGATATTTGCTGAGAGGGTCGAATGGATTTACCCGAGTTTGGAGTTAAACGACACATATGATCCTACATATTTTCGTATATTGGAACAATTTTCGTGTAACAGAGTTTTTTTTAGTAATATATCACTCATCGTTTCGATGGGGACACAGGTCCAAAATTTTGCCGTGTGACGAAAATCTGAATCATGTCCAGTGTAATGAAAGTGAATGCTAATGTATAGTGTGTCACGAAAATTACATAACCTCCTATAAGACCTACCATATAAAGTTTTCAATTATTTAATTTGAACCTTATTCTATAAGTAAATTAGAACGAATTTCGTTTGTAAACAAAGTAATGAAACAAAAGAAATGCTATTTTATTTGGTTCATGAAAGGTTCAAATTAGGTTGCACGAATATGTACATTGTAATGTACATTTAGTCTCAGGAGGATAAAATCATTAAGACGAGACTTAAGACGCTGCTTACAATTGCTGTTGGGAAATTCCATTTTAACATACTTAGGTATCTGGAATTGTTATCTTGGCTAAAGTAAAGATTCTACGATCAAATGACACACTGAGGAGACGTCAAAGCAAATTGTAATGAACCTATATGTACATATCGTTTTCAGTTATTTTAAGGACCGTAAGTTGATAACACAACACACAGTATACAGTTAGCCCAAAACAGGGGGGTTTGGAGAGCGGTGGTGAAAAACTGCACTCCTGATGGTCACGACTCTCTGCCTTGAGGAACCGACACAGAGGAAGAAGTTGATTAACAAAGTCATATTGTTTTACCTTACCAATTTAAACTTAGGTATTTATATTTTTGGATCATTCTTACATATTTTATTACGTTTCAGAGTAATAAGCTGAAATGTTGTCACGGGTGTGTGTGTCTACGTCTACTGTAACTGCTATGATAAACTAGCGACTCGCCGCGGCTTCGTACGGATTACACAAAACTGTAAAAAATTATATCATACAACTAAACCTTCCTTAAGAATCATTCTATTGATACGTGAAAACCGCATGAAAATCCGTTCAGTAGTTTTTGAGTTTATGCATGTATACACACAAACAGACAGACGCGGCGCGGCGGGGGACTATTTTCTAAAGGATGACTCACGCTAGACCCTGGTTGCTCCCGGGCCGAGGCGTCCGGTATGTTATTTTCTATGACGGCTGATCGGTGATCACGTGGTGCTTTCCATAGAAAACGAAGAGTCGGAAGCTCCGGCCCGGCCCCGGGCCGGGCCGGTCTAGCTTGAGTCATCCTTGTGATTGATTGTTTGGGTATAAGTTTTAACCTTCATCGAGAATGGGATCTATTACCTATTACATGCTGCTTATTTGTTACACACATTGACCGCCAAAACACCAAGCAGCTTAAATTAGACATTTTATCATAATATAAAACAACCTTACATAAACCAATTTTATCAATTGTTTAATACGTTCGCCTTTCTTTGTTCTCTTAAATTCTGTTCATTTGTGCAGATTTGTGCTGCCAGCCCAAATAAGCGTGTTAGATACAAAAAATTACGTTCATGTTTTGGCTAATAATTACTAATAAATCAATCAGCAGACTATGATTAATTTAAGCCATTTAAACTGTATCTACCTCGTCCCGGGAGAATTTATGCAAATCCCACATGAAAAAACTATTCGGTACCTAAAATTTGAAAGCCGTTTATCTATTGGTTCATACGCACAATATTTAAATAATAACTTGAATGGCAAATTTCTCATAAGTAAGTACCTGGGAGTGATCCATCTTTAGGGGCCACTACTTACCCTACAAAAATAATTACATTTTCATAACTCTTTATTTAATATAATCTTATACCTAATGTTATGTATGTGTAAGCACTTGTATTTTACATTTAAAAACAGTAGTCGAATGAAAGTTTAAAAGAATCCCAAATTTGCCCAATCAGCGACCATATCGTTGACAGTTTGCTTGTATTCTTCAGTCACAGCGTATGCTGCAGGTGATGAAAGCCTTTCTGGGAGAGTTAACTCAGGATTTTTGAATAAAGGTACAGCAATCATGAACACGACAATGCTTATAAACACCAGACTTTCCAGTTCCTCTTTGAATTGTTCGTAGGAACAAAACTTGTTAACATCATATCCACAGAGCGACAGAAAGCCTTTGAGTTCTGCGTGGTATACGTCTACCAGCTGGTGGAAATGATTTCTTCTCAAATCCCCGGAGTCAGAGAAGAACAAATACATGAAATCGTGAGCTATCGAGCCGTATCTTGACCACTGGAAGTCTATTGGTATTCCTTCTATTGGCTTGCCGTTCTAAAACAAAGAATAAGCACTAGTATTAACTCATCGACCGTCGAAGATGGACGAATATTGACAGTGAATCACTGAAAGATTTGTGTGAGAAGATCTGCGAGACCCTTTCGAGAGTATCAGACTTTGTGAGATTAACATTTTGTATACATACACTGGAAGTGTTTTCAGAGCTTAAGATAGCAATATAAAAAAGGTTGAAAACATAAAAAAAGTAATATATCGAATATAAAAAATGTATGTCCTGAATACCTAGGTATATTTTATGTGAGTCGAATTTATTCCACTTTATGTATGAATGGTTTTACCTTATATTTGAACATGTGGTTATTATGCCAGTTATCACCGTGTAGAATAGCCATAGTTTTTCCAGCCTTCGCAAGTTCAATATGTTTGTTATACGAATTTGTTCCCGCGACTGTCTCAAAGCGTTTCCGCAATGATTCGTCTGAAATGGCACTTATGAATTGTGTCATAGTATTTTCTCCATGTTGGATCATACATGTGGCAATGAATTCTTCATCGTGTAATGGATTAAACAAGTGTCGACTTATTTCATTAGCCATTTCTCTAAATCGTTTCGGATAGCGTTGTTCGTAAATGAAAGACAAAGCATGTAGCTTTGCCACTGTTTGGAGCATGATTACAGCATGGTCGTAATCTACACTCTGTATGGGTGCGACACTGAATCCTTTCTTAGTTAGGTCTTCGAGGATAACCATTTCCTGTCTGAAGTCGTCACAGACTCCATAACATTTAGGGAGACATAATCTCATTTCCTGCGGCACACATAACTCGAATTGATCCTGCAGATTATCGTATATTGGGACGATTTTGTTGTAATACAAAGCTTCTCTTAGATAGAAGTTTCTTACTGGCATGGTCTTGCGGAAGGTTATATTGGTGGGGGCGCACTTGATGACGGTCTCAAACTCCTGCGGGACTCCATCCTTGTCGACTGCACTGATAATGGCGTGAAATATGTCACCAACAATGCCTTCACCTTTCGCGGGTCCCGTTTCGAACTGGATATTAACATCAGAGTACCCTTTGCTGTAGAACATATCGATCACCCTCCTTCCAAGCACATAGATGCTTTTAGTTTCCATTGTTATCCACACTGTTTCACTTAATTGTGTTTATTCCGATTTAATTACGTACTTGTTCCTTGCTGGAGATTGTAACAATGGAGTCTGTTAACTCATTTATTTACTTTGTTATCTTGGCAAGAGTAGGTAAATTGAGCGTGATCATATGATACAAGGTGACATAATAGCAAATTACAATGAACCTTTAGATGTCTCAAGTCGAATTATTCAACATAATGTCCTTTCGGGTTTGCTAATCTAAAAATAGCAATATATGTATGCAGATATATGCCATGTATTTGTGAACACATCGACTGCTCCGGTACCTGTCTGATGGCGACTATACATAATGCTATTATTACTATTATTTCCAAGAAATTAATAAACATTGATAATTATTCTGGTAAACTGACAAATTGAGCAGGTAACAGAGTAACAGAAATTTGTTATTTTTTATGCAATCTCATACATTTTTAAAATTAAAGTGATGACATCGAATCCAATTTTTTTTGATAAATATTACTGAAGTAAGTACCTATTAACTTATTATTTCAAATTTTTTTTTTTGGGTTCCATAGTCAAAGTGGAAAGTAAGTAGCGGTTTACAGAATACACCAAATGTTATAAATTTCATCCAAATATACCTTCTAGTTTTTGAGATGAATGGCTGCGATGTACGGACACTGGAGATATTGGTATGACTTCCATATGTCTATATAAAAATGATTTTTACTAACACTTACCTCCACTAATATTAATGAATAATTTATCCACAATTACCAGTTTTAGGCCGACAAGCGGGTTTTTGAGACAAATAAAAACTTGAAAACCAATGCAATAGAGCTCAAGATTCTCAAGAATAACCCCTTTCAAGGAAGAGGTCAAATTGCGTATCACCCTGTACCTACTGATTTAGTGTAAATAACGTAGGAAAGTACCTACTGATTTAAGTACATTAATAAAGTATATATTGGATTATCTTACACAAATCAACCTAATCCCACCCACAGTCAAGCTCAATAATAAATGTATTAAATTATACTGCGTCTTGAAAGTTAATTAAGCAGGTATAAGATAGTGGCTTATACCCTAAGCTTTTATTTATTTTAACTTAGCTAAGGAAGATGATTCTCCGGTTTGTTTGTATGCTTAGGATTGCGTGAGCTGGTGATACGTGAAGATGAACCAGTCATCGGATTCTAGGGAGCAAAATTTAATGGCAGTTTCACAACAGCTTTCATATCTGTTTAAAAGCAAACTGCCCAATAATTTGATAAGTATTTCTAAATCATTTTATCATGCTCAGTAGGGTTAAGATGGTCGGTTTTTTATCATCTGTCATCATACTTGTCACGTTCTAACAAGTATGCAAGTGCGAAAGTGACGCATGACATGATAGGTGATAAAAATGCGACTATGATACCGCTGCAGTAGGGTTAAGATGGTCGGTTTTTTTATCATCTGTCATCATACCTGTCAGGTTCTAACAAGTATGCAAGTGCGAAAGTGACGCATGACATGACAAGTGATAAAAATGCGACCATGATACCGCCGCTTCTCACTGTGACACTGCTAGGTACGAGTATATGTCTGATAAGTGTGGTCTGATGTTCAGTTAACTGTTTAAACTCGATACCTAAACAAATCCGTTGTAAGTAAATAGCTGACAGATAAAATATGTCTCCTGCAAATAGTAATTAATTAAAGTCAAAGTCAAAGTCAAGTCAAAGTCAATTACACCTAGCCTTTCAGACACTTGGGCATTCATATTATAAATTAGGTATGTATGTCCAAGTGTCTGAAAGGCTAGGTGTAATAATGTCCATTGTCAATTAGTCCGAATGTTATAATGTCTTAATATCGGAAAGTCCGATTTAACAATACCCATTTGTCTGGATGATGATGTTATAATAATGTTAGAAAGTCTACATATATAAATATGTCTAGGTGTCACAATGTCTTCTGGACACGCCGCTCTAACGCGGGCAACCGCAACGTAATGTTGCCCGATTTCTATATATTTTTCTTTACCAATGAAACAAGTAGGTACATATATTTAGTTTCAACATTTTATTCACAGAGTTTTAAGTTAAATAGAATACATTAAGTGTCAATACTGTTATCATTTATCAACATTCGAAAACAAATTGAACAATGACTGCTAAATGAAACCTAAATTGGCCCACGCAGCGACTATGTCGTTCACAACACTTTTATACTCCTCAGTAACAGCGTATGCTAAAGGGGAGAGGAGCAATTCTGGAAGAGTTAACCCTTGATTTTTGAACAAAGGGGTTGCGAGCATGAACGTGAGGCAACTTACTACGGCCTGACTCTTGATCTCATCTTTTAGCTGTTCGTAAGAACAAAATTTCTCAACATCATACCCACAAACGGCAAGAAAACTTTTGAGCTCCGCGTAGTATTCGTCGACCAGTTGGTAAAATTGATTTCGTCCGAGGTCCTTGGAAACTGCGAAGGAGTACAAATACATGTAATCGTAGCCGATCGAAGCGTACATAGACCACTGGAAGTCCATCGGCATCCCTTCGGTTGGTTTGCCGTCCTGAAAAAAGTATTTATTTTGCGATTATAGGATCATTGTGCTAGTTTTCGTCCGGCTCTAGTTTTCGTCCACTTGACTCAATTTGAATATAGACCTTCATTGCTGCACAAATTTGGACCTATTGCAATCCATTCGTTATTATCTAAACAATTTATCTATCTACATAAAAATATATTTCACTAGTAGCAAATTATAAATGAAACGTATTATTTGTAAATCCGTCAAATGGACGGAAACTGACACCGGACGGTAAACTGACGCAATTACCCTAAAAGTTGAGTGATGTGAGTGATCGATGAGTGGTAAAGTGATGACTTCTGTATTGTGCATTTAAATCTTGCACTTAATTTTTAGGTAAGGTCTAAGACGTCACATTGTTAGACATACAGTAAACTATAATTATATTTCTTCACACACCGTTCGTTATACATTGATTTAAAACTAACCTCATATCTAAACATATGGTTGCTAAGCCAGTTGTCACCGTGTAGTATAGTCTTAACTTTACCAATTTTCGTTACTTCCTTGAATTTTACTATCGGATTCGTCCCGGCTGCTACCTGAAATCGCTTTCTCAATGATACATCTGTTATTGCATCTGTGAATTGTTTCATAGCTTTCTCTCCATGTTGATATATAATTTTTTCATCATATTCACCTTTAGTTAACCGCAAAATATAAATAAACTCGTCCGCCACTTCTCTAATTGCTTTCGGATCGCGTTCTTCGTAGATAAAAGATAAAGCGTGAAGTTTCGCTATGTTTCGCACAATGATTGCAGCATGATCATAATCTAAAATCTGAAGCGGCGAGATGCGGAACCCTTTTTTGGTAAGGTCTTCAAGTATGATAAATTCCTCTTGGAAGTTGTCACACGATCCATAATATTTTGGGAAGAAGCACCTTATCTCGTGCGGCACATTGATCTGATCCTGTAGTTTCTCATATATAGGAGCGATTTTGTTGTAATAACTTATTTCTCTTAGGAACAAGTTTCTTATTGGCATGGTCTTTCGGTATGTTAAGTCATTGGGAGCATGCTTGATAACGACGTCGAGCTCTTGTGGAACACCCTCTTTGACTGCGCAGATTTTCGCGTGAGATATATTGCCAATGATCCCCTCGCCTTTTGCAGGGCCTGTTGCATATTGGATAGAAACTTCAGAAAACCCTTTACTGTGGAATATACTTTTCACTCGATTTTCGAAAACGTTTTTAGTTTCCATTGTATATCACTATATTTCCTTAAACGTGGTTTCAACTACGTTTTGTGTCCACTAATTAAAATGTTACAATGAGAAATTCGTAGCCTTACGCGTTGTTTTTATCAAGAGTGACGTTATCTTTCTAAATTTAACTAAATTATATAATAACGAATTATGTAAGAAAGTAAAACAAATAAAATCCAATTCTAGGAATCATAAGCTACCTATACTGTTATACAGACTTAGGAAGAATAAAGTGGCATTACATTCTTGGATCAGGGAATCGCGGAAATCCATTTATTTTTATAGCTACGTACGAAGCCAGCAAATGACAATCTAGCCGAGGCAATTAAAGTTATTTTCTAAAAAAAGGGTGCAAAAAAATTTAACACATGCAATAAGTATATAGGTTTCTTAATCGATGTTACCTTTTCAGTTTTCAGGAATCCTTATTAAATGGTACCTAGCTGTGTCTAAGTATTCTCTCGCAGCCCGTTAGGCGTTAGTATTGCCATTCAGCGAGGGAATGCTGTCAGCATCTTTGGCACAATGCCGCGGGGGCCTTATTTAGATGTAACTCCATATTTTAATTTAAATTAGTTTTTAATTTGATTATAAAGTAATTTTATATATAGTTGAATAATAAATACCTATTTACACTTCTGTCAACATAAAATTATAAAGAAAATATCTCTTAACTAATCTCATTTAACGTTTTAACAAAAAAGTTGTGAAATGGATCAAAATTAATTATATGTATTTATTTCGCTTCAAGTAGGGTAATTCGCCTGTAACTGGCCACCCCAAACTAAAAATGAATTCTATTCACCTATAAACAGAATTCATTTTAGTATAAGGTGGCCAGTTATGAAACCTTAAACGAAAATGAATTCTGTTTATAGGTGAATAGAATTCATTTTTAGTTTAGGGTGGCCTGTTATTGGCTGGTGGCCAGTTACTGGCGAATTACCCTATTTAAGTTGTAAATAATTTACCGCCTTTTATCTCTGAGAATAAATACAAGTGAATTTTTCGACTAATAATTTAAGCTTTTCAAACATAGATAAAAAAGTAAGGTTGGTTGACATGATTGGCTGAACAAAGATCTAAAATCTTGGGCAATGTACGCACGACCTGCATTTATTCTGAAATTATGATCACGGAATAAATTTGAATAATCGGTGAATTTTAGAGAACCGTGCCTCAAAAAAAAAAGACACTTACATCATCATTCGTGCGTCTGTCTGTCCGTCTGTCACAGCCTATTTGCTCCGAAACTACTGGACCAATTAAGTTAAAATTGGTACGAATATTAAGTCGGTGACCCAAAGACGGACATGTAACGTAAATAAATGAATTTTACCTAAACATTGGGACCACCTTTGGGGGAGATGAGAAAACATTTTTTTTTAATTAAATTACAAGAAAAATACATGATGTTCAATTAAAATTAAATTAAATTAAATTTTAATTGAACATCATGTATTTTTCTATTGTGTCCGACACAATACTAGCAATTGGTTAAAAGGAAAATACAGATTAGTGTAGTAAAAGTAAACGGTGACCGTTCCATTTCACGTAATGGTCACGGAGAAATGAGTCCACTCGATGGCGGTAGTAAATGGTAGCCGTTAAACGGACCATCTATAGAGAGTCTAGAGCGCAATATAATTTTGATAGAACTCCGTGATATTAATAAAACAACATGTCCGTTTTAAAATCATGTACTTAATTTTAAACTTTTTTTATTAATTAAATTTCAAACACCAGAAATGCCATAATCTAAGGTTATATTATAAAACTGAAACTACCTATTAGTTTTAAAATGTTATTAATTAACTTTAGGTATCTCCCCATTGAAGTCTCGTCGAGCAGGTTCCATCGGGGCCGGGCCTCGCTGAGCCGACTCCATCGCTGCCGTGCCGCGTCGAGCCGGCTCCTTCACCGCCGAGCCTAGTCAAGCTGGCTCTATCGCTGCTGACCTATGTCGAACCTGCGCCGTCTTTTTATTTAATTTCTACTATTTTATGTCCCACTATAGGCGGCAATGGATCAAAGATCGCGTGGATATATTACAAGGTCTGTGGAGCCCTTAACTGATACTGTATCTGCGGTAAGCCGAAATATTTCATGTCAAATGTCAAATACCTATATTACGTTTATTTTTATCTTGCTAATTATTTCAAAATGGTAAATTTAAAAACGATATTATAAAAGTGCAAGCCGAGTACTTTCATTTGATACCAAACTAGACCATACTTTCTTGCAAAAAGATGACCACAACTAGCTTTTAAGCCTTCTAAGCTCTTCTAGCTCAATAACCCCTTGGTCGAGCCTGCTCATAATTTAATGACTAAAATATAATGCTCTCCTCAACTACACGTTTACCCAATTTAATTTAAATTAGAACAAATTTACTTAAGTTCTTGAGTATCAAACTATCCTCTGATAGTTCAGCTTAAAAACATCGAAATGCCGGGACGTGCCCCTAGCCAGCCGCGTGTCCCAAGTAAGAATTCGTTCGCTTCGCTCGCTCGTTCGAATATGCTAGTGTCCAGTAGAATTGACACAAGAGACAATGATGTTCTCGCTTGATTAAATTGTTTAATTTAATTTTAGCTTTGGACACTTGGAGACCTTATACATCTCTAAGTATTTATTTATTTGATTTTTATTTTTGATTGTACATACCTATATTTTTAATGTTTCTGACACTTAGAGACCTTTCATCTCTAAGTCAACTTAGGCTAGTAATTATGTGAAGCTATACTGTCTTTTTATGTAACATACGAGCACAAAATACTTCACGTTTGGCGATTTGTCCTCTTCGTTATGTTTGTTAAGCAAGTTAAGTTTTTAAGCCACATTTTTGTCAAGCGCGAGTTCTGATGATGGGATCCACGAAGAATCGAGGGAACTCCTCAAATCTTAAAGGCATGCGTATAGAGATTCTTGTATTTTCATCAGAAAATCAAGCATTTTCATTAAAAACTGTCGCATTTGATGAAGTCTTCAAATCTTGAAAATGTAAATGACATGATTAATGCTTTTAATCAACAAGTACTTAGTCTATTTAATGTACATGCCCCTGTAAAGACGTCCCTAGTTACAACACAATCCTACCCCTGGATTACTGACACCATCAAACATATGATGAGGCTGCGTGACAGTGCCAACATCAAAAGCCCAGAGAGTTGTAAGCCGCTCTTTGTAAAACACAATCTACTAACCATAACATCAATCTATATCCTAGAAATATGCAAATTTGTTCGGAAATACCCTCAATTTTTCACAAAAGTCGATGAACAACCACGACGATACCCCGCGAGATACAAAAATAATTTGGCAATTACAACAAATACTAATTTAAAATTGTACCAAGCAAGTCCAAACATGATGGCTATTAAGATATATAACAAGCTCCCAGATAAATTAAAAAACGAAACATCTGATAATAAATTTATACATAAACTTAAAAAAATTCTATTAAATAAGAACTACTATAATTTAATTCAGATAGGGGAAGAAAAGGAAAGCATTAAGATCAAACAAGGAGTAAGACAGGGGTGTCCACTTTCGCCATTAATTTTTAACGCCTTCATAGAAAACTCCATTACCAAAATAATAGAGAAGGACCAGGGTGGAGTCAAGTTCAACGGGAAAAAGATACATTTCGTACGCTATGCTGACGATATAGCAGCATTCGCAGAAGACAGTGAACAACTAGAACTATTGCTTAACAATATGAACTCAATTTTACAGGAATCAGATTTAAAAATTAATATCAGCAAAACAAAAATCTTAACAGCATCAAAATTATATACGAGACACAGACCAATTAAACTAAATGATACTATTTTGGAACAAGTCGATAGCTTTAAATATCTCGGGAGTATCATTAATAATAAATCAAGATGTAGTCAAGATATCATTACTCGAATCGCAATAGCCAAACAAGCCTTCAACAATAAAAAACATATTTTCAAATCAAAAATGTCTACTAACACTAAAAAAACATTTTATTAAATCTTACATCTGGAGCATCGCCTTATACGCCTGCGAAACGTGGACACTGACACAAAGAGAGAGAGAAAGATTAGAAAGCTTCGAAATGTGGTGTTGGCGGAGAATGGAAGGGATTAGTTGGACGGAAAAAATATCAAATGATAGGGTTCTAGATAGGATTAACGAGAAAAGAAATATAATAGCGACAATAGAAAATAGAAGAGGAGTACTAATTGGACATCTGCTACGACACGACATGCTCCTAAAGAACATCATATAAGGAAAAATAGAGGGAAAGAGAGGAAGAGGAAGACCGAGAATAAATTATTTCAACCAAATAAAAGAAAAGGTTCAGGTCGTGTCATACCAGAAGGTTAAGGAGTTGGCAGAGGACCGGACGAGTTGGAAATTGCTCCACCGACAAGAGCACAGCTCTTAAATATAAAGAAGAAGAAGAAGAAGAACTACTATAGCCTTCAACAATTTATTGATGATACCGAAGAAAAATGACAAAATATCGTCGGTCTGCCTCTATTCACATTAGCACATTATTACAACCTACACAATAAGAAATGACATCAATAATTTAAAATAATTGCTATTAATAATAAATTGACACATTATTACGAATAACCATTGATCAATATATTGTTGACGTTATATACTTACTTAGACTTAGTTTTAAGCTTTGACGTCATTTATTTTTAATTTAATTTATTACTAATAAGTAAATGTTATTAATGTTATTATGTTGCCTTATAGACTAGCCTAGAATAGAATAGAATAATAATACTATTGTGTGCCCTAACAGGGTGTCATGATCTGACTATATATAATGTAACACCCAATGTACATGACAATACAATATGAAATAAATGAAATGAAATGAAGTGCTGCGGCAGACTTCCACAAAAACCAGAGTGATGTTAAAAAGAAATACTACAAAGATCTTAAATCTGTTGTAAATAAAGCTTTATATTTTGAAAAAGTTGCATATTTCAAACAAAATATAAATAATAAAATAAAAGAACCTAAAACTCTATGGAAAAACTTAAAATCAGCAGTCTTGCCTAAAAAGGATAAAAATAATTACCTACTTTTTTCAATAACCCCGATATCTTAAATATACATTTTCTAGAGCTGCCGGGAACTACAGGTGTCACTATATCACAGCTAACTTATTTTGAGTTCCATAAGCACAATGACTCTGTTTTCCACTTAGACACTATTAATTCTAGCCAGATTATCAAAATAATTAAATGTCTAAAATCTAACGCCGAGGGTTTTGATGGGATAAATTTGAATATGCTTATCTTAACTTTCCCATACACAATTGACATCATTACAAGCCTAATTAATACCTCTATTGTTAAATCCACCTTTCCAGATATCTGGAAGTTAGCATTAGTAAACCCCTTGCCTAAAGTATCAAACCCAACCATGCCTAAAGACCTTAGGCCCATAAGCATACTACCCTGCCTATCTAAAATATTGGAAAAAGTTGTCTGCTCA
Source organism: Cydia splendana (assembly GCF_910591565.1). Classification (NCBI taxonomy): domain Eukaryota; kingdom Metazoa; phylum Arthropoda; class Insecta; order Lepidoptera; family Tortricidae; genus Cydia; species Cydia splendana. Next base: position 18,827,922 of record NC_085965.1, on the reverse strand, counting down.
CAGTTAACAACCTACCTAGAAAAAAACAATATTTTGCCAGATGTCCAATCAGGTTTCCGCAAAGGACGTAGTACAATGACTGCTCTATTGGATGTCACTGATAACATTTTGGATGCTCAAGACAAGGGAATGTGCACACTTTTAGTACTCCTCGATTTTTCGAGGGCATTCGATTGTTTGAATATTAACCTGCTATTATCGAAGTTGAGCTACTATGGTTTTGAGATTTTGGATGCTCAAGACAAGGGAATGAGCACACTTTTAGTACTCCTCGATTTTTCGAGGGCATTCGATTGTTTGAATATTAACCTGCTATTATCGAAGTTGAGCTACTATGGTTTTGAGATTTTGGATGCTCAAGACAAGGGAATGTGCACACTTTTAGTACTCCTCGATTTTTCGAGGGCATTCGATTGTTTGAATATTAACCTGCTATTATCGAAGTTGAGCTACTATGGTTTTGACCATAAAACTGTAATGTGGTTTGCAAGCTATCTGTCTAACCGATCGCAAATTGTAAAAGTGCATCTCAATGATGGTTCTTCACTTTTTTCTGAGAAAGCCGAGCTAACTAGAGGAGTTCCGCAAGGATCCGTGATTGGCCCGCTCCTGTTTATATTATATTCTGCAGATATTACATCTCACATCACGCATTGCAAATACCACATCTACGCAGATGACATACAAGTATATATATCATGTAAGCCCGCCGATATCAACAGTACCATAGGGAAACTAAATGAAGATCTCACCAGAATTGCTGGATGGGCTACACAAAACTGCCTACTACTTAACCCTAGCAAAACAAAATACCTTGTGTTTGGCAGCAAGCAGCAACTGGCCGGTGCCAGCATTTCAGTGGATGTTCTGCTAATGAACAAACCAGTTGAGAGGGTGTATGAGGCGCGTAACTTAGGTCTCATAATGGACTGCGGACTACGATATGAGAAGCATACCGCTGAGGCCATTAGGAGTTGCTTTTATAAACTTAAGGTACTATATAAAATTCGGCCATATTTAAGTGAAAACCTGCGCATTCAATTAATTGAATCATTCGTCCTATCAAAGCTGAACTACGTGGATGTTGTGTTTGGGCCGAGACTTCTTGCAAAAACTAAACGACTCATACAGCGTGTTCAAAATGCCTGTGCTCGCTTCTGTTTCGATATTCCGTTGAGAGCTCACGTGACCCCATATCTGAATAGCCATAGCATCCTCAAAATGCAACACCGCCGTAAACTACACTTGGCTTGTTTGCTCTTTGGCGTACTGAACTATAAACCTCCTTCATACCTCTTCAACAAGCTATCTTGCATCAAGCTCCGCGAACGCCGTGATTGTGGGATTCATCTGTTGACGCCGCGTTATGCCTCAGCCGCTTTCCGAGGAAGCTTTAAATATTCTGCGTCCCGCTGTTGGAACAACATTCCGTCCCCAGTGAGAAACCTGCAAAGTATATATCGTTTTAAAACAAAGCTCAAACAGTATATGCTCAATCACCAGCTTAACCAGGAAACCTGCAGATTAGAAACCAGCTGCCTGTAGTCAAGACTCTTGCTATTGTTGTATTGTATTGTAAATTTTGTTACTTACCACAATGTTCTTGTTCCTTCCGCATAGGAGTCGACACCATTCCCGACACGCCATCCTTTTTATCTGTGTCATTTCATTATGTTTCTATTTGTTTAACTTTGATGTTGTTTTTGTTTATGTATTTTAGCCAACTTTTTGTAACATTGTTTTCATGACTAAAAAGTAAAAACTGATTGAGATTTTACATACTATTATATTAGATTCACTCACTTTATTGTTTGTCAAATCTGTCATCGTATTTAATTTCGTGTAGCTACCGCTGGCGCTAGTTATGCGCGCTTAATGCCGCGCCACGATGTGACCCGACAGGATGGTACAAGTTCGATCGGTTAATCCGTGTACTTAATTCTACTGTCATGTATTTCTTATGTCGTCATGTTGTATCTCTTTTTTGTATTAGCTGTGTAAAATTACAGTGAGACGCCTCATTCTGCTGCTCTCGTATGTTCCTTTTCTCTTAATGAATGTATTAATTATACAGGATATTGACTCTTGGAGACCTTATACATCTCTAAGGATAACTTGATAAACTAGTACAGATCTTATAGTTCTGACACCTACAGACATTTACACCTCTAAATATTATAGATTTTTTTTGTGTTTTGTATCTGTATTTTGTATGTAATTCGACATTAGGAGACCATATACATCTCTTAATAATTGTAATACGTTAGATTAAATATTATAGGAATAAATAAATATTATAGGACATTTTTTACACAAATTGACCAAGCCCCACGGTAAGCTCAAGAAGGCTTGTGGTGTGGGTACTCAGGGAACGATATATATTATAAATAAATACTTAAATACATAGAAAACAACCATGACTCGGGAACAAATATCTGTATCATCATACAAATAAATGCCCTTACCAGGATTCGAACCCGGGACCATCGGCTTCATAGGCAAGGTCACTACCCACTAGGCCAGACCGGTCGTCAAATTGAATTGTTAGTTTTATTTTATAAAATTGTTGATGTTATTATTTTTGCTTGTATGTAAATTCAATGTTGACGTGTAAAAGTGCCCTTGTGGCCTATTTGCTGAATAAATGTTGATGATGTTTGATGATGTTTGAACACATACCTTCACGCAACGAAGTTTTATTGCCTTTGTCTATAAATATTTACATTCATTATTTTTATCTCAATGTTGTAGGTTGGTAGGTAGGTAAAATTATGATTATCAGTAGTGAGGCAAGGCAGCAGGCAAAGGCCCACAACAAGATGGTCTGACGATTTGAATAGGATCGCATGTCACAAATAATTGCGTATCATTTGAATATTTATTCAAAAAATTATACGCATTTCTTGAATATATAGCCATATATTCAAATACGCAATTCTGTAGCAACTAGGTACCTACGTCAAGTGGACGGAAACAGGCACTGGACGGTAAACTGACGCAATGACCCTACCGATGGATGAGGATAATGGGGACAGCGCATGACCGGGCGTTGTAGAGATTCCTGGGGAGTACCACACCTCGTACAGTCCACGCCAATAATGCTTACATTTTGCACCTTACTCCTTTGTAATAACGCGGCTGCGATGCTTTACGCAACCTTGCAGTGTCAGGGAGCCGGCCGCGGAACCGCCGGAACTTGACACCCTTCGGCCAAGAATCCTCCTTGTCGAATTTGGCCCCTGTTTATTTCTCATCTTAGCGCTTTTGCCAGTTGCATCCAAAATTTCAAAGCAGTACGATTGGCAATCTAAGCCAACCACCAAGCCTTGGTGAGATGAGAGCCTAAGATGAGAAATAAACAGGGGCCAAATTCTACATGTACTTACAACTGTCAGATTTCACATCCACGTCAAATCAACAGTTGATTTTATTGCATGTTGATTCTATCAAGTGTTGATACGATAATAATTATGATTTGGTACAACCAAAACTCAACTCTGAACTTGGGGTGGTTCGGTTTGGTTTGGTTGTCACCTAACTTTGGATTGCTAATGTCAAATTTTGACATTGTAGGTATGTATTCGAGAAATGATTTTTCCCACATCAACGGGAGATCAACACAATACGTCAAACGTCGCTTGTCGAATCGGGGAACATCGTTTGAAACCTACAGTCGGTCTGGATTGAAGTCAAATGATTTAATCCGGAGCAGGATTTAGTTAGATGTAGAACATTTAGCGCATTTACGCCGGGAAATATCAAATGCCACATGCAATACGTGCAACGTGCACGCTCTACTATCAGTGCTAGCACTAAGCTTATAGGCTTATGCATCAGGTTACTACTGAAACTCGATATACTGTGCTGCCCTGCTTATTGTATTTGCAGTACTTGCATGAAAATCATCGTTTAAATAAAGAACTTATTTAAAGAGAACAAGATAAACAATTGCATGACATTTCAACTGCGATTACTGCATATGTTGTTAGCACGGCAGTGTGACGTACCTATCTAAAGTGGCGTTCTGATTTTAAAATCGATTATGGTGTTGATATTGAAGTGATCGCTCGTGCTGATTCGTGCGCGCGAAATGTGCTGCGCGTAGTGTCAAGGTTGTATCATAACCATTTGAAAGCTTCAACTAATTCTAGGTAAAGGATTTCTAAAATACTGCTACCATTAAACCTTTGACGCTATTTTTGTGCGAGATTAACATTTCATATGTGTGGTGGTCAAATCAGATCGTGGGTGCAAATCTTAGTTCTGCAGCACGGATATGATGGTCGTTTTTGTCTACGTGACATCGTGATAAAACGGTATCCGTCACTTTCTATCCCGCGGTGTTAAAAAGTGACAGTTATTTTATCACGTGGATAAACGTGGATCATGTCATCCATAATACGCCTGCTGTACCTACCTCAGAAACAATCATTCTCGAAAAAGTGCAAGAAGATAACTAAATAAAAATTCGGTATGGATCATTAATGTAATTATATATTAAGTATTAATGCTTGTATACGTTAGTCTGTAAGGTATTTATTATATAAGCCTTGTTGCCTGATTTAAAATGTTAAATGAAATTAAAATAAATTATTATCATTATACCTACAGACGAGAGGTTACGTTAATACATTTTTATCGACCTCTTATCCCTTTGCAACATCAAGGCGTCCAGTGTCCAGGGTTTGGATCGAACCAGCGTCATCTGCATTTGACCTCATTAATCTCATTATTTTTAACCGACTTCCAAAAAGGAGGAGGTTATCAATTCGACCGTATTGTTTTTATTTGTAAAAAAATAATAAGTGTTATAAAACTAAAATTAACTACAATTAAGATAACTAAAGCTAAAAAATTAAAAATACCTATCAAAATTTTGCGCCCTTAGTAGGGTGCCCGTCACGCAGGCAGCGTTCCCGCGCTGGATTGCTATGGCCAATCTTTGCGCGAGAAAGCTGCCTGCGCGAGGCTCACTTTTTTATTTTGTATGTATGTTACCTCATAACTCCGTCATTTAAATTTATTTAAGTCGATTTTTCCGTAAACAGCGTTTTATCTGGTATTCGTCGAGATTTTGATGAGTTTCACTGGTAACCCTCGGACCTGGATATGATAATAAAGGCCCGCTGCTGCCAATCACCGTTCGCTGCACGTTTTCAAGCCGTCGATGGCCCGCTACATGCTACAAATACGAGTAGAACTGCCGTGCGATGATAATACATTGTTAAAAAAACCCTAAAAATCAAATTTAACTTAATTTACATTTTATACTATGATTGTGACAAAGTGTGATGCGCCACCGTAGACTATGGGCGCTTGCAACTCTAATGATTAGTGTTAAGTCAGTGGGGAGACACTCCTTTCGGGCAAACTCGGCTCCGTTCGGCTCAGCATTGCTCCGAGCAATTTTTAGGGTTGGCACCACTTGACGTCGTTTTGCGTGCACGACCACAGATAAGACTTGAATTTTAACAACCCTAAATAGCCGAAAGGGTTAGTGCCATACATTAGAAAGGGATAGCATGATTCGTCCCCGAATCGCTGTCAAACTTCGGTTTTGTAGTAAGTGTCCTTTCTGTACGGTAGTACTATTATTTATTCTGTGGTGTGCAAATTAATATATACATTTGTTACTAAACGCAAAGTAACAAATGTATGAACCTATTAACTCCCACTAATCTAATCACTAATCAAAGTGTAAACCAGCCAGCATATTATGGATAGCTTTATCCATCTTTATCCACGTGATTAAATAACTGTCACTTTTTAACACCGTGGGATAGAGAGTGACAGACGCCGTTTTATCACGCTGTCACGTAGATAAGAACGACCATCACATCCGTACAGCACGGGTATGATGGTCGTTCTTGTCTACGTCACAGCGTGATAAAACGGTGTCTGTCATTTTCTATCCCGCGGTGTTAAAAAGTGCCAGTTATTTTATCACGTAGATATAGCCATCGTTAATACTCCTGTAGGTCCTTATTCTTAAGTAGGTACGCGTATCTTAGCATGTAGAGCAATAAATAAGTAATATCTCTCGAAAAAACTTTCTTTAAAAAAGTCTAAAAGTTATTCCGGGCACATCAAAGAAACTTAGATAATAAAGAGATCACAACTCACATCCCCGGATAATTTATTACATTACTATATAGTACCTCGAAATTTATTCAATCGTCTTGAAAATTAATAAAGTTTAAAAATGAACAAAGTATGAAGAAACTTGTTACTGTGTTCGAGAGTTCGCTCGTGTTCGAACTTTTGTATGAAATTGGGTCACTTATCTCGTCACACCTGACAGGATTCCGATTCATTTTACTATGAAACAAAAACCAAGTAAGCGTTTAAATTATGTTAATGATATATTATGTAAAAAATTACTAGGTACTTGGAATTATAAAGGTTCCCATAATCTCTCGATGGGATGTTCAAGAAACCGGAAGAGGTGGATAGGAGAGAAACCCAGGGATCGGAACCGGATTTTTGCAAAAACTTCGAAATAACCATATTTTTTTTAATTATTTTAAACTTGAAATGTAGGACTCAGTTGTGTATTTAGGTTACGACTTCGTATTATTAGATTGCCCAATAAGAAATCAAATAATGAAGAACGAAAAAATACCGTTTTCGTTCCCATACAAAAAATACCGGTACATCCGATCCCTGGAGAAACCTATCATAAATTAATAAATAGCGATTATAAACATTACCTCGCTTATGAATTTATCCCACACACCTTAAATTCAATCTCCAGTCTGTTAATAAGCTTCTCGGAAATGGTCGCCGAGCGTTGTAACGAGGCAATTGCAAACTATACGAGTGCTACTATGTCCCGGGTCGTTCCTCACGTAACATACGTGCCGGGTACGCGAGCACTTACCGGATAACTTAACATTGTATTGCGACTATAGATTAACATCCGAAGACTCCGCTTTATGAAGCCTTTTCGAAGATGTATAATTTTGAAATAGGTACATACTAGGTATAGTTATTCCATTCTTGAATTGGGCATTGTGTACGATCCTGAATGAAAACGTTGATATTGTACAGAATGCCAGTATATTTCTATAGATTAAATAAGACGTGACATCTTTAACACCTTTAACTGATGTCATATTGATAAAAATATCGACGCATATCACATCACTCTTCAGCGAGTTCTGTCACTTCAGACAATATCATGTCAAATATATTGACATGTTAGAATCTGACAACAGGGATTTGTTTACCTATATGTTCTGTCTAGTGGGTTAATGATAAGTGATTGCCACATTGATCCCATGGTCTTCTCTTCCCAGAGTGACACGGGCCTACGTCACAATAACATTGCCACTTTATTTCAACATAACATGTTACATGGGTACATTATACCTATGGTTAATAAGTTAAAATATTTCTTTATAATTTTATAATTTTCATTTATATGTATTTTATCTTAAATTTTACAATAACACGTCATTTTTAATTATTCGTTAGCAATATCTTCCGATTCACGAAATAAATTTCAGACGTTCGGGTAATTCTGTTTACAATACTGGCAACACAGGATAGCGCTGTCACATTTGACAATTCGGATCTAGATTACTTCATGCCCTGACCGCGCGTCATCCTTGTCGACCGCGTGTTAATTGTTATTTCCTTCTCGCTCAGTGTCAGCAGTCGCAGTGTTTTCCAAACTTTTCACGTCTTAAGCTTGGTAATTAATGTGTAACTGTGAATTAGTTTTTCAAACGTTTGTCTTGTATAGATAAATAAAGTTTAATTTAATACATTAGATTTGTTTTATTTTACTATTTTTCTACATGAATAACTTAAAATTAATGCCGTTAAAATAATTTTCACCGTTGGTTAAAATTCTCCCACATTTTAAAGTTTGAGAACCTGTAAACAGCATGATGACGTAGGCCCGTGTCAGTTAGGTCATACGCGAATCTCGGAAGAGAGTACCAGGCGGAGTATATTATTATACCATGATTGTTCCTTGCTATTTATTTTTACTTAACTCAGTTGTTAGAGTCTGTTCGAAAAGAGAAGAGTCGTGGTATGTATTGGGCCCCATACATTTCACGACTCTTCTCTTTCCGCACAGACTCTACACTCTGAAATGTTTCACTCATTTGTTATATTTAATAGAAACGAGACGGAACTATTGATTAAGTACTTACCTGTATCTCTTCTTTTTGTCAATTAAACATGATTTCAAATTGGTCTATTTCATATACACAAATAACTTTATTTTACATGAAATATGGTACAAAAGGTGGTCAGACCATATTGTAGGTAAGTACATAACACATATTTCACCAGCATCTGGCGTGCAAAAAACTTAAGTTTAAGTTTTAAGTCCAAGAAATAAGTTTGTTTTGTTATTAACGGTATTGGGATAAGCAGTAAACTTTATCCGAACCTGTACAGTATTGCTGCAAAACACTTTTGTCTCGAGTTTGCGAATTCAGTGTTAGAACCGCTTTATACCGGATCTAATCGGCCATGTCCACTAGTCTGGCTCTTATTCTATTCGCTTAGATAGTGAATATATCAAGGTAATCAGTATAAGTGTGGCCTCTGAATAAGAATAGAACTTTACTCAATAATCTCTTTAAAGGGGCCCACTGATTAACAGTCCGCCGGACGGTATCGGCCTGTCAGTTGTTCGGAACTGTCAAAATTTTTGTTCTAACTGACAGGCCGATACCGTCCGGCGGACTGTTAATCAGTGGGCCCCTTAAGGGGCCTACTGACTATCAGTTCGCCGGAAGATATTAGCCTGTCAGATAAACGCAAAAATTTACAGCTCCGAACAAGTGACAGGTTGATATCGTCCGGCGAACTCATAATCAGTGAGCCCATTTACACTTACTCGCCCTTAACGCAGTCTAACTCACTGTCCACCTCACCCTGATCTTGGTCTTGGTCTTGCTTGGCGCAATGCAATTTAGTTGCACCTACCTACTGTCAGATCAAGCAAGTGCACATTGGTTAGAAGCTTCGCCCCCGACTGTTTTGCAGGTCTTTTAGTCAAAACTCGCCAGCACTCGTGAGGTAGTGGTAATACTACCAGTCCGGGGTCATTATTTTCATAGTGTACTAAGCGAGTCATCTCATGTGAACTATTAGTAGTGGGACCTCCGATTACGTCCAATTGTTCCGAGTTTCCAGTTCTATTTAAATTGGTTCTCCCGGCATACGTTCTAGAATACCTAGGTCTAGATAAACAGGAAACAGATGAGAAAATGTTAGTTCCATTTATCTAGATACCTGCGCTAAGTGAAGTCTGCATAGAAGAGATAATTCTACATAACACGGCTATCGGTTTAATGTGTCGCAAGCTTTTGTTTGTCTTAAATACACAGTGTAGATTTCAAATCTTGTGGATCGATTAATTTTTGAGTAAGTATTAAGTAGGTTAAATAGGTATCATGCTTGAACTCTGAAAGTTATATGGAAAGTATGGCAAAACGTATTAATAATAAATAAGTTGTCGCAAAGCTTGCTTAAATCATATTATAAATGGATAAGTATTTAAATATCCATCTATGAAATGAGCACTCTACGATTACTTATTTTTTTATAATTGTACCTAATAATCACCATTTTTATTTATTAATAAAATTGCTCCGTAATTGAGGTATTATTTTTGTTAGCTGAAAGGCAATATTGAACTAACTTATAAAGTTTATTCATTTAGACGTCTGGAGTTCTTGGGTAACAGGATTAAAGTATTTGAAGTTTTCTGGACGAGATCTTAAATGATTTAAAAGATTTGAAACACAATTATATACCTAACTAGTTATGACGGCAGTACCTCCATTGTTTCGTATAGAGTCTGTGCGGAAAGAGAAGAGTCGTGGAATGTATGTGGCCCAATACATTCCACGGCTCTTCTTTTTGCGAACGGACTCTAATATTGCTATTGTTAACCTGCAGGCGTATTATGGATCGCTTTATACACATTTATCCTCGTGATAAAATAACTGTCACTTTTTAACTCCGCGGGATAGAAAGTGACGGACACCGTTTTATCACGCTGTCACGTAGACAAAAACGACCATCATATCCGTACGGGGTGTGAGTGTGACGAGCGAGCTAGACGAGACAAGAGTGACTATACTATACCTACCTCTCGCGTCAAATAATGGTTCATATGACAATCCCTACAAATTTTAATACCTTTTGGTTGGGCTTAATTTATTAAATAATTGAAGAAAATATGTTTTTACTGTGTTTTTATTACTTAAATGCTATATTTCTAAATAAATTATTGTGCTAATCTTCTATAAAATAATTATAATATTACAAACATTTTATATGACAGCTACCATATAAAAATTAATTGTCTTCGCGAGAGGGTGCTGTTTTGAAAATATTCAAAACTCAACCAAAGAGCATGTTAGACCAAGAAAAGTCTGCAGCGATTTTGATAGCCCACACAGTGCAAGTGTTATTTATGTATACGTCATAATTTCATAGAAGTTTGACGTTTAAAATAACACTTGCACTGCGCGGGCTGTCAAAATCGCTGCAGACTTTTTTTGGTCTAACTTCTAATTATAATCACTACTTACTCTCTAAACTCAACCTGCATGTTTCACTAAATCGGTGGATGGTATTTAAAAAAACTAAAAATAAAGTGACATTGTCAGTTGTCAACAAAATTTCGAGTAGGCAAGACTCGCCAAATTATAAAGTAACTAAATAAGTAAGTAATTCGGTAAAATGGAAATCTTACGGTCTTCAAGACAAACTAAAGTAATTATGGATCATTTGTATTACAATATATTGTTTTAATATAAAATGAAACACGTGAAACAAAATGTATGATGTACTGCGAGTGTTTGTTGCGTCTGAATAACTTGGTAAAAATGAAATCATAGTTTAATTAACAAGTTTGTAGAATAATCTTTGTTGTATGTAGAAAGTGGACAGCAACATACATTTAATATTAATAGAATGTGTGTTGTGAATAAATTATGTGTTTTATGATTTTCAATGGATTACTGCCGCCTTTCACCATAATTTACTGATGAGATGATCTTCATTGATAAGGTAAGCCTAGCTCTAGCTGTATTTGTGAAATCGTAATCAATATTTACATATATAAAACCGGACATGAGCGAGTCGGACTCGCCCACCGAGGGTTCCGTACTTTTTAGTATTTGTTGTTATAGCGGCAACAGAAATACATCATCTGTAAAAATTTCAACTGCCTAGCTATCACGGTTCATGAGATACAGACTGGTGACAGACGGACGGACGGACAGCGGAGTCTTAGTAATAGGGTCCCGTTTTTACCCTTTGGGTACGGAACCCTAAAAACAGACTTAATACAAAATGATCCAAGTTGGTCATGAATATATCTAGCTAGGTCTAGGTCTTTTAGCGTCAACGTTCAACATAGTTTAGGAGCTCATTTACGAACTACCAACAAATCATAGCCAACTGTATTCCAATGCTACAACTGTGCTACAGTGTCCACAAGTTTAACAAGTGTCATTAGCAACGTTATTTGTATTTTCTACGATTTTTCTTTAACTTATGAAAATATTTTGTATCAAAAGCAAGTCATTCAAATAATAGTCACACCTAAACCAAGATATGCTAGTTAGTTTTGGAGCATTATTGGGAGATTTTAGAGCATTCCACGGGCTGTCCCGTACAAACGCATTTTATTTCATATAAAATAATGGTCGGCTTTAAACGGCTTTTATATATTACAACTTTTTAATCGGCGTTTAAAGCCGACGGTTATCTTTCTGTGCATATTTCTGACCTTTAGTCACAGAAAAAGAAACTCCTGTACCTACATCACTTCAGAAAATTCGCGTTAGTACGGGACAACAGTAGACAATTTAATGGAATGTTCCTTTTGGACTATAGTTGGATGGGTTTACGGTACCAATTAAATAATTTGACTGTCGAGTCGAGTAGTTTACAAACAACAGCAGTTGCCGAGATCGTACCGAGTGGCCCTTTTACGAAATTAATTATACACAATAGCAATTTTCCGCGGTCGTGTTAATGAAACTAAAACGGACTTGAAAATGAAAACTAAATCGAAGTTGAAATTAGCACATAAATAACTTTAGTTTAAAATATTTAACATTTTTTTATTGTAGGTACCACCTATTAAGGGTCTAGCCAAGTTTACACAAAACGAAACTTAATTAAAATAAGTAATGAAAATGATCATGTCAGTTTTCGTTCGCATTTCTCTGTCATGCCGATATACTTTTACTTCTCGATAGCTTTATGATAAACTTGAATCTTGTGTGAATGTTTCTTTTGAAAGAGCTTTGTGTGAAATGTCTCTTAGAAATGTATTCCTAAGGAAAATAGGATTGAATACTTAGGACGGGGTAGATAGAAAAATAAGATAGTACGAAATGTTTTAATATAAAAGGAAAATACTTACTTAAAAAAGGTTCAAATAAAATTGTAAGTACCTACTTGTACTTATGAAGTTATCATATATTATACTAGTTACTGATATATTTGACGTTGGTTTTGTGTGGAATTTATTAAGTTGCGATCCGTCCCGATACAGCCAGCTCTGTGCAAATCGTGCATATACTTAACGTTAATATTTGTAATGTGTAAGAAAGGAGCTAGGACGTTGAAATATAATTTACAAGCATAAGCTAGGGCTCATATTAAATAAAGGCCCTTATTACTCACCCAAGGCTTTACCAGTTACGCTAAATTTGTTTATCTCTTGGATTATTACCGTCGGTCTCACTTCCGCTCACGAGCAACCAAATTACTAAGAACAAGTAGCAAGTTTGCAATCCAATACTTTCTTATCCTAGCGTCATAAGAATGAGGCCCAAGGTATAATGTCAAGTCCCGTTTTGCTCATTTGCTTTTATCGTCCATTACTGTCAGAAGCTAATATAATATGTACATATATATTAAGTCTTTTGTCACAAGATGACGTTCGCTCTTTTAGTCTTAATTGGTGAGATTTCATGAAAGACGAAATTTCCGTCCAGTGAAGCAATTTCCGTGTATGTCTGTCCTTCATCTTCGCTTTGACAGGCTGATACGACTCGACGTTGAATTTTTCATTACTTGATCCCTGTACGCTCTTCTCGTGTTACCTGTCTTTGCTCTGCTTTAGCGGTTTATAACATATTCTTGTTCAGAAAAAGAAAGGGTCATTTATGATTAGATAGTGATATTTGCTGTTCAATTTTCTTTTCAGAGTTTTTTTGCATATGAACCGTTTTATAATGTGAGTAATGTCAGTATTTATAAATTTTGATGCAGTGATATTTCAGAATGATAACAAATGTAGATAGCTTGAAATAAAACCGAATCAAAAATTTCATAAATCGGCCTTATCTGACTTTATCTTAAGATGCATGAAACTTCATGATGCAGAGTTACATTTATCTTTCAGTAAAATGTTTTAAACATCACAATATTGATCACAACATTTTTCATTTTCCGGTTCGTCACTTCTATATTTTTATTGCAAAATACTTTCAATCGTTTTCTCTATTAATATTCTGAATCCCAATTTGTTCTTCGCGTAACGCTATTTATTTTACAAATTGGTCATTGTTGTTTTTGTCATTTATTAATATTATTTGTAACTCCATTTAGCATTTCACGGGCCTATAAATCCCGCTCTTTTGATAGGCTTGCGTGGGGATATCGGATATAGATCCTATTATTAATATCACAACTTATCGGAGATACGAGTAGAATCAGAAAGGCCCCAAGGGCGGTAACAATGTTTTTTTTTATTGAAATTCTCCGTAATGATGGGCGGTAAGCGAGCGGTCGCGGAAATGGGACGATGGGACGACATTATTTCGGTTCAGTTTGTCAGTCATCCGTGAACGGGTTATGGATTACAGACATTACGCTTTTACGCGAACGAGTAGGTATTCATTTTATGACTGTTTTTGCCAGTATATTTTTATTCAATAGATCTGAGCCGAGATTTGAACTGAATGAAAATCGACAAATGTGCTAATAACACCAAAAACATATTTTTGCGAACTGTCTACAACTTAGTGAACTGTCGTCAGTTAATAGACAATTACCGTTCCTTCGTTATAAACTTATTTAAAAAAATATGTTGCCATTGCCATTAAAATAGTTTTTGCTTCTTCATGATTTTTAATTAAGCATTCTTGTTTTGGTACCTACCAGTATAAGTCAAATAGGCAGTTGCAAAGATCTTAATTTTTTTTGGGATTACCAATTTAAACACATCTCTTATCTCTGTATAATTAGGATTTGACGGATAAAGCCCAGGAGAATACATTCTGTTTTCATGCAAAACTGTTTATTACTTTTACTGATATTGGTACGAGTAATCTATAAAAGATCTCCTGCACCGCAAACTCTCAGTTATACAAGACGGCGATGCCAAACGCAGCAGCAATTAGCTTTATATACCAGCTTCTTCCTTTGTTTTTCAAAACGTCTAAAACAACAAAATATAACAACACTTCATTGCTTACCAGCAATTACCATACGTGTTATTGCCATATTAAATCAAACATATAATTAGCTTATTTCACTCACTCATCTAAACTTAATTATATGATTAATAGTTTTAATAGTAATAAACCTATTCAGGTCCAGAGCGGTATCCCGCCAGCTTCCGCCGACGCCATAGACTAGGAATCCTCTAGACGGAGTTGAAACCGATGCTGCCAAAAATACGGGGGTGCGGGGGACGAGGTGAGCGAGGTGCCGTGCCGTGATTGGTCCGTTCAAAGACACGGACGTCACACAAAGACACTTTCGACTCGAAAATTGAGTAAAACTACCGTATTTGTGGCAGAGGGGGTAGAGCTACTATGCTCAGTCTGGAGGATGTCTTGTCTGTGGCCGACACCGAGCTCTTGTGTTGGAGGCCAAGACTCATTTTCGCGCCAACCAAGTAAGTAAGTAAGTAAACCTATTCAGGATAATTAATTTATTCATGAATTATTTTTTAAAAGAAAGAAGATTTCAGAATTGTATTGATTTTATATTAACCGAGAATATTTAAATATAACGTTATTGTAAATATGTTATTAAAAATAAATAAGGAAATATCGAAATTATTAAGTACTAACTTCTGCCCGTAACTTCGTCAGCGTGAAATGATGATAAAACTTCTTGATATTGATAAAAAACTATCCTATGTCCTCTTTCTTCAGGCTTCAAACTATCTCCATACCAAATTTCACCTAATCCAGTTCAGCGTTTTAAGCGTGAAGAGGTACTTATTAGAAAGACAGACAGATAGAGTCGCATCTGTCATCCCAATACATTTTTACTTTTCCTTTAGCAATTGTCGATATACGATTGTCATATTGGCTAGGCCCCCAGAGCAGATCATACTTTAAAAAGTTAAAGAAATGTGAACTTACATGTTAAATACGAAACCTCGAACTGGTTCAATCTCCTCTTCAGTACAGTCAGCTACCTCATTTATATCAGCAACAGATGTTGGATCGTTAGAATTGATATCATTGATCACCTTCAAATTCTTCACAAATACATCATACCGTTTATTGTACTCTTCAGTTCCCGAATACTCTTTCTTGTGATCTAGAATGTATTTATCAAATAATGTCCTTGCCTCTGAAATGTCGTATATTGGTAATATTGGTCCTACTGCGCACACGATCGCGCTGAACAATGCCAGCGTTAATATTGTGAGAATAACAATTTTCATCGCGAGTTGGATTCAAATGTAATTGCAACCAATTAAGAGGTGCTTATATAGCTAGTTTTACGTTCATATGTGAATGCGAAACAATTTGTTAATTAAATACGCTTGACAATTTCTACTTCTATGTTATTTTGCTTAAGGGTCCTCCTCCTCCTTGTGTCGTATTCCTCATTGCTGAGGGTCGTGGCCTCCACGAATTATTTTGTGGACTAACTCCTTCCACTTGTTGCGATCTTCAGCAGTGTGCAGTGCATCGTGGATTTTAGATTTAGTGCCTTCGCGGATCTGATCTGTCCATCGCATTGGGCTTCTTCCACGTGGTCGCCTTCCTTGGACTTTCCCCGTTACCAGAAGCATTTCCAGGTTGTCATTTTTCTTTCTGGCTATGTGTCCAAAGAATTCAAAAATTCTGCGAAGACAGATGGTTGACAGCCTGACAGTAACTCCCACTTCTTGTAGGATGGACACATTTGTGCGGTGGGCTGTCCATGGCACTCGAAGCATTCGCCCCCAGCACCACATCTCAAACGCATCAATGCGAGCTTTGTCGGCCTTTTTCAGGGTCCAAGTTTCCGCGCCGTAAGTGAAGATTTATTGATAATAAAAAAAAATGAAGTTGGCAATATATTTGCCACTATCCGTTAAGTGTCTGGTGTTTATTAAAGGAAAGAGTAGGTTAGGCTACTATATTGTTATTTTGTTATTGATTTTGTATATGGAGCTTAATTCAATACTTCAAATTATTACATGCTAGCAACCTATCCACAGTTTTGCTGGGATTACAATACCTACTTGGAAATAATATACAATACCTACATATAATAGTATATATTAAAAATATTATAAATAGAATAAACAAATCTTTGTGGGCATACAGAATAAGGTCGAATGTTTTTTGTGTCTATCTATTGGTTTTTAATTTATTCATTTTAGATACTTCATTCCACCCGTAGTTCCCCCGGCAAACTGACATGACGGTCTTGCCACTTACTGCCCTTGGCTGATAGTGGCAAACATATTGCCGTCTTATAATTCGGAAACCCCGAAATAATATATATATATTTATCTTTCTTAAAAATCATTAATAAAATAATTCATGCTGTGCCCTTGGCTGATAGTGGCAAACATATTGCCGTCTTATAATTCGGAAACCCCGAAATAATATATATATTTCTCTTTCTTAAAAATCATTAAAAAAATAATTCATGCTGTGCGTATCGTTAAAGAAATCGTACGTCTGTGCCTGATGTCAGCAGTTGACCGCGACACTCTGCAAAGAGTATAAGTAACAACAAAGAGTACCTATAGCTGGAGTTAATAACATCAAATTGAGAAAACATATTACTGTGTGGAATAAATAATCATCGTATTAAAGTTAAACACTGTATGACCAATTCCTACATCATTTTAAATTAAAAAAATGTTGGCTTGTTGCGGAAAAATAACGAATCTTTAATTAATAAACAGGCAGGAATGTTAACATTGATATAACCTTCACCTTGAAGCCAATTTGATTTGTTGCATTACTGCATTGGCATAGTAACAGCTAAAATCGAGATAACAAAATAAATTTAAGGCTAAAAGTAAGGCTTTCCACTTGGCTTTCTTAATTTTATTTAATATAAAATAAATAAAATGAAATACACAATTTAACTAGTAAAAAACAAACAGATTGCATCTCAGTATAAAAGCAGGTAAAAATTGACAAATGTTTCTGCAGTATATGTGTGTCGTTTCTGTGCATGTAATAATATACGCGTATTTACTTTGTAGCTGAATCAAACGTAAAAACCCGTGCGATCGCCATTTCTTCCGCAAATTTCGTGCGGCGTGAAATATCTTTTGGCCTCTTCTAATTTCCTCACTTTACGCTCTTAAATAAATGAAAAGTTAAATGTTACCTTGATTGCTCGATTTTCGTTCTTTACAAGCCTAGTTCGTAGATCAATTAGCAAAGTGTACTCGGTTAATTCGAAAGCGCTCGAGACGCCGAACTAGTCCGTAACGGTGCGGCGCGAACTTCCCGGTTCATTTGCTTAATGGACAAGTTGCAACTTCCACTTGTTAATACAAGAATTAATAAATAATGTCTCCTGCACACTAAGTCTGAAACCTTGCCTAAACTAAATATATTTAAAGGTTAACATAGGCATTAATAAATTATTACAAACGTGAGAGCCACTGGAAAATATGTCGTGGAGAGATATTGTCAAACTTTATGTAACTTTTGGCAATCCTCTAGGGTTGCCAACTTTTTTTGAGTGAAATATTATAGTATTTTGTAAAATTACATATAATATAATATAGTACCTACACTGAAAGAAAATATAGTATAGTTAAGAAGATAGTTTAAAATAAATGAAAAGTATGCCAAATCTCGCGCGTGTCAGTATTAGTACGTGACAGAATGTACATATGGCGCTGCTAATTGATTTCACGTCGAAGTCACTGCACGATATATTGATTTAATTTCTGAGGGAATAGTTTATGTATCATGGTCTACACAGTGAACTGATAGTTTGTAAACCCTTATTGCAACGGTAAAGTGTCACTTACAGTTTTAAGTTTATTAAGTGTACTTTGGATACTGGTTTGGTTACTGAGTGCTTTTGTGCTTTAGAAAACACCTTCAGCCTATATTTATATGTGGTTATGACATTAGTATTCAAGCTGAATTGAAAGACTTCGAGGCTTAACAATTGTGAAAAGTACGATAAAAAAGTGGCATCTAAATTCTAAGTTAAGGAACCTATTCACTTGACAAAATTGACAAAACGCAATTTAAATGAGATCCACTTTTGTTTTTGTCCCGGGTCAGAGATCAGATGGAAATCGCTCTCGCTAAAACGCCAATTCAGGGTGATTGATTCCCGAACGTATTCCAAGCTCCATTAAGACGCAATAGGAAAAATGTGAGAAAGAACTTCTGGACGCCAAGAACACTTAACACTTAGTTATCATAAGTAGTCGTGCCTATGTGGGCCAAGTACTTCGGCGTTCTTATAGTTGTTCATATTGACAAGCTTGGACTCGTGAACTTGGCGTGTAAGTGACGTTTTTGTATATTCACGTATGTCATACAGAAAGCTAAGCAAATTTAAATTGTACTTACATATCACGGCTTTAAAAGTGTTCAGGGATGCTTCATTAAACTCCTAAATATCTTACGACCAGCCATCGTTGGTAGGCAGCCTAAGACGAATAGTGGAAAACTTGTCCGCGGGGACTTTGATTTAGCGACAAACAATTTGCCCTACACATTGCATATTGCATAGACTAACAAGCTAACGCTAATAGCTGATTTATGTACTGTACAAAATGGTAAACAGTGTCACACTAATGTAATAGAACATTATTTTCATATACCAAGGTATACTTACATCAAAATTATGGTTTCTGCCTTGGTATATTAATTTCTTGATGAAACACTTGAGAAATGATCTTAAGATAAGCTTAATATTTTGTCTAGCTGCGTCTCGTAACGACGTGGTTATTGTTAAAAAAAAACATATCAATCTGATGAATTCTAAATCTAGACAATATGAGATAGATACTTTCGGCTCGATTCGGAAAATGAATTAGATTTCTACTAGACTTCAACAAGTTACGATACGGATAATTTAAAGATATTTGTAAGATAGATATGTCAAATTTGACGTTTCTGCGATTCTGGAGGTCCTCTTGAACGATTTCGACAAGTTATGACTTAGATATCCAATACACATCTAGTCGATATCTAATGTAGATCTAGTTGATCTCTAAATCGTCTCAAGATCTTGTGATTATCTCGAAATCCGAATAGGCCTGTTTATAGGCAAGACGCCCTGAGATGTTGAAAACAGTTTATACGTCGCCCTTTGTACCCCTAATAAAGGAAAAGTAAGAGGATTTATTAGGACAATACCACAGATTAGATAAGGGATACGGAATACAAATATTCCATTTACCGTTCATTTCTCTAGTCGTGGGTGCCGTGTTTTTGCAAAGCAATCAAAGCATCTTTATAGACTAGCGTTAGCGTCACTAGCCGAAAGTACTTCAATACGCAAATAGAAATCTCGTATTTGTGGTTTGTACAATGCTATCAAGAGCATATCGCCTGACGATACGGTGTGCCATGTCATTCCTATCACTTACCAGTTGAAGTCGTGTACAAGTCCTCCGTGAAAAAGTATAATATACATATCTAAGCTGTAAATAGATAGATATTAACGTACATAATAATTATGTACAATCAAACTGGCTATATGTGTGGCAACAAAATAACAGACAAATGTCTTAACTCTTTTTTAACTAACGCATGTTCTCTAGAAACTAGGGTTATTGGCAAATGAAAATAAACGTACGAGTATCATACGTAAAAGAACTAGGTACAAAAGGTACATTATACATAGTAGATGAACACAGTTGAAGAAACTAGATTGGGGTTCTTTGACAGCGGCAGTCGATACGGTTGTATGGCTCATGGCTGCCATATTATACATATTTTGCGGTAAGTAATTAGATTATTTGGCATGAAGTTTTGACACTTCTAGCCCAAAACCTCGCTCAATATATTCTTAAACAGTTGACATCTTCTATAATTTATTTATAGTGTACCTGTAGACCAGCGGTCGGCAACCTTTTAGCAGCCAAGGGCCACATAGTAGTTAAGGAAGTTGACGCGGGCCGCACTTTTGTTAATATGTGTGACTTTATCAGACATTGTTGTTTGAAAATATTACATACAAAATAGCCAGCGGGGCTCGAGGGCCCCTTGTTACCGACCGCTGCTGCTGCTTAGGGCGTCCGCAACTTCACCCGGGTGCGCGGAGCGGGCGCATGCGCGCGGGTGTAGGTAATTCTAATATACGTATACGACGTTGCGGACGCCCTTACAATGGTCTCCGTGTTATTCGACTCTCCTGCACCGAGTGAGAAGTTGGAACACGCCGGTCTCCTAAGCCTTGTTTGCGCAGGACCTCGGAGATGGCCGATCCAATATTTGCCGGGCCTTTGCCTTTTTGATCCTATCCTCGAAGTTTCCCTTGCCCCTTTGTGTTGGAATGGTAGAGGACGGCATTAATGCTAATGGTGTTGTTGGTGGCCCCGATTTAACATTGTTTTTTTGACATGTATTGAATGATTTCTTTATACCTACCTACTTAGTTAAATTAGCCATAAGTGTTCTGTGATTTAATTCATCTCGCAAAACAAAGCTGTTTCTCATTAAAAGTAATAAATGAAAAGAAAACACCAATAAAAATGACTACAGCCATGGATGGCATATACTGCTGTTACAGAAATGGGAATGTATAGTCGCCGTCAGATATATCGGAGCGGCTAAGGCGCTCACAAATATCTCAACACGCCTCTTAGGGTGTTGCTTATTTCGTCGAAATTGAAATTTTCTATGTCTCACCCCCTTAAATTGTTCTATTTGACTAAAAAACAAATGTGGATTTTTTTCAGAATTTTCAATTACGTTTTAGGGGTTGCTACCGAATTTTGAAAATTTGGACCCTCCATACAAGATTATTTTTTTTAGTTTTTTTTCTCGTTTTTTTTTATGAGATAACGGGTCAGGGTGGGGAGAGGGATGTGCAGTTTAACATAAAATAATACCACAATTTTTTTAAAGCTTATTATGCGTGTTTTAGGCGTTCTAAATATTGATTCTGCAGTGCGCACTCCTAAAACAGGAATAAAAATTATTTAAAAATATATATTAACTATACCTAGTATTGAATTACATATAAATAGCTTCCATATACTTTGACTCACTGTTTCACAAAAAAAAAAATCATCATGTATGAAGGATCCAAATTTTCTAAATTCGGTAGCGACCCCTAAAACGAAATTAAAAATTCTGAAATAATTCCACATTTGTTTTTTAGTGAAAGAGAACAATTTAAGGGGGGGGGGGGGGCAACATAGAAAATTTCCATTTCGACGAAATAAGCAACACCCTAACGCCTCTATTGTCAGGGCGTTAGAGTGTGTATTCAGATATTGTGAAGACCTTGGCCGCTCCGATATATCTGATGGCGACTGTACTTCAGCTATAGGATAAACAAATGAAACAAAATGATATGAGCTAAACACGAACCTTGGTATATATTTTCAAAACCGCTATTTATCAAACTCATAAGCCGGATTTTTATTTCACTGAATATGTAAACACTTAAATTTGGAAAAAAAAAACGTTCTGATGGAAGTATTGGGTTATTCAGAATAGAGTATATTGTAATATATTATGTATCTGTAACTTTATTAAAACGGACATAATTATTCTTGCTGTTAATACGGCCCTTAAGTTAACCTTGAAAGTTGTCGATGTTTAATAGTTATCTATGGTTTTGTTTAAGATAGTTACGTATTGAAGCGGTTAGTTCCCGATTCGCCGCATTCTTGTTTCGTCGGATTCTCATATACTCGGATTGTGACGTCCTAAATAAATCCGGAGAAACAGGAATCCACCGAAATCCGGCGAATCGGATACTACTAACGATTGAAGCAAATGTTCACGTCAAAAGAATTAACGAAATCAAAGAAAACACTATGAACAATATATAATAGGTAAGCTTATAAATAAATAATATTAAATAAGATCCCTGATAGAACGGTAAATGGATTTCTGAATGCAATGAATTGTTAAGATTTCGTCACCGGAAAGGAGCTCACGTAACACAAAATGCGTAATAATGCCACAAAGGCATTCCGTCTGAAAGCATTTGTTTGCAATTGCTAAATTTCCGCTCGGAATTAAGTCGCGGAACCATTAAACGTAACATTTTGTCAAAATGCGTTGCTTAACCGGCTTTATTTTATTAATCATGTAGTTATTACTTTATATTAGGCGCTCAGGAGCAGCGGTCGCGACTGATTTATTCAAAGTAGCCTGCGGGACCAACAAACAAAAAAGACCTATGTTTTCCCCGAAAATTATTACGACAACTTTTTTCCTGGTATACAAAGGTGAAAATTGCCCTACTTTCTCTGAAATTAATGTATTCATTGTCCAACTTTTTCGACCTCAAACGTGCGGTACAGTTTTTAGATAGTTGAACAATTTGAATAACCACAGAGATTGCCGTTTTCACAGAATAATTGTGGTTCCCGTGGTAAGTCAGTTTAGAAAGATTTTCAAGTGACGAAATCAATTGGGGAATCGTACTTACTTCAAAGCTTAATTAACGTAGTTACATTTGGCAATATTCTATATTGATCTAGTTGAGTTGACTAATGACTGTCGGCGCGATTCGGGAAATGAATTAGAGAATCACTAGATATGAAATAGTAAAGATATGTGAAGTTCCAAAGCAAAAGGTACCTTACGGCGGCTGGCGCTTACGCTATTATTAACGCCGCTCCAATATTCAGCCGGGGCAATGGTACCTTTTGCTGTGGAACGTCACATATCTTTACTATTTCATATCTAGTGAATCTCTTATTCATTTCCCGAATCGCAACGGTCGAGTCAGCACCTTGATAATTTGAGTGGCAATCAAATTGTTGCTAAGGTGATTATGATATTGTACTTATGTACTTATGTAAAAAATATCACATCGGATTTGTCTATCTATCTATAGAAACATTTCGGTTTTGAAATATGAAAATACATACTATAAAAACAGAATTACTTAGTCTGAATATACAACGTGTCCCAAAATACAACGATAAGCTGGCACCAGAAGATGGATCTACTCATGACTACTCCAGGAAAAATAGTAAAAAAAATTGAAAAAAAATATGATTGAAAAATTGTAGACATGGTCGTTAAAAATACCACTAGGGGTGTCGACTTTAATTTTTTTTGTAATTCCATAATAAATTGAGATATATTTTTTTTCTTTTTTTTCCTCGAGTAGCCATGAGCAGGTCCATCTTCTGGTGCCAGCTTATCGTTGAATTTTGGGACACGTGGTATAGGAAAGGTTGATAAGAGTGATATCGAAATTAAACTTTCGTGAGTCATATTTTAAACTATTTAGACGAGAATGAGTGAAACCGTTGTCGTCTAAACAGTTTAAAGGGGCCCACTGATTAACAGTCCGCCGGACGGTATCGGCCTGTCAGTTAGAACAAAATTTTGACAGTTCCGAACAACTGACAGGCCGATACCGTCCGGCGGACTTTTAATCAGTGGGCCCCTTAAGAGAATATCGCTGACGCCGAGGCGAGGGATCTACAACATCCTCCCTTAAATTTCTTTTACAGAACTTGAGAATATACTGATGCGCCAATACGCTTGTTTGCTACCATTGAGATCGTTTTGCCACCATTAATCACCTCGCACATTCACAATACTATTTATAGCACAAATATATAACAATCTATCAAAATATTTAAAAGAACCTCAAACAGAAAACATGTGTAAAACCAAGCTAAAAGATTATGTATATGACAATGTTTAATGTTAAGATCTGTTGGAATGTTAAGTTACTTAATGTAATTAATATAATCTCATGTAAGTGAACTGCATGTTCTGATGCAGTGATCGTACATTTTCCAGCATTTTTGGTGCAGCAGAGTGGTGTTAACGGAATTGGTATAGATAATTTCAACTGAAATGGTAAATTAAGGTTAATATTAACGTAATTAACGCTAATTAATCATTAGGGTTGAAATTATTTATACCAATTCCGTTAACACCACTCCGCTGCACCAAATCGATTCGCGTGGTGTTAACGGAATTGGTATAGATCATTTCAACTGAAATGGTAAATTAAGGTTAATATCAACGTAATAAACGCTAATTAAACATTAGGGTTGAAATTATTTATACCAATTCCGTTAACAACACTTCGTGCACCAAAAACGCTGGAAAATGTACGATTCCTGCTGATGATAAGTAAATAAATGTCTTTAAACCGATTTAATGTTTTGTAACAGCAAGACTAAAACTCTAATATTGAATTAAAACTTTAGTTGTGTAGATTGACTCCATATTTTCAAATCACAAGTACGGAAACTACCTGTTTGCAACGTAAATTCTATTTTGCGGGGACCTAACAAATCTCTCGGTTTGTGTACCCCTACGTAGGTGGTTTATCAACACCATTAATGGAGCAAAAAGGAAGCGTCAGCGTGTTTGCGCCACAGCCGCTACACTTGTTTCGGCCTCTCCTCGTCTAACTAACATATGTCTGGGGTACTCTGTCGCACATATTACCTCGATCATTGACCAGTGAGGTACAGTGAGGTAAACTGATGCTGTATGGCCTCTCGTCTGTGGCTTGCACCGTACTGTGCCGGCCTC
The DNA here is from genome assembly GCF_910591565.1 of Cydia splendana. Classification (NCBI taxonomy): domain Eukaryota; kingdom Metazoa; phylum Arthropoda; class Insecta; order Lepidoptera; family Tortricidae; genus Cydia; species Cydia splendana. The sequence goes on along the minus strand of NC_085965.1, from coordinate 18,803,002 downwards.
TCCTCGCCTCACGTTCGGCTAATGTCCGACGGCGACCTCTATCGCACAAATTACCTCGCTCGTTAATCACAGAGGCGCACTGAGGCTTTTTGCACATGATGCTGTGAGGGTTAGAAACAGGTGTTTAGGCTAGGTTCATGCTGAGACGGTAGGTATTAATAAAAAAATATTTACGACCATTTATGTAAAACATGTGTAAAACAACTACCTACCTACGTTTATAATAAGAAACGTTTTAAATATCCTGGGAACATAATTTCTAAATTCAGGTAAGTTGAATCTTGTTGATGATGAGATATATAGGTAGAGAGATGAGAAAAAGCGTATATTTGTATTAATTATTTCAGTAGATAATGTATAACATTGGATCGAAAAGGTTCACATAGAACCCCAAAAAAATCAATTGATTTTGTTCCAATTTGTCTTTCTCTGAGTGTATATATATGGCAATGTATGTTAATATCCTAAATTCAGAACACGCCGTTAGTAGTCGACAACTCCATGAATTTAGCTTACTCTATTCACTTTCGAATGCGACTGTCGATTTCAATTAGCACAATTCTGTGTATGGAGTGGCTTCGAGAACTTTTATGTCCCTAATCTAATCTACACTAGTTGTTCTAACAGAAGTACGCAAACTATGTCGCATTTCAAGAGCAACTCTTAACTCGATCGCGACAGTCCGCAAGTATTCAGAAATTCACGACCACTCGTTAGTCTCCAACTCCAAGTTCGTGCTCCCGGCGACTCTGGAGCGACTCCGACATTGTAATCCATTAGATATGGCATGAATGACGAAACAGCCTATGTTTATAACCAAACTAAGAAATTTTGGTCTGTTTGTTCGAAGTCTGAATAACATATTCTGTGGAAACATTATCAATTAGGGAAGTGCGCCGAACTTTGGTACTTTCTGGTTTATTTTAGTAGCTAGACTTGCTTGCTGCTTTGCTAGCGTGACAAGCGTAGCGTGGATAGTATAGAATGCTTCAAATATTAAAACTTTGAAACATTAATACATTACAAGATTTATTAATGTGTAATTGTATATTCTCGTTTTCTTCGGTCGGTATAACGATGACGTCGCAGACAGAGAATATATAAAAATCGACGGCAGTATGTAGAAACGTTTTTATGATGTACAGTGTATATCATTTGATTTGATTTGATTATGAGTGTGTCACGTTCGCAATCGTATAACCCAGCAAAATGTATCGATATTAAAATAAAATCAGTTTATTTTATCTTAATACAGCTTCATCGTAGGAAAATGCCACAGCCTTCAAGATATAATTTGTACTGTGTGGACCATTGTTGTCTGTAAATAAATGAATGATTATGATTATTAAAACGAAATGTGCCCTTAAAATACTTGAGCAGACAAAAACAAAGGAAATCAAATCTCAATGTCGTCAGGAAAACAATTCGACTGATTCTTTGAATAGTCTAATTGTACCGTGAAAGCAAATTTGATTTTAATTAATCTCTGATTAGATCAAACAGTCTGCGCTCGAAATAATTAGGGACAAATTGGCTCCGTGCAGGGATTTTTGGGAGGTAGCCTTGACAGACTGGAAATAGATTAGGGTCCCGCAGGAAACCACAAAGATATTACAGGTTCTTTTGAGGGTAGCCCGAATAATTCCACAGCTGTATTTCTTTGGAAAGCTTTGTTTGTACACAATTCGGCGATCTGTCTTAGTTGACCTTTTTCGGATTTACCCGCGGAGGCCTTTGTGGCCGAATATGGATCGTGAGCTGGCGGATTGGATGCTTATTACGATTTGTAGTTTTGCGAGTCTGTACTTGAAAGTAAACAACATAAATACGTACCTACCTAATCATTTTTCTTAAAAAGAAAAAATGTAGGTACGGTTCTGTTCTGATACATTTACATTAAGTACGTAAAATTTGGAGATCCCTAGAATTTCTTACAATAGTAAGCTATGACCAAACTTTTTAAACTTTTACTAAGTATGTGACTTATTATGAAAATTGCTAACAAACGGGATTTTGGCTGACTAGCTGACAAACTTTTATTAAATAAGTTAACAGCTTATTTTTTTCATGAAATTGTAGTCGCCTTGTTTACCACAATCGCTTATACATTTTTGAGTTCCAAAACCAATTATTCTTGATTTCGGAACCCCCTATTAATGTAAAAATATCATATACTTGTTTTGGTACAGATTAATTTAAAGATTTTGTAAGTAGGCTATTATTTATGTGGAACTTCACTGTAGGTGTAGTAGCTACTAATGTTATACTGTCTTTTATCTCTTCACGCTTAAACCGCTTAACCAATTTAGATGACTGATCATTCCACACAGACAAAGTCGCGGGCAGAAGCAAGTGTTCATATATTCAAATACAATACCGGTCTGGCCTAGTGGATAGTGACCCTGTCTGCTAAACCGATGGTCCTGGGTTCGAATCCCAGTAAGGGCATTTATTTGTGTGATGAACACTAATATTTGTTCCTGAGTCATGGTTGTTTTCTATGTATATAAGTATGTATTTATCTATACAAGTATGTATATCGTCGCCTAGTACCCATAGTACAAGCTTTGCTTAGTTTGGGGCTAGGTTTGATCTGTGTAAGATGTCCCCTAATATTTATTTAACTATTTATTTATTTACAATTGACTACCTCAATTACCCCGTCACGCAGTAAACGAGTCCACCATCAATATGGACGCCGAAGGTTTGCACACGCCAGTCTGTGATCAATCACACAGCGGATTGGATTACGTGGCGCGCTCATATGGTGGATGAAATGATTGTGTGTGCTCAGCGACTATATTCGACATGCATCAATATGGATCGTGTGATTAATACTATTAAATCTCGCTCGCTATACAGATATGATGACGAATTCTAAAGTGTCATTCTATGGAACTTGCTAATTATGTAAACAAACCGCCATATTGAAATTGTCTCTGAATTATGAATTTACTAGTGACTTTTGTTTACATACTTAGTTAGCAAGTTCCACAGAATGACACTTTAAGAAGATACTAGAAATGTAAATATATACATACCTACTCAAATGTTCATTCGACAGATTAAAATTGAATTCAAAATATATTAGTGGTGTCAGATCACACAAGCCAAATGTGACGTTTTATTTAAATAACCCTTAAAGCTTTAATACCTACTTTAGTCTTTTTTACACTTTTGAACAAAACAGCACCAAAAGTAATACAATGGCTTACTTTAATCCTAACCCGTCTTCAGTGACCTTAAAGCTTATAATGTAAGGAACTAATAACTAAACTTTTATCTTAATAATCTAGCTAATGTAACGTGAAACCAACCGTAGGAGATAAATAGATAAAGGGTGATGTCTAACAGAATCTTATCTTTACACCGTTACGAAACAAAATTATCTTTTGCTGGAAAACAGGACAAATAATCTATTTTATAGGTACCTATCTTCTCGATAGATACAAATTACAACATAGGATTCTGCGCGACGAATGAAATACAATATTTTAAAAACCACATTCGCTTACAAAGCTTTCATTTTATTCCCTTTAATATATGTATAAGTAAGTAGGCAATTTAAATCCAAGCGGGGCGTGAGTAGAAAGGAACGGGACTAAGAAATATTTCCACGACTTACTTATTCAGGTGTTTGGGGGCACGTTGTGTTTTGATAATTACAAATCTTATTACAAATTTAGTAATACATATCACGGGTGCGAACCTCGGATCGAACCAAGAAGTTTCTTGGAACTCACCTGAGAGTTGAGACCCTTGCCCTTGGGCTTGTGGGGTCCTAACTTCTAACGCTCTTCAGTTTTTTTAATAGATACCTAAAAACTCGTCGACTTCATTGGTGATTAAAAACCTGTCATAAAACTAATCGCTACTTTCTAGTGAAGAGTAAGACCTGTCAATACCCACATTTCCGAGAAAATTATTTAATGTACGTAATATTATTTCATAGATTTTATCTGTCGCTTTTCGGTAAAATATTGAACATACTCGTCGGTACCGTACCTAATTTCAATGGGCCTATTTACATTTCTCGTGATGTTGATAAGGAGACGAGGGTTTAATTGAGTGCTGAATAGTCATTGTTTTTGTTAATTGATATCGTAATTTATAGGCCTTAGGTAAGGCGAGGTTCAGGGTCAACAACGTTTAAGGAGAGATCCACTTTGTCTTTGTCACGCTTAGAAAAGTAACCAAAATTATTTGAATAAGTAAGGTGGTGATACTGGTGCTTGACATGTACTGACATGTCATCTTGAAAATTAAGTCATTGTCAATAGAGGTGACAGCAGGGTGTCATCTATTGGGCATTAGCATGTCGAGCACTAGTACCACCACCTTACTTTTTATGTAGTCAGACACAATCCTGTATGGAAGACATACTTCGCACTTGTCTATTACGTGATAGCTTGATAATAATAGTGTTTTAGATTTTCTCTATTTTCAACAAAAAAATACGGTTATTTTATCAGATATATACCTAACGATCGTGTCATGAGCTCATGAGGTACCTATATGTTGTATAATTTTATAGTTGATTTACTACTTTTCGAGATATAACCAACGAAATAAATAATAAAACTATTTTATTTGGGTCGTTATAAATTTCAAGTTGACAGTGAGTGGTGAGTGCTTAACAGACCAAAGAGTTCGTAAGATAAAAAAATATTTTTTTGACCCAATGCTATATTTTTAGATTACATTAGACTGAGAAAATAAAGTAGATTACATTTTTAACTTAAATTAGAAGAAACCGAAAAAAAGATCATTATTCAGCCGGTAAAGTATACGGATTTCTTGAGATGCAAGGGGAAGTCGGCTAAATGAGAAATTATTCAGAGAGGGCTCCGTCTCATTAAAACAGAGATGTGACGTCAACGGATGAATTATATTACATCTCCCTTTTTTCCGTACCGAGTGAGTATTGTTCACGGTTAGGCGTCGAGTGGTTCTATAGAGGTTGGCTTCTATTGTCAGTTTTTGTTCTATTTTTCATGTTGGTTGACATTATTTGAGATGGAAATGTGAGCTACAAATAACTTATTTTTCTATTTAAAAGAAGATAACTCTTATTGAGATTCGATCTGATTTTAACGAATGTACGAATAAACAAAATATCAATGCCCTGTTTATCAAAAGCTTGTAACTTGTAAGGGGTCATCCATTAATTACATCACACGTTTAGGGGGGGGAGGGGGTCAAGAAAATGTGACATGTTGTGACAAGGGGGAGAGGGGAGTCACAAACTTTGTGACGTCACTTTAACTTCATCAGTAACCAAAGTTTTATTTTAATCATTTTATTTACTGTACAGTTCAAAAACAAGTTTTTGGAACGATAATCGTTTTTATTAGTTTAATTTTTTTTCATAATCAGTTTTGGGTTATAAATTTACTAATATTTTGACTAAAAATTAATAATACTTATTTCGATTTGCCGATTTCGTTGAAAAAATGTGACGTCACACCAGGGGTTCGCCAAATGTAACCAAGTGTGACAAGGAGGGGGGGAGGGGTGAAAAAACCTTGAAATTCGTGTGACGTAATTAATGGATGACCCCTAATACAAGTGAAAGTCCCTTTCTAACAAAAGCTGTCAAAAAGTGACATCCGCTTGTATTACAAGTTACAAGTTTTTGAGAAACGGGCCCTTGGTTGCTCATTACCTACTTGCTCTAGTCTAGGTTTAGGTATCTGTTAGACCGTAACCCACTGATCCTCTTATTAAATCGACCCTGAATTGAATACCCATCATTGGTTCATCCATGTAAACCACCAAACCGGCAGCAAACTTCGGAATCAAATCTAATCGTCGGTGTTCAGTCGTGTAATACATTCCGAGCGTCTGATAGACCCGAGTCAATGTGATCTCGCTGACGCTTAATAAACAAACGTCATAACTCCTTAATGATGCCCAAGTTGAAACGCTTTTTTTTTTCAGAAAATGGGATAGAATACCCTGTTTAATATACTAAATTCACAGTGAACTTTGAAGGTCGTTTGTCAAAGTAATGTCTTTTTTATGGAGCAGTGGCCCTGCCTTAGGCGGGATGCTAAGAATGCGTATTGTCCTTTTGACGAGATCAACTGATATTTATTTCTTCCGGTTCCACATACGGCTTATATACTTTGTCGGTGGAATTTGAATCAAATTGTGTAGGGAAGAGCGTTGAATTTGTTTTGTTATATAATTTACTGAAATAAAGCTTTTTTTTGCTGACTATTTCAATCCCGTTGATCTTGCTGTACATTAGGCCACAAAAAGATGACAGCCTTGTTGCTCAATACCGCTGAAGCAAGGTTAGCCAACATTTAAAACTGTATTTTGAACAAAACTGTCTTAGTATAACCTTAAACGATACTAGCGACCCGCCCGGCTTCGCACGGGTAAAACTTAACAAATTATACAGGTTGATTTCGGGGTCGTGATCCAGAACCACTTTTTCTGACTCTGTAAATGATCCACATTATCATATGGTAGTATTTGATTAAAAGATAATTACTTGAATTATTCTTATTTTTCAAGTAAAATTAATGTTGTAGTAATTATGGTCACCCTATGACTTTTGACATACGCTGTATGGAAAGCGACAAGACGTCACATTGAGTAAGGTCACCAAATTGTATGCAAAAATGTTTTTTCCTACTTGTCATCTGGAAAATAATCATCATTATTGGTGATAAACAATAATTAACAACATCATTAGGCTCATCTTTGGATTCTGTATGATGTTTGGCTCTCTTGCTCCACGACCCCGAAATCACCCTGTATATCTTAAACCTTCCTCAAGAATCACTCTATTGATAGGTGAAAACTGCCTGAAAATCTGTTCAGTAGTTTTTGAGTTTATCGCGAATATACAACAGAGAGACGCGGCGGGGGATTTGTTTTATAAGGAGTATGATTTGTGATAATTTTGATCTAGCAGAATTAAACACAAAGTAAGCGCTGTTGTTTCAAAAACGTATTTAGCTATTTTATTCCTAAATAAGTTTATATGCTATAGCTATTGTAGTGCATTATTTCAATCCTATTAGAACGTTATATTTCAGTTCCATTTCGACAGAACATACCGAAGTAGGTACTAAAAGGATTTCACGCAAGACTAAATATTCATTCACTTATGTCATGAGACGTCGTGAAATCACGACCGACGGCATTTCGTGTGAAATGGCACAAAAGTATTTCTGGGCACTCGATTTGCGAGCTGACTAAGCTTCTTTCTTAACGTCACTTAATTTTCGCTCGACTTTTCAGCCGGATTTATTTTGAGAAACTTTTTTAGTCTTACTTTTATTTTTAAAGTCCAAAGTTTTTTTATTGTACGATATTTGCTGGAAATAGGGAGGATAAAATGCAAAGAAAAGCCACTAGATGATAACGAGTAAATGTTATATAAATAATATATATTATATAATTACCTCTGTGATTCGAGATTTAGAAAACGATGTACCTGTATAAAGTATACTTATAGAGGGAGAGCTAGCTAGCCACGGAAATAGGTATGCAATTTATAGAGTAACGAAATCCCTCTAGTTAGTATGCCATACTATCATTATTAATTAATCTGGGCGCCTGGCAGCTGTCTAGCGGTGGGTGTGGGAGTGGATGGGCAACAAAGTGGTTGTAAAATCAATTAAAGGTGTGCATCACTTGTGCGCCTGCAGGAAGATCACGAGCAAATTGCACTCGCCTCACAAACTATGCGTAAAGCAATTGTGAGTACCTCCTGCAGGCGCACAAGTGATTGTGTATTTTCATCGCCTGGCACTACTTTCCCCCCAAATAAAACGCCTGGCATTGTTATATTTGAATTAAATACATAATTAGCTATTATATCACACCGAACACAGAGCTCTATAAATTGCACACCTTCAATTGATTTTACAACCACTTTGTTGCCCATCCACTCCCACACCCACCGCTAGACAGCTGCCAATCGCCCGGATTAATTAATAATGATAGTATGGCATACTAACTAGAGGGATTTCGTTGCTCTATACATTGCATACCTATTGCCGTGGCTAGCTCTTAGACCATTATTTGATCTACGAGTATATGATCAATCCTTCGTCTTGATTCTATAATTATATTTGTTAGATACTAACTAAATACTTATATTTGTTGATATTGAATGTACACGTGTAGTGTACTCATGTTTACTATATTGGTACCTACGCCAATTCTGGGTATTAGTTATGTCAATGTCAGCGGACCCCAGGCTCACATGAGCCGTGGCAAAATGCCGGGATAACGCGAGGAAGATGATGATGGTACCTACTTATGTTTCGGGTACCTACTACATATTTTTTAATTCAATGACAACCTTATTTATGTAGATGTGTAATACAGATGTGTTACACATTTTTGTAAGGTGCTACATGTTAACCCGTATAAGTCATAACGAGTAGGCACTGTAGGCAGTTAGTATGTTAATTCTGGACTGGCGCCAACACCTTGGTCCCATGCTGCTGCCAAAACGTTATCGTCACGATATAGTGCTTATGGCATAGGTGTCATCTGTGTTTAACTGCAGAGAAGTGCCGAATATGATGTTTTTAATAATTTAAACAGTTTAAAAACTATCGAAACGCTTGATTTCGGTCAGCATGCGCTTTATTTAAAAAAATGCCAGTAAATGTGGGCTTGCTGGGAATAAAAGAAATGAGATTTAATATTCAATGAATATCTGTATTTTATCAGTTGCCGAGGGTCTCCTCTCTGAGCATCTCTCTAAATAAGGACCTACTTGAAAATGGCCTGTAAATTGATTACCGATAATGGCCGAAGTTACGACCGTAATAATATATAACTATAACTACTCGTGGCAACAAATATTTAGTTCCCAATTAACCTCGTTTAGTGGATGGAAGATTCATTATCGGATCATCCCGGGCTAACGATTACCCTCGCCTTCCAAAACAGGAAGATAGTAAGAATATAATACTTATATGGAGTTACCACTTTTATTTCTTTATGGTATTAAGCAGGCCTTACCAATTTATCGTCCAATGGGCAAGTAAAGAAGTATAAGCTGATTAGTGACCGCTAACGAAAAAATAATAAATATTTATTGACATTATACAATGCCTTCAAGGTTTGAACCTCGTAATATAATATTTAAGTATTACTATTTATCATTATTTGTGGTTGTCTCGGTTGTGGTGGTTGAAAAATCTTGTACTGAATAACTTGATACAAAGTTCAAAGATCAAGGAAAATGTTAAACTGCCTCTTAAAACAAGCATCAATAACGTCTAATTAGTAAAGTATAAATCAATTAAGATACTTATACATTTAAATATACATTTCTAACAAGTGTATAACATTTTGATGAGAAGTTAATACAAATAAACATAAATTGGCAAAATACGGTTTTCAAATTGTTGTATCACGCATATTCTAAAAAAAACATGTTTGGTGTTATACTACAAGAATATTGAAAATTTTGTATTTTATTATTTTTCATGTAACTTAACATATATTGTTATTTATATATAAATATCATCAAATTGAACGTAAGTATGCCATATTTGACATATTTCTAAGAAAGAAAACTTGCATAATAATAATGAACTAAGTAGATGAAACGCGGATTATTATAAATATTACAATTGCGTAATCTGGTGAAAATTCAAGGTCAATATTTGTTTTCTATTTCCCCGTTAAGTTCGTGGCAACCGCCAAGAATAAGTAATGAGCCACTTTCGGTTGGGGTCTTTTTAATTTCCTGGAGATGTTTGAAATTATATACAGTTCCATGATAAGCAAGCTGCGTTTAGGTTTTCATATTAATCTCCTGTAAACAATTTTTTACGATTTATATAAGAATGTGATAAATAAAAAAGATGTGTTCTTGATAAAAGGAGCAGCCACGCAGGGTTGTTAACAAAACGAAAAAGTAACGGTATTGTGTTTGATTTATTTAATTATAAGTTACTTTTACTTTATAGAACGATATTTGGGCGACAATGATATCAGCGGGTTGGCCTCGAACAGTCTAGAATGCAATATATGGATTACCCACACGCAGAAACACAAGGACTAGAAAACTTTGTAAAGGTAGAAGAATAAGAAATAAAACAGTTTTTCTGTTACATTTAGTAGCAATTAGTGGTGTATAGAGTAATGGAACTTTTGAAAGTCTTTCACAAGTTGAAGAGCGGCGAAGTTTCTGAAATTATGGACCAGTTTTTAACGGAATATTCTACTTGAAAAAAGGTTTGAGGAACAACGTGAATTTGCCAATTTGCTTTGCCTTTGCGATAATAAAGTTTCAAAGATAATTTAAATGTTTGTAACAATAATGTTTCACCCTAAACATGGTAAAAGAAAAGAGTCTTACGATAAAAAAAAAAAAAAAAATGTAATTATCCTAGAAGAAATACCCTGTAAGAGCTTCAGAAATAGCAAAAAAACGGACAAGTGCGAGTTGGACTCGCCCACCGAGTGTTCTATACTTTTTAGTATTTGTTGTTAATAGCGGCAACTGAAATACATTATCAGTGAAAATTTCAACTGTCTAGCCACGGTTCTTGAGATACAGCCTGGTGACAGACAAACGGACAGACAAACGGACTGACGGACATATCGAAACAATAAGGCTCCGTTTTTGCCATTCAGCCTAACGGAACCTTAAAATTTTCGATATTGGCCAATATTTTTCTTCGAATGAATTCACTCTCCACCTCCGAACGCGCCTCGAATAAAAACAAATCGATTCTCCAAGACAGTACACATTTATCAGTCGCTCTCGTAATTTTGTTCAACGTTTGAATATTTAAGAGAACTCGAGCTGATATTACGGACGTGGATGGAGTGCCTCAAAACAATGCGATGAGGAAGCTGGAGAGGCTACCTTGATTCGGGCCGTGACAAGTGTTTGAGTAGCGGTCGGTGCTTAGCGGTGTACGCGATCTATTTGTGTACCCCCGAGGCTTTGAAGCTTAATTTTAATAAGTTTTTAGCAAAAATTTTGTCGATATTAAACTTCATATGTCGACAATAGCGACTAAAAATTCAAGTGAGTGAAACCGTTGTCGTCTAAACAGTTTAAATTTTGGTACAAGCTTTTATCGCTGACTGTACTTTTTTTCACAGGTAACTAATATTCATCGAGGCAATTCTAAAAACCCCAAACACAATTAGGTTTCGTTGTTTTATCACAGAGTTCCTATAGCCACCTTCTCTCTTCATCATCAGATCAGCTCGATGGTATCATAATACATATTGCATTGTCACCCGACATTCATATGTATGCAAATTTTCAATTTCAATGGATGTCGGGAGGTGGGTCAAATTTAACTTGCAAGATTTGACCCGTACATACATTTTATTTTATTTTAACTTCTAAAGTAAGAAGCGGCTCACAAAATACAATGTCTCAAAATTAATTAAAATATAGCTTATAGTTATCGAGTAAATGGCGGTGACAGACGGACGGACATTACAAACTATAATTATGGTTTCCATTTTGACTGTGGAACCCTAAAAAAACACTTACTGCCGTTGTTCGTGACCTAATTCCCATAGGTTGTGTTACACATTCGTACACGAGTTTCCCGGTGCGTCTCGACACGCAGACGAGAGCCGCGACTCGAGTCGCGAACGTGCCGAGCTGCCGAGTCATCAGATCCCGCTTTTATTTCGCGGCCTTCAATAAAGCAGGGATGTTATTCCTATTATTCACCAAAACATCGTCTCAAGCGAATCCAGAATAAGGGCTGATTTAGACGGCGCGCGAACTCGCATGCGATTTTAGCTACATTGCTGACTTTTGGTTTCGTCCAATACGACGCACGCACGATCGCATGCGAGCTCTCGCATCGTCTAAATAATCCCTTATGCTAGGTTTACTCGAGTTTGGAAGCTCTCCAAATAATTTTATTTCTTCTTGGGTTTCGGGTTTACGTTGTCTAACAGGAGACATTTGTTGCCCACGTAACCACGTAACGTGCCGGGTTTCCGTACCCGTATTAGCGAAGACGGCATTCTTGTTAATTATCTGTTATGTCATGGACATCAAGACTCACAAATGCGAATTCGTAATACGGCTCTTCGGCTTTACTCTGCACATCCAGATCATTTTTCCATTGCATCTATTAGCATTTGCCCTATGTTAGACGTATTGATATATCTATTTCTATTGAGTAGAGATATTAGGGAATGGGCAGGTACTAAAGACGCCGCCGTTCTCTTTAGAACGGCGAAAAGTAGAAAAAACGTTCGCACGATGATCGCCGAAATCCGATAGGACTCCATAAGAAGAATAAATAGTTATGTAGTCATTTTAACTGTGTAGTTACATAAATTTAGTGTGCTAGTTTATACTGCATAATTATCTGGCCCACACATAGGTGTCACATTTTCTGGTTGAGTATTAAGCATAAGAAGGTTGGCACGCGGTGATAATTCCGCCCAGGTTTGACGAGATAACGACCGCCCGCCCCTCAAAGGTCTACGAAGGTGAAATCAAATAACGAATTTCCAACGGCATTACGCGAGACGTCGTTTTCTATTTCAGTTGATTCTGATATTCCTAATTGAATTTTATTGATGTTTTTATGTTTGGAAAGGGTGAAATTTCGAAAGTATGCGATTGTTTTTCTGAATTATGGGATTGAAGAGTGTTCGTCAAAGGGCTGTTAAACTGTAAATTGTTTTGTTTGTTTATGTGTAATGTTTTCGCTTAAAAGTTTTTTGCTATAAAGTCGCCGCCAAGAGCTCCCTAAACGGTTACTTATAGGAATTGTGGGTCTTACTATAAACCAGTTTAAGGTCAGGTGGGGTAAAACGAACATAGTGTGTTTTGCACAGGGCAAGAGGAACAGCATGACCAATACATACACGTATGAACTCGTATTCCTCTTGCCCTGGTTTCCCTTCTCTCACCTGATTATGTCTATTTAACGGGTACTTAATTTTTGTCCCATATATTTCTACCTGTGGCGTCTCGTCTGTCATATAATATGTAAGTGTTAGATTGCTCCAATGCAATGATTTGGAATAATACTTTGTTTATTACTTAGAAACACCCTCACCAACACGTACTTTTAATGTTTGTCCAGCATGGGCCTCATTCTATGTATATTCTACGTAGTCTCTGAAGGGTCGCTGTTATGTTAAATTTGCCGCTGTTTATCTTCCACTAGCGACGGCCCTGTGTCAACAAAGGCATATTGAATTGTAGATATAATTGCACAATGGGGACCTACAATTACTATTTATACTTGTGTCGCTGTCAGCTGCTATTATTATTATGAGCCCATATTGTCCCACTGCTGGGCAAAGGCCTCCCTCTTATTTCTCCACGTATCCCTATGCCCTGAAGTCTCCCACCAGTCTCTGTAAAAGGCGTCAAGCTGGTCCCGCCATCTCCGACGAGGGTCTACCGCGACGCCTGGCCTTACAATTATTGTCGACTTTATGTTGTGGTAGAAATGGCGAAATAAAAATATGTGAACCCTACTCTATCAGCCTATGACCAATAGAGCCTGATGACTACCCGGGATCTGATATCTTAAGCTTAAGTTCCATAGCCGGACACACACACACACATTAAGCGAACGTAGTTCAATCTAAAGGTCGTAGAGTCAGACCGTGAATAGTCTGCAGCGATTTTGATAGCCCACGCAGTGTAAGTGTCAGTTTGAACGTCAAACTTCTATGAAATTATGACGTATAAATAACACTTATACTGCGTGGGCTATCAAATCCGCTGCAGTCTTTTTTGGGTCGACTCTAGTTATGCGTAAGATGCCGCATAGCAGTACCTTTAATGCGCCCACAATTCGGTTCCGCGTTGTTTTGTCAGTGCTACGGCTATGCGATCTGGGCTACAGAGGGGCTACCGCGAAAACCGAAATTCGCAAATTGCGGGGATCTTTCTCTTTTACTCCAATGAAGGCGTAATAAGAGTGAAAGAGAAAAATGTCTGCAATTTGCGAACTTCGTTTTTCGCGGTTATAGCCCAGCTTCCTTACGAAGCTACGACGGACGGCCCAATTCGAACTTTAAGATACGTCAGTTAATAGATCTAGAAAAGATATGGATTAGATATGTCAGTGTCAAATGTGACATTTCTTCAAACAAATACGTCACTTTTGACAGTTGTTTGACACTGACATATCCAATCCATATCGTTTCAATATCTAGTATTTGACGTATCTCATTGTTCGAATACGGCTGGGAGTATCAAAAGGTCTTTTCTAGTCAAACGAATGCACTTTATGAAAATAGTGGTAGTAGGTAATGCCGTTTCGTTAGTGTTCGATTTTTTGCATCCTGATGAAAGTACTCAATTTGACTGCGGCAACTCCTTGTTATTTTAATTCGCTTGTAATTTCAGGCCGTGCAGCTAACCAATCGCTTGCGCTCCGTAGCGAACAAAACGCAACTGTTAAATAAAAGATTCTTATTCTTATTCTTATGTTGCACTATTATGGAAGAGTGATAGAGAGACACAAAGCATTTCGTTATCGTAGCGCAAGCGATTGTCACCTTGGCTAGCCATTACATATGAATGGAAACTTAGCCCTAAGCATCTCATTCTACTTCGTAAAGTTTTCACCTTTCCAAAGAAGCCACGATCCCGTAGTTTTCCAATATGTCCCGGTTTCCCACGTCTGCGCGGGGACTGGAGGCACATGTGGCTTGTTTGCCGGCTTCAGCAAACTTCGGGATTCAAAGGAATTACAGCCGCAAAAGGGTAGTTGACTGAGGTAATGTAAATACCTGTATACTTACTATAATTAGAGTTAGACAAGGGGTGCGAAACTCGTCCCTTCGGACAAACTCGGCTCCGTTCGGCTCAGCATTGCTCCGAGCAATTATTAGGGTTAATACAACTTGACGTCCCTTTGCGTGCACGACCACAGATAAGATAATGGCTTGAATTTTGACAACCCTAAATAGCCGAAAGGAATAGTGCCATATATTAGAAAGGGACAGCATGATTCGACCCTGAACCGCTGTCAAACATCGGTTTTGTGGGAAGTTTCCTTTCTGTATGGTAGTATTATTATTTATTCTGTGGTTAGAGCAAGAGAAATCTGCAACGATTTTGATAGCACACGCAGTGCAAGTGTTATTTTAAACGTCAATCTTCTATGAAATTATGACGTACTTATAAATAACACTCACTGTGTGTGCTATCAAAATCGTTGCAGACATCTCTTGGTCTAACTCTACTCTTGTACCTTACAATAAAACATAATTATTAAACGCAAAACACATAACCACAAAAGCTATTTTTGTAGTTAGCTCCAAGTTCATTATTTATATGACATATTATAATTCCACACACGCAGGGAAGCTTAGCGAGAACCGTGTAGAATACATGTACAATTAGGCGTTGCTCGACCTTTAATGATTCCTGCCTTCCTGCTTCGTATGCTGTTTGTGGTCTTATTCAAATGAGCCGTATGCAAATTATGCAGTAGTTATCTCACAAATCTACACTAATTTATATATCATTCAAAATTCAGCACACAAACATAAATGTGCCATCAAAAGCAACTCTACTCTAGCAACAGGTCATAGGTACAGTCACGAGCTTTAATTTGGGACCCATTTCCATTAAATGTTGTTAGAACATTCGTAATGCAATAAGGTTGGAACTTCAGTTCGATGGTGTTGAAATGTCAAATTAAGACATTTAAAAGTCATAGCGAATCGACCCATGAAATGATAACCTCTTTGCAAAAAGTTATCACTCCGGTTTTATAATCTGTTTAAAGTGACATTTTCAAAAATAATATTTCACAAATTGACGTAATTGAGTGGTTGCGCCTAGAAATGTAAACGTAAGTAAATGTCGAATAAACATTATGTCAATGAATTATGACACTGCGTTAAAATGTTAGCCTCTAAATAGAGTCAGTTTGCTACACGATATTCAACCTTAGGTGGGTCCCAAATTAAAGCTCGTGACTGTACAGTGGCGTTCAGAAGTGCATGGATAGATGTCGAACGTAATGCCTTAATATGACGGTTGAAACATGTCCATGTACTTTTGAACGCCAGTGTACATCAAAAGAGCGTAAACACAAAACCTCTGCCTCGCGCGTCGGACTGATGGACAATGCGCTTTTGTGCATTGTGACAAACTCATCATATTACTCGTGGCTGGCCATTTGTTACTATTGTTACCGAGAGCCAGTGAGTTGAACGTTCAAACCAGCTAGAACTGCAGTGACCTTGATATCCGCAACGACTTTATATATTACGACTGTGAGGCATCGCGGAGAACCACCTCTTCACTTGAATTTGCAGCAGTCTAACTGGCGATGTACCCCCACAGAATACCACTGCCAACAGACTACCACTTATACTTAAACATATAATAATGTGCTTATAGGTCCACATATAATAATGTGCTGCATCTAGTAGGCATCATTGCCCACACAGACCTTATGCCTTACCTTACCTTACCTTACCTATGCTTACTTATGCTTTACCTTATGCCTTTTGTAATAAGGTCCACTGATGTACAGTTAGGGGTCTTGCTGTTTGTACAGGTTAAATTTTACACTGCTACTTAGGTACTATGTATGTAGAGATATTTAGTATGCTTACCATTACGTTGGTCTTAAAACTATGCGTTATCAGAGCATACATTTTCGCTTAGTTGTTCGACTCGCCTAGATGCTTTGTACATAAGCATAATACCGCTGTGTGCAGGTAATCCATTTGAGTTGCGGGCGATTGTCCGAGTACTACGGGCCATTTTTATATTAAAATAATAAATTAAGTGGCTATTTTGCGCTTAATAATCCTGCATATATTTGAACCACTAACGAGATGAGATCTGAGGTTGGTATATAATACCTACCTACATTTAAAATGGGCGTTTTTACTTAACTATGTACCATAAACGGCCGGTTAGCAATCGTCATAAAACTGATGGTACACTTTAAGATGAAATGCCCATAGGTTATAGGTTATAGGGAGGTTATAGGTTCTCGCGGGCTTTATTTCGCAATTCGACGTCATATTATTGCGCTTATTTTGCGTGATGGGTTGTCGGCAATATTCTTTCCAACCCAACTCTACCAAGAAGCCTGGCAGACCTTTGATGTTGCCGACGATGAAATTGCCCATATAAGTATATACCTACCGTTTTATTACATAAAATACCCTAACTTAGATAATGAAAAATGTATAAGTGTGAATAATACCTTCCTATACATTTGAAAATGTGAAACGTATTCTTTAATTTACGAAGATACAAAGGTTTTAAATTGGGTTACCTGTCGGACGGTTGCTCGATAATGAATGATAATGACGATTGGATTAAGTGATACCTGATTGAATTCTTCCATCGACTCCCTAAAAACCTTTACAATTTATTGAGATCGCCCACACACTAAGGGCTACTTGTACCATCCCACTAACCCGGGGTTAAGCGATTAAACCAATAAACCAGTGTCAAATTGCACTGGTAACCATGGTAACTGCTGGTTTAACCGGTTAACCCCGGGTTAGTGGAATGGTGCAAGTGGGCCTAACACGTTTATCTTGTACCAGTGTGAAATACTGGAGCTTTTTTGTAAGGTTTTCTGGCGTGTAATCTCTTTGGTCTAGTAATGTAGGTAGGAAAATATTAAAATTTGCATGTTGCAAAGCTTTTTTCAAGGCTTTGTTGCTCCCGAGTTAAATAATTATAATATATTTTATTCAGGCCATGAAGTTGATTAGACTGCGGTATTTATACAAGTATAAAGGCGCACTCGCTAAACTAGAACACCGAGCATTGCGTTTGTAAAAAATTAAATGAGTTTGTTTGGTATTCATTAAGAAAAGGAAGTAGTTTAGGTCGTTCCCACGCGCAGCTTAATGGGAAGAAGGCTATAGGATAATGGGAAAATATAATCCGGTTCCATGAGTCTCTGGCGGAAAACTATTCTCGGTTGAGATGCTAAATTAAGTCTTTTGAGATAACACGGAATTCTGCTTCCTTTATGAATTTTTAATTTAGTTAAATTACGCATTTGTGGGCCATTTTATAATTGTATATAACTACTTTGGAGATTTTTATGTTATTTTATTCAGAATCACGACCTATTTCGATGCTAATAGGAGAAAAAAAGTGTACCAAAATTTTTATTTCCATTCCGATACGATTACTTTTCAAAGAATTTGTATCGAAATGGATGGTTCGAAATATGTATGGAAATTTTGGGACACTTTTTCTCGTATTTGGGGATTCTAATAGATAAATGATTCTGGGTAGAAATAACATAAACATTACCAAATTTGAAAAAGAAGTAGTGTTCAACTAAATAAAATGGCCTTACATTTATCTGAAATTGAATTGACCTATTTAGCTACAGAAGAAAAAAACATAAATTAACAAATAAAGCCATATTTTACTAACTAATATAATCAAAAACAAACATCTATGTTCGTCAGCATTACCACTAACTTTCACATTTTTATGAATTGCCGAATGTCAAAAAAATAATTACAGTCTCGTAAAACTTAGATTGCAGCATACGGAGAAAGAAACTTAGTTACATCGACCCTAAAAGCATTCCCGTGTCCCAAGTCGAGGGAACCAACTCAAGCAAAGATCCAGAAATCTGCGAGCTGTCAAACGTAGGGGCTGAACTGTGTTGTTTTAGGACAAAATTGGCATGATAGTCTTTGCATAGCAAGAAGATCTTTAGAAGTAAGGGCTATGGCGTAATTTAAGAGCTCATTTGACAAGTGGTTTCTTTAAATAATTTTATTGCTAATGAGCGCATGCTGTAATAATTGTGTTGCAATAATATTCTTAAGTAGGTTCATTTTTGAAGAAGATTCAATATTTCATCCACAATAGGTACTCGTATTCTATACACTTTATAAAATAAGTCTCCCGCTGCGTCTGTCCGTCTGTATGTTCGCGGTTTTTATCTATATCAATAGAGTGATACTTGAGGAAGGTTTGGGTGTATAATTTGGTAACTCGTGCGAAGCCGGGGACCCGGTCAATAGTTTTACAATGAAATCTTTTTAATTATCTGGCATACGTCAACAAAACAATAAAGGTCGAACAATAAATACTCCTGCCGTTAAAAGTAACATCGAAACTAGCACGACACGCAATATCCACAAGGATCGTAAAATTGTTTCGTAATTGTGTGTTGTTGTAATCTTGTTTATTTTTGCAACTTTATGCCATCCAAAATAAGGTTGAAATTGGCAAGATAGTCTGTTTGGCATTAATAGACACAAAGGATTTTCGAGATGAGTGCTGCGTTGCTCAAATCTTTTTATGTCTTCATGATAGTGAAGTATTTAGACACAGAGTATTTAGACGAAAAATCTCTGAACACAAGAAGAAATTTAATAAAGATACTACACGAAGCAAGACGTGAAGGACATCATGCGGTAATCACAAATAACCAAGTAATAATAAACGGTAAAGTGTATGATTATTACAAACAACAAGAGGTTACGCATCAAGAACAAGACACACTAAGTACACCTAAGACTCCCACTCCGCGTACACAGGAAACTGAAATAACTGCAGGAAACCAAACTAACAATCGTAGGAATCATTCCTTTCGGAACTGACTTTGGAATATTTATACAAAACGTACAAAGTTTAAAAAACAAAACACATATATTAGAAAGTTTCTTGAGCGAAAAACAGTAACTGCCTTACAGAAACATGGATTAAAAAGGACCATAAGGACATCATTAACATACCTGGATATCACCTTGCTGCTAGCTTCTGTCGGACTGACCACAGAGGCGGAGGCACCTCGATTCTACTAAGAGATGGTATCGAATACAAGGAGAGACCCGATATCACAGAACTTTCAATAGAGTGTGTTATTGAGTGTTGTGCTGTAGAAATTAAGCCAGAAATTTTATTAGTAACTATTTACAGACCTGACCGTTGTATAGAATCCTTTTTCGAAGTTTTAGATCAACTGCAAATTAAAAGTAAAAAGCCACAAGCATGTTATTATAGCAGGCGACTTCAATCTTAACATATTTCAGAACTCGATGTACTATCAAAGATTAATTAATACAATGCTAGAACTCAATCTCCATCAAATCGTAGATGTACCAACCAGAGAAACAAAAAATTCAACAACCTGTATTGATCTTATATTCTCCAATTATAGAAACTTTGAAATTAATGTAAGAGACGAGGGACTCTCCGACCATAAGTCTTTAATTTACAACTTTAAACTGAACGTAACTTTGTCAAATAACACGTATAGCCTCAAAAGAAATTTTAATAATACTTACGTACATAAAGTACATTTAAAGTAGCTCTAAATGACATTAAATGGAACAATATTTTATCTGGACACAATTGCATTAACACTAATTACAATATTTTTCATTATCATTTACTCACACTCCTAAACAAGATTATTCCCCAAAAAAATATTAAGATCAATAATAGAAAGAATAAACCTTGGCTAACAAAGGGCATTAAAAGGTCGTGCCTCCACAAGAGATTATTGAGAATTGTAGTCAATAAAAATGATAATGATGTTTTTAAGGAACATAAGTCATATTCAAAAATTCTACAAAAATGCATAAAGAAATCGAAAAAACTTAGTTACATACAAGATACAAGACATGAAAAAATCAAATAATAAAACTAAAACTATGTGGCAAGTAATAAAAAAGATAACCGGAAAAGATAAGCGTAAACAACAGAAAAATATTGAGCTAAAAATCCAAAATACTGTAATAGAAAATCCCCAGATCATTGCTAACACTTTCAATGATTACTTTACCTCTGTAGGCCAAAGCACCGGCACCAATACGCCCCGCGGCCGCACTTGCCCTTCCCCCTCTGTTAAATCAATGTTCCTTCAGCCCGTGACTGAACAGGAAGTGAAAAAAGTTATAGAGAATCTCCCAAATAAATACACTTGCGGCTTCGACGAGATACCTCCAATTCTAATAAAGGCATGCAATGATGAACTAACCCCACCGCTTACTTTATTAATTAACCAGTCCTTCCACGAATGTAGTTTTCCAGACAAATTGAAAATAGCAGCTATCAAACCAATTTTAAAAAAAGGCGGAAAACAAAGTAACCTTGCCGACTACAGACCTATTGCTCTCCTACTCACAATCTCAAAAATATTCGAAAGATGCATGGCCGACCGAATTTATAACTTCCTAGAAAAGTTTAACTTGTAACAAGAAAACCAATTCGCTTTCCGCCAAAATCGATCAACCACCTTAGCTGTTTATACATTTATTCAAGGAGTACTAGAACATCTTAAAACTAAAAGCTATGCAATTGGTCTTTTTTTGGACATGTCTAAAGCCTACGACAGGGTTTCACACCCAATACTGCTCAACAAACTGTATGAAATCGGGATCCGTGGCAATGCTTATAACTGGCTAAAATCATACCTCAACAATAGACGACAGTATGTATAAATGGATCATTACCATAAAGACTCCAACCAATTAATGAAACTACAATCTAAATGGCACACCATCAACAGCTCTATCCCCCAAGGCAGCATATTAGGATGTCTGCTGTTCCTAATAAATATAAACGATCTTCCTAAAATAACCAACCATAAATGTATCATATTTGCTGACGATATCACTCTCCTGTTTAAACATGACAACAACTCTGACGATTACTCTTATATAAAAGAAACATTCACCAATATCTCTGACTGGCTACAGGATCACAACCTAGTAGTAAATACAACCAAAACAAAACTTATGCAATTTAGGCCCTATCAGAAAAAACCTACCGATCTAACACCGCTGTTGCAGGATTTAAATATAAATGAAGATACTGAATGCACTTTATTAGGAATAACTATAGACAATCATATCTACTGGAAAAAACACATTGCTAAAGTTCAATCTAAACTATCAAGTTTTATTTTTGCTCCGGGCATTCTGAAGTCAAACACACATACAGAGTGCGCTTTGTCCGCTTACCACTCGTACGCCCAAGCCTGGTTACGTTATGGTATTATTCTATGGGGCCATAGCAGTGACGCCCACGATCTCCTTGTAGCCCAAAAAAAATGTGTCCGCATACTAACCAATATACAACAAACAGACAGTTGTAAGAAACATTTCACTAATCTCCAAATTTTAACTCTCCCCTCTCTCTACATCTTAGAAATTTCTACTTTTGTCATGAAGAACACACAGTTATTTGAGTTTTGTAAAAGTGCACGTCGTAACAATAACCTCATCCCCCCGGAACCAATTTTGGATATTTACAAAAAAGGCCCTTATTTCAGAGCAATCCAGATTTATAATAAGCTGCCAAACAATATAAAAAACCTTAACCCATTCGTGTCAAAACTAAAACTATTTTTAATATCGAAGGCATACTATTCGGTCCAAGAGTTTATGGAGGATACATTTTCATAAGTATAAGTACTACTAATAATTATTAATTCTTAACAATATTATTAACCCCTTTTGTAAATATAAGTTAACATAGGACTTACTTAATACAAAAAATAAGCTAGGATAAAGTGGTTATTATTTAGGATTTTTATTTATCTTATGTAACAGTATTATGTATTGTTACAGTTAAGTAACACTATTTAGTTAAAAAAAAATGTTCCATAAATAACTAGACATAAGATTAATTTGCAATGCCCTACCAGGGTGCCATGTGTTCTAAAACTTTTTATTGTAACAACTTTATTATGTACCATGGTTCGCAATAAAGGATTCTATTCTATTCTAGTGTATTTTGTGTCGGATCGGAAGAACCTTTTATTTGCGTGTTCAATTCGACATTATGTCCATGTAAAGAAAATAATATGTGACGTTCCACGGGAAAAGGTACCTTATGAGGGTTTCTAGTTTCGGAGATATGAAATGTTTTGTAAAGAGGTGAAAAAATGCTCAATTTTTTTTTATTGTGTGATCTGAAACCTTAATACGTAACGTTTGTTTACCTGTTTTTATTTTTGTTATAAGTTAGTTATAAGCCTAGTAATGTCGTCTCAGAGTTTAGTAGAAAAGGTACCTTATGGAAAAAATTTTTAAAATTCCCAAAAAAACTAGTCAATACGGGAAAAGAAGTTTGGTAGAGAACTGTATTAGCATTCTGCCAAACTAATTTGATAATTTCAGTTCTGGTTGGGGCGCCTCGCAAATATTATAACCGTACATAGACCGACATCACAAATCCAAGTAGCCTGCTATTATACCAAAGTTACTCTCGTCAAGTCTTTCTTAACTAGAATAATCTTCATTTGGTTTGGTCGCATGCAGTAAATCAGCCATTGGTTTGCTGAAAAATGCCAATACCCGACGCATTACCTTATGGAATATCTGAGGTCATTGAACCTCAATGCCGCTTATCTTCAATAGCAACCGAAATATATTATTTATAAGAAATAGACGATTTATACCATCTTAACCCCAAAATATTATTAGTTTATCCTAACTGTTCCATCATCATCATGCCTCATCATGTAACTTAATCACAAGGTACCTTTTCATTACATACAAATTATTGGTCTTTTTTAAGATTATTATGACGAAGAACTAATTAAATTTGGGGCAGTTTAATGTAAATTAATATTTTCTATTCATAAAAGATAAACTGTAATATGATTGATATTTTGTAGTGATGTATTATTAGATTTATTTCCATAAGGTACCTTTTCGTAAATGTATGGAGCAAATACTGTTATTGTTATGTAAGTTTAAAGTGGCATAAGGGGTTAAATATAGTATTTAGTTGGGGTTTTAGGATTTATTTCATTTGAATGACAGAATTTCTTTCATATGTGCTCAGAAAAATTGATTGTGTGTCACATTAAAAGTAAAAATATTCAATTTTGTGATTTTATATGAAAAAGTCAGAAAATACATTTTCACCTCTAAATCGGTATTGTTTTTTGCTTAAACTGTCTGTCAGTGTCGTTTTCTAATAGATAGAATTTAAATCTTGAGAGCTCATTGCAATCAATCGTGAAAATGAAATAAAACTTTATTTTCAAGAGATTGGCTAGTATACACATAAATCAGTCGATATCAAAAGTTTCTATTTGCATTACAGAACAAGTCGCAATATTTTTTTAATCTCACATATATAAGGTATTATTATTTGTAGTCAACTATGTAACTTACTTCAGGAACATAGTTTTTTAGGCGGCTAAACTTAAAACTTCTCTATCGTAAAGTTGCTAATTTCACAACATTATTTTCAAAAAATCATATCTCTGTAACTACGCAACCTAGAAGGTTGATCTTTTGTGTTATCGATAGCTTATTTATTGTAGATTACTGGGGTATGCATAACTTCATACCCGCCATAAGGTACCTTTGACCGTGGGACGTCACATATTTTAAAGTTACAATTAGGTCAGTGTGCCACTTCACTTCAGGCCGGGTTAACTTGGAGTTATTGTTTCCATTAAAATATTATTTTATGACGTTCATCAACAATGTTAATCAATTAGAGTGGAACCACTTAAATGGTCGTTTTTTTTATTGTTATGTCGCAGCTTTTTTGTTTTATTGTGATTCAAGTAATTTTGGGTAAGTATAACTTTAATGTTTGTACAGGATAATGTTATCAACACGCGTGGTGATCAATTTTGATGATCAAGTTCATATTAGAATTCACAATTTGTACAGCACATAAAGTGTGATTTCGACTTTTAAAAATACCAATACGTTGATCATATAAATTTGTATTATTTTAACTAAGTCTATACCTTAGAACCTACCTGAATAAATACATGTAAAACAAGCGTAACATCTTGTTTTCTTGGATGTTTTATAAAGTTAATATTAGCAAACAAAAAAGAGCAGTTGCAAAAAATTCCGAACAATCTTGCTGATTCAGACAGTACATAAGCACACCCTCGCATTACGGGACAATAAACAGCATCATCACCTTTTCGCGAACAGCTTTACGTTGTTCAACACGATAAAGAACCTATTAAAATTCGTTTCAAGGAATTATGCAAATTAGATTGTAAGCGCCCGCTAACAAGATAGGACGCTCGCAAAGATTGTTGCTAAACTCAATTGCGCACGCCTGTTGCTCTGCCCTTTGTGATCCGAAATTCAATGACGGAGCGAAAACAGCGGCCTTTTTTGACGTGAAAGTTTGGTAGGAATTTTTGAAATCACGAATCTGACTTCGCACAAATAATGATGGCTATTTCGCAGTTATTCTGTCGTGTTCCAGCATGTACATACAGCAACGCTCCTAACTATGCCTTTTGTAATAAGGTCCACCGATGTACAGCTAACAGTGTGGGCGATGATATACCGTCACTATTATAGCGCTTTATATACTTAATACATCCTTCCATCCATCCTTTATTCGCTGTCAGTCGCGTATTTGCATCGATTCAGTAGCGATGCAATAGGACTTTTACTAAATGCTTTGTTGATTCTTCGACTTTACTTAAGAGGAAAGGGGACGACTGCTTCTTCATACAAACCATTTTCCTCTCTGGATATTGACATCATGGAAAATATTTTTTTTATGAAATTAGATGTTTCTTAACCATAGGTATGCCCCTTCGTTTGATTTTTTACGACTATATTATAATAAAATCTTGAAAATAAAAAATATTAAATTAGATATCACAATAAATCCAATAACTTACTCGGTCAGTTGCACGTGTTGCTCTCTGATTTATATTTCCGATCGGATAGTTTTCTCAAGTATTAATAAATAATCTGCTCAGCTTTCGAGACTCCTGGAACAGATCACGTAGAAATAAAACGCACATGTTGTCTTTAGATTTATTTTTCAACCTAACATTTTCGTAACTTGACAGATCACCAGCTAATTGTAACAGGTGTACTCTAATGAACATTGTTCATACCTCTTAAAAATATCATACAGTCAGTACCGAAAAACAATACCTAATCTTTATCACGAATTTTACTTTTTATCACGAAATGCTATTCTTAATTTTACTAAATTCCCTTCAATCAATTCAACCACGTGACGCCGGAATAAGTAATTCAGAATCGCTTAACAATTTACCATTAATTTTAGGAGATTACTTTGTGGAAAACTCCGATGGATAGAATTTCAACCCATTTGTATAAGTAGACATGGAAGACGTTTTGTCTAAAGTAAAAGCGTAAAGAGAAAAAGGTATAAATCAAAAATACATTAAAAATGCAGCGGCACAGTCGCAGTACGCGAGCAACAAGTGAAATATTTAATGTGGACGTTGGCTTGTCTTTCCTTGAATACAAACTAGCTGTTTTCAATGTGCAGAGGATTTTGTAAACTCAATGTATTTTGTATAAATGCGAGCAAAAATGGTTTGAGTGGTAAAGCAAACTTGCGCAGAGAGCGAAATGTCACGTACGACGTACGACAGACGCTGGCATTCGCTGTTGCATGATTTTACTACGAGTACAGCTTGTAATATTACGTTAAAAGTAACAATCAATACAAATAACAGTAAGGAAAGGAGTACCCACAAGAGCGCGTAGCTTCACCATTTAAACTTTTAACAATGATGCCATAGGTACATTCTGTTTCATTAATTAATCTGATATAATATTTATGAACTTTTCTAACACTTAGATATTTTATTGATCCGAAGCTACTTTTAACAATTTGTGAATGTTCGCAATAAAATGTTGATTGTTTTCTAAATTGAAATCTCGAATTTGACAAATCTAAAGCAATCTAAGTGATTAACCCTTTTCGTTTTCAATTCCAAAGCTTAGCGAAGTGGATTCTCAATGTCATTAGAACAATACAAAAGCAAAATAATAACTTTTATTACGTCGTACTTAAGTAAAGAGTCAGTAATCCTTGGGAATTGATCCAATTATCTGTAGACTTTTGAATACTTGAGATTTATGCTTGAAAAACTACAAAGAAATACTTCAGAATAACAAAATACTAAAACTGCTAGAAGCTATCTCTCTGGAAATATATTATATATTTGAAGAATTTAACATTATATTACAATAAATAGCTTATAGTCCCCAAATCCTACAGTATACATATAAGTTCAGAGACCCAACAATCGACTTCACAAGCTAGTACATTAGAAATAGGAAAGGCACAGTTGAAGTATAAAATTTATTGCTCACCTCCCTAACTACGCTCTTAATTCGTTCGAGGTCAGGGACCGACTCTTGCGATTTTTAAACGGATTTAAGGACACTAGGGTAGATTCAATGAAAGAAAGAAACAAAGTCTTTGTGTGATTCTGTACCGATGTCGTGCATCAGATTGTTTTTGTGCAGACAATTAAAATTAAATATATATTTCTTAAATGTGTTTTTTATTATTTTTTAATTTCGTGTTAAATTTCATCTATCAGAACGACAGACTGCAGAGTGAAAGTATTTATACAATGATACCTACAACAACTCAGCACTCATACAAGTATTTGAACTTTATACCCAAGATGACATTAAATGCCTTTTAAAAATCTTCTCCGTATCCGAGTTAGAGTCTCACTGAAATGGTACTGAAAATTATTCCTAACAAGACTAACTAAAGTTACCTACTTAAGATATTTTGGCATTCTTTTTGCTTTGCTTTAAAAGAATAAACAAATTCAAGTAATTAGGTAGATCTCTCTGGTGCTTAGATAAATTGAATTTAAATTAATTCAGACATTCGGAGAAAACATGTCAGCGGTAGAATTACCGAGACCTCATCTAAAATGTATGTAAAGGGACGAAGCCGCAACCTCATTTTGTAAGAATGACTGATTAAACAGTAGCAATTCATTTATATTCAGTACGCCATGTTTAGTAAAAGTAATTACTTTTGGCACAGATAATTATAGGACTTAACATTCCAACGATAATTTTGTGTAGAACATATCGGCTACTATTTTACAATAATCTCTGTTCACCTTAAGTTCACTACGTTTTATTTACTCTACGCTAACTGTATGTGCGTATTGCCAGTTACACGTCTAAGTTACGTACACGACTGTAAGAAAATAGGATTCATTTTATATTCAGAAAATACTTTTTCATTCTTAGAGAGAGCTATAATCAATTCGCCAACTATTGGTTCTGTTTTAGATCTTTACTATATCAAACTCTAGCTATAACAATTTACTAGTATGAGAGACAGTCGTTGACTAGAAGATTTTTTTGAAGTACCAACTAAAAACATTTAAATAATATATATCCACAGGCGTTTTTCATTCAAGTCGTTGGATTACATTATTCTAATATTCAATGATTCGAAACCCATTCTTAAGTCATAAAATTTACATTTTAACAACATTTAATATTATATTTTTACATGTAATAAATAAAATAAATTTGCTACGCACATTAACAAAAATTAACTATAAATCATACTCTTCGTTGAGGTTCTTTGGAAACACTTTTAGGAGAACTTTTACGAATAACTAATACAATTCAACAGCAAGCACCGTTATTTGAAATTACTTAATTAACATTTGAAGTACCCATAGATCTCGTAGAAAAAATCTCACCACAACAAATTGACTAGACCTAACTCCTATCTACATATTTCTATTACACCTTAGCTTAAATTTATTGAAGTCTCTTTGCTAGTTGTTGAACCGGCCGCATAGGAAAAGTAAGAATTGGAGTTAAGAATACGAAGATCAAAGACGGGAAATGATCACACCAAATGTCATACACGTTATCACTCAATCGGTCGTACCGAAAACGTAACACCGCACTAAAGTCGAAACTATAAGCATGTTTTTAAAATCTGTGTCTATGTATCACTGTCGTGCAACCGAGTTCAAACATCAACAGTTCCAAACCGTTCGACAGAAGAAGACGGAGAGAGGGAGGAAGGTGGGAGGGAGGTTCACCCAAGCGCTGGGCGCCTAGATGTAGACCTCGTGGTGTTGGTGCGGCCGGCCCCGCCGGGACTAGGAGCCGCGCTCCGCAAGCTCGACACCCTCCTCGGGCTCCGGCCGGGCCGCGTCCATTTTCCGTCGCTCCGCTATTACTATCCTGATCTTCTCTTCTTCGCTGATAGGTTGTTCGACGCTCTCGGGCGCGAGCTGAGGTCGCGCCGAGCCCTGACTCGTGTCACTTACACTACCGGATTCGGAGGTTCTCCTCTTAGGACCGCTAGTCCTAACATTCTGTCGAGCTGTAGGCACAGCGAGCAGAACGGGCCGAAGAAGCCTCGCCTCCTCGCCGCGCAAGGAGTTGCGCTTGTCCACGCGTTGCCTACGATTTTGCGCAAAGGAGTCGCGTCGCGGTGGGCTGCCAGGGTCGAGCTCGTCCGCATCGTCTGCGTCGATGAACCGCGCGTCCTCTTCGTAGAGAGCCGCGGGCGGTTCGGTGGTGGAATCCTGTCGGCGACGTCCAAACGCATGAGGTGAGAGGGAAGCTCGTCTCGGCGGTAGCGACGTCGGGAGCAAAGCGTGGTGCGAGTGAAGCGTGCGCCGGCGACGGGCGAGGCGTGCGGGGGACGGTGTCGGTGGGTGCTTCGGCTCGCTGTAGGTGAAGTTGGCCGGGAGGGAGGGTACCTTGGTGAGCGGACGCGGCGCCGCCACCTGCTCAAGTGCGCGGCACAGCGCGCGGTCCTCCTCGTCGTCGATCTCGCGCTCCAACTCGCGCTCTAGCTCTACGTCCATGTCATTTTCGTCTTCCATTTGTTTGTGGGATTCTTCTAAATGTTTCATTAGGACCTACAATAAAGAAATATTCTTAAGCAAGATATTCGATAGATATGTACGTATAATTTTAAGTGAATGCCTTCAAAGAGATTACAATTTCGAAAAATAGTTCACATATTTTACTGGTAATAATAAAAATGTCTTAATTTTTTTGTTATTAGGTAGGTATAAATGTCTTTTCCTTCCGGAAACACGTGCCCGAATTGGGAAAATGTTGTCAATAATTTCTGTCGACGTAATTGAATAGACTTTCTCGACAGTTCGAACCGCCATTAATTAAGTCTATTATAATAAAAGCAGCGGGTTATGGCGATGACAGTATAATTAGATACGGGTACAGAAGTTGTGTAAAGTTTCGAATCGCATCCATGTTATCTGGGAAAAGTTGCCGGTAACGCGGGGTCGACACGTGCTCATTAATATTCCGAATTGAAATAGGTATATCTACAGTTAAAGTAATTTGAACAGTGGGTCCTTTTCATGTGGCAAAGTTCTGTTATGTCAAGCAAAGGGTCGGAGTGGTCACAACTCGCACGGAGCAAAAATTTGCATGAAGGCTGGAACTATGTAGTTTACAATTGCTTGTTATTAACACGAGTCAACTCAGTTATTCGAAATTTAAATTGTGTTATGGGCGTTATGGCTGAAATAAAGTTATTGTCTGGCTAATTTACGTACAATTTAGATACTTAAAATACTAGTTTTACTATTAAGACGAGCGCCTTCGAGCGCTAAATGGAGCGCTTTATGTAAATATGCTCAAGAGCGAAGCATGTGCAGTAGGTATGTGTGTCCCAGTGAGGCGAGATCGGTCCTGAGAAAATGTTCGTTGTTGAAAACAAACACCACAAAGAAGATGGGCGCTATGATGGTAGAGACGCAGGATTAGCTTGGATCATTGACATAGCTTGGTTGGTGATATATAATACTTACAGCGACCACAACGTAGGCCAACCCGGACTACGCCACGAGCACGAACACCATAAAGAAGATGGGCGCTATATATATTGACCTAGCTTGGTTGGTGATATATAATACTTAGTGAGCACAACGTTAACCAACATGGACTGGAGCTATTAGAACGAACACCATAAAAAAGATGGGCGCAATAATGGTGGAGACGCAGCAATTGCGCACACAGTCCACGCTGCTGATTGGATTGGCTTGGATCGTTGACATACCTTGGTTGGTAATATAGATAGGGTTTTATGAATTACTTTTAGTTATCGCCGGTGGCAAGTTGGCAACCCAGGAGAGCGACATGCCACGGTTGGTAATGGTACTTACAGCGACCACAACGTTGACCAGCACGAACTGGGCCATTAGAACGAACACCACAAAGAAGATGGGCGCAATAATGGTGGAGACGCAGCAGTTGCGCACGCAGTCCACGCTGCTGTCGCAGTCTTCGCGTAGCGTGTCCTTCATGATGCCGTTCCAGTTGTCGCCGGTGGCAACCCTGAAGAGTGTGAGGAACGCCATGCCGAAGTTGGCAAAGTGGGCGTGCTCACCAAGACCTGGGAAGTTGAGTGAGATTAACCTTTCTGGGCTCGTTGGCTTTTGAGCGGTATTAAAAAAAGCATTATAAAGTTGAATAATCAAAGTCAGCAAGGGAAATGCCGAAAAGATATTAAAAAAACGTAAAATTGGTTTGAATATTTCAAAATTTTAGACCAGTACTTGTTCCAATAATTATTGATTGGTTCTTATTCTTTGTAATTACTAATTGGGCGATCTCGTCATCTATGTATTAAAAGGATTGGTTGAGTATACAGAGACAGATACGTTTAAGAAAGAAAAAATTGTTTTTAACTAGGATATTATAGGCAAATGAAAAAATTAAGTAATCACTATTTACCTTGACAAGGAATCTCATCAGAACACTCCAGCCGTCCAAACAACTCAACGCCTAAAGCAGCAAAAATAAAGAACAATAAGAAAAATAACAGCCCTAAGTTCCCTACTTGCGGCAACGCCTGCATCACCGTGTCTAACAAAGCCCGGATTCCTTTCGCCATCTTAAGCAGCTTCAACACCCTTGCTATCCTCAAAACCCTCATCACTCTCATTATTGTAGGGTTGATTGGTATTATATTTGTTTCTAATTCTTCTAATACTATACCAACTATAGACAAAATAACAATTATTACGTCCAACTGATTCCATTTATCTTTTAAGTATATCTTGAACCCTAAAGCTACTAGTTTCATGATTGCTTCTAGAATAAAGACTGCTGTAAAGAAGTAGTTGAATATTTTCAAGGCGTATTGGAGTACTGGAGGCATTCTGTAGTACTCTATGGCCATGGTCACTACGTTTAAACCGATCACTCCGGCAATGGCCAGGTCGAAATATTTTGAGGTGACTACGTTGTGGATGAATAGTCTTGTTTGATTGTAATCCGCATAGTAAGGTCTCTGATGCATTTCTGAAAGAAGAGAAACAAAACTCTCTCAAAAACCAGGCTTCTCTCATAAACAGTTATGGAGTTAGGGTAGGTTGCACCAAACCGTCTGTCACCGTTAAAACGTTTTTCAGAAGCGGAAGTTTCATAGATCTCTGCATGACGTTGATCAGTTTATTAACTGTGGTTGATGCAACCGGCCCTAAGGTAGATAAACCCCAACTTTATCATAGATAGTAATTAAACTTACTTCGCCTCTTCTTTTCCATTTGCAGCTGCCTCTTGGCCGCTCTCCTCACTCGCTCCTCTTTCTCCTGCTCCTCGCGGCAGCGGTGGAAGTTCTCCACCACCACTCCCACGAACATGTTCAGCACGAAGAACCCCACAAGCAGTATGAACGCGATGAAGTACAGGAGACGCCATTCAGAGTAGTTCACTATTGGCTGTTGGTAAGGGATTAACTAGTATGTTTATACATTTTTTAAATTATGTTTTACAATAAAATGTTTTCGTAAACGATGGAATGTCATTTAAATTCTTGAAAAGGCCAATCCGGTAAAAAAATCCGAGAGTCGCTTTTAGTTTGAACTCGAGAAAAACTATGTGCAGTCTAAACTTTTCCAATAACGGTCGTCAGTGTTACTGGTACAAATTCAACAAGTGTGCTCGATTTGTTCGCTTTCAGAATAAACCATGTGGAGGTGAGCCGACTCCGTGGTAACATTTATTCTACGAGAAATTCTACGATAACAGTTGGATAAACTTGATATGAGCTTTAGGCTAATGTTACGAGGCATTTCTATGAATAAGTGTATGATGTTATATTAAAGCCGAGATTTGGTATAATGGTATAATTTCTAAGTAATACTTAATTAGATACCTGTGTTATATATAAAGCGATCTTTATTAGTATAGTATATATTACCCTACATTAGATTGAGAAAGGAGACCTAGGCTCTCCGAATCATGTCGCGCGAGTGACTAAAAACAAGTGAGTCTAAACCGTAAAATTATTCAAAGTATACATTATGTTTTAAATGAATACTTTGAACTAGAATAAGTATCAAGAATTTCAAACAACAAAATCTGAAAACCATTAGAAATCGTCTAAGTACAAAAATTAGGAACCAGTCCCCATTACAATAGCAAAAATCGACTTCTAAATTATCTAAGTAAGTACCTGTTGATCCACACCGACGGCATCGAGCCCCGTATACATAATGTTGACCCATCCGTCCCGGGAGCTCAGAACGAAAAGGGACATCAAAGCCTTGCCGAGGTCGTCGAAATTGTACTTTCTGTTCACCCACACGTTGCCTTCGATGGCTAAACAGTCGGATTTGTTCTTTACGTTCTTTATGTTCGCCCCTTCGCAGTAAAAAAATGCCCCTTTGAACAACTGTAACAAATAACGGTAACGGTTAAGGTTATTCCGTTGGCTATATGGGTAATCATTTCTCCAAATAACATGTCTTCAAACTGGTTGTTAAGAAATGACTTAATTTACCGAGGTTATTTTTCAAAACGTTACTCTAAAGTCTCCGGTGAATGTGTAAAATACGTTTGAGGAGAGGGAATAGAAGATAACAAATACAAACCCACAACACAAGGGTAACAAGCTTGACTTATCGATTCTAAAACAACTGAAATTTTGTTACAATTTTGTTGAAATTGAAGCAATTTTGTCGTCAAACCCACACTATAACCGTCCTCTGCTTGTTAATAACTTAAAGCGGTCTCAAGGCTCCCTATACAGGTGATATTGTGCGGTGGGATCCGGTTTTGCTACGGATAAATTCGGGAAATGCAGCGCACATCCGCCCCAGTCCCAAATAGAGCGTTTGCATACCTAGGTTCTTTCGTGAATGTTGAAAATATTCGGAGTGCATACGAGTACCGGGTACTCTACTTGGAATTTGTTCGTTTGGATTAATACAACTTGAAGTCCATCCATATTAACCTAGTGACGCTTTGTGTACAGTCGACGTCAAAGATATCTTTACATTTTTCGCCTTATTGCAAAGGAGTAAGGTGCAAAAGTGTCAACATATCTCTGACGTCGACTGCAACTGCAACACTTACGAATACAAAATTTTATTTTGAACCTTCATTGAAGGTTTCAAGTCCAGAACATAACAATTCCTTCTTGAACTTAGGAGGCTATTGTAGATTTATGAAATAAAAAAAGGTAATGTACAAAAACGTGACACATTGATAAAAATTAGCAGTAAAGTTATCGTAACAAGACTTGATACTTTTTTATATTTACCTGTACTCCCAATATGCCGAAAATAATAAAAAAAGTGCAGCAGATGAGCACAATGTTTCCGATGGGCCTGAGCGAGGACAGCAATGTTTGCACGACAAGCTTGAGGCCGGGCGCTCGGTTGATCACTCGCAGCGGCCGCAGGGATCTTAGTAGTCTGAATACCTGGAAATTGGACACCAATGTGACGAGGAACCGGATTCAGATTTATAATTTGTTATGGTTTTGAACTAGTTTGATACGAGCTCGACGACCGTTTTGGCGGTTGGTGCGCATCTCACGTACGACTTTCACTTCATTTCGCATGCACCAATCAGTGTGAGCGATCTTGAAGGTCGTATCAAAACCAGTTCAAAACCATCACGCCAATACGAGTGGACACTATATCAGAATGAAAATTATCTGTTATCATTCAGTTATCGTGCATTTCACTCGTACTTATCCGTAATACATGTAATATCTGGGAGACCGAACTTTGCTCGGAAAACATATAAAAACCCATAAATGCGCGTTTTCCCAGAGATAAGACGTAGTTAGATCGCTTTATCGCCCCCAAAAACCCCCATATAGCAAATTTAATCGAAATCGTTAGAGCCGTTTCCGAGATCCCCGAAATATAGGTAGGTATATTAACAAGAATTGCTCGTTTAAAGGTATTAGATTGGCGCGGGGCTGACTCGCAATAACTAAAGATCATGATTCAAATATCATTCTGACTTCAGTGTAGGTACGTTGGAATTGGACAGCATTACAAATTGTTTTTTTTGGGCCAACATTGAGTAAAAAAAATGATTGCAATTAAAACAGCTGGCCATAATAGTCAAAATACGTGTAGGTATATTACATTCAAGTCACTTCTTAGATGTAAACAATGACCCACTTTCAGAGTAAATGGAAATTTATTTGTACCATAATAAATTGTTCTTTCTAGAAAACGGCACATTCCACTCGTAAGAAATTTGCAAAGCAAAAAGGATTAGCTGCTATGAATGCTGTAGAACTAACTTCTCGGGATTGCACTTAAACTTTAACGAATGCTAAGAATGTTTGCATAAAGCTAGAGCTCGGTTAATTACTGTAAAGGAATCATATTTGCATATTATGAGACTGAGTGTTTTGACTTCTTACGTTTGGAATGATGTTGTCATATAATTGTGAGCTTAATATCTGACCAAAAAACGATTATTTCGCTATTTTTTGGGTTCTTTTACATTATTTTATTAATATTAATTTCGTTTTCATTTCCTTTGGTAAAAAAATTGATATGTTTTCGGGAAGAATACTTAGTATTTTAAAGATTTGTTTTTTTTTTTAATGCGTTTTCTGCGGTATTTTCTCGGAGCTGTGGTGTAGGGTTGGAATTATAACCGGTGGTAGTTTTTGACATTCATATAGGTGTATTGATTGTAATATGCCTTAAGTTGAAGATTAAAGACTATTAGTTTCAGTACGATCCAAACAAAGGCTTATCATTAAGGATTTTAGGAACTATCTCTCGATTGGACTCCCAATTTCGGCAACGAAGTGAAGAAAATTGAGACATTGGACTACTCTGACGGCTTGATTTTAACTTCCGATCCATGTCGTAACTTTTGAAAATTTTTGACGTATCTTAAAAGTTCGAATCAGGCCGTAAATCTACAACTTAAACTTACAAGCTAACAGGGTGGAAGTCGAGTGAAAAATTCGATAATTCTAGCTCGCAATCACTCGCAACTCCAGAAACCACGAAGAGATTTATTTGTGAAAATGATTGCTAACGGGTTCGAAGTCACCGTTTAAATAAATTACGAGCTTAAAAGGTTTTTAACATGCTGTGGTGGTTTCTTGGAAATTACTGGCAAATAGGTTTTATTTTGTCAAAGAAATACGTTATGGAGAACATTTTATTAAGCGCATTTAGATTCAAAGTTTGCAGGTTCAGTGTATAAAGGATGTCTAATATACCAAGAATTTATTTAAGTAAGTACTCTTAGATTTAAGGGAAATTTATGTTAATGAACGATATTTTGATGATCAATCTCTCCGATAGCTGTGCTCTCATCTCTCTTTGGAAGGACTACCTACTTTTAATCTCAGTCTGGTGTTCAATACGATTAAAAAGCAGAGCTTTCGTCGAGATTCCGGGATGGTATTTGTATATGATTATTTTATACCGATAGCAGTTTCTTACTTATTTGTATGTCTTTCCCATCACGGAACAATGGTGTTCCGGACCTTTGGGAGGCGTGCGCGGAGCCGAAGCCAACACGTAGAGGCCCTTTTGACACTTTAATGAAATGTAAGGGGTACACCGAGCGGAGGCTGCCCTTGCCCGTGTCATGGGACGCACGCAGAGGCAGCACCCGCCAGGGTGTAAGGACTATTGAGAGTTGATGGAATCTAAAATGAACTAGGTTATTGGGTGAAAGCGATGGACTAAGAATTGAGCTATGGGGTAAAAAACCGGACGCCTGCCTAATAAAACGGTATGCAATTTTATATCCGGCAGACGGTGACTCGCCCTCACAAGATGGGCCCCCACAAAAAGCGACATCTAGGATGGCTCAAGGGCAACACCGGTGTGAGCGGCTCAGGGGTGTCGAGAGGTGTGCGCCGCTTTCTACCCAGTGGCTGTTAACAGCCACTGTGCCAACTCGCGTCTTATGCATATTTCACTTCCACCCCTGGAGCTTATAGCTCTAACGACTCCACTCTGGCCGGCCGGCTAAGGCAAGCCAGAGGCAGAGAATCCTGTCCCACCCACCCTCCTTGCGGGTAACAGACCTCTCCAGGAGCACTCGGGTACGTGAGGTCGCTAATCCCCAACAGCTCGCCACAAGCTGCCCTGCGTTGACTGATTGCACTGGTAAAACCAGCGGGCGATGGGGTCGTCACATCCCTACGCCTTATTATCCTTACTTATTATTATTATTGGGAGCCTATAATTCTTACTTAAAAATGTATTTTCATTTGAATAATATTTAACTAAATCAGACCAGCTTTGCGTTTTCGCGCGCGACTCCATACTTCTAGAGCAAGTCATGCTAGCCGGTCTGAACTTAATATGCCTGCCTTTTTATAACTTATACATATTATGCATACGAGTAGTTGTAGCTAAGTAAGAAAGTGCCTGAAAATTAATTGACATATATTATAATTACCCTTAATATGCCGAAGATTCTCGGGCTGGACTCTGAAACGAGTGACATGAGCAGATCGATGATGGAGATGATGACCAGCGAGCCGTCCATGATGTTCCAGCCGGACGTGAAGTACGCGTCCGGCCCGTAGAACATGCCTGACGCCACCACCTGTCAAATACTAATGTATAACTTCTAGTACTTGAAATATACATGACAATGCATACGGATCCCAAATAACGTGTCGCGTTCGTCTCTCGCGTAGATCTCAATTATGACTTGTGACTTGTGACACAACATTTACACAAGACTGGCGTAGCGAGATTGGAATAGATGAAATGGAGTCTAAATGTGTAGACACTTTTGACTGCCGTTCAGGAAACATTAAGTATGCTTAAGCATACGTTTTTTCTTCTTGATTCAACGTCAATAAAACCCATATTTAATAAGTTATAATAGCGTACGAGTGAATGACATTCACTTCGCATGAAAGCGGGATCTGTTTAACACCCATGGGCAATTCATCAATCCCAAGCAGAGCATGGCCACTTAGGTACTAAAGGCAGGATTCAACAACAAAACGTGTAGCTTTGAAAATAGTGAGCCTTTTTTTTTATTAGCCTACTTTGGTGTCCCACTGCTGGGCAAAGGCCTCCCCTCGTTTTCTCCACTCGACCCTGTCATTGGCATTTTCCCACCATTTGGGGTAGAATGCGTCCGAGTTGTTCCGCCATCTCCTTTTCGGTCTTTCGGTCAGCCTATAGTTGGAAAAGACAAGGCATATAGAGATGCAAAATTTCTCACCTTGATGAACATTTCCACGGCGAACACCACAGTAAACACATAGTTAGCACTAGCCAGGAACGCCCGTTCCTTGGAGTCGGGAGGGATGTTCGGCCGCTCCATGGCCAGCGTGATGCAGTTGAGTGCTATGAAGAGCAGCACGATGTTGTCGAACCACCCGCGGGTCACCATCCACGTGCACAGCTGCCGTATCCTACGAACAAGAATTTATAAATCACTACACCTTATAAAACAAAGTCCCCCGTGTGTTTGACAGAGTGTTTGTTCGCGATAAACTCAAAAATTACTGAATGGATTTACATACGGTTTTCACCTATCAATAGAGTGATTCTTGAGGAAGGTTTAGGTATATAATTTTTTAACCTGTGCGTAGCCGGGGCGGGTCGCTGGTGTTAAAAAAGTCTTTGCTTAAGGGTCAGTTGCACCAACCACATTAGACGGACTGATAATCGTCACTCAGTAGAGTGCTCTATGATACTTCCCATACCTCTAAAAAAGTGAACGTTTTAACGGAGCGCTGAGCCAGACAGTTTGGTGCATCTGTGTTCGTTTTTTGTATGTCTATAATAATTGAATCTATAAACATCCTGGAGGGCAAGATTGAGGGGAAAAGACGCAGAGGAAGGCCCGGGCTCACATATCTCAGCCAAATAAAAGATAGAGTTTCTGTCGTGTCGTACGAGGGAGTTAAAAGGCTGGCGCAGCAATAAGAAGAGTGGCGATTACTCCACCGACAATACTGATGATGAGCTCTTAAATACTGATGATGATGATAATAATTGAATGAAATATCAACATATGTGTATAAAATAAGGAATAACTAGAGGTACTTAGTTATATTTTTTATAGGCATTAACCTGATTTAAATTTTCGCCGTTCCTAAGTTATTGTAATAACCAGAACTATTTTTTGTATATAAATAAATTAAGTCAGTTGACGGATGGTAACATTAATATAAGATATAATAGATAGGTAAACCAAATTTTGTAATAATATCTAGAGTCAAAACGCAATATCAAGAATTTTCAAGCGTTCTTGATTTCTAATAGCCCATTACATTACAATAAAGTCATAAATTTACCGAGTAAAGCTTGCAATTGGAATAAATTAATCTTCGGAGTTAGACAGAAGTAATTTTGAATTAAAATGTTGGGCGAATATATTGTAATGTTTTTATCCAATTAAAATTTGACTTCTGTATAGAGTACAATTGTATTACAATGCAATGCAATGCAAATTTTAGTTTTTACAGCTCTATATGGCAGGGATCGCAACCGGATTTTTAGCAGAAACTTCGAAATAACCATATTTTTAAAATTGAAAATATTAGTTATAAGTAGTTTATAAATAAAATAAGTTACTTGCTTATGTATAAGATTTCCTATAATTAACAACAAGACTGTTTAGTTATGGAGGAGCGGGGCATCCTGATACAGGTTCACTCACCTAAAAGGAAGTCCCAACCACTGATGGCAATTTGTATACGTTTAATAAGGAAATAAATAATTTTTCATTTTTTTCATTTTTCATTTTTTCGAATTATTTTAAAGTCGAAACTTAGGACTCAGTTGTGTATTTAGGTTATGACTTCGTATTATTAGATTGCCCAATTAGGAATGAAATAATTAACAAAAAACTAAAAAATACCGTTTACGTTCCCATACAAAAAATACCGGTATCCTATCCCTGCTATATCGTAACGAATCGAGTTTTGAATCGTATACATATAATAAATCGATTTCTTTTGTCGCATATTAAAACAGTAAATGCCCACGTAGGAAGCAGTGGCCACAAACGGTACTTCTACCCTAATTGCAGCCCGGCATTACTCAGAAGCTAGACACTGATTATTAGTCTATACAACTAACGTGCTGTAAGTAAATGTAACTTTTCTGTTTTCTCGGCCATTTATTATTAAGAAACCGTACCTGAACTAATTAGCTAGGCGTAGGCAAACTGCAGAATTGGTCTCTCTTACGGCGCTATTATTACGGAAACAAAGGAACGACCCGCCTACAAGGCCGCTCACAATGAGAACTCGCTTCTGCAACTTGTATTAAACTTAAGTGAATCTTGGCTGTATTCCAATGTGGATCTTTGCTTTAATTTTCCAATAGAATGATTTTACTATTGGGATTCCAACTGATTTTCTATTTTCTTTCGTTTGGTTCAAATGGGGTCTTTGTTTGACATAATTCTTGAAAGTCATAATGTAATTAATGATTGTCAGATTAGCATTAGTCATAATTCTGAAACCGTTAACTTTTCAGGATTTTCGTAGGGTTATCCTATAGATAGGTTAGGTTAGGTTTGTTTTATGGCAATCCTGAAAAGTTACGCGTTTCTGAGATAAACCAAATTATGACTAACGAAAATGTGGACAAACAATACATTGACTTAAAACTTTATGGGAAATAGGTTAATGAAGTGTTTCGTAGCATTCGTCTAATTTTTCAAGCTAGAATGGGCCCAAGAGGTACTTTGAATAAAACGTAATTAAAAAGTTTTAGAGAGAGTGTCTTGCTCGACTGATCGAAGTAAATTATACTTGAGTTTGTCACAGTTCAATGATGGTCCCTATTCTAAAATTTGCATAGGTACCTTTAATTTTAAGGTTATGAAAGATTTGGACAAATTGGTCTTTCCTAATAAATCTGGAGCCCTTTCGCTTGAAACTCTTATTTAGTTTGTAACTAGGTCGATCTATGATCTCAATTAATTAATTCATTTTAATTTTCGTTCAACCTTCACCTGAAAGTCAAAAAACTTATCTCGGTACAAATTATATTTACTGGGTTTAGCACAATATTTACTAGGTTTGAAACTAAACAGATTTGTGTATATAATTCGCTGATATTCATTTATTTTATCGAATAGTTAAGAATATTACGAGAAATGTTTATTAACGTCAGAGGCAGACATATTATTTTATCATTAGATGTTTAATTTTCCCCTGACTGCCCCACATCACATACAAAGCTACACATGAAAGCGATATCGACTTACTTGTTGCCTGGAGGGAATATATACAGAGACCAGTCTTCTTTTTCCTTGAGGCACCCCGTGGGCTCCATGAATCGGAAGAGGTCTTTGAACCGGTATCGTCGCCGGTCGAACCTCGACGTTATTATGCTGACGTTGTTGCTGATCGTTACCTGACAATGAAAGCTTATTAATAATGTTGTGAATGAAATCT
This sequence comes from Cydia splendana, assembly GCF_910591565.1. NCBI lineage: Eukaryota > Metazoa > Arthropoda > Insecta > Lepidoptera > Tortricidae > Cydia > Cydia splendana. Next base: position 18,761,619 of record NC_085965.1, on the reverse strand, counting down.
TCTCAGTTAATAATTTCAATTAATAGCAGTCCTATTAACCTACAATATTACAGAGACCATCCTATAATAAAATTATTGTGCTTTATTTCGCATGAATGTCGACGTATCCGGACTAATCCCAATAAGGCCTAGTTTACCCTCTGGGTTGGAAGGTCAGATGGCAGTCGCTTTCGTAAAAACTAGTGCCTACGTCAAATCATGGGATTAGTTGACAAGCGAACCCCAGGCTCCCATGAGCCGTGGCAAAATGCCGGGATAACGCGAGGAAGAAGAAGAAGAAGAATGTCGACGTATTTTTGTGAGATACACAAATTTCAGTTGCTTATATGAAAAGGTTTCTATCATAACATAACTAATAATTATATGTACATACATATCTCGGTAATAGATATAAATTTAATTCATCATATAATTTTATTAGATTTAGATAGATAATCAACATACTTATACCTATCATTAACATACGGTCTCGCACACAAACGCACACACACACACACACACACACACGCGCGCGCGCGTAAACACACGAACAAACACCAAATACCCACACCCACACACACTCATACACATTATTAATATAGGTAATTTAACATAACACATAACATAGCATAGCCTATTGTTTTCCTAATGTTAAAACAAAACTTTCATGTTTTATACTAAAATTATTATTTCCCCTATTTCCCCTATAAGTACTCCAGATTATTACATTACATTGAATTGTTAACTTAACAACTGTTGTTATTTTAGTAACTTTAGTCTAATTTTATATTTTAAAGTATTACTTTCTGTATCTACATAATTAACGAGTATTGTATTGGTTTGTATACCCTTAACTTGCTGCTGGAAGAGCGGGGTCTCCTGTCACAAGTATTGATATACTTACTAGGAGGTCCCAACCCTTTCTCAATTTGTAACACAATGATTGTGACCAATAAACGATTTTTCATTTTTTTCATATCATATTAAACAACAAGTAATACCTCACTACTACACAGTTAAGAAAGTATTTATTTTCAACATCAATTAACAATGTAAGTTAAATACTTAGTAAAAAAAATGGGTATAAATGTTCAACGGACTTTCAAAGTTAAAATTTTTACATTTGACGAAAATAAATGGGGTGAATAAGTTTAGATGTACCTAAATATTCGCTACCTTATGCTAGATGAATTACCGTAAAAGCAACTTACAAAACCCACTAACCGCATGGCGGCTCTTACGCGTGACCAGAGTAACAAGTTGAAAAACAGAGTCGCTCAATTTTAACTACATCGTGCTTTAATTAAATCCAAAATACTCGTAACGTACGTGCTGATTTTACATCGCTTCGTTTTGAAAGAAAAGCTTTTCACTAAGCCTTCGATTTTTAGACAACGGATTTAGTGGCACCTTTTGAGGTATATTGCAGTTTACTTTACAATATTGGGGTGTACCTAAATAATGATAAAATGCGGGCTGAGAGCTAAGATTATAATAAATAAATAAATATTATGAGACAATGTTACACAAATCAACCTAGCCCCAACTCAAGGCTTGTGTTGTGGAAATTAGACGACGAGATATAGAAAACATCCATAACCTAGAAACAAATATCTGTGATGAACACACAATTAAATGCCAGGATTTGAACCTGGGACCTTTGCTTTGTGGGCGGGGTCACTACCGACTAGGCTAGGATGCCGATAATACTTATAATAGTTAATTCGAAAGGGGAATAGTATAATAATTATAGTCTCCGTTTCTAATAATAATACTACTGATCGCTGTGACTAAAATATAGAAATTTCAATACTAGGCCGACCTAGTACCTTTTGGTTTTCTGGACCCCTTTTATTTAATGGCCCTTGCTAAGTCAACCTTTCTTGAAGTGGCAAGATCGCCCATCCAATAAATCTGAACAGGGTTTTGTGTAACTTCATAATAGTTTGTGTGCTTAGGCCAAACTGTAAAAGGCTACTTTAACTAACTTTAGTCGACCAATTGCATTGTCTTCAAAATGTTTAATATTGATGAGATTTATTGAACGATTTTATTTTGTGCATTATTACAATGTTGCCTTTCAAGAAATATGAGCCATACGACGTTCCTTGAAAACCATAATGTGAAAAACCTATACATATATCTCTTGCAAGTTGCTCAAAGGAAGAGCTATTTGTTCTTCAATTTAGGCCTATTACAATGCAAATATATCAAAGACTATCACCGACTTGGTGGTAAAAGCGACAAATGTTAGATTTTGAGATACCTACGACAAGCGTAACACTTTTTTAAGACACATAAGTTCAATTACAATATTTTTTGAGTTTAAAAAAAAAGCGAGGGGTGGCCTTTGCCCAGCAGTGAGACACTTAACCAGGCTAACAAAAAAAAATTAAAAAAAAATAAAGGGTTTTAAGAAAAATCATTTATTTACTTTAACTGTGTAAGGTGAACTGTTGGGTAGAAGGGTTGCGAATAAAAGTTTAAGAATCGGTAACAGTTATTTGCTTAGCCACAAGTCGTATATGACAATCCAGCTACACGTGGCTCATAGGTGTTGATCACATCACAGTAACGGGTTTTCATTAACATTAACGTAATACGATGTTTACCTCTTCATTAATTTGCTTGACAAGCGGCAGCGATTGGTTCTTGGGTCGCGCTGGCACAGGCGTCTCGTGGCGCGGAGACTTCGGTGTTAGTTGCAGCTGCGGTGGCGTTGGTGGCAGGTTGCTCGACTTCACTTCCGACACTGTCGTTACTAGTGGAGAACAATTATTGAGTCAAATTGAACAGTTTCACAGCAAAAATAACTAATACTTTTTCCTACAGAATGGCCATGCCCCGCCCCGAGTGGAATTATCTGTCTTATGGAATTATTTCCGTATTATTGCGTGTCCTATGACAATATTACTAATTGGTTTATTAGCTACTTAGGTAATTGCCGCTCTCCCACAGCAACTACCTAGCAAGCTTATTCATACTTGATTCCAATGTGCTTTGTGCATTCTCGTGAGTTGTAAGATTACCTACCTACTGAGACCCGATTGCGTGAAGACGACTGAGCTAGTGCACGAGTAAATTGTCATAACCTGACACTGTACAAACCAAAATATAAAGTTCCAATTTAATATGATTTAGGTTTCATTGAAAAGGAGAAGACTATTAAAAGATCTTGTGGCATTAGGAGGACATAACTTTTTAAATCTCTCTATTGAGAATTTTACTTTACACGACGGGCGTATACAGTAGGTACGTGAAAGATTTAAGTCTCATTACTTTTGGTTCGTTTGAATAAATACATTGTTGTCATTCACCTCACGACGCTCTTGTGGAACAAGGATAATTATACATTATAATTAACACATCTCGTACGAATAAATTATAAATTCCAAGTCTACGCCTGAGGCATGTTTAATAAAGAGAATTTGGTTCAGTCTTTAATATCGATCTGCTGAAATACGTGAACGCCGTGAGAATGCCGGTAACTCGCCATTATGTTAAAAAGGGCAATTTATCAATCAAATTGTGGAGATGCCTTGTCGAGAGGCGAAGCACGTACCGTTTTTTTGTTACCTGTTAATATTGGTGAAATTATTTTTGTGGAGTTCTGATTTGGAATGTAATGTAATTACCTGTTAAGTAATCGTTGGTGAGGGAAAGCCGATGAGGAGGTGATTTAACGGTGTCGAGGCGCACAGTCGAGTCCGAAGAAAATCCAGCTTCCGGTGCTTTCCAAGATTCCTAGAAGTTTAGGTCTATTAGTTAAATATATTATTACTTTTACAGTGCTAAGATACACTTCATCATGCGGCTAAATAAAAGGATTACATTCCTCCCACATGAAATAAACTTATTTACTTGAAAATAGTAGATTGTTAATCAAGTTATGAAGGGCATACCACTACCACTACCACCACTAAACATATAAAAAAATACTTGGAAAGTAAAATGCTCTATGGTCGTATCACTTTTAACCCTCTTCATAGGTAAACAATGAGTCCATTTTAGAGCATGATAAATGAAAATATGTTTTTATATAAAATAAATACCGCATAAAAACCTGACTAACTTTAGCAACAGAATCCTGTTGTTATTACAAATAACGAATTAATATTCAATCCAAACACAACTTTATCATAATAATTTAATAATTTTCTGAAATAACCATTACCGTTCAGTACCTCTTTGCAAACGACATTACGAAAAGTTACGTGACGTCGTTGCACGGTAATAATAATTGATAACTGACGAATACAACATTTGATTGATTACGGGGTTATTAGCCTGGAAATGTGACTTTGCGGTTTCATTCTAATCAGCTATGGGGATCAGTCAAGTTAATGAACCTCATCTCGTAGGCTATGAGAGTAAAAATATTACATTAACAAGTCGCTCTTGTAATACAAGCATTGATGGTAATGTCAAGTGAGTTTGCTTAGCGGCAGCGTGGCGGTATAGACAAAGACCTAGGTCATGTTTGACCTAGTTAAATATGTACTCATATCCACATCAAATACAATGAGCTCTCGTATACTGTACATAGTTGGATCAATTAAGAAAATAAAGTTTTAAACATCGTTTTACGGAAATATTTTAACTCTAAGTGACAATAGGAAAATGCGAATCGAAGAAGTTCGTTCAATGATCTGGCATTCAAAATTTACAAATTTTAAAGTTCTTACGCTAGTTATACTTTAAAATTTACGCTACACTTTGATGTTGTTATTAGTGCATCCATTCCTTACAATATAAGTACGTAAGTACCTAGTGAAATTACTTAAATACCGTCAACCGGGGTGAATAGGGATAGCTGGGGTGAATAGGGACACTACTTAAAATGTGATTTACCTGACAATATCTTTAAAAATACCCACAACAATTGAAAATATTAGTAGATTTGGAGTGATACAATTTGTTTTTTTTTTTTTTTTTTTTTTATAATTTATTTATCATAAAGTACACAACACTTTTATAAAGTTGTGTGAGAAGTAATTAGGAAATTGTCGTGTAAATCAAATTTTAAGTTTCGTCCTATTCCCCCCAGCCATCTCTATTCAGCCCGGTTGACGGTAGTTTGGTTTACTTACATCAGGAAGCAGAGGTGCAGTGTGAGCAGACACTTTCCTGGCGGTCTGCGGTAACACCCTGGGAGCCGGCAGTTGAGACTTAGTTCTGTTGTTGGGCATCTCCGACTGCGTGTCATTCTTTATAATGGAGGAGGAGAGGAGTAGCTCATTCTTGCGGAGGCCGGACCCTACATTAATAGTGAGGGATTTAAATTTGTTAAGTGTCTTGCACGGGTTACACAAAACATTAACAAATTATACATTTAAACCTCCGTCAATAATCAGTCTATTGATAGGTGAAAACCGCATGAAAATCCGTCCAGCAGTGTTTGAGTTTATCGTGAACATACATACACACAAACAGACAGACAGACAGGTGTAGTGATAATGAATTGCGAAACCTCTCTATTGTTGAACGTTGATTGAGTCAGAATATTTCGCAATTATGAATTGTAATCCTTATTCTTTTCCTGATACTAAAATGACAGTTCGACCGTCTGAATTATTGATCCAACCCATTCTGTCATTTTGAAACAGAATTGTATAAAAATAGGATTATTGGGTACGTAGTAAAGTGTCCAAACGATTTGTAATTTTACTATCTGTGGTATAAAATAAAGCTTATATTATTATCTAGACATTATAAAAATCCATGACAAATGTCCGGATCTCTCAAAATGGTATAATTTTCCAAGACTAGTTATTAATGACCCGTAAAACCGGATCTACGACAAGTTTCAAACATTAGTTTTCAGCTGAAACTGATCGTAAATATCCGGCATCAGTTTTGATTTTATGATTGAGACCATTAAAATATTAACTGCTCTTTATTTCAACTAGTACTTTACTGCTTGACTTGGAGATTTAGACCAAGAGTTGATGGTTGAATTTTTTTTTTTATAATTAGATAGGTACCTATATAAGCAACTGAAGTTTATTCCACTGTTTTGTATTTCTACTCTTCTAAACTTACCATTACAAGCGACATGGTCACGTCCGTTATTCAGTATGATGGCTTCAGAGTCGGATCCGGTCCGGTGCTTGGGTTTTTTCCTAAGGCTCGGCCGTGACAGCCGCCAGCTGTATCCGCGCTGGACTCGGCATTTGTCCTCTCCGTTTGAGGGTGGACTTTGAAGAGTCACCGATCTATTTGTATAGGCTTATATTAAAAAGTATCTGCTAAAAATGATGAATATTGGATTGACGTGAATCTTTTTAACAACTGAGAGATTGTAGGTACTGAAGACTCGGGCTTAATTATATTTGTCTCTGGTTGCCTGAATTTTCGTTTCATGTACTCGAAAGAATTTCTAATAAAGCCTACAGAAGTACACATTTGAACTGAAATGCCCTCGGTTTACATTTCAGACAGGGCTTTGTAATACAGATGAATTGAAGGGTATAGTAATTGCAATCTTATAATTAAGTAATAGAGTACATTTCAATAGCATTTTACTAGCATATTATTACCATTACATTTGAATACCTCGATATTCTCAAAAAGCAGCAATATGGTTGTCTAATATTTATGGTTAGCCCATTGTCTTAAAATACTCATTAGTATAGATCGCAATCTGTTTAAGAAGAATTTTAGCTAATTAACAGGAATTAATTTCCAGTAAATTGTTATTGTTTCAAATTAGTTTACAGGATTAGAATACCTCGCTTTCAATTTAGAAATAAAATAAGTAAATTACTTACTTTTGGGAGCTTAGAAGACTAGATTTATCACTAGTGTTGATACAATTATCGTCTTTCGTGATCGGTATCACAATCTGGAGATTCTTCTCCGGCATCATTGGGGATGGCATCGATCTCGTGGTTGTGGGGGTCGAAGAACCGGATGATACTGAAAGGGGTCGCGTGGGGTGGGGGGATAAAGTCAGTGGGGGTAGTCTGGCTTTCTCTGCTCCCAACTGAGAGGCGGCCGAATGCAGGGTCAGGGTATAGCTGTTGATTCCTGAGAGTGTCGGAGGTTTTAGTAATCCGGGTATGCTGGTGCACTGGAAAATAAATACTGATTTTATTGGTGTCCAACATATTGATGTTTATCAAATATAATAATTATATAGCCTATAGAAATAGCCTAGAGCATAAGGGCCACTTTAGCATAGCCAACCTCCGAAAATGTACACCTAAAGACACGTATGTCAGGTTAGGTTAGCTCATTCTATAGCAAACTATGAATTCGGTTGGTGATTAATATCCCGCATTTAAAAGAGCGAAAATATAAGCATTAACTTGTTATGAATCCAACTAACTTTGTACAAACAGCAACACTCTTAATTGTCCATCGGTGGACCTTATTACAAAAGGCATAAGGTTCACCGATGTACAGTTAAGAGTGTGGGCTAGGGCTTCCAAATACCGGACTCCATTCAATACCGGTATTAATACCGAAACTGTCTTCATCAATACCGGGATCCCGGGATCCCGGTATTGACTATAAATTGCTTAATTTTTTTGAGTTTTATTTAAAAATGCTCACTGTAACACCAGATATGTGTGTCCTTAGCTTAGGATATTAAACAATAATCGCTAGAGATGCACCGGATATCCGGTTACTATCCGGTATCCGGCCATTATTTTAATATCTGTCCGGATACCGGATAGTGACCTACTATCCGGCCGGATACCGGATAGTAACATTGCTTGATTTCGGAGGAAACAAAATTGGTTTTAAGAAACAGTCACGGTCATAATCGTACTCGTTTATTATTATAAAACAATTTAAACATTCCACTGACTTGCACGCGCACTCATTTCGAACCTAGAAATGAATCCGCGCGAATGTTCACTAGGAAACAGGTCAAATTAAAATTTAAAATAAATTAAATATCAAAACCTGCACAATGCGCACCTGAAATACCGAAATGTAGGTATAGTTCCGCCGGCCGAATATCCAGTATCCGGATATTCGGCCGAAGGGCAGGCCGGATATCCGGTATCCGGTATCCGGCCAAACAACTATCCGTTGCATCTCTATTAATCGCCATCTGCAATAATTATCATTTCACCCTCCAGGTTGGCAATCATTTTATCCGCCTTGTTGACTTCACCAGTCACATTTTAGTTCAACCTAATAAACCAGTCACTATATTCAAATTTGCCACCAAAAATTCGTTTGCCATACTACAATTCCTTGCTCATTTATTTCTACTTTTTGATATAATTATAAGAACTTATTATATTAATATCCTGAACATCAGAATTCATCACCAAATATTTATCTAAGGCATATGCACAGATCTTGTTTCAATTAAATGAGGTCACTCATGATGCCAGTTAAATGCGTCTGAAGTGTAGTAATCTTCTTGATACAGCCGGACTTGATCATTTTATTGGATTTTAAACGTTATAATCGGCACATTTTCCTTGTTTTTTAAAATACCGGGATCCCGGTATTGTATTAAAATATACCGGTATTGAGAAATGCGTTTAAACAGACGGGATCCCGGGATCCCGGTATTGGAAGCCCTATGTGGGCGATGGTAGTAACGGGAATAATTCTTGATTTTTCTTACAGTATTCAGTTATAAATAGTAACCGATAGTGTTTTTAAACATACCGAAGTCCTATCAATAGATTCCATGCTCGACAGCATTGATGATTTCTCCAAGTTGAGAGCCACAGGGAAGTCCCTGAATGACGCCCCGGGTTCCAGGGTCGTGGACGGCGAGTCCTGTGGTGTGGCGGCTGTGTGTGTGATCATGGGTAGGTTCGGTACATCTGCTCCAGTGTTATTTGCAAGCATTTTGGATTCCTATAACAAAAGTTGTGTTTAAGTGTGTGGTGAGGGAAGTGTGAAGATGATTTTTATAAAATCTAATGTCATGTGCTCATGTGATTCTACGCGTATTTTTTTAGTATGTTTATTACTTTCATCCTGCTTTTATACATCGTTCTCATTATATTCTCAATTTAAAGTACAGTAAGTTCCCTAACATATTTTATAGCTAGTAAGTATGCCAAAGTGGGTGCTTAACTTGAGGCACTTCCTGTACTTATTGCTTACCTTTTGTAAATTACACTTGTTGGACTGTGCGCAATCTTTGCACAGCGTCGGGTGATGTCCTGAACTGGTCGTCTTTCTTCGTGATCGAATAATTTTATCTTTTTGTCCGTTTATATCGTCTTTGGCTTTGCGAACGTCGTCAGCTGATTTCCAATAGTTTTTTATTTCGTTCTAATCAAAACCATATAAACCGTTAAAATCATGTACGTATCGTATATATGCAACAAACAGGGATAACAACGATACACATAATACTCAATATACTAGAGCAAAGATAACTTTTTAAGCATGTAATAAACCTTTTCTGCGATCACAAATGTATGTTCAAAGTATTGTAATTGATGTTTCGTTGCATTTATGTTTTGTTAACTTCAAAAAGGGAACTTGTTATTGGTGTGATGCATGCATGGAGATTTTGAAAAAGATATTGTGTTCGCCAAATATGTTCAGGATACCTTCACCAAGATCCCTTTTGTTTCAATTCAAAACAGTTGACCCATTAACAACCACGCCCACCATACTTTTAGATAAAAATATGGTACATGATCAAATTATGTGTCCCAAAGTAACTTGACTGTAGTGTATATGTGTACGGCGGAAATTAATGGGTATAAGTGAGAATTTAGGAATAACAATAATGTTCTTCTGAAAATCATTAACCACAATACTCTATGTCAGTATACACATAAATGGTCGACAGAAAAGGCTTTCATAAAAACTCTTTGCTCTTTATACACACACAAATACCTACCTAATTCTAGATGGCTAATCAAGAAGAAGGTTTAGACATTTTTGAGGCACGTCAAGAAGGATGACAGAAAGCGCAGTCAAGAACAACTAACACCAACACAAAGGGTTCACCTGAGAGAAACTGTCACTGGAATGTGATCCCGAGTTCGACTCGTCATATTGATTTTCGTTGTTGTCAGAGAAACACTCGCTAGACAATTTAGACTTTGCCAGCTCGCGCTGCTCTCGCTCCCTCCTTTCGTTCCGCTAGAAGAATCGCATCGCTCACGTCAAATGTCAAAGACTTTAGAAAAGGAAGTGGAAATCCGTAGATCAGACCTACCTCAGAACTAAATCCTTCTACTAGAATAGCCACCAGTAAGTTAAATAGCACATAGTTTCCAAAAGTCATTAGGGCAACAAAATATAATGCAGCCCAGTGACTCGTCTTTTCCATACCATTAAACAGTACAACATTCCAATCTTCTTGCGTCAAAACCTGAAATATTATATGATCATTGAGAATCCAAATCGTTCGCTCGAGTCTCTCTACCACACCGATTATCTTCAAATTTCACAAATCTCTTTAATAAATCAAAATAAGCCAGGTGTGCTGTCATTAAAGTGTTTAAGTCGTGCCTTTCGGTGTTTTGGATGTAAAAGTTACTTTGAATATTAATAAAACAAAACAAAAGAAATATTTCAAATCAGCGTGTTAATAACTGTTAGTGTTATGTTGACAGTTGTGTTAGTGTACGCTAATGTACAGGGTAATGACAGGGAACACGGACGGCGACCTGAATACACAAGCAGAGGGTCCAGCATTCCTAGAGCTAGCTACAAGCAAGATGCATTAACTACGGAGCGCTCCATAAAATGCAATACCACAACTCTAAATCATACATCAACCAATATATGTAATTGTCTACGGCGAATTTCTCGGTCATGCCAAGTCAAATATTATGGACGTAACAATCCAGACAAGGATAATCATCGTTCATCTTTTTTCACAACATTGCTAAAGCTGTCAAATAAGATGAATAAGTTTCTTGCCGATACAAAAAATGATTCGTATTTAAATACGAGAAAATCGCGGTGTCTATATACCCTCTACTAAAAACTCGTTTGGGATCGCAAATAAATCGTCTAAAATTACCTTGTGCACATCGGTCACACGAGGCTTACCTGGAAGACGGTGACGGTTGCCCACAGGATATTATTAAAATGCTTTCTGTCGCACTCACACTTGGGGTGGTGCGAGATGATCTCGGGGCAAGTGCAGTCGCGCTCGGAGCCGTTGTCTTCGACGAACTTGCAAAACTTACCACCGAATAGATACATGCCCAGAATACTGCGTCGCGGAGCGGATGAAAAAATGAAAGAAAAACAAAATGCTATGCGCATCGCCGCGACCGAACCATCCAGACGACATTATGTGCAGTGCGACGGTAACACTGCTATACTAGCGTTAAATAAATGTGAACTACGGCACGAAGGTTACTTCGTAGGCATTCTGGCCTTAGTCTGGAAATAGCTCTTATGTTAACCAGACAAACACCAGACATTACGCTTTAGGTATAGTAAGCTATACAACTAAGTACGATGCAAAGCAGTGTTATCGCCGTTGGAACGTCACACCAGCGGACGTGTTAGATAAATCTTAAAGTTATAGTATTTATTAAATTTTGTTATAAAGTGCATTAAGATCCCAATTTCCATAAAATCATGACTAATATTAGTTTATCATTCCTTTTTTATAATAAACTGCCTCATGTCCTTATGATAAAGAAATAAACAAATGCAATATATAAAATAATGAAGAGATAGAAAAAGGCGAAATAAATGGTGCATAAAAATTTAAAACCATTCGTAATTCTTATTCATATACTCAATTAAATATCATTCATGTTTAATGCAATAAATAATTCAAGTTTATTCTTCAGTTATGCAAAAGGAAAAAGATAATAGGAAAATAAAGTGAGTGGGCCAAACTTTTAAGCGTTTATAAGTTGAAAGTTAAAATGTTGAAGAAAAGGGTCAGAGTAATTAGATTATGTTACTGAAGAAAAATAAAGACGCCAATCTGAGAGCAAAATCAGTGGAAATTTTTGGTCATTTCTAATACAATTTCTGGGGGAGAGTATTTGACCAAAATTGCCCACAAATTTTGAAAAATAATGCACAAGAGTATATTAGAAGCAGCATGCAAAGTGAGATATATTATACTGTATAAACTGAGTGCAGCTGTGGTAGTGGGAGTAGAGAATCTGACGAACAGGGTAACCCGCGACTCGGCTCCGATACACCTGAAGCTAACCTACATTCAACCAAGCTCACTGACTAACGTATGTGCTCCTGACGGCGTCTGATGGGAGTACTGAACGACACAACATGGTGATCGACTAATGATTGGATCAATTAGATACGGATGATTCTAGAGTTGTCACTACGCGGGTTCTAGGGTAGCATACGCGATTGAACGTCTGTTGACAAGCACAGTGCTGCAAGCCGTCGTTCCAATTGAGTTTCGTTTTGTTAAGCAGTAAATTTGAAGAGTGTCTTGCAGCAGAGTGAACAGTCGCTTGTGTACTCGCGTGGTTAGTTATATAGCGGTCACCAAAAATGTTGTTATTAGTACTGTCATACTGTCGTGAGTGCTGACTGCTGGCGGACCCGTAAAAGCGTTTAGTAATGTTCAGTCTGTTTCTGGGTTATCTGTTAGGACTTTAATTGAAAATATTGAATACCTGAAAAACTGTGACAAAGGCCCACAAGAGCGTATCAAAGTTTTTTCTGTCGCACTCCTCATCGCCCTCATTGTCTTTCTCGCAGAATTTGCACCCGAAGAGGTTCATACCGAGGATGCTGGACGTTACCACGCAATATCAATTAGATAACACGATTACTATAGACCTTTCAAATATAAGGAGGAGAGAAATAGAGATGAAATAATTAATAAGAAAATAAGATGGTCTAAAATTAAAAAAAATATGATGTGCAGGTGTTAAAAACTGAAATGGACGCAAAGCACAAAAGCGTGACAGACACATACTATGATCGATGAATTTTGTAATAATAGAAGAGATAAAGATGTTAAGAGTGTGGACAGTGGTAGTGTGTAGTGGGTATAATGTCACAGATAGATATGACTCACATTTATAGGATAAGATTGAAAGAAAAGGAGAAATCACTCACAGTTAGGCAGTGCACAGGGGAAGGGATGCGGATGTGACAGTTTAGAAATATTCAGAATTTCGTATTTATTACTGAGAGTCAGCTTTATCCGCCGTGGGCTACGGAAAAATTAACAACTGATTGAGCAGTCAATCAGAGCTGTGGGGGTTGTGATAATTAACTACTTAGTTAGGTACCTACGTGATAAATGGGAAGGTTAAAGAAGAAAAAGAAAAGGAAGGTAGGGTTCTGAAGTTTACCAATGATAGGTACTAATTTAAAATTTCCCTACGTATATCTCTCTCTTTTTAATAACATTTAGCGTCAGTTAATAGAACGTAACAAAATCGTTTTTAATAGGTAAGTTATTGGTAGACAAAGAAGAGATTTGAAATGAACACAAAGTTGAGGAAAATTGTAAGAATTCTACAAAACTTAAAGCAGTTCCGGCATTTTTGTTTTATCCTTCGTGTAAAATTAAAAGTTGGTCAAATCTGGTTTGAACTTTATTTAAGACATGCAATTTAGTATCAAATTATTTAAGTGTTTAATTTTCATTTTATTTTAATATACCCCATCAACCTTTATAATTCATATATCACTAAATTACCTTATGATTATAGTGAATTTATTAATTATTTACCTGAATATAAAAATAAATAGAACTAGAAGTGAGAAGAAGACGGCAACATTGTCCATGGTACGGAGCATGACGAACAACTGCCTGCGCAGGTTGGGCATAAAGCGGACCAACTTTAGGATGCGCAGGAGCCTGAATGTACGCAACACGGAGAGTCCGGAGTTGCCGGCCAGTTCCTTTTCGTTGCCGTAGCTATGCGCTAATTCAAATGCACTGTTTAAAAAAAATATATTAATGATTATTTTTGAAAATTACATTAAGTATACAAATAAAAAAACTTAGTTGAACCCTTCTGTAAAGTTCAACCAACAAAACCCAGTACTGTAAACTTAAAAAAAAACTTACCTTAAGATTACAATGACTCCGTCAAAAACATTGAATCCATTGGCAATATACTTAAAAGGACCCTCTGCTATGATTTTAAGAATCATTTCAACAGCGAAAATTGCAGAAAATACGACGTTGCTGATTTCTACTATTACTGTCAATTCCTCGGGTTGGTTATGGTATTCGATTCCCATCGATAAAGTGTTAATCAGTATAGCTAATAGTATACCTACAATACAAATATCTAATTAGTAAACAATCTATATTTTTTCAATATTTTAACTGTTTTGTGATATATCTACCTTGCTGAAAATATTTGTGATTGACTACATCTTTTATATGTTTTCTTAAAAAAGAGAAAAACTTCGATATTCTTCGCCAAAATATCGAGCAAGCACTAGCAAATCGACCCTTTCGCGCTTCTTTTGCAGCGGCCTCGGCTGCCAGTAGTTCCGCACAGCATGAATAGTCTTCTATTTCATGGCCCTATAAGAGACAAAGCGGACGTTTAAGAATATTATTACAACGCCGTGCTGTAAGACGCGGCATTAAGGACAGTTTCTATGGTGGTCATGGCAGTAATCAAAATTTGCACCTTACCTTGCAGTCTTTGTCTTCACTGGCCCTTTTGCTAATGCCTTTAGTCAATTCTTCAAAAAAGGAGTCCAAGGTAACTTGTCCTGAAGGCAGTGCTGCTGATAGGGCTCCGGACAATGCAAGGAGTTCTTGGCAGGACATGGTTCCAACGGCTGCCGCTCTCTCCTCTGCAGTTTCGCCTGTCGGCAGGTCGAACTCTACACCCCCAAATTAATGTCACTACAGTGCGTTCATAAGTTTCGTGACTTACATTTTCTACTAAATCAAAAACATCGGTGATTCTGGCAAAAAATATAATTCAATAATTGCGTATCCTTTGAAAGTTTTCTTTAATAATGATTATCAAATATATGATAATTATTTGCAACCGATGCTTTAGACTGTACAGCAAAAATTAGAAACAACAGACTTAAGTGTATACATATATAAGTAGATAAGTAGGTAGATAGGTACATAAAGAAGGAACTTTACTACAATAATCTTGAGAAAAGAGAAGCAGATTATAATTATTCTTAACGCAAAGAGTACCTAAACCGTCCTATCGATCTCTATGAAGAGTAAAAGAAACAAGTATAGACCAGATTGTTCATGCCCGTCTAATAGATCGTCTAGATCTACCGTCTCTAGACTCACCGCTGTGGCTCTTAAGCCAGTCACGTTGACACAATGAATCTATAAATATTTATAATATTATAAAATTTGGAAAACTTTTGTTAAAGGGATCGATTGGCAAGAAAGAATTTAGCGGAGTTTTAAGTTTGCAAAGTCAAGAGATTTATGGTTATTTAAGTTAATTAGGTACATCACCTGTTTGTGTCATTTTCTCCGAAGAGCAGACGTTGTGCGGATGCCCGCCGTGGGGTGAATTAGGTGTATGTAGCAAAACTGTATCGCTGAACATCACTGATGAGCGTCTTCGAGCCAGTGATGGCGGGGACAGGAGCGAGAGGTTTGACGCGTTCTAAAATATTAAATTGCTTACTTTACACCTGATTTATTCGCATCCAGACAAGCGCTTTGAATTTTTCACGTGACTACCCTAAATTATACACTCAAGCAGTTTAAAATGTTCACAACATATCGTTCAACTACCTAATTTCGTAGACGTAAACAAGATAGCTTTTAGATGTGACCGTAAAGCGTCACATATAAAATATGTCAGGCAGTTGAGCCGCATTTTTATATCACCGAAGCCGTAATTCTGTCTATACGCTCCCTTAATTATTTATATGGGGATGTTAAATAGAAGCCTCTGGAACCCCAATAAAAGAGTCATAATTGTAAACACACACGTCCCTGTCGCATCACCCGAGCCGTCACGTACGCGTAAACGATCACCCATAACATTATCTGTTCCATTCGTACATCCATGACTCATGTCAATAAAAGCAACAGGTATCATGAATTTTTATCAGGATCAATAAAAACCTAATAAGTGAACAAGTATTATAATTATGATCTCTGGTAGAAAAAACTGTTATGATATTTTTTTATAATCCATTATACATTATCCTAAGTTAAGAAAATGTAACAGGGTTACTTGTGATATAATAATACATATTTTTACAGCAATATAATGAACGTTAATTAAAATGAAGACTACTTCAAAAGTCTTTACGTACACCTAGCCACCAAATTGCATGGCCACTTTATCAATAAATTGTCTTGCAATCTATCCTTGTAACGACTATAATATTTAACTAAGTAAATTCCATTGTACCTATATCCCCCGGATCCCGGAAAATTTCAGTTGCCGAGCGCCTACTGTATATGTATGTAAATTTCCAGCATCAACTTTCAGATTGATATAACCTAGATTACGAGATCAGGTGCACTGTCGTTACTATGCTGTAGAGAGGAGCGCTTTGGAAAATTGAGTGCACCGTGTATTTGATGTAACATGAGTAGATTTCACTGCACGTAAAATTGTCATTTTTTCCTTGACTCGTAGCTTTTAAGAGGCATACTTGTATAGGGGAAACTCCACCTAAATAAAGTATTTAAATTGATATAGTTATAGCACTTCTATGGCAGTTATGCTTTTATAAATTTGTCAACTCGCTGAAAATTCCCAAGTTAAACACATGTGCGTTATACAGTGTTGTCACAAATATATAATTCAATTTATACTAAAAATAGTAGGTAGGTAAGTAATAATTAAATTACCTTAAGCCTCTTATTATAATTTGATTACACAGGTCTGTCAGGATCCACAGCGCCTCAGTGTACCGTGTACCATAGGGTACAATAAAATGTGGCTAAAAACATACATAATAGGCCTTTTCATTTGTGTCAAATGTTTTAAGCAGCATCCCGGTAACGACACTTGCGTTCGTGGCTGTATAGCCCTATGCGGGAGAATGAGCCTACTTAAAGAGGCTTATTCTAATTGTAATAACAGGTTATGAATTAGATCTGGAACTGGGATATGATCTGTCAGTGTCAAAAGTGACGTTCCTGGTTGAAAAAATGTGTCTAGTTGAAGGACGTCAGTGTACCTATCCCTTTAGCCCAATAAAATGAGGCTAAACATACATGAGCCTTAGGGCTGATTTAGACGGCGCTCGAACTCGCATGCGATTTTAGTTACATTGCGGATTGTTGGTTACGTCCAATTCAACCGACCGATCAAAAACTGCAATGTAATGAAACTCGCATGCTAGTTCTCGCATCGTCTAAATGAGCCCTTAAGGTGAGTAGAATAATAATCGGAAGCATTATCACGTTACCTCCAGGTCGGCGGCGGAGAGCGAGGGCACGCGCAACAGGCTGGGCCGCCCTAGGGGCTCCTCACCCTCCTCTTTCACGTTCTGAGAATTATATTGGAGACGGTTCAGATTGACACAAGTACTTGTACAAGTAGCTTAATGTCAATACCGGCGGAGTGGATTATTACTGGATGAGCTATATGTCTCGTTCATTTAACGACACTATATAAAATATCATAAAATGGAAGTGGAAGCGGATATAATAAAAAAAATGAGATGGTTAACAAATATGTATATAATAAAATACTTGATTGGTTGGTTAAAGATTTGATTGGTGACAAATATCGTCCGCGGAAAAAAATTACTTGATGACGATGAGTGATGCAGTTGAAATATTAATTTCCTTATATACTTATAGGTATATTATGGAAAAAAAGTTTTCTGAATTTCCTTTTTACGGGTACCTATGTACCTACATCTAACATGATAAGACCATTAAAGACATACACAAAAAGTACCTAGTGTACAAAAGAGCAATGTTAAAGTTAAGATGGCAAGTAACCTGGCATAGTCCTGGTATTAGTACTGGCGTTAGTAACTGGACCAGTCTAAATCGGTCTCAAGCAATGTCGTGGGGGCAAGTAGGATGTCGTCTTAAAGTAAGCCTAATGTTGAATTAAGTAATGGCTTGTGAAAATATTATGTTGATCCTAAAGTAATTGTTTCGTGGAAAATATTTTACTGAGTGAATTGGATTTTATGATGGTCTACAACTTGGAAGTAGGAATTTTAATATCCACAATTTTGAGATTACTAATTCTTGTTTTTCTACATGTACATTTAGTACAAAGCTGAATATCTTAAATTCTAATGGATGAATATGATTTTTTTGTGAATTTTCCATATCATTGAACACCAAATTCTGTAGATAGGGTATTTCGGCACAACACGTTAAATATGGGTCCAAATTGTGCATCATCCGATAAAAATGTTCAGAGGAACTAGTATAGTTATATGATACGATGATTAAATAAATAAATAAAATAAAAAATGCTGGGCCTAGCGGTAAGAGCGTGCGACTTTCAATCCGGAGGTCGCGGGTTCAAACCCCAGCTCGTACCAATGAGTTTTTTTGGAACTTATGTACGAAATCATTTGATATTTACCAATTGCTTTTCCTTGAAGGGAAACATCGTGAGGAAACCAGACTAATCCCAATAAGGCCTAGTTTCCCCTCCTGGTTTGGAAGGTCAGATGGCAGTCGCTTTCGTAAAAACTTGTGCCTACGTCAATTCTTGGGATTAGTTGTCCAGCGGACCCCAGGCTCCCTCCGTGGCAAAATGTCGGGATAACGCGAGGAAGAAGATGAAGAAGTCCATAATTTTCATACATATATTACTAGTAAGTGCAGACGGTCTGGTATGAGTTGCGTTCTCGCGCGCGACTCCATACATCAAGCGCGACTTTAAGTATGGACTCGCGCGCGAGAACGCAACTTATGCTAGACCGCCGGGTATAATGTAAGATGCTAGTAAGTGTTATTGCAAGTAATATGTGTGTACCTGAGGATGTACCCGCGGGCAGCAGGGATGGTGTTGCTTATGCTTGTTTGCTGGCAGTTGAAGTGTTTCCCTGCTGGTCCGCCATTGGACTTGAGCTCGCTGGTATCGGTATAACCTAAAAAAATATTTTTTTCTGTTTATTGCTTGCTTTCTTCATGTACTGTTGGTGTGTCTTTTAATGTACATATAATATTTAAACAATTATTTTTCTTTTATTTAAATGAAAACAATCAAAAATCCCCGTAGAGTCTAGACTCTAGAGGGATATTTAATACAAGGTAATTGGCAATTCGTCTAGACCAATTGTCAGTTACCTAAATATGTACATACTTTCAGGCAAATAAAGTGTCTTATTTAGAGAACTTTTTGACTGATGATATCTTTACGTACCAATTTTTTTTTTGTTTATTCATTCACTTTAAATTTTAATACAATTTGCAGCGACATTTAGAAATCTTACCTGATTTTCTTGGCCATCCTCCGTTTAAATCTCCTCCACAGATGCGCCACATACTTGACAATCTCGGCGTAGCACGTGGCCGGTTCGCTGTTGTTGGTCGACGACGCCAGAGTCGATGAGGACGTGAACCGAGCGCGCTCAGCGCGCATGCGCTCCATCTCGCGTTTCTTGGTCTCGCTGAACTGGGTCGCGATCACGACGAGGCAGAGGTTGATCATAAAGAATGATCCGATCTACAAATATTTCTGATAGTTGAAATATATATATATTTAAATAGTGATTACCCATGTGCTATAAAGTTACGATTTCATCTTGGCCCAAGTCCGTAATATCAGATTTGTACACTTACCACAATCAAAAGAACAAAATAGATCCAGTCCCAAAAACTGTGAGCATCTTGCACGTAATACATTATATCCGTCCAGCCTTCCAAGGATATAACCTTAAAATAAAAATGTTTATAAGTTACGTGTACAAAATTTGCAAATAGATACTATTACATTTTGTAAAACATTAGAGAACTTACCAAAAATATAGCAACCCAGGCGAGACCAATGTTGTCAAAAGAGATCGTGCCTTGGAACGGGTTGGATCCCCTTTGAGTGCAGTTAGTGTAGTACTGGTTCCAATTTACACAAGACACGTTTGTCGGCTCATTGCGGGACGGGTACGGTTTGGCGCTCTCGTTGCAGACGAGCGGACCATAGCGGTACGGCGGGAAATCCCCGCACAGATGCATACCACTGTCTTCTGGCGTTGTGCATATGTAGTCCAACTCTTTTGAAAACTCGTAGTAAAACGATATGCTGCGTAAGAGAAAGATCTTTGAAACTGAACCTAAGCAATTGTTTGTAAGTACTTGTAATTCATTTTCTTTACCGTGAATTTTGTTATTGACATTAATTTCAATATGAATATTTATGAAATGTTAATGACGGTAAGCTTAATGAAGATGGTAGTTTCAATATCTGGGGAGCGTTATGATAATAGCAAATAAAGCGATACTTATTGTTAACAGGACATGCACTAAAGACATTCATTGGCTTTAACGATGGAGAGAACATTCATGCAATGTGCATGCTGTGTTCACTATATAGAAGTATAACGAAGGTTCGACAAAACGATATAAATGACGAGGGTTAAGTGGTAAGTTATCTGAATCTGCGGCGGTATCATGGTCGTGTTTTTATCACTTGTCATATCATGCGTCACTTTCGCACTGTTTACTTATTAGAACGTGACAGATATGATGACTGATGATAAAAAACCGACCATCTTATCTTAGCCCTACTGAAAAACTTTTCTAATAAGCTACCTACGTGATAAATATGGTCATACTTGAGAAGTTGATTATTTGTAAATAAGTGGTGTATTGAAGAAGAGATACAATATTTGAAATGTAGAATAGTTTATTTAAGTTCATACACACCCACCAATGAAATATTGTTCAAAACACGTTAAAATGTTAGGTATAAAGTTAGTGAAAGTCGTAACAGCATAAAGTATCAGTATTAGTGAATCATCTGGATAAACGGCAGTGGCTAAGTCGTTACCGTTTAACGGGCATCGTTACCCGCCGGAACACGTTACGTTCCCGTAAGTCGTAACCCACATCATACGACGGACCGTCGTTAAGTCCCTCCCCCCTCCCTCGATCATCGCCGTAAGAATTTTACAAAGCCCTTTAAACTGTGTTATATTACCTACTCGTCTTAAAGCAACTGGACAGACTTACACTGAATTACCAGTTTGAAGCGATATTGTGTAAAGTAAAACGTTAGGTGGATTGATAAGTTTTAAGTGTGTGTTACTGAAATAGATGTAAAGTGACATACTGTATGTACTTTTATCAATTCAATGGCCTGAAATTTTAATCGAGATTTTAGTCCTTGTGCAGCAAAATTTCAATGGGTATTCATTCTATGTTGTGTTTGAAATACTCGTGGAAGTATGTGGATATTTCCAATATGATCTGAAAGGTACAGTTAACAGAGATAGCATATTGCTTGTTCAGGGGCAAACTGGCATTTCTAAAGACCAAGAATAAATAGTGGAAGATTAATTTGAAATGTTAGTTAACGTTAATATGTTCTAGGAGGTTGCAGTAGAAATGCCAATTTGGGAAAGGGAAGCAATTTTACAATAGCACATCTGGACGGCAGATGTGGGAAGATACACGAAACGACAGATTTCAATGTTCTTAATAGAAACACATTAATTTTGGTCGCTAATTCTTACGAGTTCACTCTGACGCGCACTCTGTACCATTCGGACAGGTCTCTGGAACATAAATTTGAGGTAGCAGTGACGTGTCATGTACCTAAAGACCTTACTTGCAACAGTTGAATGTCTAAAAATGTGAATGCCATAATTGTTGAATTTGTGGCCTGCAGTACTATTTTAAGGCACATCAAAATTAGTCAGTATCTAAATTAGTTAGTTATATCAATAACTTATTAATGAGTTAGGCATTTGACTTTTTGTCACAAATTTATAACAGACATTCACATTTTTGATGTTGATTGATAGTCAATAATGTAGAACTATTATGGCTTTTAGAAATAATGTAATGTTAGGGTTGGTTAGTGTCTATAAATCCTACTGGTTACATTTTTGTCGCTATAATGTTATAATCAGTTACAATGTAGCAAATTCTGCCAGTCAAAACTACTACAACAGGGTATGTTGATGTATGCTACGTTTACTAATGTCTGTAGTCTATCCATTGCTACATTCTTGAATGATTCGTCATGCGTGTATTGTCAGTCATTATATTTGTTAAGTATGTGAATTGACGGGATGCAATATTTAAGTGTGTAGTTAGCTTGTTAAGAAAGCCATTCTGTAAGTTAAACATGCGTATTGGTAAACAATGAATATAGGTGTACCCACAACATTGCATTTGCTAGAGTAATGCAATGATAAAATGCCACATATTTAATTACACAAACGGGTCTACCGCGATATAATTTCATTGTTTTTACCTTAAGTTCCGACGTTTCAGCTGAGTTGCACCAGCTGTGGTCACGGAAAGACTAACGTCTCAGCAAATGTCAACGGATAACGTGTCGGATGTCGTGGGCCGTCAGTCTTTCCGTGACCACAGCTGCTGCAACTCAGCTGAAACATCGGAATTTAAGGTAAAAACAATGAAATTATATCGCGGTAGACCCGTTTGTGTAATTAAATATGTGTACAAAACGCGAGAGTTTAAAGTGTGATATAATGCCAAATGATTATGAGCAGCCATGGATATGCCCGCGAGTGAAGCGTTAAATATTGCACGCTGTCAACGCTAGCATGGGACGTGCCGCTACGAGCCTAGAGACCAAAATGTAACATAACGCAAACATTTCAATTGATTTTTCATCCACAATGTTCTAACCAACTTTGTAGCCAGCGTTGGCTTGTTCCAGCAAATAATCGCCATGATATGAGCTTATGAAAACGATAACATAAATCTCCTTATTGGTTTAGATACTTTTGAATATTAGTAATGGATTATAATATATTAAATAGGTGATAATTATGCACTGAAATTGAGCACAAAGCTAAGCGTAAATTGTTAATTACCATTAATTAGTGGATTATTCCACATATAATTTGCATGTATTTGCACATGAATAATTCGAATACGAAATTCAAAAGTATCTATTCGACACCCTATTGAAATGAACGGTGGTTGGACATACTTGGGTCGCAAGGTGCCCGGTGGTAGCACCATCTCGCATCGCTGCCTGAGGATCCCCTCCCACAGTTGGACCCCCACTATGCCAAATATGAAGAAGACGAAGAAGCATAGCAGCAGGACGTTGCCGAGCATGGGCAGCGTGTCCAGCAGTAACATCACTAGGATTCGCATACCTGTGAAACAAACAAGAATAAATGGGTAAGTAATTAAAGATATGCTGATATTAATTAAAATGTGTAAAATCAATTTTAGTTACAATTCGGTTGTCTTTAATTATGATCTTGCTTTGATATTGGTGTTCGCTACGAAAAATTTGTGAAAGGGTCCCGTTTTTTACCCTTTGGGTACGGAACCCTAAAAAGAAAAAAAAAAACTTTTTACTGTCGTCGTACCAAAACTTATATAAAACTGTATAAAACTGACGTTTGCATACGTTTGGTTTCAACGTGGGACGTAATTTGAAACTAAACATATAAATTATACTTAACATACTGTGCCCGTTTTCAAACTGAACTACCTACATAATAAGTTTTTCTCCCCTTTCACAAAAAATCAACGATCTTGTTAAGAATCTAAAGATAGGCTAAAAGCGGGTTAAGATCCCTTCAAAGTAAGCAAGAAAGTGTTTTTAAAGTCTTAAGTGAATCTTGGGTCTGCAAAGTTCGTTTGATAAGTTACTCACTCTTAATCAAGATTAGCCCCTTCAAAGCCCCCTTTCCGTGCACAGCTAAGGATATTTCTACCGTTATTGACACGGAATAAATTGTACTTAAGAAATCAGATTAATTACGGTTTAGTGGGAAGAGAAAGGATAATAAGGGCTTTACAACACCGTGATAAATTTCTTGCTAGAAGATATTAGGTTTCTTAAGCAGTTTTCCATAACATTTATAAAAAAATAACGATCTTGTTATAAATCAGAATACATTCTGATCTGATTCTGATTCTGTAGTTTACAAAATACACGACGAAAACGCAATTTACGTGACTCACATAAATAGTATTACTTTCTATTGTCTCTTGAAAATTAAAGGAGTTTATTATAAAGTATAACTAATTGGTATGAAACAAATAATCATATTGCACCTTGTTTTACGTATGACTCATACTAATCCAACTAGCATCAATGTAAATACGCAAATTCCGAGTAGTGAATTCCACTGCGCACTTAAAATATGATAAATGTCAGATGTATGCATGCCCTGGCGAATGCTGAAGCGATGTTTACTAATATACGTATTTCGGATGCCACGCAAATGTGACTGCAGCTTACACATTGCAATCAGTGGTCATATAAATCAAATTTCTCATTTGGCTGGGGAAAAATTGGTTCCGTGAGGGCAATAAATTGTGGGAAGCAAATTAGTGCCGATGTGTGTCTAACCGCGGGTTGGATTTTCACTTAGGAGAGCAACGTCGTATCAAATGTATAACTTTCAATGCCTTACAACTTTGGTTTACATGGTTTGTGTAACGTGTGAGTTGCATTGTTTCATTTTATTTGCAGGGTCTGTGAGTATTAGGGGAGGGGCCAGGGCTCAATTTAGCTAGACTTGTTTATGTTAATGACTCATGGCTTGAATTGCCATAGAAGATAATGTTAATGACGCTCATTTGAATAATACGGCTGGATGGTAAACTTCCTTTCTCAAATTGTAAATTTATTTTGTAAACACCAAGGTATAAACATCAATTTGTGCTAAATTGGACCGGTTTGTAAACAATGTCAAACTTTCATGATAGTCAATTTATATAGCAAGATGGTGCGTAAATATCTCATCATCATTATGCAGATCTCATTTGTTTGAGGTCGGCGCAGCGTGTGTTTTCTCATTTCTGTAATACATAACTAGTCGACCTCATATTATTTTACGAAGCCAAAGAAGGATGAGTTTTTTTATTTTATTATGTTGAAGGCGAAGCGCTAGTCAGATTTTATCTCAATATTAAATACGGTATTTAACAATACTTATTTTTACATTTTTGAATAAACAAAATTGTATACAAAAAGAGAAAAAAATTAAAGCAATTGATTATACATTCAGTGATATCAGTGTCTTTCTTAAAATAATTGCTTCATAGTAGGTAAGAAATCTTTTGTCATTTGACCATTAGCTTATTACTCTGCAAGCTTATGACGAGAGACGGGACGCGCGATTTTTGACTATACATTTTTACCTAGTACATATAATATATTTACACAACACGGTATTTTATACGTATAAAATTGGCAGTGCAGACTAAGTAAATACATTATTAGGAATGAGTGTAGTTTGTTTTAAAGCTGTTTTATTTAGATTTCAACAAGTTCTCTAAACG
This sequence comes from Cydia splendana, assembly GCF_910591565.1. Lineage (NCBI taxonomy): Eukaryota > Metazoa > Arthropoda > Insecta > Lepidoptera > Tortricidae > Cydia > Cydia splendana. The sequence goes on along the minus strand of NC_085965.1, from coordinate 18,736,349 downwards.
CGCCCTGACCGTACACAAACTCCGTAACTTGCGTTCTAGTTCTGTAAGCGTTCAAGTTAATTTAATGGTTCAAACAACGGCCGTGGCTGGATTGCTATTTATTTAGGATCCGGTGCTCGTTGTCGGCACTTAGTGCTGTAGACGTTCAAATGATGTAATGCTCGATCTAAGTGAACAATATAATATACTCTAGTGACAAGTTAGCGTATAGATTAGAAATTCCAAACTCCAATTAACAAATTAAAATTGAGTCCGAGATGAAAATAAAATCATCTTTTTTGATTTTGAGCTAATAGCCATTTTAATAACTTTAAAATCCTATAAATGTTACGGACTGATACGAAAAACGATTCGCCGAGTCATAGTTTTTCTTTGCATCGCATTACGGTAGCTCACAAACTCTGAAAGCTTCTAATTGAATAATAATGCGATCGAGTCAGTTACTTGTAGCTTTATAAAATGGAATCTGAGTTGCAAGTTTAAAGTAGCTGTATTAATGCTATTTAGATCATTTTCCCACAAATCGAATCTAAAGAGAAACGAAACACCTTTACTGATGCTAGTTGCTAGTTTATATCATAAAAATCCTAAGTAATATGCCTAGAAACAAATCAAAGTTAATGCCACCACCCTCCCGATTAAAACTCCATTCGTCTGGCCCTCTATCAATGTTCATAAAGATAAATAATAAATTACCACAAAATATAAAGGAAGAAAAGAAAGAACATTTATTTGTAAGAAAATTAAAAGAAACCCTTATAAACAAAAGCTACTACACTGTCGACGAATATTTAAATGATAAGTTTTAAGATGTGCCTATTCTAATAAGATTACAATTTTCCATTTTTATTTGTATTAGGTATAAGTTAGGTTAAGTAATAATGCTATGCCCTTGCAGGGCTCATGTTTGAAACAACTCATTTGTTATTTAATACCCATATGTACAACATGAACGCAAATAAAGAACTTGAACATGAACTTGTTTAATTAATACACGTGAAAATCTTCTGTAATACTGATCAGTGATCATTGATCAAGCAACATATTTACCGCGGAGTTACAATACAATTTTTTTATCAGTTTAAGTGATATCTGGGTCGAGAATTAGGATAATGATTGATATTTACAAAAGTTGCATGTATAAAAATATTAGGTAACTTTTTCCGCTTACATCAAGGTTTACCTATGATAACACACTTTTAGAAAAAGCAAATCTAACTATTAGCTATACTCAAAAGGCCCTTTTCACTACGTCCGTAAACTTTGAAAACTGTAACTTAAAGCTGTATAAAATTGTTCAATTTAACTACGTATAAACGAAAAAACCTCTGTAATACTTGATCGCTGAACATATTTACCGCTGAGCAACAGTTTCGCGCGAGCGGGCGCTCAATTAATCCCCCGGTAATCGATGAGCGCCGAGTGTAGGCGCACCACGGAGATGACGGGAGATTTACTTTCCCACTTTACAGTTCAGTTCTCGTTGCAATTAAAATTATTAGTATCAGTTAAGCAATGCTTGAGACAAGAGAACTTTACGTGGCGACGAGGTAAGCTTGATACAATTTCCCTGTTGGAATATTATATTGGATATAGGCTCTCGCTTGGCTTAGTAGGGGTAGAATCCATCTTAGCTAACTCTGCACAGAAAAATCTCGTGCCCAGTATTGGAGGAGGTAAACCAGCTTGAGTATTAATTACTAACCTCAGGCGATTTATGCAAAGGCATACACTTTAATAAAAGTTTCAACCCCTAGAATAAAGTTGTCCAATAAATGCTGCTACAAAGCACGATAACGACTAGTTGGCGTCCATTACATTGCAGTGCGATTAATTGAGTCGGTCGCGCGAAACCTTTACTCAGCTATAAATAAGTGAAGCTCAGCGTTTCAACGGTTTTTACTAAGTTTTATTTCCTAGTTTTCGTTCTTTTTGGCGGGTAAAAGTATACGCTAGACTTCTATTTTTATTTTAGTATTTGTACAGTCAGCAGCAGAAGTTGCTAAGCGGGCCAGGTGTTCAAAAAGATCTTGACGCGACTTTATTGTTAAGAGAATAAGAGCGTGTCAAGGTAATTTTGAATACCTCGCCCGCTTAGCAACTTCTGCTGCTGACTGTAGTGTAGTGTAATTTAGTAATTTTTAGAAACTGAGTGAGCCTTTAGATTTAAATATATGTGAATCCTTTCAAAGCTAAAACAAGACCTATGTACCTAGAGGTACAGTGAAATAATTTAATTTCAATACCATTTCATACCTTGTCACAGTGACAATCAATATGAAAGTCGCTAAGGACCTCATAGTACAGTGACAATCAATATGAAAGTCGCTAAGGACCTCATTGTCACTGTGACAAGGTACAAAATGGTACTGAAATTAAATTAGTTGACCACATCTAATAAAAGAACAGATCGAAAACTACGAGTTGTAATAAATTTTGTCGAGTGTGTTAAAAAATGCCGTTTTATAAACCAAGCATAATGAGGAAACACAAGAAATCAAAACTGATAGGAGATGCCTACAAGTAATAATCAAGTACCAGTCCTTTGAAAGGACAAATACTATTTGCTGCGTAATTTTTTCAGTTTACTGGGACGTTGGCCCTTCCAAAGCAATTTGCAGCACGCAGCCTATTCACGGCTTGATAATTGTGGTCACTAAATTATTCAAGAACGCTCAAAACGATGTTTTAATGTTTTCGAGCCGTAGCACCCACACCAGTCATTAGTACCAATTTATGTTCTACTTGTCTGAAATTATCTAGTTGATTTCTTTTTAGAACGTCATCAAGCGGCCATAAAGGCCTTACTTTGCGTTATCAAGTAGGTATTATTTATTTTATTGATGGAACAAACTGACCCGTGTATCTATTCTATTGTATTGATTGTAAAATGATTTTACGTTTAAAATATGCAAATCTTATGTTTGTATCATATATGTAACAAGTAAGGTAAGTAAATAGGTAAACAATACGCAAGCCGCAGTACGCGATACACGGCCGTCGTGAACGCTGCTCGCACTGTTAGTGCTTGAGAAAGGAGACCTAGGCTCTCCGAAACATGTCGCGCGAGTGACTAAAAACAAGTGAGTCTAAACCGTAAAATTATTCAATGTAAACAATATTCATAATTTTCCTTAATTTGGAATAAATACTGTAGCAAAATGTGTAGTACCATTTTACGGTACCTAATTACCTACAAATTATAAGAATCTCAGCTATATTTTACTACTCAATAACTCTCCAGACTCTCAATACTTTGGAGCTCTCTTACACAGCAAACACTCCGTCTCTATTAGCTATAAGGTGTTTGCTAGCGCAGCCTACTTGTTGCTCGATCGATACCTACTCTCTCGCGTAAGTGGAATATTTGTGTTGTAATTCATTCCTTATTCAGCATGGCTCCTGAACGGCTTAGATAAATATTGATATCAGGTCTTAAGTGATGTGTTGGAAATGGTACAGGATAAAATATTACTATTAAAGTAGTTTTTCCTATGTTGGTATTCCTATAAACTAAAATAGTTGTCATATATTAAAGGAAAAATGACGAAGCCTTCTACAGGGAACGCCGGATTAGAACCGGCGTCTTTAGCTATCCGGGCTAACGCCATGACGGTACAAAATAGTCTGCCGTTTTTTGCGGGGGAGGGGCACATCAAATGTATAGGTACATCATGTTAGATAAACGTCAGTCCATACATATGGTTGACATGTGGTTGACCATTGGCCGCCTATTTTCGACAGAGGGGAACGCCTGTTAATGGCGGCTCCATTGTTAATTACTCCGAGCCATGAACCCCTAAAACACAAATCAAGGTAAGTACCTAATTTGATTTGTTCCCAGAGTTGTGTTGGTATTTCTGTTTTGTTATGAATGTTACACCAAGAGCCACGAGAACCCGTCGCCAAAAAGCCGCTCCCATGCAATTTAAGTTACACTCTCATTTTAAAACGATATGCTGAAATTACGTGAAACTTGGCACGGACATTCAAATAACACATACATATTTTTGTCTGGTATTTGTTTTCGTTGCTCGTTTTAAAATGAGAGCGTAAATCGATTGCATGGCGGCCAGGTTCTTAGTAGTAACTAATTGAATGATAATTAAGAGCACTTAGGGCCCGATTCGGATTTTGAAATCGACATCTATTAGACATCACCAAGATACGATAACGATATGTTTAAGATCTAACCTGTCAAATTTGACATTTGCACGATTCTGGAGATACTGTTGAACGATTTCCACAGGATATGACTTAGAGATCCAATTCACATCTAATAGATATCTTACTCTATCTAACGTAAAAGTGACATTGGTTGCCCGAATTGCGCTGCAAAAGAGAACTAGTTGATATCTAAACTATAACGTATTTAGAATGGATCTAGTACGTGTCGTCTCTTGTGAATATCTTGAAGTTCAAATACGGCAGTTAAGCACTGCTATTTATTATTATAGGGTATAACGCCACAATATATAGTAACATACTATTTAAGTATTCTGATAGTGAAAGAACGATCAGTTCATCGCACAAATTGACCCAATTTTAAAGCTAACCTTTTCACAGTAGGCAAACTGTCTATGTATGTACTAACAAGCGTATCGGTTAAAAGTGACATGTTCCAGTATACCATTTTGACTGTACAGTGCACACGGCTGCAAATACGCGTACAAATTTTCACCTTGTTCCATTGAAATAAGGTTGAAAACCGTGCACATTTGTGACATTGTACAAACACGAGCCTCGACGAGCTGCGACCGGGCTGCAGGCTACTTGTTGCGCGATCGATCGCACCCACGCTCGCTCGGCGCCAGTTCAGGGTTATTTCTGCAAGATCACGTTACTTACACAAGCTCACTTCACATTCAACGGACCAGTTCCAAACACAACCTTAATACGAGTAAATAAAGCTTAAATTTCAAGCAATGCAGAAGTGTAATACTACGGTCGCTGTATTTGTGCTTAGTCGAATATTAAATTTTCATAATATTCTTCACGATTCTAAAACGTAATTGGTCGGTATTTTTAGGTTAATAATGAGAGTCTTTTAATTAGAAACCTAATTATATTGAATATACAGGGTGATTCATGAGACGTGAGCAGGACTAATCCTGCACACTCAGTAACTGATAATTGATCGATCACCGTCGTATTCAGGTGAAACAACCAGACTTTTTCCTATTTCTTTAACTTTTTGGTGAGGGCAAATTTAATCCTCTACAATCATGGTCACCCTACAAGACCTAATTAATAAGCATAAAACCTCTTTAATTTATGATTACGAAGAAAATAAACTGTCAAACTTGAGTGAGATACGAGTTTTCAAAAGTAACCAGACCACGATGACAGTGGTGACATTCAATTTGACACAGATTATCGGTAGTTTAGTATTCTAATTTTAGGGTGACCACGCATGTCGTAAATAAATTACTAACTTTTTTTTTCAACAGAACTAGAAAATTAACGTTAACATCACTAATACTGATACAAAAGTGTTGCTTATAATTTACGAAATGCGCAGTATTAGTCCTGCTCACGTCTCCTGAATCACCCTGTATGTATATAGTATAATTGTGTTGGTATATTTTAGGACGAGGACGTTACATTTAGTGCATGACAAATATGTTAAGTGGGTACCTATTCCTTTATAATATAAAAAAATATATTTATTCATTTTGGAAATATAATTATTTAATTATGTATGTCATGTAATCATTCTCACATCTAGACCAAGGTTGTGTAACGACGAAACATTTCAGCATATCTCCAATCTTAATGACTTACTGCCGTATTCGAACTTCAAGATATTCACAAGAGACGACACGTACTAGATCCATTCTAGATACGTTATAGTTTAGATATCAACTAGTTCTCTTTTGCAGCGCAATTCGGGCAACCAATGTCACTTTTACGTTAGATAGAGTAAGATATCTATTAGATGTGAATTGGATCTCTAAGTCATATCCTGTGGAAATCGTTCAACAGTATCTCCAGAATCGCGCAAATGTCAAATTTGACAGGTTAGATCTTAAACATATCGTTATCGTATCTTGGTGATGTCTAATAGATGTCTATTTCAAAATCCGAATCGGGCCCATTATCAAATTCCATCAGTGCAAAATATTTCCTCCTTAATGATCTTACAACGGAAAATTCGGGACAATTGAGATAATGTCAGGAGCAGAGAAACTGGAAAAACGTCGGATACTTCTTTTGATTATTTTTCATTAGAGGACATTTTTCTTTTACAAACAAGCTTAGATTTCCTTGAAAACGTTGACAAAGGAGGCTGAAATGTGAAGAACAGCTATATTAACTGTAGTAAAATGTATATTAGCTTAAACTTCATCATCATCATCATATTCAGCATTTTATCGCCCACTGCTGAGCATAGGCCTCTCTTAGTAATTATTTATGAGGTAATTTGTACGAGTATAAGTACCTATTTCAAGTACCTAATAATAATAAAATGTTTTGCTTAAGAATAGTCGTAAAATAAATACCCATATGCTTTCTACCAGAAATCACGAGAATAAATTATAATTACACCTAGCTAAATTATCTTTGCAGGCCCAAGACAACATCGATATCGTTTTAGCCTTTCTCGATTCCTAATACAAATAATGCTCGTTTTGTAGGAGAAGTATGTACGTAGTTGCGACTCCTGTATCCTGGCTCATGTTTCAATGCTCCCTTTGAAATAAGCAATCCCAATTTAAATTCACCCCGTCTCGAGAAAAGTATCCGTTTCCTCACACCACGTTAACGCTTGATGAGTGTGTAAACACCCTAAAACAGGGGTCTTACATTAAGTGCTCCTTATTAAGCTTAAGAAGGCTTTTAGTGAGTAATTAAAGCGTTTGTTTACAACAGAAACTTTCGAGAAAGTAGTTTTGGTACCTACTGTTTTATTGAAGACCGATTTTTGCTTTGTTATGTGAAAACTCTTAAGAATATTAAATTTCTTAAAAGAACATACAACTATTTTATTAGCACTGTTTTTAATTAAACAAAACTTAAATTGAGACGTCTTTGTACGATGAGCTCGAATTTAAGTAGTTATTATGAATTATTCTAGTGTTGTAGCCTTATTACGAATAACATAACAGTTACACCGGTGGTTTTGTGAGCTAAGGTAGATCTCAAGAAAGCCACCATTTAAAAAAAATGCCAAAAAGTGAATCGGCAAACAAACCATGTACAGTCGAAAGATTTAATTTTGGACCCATTTTGTACCTTGTCACAGTGACAATATTATTATCAGGTCTCTAGCCACTTTCATATTGATTACAAGGTACGAAATATTACGGTATTGATTACATTGAGTGACAAGGTACGAAATGGGTCATAACGTAATACTTTCGACCATACTCATATTACAAAAATTCACGAAAATATTTTGAAAAACGTGACCTGTATGGAGGAGAACAGCCGGACAGCATTTTATGCTCGCTAGGTCAAAAATACGAAGTTTATCAACAACAGAAAACGCCCTTCCGAAGTCTTGATCGTCGGTTTTCTTTTCCGAAATGAGTTATGCAACATTCTAATTACTAGTCTAATATTAAAGTTAATTTAGTTTCTTACTTGGTATCCTGTTGATCGCCCGCAACGGCCGCAGCACTCTAATCGTTCTTATCGCCGATAGATTGATATTCTCCACGTGTAACGCGTATTCCAAAACCCTGTGAAAAAAATAATATGTTACCAAATCAGTTTTTAATTAATAGTGATAAAAAAAGTGTTAAAATATAAATAAGTATTCGCAAAAAACGACCAAGACTTGTCAGTCTGTAATGCTCTATTTGCAAAATTAGTCTTAAGCCCCTCCTCTATAACAGCCCTAGTAACGTAGGAGGGGCTTAAGACTAATTTTGCAAATAGAGCATTACAGACTGACAAGTTACTTGGTCGTTTTATGCGAATACTTATTTATATTTTAACACTTTTTTATCCCTATTAATTTACTTAAAGGTATTCATGACATGACAAACACTTCATTGTGTTTCTTTTTAAATACCTATGCAAAGATTTTAAATTCAGGAAACCAATCAAATAAGTAATGTTAAGAAGTAAATGTAAAGAAGTAAATGTTTTTAACCACTTACCCGGCCATAACAATGAAAAAATCCAGGCGATTCCAGGAATCCGCGAGGTAAGTGCCGTGGCCGTACACCCCCATTGCGACCATTTTGATCGTCATCTCCAACGTGAAAAACGCAAAGATAATATCGTCGAACACCTGCAAATGTCTTAAAGTAAGAAAAACGTTTTAATGTAGCAACACATATGTGTAACTCTTGTTTGTCCCGTTGCGCACGTTTGGAAAGAGTCTTCTTTTTTTTTAACAAATGAAAGTCTGGTTTGTGTTTTACTTTTTCCTTTTCTTTTCCAGCCAGTCTTCGCAAAAAAACGTTCAGAAGACAACGTAAAGGTTTGACTCGCTTTTATTAGTTTAACTTTTTTAAATATAGAAGTGACTTGACTTAATTGTTTCACGCCATTCATAATTAATTTGTTTTAAAATACGAATGTGCCAGACCGCAACGGTCTGTTATAATTTCATTTTATTCCAGCACAGAGTAAAGACTAATGACTCAATTAATTAAATATTTTGCGTTTGACTCCGTGAATTATAAAGGCAAATAATTCATGAAAGCATATTAAATTAAATTTAAATTCTTTTGACTTTCACATATTCATATGTATGTATGAATGTATGTATTGTTTTAAAATGAGAAGATAAATTGAAATTTATTATGTAAGCATTATTCGTCTTGATTATATTTACTTGCCAAAAAACCCCGCACACGTTAAACGTCCACCGTAGCGAAGTATAATAGGTTTTTTACAAGCTTTTATTTACTTTCACCTGACCGTTGTCTGTAATCAAATCTTGCAAGTTAAATTTGATCCACTTCCCGGTTTCCGATTGAGCTGAAATTTTGCATACATACGTAAGTCGGGTGACAATGCAATATTATGGTGTCATCGAGCTGATCTGATGATGGAGACCAGAGGTGGCCATAGGAACTATGTGATAAAACAACGAAACCTAATTGTGTTTGGGGTTTTTAGAATTGTCTCGATGAGCATTAGTTGTCTGTGGAAAGAAAAGTACAGTCCGCGATAAAAGCTTGTACCAAAAATGAAATTTTTGCCAAAAACTTATTTATTTAAATACGTAGCGTGGACATTATTCGATGTGGCGCGCGCACAGCTCTTGTGAGCAAGGACCCCGCTAAGGATACGGGCGAGCCTTGCTCATATGCATATCTGTCGCCAGTTTTCCCTTAAGCCCTGGCCAAACACACAGCGCGACGCAGCGCCGCGTCCGCGCCGCGTGATGCCGACGCGATGCCTGTTCAAACAGGGCGCCAGTGTTGCCAACTCGGATTTTGAAAAAATGCTAGACTAATGTCTAGATTCTGCCAAAATTATGCCAAACTTTTTAAGAAATATGTTAAAAAAAATGCTTATATGTCACTTGAAATTAGACACTTAAAACGCATACATTTTTCAAATTTGGCGCCTTTTTCTACTGACAAGATCTGCTTGACCAACTTTATATAGTCCGTCGACGTCCATCTATCCACGAAAGTCAAAATTTATATGAAAATATGAACCACATAGGGCAATGGTGCATATTGTTTCTACCAAGTTGGTGCAAACTTGGCTTAGACTAAATTATGCTAAAAAATATGCCAGATGCTAAATGGAAAATTTTGGTGCCAAAACGAGTGAAAATATGCCAGATCTGGCATCATTTATGCCAAGTTGGCAACACTGCAGGGCGCGCGCGGATCGCGCCGGCCTCACGCTCTCAACACGCCCTCATCGCGCGCGCGAACGCGGCGCGAAGTACATATGTACTTACATAAAAATGGGTAAGGTCTGTGTGATATGTTTTTTAATAAAATATAAATAAAATATCAATTCAATCAATCCAAGTAGCATATCAGACTATCGGCGCGATTCGGAAAATGAATTAGAGATTCACTAGATATGAAATAGTAAAGATATGTGACGTTCCACTGCAAAAGGTATTATTATTATTAACACCGCTCCAATATTCAGCCGGGGCAATGGTACCTTTTGCCGTGGAACGTCACATATCTTTACTATTTCATATCTAGTGAATCTCTAATTCATTTCCCGAATCGCGCCGTATGCGTCTAAAGTATCTACTTCTACCATTTTCTAATAGCTTAACAAAATTATATGTACCTATACGTCTCTACATGTGACATATACTTTTGGTGCATTGTTTCATCCGCTACTATTAATGCTAACAGTAATATCACCGTATGTAATATGGTATATGCTTACCTGTAATATCTTGCACCTGTTGGTAACGCACTGGTCGTCGACGCAGGGCTGGTACATGCCCAGCGTCACGCAGTTGAGCAGGATGACCAGCATGGATATTCTCTCGAACCACGTGGATCTTAGTTAAGGACATAAGTGTGGCACAAGGACAGACAAATTACAAAGAAAAAATATGCTAGTAGGTCAAAAATGTTCGATAGGACAGCTATTTTATACTACTTAGCTATTTTATTTGACTCTTGGAGACCCTATACATCTCTAAGGATAATTTGATAAACTATATAATCTTATAGTTCTGACATCTAGAGACATTTACACCTCTAAATAATAATTATTATAGATTTTTTTGTGTTTTTGTGTCTGTATTTTTTTTTATGTAATTCAACATTAAGAAACCATATACATCTCGAAGTAATTGTAATACGTTAGTTTGAATTGTTAAGTAGTTGTATTTTATAAAATTGTTGATGTATCCTTATATATAAACGCGAGCGGCTTTGACGGTAGAAACAAATTAAATTATGCTCAAACAAAAGAGCGTAAAAAAATAACACTTTTGAATCGAGAACATATATCCGCAAAATTCGTATTGTCGCGTATTTTGCATTTAAAAGTGAAAAAATTTCGACAAACAATACTAAAGGCTCAATTTGTTGGTTGACATTTGACAGCTATGCGTTGCGTTTAGAAACTGCAAACATGCTTACAAGTTAGGTTGGTCGTTTTTTTTTTTAATAAAAAGCAAGACGAATATTACTGTTTATTTGATGACTTTCCGGTATGTATAATGGTTATTATTTGCATTAAGTTTCGTTTCATATGGATATGTATACCGGTATAATTATTACATAAATTTGTTTTTAAGCCAGAACGTGCGATAGTCTGTTACGGCTTTTAAGACGATAGCAACACTGCCTAGACGTCAACGATCAACGACGGCTGTTATTCGAAAATACTTTATCCGGTACTCCAGACGTGATAAAAACCTGTTAAATAGTGTATTGTGTGTGTTAACAATAAAAAATAGTCACCGAACATAGTGCAAAGTGCAAACGCCATCGTAACGTAACGAGATTTGAACTTCAAAGCGTTCCATGGGTGTATTGTGTTTAGTATAAACATCGGTCTCTCAGTTGTATTTTAATATTTCAGAATGATTCCAAATATTCTTACATGTCAAGGCACTACTAGCTACCTGGAAATGCAAGTGAAAGCAACCTTGAAGCAGCTGTGATAAACTAATAAGTGAGCGAGATGAAAATGACGTTGTTCAAAGAAACTTTGAGTTAAGTGCCAGCTGACTGTAACACACTCTAATTAAGTACATTGCCAGTGTGAAACAGTGCAAAAAGCTACAGTGTATTGTGGACATATTTAATAACTGTGCTTTAGACTATGAATCAAATTTGAGGTGTATCGGTGAATTGGAAAGTCAACTGCATAAAGCTAATAAGTTATCTCCGGAGTCAATGTAAGTTGAATATAAGATTAAATATAATAAGATATATAGATAGTATATATGTCGCAGTCAAAAGTGTGAACTGGTCAAAAGAACTTTTAACCGACAAAAACAGGCAAAACTGCTTTTGACTGAGCATGTTGGTCAAAAGTAGTTATACCTGAAAATCATTGGTTAATAGTAATTGTGTTGTGACTGTTACTATCAGTCAAAAGTACTCGCAGAGATAGGTAGGTTAGGGTTATTTTTTTGCTACGCCCAAAAAACGAAACTGTTCCCAGAGATAGGTAGGTTAGGGTTATTTTTTTTTGCTACGCCCTAAAAACGAAACTGCTGCCAGAAATAGGTATGATTTTCAGGTAAAACTACTTTTGACCAACATGCTCAGTCAAAGCAGTTTTGCCTGTTTTTGTCGGTTAAAAGTTCTTTGGCCAGTTCACACTTTTGACTGCAACAGGTTGGGCTGGACATATGGCAAGGGAAGGTAAAGATAAGTGGGATAGAGAGGAAGCGGAATGGTATCCTAGAGATGGAAAAAGGAGAGAAGGGAGACCAATAATGAGGTGGTCGGATGACATAAAGAAGCATGCGGGACCTAATTGGATAGGGACGGCAAGGGATAGAGAGCTGTGGAGAGAGCTGGGGGAGGCCTATGCCAAGAAGGCAGACTGAAATAATTATTAAAAAGCAATGACATAAAAATTATTTAATAAAGTTACTAAGGAAAAAATATTGAAACTAATTGATATAAATGAAATGTGAATTTATTTAAATGTAATATGTGCTGAAATTTAATTTTTTGGTCAATAAAGGCTATTCTATTCTATTCTAATTTGACAGGTGACAACAAAAAAAATATTAATTCCTGCTAAAATTTCAGAGTCATAGTGAAGCATAGTACATAGTACCAAAACAAGGTTGATTTTTAGGGTTCTGTAGCCAAAGGGTAAAAACGGGACCCCTATTACGAGGACTCCAATATGTTATTAGATCAAAACAAATTATTTTCAGAAAATATTTAATTTAGGCTTAGGGATGGCGAGGCTCCATAAACCTTCAGTAAGTAGTGCATAAGTATCCTTGGAAAAATTCGACCTATGCCGCCGTGGGTGGCCCGGTGGCAGAATGGCACAGGCACCTGCTGCAATAGCAGAGGACGCTGCTTTGATTCCAGCCTAGGGCACTGGAGGCCTTGGTCACTTTTTAGGGTTGCGTACCCATAGGGTAAAAACGGGACCCTATTAAATATTAAGACTCTGCTGTCCGTCTGTCTGTCACCAGGCTGTATCTCAAGATCTCATGAACCGTGATAACTAGATTAACTAGACAGTTTCAATTTTCACAAATGATGTATTTCTGTTGCCGCTATAACAACAAATACTAAAAACAAATTAAAGAAATATTTAAGCGGGGCCAATGCAATGCTAGGCTGGATATGACTGATGAAATGAGTAAATTTTTATTAATATGTTTTAATATGACATGTTGGTGGCAAACAAGCATACAAGGCTGTTAATGCCGATGGTAAGTGGGAGTTTAGACTAGACCTCTGCTTCTCCAAGGGACTCACATTGCTGACCGAGTAAATTTTTATTAATATGTTTTAATATGACATGTTGGTGGCAAACAAGCATACAAGGCTGTTAATGCCAATGGTAAGTGGGAGTTTAGACTAGACCTCTGCTTCTCCAAGGGACTCACATTGCTGACCGAGTAAATTTTTATTAATATGTTTTAATATGACATGTTGTTGGCAAACAAGCATACAAGGCTGTTAATGCCGATGGTAAGTGGGAGTTTAGACTAGACCTCTGCTTCTCCAAGGGACTCACATTGCTGACCGAGTAAATTTTTATTAATATGTTTTAACATGGCATGTTGGTGGCAAACAAGCATACAACTCATACAAGGCTGTTAATGCCGATGGTAAGTGGGAGTTTAGACTAGACCTCTGATTCTCCAAGGGACTCACATTGTTGACCGAGTAAATTTTTATTAATATGTTTTAATATGACATGTTGGTGGCAAACAAGAATACAAGGCTGTTAATGCCGATGGTAAGTGGGAGTTTAGATTAGACCTCTGCTTCTCCAAGGGACTCACATTGTTGACCGAGTAAATTTTTATTAATATGTTTTAATATGACATGTTGGTGGCAAACAAGAATACAAGGCTGTTAATGCCGATGGTAAGTGGGGGTTTAGACTAGACCTCTGCTTCTCCAAGGGACTCACATTGCTGACCGGTTACAAATCTATTACACTCATACTAGGGTTCCGTACCTGAAGGGTAACTAAAAAACGGGAACCTATTAGCGATTCCGACTCACACTTGGCCGGTTTTTCTTAGTAGGTATATGACATTTATTTCAGTTTTACTTCATTGTCCGTCTGTCTGTCTGTCTGTCTGTCTGTCACTAGGCTGTATCTCATGAACCGTGATAGGCCTAGGCAGTTGAAATTTTCACAGATGATGTATTTCTGTTACCGCTATAACAACAAATACTAAAAAGTATGGAACCCTTCGTGCGCGAGCACTTGCCCGGTTTGACATTTCAGGCTCCGTCACACAGGCGCGTTTCGCGTGCGGCGCGTGAGCGGGGCGCGCCGCTTTTTCATATAAAACGCTCAGGCCCGGCTCTGAAATCGCGCCGGTGTGACGGAACCTTTATTTCAGTTTACTCCACTGTCCCTCTGTCACCAGGCTGTATCTCATGAACCGTGATAGCTAGACAGTTGAAATTTTCACACATGATGTATTTCTGTTGCCGCTATAACAACAAATATTAAAAAGTGTTCCGTTCTTGATGGGTGAGTCCGACTCGCACTTATTCAGTTTTTTTTTGTAAACGAATTTAATATTAACGGATAGGCATTAATATTAAAGAATGAAATAGTAGTGATAATTTCCATACTTTCACTTTAGTGCCATGAAGGGTAGGTACAAAAGGGTTCCCTCTTTTGAGATTGGAAAGTGGGCTAGGTTATAAATGCGGCCTTCACAGAACCGATCTGCGACCAGAAAAGTGGGTCAGGTTAGAACTGTGATCCTTACAGAACCGAACTGCTACCAGAAAAGCGGATTAGGTTTTTTTAATTACATATTTGTTTTTAGATATAATTATCGGAATAGTAAATTTTTCGAGTTATGATTGTATGTTACGGATTTAAAGTTTTCTGAGATGAGATAGGTTTGTAACCGCCTTAATGAAGGTATGAAGTCTAAAAGTAAATAATTACTTAATTCAAAATGAGTATTACCTATTACTATTATTTATTTTACCCGAGCGAAGCCGGGTTTTCATCTAGTTGTTATTATTTTTGCTTGTATGTAAATTCAATGTTGACGTGTAAAAGTGCCCTTGTGGTCTATTTGCTGAATAAATGTTGATGTTTGATGTTTGTACATAGAAGCAAATGAAAATACAATAATTTAGCTATTTGTGTTACACGAGTTTAATTAGTCTGATTCATTCAAACTTAAACTGTATTAAGTTTGAAGGAATCAGACTAATTAAACTCGTGTAACTTTTACATCTCAATAAATTTCATTAAAATCTACAGTAATAACTTTGACCTAAATATTAAAAAAAGGTCTGCGATTTATTGAAGCTTTAAATCAAATTTTATGACAAAAAACGCCCCTTTTTATTTAATTAATGTGAATACAGTATCAGATAATAAGAACCCTTTTTGATGTTATATTAAATATTTTCTTTATTAATTATGTATTTTGATATAAATATTTTAAATAATTTCTACTAATTATGACATTCATAACGGTAAGGTTATTTTAATAAATGGGACATTGAAATCTACTAATGTACACGTGTATATGTATATAGTTTTTTGTTATATTAAATTATTCGAGCAAGTATTATTTGATTTTAACAAATAGGGAGTATTACTGCAATGTTCTGCCGCTAGAGTGCAGCACTAGCTTGTTTAGTAAGCCGTAGAGTAACTTATACATACTAGGCCTTAAATAGTTTTCACTATGACAGTGGTGCATCAAGGCAGTTTGTTTACAGGTGGCCTACTACCGCGAAACCCGAAAATCCAAATTTAGTTATCTGCCCCTTTATCGATCGAATAGGCAAGAGCGATAGAGAGGCAGAAACCGAACTTTTGATTTTCTTGTTACGCGGTAGGCCCTGTGTTTGTGCTAGTGACGCCCTCTACGCAGAGTTTTGCGTAATATTCCCTATTGGCAAAATTATTTGTGAAAAAGGTGAGGTAAATGTCAAAATTTCTGGCATGACCCCAAATCCTTGAGTGGACAAATAAATAAATATTAGGGAACATCTTACACAGATCAACCTAGCCCCAAACTAAGCAAAGCTTATACCACGGGTGCTAGGCGACGATATACATACTTATTATATAGATAAATACATACTTATATACAAACATTACAGCCATGACTCAGGAACAAATATCTGTGTTATCACACAAATAAATGCCCTTACTGGGATTCGAACCCAGGACCATCGGCTTCGCAGGCAGAGTCACTACCCACTAGGCCAGACCGGTCGTCAAATAAGTGACTCCGTTATCCTTTTGTTTGTTTTTCTCTGCGTTTGTTACCCAAATACCTACCTATTAAACGTCATCAGTCATCGAGTCAAATTTCAATCGCGACGAGCTTTTTCTGGCAGTTTCAAATAATAAGGTTACTTAAATGGCGTCTATTATACCTGGCATAATGACGCACAATGGCCTAAGTCATTACGGGGGTCGGCCATGTTCATAATTGTGAACGCTCACATCAGCAACGTCACAAGTGCCCGAGGTCCCCTCAGGGCCATGTGCCTTGTTGGTCCTAGGCGATTGCGCATTCGACGTTCTTACGGATTAATTTTCACGGAAGTTTGCAAATGAGTTTACATTAGTGGTTCAAATTGCTTTTGCTTTGTTTGCGTGAGATTGAAAAATGGGTGCATTTAAAAAGGTCAATGTTTTTTTTTTCATGTAATCAAAGTAAAATAAATAATCTTGGTTAAGTTCTTATGATAATAGCAATATCATAAGAACATGATATTGCTATTATCATAAGAACATGATATTGCTATTATCATAAGAACATGATATTGCTATTATCATAAGAACATTGATATTTCAAGTGGATGACAACTGTTAGGAGAACAAAATTACTTAATGTCTTTTAGAATTATTGTATCCTCTTTAAAGGCGTTATTAAGATCTGTAGATAAATGATTCTCATAAGTAAGTTTGAAAGAAAGTTCGTGCATAAAATTCAAATCGGGGCTTAACTACGCCGCGTCGGCAACTTAATAATAATATGTTACGTTATCTTCGAAGTTGTTATAACAATTATGGTCTTTACGTATTAATTATTGAAAGACGTAGGTAACACTATATTTTCATTATATAATTATTTACTCGAAATATATATTTTTTCTTGAATAAGCTCTAATTATTTAGAGTTTTGGTTCTGACTTGATGTTATTTGCGTGGATTACCAGTTTCGTATTGCTAGATGAGGCTGTTAACATTTGGTCATTCAAATAATATATCCTTGACATCTTCGTTTCCAATTTTAACTACGCTTTTTCTGGCCGTGACCTATTTTCTTTTGTTATTTTCAAAGTCGCCTAGTTTTCCCAGACAAATAGACTATGCTAACCAAATTTATCTCATCATCATTCTTCTCCAGGTAAACAGGTAAGGTAGCCGAAAATACTATAAATCATCCCATAACCTCGTTCATACTTAAGCTATTGTAAAAGTAACAGGCAAATGGAAGACAAAGAACTCGCAAGTCACGTACATTTGGTGAAAGATTGTGCATTCCAAAATGGGCGCTTCGTGGGGTGAAGGGAAATTATTTCCTGGGAGAAGGGATTTTTCTCTCAGGCGTATTTAAATGTGTTTGTTCGAGTACAGTGATAAGTGTCTTTGTTCTTATTCAAATTACTATGGTAAGTAGGTACTTATTCGTTTCATTTTGAAGATATTTTGCGACTGTTTGTCTATAATATTTAAATTTTGCGGGTTTTTTCCAAGACACATACGTTCCGAGTTCATAGGTGATATAATGAAATAAAATGAAAATTCTTTATTGGTAAATCAAAGTTTGAAAAGCAAAAAAAAGGTTTGCAAAAAGTTATAAGTTACAAAGTTACACGTTTCCATTGCGCCTGAGTGTAATTAATGTCTCTAAGAGTACGGACCATTCACCTAAACAGTTCAGGGGTGCACAATTACCTAAAATAGAGCGTAAGGGTTTGAGAGGGTGGAAGCTTAAGCAAATTAGTCGTGGCGTGGCAATTCTAACTTAGCTGGCCAATTCCCGACTTAGTTGTATACTATTGTAGGCACCTTTTTCTTTTGGATTTCTGTAGCGGTTTACATTAAGATTTTCACATAAATGTGACGTTATTTTAGTGTGTTACTGATGCTAGATTAACTATGGTAGATAAGGTTTTCGTACCGGAGAACAATAGAACGTCAAGTAACATTATTCTTGCTTACAAACGTGTAAGTTCACTTTTTTTCAGAAATTTAATGTTCAATTAACAATATATACCGAATTCTAACAGCAGAAAAACAGTTCGGAAATATCGAGCTGTTAGTAGGTCACGGAAAGAAGGTTAAAAGTATTTTCCCGAAGATCTTCGTTTACTCCTTACACTATTCTATTGCCAGTTTGAATGAAATTTGCAAGGTAATAGCGAGGAAAACACGATGGCTTTCAAAGTAGGTCACAGCGGGGAATCAAAGCCCATGAAAATCAGCGGGGATATTGTTTTATTTCGCATTACCGGCTTTGCGGGGATTGTGTAGCACCTGCCTATCCGTTTACAAGTATTTTATCCGTCTATGATAATATGCCTAATGTAATTTGGTCCCTGATTGCACAATACCTATGCGTTGTTGTAGGTCAGACTTACGTAGCAATGGTTTTTGGATACGTGGTAGGAAAGTGTTGTTGTGAAAATAAATACACCGTGACATTCCGGTAATGTTACCGGATAAAGTTCCTCGCAATTTATGGGATTAAACTCCTGTGAAACACCAATGCCAAGAGCTTATAAGGCTAAATAAAGGACAGAATAGAATGTCATCGTTCTTTCGTTTTTCTCTCGATGGTTTAATAGTTTTACTGTTACAATTGTGGTTCATAGCTAAATTAACTCCATATGAATTAAGCAAGGCTTGTATAATCTTGTCATAAAAAGATAGGTTGATAGTTACAGAGATATGGTAGCAATACAAACAATATATAAATTCGATTCGATTTGTTGATCGAGTCTGTCAATATACTTACAAGTTATTATAAATACTTTCAAGAGTGAGATTTAAACCCTAGACCCTGACGGTCTAGGGTCTGCAAGATAAAATAAATAAGCTAAATAAAATGTTATGTTGAAATAACACAAATATCAAATAATATAAAAGGGTTTTCATAAACTTTACAACACGTGTGTTTTATATTCGAAGAACTCTTGATAAAGACAAAGGCTACATACCAGATTAAGACCGACGTGAATGTGGTCGCAGAACAAACCGCAATACGGGTAGCGCCTAATTATTCAGTGCATCCGTCCGAACTGAGGGGCTACCGCGAAAACCGAAATTCGCAAATTGCGGGGATCTTACTCTTTTACTCCAATGAAGGCGTAATTAGAGTGACAGAGAAAAATGCCCGCAATTGACGATTTTCGGTATTGGCGGTAGCCCTACTGAACCGCCTGCCCAGAGCTAACTTCGTTACCAACTGTGAAAGCCCACAGTACGATGTGGAGCAAAAATACTATCTGACCTAAAGGCTAAAATTCCTTTATGAACAATTTCCGAGAGGTTTTGTTTTTTTTTGTTAATTGTTTTTATAACGAACATTATGCAAAACATTAGGTATACGCCATTTAGATAAGAATTGTGAAATGCAGCTTATGATTTTTTTTATTAGGTAGGTACTTATAAGTCATAAAATTAAATTAAATATTTTGTGTGTTCATAAATTCAGATAGCTTAACAATTTATAATGTAAGACTATTATGAGATAAATAAAACTTAACTAAACTATTCTTACAAAATTTTGTAGACATTTAACCTGTTAGACTGAACCCCTAATTATCTTATTAAAGTACAGCTTTCAATAAAAAATTACGCCCGCACGTATTCTACCTCAGTTTCCGTTATAGTAACGGTATCCCCTTAAATTTAAACCTGCTGATAACCTCCAATAAAAATAACTGTTTGCCATTAAAATTGATACAGCCGCAAATTTGTCCTCGCACTTTCCAGCACGCTTAAAAGTATTCCTTAACCATATAAATATTAGTTCTATATTTGAATGGTAATGAAGAACTAATTTGGAGTTGAACCGAAGCCGTTTAGTCAGCACGGCTCCAGTCGGCCATAAAACGCTCGTTAAACGTACGACGTGGCCACACATGGCCGAGAGCTGGGTGACTGGCCAACTGGTTACTTGTTCTGTTTCCGAGAATTGTTCGTTAATGAAATTTAATGGGTGGTTTCTTCAATAGGTAATAAAAAAAACTGAAGCCTGAAGTATTTACGCCCCTGATGCGCCAGGTGTGGGACAGTCCCAACACCATCTTGAGAATGATAGCGGAAAACAGACTGTCCCATAGTGCTCCATTGTGAGGGACTACTTTCCCCTACAAGGTATAGCTTTATTTGACGTTCATAAGCGCATTGTAAAGGGGCCCACTGATTAACAGCTCGCCGAACGGTATCGGCCTGTCAGTTGTTCGGAACTGTCAAAAATTTGTTCCAACTGACAGGCCGATACCGTCCGGCGGACTGTTAATCAGTGGGCCCCTTTATATGCCTACTTGAATAAACTTTTTTTATCTTTTTATCTTTTAGTCTGATACAGTGGTAGCAAAAATTGAGAGTTTGGCTACCACTGTATTGTATCTATTTGTCAATTTTAATGTGTATATGTTGTGTTTATGTGTAATTCTTGTATGTTTATCACATGAAATAAATAATTTTGAATTTGAATTTACATTTTTACAGAAATAATAAATGGGAGTTTAAGGACTAAGTATACGCGTAGGATCGTCTGTCCTTTACGTCTACCATCAGTTTTGACATTGACATATACGCTCACGTCTACGTAATTTACTTTCTATGCGTCTCGCTCGTACTCGCATATGCGAGCAATAGTGCAAGCGAGATGTACAGAAAGTAAATTACGTAGACGTGAGCGTTATGTCAATGTTAAAACTGATGGTAGAGGCTCTGGTGTACCTAAATCGAAAAAACTTAAACTTGACATTGACACTTTACGCTAATAATCAGAGACCTTACCGCGACAAACGAATATTGAATTTCTTTATCTGCCTCTCTATCACTTGAATATGCCAGAGCGATATAAAGGCAGATAACGCAATTTCGTTTTTCGCGGTAGGCTCTCAGGTGTAGCCCCTTGCAGTTCACCCACGCTCCATTGAGCGTTAGAGAGTCTGCCACCATGTGTCCTAAAAAGAGGAAACTTAAACTTCAGATTGGTACTTCGTGCTAATTAACAGGGGGCTTCTATTCTACCATTCACGCATGCTCGCTCGCTGATAAAAAAAACGCGACTCATGAAAAAAATCCGCGATCATCCATGACATAAGTACCTTACCTAAATATGATATTGTGACCTAATCGACATTCAGACAGATTTACGTAGATTCATACTCGTATGGCCATGACGGCTATGTTACAACCAAACTTTTCCTACTTTCACGAAACCCATATCCAATTTCTTATCGTATATATTTATAGTTCCACGAGTAAATAAGAAAATAAATTGTTTGACAAATAGGGCGAATTCCAAGTTCCAAGGATTCCCGAAATGAGGGTAGATTATGGGCGAGCTCTTAATGACTTGATAGATTACTCTGATCCGTTTGTTTTTGCTGAGTAGGATAAACAAAAACATGTCTAATATGCAAATCGTCGAAATAGGTAGGTACTTTTTTCATGAAGACACAAAATGGTATTAATATGTTTTTTTAAGGAAATCAAGCTATTTATAACAAAAATATAGGGTTGTTTTAAACTTAAAAAAAACCGCATAGGTATTGAACCGTAAGACAAGAACTATGTACTTATAAATATAAGTTACAATTAAAAAAACATTTTACAAACGGGTACCTGCAGTACCAATAAAGGAAGGTTTTTATTTAAAAAATGCTTGTAATCAGTTTTTAGGGTTCCGTACCCAAAGGGTAAAACGGGACCCTATTACTAAGACTTCGCTGTCCGTCCGTCCGTCCGTCCGTCCGTCCGTCCGTCCGTCCGTCCGTCCGTCTGTCACCAGGCTGTATCTCACGAACCGTGATAGCTAGACAGTTGAAATTTTCACAGATGATGTATTTCTGTTGCCGCTATAACAACAAATACTAAAAACAGAATAAAATAAAGATTTAAATGGGGCTCCCATACAACAAACGTGATTTTTGACCAAAGTTAAGCAACGTCGGGAGTGGTCAGTACTTGGATGGGTGACCGTTTTTTTTTTTGCTTTTTTTTTGTTTTTTTTTTTATATGGTACGGAACCCTTCGTGCGCGAGTCCGACTCGCACTTGCCCGATTTTTCTTCTTCAATTTAAGACGCATCCTCTTGTCGGTGGAGTATTTTCCATTTCTCCCTCTCATAAGCCATAACCTTGACGTCTTGATACGACATGACACCAGCTTTTTCTTTTATTTGGTCTACATAGCTACGTCTTGGTCTGCCCCTGCCTCTCTTTCCTTCTATCTTGCCTTCTATAATTATTTTAAAGAAGTTGTTGTGTTGTTGTGTTGTAATCAGTTATCAGAACAAAATACAAAGCTACATAAAAACTAAAATTTGGCCTTAAACTTCATGTAAAAATCTCCAGATCTAGTAACATACATACATACATATACATTTGCCTAATAACGCCCCAATCAATTAGTATTAGTGTAGGTTAACCTTCTGGAACACGCGTCAACGTGGGATTACTAATAGTTATAACAATAATCCTATAATCTCGGCTAAGCTTCTGAATCGGTAATTGTTCTGCACGTGTTGTATGTAATTACGAGTTCTGAGTACCTAATATATCTAACGAGAGTTTAATTAATTGGGAATATTGGGAATGAAATGTGTGGCTCATACTAATATGATAGTCGTCTTATCTACATGACAGCTTGATAACGGCAGCGTCTGTCTCTTTCGTATTTAGTATGAAAAATATACAAAAAATACAAATACAAATGCGTTTATTTCATTACTTTTTACATAAGTTCTTAGGTATAGTATAAGGGTTAGGTAGGTAATTAGTCCATCTTAGGTATAAGGAGTAAGTAGGTAAGTATTAATCTAAACATTGTGCAACAAATTGTGTAAGTAATGAAAAAGGTGCGGGTACAGCTTGCTGAATTTAAACCCGCCCTTGGTCAGCTAATTGGAATGGTATTAAGATTACATAATATTTAAATTATGAAATTCACATAAAAAACAAAACATTATATCTGTATTTATACTATTTATTTATTTATTTATATTTATTTTTATTTTTACGGTAAATTTTACCTACATTATATTTTTTGTGGATTTTTTTATCATCTTTCATCTATTTGGTTCCTGTATCGAGTATACAGCTTGCTCCTTGCTTCTTCGTCTGTGTCGTCAACGGCAATTTCATGCATATTTTTTCTCGTTGTCAACAACCCTTAGGGTGACCTTGTGACCTCATTTATTTATTACGTACTTATTTTCTTTTACTGCTTTTTAACCTTGCCGTTACTGTTTCTAGTCCACAGACACTGAGAATAGTGTAGAGGTGTAAGTATAGCACGTAAGTACTAATGTTTATATGTGTGTAATCTCTAGTATATAAGGCTAACGTACTCCAAATAAAGAGAGTTCATCTATGACTTTCGTTGTTATCACTTGTCTCCAACTCCCGTCCCTACATGGCGATCCTGCCAGTAGCCGCGGTGAGCGCGTGTTTTAGTGTTAAATACCGCGGAATAGTTCGGACAATTAAATAAAATGTGCGGGACAAATTCTAAATAAGCTTCTGACATGAAGCAATGGACATATTTTTGTATGTTTGTGTTTTTGCAATAATTTCTTTTGGGCCGTGTCATTGACACTTCGTAGTGCGTGAAAACCTTTTATGGACCGAGCGTGAGTCAACGAACGTTGCACCTTTGTTCGCATAAATGGGACAGATGGTTAGTACGAACTTTTGAGTGGAAATTGTGAAAATGGGAAACACCAGGTCGACGGCCACACCATCTGCGCCGAGTCAAGACATCTTGACTCAAGTCGGATACGAGAACGTGATTGAGCAAAGTCACAACAACGTCGTCGAGCATGTTGGCACCACAAATTGGTATCTGTTCCTGCTCCTGATTGCTGTGTGTCTGGCCTTTGGGTTCCTGGTCATCAGGTACATCAATAAGGCATTCAACAAGAAGATCGAGAGACGAGCTCAGGCAATTGCTTTGAGCATGAGGAGTGTGGGGCCTACCAGCGTCGTCTGAGGAGCGCGCGTCACGTGAGTGTTGGGTAGTGCGTAATAAAAGTGCAAGTGAACGGTTTAAACATTATGATGTGCGTATAAGGAAATTTAGTTCTTACGGTAAAACTTACCTACTCGTAATATTAACGAATTACATTTAAATTGAATTGTTACCTATGGCTAAATTCACTACTCGTAATATTATTAATTATATTTTACTAAATGGCGGAAAGCCTTTCTGTATTATGCAATGAACTTAAAACTATACGCACTTACCTGTGTAAAATTGGCCCTGACCGTAGACAAGGTGAAATACTTACTATAAAGTTAGAGGAGGCTAATCTTATTGTGGATAAATATAAAAAATTAAATAACGAAGTGTCAGAACTCTTAAAAAAAGGGTTATTGCCAAATGAGGAGGTAACTTTATTTAATAAATTGTGCACGACTTTTAATACACTTCATAAGGAAATTTTGAATTATTGTCAGGGAAGTAAAGACACAAGTGACACAATGGGGGAGTCATTCGAATTAAAAACGGCCTTGAACTTGTTGCATGTAATGACCGATGAAGAAACTAATACAAAACAGCTCATCGACGGCATTGAGTATTACAGCACTATTTTAAAGAGTGACGACCAAAATAAACTTATACAGTTCGTTTTGAAAAGCAGGCTATCGCAGTCGGCCAAGTTAAAATTAAAATCCGATTATGATACATCAATCGAATTGATTCAGGACATGAGGAAAGTTTTACTACCAAAAAAATCTGCGACTGCTATTCAGAGCAAGCTGCACACTATTAAGCAGAATAATCGAAGTGTAAAAGATTTTGGGTCCGAAATTGCAGAGTTATTTGTAGATTTGACTATTTCACAGGCCGATGGTAATTCTGACAGTTTCAAGGTTCTTAAGCCCTTGAACGAAAAATTGGCGATCAAAAAGTTCGCCGACGGTTTACGAAACCGCCGATTAAGTACTGTTATTGCAGCAAGGAATTTTGAGTCGCTAAAGGATGCGATACAGGCAGCTCAAGAGGAGGATGACGTTACCGCCGGCTCGACTTCAGGTGAAATTCTAGGTATGTCGCCACAATTTTTAACACGTGGACAACCATCTAAGGGGCCGTACCCCGGACAGTGGGAGTTTTATAATAGTAGTCGAGGACCAAGTCAACAATTCTACCCCCGAGGCGGCCGCGGCGCACAGTACAGTTACGGTCACCGCGGCGGCGGGGCTGCCACCTATCGTAGCAGCAACCGAGGCAACTCCAGGGGCATGCGAGGGCGACAGTCAGGTAATTATTCCAACAGGAATAGTAGTCAGTGGAACCGTCCGAGCATGAAAATGATGACTCAAACTGATACAGGTCCCCCGGTAAACTCAAACGACGAAAATGACGTGAATACGTTTTTTCGTGACTAAAATACTGTCAATATTAACATGCGATAGCACTTTGGTAGCTATATTTAAAGTTCAAGATTGCGATAGCCACTTTCTTATTGACAGTGGAGCGGCAATTTGCGCAATAAAATTAAAATATCTCAACCTGTTAAATATCCCATACCATAAAGAGAAGTCCACTGTAAATGGCATAGGAGGTAGCGTCGACGTATTAGGGTACGTCTATTTAGACCTAGTTGCGAACGGTGAATCATATCGTCATAAGATCTACGTTTTCGACTCACTGCCGTGTTTGGCTAATGGGATCATAGGCAATGACTTTTTATTTAGATATAGAGGAGTCATAGATTACGACACGAGTTCATTGGCATTAAATACAAATGGAGGGTATAAAATATACTTACCCTTACTTAATATTTCTGATACAGATCTGTCTTACATTATTCCGGCCAGGTCGGAATCTATTCATTACATAAAAACAGAAATGACTGATGAATGTGTTGTGTGCACGGAAGAACTTTGTAGTGGAGTGTTTATCGCTAATACAATTGTTAAACCAGTCAATGGAACAATACCAATTAAGATTTTAAATACGACGGAACAACAAGTTGATTCGAAAAATATAACACCACAAGTAGAAAGGTTACAGAATTATGACTTATGTACGTTTAGCCCCATGCGAGGGGATGCGAATAGGGTAAAGGAATTATTTTCTCTACTAAATTTGAATCATTTGAATCCGGATGAAAAAACCTCCATAGAATGTATGTGTGCAAAATTTTCCGATGTTTTCCATCTGCCGAATGATAAGTTAACTACCACTAATATATACAAGCAAAAAATACATTTAAAGCCAAATACATCTCCAGTTTTCAAAAAACCCTATAGAATACCACATTCTCAAAAACAAGAATTAAATAAACAAATAAAAAAGTTATTAGACGATGGAATTATTGAACCTACTCAAAGCGAGTGGTCAAGCCCAGTGTTACTGGTACCAAAAAATAGTTTAGGAGGAGAAAAGAAAAAATGGAGGTTAGTTATAGACTATAGGCAACTTAACAACCAAATTCAAGATGATAAATTTCCTTTGCCAAATATTACCGAAATCCTAGATTCGTTGTCTGGATCCATTTACTTCTCTCACCTTGACCTATTCTCAGGCTACTATCAAGTATTATTAGACGAGGAAAGTAGAAAGTATACAGCCTTTTGTTCTGGCCAGTATAGGCTAACCAGGATGCCCCAAGGATTGAAGGTCTCGCCTGGAGCCTTTTCCCGGATGATAACTGTGGCTATGTCAGGGTTAAATTATGAAAAATGTTTTGTCTATTTAGACGACTTAATTGTGTTTGGTAGAAACTTAGTAGACCATAATAAAAATCTCATGGACGTGTTTTCAAGACTCCGTAAAGTAAACCTTAAGCTAAACCCTGAAAAATGCGATTTCCTTAAAAAGGAAATTCTATATCTTGGCCATGTAGTATCAGAAAAAGGTATACTACCTGACCCAGACAAATTAAAAGTTATGAACGAATATCCGATACCACAAAACGTGGATGAAGTGAAACGTTTCGTTGCGTTCGCGAACTATTATAGGAAATTTATTCAAAATTTTGCCGAAAAAGCTTATCCACTAAACCAACTTTGTAAGAAAAACGTAGAGTTTAATTGGAACGCGCAGTGTCAAAAGTCATTTGAAAGTTTAAAGGAATCTCTTCTCACGCCTCCAGTTCTTTCATATCCCGATTTATCAGAGAATAACAATTTTATTTTGCAAACAGATGCTAGTGGTTACTCTCTTGGCGCGATTTTGGCAAACAGCGATGGAAGACCGGTAGCATACACAAGTAGGGGTCTCAATAAGGCCGAACTAAACTATCCTACCATACAAAAGGAGCTTTTGGCGATTGTGTGGTCCATAAAATACTGGCGGCCATATTTATATGGCAGAAAATTTACAATTCAAACTGACCACAGACCCTTGATATATTTGTTTAACTTAAGAGACCCATCGAGTAGACTATTAAAATTTAGACTGGCGTTAGAAGAGTATGACTTCACTATCGAGTATGTAAAAGGGAAAAACAATGCGGCTGCAGACGCGTTGTCCCGTATAAAAATGACGTCAGATGAATTGAAAGAGATGCATGTAAGTGTTATTAATGTAATGACTAGATCAAAGTATAAACAAATCATGAAACAGAACTCTAGCAATTCGTCGGCTGTAACTGATTCTAGAAGCGATTGGCCTGATCATCCAAAAGTGATAGAATTAAGTAAAAAACCGTCGAATTCGGTAGAATTATTGTTCAGTACTAGCCAAGAACTTGTAAAACAAGGTTTAAAAAATGAAGTCAAGTATAAAAGTAAGACATTGTGCTACATGCCTGCCAAAATGGCAATTTATATAAACTCACACGCTCAATCACAAATATCGCGAGCCGACTTTGTGAGAGAACTTGAGGTATTCTGCAAGACATGTCATGTCGAGCGAATATATATAATAAAAAGTAAAAATAATTATGTTTTTGTTAATAAACTAGCGCAAGAAATAAATAAAACAAAGGATTGGACCGGTCCGTCATTATGCATATTAAGAGATGTTATAAAAATAACTGACAATGATGACAAACAAGTTATACTTAACGATTTTCACTTGTTACCTACGAGTGGCCACGCAGGTACAAGGAGAATGATAAATAATATTAAAAAATATTACTTTTGGTCGGGTTTAGAACGCGACGTAAAACAATATGTAGAGCAATGTAACACATGTAAAAAACAAAAATACACGTGTTACACCAAGGAACCAATGGTCATAACGACCACTGCAGATTCAGCATTTGATAAGATATATTTAGATTTAGTAGGGCCCCTAGATAAGGATAGTTATAATTATTCATATATTTTAACTCTACAGTGCGAGTTATCGAAATATGTAGAGACGTATCCACTGACTACTAAAACGACAACGGAAGTAGCTAAAGCATTAGTAAATAATTTTATCCTTAGGTATGGTATTCCCTTAGAGATTGCAACTGACCGAGGTACAGAATTCATCTCTAACGTTATGACGGAGGTTTGTAACTTACTCAAAATCAATAAAATACAATCTTCAGCTTACCACCACGAAAGTATTGGCTCGTTAGAAAATTCCCACAAACATTTGGCTACCTTTTTGCGCATCCAAACCGATTGTCACCCAGAATCATGGAGTGATTGGCTCCCTTATTGGTCATTTTCATATAATACTTCAGTCCATTCCGAAACTAAATACACCCCGTACGAACTAGTGTTTGGTAAAAAGTGCACTTTGCCAAGCAATTTATTAACTAAAGTTGACCCTCTGTACAATCATAATAGTTATCCGTGTGAGTTACGATACAGACTACAACTTTCTCAAAAAGAGGCCAAGGAAAATTTAATTAAGAGTAAAATAGTACGTAAGTCAAAATATGACAAACATATTAATCCTGTAACATATAAGAAAAATGATTTAATATTAATTAAAAATGAAAATCGACTTAAGATGGATCCATTGTATTCGGGACCCTATGTAGTTGTAAGAGATTTAACGCCTAATGTAGAAATAGAAAAAGATGGAAAAATAGATATCGTTCACAAAAACAGAACGAAATTGTATAAATCAGTATAATAGTAAAAAAAAAAAAACCTTCCCTAATATGAAAGTCTTTTTTTTTCTCTTGTGAATGGGAGGTGTAGAGGTGTAAGTATAGCACGTAAGTACTAATGTTTATATGTGTGTAATCTCTAGTATATAAGGCTAACGTACTCCAAATAAAGAGAGTTCATCTATGACTTTCGTTGTTATCACTTGTCTCCAACTCCCGTCCCTACAATAGATTACGTGTCTTAGCTATAGCTAGTGTCAGTAAAGTTCGATAAAAAATGCAGTAATATGAAAAAAAAACCTTGTTTAGAAATTTTTTGCCACATTTGAAAGCGACCAATTGCCATATACTGATGACTTTTACTAATGTAAACACATGAAATAGATAGATCAATAAAATTGGCGAGTGCCACTGAAAAAAAAAATAATAAGGTCCATTTTTTGCTTAACAACCAATATAATCATCCTCATTATATGCACTTGAGGTCCAGAGCAGGCTGGGAAAATGGCAAGAAAAGCTGGAAAGTGTGGGACTCAAAATAAGCAGAACTAAAACGGAGCACATGTTCTGCGATTTCGGTGGTCTATCCAGTTTTTCCCATATTGCCTTAGATGGTGTATCCCTACCAGTCTGCTCTGACTTCCGGTACCTTGGGTCATTGATCCAAAGGGACGGAAACATCGACCGAGACGTGAAAAATAGAATAAATGTGGGATGGATGAAATGGCGACAGGTCTCTGGAACAACTTGCGATCCACGAATGCCCCTTAAACTTAAGGGGAAAATATACAGAACGATCGTGAGACCTGTTGTAATGTATGGATCAGAATGCTGGGCGTCGAAAGTAGCGGATGAAAGAAGAGTGCACGCAGCGGAAATGAGAATGCTGAGATGGATGTGTGGAGTGACGAGAAAGGATCGTATTAAGAATGAGTATATAAGAGGAAGTTTGAAAGTAGCTCCAGTAACGGAGAAAATGAGGAGTACTAGGTTAGCGTGGTATGGGCATGTAATGAGGAGGGATGAGGGATGAATGTTGATGGACGGAGAGCGTATGGTAGACCCAAAAAACGATGGATGGATTGTGTGAAAGAGGATATGAGAAAGAAAGGAGTGAGTGCTGAGGAGACGAAAGACAGAGGAGAATGGAAGAGAAAAACATGTTGTGCCGACCCCACATAACGTGGGATAAGGGCAGGGGAAAGAAGAAGATAATCATCCTCATTATAAATTTTCGTCGCGCTTAAATAGAGCCATTCTTCAAGGTAACTTGAGAATGCAGTTAATTATTATTTACCTTCAGTATTAATTAAGCAAGATAAATAATGGTGCCGGAGCGGAGCACAGGAACAAAAGTAATGCTGTTCCAGGCTATCAAAATAATGGAGCTGTAGTCTGTAGTTTGTTTTGATTCTGTTTTCCTTGACAAGGCCAAAAAATATTCAGCAGTTCAGGCCAAACAGATTCTCTACATACATTTTCTACTCGATTTACAAGTAAAATTGCACCTATGTGTCCGTGCTCTTTGTAACGCTTCATATATCTATTCGTACGGTGCATAGGCCCCGTGCATGAACTATAGGGGGCAGCATAGGATCCGTCAGATTTTTGGCGCGAGGCGTAAATGTGTCGTTTATGATTCCGATGTAGCCCAGCAGATGGCAGAACCTACTATGCACAAGGAAACGTACCGACGAGAACAGTAGATTTGCTTTGGCAATATACATGTGCACATTTGTTTCCGATTCAGGCCACAAGATGGCAGACCCTCCAACGCGCACGGTCCCACAACGCTATCTATGTAGTCTGTGCCATAAGTACGCAATTAACGGCAAAACTCATTCAAAAATAGTCTAAATGACCAATCAAATCGAATTCTGGGTTCATGTTGATCGATAAAGCAAAATTTTGGAAACATGGTGACTCGAGCGTCGCCGTCAGATGGCGGAAGTTTACGTCTGCGCGGGGTTATTGGTCAAATGTTTGCGCGCTAATGATCGCGATTTATTCCGGACATGCGCATGCGACCCGTTTTAGGCGGTCTTCACATTGGATGCGGATCCGCACGTCACTCCGATGTGCGAGCGGGATATAGGTATGGTATATACGACCAAAGTTGTCTCGCTCACACCGAAGGGGCGTGCGGATTCACATTAGTGTGATAACCGCGTTAGGTTTTGTGTTTATTTTTCTTCTCCTTTCACTTTTGACCCATAATCGCGGGCTTGATTGTGAATATATTGGGTCATTATATCTGTTCAAGCGGAAAATTAAGCACGGACTGTATTCTAGCGATGTACCTAGTACTTATCACTGTTTGGTAAGTTCAAATATGTGCAGTATTTCATATACCTGAAATAAACTGAATTTACTATAATTTACTTAAGCGTAATATGACGGTACACCGTTACCACGTCTTCAAGCTAATGAAACCCAGGGAAAATCTAACAACATTTATTCGCAACAGGATATTTTTAAAGAGGCGATATCAGGGTTTTTTTATGTCCATCCTTTTAATTTCTAATCGCGTGTAAAATGAATCCCACGGCCGGACGCGCGCGTTAACGTACACGTCATATATTCTCGTTGCACGTAGAAAGCAGTCGAGTCGAACACTTAGGCTAACCAGTGCAACTAAGATCTTGGGACCTGTCGCGTCATGCGTCACATTCGCACTTACATACTTGTTAAGTAGTACGTGACAGTCATGGCGACAGACCATCTTAGGGTCATTCCTGAAAAATCTCTTTCATCTGGCCGTACCTATTCGTAAATTTCCAGGAGATTCCACTTTATTTAGCATCTCATTTTTGGTGACTAGTGAGACCCGTGCCAAGTTCCATCATCAACCAAAACTGCTGAGCGGCATCTCCTGGGATTCGCGAATAGGTATAGCCAGGGGAATGATATTGTTGAGGATGTCCCTTAGCCCTACTGTAACAACTATGCGTTGGAGAGCGTAGTCATACTGGATTCGCCAACCGATTATATTACAGAATAACATCGCAGCAAAAATACCTCCGTGACCTTTTCGGAATGGCCGATAATTTTGATTATCTTTTAATAAGCTCGGTAAAGGCTCCTGAGAATTACCGTAGATGGATAGATAAGGATAGATATATTAAAAAGTGTAAAAGAATATTGTTAATTTTTAAATATACTATATTCGAGGGGTGATATATTATATTATTATATATTATATTATTTATGAAAACCTTGAGCATAAATTTTCTTTGAAAAAAATAAACTGTCTTATCACTATTCTCTCAAGAAGAAGGTTAAATAGTTTTCACGTGAAATCTTTAAAGGATGCTCAGGATTTTTTAATTATCAGTATAATTATGAGAGCACATAAAAATAGAGTGTATATAAATTCAAAACAATATAAGGTTCTTCTTGGCATAAAACAAACTCATTAATGGCACAACATAGAATATAGTATACGGTAAGGATTTAATATCTACAGAAAACTAATCCCTAAAACTTTTACTATTATAAAACTCAAATTAAACTTATAAATAAAAAAATCTCCTCAGTTCACTTTTATGAGTGACGGTGCCCAGAAGACTGGGAGTGTTACGTACCCCATTGGATGGATAAGGTTAAATAATTTCATTAAATCTAGATAGTCCAAACATAAAATTTAGCTTAAGTTCTCCAATATAATCATGATAACAAAGTTAACGTGCTATTTTAATTTAATTTAAATACGATTAGGTACCTCTTTGATGCATTCGGCCTACAACATGAGCAATTTGATCGGCCACAGCTCAAACAAAGGCCGACCGCGTCGACCACATTACGTTTTCCATTACAGAAGGACGGTGTCGGATTACATTTAACAGTATTATTTATTTAGTGCCTACACGCCCAGTCTAGCATCATCTAAGTAATAAATTAATAATAGTAACCAATCATATTAGTTGCAATTTGATTTACTTATGACAGTTATGACAGATGGATATTATAGGACCAACTAAAGTCGTATTTTTTTATTCTGTAGACTAAAATGACATTTCATACTATGAAATGACATTTTATGTTCATACTAGGAAATGTAATTTAAGTCTACCGAATAAAAAAATAGACTTTAATAGATTCAGGGATGCATCTTAGCGATTGAAATATCTTAATCTTATATGATTATCAGTGCGTCACATTTTTACATTTGAAACTACATCCAGCAAGTAAATGAAAGTTGGTAGCATGAATTCTAGTGCGTTATACCATGTTTCTGAATTCTGCTCAAATCAATCTTACTATTTTAGATTTTTATTTGATTTTGATGATTAGGTTTAAAGTTTTGTTATATCGCCCTAATTCTACAATATATTATTAAAGGCCATGTCGATTGTCCTAGTTTACTCAGTAAAATTTCTTTCACTGTTCCCTTAAGAAGGTTAAGGCACTTTCGTCCCATTAGTATTAACCAGGCTTCCACTAAATATAGAGAAAACAGTTTCTTGTGCAGGGCAGGCATGAGTTTAAATAAAGTTTTACTGAATTTAGACTTCGATGTATTTAGTGATAGCATATCGGTAATAAGAAATAAATTAATTGCATTTTTTATGGGTGATACTTCTAGCGCAGGTTCGGGCTTGGCTTACTGAAGTTATACGAGTACTACATAGGTACACTTGTATTTATATATATATATATATATATGTATATATATATATATATATATATATATATATATATATATACAGGTTGTCCCAAACTTATGGGACATGAAGGGGAAGTACCTTAAATATCGTAGATAGTGTATTTTGCTCAAAGAAGACTTTATGTTATTTTTAAAAGTTAGTAATTCTGCATTCATAGATTTTCTAAAAATTACTTGCTTCGTCTGGGAATCGAACTGACTTAAATGTCAAAAAAAATCACCCTACTTTTACGATGCCAATCGAAAGAATAGCTAAAAAATAATAACTCTGCTTAAGTAACATTGTATTTTAAAAGAAAGGAACAACGTGAAATTAATCATTTTAATCAAATTAAAAATATACATGAAACTGCCGTAGTCAATTAAGTGGGTATTTTTTTGTAAATTAATTAATTAAATGCTCTAAATGTGATCCCTCTTGTCTTACGCAAATCGCCAATCTTTTAATGAGTCCGCTGCCTGTTGATTTTCTTATCATTTTATGGTGAATTATTTCTTCTTTTGGGGATACGTGAAAGATATGCTATACAAAAAGCGATACGAGAACGTGGGCGAGTTGCAAACAGAATTGTGCCATATCACATCGAGTGTTCACCATAAAATGATAAGAAAATCAACAGGCAGCGGACTCATTAAAAGATTGGCGATTTTCGTAAGACAATCAGGGATCACATTTTGAGCATTTAATTAATTAATTTACAAATAATACCCACTTAATTGACTACGGCAGTTTCATGTATGTTTTTAATTTGATTAAAATGATTAATTTCACGTTGTTCCTTTCTTTTAAAATACAATGTTACTTAAGCAGAGTTATTATTTTTTAGCTATTCTTTCGATTGGCATCATAAAAGTAGGGTGATTTTTTTTTGACATTTAAGTCGGTTCGATTCCCAGACGAAGCAAGTAATTTTTAGAAAATCTATGAATGCAGAATTACTAACTTTTAAAAAATAACATAAAGTCTTCTTTGAGCAAAATACACTATCTACGATATTTAAGGTACTTGCCCTTCATGTCCCATAAGTTTGGGACACCCTGTATATCTAAAGTGGTGCCAAGACAGGCAAGAACAACTTAAAATGGATAAACTGGCTTTGGCCCACAAAGAAGGTAATTTTAGGCAGTTCTGGAAGCAAACTCAAAACCTGAACGTGAGGCCTGGTCTACCGGGAAGTGTGGGTGGTAAGAATGGGTCAACTGAAATCGCGGAGCTGTTTAAAGACCATTTCAGGGTCAAATCTATGCTGGAAACGCGACGTAGAACTGATGTGGTGCGTGATGCGGAGGTCGTCGGGGAGGGGATTACCGTTTCGGCAAAAGATATTTTTATATTGATAAATAAAATGCAAAGAGGTAAGTCCCCAGGTCATGACGGCCTAAGCATTGAGCACTTTAAAAATGCAGGTGTGCACTTGCCGCGTGTACTTGCAATGCTATACAGTTTGTGTGTTGAGCCATTCTTATTTACCTGCAGCTTTGATGAGGACGATTGTTGTGCCTGTTACCAAAAACAGAACTGGAGACCTCTCTGATAAAGACAACTATCGGCCCATCTCGCTTGCAACAACCGCTGCAAAAATACTCGACGGTCTGCTGGACACAGTTCTTAATAAGTACCTGAAAATACAGGATGCGCAGTTCGGTTTTCGAGCTGGGCTATCCACCGAAAGTGCTATTCTGTGTCTAAAGCACACTGTCGGGTATTATACGGAAAGGAAGACTCCAGTATTTGCCTGTTTCCTCGATTTGTCAAAAGCATTTGATCGCGTTAATTATGACATTTTGTGGCAAAAGCTAAAGGAGACAGGCACACCGGTGGTATACACAAATATACCGAGATACTGGTACCAAAATCAACTGAACCAGGTGAGATGGGCGGATAGTATGTCTCCTAAGCTTTTTAACCTCTATGTAAATAAACTGATAGACGAACTGAGTAGCACATATACAGGCTGCTATATACATGGTGTTTGTGCCAATAATCTTAGTTATGCAGACGATATGGTGCTGCTCAGTCCGTCTATCAGTGCCCTTAGGAAACTGCTTGCGGTTTGTGAGACACATGGATTGCAGTACAACCCAAAGAAAAGTCAGGTGCTAATGTTCAAGGCTGGTAGTTACACGCCAAGCTCTGTACCCCCGGTTGTACTGCATGGAACCACACTGTCTGTTGTGGATAAAGTGAAATATCTAGGGCATATCATAACGCAAGACCTTAATGATGACCTAGATATAGAGCGGGAGCGCAGGGCATTGGCTGTAAGGTCTAACATGCTCGCCCGCAGGTTTGCTCGATGCTCAAGAGAGGTAAAAATGGTGCTTTTTAAAGCTTTCAATCAATCATTTTACTCGAGCAGCCTGTGGGTGAAGTATACGAAAAAAGCCTTAAATGCCCTGCGCGTGCAATATAATAATGCACTCAGAATGTTGTTGGGGCTGCCCACATGGTGTAGCGCATCGCGCATGTTCGCCGAGGCCCATACAGACGATTTCCATGCGGTTATGCGAAAGAGAATCGTCTCGATGATGGGTCGGCTTAGGAGCAGTACCAACAGCATTCTGGATGTCATTGCAGAAAGGCCTGAGAATCCTATACTGGCGCATTGGATTCGCCAAGTTATAGGCTTTCTTAAATTTAGAAAATAGATTAGGTTATAGTTATTAGGTCATATACTAGGTGTAAAAATTAACATTAATTATACTAACAAATATGGATGCAAATCTGAAATAAATATTTTCAATTCAATTCAATTCAATTCAATATATATATTGTATTTTTTGTATTTCGGTTTTTTCGTGAAGTTTTGTGCAGTCGGCGGTGGAAGTGCATGGCCACTTTATGAATGTTTTCCATTCCTAATGTGCCTATGCAGTTTTGCAGCTTGTTGTACACAGGAACCTTGGCTTGTGCTGTTGCTTGACTTGTGTGAGTAACTGATTTGTGATTATATTTGTTCTTTGTATACCTACTTAATTTTTATAAGTGAGAACCTGTAATTGGCTCTGTGAATCTATTTTAGTTTTTAGAAATGTTTATAGCTGTTGGTTTTCCATGTATGTAATAATAAATAAAAAAGATATTACTTAGTACAAGTAAATCCCATCAAAAACATAAATGTAAAAAAGGAGAGCCAAGTTCAATACAAAAATTATGCTTGGCTGTGGGGTTCGCCGCAAAAAGAATGGAGATCTAAATGAGTGCCAAGTTCTATGCAAAATCCAAATATGTATTTATAAGAACAAAATAACATTATAAACAAGTATTAAACTCTATTTCTTTGCTTTATTGGATACCTATAACAATTGCTGTTATTTAAAAAAAATGTGAGATCTTAAAGCAGGTTAGATTTGACTTGGCCAGTTTTCATTACATCAGTCATTTTATAAAGTTATTCAACATATATATATATATATATATATATATATATATATATATATTGTAATTCTGATAAAAACTAGCCAAGCCAAATCTAACCTACTTTAAGATCTCACATTTTTTTAAATAACAGTAATTGTTATAGGTATCCAATAAAGCAAAGAAATAGAGTTTAATACTTGTTTATAATGTTATTTTGTTCTTATAAATACATATTTGGATTTTGCATAGAACTTGGCACTCATTTAGATCTCCATTCTTTTTGCGGCGAACCCCACAGCCAAGCATAATTTTTGTATTGAACTTGGCTCTCCTTTTTTACATTTATGTTTTTGATGGGATATCAATACTTTTTGTAAAGAAAACAAGGCAGGTATTGAGATTTAATGTTTTTTCTTGTGTTTCCGCCGCATGTTTTTTCACTTCTGTTCTTTGTATTAATTATGTGGTGCCGCGCGCCGCCAACGACACACCGTTGGCCGGTCGTTTAGCGCGTATTACAAGTTTTTTGTATGGGGACACCACTTATTTTTTTTACTTAACTTTATTTTTATATTTCTTTTATATAGCAAATATAATAATACATATATTGGGATAGTTTGAAATATCTGCTTGTAACGGTTCCAACGCTACAATTAAAAAATATTTTTTTGTATGGGGACCCCCCCTATTTATTAACTTTTTTTTATTTTTAGATTTTTTCCTACGCTTACACACAATAACCGACCTGGATTCCAAATTTCATCCTTCTAGGTCATCTGGAAGTAGGTTAGGTTTAGGTACTTATATGTCAGTCACAATAAAAAATGTTTTTTTTGTATGGGGACCCCCCCTATTTTTTAACTTTTTTTTATTTTTAGATTTTTTCCTACGCTTACACACAATAACCGAGCTGGATTCCAAATTTCATCCTTCTAGGTCATCTGGAAGTAGGTTAGGTTTAGGTACTATAAGTCAGTCAGTCAGTCCCAAAATTTACGACTTTTTGACCTTCATATCTTTATAACCGTTTGAGCTAGCTTCATGAAATTTAGGCTTCTAGATGTCCTTATGGATATAATTAAACACACGTAGTTTTATGTGTTTACGTTAAATATGTTTTGAGTTATAGAAGGGTCAAAAGTGGCACCAAGTGGTTCGTGTAAAGATACACTCGGCGCTGGCTAGCCAGTTCCTTTGCTTGAACTTGGCTTGACACGCTGCCGCGTGTCTAGATTTACTTATAAACAAGTAAATTTATTTATATTTATATTATATGTATATTTATTTATATGTATACCTATTTATATAAATATATAAATGTGGGAAAAACAATGTTTCTCATAATTCACACTCCATCGCTGCTGCAAAGAAATACACATTTTGTAGTCAAAATAAATGTTATATTTGTTAGTTTAATCCAAATATATGTACATATGATACATATTATATAATTGTAATAACTTTAAATTCTTTATAGGTACGAGTATAATATGGATCGTTAACAGTGCATTTTTCTTAGAAACAAAATCAAAATCCGCTACATTATTTCCAGCCAGTGCGTTCTCTAAAGAAACTCGCTGGATTTCAAATCATCGCCGGGCCGGGTTTAATATTTTATTCTTTACAAATGCCCTGACGGTTTTGAGCCATTCCTCGTTAAATATGTTGAAAATGGAACGGCAAGTCACACCATTACTCTTTTCAATGGTTCAATTTGTAACTTTAAACGGGGCTACTTTTTATAGGAACGATCGAAGTCAGTTTTCAAAGAAAGCTTAATTCTTTATACGTGCAACTACCT
Organism: Cydia splendana; assembly: GCF_910591565.1. Lineage (NCBI taxonomy): Eukaryota > Metazoa > Arthropoda > Insecta > Lepidoptera > Tortricidae > Cydia > Cydia splendana. The sequence goes on along the minus strand of NC_085965.1, from coordinate 18,697,210 downwards.
AGTTGCACCTACCTACATATTTTTGTTCTATTGTAGATTGAATTCCTATAAAGTTTATGTTATGAATATCAGTAGAAAATTGAGATGTTTTATTAGCGTGAACCTCATTTTGCGGTAGAACGACACAGGTCTTTACACTGTTTCAGATGGTTCGCTTTCCATACAAAATCAATTGCGTTATATTAAGTAATTACACACTATTACTACATAAATGTGCGCATCTATCTACTTTCGCAAGCATAGCATTGATAACGAAAGTTTTATTTTATCAATGCTATACCAAAATAACGTTTTATGCGTGATTTCTGTATAAAACAAAGTTTTAAGTACTATCATTTATATTCTTTACTTGGCGACTGATGGTGATATAACACTGAAAAAAAAAACCTGGTACTGGTAACCAGAATCTGGTTAGCTGTACTATATTGTCTTGTTGTATATGTGACGACAGGACACTTTGTAAACATAACCAGACCATTCTTGTTAAATTAAATTTGTTAATTCTATGAAGTGTATAGTAGTGGGTATAAGACTTTTAGTAAACCCAACTAGCCGGTCTGTTAATGGTTACTAAATAATACAGTAACATATACGTTCCTGTCCTGTTGTTATAACAAGGTATTCAGTATATGTAACTGAACGATTTGTGCGGTGTACTGGTTTTATATTGTTCACGTTACCAGAACGCACTGTGCTAATGGGGCTTCTAAGCGAGCCATATGTTCACTGCAATATGTGGCCGGCAACTATTGGTGTCCTCTTACTCACATGTTAGAGAGGGACACTAATAGTTGCCGGCCACATATTGCAGTGAACATATGGCCCGTTTAGAAGTCCCTTCAGCACAGTGGGTTATGGTTACGTGAACAATATATAACCAGTACACTGCTTTTCTAGTAAATACAGACAAGTTTTACACACTTATTTTTTTTTATTTTATTGATCAAATAAGTAACACAGCATTACAGTAAAACCAAGGCACTGTGACACTACAAAAGAAAAAACATTTTGTCTCCACAAAGAAAACAATAGACACAAAAATGACATACAAATTAAACATTGGATTTGGGCGACGACGTAACAGCGTGGCTCCGTAGCGTCGTCTGACTCGGCGTAGGATTCGGCAGGTTGCCCCGGAACCGCCGAAACACCACACCCTTCGGCCAGAAGTCCGCGCTTGCGATGGTGTCCTGCAGAGGCCGCGGCACGCGCACTACAAATGAACTGAAGTGCACATAGTGACGCGACTGTAGCTGGTGCACCCTCAGCGTGTAGCCAGTCTTCCGGCGGACGTACTCCACCACCTCGTCGGCCCCGGCGGAGTAATGCAGGCGAGACACGTAGAGCGCCTTACTCGGTGTCGCAACTCGTAGGCCAGAATTAACCGGCTCCGCAGTGCCACACAGAGTTTTACGAGGCGCCCTGCGCGCCTTGCGTTTCCTTTCCACCAGTGTGAATCCCTCCTTATCCACATCGGTGCGGGAGGACTTTTCCTTAATCGGAGCCCGCACATTTCACTGTGTCAGCAACACGCAAACAACACGCACTTATACTATACACTTGTACTATTTTACAATAAAATTATGGACAGGATCTACGTAAATAAAACATCGACCGGCCGGAACGTAAGACGCTGGCGTAATGGCTGCCGTTCTGTGAATTGCGCAATTCCTTTCTCCGCCCCCCGCCACCCGCGCATACACCGTGGTGTTGGCACAACTGTTTGATTCGTTCAGAATACAATGCATTATAGTAACCACAACATAATAACTTGTAACGTGTACATTCGTATCTTTATTTTTACATATCAATAGTTAGTGTTACGATGCATATATTAAACGAGACAAACGTTTAATATTTACAACACTTGCATCTTTACATATACAACGAAATTGTAAGCAGTACTAAATTGCATTTAACTAGAATTAAACAGTGATGTTTAAAAAACAAGTTTTACACGATACAACATTTTTTGTTATTACTACCGGATTTTAGTAGGTATAACTATATTTTTAATTACTATACGTTCTGGTAGTATTGTAGAAAATTATTTTTTTCGGTGAAGATTCGACTTTAGTTTCTTTTGGCAACATTATATAATTTCTGAGTGCAACGTAAAGTGATGCAATCATTATCATACATTATTTAAGTTACGTTTATCGTTTTTTATAAACGATTGTCACTTAGAGGTACCTGTTCCGCTATAGGTAATAAAATTGTAACTCACTTGCACCTATTGATTGGCAATATTGGCATACGCACCAACGCACATCAAGACAAGTTACAGGATATTGTCAAGCAGCAAGTATTAACTAATACTCAACTTGGTACTATACAAAATTTGCGTAACAGTCAAACTCGTTAGTGAGATACAGAAGTTTGAAGACATTGATTCTCAAGCGTGGGTAAGAATTTTAGTTGTTTGCCTATGTAAGTTATGAACTAACTGTTAGCTAACAAGCTCGGTTCTTGACTAAACTATGTTAAACTTTAATTCTTAGAGAAAATTTAAATTAAGTTGCCAAATAAGTTACGTTCACGAGAAGATTATTCTATATCAGCGTTTTCAGTTTATGAAAGTTAAACGAAAACCTTACTGTATGAGTCTGCATACAGTTATAGTTCATTAGTCACATAATTTACTTATGTATATTTCAATGGCGTTCATGTTTAGTTATCAACCTACCGGCATGATATACCTATATAAAATTTAATACGTGATGGGAAAATCAATCCACGCATTGCAGAAACTTAAGAGAGTGACGCAACGGCCTAGATAAATGTAGCACATAACTCAGCATCAAATAGTGAACTATTTTCCACAATTCTCATGTAACATACTTTCTAAAGCACACTCATTTGAAGGCTTTGCCGCGGATTACGCCTCGCAACCTCCAGAAAAAATGCAACTGCAAGATCTGTGAAAAGAAACGTTTCAGTAGACCTCGCTGTGTACATTGTGCAAATAACCTGTTCTATTTAGGGACATGATAGCGTTAGCGGGTGCGCGGGGAGTCAACAATAAACACTTTTCCGTTGATTTTCTCTCATGGCGTATCAAAGGCGCTGCAAGAACGCTTTGTACATTTAGGAACAGGCGTTGCTTTGTATGAAAACCATTTCAAAATGAACTCTCCGCTGTATACATGAGGGCGTGTTTTTGCGCGTGTTCCAGTGCTTTGCTTTAAGTTATTACTGCAACATTCTGTTTGTTGCTTTCAAACGAAACCTTTCTACATTTTATACTAGTAGAAACTATTCTGTTAATCTCGACATCTCTTTCAAACGTGAGTCTGAACGAGAGTAATGCACATGCATTCACTCGAGTAACAGCGTGTTCAAAGACTAATAGAATAATGTTTGCCAGACGATCTTTGTTTGAGATAACGGAGAGAAGTTTAGCAGTAGTTGTTTTTATAAGGGTCATTTAATCCAACGAGATAGGTATTAAACATAAACGCAGGCAGCTTATTCTATCTTATACAAAGAACATTATATGTAATATTATTATACTAAGTGCCACTTGCACTATACCACTAACCCGGGGTTAACCGGTTAAACCATTAACCTAGTGTCAAATTGTACTGGTAACCATGGTTACTCTAGGTTGAATCAGTTAACCCCGGGTTAGTGAATGGTGCAAGTGGCCCTTAGTGTACCTATAGGTACTAACGTCTAAAACCACTGTGCAGCAGCCTAACATAATAATATTCTTCTACCCCCGAATTAGTATTCTTAATTTTTCAAATAAGTCATCCATACCACAATCGACCAAATATCACCAATCGGTAAAATTCTGTACTTACAATCTATACATATAATAAAGCTGAAGACGGTCGAAAGTCTGTACATGGAAGATATTTGAAAAAAAGTTGTCTGGGGATACTTAGAATCGATAACAGAACACGTTCCAAAAGATTTTAGAATTTTTGTCTGTTTGTCTGTTTATCTGTTTATCTGTTTGTCTGTTTATTTGAACGCGCATCACGTGAAAACGGCTGAACGGATTTTGATGAAAACTTCACTAATCTGTCGAGAAAATTCCCGGCCAGGTTATAGGCTATAAAAATTCAACCCCTAAAAGGGGGGGGGGGGGGGTAGCCACAACACTCGATTGACATAAGTTTGCCCCTGAATCTTATAGCGCTACTTAGGAAGGAGGGGCAAACTTTTTGCAAATTTGTGCTACCACTATTGAGTACCCTGGTAAACTAACAGATGATGGCGCTGAATTTAATACGTTGTGACATGAATAAGCTACCGAGGAAATATTTTGCCAAATTAACTCTAAATTTAGAAGAGGGGGTAAGGATATCAAAAAATAATAATTGAATAGTTGATTTAATAAATTAATAATACAACAAAATTAAACAACAGTAAATTAATTGCCCCTCATTGCACAGTGCCATCTTTTGGGGAACTGAGTAAACATTAAGTAATCAAGAAAACTAAAAATGAGTTTACATAGTTACGTAGTGGTAAAATAAACACACATATCAACACGCGTAAATTGCATAATTATTTAAAATTATAAATTTTCTCCATCATGAATTATACCTAATCGTAATTATATCGCACCCATATCAAATCCATATTCATACGTAGGTATCGCCTCCTTTATGTACTTAATAATGGCCACGAAGGTGGGTACTTTGAAAAAAAAACATTAACCTCTGTCATTTGCAGTGCCGGATTAACCCTTTTAGAGTTTTAATCAAAATAAGCACTTGCTTAGGGCACCACGTCTAGGGGGCACCAAAACCGTAGGCAAATAAACGCGCAGGCTGCATCAGCGTTGCAGTCGTCGTGGAGTAGGTACCTACATGAAACTTTTATACGTGTACAAGTACCCATCTAATAACGAAGGGTCGTAGGGATCAAGTAAGAGAGTGAGGGTACGTAAGAACATCTCCAACGTAGGCTTTCGATTTGACCTTACGAGGAGGCCCTTAAAGTCATGGAAAAAAATCTTGCTTTCGGGCTACCGGCCAGCCGATTTTTTCGACATAGGTTACCGATTTTATAGCGAATTTTGCTCTCTTGCACGCCAGATTTGTCGGCCAAGCCGAGTTGCTCCTTAGCCGCGATCCTGAGACCTAACTGTCAAAGTGTTATAAGGGGCCCCGTGAAAGCCGAAAACTAAAAGCATCCCATCAAGTAGCGCTTTCGAGTGAAGCCAAAGAGCGAGCAGTAGAAGAGTCGTGATTACATGCATAGATTCGACTTCAAGCCACTCTTTTGCAGTTCGGCGTAAGATCTTATGCGAGGTCTTCTGCCTTATGGCAAAGTTGATCTTCTGCCTTAATTACACTTGGGCGTGGATCCAAATCCAAGCTTTCCTCTTTCGCAGCTGGGCCTTCTGCCTTGCTCACACTTCACATTCACTTGGTCAGTTCCAAGCTCTGCTTTTTTGCATCTTTTCTGTATGAGAACAACCTCGCTGAGACCCTTAAACATTGAGCCCTATGCGAAGCTAGGCTGATAGAAAACTGTCCCATCCCTTCTCTGTATGAAATCCTGGACTCGCGCCTGGTTGGGACTAAAAGTAAAAATGTACAACTGTCTATCAAATTGCGTTTTTTATACCGAAAATTTTCGCGCTCGCTTCGCTCGCGTTTACAATCACGTTATCAGGTATGGTAAAGGTGACATTCGGTTGGCGACTGCAGCAGCTTTACTCTGTTGTAACGTTACTGCTGCAGCACTGTCAATTTTCGTGATAAAATGATGTGACTGATTTCCATACTACAAGTAGAAATGTACAACTGTCTATCAAATTGCGTTTTTTATATCGAAAATTTTCGCGCTCGCTTCGCTCGCGTTTACAATCACGTTATAAGGTATGGTACAGGTGACATTCGGTTGGCGACTGCAGCAGCTTTACTCTGTTGTAACGTTACTGCTGCAGCACTGTCAATTTTCGTGATAAAATGATGTGACTGATTTCCATACTACAAGTAGAAATGTACAACTGTCTATCAAATTGCGTTTTTATATCGAAAAATTTTCGCGCTCGCTTCGCTCGCGTTTTCAATAACTTTCTAAAATATAGCTCCTGCAGCAGCATTACTCTGTTGCAACGTTACTGCAGCAGCACTGTCAATTTTCGTGATAAAATTATGTGACTGATTTCCATACTAAAAGAAAAAAATGTACAACTGTCTATCAAATTGCGTTTTTATATCGAACAATTTTTGCGCTCACTTCGCTCGCGTTTTCAATAACTTTCTAAGTCAAATTGCGTTTTTTATATCGAAAAATTTTCGCGCTCGCTTCGCTCGCGTTTTCAATAACGTTATAAGATATAATAAAGATGACATTCGGGTGGCGACTGCAGTAGCATTACTCTGTTGCAACGTTACTGCTGCAGCACTGTCAATTTTCGTAATAAAATGATGTGACTGATTTCCATACTAAAAGTAGAAATGTACAACTGTCTATCAAATTGCGTTTTTATATCGAAAAAATTTCGCGCTCGCTTCGCTCGCGTTTTCAATAACTTTATAAGATATGGCGACTGCAGCTGCATTACTCTGTTGCAACGTTACTGCTGCAGCACTGTCAATTTTCGTGATAAAATTATGTGACTGATTTCCATACTAAAAGAAAAAATTTACAACTGTCTATCAAATTGCGTTTTTATATCGAAAAATTTTCGCGCTCGCTACGCTAGCGTTTTCTATCTTTTTCTAATATATGGCTACTGCAGCAGCATTACACTGTTGCAACGTTACCGATGCAGCACTGTGAATTTTCGTAATAAAATGATGTGACTGATTTCCATACTAAAAGTAGAAATGTACAACTGTCTACGCAATTTGATGCGTTTTTATATCGAAAATTTTTCGCGCTCGCTTCGCTCGCGTTTTCAATAACTTTCTAAGATATGGCGACTGCAGCAGCAATACTCTGTTGCAACGTTACTGCTGCAGCACTGTCAATTTTCGTGATAAAATTATGTGACTGATTTCCATTCTCAGCTGTAATGCGGCAATGCTCACTCAACTTAGGTACCAAAAAAATCAATGTAATCTCGATGACCCTAGGGAGAGGGGGCACCATGGTCTAGAAATGCTTAGGGCATCAAAATATCTTAATCCGGCACTGGTCGTTTGCGGAGTCAAACGATTTGGGACTCGCATTTTATACGCATTACCATGCCTTCCCGAAAAAAATCGAATCATTCGCGAAAGTCTCGCAACGCATTGAGGTTACAAGGGGCACGTGATCTTCCTCAGGAGTCTGAAGAAGACCACGGTGAGTGGGTGTCACTCTTAGCCAGGTAGGCCGCTTCGCTTTCGCTCACGCGCGTATACCTTACTGTATCGTCTGATATACATCTACTACTCTGTCGTTTAAATCACGTGTAAAATTTGAATAAAGGCGAAAAAAACTATTGATTTTGGAGTGTAGTTTTATTTAGTGGTACCTAATTGTAAAATATTTTATCTGAACTACAGTCCTCCAGCATATCCATCTGTCAACTTTACTTCAAGTTCCGCCTCCAGGGGAGAGGGAGAGAAATTAGGATTAGAAATTAGCCGCTTACTGACACAGACCGAATTCCACGCGGGCGGAGCCGCGGGCACAGCTAGTGCTAAATAAAATAAAATAAAATTAAGTATTTCAGTTGTTAGAATTACTCTTAGTAGTGCGTTTATTGAAGTAGCTTAATATGTAAGTATGTAGTTAAAAATACATACTTATACTTGCCCGACAATTAAAGGTTTTGTTCAACATTTTACTTGTTTTGTTAATAAACTTTTCCATAAAAAAATACCTGCAGATTTATTTTACATATTTTAATTCAATACATACTTATATATGAGTGAAATTCTATACTGAGTGGTAAAAGTGAGTTTTATCTAACAATGGAAAATGGAATAAGTACCTATAGAGGTATGAAAGGAAAGTTCTTGGTAACAATATGTACATTTAAGACCCAAGGGTCTTTCGTTTATAGCATTTTCCCTTTTTATGCCCATATTTTAATGTAGAACCTTTTTTTTTCAATTGTACGGATCATTATACACGCATTCATTTCACGTAAAAAACTGCGAGAGAAAACTTTTCTAATTTTAGTTTTCGTGGCCAGCAAAAATGGAACGATAAAATGTTGACGTGGCCTTTTTTCGAAGTTCGAACATCAAATTCGTGCATTAGTGGATATTTGGATAGAGATTTTTTTTTATTTTTTATTATGTGCAATCAATATGACGTGTGGCTGAGTGGTAGGTATTCTGAACAAAAATCATGTTTGTATAAATACATTATTTACAGTTAATAACGCAAGACACAAGTTTTTTTCTGAAATAGGTTTTGCACAAACAAACAATTGGTGGTTTGGTGGAAAACTTCAGATAAAATCAGTCCTGTACACACATCATTTATAGCCTAAGGATAACATAAAGCCTATTTAAGTAAGAAAATCTTGAAAATGATTACCATAAATTAGAACTGAGGAGTAAGTTTGTATGGTAGTACCATTAGCAAATTCCACACATGCGAAAACACAGACAATTTGCCTGCAACTTGCAATTGCAGAGTATATAATACCTATTTGTATAAGTTAGTAATACACATTTGCATACTTACTTGAAAAACACTTCAGTTATATAGAACATAAGAAAAAACTGCTTAATTAAAAAAATATTATTAGAGTATTATTATTTTCAGTATTGAGCTATCCTCTAATATACGAAATGAGAAACAAGGGAGATATTATGCTAATAGGTTATATTAACTTGCTCCTCTCCTCGCTTTAAAGTTAAATACCTTTACACGGTCCTGTGCCCAGGACACGATAATACAATAAGGGTACACCTTAGACTCGGTGTAAGTAATATGAGCAGTACATTAACTCAACAGAAACTCGATATTTTGACTTATATACCTACTTGAGTCTGTCTGTCTGTGTCTTTGTTTGTTTATCCGCGATAAACTCAAAAATTACTGAACGCATTTTCACCTGTCAATAGAGTGATTCTTGAGGAAGGTTTAAGTGTATAATTTGTTAACCCGTGCGAAGCCGGGGCGGGTCGCCAGTAACCTGCTAAAGTAAAGTGCTTAGTAGTCAAACCATACAGTAAGATGACAAATATCAAGTTCAAGATATGGACGCTTCGTCACTGACATACAAAAACCAACAATAAATGCGGATTTAATACAGCGCATTTACCGGCGTCCAGAAGATATCAAACCCATTAATTGAAATTTACATTATTTACGTTTTATTATTTAACTGTTTGGATTTTTTTTCTTCGCGCCTGTGCACCGCGCGCCCTAAAAGTGAACCGGTCAATGAAACTGTAGGTTGTCTGAGATACATTTCTCATGTTGTAACTAAAAATATGTAAGTTGAATATCAGTTAAACCGTAAAATGTAATTTCATTAATATTATGTCTCATGTCAGTTAAATTTCCGAACGATACTTTTACCTTGCGTACACCAGGCCCAACATAGAGTATCGAGCGTCTTGGAGAGCACTGGGAAAAAGTGTCCACAGTCGTCATGTCACACAATCATGAGGATACGACAAAGAAGAAAAAGATTATTTATTTTGTGGTTTACTGACTTTTTTCAAGTCAAAATACTATGATAATTTAACTGTGACTTAAGCCGTATTAGTGGTAAGTCTTACGTGTAATTTTGGCTCAAGTCTGCTTAGGGTACAATGGGCATGATAGTGGTGGTGTAAGCTTTTCAGCACACCGTCTTTGAAACTTGCAACGTATTGTTTGTGAATCCTTGTACCTAAGTCGTTTTTCGGTGAAGGAAAACATCGTGAGGAAACCGAACTAGGCAATTCCAATAATTACTTAATTCTTTCGTAAAAGCTAGTGCCTGCTGCGCTAATGATTTGGAATAAGGGTAATTAAATTACCTAGGAGGAGTTAATAGATTAGGTATCTATTTAATTATTAAATCAAATAAAAATTATAAACTAGTGGCTCTGTGAGCTGTAGACCTCGCGAGCATATCTTATTGGGCACGATGAAAATATAGTAAAAAAAAACAATACGAAAAGTGCAAAAACAAATACAACAAGTTATATCCCAGCATATAATTACTGGGGATCGAACCCAGACCTTCTGTGCAAACAAAAAAAGCGAACGTTTGCAAAATACGCCATGATGGTTCTTACTTAAGGTGACGAAATTTAGCTAATCATTCTCAAGTAAAAACTAAATATCTTAATATGTACCTCCAAAACCAGCGAAATAAAATTTCTGAATTTTTGGCCATTTAATCTGTAAACATGTCTCAAAAATAATACACTCTTATGATACCGATACGACTATTTTGTTTAAGCGCGAGCTATCACAACTCTTCCATTTTGAAAAAAATCCTAAAACTGGCACGACAAAAAAAATATATCGAATCATAGAATTCGGTATTGCGACCTGTAGAGGAGAACATCCGGACATACAAACTAAAATATCTTAATAGATACCTCCAAAACCAGCGAAATATTTTTTTTGAATTTATGGCCATTTTATCAGTAAGCATGTCTCAAAAAGAATACACTCTTTTGATACCGATACGACTATTTGTTTAAGAGCGAGCTGTCACAACTTTTCCATTTTAAAAATTTTCCAAAAACCGGCTGGACAAATTTTTTTTATCCAATCATAGAATTCGGTTACAAAATTTCACGAGATTCGGTTAAGAATTACGACCTGTAGAGGAGAACATCCGGACATACAAAAGCAAAATGCTCCAGTCGAAACGTAGACCTTCGCTACGCTCCGGTCAATAAAATAAAAATAAAACCTTTTTGATTTCTCACTTTATTGCCATTCATACCTACTAAATTCGAAAAATCGTGTGAGACTACGGTACGATTAGTTAAAACATTTATCTGTAACGCTTTGAATACGTTCCTCAGATTCGATTTCAAATGAGTTTTTGTATGATACGCTATTAAATTTATAGTAACATTGAGCATAAATCCATATCAACTGTCTAGAATGTATTTAGTAAGCTTCTTGCTGAATTAGAAATTGGCTGAAATGATGTTTTTGCGTAGCTTTTACTAACACAATAAAAGATTAAGGTATATGAAATCTCTTTGAACTTGACTGAAGTGGTATTACAGAGAGACGAATGAAAATATGATTTAGACAAGAGTACATACTAAAGTTCAGAATAGGTATTCGCTATCTAAATAAACAGACGTTTCAAAGCTATTGTTTTACAATACAACTCATTAGCATTACAAGTTTATCTCTCGCATGATTGTAAAAATACCTATCGTATTAATCGCGTCATTTTGTTACACCTTCTCATTGCTGCGCCACGTACCAGGATGTGTCACCAGGATGCTCCGAACGTCCATAAGTTAAACTCCCATTAAAAATCCAAAAAACGCAACCGTGATCGTTCAAGTGATACAAGGTCCAAAAACTTAAATTTAATTTTTAATTAATTATCATTTATTCAAAGACCAACTGAGATCATTTTTGTTAGTACTTACGACTATGACTTATAAAATATTGTTAGTTTTATGATCTATATTCTATACAATGTCAGAGAAAAATAAATTAATTGAAATTAAAAAGAAATGAAATTAAATCAAAATAAAATATAATAATAACGACTTGATTAAATGAAAATAAATATTAGAGCATTAAGTTACAAATTAAAGTTAATAATGTTAATTAATAAAAAATGTCAAAATATTGATAAAATGTCACTTCGATTAATTTCAATTACTGCGCTTTCTTATTTTGTTCGCCTCACAAGTTAGGGGTCATCCATTAATTAAAAAAGTTACACATTTAAGTGTCACATGAACCTCATTTTAAAACAACATTCTGAAATAACATGAACATTTGAGTAAAATAAATTATATCTATGTCTGCGTGGTACTAGTTTTCGTTGCTAGAAAATGTAATACATACAAAGAAATGAGAGCGAATAGAATCTCTATTTCCTAAATTATACACCTTATAAAATAAAGTCCCCACACGCGTCTCTGTTTGTGTGTATGTTTGTTTGCTATAAATTCAAAAACTACTGAAGGGATTTTCATGCGGTTTTCGTCTATCAAGGAAGGTTTCGGTGTATAATTTGTTACGGTCTTGTGTAACCCGTGCGTGGCGTGGTGAGTGTCGATTAAAAATGAGAGTGTAATTTCGATTTTTTGGGATCGGCTTTTTGCCGGCGGGTTCATGTGACTCTTAACCAGCTGGTATCACTAACCTCTAGTTTAATGCTTCTAACTGGTACGGTTTCTAACATGACTCCAGTTTTTTTCTCTTGGAAATGGGCCAATGCCGCGTTGTTTATTTGTTATGGACAATTTTATGAACCGACCAGATGCGTTAAAATAAGACGTACGTTTAACTATGTATTATACAAGCGTGATCAAACATTTTCGTATTATTAGCGCGATCGATTTAAATGTGTAGATAGATTTTATTAACCTCTAATTTTGCTGAATTGGAATGTTAAAATTCTTCTGAGATGAAATTAAATTTATACTGGGATTAGTTTGGGATTTTATTATGTTTACAGTAAAACATACGTACATAATTTTAAAACTGTATTGTGACTAAACCTTCACTTATTTACACAAAATGGTCAAACCAAAACAAATGGGCTTATATTTGATTTGCAGTACATACGGTGTTACTTTACCGACAATACGTGCCTATGTCAAAATATTAAAGGGGCCATATGAACAAAATAATTAAAAAAATGAAAAAGGTTTATTATGTTAAACAGTACAATTTGAATACAATTTGACTTGAGTCCTCCTTGTAAGTATATGTATAACTGTATCAGAACCCGCTCTTTCTTAATGTATGTACATAATATTCATTTAGTTAAAGCCATATATTTTTTTTTTATAAAACACTAAATATATTTATTGTTGTTTAATATCACAATACACGCGTGAAAAGGTAATTCGCAACTCGTGTCGATTTAAAACATCGTTTATTTATTTATTTATTTAACCTATATTGCACAAAAGAAAACCTTACAGTACAAAAGGCGGACTTAATGTCATGAGGCATTCTCTACCAGTTAACCTTTAGACAAAGCAGAGAGATTGTGGGCGCCAAGTTTAACAACAACAACAAATATAATACAGGAATAGAAAAATATAACAACAAACCATACAATATACATATATACATAAAAATATAAATACTTATATTACTTATAATATTATATACCTAGGTCTGTAGGTAACTAGTTAGACAAAGTTCTCCATATCTCCATAGGTACACAGTACACACATTACCGCCGCTAGTTTGCGAGCAAAGAGAGCAAAAACGCAACAATACATCCCTCGCAAACAAGGTAAAATCGAATTATGTAACTCAAAACCGTTTTCAACGAATTTGTGATTGCTTTGAAGCCAAATTGTTGTTTTGCTGTTCATTATCTGTGGCCGCCATGCGGGTTAGGTTTCAATTGGGATGCAGTGAAATTAAATTTGGATTTCATCCCAAATTTGTTTGTAATGGTTTGTAATAAAGCTGTTTTATATAGTTTTAATCAGTTTAAAACTATAAAACTAAGTATAAACTAAATTAGATAATTTTCATGGTGACCTCTGCCTCTGGAGGGTTTGGTTACTTGTTCTCTACTATACATAATGTAATGTATATAGTACTGTGACTACTTAAAAATACACAAAATCAAATGCCTACCTACTTATACACTTGTGCAGTTTACCTTTTTTCTACGTATATTTTTAATTTGATGCAAAAATAAATAATACGACATGACCGTCGTATCATAAAAAAACGTGTGTAGTTTTAATAAGTTATACAAGTTAAGTATAATAAGCACTGGGTTGTAAGTTGGAATGAAATGCAACTGGTTAATCGCAGCAACATGTTAAATCCTAGCTTGTAACGGATTTCGGTTTATACCTCTATGACGAATAACTGCAAATATATTGTGTTTATCAAACGACCATGAGGCGACCTGGCATTAAAACAAGATTGGTTTCAGATTCATAAAATACAAAATTAGTATTTTAAGAAGGAAGGAAAACTACGAAATATTTTAGGAAGGTCTTACATGACAATCATCCCATCTCAATGAGGGAGAAGAAATTTACAGTAAATATCGGACACCTAATTTCATAGTATTGAACATCATCATATTTGATATATTGACACCTTGGGAAAACGCCTGTATTGAAACTGCACTCCATAATCAACGTTTGATCGAGACCAAAAAGGGGTTAGAGGGGAGGGAATTGGTCCAAGCTAATAACTTTCAAGTTTAGATTACCTTCATGGTAGCTGAAGTTTGTTACGAAACTGCACTCAAAGAAGAAACATCCCTTGTCAGCGTTATGGAATAGTACTCGTAAGGATACATTAGAACAAAACAGAATACAGTGGTCCAAGTTGGTGCTTATTTATACAAGGCATACGTTCTTACGTAGGTACGATCACCTCATCGATAAGACTCGTCTACCATTGTATAGTTGTTATTTTTGCAGTAGTAGAAGCTTAACTACCAATATCTTATAGTTTACCGTCATCGTCGCATCGGTGTATTATATGCACATATTAATTTGTACTGGACAAGTTGTCTATTAAGCATTATTGTAACGACCATTGTGCTCTGCCATCAATGGTTCTAAGATCTTGAAAAACCCTTTTTGGAGGCATTTCTTTCGTCCTGTACGTTACCAGTTAAAACAACCTTTGGGCCAGCTCTTAATCCTACGAGCAATGTTGTCCATACCATGCTGTCGGCGACCTTGGTTCACTTGAATATCTTTCTCATCTTAGTACCATCGTCTACTCTGTTAAACTGACTATTTGTATACCTTTTTGTAAAGCCACAGGGTTCACTTAAGGTCAGTCAAAATTGTTGTACAAGCCGCGGTTTCCTTTACCTTGCGCCGTCGGCGAGTGTACACAATAATCTCCGTTTATTACCCACATGCTCGTCGGATGAGACTAACCAGATTCTTTTAATAATTTATATGATACGTAGTTAGCGGCCATATATCTTGTTACGTTGCTAAGCTTTGTAAATCAGACGTAGTTTTACAGGCCTTTTGTTTCGTTTGAGGTTAGTTTGTTTACGTCATAAGGTTAGAAATCATATAAAGGATAGATGCAGGTTAAAAAGAAGAATGCGTAATTCCACCAGCAGTAGTTGTAGCCCTAACAATGAAAACTATAAGTATTACTTTTTATGATACCTACGTGCTATTTTAGAATTTATGTATATTAGAGCAGAATATTGATACATGCTAAAAAAAACATTTAAAGTAACGGCCAAATTCGAACTTTAAGATACGTCAGTTAATAGATCTAGAAACGATATGGATTAGATATGTCAGTGTCAAATGTGACGTTTCTTCAAACAAAAACGTCACTTTTGACACTGACACATCTAATCCATATCGTTTCTAGATCTGTTAATTGACGTATCTTAAAGTTCGAATAGGGCAGTAAGTTTTAAGCGAGTTTTGCAAAACCTATTCAGAATAAGATTGAATTTTAACGAGTTAAAAGTTTGAGGTAGATTAAAACTTATTAATCGTACAACTTGTACAACTTTTACTTATTATTTTTAATAAGTAAATCAAAGCTTAAGTTTTTAGCTATGATTAGAGTACATTTTAATTTAAACTATACATTCTTTAGAGCCTATAAATAACTAATCAAAATTATTAGCGTCATAGCCTGCCGTATTTTTAAACGTGATATGGCGGGCCTAGACTCGTGATAAGTTTAAATTAAACAAGTATTAGAACACTGATAGGATTATACAAAAAGTTGTGAACAAACATGATAGCAAACTGTAATTTAAACTTTAAATCGAAAACTCTATTTGTTTGTCACAGTAAATTTAAAGTATTTAAACAGTATAATAAATACGCTTTGACATAGCTTTTTGCATGGAACTATGTCAAGTATTGGTCCTATTGGTGTCACTATTGATTGTGCTCCTGTACACTGTAGTTCAGTCATGTTCACTACGGCCGCCTGAGATGTAGTGAGTGACCCATCTCCATCTAGTAATACTGGGCACTATTATTGGCAATCCAGCGGGTAGGTACTTAAATTCTATCTATACATATATGCCTATAAAGTATTGTTTTCGGTTACCATAATAGTTACTCATGAAATTATGAATTTAAAATAATCCCGACGACGTCTCGAACCCTTTACAGCGTTCGAGGTCAACGGGAAACCATGAACGCTGTAAAGGATTCGAAACATCGGGATGTATTTTAATTTCAATTATACGCGATATAAACTATAAAATAGTTTTATTTATATATTTTCAAACTTATTTTGCGGCTTGAGACTGATATTAAGCCAATAGTTTTACTGGCTGTACGTAATATAAGTAAAACTGAGAATAAAATCAACAGAAATTGTGCAAATTTGCCTGCAACAGTATTAGGTTGTCAATGTTTTAAACCGATTTTTGTTCTCTTGAGAGCTTTGTGAGCACAAAGCATAAAAATACCAGTGAAACAAATAAATAGAGCGGCTTGACGTTCGTTCGGACGAATTTACATGTGAAACGGGTAGGCTTGAGTTACGCCAGTGAGCTGATTCTGATGGACATGCCATTATTATTGTACACAACTATACAATAAAGCTATCGCTTGAATAATTACATGTGCATGCAATGCATGTGGGATACATGCGTTACTAAGCAAATTATAATAGACATGGAATTTATTGTAAAAAATATAATTCAGATTATCGATTGACGTCAAATCAGAGCTAGGTATGTCTATTCCATTTTTTGCTGAAATAATATAATAAATTAAATGCCTCTTTTACTAAGAATTTGTACCTCAATCTTCTTTTTCTTCAGTCGGTCCCTCAATGCTGAGGATCATGGCACAATTAGTCGATTTCCGTGTTTTTCAAGAAAAACTTGTCAAAAGAGATATAATCTTTATTGAATTACAAAGTTATAAGAAGTTGCTAAACAAAATCAAAGACGAAAATGTAGAGCATAAATTTGTACCAATTAAAAAGAACTCTTAATATCAAAATGCTACTATAAGGTTAACGATTATTTAAATGAGTGTTTTATGAATTTTATTATTACTTAATTTACTATATTCACAAGTTGCTAATTCAATTATATTCCATTCTATTGACATGTTATATTACTCTTGATTCAATTTATGTGATTAATGATATTAATTTTAATTATGTATTATGATTATACTAGAAATGTAAAAATGTAGACTTAAGAATGTTGCAGTGCTCTAACAGGGTGTCATGTACCTACAAATGTATTTATTGTAACACCTGTATTCTGATGAACATGATAGCAATAAAGAGATATAAATATGAATATGAACATAAATATTGCAGTTCCCTCCAGCTGCCCGAATACGTCTGCTTTGGCTCATTATTCCGGCCCTCGTTAATAATGTACCGCAGCCACAAAGCGATAGCTCGGGGTCTGACCTCAAAGCAATCACATGGAGAACTGGGATGAAGAAATGTCGCTCCCCCCGCCCCGGTGGGATAAATAAATAATACCGGCCAATGTACGGCGCACGCACGTTTGGGTGAAGGTGACAGTCCATTTCCAACGACAGCAGCACTACCATTCATTTTACTATGGAAATTGACAATAATCCCGACGCGTTCGTACTAGTAGTGCAGCTGCGGTCAGAAACGGAATGTTACCCTAAAGCTTTTTTACAATTACTGAACTAGGTAAACTGGTTGTTATAGAAGTTGTCTATTCACAGACTAAGTTTATATGTAGTTAGTGTCAAGATATATCGTCTTATTTACTCAAGTAGGATAATTTATGGTACAAAGTTGATTAATCACTCAGTTCTAGGAAACATTGTTTTCATAATTCATAGACATAATGTAGAGTTATGAAACTAAATTGAGTTTTCAACGAATTCCATAATCATAACCTGTAAGTAGGTATATAAAATTTTGTAGGTAAAGGTTTCTTATTAAACTCGTCTATATCACCAGCGGCAATGTTGTCCAAGCATTTTTAGAATATGTTTATTATGACATTTATGAATGATTACGACATGTTGCGTAAACATTGTATGACTAGCGTATCACAATCTGTCATAAACATTTCATTCAGTTTTATTATTCATTCATCAGTCATTGCTAAGTCAGACAATGCACAAAACGAAATGTTTTTTCTATATTTATGGTGAGATCTAGTTCATGCTAACATAATTAATAAAAGGAAATCTGCAGAAAAAAAATAAGCAAGTGGACTTCGGCTATCTATTGAGGCAGTTTTAACCTTTTGAATGTCTTACGACATAAACAACAACGTCACTCACACGCCAAAGTCACGGGCGTAATCCAGCAAAAGTAAGCCTTACATGAAAGTGTGAAGGTTAGTTTGACACCGTACGCCTTTGGAGCCGCCATTAACAGGCGTTCCCCTCTGTCGAAAATAGGCGGCCAATGGTCAACCACATGTCAACCATATGTATGGACTGACGTTTATCTGACATGACGATACATTTGATGTGCCCCTCCTCCGCAAAAAACGGCAGACTATTTTGTACCGAAAATTTTAGACATGGCGTCTCCGTTGGTTATATCCTCTAAGCCGTACGCCGTAACACTTATAGTTGTCTATAGCGCTGTAGGCACGACTAGTTACGACGCCTTAAGGTGTTCTTGGCGTTCAAAAGGTTAAACTGATGTTGAAATGGATGAAAATCTGTGGTTTAATTTAGGAATAAACCTGCTTATTTAAATATAATAGATTAAGCGCTTACCTTTTTGGTAATTGAAGTAAAATCATAATTATTGAAAAGGATATGGATTGGTGATCAGCTTGAGGCACCAGCTTCTCGGCCTCGAGTCTTGCGTCAGGTACCGCAGCGCCACGGGGGTGAACCCGGGATAAGGCAGCCCCTGCCCCGCCGAGCTCTCCGTACTCATCCCCCCCTCCGAGTCCTCGCCCCCGTCGGACTCAGACCCCCCTCCCGAGTCCGACTCACCCTCCCGATACCCGTAGTAAGGCATCTCGTTCATCCACTTAACTTATAAGCTCATTGTACTATTGTAAGTCTTATGTTACACTACTTAACCATGTTGAGAGCTCAACTGTATAGGTAGGAGTCAGTCTGTAGCCGGAGGGAGTGGTGTCGTTTGGGGGCGAGCGGAGCAGGCGGGGCCATGGCGGAATGTCACAAGTTTATAATTTGTTATCTGAAACAAAAGAGAACAAATCTAAACAAAATATCTTAAACTTAAGCAAGAAAAAGTTAACACCAAAGTTTTTTTCGTAGATATCTTTTATTATCTTTCAAAGTCAATTTAAAACATAGCCTTTGTCACCCGTGTTATAAAAATCAATAGATCGACACCTTATTCAGCCTTAGTAATGGTTGAACACACGGCACAAAAGTACCCGTATATTTACACAAGACACATACATATACTGATAAAATCAGAACCCTTCGCGTACTTGAGTGAAACAACGTTTTCTCTTGACACAAAGTAAACCAAGTTCAAACTGTTCAAAGTCATTCCTTAATCCTGTCATTCGGACTCATCGTCTTAAATCGTCATAAAGAACTTTAATACTAATCGTACCTATGATACAACGACAGAATCCGGTGATCTCGGTGAATTAAAATGTACCTAAACTAAACTATAAAATTTCCCATCTCAAATAACAAATCTGTCTACGATAATTATATGCTAGATTTTAGTTAAAAATATACATACGAGTATTATCTAACCTTGTAGAATACTGATTGAGTTAGGTACTCATTATGATGTGTTTTATCGTATCGCGTGTGTATTAAAAAATATTCATAAGCCCTCATTAAATTATGTAACTGATCAATAGTGATAAAAAACACGCAAACATATGTACAAGAAACCGTCACTTAAACATAAAATACCGCGATATTCCCAAATAATCTATTTTACGGTGTACACCATGCGCTGCCGATTGCTATGACAATAATAAGTATAATAGTATAATAAAAGCCATTAATTAACCGTAGTTTAATACGTAATTATACGCCAATGCTTTGCCAACAACACTTTCGGCGCACAATAGTGGCCGTAATTAAACAATAACGTTAACCATTAATTTATACTGCAGTTCTGAAATTAATGAATTATTAATATTGGTAATACGTAGTTCTGAATGGCGCTATAAAGCATGCCAAAGCCCCAATATGCAGTTTGAACTTTACGACCACTCTACAGTTCAGGTAGTCAAAATTATGATGCCTACTATAAGTTGGTGTTACTTGGTCCGGTCAAGGAATTTAATTTCAGTACCATTTTGGACCTTGTCACGGTGACTATTATATAGTATGAGGTGCTTAGCGACTTTCATATTTATTGTCACTGTGACAAGGGACGTAATGGTAAGGAAATTAAAATCTTTGACTGTACGAATGAAAAGGGCATTTTAGTCATTCTTTCAGACTATGAACACAATTAGTTTTTTCCCTCTCGGTTTTTTATTATTTGTCTGATTATAGGTTGGTATATTAAATACATATGTGGCTTAGAGTCTTACCCCCTTATTCATAAACGCGCTACAAACCTCAATTAGCTAATAATCGTTTGTCCTTATCTGTCATTTTGACTTATGTATTTGTAAGAAAGAGATTAAACATAATTTAACTAAATCAGGCCTGTAAAGTATTATGAATAAGGGGGTTATTCTAGCCTTGCTCAGTCTGTGTTAGGGTGGTTTCTGTAAGATTGAGTATTTGGCAAGATATTTTGCTTGAAGATGTGAGTTTCATACATCTCGGCGAGGTGACGAATATTTACTTATAATTATAAGTAAATATTCTCTATATGGAATATTTCTTCTGAATTTTGTATAAAAACTATAACCTACACATTAATCTCTATTAAGAGTATAGTTAAACGTGCAAAACAATCAACAAGCGGTATAATACTCGTAACAGAATAGTACAACCATTGTTTCACGATTACTCGTATATCTCTAATCCCTAATGTCCACAAAAGGGAATTATCCAACTTCGCCTCGGCCAGCGAACTAATACGAAGATACCGATTAATTGTTTTTGTTGTGAAACTCGGATGTGATTCGCTGCTTCAGACAAAGGCACGTCTTTATGGTTTTTGATGACGGTATTTTGCTAATGTATTGTTGTTTTTGTAATAATTATGTCTATTGTATATTTTTCGTTTGTTATAAAAATAAGTACCTAAATTATTATTTCGGTCATATTTTTACTGATTTATAAAATGAAATTGTCTTCGGGTACCGTGATAACTATTCATAAAAAAACTAAGTACCTACCTAAACAATTTATTTACCACGTGTTAAGAATTTTAAATACCTACATCCGTACATGGTTGGGTTGAAACGTCGGGATGTATTTTTAATTCAATATAATAGAGGTGAGCGGTGAAACCCGATAAGTCGGGATATTTTTTCATTCAAATTAGAACTATATGTGACGTGCGTGGAGTTCTTATTTGAATGAAAAAATATCTCGACTTATGGGGTTTGACCGCTCACCTCTCGATATATGATATAGTCCGTTTAAATAAAATACATTTATACACATACGACCGTAAATAAAACGTGTATACTAAATACATACCTATTCGTATCAGTGTTTCAGTGTGTCGATGTCTACATATTTTAAGATTGCTCTTATTCGCAAAATGATAAACGGTATTTACTTAGTCCTAAAACAACCCACAGACTGAAACCGTCTCTTTTTCATCATAAAATAACCCGACCTTCAATAACGTATCCTATATCTATTAAACATGTTATTAACCTCTAGCCGCCCAGAGGCCTATAAAAAGTTCCCGTTCCATTCTAATTTGAATCTTTATTTTGACAAATCAAAATTACATTTGTATTGGCAAGTTTTGATGTCTAGGCGGCTAGAGGGTAAATTGAAAATCCACTCGTTTGCCTGATTTCATAATTAGTTCTACCAACAAAAATAATTAAATGCCCGCAAAACTCGGCCGAACATAAAATTAAGGTTACTTTTACAACAAACCCAGCCAACTGTTGCTCACTTGAAAAATCCCGAGCCGGCAGTTTTGCGCGATCATTAAAACAGAAGTAAGAACTTCTCGAAAGCCGAACGCCGAAACAAAACGTCCAGGTGGAATAAAACGGAGCACTTTGGGGGAGATATAGACTAACTCCCATAGACTCCCCATTTTGAACCGTTTATGAGGACCCGTCATTAAAAAAAATAGCTCTCTTTAATTACATTTCATGTTAAAATTTACATACATATTTCATATTTCACAGTAGTGGTTCCACTTAAAATAACACAAATCAAAATCATGGTATAATAATATACTCCGCCTGGTACTCCATTCCCGACTTTTCTAGGTCACCTAACTGACACGGGCATACGTCATCATGCGACAGCGCTATATGATAATATGCGATAGCGCTATATATTGCGGCCATGTTGTTGTGACGTAGGCCCGTGTCACTCTGGGAATGGAAGACCATGTTTTATTAGACTATGATCAAAATATTTTCTTAAATTGATTTGATTAAGTACTTTAATTTGAACTTCTACGAACCACATAGCTCAATTTCATCTACTCCTTTATTATACTGCAACTACTCATGTTAAACATACAACTCATATTAACTATTCACAATTAACATGAGTGTTTGCACTCACATTTAGAATGAGAAAGAGTTATACCTAATATTAACGACTGTGTATAAAAGTCATTTCGACTTTTATTTTCATAGTTCTACTCCTTATTGTTAACATTTATCACTAAAACGGCTGAATCACAGTTTATTTTTCTGGCTGGTTTTATTGGTCTGACCTAGTGGGTAGTGACCCTGCCTGTGAAGCCGATGGTCCTGGGTTCGAATCCCGGTAAGGGCATTTATTTGTGTGATGACACAGATATTTGTTCCTGAGTCATAGTTGTTTTCTATGTATTTAAGTATATATATATTATATATATCGTTGTCTGAGTACAGAACACAAGCCTTTTTGAGCTTACTGTGGGACTTAGTCAATCTGTGTAAGAATGTCCTATATTTTTTTTTGTTTTTTTTTTTTCAAATTACTGTCAGTTTACTTTTCCGTATCATGTAGAATATCACTGTAGTAGGGGAACGCCAATGTGCGATAAGTGATCTGTAAAGCTGAAAAGAAGCTTCACCCGAGAAGAATGCAGGCCGGTAACGAACGGAACTTTGATTTTGGACTCAAACAAAGATTTTACGGTCGCAATTAAGAGCTAACGTTGAACTCTTACGCCGAAATTACATTACTTAAGCTTCAGAAGTAACTTAAAAATAATTTTAATGACGATGTTAAACAAGCTTTGCGTCCTGTTGACAAAACGAACGTTGTCAGTCCTTTTGATAATACAAAATTTAGCTATGTACCTACAAGCTAAATATATGTTGTCAAAAATAAAAAAAAGTTGAAGAGAAGAAGTGTACACTTTGCAATACTTATGTCACAATTGAGTGATAAAGGTGACTGCAAACCGTATATATTATATTATTTTCGTTAACTAAGAATCAACGTGAGCCGAAATAATACCTTAAACGCCAACTTAAGAGTGGATAGTGAGAAAAGTAAGCCTTAATTATTGGTATATTGTCGCTCGAATAGGAACCCTGGTGTATCACAAGCATCATCGAAATGTAAGGTGAGATCACCGATTTCCTCATACTACGATTTTTATACAAGCGTTTCGCTTCATTTCACCTTAACTTAAAGGTACACCTCTCTCAATTACTGAAATGATTAGATAACCCTATTCCGTAAGCCTATCAACTACACAAGTTATTTAAATCTAAAACTCCAAACTCGTCCTACATTTCTAATTAATCCAACTTCCAAATCGTGTAAGTAATAAAGTAATCGTTAGTACTTTCTCCAGACGCTACAAGTATCAACTTCGCTCCATCACCGTTTAATGTTGTTTAGCTTTAACCAAACTTTGTACATCGAACGACGCTTGGGTGAGCACACGCCAGGATACCGTTTAAATTGTCACGCAAATATTGCTCGGAATTTGACTTGCGGATAAGGAAACCGCGTTTAAATGGAGCTTTGGAATAAGTTAACAGTGAACTACGGCGGTATTTGAAGTTATACTCTGTATCTTTAGGTATTTAAATAAAAGTAAACAAAATCTACCCACAACTCGCTTAAGGAGCCATTTTAGGGTAGATGAAAACATTACATGATCAAATAAAGTAGGTTAAAGTCAGGTCGTGTAGTGACTAATCCAGGCGGTTTTGTATTTGGTTATAAATGCCCGAAAATGTACAAATTGTTTGTTTACTTTTATTTGAATACCTAAAGATACAGACAATAAGTCATGTTTAAAATATAGTTTTAAATCTTTTATTGGGTTCCGAGTGACAATTATAACTTTAGAAATACGTGATCTTGATTATTTATAGGTAACTTAGCAGAGCAGAGCTGATAAAATTACAATAGTTAATTAAAAGCAGGCACAGGATAGAGATAGCCCATCTCTTGAATAAATACATGATAACGATGACTTCCACAAGGTGTTTAAAACAACCAATGATATGCTGGAAATATTTTAATACCCGCAATTAGGCAAGCTTTGGAAGGTCAGGGCCCTATTTCACCAACGTGACAGGTCCGACAATTGTCGACATCACTGTTACTGACGTCACAGGCCTCCATAGGCTACGGTAACCGCTTACCATCAGACGGGCAGTGTGGTTGTTTGCCACCAACATGTTAATTAAGAAAAACTCCACTATATCGCCAGTTAATAAGTATTTATTTTGCGAAGCTAATGACAATTGTCATAAGAAATACGACAATTGTCACGAAATTCCGACACAGAACTCATCTGCTGTCAAGAATTACTGAAAGTTCTTTGAAATCTTGTGACAATTGTCATCATTGTCATCATAAACATCGCAAGAGAAATACCTGTTTTTTGCCAATATAATAAAGTTTTTTAAATAATACAATGATGGTGACAAACAGGAATACGGCCCGCCCGATGGTAAGCGATAACCGTAGCCCATGGATGCCTGTGACGTCAGCAACTATGAGACTTGTCGAATTGTCGCACCTGTCACGTTGGTGAAATAGGAGCCAGTTGGCAGACTGATAGGCAGGTATCCCAGAGTTAGATGTTCAAGTCACGAACGAGGCGGTGAATGTTTCAAACCCTAGAATCATCTCAAATCTACGGTAATACGAAAAACGATGACATTCAAATACTTAGGTTCATCTATCTAACATTTACTTATACAGAAACAAATAAATAAACAATAACCCCTCTTCAACATTGAGAGCTAAATTATTCAAGCCCACTTAAAACTGACAGCGATAAAGACGCCATAAAAACAATATTAATGACGAACTGAAACTCGAATGTTGGTGCGTGTTATTACCGTAATATTTCCCCGATTTAATCCCATAGATTTACAAGATAGCGTAAAAAGGGATAAGGATTCCCAGTCCAATAAACCCTGATACGGTTACCCGGGCTCCATATGTTCGCCTGTTTATTCTCGGTGATCTTTTATGCATATCCCATTTCCTACAGTTTTCGGGTACGAATTTGTAGCGGACTTTGGCTTCATAAAAATGTTTTTTGATGGATATGGCGTATTGCAGACGCCCTGGAGGGATATTAGCATTTTTTCTTGGTATTTTTGTTCGACATGCTTAATATTTTAGTGAGGATAGGACTCGTGTTTTTCTGGAAACCTGCTGATTAAAATATGATTGGGTTAGCGATGTCTTGTGAATAAATTAGATATTTTCCTTACATTATGTTAATGTAAAAATATACCAACTGCTGTGCAAGTAGATAAAATGTAATATAAATATTATTAGATACCACACTGTAATCATTATCAACTCATTTTGCCTGAAAGTAAAGGCCTGGAATAGGCCTCTTCTCACGGTACAAATCTTTGACAACGTATTATACTATACTTACGCAGTTTACAAAGATGCCTGTCAAAAACTTAACTATGAAACTCGTAAGAGTCGTAAGTTTTAATAATAAAAATAAATACAATCAAGAACAATGAAAATGGTTACACGTTGTATATTAAATTCAAGCTACCCGTATAGTTCATTGTTCAGGGAAAGAAAATCGCACAACGATCGCGTCTCATTTCACCGTGCGTCAAAGCCAGAAGGCTAATTTATCTTCATTTCTTTATTCATCTGGCCTAACATTCGGGCCACATTACACCCTTTTGGCGAATCCCGGGGGAAAAATTAAAATAACGTTAACCCGCGACCGCAAAATGCTGCTGGCTAAAAGGTAACTTATAGGGATCACTTAAGATGCGAAACCTACGGGAACTTTATATAATCACGTAACCATTTAGCATTATCTCTGGTTGAAGTTCTGTTCTAGTATAAAAAGTAAATTTTTCGTAAACGTAGATAGAGGTTGTTTCAAAGATAACCTCAATCGGCACGGTCATATGGTCGTCACTAGCTAACAAATATATAAATGTATGTGATAGTGACGCAAGACACGACAGACGATAGATTATTTATAACCAATATGTATGTGGATATGCAATATGGTATGTGGTGGTCATAAAGCGTGGGTTCAAACCTCGGTTAGATAGGTTAGGTTAGAAAAATTGGTACGGTAGAGGAGAAAAATGGTTCTCGATAAAACTGCAATAAATGACTAAAAATTCGGTCAGGATCCTTATTTTACATATAAGAGGTTACTCCTGTTGTAATAACTTTGGTGAAACTGTGTTTGCTATTTTTTGGCATGTTCTCAGTGCCAAGAAAATTTCCAAGGTATGGAACTTGGCAGGCGTTATTGAGGCTTAAATGCCGAATTTACATAGGCAACTGACCTCTAGCTAGCAGTAGAAATTGGCATGAATTTAGTATGACCGCATTTTATCTGGACATGTTTTTATTCTTTTGGTGAGTACCTAATTATCTTAGACAGTCTCGTTACACAATCTTAGAAGATATAACCAAACGGAGTAGTCATTAACGGGCGTTCCCCTCTGTCGAAAATAGGCGGCCAATGGTCATACACATTGTATGGTCTGACGTTTATCTGACATGACTATTTTTACGTTACCTATACATTTGACGTGCCCCTCCCCCGCAAAAATCGGCAGACTAATGTTTTGTACCGAAAATTACACAATACAGTCTCTAAGTAAACAATAGCCATATTTTTCTCAAAATATGATAATAATATCATAAATTTTAGTAAATTTTTTTATCAATGTCTATTTACAAATGGAATGGTTTTTATCTAAAAACAACTGACAATCAAGCCATATTTCGCCGAATCGAGCAAAAATAACTGTAAGAAAATAAAAATAATGTGATTCCATTTTAATCTGGAAAACTAGTGAGGGCACAAAGCAACTGCCAGTGAAAAGATGAGTTTAAAAAGCGAAATGACAGCACGCGACGTGGGCGCATCATTCATGTTCACAAGACCATTATTCTTGATGCATTTTATTCGTTCACGATTTCAAAATACCAGTTTTTCAGAGACACCGCGTGGTGAACATTCTATTGAAATTAAAAATATCGCATTGAAAGGTTATAAAGACACGAAATATTGGAGAACCTACCTACCACAAATACTATTGAGACCTGGCTATTTATTACTATGTATATTTGTTATAGCAAATTCGCAATATTTTGTAACAGTTGCAGTATGCCATATTTATTCCCGGAATACTCGTAGCTGAACCATGGAAGAACGCCCATGTTACTTTGAAAGAACTTACCTACTACGTATTGTGTGATTGAATTTTTTTAAATAAATTAAATAAGCATTTTTGAACAAAAGGTACTATGTTTAACTGCACATGTACAGACAATAGTTATAAATCATACATAGTTATCTACTACGTAGGTACCTACTCCCAAGAGTAACGTTAACTGCTTACAATTTTAAATCAACTTCAAAAGGGCTAAGACTCGTAAACGTGTCAGTTGACTGGTTTTTGATGTTACGAGAAGCTTCTGAAAAATGTACAAGTCTTAAGGCCTGCGCGCATCGGGTGCGTGTGCCTACTCGTAGACGTACACATGCTCACGCGCGTAGTAGTTAATAGGTACAGATCTTTATGCGAGACCTCATACCACTTGCGTTACGTGTGTGTGCACGGCTTCAACATTTTAGCGCACGTGCACGTCTACGCACACGTAGCTGGTGTGCTTTGACCTGGACTAAGACAATCTGTCGTTGCTGATGACTAATCGAAACCCCTCGACCTTTATTCTATTTTTTTATATAAATAAGTCTACATCCAATCCAATAATCCAGTTATGACCTTGGAACTTATGTTCCAGTTTTAGGTGCCAAACTGTCTGCCTGCAATGTCAATAATGTAAAGAATAACTGCTTTTACGATACTATAAACTTTAATAATGTCTTTCTTCTCACGTCTACAGTGTAGTCACTACTAGCCGTTACAAAGTTTGGACATAACTCACATACCTACGAATATTTTAGAAAGGTGAGTTACTTTGTCCAAGATAATTTTCGAATCCATTTTCTACTAAGCCATCGTAAACGTTTTATATTTGTCCAAGTTTTTTTGTTATGATGTCGTACAACACACCAGCTCTTACGCTTTGTATCGCCAAAATAAAATTGCTTAATAGTTAAGATTTTTGTACTTAGGTATGTTATTTTATTTGTAAGGTATTCTGTTTATGTGACCTTGTTGTCTGAACATACATGTATTTTGTACACTAAAAAAAATATAGTCGTAAGAACATTTTGTTGTACACTAAGTAGAACACTAAGCAGCTGTTAGCTTGAAATTGTAAACACTTTCCATAAAAGAAGACGCCCAAGGCACCAGGGCAAGGCAATAGTCTCACCAGAGACTTGTAATAATAAAGATTGTCAATATCGTCCATTGATGTTAGATAGCACCACCCAACGAGGTCTGCCCAGGTCTTAAAGGATGTATCATTTATTTATTTAGTGAGCTTGGTGAGAAATGGGTTTTGAAATTATATAAAATCATAAGTGAAATTTGCCCCTTGTACTATTCAGGTAAACGACTCTACCAGTCTTCTAAGAACAAATGAAATTACTTTCTATGAAAATATTTTAACTTTATTTACAAGTAGACACACTACTATTTTAACTATAAACGCAACCATACTGTTCTATCTTTAGTATGGCCAGCAGGCGTCACAAGCCTTCGGAAATTTCATATTATTAGGTAACTTGGAAATTTTTACCCACGCCACAGTCCAGGTTGCCGAGCGGTTCAGGCGGCCCTGGGCACTGGAGGCCTTGGCAATTTTTCCTTTGTATATGACATTTATTCCGGTTTTACCAGTCTGTATTTCACTTGTCTGTGGGTCCACCATTTGCCGAGCAAATCGATTGTCGCCGCAAGTATTCTATTATGTCTTGTTTTGCCGGGGGAATTCACTCCGGGAAGAATTCTTTTGTTTCCAGACAACTTTTGTTCACGGTTAATAGCGTTATATTTATTTTAGGCTTCTAAAAAGATAATGTTTGCGTTCCATATTGTACTGACTGGCGTACGAGAATATCCCCCGTTAACAGATTTTCGGGAATCACGGTTAAATTCGTCAGTTGTTTGTATTATATGCTTCGTCATGTGCCTGTAGTAATACCTATACTTCGCTTTGTTGATTACGCAAATATGGCTTTGACAGACGCCTTTCCGAAATTAAGGAAAGAGATGCAACATGAATATTTCGACAAATAAGAAGAAAATGGTTAGACAGTTTTGATTAAGGCGCGCTGTATAAGGATATCCGACGCATATAAGGCCCGGCTTAATTATTTATAATAAAATGTACCTAAGTTATTAATATGAAGACAAGACTATGGCTTTGATATCGATACGATCCCAGGTGCTTATGTGAGGTCGGGGTCGAGGTCGTATCATAACAATAATAAACAAATTTAAATTTTAAGATTAGGATCTGCCTTCAGGAAAGGAGTTATTTTGTATGCGCAACGCGAAACCCTTGGGAGTTACGACTAAACGAAGATTTCTTAGCCTGAAAATACTCATAAAACGTCTGTTGCACTTACAAAAGCGATGTAGTTTAGGAAATGCACAGAGTTTTTCGGCATTTACCCGAAAATGGCAGAGAAAGGCTTTCTTGCTTTCACTGCAAGTCGTTGAGTTCGTTGTGTGAAACTCGTTTGCTTTGAACTCATGCATTCGGCGGTTTTGTTGACTTACTTCATTTAAGCACACGTTTGTTTTTGCCATTTCGTAAATTGGGAATGGCGAAAAAAACATAAATGTTTTTATACCGGCTTTGGCTTTAGCCGGAATCATATCAAATTTTATTTTCATGTCTAATATACTCGTAATGTGAGAATATAATTACCTATAATGACTACAAGGTTAGGTAAATTTTTACAATTTATGTAGCTAATGTTTTTCCTAATCTTACAAATTGATCACTAAAGTGTCATTCTATGAAACTTGCTATATAACTATGTAAACAAAAGTCAGTAGTAAATTCATCATTCGAAGACAGTTTAAATATGGTGGTTAGGGTGGTGGTGGTGGTAGACTATATAAATATATATAGTTAGCAAGTTCCATAGAATGACACTTTAGACTTTAGTATGCCGACTGTTTATCAAGCCTTCGAAATAGATTACATTTTGTTTTCCTTTTTAGAGTTTCTCTAATTCACCTTTGGTCCGGTTTTCTCGTAATCCCAGGTATTCAAAAGCCTAATACATACTTAATACTTTTACCCTCTCAACCAATGCGGGTTAGGCCCTTATCCGTGTAAACATAAAACTCGACCGAAAAGGGTACCGCGATGACATCAAGCCTAAATCGGTCATTTATTATACGCTAATTTACATTACACTGACCAAATACATAAAAAAGGGATTAAGTTTGTGCGTTACATTTTACGTTAATCTTTTGAGAGCCTCCTAGCCTATTTAGTCAGTCCCGGTAAGGACAATTATTTGTGTGTTTATCACAAATATGTGTTTCTGATTTATGGATGTTTTCCATGTGTATAACTATTTATATAGCTTTATAATACAGTAGCCACAACACAAGCCTTATGGAGCTCACTGGGTCGATCTGTGTAAAATTGTCCTATACATTTTATTTATTTGTATTTTACCTTTTTCACTATCATTATCAATAACATACCTCTTTACAATGTTAACGTAAACGGCGGGAAGAAGTTGATATAACTCGAGATATTCTATTAAAGAAATTTGAACTTAAAACATAAGGTTCCAATTTCTTCAATTTTTTCCCGCCAGTTATCATCTTCTTCCCGCCGTGTACGGGTTTATAGTATTAAATATTTGTCGCGTGCATGTCATGCAAGCGTTCATTTTGTATTGTAAATAATGCAGTCACATTCACATGTGATATTGCATGTCTATTTCCTTATAATTACTGGGTTCAACGACTTGCGATCATCATCATATGTGACATGTAGGTATGTATGTACCTAAACATTAATTCTTACATCAAATAAGCTGGAGCAGCATTTGTCATTAGTTTAAAAATGCCACTATAAGTATAATAAAAAGCAGTGTTGGATTTAACAAATACCTAAAAAAAGTTCAGGTTTAAGAGGCCTGCTAATCTCTTCCAAAGTATCCTCTTATCGTCTAACATCAACCCAGTGATACGCAATTAGGACGCCTAACCCCCTCAATTTACCTACTAATAAGGGTCCATAAGTAATTGTAACCATTTATCTCAAAAAAGGGTTACACTCAACACTCAACTATCTTCATAATCGACCCATCCACGCACATCCAAAGTGCAAAAACTGCCATAAAAATCGCAGGTAATCGTAGTGCCATAATCCATGCCATAAGAATGGCACAACTGGCAGAAACTCCATCCGTGCCAATGGACAGAGCGAGTTGGCTCGTTAAACTGAGTGCTTTTGGCGAACACCGTAAAGGTATGGCAATTAGCATTACTACGGCGCTTAGTGATGTGGATTTCTGTATCCAGCTCAAACGATCGGGCTTTCGAGAATTGCTCGTTCCGTTTCAGCTCGAAGCTCTGCTCATTATGTTAACGGTACCTAGGTACCCTAAAAAAAATAGTGCACTATTCAGTAAAAGGAAAAGCACTAGTCCACTAATTGAGCGCGTCGTTAGAACACGTCGCTGAATTCGTGTCCAAAAGCACATTACATATCATAAAGTATTATAAAAAATGTCCCTTGTGTCATATGTACTTAACTATAATACTCTTATCTGTAATCGAGTGATGTGAAAATTTTTTGAACAGCATATTTAACTATAACAGCAATCGCATCACTAATTAATGCAATTCTTGCATATAGGGTTGTGTAAGGAGAGCACTAACCTGTATAATTAGCCCAAAATTGAAAATACAGACCTAAATGAAATTAGAGGCTTAACTACCAGCTACGCGGTAAATATATCAGTTTATCAGTTTATTTATTGCATCCATGGTTACATTTGGTGTTACATGGTAAAAGTAAGTTTCACATGGGCCCTGGTAGGGCACAGCAATAGTCTTAAATCTAAAATAATTATGCTAGGTACTAGACAGTGTTAATGAAATAGTTATATAATTTAGGTCTTATAGCAATGGTTAGGAGATTGCAATTTAAATTTTAATAGCACAAATTTATTAATGTCTGGTAGATATTATTGATAATTGAAGTTAACATTGAAATTGTAGGGTAGGTAGGTATATAATGTTAATTTATTTAATAGTTATGTCAAGATTTAGAAATTGTATGTCACACAATGTTTAATAATCATAATATGTAAAAGATAAATGAAATAAAAATAATAAAATGAGTAATAATTAAAGCTAATAACATTCGTGATCATTTTTGTCTTCCAAGAAATCATCCAATTTATAGTAGCACTTGTTAACTAATAAGTTCTTCAACAGTTTTTTGAATTGTTTATCTGATGTCTGAAGTTTAATGTCGTCGCTGAGTTTATTGTATATTTTAATGGCCATCATTTTTGTACATTTTTTCAGTATCTACTCAAATACTAGAATCAAATATAAAAACCCGGACATGTGCGAGTCGGTCTCGCCCACCGAGGGTTCGGTCCTTTTTGAGTATTTGTTGTTATAGCGGCGACAGAAATACATCATCTGTGAAAATTTCAACTGTCTAGCTATCACGGTTCGTGAGATACAGCCTGGTGACAGACAGACATACAGTGCAATGGAGTCTTAGTAATAGGGTCCCGTTTTTAGCCTTCGGATATGGAACCCTAAAAACGTGATATACTTATGCCCAGTTCGTAACTTTTGTTGTAATATCCATGTTACTAACTAATTGTCGACGAGACTTTTTTTATGTTGAACCTAGTTGTACCTAAAACACAGAATAAATAATAGTACTAAGTACAGAAGACTCACTCTCTAATATAACGCGTCTGTTACGATCAGGACAGGTATGGCCGCTAGGTGGCGACAGCGCCACGGGCGGCTTATGGCTAGACACCAAAATTGGTGTGGAACGGATGTACTTTTAGCTACCTCTAACAAACCGACGAATTCGCGGAGTGAGCCACGCCTGCCTAAAACAAAAACCATTTAGTTCGTAATCGTTAGAACTAAAGTTTCATTCCTTCTACGAATGTTCAGCAATTATTTATTCTTATGACGCAATTCTTACTCACTTTGCGTCTCTTTCGGAGAATACTTCCATACGTTATTATCTCTGGTAATAATTCATCTGGTACACTGAGATTACTCCAGATTTTCCAGAAACTAGGGAAAGATTTATATCTTTGGCCTTGAAATTAATCAATTAGGTGAGCGAGAAAACATTGCAGTTTTATAATTAGGAGTTTTCTTATTGTTCTAAGTTCATGCGTTCATAAATTTCCAGAAATTTTAGATTATTCCTACTCAGAATCACGAGAATCATTAATTCTACTAGGAAAAAAGCTATTCTTGACAGGTTTAAACTTTGTGGGTTAGAAGCTTTTACCTTTCGTCCTAAAATTATTTTAGAACTTGCAAAGTTCTTCTAGCTGTTTTTTTAGAAATTGCCAAAATTGCACTTACCTAATTTCCCCACTTATAATGTAATTATTTCCTGCTGGGCGAGACCACTCGTAGGTGAACATCTATTGTTAGCCTTTGTTTTTATGTAGGTCTCCCGAGGGTCTATTGTTCCGCTTTAATGTATAAAACTATCCCTGTGTTCTCTTACAACACAACAGATATAATTAAACTAATTCATTATTCGTTTTATTCACACAAGAGCTATAAACCTTGATTAGCTAGTAATAATCAGTCTTGACTTCTGCATTTTGTAAGAAAGGGATAAAACATACATTAACTATGAAATAAGTAAAACTAGTTATTGAAACGGAATATCTCACGTATATTGAATACATACTACATCCCGACGTTTCGAACCCTTTACAACGTTCGTGGTCAACGGGTGACTCAGGAAAAACTGTACTGTCCAAAAACTACCCACTTACAAAATAATGAACCATCATAAACTATAAATTTTAAGGCCAGTTACTTATACATGCAAAATTGGTTCATAATATTGGTTGATTTCGTTGGTTTTATTTCAGAGTAACTATCGCGGTAACCGAAGACAATATTATACATTACATTAACTAATTAAGTCTTGTAAAGTTTTATAAATAACCGGGTAAATTTACACAGAGGGGCATGTAAGAAGCAATCATTTTAATAATTGCATACTTTATAGTGGTTTGAAAGAAAACAAATAAATTATCTGACTGATAATTTATTTGTTTTCTTTATGTATTTATATATATTATCTATATATTTATTTTTAGATATGACAAAAAGTTGTTAGTAGTATTTAGGTCAAATAAAAAGGGTCAAACGATACCCACTTCATTTCAAAATCAATGTTTGGAGTTAAGGTAGCCGTTTAAAGGTAAACATCGCTTTAATTTTAACGAACGACCTGACTCAACGTGCCGTGGCTTATCTATTTCAGTCAGCCGAGTAGTTTCCGTCAACTTTATCGAGGTCGGGCTGTTGTAAAAATTGACCTTTAAATCACGTTACTGGGGCAATGGTGAGGAAAAACCCTTAACTATTTTATTTATAAGTATGTATATCTATACCTGAATATATAACACAGTCGCGTTATATAGGCACTCTACAGATAATAACACAGCCTTTGAAGGTAGGACCTTAAAATACGAAAAGCTTTACTAAGAAAACAGTTTAGAAAATCAACCCTTCAAATAAAAGGGTGTTAAAAGTAGTTGAAAATATGTCTGGAATACAGAACCCATATCAAAATTCTAAATATACGTCCCAATCTGTTTAATACACTTAAAACGATAATCAGCCAATTTCACATTCAAATCTCAATTACCTATTCGATTGCAGTCAAATGCGAAACCGGTCGCTAACGAATTCATAATTCGTATGGCTAATATGCGAATACGGAACGTTCTATTTCAGAATATTCGATTTCTATTTAATGATTGTAACATGTGAAAGACGGAATTAATAACAAGTTTTCAATTAATTATAGTAATTTATAGAAACTTGAAGAAGACTCATTATAATATTGTGATCTAGTTACTAGGTACTTATGTCACACATTTTCAAAATTAAAACAAATTATATTTTCTCGCGGTATATGGACACACCAATTTACTGAATACATTCATATGGTTTGAGAATAAATTATTCTATTAAGTAAGGATTCTTTTATTTTTAACTACCTACCCCTGGAAATAATGAATTACAAATGCGTATAAGTTCACAATTAAATACTTTCGGTAATAAGACTAAAATAAGGATACTTCACAAGTCAGCCATCTTAGTTCATAGGTTTGATCAAATATATTGGCGAATATTTCAGGTTGTCTAATGTTCCAAGATCCATCATCTGGCTATAACCAACGACGCGTCATCGAACAACAATTAGGGTGATGGACGATGCATCACTTATTCAAATATCGTTACAATTAAGTGCTTTCAAGCCAATTCATCAATTAAAATTAGACAAACGCGAAAAGAACTAATGTAAACGCAAATCTACCTGCATTAGCCCATTTTACATCCACCAGTACATTTTTACTTTACGTAGTAAGTAAAACTTACAAGCATCCGAAGATAATACACACATGAGACATGAGTTACTCCCCTCACACCTTTTTTATCTTGTAGAATGTGATGTTTTTCTTATTCAGAACTAATGGTGATAAAAACGCATCTAATATAGCCGCTCTGTAGTGATATATCTAATAATATTCGCAAAGATGCTTTGCAAGCCATACAAAAACACGAGAATGGTTAATATTAAACCGATAAATCAAGACCATGCTCCCACGGGGCAGCTTCGCGAAAGTGCTGATATTTTATTCATACAACTGTAGCTGTTGAGAGCAAAAAACCATAACATATTATGTATGTTATGTATTCTTATTGCCTTTTTCTACTAAAGCGGTCTCATCGATACTTTTATTTGCCTTGTGCCGTACCAGTCGTTGGCTTCGACACGTGTATTACTATTTTATGAACACTTTCTTTTTTACAATACTTGGAGAGTTTCGAAGTCGCTGTAAAATTCTTGATGCTCTTATCGTACAAAACTTGTACTTCTAAAATCATTACTTTATACATCAGGGCCATGTTGCATAACAAACTACAACTAATATTACAAATGGATCTCCTTTTCTAATTTCACTAATTAAAAAAGGAGTTCCGCTTGTAATATTAGTTGTAGTTTGTTATGCAACATGGCCCTGGTGGTATAATTCGCGCATTGAAACTTTTGTATTTTTTAAGCAGGTTCATCGTTTTACTGTTATATAAGATGTTTAATATAAAAATAACTTTTCTTTAAACACCAAGTATTATTTTATTGCTATAACAGAGGCAAAAACCGAAGACAGAGCATTTCATTAATTGAGTGGATGACAGCAATTCGGATTAAAATGTGCACGAATTTAACCGCTCCGCTAGCTCTCTTTTATTCGTTCTTTCTTTGAATTATTAAAGTGATGATGTTTTAATTTGGTTCTATTACTCAACTGTGTGCCAGGTCTTGGCGTTGTGAAGTTGACAAGATATTTTAAAAATTTCGTCCCTATATTGTATAATTTTTACTACTTATCATTATATTGCACAGATCAGAAATTAATCATAATATATTATATTTATTTACTACAATTTGGGCTTCTTTTCTTAATTACACCTTGCAGGTTAAAGGTAAACTTTTAACAAATTTAGAAATTATTTATAACTAACTGATATTAACTGAGGATCGGACATTTTTAGCTTAGCATAAAGGTCCCGAAAACTAAAAAAAACATGAATTTTACTAGTTAAGTATACTAAAAACAGTTAATGCAACGCACCTACTCTGTAAAGTTCAAAACATGAGAAATTCGTTGTTTAATATAGTGTACATAGAATAAATCATGTTTCAATTAGTTACACTATCGAGTAGCGAGTTCTCCATCGATCAAGTTCGATTAATTTAGTCGGCGACCTTTGTATGGAATGCACTCGACTCGATGTCGCATCGTGAAAGCACTCGGACAGTTAAGTACCGTGCTAGTTTGAAAGGGCTTATGTCCGTTTATCTATTCAATGTACACACCGTACAATATACGATAGGTTACGTACCTGTTGGTATATTTATTCAAAGTAGACTCTAGTAAATTAAGTCGTCCTGAACAGGCGGAACAAAGTTTTTCATATTAAGTAGGTAGATGTAGTTTTCTTTACCGTTCAATTTTACCTAAGATAAGATTTACTATAGATCTCATTACACGGGTGACATCGTCACTGCGTGACGTAACATCATTATTTAAATAAAAAACATTGTAACAGGATCTCATTACAGGGGTGACATCGTCACTGCGTGACGTAACATCATTATTTAAGTAAAAAACATTGTAACAGTTCTTCGATCACGTCACGTTTCCGTCTTACGAAGCGTCTTACGCTGTCGCGAGTTTAACATTTTATCCCCATCACAAAAAGTGCACAGCGCCGCTAAAGAAGTTTTCACTTCAAAAATATAGATATAAAAAAAGATTGTAATGTAAGGGAGACTAGTATGTAGGTACTACGAAACGCAATTTTAATGGAGTTGAAATAGCTCTGAGCGCCTGGTGTGGTGTTATCTCGTGTGTTTTATCTGTACCTATAACGATCTACGAATCGAATAGCAATAGGCATTATTATTAATAATAAGTTTATAAAAATGAAACTGTTTTAATAGATTTTAAATAAAGTATTTACCTTTTAGTAAGTATCATTCTAAGAAACAGAATTGTTCCAACAAATCTTGATCCAATCAGCGTCAAGTTTGACATCAACGCTTTTCCTTGGTTATGTCAAACTGAACACAGAAGAGCTCATTACGCCGAACCCTTTGTGTCAAAGTTATATGATCCGAAGTATAGACAGCCACAAATGTAGTTTGTTTATTGTTCGACATCTTTGCCTTAGAAATGTTGGAATGGGACGTGAGGATGAGGATGCGTGAAACGGAGCGTAATGGCCCGATAAGGATAGGAGGTTACAGTATGAGAAATGTAGGTAAATTATTTTAAATTTATGTATTAATATTAATGTTACAAAGGTATTCATATAAATACAAATGAATACACGAAGATTAGGGAGGAAGACCTAGTAAATACAGGACTTTAGAGTTTCAATAAGGTATATAAAGATATAGGGGGCCCAATTTACCTTTTTAGTTTAAAAAAAAATTCTTACAAACAACCTCCATTTCATTCAACAATGGTTCGCAGATATACTCAATTTTCAACTTCTTTCGTTTGTAGATGCAAAGAGCATACTGTGAATCTATTACGCAGAAAACCTTCTAAAAACCACACACTCCAATCCCATAACACATCTAAACCGAAACTAGTCTATTAACCACCGACTTAACATTGAAACAGATCAAAGCTTATACACGTAGCGTAGGTATACACGTACGTATAATAAAGTACAATAGGCTAGTGTTATTTCGGTACCTGTCTGCCGTTTCCAGACGCCCGTAGACCAATATGCTTGCGTCTATATCGATTGTACATGTAAGTATTATTAAGAAATTCCTACGGCCGAGTATTCTGATCCAGTAGCGTAATCATGAAGCTTATACGCCATGTGATATGCGATTAATTGAAATACTTGGACCCGTAAATAATATCGTTCGGAAAATAATTGTTTTTGGGGCGATAATTAATCGCGGATCAAATTATCGGTTGTGTTGTATTTAGGAGGGATTGAAGTTTTAATCGCGATCGACTATTGAGTTGCTGTATTATGCGTGATGATTTTTAGGCACCGATAAATGCTATGCATACTATTCAAACTACATACTTATTTTGTTAGTATTGTGATAAAAGCAAGATCATTATTAATATCCAGGATATTCAATAGAAATGGTGCACCCAGTGGAGGCAAATAATAAGTTATTGAAATACTTTAGCATCTTGGAATGGTTTCGAATCGAAACAAGAACTTTCCCTAATAGATTTTTTCCGCAACATTTCAAGAAAGCACGTAACAGTTTTACAGGAGGGTATAGTTAGATTTTAATGCTATACTCTGGCAAAGCCACTTTGTCAGTACAAAAAGGCACGAAGTTCAAATTTTATAATAGGAGGACAACTCTTCGCGCCTAATGTTTTTAAATTTCCCGCGTTTTTCTAGTGACGGAAATGCTTTATTATGCCTTACTATATTTGCTTATAAGAACCCTTAAAAGTTGCAAGTGGAATTATAAAACGTGCAAGACAAACGACTCTTATCAATTTACAACTTCCTTGCTAGAGAATGTGTCGTATCTCCATGGAATTGTCATTTCTTGATACGTAGAAAGACATGTGTAAACACACGTCCAAGGTTACCAATGACCACATAATCGATTTGATTACATTTCCCATGCCAAGCTGAACAAACCATCCGACGGTCTGTCTTCGCCATCAATGATTTGATTGATTGAGTTGCTGGCAGTGGTAAACGGATCAGTGTGTTTTAAAACCAATGTCGGAAATATTAACCTTAACTAATCAAAATAAAATCCAACTTTAAGCATCTATGTCAAGAACAGATTATACGAGTGGTACCAGCCCGAATTGCCTATGCTTTTAGGGTAATTAGATTTTAAAAAGTGAGGCCTGATAAAATCCTTTGAAAGAGAAACTTAAAGAACATCAGAAGAAAGGTAGGAGAGAAGAGATAAGGTAAGACATACGTGGATCAAATGAAGGAGATAGTAAACGTCTTATCGTAATTAGACTTTCAATATGAAGGCTAAGCTAAAGATAAGAATACAAAGAGATTGCACTTTATGTTAATGATGAACATGAATATGATAATATTAATCAGTTAATCACTGAAATAACTACGTACTTATAGAATGTACCACGATTTTTTTATCAACTAATTAAGGAGTTACAGAACAAGTAGGTACTACGAGCAGCTATGGTCCTTACGAGTACTTTAATACTACCTACACCTAGTTTTCCCACTGAAAGCAAAATATAACGAAATTGCTTTTTGGGTATCACATATGGATATGTCTTCTGAACAATATGGTCTTTTACGATATTAGATAACAAAGAAAGTAGCTAGATGCTACTAACAGGATTTAGTACTACTAAGTAAGCCGACAGATGACTGACGAAGAACATGCAATTCAATGTCTTGTGTGCTTGCCTTATTATTTAAACGACAAAAGGTATGTATACGCCATCCCTGTCTATGAATGATCGTCGCGCGGTCCCGAATTTCCGTGCCTTCGCAATTTATTAAAAGGCTACTTCCATATTCAACCAAGTTAAAGTAAATGAACGGTAGAAAATGAAGTTGCCACAGTAAATTTATAATAATAGTTGGGAAAGGAAATTAATGGGCACATAAAATTTATTGCGTCGCCGTGTAGCGGCCGGTGCACGGTGGCAAGTTAAATGACGTATGACCTGAAATGTTTATATAGGTATCGTTGATAACATATTTAAAAGCGTGTTTGAAATCAGAGAAAATGGTATTTTTTGCGATAGTTAGTTATTTTTATGCTAGTTTACTTTACGGTAGTTTACTTTATATTACCTTGGTGGCTTGTATTCTTAAATATGTATTCAACTCGTTTATTTTTTTGACGTGATAACGTCTTATAAATCGATGAACACCGGTAGCATGCACGAAAAAGTGTCACGTTGTGGACGGATCTCCATGGTAACGTTGTGGATAGATCTCTATGGTAACGTTATGTAATGTAACGGTAATCTTTTCTTATGACGTTATCACGCAAAATTATCGTCCGTAAACCGACTTTACAGACAACCATTTTTTCAATTACTAGTGGCTCTGTGCGCTGTAGAAGCGTCTTGGCGTTGACCTTGACATTAACATTTTATAGGCATAGAAAGAAAACAATTGAATTGAGATCAATAGTGAAGGAAATATGGTTCAATTACTTTTCTTTTAAAATCGAACGAAACAAAACAAATGAAAGTCGGTTCTAATTTAAAATGGTTTGAATTACATTAAAGTAATTAGTACTACGTAAAATTGTAGGCCTCGCGGATATAGTTAAAGAACTCTTCTCAAAATTTCCCAAAAACTGATTAAAAAATGCAATACAAAATAAATAAGAAAGCATTTTGGTCCAAACTGAAACTTAAACCTTCGCTTTCGCTCGAAAATTGTAATCGATTATTCATAAATTTGAATTGTACCAAATAAAGAACCTGAATACACTACTGACATAAATCTGTGTATTGTGCAGGAAGCGCCAGTTCCGTTTACAGTAAATTTGGGCGAACAAAAACTAAAACAACTTCCTAGCTCCACGACTATGCAGGTCTCGTTTAGCGAGAATATTCAATTTTAGAATGAATTAGGGAAGTGTAGTTAGATAATATCGCTTAGCATCTACGGTTAGTTAGGTTCACAATAAGGGTTTAAACAGTTATTGTGAACTTGACCAACCGTAGACACCAAAGAAATAATGGCCAAACTGAGCTTATTTTAACATTGCTTGTGACTTGTAGTTTGTAGTAGTATTTCAAATGTAATTGCTTTCGCACTCCTTTATAATGGTTTCTAGGATAGAGAAGCATGTCTTTCAACGGTGACGTCAAAGGATTACATCGCAGTTGTGCGGTTAATACAAAAGGATT
The DNA here is from genome assembly GCF_910591565.1 of Cydia splendana. Lineage (NCBI taxonomy): Eukaryota > Metazoa > Arthropoda > Insecta > Lepidoptera > Tortricidae > Cydia > Cydia splendana. Next base: position 18,655,102 of record NC_085965.1, on the reverse strand, counting down.
TTAACAAATAAGTTAAGTAACATCCGTCAGTTATTCTTATGACACCATGAAATTCAATAAACACACTAAGTACCTGTTTATGAGGATCTACTCGAACGCGTGACATTTCACGTCTCCCGCTGCGAAAGTGAAGCTCCTATTTGAGACCGCCTGCTGTTCCTCTAGTTAACGACACTCCACGCCTCGTATTTCTATCGGATGAGAAAGCGGGCCAGGATAGTCGAGTTTTAAAGGGACCAGGGGCCAAACCAAGTGACAATTATTTATAGAAAACTTCAATCGAAACTTAAATGATACATAAATGATTACGAGTCTTTTCGCGTGCATGTGTCAGCTCGATAAATTAGCGGATTTGCCCTAAGGTCCAGTAGGCCCAGGCCTAGGGCGGCAAGATGTTAGGGGTGGAAAATTGTGATAAAAAATTCGCTGATGATAACAGGAAATAACTCAAAATATGATGGTTGCTGAGAAAGGGGCGGCTACCGGCTACAGGCCAGGCCCTGGGCGGCAAAGGCGCCACTCGCCCGATACTTTTATTTTTCTTCGATTTGTTGTTGTTTGGTTTTCTTCGATCGGCATTAGACGATAAATGATTGCCATATTGGCTACGCCTCTTGATATTCGCGCCTTCGAGATCCATAGTAGCTATGCCAGATTGAGAGCGATTTTGTACTAGGCGCCACCCGCGCACTTCAGAAAATCTAAATTCGTCTGTTTCTGTCACTCCATAAGACAAGAGCCCTGGAAATGATGATAACCTATATCCCACCCACCTCAGCCTATGACATAACATTGCTGCAGGGTTAGAATGAAACCTCTGTACCTAACCTAACTGTGTGTTGTTCAAAACTAATTGTGTTATTCGTAGCGCCGGCTTCATCGTAAATTATATTTTGTCATGAAAAATCTAATCAGTTTCGTTTTCATCAGTTTGAAAGCTTTGGCAAGAGAAGCGGGGAAATAATATGATGGAATAAAATTTATCTTGTCATAACATCATAAACTCACGTATACTTAACAAAATATAAAAATACAAAGTCGACAGATACTTAGACAGAGGTAGAGCAATGAGTATAGTAAGTATAGTTAGAGTCCCTTAAAAGGCATAACTGTGACCTACATTCTGTCACCTACCTGGTTTCTATCAAGAGATATATACCTATAATTATATAATTCTGAGTCAAAGTGATAGTTTTAATTTAATAACTGAACTATAATAAACTGATTGAGACGCAAGAAATTCCCAAAGAAGCTACCCAACTAGCAAATCTATGTGCTATAAATTAAAAGTTGAGAGCACGTTTTTATTTTCGCTTTTTGGTGCTATAAACGGTGTAAAAACAGTCGAGTAAAAGTCCTGTAAGCGTTTACTCAACGCGAAAAGGCGCACTTATACAGACTAAAAGTGTTATAAAAATCGAGTAAGCGCTCTAGAGAGACTATTTGTTCTATAAACATTAGCAATTAACTATTACTCAGTAAAAGTGTTCTATAAAAGCAGCCGCACTGCTTTTTCTCAGCAAAAATGTTTCGTAAAGGTAGCCGGATTGCTTTTACTCGGCATTTTAAATGTGTAAGAGTGCAGTAAATGCTTTTATTCAACTAATATGTGCTAAAAACGATCTCAGGTAAGCGATTATATTTCAATTATTTGATTAAGTTTGAGGCCTAATCGTCTTCACGTGTCTAATAAAACAAAAAGGTACTTAAGTAAAAATTTGCTTACACGATCTAGTTTCTGTTATATCTCATTAATTCGACTATAAGTCGAGTAACTGCGTTTACTGCTACACTTATAGCACATGATGTCGCCATGTTTATGGATTTATAGTCCGGTGGCCGACTGCATGAAACCCTACCTGATAAAAAAATTGAAAAATCCTACTCTGTAGGGGTAGCTGACTTTTAGCAGCTTCAACTGCTCTTGGTCGGCCGTGGCTTAACTTGGCAAATTTTGCGCAAATAGCAAAAAAGTGGTACAAATATTCATCAAAAAAACAAAAGTGGTCAGCTACATCCTGTGTTGGCCGGTTCCTGTGTCCGACCGAATTTGTGGTACCAAGTGAGCTACAATTTACCTCATCGAAAAATAGAATGTCACTTGTATGGTAGGATAGCTGCCATTGACTTTTTTTTTAATGCGGACGGACTGAAAACGCTGTCAGGCTAAGGTGAGGCCGACCAAGACATATGTCAACAAATTTAATGTAGGTATTACAATCAGTTGTTTTGATTCTATTTTTCGATGAGGTAAATTGTAGCTGTCACGTGGTACCACAAATTCGGTCGGACACAAGAACCTGCCAACACAGGATGTAGCTGACCAGTTTTGTTTTGCTGTCCTCAAAGGCAGCTATCCTACCATGCAAGTTTCATTCTATTATACGATGGGGTTTTTTTTTATGAATTTTTGTGCCACTATTTTGCCATTAGCGCAAAATTTTCCAAATTAAGCCGCGGCCGACCAAGAACAGTTGATGCTACTAAAAGTCAGCTACCCCTACAGAGTAGGATTATTCTATTTTTTTGTCAGGTAGGGTTTCATGCAGTTGGCCACCGGACTATATTGAAACGTCAACATGGCTGACTTGTGCTGTTAATGTAGTTCAAAACTCTTTAAACGTACTCTAAGCTGAATACATTTTGAATAAAACCTGTAAATACACTTCAGCTCCTATAACAGCGGTTTGAACCCCATTACCCGAATTATGATATAAGCGCGCTGTTAGAGCAGCATTGTTGCCAAATGGTTATTTGATTGCTTTTAATAGGCTTTTATAGCAACAGAGAAGAGAGTTAAGTAACAGTTGTATTAAAGCGCCTTATTCAGACAATTAGCTAATCTATAGCTGTTATATGATTTTAATAGAACAATTATGCTGAATAAAAGTGATTTAGTAGCGTGACATGATTATAGCACTAATTAGCGTAAATTGCTAAATAGTCGATTTAACCGCTATTATACGATATATTGGTGCTTCAACAACCGTAACTCGGCTGTTATACGATTACAGGCTGAGTAAATCAATTCTTATACGACTATTTTGCTAGTTGGGTATGTTCATAGCTCGCAAGTGGAATTTATTAATAAACTGTGTCGTAGACTTTAATAATTTGCCTCGTCGGAAACGACCTTATTAATTTCCTGGAGTTTAAACAAACAATAATTCGCCGGTCGTAATAATGTAGTACTTCCTACAAAGTTGCTGAACGGTTTATGTTCTTAAAGTCAATATTCCAAGATCTGTTGGATTCGAACTCAACACGAATATTTAAGTAGTGAAGAAAAATAATTATATTTTGATAAATTCGGTTCTATTAACTACATGCAGATTATGGGACAACGCTCAGCAAGGTAGACCAATCATCCGGTGAAGGTCCTTGAAAACCAAAAGATCTTTGGGGGAAGCTTTCAACATGAGAATACCTCGATACCAGGTTTTGGTACGTACAGCTGGTATGAGTAGACTTATATTGACCGGGATATGGACTGTGATTACCTTTTGTATTTATTGTATTGTTACCCGTGGACAAGATGCATGTAACTGCGTCGAAATATCGGGAGCTCGAAAACAATACAAAAGGTAATCATGGTCCATATCCCGGTCAATAAGTCTAGTAAAACTAACAGTGAATCATTCAAAACTGTTAGCTGGTATAATGATGATAATGCACAGAAAATGTATTTTTTACTACATATTACGTGAATCCAAAAATTGTAAGTATTCACATTTCACTTAAAATTCAAATTAAAAGGACGAACACATTTTAATTTTAAGCCTGCATACCTACATCCTTTTTCCATTACCGCAGCTCGTTTTCATCGCGGTTAACAATACAAATTCCACCACAAATGATACTAAGTGGAAACCATTAGTCAGCACTCTAAAAACACCTTTAATATGTTTGACATACGGCCTAAAGTCTGTTAATAAAGTAAAATATGCATACTGTGAATTCAAAGATTTTTCGGATGTTTGTAAATACAATAGATTCTCGCATTGAGTGCGCTGATCGACGCGCTTTGAGCATTTATGTGGCTTAAAATTAGTTTACTTTGGAGTCGATTTAGCAATGATATTTTGTTTACTGTAGCTACAGTAGGGATCACAATAATATGTGTCTAAAACATGAACACTAACAATGTCAATAAAATAGTCAATTTCAGAAATACAGAGTAAACTAGTACTACTAACTGATGCTACGAGGCTTGCCTACTAGACTGTCTAGTAGGCAAGCCTCGTAGTATCCGTTTGACAACATAAAAGGGACTTTTAATGCAGGTGTTTCAATGACATTCATAGTCTCATCCTTATCATCCCCGTCCTTATCAGAACACATCTTGATATGAGATTCAATACAAATGCTTACGGTTTAAGGCGCACATTAACATCATATTTACGTGGTTTTAATATGTCCAAACGTCTACCAGTCCATTTAATGCAGTTTAATAAGTGGTAACTCTTAACAAGTGGCCATGAATTAAGAATGCAATCATAAGCCACATTTAGGTACTGAAGCTAAAAAGAGCAAGCAGGCATTAATGTGGTTGTCCAATTAGTTAATAGCATGTAATGTCCAAGCGTCCAGACTCATTTTTAATACAGTAGGTATAATAGTAGCGTGGATGCAAAAGCTAGCCACAGAGGCCGATTCCGTTTTAACATTTAATATGGTTTTCATCTCATTTTGTTACTTAATTGAGTCGTACCGACAGGCATCCCAAGCGCAACAATAACTGCGAGCAAAATGTCTTATGATGCTCCTGCTTATAGCTACCCGCGGTTAAGATCATATCAAAATATGTAGAATGAAAGCCCATATCAAATTAATAGTTTTGAATTATTCAAGGTTAGTTTCACTAGACTTATATCGACCGGGATATGAACCGTGATTACCTTTTGTATTGTTTTCAAGTTCCCGATATATCGACGCAGTTACATGCATCTTGTTCACGGGTAACTGAAGATAGCGGGTGGGTGTCAAAGTTGTGTAGACAATACAAAAGGTAATCACGGTTCATATACCGGTCGATATAAGCCTATATCAAATTGTTAATCAGAATCAGCTTCTCGGGCTTTGGTTAATCTCACATCGCCATCGGCGCGCTTTGTCCGTCTGTTTACGTTACGTTCTATTTTCACTGTCCGTCATGCGGCATTGTTCGATCGTTGCGTGTCTTTTGTGGGGATTTAAAAAGCGGTTTAACCGATGTAAAGGATAGTAAACTAGTTGCGGTCGCTATATTGTTTCGGGATGTGTGAACTAAAAAGTTATTGGCACTTTATCCCCTTAGCCTTAGACTCAAAACATGAAAATTCACATAAGGTTTTTCTATTCATTGAGGATTGACAAATGTTCTGGGTATGATTAAGTATTTAGAGCATATGCGAAAATGGTATTTTTGGTTTTAATTGTGAAAGACCGTACCATACCATACCATGATGTTACCATATTTGTGTAATGATACAAAACCATAATCTTCAGTAGCTTTCGGTGTCGAGACAGTAGCTTTCGGCGTCTAGACACTAGGTCCGTGGGGCAGGGAGGCTCGGGGGCTCCACAAGGCGCTCAGCAAACACCTAAGGGAGGCCACAGGTGACCCTCGCGCAGGCAGCTTTCTCGCGCAAAGATTGGCCATAGCAATCCAGCACGGAAACGCTGCCTGCGTGATGGGCACCCTACCAAGGGCGGAAGATTTTGATAGATATATTAAATTTTTTTTAGCTTTAGTTATTTTAATTGTAGTTAATTTTAGTTTTATATTCATTTTATAATCTTCAAATTCGAAACCTGAAGTTATTCGTGGTGCACTAGTACGAAGTTATAGTTTTCAAAATCCGCAACTTTGTGTTCCTTGGTAACTTCTCTCGTGTGTAACTAACACGGAAAGTTAAATGAGAGTCACAAGTCATTGATGAAGCTATTTACTCAGTTCAACTGCACTGAGAGTTTGCAAACATTTGGCATGCCATCAGCAGTGACTCCATATGCTTACCGAGCATGGTATGAAGAGTTAGAGGGTTAGAGCAAACCAGCGCAAGAAAACGCTCCAGTTACGGTTAGTTGCTACGAATCTAAAGCTCACGTGATGCAAGTTTATCGAAGAACACGGTATAAGAGCACACCATCAGTGTTGCCTGAGTTCACGCAACCGCGCTCCGGCACACAGCCAAATGTGCGAAGTTTTTCGAACTTAATTATCATAACTCCAACTTCGGCGAATTACATTCGATACTGACTGAGATTCGCGATTAAGTGCAACTCCATAATGGCATCCGGTTCAAAGTAACCAAATTGTTTAACCAAAACAACTTAATCCATTTAACTTAATTGTAATTCAGCTAACTCAAAATATTTGTGGATTAAAACTTTAAAAAAAAGGTACGAATGTACGCCTGTGTGTGTAAAATATACGTTGGATCACTGACGACGGAGCAAAGTCTATAACCAATCGTATATTACAACATTTTACAACACACTAAATCACTAAACGAGCGCTGAAACGTTACGTAGTGTAGTGACGTGCCATTTGCGTTGCATCTTCACTATAACCATACATTTTGAACGTTGAACATAGCGTTGCCATCGACGTCTTAACATACATAGTCTGATGGGATCTTGTTCAATTTAATATATTTGAACACTAATTATTTTGAGGAATTACAAATTAATTCAGTATTTTTATATTAAAGAGTGATCTTTGTATCTCATTCATCGACTTCTTAATCAATTTTCTGATAGTTTTTATCAATAATAAATTAATATATTTTTAATTTATTAAAAAATTAAAAACCTACCCCTTTCAAAGAATACCTCCATTTATATATTTTGTGTGTTTAGAAGTAGATGAACAGAACGTTCTAGTTCAACATATGAACACAAGGTCGGGCGTAATTCTTGTGTAATTTAGACAATTTTTAGGGTTCCGTTTTAGTGCTATAAATATTTTAACGCAGCAGTGGTTGTTCCAGTTATTTTCTACTCTATTCAATCCTCTTTAATGAAACGTTTTATTTTTACAAATTGGCGTGAGCGATTCAATTATTAATATCATTAAACTAGTTTGAAAGATTTTGCGTTTAATCAAAGTACTACATTCAATTTTAACACTGCACAAGGCTTCCTGAAGGAGATCACGCTGATCTGTTGAGTTGATTGTGAAGAAAAACAATACCTATAGGTAGTTTTAGTTAAGTTTGTTTAGTTCATATTTTAATTTATTTTTGTTAGTTTTAAGTGGCTTTTAAATCTAATATTAGCTTATTTTTAAGGTGTGTTATATTCATGACAATAAACATATTAATCAGTACATTTTAATAAATTGAGAGATCAAATTCCTTTACATTCAACACATTCTAAGGGGTTTTTTTTCATACTGAACCCTATCGTAAAATCCCGTGCTCACTTTTCTGTAGTAATTTGAAAGCAATTGTTATGCTGGTTGATTTACGATGTACATATTGTACGGTGATTCACGGCCACGTGCAAGCAGATAGGCGCGAGACTTTTGTGAGCGCTGGAAGTTTACAATAGTCAAACTAAAGGAACAGGCGAGTTCCTAAACATGTATACATTTTATCACCTTATTACAATGGATTAAGGTGAAGAAATGTATACATATGAACTCGAATGAACACCTCGGAAAACTCCGACGATCCATGGGGTGGAATGCAATTTAATGGCTGTACAAACCGGTACACAAGCAGATTTTGAATGGGTACACATTTTGAGCACCTCTGTAAAATGTTCCTAGAATACAATCGTTTGAACACATGCAGTGTCTAGTATTACATGTCTGCGGGTTTGATGTGCAATGATAATCAGATTAAATTCAATTGGAATTAAGTTATGACTCGTTTAAGCTCTACGATAGTTACAATTTTCGTTTGCCGATTCACCTGAAATAACGAAATCTGTACCCATCTAAGTTAGCTTTTTTGTAAAAATAAATAGAAAAATATATGTTTGTGGGTGTCCTATTTACTAAAATGTGTTATTAATTTTATTTTAATAGACCCCTCTAACGACAGTCGCCTACAAGACGGCTGCCAGCACGGCTCAAATTATAGGGAAACAAATAGTTATCATATTTATTATAGGTACATTGAATAATATGCTCCCAAAGCGTCGTAAATATGTTGCTCTCAAACTTTCTATTTATGTCAAGGTAACTCATGTCAATGTCAGCCTTCAATGTGGCATCATTCTCCCTCGTCAAGATCCAGGCCACAGCCCTCCGTTGGAAGAGCGGCATTCCTCCCGGCGCCACCTTTGTTTCGTTTACGAATGAAAAATGTGAAATGCGTTGAATATGTCGATATATTTTTGCGGCTGTCTTTTGTTTTCTGAGGGGAGCACGCTTGAGGCAATGAGCATATAGACAGGTAGATAGTATGGTATGGGATCTTAAATTATACAAAATCAGTTAGTACAATGGCTAGGGAATGAGCAAACAAACCAATAAGCGTCACATTTATGAGATCGGTGAGACATATAATTTTTTCTTCTATAATTCTAAGTATAACCGCAGCAGATATTTGACGACTTTTTTATTCGTTAAATAAACGTAAAGGGGCCCACAGATTACCAGTTCGCCGGACGATATCAGTCTGTCAGTTGTTCGAAGCTGTCAAATTTTGCATTTAACTGACAGGCTGATATCGTCCGGCGAACTCGTAATCAGTGGGCCCCTTAAATAGATCATATGTCTTGTCAGTGATTGGTGCGGCTAAATACTGAATATAAGATACATTTTGATTTTTTAAGGTATATTTCTGACCGAAATCTCAAATATGTACCTATATAAGAAATATAAACATAAAATAATCAAATATTTAATATTTCTTTTTGCGGTGAGTTATGCACGTAAGTCCATATATAAAGCAGTGTAGCAATAGAGTATTTTCCTTAACGGCATATAGACGCTCCATTTCTGTCAGAAGCAACGCTGCTTATCTCCTCGCGTTGCTTTTGAAAAATAAGTAGATGTGCTTTTATTTAATAATAATGCGCTATAACGTGGGTACGTTATGAAAATACTTACAAAGACTTGTTAGGTACTTAATTAAGTATGTATACAAACATCATTGATAAATTAAGTACAGTACTGGCCAAAAATATATCACCTTCATGTTTTTACGACAAACCTTTCATTTGATTTAATGTAAACTAGCCCTGAATTTCTTTTAGTGTCGACTTAGAAAATATTTAATGGTACTTTTTTAAAACTAACACAGGCTATACGTTTCTCCGAACGTTATGACCTAATTGGAATTCATTAAAAACTCGAATACTTCGATATCGCAATATTGCGAAGCATATTAAAGTACAGTACTCCCCAGAGCCAGGAGTAATTGAATTAATCAAGCCACACAGGCTACGGGCACTAATTACTGTAACCCTATCCGATTTGGTAGACTCACGTTAATTATTCAGATTGGCAAAGCTTTACGATTATTGCACGATATTATAGCTAGCTTGTAATTAATAAGGTTAAAGGCCACCCCACAGTAGCGTCTCCCGAGCGTCGGCGACTCAACTCTATGGCTGCTGCTCGACGCAACATTGGCGCAAGTGCGCAGCGACGCTATTTCCCATAGCGCTGACTAGACGCCTATTACGCTCCACCATGTCGCACCAGCGATACCTGGGGCGTCGGATAGGACGTCCTGCTAGGCGGCCCAGGCGGCCTAGCCAAAGTGACAATCGCTTGCGCTTCTCCATCGAATCGCGTTGTGTTTTTATATCACTGTTCCATATTAGTGTGACAGTAGTAACAGTTGCGTTTCCATCGCTATGTAAGCGATTGGCATGTTGGCTACGCGGCCTGGTACCTACGCTCTTTTCACGTTGCGATCTTCGTCCATTCTCTCAAGATGGCCCAACCAACGGAATTCAAAGAACTACACTGAATAAAACTCTGATTAGACTCCCTTTGAAAGGTCTCATTAAAATCACCTCATTAGAAACTTGCGAAAACGTAATACGACATGAATCCAAGCCTTCTATATGCTTAAGTTGTTTAACCCACCCACCCAACCCATGAATATTATTAATGATGTCTTCAATTATGTTAATACTACTTAGATGTTTTTAATTACCTACTAGTTTTGATTGTGGTTTTGATTTAACTCCATGTAAATAAGGAGTTTGAAAATAGCAGCAAAATATATTTTTTGTTGGCTGACAAGTAAAAAAAGGCTAACTGTTATCCCTTAGTTCATAACTCTGTGCTATGAAATGAAGAAATTTAATACTATTAAATAAAAACCGTAGTTATGAATAAGTGATTTTAATCCTGCTATGAAAGAAAAAAAACATCTATTTACTTACTAAAGAAACTGGTAGGTAACCGGTTTTCATGTAATCTCATAATCTAAACAAAGTACCTAACTGTTTCTAAAAAGAAAAATCACGGTATTTTTATTAACACGAAGCCATCACATTATCACCCGTTGCAAAAGCTTATTAAAATTCTCGCGTCAAAAGTAAAAAAGCGACACAAAAATCTCGGCTCATGGACGCATAAAAAATATGAGTCGTATGAAATATGTATCGTATGTCCTAATTTCAATCCGAGATAAACGTGTGTGCGTATGTGTGTGTGTGTGTGATATGGGATATGAATAATAGATTCGGTACGTTTGAATGAGCATGCATATGAATTTGCGCCCTACTAACCTAGTTGATTGATTAAGCTTCAATACACCGTGACGCCTCGTCCCATCTTTAACCGTAAATCGAACACTTGAGGCGGAGGCGGAGATAAGACACGATTCGTTGATCTTATGGTGGATACGCACTTGGTGAAACAATGGTTTTATAAAAATAAAGGTTTTTTGTAGTGTCCTACCTCTGTTTCGGTTTTGGCATAAAAAATCTTTAGGCCGAAGGTTCGGTTTCGGCCAAAAGCCTACTGAACCTTTCGGCTGCATAAAATCATGTTTCAACTGATGGTCCCGTTTCGACCGGGCAAAAAATCCGGTTTCGGTCGGGCACTAGTTTTCTCCAGTTTTAAAGGTGGTTCTAATATTTCAAGGTTTGAACAGCAGGAATAAAAGTGAAAATACAAATACATTACTGTAGAGCTGATTTTTGAAATTTACTACACGCATATTTGCTATACTCATCTTAGCAGGTAAAGTGAACTTACTTCATCATTATATGGGTCAAAAAGGGAATATTATTTTAGTAAGCAAATTCATTTGAAATACCGCGTTTATGAATTCTTTAATGCCAACTTAAGTTCAAGAACGAGCTTTGGATCCAACACACAATAAACTTAAGCCGTTCGTAAAGCCATTGCAAAAACGTAAACACAGACATAAAGCAAAAATAAAGCTGAGCTTACCTTATCTGTGTTTCCGTAGCCAACAACTACACTATTTCATTTCCTCTGCCGACTGGTCGGCCCTTATCGTGCCTTTATTGACCGTTATTTTTTAAAACTTGGCCACTAAAACCGTTGAAAAAGCAAATGCATTCGAAGCTATTTTGAGTTCAATGTCGTTTGAGTAAGATCTGCAACTTGCATATAAGAAACCGATTCTGTTTAACACATTGATTGCCGGGAACACGCTCAGTGGGTTCTCTGTTCGAAGTCGCTTTTCTCTACAAAGCGGGAAAACGCTGGTAGTGAAAGTGTTTAAACAACTTGATAAAGTTTTCATCTTATTTTGAAACAACCTTGAGTCGTGCCATCAGTTATCTCACGTGCACCAAAGTGCAGATGCCTAATGAGACGACTCCTGATCGCTTTTCGTGTGCACCAATCAGCATTAGTCAATGAAGATGGAAGCCTAGTGTCTTGAAATTAATATAACGTATATGTGATACAGGTTTAACACACGTGACGTTTCTGTTTGAAGCAACGTCACTTTTGACACTGACATATCTAATCCATATCGTATCGCACGTAATATTTGATGTATCTTAAGTTCGAATTGGGACGATATTCACTGCCAGCGAACCGCTATAGGCAGATTCTCTGTTCGTAAGGGCTTTTCGGTGCAGAGCGGACATACCACGTGATCTGCTACGCTCGTAGCGCTGTAAAGTGTCATTCTATGGAACTTGCTAACTATGTAAACAAACCGCCATATTGAAATTGTCTCTGAATGATGAATTTACTACTGACTTTTGTTTACATAGTTAGCAAGTTCCATAGAATGACACTTTAGCTGGTACTGAATGCATTAAATTATTATTGCAAGAGGAACATTATTATAAATTATAAGGATAATGTATAATTTTGACTGACTAGTACAAACAGTTCCTTTTTTTAACTATCCAAACGTTTAGCCATTACCTATGGAATCTATATGAAACACAGAACAAATGAAATCACGGTCAAGACACAATTTCTATTTTATAAATCGTATAGAAGTACAAAGAGTTGATAGCTTGACCGTGACGTCATTTGCTAGTAGTTTATTTTATTATTTATTTATTTAAACTTTATTGCACAAAGTATATACAAAAATGTACAAATGGCGGACTTAATGCCAAATGGCATTCTCTACCAGTCAACCATAGGGCCAAACAGACATCTACAATTGGTGCAGAGAGAGAAATATACCTATTCAGTGAATATAAAAAAAGCAAACTATACATATAAACTACATAAATAAATAAAATATATATAAACTACTACATATTTATACAATACATACTATAAATATAATAATGATGGATATTATTCGAACTCTTGTTTTAGCAAATGCTTACGCAACAACCGCTTAAAAGAAAACTTACTTGGAGCTTGTCTAATATTTAGAGGGAGTGAATTCCAAAGACGACTAGCCTGGACGGCGAAAGAATTAGTCATAAAACCAGTACGGTGAGAAGGTATGGTCAGTTTGAGAACGCGGGAAGTAGTTCATGTAAATTCCATATCTATACATCTATATCATATTATATATCTTTCATATATTATAGTACTTAAAAAATCGTGTTTTGACAGTTTGAAAAAAGAAACTGATTTGACTAGTAGTTAAGTTCCCTATACTGAGTTAACATACCGTCGGGTGACAAGCAAAAGTCACTAACTAACATCATTGAAATTATTGGACAATAAGCCGTGTTACAAGTGTAATAAAGTGCATTGTTACTTTAATTTTTTGATAGTAATTAGTGAGTTTTGCTTGTCACCCGACGATACTTAAGTAGTTTAAGTTCAATAATACCTACTTCAAGCCAGCTCTTTTTAATACCTACTACGTATATTTTTTTTACTTTTCAGATGATTCATTAACCAGTTAACGTGTAATACAATGTTCTGGTGAAAATTTTAATTTTAAATCCGGCTGTGACCGTAAAGAACCGCAGAAAGCATTTCGATGTAAACAGTTGAGCGAATTTTAAAACATTGTAAAAGTTTGTACCACAGCTGGCGCGAGTATGGGTTTTCGCCAGCTTGGAAACTTTACAATATTATGTAATTTATTTATTTAAAATTTTAAGTCAGGCAACAAGGCCCATATTACAATATAATATTAATACAGCCCTACTCTAATACACTACAGCTTTTTCGAGCGCGCTGAATGTTTAAATATTTTTTAATAAACATACTTCTTTCATAGTTTTATTCATCTTGTTTTAATCACATATGGAATATTTCTGGAATAAATTAATTTCATTCATTCATTAATCCATAGTATTTTTTTTATGTGAAGTTAGTCTATTTCTATGAAACATTTTTTCTATACTTGCCGCAAAACTAAGTGGCGAGTCAGATCATAATGCCATCTCCTTTACCCTTGTTTAGATTAACTAAGAGTGAAAGAGATGGCATTATAACCTGACTCGCCACTTAGTTTTGCGGCAAGTATACTCGTAATACTCATCCTTGTGTTTTATACATGTTAGCAAACATGTGCTCTAAGTAAATATGTAGTCCTAATTAAGGGTTTAAGTAAAAAATATTATAAATGTAAATTTAATAAGCTGTATAGGTACATATTTCTCAATTTTTCATTAACACAAGTCTACAGACACTTGCTGCCGTTGTAACAAAGGTTTTTTATTAAGTAGCTGGTTTAATAGGTACTAAAATTTTATGACAAGCGAGATTAGACTTCAAAAAAAAATTACTTTTTCGTTTTAAAATTAACGATCGCTCCAAGTAATTACTCAAATTATTATGTTATTAAGGAAAAGATCCTCTGACGTTTTATGTTTTGTTAGTTATAAGTAGGTACTTTTTTGATAATTCAACGTAAAAAATAAAATCATACTCATACTACTAAGTTATTAAAAAGATCGATTATGATTGAAAGAATATTGACATTATAGTTAATTCGCAGTACGATTGATGCAAGTTCAATCAATGCTTGAATGTTTTTGAGTTTCTTATCTTTTTCTTTAATCTTGTTAAATTATTCAACACACAACAACAATCAGCTGTAATCAATAAAAACAGCAAAACCATCAATCGATCGTTCAAGCACACCTGTAATGAATGTCACTTAAATTTATCAGTCGCCTTCGATCGCACAACTGCAACTGAAAATCACTTCAACGGAGTTGTAAACGGTCAATCGTAATTCGGATAATCTTCAATCACATTAAATTCAATATAATGGCAATTCATCTTTAGGCCACACTCCGGGTTGAAAGATTCGAAAGCGATCTGTAAATAAGTGTATCAATAAAAGACTTTAGTGCTCTAAAACGGCTAATACTTAAGATAGTTCCAAATACTCATGTTTATGCCGCGTATAATTTTAGCGAATGGGTTGTAAATATCGGTAGTTGCCACAAGTACCCTTATATCAAGCAATAAATTGGGATTGCTGGATATCTGCCATAATATCGTTTAATGAATTGCCTAGCACGACGTCTTTAAGGCTATGAAGCGCAAAGCTGGTAGCGTATTCGGTACGTTGATATCAATACAAGTGCACCCTCACGACATGCGCGCACGATGCAGTGACATTGATATTAAATTGGCGTCATATTTACTGAAAACGCCTTTTGGGTAATTCGATGTTCCAATAATGTAACTACCACGCGTTGGCTAGTTTTATATTGTATGGAAACTCGTTTATTTGAGTTTTATTATACGATGTATTTTAATTTAGTTTCTGAATACAGCTCCTGAATTAAGAGAAACAAGATTGCGTACATACATAAGCTTTAATAGAATAAATAAGTATCGTTGTAATGCAAAATAAACAACCTAAATCTGTCTATGCAGTAGAGTTTGAACAATAATACCTATAACATACATTTTACAGTTCATTTTAGAATTGGGACCCCTATTGATCGCTTGCTAATTAATTTACTGCACAGATTATCGGCCCGATTCGATTTTTAGGATACGTGAAATATTACGGCTAGATACGATATGGATTAGATATGTCAGTGACAAAAGTTAAGTTTTTAAGAAAAGTCACTTTTGACACTGATATATCTTATCCATAAAGTATCTAGCCGTAATATTTGACGTATCTTAAAGTTCGAATCGGGCAGTATAGCGTGTATCATTACGAGTATAATACCTACATTTTTGCTATTGCAGAGTGGCATATACAGGTTTTAGGTCAGGTTAGGCTAGAAAACTTTTTGCTGTAGGGTTTCGTGCCATGCACAATCAAACTTTTTTTAAAGTTTGGAAAGGCAAAATCGGCCTATGTTCTTAAATGGAGTGCACACGCTAACTTTATTGATTCTCGTAATAGCGATTGCGGACACATCACATTATAATCATATTTGGCTGATGTAACTTTATGAACCTACGTTTCGTATTTTGTTTTTAGCTTTAATGTCAATATTAAGTTACGTGAGTTACGTAACGATGTTAAGCAGCATGTTTAGTAACTTCAGGTGTATCCAAAAGATATTTTACCTATTAACCTGTTAACCAACATAGAATTTTTCATCGAGCGTGTTCGCGTCTCCGGCGGTACGAAGTTACACGGAGTTCTGTCTTATTTATCACATCGCGGCGAAATGAGGCCGATTTTGTATGTCTTATATATCAATATCAGTCTACGGCGGTTAAAAGGTTAATCTCTCTGCATTATCTTCCTAGTAATCCATCAAGATAACAATAAACACCGGCAGTTAATGCCATTGCGTGTATATTCAAACTCTTAATCTTAATTTTATGCGCAGTGCGATATTTGTAAAACGACAGGTCTTTACAAATTGTGCCACGTTAAAGTCTCGTTGAGTATAATTATGTAATAAAATAATGGATAGAGCAGCACGCAACAGCTGATGGCTTGTATTTTGATGTCGAGAGAAGGACTAAAGCGTTAAGGAAATTAGAGTAACAATAAAATATGTTGGTAAATGAAAAATATGTTTTTTTAGGGTTCCGTACCCAAAGGGTAAAACGGGACCCTATTACTAAGACTCCGCTGTCCGTCCGTCCGTCCGTCTGTCACCAGGCTGTATCTCACGAACCGTGATAGCTAGACAGTTGAAATTTTCACAGATGATGTATTTCTGTTGCCGCTATAACAACAAATACTAAAAAGTACGGAACCCTCGGTGGGCGAGTCCGACTCGCACTTGTCCGGTTTTTTAGTAATTACCTAAGTATTTGGAAATTTCCTGTTACCATGTAAATAAATTGGATTTGCGTTATATTATCGAGACACAACAAAAATGACATTTGACACGATAGGTCAAAACGCTCGAAGGTTTGACCTGTACCCGTACCATGAGTCACCGACAGTGTCAAAACTGTCATATACGCTAACGTCTACGTAATTTACTTTATATATATCTCGGTCGCACAGTACGAGCGAGATTCATAGAAAGTGGGTTACGTTCACGATAGCGTTTATGTCAGTGCCAAAATTGTGGTAGCCACACTTATACTTATTTAAAATGAATGTTGATAAAACCTGGCCAAAAGTTTAAAACCCAAACATAAACTTCTAACTAAGGCCTCCGCAATGTCTACAGGCAATGAATATTATCTAAAATGCTTTAAAGCACACCCTGTCACCGTATCTCCTCGTAATGTTTCCTATGACCTCACTTCGCTCGCTATATCCAGTAGGTATCCACCATCACCGTTCAAAAGGGACGAGTATATGTGAAACATAGTATACTATGTTATTACCTTTTGGCTTCAGGCGATAGTATAGTGTGCCAACTAGGGCTTGCAATATCGGATGGTTTCCAATTCCGGAACTGATTTACGATATTGGATTCGAATTCCGGAATTCCGGAACTGGTTCCGGAATTAGGGTTTATCATATTTTTATTACATTTTTTAGTATAAAACAACAAAAAATGTGAAATTCTGATACTTTAGGTTTTTTAAAGTTAGTATTGTTTAAGAGACATTTAATTTGAAGTAGGTACGTTTTATTTTCCCACCCATTTTACCACCTTATTAAAATGGTTACTTTTATTCACTTCTATGATACGGGGTATTTAATTGGGGAAACTATAGTTGCTAGCAAACCATTCGATGCATAATTTTAGAAAATAGTTAAATATAATAGCTCTCTACTCTTCCTTAGGTAGTGGTGTTGTTTAAGAAGTTGAAGGTCTAAGTTTGGCTTTTTCCTTCCTAGTTCCTAATTATGATTCAGAATATCATATATTATGTGCTTCTACAGGATTCGAAATCGTTAATAGAGAAAACCTCTTTTTCTCTGAATTCAAGATAAATAGTCCAAATATTTTTAAATTTCAATTCTACAAATTCGCTTATGTAGGATTAGGGAATGCAAATCGGTTATTTTTTGTATGGAAATAACCGCGGTTTCGGTTAATAACCGATAATTTCCATTCAAAAAATAACCGAAAATAACCGATTTGCATTCCCTATGTAGGATTCAGATTATTCTGACTATTCTAAGCAAGTAAATCGCTCTGCTTTATTGTATTTCTATTTTTTTATTATGAGCCCATATTGTCCCACTGCTTTAGCAAACGGAAAAGTAAAATATACCTATACTATAGTTCACTGAATGACTAAGAAGCACTTAATAACGACAAAAAACACCCGTACAGTGTACTTTCTTAATAAATTTTAATAATAAACGTATTAAAACGTACAAAAAGTACTTAAATCCAATTCCGGAATTTTCGATATTGAGTGGTATCAATTCCGGAATTGTAATATCGGAAAAATTGTCCGAGATTCCGGAATTTCGAAATTCCGGAATTCCGGAATGCAAGCCCTAGTGCCAACGTATCAATTGGTATATTGGCACAATCTCAGGTCTAGTGTCGCTGTGGTTCGAATACGTTAGTCTATTTTCCTGATTTACAATATAATTATGGTATATGTTGTCGGTAGTTGGGATTTCTACCACCTACCCTCAGGCAGTTTGTAATTATAGATTAAACTGTTAACGTGAGCTCCGTGTTTCAATATCGATTCCTAGCCTAAATACCACAATTTGGAGACGAGGATGGGATACTTACCACTATACTACCGAAGACTATTAATAATATTTCCTGATTTTTCAAAAGGATGGCAAAGGAACCTTCTTAAATTGACTTTCTCGACCAGCGAGATGTTGGAAAAGTTCATAAAGTATCACGAAACTTTTCCGTGCGTTCTTAACAATTTCTGACAGGCATTGTTTTCTATTAAAAAAGATATTTTAAGTAAATAACCGCTCATCATGACCTATTATTTAAAATGACGGCTAAGGTAATATGAAACGATTGTCTTAGTTAATTAAGTTAAAATTAAGAAGTGAAGCCTATCAGAAACTTTTTTAATTACCTATTCACCTCACTGTCACCTATTCACTTTTAACCATTTTGTGTGTGTGGCCATTTTGTAACCACAACTTCATGCTTTATTAATTATTACTCTTGCATTTACATTTAGGTATATTTTTAGTTATAGCGTATATATAGTATATTTTTTTTATTATATTCATTTATTATATATTTATGTCAGATAACGAAAACGAATCCTTTTATTCTGCTAGCGATGATAGTTCTATGTTCCATTCTTTATGTTCCCCCGATAATTCTCTTACACTGGGTGCTCTTGTGGCTCGCGAATTTCATAACTCTCGTCATTTCAATGTGTGTCACATTAACGCCCAGAGTATCCCCTCTCACTATAATGAGCTTTTAAACAGTTTTCAAAGCGGATGTGTGCATGCGATTCTTGTTTCGGAGAGTTGGTTGAAACCCACCCTAAACTCAACGTCTTATGCCTTGCCTGGTTGTTTTAATCAGAAACGACCGGACTGGCAAGGGCGGTGGTGGTGTTGCCATTTATCTTAGAAGTTCCATTCCGTACAAAATTCTATCTGTAACTCGTTCGCTGTACTCTGGCAAAGCGGAATGGATATTTCTCGAGATAAATGTCAAAGGGGTTAAAGCCGTTTTGGGCGTAGTTTACTGTCCCCCTACCATTGATTACTTCTCTGATCTAGAGCACATTCTCGAGTCCCTGAGCGCAGATTACACACATCACCTGATCATGGGTGATTTAAACACTGACCTTTGCAAAGACACTCCACAATCGCGTAAATTGAAATCTATTCTTCATTCAGTTAGTTTTTCTGTACTACCCCTGGCTCCTACCCATCATACTGTCTCTTCTGACACCTGGTTGGATGTCATTCTTACTTCATCTCCTGGTCTCATCGCAAAACAGGGTCAGCTCTTAGCTCCTGGTTTTTCGCACCATGATCTCATATTTGCTTCGTATAAAATCAAGCCACCTAAATGTAAACCTGTACTGATAAACATACGTAGCTTTGCTAAGGTTGATTCTGCTGCTCTTTTAAAGGACGCCGCGTCCATTGACTGGTCACCTGTGCTCTCCGCCTCAACAGCTGACGCCAAGGTTTCTCTTTTTAACGCTGCCACTCTGAAACTTTTTGATAAACATGCACCCGTTCACACCGTACGAGTCAAGCGGCCGCTGGCCCCTTGGATCACAGAGAGTGTCCGTCTGGCTATGAGGAAGAGGAACCGAGCTTTTAGTCTCTTTAAGCGTGCTCGCACTGACGAGAACTGGAAACTTTTTAAGATTGCCCGTAATCGCTGCAACCAGGTGGTGCGTACAGCGAAGCGACGGTTTATTCATGACAATGTGTCCTCCTCGTCTATGGCCGATGTATGGAAGTTTATCAAGTCACTTGGTCTGGGAAAACCTGCAAGTGGGTTCAGCAATGATACTTTCTCACTTAATGATCTCAACAGACACTTCTCTTCTGCTGTTACTCTCGACAATCGGATTAAGGCTACCACTCTCTCTAACATTTCGTCTCTTTCCTCCCCTGTCTCAGATTTTTTCTCTTTTTCTCCCGTTTCTGTCTCTGATATAAAGACCATAATAAAAGCAATCAAGTCTAAAGCCGTGGGCTGGGATGATGTCAGCCGTTTTATGATTCTATCCGTTCTCGACTGTGTGCTTCCTACAATAGCTGACATCATCAACTGCTCACTGGCCAATGGCGAATTCCCTTCCCTTTGGCGTAAGGCTTTTGTTATTCCACTGCCTAAAGTTAGTAATCCCTCCACTCTTAGCAATTTCCGGCCAATCTCTATCCTCCCTTTTCTCTCTAAGATAGCTGAAGCGGTGGCTTACAAGCAATTGTCCCTTTTTATTCACTCCCATAACTTGTTAAGTCCCTTACAGTCAGGTTTCCGTCCTAGTCACAGCACCTGCACTGCGCTTCTTAAGGTGACGGAAGACATCAGACAGGGCATGGAGAACCAAATGGTCACGATACTCGTTTTAATAGATTTCTCCAACGCATTTAATACCGTAGACCATGATATCCTCCTTGCCCTGCTCAAACATCTGAATGTGTCTCCGACAGCCCTTAACTGGTTCGCGACTTATCTGGGTGGTCGCCAACAAGCGGTTAGGCTTGACAAGTCTCTATCTGATTGGTGTGATCTTGCGACTGGCGTGCCTCAAGGCGGAATTTTGTCTCCGCTCCTTTTTTCCACCTTCATAAATTTTATCACACCTGGCCTTCGTTGTTCCCACCACCTGTATGCCGACGATCTGCAGCTTTACGACCAGTGTGAAGTGACTAATATTTCGAGTTCGATTGATAGGCTCAACCTGGACCTATTGCACATCCAACAGTGGTCTGAGCAGTATGGCCTTTATGTGAACCCGTCTAAGTGCCAGGCCATCGTTATTGGTAGTTCTCGACAGGTGGCCAGACTGGACTTTGACACTATTGCACCAGTAAACTTTAACGGATCACCAATACAATTTAGTCACAGTGTTAAGGACCTAGGCATTATGCTCGACAGTTCGTTGGATTGGAAAGCGCAGGTTTCTGAGGTCAGCCGAAAAGTTATGGGTTCTCTTCATTCACTAAATAAGCTAAAGCACTTTTTGCCTATCAAGACTAAAATTCTCCTTATAAACACTCTAATTCTACCTATAATTGATTATGGTGATGTGTGTTATCCTGACCTAACTGAAGAACTTCTCAATAAGTTGGATCGCCTTCTCAATAACTGCATTCGTTTCATTTTTTGTCTGCGTAAATACGATCATGTCTCTTCATACCGCTCCCAGCTTGGCTGGCTTCCCATCCGTCAACGACGCAGTGTTCGCATGCTGTGCACTCTATACTCTGTCCTCAACGATCCACACTCTCCTGTATACCTCAGGTCCCTCTTTCAATACTACGGCGTTTCTCGCAACCGTCAGCTTCGCTCTTCTGGCAATATGTCCTTATCCATCCCTCCACATCGCACTGGCTTTATGTCAGATTCGTTCTGCGTGCAGGCAGCGCGCCTTTGGAACCGACTCCCCCTTAGTATTAAAAATGCCCCAAACAAGTTCGCTTTTAAGAAATCGTTACGTGCTTTCTTTGCTGGTAGAATGAAGGATTCCTAGTTTTAGTTATATAAGTTATATATTTTATTGTATATATTTAATGTTAGGTATATATATATATATATATATATATATACCTATATATATATATATATATATATATGTATATTTATATTATATGTATCGTGTATATTTTGATGTACTTGCGTATGTATGTTAAAATTCTTTAAATTAGCGTTGCGTCCTTATATTAAATTTTGTTAGTAGTAGTAGCAGTTGCACCGCCCACAATCTCTCTGCTTTGCCTTAAGGTTGACTGGTAGAGAATGCTTTTGGCATTAAGTCCGCCTTTTGTACGATAAGTTTTCTTTTGTGCAATAAAGTTTAAATAAAAAAAAAAAAAATAAAAAAAAAAACCATAATAAAATCGGTCGAAACTAACGTCAGATTTCTATAACAACTCGACGTTTATTATGTCACGTTCACACTTTGTTATAGTTTGAATAATCTCAGGTGAATTTTTCGGGCTCGGACCCTAATCTGTTAAACAAAAGATATTGTTTCCTTTATGCAGTGGTTACAATGCTTACTGCTAATAGCCCCGACGTAAGTAACGGGAACAAACCCATTTAAAAAGCAAATTTACCATTCTAATTATATGGTTCAAATTCTTGAATCAGCTCATTCGGAGATAACACGTTTTTGCTATCTCTAAAAACAAGACCACCCTAATTGTTCTCTGAACAAGCTGTCATATGAATTTGAACCTTAATACTATCACGATAGTTGCTTTTTAAACGACATGGTTGCTTTGGCACGTGGCTGTAGACCGCTCTTAAAAGAAACAAAGGCTTTTGTTTAACGGATTAGCACCCGAACTCGAAAAATTCACCTGAGATTATTCAAACTATACGTCAATGTCTGTGCCGAGTTAGCTTGGTCCAACTATAACTTCCGAAGCTCATTTCAGATCATGAATAGTATTAGAAATTCCTTTTGACCAAAACGTTTCGAAAATGCAAGCAAAATCTGATATTGCATTATGGCGCAAGCTTGAACGGAATACCGCAAAATTGCACGGCTACTTTATGAATGAAACTAGGGCCTTATAACCAAGTAAACCAAGTGGAAAGTCCACAAATATTTATATTCATGTTAACCGTACTAGTAAATGCGTATAAACCGCGTATGATGCACGATTTTTTTCTATTTTCTTACGTAGCACAAGACTATTGAATTCCGTCAGTTATTGGACGGGACCATTACAATTCAGTTTTTGGTCCTGTATTGTTCCTTTGTACGTGTAAATAATATACATACATCTCTCTCTCTCTCTCTCTCTCTTCTTCCCGGCCGATTTCGGCCACAGCGACTGCATTATATTATGCCTAGGAGCGGGAACTGAGCTGGTCCGCTCGCTCGTGCGCCCTCATGTGACTGCAGTACCCAATCTTCGTCTGCAGTGCTCGTCCACACCGAGGGCATGTCAGGACTCACACATACATTAATACATAAATATTTACTAAGCAAAGGAGCAAGTTTAAAGTATGTATCATCACATTAGGCTGATTACAGCCCCAAACGACACACACATTAACGTAACCCAGCAGAATATTAGTCACACAATAAGATATTGTTAGAGGTCTACCGCTTGTCTGTAACGGTTGGCATTATGGTTAACTACGGACTAAGTAGGTTTGGCTGGGTGCAAGTGACCCTTAAGCATTATGTTATTTAAGTACAGTTTATGTACTTAAACTAGATTTAGTCCAAAAACTATGCTACCTTCTTCAAGAAAACCACGGAGAAACTACGAGTATTATACAAACCACCTGAGTTAATTAGCTAGAGCTGTAATGTTGTCTGGAAGACATCGCTCTTTAGCGATAAGACCGCCTTTTGTCTGCCTCTATCATTAATCAATTGTTTTTCTTTAAGCTGTATCTTTTACTGAGGTGTTCCAATAAAGAGTATTCTACTAATCTATTTATAATTGTTAACGTAAGTATTTCAATAATCTTAACACGAGGTAATTTCCTTTAATATCCATTTTTTTCTAGTTTAGCAAAGTTTTATAAATAGGTATAAAAACAAATTTGTAGAAACCGCAGCACTACTCAAATTTTAAGTCACTTTTGTAAGCATATAAATACTTTTAGTAAGCTGTAGTCTTCCACAAATAGACCAACAGCAACACATCACATAGAGGTTTTATATCCAAACGTGTTACACAATTTACAAAAGAATGTGTTTCTTTTATTTAATGTGGGAAGAAAGGTGTCAGGTCAAAGAGGATAATGTTGTACATCTCAAGAGCATTCTTCAGGCACAGAAAAGTGCTCATTCTGCGCCTCAGGCGACGCGGGAATGAATAGAATTCTGGGCTGAGATTTTTAATAAAAAAATTGTGTCTAGAAATCTTAGAAATATTTAGGCTTGTTTTTCAATTAGCTGCCGCAATAAAAATAAAAAGCGGTAACCATAAAAACAAAAATGGACTTTCATTAAGATTCAAGTACCATATCTTTTTATATTTATGTAAATTGGATTCAATTAAAATGAGATAAAATTCACTATCGAACAAACCCTATGTAATTGTGTGATCAAATAGTATAATAAAATTTAATTAGGTATGTACCACAAATCAGCCAATGGGCATCTTGCCTTTAGACAGAAAGTAAATAAATAACCTAATTCTAACTTGAAAATCAAAGTACATACAAAGTAAATCAAAATGCTGAACAATGCCGTTTCTCGTATATTAACATACATTATTCTCGGAGCTTGCAAGAATGTGAATAGGCGAATGGGGATTCCTGAATATTTGCTTAAGGAAGCGCGTTGGAGTAACTTGGTACCGAAGATTTCTTTTTAAATAATAGAACGTGGGTATTTACAACCCGACCCTTTCGGGATATAATGCAGTCAAATTATTTATGTAGGTACATAATTTAGGTGTTTTTATGGGCAGTCATCATTACATTTTTTGGGTTGTAAAAGTGTATAATCAGCTGACATGATAACTGACCTCCTCTGCATATAAAATTTGCTTGCAGGGGGAGGGGGGATCAACTATATCTACAGCTGACTATACATATACGTAATAAAACTATACCTACACAAATAAAGCATAGGTACAAATCTAAAAGCTGTGTATAAATTAAACAAAGTATTACCAACCTATGCTCTTGAAGTATTGCCGGATAAATATAATAGACAATTTTTTTTATTACAAGACGTACACCGTGGGAAATGTGAACTAATTTTCTATATACAAATTACATTACATATACTTTAAAAATTTTAAGACAAAATATCTAATTGCTATATTTTGAACACTTTGCCCGCGTAGCCTAAATTATGCTAAAATTTCTAGGTCACTCAGCTGCAACAGCAGTGTAAAAGGGTTATCAAAAATGGATGAACACGGGATAGTCAAATTACGTAGCGCTAATGCTATAACATCTGGCCTTGCGTTGTCTTTGCTTGCAGAATGCAGACAACTCCAATTCGCGAGCTAGCCAGTGTAACAGCGGTCTCAAGCCCCGTTTGAAGTGGGCATAATCCAAGAACGACTTATACTGGTTTATTTGAGCGTTTCATTAGCCTGAGCTTGGTAAGCGATCTGAAAATTCTCAGTGCTGGCTGCATTTGATGCGCACCATGTGTTATTTTGTTTTGGCTGCAGTGAATTATAATAAAATTTTACTTTACGGTACAACATATTTTTAGAAAATACATTAAATAATTACAAGTAGGCCTTGGCCTCCATCCGAGGGCAGATACGGTAGACCTAGCACAGCGGCAAGACAGTATCTCGCCCGCGCAATACACTACCCCTCTCTATATTTTAAGTTAGTAGCTAGACCATTAATATGATGCTTTGAAAAACAGTAAGTATATCAACAATGCGACAGATTGAACCAGAAAGTTTTCCTTTAATTTGTCATGCAACGTTTTGCATTAAAGTGCTACTTATATTGCGTTTTGCATATAAAATATATTCATAAAAGCCAATGGGCTTTTAACATATTTTATACACACGGTGGACACGTTTGATAGGAAATTTTCTCTGAATATTATTATATGATACAGTATTATGAACGGGATGTAATTTAAAAATTTAAACCAGTGTTTTCATGTACATATTGTTCCTAAGAACACTTTTATCAGTATACTCTTTCGATTTAATAATAGGAAAAATTTCCATTCATTTTTCGTTCATTCCATTCCGTTGCCGTCATATAAAGTATATGAAAATTGGCAACGGAATGGAAATATAAATCTAAGGAGACTTTTTCTCCTATTAGGTTAAAAAGAGCTCATGATTCTGAGTAGAATAGATATAAAAAAATACTAAATCAGGAAAAAGTGTAGTGTACCCTTTAAATAAAATGATCCAATAGATTGAATTATGAGAGTAGCTTATAGTGATAAAAGTAATTTTACAGTACATATGGCCCTATTTTCCCGCACTAGTGCGTAAAATAGCACGTGCGCTTTTCGTGCGATGTCAACAGTTTAAAGGGCCATGCGTACTGTAAAACGTTGTACGATACACGTGCGAATAGGTAATTCGCAACTCGTGTCGATTTAAAACACTCCCTTCGGTCGTGTTTTCATTTATCGCCACTCGTTTCGAATTCCCTCTTTTCCGCACTTGTATCGTAAATAACTATTACAGTACATATGGTCCTAATTTACCGCCCTAGTGTGGTAACTAGCACTATACGTGCGTATGCCGAGAATTTAAAGGGTCATATGTACTGTAAAACGTTGTACAATACACGTTCAAAAAGGTAATTCGCAACTTGACTTAATTTATCGCCACTCGTTGCGAATTTCCTACTTTTCGCACTTTTATCGTAATTATCTAAAACATTAAATAAACCAATTTTATGTAAATCCAATACTCCACAACAAAACTCTCTGTAACACTTTTCGAAACCGCACGCATTTCAAGAAGGCACAATTGAAAGCGCGCTCTAGAAACAGCAAAACTAGGCCAGCTGCTTCACTTATCTGCACGATATCTCTGGTTCCGTAGCGATTATACTATTAACAATGCACTTTTGTTGGCCGCCCGACAGCGCCCGGTGGTCAAAGGTTACTATTACCTTATTTATAAAGGAGTTTGGCGCTTTAGTGTGAAGTGGGTCGACGTTGTATTATGGAGAGGAGACTACGGGGTAAATTAATTTTAATGAATGGATGACACGGGCTGCTTTTGACTAGGCTCGGGGCTTTGTAAGTGCTAATACTATAATTGGGTTATTTTATATTTTAGGATGAACTGTCTACTACATTTTAGTTGCTTAAAGCTTGGTAAAAAAAATTGTTAATACATTTCAGACGTTGAATACGATTTCATGGTTCTTACTGCAACCTAAATAGCTGCCTCATTTATGCTTACGCGAATCTAAAATTTACATATTTTGGGCATAAGAACTACTTACGAATATGAAGTAGAACTCAGAGTTTTTTTTTTAGGTTTTGTTTACTCGCCTGAACCCTCTGAATATAAAATAATACACTTATAATATAAAAAAGCGGATTTACGTATACAAATACCTTTTACACATAAATAATGAAATGCCTATTATGTATTATGTTGACGCTGGTATAGTTATTATACCTTTTATTTATGTCTATCAAATGTTTTCAGTGTACATTGCATTTTTAGGGTTCCGTACCCAAAGGGTAAAACGGGACCCTATTACTAAGACTTCGCTGTCCGTCCGTCCGTCCGTCCGTCCGTCTGTCACCAGGCTGTATCTCACGAACCGTGATAGCTAGACAGTTGAAATTTTCACAGATGATGTATTTCTGTTGCCGCTATAACAACAAATACTAAAAACAGAATAAAATAAAGATTTAAATGGGGCTCCCATACAACAAACGTGATTTTTGACCAAAGTTAAGCAACGTCGGGAGTGGTCAGTATTTGGATGGGTGACCGTTTTTTTTTGCTTTTTTTTTTGTTTTTTTTTTTTGCATTATGGTACGGAACCCTTCGTGCGCGAGTCCGACTCGCACTTGCCCGGTTTTTTTTAATTTACTTCAGCTCAGTAATTTAATAAACTAACATTAGGTACAGTGGGCTGCGAAATTGCATGGAGAAATTATGAATTAATTCATTAATAAAGTCTTTTGCGGCTGATGGTACCAATAAAAAAGGTAATACAGGTGAATAAAAAATGCGAAGCGTTGCCTACGTAAAAAAAACGGTAAGGAGACCTTATAAAAGTACTCACCCTAAATTGAGGAAGATGGGAGTAAATGCCAGCTAATCAAACTTCTGACAGTTTTAACTGTTCACTAATACCTTTAGGAAATTACAATTTTCAAAGTTTGCTATCGCAGTTGGAGCAGGTATCTGAAACAATAGAAAGCGCGTATTATTTTTACAAATTAACATTGAGTTGATGTTGCATACTTATAAATAAGTACAGTCGCCATCAGATATATCGGAGCGGCCAAGGTGCTCACAAATATCGGAACACGCCTCTATTGTCAGGGCGTTAGAGCGCGTGTTCAGATATTGTGAACACCTTGGCCGCTCCTATATATCTGATGGCGACTGTACATAAAAAATACTATAAAAAGAAGAATAACTTTACATAAACGAGGCGGTACATTAATGTCAGTATGGGGTTCTTCAAAAAAGGAGTGTACAGGTTTTTAAATGGTCGGCAACGCGCATATAACACCTCTGATGGAGTTGCAGGGGTCCATAGGCTACGGTGACTGCTTACCATCAGGCGGGCCGTATGCTTGTTTGCCACCGATGTGGTATAAAAAAATGTCTTTACAACATAACTACTCAAGAACTATTTTAGTAGGTAATCTTTAACGAAATTTTACTTCATACCTGTAAAAAAGTTCAATAATTATATTCAAGTTAACTTTGCGGAATATGTACCTAATAAGCTACATACATTTTCTCAGTTTAAAAGGCACTTTGGCTCTGTCAAAACACTGTTTCTTTGTGAAAACATAGCGAAGTTCATTCGAAAGTAATTCTTGTCGAATTACTGATCGCTGGGAAAAACGCATTTCATTCACTATCTCACACAATTTGCGACTATCAGCAAATATGCTTTTCCCATAACAAAATAGAATAAAATACGTTGTTCCCAAAGCAACTTCTCTGTAAAAATCATCTACTTATTTCAGTCTATTTTTCTCCTGAAACGGTGGCGTTATCTCGGGGCGGTCAAGGCGTGACAGGCGACGACAGTGATAAGGGACAGACGGTTTTTCCCGTCATTTGCTTCTTGCTGTCCATTCATTTTCGTCACTTGCCGAGAGTTGGTCAAATCAACCACATTGAGGAACCAGTGTTACCTGCGAGTTCGAGATTCGTAATAACTGAGTAAGCAGAAACCGCAATAATACTGGTTTCCTTGAATGTTATTCTCGTTTCTACTCGGTTAGCGTTTGAAATAACACTTCTACAGATAATAGAATTCACAATATAAGCTACATATCATCAGAGACTCGATCATGTCATGAGTTTGACCCGCAATTACTCATAGTTGGTACGGATCTATAGGTCAAGTTAGACTACAGATAAGCTAACGGTCGAAGCAAATGATTTTGTGAATTAAGGAAGCTGATATTAGTGTTTTTGTGATCCTGAACACAATTATTGTGTTCAGCATCACAAAAACACTATTATAGTCATGTGACATTGCATCTTGATAGGATTCAAAACTAATGTGGAACTTGCAACTTAGAACCGAACCTTTATTGATAGAAATGACATTTTGACAGTAACAGTTTTGAATGATTCACGGTTAGTTTCACTAGACTTATTTCGATCGGGATATGAACCGTAATTAGGTACCTTTTGTATTGTTTTCGACGCGACGACGAGTGTGAACGCGACCAGACCAACGAGTGTGAACGCGTCCGGTAGTAACGTTGAAAGCGAACGCAGCCGACGTGCACGAATGAGGGTAGACCGAGCGCGGTCTACACAACTTTGACACACACCCACTATCATCAGTTACCCGTGAACAAGATGCATGTAACTCCGTCGAAATATCGGGATTTCGAGCTCCCACAATACAAAAGGTAATCACGGTTCATATCCCAGTCGATATAAGTCTAGATTTTGACAGTAAGGTTTGCAGTAACAATAAAAACATTTATCAAAGATCGTTTGATGCAAATCGAATCGAAAACACCACATACCTAATGGTAAGCGTTTTCCTCAACGCAGGTACTGAGTTACTGAGGCGGGATCTTTAAAATCAAGAATTCTAAAATAAGTTTTATACCCCATCATCTCCAAAACAAACACTTAAAATCCCGTACCAAATCATACGGGATTTCGGCGTGAACCCAATTAGTTTTCCTCATTTCTCTCTTCTGCATTAATAAAACGAAATCTAGAGCAGAGAGATCTGTTTTTCATTCAACTTGTATGGCGTGCGGCGTCATTAAAGGAAAACTAGAGTCCAATTAGTCACGGATTATAATTAAATGAAATTGTTTTATTCCAGAAATCGGTTCCATAAATTTACAATAAAATAAAATTAAACTATTAGACTGTACAATAAAATTAAATTATTCACTAAAGTCTACAGATAATACATAAATACAAATTAAAACTTAATATTAACTAGACTTAGGGGCAATACAGGGGTTATAATACAGATAACTCACTATACTAACTATATTAAGGGCATTGTGTTGAAAAAGACACTTGATTTTAAAACGATGTGCATTCCTATGTCTATTTTGTTACTAGGTCACAGGTACACAGTCAAGCCTTAATAAATATATCCAGACAAATGGACATAAATATATAAACATTAACTTTAGTATCAAGTGCGTAGGTATCAGGTGAGTTAATTTCAGTCCTTTTGGTGATGTATTTATAAAGTTTGTAAGCGTAATTGTAAAGTATTTTAGGTATTTGTACCTACGCTTCGAAGTAAGTTACTCAATTAGGTAAAATCGGCTTAACAAATTTGTATATAAATAATTTTGAATAGATACAGAGAGCTTAATATCTACCCTAAATTTATTATATCAATTTTCATCCAATGTTTACAGAAAATACGTCAGTTTTCCCTAACGTGTTTTGACCCATCCACCATTTAACGGCGCAGATAAATGCTAATTATTGTTAAAAGATGCATAAATTATTTGTATCAAATGAATATGTACAGTCAACAAAACTAAAAGCTAAGCACTGCTGGATACTTAGTTACTTACGGCCCGATTCGAACTTTAAGATACGTCTATTAATAGATCTAGAAACGATATGGATTAGATGTGTCAGTGTCAAATGTGACGTTTCTTCAAACACTTCACGTTTCGTCACTTTTGACACTGACATATCTAATTCATATTGTTTCTAGATCTATTAATTGACGTACCTTAAAGTTTGAATCGGGCAGTTATTTGTATATATACAGGGGTACTAAGCTTATAGTTTACATATGTCGCTAGGGAACTATTATTGTCGCACCGACAAGATACGACGTGTCATAAATCAAACTCCTCAACCATACATTGACGTCTAGATCTAGCATAGAACATCAATGAATTGTTTCCAGTGCTGGTGTATAAATTGTTGAATCTATTTTGGTCACCAATAGACATTCCTACCGATCTCGTGCATACTCGACGTAGTTTCAGGTGTTTCATTTCAGGCGCATACAAGTGTTTAAGCTCAATTCATTTTAAAATAATTACGGTGATAATTAGTTAGCTCGTTGGGTGCATGACATTCGGAAAATCGCGGGGCACTTTTGGATGAGACTAGCCCAGGACCGGGATAAGTGGCGTACACGAAGAGAGGCCAAGCTCAGCAGTGGGCGACTGAAGGCTAGAATGATGATGATGACGGTGATAATACATCTTGGTTTAATTATTGTTAATTATAATAGGTCTAACAAAAATTCGTCTAGATAGGTACTTTGTACAATACATGTAAATAGGTGGGTGTACATGTACAACTGGGTGATATACATATGTAGGACGAGAAACCTCAATATAAGAAAGTAAATACAATTTATTTGAATGTTGATTTTTCGTAAATTTTTAGAATCTTTTTTGTTATAAATATGGTTTATTGATTAATTTCGATACTTTTAAGTAATTTTTAGGATTATATATACCAATAACTACGTTCTTTAATAATAAAAAACTTGTTTTAAAAAGATAAAAAAAAAATATTGTTATATGTATTAACCAATTATATCATAAATGTCTAATAGATTGATATTTATTTTAAGATATTTCGGTAACAAATATTGTTCGGGTAAATGTTTCGAATATACATTATTTAGTGTTAAAAAAGTGACGTCTAATGTTTTGTGCGTCGTTAGCGTACGTGTGGCCACTAATTCATAGTTTAAAGTCAGGTCCCCACTAAAAACCGATCACAGTGCCACAGATTTCTGCGGCATTATGCTTTGTAAATCCTATTTTAGCGTCCTATGTTTTTTATGTCTTCATTTTCTTTATGTACTATGTTGTGGCGTTAAATAAATGTATTTTCTTTCTTTTTTTCGTTCTATGATTACACATATTTACAGCAATACTAATTTACATGCATACGAAACATGGTACTAGCTCAGAGAAAAAAATACATAGAGTGCTCAACTGCTCACTCCATACATCAGTGTTGGTACCAAAACGACTATTATTTTCGTAGTCGACTTCTAGCATCGAGTAGCGGAATTATCAGTGCTACTACTTGACAATAGATGTTGCGATGACCAAAAAGTCTAATTCACAACAATTTTTCAGCTAATATTATAACCGGAACTCTATTTTCAACTCCTACTGCTTAATATTAGTTGTAAATTGTTGTTAAATACAATTTTCGTGAGTCGCGACACTCGAGACATCTAGTGTCAAATAGCGGTACTGATAATTCCGCTACTCGATATCGACTACGAAAATAATAGTCGTTTTGGTACCAAAACTGATGTATGGAGTGAGCACTCTATGCTTACTATATTTATCTATGGTACTAGTAAACACGGTAATAGGTGTACACAGCACAGTCCATAAATTTGTTAGTAAAACAATGAAACAGACACTAACTATTCACAAAGGAGGCACACAATACCTACTCCATTTGTACGCGTATCTGTATTCAATGCTTGATGCTCATGCATGCTTTATGGTTCACTTGCTTTGAGCCAGATAGTTTAGGTGTTTGGGGTACACGGTTGAGCGTTGAATTGACTATAGATTATTAATATTAAAGACTGTCAAGTCTCCTCAACGGGGTTGGCCAGTCGAAGTATTAAGCAGATGGCGCCAGCATGGCTTGCCCTGTCAATTCCTACAATTGTGTCAAATTTTTGTTTTTTTAATGGAATTTTATGCCCTGGGTGCCAGCCCTTTAAGACTTCTCTCTTAAAAAAGGGGCAAGCTATGATGGCGCCATCTATGCAAACCTTTAACAGTTGCCAACTCCATTAGGTATATCTCGTTTTTTTTGGGATTTCTAAGGGAAGAAATTTTAAAGTAGTCCGAAGTCCTTGCTGCGACAATCAGAAACTTAAGAATGCTTGCATACCGTCCAATGAGTATTATGATTTATCAGTGAAACTGAAAACACGTTGAGAAGCTTTTTTCATCACAGCTTAGATTAATTTGGTATACTATTGCAACGTATTTTTGGGCCACCTGTATATTCCCCTCATACATAGTAGCCACAATGAATAGTTTCAAGTATGCGATACACTTAACTCTTAAAATGACGCTGTTAAACATAACCTTGAATACCCCAATAAAGATAATGCCATGACGTACCAAAGCTTTTAGTATATCAAAGTGCATTAGTATTGATCTAACAATGTTCGTGAGATTTATCATTTGCATTTCCGAATATCTCGAACGCTCGGGCTGAAATTAATGTGGAACGTTTATTTATAAGCAAATGTTTGTTAAGGATTTCTGATAATTGGGCCTTGATAGTTAAAGGTTTGGTTTCTATTAGTAACAACAAAACAATAATCAAAGTATTTTTTTCACAGTCGATGCAAATGATTTTGTGAATGAGCGTATTAGTATTTTTCTACTATCCTGTAGGCGTATTAAGGAAATGTTTATCCATATGATAAAATAAGTGTAATTTTTAGGCAGTAAGTAGGATTTAAGGCTGATGTGGAATTTGCAACTTGAAACCGAAACTTTATTGATATTAACAAGACAAATAGTAATTGAACGAACGCATTTATGAAGGATGTATTATTATCAATACATTCCAATCAAAGTGACACCTTGATTCTTCTTCTTTCACAAAATAAAGGGTGTGACGTCGCAATGACTGCTCACCGCAACAGTCGCTGTGTGCGCAATATTTCCGCTCCACCGGCTCCTTTGAGATTGGGATCACTATGATCAGTGACTAATGACGGCTGACCGGAGAAAGAAAGGGTAATAGGCTTACTGGAACGGTGTACCACGTTGTTTTTTGACATTAATTAATAGTTTGAGTTTAGCCGTTTGCCCAGTCGAGTACACCTGCAAACGCCTGTACAAGTTTGTACCGGCCGTATATGCTAGTTAAGAGGTACTTACCGATTTTTAGAGTTTAAAGGTCAAATCAAATACAAGTATCATCAGCTTTTTTTCGACATCAAAAGAAAGCAAATAAATTAGAACTTCAGGTACAAATCAAATTATTTTATCAAATATTTTGATTTGCGTTCTTTAGTCATACTACTTACTATATGTATTTACAGGTGTATAAACTAAAATAAATGTCATATGCTAAAGGAAAAGCCGGCCTCCATCACCACTGGAGGACTTCGTCACTTTTCCTTTATCACTTTTCCTTTAGTAGGTACACGACATTTACATATTTCAGTTTACTATTATATTAGTTAGATACATTGTTTATACGTACCATAGGCACTTTTAATTAAATAGTTAACATTTATTTACTTAAACTTTAGTTACCACATATTTTTGTCTATTGTATGTTTTTTCTTTTTGTTATCTGTCGTGTTTGTTTCACCGGATGGTCTAATCCAAAGATCAACGGTAGCGTGGAAGTCGCCAGCTTCACATCAGCCCCCTGAAACCATTTCGTGGCACTTACTCCTTCCTATGTTTTTCTGCTTTGTATAATTTTCTCTTCTGTGTTTGTGTGTGCTTAAGAATAAAAGCAAAATCATTAAATAATATGATTATTAATTTTACTTGGATACTTAATCGTAACAGCTATAACTGTAACCAATTAACCAAAGCTTGCCGAAGACTTCATTTCAGTAAATTTACGAGACATTACACTAACATCTTTGTACTTAGTTAGGCACGGTCGTGAAACATTCGGTCTGACAGAACAAAGTGGACCGAATTAGACCAATCGATGCAATCCCGCGACTACACAAAACTACTGTCTGTAAATGGTGCATTTCACGGGCTTTCCCGTACAGACGCATTTTATTTCCTGTGCTGCGAGTTTTTCTTTCGTCATTTAAAGCAGGCGATTATTTTTTTGTTCATATTTTTGACCATTTGTCATAGAAAAGGAAACTCTTATACCTGCAAATATTTAGAAAATTCGCGTTTGTACGGGACAACGGTAGACAATTTCATGGAATGTTCCAAAACATTGTCACGTTAAAATAAAGTTTAAACATAATCTTTACGATAACAGTTTTGAATAATTCACGGTTAGTTTCACTAGACTTACTGCCCGATTCGAACTTTAAGATACGGCAATTAATAGATCTAGAAACGATATGGATTAGATGTGTCAGTGTCAAAAGTGTCGTTTTTGTTTGGAGAAACGTCACATTTGACACTGACATATCTAATCCATATCGTTTCTAGATCTATTAATTGACGTATCTCAAAGTTCGAATCGGGCCGTTATATCGAACGCCCCTATTTCACCACTGTGACAGGTGCGACAATTGTCGACATCACTGTTACTGACGTCACAGGCCTCTATAGGCTACGGTAACCGCTTACCATCAGACGGGCGGTGTGCTTGTTAGCTACCAACATGTTAATTTAAAAAGAACTCCACTGTAACGCCAGTTAATAAGTACTTATTTTGCGAAGCTAATGACAATTGTCACAAGAAATATGACAATTGTCACGAAATTCCGACACAGAACTCATTTGCTGTCAAGAATTACCGAAAGTTCTTTTAAATCCTGTGACAAATATCATTATCATCATAAACATCCCAAGAGAAATACCTGTTTTTTGCCGATATAATAAAGTTTTTTGAGGTGACAAACAGGAATACGGGCCGCCCGATGGTAAGCGGTAACCGTAGCCCATGGATGCCTGTGATGTCAGCAACAGTGACATTTGTCGAATTGTCGCACCTGTCACCGTGGTGAAATAGGGGCCAGATACCGTGATTACCTATTGTGATATTTGCGTAAGTAATTACGGTCATTATCCCGGTCGATATGTCTAGTCAAATCTTTACGATTTTCGTTATCTTAATGTACGCGTACGAATACGAGTATGGATGAATAAAAAATAAAGCTTTTCACTGAAGGAGTCATAAAAACAAGATATCAAAGCCTTTGGCGCCGTTACAGCCATCTTTATATCCATAAAAGCATTGAATAATAAAAATACAGAATTGGCCCTTCATTTCATAACCTATTCCTTGAAGAAACGTCTACTCGTCGACGTATTATCTTATTTACAAAGCTACATGGAGTGTGTGTTACATATAGGGACTGGAGACCCGCCCCGGCTTCGCACGGGTTAGCAAATTATACACTTAAACCTTCCTCAAGAATCACTCTATTGATAGGTGAAAACGGCATGAAAATCCGTTCAGTAGTTTTTGAGTTTATCGCGAACATACAAACACAAACAGACAGACGTGGCGGAGGACTTTGTTTTATAAGGTGTAGTGATTGGTGGGTGCTGAGTGTATGATACCGGTTGGTAGCACATGGCTAAAGTAGATAAAGTGCATTGGTGTAACTTCGAACGGTAATTTTGAAAATGGCAAATACCTGCTAAACTAGAAACACTTTCTACTGTAGCAACAGTAAGCAAGATGCCTTGGTAAGCGTTGCAGTAGCGTGTGTTGCTAAAGTATGAAGTGCGTCTAGTTTTATAGATAATAGATATTTATACTGTTTTCAAAATGATCCCGCTTTCGATTTTATCCCAACGCACCACAGAAGGTGCACTATCTTACAAAACCGATATTTTACAGTATAAGGAGGTTTCCAGTTAAAACAAAAAGAAAGTTGAATGTAGGTGTTGGATTATCTGGCTATTATTTTGGGCGCATCAATATAACAGGTCGTCACGTGGTCACTATATCTTCACTTCTCACATGTGGATCTATCATTACTTTAGGAATTCAAGAATCTTGAAACATTACAACAACGTTGTAAAAATGCAAAATGCTTTGACTTCCTCTCATCACATTTGTTATGAAAGTGATCATCGATCATAAAGCAATAATGGCAACTGATGGATCGGAAGCTGTTAGATAATGCACATTAGTTTGTTTAGTGGAGAAATAACGTATCCGACTATAGTACATTATACAGGGTGGATTTCCGTTGCCGGGGAGGTTTTGGGATTATACTGAGCAACTTTGACTAAGAGGGGGTCCCTTTGTTTGACATAAAGTTTCAAGTCATAATGTGTTGTTTGTCATATTATCATTAGTCATAATTCTGAAACCGTTAACTTTTCAGGATTTTCGTAAGGTTGTCCTATAGATAGATTAGGTTAGGTTAGGTTTGTTAATTTATGACAATCCTGAAAAGTTACGCGTTTCTGAAAAAAACAAATTATGACTAACGAAGATGCGGACAAGCAATACATTATGACTTAAAACTTTTTGGGAAACAATAGAGACCCGACTAAGAGACCAGCCACGAAATTGCGAAAAAAATAATTTGGCTGTTTCATACATTTTGGCTGGTCCATTTTCTATGGGAGGGTACATTTTTTTCGCGATTTCGGCGCTAGTCCCATAGTAAAAGTTGCTCAGTATAATCCCAAAACCTCCCTGGCAATGGGAATGCATTTATTTTTTTGCCACCGTGTATATTTACTTACTTCTTTCTTTTACTAAAGCCTCGAGGTTTGTTTGATGTATAAATATAATTGCTTTTATCGGTGTGATGTGCACGATTTTACATTGAACGTAGGAAAAGCGGCTGATTGGTTTACACTTAAGATAGGCAACATAAATCCAGAATTAATTAATTAAAATTAAATTAAATTAAAATTTCTTTATTAAAGACAACATATGGTCCATACATTTGTTAGTTATTGCTTATAATTTATGTTAGTAACAACAGAGCCTCTACCATCAGTTTTAACATTGACATAACGCTCACGTCTACGTAATTTACTTTCTGTACATCTCGCTTGCACTATTGCTCGCATATGCGAGTACGAGCGAGATGCATAGAAAGTAAGTTACGTAAACGTGAGCGTTATGTCAATGTCAAAACTGGTGGTAGCCGTACAGTAACCTAATAAAATATTTAATAATTTATAAACAAAAGTGACTTTGACTTTTGTAATAGGTCTTCCTTTCCAAGATAGGTATCAAGTCATACTTGTAAAATTTGAATGCGCCACCCATTCTACAAGCATTTGTCCACGCTTCGTTTGCTTCGATCTTCCGACTCATTCAAAAACGACGTAACTTCACATCACCGTCCACTCTACAGCCTGACACTTTTTAAACCTTACTACACAGTCAATAAGGCTCAACTTTAGTCAGGCAAGTGCGTTGCTGTAGAACATGACATGTCCCGATGACATGTAGAATCTTTTCCGTGTTCGAGCAACGACTATCTCTTTACCTTATCGGTGTGTTCCGTCACCGTATAATAACCTTTCTGAGAGTACATTTTATGCGTGTAGCTATAAAGATGAATTAGTCCTACTTAAAGGTTTTCCGGTGGTTAGTTTTACCATTAAATTGTGATACTGGTATATGGTTAAAGAAATTACATGTGCTATTAAAGTTTAATTCTTATGTAACGATCTAGCAAGACTAATGCCTTTACCCATACCATCTTAGAGCATTTAATAACTGGAGTCGCCTTTAAAAGCTTACCCCTCTGCCGAAAAACTTGCACAATTGTGTAAACTTTTGTATGGACTGACATGGCTATTTGTACGTTACGACATATCATGTAGAAATAGCAATACATTTGACGTCCTCTCCCCCGCAAAAATCGGCAGACTGTTTCGTACAGAAAATGACAGCCATGACGTCTCCAGTTACTCTAAGCATAGCATCGACCAAGTAATTAAGGCCACTGTTAAAGCTGTGCTGCGGTGGTTTTCTGGCAGACGTTAACCAAGCCTTTAATTCAACCCTAATACCTTCTTATCGATCGCATCCAATATGTGGTAGACCTGTTCATTTCTAGTATTTTTTTCATTGACAATTATTTCGACAATCTATGTATCAAGTCTCGGAAGCATAGTAGTTCTCCTAATATGTATACTGGGTCAAACAAATCTTGTCAGTAGCAATGTAAAGCAAACTGAACACTCAAAGAGTAGTATTGCACTAAGAAAAGCAGCAATGTATATCAAACCAAAACCTTTTTTTCCGCTGAGCGCGCCCTACGTACGTCAATACAAATTGTCACTCGCAGTTTATTGAAAATGTTTGAAATTGTTATTAATATTTTGTATTATGTGTATTATAATGTTTGAAATTGATAAAATGATTAACAGATTTGAAGATCCTAAAATTTAATTAGCAGCGGACTATGCCGTTAAACAAAAATGTACCTATGGATAAAATCATTGCTTCTGCAGGTATTTGAATTATCGAGAAGATGGAATTGCATTTGTAGTGGTTGTATGCTGATAGTACAAGAAAATAGAAAATTCAAATATAGAATGCCTGTAAACAAACAATACTACTACATATGCAATTCCACGCTCTCGATGATTCAACTATAGATGTCCTACTGGATTTTAATACGAGTATTTTATTTGATTTCTCAGTTGGCACTGTAGGCATTGTGGGCACCTTAGCTTTGCTTTAGGTCATGCACAATCTTATTTAATATACCTATTGGTATTTAATGGTGACACAGCAGAAATATTTCTTGATATAGAAACGATTCAGAATGTAAACAAACAAGATGATGGCTGTCATTCACGATCCACATTCCACAGATAAAACACAGATGACACGCGATTTTCGAATTATTCGAACACAGTGTTGCTAACCCGCGATTTTTCAAATTTGCCGCCGTTTGCTACTGACAAGATTTGCTTGACCCAGTATAGCTACTAGTAATTAAAGCGCTTTATAAAGGCGTAACAACAATGTATCGGGATTAGCCATGAAAAAGGCTTGTATTGTGGTAAAGATCCTTTTGTCAATCTATTTTTTAAGAATAAAAAGTAATAATAGGTACTCGTATCGTACTCATATGAAATACCTAAGTAAAAATAATTATTAATTATAAACCGGTTCACCCTTGACCGCCATATTGTTTGCCGCACGCCGGTCGGGTACGAAATTGGAAATGTTATATTCACTTGCTAAGGGTTCCAAGTTACCAGGCCTGACGAAAATTGCCATTTTTTTCGCCAGAATTTAATGACGTGTAACTTTCGCGAGAGTTATTCAATAAGCCCAACTTTTTTATACGAGAGGGGAATATGTTTCCTACAAAAAAGGGACGTATTATTATATTCCGGGTATAGCTAAGTTAATTTGGATTATGACTGTGGTTCAATTTACCTCAACTCGATTCTAAGTTAAAATACGTAAACTTATGCTGTATTCTGGTTATTAGTAGGTTTCTTAAATCATCTAATTTTTGCAAAAAATTAGAAACCGGGGGTCAATATAAATGTTTT
This sequence comes from Cydia splendana, assembly GCF_910591565.1. NCBI lineage: Eukaryota > Metazoa > Arthropoda > Insecta > Lepidoptera > Tortricidae > Cydia > Cydia splendana. The sequence goes on along the minus strand of NC_085965.1, from coordinate 18,614,517 downwards.
TCAAGAAAGCAAGGGGGTAGGTACTTGTATACTTTGATTTCTTGAAGTACCTGAATTCGTGGTTCACATTCAGACACCTTACCTCTAAAGAGTTACAACTATACATTGTATTCGTGTACGGTGCTCGTTTTATAAAATACCTATGTTAGTTTTTAGAAGTAGGTAATAATTTTCTAGAAATATTTATGTTTTTCCCAACTGCCATTGGCCGTACAACTCCATCTTAATACAAAAATACCTCAACAAAGGCACTAAAATATGAATAAAGCATTTATTCATAATCCTGCAATCCCACTCAGTCAATACGTTCATAAAACCTTCTAGAGTGACAAATGAATAAGGGACACCGTCTTCCCACTCACAAAGTCCTAACAATACACCAAATGCATATACACTTAATACCTTCTTCCATTGAACGGGAGAATAGCCTGACCTATTCCTCTATTCGGGGACTTTTATTGAATTCTGAAGGTTGGAATCCTCAAATCGCGTGAAATATGGGATATTGCCGGATTCAAATGTTCGTGTTGACAGTTTTGTGGCTTGGTAGGAATAGTTTTATATAATTCTTTTAAAGTTACATGCGATAATATATTATTTTGATAATTGTAATTATTTTCTTTGTTTTTCATTTGTAACATTAATTGAATTACGGGAATCCGTTGGAAAAGCGAGTAATGGCTGCTTGCTTGCTACGTCGGCGTCGTAGCAATATCCATGGCGTAGCAAGGTCTACACCATTGGAAGCTCTACGCCGTAGCGGAAGGTACACTTACAAGTATCATCATAGAGATAACATAGAAATCATCAATTATTAAGCCTTTTCTCAAAATTCGTTTTAGACTTACTCCCTTTAATAAAACTTTACGGGCCTGATTTAGTTAAATTATGTTTTATCCCTTTCTTACAAATACATAAGTCTAAATGACAGATAAAGACAAACGATTATTAGCTAATTGAGGTTTGTAGCGCGTTTATGATTTATGGGGGTTTATGATTTATGAATAAGGGGGTTAGACTAGAATCTTGACAAGTGGAAAAACGTGCGGTATAATTATTAATTAATAAATACATATTTTATTAACTGACATTAATAAAAATTATAGTAACTATTTTTTTTCAAACATGCAATGAAATGTCGTCGCTCCGGGCGTTATAACAGGCTTCGAAGTATCACGTTTCGGGCGGAGCAACTCGAGAGAACTGTAAAGGCCAGCGCAAACCGGCGGAGCGCAGCGCAGATCACCGAGGAGGATTTACGCCGCGCAGCGCACACCGGCGAGGTAAAATCCCCCGCGATACCGTGAGCGCCCGCCAGCCCGAGTGCCGGCGGCCGGCGCACCAGGGAGCACTTTAACGCAGGCCGGGGGATGCCGCGACATGCCGCCGCGTGTACTCTATCACGAGGGATTAGTGACTAGTGTGCACAAGTTCTCCCTCGTCGTCCCGGCGCTACTCCGGCGCACTCGGGAGGCCTCGGCGCATGCCGGGGGATGCCGCGGCATCCCGGCGCCTACCGCCGCGGTATCCTCTAGCGTGCTCCTCGATGCCGCGGAGTAACAATCCTCCGTGATGCTCCGAGGTCGGTCTCAAAGCATTTAAATTTATACCTGAAGGTAATTAAAATAGGGAAGCGGTTTGCGCAGGCCTTAAAGGAATTTCATACAAAATTGAAGGCCTAGAGGCCGGGAAGTAATTTTTTTTATTTTCCATTTCACAGATATTTGTGACACACCATCGTGGCATTTAGCCATTACTTCAAAAAAACTATAGGCAGTATTTGCTTTATGGTTTATGGTACGATTTCTTTTTTTTAATCTTTATAGGGCTGTATCTCCTAAACCGTGCGTCGTAGCGCAAAATTAATCAAATTTTCGTTCCCCTTTCAAAACACAAAAGTAATATTTCAAAAACACATAAAAGAAAAAAAAAGAAACAAAAGAAGAAAAAGAAATAAAAACGTTTACAGGGTTGTATCTCCTAAACCGTGCTTGCGTCGATGCGCAAAAATAATAAAATGTTCGTTCCTCTGTAGGAAACCCCTAATTAATATTTAAAAAAAAACACAAACAAGAAAAAATAACAAAAGAAAACTTTATAATGCTGTATCTCCTAAACCGTACGTCGTAGCGCAAAAATAATTAAATTTTCGTTCCACTTTAAGACCCTGAATAATATTTACAAGACACAAAAAAAGAAAAAAAAGCAAGAAAAATATTTATAGGGCTGTATCTCCTAAACCATGCGTCGTTGCGCAAAAATAGTAAAATGTTCGTTCCTCTGTAAGAAACTCCTAATTAACATTTAAAAAAACACAAAAAAAAAACTTTATAATGCTGTATCTCCTAAACCGTACGTCGTAGCGCATAAAAATAAAATTTTCGTTCCCCTTCATAACCACACGCACTGAACAACCTATCACATTAGGACATGAAACAATCATCATCATAATCATCAATTTTTATTATTATTTCATTGCATGCTTGAGAAAAGCGCTATACATGCCTAGCCGTGAAAAGAAGACCGGCTTCGTAACACTATCCGGCCTCCATACGGTCGGCCGTCTATACCTACTCACCCGGCAAGCCCTTCTTTCCCGGCGTCTGCAGTAATGTACTATTAAAGTGAAGATGTGGTTTGACTATCTACCTCAATACACGGTCTTTTGGGCCGAAAATATTCTTATTAACTTATTACCCAGATTAAAATTATAGGGCAACAGTCATCATATATATAAAATCGAAAAACCAGAACGGGATAAAAAACGAGGGAAGAAGCGAGATGGCGCCTTACAAATTTCTAAAAAAGTTTTTGACACGTTTCTCAAATACGACGCACGTATGATAAGAAAAAACTGTTTCAATCTATTATCTAAATATGGGAATAGACTAGAACATAAAAACTATCGCTTTCGATACGTATTTAATTTACAATAAGCAAAACAAATTTTCATAACAATCTTTATTTTACGACGATCGGCCGTTTCTCGGCAACTCTCGGTTAGTTTCGTTTCGGTGGTGCTACAGACTAGACCAAATTATTCGTAAGTTAAAGTAACCTAAATTATGTTTGTCATGTTGGTATACAGTAATTTCGGCGTTTTTTTACACGAAGTAAAATAAAAAGTGCTGTCAACCTCAACCTTAGTCTATAGCCTAATATACGAGTGACTTATGCCACATATGACTTATCATTATCAATCAAAATAATATTATCATATTATTAATAATTTGTATTTTGTTGTTTTAAATTTCTTTTTAAGTTATATTATTCAGATTGACTTTCACGGCTTCGGCAAACATTGCTATTCGTCCGGGGAACGGGCTGCCGAGATGGGCCAAAAGTACAAAGTTGATAGTAAGTTATAATGTAGGTAGATAAAGTGCATGTTCAGATATTATTGAGCGACCTGATGAAAATAAGCAAATGTACAGTCAGCAGTCAGCCAAATATCTTAATACAACTTTGTTGCCATAGAAATAAGGATGTGTTCCGATATAGTGGCGCAATATTGAGAGACCAAAGCTAGCCGGTTTAGTGGCTCGGACACTTAGAGAGAATGGGAGAGGATCGTGCCGTGAAGAGAGCGTAAAATGGGACACGCCCGAGTGGACGTCCTAGGTACCGCTGAAACGACGTAGTTGCTCAAGACCTGCTCAACCTCAACCATGGTGTTGGCGACTGGCGAGAGCTATCGCAAGACCGACAAACATGGCGTATCTGGTGTCGGAGGCCAGGACTCACTTTGGGTCGTTGCGTCACCGTAGCCGTAGTAAGTAATGTTAATATCCAGAAAGGGAAATGGGGACTACCTACGTTTGTATGAAAAGGCGATTTATGGGCGGTGGTCGTCCATATTCGTTTTAAGGCGAAAATTAATCTAATGAACGTTTTTGCAACTAGGCTTATAAAAATAAATAATAATTTTATGTTGAAACAAGTTTTAAATAAATACCTACGTAGGTAGATGAAAAAATACAATCTTGCCTTTTATCAAATCACATAATTTTTTGAGAAATTTGCGAATTAAGTTATCCAAATAACGGCTACAAATAAGAAATCCCTATCACAGTTATACTTAAACCCTGGCAGGGTTGAATACATAATAATGTCGGTATTTAACTAAACATAAGACAAACTTTTTATTTTATTTACGCGAGCGGAGCTGCGGGCCCGTCCTAAATAAAATTGCTACTATCAGTTACACAAACAACAAAATTGGAACAAAATAGTATTTTTAGTCTACCCTTAACACATACAAACACGTTTCGAATGACAAATGTAGCATTTAATCTGCAGACCGATCTCGGCACATTATTTACGACTAATACAACTTTTGTATTACATATTTGAAACGGATGGAAAGATACTAATCTTTGATAAGTATACACATATTATAATGTCAAAAACAACCCTTGACCACATTTGACACATAATTAACTGAGTGGCTATATTTTTTTTTAAAGCCACGTTAAATAAATATAATATACATATAATATATAAATTGATTAAAGCCTGACCAGTAATACATATATGATCATTGTCAAGAGGGCGCTGTTATTCTCATGAATAGGGTGACTGTGGAGTGTAGACTGTAGCTTTGAAATGATGAGATGTCCGTGGTGAAGTGTAGAAACTGGCAATCTGGAATTTCAACTAGTGGGTGTATCATGCAGAGTCAGTTATGTTTATTTTTGCCAATCTCATTAATAATTAACACGTATGAAAGGAACATAAATCCTAGACTTATATAACTAGATACATACATTCCACGCAATTCATTAACATAATATACGAACACAAAAGTAAAAACATGATAAAACGCACACAAGTAAAATGAGTAAAACTTAAAATACTAAAAGACTAAACTGAAACATAACAAGACTCCTAGCTATTCACGATAGTGACAGTTCAGTATAGTATGAAAAAAATAGTTCCAGTGAAATTCCGCAACATGGCGCGTGATCATATATTCCTGGTCAATTTACATGTTACTAAAGCCTGACCGGGAATATATGATTGAGCTGATTATTAATCAGCTTAAAACATGACAAATAACTTTCAAATTCTAATAAAACATTTCCTAATTATTGTACAAAGAAAATAGCACTCATGCAAGCGAGCCATCACATGCTCGCATCATCGTCGCTCATTAGGTATATACCGAAACAAGACTTTGCTAGTTTTATAATAAATTACATAATTTATAACACTTTAACTAGCTGCTATCCGAAAATTCACGTCACCTTAAGCTATTATGTCGAAAGCCTCAAGTTTCAAAAGTTGGAGAATACCATAAAACGGGGTGAGTAGGTTTCGCGGGGAGAGGTGGGTTATGAATGGGGAGAGAAGGTTTGAGAGGGGGGGTGAGAAGGGGTTTTAAGGCTACTGCTACAAAAATAATGTATTCCAATTTAAAATGGAGCTATAGTAATACGCATAATAAAAAAAAACGATCCAACATTCTTCTACTAAATACGAGGCACTACGGGGTGAGGTGGGTTTTCCTCTTTATCGTCAAAGTTATGAAATGGAACTACCCAAAATAAAATAAAAATTAAAATACAAACGTCCGGAACACTTATTATACAGGGTGGAACATTTCTAGAGACTAAGCTAAAAGGATCATGTTATCTAAGTGATCTACAATCGAATTATTATAATCGTAAAGCTGGATTAAAAAGTTAAACAAAATCAATAAAATGAAATATTTTTATATCAGTTTAAATTGACACATGTCATGCCATACTATAGGATCTACTTGCTAGGGTTGAAACATACAGATTTTTGTACTAATGTTTAACAAACTGTATCTCAAAAACGGTTAGAAATATTAACGTGATTAATAAGTGAAAAATAAAGAACGTAGCCTAAACAATACCCCGTTTGCGTAAAAGTCCTTCGTTCTGTTCCACCCGATATACACCATTCAGTTTTCATATGTAAAAATAAAATGTTATCGAGGTTTGAATTTCAGTTTTGACCCTACTCACCCCATTTTACGGTACCTCGAAAATTTGATATAGTGCCGAGCTGCCGAGCACGTATTTAAGTTATGCTTAAACTGAATATTTGTAACAATCAACGCGTTCCGTGTCAGGAATCTCGGATCCCCGGCCGTTCCCGATCGCTTCCGGGTCAAGTGCGGATACAATTGGAGTGCGGCTCGCCGGATTTGCTCGCTCACTTGACTGCTCGCTCATTTCGCTCGCCTGTTCGCCGTTTCTATTCACTCCAGGCTGTAATTCACAATTTCGTCTCGACTAGCCTTGTGACTAGTGGAACTTGACCTGAATGATACTAGAATGAAACAGCGCAACGTAGAAATATAATTTAGGTCCGAAAGTCTTATGTCGTTATTGGTATGTTATTATTATTATAGGGTATTTGACTATTAGTCAAATCAGTTTCTTTTTTCGAACTGTCAATACGATTTGGCTAGAATGGAATTTATATGAAATAGTAGCATGTGACGTCACGATAAAAATTTTATAGTTTTATATGGGTTTTAAATACAGCATATCTTTACAAAACTTTATAATTAGGTTATTTTTTAAGTATGGCATTTTGTTGTTAAAGTTAAAGGACTTAAGTTTTAACGGTTTTGTTTATTTTGATACGTATTCGGTGATCACTTTATACTGGTTTTCATAGAGCAGGTTTCTAAGAAGGTAAGTGCTACGAATATCGTCTCGGTTCTGATCGTAAGGATGTGACTTACTGTTCAGAATGTTTCCAGGAGGCTTATTCTGATTCTATAACACGTTATGAATTTGATCTGGATTTGTTATGAATATGATCTGTCAGTCATTTCTTCACCCAGGATTGTCACTTGACGGCTGACAGATTATATAAAAACAAATCCAGATCAAATTCATAACCTGATATTGCAATCAGAAAGCATCCTGTATAAGCTGCTCTTCACGCCAGTGCCAGGGTATGGTGAAATATGGAGGCGTGCTCTTTATTCTTCCCTAAAGTTAGTTATAAGAATACTTCTTAAGTATCGAGGACAGTTGTATACCGGGTGTGGCCTGTAACATGAGCAAAAAATTAAACTGTAGGCTGTACTCCTCATACTGACCAACATTTGTTCAGCGACTTTTAAAAATAAGTTGTGGTTTGATTTTTAATACACTTTAAAGTTTATTCTAAGACGCAATGTATTGCGAATTTTGTTATGTTTAAGGCGTGACAAGCAACGTCAATCACAATGATATGGCGTGGCGATGGCGTCCATTGAAGATAATATTTATTTTGTATGAAAAATAGGGAGTCTAAATACTTCATAATTTTTAAAAGTTGTTGAACAAAAGTGTCACAGTTTGAGGAGTACAATCTATGTTTTAATTCTTTGCTCGTGTTACAGGCCACACCCGGTATAAATAAATACAGCTTTATAAAGGAAAAGTTTGCTTAATATTGGGAATCTGTTAAAGCCTCAACTGTGATCATATACCACAAGTAAGTATGCGATGAAATATGATAATCAATTAAGCAACCATAGTTAATTAAGTTATTAAAAAGCGCTGGTGGCCTAGCAGTAAGAGGGTGCGATTTGGATCCGGAGGTCGCGGGTTCAAACCCCGGCTCGTACCAATGAGTTTTTCGGAACTTATGTACGAAATATCATTTGATCAGAAAACATCGTGAGAAAATCGGACTAATCCCAACTAGGGCTAGTTCCTCTCTGGGTTGGAAGGTCTAATGGTAGTCGCTTTCATAAAAACTAGTGCCTACGCCAATTCTCGGGATTAGTTGCAAAGCGGACCCCAGGCTCCCATGAGCCGTGGCAAAATGCCGGGACAACGTGAGGAAGGTGATGAGTAAATTAAGTTATTCACAAAACTGACATAGATTCAACGTAGCGTTACAATATGTGTTGTTAAATTTATGGCATATTTCCATTAAATTTGGCAAACACATTGTCTGGCAAAATAATATTATACTATTTTATCCGACCTATGTTATCCCAGACGTGACTACGACAATTCCTTACGACATCTTACAAATTGTTTCATGTTTACCAACGTTTAGATAACAGTTCCCTTCCAACATAAAAACACAGTGACATTCGCTATCCGATATATCAGAACGGCTGAGGTGCTCAAAAATATCTGAACACGCACTCTAACGCCTTGACAATAGAGGCGTGTTCAGATATATGTGAGCGCCTTGGCCACTCCGATATAACCTCTAATGGTAACTATAAGGGCTTCGCACTACTTTAGACGTTTTTCTATGTGACGTAGTCAGAACGTGATGCTACTCACGTACTTAATAAGAAAAATGTCCTAAAGATATTTTAAGACTCCCAAAAATCTTATCCCTTTAGTCACAAAACAAGTAAAAAGCTTTTAGGCGAAGTTTTAATACGGTTTTAATCTTTTTCATGTCTGGATGATAACCCTTAAAATTGTGTATTAAAAGATTGTATCAGAATAAAGCTTTATGAATCTAGAATAAAGTTTGTTAATTCCAGTCTATTTTTGGGATTTTAATAAGTAATAAAATGAAATTGTAATACTTATTTTATAATGTTTTAACATCGATACTAGAATTTATGCTTGCGTTTTTATTCAGTAATTACTTTATTACCTTGGTAGTTGTATTTAACCTACATGACCATAATTTGATTCGTACGTTCTGCAAAAAAAAATAAGTTTTTTTAAAGTAACTTAGCCAAGGCAACTGTGTTTTAAGAAATAGAAATAGAAATGTTTATTTGCCAGAATATAGGTACGTTGCAATTAGGTCTTAATACAGTTTTAGATTCAGTATTCAGTCGACATAAAGCCAACATGCAAAATGTTTGTAAATTACATTTACTAGTAGGGTACATCATCAGGCACATGCATAAAATTTCAATAATCTTAATAAAACAATGTCAATTCATTATAAATAAAATTAAAAATAGAAATACAAGCTAAAATAAAATGGTTTGGTATGTCAGAGTTATATCATGAATGAATTAAATATTACAATTTGAAATTTAAATAGTCCCTAATAGTATAAAAGCAATGATCTTGTAGCCACTTAGTCAGTTCTTTCTTAAATTCATTTCCATGCAAAAAGTCCAGTTAAAGTTGACAATACTTTTCTAAATAAGTGTCTACTTGTAAAAAAGCGGGAGTGCCACACATCGCCATGATGAAAAGAAACAGAGCCATTAGAATTTTACAGCCCACTATTCCAAGCACACCTAGGCTGTTTTATTTAACCATAAAGTCAAGGTCGACAGATAGTAGGCCTTCTTAGCCATTAAATCATATAAACCATCCAATAAATTTATATACCTACAATTTTACTTTAATCCATGAAACATCTAAATAAATGTAATATAGATCTACTTGTAACTTGTAACCCATTATTGACATACTACTGACATGTGACGGCATTCAGACCATTTAAACATACATTTACTATTTTAATAAATAAATAAATACCTAGAGTTAGACCACGAAAAGTCTACAGCGATTTTGATAGCCCACGCAGTGCAAGTGTTAGGTATTTATACGTCATAATTTCATAGAAGTTTGACGTTTAAAATAACACTGCCACTGCGTGGGCTATCAAAATCGCTACAGACTTTTCTTGGTTTAACTTTACTTACTCAAACGCGATGTTTATGTTGAATGTTAGAATGAATGTCATATTTTGCTCCAAACATAAGCTCACTGCTCACGGAAAAAGAAAAATAAATTCCGCGCATTCTCTTTGAATGCCAGACCTCACGTTTTGAATTAGGAATTGTAAAAAAGGAAGAGCGAAAATAAGTTGCCAGTATGTACGTTGCTAATGGAACGGTTTACCACGCCTCGGTGGAGTAAGGTAAACGAGAGCCAACCTTTTTGAAAACAAGATTTGTTTCCACTGAAGATATTGGCAGTTTCTTGCGGGATTCGATTATCGATGTTTATTTGCCAGATGATTTCGGGGACCGACGTCGCTCCGTGTTGTCTTTCCATTTGGAAAATTCGGGTGGGAATTGCGCTTTTGGTTCAATCGGAGTATATTTTCCTTGTCTTGACATCTTTATTTTAATGTAGCTAGAGTTAGACCAAGAAAAGTCTGCAACGATTTTGATAGCACACGCAGTGCAAGTGTTATTTATACGTCATAATTTCATAAAAGTTTGACGTTTAAAATAACACATTTCTTGGTCTAGCTTGTATAACTACGCAGTGTTTATACTTGGTTATTTGTTTGCAAACTTAAAGTTGATTATTTATTAATGTAGGTACCTATTTGTGTAGCGCCAATACTTATTTAAAGAAAAATATATTCAATTTTATAATTATGATACTGAGCTTCGCGGAATTCAATTTTCTCTTCTTAATTAAAAAATATGAAGTATAAAGTAACTAGCGGCCTGCCCCGGCTTCGCACGGGTAAACCGTAACAAATTATACACTTAAATCTTCCTCAAGAATTCCTGTATTGATAGATGAAAACTGCATGAAAATCCGTTCAGTAGTTTTTGAGTTTATCGCGAACATACAAACACACAAACAGACAGACGCGGCGGGGGACTTTGTTTTATAAGGTGTTAGTGATAAGGCAAAAGTATCATCACAGTCCTGATTAATTGATTATAGGTACATTAGGTACTATAGTTATACTTACAAATTGTTAAACTAGATTGCAAGGTCTGCTAGCGCCTTATTTGCGGACCCATATATTGTGGTCTGTGCAAACAGCAGGGGTCCCGCATAACGCGTAATACAAATAATATCCTTTAAATTAAATTGGACCCGGCTGCGCTCTTATGGGTATTATGACCAAGTTTTCCTTACCTTGTCCTGAGATTAAATTAAGCAGTAAACGTCGTAATATTATCTTCAGAGCTAGCAAGTTACCGGTTATCGCCTGTTACCGGTTTTTTTTTTGCTTGTATATTTAAAAGCTGTGCTAAAAGCTAAGGTAAATTTATGGTGTTTATGATTTGATTTCCTATCAAGCAACCATTGTGGAATCAATTAATTGCTAAATACAAAAATGTTTTTATTACATTATTTATCTCCACGAAAATACAATTGTTGCAATATATTTTTTTAACACTAGTTTAATTCCCAATGTCAGATTCTCATATTTTAAATCTCTTAACTTTGTTAACTTAAGTATTCTGATGAAAACATCATTTACTCGATCTGTCACTGAAGGCTAGACAAATTTCCAAATAACTCGACAAGGATTTTCGCGAATTTTAATATAAAATTTTCTTACAACTCACAGTTTTTTAAATTTTAATATTCAATTTAAGAGTTTTTGCATTTTTCATCAAAATGAAAAAGTATTTTCTTGTTAGTTCAGAAATGCCTACTAATAACTGAAGGATCCTTTTCGAACCACCAAATATTTACATATAAAAATATACCTAGTATCTAAACTTATTTTAAAACTCTCTTAGGTCGGAAAGTTACAAGCCACGGTTAATAAGTAATATGTTTCAATCTCTCGCCGGGAATCGGAACATCCGTATCCGTATATCTAATAACATACATGTAGAGAGAAGATCTTCATATGGGACGACATTGACAAAAATATTATACGGTTAAGAAAATTGAATTTTGAATGGGGGAATGTATTTTTACTATTTTAGTAGATAGGTACACACATTTATAAATTTATCAAATTATTGCCTACTTATTTCATGTTTTGATTGCATCATTCAATTTGTAGAACAGCCAAGTCAATGATCGTCAGGTAAAGACTTTTTTTAGTCTAATTATCTTCAAACTCACACTTCGGTCACTGCAGGCCTTTTTCACTCTTGCTGTATAGTGTGTATTTCTAAAAATATTTAGGTAGATACTTTAGTTTCTTTATACACTTTATTTGGTTCATCTTCCTATGTACAGTCAATATTTTTCGTGTTTCAGAGCCTATAGCTAAATGTGGAAAAAAATTACATTTACAGCAAAACAATATTCGTAGTTTTCCCCTGCATAAATGTTTTAGCATAACAATATCGTGTCGTAGTCGTGCCGTGTAACCAATCTCTGACCGTGGTCGGATTCCAAAAGGTTTTCGAGATCACCCTTGATCTACTGAAACATTGAAACGCCTGCTCTGAATGCCTTTCTTGAAATAGATTATTTACTTTTTGAATCCCTGATTCTTTTCTGATTAGCAGGATTGAAATTAAAAGGTTCGAGCTAAATTGATTGTGAGCCTTTGCAGCATTTCACAAAGAGTGGTGATAAACGAAGGTACCTAATAACAGTTTTCAACGCAACTCATAATTTACGTACCTACTCGTATGCTCAGGTTGTGTTACCTCTTACCTTTAAGAATGACTCACGTTAGACCGCCCCGGACACGGCCCAGTTAACGTGAGTCATCCTTTAAACTCTCTGAAAATGTGGAAACGCAAATTTCCTACATAGGTACCTATAGTCCCAAGTTATCATTTGCATCCGGAATTATTACTTGTATTGATAATACATATGTTTTACAAGATCTAGCTATACGAATCAACACGTACCTCCTTAAGATTTGAAAACCAGAATGGTTTCAGAAAAGTAAGGTGTTTGTTCCATTCCAAAACTTAAATGAGTTTCAACAATTGTAAGTAGGTACATTTTTATCGATACTTATTAAATGTTTAAACGTAGATACAATGTTGCTTAATGCCTGTTAATATTCCCAATGTAATTTACGTAATTATTCCTTTAAACCTAGTCTCTGAGGACATTTAGTAGTTTAATTTTCGATCCCTCTAATTACCAAAGCGAATAGAAAATGAGAAGCCACATAAAATCAGCTTCGAGCAAGCCATGTCTAATCTGCTCGAGTTTGGAATAAAGCCAAACCGAGATAAGCAGCCTCTGGAGAAATATCCTTTGTAGTCAACCTTAAGTTATAAGCCGGTTTGGCTTTAATAAGTTAATATTGGTTTTGGCCAAACGGCAAATTAATGTCGGCCGACCCTGACAATACTTCGCGGGTAAGATCCGCGATGGAATCTTCTGGTTGATTAAGCGTTCTATTAGCTAAGCGCTGATTTCTATCGCGTTGTTAATTATCTGGGAATTCATCATCATCATCATGATTTCCTAGCCGTTTTCGGCCACAGCGACTGCTTTCTACTGCTGAGAGCGTAGCTGTGGTGCACTCTCAGGTGACTGACGTAGCCAATCTTTGAGAACAGAGGTAGTGGGTTCGAACCCCAACTAGTGTGACAGCATTGTGAGAAAACCGGACAGTTCTTAATGAGACATACGAGTAGTTTTCCCGCTGGGACGTCAGATAGCAGACGTAGACGCCTTTGAATAAACTAGTACCTGCGTCAATTCGTTGAGTTAGGCGGGCCTGGAAGAGGTCCCGATTATTTAACTAACTAATATGGCTCAGCGATTCAAAGAGGGTCTTGGCCTCCAAAACGAGAGCACGCCACTTGTCCCGATTATTTATAAGTATGTAATTTTACTATATATTATTTATATACGAAAAAGATATCATCAGTACAAACAACAACACTGACTCCTAACTGTACATCGGTAGACCTTATTACAAAAGACATAAGGTCCACCGATGTACAGATAACAGTGTGGGCGATGGTATCTAGTATGTACAGATCCGTTTTCACTTTTCATCTTGTTCACATTTTCTATCGTGTATGAAATCTATTTGAGTTCATGTTCAGAGGCAAATTATAGTAAAATACGTAAAATTAAATTTAGTAATCTCAAGTTTACGTCATTGTAAGTCCTAATTTACCTAAAATTGTAAATGAAATCTTATAGGAATTACTCACTAATTATTTTCTATCTAACTCCAAAGAGCTGCGCTGACATTTAGTACCACAGGATATCATAATTTCTGAATATAATATTTTGAAATTACCTTAAAAAATCATAAACTTTTACCATGTCACACATTTATTTACCCTCGGAGTTATAATTAATGGCGAACGCTAGCTCCACAATGTCTCACTTGTTGCATCGGGATACCAAATTAACTGCTCATTCATTCATAATACCTGCTTGTCGGAATCGAATTGAGGGTGGAATTTTGTAGGTAACATTTAGTTTGTCATTTTCTTGTTGTTTATAAATACTTAATCGGCAATCGCTTTTCGATGTAAAACAGCATCAATATTATCAGATAGAACAACGTAGTAGAAAAGTATCTAAGATGTAATATATACAGTACAATATAACTACATACCTGAAAGAAGACATATTGCAACAATTGTTTACGGACGTATCCTTTCTAAGCGAGAGTTAAATTATTAGGTATTTCTACGAAGGAGTCACAACCTTGAACAATGAGGAAAACGCGGAAGAGGAAGAGCATCAATATTAAATCATCCAAATTGAAATTGAATACACATTCGATTTCTTATTCACCCCTATTTCATTCCTTTTTTTTTTCTTTGAATTTCACCTTTTTCCTTAATTATTACCTATTAGATTAGTTTTTTCTTAACCTTTTGCCTACGAATTGTGAACCCGACTGCCACGTCACAGGAATAGCCTAGTGTGGGGCCACAGGATAATGATATTTATTGTTAACAAGATTTTTTCAAATAAATATTATTCTTATTCTAATAATTCGGTACTTCTGTAAAATCATCAGAATTTGTAAATTTTTCTATTGTTTTAGTGCATTTGTTTCCATAGTCAAGGTTCTCACAAAAAAAAACAGTATTGATTGACAACTTAAAAAAATGGTCAGCAATTTCACCAAGCTAATTGTTCAAAGCATACATTAATGCTAATTGATTAGTCAACGCAAGCTATAAAACTGGTTACAGTGACTAGTTTACGCTACCTAAAGAAAAAAGACAACGCGTTGCACTCCGGGAGTGCCGGCAGAAGTGAAAACTCAATGACATTGTAACAGTTTTTCGATCAGGTCACGTGTTTCAATTTGTCGGTCACGTGACCTGTCGCTAGTTTAACATTTTTCCCCATCACAAAAAGTGCACAGCGCCGCTAAAGAAGTTTTCACTTCAAAAAAAAATCTGGGAAAATGATTCTGTTTTTTTTTGTAGAAACCCACATCATCGTTTTTGAATTAGGTGACTTTTATCAGTGGTGTATCACTCAATTATCGCACGCGCTAGGCACGCGATTGCTCCATGAGAACATCTCATACGATGTGTGAAAACATGATTGATGACCTTCTGCTGTCCATTATTGGTTTTTTAGACAGTAAGAATTATATGCCTACTATTGTTTGTATTGTGTTTTTCAATAAATTTATAGTTCGATAATTTATGACGCTTACGAATAGGTAGTTTATTACCTACTAAGATATAGGTATATTCCCGTGCATTAAATATTATTGCTGATTCTCATCAAGTATTCTAGATAACCCATGGGTCGCCTCGCTCCAGGCTAGTGTTGGTAGGAACTTGAGTCTTTTGAATCTAAATTTAAAGAACTTGTTTTATGCGGCGCTTTAAAAACTTCCGAGTCTTTTAAGTCCTGAGTCGAGGCCTCGAAAACACTCGAGCCTCCGATTCCACCAACAATTTTATTGGTTTATTAAAATTATTGTAAAGAAAATAGGAGTTATTGTACGATTTGTGTGTATCTTATTATCCTACACATCAATTTTACATGAAAATAATTGCATTTTGAATTTGTGTAATTAAATAGTAGTAGTTATCACTTTATTGTGCACAACACAGAGTTTACATAAAATTTACAGCAAAAACTTAATTAAATTGAGGGTTTTCTGAAAAGAACTCAAGTCTCTACAAAAGTAAAAAAGGATTCGAGCTTCGTCTTAATTATAAGAGTCTGAAAAACGGGGTAGTCTTAATTCTTGAATCAGAGGACTCAAAGGGCTCGAATCTTAACCAACACTACTCCTTGCTACATAAAATTACGTATATACTCGTAAGTAATTTAATATGGTACGAAAAAAACAAGAAGATCAGTCAGCCTGTGAAAAATAGCCAAGTAAACGGAGAAAACAACAAAATGCCATGTTGATTCATATCGCGCCATTAGATACTGTGTGTTGTACGTTATTACCGAAGCCAGGGAAATATCAATTGGCTGGCGTTATTTCGAACTGAGGACGTATTCAGGAACGTAAAAATGGTACCTATTTGAATTAGAATCACATTGACATGCATAAAATCGGGTTTCATTTCTGCACGCAAATGATGGATGGCGTTATTCACGTGATGATATATCCAATACTTTTTAACACCGCGCGATTAATTAAGAGACATAACTGACACGTACTGCCCGATTCGAATTTTAAGATACGTCAAATATTACGTCTAGATACGATATGGATTAGATATGTCTGTGTCAAAAGTGACGTTTCTTCAAACATAAAAGGCATTTTTGACACTGGGATATCTAATCCATATTGTATCTAGACGTAATATTTGACGTAAATATCTTAAAGTTCGAATCGGGCAGGTATAGATAAATGTAAATGCCCTAGTTACGAATAGGTACCTAATACAAACAGTCTTGAAACCACACTTTACAAATCGAAGGTGTCTATGGCCTTTTTTGACATGAAGGATTCATCGCCATGCCACATGAAGCATTTTACTGAAATGGAACTGAGTAGGGGGTTGGGTAATGGCCCGTGCAGCAAAATATTTCTTGCATTTTGGTATTATTTTTAAACTAGTGTTATAAACAGCTAATCATTCAAACGCTCAATAGTTACTAAGCTAACTCTTCATGACATTCGCAATGACTAAGTGTGACAATATCATTATTAATGTCAATTTTCCATTAAAATATGACATACCTACATATTGACACTCTCTCGATTTGTTCTATTCAAACCGTAGCAAAGTTATCTTAAACGGACTCTAGATTATTTATTTCCGAACCTATTTTAAAATACATGGTCGGTTGATTTAACTTTTAAACAAAACTTAGCTAAATGGCACTATAGAGGAAACAAATTCTGATGGTAACGGACATTTTAGAGGCTATTTCACCAATTTGTGAATATCCAAGCCGCCATTGGTACTTATTTAATCTATTTCGTCTCGTCCAAAAGCCAATTTATCATTGAAGCTGTACATCAGGCCTTTTAGCAGTACTGCTTAGATACTCGTACCTACGTGCTGCATTTAGACAGGAACGCCAGCGATCGTTTAGTATGGCAGGTATTCAATTGTAATGTACAGTCAGAATCAAAACTAGCGGATCATACTGCGCGGCAATAGTATAGGTATCTGCTTATAGCTTTAAAAAAAGATGTATGTGTATGTCTCTATATGTTGAAAATAAATACTTTTGAATGCGAACTGTAGAGATAAATTTCTGTTTGGAATAAAATCAGGATTACAGTTGCTTTTGAAGCGTCGTTTCATCCGCCACTAGTAATGCTGACTGTACAGCAAGTAAGGGCATATTTGAGTCAAAAACGGTTCGGAAAATTGGCGAATTCTGGATAGTAGAGTATTTAATAATCTGGGTACATTTTACTAAAATTGTTATTACAGTTTTGAAGAAGTAGAAGGTTTGAAAATCCTGCGAGTATAAAGGTCAAGCAAGAGAACAAGGCTTTAAAGTTTTTTTATGTCCACAGGAAAGACACATTTAACCACTATATATACAAAAATCGTTTATGAGCCATTTAATGAGATCTACGCAATCGTCACATATTTGAGCATGATACGAGTATATTTTGATAATAAAGGTCTATGTTGGATAAAAAAAACGCATTTAACTGATTTGCAAGACCGAATTGATCCCAAAATGTAATTTAGATGTCAGCTTCTGTTAGAATTAGAAGAACAGAGGAAAGGGGACGGCCGCTTCTCCATATATTTTTATTATTTTTCTAATTTTCCTCTCTGGAAATTGACATAATGGAAAATATTTTTGCATAATTTGATGTATATTAACCATAGCCACGTAGGGGACGTTTACCTTTTTTAGATTTTTTGATTATTGTAAAAATTAGGAGCGAAAAAAACAGATTTTATAGAATTTTTTGAATTGTGTCAAAATATTTTCCATAATCTTAATATCCACAGAAGAAAATGAGGACTACGTTTGTATGAAAGGGCGATTTCGCGCGGGTCCTCCACTTTTGTGTTAACGTCAGTTATACATTTTGCTAAAATGGAATAGGAAGTTGGGGAGGTTCCGAAACCGACCTTCTCCCGCATGTTTCCGTAGTTAATGGTTTTCTAAATATATTTTGACGAACGTTTTGCAATTACTCGGATGATTCAAGCTGATTTTTATTACGAGGGGGAATGAATGATACGTCTTGCTTCTCCATTTACTTAAAATCTGGGGCGGCATTATCATAAACAATGCAAAAATATACTCTTTATTATCTTCCTGAATATAATATTGGCCTTGGGAGTAGCCTGGAGTTGTGTTTTCAATGGAATGTGTATGCATTATGTATTTTTAGAAGTAGTTTTATAAATTATCGATTTATTGTTTTTTAGTTTTCGTGGGCGGCAAATTGGACCTTACTATTTAAATTTGAGTGATTGTTACGAGATTGTAAACTAGGTATTTTATTGACGAAAACGATCTTATTTTTACGGAATAGTTTAAGTAGTTTAAATAGTAATATTTACATTATTCTTTTGGTTGTAAAAAAAATATTATTAAGTTTTTTTAACTGACCAAACTTTGCCCTATTACTAATCTCGTCCAGGCAGGTCCTATACACAATCCCATATAAAGCAATTTGTATGTAGAAAAAAAAACTCACCTGAACGCACACCGTTAAACCAAATCGAAACAAACCGTTGAAACTTCGATATTAACACTTCCAACGTTCACTCACAGTCCGCGAGGGCAGTCCGCGCGTCCTCCCACTCCGGCGGCCTCGGGTGCACTGGCTCCAGGCTCCCGCCCCCCCCTAACCCCTCTACCTGTTACAGGTACCACACATCCAGAACTAAGTAGCTAATATTGATGGATAACGGGAATTGATTTCCGCGCCGGCTCATTTGCGTTCCCGATGCTTGTGCGTGGTCAAGGTTCGAAAGCTGCACGATTTTCGGGCGACTTCCAGAAGTTCCTGACTGAAGTTTTCTTTGTACGCAAGCTATGTTGCTTGCTCGATTGGGTCGGCATTTAAAGCAATTTACATAATTTATATAACCAAGTAACGGCCCGATTCGAACTTTAAGATACGTCAGTTAATAGATCCAGAAACGATATGGATTAGATATGTCAGTGTCAAATGTAATGTTTCTTCAAACAAAAACGTCACTTTTGATACTGACACATCTAATCCATATCGTTTCTAGATCTATT
This sequence comes from Cydia splendana, assembly GCF_910591565.1. Lineage (NCBI taxonomy): Eukaryota > Metazoa > Arthropoda > Insecta > Lepidoptera > Tortricidae > Cydia > Cydia splendana. The sequence goes on along the minus strand of NC_085965.1, from coordinate 18,595,291 downwards.
AACTGACATATCTTAAAGTTCGAATAGGGCAGCAAGTTGCTCGATTGGTTCGGCATTGTAAAGCGATTTACATAATTTATGTAACCAAGTAAGTGTTTTTGTATTTCGAGCGTGTGATTTGGTATATTTTTATGTTGGATTCACAGTGGGCTTGAGAGTCCATCTCTTAAGTTTGTTTTTAAAAAACACTGCAGTTTTAATGTAGGTATGGACCTGTCGCTAACGGCAATCATTCATTTAGATATCCCTTAATACCCTAGGACTTAAATGATGTCACAATACACTGTGGTTTCAGAGTAGTTTCCTTCTGGAAACCCTCCAGTTGTGGAATTAACACCCTGCTGAGGTCAAACAAGAGATTACATGTTTTTCATGTATAGTTTACAAGTTTTCTTAGGACCAGGATTTCGCCTGAGACACCCGCGGAATTACAAAGGGTCAATATACTCATACTACGATAACTTGCCATCACACGGGCTGTACGCTTATTTGCCTTGTTACCTGCAAATTGCGTCTGAACCAATACATTTTTTCGTTAAATGTCGATGTATACGTAACTCTGAAACTCTTATATCTGAAAACGGTGTGGCATAAATAGTCTTAAACTAAATTTTATGTTACTCGAATAGCACTAAGTCTAGGAATAGTATGTATTCTAGTATTAGGCTCGGGTATTAGTTAGCAAACACCAACGACTGTTCAAACTTCCGCTCGCAAATAACTCGCTCACCGATGCAATCTACACTGGTATGGTGTATTTCATAGACTTTGGTGGTCTTAGATCGAATTTTAAAACGATAGTCAAGTAGATGACTAGTCTACCGCGATATAATTTCATTGTTTTTACCTTAAATTCCGAAAACCGAACATTTTTATAAACTAATTTGGGGTAGTTTAGTGGTGTTTTATTTATATCTCTGTTGACATTTGCTGGGACGTCAGTCAGTCTTTCCGTGACCACAGCTGGTGCAATTCAGCTGAAACAGTATACACAATGGGCCAGCGCCGGCCAGTCCAAGGGACGCAGCCATGCGGTAGAATGAGATAGCAATATCACTTGCTCCCTCTTACGCATAAATGCGTCCTCCAGACTGGCCCACGCTGGCCCATTGTGTACAAACAAGTGTGTACCTTAAGGTAAAAACAATGAAATTATATCGCGGTAGACCCGTTTGTGTAATTAAATATGTGTACTAAACGCGAGAGTTTAAAGTGTTATAAGTGGATGACAGCTTCTGCTTCTCCATACAAGAGTATATAGGTTCTCATTGTCCTCCCTAGGAATTACAGGTACATAATTTAATGCATATTTACCATACCTATGCTCTTTTTTTATTATTATGAAATTATTGTATTGAATTAGTTTTTCGCTCTTAACTGTTATAATAAAAACAAAGATGCGGATAGCTAGCTATAACTTCTTACCCACCGTCTCAGTTAAAAGGTAGACATATAGATTGGCACGCGTGCACTAAAATAAGCTCGGAAACGGACGCCGGACGGACGGACGGATGTATTGACCGTGTACATGTTTATTTACTTTGCGTTCTCTCCTAATAACGTACCGTCGAACACAGAAGCTTCGCATTTTGAGGGGTCGACGTTTATATTAATATTTTATATCGAAACCTATTTCTTACTTTTTCTGTCTGTATTTGTATTAGTACCTATCATATTTGTATGTGAACATTTTAGTATTAGTGTTACGTATAAAATTAAATACATAAATTAAAATAAATAAATAAATAATTAAATTGTAAATTGTAGCTTATAAGCTTTATATTAATTATAGCTATCTTATAGGATCTTTTTCTCTGATCTTTTCATGCATAGCCTAAATATCTAAGTTTTTGTTTATTATTATTATGTAGGTTTTAGATTTTTACTGTTGTTCTTTATCAAAATTGTTGTCCCCCCTCGTTCTAGTTATACATTGATCTGGTGCAAATCAGATGCACTGGCATGATGACACCAGATTTGAGAGTTTTGGGCAAACTAATGACATAATTTTCAAAAATCTCAATATTTTAGTAGGTAGCATAGATTGGTAGGTACTTCAGATCCTAACTGTACTACCTACATAAAGCTAGGCTCAGTGAAAATTGGCCGCGTTCCTATTGTGTCATAGTGCTTTTCCAAACTTCAATCAAATTCCGACAGACATTAATTTAGTAAAATTGCGAACGCTATAATAGGTTGTACATACTACGCGTGCAACATCGACATGTTGCATGCAATGATTTGCGAAAATCAAAAAGTTTAGATCGCTCTTTAGCGATTTATTGAGGTTTGTGGTATTGTTTAAGAGGATTTGTATTGTATTGTTTATATCGATTTCGGTAAAAAATTGTATAAGTATAGGTACCTGATTAAAGCAAAAAAAAAAACCTATTGTTCATACACAGATTTAGGTTCCTTTTAATTTGATTTTCGATTAAATGAATACCAAAAATTTTGATAACAATTCCAATGTTGTGTCGGTCGGTAAAATTCACTACCTAGGCTTAGCACGAGTGCGCCGCGACAGTATAATACGTGCGAGATGGACTTCCCGTATTAGGGGAGATGTGGACATAATGATCCCTCGGAGTAAAATGATTCCCCATCGTATCTGAGCAACTACTGGTGCCATCTATCTAAATATGCAATAAACGTATGCCCTGTGACCCCGCCAGTTGCCTCTTAAAGTGTCATGACGGTACGAGCATGCAGCGAGATTTTATTAGGAAATAATTAAAAAATATATGTCTAATCTACGGTATGCCTATTTTCCGAATTCCATTACTTTTAGCATGTTGCGTTTTATTCAAATTATGTTTCACTGTCGGATCTTAATGATGTTTATCTATACTTTAAGGATGTTTATACTGAAGCAAGTTGAATTTGAAAGTTATATTTTTGTCGATATTTCAAATTTGGTGTTTGAGGTAAAATGATCCCTTTTAGTAGGCGTAAAATGATCCCTGGACACTGATTTAAACTTTCACGATTATTAAACAATTCGACGTTTCGAGGACGGCGTTGTCCCCGTGGCAACGCCGTCCTCGAAACGTCGGAGGTAAATCTTAAAACTTAAATACGCGATTAAGTCCCTTTGTGTAGTTTGATAATGATCCCTGGAATCATTTTACCCCCTAAGTAATTTACTATGAGCATTTCCTGTACAAGCCATAACATACCACGTCGCGAATTTATGTGCGCAAAGCCACTTACTTCCTAATAAATTACCTTAGGAAGAAATGCTAAGGGCTCTTAATGCGATTAAATTATTGATTGCCTTTTAAAATAGCAAGCAGAATCTGTGCCTCTGATGGCTTTAAAAAGAAGGCCAAAATAGAAAAAAAATCAGCATTTATCTTCTGAAAATAAAAAAAAAACACTGTGGAATCGACCGGCCTAAATGATTTAGAATATTTAGACAAAGAAATCCTGATATCACAAAGGCATCATCTGTGATCATTTTAATCCTACCCTAGCGATCGTTTTACCCATGCATATGTATAAAATGATCCTTTACTAGACTTTTAGAAAACATAACATAAATAATAAACTACATGCAAAATATGAGAAATGAGTATGCAGTTACTTAGATAAGTAAATGGACTATTCATAAATATCTAAATCTTGTGTTTATCTCTTCAACTTTGAACACAGTAAAGTTTCTCCCTTAAGGGGATCATTATACCCACATCTCCCCTAATTAGAAAGAGACGCGATACTGTCGCAGAGCACTGGTTACAATACAAACCTACAGAATAAGGCTCCACTATCTTAAACTTTTTTTTTGCGCGTTGAAAGCCCAAAATTGCTAAGTTTTGAGCTGGTGAAAGTTTTATTTTTCTTGTTATTTCCCATAGATAAACAAATACTTACTCGTAAAAGAATATCTTTCATAAATATTAGATAAAGCATTAGAAGCCTACATATCGATATTACTGGATAATTCACCAAGCAATTTTAGTATTGCTACCTACACAATCCATTAGATTATTTAGAAATCAGGTAAAATATGAATATATTTATAATTCAACACGGAAACACTGAATGGGTCATGGCCAAAACACGGAGAGGGACCCAGTTTCATTGATTTAATATTTATGACCTCCTTGAAATTCGAAACACCCTAACTGGGAACGTCAGTAAATATTTAAATTTAGAGAAAAACGGCCAAACAGCAATTTACTATTGTATAAGGATATATATGTATTATACTCATAGAAAACATTCCTAACTCAGGAACAAATATTTGTAGGTAATAAACTCATAATGCCCTGAACCTAGGAACTTGCAATAAGGTTTTCATCACACTGGCTCAGTAAATGTGGAATTGCACGCAGGTTTAGCGGGAGTTATAGAAAAAGCGTTTTCCCTAGGGAGTTATGAAGTTTCTAGTGCCATAATTAACATTTTTTTGTCTTTATACTTTATTTTTGTATCGCAAGTGTGATGAAAAACATTGTGTGTAACTCGGGGCGTAATATATTGCAAACTCGAATCTATAAATCGCTCTGGCAAGCCGTCGCAATTTAACTATACTCTCGTTTGCAATATTTAACTTATGTTGCACAATGTACTATTACTATTACTACTATGGCGCGTTATTCATAGTAGGCGCAGGGGGGTAACGTTTACGGCGGCGGCGTTCCAGTATAATAAAAGAGGTATTTTGTTCATGTTTAAATGCATTATCATATCAATAGTAACTATTTTGTCAAAGCCCCCATACTGGAAACTGATCTATGTTTCCCCAGCGGGTCTACCTTTCCAATTTTTCCATGATTACCTCAACCGATAAGGGGCTTAAGCTAGCGAGGCCTACTGTAAAGGGAGTCACTCACTACTTTGTATAGTTGAATTATCGAGAAGATGGAATTGCATTTGTAGTGGTTGTATGCTGATAGTAGAAGAAAATAGAAAATTCAAATATAGAATGCCTGTAAACAAACAATACTACTACATATGCAATTCCACGCTCTCGATGATACGACTATAGCAGAGCATTTTATCAAATATCAAGAAAACATTTTCTACACCGAGTAACAAATGATTTTGTTTAATGTTTCTGTTCCTGTCTTTTTACGTAGCCACCCTACAGTATACATTATAAAACGAAATAGATGTTTTACACTAAATAAAAAGATGATACTTTGCATGGATTCCATACATTTCACGAAGACTCTTCTCTTTCCGCACAGACTCTAGTAGTATGATGATAATAGTAGTAGAAGAATGCAGTTTCTTAAACATTAGTGCAAATATCTGTATGTTTCAACCCTAGGGTTAGGCAAGTAGATCCAATTAATGACATGTCATGTACATCATTTTAAAATCTAAATAACTTTGTAAGGTTATTGTCACTGATATAAAAATATTTCATTTTAATAATTTTGTTTTACTTTTTAATCCAGCTTTCCGATTATAACAACTCGATTATAGATCACTATCCTTTCATCTCAGTCTCTAGAAATGTTCCATTCTGTATCATTATGTATTATTAACATTGGGAAATAAAAAAAGATAAGTTAGTAAGTACCTACCTAAACATTGTAAATATAACGCAAACATGTCACATAGCAAACTAGCATCTGCCTGCGACTTCGTCTGCGTGGGATGATAATGTAGGTAGATGATGATGATTACTAAAAAGTACCCTATGTTCTTCCTCGGGCTCGGGCCTCAAACCTTTCATTTGAATCGATTCAGTGGTTCAACTACATACAGAGTAACTTTCGCGTTTATAATATTATAATATATTTAGTAGGGATAAGTCAAATAAGGCGGCACCTTGCTGAGAGGTAAATTTTATTGTAGTTTAGGTTTAGGGGTGTTTTATTTTTATAAATTTAGGATACTATAAATTTAGTTACGTTTAGTTCATAAGTTTTATACAATATTTATATTTATTTGCTCCTTAATGTTTCAATTAAAAAAATAATAATGACCAGCAGTAAAAACGTCCATGAAAGGATTCGTGACTCAAAGAATAAACGTGAAACCTAAAGCTCATTATTTGCCAATATTTCGTTACTGTAATGAATCGCAAGCCTTACATCAGGTAGGTATGTTTACTGCGGAGCAAGTCATCCGAGCCCGGGCCCACGTCAAAGGCTTACGGGCCCAAATCTTAGATCCTATCTTCGTATCAAATATTACGTTTATACATTTGCGAAATGTTCTAGAATAATCTTAACATGATATGTTGTTGATAGTTTGTTGAGAATAATTTATTATTTCAGTTATTAGAATTTTGCTTCAAGTATTGTAACATTTGTAACGCAGTGGCTTCGAGCATTTAGTAACTGGAGACGTGATGGCCGTCATACAATACAATACAAATACTCTTTATTGCACACCTCATTACAGAAAACAATACAAATAATACAGGAAGAAGACGTAATTTTCTGTACAAAACAGTTTGCCGATTTTTGCAGGGGAGGGGACGTCAAATGTATTGCTATTTCTACATGATTTCTACGTAACGTACAAATAGCCATGTCAGTCCATACAAAAGTTTGCACAAATTATGCAAGGTTTTCGGCAGAGGGGTAAGCTCTTAAAGGCGACTCCAGTTATTAAGGGTCAATTTTCAAATAGGCATTTTTTGCTGTCCCACGGCTAAAACTCGAAGTCCATAAGACTAAAAGACTGGGTATGTATATATTTTCATTCAATGTCTTATAAGCTTTAAAAATCATGCACAACTGTACCTAAAATATTATTTGTTTCTGACAAAATCGCATTTGAAGTTCCAAAAACGGCGAAATTTGCCGTTTTTCGCGTGTCCCAGTGGCGGCATAGCACAATAAAAAAAATCATAACTTTGGATGTAGGCAACGTATTACAAACAACTTTGTATTTTTATAAAGAGCATTTTCTAGAGAATTGATTTAATCATATTGATAAATTAATGCATTATTTGATAAAACAAGGGAAGCCTTTTTATCGCTGTCCCGCGCGGCACCTGTTTTGTTATGACTTAAATATACCCCCTATAATCTTCTTTGTCTATTGAATAACGGTTAGGGGTCAAACAGATCACTGTGTTATGTCTTTCCTGTAGACATACACAAGAGTTAAGGGCTATAAAGGTTAATTTTCTTATTTAACCCTTATCCACGTGAAAAGGTCCTCCTTTTATTTAAAGAACTATGATAAAATCATTACTTACATGCCCACAAGCTGTTAACTATTGCCCACAGGAGAGAAAACTAGTGTGTTATCGCCAACAGCACATTTTTCTCTCCTGTGGGCAATAGTTAACAGCTTGTGGGCATGTAAGCAATGATTTTATCATAGTTCTCTAAATAAAAGGAGGACCTTTTCACGTGGATAAGGGTTAAATAAGAAAATTAACCTTTATAGCCCTTAACTCTTGTGTATGTCTACAGGAAAGACATAACACAGTGATCTGTTTGACCCTTAGATTAAATTTACGACGCAATAGTGCGATTAGTTAGGCATCGATTGACATCGAATGTAGACGCGGAAACAGTTTAATTTATTTAAAAACAGGTAAGAATCTCTTTCGATATATTTTGGTACGACTACAATGACATTTGTATGGACGCTTAATACGTTGGTACATAGTTGAAATAAAAATGTTTATTTTATAATAATAGTTGCAAATATAGTGTTAAAATATATAGTTAAATAAATAAGTGAATCGGTTGTATTGTGTAGGAAATATCGGTAAAAAATATTATTAGCGACATGTCGCGACATTTGTATGGCGACATTTATACGGCTATTTTGACCGTAAAAATGTCGATTGTGGCATACAAATGTCGACACAGTGTCATACAGATGTCGAGAAGGTGCCATACAAATGTCGTCAGGGTCTTATAAATGCAACAAAAATAATAAATAGTGGCATATACATGTTGATACTGCCATACAATGTCGAAAAAATGCCTTATACGTGTCAAAAGAGCCTTACAAATGGCTAAATAGTGCCATACAAATGTCGATCTTTAATCGTCCATATACTATAAAAAGTACAGAGGTGCCTCGTACAGTATATTTTTTGTTGTTAAGAGCCCTTTCTGAAACGATGATTATAAATCAGATTTTTCAAAAATAAAAAATTGCCAAACAAATGTCGAAAAATCACCCTCTTCAAAAATTTACCCTTAAATGCTTTAAGCGCAGTGGGCATAGCTACGTTGAAAAAGTAATGTTAAGTGGTTATATGACTAACATATATCACGAAGCTACCATTAAAAATAAGTAAAAATTTCCACCTACCTATTCTTCCTACCTACAATCAATGTTCATGGGCGGCATGCAAATACGGACTCGTGCCGAATTTTGAATTCACACATTCGTTGTGGCCAGCGGCTGAGTCATTGCGATAACTTAACGAGAACGAGGGCTCACGCAAACCAGAATTTGTCGGTGTTCTTAAGAGTAGCGTCCTCATCGCACCTACGGGACACATAAGTTATTTTGCAGATGTGAAATATTATGAGAATTATAGGTACTTATCCTAAGAAAAGGATATCGGTTATGAGGAAGTTCTCTGATCACGGACTTAGCACATTATAATATATCCAATAAGTGCGCTTTCCGATAACGCATAGTTAATATCTTAATAGCGTAGTTTCGTTAGACGAATGTTTTTATCAGTGTATAACATAGGGCACAGGGACGTAAGGCTCAACATGGAGCTAGTTTTGCTCGAATTTTCTGTGTTATGGAATTAAAAATGAGGAGGTCCACAAGAGAACCAAGGCCGTTCATAAAGATTCAGAGAATTTCTATTGGTGCCAGAGTGAATTGGCAGTAGAAGGAGATCGTTGTTCTTAAGGCGGTTACAGTGAACTGAATAGAAAAGAAGAAAGCCTCAATAAGGTGCACTGATGAACTGGTCCCAATCGTAGAAAACCTAAAAGGAAGGCAGTGCAGGATCGATGATATAGATCTTTAGAGGAGTCTTATGTCCAGCAGTCTTTGGGTCATTTAAAGTTGTACACTACACATTTTTTTTTGGATTTGGAATTTTTTACGTAACTTCTACTCAAAATCTTTCGATCCCAAGAAGAGAATATTTTTATTTCATACCATTTTTCATAGACTTTGTATGGCGGTAAAGGAATGGAATGACAGAAAGCTTTATAAGGAAATTTTGAGACATTTTTCTCGAGAATAAGGTCGTGATTTTGAGTAGAAATAACATTAAACAATCCCAAATTTGAAAAAAAAGTGTAGTGTAGTACTACTTTAAATTAAATGGCCCCCTTAAGCTGATTGGATAATGCTGATAAGGCAAAGTTGTTACAGGCCTTTGGGTAACGTTAGCTCGTACAAGTAATTATCTCGCGCGCGTCACACAACCTATGAGAATTCAGTCAGAAATGTAATAAATTGCTTTAAAATTCGTTTTCAACGTTTCCGCCGCCTGTTTATTATTGAAACTGTTGGGCCTTTATCCTTTGGCACATGTTTTTGGGGCATTACATGAACACAGGAAACTGTTAAATTGGAGGATGTATTTTGTGAATAAATATTTTTTTAAACTTTCGTATTGCAACCTGGAATTATTTAATTTACAAGTACAAAACGTGGATGATTTATATTTTGTAATTGCGTTTACAGAAACTGGTTTTCGTTATTTTTTTGATGAAATTCACAATAATTATTTTAAAATCTTCATCAACAATTCAGATTGTAAACTACTTAGGTACCTATATTAATTATTCCACTAGCACCATATTTTTACACACACGTCACTTAGATAATATTTAGGTCATTTAGGTGGAATTTTCTGTTTTTATATGTTCGTCTATCGTCTATATGTCCAGCGCTAACTCGTTTCCATAGATAATTTTCTCATAAATATAGAACAATTAGAAGATTTAAAAATAATAGATACTCTATTTACTTATCTACTAATACTACTCTACTTATTTATTATTTATTGAATAATAATTATATTATTTAGATTTAATAGTACTAAATGTACACCCAGCTACAGTTTCAAGAGTACATTACCACTTTATGAATGAATTCCTTTAAATAAAGTTTCATTTGTTATTACAATTAAACAAACATAAAAAATACAAAAATAAATGACTAAGCTAGGACTTAACTCGCACTGAACCATACCGAGCCTACCATCAGCTGCCATTTAATCTGTAATGACTCTAGGTTGCTCATTACTGGCATACAGCGCGTAGACAACCCTTAAAGAATTCATTCAACAAGTCATTTGAGAGAAAAATTGCGGAGTAAAGTCATGCACATTAATATCTTGAACAACGCGACGTTCCCGCTGAACAATGCCGGGAAGAGTTAGTGGTACATTTTTATAGCTTTTTAGGACGATTTCTCTGTCATACGAAAAGCTTGATTCTATGCCAGATTATGGTCATAGATTCGTTGAAGTAGAATTTTAAAATCCTATATTTTATTCATAGACGAATTCAGAAGTTATTCACTCATTATTAAAAAATAAAAATAAATTATTTAACGAATATTAAAATATTTACATACTTAATATCGATTTCAACGCGGCATAATCTCGTTCAAAACGTCAATGTACCTTTTACAAATATTCAAGTGGGTGCTGTCTAGCCATAAGTCTAGCCTATTCCTGTGAAAACTGTTTTACAACTTCTTTCACATTATAACATTATAGAATTCCATAATGTGCTCGTCGTTACTATAACACGAGCTCGCGGGCTTTTTAATATCGCCCTGAGACTCTAAATGTGTTTCATTTGGTGTGGCCAGATGCTACGCCAGGTGAAATATCGTCTGCAATTTGGTGTCGAGGCTGCCGTGGATACCGCTGGATTTTTTTTCACTGGCTGCGGTCCCTCAGGAGGTAATTTGGCTCACCTCAACCTGAAGAAAATTTTTGTCCGTTCAAAATGTGATTGAGTTTTGAACTTAGTTGATGTGATCTACTTAGATTGGACGTGAGTTTGAAAGTTTTAAAAGTAATCAAAGTTAGGTCAAACAAAATATTACGGTTGTATGAAAATTTTCATAGTTTATGGACTGATAAATTAGTTCTTTCTGGTCGATGACTAAGTTAAGCGATTTTGGTTAAATTTGTAGCGCTCGCAATATATTAGTTTCGATCTGTCGTTTACTGGAAGATAAATAGCTGTATTATAAATATAAAATGCGTATTACTTGGCCAGGATAGTGATCGGCCTCATAATCCTCTAATGTGCCAAAATATCTATACCAGAAAATGTCGGTAAATGTCCTAAAACTACAAATTTCGCCCTATAAGTAGGCATGCCGATCATTCATGAGCGCCCCAATAACAATTTTCCACCGCAAGTTTGTAACAGGTATTTGAACATTTCACTAGAGTACACGTATGTATACCGAAAACCGAGCATTTCGCTTGAATATTCATTGGTAGAGTATTGACGTTAAATTCGTGCTCTTTGCCGTTAGTGGTTAGCTGTCAATATCAGGTGCGCAATGATCGTGGTGATCGGGTTCATATCACCGCCCACACTGTTAACTAGAGATGCTCCGAATAGTGAATTTGGCCTAATACCGAATACCGAATATTCGGCCCCCCTTTCGGCCGAATACCGAATATTCGGCGACCGAATATTCGGTATGACACGCGAACATTTTGAGTCACAATTAGTATGAAAACTGTTCGTCAACAAAGCACAACGTTTGCTAAGATATATTTTTATGTTCATAATCATCATCATCTCAGCCATAAGACGTCCACTGCTGAACATAGGCCTCCCCCTTGGACCTCCATATTATATAACATATTTTTATGTTGAACATAATCAATTAATGTAGTTAGAGTCAATCAAATCAGACCCATGATAAAAAATTAAATATTTTGGAAGCAACAAATGCTCAAAAACGTGCCTTCGTATTTAACTACTTTCCAAGAATATATTTTAAATATTAAATACTAGTTTTTGGTAATTTTTATGTGTAATTTTTCTTTTTAGGTTCTTTTTAGCAACAGATATTCGGTATTCGGCCGAATACCTACGTATCAGATAATCCGAGCTGAAAGTGCATCTAGTTGATATCAGAGTTTTTTAAAGTTAAATTAGTCCATGGAATTTATAGTTAGGTCCTACTTTTTTAATTATCTTTCTGAGGTGCATGAGCATTTACAAGAATAGGTATAGATGGTCAAGCAGATCTTGACAGTAGAAAAATGCGGCAAAATTTGAAAAATGTAGGCGCGAAGGGATAACGTCTCATAGAAAATTTGAATTTCGCGCCTTTTTCTACTGACAAGATTTGCTTGACCATCTATATGTTTCGAGCTAAGTAATTTCTAAATAAGCTAAAGTTGCTTAGTTTACTTTATATGTTTTTTTGTAATTAAAAATTATATTATCGCTCGCAGACGTATCTGCTTGATACAAAAATTAGTTTAGTATCTTCAATTCTTCATCTTTCGCTATATGATATTGCAATGCACACATAGCATTAGAGTCCGTCTAAGCTAATTCTGCACTGATTTTCAAGTTAATAATAAACATTCGTCGCCACATTTTGGCGTTTATGATACCACTTAGGTACACACAGTCACTGTGCAAAGATAAACGATGTGTACGAGTATGTGCGCATGTGTATGTGGTGTGTGTGTGTTTTTAACCTTCATATATTATTTACAAACAACTGTCTACTTCAGCATACCAATACCGTTCGCTCTGCATTCATCTTTATTGCGCGCGTGAGAATATCTATCAATGTTACTCTTACTGAAAATCACTCAAGTCGTCCCACCATAAACTTTTCGGTCTGCGTCGAGTCCGCAGTTCGTTTTGCGATAAGAATAAATGTTAAATATAGGTCAAACACTTAAAACGCCCTTTCGTCTGTTTACTTGTGTTAAGAAGCCTTATTTTAGAACTTCTAGAACTCGTATAAAAAATGTAGACTGCACGCAGATATAAACATATATGCGGGTAAGCAAAGGTTTTAGTAAATACGAGATTATTTGTATATTTTCTCAAAAATGGACGGCAAAGTCGACTTTGCCGTTTAAAAAATAGGTCGCGAAGCGCGTAGTTTATGGTCAGTCAAAAATTAAAAAGTTAAAAACATTGCAGTCTCGATTTTGGGACTGCAATGTTGCATACAAATTCCATTATTTGTCGAGTTCAAAACTTTTTAAAAGTTGAAATGGCCATATCAAATGAAGGCACAGGCCCATTAAACAGCCAAACAGATGATTAGTACCGCGACTATTTAGCTGTCTCAAATAGGTTGGCGTATTTTCGGCAGAAAAATACACTTCTATTTTTTTATTAAAAAAATAAAAAGGCGGCAAAGCTAATTTTTTCAATTGTTTCTACTTTTTTCCGTGAAAATATATACGTAAGAACGTTGCTTTTGTAAAATATTTCTATGATATTTATATTTCTTGCACCATTTTTGAGAAAAGCACTATATATGACTCGGCTGGAAGGCTACTTGCTGGCTTCGGATTCAATTAAACGGACTCCCAAGGTCGTCCGTTTAAAACGAATCCTCAGCCTGCAAGTAGCTGCTTCCGAGCCTCGACAATAATGTACTATTAAACGATACTAAAATCAAACATTGTCATTATGACGCTCAACTGTTATAGACGCTTCGCTGAATGCATTAACGGAAATGGTACTCGAAAGCAGATTATTTGCACGTTTCGTTTCCGCATTTAGCCGCGGCTAGTGGTATTCTGTGCAAGTTATATTCCGAGCAATGTAATTATGGGACATATTATTAATTTTAGTAAAGGTTCAAACAGAAAAATTGCTAAATTTGCCACACACACAGCGTTGAACAGCACAACAGCGACACAGCCAGGGGGGTGTCACTACGCAGTTTAGGTACATTTGGCCGGCGCACCTCCCGGGCAGGGCAGGCGTATGGCAGTGCAGGCCGCTCCGCTCGCACGATAGTCGTGTCACGTGCCGCTCGCGCAAAGAAGATTCACGGTTCGTGCGCGGTTATAAGTTTCAATTTTGTTGCAGGCGGCGAGTATAGGTATAATTTTATACCTAAATCTGACTTTTGTGAAGGAGTGAATTTTCTGTACGGTAGTACTATTAGTTATTCTGTGACACAGCGTTGGAATTTGCCTCGTTTGCAAATTGCAACAATATGCTGAGACAGGGCCTTTTCCCTACGGCGCACATTGCTGGACCCAAAGTGTGTAATGTTTCTGTTTTTTTTTTTTAAATGTGTACATAATTTTATTTTGTTTTGCTGTTTTAATTATTTTCTCTTTATCTTCTTTCATTAATCTTATTGTCCTGTGTATGTGTGCTTTACGGCATAAATCTGTCTTAAAACATATCACAGACTGTCATTAAAACATATTAGATAGAATTCAAGCAGTGCCACGAAAACCTTTGGAAGTAACAGGTTAGATTGAGCGCAGAACGGACGTGTTTCTCCGGCGAAGATACTCGTTATTCCAGCATCGCCTCTGGGGATTCAGCTGAGACGATTTTCCACTTATGGTACTAACTGATATTTTCCGATATATTTTTACTGTTAGTATATAGATACTTTGTTTGAACATGCAACTAGTGAACGATAAATAAAATAAAGATAAAACAACTATTCTTTATTTAAAATGTACTTTTATACGGTTATCGGTTACGTATTCTCATTTTGTCTTATTACCTTAGTAAACATGCTACTACTGCTAAGTGACTATGTGCATACGAAGCCTAAGCACATACCTACCCCCATATTCATAAAGGTTTACTAAAGTTGACAAGCCAATAATCGTTTGTCCCTTTCATTCATACCAATACGTCGGAAAGGGACAAACGATTATTATCGGCTTGTCAACTTTAGTAAACGTTTATAAATAAGGGGTTTGTCCCTAGCTCCAGTCTAGGTCAGTCTAGTCCTGTCGAAGTCTAATCGACGTACAGCCGTGAAACAGGTTACTTGGCAGTCAAAATACATACAGCCAAGGTATAGCCAAAACCGACGAGGCACCTAGAAGTAAAGCCGTAGTCTAAAATGTTACTAAATACTATATAGTACTATATAGTACTATATAGTACTAGCGGTTGACCAAAATCAGCTGCTGGTGTTAAAGGTATGAAAATCGGCACGATTAATCTTTAGGCCATTTGAATCAATTTGACCCGTAGCACCAAAAAAAAAACAAGCGGAAAGGAGTTATGACGTCATCTTTTTTTTGTATGGAAAATAAAATAAAATTGTTCAGAAACCTATTGTGTGTGGTATTAAATGAAAGAGCATTTTAAGCCGGTTCTAAAAATATATCACATTATTATATTTCCGTCACTTGCATTCAATTAAAATTAAAATAATTTTCAAAACATACCAAGTTTGGGGTCCTCCAGACACGAAACCGTTATATTATTTTTTGTAAAATATACCTCAAGTAATACCCAATATCCCCATATTAGATATGAAATTAATTTCGAAAATATTTATTTTAGTTTTTTTTTTTTATTATTACAAATTGTGATCTATCAATCTAGCGATGAAACGGCCTCCTAGCCTAGTCGATAGTGACCCTGCCTATGAAGCAGGAGATCCCAGGTTCGAATCCTGGTAAGGGCATTTATTTGTGTGTTCATCATCATCATCACACAAATAAATGCCCATATGCACATATATACAAGCCCCGGTAAGGGCTTACTTTATTTTCCATACAAAAAAAAGATGACGTCATAACTCCTTTCCGTTTGTTTTTTTTTGGTGCTACGGGTCAAATTGATTCAAATGGCCTAAAGATTAATCGTGCTGATTTTCATACCTTTAACACCATTTGCAGCTGATTCCCGAATTTCCGGCTGTACCGCTATCGCTAATACCTTTTCCGCCCTTAACAGTTATAACGGTTTTGCGTCATATCTCCATTTCTATATTTAGCTCAAATATACCCCACGACGCTTAAGTAACTGTAAAGTTATCCGAACGCGTTCATCATGTCTTGTCACTGCGGCGTGTTCCAAAACCACTTATGAGCATTATATTAGTGCTGTGGCAATCACATGCTTACGTACTTTACCGCTTATCCGATGGCGTGAATACATTTACATGACGTAGATAGGCCTAGTTTAAGCACGGATGTAAGCTGTGCCAACTAGAATAGGTCAACTTCAAAGAAAAAAACATCACATTCAGCCAGTAAGTAGGAGAAAGATTCTGATTAAACTATTTCTTATTGATGTTATTTAGGCATCTCACGCTAATCAATTAGTGCGAGCACTAAATAATAGTACTAGGTACAGAAGACTCACTCTCTAACAAAACGCGTCTGTTACGATTAGGACAGATATGGCCGCTAGGTGGCGACAGCCCACGCGCGGCTTATGGCTATCAAAGTGGCTATCCACCAAAATTGGTGTGGAACGGATGTACTTTGGCCTGGTGCGAGTAAGATGACCGACCGCGATTGCATTGCGCGCGCATCAGTTAGCATCGCCAAGGTCGCATCAAATCAAGCTCATAAGCTTAACAAATTGTTAGAGTAACACCAAGAAAAGTCTGCAGCGATATTGATAGCTCACGCAGGGCAAGTGTTACTTATACGTCATAATTTCACAGAAGTTTGACTTTAAAATAACACTAGCACTGCGTAGGCTATCAAAATCGCTGCAGACTTTTCTTGGTCTAACTCTATACCTTATTCATTCGTGGTATTTATCCTGTATAATAGAAAGTTACCTTAATTACATTATAATTAGAATAAAATAGAATAGAATAGAATGGATTTTATTCGTAAACACACAGTCAATAGACATACATAATAAGAACATAGTGAGAATAAAGTGAAAATTACTTTTTCAGCAACGAAATAATAGATCCAGTCATACTGTGGTATGATGTTCAAGTTAAAAACCAGCAGAACAGCTAAAATACAGTTTCGTGTTGACCACAACAAATAAAATATACGAACAAAAAAGGTTGAAAAAACATGCTCCTGTTGCACTTCCAGTAATTCTTTTGTATTGTGAAAATACGCCTATACAGGTAAAAAGGTACACAGTGTAGCACCTTAAAACAGTAAGTTCTTGATAAATATTCTGCCGGTATAGCCAAGGTGACAATCGCTATCGCTACGACAGCGAAACGCTTTGTGTCTCTCTATCACTCTTCAATATTAGTGCGACAGTGACAGTTGCGTTTCGATCGCTACGGAGCGTAAGCGATTGGCATGTTTGATACGCGGCCTGATTGGACACAATTTTTATTTTAACATTTTTGGGTTAAGTTGGTAGTTTTAAACGAATTCTCACAAGGATTGGGAGCTCACGCTCACTTAACTGTGAATTTGGAAAAAGTTGAAAAACAAATTTAAAATGATGCACACATAAATTATTAAATATTGACTGGATAAAAAATATACTGACTCGCATCTAAGTCCTAGAATCCCCAAAAAATCTACACACCTTTGTCTTATTTACCTTGCTTCAAAGGTGCCTCCACCACAGTATAAAAAGCTTTTATCCTTGGCATCAAATTAATTCCTAGGTGAAATAACCCAATTAATGATAAAGTACTTATTGCAATGGATTAAGGTGAAGAAATGTAGTTCTACATACTTATGAACTCGACTGTACCTTATCTTATCTAGGATTTTTAAGCTCGACTGTACAGTAGGGCAATACATATTATTAAGTACTTGAGAGCAATTACGGCAGGTGCATGCGTATCAGGGTCAATTTTGTACTGTTTTAAATCTGTATGCCAAAGTGGGGGGACTGGGGGAGACGACTAGCCTGAGGGCGTTTCAGCTGTTGCATGCAGCCCGCTCCCGTGGAACTTTCAAGTGATTTTAAATAAAGGTAATTGAATTGTTTATTCACTTTTACATATAAGTATATATTAACTCACGCATGCTTTAAGGCCGAGTCTTCTGTACCTAGTACTATTATTTATTCTGTGGTAAGGTGCAAAAGTGTAAACATATCTTTGACGTCGACAGTACCACGCCGATTGCAACGTCGGCGTGCAGTTCCTAAGTTCCCATACAAGTTGCAGTCCGTCTGTACCGGCTCTTATGGGGAAGGAAGGAAGAGTGCAAGCGATGGAATTGAACTTTTATTAACAAGATGTCAGATTCAATTGTTGTCAGAATCGGCCTCCATATCCATGTATTTAATTTAAAGGCTTCGTCTAAAAGCGTCGTGATGTTAATATTATTCATTTATCTACACCAAGTATGACAAGCTTTACTTGTTTCAAAAATCCATTAAAAGGCTTTTAAAATATTTCCTCGAAAATAAATTTATTCAGCTTTCAGTCTAACTAAGCCTGAAATCACTCAAGCGCTTGAAACTTCTTCGTATAAATTATAGGTTATTTGACTTAAAATATGAGAACACATGTGTATTTGTCTAGACCTAGAATTAGGCCGCTTGTAGACGTCCGTTATTTTCGCCGGAAACCGGACTGTGTTATGCAACTACATCCAGTTTTGTGTGTTGCTACCGACAGCTACACCCAAGCAAACAAGACATCGTCGCCGAACCCGGACAATTGTCCGGCGAAAATAACGGACGTCTACAAGCGGCCTTACAGGCCAATTCGAACGTACACTAATCATAATGACATCTTACTAATGTCATTCAGTTATCGTATATTTACTTCGCTCGTACTTGTCCGTACCTCTATTGGCGCGGGCGAGACGCACGATAAGTCAATAACATGATTAAAATATCATTCTGATGTCAGTGTACGTTCGAATCTGCCTGTAAGTATCTTTATTGAGACAAAGTGTTATTTTAATATATGTAATTCTAGTAGATTATTAATGAGCCAAATGAAATTAATTGGTCGTGGCGTACACAACCTATTCAATTATATTAAAATACGATTTTCAATCTTATTTTGATTCGATATTTATGAAACATAATAGGTATTGGTGTGCTTGAAAGGCTCGAAAAATTATATTAGTCCATGGCTTTATTCTTCCGAACTCGTTCAAAAACTATAACACTTTTAGGTGTCCTGTAAATCCTCTTCTTTTAAGAGCTCTGTAATCAAACTTAGAACTTTTCTTGGCAAAAATGAGTGTTTGCGAAAATAAAACATCGATAAATCAGTTAGCGATAAGTCATACTTAAAAAATCGCGGTAACATTTAACCGCGATTTTTTAAGTATGTTATTATGTCTTGTTGGCGTTGTTGTTGTTGTTGTTGTTGTTTATAATGATAAAAGTAACTAAACAATTTTGAAAGTTCTTTTTTGAGACCGTGATTTCACAAAATTTGAAACAGCACTTACACTAACCAGCAACGTCAACAAGACATAATGACATTCCTCCGCGTCTCGACATAAATCTGACCGCACAATATCCTGCCGCGGCGGAAGAGATGGTTGCCAACAAACATTTGTTTACCAACGCGACTAATGGGTGCTACGGCGGTGAGATATTTCACGGGAATTTTGTGGTAGCTTGATATTTTTATAAGCCGAAATACAACTTACCTTTAACAAAAATGAATCAGGCTTCAGAGGATTATAAGTATAATTTTTTGCTGTAAGCGTACAGTCTCCATCAGATATATCAGAGCAACCAAGGTGGTTAAAAATATCTGAACATGCGCTTTAACGTCTTGATAATAGAAGCTTTGTTCAGATATTGGTGAACACCTTGAGCGCTCCGATATATCTGATGTCGACTGTACCTACCTATTTGTCGAGTCTTCTAGATTTATTCTGGATCTCATCCTCAGATTCTGACCTAATAGCAGTGATGACAATTCCCTTAAAAAAATATTAGAGATCGACGCAACCATCTTTGAAAAATTGGAGAACATACAAGAAAAATACGAACATATTGAGAACATCCGACCGACCTCTCTGTCCTCTCTGACGACCGGTCTGGCCTAGTGGGTAGTGACCCTGCCTGCGAAGCCGATGGTCCTGGGTTCGAATCCCAGTAAGGGCATTTATTTGTGTGATGAACACTAATATTTGTTCCTGAGTCATGGGTGTTTTCTATGTATATAAGTATGTATTTATCTATATAAGTATGTATATCGTCGCCTAGCACCCATAGTACAAGCTTTGCTTAGTTTGGGGCTAGGTTGATCTGTGTAAGATGTCCCCAATATTTATTTATTTATTTATCCCGTCTGGTTACAGATCCATGGGCGACATTCGACTACTCGTTAGCCTCCTATTCAAATTTAAATATACACACAACGGACTATCCCTTTTTCGTGTTGTAATCAGTAATCACACATTAAGAAAAACATACACAAACCTACATCCGACCGACCTTAATGCTACTTAATTCTTAAGTTAATCTAAGGGGAAGTCTCTTCTCATTCCGTCTTTAGTAGGTTTAAGTGCCAGAGAGGGATAGAAGAGGTGAATTAAATATTAAATTGAATAGCAGTCGATGGCACATTAACAGGGATCACTAAAAGGGTCCATTGATGAATGGTTCGACTAGTCGCTGTGCCAATATTATAGGGTTCTATGTTACATTTTCAAGATAGTTGAAATTCGACTTAATGTCACTATGACAATGTTCAAATTTCAGTTCGATAAAAGTGAAACATAGAACCATGTAATATTGGGCCAGCGTAGTGTCACGTAAGGTACAGTCTGTTTTACTCAGGCATATCTTGTTACCTAAGTATGCTTTAGTCCTAAACTAATAATTTTAATTGCCTTAAATTGATAGCCTAAATGGAAAATTAATTGCTATTCCGTAACTGTAATCATTCGAGGTTTTAATTAAATAAATACAAGTTTTTAAATAGCAGTGTTTTAGGTACTCATAGGTTCGTTTTGGAGCTGTCATGGTGTTCACAAATATCATAAATCGCAGTCTCTATTAGGGTCAAACAGATCACTGTGTTATGTCTTTCCTGTAGACATACACAAGAGTTAAGGGCTATAAAGGTTAATTTTCTTATTTAACCCTTATCTACGTGAAAAGGTCCTCCTTTTATTTAGAGAACGATGATAAAATCATTTCTTACATGCCCACAAGCTGTTAACTATTGCCCACAGGAGAGAAAAATGGACTGTTCGCGATAACACACTAGTTTTCTCTCCTGTGGGCAATAGTTAACAGCTCGTGGGCATGTAAGTAATGATTTTATCATAGTTCTCTAAATAAACGGAGGACCTTTTCACGTGGATAAGGGTTAAATAAGAAAATTAACCTTTATAGCCCTTAACTCTTGTGTATGTCTACAGGAAAGACATAACACAGTGATCTGTTTGACCCATTATCAAAACGTTAACCTGCTGTTCTATCGAAAATTTCAACATCTGATACGCCGAAATGTTTGAAATCGCCTTTTTCGCGATTTTGGTGTCAATATACATCCCTGGTACGTTTCGTCTATTTCGGGCCCTCAAGGTGTCCATAAGATTGTTTTCGCTATCTTGTGATTAGTCCCATCGGACTTTTTTAGTATTGACCATCTCAACACATTTTTGCCCTTCAGGATCTGGACCCCAAATCACCCATTCTGTCTTATAACATTTATAACTCCAGCGGGCTGCATATTGAACGCCGAACGTCATAAGTGACAGATTACCGGAATTTGCATGCTATATTGCGGCTCGATGGACTGATGCATATTCATTAAACGTTTGTGTTGCAGACTGTTTTGATGCTATTTCGTACGTATAGTATCAACAGTAATGTATGAAACAACACGACAAACGTAGGTACTTATCTACCATCCTTGAATACTTTTCCAAATTGAGATATAATTATTGTTAAAGTTTTGAGCGTTTGGAAAGACACCAGGGGCCCACTGATTAACAGTCCGCCGGACGGTATCGGCCTGTCAGTTGTTCGGAACTGTCAAAATTTTGTTCTAACTGACAGGCCGATACCGTCCGGCGGACTGTTAATCAGTGGGCCCCTTAAATTGTGTCGAATTTATCGATTAAACAAATTGGACGTGTGCAGAATAGTTTATAATTTATAAGACAGCCTTATGGCTCCTCTACACGATGGGCCAACGCCGGCCACTCCAAGGGATGCAGCCATGCGGTAGAATGAGATAGCAATATCACTTGCTCCCTCTAACGTATAAATGCGTCCCTTGGAGCGGCCGGCGTTGGCCCATCGTATAGAGGAGCCATTAGTTTGCAAACCAATGACCATGTCAACTCACGTCGCCCTAATTTCAATATCAAGATGTTTGACATCAGTATTACCAAAGAGAATAAATAGTATAGAGGGGTCCTGTCATAGTAATTTTTGTAGTCACAGTAAATTTACTGCCATCTATCGACACACGACTAAAACTCAAAATGAAAACGTATAAAATTATCAAAAAAATGAATATGTATGGATAAATGATTTTATTATTTTTATATCATTTTGACCCATGTTCATTCACTGATATCTATGTGTTAAAATTGTTAAATATGAAACGGTGTCGTCACGCCATCTAGCCGAGCATAGGCTAAAGGTGTGTGCGCCATCTATCCGAGAATGACTCGTCTCGTTCATCTTATACGAAGTTACATATGTCTTTGGAATTACTAAACTGGCTTCTATTCGATAGGCAACTAAATCATAGGCATTATTCATTTTCACTACTGACTGTCCATATTCACCTCTTTGCTAATTTACTAAATTTGACCACTTTTCTTAATTTTTGCACATCACTTTGCTTGCCCCTAACTAACTTTGCTTAACCCTAATACTAAAACCAGGTGGAGTAAAAAAGATTAAGAATAGCAAAGAAAAGTAGAAAAAGTATAAGTTTGGAATCTATTTTATACTTTTTCACTTATCTTAAACTATTGCCAAAATTGTCCACATTTTGCAAATATTCGTTTTGTATCGTCCATCGTTGACTTGGAAAACTTGCTGATCGCTGGTTACATGTTTTTTTAAGATAACGGTTTTATTGTTCATATTTGTCATAATTAAATTAAGCAAAAAGATAACAAATCTCTCATATTTTATGTATTAACTGTGCTGTATACTTTGCTAGATAAATGCTCGTTTCATTTATCATGCTCTGAAAGAGGGTCATTGTTGTTCTAAAAGGTGTGCAGAAAATGATACGTTTCTGCACTAGAGCATTTTAGGTTCCAAGTACGATCTTATATTTTTTTTATTATAAGCAATTGCAATTTGGGTATAAATGAATTTGTTAGGTATACAATTTCCATTCTGATATTGACTCCCCATTGCATAAATAACGATACTTTTGCCTAAATTGTTAATTGAAAGTACCCTAAAAAAATACTACAAAAATGTATACTTAGCATGTATTTAAGCACATGCTTTTTACTTTCCTCGTATTTGAAATGAAAAGTAGAGTGTTTAACTCGGGTGAAAGGCATCATTTCAGCCTAGGACTATTGGCACTCTCACTGCGTTCGAGCGCCAAACTACCTCGGCAGTAATGAGTGCCATCCATCCCTTGATTAACAATCTACTATTCCCTTATTGATGAAGCCCTGAATTATTGAAATCACATGCACATAGTTTCCCAAACATTGGAATAATTAATGAATGGTGCTAAAATTAGTGGTGCGTGCATGCCGCTAGTTTTAATTAGTAAAGTTTCTTGAAGCGCCGTGTCAGACTTGCAGAGCTGCAAGTTTATCCCCTTATCCTACTTTTAACGTATTTTTCGTATAATGAAGGTTTCCGCGATCGAGTTTTTCACTAGATGACAGCACCGTGGCGAGAGGTCTATCTGTCATAATCCACCAATCATGTTCAACCATGTTCTTTTTATTGGTGGATTTTGACAGCCGCTGTCTAAAAGACCTCTCGTCACGGTGCTGCCATCTAGTGAAAATCTCGATCGCTGAAACCCTCATTACTGCGTTATGTTATATCATATTATATGACATTATTTTAGACTATTATATATCTGATGTACACTTGGAGGATGTACAGTAGTAAGTTGCAGGGATAACTGACACCCCTCTGTAATAGTACTACTAGTACATTACGATACAAGTGCGAAAAATAGTAAATTCGCAACGTGTGGCGATAAATTAAAAACGGACCGAAGGGAGTGTTTTAAATAAACACTAGTTGCGAATTACCTATTTGCACATGTATCGTACAACGTTTTACAGTGCATATGGCCTTTTAAATTTTCGACATAGTTAAGTAATGTGCTGATTATCGCACTAGGGCGGTAAAGTAGCATAACAAGTTTATATGCAAGGGATTCAGTTGTCTCTGCACTTTGCTGTACGTTTAGTTGCCTTCAAACGTACGTAAATATACTGTTTACTTCCATCTACACCTACTTTGTACTTTTTGTAAATTATTGAAAGATTATATTTGTAAAAGCCATAAATATAAATTAGTTCGGTAAATAATATATAATTCCTGAAACCTTACCAATCTGCTTTTAATATTGTAATTAAACGAAAATACACCGTTAATAACCTCTTAAATTTCTTTCTCGAACCTTTTTATTAGCTTTTCATTCGGTTTTTTGTAAAGGGTAAAATTTTAGAGATTTTATGCTAAGTAAACGATTGTAGAAAATTGTAAATACATGGTACAATATGAACATCTAATTTTTAAAAGGTTTGACTTACCTAGTAGATAAGGTTTTATAAATGAAAACACAACAAAATATAGCCAAAAACGGTAACTAAACGGTAAAAAAAGTCAAAGTTATTATTACGCAATAATAATTAATAAGAAAGATAACATAAGAAATTAGTTCTAGCAATACAGTTAGATAATCTTTACGCTGGCCGTAATTTACGGTTTTTGTACTCATAATAGAGGGTTTATGTCCTATGCACACCGCGTGCGCTAAAATATTGGAGCCGCACACGCACACGTCACGCAAGCGATGTGCCGTCTTTCATAAGGTTCTGTATACTACAACGCCGCACGTGCACATCACGCACACGTAGCCGGTGTGCACAGGCCTTTATGATATGTGTGTTGTAGTATGCTGCACGTGCAGGTAGAGTTGCGCATGCTCGTTCACTGAAAATATCGCTCTAAATTAGTACTACAATCTCACAAAGGTACTAGTTCGGTCTTTTAGTACATTTATTACAGTAGTAGGTTCACCGAGAGAAACTGAGCATAATAATATAACGGAATGGTTTGTACGGACGTTTTGTAAAGTAGTACATTTCAAAATTTGTTATCTCGCTTACTCCCGTGCAGTTGCAACGGAGTGATAGCTATGTGCAGTCTCGGTCATATTAGCCAAGAGCCGTTCGGTCGTCTTCGCACGCGCTCTGCGTTAGTTCGGTCGGATCACTCGGATCGCTTTGTTCTCAGTATCACTCCTCGCTCCCGTTCCGTTTCGCGTGTACTGTACTAAAATGTACTAAGAGCAGAATCATCATGGAATAAATCAAATCAAATCAAAATATACTTTATTCATGTAGGCCTAGCAACAAGCTCTTATGAATCGTAATTAATCTTAATCTAATTATCAAAGTGTGATGGGCACCTTTGCGCCGGGGGTAGCGCGTGGAGGCCTCTTTCAGTAGTTTTTATATTCCTTGTTTTATTTTAGATATATTTAGGGTTGTTAGTTTTAATTTAGTTTTATTCATAGATGTATTTAGTTCATAAGTTATTTATTTGTCCTTTTACTGTCTTTTACAATGAAATAAAATTTAACAATTATCAGAGCAATTTATTGATGTTAATATTATTCCATAATAAAATTTTATTATTATACATATCAAATTTAACACTAAGAATTTCACAAAAGGATCGTCAAACATTAAAAAAATTGTATAAAAAAATACTAGTCTAGAATTTCTAGAATAAAATCTAAATGTCAAAATGTCAAAAATAGTTCAGTCTAGTACAGTGGAAGGAATTGCGTCTGTTTTATTTTAGTACATGTAGGTACTACACAAGCCTACCTGCAGGAGTGGGGGTAGTTAGATGTCAACCATGGTATAATAATATACTCCGCCTGGTACTCTATTCCCGTCTTTTCTAGGTCACCTAACTGACACAAGCCTACGTCATCATGCGACAGCGCTATATGATAATATGCGATAGCGCTATATATAGCGGCCATGTTATTGTGACGTAGGCCTGTGTCACTCTGGGAATAGAAGACCATGTTTTATTAGACCATGATGTCAATCGTGGCGCCGAGAGGTCGTGCCGAGAGTGGTTCTATGGTGTTATTGTGTATTTTGCATGTGTAGATTAAATGTAGGTGTTCAACTGTTACTTCACACAAGATGAGATCATTATTGAAGGTTGCATATGTGAATGCTGGCACTTTCATCCAATTACGACACATACGTTATGTGTATGACACCTATTTAAATTTGAAGTACAGCTTGCAATAATTTATCATGTACCTAAAGTAGAGTTTTAACTATCAGACTCCAGTAACTCTGCTAAATACCAAAGTTCTTTTAATAGGTAATCATTTTGAGTTAAAATATGACAAGTATACTGTACGTATACGTAATTACTATAATTGTTTGCTCTTATTTGTCAAGAAGTATCTTTGCCTTTTTTATAGGATCGATTGTATTCAGAGAAGTCAGATTTGGATATTATTTAGTAGTAGTTACCCCATGATTTGAGATTAGAACAAGCGCTTCCTTCCTACGCTACTTTATATAACCAAAGGCCATAGTCGGTTTTCCATAGTAAGTTGGCCCTTAAGTCAATTTGATTCGGGTTTTTTTTTTGTGAGTACCTCTTATGGTGAAGGATATTTTTGCTGAGTATCAACATCCTACTAGTGACAGTTTTTGACTTATGATTTTATAATTTTTTTTCTTTAATGTATTGTTTTTCGGGATGTAAAATCATAAGTCAAAAACTGTCACTAGTAGGATGTTGATACTCAGCAAAAATATCCTTCACCATAAGAGGTACTCACAAAAAAAACCCGAATCAAATTGACTTAAGGGCCAACTTACTATGGAAAACCGACTATGGCCTTTAGTAAATAGCATTTTATGTGACGTATGACACCCATTCTTGCTCCAAACTCCAAACGTGTACAAAGGACCTAACTAAACATTTTACTTCTATCATTTACTATAGTCTGTATCCTTAGGTATTTAAAAAATAGTAAACAAAATCTACCCTCAAATGACTTCTTAAGCCAGTTGAGGGTAGATGAAAACATTACATGATCAAATAATGTAGGTTAAAGTCAGGTCGCTCAGTGACAGATCCAGGTGGTTTTGTATTTGGTTGGTTAATTAATAAATGTTATAACTACCCGAAAATGTACAAATTATTTGTTTACTTTTATGTAAGTACCTAAAGATGCAGAGTATAAGTCATGCGTAACACGCGCACTATTGATTTGGTCAATTATAGTTCCAATCTATGAGGTAGACGAACTAATTAGTTAATGAAACGAATGTACCTAGAGTCTCTTAACTTCAAACTTGGGTAAATCCGTCTGTCAGATTATGCGATTTTGGTACCTATTAAGAAAAGTTAATAGGGTAGATATTTGCTGAGAGGGTCGCATGGATTTACCCGAGTTTGAAGTTAAACGACGCGTAACATATCTTTGGGTATGGCTGTTTTACGTACACTACCGTCCCCCACCTTTTCTCTGACTCAATCCCCCCCCCCCCTTTTTCCTTTTAGCATGAAATATATCTCGGTTGAGGTTTTTCTTTAATTTTTGACTTAAAAAGTATTAGTCTGGAAAAAAATGTCAATTAAAAAAATATTCCTTAATAAATTCTAAACAAAAATGCTCACATTGCACGCGTAGTTCCTCCCGAGGTTGAACCTGCACCACTAATTTTCTAGTTCCATTTTGAAATCAGCCTGTAGTTTATTTACGTACTTTATACGCCTGTTATCTGTATAATCTGACCAAAAAACCGGACAAGTGCGAGTCGGACTCGCCCAGCGAGGGTTCCGTACTTTTTAGTATTTGTTGTTATAGCGGCAACAGAAATAAATAAATAAATAATTTCTTTATTCAGACAAATACAGTACACATTTGTTAATCTGCTACTTATAAACTAGGTTAATTGTACTTACATAGGTACTTATACTAAAATTATACAGGTATTTTATTTAACCCCTTACCGCACACGAAGCCATTTATGGCGGATATAATATTCAACTCTATTGACAGCTATTAAAGTTCACATTTAGAACAACAAAATTTTCAATTTTTTATTTTTTTATGTGCAGTACTGGGTTAGTTTATATAATAAACATCCCCAATATGGGGGTTTATTAGTGCGGACATCCAGTGTCTTTGCAAAAGACTGTCTGGCCTATCCGCTAACATATTTAGAATGCTGTTGGGACTACCCTGGATTCTGCTTCTAATAGACACTATCTTTTTGCGCATTACGGAAATACATACATAAGAAATACATCATCTGTGAAAATTTCAACTGTCTAGCTATCACGGTTCATGAGATACAGCCTGGTGACAGACAGACGGACAGTGGAGTCTTAGTAATAGGGTCCCGTGTTTACCCTTTGGGTACGGAACCCTAAATGATAGTCAAATAAGACAGATAAGAGTGTAAAAATACTATCCTCATAGCAACATTGCATCTGTACGGGCTTAAAAGTGTTGAACTAAACTAAAATTCTTCTAGTTAACCTAAATTAAAAATGTCGTGTCGAGTGTGGTCTAGATTCCAAACAACAAGAAGTGACGGGACATCAGTGAAGTTGCGTATTCAAGATTTACCCGAAACCCGGTTGGAGGATGCTGTAGAGTTGTTTATACAATACTTTATCTTAGAAGAAACATTTCATAAGGCTGTAGGTAGGTAGCTCATGATTATTTATATCCTCCTGCTCATCTTACCACTTTCTCCCACTACCGTTTCAGCCTTCCAACCCAGAAAGGGAATACGGAAATACCTAATTTTTTTTAGCATTAGAAAAAATAGTAAACAATCTTGACATGTCTTTTTATTAAAAAATGCCTTAATAAACTGGTACCTATTACTTATGAAACCAAAATAATGTACATGTAGGTATATCCTTGCTATATAGATAATAAAATTGTTACATATTTGCTGTAACTCATTTTTTTAAAGTGTTTTTCAATAAAAAGTCACGTCAAAATTGTTTACTTACCCTTTTTCTAATGCTAAAAACACAAGGTATACCTACCTATAATTGTGATTTTTACCTAATTGTAAGCTAGCCGATTGTTTAAAATACTTATATTCTTTTTTAGGTGTCGCCGGAAATCCGCAAGCGATATCAGAATCTCGAGTGATAGTGACTAAATCGATGCAGGATCCTGCTTTCCATCATGTAATATGTTGTGAAGATAGAGATGACGATGCAGTTGGCCAAATAGTCGGTGCCTCCTCAATAGAATTGTCTGCAATAGGTCCAGAACCATTTGAAGGGATAAAGGTAATCTATGCATTTCTCAACAATCACCAGCACATTAATATCCATCTGCTCGATACAGAAGTTCGGAACTATGTATATTTATCCCCGCCCTAACACATTTTCTAATAGTCGGTAGCTGGGAATTTCACAGACACCTTTGAATTTCTCGCATATTCAGGTTTTCTTGCGATGTTTTCCTTGACCAAAATACATTTTATTGGGTCGGGCTGGAATTCAAACTCATAACCTCCAGTTTGGTAGGTGTATGTTTTACCATGGTATAATAATATACTCCGCCTGGTACTCCATTCCCGTCTTTTCTAGGTCACCTAACTGACACGGGCCTACGTCATCATGCGACAGCGCTATATGATAATATGCGATAGCGCTATATATAGCGGCCATGTTGTTGTGACGTAGCCCCGTGTCACTCTGGGAATGGAAGACCATGTTTTATTAGACTATGTGTTTTACCAGTATAGTCTTTATCTTTAGGTATTTAAATAAAAGTAAATAAATTCTACCCTCAAATAGCTCCTTATCCCAGGTTGAGGTAGATGAAAATATTACATGATCAAATAATGTAGATTAAAATCAGGTCGTTCGGTGATAGACCCAGGCGGTTTTGTATTTGGTTGCTTAACCAATAAATGTTATAACTACCTGAAAATTTACAAATTATTTATTTACTTTTATTTAAATACCTAAAGATACAGAGTATAGGTTACCAGGTATATATAATATTATACTTTTTATTTCAGTTCGAAGCAGATGAGATGCAGAAAATTTTTATGTTGCTGGGGGCGGTAATGTCAGATACGCATAATATAATGGGGGAGCTACATATCTCCAATTTTTATGATGATAGGGGCATAGTTGTCCACCCCAAATTCAGACAGTTAGGAATTGCGAGAGAATTTCTAAAGACTAGGTAAGTTTCAAAACCCATTCCACATTTTTGTGGCTTGTAATACTTACTTAAGGTACTGCCATCTAACTTTCCAACCTAGGCATTAATGGAATGGAAAGAATCCGGAACCAGATTCTTCACGATGTTTACCTGTGCCCTGAAGCACTACCACCAGTTTTAACATTGACATATTCACTCACGTTTAAGTAACTTACTTTCTATGCATCTCGCTCGTACTCGCATATTAGTGCAAGCGAGATGTATAGAAAGTAATTTACGTAGACGCGAGTTAATCTGTCAATGTCAAAACTGGTGGTAGCCGTACAGTACCTGTGATGTGACCTGTGTTAATAATATCAAATAATGTTTAATAAAGAAATTATTATTCGTATGCACAAGCCTAGTTTGGAACCCTACCGCAGGAAATATTTTACTATGATTGTATTCCGTATCCACGACATACTATGTATGTACATATTTGAAAGACGCACTTCTTACTGCTAGGCTACCAGCGCTGTAAAAACCTTTGCTGATATTGCGATATTGTTAACCAGTGTTTGGGAATTGAATTACAGTGCCAATTATGTACATCGTCACGCCAAACATACGTTTTCTAGTATATATTATTTTGCACTTAAGCATGGATAAGGTTTTAGTAAATGGTTATTTTTATTGTCATTGTAATATCATATATTTACCCCTCATAGATGTCTGGCTTGCGTGACAAACAATATTCCGGCTACCGGTGCTCTCATGACCTGCATCGCTACTCAGAAGGCTGCTGAGAAAGACAACTGGGAGACTGTCCTGGAGGTGGACCTACAGGAACTTGGCCGTAACCACGGCGTGACCTTCGAATATGGCGGCGTCAGCAAACTTATGATCTGGAAAAATCCTCAATATAAACCCCTACAAAATATGTAATCTTAGTCAGTTAATTTCAGGTAAAATTATAAGATATTCATTCACTTTTTTTTTAGCTGCCTACTAAAAAATAACAAGTGCAATTTAGACCAACTAAAATTTCTAATTCAGCGAAATGGAAGGTATCTTATTAGACCTCTATGTAATGTATAATATATCTCTTTTCCCTAAAAATTTGCACCTTTAATCAGACACAGTTAGTATTAACCATTTTGGTAGATTAAGTATACCGTAAGGTCGGGGCGTTACTTTAGCCCTTACAAGGTTACTTTGTCCACCACTGAAAACCCATTTAATGAAATAATAGATTCTTATAAACGCCATTAAACGCTTACACAAAAACAGATTAATCA
Organism: Cydia splendana; assembly: GCF_910591565.1. Taxonomy (NCBI): domain Eukaryota; kingdom Metazoa; phylum Arthropoda; class Insecta; order Lepidoptera; family Tortricidae; genus Cydia; species Cydia splendana. Next base: position 18,563,858 of record NC_085965.1, on the reverse strand, counting down.
CATAATGTTATTTTTAAGAATTTATCAATTCAATAAAATAGGTTTTCATGGGTGAACAAAGTAACCTTGGGGAGCTAGAGTACCCCGACCTTACGGTACCTATCTTTTTTTCTGTAATTCTGTATCTTGTAACATTTAAACATGAGTTATCTAATTGCTTAACAAACTATTATTTCCAATTTTACCTTTAATGAATCTTACTTATTAACGGACTTTAGAAAGGAGGAGGTAGGTACTTAATTTGTCGGTCCTCCGATATCTCGCAGACGTGTGAACCGGTCTGGAAAGTTCTTTTTCAATTGGAATGGTACCTCTACAAAAACTGATGATGGGATCTTGGAGATATCGAAGGAGCCAAATAGGCATTTGGGTTTTATTAAGTAACCTTCTGCAATTTCTCTTCAAAAGCACCGTATCATGAATTGAAACTGATGATAAACAATAAAATTTGAACTAAATTCATAAAAAGTCAAACGTCAAAATTAAATATTTCATGAATTTAGTTCTTTTGGTTAGAAATCAATTCTAACTTCTTTCAAGTTGCGGACAAAATGAAAACAAGTACGTTAGAAGCAAATAATTCTATTTTTTTTTCTCAAAAATTCTAAATTAAATGAACTCAACTCACGAATCCAATCACAAAAGGCACTAAACCAGTCAAAATTGTGAGCAATGGAGCCAATACCTTTCCAAATCAATCAGTAGGAACAATTTACAGTATTTCCCTTGAGTGTGGACTGTGATTTACACACTTAACTTGCATCCTTTACAGTCCGTTCACGTAGTGGAAGGTATCGGAACTGGGCAGAATAAAGTGATTTATGTACCCGTCACGAGCGGGTCGAGGGCATTATTTTTTTGCATTACCCGGGCAACCTTTGGTCCGGGGCGGTTTGTCTTGCCATGACAGAATTGACGTCAATTTGCAGTAATACGTTTGCAGGGCCGGGAAAATCATTCAGCAAACAATAGCGTTGAGCTGAATTTAACCTTGAGCGTTTTCGAAGCGTTATTTTAGAGCGTGGCATTTGTTATATGTTGAGTTGATGTCTCAACCTACATAATTTTTCACATGTTATGTATGTATCTAAGTACGTTATTGCTCAGTACGAATAGTACAAGCGTTACTTAGTTTGGAACGAAGGCGATCTGGGTAAGATTGTACCCAAAAATTTATGTAGGTCATTAACTGGCAACTTTGAAGAAATACTATAAATAGCGGTAAAAATACACAGTCTTATCAGTAACGAACGATGTCTTAAATTGTTCACCGTAACAGCACTTTTAGGGCTATCTTGAAATCTTTATTTACGCCGACATCTCAGCAATTAACCCGGCTATCTTAATGATAGCGCCGTTGGCGATAATAATGTCTTGACATATTTAAGGTTGCCAGGTCTGTAGTAGGTAAATATACTCGTAATTCAGGATGAGATACCTAGGCTTCTAAAATCAATCAAGGTACCTATTAGCCAAACAAGGTAGGTTATAGCCAAATTATTAGGGCGAGCGAAGCGAGCCCTATCACTATTCGACAAAGTATGCATTATTGTGGTACACTATACGGAAAAACTATCGCACTGTGAGGTTTGAAATTTAACATAGTAATTTAAATTAATGTATAGATGTGTTATCAAACATAAAAATATCATTTTATAAACCTAAAAAAATAAATAAAGTAATAACACTTTGTATTACTACTAGCGCCATCTGTTCGCAAAGTAATGAATTAACATTCGTGCTAATGTTAATGATTTATTTCTCTAACAGATGGCGTTAGTAGTAAATAAATAAATGAATATTGGACATTATTATACAAATTGACTAAGCCTCACAGTAAGCTCAAGAAGGCTTGTGTTGTGGGTACTCAGACAACGATACCTATGTGGTGTTTTCAATTTCAATAATAACTAACGCCATCGCCATTAACAACGATGAATACAAAAGTGGGTTAAAATTTTGGATTCAGACCCACCTCGCTTCGCTTGGTTTGATTCCCAATTTAGCAATTAAGTTTCTGTGAATACCTACTAGAACAATCAATCTTGCTGTATATTCACTGCGGAGGTCAATTTACTGGTATGTTTTGTGACGCTGATGAACTGATCAGTCATGTTGTGTTAGCAAACTTAAATCGGGTATTTTCAGTTCGAGAAACAGTTTTAGTGTTACTATTGCTTGGAACTGCTAAAATTATAAATAAAGATAAGCATATTAATACAAACTTCAGTGACTTAGGGCCGATACCTACAGACGGACTACAACCCGACTGCAACTTGTATGGGAACTGCACGCCGACTGCACGTCAATTGCAACGTCGGCGTGAAGTTCAACAAAATGACCCAGAACCCTGGCAGTACCTAATGGAACTCAGGTTTGGTGCAACAAAGGCACATTATGTTTTGATCATCCGACTCATCTTGATGAGCACTTAGGAGAGTAGTACCCAAGATAGAGCTGATGCCGAACCCTGGCAGTACCTAGTGGAGCTCGGATTTGGTGCAACATATATAGACACACGCTGTTTTGGATATCCGACTCGTCATGATGATCACTGGGTAGACCAGTACCCAAGATAGCTGATGTTGAACCCCGACAGTACCTAGTGGAGCTCGGGTTTTATACAGCATAGGCACACGCTGTTTTGGTCATGCAACTCGTCTTGATGAGTACTTAGGAAAGTGGTACCCGAGATAGAGCTGATACTGAACCCTGGCTATACCTAGTGGAACTCAGGTTTGGTGCAACACAGGTAAACGCTGTTTTAGTCACTCGACATGTCTTGATGAGCACTTGGAAGAGCAGTACGCAAGATAGAGCTGATGCTGAACCTTGACTGTACCTAGTGGAACTCAGGTTTGATGCAACATAGACACACGCTGTTTTGGACATCCGACTCGTCAAGATGAGCACTTGGGAGAGCAGTACCCAAGATAGAGCGGATGCTGAACCCTGGCAGTACCTAGTGGAACTCAAGTTTGTTGCAACATAGGCACACGCTGTTTTGGTCATCCAACTCGTCTTGATGAGCACTTAGGAGAGTAGTACCCAAGATAAAGCTGATGCTGAACCCTGGCTGTACCTAGTGGAGCTCGGGTTTTATACAACATATAAGCATACCCTGTTTTGGTTATGCAACTCGTCTTGATGAGTACTTAGGAAAGTAGTACCCAAGATAGAACTGATGCTGAACCCTGGCTGTACCTAGTGGAACTTAGGTTTGGTGCAACACAGGCACACGCTGTTTTAGTCACTCGACACGTTTTGATGAGCACTTGGAAGAGCAGTGCCCAAGATAGAGCTGATGCTGAACCTTGGCTGTACCTAGTGGAACTCAGGTTTGATGCAACATAGGCACACGCTGTTTTGGACATCCGACTCGTCATGATGAGCACTTGGGAGAGCAGTACCCAAGATAGAGCTGATGCTGAACCCTGGCAGTACCAAGTGGAACTCATGTTTGTTGTAACATAGGCACACGGTGTTTTGGTCATCCGACTCGTCTTGGTGAGCACTTAGGAGAGTAGTACCCAAGAAAAGCTGATGCTGAACCCTGGCCGTACCTATTGGAACTCAGGTTTGGTGCAACATAGGCACACGCTGTTTTGGTCATCTGACTCGTCTTGATAAGCACTTAGGAGATTACTACCCAAGATAGAGCTGATGATGAACCCTGGCTGTACCTAGTGGAACTCAGGTTTGATGCAACATAGGCACACACTGTTTTGGTCATCTGACACGTCTTAATGAGCACTTAGAAGAGCAGTACCCAAGATAGAGCTGATGCTGAACCCTGGCTGTACCGGTAGGCTGGTACTGGGCGATCGTGTAGGATGTCATAAGCGCTTATGAAATTGTATACGTGTGGATGATATTGGCAATTTGATTTTGTCGTCTGGACACGCTTTTAATGGACAAAGTAAAAGCTGTAACAGACAGGCGTACCGGACAGCAACCGGGGTCCGGTTAGTATATTTCTTTCTTGCTCTCACTTATAGCTGCGTCCTTAACGGACTTATTACGTACCCACTCGATCGAACATGAAACAAGCCTCGGATTGGATCAAAGTCGCGGTCCGGTACGTTTATGTAGAAAAACTCCGTGAGCCCTTACAAAGCTCTGCTTTTTGCTAGTATTTCTTTTTGTTAGGTATGTGCTGTGCTGATAGGGTATTTGAGTCACGCACACATTTAACACATTTGTTTTTTCTGCACGCAAAAGTTGGAAATATTGGTGATGAAAATGCCCACAAATTAGGGACCGGCGGGTTTTGGGTGCTGTAAATCACCATGCCCAACCCATAACCCATAGGAGTCACGTCCCTCAGACATGAGGTCACGACCACGAAGAAGAAAATCTCTATCCAGAGTCCAGAAGTTGGGCTTCGGTATCCTTAGCTTTTAGGCCTCATGGGACGATTTTCCTCATAACACCCAGATCCTCTTACTAATGGAAATCACATAGTCATGATACCTGTAGGAAAAACCAGAACAAATATTATTCATGCATTTTAATAAGTTATTTTATCATATTTTATCTAAATTACGAATTGATCATTAGTATAACTTGTAGAGATCACACGAAACCTTTAACAATAACACGCAATAATTTTAGTAACAAGCCCAAACAGTAATTTCGTAGTGCTTAATGGTCCACTCATTAGAAAGTTTTTGGTCACAACACTTTTTTTTCCTTTTAATGTTTGTTGTGAAACAGAGACGCAGTTACCTACTGAAATAATAAAATTAATGATATCAACAAAAATCAAGTGAAAAGATAATTTTAAAATAATTATTATTTATGTATTGGCATTATATATTCTATACCTACCAACCGATTATTTATTTTAAAATATTCGAGTTTGTTAAGTCAAATGGTCGACAGGATTTTTTTTTCAGATGTGCGAAAAGATAACTGCTTTCCCTCAATCAGTATTTCTGTGCACAAATAGACTGAGCACTTCTGAAAGATGAAGAGTACACGAGTACCTATTTGATTTTTTAATCTGTCCTAAATCTATTTAAAGAAACTGCCTCTACTCATTTTCATTTTATTTGAGACGTAAAAGGCGTTTATTTTTATCCAAATTGCAGGTTTAATCTATGTAAATGGTAATTCAAGAGCAAAAATGCAAAGCTCCTTCAGCAATGACGCGAGCAATGTCGTTGTCGCGTTTCATTTTGATGAGGCATAATCCAGGCGTCACAACGCCGTGCTTGGAAACTTACCAACCTATTCTAATTTCTAGATAGTACAGGAATATAATGAATACTAAAACTATTTAAATGAATTACAGTTTAATACTAACCTAGAGATTTTAGAATTTACTATTTTTAATTTATTTCAGTCTATTGCATGATTTGCGAGGACACGTTTTAGGTACTTAAGGTGTCATTCTATGGAACTTGCTAACTATGTAAACAAAAGTCCCTTGTAAATTCATCATTTTTAAAAGTTTCAATATGGCGGTTTATAGACCTTAGGTACTTACCGTCAAGTTTACAATCCAAATATTTCATTAGCTGAATGGAAATTTAAACTGAACTACTTTTTTAATGGACAAATCAAGAACATATTGAGTTCAATGTGTAGAAATATTTACACGTTTATACCTATTAAAATGCATAGAATTCGTCTGCATCTCTCTATTGGCTGTATGTACACAGTACCAGCCGGCGACCAATAATATATCACCTCCATGTTTTTACGGTAGAACTTTTTTAAATATTTGTAAGTGATTTCCACCTCACTACTTTAGGTAGTCTACTAGTACCTACCTAGTTCTTAAGTGCAAGCGATGAAAAAAAAAATTCGTCTCATTAGCATACATATATTGATAGCATGAGCAACTGTACCAAAATATTAGGAACTCATAAAAACATCGTGGTTAATAGGTAGGTACCATGTTTTTAATACTAGTAGTTATACACATACATTGAACCGAAAACCCCGCTATAGATTATTTTAATCAAAGTTGGGCAATATCGTTGAAGTTTTATCGGCGCATAGCAACCCTCGGCGACATATCCATACAAATTGCTGGCCCCGCGCCAACTGGTGGCCAACAATTGCCTTCAGGAATGCTGGCTGAAGGGGATTACATTTCCAGTCTCGGTGGCTAAGTAATCGGTTTCCAGCATATCCAGTATATTCTTGAGTAAACCATTGAAATCAAATTATGTTCTTAAAAGTTATTTAAAATCCCGATGTTTAATAGATAGAATATTTAGTTTATATACACCATAATATGATAGCTAAGAGACCGTTCTTATATGTATTATTGCAACAAGACAAGACAACGTCTACCAGTGATCTGTTAAGCGCCACTCGCGCGTTCCAGGGTTAGCCAACTAGCTCGCAGTTTATCTAATTTATTTCATCGAATATAAACTATCGTTATTGCAAAAGGAGACCTAGGCTCTCCGAAACATGTCGCGCGAGTGACTAAAAACATATGTGACTCATGTGAGTTAAACCATAAAATTAACTTAATATTAGGATTAAACTGTAGGTACTGTATAAACGGTAAATTCTTAGTTAGTTGGCTAACTATGGAGCGCGCAAGTAGCCCTAAGTGTCTTCTTCTTCCTCCTCGATTCCTCAAATCCTCATGACTGAGGGTCGCGACCACATGAGGTCGTTATTTTGTGCACCAAGGCTCTCAATTCTGCACGATTTTCTGCCTTCCTGATAATAGAGGTGCCTGTGTAGATCCCTGGCAGGCCTTCTTTACAGTGTCCATCCAGCGGGTTGGTGGATGTGCACTAGCCCGTCCTCGTAGCCCTAACTAACTAACTAATATGGCTCAGCGACCCAAAGAGGGTCTTGGCCTCCGAGCCGAGAGCACGCCACTTTTCCCGATCCTGCGCCGCCGTTTCGTTGTGTTGGTTTCGTTTCGTTTCGTGTCCTGTGTTAGTGTGTAAATATCATGCTTTGGTAGTTCTCTTTCATCGAAAACTGCGACAACTCAGCCGACAGCATGGCGGGGTTGAAAATTAAAACCGGCCTTTATAATTGAAGTTACCACATGAAACGTGTCACGTGCCTTTATTTAATTACCTTTGAGCAAACGTGCCACAGGCCTTTGTGAATTGTCAACGATCCTTGTGCTCAAATGCTAAGGTTATTTAATTAAAGGATTACCAAGTAAGTAAGAGCGGAATGCGGAGTATTGGAGTTTTGGTAATGTAAATACGTTGTCAAAACTGTTATATTGGGGGGTTTTCAGAAAAAATGGTACCATTTACTTTTTTTCGAAGAACCATCAACTTTTGGGTTATTTAGACTCAGAATCACGAGTAGGCAATACATTAATGAATGAGACAAAAAAAAGTGTCCCTAGTTTTTCATACATGGGTGTCAGTTTTGTAACGGTCCATACAAAATGTGGGTATATGAAAATGCGTTACAAAACTGTCATTTTATATGGGACACATTTTTTTTCTTTTTAAATCGATAGTCCTCGTGATTCTGAGTAGAAATAACCCAATACTCGTAGTCAGTGACGTAGCTAGCATGGGTGGCACCCGGTGCGGATTTTGCGGGTGTCACCCATGTGTCACCCCAAAATTCAATCAAAATTGTAAAATATATTTAAAAAGAGTAATTGTAATTTATGTTAAATAGCTCAGGATTTACTCCATCGCTTTCATTTTACGAATTTTTATAGGTGGCACTACTGATCACGGTCACCCATTTAGGGGTGACACCCGGGGCGGACCGCCCCCGCCGCCCCCCCCCCCCAAGCTACGCCACTGCTCGTAGTTGATGGATTTTCGAAAAAAGTAAATGGTACACTTTTAAGTGACAATGCCCATTGACTAGTTTTGCTAATCATTGACATAGTTGACATAGCCGGTATATGACAGTTAAATGTACACATAGGTACCTAAACTATTCCGATTTTCAAATCGTTTTTTTATATGTACAGTCACCTGCAATAATATGTGAGAAAACGAAGGCCGCAAAAATATCTGACACGATCTTGTTCGTAGAGCCATAAGAGCGTGTCACATATTTTTGCGGCCTTCGAAGAGGCACATATTATTGCAGGTGACTGTACAGGCTCTTTACGTTTCGTGGTATCATCTAAATAGTTGTGTTGTACCCGTTAAAATAATTGTTTCGTTAGTTTTCTTTTTATTCAGTACCTACGCGGGTCTCTCTCGCAATCCCTACTCAATACTCGTATGTTCTCATTTAATTAAAATGTTTTTCATAAAAGAATCAGAGCGTTGAAAAAAATCACCGCGGAAAATTTCAATCGCGCAACCAATATATCGACATTATCGTATTACACGGCTTCCTACAATGCTAAAAATATCGCTCATTTTTATTCCCATTTACATTTGAAACCCGTATACATATGTCCCAGGGGGCATAAACAAACTCTTTCTGCCGATATATGGCTATTGTCGCGCTGAATTCGACCTTTTGCCTTCGATTTCGTGAACATTTATCTTCTGTCTGCTATTTATTATCTGATCACGCTATTGTGAGAATTTGTAGGGATAGTCAACTGGAGTTTTAGGAATAGAAAAGACTGACAGATACCCTAATCAATTTTTTTGGTATTCTGCCACTATTGAATCCTTTTTTTACGTTCCGGGAAATGAGGCATAATGTTTATCTGAAGAACGACTTTACATCGTAGGATTTGTAGGTACTTATTTACCAAGTTGCGTTCGATTCAAGTATTAGAGCTCCAATAAGTACAGTCACCTGCATAAATATGTTACTCTTCGAAGGCCGCAAAAATATGTGACACGCTCTTATGGCTCTACAAATAAGATTGTGTCAGATATTTTTGCTGCCTTCGTTGTGTAACATATTATTGCACGTGACTGTACCTACTTCTTTATTCTCTAAGAGGTATTTTTCAATGTCATTAGTTTGCAGACGCGAATTTTGGCGTAAAATAAGAAAATCAGACAGTAAATTTGGAGACAGGCAACCCCATGACAGCAAGCCGTAAATATCTTACTATATTTTTCTCTGAAGCTATAATTAGATGCACGTTGCACACACGTTAGACACACTACTTTGCATTGTTATTTTAGGTATGTACGTGTAACTCCAGGGTGCCTAGCCAAGGTAAAAGTCGTTCGCGCTACGATATCGAAACGATTTGTGTCTCTCTATCACTCCTCCATGTTAGTGCGACAGTTCCATTTCTACGAAGCTTAAACTATTGGCATCTTGGCTACGCACCCTAGAGAAGAATTCATATTTTAAAAATCAAACAGATCTCCTGAATGCTACGCTGCTGACTATAGGATATTTTCATAACCAAATCTTATCTAATTATACTCAGAATATGTTTTAACCTCCTGAGTCCCCCTTGTCATTATCGCCTATTCCACTTATCCCTACCGCGATATCCCCCCAGTGGGGATACGTGGAATATTTTTCCATCTATTTCTACTATATAGTAGCGATATTTTTCCATCTATCCCTACCAATTGATGCCAAATGGATTTTTTTCCGCATATCCCTACCATTTTCCCCCTGGTAGGGTAAATGGATTTTTATCCACCCGTACCTACTGTTTTCCTCCCTGGGGGGAACAGGTGGAATTATTTCTATGTATACTTATGGTTTCTCCCCCGGTGGGGACAGGTGGATTTTTTTTCACTTATCCCTACAACCTCGCTATTTGGTAGGGATCCATGGAAACCTTTCCAATCATCTTAACCTGATTTTAATTTTTAACAAGGAGAAACGTCTGCGAACGATGCTATTAAGCTTAGAATAAAGAGGCCAGAGGCCGTGAGTTCAAGTCCCACCCAAGACAGTAATTTTTCCACTTTTAAATTCATCTTAACCTGATTGTATTTTGGTAGGGATACATGGAAACTTTTCCAATCATCGTTACTTGATTCTTATTTTGGTTGAATTACATGGAAACTTTCCAATAATCTTTACCTGATTCTTAAATATTTTGGTTGAAATACATGGAAACTTTGCCAGTCATCTTTACCTGACTGTATTTTGGTAGGGATACATGGAAGTTTTAGCGCAGATCACTTTAAATTTATCAATGTGTATTCCCTATTTCAATTTCATTCAGGTATAAACTTGAATGCTCCGAGACCGATCTCGGAGCATCACGGAGGATCACGGAGGATTGTTACTCCGCGGCATCGAGGAGCACGTTAATCCTCCTGGGTGATCTGCGCTGCGGTCCGCCGGTTTGCGCAGGCCTAGCTAGGTAGCAGGGCGACTGGATGAAATTCCATATATATCCTACTAGACGACTAGGTAACAAGGACGGGACGACTAGAAGAAATTCCATATATCCCTACCAAACAGCAACGTAACAGGGAGGAGTGGAAGAAATTCCATATATCCCTACCAAACAGCAAGGTAGCAGGGACGAGTGGAAGAAATTCCATATATATCCCTACCAAACAGCAAGGTAGCAGGGACGAGTGGAAGAAATTCCATATATCCCTACCAAACAGCAAGGTAGCAGGGACGAGTGGAAGAAATTCCGTATATCCCTACCCTACCAAACAGCAAGGTAGCAGGGACGAGTGGAAAAAAATCCATATATCCCTACCAAACAGCAAGGTAGCAGGGACGAGTGGAAGAAATTCCATATATCCCTACCAAACAACAAGGCAGTAGGGGTAGGTAAAAAAAATCCTCCTGTCCCCACCTGGGGAGGAAAAAAGGGGTTAATGTGGAAAAAAAGTTACCTATCCCCACCAGGGTCAATCAATAGGTACCAGGGAAATCAATAGGTACACGTGGAAAAAATCCACCGATTTCTACCAGGGGGGAAAGTAGTTGGGAAAAGCGGAATAAATTCCATCTGGCCCTACCATTCAAAAATAGGGGGGATAGATGGACGACTTGATTCCATGTATCACTACCAGTAGAAATAGATGGAAAAATATTCCACATATCCCCATTGGGGGGGGGGGGGGATATCGCGGTAGGGATAAGTGGAATAGGCGGTCATTATTGCAGTTTGGAATTATAACTATCTGGTATTCCATTTTAATTCAAATTTGTATTAGGATTAAATACTTTATAAAGGCCTCAGGGACTCAGGAGGATATACCTAATGTTTTATTGATACTAAACATGAGGATAAAAAGACATTGTAAATTTTCAGTCGAATCTTAGTATCAAATATAGGGTATACTCAATCAATTTTTTATCAAGCAGATACGTCTGCGAGCGATATTCCAAATTTTGTATTAAAGGAAAAAAATGGAAAAATTTACGCTTCCGGCAGGACTTGAACCCGCATCCTCCACAATCCGTGTGTTGCTCTTAACCAATTGAGCTACGGAAGCCTACCAGGACATCGCAAATCTTTAATACAAAATTTAGGGTATACTCGTATTTGGGTCAAACATATTTCAGAATAATATCGCTTCTTTGGACAATCGGCCCGATTCGAACTTTAAGAAACGTCAATTAATAGATTTAGAAACGATATGGATTAGATATGTCAGTGTCAAATGTGACGTCTCTTCAAACAAAAACGTCACTTCTGACACTGACATATCTAACCCATTCGTTTTTAGATCTATTAATTTACGTATCTTAAAGTTCGAAAAATACCTACGTTAACGTTTCGGGTATCACGTTTTTTCTTATTTGAATATCAAGTACTGCAGAAAAGTATCCCGCCTAAGGGTGCAGCGTAAAAAGATTTCTGATTCTTTTAATTTTGCTATGTCTGCAGAAAAGACGCAAAAGAGTCAAGCACACAATAAAATGTGTAGGTACAACCCATGAATAACAAGCTCACCTGCACCCCAAAAGCAATCACGAAACCCGCGACATACCAAAAAACTGATAGCTAATAACATTTTTTCGTCCAAACTGAATCCGGACAATAACTCACGGCAGATTCAATTAGCGGCAGACATGAGCAGGTGCGATTTAATCCGGCGCCTCTAATCCAGATCCAATTAACGTTTTTAATAATTATTTACGGGGACCTAAGGCAGAAGCTGTATGGCACGCAATTACGGCGTTATAATTCCCTTACCATACTTATAAATCCCTACTACCTAATGTTATATAGTGCGAAAGTAACTCTGTCTGTATGTCTGTCTGTTACCTCTGCACGGTTAACCGCTATGTATGATAATGATTATGACCGAATTATTAGCCATCTTTTTGTATTTTATAATTTTTTTCTGCTATATACAAGTATACAGCACAACCGAGGCGTGAACCAACGATTTTTGATCACTACACATGTAATGAAACGTTGAACCGCTGATCCTATTTAGATTAAATTTTGCACGGAAATAGTTGCAATTTTTAAACAAAAGAAAAGTAAAAATGTTTCGCGATGGCAGATTCTATGAAAAGTCACGTGGCTATTTCTATACATTATTTAAGTTTCGATTGGCGTTTTTTATCCATGCACGATGTCAAATCGAATTGGGCTTCGTGACAAGGAATTTATTGCTCATCTAAAAGATGATTTACCTATTTATACAAATAGCTAAACCCATCGTTAATGTACCTCTCCCCAGTTGCAAACAACAGCAAGGCAATGCAAGTGAGACCAGTCTCATCTACATAAAGGAATTACGAGGCATGGAGCCAACCTCGTTTAGAAATACGCAATCCTCGTCGTGACAGAGGATTATGTTAATAATCCACAAATCCTTGTCTTCTTGAATAACGCAAATTGTGGAGAATTTTATGAGGCGAATATTCAGGTACCCTAAGTTTTTTAGTGTTTTTATTAAACAAGTCTAGACTAGTGTAAGAATGTGGAGTATTTTACTGGAAGACGAGTAAATTATGTGGCAGCATTGTTATAAAATACAATGTTCATTGTACAGTCAGCGTCAATAGAAGCGGGTGAAACAACGCTACAAAAGATGCTCTCCTGAAATTATTTTCCAAATATTTGGAGATAATTACAATTTTTTTTGCAATATATCTGTACAGTTCGCGTTCTAAAGTACCTATCACAGTCTAATTGTTCTACATACAGGCACTTTTACATATTATTATATCTTTACAGTATACATGGTGCTACTTTACCGCCCTAATGCGGTAATTAGCACAATACGTGCCTAATATGTCGTCATTTAAAGAGCCAAATGTAATGTAAAATGTTGTACAATACAAAGGTAATTCGCAACTCGTGTCGATTTAAAATACTCCATCCGGTCGTGTTTCAATTTATCGCCACTCGTTGCGAATTTCTTACTTTTCGCACATGTATCGTAATATACTATTTTGTTAAACCATTAGAGAATAGCAGATACTTTTCACGCGTAGACTGATCTGCTCCTTTTGATGCCGACTGTACTGAATGTCAGCAATTTCGTATAAGATAATAATCATGGGTTTATGAATTACATAAAGTACTATGCACAATATATTTTTTTTGTACAAAAATGCAAAAAATAAAGGTACCTAACATTAATATTACAACAGTCTTGCTACTGGTTATAGTGGTTATGTTAAATGTCTCAGCCAAATAAAGTGTCATTCTATGGAACTAGCATGTAAACAAAAGTCACTAGTAAATTCATCATCATTTAGAGACAATTTCTATGTGGCGGTTTGTTTACATAGTTAGCAAGTTCCATAGAATTACACTTTACAACCAAATACCGAAACCGACAAAGCACTAAAATAAGTGCACATGCACGAAGTCCTAGAATCTGTATATTCTGATATACTTACACATTCAATTCGAAGCGTAATTAATAGAAAACCCGTATGTAGCGAAAATTGCCTATACGAACAGAGAACCCGCCTAACGGGTCGTTGGTAGTGAATGTGTTAAGGTACCTAGTGTACCTGTGTGTGTGTGGAGTGGAGTATCTTAGATTTTGGCAATACGTATAGTTTCGGAGAAATAAAATGACCTCGTCCTAATTTTCCACACACAAAAATATGAAAACCTGCCATAATTTCCAATCCGAGGGCTCGACAAACAGCGGGGCACTTTTCTTTGAAGTTGCCATTCAGTGGAAATTCTTTCATCGAGTTTGAGCGGGAATTTCATCACTCGATGGGGGAAAAAGCCGCGAGCGGTTTTCCGAGTATTTTGAGTGGCGGATAGATATTCAGAAAGTTGAGTGAAGCAACAGGCAAGATTCAACTTGCTGTATTATCGTTAACGTCTTCGTTCGCGGCTTTACTTTAGCGTTAAATGTAAAAAGACTTAGGAAATAGTGAATACAAGAAATTTCTGCTACTAAGTCAACAACTTTTGTTGTATGTCTTTCCCATCACGGAACAATGGTGTTCCGGACCTTTGGGAGGCGTACGCGGAGCCGAAGCCAACACGTAGAGCCCCTTTTGACACTTTAATAAAATGTAAGGGGTACACCGAGCGGATGCTGCCCTTGTTCGTGTCATGGGACGCACGCAGAGGCAGCAGCCGCCAGGGTGTAAGGGCTATTGAACGTTGATGGAATCTAAAATGAACTAGGTTATTGGGTGAAAGCGATGGACTACAACTGTTGGTGTTATTATTAGGCACAAAACAAAGAAGTAATAGAAGTGAAACGTACGTCTATAGCATGTGGCAAGATTAAGACTAGTTGTACTCAGTTTCACCACAGACTATTGTCAGTCGTGTGTCAATTCAGTATGGCGCTTTTGAGATGTCAGATGTGAAAACCATTCCAGTTAAAATTACAAATAATTACAAATATGCCGTGCTGCTCCATTTTGGAGTGTAAAAACACTAGCCGGACAAAAATATTAGATATGGAGGCATTTCATATCATCGGTAAGTATTATTTCATGTAATATTTCAATATGTTTTACATTTACGGTTTCCGCAAGGATTTTTGGATTGTTTAGTACAAAAATCAAATTTAAGTAAATGAGATACGGTTGACATCTACTTAGCGTAAAAGTCATGTACGGGTGCGCTATTCGGCCACAGTGCGAGGACCATATCAAAAAAGTTATCGATGTCGATGTTCGTATAAATACACAGTTTGTTTATGTTCATACATGTTCTTAATCATTTATTTTTATTTTGCTTCTGGATGATCATATCGAAAAAGTCGTCGCTTACGTCATAAAATTTAATGTGCATTTATATTATGTACAAAATATGTTCTTACTTATTTATTGCTATTCAACGGATTATTTGATTTAAAGGTTTTCTTATAGTATTGTATCCATACATATTTGTCAATTTTCTCTATTAAATACGAGTAGGTAAGGTGTCAGTTTTAAGCTGTCACATAATTTTACTGCCGGGTATTTGCTGGCCAGTCTAAACTAAAGCCCGACCCACACTCTTGCACAAATCTTAAAGCGGTCTTCACGTTGGATGCGAGTACGCACCATGCTCCGGTAAAAACGTGCATAGTGCTATCTCACTCGTACATCAGAGCGGCATTCATATCCGCATTAGTGTGATAACCGTCTAAGTGCAAAAAATATTGTTAATAAATATTGTTGTTATTGTTGTGTAAATATTTCCATTGTTTTTAATTGGCGTTTTTTAATAATTTTGCATACGAGATTCATATTGATAGATGACACAACATTATTGCTTTGTTATGCCTTAACATACTAACGTGCTAGTTTATAAGTATTTTGAACACTTATTAACTACACTTACTTGCGTATTTTTTACGCACGTCTCTAGTGAGAATATCAATTGCAGCTAAAAAACACGCAACTTGCGTATTTTTCACGCACGCACACACACGCATCGCGGTGGGAGGATAAGAAATTTGATTTGATTTAAAAAAAACTGAAAGTACACAACGGGTTAGCACTAATTGGCTAGCACGTTATTATTTCGCGAAATTACAAAGCAATATTGTTGTGAGGTGTGCTAAGGAGTAGGTAACAGTTTTTATTATATACTCGCTTACAGTTATATGCATGGTTGGTGGCTTGATTACTTTCAATACGAGCATTTTTTATATACGAGTATTAAAAATAAAGTAGGTACCTAATCGTCGCCAGAAAATATAGTAATACATATGTATAAAAAACTGAGTAGTTTACGTGTACACTAAGCATTAATAAGCGTTTATCGATATCACACCGAATCATGCACATCTCTATCGCATGTGTCAACCTCATAGTCAAATATTTTATCCTATCGCATTCACTCTTGGAAAAGCCACGCAAGTGTAAAAGGGATAGAGCATAAATGACAATCTGTCAATGATTTGTGTATTTTTTTTAAATATAAATCGTAGTGCAATTTCGACATAATTGTCTTTACTATAAAGTTCAAATTATTGTGATGGGCGAGGGCTCATAATCCCTTTCGAAATAAGAAAATATGGCCAATTTTTGTGACAGCATTCTGGCGACATAGGTTCCCATACTAATCCAGGCACATGCCGTTTCCCGTCAGAGCGCGGCGCGCTCATTCTTTCTTCCGTGTTATTAGGTATTGCTAAGTTGCGAGAATGGACAAGAGTCGCTGGACAAGACGAGTCCTTGAATGGAGGCCCAGAGCGGATACTCGAAGGAGCGAGCGGTAGACCTTCGCAGCGCTGGGTGGACGACATCCGACGACACGGAGGTCGGGACTGGAAGAATCGGACACAAGATCGACAGGAGTGGAAGAAGAGGGAACACGCCTACATCCAAGATTGGATCACCACATTCCAGGATTGGATTGGCCACAATGATGATGATGATGATTGCAAAGTTGACAAAACTGTTAAAATAGCCGTAATTTATCATATCGTATTTAATTATGATGGTTATCATTACTATTAGGTTTACTTAAGTAGTAATTACAAGAATTGAAATAATTAAGGAGAGTAGTTAAATTTGATTGTTCAAATCTTAAGGAATGATTAATTTATCGTTATTAATGAATCTAGCTTGAAGCAGAACTGATTTAATTTGATGAAATTGCAGCAGAACGTTGGGAATAAGTAGAAGTTTCAGCGATAGTTAATAAATTGAACGAATTAATTAATCTTAATTGCAGTATTCCATCTATCTTTGCTTATAAATATAATTTATTGCACTGGAGTTTGGCTTTCTATGTTAAAGTATACTTAAACGCAGCCGATTTCATGCCAAATCACGCACAATGGGGTAGTTTCCGTGTGTACACCGAAAAAAATAATTTTCTACAATACTACCAGAACGTATAGTAATTAAAAATATAGTTATACCTACTAAAATCCGGTAGTAATAACAAAAAATGTTGTATCGTGTAAAACTTGTTTTTTAAACATCACTGTTTAATTCTAGTTAAATGCAATTTAGTAGTAGTAGTAAAGATGCAAGTGTTGTAAATATTAAACGTTTGTCTCGTTTAATATATGCATCGTAACACTAACTATTGATATGTAAAAATAAAGATACGAGTGTACACGTTACAAGTTATTATGTCGTGGTTACTATAATGCATTGTAGTCTGAACGAATCAAACAGTTGTGCCAACACCACGGTGTATGCGCGGCTGGCGGGGGGCGGAGAAAGGAATTGCGCAAGTCACAGAACGGCAGCCATTACACCAGCGTCTTACGTTCCGGCCGGTCGATGTTTTATTTACGTAGATCCTGTCCATAATTTTATTGTAAACTAGTACAAGTGTATAGTATAAGTGCTTGTTGTTTGCGTGTTGCTGACACAGTGAAATGTGCGGGCTCCGATTAAGGAAAAGTCCTCCCGCACCGATGTGGATAAGGAGGGATTCACACTGGTGGAAAGGAAACGCAAGGCGCGCAGGGCGCCTCGTAAAACTCTGTGTGGCACTGCGCAGCCGGTTAATTCTGGCCTACGAGTTGCGACACCGAGTAAGGCGCTCTACGTGTCTCGCCTGCATTACTCCGCCGGGGCCGACAAGGTGGTGGAGTACGTCCGCCGGAAGACTGGCTACACGCTGAGGGTGCACCAGCTACAGTCGCGTCACTATGTGCACTTCAGTTCATTTGTAGTGCGCGTGCCGAGGCCTCTGCAGGACACCATCGCAAGCGCGGACTTCTGGCCGAAGGGTGTGGTGTTTCGGCGGTTCCGGGGCAACCTGCCGAATCCTACGCCGAGTCAGACGACGCTACGGAGCCACGCTGTTACGTCGTCGCCCAAATCCAATGTTTAATTTGTATGTCATTTTTGTGTCTATTGTTTTCTTTGTGGAGACAAAATGTGTTTTTCTTTTGTAGTGTCACAGTGCCTTGGTTTTACTGTAATGCTGTGTTACTTATTTGATCAATAAAATAAAAAAAAATAAGTGTGCTTAAAAACTTGTCTGTATTTGGGTGGATTTCATCACCAAAAATTTCACCATACAAAAAAATATTTTTTTTAATGTTTAATTTAACACGATTCTAGCTGGGTAAAGTAATAGGGGGCTGTATATTGAGGATATATATGGTATTTATACAATCATTTGTGGCTTATATTTGAAGTTATCGCTTTCGGAAAATAAAAACGCAAGATGG
This sequence comes from Cydia splendana, assembly GCF_910591565.1. Classification (NCBI taxonomy): domain Eukaryota; kingdom Metazoa; phylum Arthropoda; class Insecta; order Lepidoptera; family Tortricidae; genus Cydia; species Cydia splendana. The sequence goes on along the minus strand of NC_085965.1, from coordinate 18,545,472 downwards.
TGATGACAATCATGGTATGGTAATGACTCTTTTATAGACGGTAATGACACTGCATGTACGGTAATGACGATTTGGGAACTAATTTATATATGTATTAAAAACGTATTAAAAAAACAAAAACTTTTTTTAATTGTAATGCTTTAGAACTTTAATAAACATTACAAATAACATGTTTTTGAACATAAGACTAGCTACATAAATTATTTTTAGAAAATTATAAAAAATACATTTTATTCATATAAATAAATATTTAACAAGTATTTTTATTGTATAATTTTAAATAATTTATATTCCGAAATAGGCAATTAATGTATTCATTAATTTTTTTGGGTTTTTTCAATGTTAAATCATATTAACAATATTGTACTCTTATTATCAGTTTAAACCCGCATCTTCTTTTATCTACTGCATAACTTGGTATTTATATCATATTCTAAAATTGCTGGCTTACCAGTGAGCTTAATTTTTATGATATATTACTTTTTTTTTGATAATTTGATTCATTGTATTTTTGTTGTTTTATAAATTAACTTTAAAAATAGCTATAATGATTTAAATCCATATATATATTGTTTAATAGCTAAACATTAATATATAATCAGTGTTTTATAAGTTGCAAGACCCCTACTTGTAATCGCTTACCTAATACAGAATTTGTACCTGGAGGGTTCATGCTTCGTGAAGCTGGAGAATCACAAATCAAGTGATTTCCACACAGAACGGGGCGTCCGTCAGGGTTGCATTCTGTCACCCAAGCTTTTTAACCTGTACGGCGAATACATTATGAGGAAGGCACTTGACGGCTGGGAAGGAGGTGTTGCAGTTGGAGGTCGATTGGTCAGTAACCTCAGGTATGCAGATGATACTACAGTAGTTGCGTCTAGTGAAGTAGAAATGGCGGCTCTTTTGAAGCGAATTGAGGATGAGAGCGCTAAGCTGGGCCTTAAGATAAACCATTCTAAAACTAAAATAATGGTAGTGGATAGGGCAAATATACTTCCAGTTACCGACGTACTCCGCCAGTACGAAAAAGTCAGCGAGTTTGTGTATCTTGGGTCGTTAATAACCTGCGACGGTGGCAGCACTGACGAAATACGCCGTAGAGCTGGTATGGCTAAGAGTGCTATGGCTAACCTTGACAAGATCTGGAGGAACAGAGGTATTCGACGTACGACTAAGGTGCGATTGGTTCGAGCTCTTGTCTTCTCGATATTTATGTACGGTGCCGAAACTTGGAGCCTGAAAAGCTGTGATGTGGCTAAGATTGACGCTTTTGAAATGTGGTGTTGGCGAAGACTGCTGCGTATACCTTGGACAGCTAGAAGAACTAACATCTCTATTTTGGAAGAACTCAGTATTACCACACGGCTCTCCGAAGCATGCCATGAACGAACCCTTAGATTTTTCGGACACATTATGAGATCATCAATGCATGATATGGAGAAGTGTATCATCTTGGGGCGAATGAATGGTAAACGCGCTCGGGGTGGGGCTCGTAAGAGATGGTCTGACGCCATGAAGAAGGCGAGTGGCGGCAGCCTGCACCGTGCAGTTCACTTGGCTTATGACCGCAACCAGTGGGGACATGTTGCACGTGGTCGCGATCCTCAGCATTGAGGGAACGAGGAAGAAGAAGAAGAAGACTTGTAATGCATGTCATAAGTTACAAAATGTTAGGTATTGGGTCCGGTGACTACCCAATGGTATAATTATTAATTGCTGTAATTATATACATCAATTAATATAATATTATCAAAAAACATAAGGCCATTACGATAGTGAGCCAGTACCGTAGCCTATGGTCGCTTAAAACTTAATATATGTTGCTTGTTTAAATACTTTGTTTTAACACGACTAACATGCAATTACAGACTCTAAGTTGCACGATTTACATTATTAGATAATAAAAAATAAACATTTGTATGTTCTAAGTTCTAAGTGACCTAAATTTTGCCTACTTCAGTCAAAATGTTATTTAAAACTAACCATCCTCTAGTGTGAAAAAAATAGTCATATCTTCTTCTACATTTATTCTACATTTATAAGGTAGACATTATATAGTGTTAGAAGACATAGAGAACGTTTTTCAAACATACAGCTTAATTTCATAATGAATTATAGCAAAATAACTAGAAAAGTTTCTGAGAACCGTCATCACCATACACATGAAATCATCACCGGTCGTCATTTTTTCCCGGTGATGATGGGTATGGTGTTGACGATTTGAGAGTTTCTTGTTTTTATTTCTAGAATACGAATAATAGTAGTTAATGTCTATGCTACACAATAAACTTCATGTAGTTTGCCATTCATTTCAATAATTATTTCTAATATATCATTTGTAACTTTTTTAAACCAAAGCATAACGGTGATGATGCTCTGTTGTGACAAACTACGTTTTACAAATTTGTTCGTAATATTTCTGACGATTCAATGATGTGACTTTATAGTGAAATCATTTTTGGCATTCTATATTAAAGTGAAAAATAGGGCAAGGACCTTTAGCGGTATTTCGTTGTTCATACACGGAGATAAGCTCACGTTGACATTACCATGACGGTGTTGACGAATATTCGTGACAAAATTTTAAATATTTTTAAATGTACTTTCTCGGTGAAGGAATTATTGCATATTTTCCCATGTGTTAAACAACAACATGGAAAAGATATAAGTAAAAGAAAAATCGCAATCGTACGATAGGTATGCTATAATTTTCACTGCAAACAATAAGGTTCAGATTTTTCCGGTAGACGGTGATGATTTTAGACACATAAAACATTTTATATAAAAAAAACTATTAAGTTATTGGAGATGGTAATTGAAGGAACATGAAGATAATAGTTCTTAAAAACATATAAAAAAGCTGCAACTCGCACAACCTACTAGTTTTTTTTATAAAGACCGAACCATAAATTTTCGCAGGATTTTGTAATCCACCCATTTACTAGAAGAGCAGTGTACTGGTTATATATTGTTCACGTAACCAGAACCCACTGTGCTGAAGGGACTTCTAAACGGGCCATATGTTCCCTGCAATATGTGGCCGGCAACTATTAGTGTCCCTCTCTAACATGTGAGTAAGAGGACACCAATAGTTGCCGGCCACATATTGCAGTGAACATATGGCTCGCTTAGAAGCCCCATTAGCACAGTGCGTTCTGGTAACGTGAACAATATAAAACCAGTACACCGCACAAATCGTTCAGTTACATATACTGAATACCTTGTTATAACAACAGGACAGGAACGTATATGTTACTGTATTATTTAGTAACCATTAACAGACCGGCTAGTTGGGTTTACTAAAAGTCTTATACCCACTACTATACACTTCATAGAATTAACAAATTTAATTTAACAAGAATGGTCTGCTTATGTTTACAAAGTGTCCTGTCGTCACATATACAACAAGACAATATAGTACAGCTAACCAGATTCTGGTTACCAGTACCAGGATTTTTTTTCAGTGTACTGTCAAACAATAGTATGTCAGTATATACCGATGAACATAAAAGCAAATGCAAAAAGAACACCAACAATATACCATTTTTGTCATCGTCATACCAAGCTGATCGACAAATTTTAGTTTTTATTTTAAATAATTTTGACTAAACACTATAGGTACAGTCGACGTCAAAAATATATTTACACTTTTGCACCTTACTCCTTTGTAATAAGGCGAAAAGTGTAAACATATCTTTGACGTCGACTGTACATAATGTATTTATTTTAATGTAAAAAATTGTCTACATCTGAGCAACAACGGTACGAGTACAGTCGAAATTTTTAATTTATGACCCATTTTGTATGTCACAATGACAATAGTATGAGGTGTCCTATATATTATACTACTCTTTGGTATGAGGTCTCTACCGACTTTCATATTGATTGTCACAGTGACAAGGTACGAAATGGGTCATAAATTAATACTGTCGACCGTACATACCTAGATAACCTACATTTGACCGTGAATCCCAAATCGAGTCGCATAGGAAACAAAAGCGATTCAGCCAGAATCTAGTTAAGTCAGCACTCGTGTCCATTAGTGGACATCCGTGCACGGATGACGGCCAGATTGACAATCATAGATTCATTTCCGCACGCCGAGGGAAATGTGCCTTGAGACTGGAGGGCAAAAGGAAACCTTTATCAGCCATGTTAGTGCGAATATCATTTTTCGGTGGATGGAATTATAAAAAAACTTGACTTTCACATTTATACATCATTATTTTAAGCGACAGCTCACACAGTCCATAAGACTCAGACGTTCAACATTACGGTAATAAAGTGTGCACCGGGTGGCCTGTATTACAGCCATCTCAATAAAAAACCGCCGACGCCACAGAGGCTGATTCTGTTTCTTAGAACTTTTTCATCTTTAGTTTTAATTTATTAACAATAGGAAATATTACGCGAAAGTCGCGAAACTCTGCGTAGGGTGCCACTACTACCAACCATCACAATCTGGGGGTCTACCGCGAAACAAGAAATATAAATTTCGTTATCTAACCTCTCTATCACTCTTGCATATTCGAGCGATAAAGAGGCAGATAACTAAATTTCGATTTTCGCGGTCCCGGTAGGCCCTTATTAACAAACCGCCTTGATGCATCAATGTCATATTTTATTAGTCTGTGAAAACAATGCTGATACGTTGTGCGAGGTAGCCGCCAGCTCTTCGGTCACCAGTTACGTCAACCAGACGCTTCGCTATTTCTGCGAACAACTTGTGCGGGCTGGGACCCCATGTACCTTGTTTCAACTCCAAATGGTACAAAATGGTACTCTCTACTGAAGCTCTTATATTTATTACGTTTTAAAATTTCGGCGCTTTCCGCCGCTCCGCCCACTTTTACATCAGTAGTTACAGTAGTACATTAGTAGTAGAGGTGGGACGGTGCCAGTGCGTCTACGCAGGTAGCATTTTAACAATTTATTATAGGTTTCATCTTATTTTGATACGACGTTGAGTCAGCATGCACCGCAATCAGCGTAAGCCGCTAATGCTGATTGTTCCTCACGAAAAGCAATCAGGAGTCGTCTCATAAGGCATCTCCTTCGCACTTATTGGTGCACGTGAGATGCTTGATGACATAAGTGAAGGTCGTATCAACATACGATCAAAACTTTATCAAATTGTTAAAGCGGTATCGGCCTTTAGGCGCTGTTTCAAGCGCCGGGCACGTACGGCCTCAGTGTGCCACGTCGCGTAGGACATCATGTAACCATAAATTCTTACAGTTATGACTTGAAGTAAAAGGCAGGCAAAATACCTAGGCCGTTTGTCTCTTTTAAAGAGTAAATTGTTGGAGTAGGAGTAAAAGAGTAAATTGTAAGAGTAATTTTTTGGGTTACTTACTAAGATTTAGGTATATTAGGTACATATACCTACGTATATATGATGCGTTGTACCTATTTAAGGGTCTTGTTAAACAGTTGAACATTTTGAATTACCTATTCAAATAAAACGGTCCTCACAGACTATTAAAGCCTCATACTTTAAGCCAAACAGTCGACTATACATACATATATACAACAAAATTTTCTTATAACAATACATTCCACCAATACAATTAAATATAATAACAATACACTTTCCCTATTATATTACAAAAAAATACTGCTTCCTAAAATGTTTCCTTTTAAAATGTCCAATACTTAGCCCTTTTTAATTCCTGATGCCCTTTTGGACAAAAGCAAAAGCCGTGAATATAATATTCGGGGATTCGAGAGGTAAGGCCTTGACCCAGCTGAAGCAACAGGTCAGGGTAGCTGTGGGTATCTCTGTTTGCTTACAGTACTTCTTATCTGACCAATATTCAACAATGGAATTGGAAATTTATATTAAAAACAATAGAGTTGTTTATAAAATGACACTGCCGCAATGAGTTCCGATGCTGGTAAAGGAAGGAGTCGCATTATAATAAATCTATTACAGCATCTTTGGTTACTTACGCACCATCGCATCAAACCAATCTGTTTCTACCGAATATGAACCCTATTACGAATATGACATGGTTATTTTTTCATTGGTCGTATGAATTAGATATAATTTTGGCAAAGGGAGAAGTCACTAGCTAGGGTATCTACCTAAAAACCTGTAGGAATTTGTTTGGGTTTGGTGTACCTAATTAGGGCCACTTGCACCATCGCACTAACCCGGGGATAAGCGGTTAAACCCTTATCCCAGTGTCAAATTGTACTGTTAACCATGGTAACTCCAGGTTTAACCGGTTAACCCGGGTTAGTGGAATGGTGCAAGTGGGCCTTAGAGTATTTAAAGAGCTGTGGTACGAAGATTAGTCAACAAGGATTACCGTTGATGTGGGTCGCTAAATGACAAAATACTGAGATAAGTATACATATTTTCAACAGTAGGTAACAGAAAATATATGTACTTACAATGCAGTCTGGGCTATCAAAATAGCTGCAGACTTATCTTGGTTTAACTCTACCTACTGCATTGTGTGTAATACCTATGTAAGATGCTGGATTTGAATTTTGTTTATCTTAACTTAATATAGTGCGAATTGAATTTAAAACCAAGTGACAATATGATTTAAACCAATACATTAGTATATCAGGATTTTTTTGTCTCCCTCACAAAATTGTAACTACGTGGTTTTCACGATTTAATTACTGGAAATATAATCCGAACACTTGAATAATCAAGTACAACAACACTAACACTTGAATAAATAAAATAAAATTGTTGTTCGTACGTATATCAACATCGGTCGAAACATATCGGAAATACTAGTTTTTAATCCAAAAAAAAACCTTTTTGTGGCTTTTCATGCGGCTCAGTATCAACACTAAGATCTTCATTTTTATGCAACTTGGACCATTGTTGCAGAACTCATTTCCGAAGCGCTACATTTAATATCTCTAAAGTAGAGCCCGTTCAAGTGAGCGACGACAATCGTAGCCGCTCCGTATTGAAACGACTTTTCATATTTTTCAAAACGATATTCAAGATAAAGATGTATGTATGTGTTTGGTACATAATACTATCAAAAAACCTCGGTTAAACGCGATTTCCCTTATTAAAAATTATTTTCCGAAATGCCTTGGTTTTTTAGGGTGGTATTCCTACCCAATGCCAGTGCGTCCAATGCCAGTGCGTCTCACTCTCTCATCAAAGCAAAATGTGAGACGCAATACACATTGGACAAAGAAATTGGATAGGTGGCATACCACCCTAAGTTAAACTTTTATCTATCTATTGTAATTTGTACGGCTACCACCAGTTTTGACATTGACATAACGTTCACGTTTACGTAACTTACTTTCTATGCATCTCGCTCGTACTCGCATATGCGAGCAATAGTGCAAGCGAGATGTACAGAAAGTAAATTACGTAGACGTGAGCGTTATGTCAATGTTAAAACTGATGGTAGAGGCTCTGGTTACACAAAGCATTTTGAAAACTGTGTCGTATTGGAATGTTTGTTCTGACTATAGGAAAACACGTTTACGAAAAGTAAAAGCTGTTTTTAGAATAACACACTTGTAGCGCTCAGACCAATAAACGACAAGAGCTATGATGGATAGTACAGCTCATAAAAGCCACTAAATACATTACGTTCGACCTTAGTAAAAACCTCAGTTCCTAGGGGTTCACATTATAATACCTATAGGTACTTAAGTAAAATGGAGTATTCGATTTGGCGGATGACTTAGATTTAAATAACTTGTTTATGAAAGCCAAACTTGCAGATATCGGAAACAAATAATTTAATTTGTTTATATGAGACAAGTTACAGATTGTAGCCTGTACCAAATACCTACCTAATTTCCGATATTATACCGAAACGATTGCAAGGTTCCACTTTTCAGTTTTTAATAATAAATAAAAACAATACTTACTTCATTTTTACAAAATATACCTTTCGCTCACTGAATACACCGCATCGATTTTTGCCGCAAAAGCCGGCTTTCAAATCAGTTCGCATCAACAGGTGAGTAGAGATCACAGGCGTAGCGACATGACTGCAAGGACAGTATTCGACTTTGATTATAGACTACTCGTCACATTGATATTTTGCTGCAAAAGCCTTCTTTCGAAAGTTTCAAATCGGTTCGCATGAACAAGTGAGTAGAAATCACAGGCGTCGGTGACGATGTGACTGCGGTTTTATTTCTAATTGTCCTAATTGCTCGTCATATTGCCAGTATTGTGACATAACCGTGGTCGAGACATGGGAGCAAGGTTACTAGTTACATAGAGGGGTCCTGTCATTGTAAATTTTGTAGTCACAGTAAATTTACTGCCATCTATCGACACACGACTAAAACTCAAAATGAAAACGTATAAAGTTATCAAAAAAATTATATATATGGATAAAAGATTTTATTATTTTTATATCATTTTGATCCATGTTCATTCAACTAATATCTATGTGTTAAAATTGTTAAATATGAAACGGTGTCGTCACGCCATCTAGCCGAGGATAGGCTAAAGGTGTGTGCGCCATCTATTCGAGAATGACTTTTGCTTCAATTCCGAGGCACGTTTTTTCCTTAGACTTTATTCGTCTTATACGAAGTTAGATATGTCTTTGCTAGTTACACTTAAAATTAATTATGGCAAAACAAAAAATTAAATTATTGCGGGGCAGCCAATAATTGTCAACTTGAATAATATTTTGGCCTATTTTGACAATTAAACGTCAAGGTCATCTTATTATTGTTACATAAACAAGTACACAATCCCCTTAAATTCAATTGATTCTAATGAGCCCCAACTTAACTACCTATCTCTCTACATTTCACAATTACGGAGTTTGTCAATGAAGTCTCACATATCTAGTTTAAAATTTAAATTAAGCTTCGCATCTGTCGCTGGTGGCTTGCTCTGTGATTTTACTCTGTGGATTACCTCAGCTCCAACAACTCCGACTCCAACCTAGAGACCGATTTATATACGCAAATTGATGTTTTAATATCATTTTGACATACATCATTCGCTCCCCAAGTAACACAAAAGTAGCTGAATATTGTTTGCATAATAGAGCATGCCGTACTGTATGCTGAATAAGGTAGCTGTATATCATCTGTATAAGCGCTTATACAGACGTAATACAGAAGGTTTGGGCGCAAAGTGGGCAGTGCCCACGCCGCTTATTACTGAATAACAGTAATGTAATAGCTGTATAAGTGTGTGCCCACACATTGAATCGCTGAATAACACTTGTATAGAGGCTGTCAAAAGCTTCTATACCGCTTTTAAACCAAAGTTATCCAGCTTTGTACACAATGCATCAGTTATTCACACGTTATGAAGCTTTTGGTTCCAAAGTGAATTATTACAGAAAATATATTCAGATATTTGTGTTAAATCAATGATTTGTCTTCCATTTTAATTTGTGAACTCGTGCCAAAGTGTAGTTTCTGAAGTGAATACTTACAAAATAAGGAGGACATCACCCATATATTTATTTGATGTTTACATAACTTCAATTTCATTGCGCATGCGACTTTACTGTTAATACATATATATACATTTTATTTAAAATTTTAAAGCGCCGCGTAAATAATGCACTGTTTAAAAAGTAAATATAGAAAATTTACTACTCCACTTTTTTAATTTGTATTATTTTTGCGGTGTTTAGATGTTTTAGTGATAGAAAATGTACTTTAACAAGTTATGCTACGATAAAACTAGTTTTATAAATGAATAAAAATGGGTTTTTCAGTTCATTTTCAATTCCTATATAATTGTAGAGGTTAGAATATGAGCAACCGTAATGGCGTCCGACTGTGCTGATTATAAGCTGCTGCCACAGCTATTATTGTGCTAAATTTTTGAATAAGCATTCACATTATTCGCGTTACTAAGCTACATGTTAGATAATAATGGTTTAGAACAACAAGTTTTGAATAAAATCAGTATAATAGTAATTGTTTTCTCAATCTTAAAGCCTATTAGGGTTCTATACACAAATAGTAAAAACCACATAGATCCTCACTAGTTTGATGAGAAACATTATAGGTATGTAACACGGGCAATATTAAATCCTACTAATATTATAAACGCGATATAATATTTAAGTTATATGATAAATCTGGGGGCACGGCAGATTACACAGTTATTTTTTCCGTTATCAGTTCCGACAAATATGTAGAAGGTAAAGGTATACGCAAAGATGTACGACGTGAGTACGAAGATGTGTATAGTATGAGTATGGTGTGGTTACGAGTATGGTATGAATATGAATATGGTATAGGTGCGAAGGTGCGGGTATATTAGTAGCGGGTATCACGGGTATGAGTACAAGTATAGTTTGGTATGGGCAGTATTGTTTATGTATGAGGACGAGTATAGTGTGGGATGGGTATGGGTAATTTTGAACAGATTGTTTTTAGGTTTCAAGTGGGTCTACCACTTGAAACCTAAAAACAGTCTGTTCAAAATTGACAAGAGAATCGATTTCGCTATATTTTAATGGGGATGATTATTTTATTTTTCTCATACCCAGTCCAGTCTTTAATGCAACAATATCAATAACTAGCATTTGACACCTTGTTTGCCAACTAGCAACAACCTTAAATGACCATTGGTACACTTTATCTCGTTGCAGTAAGGTATGCAAATGGTCAGTTAACAGTGTTTACGATGGTAGCTAGCATTTGTTTTACGTCATTAAAACGACAATGCATCTTGTGTAAAATAACCAATCGAAGAGAATTGTTAAGAAAACTAAACCTCGATTTTTTAAATAATGGTTGGATTAAAGAATAAATACGCAAGATGCGTTCACAATAAAATAAAAACACGCTCAAGCTCAAAGCAATCAGGCTCAAGTAGCACTGTTGACCGTGTATAAAGCTACGGAACCCTCTCCACCGCGCACTTGTTGATACTATGCAGTAGTTTGAATAGCGCTTCTCATTGCGTTCATTTTGCAGCTTTTAGCAAGAAAAGATAGTATATGTGTCCTAAAATCGCTATAACTTAAGTATAAGTGTTGTTTTAGTATTTATTATTCAGACGTTATGTCTTTAAAAGCCATAATTAACCCATATATGCAGCTACTGAATAACAAATAATATGTGGATTTCATTACAGCTTCCAGTAATAGCGTCCACCTTTATTCAAAAACTAGCATTAAAACAGAAACTGCAACCGCTTTTATACAGTTGAAAGTCTTCACCGACGCTTCTTTTCAGCATTTAGTAGCCACTATCACATTTTTCTTAATATTGTCTGCTTAATATCTCACAACACAGAATATATACAGCTAATTGCTTCTAATGCTGCTATTATGCAGCTATTAGTAACCACAAATGCTTTAAGCTGAATAATGTCTGACTAACTGTGTAAGCAATAAGTATTATTCAGCTTTAATATGCAAAACCGATACTATGCAAAATTTATTCAGCATTTATTGGTATATAGGCCCCAGTAGGCCCACATATTTTCTTATTCCGAATTTAGTAATTTCCACCGCTTATACACAAAATTTATGCAATCTTAATTTGAATAAGATGATAATTTTACTCTATTATCCTGCTTGTGTGTTACTTGGGTCATGCCCTAAATATAAATATGAGCGAGATGCCTTTTGAGAAATCTTCTTTTTAAGGGAAGTTGCGAATTTAGCCAATATTAAACAGTCGTTACAATATATAGCATTTGTTATGCTCGTGAAGTTGACCACCCCATATCGTTTGCCCGCAAATGGCATATCTATATCGTTTGATCATCGTTAGTTCACGTTTGTTCAGTAGGTAAAATCGTAAGGACCCGATTCTAACGTCATTTTTTTTTAAACAAAAGGAGGCGACTGTCTTCACGCTAGCCACCCCAAACCACTTTTTGTATTTTTTTTGGTCTAGATCTAGATAGCAAGATATTCGTTAGTTCACGTTATTATTATTTATTTATTCATGAACAATATGACAATTGTATTTGAATATAACTACATACTAAGTTCCTTAAATCTAGGTCCTTAAATCTAAGAATTATAAAATCTAACATGCAGTACAATATCATACGTATTTATCTGAAATAATTAATACCAACATTACGAAGACAAATTACTAAGGTAGGTTGTAAACTCCACTATAGAATAAAAGCACTCTTTCAGCAGCAGTGTTTTTAATTTATTTTTAAAGATAACAAGGCTATCGATGTTCCTCCACTCACTGGGAAGCTTATTGTAGAGCTGCACATTCTGAAATTCTGCGCAATGAGTGACTATATTAAGTTTAGGCTGCAGTTTACAGTGTAGGTATTTCCTTCTAGTACTTACACGTGTCTCCCTCTCTTCATTGGTCTCGTACTCCTTTAGACTTTTGACCAAGTCAGTGAGGAGCAGAAGGATGTACAGACACGGGACAGTTAGTAGTTTGAGATTTATGAAATATTCCTTGCAGGACTCAGTTTGTGGAATACGCACTATAGTCCTCATGGCTCGTTTCTGGATAACAAAGGCTTTGTTCATGTTATACTCATAGCTATTCCCCCAGCACTTGACACTATAACGAAGTTTTGATTCTACCAGTGCATAGTATATCATCTTGAGGTATCTTTGCTCCACTATGTTCCGTAAGCTTCGCAAGATATAACAAGCCGAGCTAATGGAGTTTACTATGCTTACGAGTTCGTTTTTCCACGTGAGTAAATCGTCTATGTGAGTACCGAGAAACTTTACACTGCTTACGTTTTCTATTTTATCGCCACAGAACGAGAGATTCAAATGGTCTCTTTGCCTGACTGTAGACCTCAAGAGCATGACGCAGGTTTTACTTGGGTTCACCTTCAGGTAGTTACAGCTGAACCACCAGTCAAATAATTCCAGCATCGATTCGCCTTTCTGTTCAGAGCCTCAAGTGAACTAGCGCTTACAATTGCATTGGTATCATCTGCAAAAACTATTAGGCCGATATCCGGCATTTCTTTGCTTATAAATTGTATCAGGTCGTTAGTGTAAAGCACAAAAAAGACTGGGCCCAGGATAGAACCTTGTGGAACTCCTCGCATTAGTTTGATTGATTTGGATTTGATAACATTCTCACATTTAACTTCTACATTTGTAATTTCCACACATTGAGTTCTATTGTGAAAGTAAGATTTTATAAGATTTAAGGCCTGACCTCTAATGCCGTAGAACTCCAGTTTCGCTATGAGAATGTTATGGTCGACCATGTCGAATGCGGAGCTTAGATCCAAAAAGATTGCCGCTACTTTAAGCTTTTCGTTAAGTTTTTTTACGACAGCATTTATTAAGGTATCAATTGCTTGAGTAGTGCCTTTAGATTTTTGATATGCGAATTGCGTATCGCTCAGGATTGCGTTCGAGTAAAGGTGAGCCATCAGCCTATTTAAAAACAATTTTTTCGAGAATCTTGGACAAGGTAGGCAACACCGATATTGGACGATAATTCGTTTGTTCAGGCATTAAAATCGCTAGGACCCGATACCTTAATTTTTTTTTTCAAAGTCACCTCCAATTCAGCCAAACTAACCATACCCTTACTTTACGACGTCTGGCTTCAAAAATTGCGGTTAGACACATTAGATCAAAATTACAATCCCTTTTTGAACCAATACAGCTAGGTTTCGGCACGAAAGGTGGGTGCGAGGCAGCCGTCCATGCCCTAAGGACCTACCTTTCACTCGATGATTGCGAAATTGTTGTCAAAATTGACGTTAAAAATGCTTTTAATTCGGTTAGTAGAGACACCTTGCTGACAGAAGTTAAAGACAAAATTCCGGAACTATACAATTACCTTTTCTTTTGCTATTCAGACTCATCTAAATTAATGTACAAGTCACATGAATTATCTTCTGAGGTTGGCTGTCAGCAGGGTGACCCTCTCGGGCCAGCAATTTTTAGTTTGGCTATAAATCCAATTATCAAAAATTTAAAATCAAAATTCAATGTGTGGTACTTAGATGACGGAACCCTAGGAGGCGACGTGAATACTTTACTCTCTGATTTGTCTTTTATTAAGAGTAGTTTCGAAAATATTGGTTTAGAACTGAATTTCAGTAAATGCGAACTATTTATTCAAAAATCTTCTTGTACTTTGACCGACTTACAACCCAAATTTGACGATCTGACTCCCAATATCAAATCAGTAGACAAGTATTCTCTTTGCCTCCTGGGTTCTCCTATATTCGAAGAATCTTTTCGCGATTATATTTCTAACTCCATAACTAAATTCAAAAGTCACACGGATCGCTTACTCGAAATTAGCCCTCATTATGCTCTTGTGATTCTTAAATTCTGCCTTTTTGTCCCTAAATTTACGTATGTGCTCCGCTGTTGTCCTTTCTGGAAACATCAAAATTTATTGTCGCCCATAGATGATTTGATCAAAATTAGTTTAGAGACGATTCTAAACATTCAGCTAAGTGAGCCTTCCTGGTCTCAAGCGTCCCTCCCTATTCGGTTTGGAGGTTTAGGAATTTGCAAAATTTCCAGTGTGGCTTCCCCAGCCTTTTTGGCGTCCACTCATAGCACGTCTGGTCTCATAGGAAATATCTTAAGGGCTTTGCCCACAAACTGTGAGATCGCGGGCTTTGAGGACGCCAAAAATGCTTTTAAAATTGCTTGCCCAGGCAAACAATTTCCAGACAACCCAAATTCACAAAGGAGTTGGGATAATGTTTACTGTGATTTAACTTACAATACTCTCCTAAACAACTGTACAGGTCCAGACCGCGCGAGACTTTTGGCGGTCGGAGCCCGGGAAGCCGGTTACTGGCTACATGCCCATCCTTCGCCCAATACTGGTACTTTCTTGGATCCGGCCTCCCTTAGACTGGCGACTGGTTTGCGACTCGGGGTTTCGGTGTGTACGCCACACATATGCTCTTGTGGCACGGACGTGGACCGACTGGGACACCACGGATTATCTTGTCAAAAAAGTGCAGGCCGTTTTTCGAGACATGCGTCGCTTAATGACATAGTCCGTCGGTCTCTTGCCACCATCAATGTGCCTGCTCTTCTTGAGCCGACTGGCATTATCAGAGATGATGGCAAGAGGCCCGATGGAGTGTCCTTAGTTCCTTGGAGCTTGGGACGGATGTTGGTGTGGGATGCTACCTGCGTAGACACACTGGCACCGTCCCACCTCCAACGGACTACTGTAAAAGCGGGCGGAGCGGCGGAAAGCGCCGAAATTCTAAAACGTAACAAATATAAGAGCCTCGGTAGAGAGTACCATTTTGTACCATTTGGAGTTGAAACTCTAGGTCCATGGGGTCCCAGCGCGCATAAGTTGTTCCCAGAAATCGCGAAGCGTCTGGTTGACGTAACTGGTGACCGAAGAGCTGGCGGCTACCTCGCACAACGTATCAGCATTGCGATACAGCGAGGAAATGCCGCCAGCATCCTTGGTACAATGCCTCAAGGGCCTATTTTAGATTTAAGCTAGTTATTAATTTAGTTTAGTAGTACCACTGTATATATATTGTATGTAAATAAATGATTTAAAAAAAACTAACCATATGAAGTCATCGAGCGACGTTAGTTCACGTTTGTTCAGGCATTAAAATCGTTAGGATCTCATTAGGTTTAAAAGCAATAAAGATTTTTATTATTATTATTAGATTTCCCATAAAAAAATAAAATCGAAAAATTCATATACAGGGTGGAACGTCACGAAAGACCTTCCCGGAAATATAGCGTCGTTAAGGTGATATAGAATAGATTAGCAAGGGCCAGTCTCATGAATTAAATAAAAATTAAAAATAACAAATTCACTACTTTTTAACTATGGTGATAACCCTATACCATAGTGTGGTTCTGGTTAGATAGCATGATTAAAGGAATCGCTGTCGGGAAAACTCGGCGATTATCAACGTTTATTTCCGAGCGTTGACGTAATCACACTTAAGCATGAATGACGCATAAATATGTCAAATACTTAAATTCATGAAATAAGTGCGAAAATATTAATATTAATTAAGATCTTTATTAGTTTTAACCATATCTAACAGTATGTTCACATTCACATACGGCGTTCAAATGTTCCTCCACCTCTTACAATGCATGATGCAGCCCGTGGTCGAGTATGAGATAGTGTATGCATTAACCTTTGTATTCCGTTCAAAATAGGTACCGCATTCGTTCTTCTAGTCTAGCCGCAAGTTGATCAACACATCATCCACGTTTGTTGGTCATTCCGAGCTGGTTCGTGGTACAATGGGCTGATTGTCAGCAATCGAAATGTCGACCAAAAGCAAGTAAAATCGTCCTACGCCCAGTCTGATGCGTCCTACGCCCAGATATGTTTCTCTATGTATAAGAATCAGCCGCATTATAGCTGCATGTCGCGTATGATAAAAGCAAATTTAAACAATCAACAAAGGCATTTTTATCGAATATGACATTAGGTTAGGTCAATGACAATTACATTCTAACACTGCGACCTCATACAAAACGAACGGCCACCAGAAAAGTGGGTTAGGTTAGGTTAGGTTAGCAAGCAATTCTTTTATAATATTTTCTATTACCTGATAGACTTTATACTGATTCTTTTACCATATATTTATAAACACTTTAAAAACTAGCAAACAGCAATTCCATCATAACTCTGTCCGTCTGTAAGTACATAATATATGTTACCTGTTCACTAAAGAAAATCAAATCAAATTCCTCAAATTATCCCATTAATTATCATAAAAACCCCATATCCCATGTATGTGTCACACAATAATGCAAGTGATTGAAGTAATTCATCTGATTGACTTTAATGCATCTTGATAACTTTATGCTACCTAAATATTAAGCAATACATTTATCTACGAAATTAATACTTATTCGTTTAAAAGACAATTATGATCATCAAAAGTATGCCAAAATATGTTTCGGGATTGTAAAACTCTGGGAAGTGATTGTATGCTAAATGATACTATGCGAAAGGTAATTCTTCCAAAGGACATTTCTGCCAAGTAATATTATGCAATACAAAAATATGCCATAAAACTTTCAGCAACACATTAGTAAACCAAAATTCATAGGTATATATGGGCCAGCCGGGGCAAGTAATGTGCCTAAGTCGACGGCTGTCGTCAGAATCGGGTCCTTACGATGGCACTTGCAGAATTTCGTCAGCAGATCATGCTGATTCAGGATTGGCAGGTAATTTGCGGGCGATCAAAACTGATTTGCCGGAAAAAAATAAAACTTGAAAGTCTGAATAACTCAAGTTACGCTCCTAAGTCGACGGCTGAAAAAAATAGTCAGAATCGGGTCCTTACTATGCCACTTGCAGGACAACGTCAGCAGACCATGCTTATTTAAGATAGATAGGTCATTTGCGGGCGATCAAAACAAACTTGCCGGAAAAAAATAAAACTTGAAAATCTGAATAACTCAACTTACGCTCCTAAGTCGACGGCTGAAATAAATAGTCAGAATCGGGTCCTTACGATGCCCTTTGCAGGACGATGTCAGCTGACCATGCTGATTCAAGATAGATAGGTCATTTGTGGGCGATCAAAACAGATTGAAGGTGAAAGCCTATCACTCTCGTGGCGTGCACCCGACACGCGTAAAGTGCCTCACCAGAATATACGCTGGCATAATTCACGGCATAGGAATAGATAAATTCTTTGTGCATTACTATTCCCATGCACAATTCTCAGCTTCTTTTATATAAAAGACACCGCAGGGCGTCCTACACAAAGTTGAGCATTGATACGACTGGCACATTAGTTAAAAAAATAGTACACGCCACAGAACGCAAAAGCGGCCATATTTTTTTGTATGAGACCGTACTAACATCAATGCCCAAAAGTGGTCCGCCTCAGAGCATATCTGTTTGCCAAATGCTCTCCGAGAAACATGACGCTAACAGCATCACTTACTGGCTAAATGAATGGCGAAGAGCCGGAGCACCCGTGCCCCACGAAGTCGTAATCGACAATTCAGCTGCTCTGAAGAACGTAGTGGCACGGGTGTTCGTAGGAGTAATAGACATCAAAACTTACATAAATAAATACCTGTTTTAGACACCTGGCAGAAAGTGGTGACCTGCCCAAAACATATTTACGGTTGGACGTTGCCCATTACCTAAACGCCGCATGTAGGTGGGGCGTTTGGCAAGAGAGAAAAAGAATAAAAGAATTCTTCATGAGATGCCTGGGCATTCTAATTAATGTCGAGTCTCTCGCGGACTTCACAGACAGATTAAAGGACATTTTGACGGTCGCGACGTCACCCTGTAAGGCGGACAGTGCTGGAAACGACTTTCCCGTCGCTGAAAGCCTGTCCCGCCTTGCTAAGGTGATGCGTGACCACAAAATTGAATTCTGTGAAACTGAACCGGAGGGCGACCACGTACGTTTGCCAGATGGTGGTGACATTGAGCTTGCCCCCGACGTGGATCGTTGGCTTACTACTTTTAAAAACCAAGTGATCTCTTATGATGATCCAGAGGGCGAGCTCAACCCCTACCATCTGCCAGGCGTAGAAAAAGAGTTCTATGGAATAGCAGGCGAGTTTGTATTGTGGTCAAGTGTTTTAAATCATGGCTTTGGCTCGCCGTTCAAGGGAGACACTTCAAGTCCCGTGGAAAGTTCTTTCTCGGACTTGAAATGTAATATTTTGAAGGGCGAATCGAAGCCACTAAAGGTTGATAATTTTGTGGCTACCAATGTAACGGCCGTCGAAGGCGCGTGCCGAATTTCGCATACGACCTTGGACAATCAACGAGAGACGAATACAATCAAAGATTCGGCCAGTGAAGACCTGAACGACCTTCTGGAGAGGCTTGGGCGCTCCCAAGCGTTCGAAATATTTGTCCGTCTTCCCAATATTTGGCGGAAGTAGCTATTGCGTCCGCAAACTTTAAGTTTGCGGCGCAAGTAGGAGTGTTGCGAAACGGCACGGGGAAGACGGTCACCATTTCGGATGGGACAGTTTTATACATCAGTAACACCTGCTGCTTTGACGCTCTCTGCCATGTGGTCACGAACGCGTATTTGACGTTCGACTCATATCGTGCCCAAATTATAAATGGCCTTGTAAGTATGAAGCATTCTGCTAGATACGCTGGCATAATTCACGACATAGGAATAGATAAATTCTTCGTGCATTACTATTCCCATGCAAAGCTTCTTTTATATAAAAGACACCGCAGGGCGTCGTACACAAAGTTGAGCATTGATGGCACTGGCACATTAGTTAAAAAAATAGTACACGCCCCAGAACGCAAAAGCGGCCATATTTTTTTGTATGAGACCGTACTAACATCAATGCCCAAAAGTGGTCCGCCTCAGAGCATACCTGTGTGCCAAATGCTCTCCGAGAAACATGACGCTAACAGCATCACTCACTGGCTAAATGAATGGCGAAGAGTCGGAGCACCCGTGCCACACGAAGTCGTAATCGACAATTCAGCTGCTCTGAAGAACGCAGTGGCACGGGTGTTCGTAGGAGTAGACATGAAAACTTACATAAATACCTCTTTTAGACACCTGGCAGAAGGTGGTGAACTGCCCAAATCATATTTACGGTTTGACGTTGCCCATTACCTAAACGCCGCATGTAGGTGGGGCGTTTGGCAAGAGAGAAAAAGAATAAAATAATTTTTCATGAGATGCCTGGGCATTTTAATGAATGCCGAGCCTCTCGCGGACTTCACAGACAGATTAAAGGACATTTTGACGGTCGCGACGTCACCCTGTAAAGCGGACAGTGCTGGAAACGACTTTCCCGTCGCTGAAAGCCTGTCCCGCCTTGCTAAGGTGATGCGTGACCACAAATTGAATTCTGCGAAACAAAACCGGAGGGCGACCACGTACGTCTGCCAAATGGTGGTGACATTGAGCTCGCCCCCGACGTGGATGGACGTGGCTTACTGCTTTTAAAAACCAAGTGAACTCTTATGATGATCCAGAGGGCGAGCTCAACCCCTACCATCTGCCAGGCGTAGAAAAAGAGTTCTATGGAATAGCAGCCGAGTTTGTATTGTGGTCAAGTGTTTTAAATCATGGCTTTGGCTCGCCGTTCAAGGGAGACACTTCAAGTCCCGTGGAAAGTTCTTTCTCGGACTTGAAATGTAATATTTTGAAGGGCGAATCGAAGCCACTAAAGGTTGATAATTTTGTGGCTACCAATGTAACGGCCGTCGAAGGCGCGTGCCGAATTTCGCATACGACCTTGGACAATCAACGAGAGACGAATACAATCAAAGATTCGGCCAGTGAAGACCTGAACGACCTTCTGGAGAGGCTTGGGCGCTCCCAAGCGTTCGAAATATTTGTCCGTCTTCCCAATATTTGGCGGAAGTAGCTATTGCGTCCGCAAACTTTAAGTTTGCGGCGCAAGTAGGAGTGTTGCGAAACGGCACGGGGAAGACGGTCACCATTTCGGATGGGACAGTTTTATACATCAGTAACACCTGCTGCTTTGACGCTCTCTGCCATGTGGTCACGAACGCGTATTTGACGTTCGACTCAATGCTCTCCGAGAAACATGACGCTAACAGCATCACTCACTGGCTAAATGAATGGCGAAGAGTCGGAGCACCCGTGCCACACGAAGTCGTAATCGACAATTCAGCTGCTCTGAAGAACGCAGTGGCACGGGTTTTCGTAGGAGTAGACATGAAAACTTACATAAATACCTCTTTTAGACACCTGGCAGAAGGTGGTGACCTGCCCAAAACATATTTACGGTTGGACGTTGCCCATTGCCTAAACGCCGCATGTAGGTGGGGCGTTTGGCTAGAGAAAAAAAGAATAAAATAATTTTTCATGAGATGCCTGGGCATTTTAATTAATGCCGAGCCTCTCGCGGACTTCACAGACAGATTAAAGGACATTTTGACGGTCGCAACGTCACCCTGTAAGGCGGACAGTGCTGGAAACGACTTTCCCGTCGCTGAAAGCCTGTCCCGCCTTGCTAAGGTGATGCGTGACCACAAAATTGAATTCTGCGAAACCGAACCGGAGGGCGACCACGTACGTCTGCCAGATGGTGGTGACATTGAGCTCGCCCCCGACGTGGATCGTTGGCTTACTGCTTTTAAAAACCAAGTGATCTCTTATGATGATCCAGAGGGCGAGCTCAACCCCTACCATCTGCCAGGCGTAGAAAAAGAGTTCTATGGAATAGCAGCCGAGTTTGTATTGTGGTCAAGTGTTTTAAATCATGGCTTTGGCTCGCCGTTCAAGAGAGACACATCAAGTCCCGTGGAAAGTTCTTTCTCGGACTTGAAATGTAATATTTTGAAGGGCGAATCGAAGCCACTAAAGGTTGATAATTTTGTGGCTACCAATGTAACGGCCATCGAAGGCGCGTGCCGAATTTCGCATACGACCTTGGACAATCAACGAGAGACGAGTACAATCAAAGATTCGGCCAGTGAAGACCTGAACGACCTTCTGGAGAGGCTTGGGCGCTCCCAAGCGTTCGAAATATTTGTCCGTCTTCCCAATATTTGGCGGAAGTAGCTATTGCGTCCGCAAACTTTAAGTTTGCGGCGCAAGTAGGAGCGTTGCGAAACGGCACGGGGAAGACGGTCACCATTTCGGATGGGACAGTTTTATACATCAGTAACAGCTGCTGCTTTGACGCTCTCTGCCATGTGGTCACGAACGCGTATTTGACGTTCGACTCATATCGTGCCCAAATTATAAATAGCCTTGTAAGTATGAAGCATTCTGCTAGATACGCTGGCATAATTCACGACATAGGAATAGATAAATTCTTCGTGCATTACTATTCCCATGCACAGCTTCTTTTATATAAAAGACACCGCAGGGCGTCGTACACAAATTTGAGCATTGATGGGACTGGTACATTAGTTAAAAAAATAGTACACGCCCCAGAACGCAAAAGCGGCCATATTTTTTTGTATGAGACCGTACTAACATCAATGCCCAAAAGTGGTCCGCCTCAGAGCATACCTGTGTGCCAAATGCTCTCCGAGAAACATGACGCTAACAGCATCACTCACTGGCTAAATGAATGGCGAAGAGTCGGAGCACCCGTGCCACACGAAGTCGTAATCGACAATTCAGCTGCTCTGATGAACGCAGTGGCACGGGTGTTCGTAGGAGTAGACATGAAAACTTACATAAATACCTCTTTTAGACACCTGGCAGAAGGTGGTGACCTGCCCAAAACATATTTACGGTTGGACGTTGCCCATTACCTAAACGCCGCATGTAGGTGGGGCGTTTGGCAAGAGAGAAAAAGAATAAAATAATTTTTCATGAGATGCCTGGGCATTTTAATTAATGCCGAGCCTCTCGCGGACTTCACAGACAGATTAAAGGACATCTTGACGGTCGCAACGTCACCCTGTAAGGCGGACAGTGCTGGAAACGACTTACCCGTCGCTGAAAGCCTGTCCCGCCTTGCTAAGGTGATGCGTGACCACAAAATTGAATTCTGCGAAACCGAACCGGAGGGCGACCACGTACGTCTGCCAGATGATGGTGACATTGAGCTCGCCCCCGACGTGGATCGTTGGCTTACTGCTTTTAAAAACCAAGTGATCTCTTATGATGATCCAGAGGGCGAGCTCAACCCCTACCATCTGCCAGGCGTAGAAAAAGAGTTCTATGGAATAGCAGCCGAGTTTGTATTGTGGTCAAGTGTTTTAAATCATGGCTTTGGCTCGCCGTTCAAGAGAGACACATCAAGTCCCGTGGAAAGTTCTTTCTCGGACTTGAAATGTAATATTTTGAAGGGCGAATCGAAGCCACTAAAGGTTGATAATTTTGTGGCTACCAATGTAACGGCCATCGAAGGCGCGTGCCGAATTTCGCATACGACCTTGGACAATCAACGAGAGACGAATACAATCAAAGATTCGGCCAGTGAAGACCTGAACGACCTTCTGGAGAGGCTTGGGCGCTCCCAAGCGTTCGAAATATTTGTCCGTCTTCCCAATATTTGGCGGAAGTAGCTATTGCGTCCGCAAACTTTAAGTTTGCGGCGCAAGTAGGAGCGTTGCGAAACGGCACGGGGAAGACGGTCACCATTTCGGATGGGACAGTTTTATACATCAGTAACAGCTGCTGCTTTGACGCTCTCTGCCATGTGGTCACGAACGCGTATTTGACGTTCGACTCATATCGTGCCCAAATTATAAATAGCCTTGTAAGTATGAAGCATTCTGCTAGATACGCTGGCATAATTCACGACATAGGAATAGATAAATTCTTCGTGCATTACTATTCCCATGCACAGCTTCTTTTATATAAAAGACACCGCAGGGCGTCGTACACAAATTTGAGCATTGATGGGACTGGTACATTAGTTAAAAAAATAGTACACGCCCCAGAACGCAAAAGCGGCCATATTTTTTTGTATGAGACCGTACTAACATCAATGCCCAAAAGTGGTCCGCCTCAGAGCATACCTGTGTGCCAAATGCTCTCCGAGAAACATGACGCTAACAGCATCACTCACTGGCTAAATGAATGGCGAAGAGTCGGAGCACCCGTGCCACACGAAGTCGTAATCGACAATTCAGCTGCTCTGATGAACGCAGTGGCACGGGTGTTCGTAGGAGTAGACATGAAAACTTACATAAATACCTCTTTTAGACACCTGGCAGAAGGTGGTGACCTGCCCAAAACATATTTACGGTTGGACGTTGCCCATTACCTAAACGCCGCATGTAGGTGGGGCGTTTGGCAAGAGAGAAAAAGAATAAAATAATTTTTCATGAGATGCCTGGGCATTTTAATTAATGCCGAGCCTCTCGCGGACTTCACAGACAGATTAAAGGACATCTTGACGGTCGCAACGTCACCCTGTAAGGCGGACAGTGCTGGAAACGACTTTCCCGTCGCTGAAAGCCTGTCCCGCCTTGCTAAGGTGATGCGTGACCACAAAATTGAATTCTGCGAAACCGAACCGGAGGGCGACCACGTACGTCTGCCAGATGATGGTGACATTGAGCTCGCCCCCGACGTGGATCGTTGGCTTACTGCTTTTAAAAACCAAGTGATCTCTTATGATGATCCAGAGGGCGAGCTCAACCCCTACCATCTGCCAGGCGTAGAAAAAGAGTTCTATGGAATAGCAGCCGAGTTTGTATTGTGGTCAAGTGTTTTAAATCATGGCTTTGGCTCGCCGTTCAAGAGAGACACATCAAGTCCCGTGGAAAGTTCTTTCTCGGACTTGAAATGTAATATTTTGAAGGGCGAATCGAAGCCACTAAAGGTTGATAATTTTGTGGCTACCAATGTAACGGCCATCGAAGGCGCGTGCCGAATTTCGCATACGACCTTGGACAATCAACGAGAGACGAATACAATCAAAGATTCGGCCAGTGAAGACCTGAACGACCTTCTGGAGAGGCTTGGGCGCTCCCAAGCGTTCGAAATATTTGTCCGTCTTCCCAATATTTGGCGGAAGTAGCTATTGCGTCCGCAAACTTTAAGTTTGCGGCGCAAGTAGAAGTGTTGCGAAACGGCACGGGGAAGACGATCACCATTTCGGATGGGACAGTTTTATACATCAGTAACACCTGCTGCTTTGACGCTCTCTGCCATGTGGTCACGAACGCGTATTTGACGTTCGACTCATATCGTGACCAAATGGCAGAGAGCGATAACAAATTCATAAAAACTGCCATTTCGTTGGGTCACAAAGGTCCTGACACATATGCCAAACGTGCCGAAGCGTTAACTTCAGAAGAATGCCCGAAACGAGACGAAGGACTCTAGCACTGGAGTACGACGCCTTCGGCAACGCCTCGAATCTGTTAAATAAAACAGATTTGAAAATATAAAACCACGGATATCTCTTATTATGTTTTGATCGCCAGCAAGGCACTGTAATTTATCGTTTAAATATCGCCTATATAAGTTTATTCAAGCCAAAGAAACGTTAATATCCGTGTCGATTGCTTGTAATGCCACATTACTTGGCTCGACTGGCCTATATATATGAATTTTTCGATTTTATTTTTTTATGGGAAATCTAATGAGACCCTAACGATTTTAATGCCTGAACAAACGTGAACTAACGTCGCTCGATGACTTCATATGGTTAGTTTGGCTGATTTCGGAGTGGGGTGGCTAGCGTGAAGACAACCACCCCACTTAGAAAAATAAAAAAATGAAGTAATCGGGTCCTAACGATTTTAATGCCTGAACAAACGTGAAATAACGAATATCTTGCTATATAGACCAAAAAAAATTCAAGCAGTGGATTGGGGTGGCTAGCGTGAAGACAGCCACCCCCTTTTGTTTAAAAAAAATGATGTTAGAATCGGATTACGATTTTACCTACTGAACAAACGTGAACTAACGATGAACATACGATATAGATATGCCATTTGCGGACAAACGATATGGGGTGGTCAACTTCATGAGCATTCATTTGTTCTGTAATAACATAATATATTAGGTAATGATAATACAATATGTAGTAGGTATATTAAGTAGGTACTAACTCATAAGCGTCTTGGTCCTACAGTTAGCTTATGTTATTAAAAAATACGATAACCTTTATCTTTAAAAAATATTTTTAACGGTTAAATGCCGCTCCTAATGAGGATATCGAAGTTGAGCCTGCCCACTCCAGCTCACCTGTAGAGCGCGTTCCGCGAATACCTTTACCGCAATTTTGAAATACGAAATTCGTATCCCTATCTGCATCTTTATCACTTCAACGAGGAAGCGATAAAGACATACCTTCTTCGTAATTTATTTGTCGATGTTCGCGATGGATTAACTGATGTACTTATAGCAAAGATTTTTTTTTTGTTTACTCGTGAACACAATTTATTGGATAGGATATTTTTTTACACACTTATGAACAATCAAAAGGAACTTTTCTTACATCATGTATTTTTTACGCTTTTCTTATTCTATAAAATGTATCAAAATACATTTTCAATCTAATTAGCTAATTCACCTACCTTAGAGGCCGCATGCTGATTTTAACTAATAGGTATGTCTAATAGCATATAAATAACAAACCGAATAACTGATTTCTATACCTAAAGGTTGTAAACCATTCCTATAGTCGTCCGTTTTAACATTAGTTCATTTTTCTATTCATTGAATGTGTCATTTAAGTACGGCTAGTAACTGATGGAAGTTCAGATTTTCGCCAGAAACACGCTCTAATTTCACAGCCAAACTTACACCACTCGGTTTGCGAGTGGTTAAAAAGTAACACGAGAGACAGTTTCCATAATGTATAAAGTTAAATTAACCTCTATGATGTTCAATTAGAGCGAGTGCTTCAACATTGCCAATCTTGTAAATTGGCAATCTCATTCAAAAGCCCGGATTTTAGTTCTATTAACTGGACTGAGACTTAATTCCTTTTTCAAAAGATCTTGAGCAAAATTATGCCCAGCGTTGGGTCGCTGGGGCTCGAATTAATGACGGGCCGGCCCTTAGGTCCATTAAGAGCGGTTTATACTCGGATTATTCACTATTCAGTGAATAATTATAGGCTAGATAACTTGGTATTGGTAAATATACTAAGGAATTCATGACTCATTTGTGGTATAATACTTAGAATTAACATTAATAACCGTCTTGTTGGTTTGTTTCTTTTGATGCAAATACCTAAATTCAATGATCGATATTATTATTGCTGCTGCTGCCATACATACTTGCAATAGATTTATTATTTGTGCAACAAGAGAGCAAAGTAATTTGATGTAAGCTGTGAGTTGCTTATAGTGCTTATGAGTCCCGAACAAGGGAAGGATTCTAATCCAGAAGCTTACCCATAGTGAGAAGCAAAGAGCCCAAGGTGATGCAAACTTTACATAGGTATACGTATAATATAGTATAAATATTATTGCCTCCCTTCATAATATGAACAGTTTCACTAATTTAAATCCAACTGTAATCATTCCTTAGCACAAGTCACGTATGTCGACGTCTATTAACCTGACGAGGGAGCGACACATGTAACCTTTCCATTTACAAACCGACGTAAGCTCCGTGATATCCACCGTGACATACACTTTTTTGTTTACTTAAGAACTTGTGACATCCCCTGAGAATGATAAGTTTCCACAAAAACTTACCCTATTTGCCCCGGGACCAAAATTACTTGCCTAAAGGTAGAGGCAGAGTATTTCTGCAAATTGGTTGGACTTTGATGATGTCTCATGGATATTGCTGATTGCAGAAAGAAGAATTTCCACTTGATCTATTCGAAATGAACTGTTCCATAGGAAACTAATCAGCTACAATTCGTGTACACATTACAAGGAAGCGAAATGAGCCCCCGTTCGCCTTCACGCCAGTTACCTGAGGCCCTACCCTACAGCAAGAAACGAAAATCGAAATTTCGTTACCTGTTTCTCTGTCACTGTCGTCTATTCGAGCGAACCCAAGATTTTCATGCGCGAAAAGTAATTGTCCAAAATAAAAGAACCAATTTTTTTACATATCTTAAAATACGATGCCATGGAGAAACTTGGAGTCAACAGCTAGATAAAGAAAAGAAAAACTGAACAACTTCAATCGAAATCAAAATTTCAATCGAGAGGACGGGTACAAATTATCGTCTACTTGGGGACCAGTGATTCAAATGTTGAAACCAGCGGATATATCTTCGGACCGGAGTGTACGGAGACTGTGAGTGTTGCGTGTCGTGCCGTGGACAATAAACATTAAACTTTAACGGGCAGCTGCAATTTCTTTGTCTACCCCGAACATTTTTATAAACTAATTTCGGGTAGTTTAGTGTTGTTTTATTAATATCTCCGTTGACATTTGTTGGGACGTCAGTCTTTCCGTGACCACAGCTGATGCAACTCAGCTGAAACGTCGGAATTAAAGGTAAAAACAATGAAATTATATCGCGGTAGACCCGTTTGTGTAATTAAATATGTGAACAACTTGCCAAAGCTAAGCCACACAAGATAGCACACATTACAACAACCTGTTTAACATTCATCGCCAAAGCTACTTTATTCTACTACTTTGACGTTCGGTTTACTTTTCAGGTTTTTATTGACATCAATTTCATTTTATATCCATATTTTAGACATTCTACTTTAGAATAAAAATGTTAAATTTAGTGCTCAAACTATAACACGACGAACCAAACCTCAGTTTGAAAACTTGAAACTGTTTCAAGAACTCCAAGTGCAAGTTTGGTTTAATATTCCGTAGGTTTTTCCTCCAAGAACCTGCAAGCGTACCTATTTTCCGATAAATTCTTCTTCGTGACGTAATTTAAGCTCGTTTTGTAGAAACTTTTGTCGCTTGATAGCCTATTGTTTGGCCACTTTCAGTCCATTTTTTCTTCAGAAATTGGATGCTTTTGAAATAAAGAAAGGTAAACGAAAATCTATTGGCCTATTTAGGTATATTTATAAAGGTGTACTTCCATAAACAGAGCTGCCTGTTAATCATCATTTTCCCAAAAGACAAAGAAAGGATGTTTGCTTTCTCCCAAAACTACCTGCTCAGAGCCTAAATTCGGTACTGCAAAATATAATACCAATCTCTGTAAGGAATACCTTCTCCCGCGATCTCATCCATAGGCTACGTCAGCTTCAAGCTGCTTAGCGCTGTAAGCGTCAACAAGACCAACAAACCGGTTGCTGGAAGTCATGATCTAGGTGAATCCTTCTCTAGAAATTTATTACATCTGGAGAAATTCACCATTGTCATTCTAGTTATTTTTTTAATATGAGTAAATTTTGGGTTTACCGTAAAATGGGATGAGTAGGGTTCGCGGGGAGAGTTGGGTTATGAATGGGGAGAGAAGGGATGAAAGGGGGGTGAGATAGGATTTTAAGGCTACTGCTACAAAAATAATGTATTCCAATTCAAAATGGAGCTATAGTAATACTCATAATAAAAAAAATCGATCCAACAATCTTCCAAAATCGCCAACTCACCCCAAATACGAGGGACTACGGAGTGAGGTGGGATTTCCCGTTTACTCATACTCATTTATTTATAATATAATTACATATTACACGTCAAAAATGGAAATTAAATTAGATAAATTAAGTTACAATTATAGTTATTATGTTACAATAATACAATTACATTATTATTACAGTTTTGGTTGGTATACCTAAATAAGTGTGTCAAATATTATTACAATTGTGATGATAGTGTTAATTAAAATTGTTTCATAAAAAAAAAATATTATCTAAAATGTGAACTTGATTGTAAATTATAAAAGTCATTTAGACTGTAAAAGGCATGCGAGAGGAGCCATTTCTTTAGTTGGCGCGTGAATGAGTTGATGGATTTTATCGTGGTGATGTCCTGCGGTAATTTGTTATAGACTTTGGGGCCCAGTACGTGCATGGTTTTGGAGGACTTAGTCAGTCGGTGGCTGGCGGGAAGCAGGCGTTCTTTGCTTCCTAGACGGGTACGGGTGAGCTTGCTAGTATTGAAAGTGTGTTTGTGTGTGTGTACGTGTTTGGCGATGTTAAATATGTATTGTGATGGTAGTGTGAGTATGTTATTTTGTATAAAGAGTTGTTTTGCTGGTGAACCTGGGGCCGCCATAGATAGTAGTCTGACCGCCCGTTTCTGTAGGACAAAGACGCGGTGCCATTCTGCTGCTGTTCCCCATAGTTCCAGGCCGTAGCACATGATTGAGTGGAACAGGGAGAAATAGCTGGTACGCAGTTGCTTTTGAGGTAACACGTGGGCTAACCTACTAAGAGCGAAACACGCACCTGACAATTTGCCACATAAAGTATCTATATGCTTGTCCCATTTAAGGGAAGAGTCGAGGGTCACGCCGAGAAATTTTGTGTAATTTACTTGTTCGATTTCGATGTTTGTGTCATCGATCCGAATGTGTAGTGGCTTAGGAGGTTTGCCTCCGAGATTGATGTGTAATAGTTGTGTTTTCGATAAATTTAACACTAAGCCGTTATTGGTGAACCAGTTCTGCATCTGTCTTATGTCGGCACTGATTAGTTCTTCTAATCCCCGCACAGAATGGGCTGTTATGACGTCACATGCGTCGTCGGCAAACAGATACATGTCACCTTGGACGATTGAGGGAAGGTCGTTGACTTGTATCAAAAAGCATACGTTTGCCAAAGACGACCCCTGGTTTATCGTCAAAGTTATGAAATGGAACTACCCAAAATAAAATAAAAACTAAAATACAAACGTCCGGAACACTTATTATATACACCATTCAGTTTGCATATGTAAAAATATAATGTTATCGAGTTTTGAATGTCAGTTTTGCACCTACTCACCCCATTTTACGGTACTAAGATTTTTCAGGCTAAGCTATAGAACATCATCAGACCAAAAACTGGCTTTAGTATTGTCAGAAGAATTTTTAAAATAATGTTAGGAACCTACTTAGTTAATTTAATTTACTATTATTTGTTTTTATATTTTTTTGTTTGTTTGAAAATAAAGGAATCACCTCATGTGAAGTACATATTAAGTTGACACTGGTGGATCTTTCTCTCTCTCTGATCATGTTTTCTTCAACACATCCAACTGGCTTGGAGAGATTACGTAAGCTACCAGCATGTGCCAACGAATACCAATTCCTATCTAATCTCAATACATCAGTTCACGTGTTCCTGAACGGAGTCCCAAATCAAAAAGCAAACCCGATCAAATGAAACCTGACGACGCCTTTGTTCCGTGTTCTATAGAAACCAGGGCCAGTATTCTAACTACTTACGGAACACTTGCTGATTATCAACCAGTATAAGTGTGAACTTTTACGATGTACGGCCTCCTGCGTCGTTTTTGGACGCAACTCGAAGACCTAGCCAAGATGAAAATCGTACATGGACTTGGACAAACGACAACGACAAAATTATTTAAGTTTCTATTGGTGTTTTCTATCAGCGATTGAGATATTGACTAGACCCCTTAAGCTGTCATGGGCGCGTTAACGGTCCTTTAATTAAAGTTGTAGTTACGATTGAGTACTCTCCGTGTTTACAATTTTAGGGACAATGCATTTCCTTCGCTGCGAACATGTATAACTTCGGAGATTTAGACAAACTTTTAAGGATGTCTCACGCTAGAACGCTCCGGGTCCGGGCCGTCGCGTACGGTCCGACACTTCAGTTTTCTATAGAAAGCATTACCTACGTGATCACCGATCACCCGTCATATAAAACGAAGCCTCGGAAGCCTCCGCCCGGACCCGGGCCGCTCTAGCGTGAGTCGTCCTTTACTCACCATCTGGAACTTATGATATACATGCCTAATTGCCTAACTACAGAGGTACCTGGTAGTGATATAGGTAAAGCCCTGGTTGGGTTTCTTCAGACTCGAGTGAGATGAGCTGTTGTGCTAAATGAACACTAACTGCTACAAATACCTAGGTACTTTGGGGTTCATAAAAAAATGCGCAAAAGAAGATCTTACTGAGGAACAGACATACAATATTCCTTCACTGCATACAATACATAGCTATTTGGAATAACAACCCAGGGCCCCGCCTTATTACGATTCCCTTTTATAATTCAAAATACCGTGAAGAGTTCCTTTATTTAAAACAAAAGGGCTTATATGGCGTTCAAATTGTATAAAAGTTAAGACTTTTTGAAATTAACAAGCGACGACAGAACTTTTTAGGTAACGGAAATTAATCGTCCGGGAAATTTACGGACTGTCATTATTAATTAGATTATATTAATAAGGTTAAGCTTATCTTCAGGATAAATCAGAGCGTTTTAATTTGTGAGTTTAGATTATTAGATTTCAAGACTAAGGAACTGATGTCGGGCTGATGACGCTTGGCTCGCTTACTTGCGAGTGTCTTGAAGCAAGCGTGATCGTGTATTTTACGACCGTCGACCACCAGTTTGCGCCACTTATCTCTGTCCTCGGCAAGCTCCTCCCATTTATGAACTGGGATGTTGAAGGAGTGCACGTCTCGCTTGGCGCAGTCCTTATGCCGTAGCATCGGCCGACCCACACTTCTCTTGGCATCAGCTATGGCGCCAAGCAAAACACGCCGCGGCAAACGAGAAGGTTGCATTCGATGCACATGCCCCAGCCAGCGTAAGCGTCTCTATATATATATATACACGGTGTGGCCTGTAACACGAGCAAATAATTAAAACATAGATTGTACTCCTCAAACGGTGACACTTTAGTTCTACAACTTTAAAAATTATGAAGTATTTAGACTCCCTATTTTTCATACAAAATAAATATTATTTTCAATGGACGCCATCGCCACGCCATATCATTGTGATTGACGTTGCTTGTCACGCCTTAAACATAACAAAATTCGCAATACATTGCGTCTTAGAATAAACTTTAAAGTGTATTAAAAATCAAACCCTAAGTTATTTTTAAAAGTCGCTTCTGAACAAATGTTGGTCAGTATGAGGAGTACAGCCTACAGTTTAATTTTTTGCTCATGTTACAGGCCACACCCGGTATATAAAAACACCCATGACTCAGGAACAAATATTTGTACCTATTAATCACACAAATAAATGCCATTACCGGGATTCGAACCCAGGACCATCGACTTCACAGGCAGGGCAACGTGGTGGCATTTGCCATCACCAATTGTCATCTTGACTAAGCCCCCAGATGCCTCTCTTAGTTGCGTCACCTACAGTCAGCATTAGGGCTTCCAATACCGGGATCCCGGGATCCCGTCTATTTAAACATATTTTTCAATACCGGTATTTTTTAATGCAATACCGGGATCCCGGTATTTTCAAAAACAAGGAAAATGTGCCGATTATACCGTTTAAAATCCAATAAAATGATTAAATTCAGCTGTTTAAAGAAGATTACTTGCCCATTTCGTCGCCTAGTACCCACAACACAAGCCTTATTAGCTTACCGTGGGACTAGGTCGATCTGTGTAAAATTGTCCTATAATATATATATTTAATTAAATGAGATCATTTAATTGAAACAAGATTTGTGCATATGCGTTAGATAAATATTTGGTGATGAATTCTGATGTTCAGGATATGATATTAATGTAATTAGTTTAAAATTAAATAAAAAAGAGAAGTAGAGATAAATGAGCAAGAAATTGTATGGCAAACGAATATTTGGCGGCAAATTTATTTATTGGGTTTGCTGGTTTATTGGGTTGAACTAAAAATGTGACTGGTGAAGTTAACAAGGCGGATAAAATGATTGCCAACCTGGAGGGTGAAATGATAATTATTGCAGATGGCGGTTTAATATCCTAAGCTAAGGACATACATATCTGGTGTTACAGTGAGCCTTTTTTTATAAAACTCAAAAATTTTAAGCGATTCATAGTCAATACCGGGATCCCGGGATCCCGGTATTAATGAAGACAGTTTCGGTATTAATACCGGTATTGAAAGAAGTCCGGAATTTGGAAGCCCTAGTCAGCATCAAATATATTATAGCTGCAAAAGTGATCAAATAGTTCCTCGGGTTCCTCCATATATTTAGTACGGTGTGACGAACTATTTGGCCACTTTGTCTGCTACAATATATTTGACGCTGACTGTACACCTACAGTAATGATTATTAATGTATCTTTGAATAAAAGTTAACAGTCTTTATAATATTATTTGTCTCTGATTAGGAGCTAGAAAAACAACATTTCTTCTTTATCGAATTCTTGTTTTCTTCAAAGAGACTGAAAGCGTCCTTTTACTAACGTCCATTTTGTGGTAACATGTAATTAAGTGCGTGTTTGTACGAGTAGGTATTGTCAAGGAAGAATAGAATGGAGTGTGGAGACTTTCCTATCTTGTTTACTTCGTCCATTAGTTAGGACAAATCTTGCAAATGAAAATTTATTTCGATGGTGATTTTATTAGAAGTAGGTTTATATTATGTAGCATTTAATACTCGTAGTTTATGTAGAATAATTTACCTACTGTGTAGATTTTAGGTAAATAATGTGTCAATCTATTAATTTTTATGGGTGTAATGAAATAAGTAGAACGGGGGAGGCCCTTTACAAAGCTAATTAGTTATCTAAATATTTTGCCATGTCTTCTTCTTCTCCCTCGCGTTGTCCCGGCATTTTGCCACAGCTCATGGGAGCCTGGGGTCCGCTTGACAACTAATCCCAAGATTTGGCATAGGTACTAGTTTTTTGCCATGTATCAATCAATATTATATAAAACAGCGGCGTTATACCTATATAAATACTACAGACAGCGTACAACCAAATACCTACATTGAAAGTAGGTGTAAGTACCCTTGTTTTTCCGACAAACATTTCATCGAATATTATTTCATCGACAACGATTCATCGAAACGTTAGTACTAGTAATATTGTTTGGCGTTATTTTGTTTCATTTCATTTCATTTCATTTATTTCATATTGTATTGTCATGTACATTGGGTGTTACATTATATACTTATAGTCAGATCATGACACCCTGTTAGGGCACACAATAGTATTATTATTCTATTCTATTCTAGGCTAGTCTATAAGGCAACATAATAACATTAATAACATTTACTTGTCTGTAAACATAATAACATTAATAACATTTACTTGTTTCATATACTATTTATTTCAATTTTTCTTACTACATAGAAATACTATTCTACGAATATTACTTGATCGCTAATTCGTTTCAAATTATTTTAATTGGCACAACTTCTAAACATTGCTAGGGAAATAGGACCTTGAAATTGGAAACCTATATTGTAGACCTCAACTACGATAGTATAAACCCCTGAGGGTGAAAATGGACCTAAAAGATTTTTACGACTTCTTCACAGATGATAACGCGGGCAGAAGCTATAATGTAATCATCTGTACCTACCTAAATTGTGTCGATATCAACCAAGACACATAAATAAAGAGATCATTCACCTTTGATTTAAAAACAATTGACTCAATATGGCAAACGGATCGCGTTGAATTAAATAGGAGTTCTAGAAGTTTCAAAACAATTCTAGTAAAATCAAACACTCTCTACACGCGAATATGTAGTGTTCTCTTTGTCACACCTACCTACGGCGGATAGGTGTGACAGAGTGCACACTACGAATGCGCGTGCAGCGAGGGTTTGATTTTGCTATAGTAATACAAGTCCCGTTTATTTAAATAAACTAGCGACCCGCCCGGGCTTCGCACGGGTTAACAAATTATACACCTAAACCTTCCTCAAGATGATTCTCTATTGATAGGTGAAATCGCATGAAAATCCGTTCAGTAGTTTTTGAATTTATCGCTAACGAACACACAAACAGACAGACGCGGCGGTGGACTTTGTTTTATGAGTAGTGATAATGTGAGAATTGTTAAAGTTTAAACAAATAAAATAAATATGTGTTTCTGCTCATATTTATTCACAAACAAGGCATAGTTCATTGTACATGTAAATTGTCAACTCAGATAACATAAACCAATGAAAAAAGTCCACGCGTTTTGATTTGCCTGTAAGTTATCGTATAAATATGAGTTTCCAAATATAAAGGGGCCCACTGATTAACAGTTCGCCGGACGGTATCGGCCTGTCAGTTGTTCGGAACTGTCAAAATTTTGTTCTAACTGACAGGCCGATACCGTCCGGCGGACTGTTAATCACTGGGCCCCTTTATCACTGCATTGACCACATGATGTCATTCTGATCTTTTTATTTTAACCTTTCCTGCTTATAAGTAGCAATGGCAAGTTGTAGACTCTACAATAGTGTACATGCAATGTAGACTAATCCATTAAGCATTTTTAGGGTCCCGTGCCCAAAAGGGTAAAAACGGGACCATTACTAAGACTTCGCTGTCCGTTCGTCTATCTGTATGTCTGTCACTAGGCAGTTGAAATTTTCACAAATGATATATTTCTGTTGCCGCTATAACACCAAATACTAAAAATAGAATAATTACCTATACTTAATAGATATTTAACTGGGGCTCCCATACAACAAACGTGATTTTTTTTGCCGTTTTTGTGTAATGGTACGGAACCCTTCGTACGCGAGTCCGACTCGCACTTGGCCGGTGTTTTAAACTCCAAGATTTTTTGTTCTCAAAGCTTCAAATACGAGTAGGGGAGACCGAGGTGAGTTGTAACAGAGGAGAGTTGTGACGTTGTCGATTTTTTGGAATCTATTAACTAAAAACTAGGTCGCAATAGCGCGCGTTTGTTAGTTCAAGTTGCGAGCTAACAAACGCACACTGTTGCGAGCTCACTAACAGTTATTAGATTGCAAAAAATCGACAATGTCACAATTCTCCTCTGTCACAACTCACCTCGGTCTCCCCTACCTACCTAATAAATCGCTTGAAAGGCATATTGAATTTTTCGCAAAATCGAGCCTTTGCTGAAAAGCCGTCAACGGGGCATGTTTTGCAGCCCAAAAAATCTGTGAAGTCCGCCACATGGATTATAGGAATTTGCATACATACCTAGCTATACATGCAGTCGAACAGGTCAAGTTGAAAGAAATGTTTACGAACTCAAAATATGGGGCTTGCCAATGCACTAACAAAATTGTAACAAATCAAACGATATCTTTCGCTTACCTAGAAGTAGGCAAGTGAAAGATATAGTTAGAAGATAGAATATTTTACAGAGCTTGACAGAAGACTGCACACGAAAACAAACTATGTAGGTACTCTTGTCTTCGTCAGTTCGATAATCAAACGCCAACGTATCTAGACTCTAACAATGAAGCTTATTCTGAGTATGATATCATATTATGAATCTGATCTGGATTTATTCTGGACATAGTCTGCCAATGTCAAAAGTGACGTTCTGTTGTCACTTTTAACACTTACATGTCCATATCAAAACCAGATCAAATTCATAACCAGTTATTATAAACAGAATAAGCCTCAAAGTTTCTAACTAATTGCAAATCTTATCTTGCATCGCGGGCAGCGTGTTGAGAACCCACAGGGTAAGAAAGAGATCGCCGGAGCGGAGATAAGCACGAACTCGTGTGATCGGTTTCTAAGGGAAATCACTTCGAGAGAATCACTAGTACAATCGCCATCTGATATATCGAAGCGGCCAGGGTGCTCACAAATATCTGAACACGCCTCTATTGTCAAGGCGCTTAAGGGGCCCACTGATTACGAGTCCGCCGGACGATATCGGCCTGTCAGTTGTTCGGAGCTGTCAAATTTTTGTTCTAACTGACAGGCCGATATCTTCCGGCGGCCTGTTAGTCAGTGGTCGGCTGAGTGCGTGTTCAGATATTTTTGAGCACCTCGGCCGCTCCGATATATCTGATGGCAACTGTACAACACACATGAAAGTTTAAGCACACAGAGAGCTATTGCATGCGTTTCTTATATAGACCTTTTTTCAAGCCTTTTTTTAAAGGGTGGCCATGGATTTCCGATGGTTGAGCTGAGTTTTCCATTTCACGAAATATCGTTAACAGTACACTGATTTAAATCTTCATGATTTTTACACATTATTGTACACAACGACGGGACTTAATCACGTAACGCCGTCCTCGAAACGTCGGAGGTAAATTAGAAAACTTAATTTTACGCGATTATGTCCCGTCGTTGTGAATAATAATCGTTAACAATATTTGAAATGTAAACATACATTTTGTGTCGGATTGCAAAATTAATTAGTGTTTGATATTTTTTTATTTAACTAGCTAGATGTACCTATGTAATACGCGCTTATATTGTATGCATGAAATGCATGACACGTAGGAATATATTTGATAACGGCTATTGTAATAACAAGGTAAATAAAACTTGTTTATCTGACATTGTGACATTATAATCGTAATTACCTACTTGGAAACCTCGCTCAAGCTCATGATCATAAATAGCTAATTAGACTTCCTATAAATTATACACTCGTAGTTAATTTGTTGACATCTATTTGAAATCTGATTAAACAACTTTCGCTCTTCGCTCCATAGGAAAAAATAAACATAGGTCTAAAACGCACCATTATTTTTTTACTATGTTTGCACAAAAGCTAAAAGCATGAAAATAGACAATACGCCACAGTCATGCACAGAGCGAACAAGTAAGAGATCCCTGGATTCTGTCAAACACACGATCGTATTAGCCAAAATGTTCGTGTTACGCCTCATTCTTTAATATCGCAAATGAAAGTGACGACACTATATTTGCTCAAAAAGCCATGTCGGCCATAAAATTGCGTGTGCAAATATCTTATAACTGCTTCCCGGCGCGTCGGTGTAAACGTGTTATATGCTGTTAGTTTTAATTAAAGGCTTCTGGGGGAGGCGATAACGCCTCGCGCGACTGCAATTTGCATCACAAGCCTCAACATGCCTCACCACAGAGCAGCTGCAGGCAGTTAGTTGAGTCGCATTTGTAAATGCGATGCATATGTAAACATATGTGATTAGCTGATTAGTCGCGAGGCGAATACTGACTTAGGTACTTACTTGGCTGATGTCGCGATGACCCAATATGAGTCTTGGCCCCCAACACAAGAGCACGCCACATTGCTCGGTCCAGAGCAGTATCACGCCAGCTTTCGCCGACGCCGAGCTCACGGAGATCTGCCTCCACTCTATCTGCCCAACGATATTTAGGATGACCAACAGGACGGCGGCGTCCAGTTGGTCGACCTATACACGGTGTAACATGAGGAAACCGAATAATTTTAACAGCGTGTTCCTGATCATATTTAGAGACAAAAATGACCTATAAACTTTTTTGAAATTCGCCTAGTTTCAGACATAATATTAATTTAAAAAAAAAAACAAGTTTTTATTGTTACATAGTGTAAAAGGCCTTTTTGATGGTGATGTTGCTGCTATGGGACGTAGTCTAAATATCCTTATTGATAGATGTCAAAAAGTGACAAGTAACACTTTGCAAAAAGTAGGTTTTACGAAATAAAATTGTAAAAATCAATTTTAAGTGACAAGTTTACCAATAACATTATTTTTTTATATACAAATACATTCAAAAAATTGAACAAACAAAACAAAAAATTTTTTTTTTTGGCGAAATAGACCTAAACCCATATTACATTTTTTCCTTCTTTTGACCTCAGAAATGCGTGGTTAAAATTATTCGGTTTCCTCATGTTACACCTTGTATAGGCCGGGTGTGTTATGCTTAATATAATTATAAAAAAAATATCATACTTTTGTTATAACGCCATTTTATATATTATTTTATGTTATAATGTAATTTTTATTATACGTTTCCTTTGTTATATTCTTTGCTATAATGTCTATTGTAATATAATTTTTAAATAGTATATAGACATATTTTATAATGACATTTGTTATATTATGTTTTTGTATAACGTAATGCTTCATACAATTTTAGCAAGTATAAATACATATATTGTATAACATTTATTGTCATATTTCATTTAATAATAAGATAATAACGTAAAGTTTTACATATTTTTTATAAGTAGTACGCAGGTCTACTTCTTGTGCTAGCTATTTTATTCTAGGGAGGTCTTAGTTCTAACGTAACCTAACCATTTTTTTCACGGTTTTCGATTCTGCGGGGCCCGCAGTTCAAACCTAACCTAAACCATTTCTTTGCTAGGTATTTTATCCCACGGAGGGTCAAAGTTCTAACCTAACCTAACCCTCCTTTTGCTAGGTAGTTATTCGTTTGTGCGGAGTCGCAGTTCCAACCTAACCTAACCCATTTATGTCATGC
The DNA here is from genome assembly GCF_910591565.1 of Cydia splendana. Taxonomy (NCBI): domain Eukaryota; kingdom Metazoa; phylum Arthropoda; class Insecta; order Lepidoptera; family Tortricidae; genus Cydia; species Cydia splendana. Next base: position 18,505,997 of record NC_085965.1, on the reverse strand, counting down.
AACTATTATGCCACACAAATAATTATGTGATGTCACTTGTTATAATAAATAATATGCGTTAGAGTATGTAATAATTATGGTAATATATATTAGACCAAGTGTAAATAAACCTTATGACCATTATACCAATTATAACATTATGTAGGTATACCGTTAATTAGGTATTACGGTAGTATGCCATTTATTACGTTATAACAAACTATAATATATGAAAAGTAATTATAAGAAATGTAATGCACCCATATAGGCCCTTTTGGCTGCCCCATCATCACCTATCCTTTCGAGGTGGCCAAGCCAGCGGAATGTCTGTGGCATATCAAAGTCTAGCAGATCTCGTTTTAATCGGAGTTCTATTAGCATGCACCATAGTTCTAGACGACGATACGCTTGATTACGGAGACGATGCGCTTTAGTCTCACCTATTATTTTTGGCTCGGCTAATAGTTGTTCTTCTTCGCATTCTTTAGCAAACGCGAATATGTGACCCAGGCAAACTAACATCTCCTACTAACCACTCGCACGCGCATATGTGACAGCCAAAAAGAATAGATAGTATAGAGGGGTCCTGTCATTGTAAATTTTGTAGTCACTGTAAATTTACTGCCATCTATCGACACACGACAAAAACTCAAAATGAAAACGCATAAAGTTATCAAAAAATGTATATATATGGATAAATGATTTTATTATTTTTATATCATTTTGATCCATGTTCATTCACTGATATCTATGTGTTAAAATTGTTAAATATGAAACGGTGTCGTCACGCCATCTAGCCGAGGATAGGCTAAAGGTGTGTGCGGCATCTATTCGAGAATGACTTTTACTTGAATTCGGAGGCACGTTTTTTCCTTAGACTTTATACATCTTATACGAAGTTACATGTCTTTGGTGACAGCGGAATAGTTTTGAGACAGTGAGCCCGTAGCCATTTGATTCAGAAGTACCTAACAACTTGTTATAGTTTTGAATTGGGTTTGAGACGACCTTAACGATGGTATTGATGATTAGCGCGCAATCTCACGCACGACTTTCACTTCATTTTGCATGCACCAATCAGCGAGCGATCTTCAAGGGTCGTATCAAAATAAAATACAAAATCGTAACAAGTTAAATCTGGATTGGACTCATTGTCGACTTCTCTAATAAATACTGTTATAAAAAGCCCGCCTAGTCTATCTCGCCGTCGAGATTATCTGCCCGATCCGAACTTTAAGATACGTCAATTAATAGATCTAGAAACGATATGGATTAGATAATTATGTCAGTGTGAAATGTGACGTATCTTCAAACAAAAACGTCACTTTTGACACTGACACATCTAATCCATATCGTTTCTAGATCTAATAATTGACATATCTTAATGTTCGAATCGGGCCGATTGTCGCGCCCTTGATGTGCTAGACTTACAGTTCTACGCTGCATTTTCGCGACATAGCGGGAAAATAATAATATCGGCTACGACGTAGCGCTACGAGCATTAGCGCAGATTAGTTAAATTTTCAAGTGAAACAGGCAGATAAACGTTCCCTTACAGGCGCCCTTGAACACAACATAGGAAGGCATCATATTCTTTACACTGTAAAGTATATGATTCTTCTCTGTAAGTTTACAGAGAAGAATTGACAGATTGCGAGCCATCTGCTAAGTTTGTATTCTGTATTAATCTTGTGGCCCCTTGCTAATGGAAATATTGACTTGAGATCGATTAACTTGTGAAGGCCGCGTATTAGAGATAATATTTTGATGAAATCTTGGATCAATTGTCGGGGTTTGAAGATCCACAGGGTCGTTTTGACCAACATTAGCACTTAATGTCTGCATTAGCACAACATTAAAACTAAATAACACACAAAAAATAAAGCTACTTTTCGACCGCAGGTATCAAGACCGGAGATCTCCGTCTGTAACAAATACGGGGTACAAAATACTGGCCGGAGATGTCCGGCCTGGGTAGACTACAGGTTAATTCAATGGGTCAAAATTGTGTTCTTGTTTGAAAAATTGTTTTATGTGCAGCTGGATGCCTACGTAACTTGAGCTCAGAGATAAAATGTCATTTATTTTCTAGTAATAGTTATTTGTGCAACGAGAGAGCAAAGTTCGATATTAAGCATGTAAGCGAAAAATTATATATTCTTTCTGTCTAATTGTATCTTAACCTGTCTTATGTACAATAAAGTGTTTTATTACATACATACATACAACACTTGTAGTTATTTGCTGTGGTAATATTACTTTCCCCAGCTTAGCTATTATTAAGCATCTTCGCATGACGAAAGACGGATTGTTTTCTAAAACGATAGGAAAGGAAACTTCGGTGGATATTAATGTTGATAAATGAGCCAAACTTCGTATTATCAATTAATTTAATACAGTCGTTTTGTTTATTGTTAGGGCGAGCGAAGCGAGCCCAATCACTAATCGACGAACTATGCATTCTTGTGGTACACTTTACGGAAAAACTACTGCACTGTTAGGTTTGAAATTTAACATAGTAATTTAAATTCATGTCTAGATGTGTTATCAAACATAAAAATATCATTTTATAAACCTAAAAAAATAAAATAAAGTAATAACACTTTGTATTACTACTAGCGCCATCTGTTGGCAAAATGATGAATTAACATTCGTGCTAATGTTAATTATTTCTTTCTCTAACAGATGGCGTTAGTAATAAATAAATAAATATTGGACATTCTTATACAAATTGACTAAGTACGAAGGCTTGTGTTGTGGGTATTCAGACAATACGATACCTATGTGGTGTTTTCAAGTTCAATAATGTCGATGGCGCTTACGCCATTAACAACGATGAATACCAAAGTGGGTACAATTTTGGATTCAACCCACCTCGCTTCACTTGGTTTGATTCCCATTTTAGCAATTAAGTTTTTGTGAATACCTACTAGAACAATCAATCTTGCTGTATATTTACTGCGGAGGTCAATTTACTCGTATGTTTTGTGACGCTGACGATGTGATGATCAGTCATGTTGTGTTAGCAAACTTAAATCGGGTATTTTCAGTTCGAGATACAGTTTTGGCGCCATTAATTTATTACGTAAGACGATTTTGGGGTGGAGGGCTGGAGGGGGGTCGAACATATCTTATTTTTTCTTACAAGGGGGTGGGAGGGGGTTTTCATAGTTCTTAAGTAAGATCACAAAGATGCGATTTTTTTTTTAATTTCTATGAAATTATGACCTTTAAAATAATACTTCCACACTCTATGCTATCAAACACGGTGCAGAGTTAGCTTAAACGAGCTCAAGTACCTTTGTACAGGTACAAATAAACATTTATAAAAATATTTTTTTGAAAATAAATTATATTGGTGGGAGGGGGACGGGGTCAGCTTATTCTTATTATTTCTTACATAGGGGTGGGAGGGGGTCAAAAGCTGGCAAAAATTGTCTTACGTAATTAATGAATGGCGCCTTTAGTGTTACTATTGCTTGGAACTGCTAAAATTATAAATAAAGATAAGCATAATTAATACAAACTTCAGTGACTTAGGGTCGATACAGACGGACTACAACCCGACTGCAACTTGTATGGGAACTGCACGCCGACGTTTCGATTGACGATACAGCAAAATGACCCAGTACCCTGGCAGTACCTAGTGGAACTCAGGTTTGGTGTAACAAAGGCACATTATGGTTTGGTCATCCGACTCATCTTGATGAGCACTTAGCAGAGTAGTACCCAAGATAGAGCCGATGCCGAACCCTGGCAGTACCTAATAGTGGAGCTCGGGTTTGATGCAACATACATAGACACACGCTGTTTTGGATATCCGACTCGTCATGATGATCACTGGGTAGATCAGTACTTTCAGTACCCAAGATAGCTGATGCTGAACCCTGACAGTGCCTAATGGAGCTCGGGTTTTATACAACATAGGCACACGCTGTTTTGGTCATGCAACTCGTCTTGATGAGAACTTAGGAAAGTATATAGTACCCAAGATAGAGCTGATGCTGAACCCTGGCTGTACCTAGTGGAACTCGATCAGGTTTGATGCAACATATACACACGCTATTTTGGACATCCGACTCGTCATGATGAGCACTTGGGAGAACAGTATCCAAGATAGAACTCATGCTGAACCCTGGCAGTACCTAGTGGAACTCAGGTTTGTTGCAACATAGGCACACGCTGTTTTGGCCATCCGACTCGTCTTGATGAGCACTTAGGAGATTAGTACCCAAGATAGAGCTTATGCTAAACCCTGGCTGTACCTAGTGGAACTCAGGTTTGGTGCAACATAGGCACACGCTGTTTTGGTCATCTGACACGTCTTAATGAGAACTTGGAAAAGCAGTACCCAAGATAGAGCTGATGCTGGACCCTGGCTGTACCTAGTGGAACTGTGTGTGTTAGTTTATGTGCGGAGCAGCGTGATTACCGCCAGTAGGTGTCCAGACGGGATAGTTTTTCGATCAATTGTGTGGAGTGGACGCAAAAATAAATTCAAGAACATTGGCTCGCTGACCCAACATTATGTAGGAAAGCCAGTTGGGTTCCTTACAAAAAGTACTGGGCGGCCGTGTGGGATGTAATAAGCACTTATGAAATTGTATATTACGTGTGGATGATATTGGCAATTTGATTTTGTCGTCTGGACACGTTTTTAAAGGACAAAGTAAAAGCTGTAACAGACAGGCGTACCGGACAGCAACCGGTTCGGTACGTTAAGGTAGAAAACCTCCGCGAGCCCTTACAAAGCGCTGCTTTTTGCTAGTTTAAATTATTTGAAGGTGTCTAATATTTAAGTTAAGACGATAAGATTTGTCATTTTCTCGCCATAATTTATTCGCCTGTGTGGACCCCCCCCCCCCACCCCTAAATTTGAAATGACGTAATTTATGAATAGCCATTCATAAATTACGTTATTTCAAATTTGAGGGGGGTCTGGACATCGGATGATGGTAGCATGACGTAGGAAGAAACGGGGTCATTCGAAGCATGATTTGTGTATGATTTTAGGGGGAGGGGGTCAAAAATCGTCAAAAATAGATGACGTAATTTATGAACAGCCCCTGTGTTATAAAACCATTTTCTAATATATTAAAAACCCTTCTATTCAAAACATGGTTGGTTCACGGTAAAATAATGACGCGAATACCCCATTAGGAAAAAGCCTGGTTTGATCTTAATCTTAGGGTGTATTCTCATGGGCCTTCCTTATCCCTTATCCGAACCCTATTGTCCGGAGCCAGAGTTGTGCCAAAGGGTGAAATTGAAAAACGTTTTTTATTGATTATTATGACTGTGATGTTCGGGTCATATTTTTCCCGTATTTTGTAGACGAAAATAGGCAGGTTTGCCGACAAAAAATAAGAGTACCATTAAATAACTAGGGCCCTAGCCTAGAGGTTTTCTATCTTTTCATTTTGGCTATACCTTCAGAAGCGTTTAGGTGAACAAATTGACCCTATATCCTCGGGGTCAAACGTCCCTTAAATACGCACTAAACTTAAGGGCACAAAATGTTTATCTGGATGCCAATTGCGCCTGCAAAAGGCGAGACAAAAGTGACACAGTTAATAAAGTTGTAACTGGTACAAACTATGCAAGAGACCTACGAAGGACTACTTAATTTTAACTGTTTTAGATTCACGAAAAATATTAAATATATCGAGAACGGGTCACTCACGTTTTACGTACATGTCGAGCGTTTTTCTACTTAAAATACGTGTGTGACCCGTTATTAATATATTTAATATGTCTGTGGTTTTATTTTGTTATTAAGATTTACAAAAAATACTTTAAATGGATACCTATAACCTATAAACTTTATTGGATTGGTCATCTATAACTTTAATTGAGCACGTATTACGTACGTAAAGTTGGGTAATTTATTCCTGGCTTGACTTTGACGGATACTTACTTCAAAATTTTCTAGTATCTTGCATGAAACTATTAACTAGTCCATTCATTTACTCTTACTCGTTCACTCGTTCATTATCTTCAATAAGAGCTTGAGAATAATATTTTTAGTGCCATTATATCAGATTCCGCCCTTAGTAACATATTATTTATTCAAAAGATCCGGAGCAAACTCTGCTTCCAATTTAAAGCTTTGTTTGGCTGATTTCACGAAAAACCCGGATATTGGCGCGTGTAAGGATATAAACTTAAAATATCTGCTCTCACAATCAACAATGTACCGTACCTAGAGATGGGTAACTACCCGGGTAAATACCCGAGAGCGGGTATTTACCCGGTAAATACCCGATATTTACCTACCCGCGGGTAAATACGCGGGTATTTTCGTTTTTCTTCTAAATTTGATGTGTTTAATGGTATGTGAGTATAAATAAGATTAATTTAAGTATTTTATTATAATGTTACATAAAATGTATGTTCAAACTAATTACGAAAAAGTTGCTATGAGGTGAAGTTCGATTTTAACATATATCAGTCCAATTATAAAAATCGTGTAAATCATTCCCTGGCTTCCGGAAATGTTTTAAAATGCTTTTAATATACATTAGAAGGATTAAAATAAAGAATACTTATGAATGATAATAAAAAACAATTGTGCAGTATCCCAACTTGTGAAGCTTATAAGTCAAACAAAGTTAGTTTTAGGACAAAAATGTATATAACTTTTTTTGTAGAAAATTATGTCTACTTTAGTTTGTACATACAACACTTTTCGATATTAATGACAGATTCCAAGAAATATGAAAAAGTTCACTTTTGCCCCCCTCCCCCCAACCACACCCCCCCGCCGACCGAAGTTGGAATGTGTATTATCAACGTATAAGTACAATAATTTACAAAAGTCTAAAAAAAATACTCTTATGACGGCCTTTTTTTAATATTTATCAAAATTGTACTAAAAATTCCGTAGTTACAACTGCAACTGCAACTAAACCATTTCATTTTAAATGACACACAATAATTACAGCCATTAACTCGGTTTATATCTCCACTTTAACACAAATCGACATGTGCAACAAGAAATGAATCTACCCGTCCATTTGGGTAGATACGGGTAAATACCGGGTAGATGGGTATTTACCGGGTATTTACCTGGGTGGGTAAATTGGGTAAATACCCGCGACCCATCTCTAACCGTACCCAGCCGGCGTATTACGGATGGCTTTATCCATCTTTATCAACGCGATAAAATAACTGTCACTTTTTGACACCGTGGGATAGAAAGTGACGGACGCCGTTTTATCGCGCTGTCACGTAGACAAGAACGAACGACCATCATATCCGTACAGTACTACGTGGAAACGTCGTTGATAATATCAAGCGAAATTACGACCGTTATTGGCCCTACTTTTATATAATTACACATCAGTTATCTGACAATCATTACACCGTATATAAAACAAAGTCTCCCGCCGCGTCTGTCTGTTTGTTCGCGATAAACTCAAACACTACTGAACGGATTTTCATGCGGTTTTCACCTAACAATAGAGGGATTCCCGAGGAAGGTTTAGGTGTATAATTTGTTAACCCATGCGAAGCCGGGGCGGGTCGTTAGTTGACACTAGTATGAAGATTTCTTCCCATAAAAGTTCGCACAATGTTCGCACACGTTCATTTTGCACAAAGCCAATTAGCGTCATTTAGCCGTGCTACGCGTAAATAATTACTACGAGTAGAATGGAGTTAGTGTACGTATTCTACGTTAGATGGCGCTGTTCCGGTAATTTGTTGTACATTGGAATAAAGTACCTACCTATTTACTAATATCAAGTATTCGAATATTGTATTGATTTGCTGAGTAGTGAGTCTAGTGACCGATTCTACTCATGTTTGGATTTTTTAAACTAGTAGATAATTGCTAATATGTATATAAGCAATCGACTTCGTGGAGTGCAGAGCTATTATTCAATTCAAATTATCGAGACATTGAATCTAGTTCGCCTCTATTTACAGACTAAATAAATACTTAGTTGAGGTTTAATTTGTAAGAAATACAATGTATGCTTATTTTTTTCATAAAAAATAGTAAGTATTACTAGTATTACTACCTACGTACATATTCTCTGCGCATAAAGTCAGTTTATTTAAACCTTTATCCATGGGATAAAATTATGATTCGGTAACACCCTACTAAATCACCCTACTAATTCAGGTCTACCTATTAAGTTATTCAACTAATATGTAGGTAATTAAAATAGTATTGAAATCGAGGGGCGCTCGATCAATTGTCTAAGTAGGTAATAATAGCAGGATACACTAATAAATAAATTAATCATAAATTGAATATTAATTGAAAATATTGCTCGCGGAAACGCTTGGCCGCTCAGCTAAATTATGAGGGCGGATTCACCTTGCCACAGTTACAATACTTTATTCATTAATAAATACTAGCGACCCGCCCCGGCTTCGCACGGGTTACACAAAATCTTAACAAATGATACACATAAACCTTCCTCAAGAATCACTGTATTGATAAGTGAAAAGCGCATGAAAATCGGTTCAGTAGTTTTTGAGTTTATTGCGAGCATACATACACACAAACAGAGAGACGCGGCGGGGGACTATGTTTTATAAGGTGTAGTTAAGTGATGTATATGGTATATGGTAGCCATATGACACCTGCCACGTTGGAGAGATGAATAGCCAAGATGACAATGACAGTCGAAACATAAATAATGTACGGAAATAGGGTATGTATTTAATAGTAGATTGTACAACAAGGGCATAAAGTGACCCATTTTTACCTAAGGCAATTTTTTGGTCTTCGCTTCGCTCAGACCAAAATAGTAGACGAGGGTAAAAATGGACATTTATGCCCTTGTTGTACACTCTGCTTTTCACTTCGATTGCGAGGAAAATAAAACACATTTTCACGGCAATTTACACCACGAAATTATCGTAAAGCGAAAGAACATAATATATAACCAATTCCCGCCAACTAACTTTTTAATTTTCAACATGTGATCAGAGTTTCAGACGCTTGTTTTTCTGCCAAGTCAAACATTTCGGAGCATTTTTGAACGATAATCGACTCCTATTTTATGTGATTTACTAAATTTAGTGACAGAAAATACGGATTTCTAATAAATTGTAGCAAAAATAAAATAATATAACAAGTTTTGTCATCTACACAATTTTATTGCTCAGTAAAATTGTGCAATATGTTTTAACTGTTTGGCTGTTGAGACCGATTACCTTAGTCTTAGAAGAAAATTTTACTTTTATGCTCTAGAGCATAAAATGAGATTTTATGACGTCTACGCACGACAAAGGTGCACTTTTTGAGCATGAGAAGTGAAAAATAAATTATGTCATGCCATGCAAATAAAGCACCGGATAATTATTAGGTTAACATAGCAGTTATTTTTAAACGCAAGTTCTATTTGATAAATCGGAGAGAAATATAAAAAGTAGGTGAGTTGACCGTGACGTCATAGTGTAATGTTTCATATAAATTGCATATTAGCAAATAGTTTTGACAGTTCTAAAAAAGAAACTGATTTGACTAGTAGGAGGATACCCTATAGTTAGTCACGTGACTTTTCGTAGCAACTGTCATCCATATACATTTTTTCTATTTATTTGGCATAGGTATGTCGATGTGCGATTGTAATCTTGGCTAGGCCCCCAGGTGTATTGTGTACTAGTATAACAGGCCACGTTTGAACAGTATTATGTCTACAACAGATCGAGCCCTGTTAAGGTGTGGCTCGTACCACATGGGGTGCGGAATACTTACAATTATAACACTCATTTGACATGGTGACCTTGAACATGGATACGTTCAGAAAAACTGAAGGGAAGTCAGAAATTGTTAAGTAAGTATGTAAAGTATCACTGTTGGATAAATAGAGTGGGTGCATATCCAATTATCTTGTATTTTATTATTTTTATAGCACAGTCCAGCATCTATCATTTCAATGTTAAATCAATACTTTTAACAGAATCCAGATCATAAGTACGTCATATTCATGCAAACAATTACCTGTAGTTGGCTCAATAGTGAAAGTAATAAAATAACTTTATTTGAAATATCGAACCAAAATCTATGAATTTACTGACAATACGAGCTCAATGGAATGTGCTATCGTTTAAACACAACTGCGTAGTTTCAACGAAGATAATTTAGCGCACACAGAAAGTAACAATGTCAATGTTTCTTCATTTCAATAGTAGGTACATACTATGAGTAAATAGCGACACTGTAAGAATAATACAATTACTATGCGTATTTACTGTGTCTGGCGGCTAGAATGGCGTCATTTACTTACAGCTGTGTTAACCCACAGACCCAATCAACGTTAGTGCTATATTTTATTACATGTATAATTTTATATGTTATCTTTATACTTATAGTAGGGGATAAATAATTTAATTTTCCGTGTACATATGTTTGTAACTAAATTGTGCAAATGCAATATGATTACAATATTTACAATATCCATTAATACAAAATCTTATTGTTAAGCCAATAAAATATATAATCACGAGGTAGATATAGTCGCGGATGGTCAAAAATATATCAATGCAACTTCCCGAGGGTCATATAAAATGAAAAAACTGTTAAGTTTCTCGCTTTATATTTATGTACTTCATTGCCTAAATGCTAAATTAATCACAGCCTTTTCAGTCTAAATCACATTGGTATGTAAGCTGACAACATTTCATGTTGATAAGTATATTATAATATAACATTCAGTATGAAGTAATTTTAAAATTAATATTTGGTCTCAGTAGAAATGCATTACGGTCATTCTACAAATATCTCATTCCCCTGGCATTACCTATTCGCAAATTACCTATTAAATTTCGCTTTATTGGCATCTTATTTTTGGTGACTGTGTAACTCACGCCAAGCTCCATCTACAACGGCTCCAAAACATCGAAATGACTTGGGAATTTGCGAATAATTATAGCCAGGGGAATGAGAGTAGAATGACCCATTAAACAATATCAGAAACCTAGGTATAGAATTTAAAAAAAGATTAATCTTTTGGGTGGATCAATTTTCTCTTGTCACTCGTTGCCATGGTTACATTACCTAAATCACTTCATAACCCTTTTATAGTACATATTTAAATTCACTATACTTAGTAGTTTATGTAACTGCTACATAATTAAACGCATTAAAATACGAGTGTGAGTTTACTCACTTCGTTCGTTTCATAAAAGGATTACAGGAAGTGTATTAATGCTTAATTATGTACAGTCAAGTGTAAAAATACGGGTGCACTCAAGCACTCATTTTACTCAAAAATATGTCCCCTCTTATGTCAGCAAACTATGGGATATATTTTTGAATAAGTTGTTTGCACCCACAGTTTTACAGTTGACTGTACAGTTACAACATTTCTGCGTAACAAATTGCATCATTACTCCAAAGCTTATTGAAGCCCCCCTTACACGAGTTATTTCGCTGGACCAATATAGGGTTCTATGTTTCATTTCTATCGAACTGAACATTGTCATAGTGACATTAAGTCGAATTTTACTATCTTGTAAATGTAACATAGAACCCTGTAATATTGGGCCAGCGATTTGTTATCTGATGCGCGGTAAATCGGTATTTATTTACTTAGCTAATGTTTAATTAGTTTTCCTCTTATAAGTTATTGCATTGATAAGATAAATAAGTAAATACCTAGTAGTCAATGTCAAGTCATGACATTCTGTACGTAAATCCCTAGTTGTCAATGTCAAGTCATGACATTCTGAAATTCTCTGCGCTATTTTCGTTAAGAGGGAAGTCCATACAAAACGAGAAAACGTTTTTCCACTTCTATATATTTTCCATTCTCCATGATTTTTTAGTATGTTATTGACACAATAAAAAACTAGGTTTTCCGTTTTTCAAAATTTGCAATACAAAAAAATATATTTTAAAACCGAAACTTATAAACCTTGAATATATTATGCTGAAACGATCGACATCCAAATCAAAGTGATATGTTAAGATTTAGTTTGTGGAAACCGTTTTCTCCCGAAATGGAAATTGTATAAAAAGTACCTTTTGTCAGCAGTTATGCTTGCCTCTTGATATTCAATTGAATACTTAACCAAATAAATAGATCTAAAAACATGCTAAAAACTCTACTTTTCTAAACGGTTTCTCTCACGTGTTTCTAGCCACTCGCGCGACATGTTTCAGAGAGCCTGGGTCTCCATTTTCAAGCACTAACAGTGCATGAGTGAGTAGCGGTCACGACGGGCTTACTTTTCTATTTTTATTAAAGATAAGTTAAGTAATTACTCCTATATATAAATATAGTGAGGCAACGGGCGACCCCGCGCGGGCAGCTTTATCGCGCAGAGAATTGCAATCGCAATCTAGCGCGGGAACGCTGCCTGTGTGTTGGGCACCCTCCCGAGGGCACCAAATTTTGATAGGTTTTTTAAATTTTTAGTTTTAGCTATTTTAATTGTAGTTAGTTTTAATTTTATATTCCTGTTCATGTTCCTTAATCATTTATACTTATTAATAAATATTATTGAATATAGTGTACCCAATTAGAGCTAGAGGGGCTTTACTCAAGATAAACTATATGTATAATTATTAATTACTATTATCTCCTAGTTGGCGGGCAAAATAACAACAAGAAATAATTGATCCACCTATTTACACTTACCAGATAAAAATATCATTAAGAGGATAATGGACGGCTATTTTACTCCCTGGATATTGACACAATGAAATATTTTCACGGTATATCTGGTGCTACATTACAATACCAGGTACTATAATAAGCACATTACGTAATGTGTTGTTAATTTAATTGCCATATATACTATAAAATGTTGTACGATATATAACTAATACACACTAGAACAACCATTAGCTATCGTTTGACCTTTAAATTTTTTGATTATTCTAATAATTAGGAGCGCAAATTAACTAAGGGGCAAAGCTTATAGTTAGGTAATATTACATGCATCAAATTGTATTAAAAGATTTCCTGTAATGTTAATATCCTGAGAGAAAAATGAGGGCTACGTTTGTATGGAGAACTGGCCGGCCCCTTTCCTCTTAACAACGGTGTGGGTCATTCCACCACTCTTTGAAGTTTTTGTATACTGACTTCTTTTTCACCATCTCTTCGTTATTAAGAAGCGTACAGAAACCACAATAGTCGTCAGTTTCTGCGTAGTCGTTTCTTCTGCTATAAGAATAATGGTTTTTCCATCGGAAATACTCCTTGTACTCATCGGGATGGTCTATAAGGTATTTCATTTTCTTTGCTAATTTTTCCGCACCTAGTTCTCTGGCATTCAGGTATATTCCGTCTGGCATAAATCTGAAAAATAAAAGTTCAGGTCTAAAGATATTCAGACTTGCCAAACCAACGTTGCATTACTTATGTAATTCATTTTGCTTATTGGCGTGTCAGTCTCACAAAAAATATGATTGATAGCACTATACCTACACTGATATACCTACACAGTCATGGTTTATGTTACTAGATAAGTATGCCCACAACGGCACATTTTTAAATTTTGAGCCAAATTATTCAACATAGGTACCTACTACCTACGTTATCACGAACTATATTATACATATATATTCTGCGACGAGTTAATGACTAGCATAATTATCAGCAATGTCAAAAATAAGTTGAACGTTTCTTTAACTTGGAACGATACAACAACGAACAAAAGTTACTATTAAATTAAATAAATATGTTGTTGTTAGTTTAAATATTTAGTGACTATTTATTGCATAATATTACTTGATTGTAATGAAAAACCTACCTTATTACGGCAATGTTTTAATTCATAATGTCTTTAAGAAATACCTAGAAATAATTTTAGTTTTCCTTTGTTCGGACATACGTGTCACATGCATTAAATATTACCTAGTATAATTGGCTCCTCCATAAACAATAGGTATCGCATTGTATTTCAACGCAGACAGAAGTTTTTCAGTCACGTAGTCTTCACTGAATGAGTTCTCAAACGACAGGTAAAAATAATAGTCACGCTTTATTATCTGAAAACATGCTTCTTCGTCGTCGCGCCCGCATTTGTACGGGCCACATGTTCCGTAAATATCTACTTCTAAGTCGTAAGGCTTTAAGGCTTTTTGCAGGTCACTCGCGAAGTTCTCCCGGCGACTTCTTGTCCAGCAATTGGACACGAACCACGCTGCTGCTTTGGATTTTTTCCTAAACTGTGCACTTAGCTTTTCACTCACGGGATCCATGTCTTGCAACTTCATCCAATGCATTTCTTTCTTAGGGCCAATGACATTGTTGTTTGCATCTCTGACAATTATGTAGCCCCATTTAGTTTCAGAGTCTAATCTAAATGTCCATGTCCAGTTAAAGAAGTTATCCAACTTGTTGGAGCAGAATGGGTAATTATCAGCTGACTCTATGTTAGTAAAAGCATACTTCTGGTGCGGAGATCGCTTGGGAGGTATTAAGTTTTCAATAGGCCAGTAAACGACTTCAGTTCCCGAAAACGCAATGACATCGAACTTACTAACGTCCCCTAGTAGACTTTTGTTACTAGTGACATAACAATTGGTATATTCACACTTTCGCTCTACGAATACTTTGTTACCCTCGAGCATATACACAAAAGGCACATTTTTCGGATTAGTCCACTGTAAAATGTACTTGATTTTTTTATCACTTTTGTCACTTTTTATTAGTTTTTCAACAAAATTTAATCTTGTTAAGTTCTTTTCTATATTGAAGATGTTTTTCGTTTCAAATAGTAATTGCGTGTTTTTTAAGTCTCTTACAGACATGTATAGGAACAGTGTTATGAAGAGGAAGGAAGTTAGAAAGAATAGTTTGGCTAGAGGTCTCATGGTGATGAGGGGCGCCGCGCATGATTGTTCCCACTCGGACTGACGCGCGCGCCGCGGGGCTCGGGCAAACACCGACTGAGCTTAGTAGCGATAACTTATCACTACTTTATAATGCAAGTTCAACTGCCCGATATGTGGATAGATGCCACATGTGACCTTGAGGCATATTGAACTGGTAACCACGTGGGCTACCACTCCAGTTTTTATTACTAGATCGAGTATAAAAACAGTACGGTTACCATCAGTTTGTCACTGACATAAACGCCGTCGAGAACGTAATTTACTTTCTATACATCTCGCTCGCACTCGCATATTAGTGCAAACGGGATGTGTAGAAAGTAAATTACGTTCTCGACGGCGTTTATGTCAGTGACAAACTGATGGTAACCGTACAGGAGCATAAAAACTACGTTGAATTTACTGATTTGTGTTTGTGCTTCTAAGGCCGCTCATCGTGGTTTGTTTATGCGTTGAACTGCTGCGGCACTTTTGTTTGACATAATATTGAAGAAAGAGATGCAAATAGTGCAACTCGATAACAAACTACAAAGTTTATTGCAGGGCAGGTACCTTAAGGTCATGGTGGCAATATTTTGAAGTAGGTAAGGTAATTAAATTAAATAAAATTTGCAATTTAATCAACATCAATTATTTAATTCGATAGATTTTTTTTTGCAGCTTTTCAACAAGATACAATGTAATCATAGGTACCTAGAGATGGGTAGTGAGTAAATACTCACGGGTAAATACCGAGTAAATACTCAGTATTTACTCAATATACCCGTATTTACTCGTTTATACCCAAATTGGTGGGTATAAACTATTTAGAGTGCTGAAAGGGGCATATAAATTTGAAATATAGGTGTATTTTGTAAGCCACTACTGGATTAAGTACTGAAAATTGTAAGAAATGTATTTTTAAGAGGGGCACCCCATACATGTAACTAATTGTCACAAAACAAATTAGAGAAACCACCAACGTGCTGCACATCATTAAATGGTTCTTTAAAAATAACTGGAATGTTTCTAAGAACATTTTTGGATACATTAAAATTTTTTGGAAAAAAACCGTTTCGAAAGGCCAAAATAATGTTTATCTCTCTATAACTTTAGAACCAAAGTTCAGAAAAAAATATGAAAACATATCGGGAGATTAGCCGCATAATAGAGTACAAAAAACAATATTTTGAACATCATCGGTTGAGCCATATTTGAGTTTTCTTCAAAAAACCCTTAATAAAAGGTCGTAAGTGCCACGTAAATACGCACTTTTGCGCGACATGCAGATATCTAGAACATCGATAGAATTTAAGTACCATATTTTTAATGTAAATACCTTCTTATTTAAAACAAAATTTTTAACTATGCACTATCACAATTTGCCTCTCACTAATAATTACCTTTTTTTCCTAAATTAAGCGTCCTATATGCTTTTTATTTTATAGATATTGTTAATACACGTTAGCACTCTTCAATAAAAGACAATTTAGTTCACAAATCTCACTTTTTGAATATTTTGTAAGCAATCGTTTTTAGTAAATACGGGTATTTATCGGGTGCTTTGAGTAAATACCGAGTAAATACTCAGTATTTACTCACCCCTACCCATCTCTATTAAGGTACCTATTAATAAAAGGTAACATAACAGAAACCCAATTTTTTTGAGAAAATTAACTTAAAAAAATCGCTTTGGAATCTATGAATCAGCAATAATTGGGGTTGCTGTATGTTGGAAAGACCCACGAAAACTTAACCGGAAAATAAAGACAAAGAATTAAAATATTACAATATAGCGTCACACCCTTTGGTGGAAACAACGCCCTGCAACAAAACAAAGACATAGGGCAGAGCACGAAAACTTTTATATCAGTCTTGATGACTTAACAATTAAGGTTCAAAATGGACTGGAATAACTTCGCAACCGTGCGCGCGGTGTGATTCTGTTTTTTACTACTGACATCTAACGCTTAAAAGAACCAGTTTAAGCTAGCGTTCCAATTTCGCATAATTGTTAAGGATCTGGAGATCATATTACACTGGATAGCTCTATAGTTTGAAATAGCGAGCGCTGGTAATCAATGGGAGAAGCCGGCCTGGCGATAGGAAAAGATGCGTCATGGTAAAGGGCGTTCCACACGGTTGGCCATGACAGCTAAGCCCTGCGGAGGTCAAACGTCTGGCTGGCACCGGCACGAGCCGTCCTGGAGCCGTCAATGAGGCGTATACTTGTTGTAGGTAATAACTGGTTATGAATTTGATCTGGATTTGATGGATATGGATATTATATGAAATTTTTGACACTGACCGATCACAACAAATCCAACTCAAATCCCTATCAAACAATCATAATCTGTTATTACAATCATATATGACTCTATTGCAGCAAATTTGCCTTGATGGCCTAAATCGAATAGTCACCGATTGAAAAAAAAATACTAATTTAATAAACAGCAACCGACTTTCGTTGAGGGTCATTCTACAAAAATCTCATTCCCCTGGCCATAGCTATTCGCAAATTCCCAGGAAATTTCGCTTTATTAGCATCTCATTTTTGGTGACTGTTACTCGTGCCATGCTCCATCTACACTCAAAATAGCGATCTCTTGGGAATTTGCTAATAGGTACTGCCAGTGAAATTAGATTTCAGGGGAATGAGATTAGAATGACCCTTGATGAAATCCACTCAGCACTATGGCATAACGACATGACTTCCCGAGAATAAACCTATGAATCAGTTGTGATAAAACCAAAATTACAGCCTGGCAAAAAAGAGTAGAAATTAAAAAGTGGCAACACTGTAGTGTCGTCCCGTTCTCTTATATATATTGATTTGAAAGGGACGACAGTGTTGCCTCTTTTTAATGTCTACTCTTTTTTGCCAGGCTGTACTGTCTGTTATTTGAGAAGTCCCCAGCCAACCGGGAATATCCTGGAAGATTAAAATAAGCCATTATCCCTACTACATAATATAATATTATAAATGCGAAAGTTTGTCTGTCTGTGTTACCATTTCACGCTTATAACCGCTGAACCGATTTAGATACGGTATGGAGATAGTTTAAGTTTGTTCTTGGGAGGAAGAAGTTATACATATTTTAAAAATAAGAACAGGGATCTATTCAACTCGATAAATTAACAGGTCGGTATGTAGCAGTGGTTTATGACATTAGTATATTTATTTTTATTTTTTTGGATAGATAGTTTCTCAGTTTATTAAGATTTTTTTTGGATATAAAGTAAGCTACCCTAATTAATAATTCCACACAGACGAAGTCGCGGGCAAAAACTAATTAAGTACAAATAAAGTGACAAATGTAATGGAATTATATACCTACTCGTATGTATAGGTAGGTAGGTCAAAGTAATGAGAAAAATATTCTACATTCAAAATCGCGCGCTAATGGTTCCACGTTCACGAAATTTATTTTCTTTGGCTTTCTTCTTTCAGGCAGCCCACATAGCCCTTGATCGCGTTAAATGGAGGGTCATAGTTGTTGGTCACGAACGAGAACGAGAGGGAACGACGAAGAAGAAGAAGTTTCAGGGCATAATAATATTTATCCTAATAGTTATTAACTTATTAAGTCATTTGAGGCACACATTTTCACAGCTAGGCACCTAGCTTACTTAAGCTTCAATTTACAAATATATCGATTCCCAAAATAAACAACAGTACTCAGTCCATCACAAACACCTATTATGTGGATAATTCCACCATTCTTTAAAGTTCTTATATATGGACGTCTTTTTCACCATCTCTTCGTTGTTGAGGAGACTACAGAAACCGCAGTAGTCATTGGTCTCTGCGTTGTCATTTCTTCTGTAATAGGAATAATGGTTCTTCCATCGGAAATATTCTTTATACTGGTCGGGATTATCTATTAGAAAATTCATTTTCTTTGCCAAAGCTGTAGGTCCTAGCTCTCTTGCGTTCAAATAAATTCCATCTGGCATGAATCTGAAAAAGAAAATAAAAGCATTCAAATACAATTGGAGAGACGATTTCTTCGGACTTTAGGCCTTGTATTGTCTAAAATTAATAACTCTTTGGTAAAAAGTAAGAGGTTTGGTAGGGTAGAGGGTATCCAGTAAGAGGGTAGGTCGCTTGTGGGTAGACCAGATCTGGAAACCTGCCGCATATTAGGTGCCTACTCCGTGAAGATGATACTTGCAACAGTTGCAACCGTAGCAGTGCCGACATATCGAGCCCTAAAAATTACAAATATATAAATGGTTAATACCCAGATTTTAGGCTTGTAGTAGTTTCACAACGTCCGTCCGCTGTTTATCTCAGTGATCGACGATTGTTATATTAGTACTACAAATCTGAAATTTGGCATGGGTTCCATTTATACCGGCTGTGGCCTAACATGAGCAAATAATTAAAACACATATTTTACTCCTCAAAAAATAAAACTTTTGTGTAACAACTTTTAAAATTATGAATTCTTTAGACGTCGTATTTTTCATACAAAATAAACATTGTCTTCAATGTACGCTAACTTCATTGTAACTGACGTTACTTGTCACTTGTCAAATACATATAGCAAAATTCGCAATACATTGCGGCTTAGAATAAACTTTAAAGTGTACTAAAAATCTAAACACAAGTTAATTTTAGAAGTTGCTGCACAAATATTGGTGGTCAGTTTGAGGAACACAGCCTACAGTTTAATTTATTGCTCCTGGCCACACCCGGTATAGGTACTTATTATAAATCACACGAATTATATCTCATTCGCAACACATCCTCATTTCCATGGCATGGAGGGTGATTCCAATTGCTGATTGCGCATTAAAGCACAACTTGGATTAAAATTTAAATTTTAAAGCGAAAATAATCAATTTAACTTTCATTAGCGCGAATGTCCCATTATGACACTGTCACTTTCTGCTTAGCCGAGACAAATGGTGACTATAGGTACATGCCCCTTGTGGCGCCATTCAATGGGGTTGGCCGGTCGAAGTATTAAGCAGATGGCGCCATCATAGCTTGCCCTGTCAATCCCTAGAATTGTTTCAAATTTTTAATGCCCTGGATGCCAGCTCTTTAAACCAAATCTCATAGAAAAAGGGGCAAGCTATGATGGCGCCATCATCTATGCAAACCTTTGACAGTTGCCAACCCCATTTCAACGTAGTTGTAAAAACAAATACGAAGGGGAAAACGTTAACAGAATAAAAATCACAGGAAGCGAAACGATTGCATGCTGACCACCTAATTTAAATGCGTAAACACAATGAATATGTAATTTACCTAGTATAATTAGCACCTCCATAGACAATAGGTATTGCATTGTATTTCAATGCAGATAACAGTTTTTCAGTCACATAATCTTCACTGTGTGAATTCTCGAATGAGAGATAAAAATAATAATCTGTTTTTATTTTTTGAAAACACGCTTCTTCGTCGTCACGGCTGCATTTATAGGGTCCGCATTTGCCATAGACGTCTATAGATAAATTGTAAAGCTGTAGTTCTTTTTGCAAATCTTCTACGTACTTCTCTCGACCACTTCGCGTGTTACAGTTGGACACAAACCACGCTGCTGCCCTCGATTTGTTTTTCAACTGTGCACTTAACTCTTCACTCACAGGGTCCATGTCTTCGAACTTCATCCAATGCATATTTTTCTTCGGACCTATCACATTATTATTTGCATCTCTTACTATTATGTACCCCCATTTACTTTCTGAGTCTAACTTGTACGTCCACGTCCAGTTAAAAAAGTTATCCAATATGTGAGAGCAGAATGGATAGTTATCAGCTGATTCTATGTTAGTAAAAGCATATTTCTGATGCAGCGATCGCTTTTTAGGTTTTATTTGTTCAAGAGGCCAAGCAATGATTTCGGTTCCCGAAAACGCAACAACGTCGAACTTGGAAACGTCCCCCAAGAAATTCCTATCGCTAGTGACGTAGCAGTTAGTAAACTGGCACTTTCGCTCGATAAACGTTTGCTGGCCCACACCCATATACACAAATGGCACATTTTTCGGATTAGTCCACTGTAAAATATATTTCATTCCCAGTCCACTTTTTCCATGTTTTTCATCGATTGTTGTCCAATTTTGTTCTATTTGGAAGATTTTGTCTAACTGTTGTTCTGAATGTTTCCATTCTCTCAGGGTTAAATAAAGGAACAGTATAACGAAAAGGAACGATGCTAAGATGAGTAGTTTCGCTAGGTTTCTCATTGCGAAGATCACAGATGCACATGGTTAGAGTGTGCGGGAGTCGGACGCGCGCGCCGCAACGCTCAGACTAGCACTGACTGAAGAAATAACACCGAAGTAAACATGGGGTATCTAATCACCAAGCCAATCATGACGTAAGCTGAAATGTGCCCAAAATATTAGAGCCTAACGGTTTTCTATATTATGTATGTGGCTGCTCAAACGCGGTTGACATACTACCAAAGGTCAACATTGTTAGGTGTGGACTTAGCATTTTTAGGAATATTTTGCAGCGAAAACAAAGACAAGAAAGTCGTACATTTGGATTATGTACGTGCATTCTGCAAATCTGCACTGTTCTGTACATAGACTAGATGGAATTATATATGATTCACAATGTTTTCTTTTATTTTCTCTACTTTTGGACATAAAATAGCTAGGTATACCTAGCTCAATAATATACTGCAGTGACGTCACTTTGAGTCATCGCCCTGCTATTTGCGAGCCCAAGGTCAGCGCAGCAGAACCGCCTAATTTGCGAACATGTCGCTATTCATTTCCTTCTAACCTATGAAGTGAACTATATAGCTCCGTAGAAACCACGCATTGTGTATCAAACCCGAGCCTTATAAAAATTATCGTCACGCAACTTTCAACAGTCACTACGGGGTGCCTAATTTGTGCGCATTGCGAATGTTCCGTTATTTCGATTATGACCTTTAAAGCTTAGACGTTATGGACTTGTGAAAACATACCAGCTAGAACTGTCAAGTTGGTAGTTGCCAGACATTGTGGAACCATGGGAGTACCTAAAGGCGGAAACACGTCCTAAAAAGGATGCTTTCCAAATTCCGATAATATATAATTATATACTTATATTAGATTTATATCTTTCGGTCATTTGTATAATAATAGAATAACCGGTAGGTACTCGTACTAAAATAAATAGGTAATAAGAATAATTATGGGGTCACAGAGTTTCGGATGGGAGGATTTTAGCTGTGATTATGACATGTAGGTAGGTAATGAACAGGCTACAATGACCTTGGAACAAGGTATCCCCAGTATATCCACTATTTCTGTAATCTCGGGCATGTTGTGGAACATTGCCAATATATTTATTTTAAAAATAATTCGGAGTTGCAGGCAACATGAATTATGGATCGATGGAGCGTAGTATATTAGGTGTTCGCAGAACTGATGAATCAGAAACACGGAACTACGCTCCAAAACTAGAGTTGTAGATGTAGGCGTCAAGACCGCTAAGCTTAAGTGGGACTGGGCTGGACATGTCTGCCGCATGCACCCAGAAAGGTGGGCCAAAACGGTTACTGAGTGGGACCCACGGAACACAATAGACGGTGCAGGTCGGGGTTTAGGCAGACCGAAAAGGAGATGGCGGGACGACTTGGACGCATTCTACCCCAAATGGTGGGAAAATGCTGATGACAGGGTCGAGTGGAGAAAACGAGGGGAGGCCTTTGCCCAGCAGTGGGACACCAAAGTAGGCTAAAAAAAGGCAACATGAATTAAATGATATATGTGGTATTATCTATGAAAAGGGACCTTATTGTCGATGGCGCTTACGACACTAACATCGATGAGCACTAAACGTAGTAGTTTAAAATTGGTGATTCTGGCCCATTTTAGTTATTTTGATTTCCAATTTAGCAATTAAGTTTCTTTGATTACCACCACCATATTTACAGACTTTTACAAGGATTTCATGCATTATTTTCTAGTATGTATAAGTCCTTGAACTACGTTATTGCTTGTCAGAAACACGACGGCTCATTATTTTCTCGATAGAATCTTAAGTTGAAAACATGCCTAACACTGTCTTTATTTCCTTATGTTAGAAGTACTAGGACGAAAATGTATATGAAACTTACTTCAGTCGATAGCTTTTAAGTAAATCTTCATTATTGCTTGTCCTTTTATCGATACGTTAATTTTTTCATTCATAATTTGATGAATTCAACATTTTGCCTACTAAATTACACCCTACGCGGCAATACCTTGCGCCTATTCCTCACGCCAGTACGCCCGTGACCACTGTCAGCGTCGGACCTGTGCTAGTTTCGCGGACGTTTCATAAAATGGGTAATCACAGTATAAATATGCAAATATGTTATACACACAATGTTTTTCAACATACTTACGAAGAAAAGCAAAATAATTCTTAAATACGGTGACATTTCAGACATTCGTCCGTCATATTGTCATTTTATAACAAGTTGGGCAGCAAAGGCACACACCCATCTAACCAATCCGGAATTCAGTCACGATTGATAAATTGTGTAAACATATTTTAAAAGGCTATAAAATTAATCAAATTGAATAATTTAGACTGGTCACATTTTTGTAAAAATCGATTTCTACTGGCAAAACATATTACTTTTTGGCAACCGGGTTTTTTAACCTAATTAGACCCCGCTGAATCCGAATTTGCCGGTTGCTTGATCGAATTCTTGACTGGAAGTGAGATATGTGATATTAAAGGTCCCTTTTTTTAGTTTTTCGTAAATAACTCGTAAACGGTGGCCAATATAAAAAAAATGAACTAATAATCTACACAAAATTTTCAATAAAAAAGATTCAGTACATTTTTAGCAGGGATCAATATTTAAAAAGATAATAAAGAGGGAAAGTTAATTATAATAAATTCTAAGGTTCCTTGTTTTTATTTTTTCGTTAATAATTTGAAAAGTATGACTCATAGCAAAAACAAATCTTACACATAAATCATCATCATCATCATCATCTCAGCCATAAGACGTCCACTGCTGAACATAGGCCTCCCCCTTGGACCTCCATACGTGCCGGTTGGAAGCGACCCGCATCCAGCGTCTTCCGGCGACCTTAACAAGATCGTCTGTCCATCTTGTGGGTGGACGTCCTACGCTGCGCTTGCTAGTCCGTGGTCTCTACTCGAGCACATTTTGACCCCATCGGCCATCTTCTCTGCGTGCAATGTGGCCTGCCCATTGCCACTTCAGCTTGCTAATCCGGTGGGCTATGTCGGTGACTTTAGTTCGTCTACGGATCTCTTAATTTCTGATTCGATCACGTAGAGAAACTCCGAGCATAGCCCTCTCCATAGCTCGTTGAGCGACTTTGAGTTTTGAGATGAGGCCGGTAGTGAAAGACCACGTTTCGGAGCCGTAAGTCATCACTGGTAACACACATTGATTAAAGACTTTCGTCTTGAGGCACTGAGGTATGTCGGACGAAAAGACATTACGTAGTTTCCCGAACGCTGCCCAACCGAGTTGGATTCGGCGGTTGACCTCTTTCTCGAAGTTGGACCTACCTAATTGGACTACTTGTCCTAGGTAGATGTACGAGTCAACAACTTCGAGTACCGAGTTCCCAACAGAGACTGGGATGGGCACAACATTGGCATTTGACATAAGTTTCGTCTTGTCCATGTTCATTTTCAAGCCCACCCGTTGTGAAACTCGGTTGAGGTCATCGAGCATCATGCTGAGTTCCTCCATCGACTTTGCCATGACTACGATATCGTCGGCAAACCGAAGGTGAGTGATGTATTCGCCGTTGATGTTGATGCCAAGTCCTTCCCATTCCAGGAGCTTGAAGGCGTCTTCCATTACGGCAGTAAACAGTTTTGGAGAGATAACGTCTCCCTGCCTTACGCCTCTTTGCAATGGAATCGCCCTCGTGCTCTGCTCCTGTACTCGGACCGACATGGTGGCGTTATTATACAAACACTTCAACACTTCGATGTACCGATAGTCAATATGGCATCGCTGAAGAGACAAGCACCGCCCATGTTTCCACCGAATCGAAGGCTTTCTCATAGTCCACAAACGCTAAGCATAATGGCAAGTTATACTCTTCGGTCTTCTGTATAACTTGCAGCAGCGTATGGATGTGGTCTATGGTACTATAGCCTTTTCGGAAACCGGCTTGTTCGGGAGGCTGGAAGTCATCAAGTCTGTGTTCGAGACGGTTCGTGATGACCCTTGAAAACAGCTTATAGACATGGCTCAGAAGCGTGATGGGTCTGTAGTTCTTCAATAGGTTGTTATCACCTTTTTTGAAGAACAACACCACCTCGCCTCTTAACCATGTTTCAGGCGTTATGCCCTCGGACAAGGCGGAATTAAAGAGCTTCTGGAGGACTCTAAGTACCGGTGTTCCACCCGCTCTCAGAAGCTCTGAAGTGATTTCGTCTTTGCCCGGCGCCTTGTTGTTCTTAAGCTGCTTCAGGGCCATCCTAATCTCGTACAGACTGATGTCCGGGATATCTTCGGTATAATGTCGGGACAGCTTGGCTCTTGGACCTCCTACCAAGCTGTCAACGGGCTTTGCGATCGAAGTGTATAACTGTCCATAGAACCTCTCGATCTCACCTAAAACCTCCGCTTTGCTCGACGCTATGCTGCCATCTTCCCGTTTCAGCTTTGTCAGCTGGCTTTGCCCAATAGACCCTTGCTTTGCTTGCGTTGCTTTGTCCTTTGCGAACACTTTGGAGCCTTGGTTTCGCTCAATAGTCTCTTTAATACGGTTAGTATTAAAGAGACGCAGATCATGTCGCAAGGACTTAGATATACGTCTATTGAGCTGCCTATATGACTCCGCGTCATCGGGAGACTGCAACTGTAGCGAGCGTCGTTCAGCCATGAGGTTTAAGGTTTGCTCGGTCAATTTCTGAGGTCTATCTTTACGGCGGGGTCTAAAAAACTTAGACCCTACTGTGTGGACAGTTTCCACTAGCCCGTCGTTGATTTCGTCCACTGAAGCCAAGTTCTCTAGGCAAGCAAAGCGGTTAGAGAGCTCGAGTTGAAAGCTTTCGGAGTTTTGAACATGGGCTCGAGTAGGTCGGAGCGTAGACTTCATCAGGCTGGACCTTTCAAGTTTAATATTGATATTCAGTGTGCCTCTTACGATTCGGTGATCACTACCGGTCTTTACCCTGTTGATCACACATAAATAATAAACATAAAATTTCCTACAAGAAACATGTAGAACACTTTTCGCTAGGATCAATGTTTAAAAAGACAAAGCAGCCGGTAAGTTATACTGCGTCAAGCAAATCTTGTCAGTAGAAAAAGGCGGCAAATTTGAAAAATCGCGGGCTAGCAACACTGTGTTCGAATAATTCCAAAATCGCGTGTCATCTGTGTTTTATCTGTGGCCAACTTGTTTGTTGACATTATGAATCGTTTTTATTTCAAGAGATATTTTTGCTGTGACCTGTGATATTTTCTGATATTTAATAAGATTGTGCATTACCTTAAGCAAAGCTAAGCCTGCAATGTATAATCATACTCGTTGATAGTAAACATTACTAAAATTTTAGGTTATGACAAGTACTGGAAGAACATGGGAAGAACTTGGGAACTTTTAAGATTATGTGCAGTTTTTTTTGTTTTAGGGTTGAAAGGCATAAATAAAATTAAAACGTATGCCTAAATCTATCCAATAAGACCACACATTGTGTCCTGGAAACCGTCCATAGGCCCATAATTTACAAAGGTAAACGTTTAAAACAGTATTAAGAACTTTGATTATATCGCCGTTCTTTCGCAACATTACCTAATCCTTACATATGTTTGTTGCAGGATTAAATCTCGCTCAATATGAGGCGTTCGTAGTAGGTAGTTTCTATTCAGAAGTTCAGTCAGACAATACTTACCTACGGCGGTTTATATACGTGTACAGCGCAACCAAGACGAAAAATAAATTTATTAGTTAAAAATGTAACAAAAATATTGAGAGCTTAAATATTGATGGAATAGATTATTCTTGTATAAGTTGTCCTTATGTTAGTTATCAAGAAAATATATTATTTAGGCTAATTTGTTTCATGCTCTCAGCTACTGCACAATGCACATATATACCTATGGGAAATCCTAGTTTATACTTGCTGAAACAGGTACAGTCAGCAGCAAAAGTTACCAAGCGGGCCAGGCGCTCAAAATGATCCCGACGCGATATTATTATTAAGAGAATAAGAGTGTGTCAAGGTAATTTCGAACACCTGGCCCGCCCAGCAACCCTTGCCGCTGACTGTACCTATGTAGCTTTAAAAGAAGTTTTAAGTCGCTTTACATACCTGTTTGCTTAATAAAAGAAAATAATGTAGTCAGCATTAATATGGAGCACTAGACGCAGTGTAGCTATAATTTTAGAAAAGTATTTTCACATTTCCAAAATGACAAGTCTTGAATAGCCTAATGTGCAAGTTAATAAAATTTCCTAACAGTATTCTCCTGATATATAAATGCCTTGTTTAATTATCAGCATACCAACTATAATTTAGCCGATATGTGTAACATTTTTAGCCCATACACAAAACAGCAGCATGAGCAAAATGTTACCAAACTAGCATGTAAAGAGTATCCCTGAACTATAATTATACATACCATACACAACATAACAATATTATAATTGTGTTATATTTCTCAAACATATTTCCTAAACTTTAGCCTGGCAAACACAACTAGCCAGTTAGTCAGATCCAAGAAAATTATACTCATAGCTTTAGCATAAGACAAAGAGTATGATTCCCTCTGTCTTTAGACAGTCAGTCCTGGGCCAAACTACATAAATAATCTATTTTATGCCTGCCACAGAACCCAACAAATTATAAATCAAAAAATGTTTATTGTAAGTTAATTAAAGTTATATAGGGAAGATAAAAGGAGTTAACTCCTTATGTTTGGAAACTTAAATTACACATTTTGTAACAAATCTGTTTTATGCTTAAGATGCAATAGATGACTACAGAGTATTATGATGCTTGGTTGAAGTGACCAGGTAACCTTGGTAACTTCATATTTTTTCAATGAATGCCCTGAATTAAAGTGTAGGTAAGTTAACGTGACCCTTATCTTCTCTTACATTTAAATTAAATAAGCACCCAAATATCATTTGTTTTATTTTTATTATGTATATTGTACAATATATACCAATCAAAATATTACACAGGTAGGTATGTGATATTGATCCAGAAAAGTACACTAATTTACATTAACAAGTGGCATATTATATTGTAAGTATGAAATATTCCACAATTTCCATTTTGCTATGATTAAAATTGAATTCCAACTGAGAAATCTAATAAAATATTAAAATCCAGTAGGCCATCTACCTGCGAAAGCAATAATTAGTTTAATGGCATCTCTTCTTCTTTGTCGTTCCCTCATGACTGAGGATCGTGACCAATAACTATGTCCCTCCATTTATCTCGAACAACGGCTATGTGGGCTGCCCTCTGCATGGAACCACATGCTTGTTTTATGGAATCCGACCATCTTGCAGGGGCTCTTCCTCTAGCGCGCTTGCCTTCAACTTGCCCCAGTATGATGTCACGTTCGAGGCTGTGGTGTGGCGACCGCATTATGTGCCCAAAGAATCTAAGAGCCCTCTCCTGGCAGATTGTTGAGAGTCGTTTGGTGATTTTGAGTTCTCTCAGAATGGTTTAATGGCATAGTCCGCTTCTAATTGTAATTTGATATCTTCAAATTTGTTAATCATTTTGACTAACATGGCTTTTAAATTGTCCGTCCATATTAAATAACAATTTCTAAAATGTTCAATAAGCCGCAAGTGACAATTTGAATTGACGTACGTAGGGCGCGCTCAGCGGAAAAAAAATCATATTCGTTTTGGTTCGACGTACATTGCTGCTTTTCTTAGCGCAATACTGCTCTTTGAGTGTTGCCCTACTTTAGTTTGCTTTACATTGCTACTGACAAGATTTGCTTGACGCACTATAATTACAATCAATTTTAAAGTCCCTTTTTAGTTTTTTGTAAATAACTCGTAAACGGTGTCCCATAGCAAAATAGGTTTTATGAATAAATAATCTACATAAAATTTCCTGCAAAAAACATCTGAACACTTTTCTCTAGGATCAATATTTAAAACGATATTAAAGGAAGAAAGTTCATTACAATCAATTAGGATTGTTCATTTTTTTTAGACCCCCATTTTTATTTTATTTTCTGAAAATATAGGTTAATTTAAGATACCAATTTGAATGATTTATTAATTCACGGCTCGGTTGAATATTTATAATTTATTGAAAATATGAGATACGACTTCTCGTAAATTACATGTAGTGGCTGATTTGATAAAGCACCAAACATTAAAAAAATAGTTGTAATTGTCAATTGATTGTAATGTCACCTGTCTACAATGTCAGTGTCACGCGTTTCTATAAATAATATCGTCTGGAAAACTCGTTTATTTTGAATCCCTAAATCAATAATTTCAAAATACCTACGCTATAAATTTGTGAAAGCTGATTCCAGAAATCTGCCTAAGTTATATAATATAACTTAGTTTTATTGGAGTATGTATCCATATAGCATCCAACTCCAACCATAACTTGGCTGAAATCAGGGGAGCAAAAATACAAATGTAAGTTACATCATATATTTTTTAACTGATTCGATTCGTAAGATGATTGGATTCATAAAATCGTTATAAGCGTCCATTGCTAAGGTAGCTTAGCACCCAGTGGGTTCTACCGGCTTGTCACCATTGTTTGGATATTGTACTATATTAGGTACATGCCAATTTTGCTAATTATATCCTATAATTTCAGATCATCATGTGATTCCTATATAGATACGGCTGTGGGATACGTAATGTACGAAGGAGATTGATTTTGTTAAGGCACTTGGGCCCTGAACAAAGTTGAGCATTTTGTATCGAAACGAACGTCATATTAATCGTCATAATACTTTACGACAGTAAATAATGCCTGGGAACAGAGTAAATAACAAACTATACACTTCTCTTCTGGTTCGTCAACAAGAATCCATCATTGTCAGCTGCTCGTGCAGAACATGATGAACATACATATATGTATAGTTACTTTTTTTTGGGAAACATATATACATATATTTCCTAAATTAATAAAAAAGTAAGTAAACAAAAACATGTTTTATTATTCACAACTATTAACTTAAGTCTTGTCCACCATGATATCAGCAGCTTGAACTGCAACATGTACCTGGAAATTAGAAATTATATCTTTTTAAAGCAGTTTTAGGCTGAATTTTGAGTATGACTATGTATTCTTGTATAGTGTTTCTTTCTAGTAGGCACCATCTCTGTTTAACGGTTTGCCTTTATATACTCTGGCTACATTACCACAGAAAACACATAGGTCCCCGCGACCCTACCTACAAAGTGAGCTTTTAAATAATTATAGTAAAATAATATTAATTTTATACTTACATCGACGTGATCCTCACAGCAATACTGTGTGTAAGTAGGTAGGTATTCCAAGTTTAATTCACGGCACCATGTTTCACGTCGTAGGTCTTCGCGGATTCGAACAATCATTTTTGTGAATCATTCCCACACGTAGGAACAAGGTCTTTGATATATTAAGCAACGAAAACTACTGTTTAGGTATCAATTATAAATCAAATCATAACAAACCAGCGCAGCGGTTTAACTGAAAAATTTCATTATGACAATGATAACTTTGACAATTACGTGAGTGACGGATTGATTTACTATGGTCCGATAACTTTTATTATGCGATGACTTTACATTCAGCCAACGAGAAAGGTCAAACTAAGGTCATAAGGATATTTGTTGAAATATCTTCAATCCTCAATTATTATATCGCAGCAAATGTCGGAAACTGTTTGAAAACCTCATATCTCGAAATGGTTTTCGAAATAGAACATTTAAAAAAAAAATGAACAATCCTAATTCACATGTCACTTTTTTTAGTTTTTAGGGTCCCGTACCTCAAAAGGAAAAAACGGAACCCTTATAGGATCACTCGTGCGACTGTCTGTCTGTCTGTCCGTCTGTCACAGCCCATTTTCTTCAAAAGTACTGGACCAATTAAGTTGAAATTTGTGACCCAAAATTTGTGACAAATGTGACCCAAAGACGGACATCTTACTTAAACAAATGAATTTTAAACATGGAGGCCACTTTTTAGCCAAGGGGGGTTAGTTAACATTAAGAACCTATTTTGCTATGGGCCACCGTTTACGAGTCATTTACGAAAAACTTAAAATAGGGACCTGGAAATTGATTATAATTAACTTACCCCCTTTAATACCTCATTAAATATTGATCGTATCGAAAAAGTGTACAAAACCTTTTTTGTGGACAATTTTATGTTCAATATTTACGTATAATATTTTTTACAACTGCCCCCGTTGCAACCGTTTACGAGTTATTTACGAAAAAAAAGCGACCTGTGAACTGAATGTGATTAACTTTCTTCCTTTAATATCGTTTTAAATATGGATCCTAGAGAAAAGTGTTCAGATGTTTTTTGCAGAAAATTTTATGGAGATTATTTATTCATAAAAACCTATTGTGCTATGGGACACCGTTTACGAGTTATTTACAAAAAACTAAAAAGGGACTTTAAAATTGATTATAATTGACTTACCGGATGCTTTGTCTTTTTAAATATTGATCCTAGCGAAAAGTGTTCTACATGTTTCTTGTAGGAAATTTTATGTTTATTATTTGTGTAAAATTTGTTTTTGCTATGAGTCATACTTTTCAAATTATTAACGAAAAAATAAAAACAAGGTACCTTAGAATTTATTATAATTAACTTTCCCTCTTTATTATCTTTTTAAATATTGATCCCTGCTAAAAATGTACTAAATCTTTTTTTATTGAAAATGTTGTGTCGATTATTAACGTTTAACATTTTTTTTATATTGGCCACCGTTTACGAGTTATTTACGAAAAACTAAAAAAAGAGACCTTCAAAAATTGATTATAATTAACTTTCCCGCCTTAATATCTCTTTGAATATTGATCCTAGCGAACAATTGTACGGAATCTTTCGTGTAGGCAATTTTATGCAGATTACTTATGTTTAAGAAAATTTTTGCTATGCGCCACCGTTTAAGAGTTATTTACGAAAAACTAAAAAAAAGGGACCTTTAATATCAACTATCTCACTTCCAGTCAAGAATTCGATCAATCAACTGGCAATTTCGGATTCAGCGGGGTCTAATTAGGTTAAAAAACCCGGTTGCCCGGTTAATATGTTTTGCCAGTCGAAATCGATTTTTACAAAAACATGATCAGTCAAGTATACACTCATATTGTATACATATAATTAATAATTATTTAGGTACACTCACCGACCTCACCGTCTTACCTACCATTTTTACCCTACCCAAAGGGTAAAACGGAACCCTATTAGTAAGACTCCGCTGTCCGTCCGTTCGTCCGTCCGTCTGTCAGCAGGCTGTATCTCACGAACCGTGATAGCTAGACAGTTGAAATTTTCACAGATGATGTATTTCTGTTGCCGCTATAACAACAAATACTAAAAAGTACGGAACCCTCGGTGGGCTCAGTGGGCGAGTCCGACTCGCGCTTGTCCGGTTTTTAATTTCATTAAGTACTCATCAAAATTCGAATTTACTAATAAATCTTTTTCAATATTAATTGCCGAACTAAAAATCCAGGAACTGACGATTCAGAATACCGATGTCGTCAGAATAAGGACGTAGACGTGCTGCGCGGGAATGGTGCGGTGCGCCGCGCGGGGCGCCCGCCTGCCCGTTCTACCACTCGTCTGCTTCACCCCCTTGAAAACGTAAAACTCGAGTATAAGAGCGCCTTAAATATTCTATACACTTTTTCGCTAGGATCAATCTTCTTCTCCTTCAACCTAGCGTTTTAGCTAAGCGTCCGGTCTTCAGCATCCTCTGGTGTGAGTAGATTTTAAGTAGATTACTTATGTATCAGAACATTTTTTGGTACAGGCCACCGTTTACGAGTTATTTACAAAAAATATTAACAATTGATCATATTTAACTTTTTACCTTAAATATTTTTTTAAATACTGATCCTAGCGAAAAAGTGTATAGAATATTTAATGTAGACAATTTTACGCAGATTACTTATGTATCAGAACATTTTTGCTACAGGTCACCGTTTACGAGTTATTTATAAAAAACTACAAAGGGACCTTTCAACCCGATGACTGATAAGTTCATCAGCGTCACATAACATAAATTGACCTCCGCATTGGATAGACAGCAACATTGAATGTTCCAGTAATCAAAGAAACTTAATTGCTAAATTGGAAATCAAAATAACTAAACTGGGCCAGAATCCCCAATTTTAAACTACTACGTTTTGTGCTCATCGATGTTAGTGTCGTAAGCGCCATCGACAATAAGGTCCCTTTTCATAGATAATACCACATATTACCACTTTAATCATCCTGCAGGCGATAAACATTGATTTAAAGATCAAGATTAATACAGATCAATCATAATGTTCTTAAAGACCCCAACCCCAACCCAACCCAACCCTACCCAAGCCCAACCCAATCAAAACCCAACCCAAACCCAAAAATCGAACCCAAGTCAGTACCTATATTGCAGTAGCCAAATTCATTTTATAAAACTTAGAGGGATGTAAAACCGAATAAACATTCGTTGAAAAAGAACAAAAGGTATAATTATTAAAGTTTCGCGCGGCGAGCCATAATTCTATGGAACTTGCTAACTATGTAAACAAATCGCCATATTGAAATTGTCTGTGAATGATGAATTTAC
The DNA here is from genome assembly GCF_910591565.1 of Cydia splendana. NCBI lineage: Eukaryota > Metazoa > Arthropoda > Insecta > Lepidoptera > Tortricidae > Cydia > Cydia splendana. Next base: position 18,472,505 of record NC_085965.1, on the reverse strand, counting down.
TAGTGACTTTTGTTTACATAGTTAGCAAGTTCCATAGAATGACACTTTAATTATCTGCCGTATTCGAACTTCAAGATATTCACAAGAGACGACACGTACTAGATCCATTCTAGATACGTTATAGTTTAGATATCAACTAGTTCTCTTTTGCAGTGCAATTCGGGCAACCAATGTCACTTTTACATTAGATAGCGTAAGATATCTATTAAGGTGACAGCACCAGTCATGGGACATTTAAGAGGAAATTTGGAGTATTTGTGATATTTCCCTGATACATGTAAATGGTCTACCGCTTAGCGTGTTACAAGATGAATGTCCTATCCGTCTTTCATGTTTCAGACGTGTTTTATCAAAGATACTGCAATGCGTTCCCACATACTTAACAAATTAAAACTATGTTTTTTTTCTCCAGTTATGGACACCACAGCTCCAGTAATGGCGCCCCGGTAATGGACGTGGATCCAGTAATGGGCCCCCTATAATGGACATTGCTCTATCAGTATAAAATATTGAAATAGGGAAAAGTTATGGCAAAAAAATCAATTATTGTTATATGCTTTTATCGCTGAATGTATTTTTCTTTCCACAGACAATTATTATTGTATTAGACCCATCGAGATAATTCTAATATACCCAAACACAATTAGTTAGCGTTTATCGAAGAGTTCCCATTGCCACCTCCTGTCTCCATGCATCATCAGATCAGGTCCATGTTATCATAACATTGCATTATCATCCGATTTGCATACTTAATTACGTATACAAAATTTCAACTCAATCGGAAATCGGAAAGTGGGTCAAATTCAGCTACCAAGATTTGACCCACACTAACTAACAGGGCAAGTTAAATAAAAGTTTGGAAAAACGATATTAATTTAAGTATCCGAAGTCCGAGCATACTCGTACCTCCTGGTTGACATATTTCGTAACTACATTTTACTTCTGTATTGTTTAAACATGAAATTATGGCATGGCAAGCATCATTATGTAAATTGTCCCATCATAGGAGGTATTCAGTTTTACGGCTCCTATAATGGGATTGGGCCAAATACCACTATTTTTTACATCTGTGGAGTCACAACATAGTGTGTTGTATACCTTATCTCATGGTAAATGCAATTAACAAAACACATTCTAGTTTTCATCAAGTATTAATTAATTAAAATTTTATAAATTAACTCACCTCTTTTAGCGAAGTTGTTAAGAATTCTTAGTGGTATTTTTTTTCAGTGACACGACAACTTTTGGGTTGACGCCAATTTCTTAAAAAGTAATCGAATTTATTAAAAATTCAAACTGAAGCAGCTCTAGGACTCTTATTTATGATAAAATATATCCAGTGTTTATAAACTACTTATAGATACTTATTTTAGAGGATTTGCGGTTTTTTGTCCCATTACCGGTTCCACGTCCATTATAGGGTATACTACGTTAGATGTGAATTGGATCTCTAAGTCATATCCTGAGGAAATCGTTCCAGAATCGCGCAAATGTCATATTTGACAGGTTAGATCTTAAACATATCGTTATCGTATCTTGGTGATGTCTAAAATATATCTAATAGTGCGAAGCAATCGCGATACCTCGATTACTCCGTTTTAAAATAGTTATAAAAAAATAGAACGTTTATTGAAGAATAACGCCTACAACCCGTTACATTCATTCTTCTGCCAAATCATTCCCGCGCCCAAAACCCCTATGTATGATATTGATATTAACACAACGTACCTAACTAAGTATTGATATTAAAATCATTGTATAGATTTGTATAGTGTTTCTTTTTTTAATGCGCCACTGGCTTCACGGATCCGTAATTAGTATAAGTAATGAAAATTTGAAATAGATCTAAAATTATCTTATAATTGAATAATTGTAATATGTACATACCTATTAATAATGAAAAGAGGCCCGGATCGCGTGTGGATATCTATAAATATGTATTACCTAGCAATAGTTAATAGTTCAGGGCCAAACTAGTTAAATGGAATTGAAAAAATGGGCCTAAATTGGTCTAACTAAATGGCAGCACTTCTAAGAAACGCGTACCGAATCCATTTACTTATTTATAACGTGGAATACATAGGAAAAAGAGGAAACTACCTACATATATGAATAAAGTATAATTATCAAAATTTGATACCTAATGCTCTATAATCTATATGGTTCAATGTTGATGTTTGTGAATTCAGTTGCCACAAAACAGTCATATACCGCCGTAGAGCGCCATTTTCTTCAGCTGTCAATCTCGGGGGCACGATTTTTTCTTAGACTTTACACGTCTTCCTATACCAGCGGTCGGCAACCAGCGGCCCGCGGGCCGCATGCGGCCCGCGAGCCTCCCTGGCTATTTTGTATGTAACACTGACGAACGACAATGTCTGCTAAAGTCACAAATATTACCAAAGTGCGGCCCGCGTCATCTTCGTTAACTACTATGTGGCCCTTGGCTCCTAAAAGGTTGCCGACCGCTGTCCTGTACAATCAAGAATAATATGAAAATTAAGAGTAGTACAAAGTCGGCTCCTTCGCTAAACTTGAAGCGCCAGGCCCCGTAGACAACATGCCAATCGCTACCGATACGTAGCGAACGAAACGCAACTGTCACTGTCACATTAAAATGGAAGAGTGATAGAAAGAAACAAAGCCATTCGATTTGGATTCGATAGCGAAGCGCAAGCGATTGTCACCTTGGCTAGGCCGCCAGTACGGCTACCACCAATTTGGGGAATTTGACACTAACATAGTCGCTAAGTGTGTGCGTAAGACTGCGTACCTAACTTAAGAGCCAACAGGAGTGGTCATTCCTCCATACAAACGTACTCCACGTTTTCCTCCGTGGTTTTTGAAGCTAGAGCAATGATTTTTTCAACAAAGATTAATATTGTCAATATCTGTGTCGGACCGTTTTGCTTTTTTTGATATTTTTGTTTTTTAAGGCGCTGGAGCCCTTCAAAAATGGCCAAAATGGCCTAATTGACTATGCCGCAATGAGAGGCGTGGTATTCAAAACTGATATCAATTAGCCAATAAAGCAAAACGGTCCGACACAGATAATTTCATAATCATTTAGATTTCCAAATTTGGTTACGATTGGTTAAGTTTTGGAGGAGGAAACAGTGGAGTACGAGACCTCGATTTTTGTGATTTTTACGCAGGATTTTTCGCCTCAGCTGCAGTTGTCCCTATCGCACTAATTTTAGGGGCGGAGTCAAGTTTCTAAATACGTACACAGCCAGAAAAGTGATGGGCAATAGTCGACATGTAATGTCGATAATCTAGTGATGTGAGAAGTTATCGATAAACCATAACAAAGTCGCGATTTGCCTCTTAGTAGGCGAAGTTAGTGAAGTAATAAGTAATACCTATTGCACTTTTGCCTCAGGGGAAACCGTTTAAAGGATGACTCACGTTAGACCGGGCCGTGTCCGGGCCGGAGCTTCCGGAGCTTACTTTTCTATGACATGACAGGCGACCACGTGATGCTTTCCATAGAAAACGATGCGCCGGAAGCTCCGGCCCGGACACGGCCCGGTCTAATGTGAGTCGTCCTTTACACTATTATTTCTTGGTTCATACAAAGCTGAGTAGACGCACTTTTATTTTATAATATTTTTTGATTTTATATCTGTGGTAATAAACGCTTTGAATACATTTTTCTAAACATCATTCTGAATCCAATGAGGTATCACACCTTTGAACTTGTAGACTATACTGTTGTCCCAAATTGGGGTTTCGTATTTATTCCGACCAGAATCAGGAGCTCCTCAAACATAGGTAGTATAGGTACCTAAATATATCAAAATCTGACTCAAAAATAAAAATCGGCCGAGAGCATGTCGGGCCATGCTCAGTGTAGAGTTTCGTAGTTACCGTTCTGTCAAAATAGGCCAAACGGGGGCGATAAGTTAGTATCATACGTTTACAAGGGAGTACAAAGCTTTCTACGTATTTTGAGATTTTTACTAAGAACAGAAGATTTTTTGCAATAACTCAAAACCGACTGGAGTCCGGTCATGTTCGCTATATAGTTTTCATTGAAAGTAGTTATTAAGCTTTTGTTATACGATTTTTTTTATTTTTTTTGGACAATGGTTCAAAAGTTAGAGGGTGGTGGGAATATCTTTTTTCTTTCGGAGCGATTATTTCCGAAAATATATAAATTTATCAAAAAATGTTTTAAGGAGACCTTTATTCGTTTTGATACACCTATCCAAGGGTACCCCACACTATTGGGACTAAGCAAAATATAATTATATATATTTTGCTTATTGGGTTCAATTGGCATTTACACACATTTACGACATTTTAGCGAAAATGAGTTATATATACAGTTTTAATACCTGGCTTAACAACCTCAAAGCTGTACTCTAATTGCCTAATCATGCATGCCATACGATTAAATAAATAAATATACAGTTTTGTTCAGAATTCCAAGCGCTTCGATATCTCGTAAAAAGTTGCCTTTACGACCCAATTTTTACACTACGAGCTTGCAAAAACAGCTTAGCTCAAGGGGCGTAAATGACCAGTTATAAAATAGAAGTTTAAAGATAGTGTCGTAAAGGTTACCGCTAAATATAAATTATGTTGTAAAGGACTAACAATACTAACATGTCCTTTGTCGTCCTTTAGCCCTTCATTTGTCATGATAATTTTCCATATCGTATGGTCAAGATGGTCGTAAAGGACATATTTGACTATTGAAATTATTTTACTTGCCCTTTACGACCCGTGTTAAAAATGATTTTACCTTAAGTATACGAGGCGAATAAATTGTAAAAGACTTTTCTAATTTTTGTGTCGTTTAAACGTTAAATTGCAAACAAATAACATGGACGTAGCAGTGTAGATTATCAAAAAAGTCGTTTTCTGGGACCTTTATTACTATAATGTAATGTTTGCCCTCAAATTTGAAAGCATTTACGCTAAGAGTTTTTTCCGCAGTTATCTTTATTCATGGACGTAAAGATCTATAATGCCAAATTGATAAATAGTTTTATGGGTTTATTTTTTTACCAAAATATAACGTTTGCCCTTCAAATTAGAAAACTCAGCTCAGTGTTTTTCCGCAACTATTACTGTGTTACTCGCAGTGGAATCTCTTATAGTCTTGCGACAATACATACTAGCCTGTCCATAATACACTCTGAACCTTTCCGTGCGTAATTTAATTATTTGTGTCATTGGTTGAGCTCGGCTACAATAGCTAGTTGAAATAAAGAACAATGCTTCGTTTCAAACACACTCACAAAGTTTGGAACGTATCTGGGCGAAGTGGTAATTAATACTTAATGACCGAATCGGTTATAATTAATTCGTTTACTTGTTTCATAATATGTAGTTCTAAAAGAAGATATTTTTAAGTGTTTTAAATTAGAAATTATTGCAGCTACAGTTACCAGGGATTAAATGACACAGAAATTACTACTTAAATAGGAATTAAAAAAATCGATTTAATATCTTATTGTTTCGTATTTTGAAATAAGACATCTTGTAAAATTGAAACTATAGAATTATAGTCTTTTATTCACTAAGGAAACGTCCAAATGCTTGATATGCTAATTCTTATCATCGTTAGCTGATCTAATACTTCCCTTGTAATGATCATGGATGCAATAAATGATTATGATTATGATTATGATTATGATTATGATTAAAGGCTGTCATGTTATGATTGAAGGCGGCTAGTGTTAAGCACTGGGACATTTAGTTTACCTTCATTTCCGAATATTAGCTACTTTGTGAGCAAGTAATTATTTTTTAGTAAATAATTGGTTCAAAATATTGTGCTTTCTTTATTATTACTATATTATCAGAAAAATATTAATAACAACTGTACCTAATCGGATTATACCTAGCATCATTAACTTCCGTTTGATACATTTTTAAGCTTCGTAATAGTAAACTATGCTGAAAACAGTTAACATGTGTAGGCACCGTGGCTAGTAACTAATACACCCCGAATTTGGAATAAAATAGTCTGAGAATGTCACTTACGACCCCCTACTAAACAAGATACATTAAATTATCAAAAAACGCAGAATGGGTGTAAAGGACATTCATAGTGTTTTTGACCAATTCTATAGGGCATTAACTTTTTTCGTTTTTGATTTATACATATGATTGCTAATTCAGGTTAAAGAGACTAACATTTTGAGTACTTTTTTAATACACATCAAAAATATAGCTCCATAAACAACAAAAATAAATCAACATTTAAAAAAATCTCTGTCTCCTGAAAAATTGCATTTTGTCCTTTACGCCAATTGAACCCAAAGGTATCGAATATTGTATGGGAGGTCTCAGGTCTGCAATTCTTTTTGAATAGTTTTTATTTTACCGTTCTGTCGCAATGCGTGATTCATGTATCCATGCCAATAAGTTGCCAACTTGCAGCTTTTTAGCACTTACGATCACGAAGCAAAGCCTCGGACAGACAGACATACAGACGAACATGGCGAAACAATAAGAGTTTCTTTGGTGACTACGCAACCCAAAAAATCGGACCACTAATAAAACAGTTATTAAGATTTTAATTGGATTGCAGGTTGTAGACGGATATTGAATTCAGTTAGGTACCTAAAGTCAAGAAGTTAAATCACAATAACAGGGAATAAGTAAACGCTTAGTGGCGGTAGCGAGCTAACGAGTTACCAGGTTACCACCGAAGAATAAGTTTGTAATATAAGAAAAGAACTAGGTGTAGAAAAGCTATAGCTTCGCGAGGCCCGTGAAGGCAAATGACACAGTACAAGAACAGTAGTGAATCTTCATAGAAATGTGCCGCTGCCGGCTTGAATGTATGCGTGCGCGCTGGGCGCCGTGTACGCACGCGCTGACACGCACACATTAGCATAATATACGGGGGAATACGGTGGCGGCAGTGTGGGCCGTACCGCGACCGCGACTGTGATCGCGCGCATTCGAGTACGCTGCACGCCCGCTCGCATTTGCCTGCTCTTACCGGCCTTAATTTTTTTGATCATGACTTTGAACAGAGGAAAAAAATATTGTACTTAGTGTCTTTGGGTGTCACAATAACGACACCTCAAACCCGGACTTGTCATTCTTCACAATACATTAATTACAGGAATTATGGTACAGATCGAAATTACTCAGAGTCCCACCCGATGACTTCGTCGTGAATATAGAAAGGATGGAGAAGGTGTTTCGCAAAGCGTTTGAAAAGGACCACATCAACATTAAAATCGGCACGTCAATTTAGGAACAATTAAAAGACAGAATTTACGATGCCCTGCCCATGCTTCCCTAAAACCTTTTTACTAATGTTATACGTAAGGATGAGAATTTACATGACTTTAACCGCTAACAGTAAAGCGTTCCGAACATGCAGAAACCGGAGGAACTTTTTTTCACTATTGAATTTATATTTTTTTTTAATAAATGCCATTTAAATATTTCATTAGCGTTTCATTTATACGTCATTTATGAATTGTTAGAACATTTCATTATATTATATAAATAGAAACCTAGTGCTACTCATAATACGCAAATAATATTTAACTAAAAATAAAAGTGACAACCCTAAGCGCCAACGCAAGAGTAGGTAAATAACTTGCCGAGCGGCCTTAGATTCACTACTGTTCTTAGTGTACTGTGGCAAATGACGTGTGCGTCTGTGTGCGCGCACCACACACACAGGGATAGTCCTTCGTTACGCGGCGCCGCCCCCGTCAGCGCGACGGCGATATTCACCTCAAAATCTCAAAACTGAGATCGGGCTGACGTCCCGTTTCGTGTTAATATTTTCTGCATCTCGCTCGTACTCGTATACCTAATTAGTAAGAGCGAGATGCATTGAAAGTAAGTCACGCAGACGTTAGCTTATTAGCATGTGTGTTGTAATTATTATGTCAGTTTGACACTGCTAAGGCAGTCGTGGTACAGATCTGATATAGTGTATAATTAGTTTCCATTGTATTTTCACGGAAACGTACGAGAACGTGTCTTGCTATTTCAGTCAGTCTAGGTACAAAAATTAATGAGGTTGGTTGAAGTAGCATGACAAATACCTGCGAACCGAGAAAATACGATGGAAAACAATTATGCACTACATCTTTAAGCCTATAGTGCCTTTCTACAATACTAATAAGTGCATAAAACTGTTTTATAAGTAGAGACTTATACTTAGGGTTCAGAGGGCTGAATCTCAGCTTTTGATTTGTTTTTGAATTTGGAACCTGTACCACGACACAACAGTCAGTACAACAGTAGGTTAAGTGTAGGCGTTAGCGTACCTACCTATATGTCATTATTGACATTCTGTGACTTGTGGTAAGGGTACTTATCTGCTTAATAAAAGTTAAAGGCTTCTGTGGCCCAGCAGGTATCAAAGCCATCTAAACATCTTACCATCAACCCCATTTAGGTAGGTATCGCTAATATATAGGTAGGTACCTAGGTACTTGATAGGTACGAGTATACATATAACCGGTAACGCCTGGTAAAAACTATTAGCAAATGCCCCTTGCATAGTGCAATGTGATGTGCATAGTGATTTTACGAATAATTATTTCATCATCAGAAATAGACAATAGACTATAGTTATGGATGACTCACGTTAGACCGGGCCGTGACCGGGCCGGAGCTTCAGGAGCTTCGTTTTCTATGGAAAGCACCACGTGATCACCGATCAGCCGTCATGAAAATGACATGTCGGACGCCTCGGCCCGGGCACGGCCCGGTGTAGCGTGAGTCATCCTATAAGAGTATAAAAAGTGTTTTGTATCTTTATAACGATGTATAAGTGCCATTGATAAGTAAATTATTATCCTTCATTAACAGTCCAACGAGTTATCGCTGATAAACATTCTGTTTGAATTGAGTCATGCGTTTTGCTAACAGACGAGTTTACACAATACTTACCTACGTACACAAACTAAGTGTTCTCTTTAGATAAATACCAGCAGACAATACGCATTATGATACGCTTACGAAGAGCACGAAGGTCATCACGTAGGGTGACTGCTATAGTAATTAGCATAAGGCTTAAAGGCTTCGTTCGTGAGTGGCGAAATACTCTATATGCAATTTCACTTATAAATGTTGCTATCCGAGCAACACTACTGGACATCTGACACCAATGTATACAATGCCCTACCCTTGGAATATATTTTTGTAAATGTTTTATGCCTCGGCCTCGGAACGCACGCTTATAGACCACCTAAGAGCCCTGTGTGTGACAGTGCCATGGTGACGTGGATGCCTGCCTGTACATCGGTGGCAACTCAGTGTCAGCACCCACCAAGGTACCGCAGTTGCATACATTGCGGCCAAGAGCGGCAAAGAGTCGCCGTCAAGTATGCTGCTTAATTGGGGCGAAGGCAACGAGTGCAGCCATGCCCCTGATTCTTGCAGCGACACACTGTCAGAAGCCTCGCACCATCCGCTCTCGCAGCGCTCGCAATAAGCTCGTCTATTATGACTAGAGCGAAAGGTCATTCCACAAAAGCTGTATTTTGGAGTTCCCTGGTACTTACGTACCTACTTACCTGGTACATAAGGCGTCCGACACATAAGGTATTATGCACACCCTTACACCCTTTTACATAAAATATTAGCAACAAAGTCTGACACTCCAGGAATTTCATGAAATGTCTAGGTACAGTCACCAGCTATAATATGTTACGCAACAAAGGCCGCAAAAATATCTGACACGATCTTATTTGTAGAGCCATAAGAGCGTGTCACATATTTTTGCGGCCTTCGAAGAGTAACATATTATTGCAGGTGACTGTACTTCAAGAAATTGTATAATTTCAGATCAGACATTATTTGCGTACCGCACATTACCCGTATTAAGTAGTAAAGCGTCAATTTGAATTTAATTACCGGAAACACAACATTATTCTAACACATATTTCACAGCCGACATTACAAACGATACAAACTAAATTACTACACGGATTTTTATCATTAACTTAATGGGCTATTTTCCCAAGTTGTCAATGAATGTTATTAACTCGGAAACGCCGTTTTGGTTATGAATCGTTCGTTCATATCTATACCTAAACATACCTGCGTAAGCCTTTCTTTAACCTTGTGGAAAACGCATGCCACCTGATGCGGCGGTAGCTTGCTCGCGTTTGTATCGCCTGTCACCATGCCTGTCACGTTCTAACAAGGTGCGAAAGTGACGCATGACACGACAGGCGATAAAAACGCGACCATGCCGCCGCTGGTCCGGGGGAACCAGGAGGGATCAGTGGAGGACGAATGTCTAAAACCACACCATCAAATGCCGACTCCGCCTTGTAGTGGAGATCCGCGGGGTCGCTATCAGGATTCTACCGGTACAATACCTATGTACATATAAAAGTATGTATAGTTGGATGTGCTTTCCTCTTTCAGTGGAGCTTCACTCCGACACTTCACTACGACAACATATCCAACATATCAAAACAGACAGATGTATGAAGCGGAGACATTAAAGAAAAATCTTGATGGTGCAATTCAGACTTTCAGATACTTGTAACAGCGCCATCTAATGCTAAATTAGTACATTATAAACTATTCCTGACTGCTTGATATGGGTGCAGTTAACGTCATTGACTTACTACCCATACAACCATTTCCAGTCGCCGTTACGACGCGGTGTTGACACATCTTGTGTCGACACCGTCTGTTTCGGTCACAATTCCAGTCGCAGACTCGTCGCCGTGTCGACACAGTTACCAGAAATGGGGAAGGGTCGACACATGACACAAAGTGACATAAAGTGTGGTCGCCGTGTGCACACATTGTTTCGGGTTTGCGACTACTTTATGCCAAAATCATTCGTTCATTCGTTCATTTTGTTCCTGTCAAATGGAAACTGTCAGATGGAAAAATACTTAAATAAAATAAGTGACATTAATACGCCATCTCTAAAACGGATTACAAGACGTAATTATATATTGTTTGCATTTATATTACAATAGGACTTAAATTATTATGGGGAATTAAACTGCTCGAGTGATTTGATAAACTAAGTGTAATATAATCAACGCGCCACCACATTGTTTTAGTTTAGCCGGAAATGAAATTGTTTACTTCTCAGTGCCTGTGTTCATAACTATATTATTTGAAGCATTTTTAGTACTTCGATGCGTATACTATACTTAAATAACAGAAATAACGCTTTACATACTACGAAACTTGTTAATTATGATGTATAAATATGGTTTAAGGCTGAGAAATATTGCAGTCACAAAGTAGTTGCAATGTTTCGACTTTGTGTCGACTCTGTGTTGACACATGACACGCGCTGTCAAAAGTAATAACAAAGTTACTGGTATGTTACTGGATTTGCAAAATGGCTCCTTGTGTTTATTTGTTTTCAGATATTCTCAAAGTGTAAAAATGCCGTGGTCAGAGATGGGCATTAATCGATTAACTGTTTATTCGACTAATTAATGGAATAAAAAAAGTTAATTCTCAAATTTTAATCGCGATTAGTTTAGTCGACCTAACATAGATTGAAATTGAATTAATCTGAATATTAATCGAATAAATTATCGATTAAATCTCGATTGAAAGTTGACAGGGGGCCATTTTTGTACGTAAAAATAATAGAAATGTCTTGCATGCAGATGGTAGCAAAACACTTTGTCATAAAAGTCGAGATGGGTGTCGATATATAGGTTTTAGGGAGTGCCGATTTCGAAAATAATGACCATTTTGGAATCCGAAATGGCGGCCATGCACTGTGTCATAAAAGTCGTCATGGATGTCGTTTTATACGTTTTAGGGGGCCCCAATTTTGAAAATGATGACCATTTTGGAATCCAAAATGGCGGCCATGCACTATGCCATAAAAGTCGTCATGGGTGTCGTTTTATAGGTTTTAGGGGGCGCAGATTTCGAAAATGATGACCATTTTGGATTCCAAGATGGCGGCCATGCACTATGTCATAAAAGTCGTCATGGATGTCGTTTTATAGGTTTTAGGGGGCCCCGATTTAGAAAATGATGACCATTTTGAAATCCAAAATGGCGGCCATGCACTATGTCATAAAAGTCGTCATGGGTGTCGTTTTATAGGTTTGGGGGCGCAGATTTAGAAAATGATAACCATTTTGGATTCCAAAATGGCGGCCATGCACTATGTCATAAAAGTCGTCATGGGTGTCGTTTTATAGGTTTTAGGGGGCGCAGATTTCGAAAATGATGACCATTTTGGATTCCAAGATGGCGGCCATGCACTATGTCATAAAAGTCGTCATGTATGTCGTTTTATAGGTTTTAGGGGGCCGCGCTTTCGAAAATGATGACCATTTTGGAATCCAAAATGGCGGCCATGCACTATGTCATAAAAGTCGTCATGGGTGTCGTTTTATAGGTTTTGGGGGGCGCAGATTTCGAAAATGATAACATTTTCAATTTAAAAATGGAGGCAATGCACTATGTCATAAAAGTCGTCATGGATATCGTTTTATAGGTTTTAGGGGGCGCAGATTTCGAAAATGATGACTATTTTGGATTCCAAGATGGCGGCCATGCACTATGTCATAAAAGTCGTCATGGATGTCGTTTTATAGGTTTTAGGGGGCGCAGATTTCGAAAATGATAACATTTTCAATTTCAAAATGGCGGCAATGCACTATGTCATAAAAGTCGTCATGGATATCGTTTTATAGGTTTTAGGGGGCGCAGATTACGAAAATGATGACTATTTTGGATTCCACTTTTATGACAAAATACGTAGCCGCCATCTTGGATTATAAAATGATCATCGTTTTCGAATTCTGCACTCCCTAAAACCTATAAATCGACATCCGTGACGACGCAAGTTATCTTTATTTTCAGATCTAACAAATTGCTACAGAATACAAAGGACAAAAAAGAAGCGAGGAGGTAATGAAACAAGCAAAAATACAGATGATTCCTCGACGCAATTGGGTGATTCTTAAATTGTGTCCAGATTTTTTTTGTCATAAAAGTTTTTATTTTTCACATATTACTCTCACAAGTTCCGTGACATTTCGACCTTGTAATTTTTTAAGTAAATGTTTTTGTTTATCTATGAGGATCTCACTAGAATAGTATAATCAAGGTATGTTTATATTTGATGAATGAAATAGTAACGCAAAAAAAAAATATATTTGTGTCTTATATTCCTGCCGAAGACTTTTATTTTACCTTTTCCTTCTACACAAGTTTGGCCAAGTAATAAGAATTTAGGGCTCTCAATTTTATTTTGACTTCTACAACAGTAAAGCATGTTTGGTATCGTTTTCGTATAAATTCGCAGTACCAAATTTAGTTAAGGTATCACATTGACACCATTCCGAAGTAAATACATATAAACTTATTAAAATACTTTCTTTTAAACTCCTCTTCACGCTTAAACTGCTGAACAGTTTTAATTTAAATTTGGTACACATATATTTTGAGTCCCGAGACAGGATATAATAAGTTATCTCAAAAATCATCCTTTAAAGGTGTGAAATGAGGTGTAGGGGGGAATTCAGAATTGACTTCTTGAAGTTAATACTGTTTAAGTTTAGGTTTGAAGTCATGTTTTTTCATCATTTTTAACTAAATCAAAGATGTAGACCATCCCAAATTTCATATCAATCGGTTCAGCGGTTATTGATTTCCCGTACAAATTTCCACGCCACTTTTCACACCTTCAAAAGATGATTTTGGTTATAAGATCTATCCTATGTCCTGTTCCGGGACGCAAACTATTTCTATACCAAATTTCAACGAAATCGGTTCAGCGGTTAAGCGTCAAGAAGAGTTTCAAAAAAACCGGCCAAGTGCGAGTCGGACTCGCGTATTAAGGGTTCCGTACATTAAGTCCGACTCGCGTTTGACTGCACATTTCTAATAGGTTTTCCTGTCATCTATAGGTAAAGAACTATTTTGTCTATTCAGACGGACATACATACAGACGCACGAGTGATCCTATAAGGGTTCCGTTTTTTCCTTTTGAGGTACGGAACCCTAAAAAGATTTATTTTTATTTTGTGGAATGGTGTCAATGTGATATCTTAAATGGATTCAGCACCCCAGATTTATACGAAAACGATACCAAACACGGCCTAGCACCTTCACTGATATAGATATATCAAGATAAAATTGAGAGCCCTAAATAAACTTTCAAGAGCGGATATCTCAAAAACTATTCAACATATCGAAAAAATTGATTGAATAAACTTGTAACAAATTAAATTAACTTTCATTTTGTATAAGTGGCCATGTCGCTGAGATGCATAGTTTCCGAGATATAATCGAAAAACGGGAAAATGGGACCTTCAAAGCCCCCTCTCTCCCCCCCGCTCAAGGCTACGGCCGGGGACTTTTGATATGTTCACCTCCTAACTTGTCAAACCGAGTTACGGAGTCAAAAATTGTGTTCCGAGCATTTCCCTCTACAACTTTTGGAGCATTCGTTGCCTGACCTAAGTAGCTTATTGAATTTCTTTAAAAACTTTTCTGTAAAAGGTTGACGGGTGTTGGGTGTTTATATGGTTTCGGTCGATTATTATCATTTGCATTGCCCATGATGACTTACTAGAATTACGAGCACACGAGACACTAATAGTAGTTTGACAAACCTTGGTTTTCAAGAGGTATTTTATATTGACATTTGCTATCACAAATTTGCTGTCAGATTTAGTCGCAAACCGCACGCAAAGTGCACACAAATGTGTCGACACCTTGTTACGGAAAAGTGTAGACACGGCGACGACACTTTGTTTCGAAACAATTCTAGACACATTGTGTGGACTCTGTTACGACACATCTGACATTTAGTTACCACTTTGTGATTCTGCGACTGGAATGGTTATATGGGTAGCAAAAAGCAGAGCTTTGTAAGGGCTCGCGGAGTTTTTCTACCTAAACGTACCGGACCGCGACTTTGATCCAATTCGAGGCTTGTTTCATGTTCGATCGAGTGGATGGGTACGTAATAAGTCCGTTAAGGCCGTAACACACTATCGTACCGCACCGCGACGTTGGTGCGTCGCACCCATAAGTGAGAGCGCGAAAGAGATATCTCTTTCTCGCCTGTGTTACGGCCTTTAAGAACGCAACTATAAGTGAGAGCAAGAAAGAAATATACTAACCGGACCCCGGTACGCCTGTTTGTTACAGCTTTTACTTTGTCCATTAAAAACGTGTCCAGACGACAAAATCAAATTGCCAATATCATCCACACGTAATATACAATTTCATAAGCGCTTATTACATCCTACACGGTCGCCCAGTACTTTTTGTAAGGATACCAACTGCTCCACTAGGTACTGCCAGGGTACAGTTGTCATCATTGCCATTGTCATCAAGATGAGTCGGATGACCAAAACATAATGTGCCTTTGTTGCACCAAAATTGAGTTCCACTAGGAACTGCCAGGGTTCTGGGTCATTTTGTTGAACTGCACGCCGACGTTGCAATTGGCGTGCAGTCGGCGTGCAGTTCCCATACAAGTTGCAGTCGTGTGTCGGCCCAAAGTCACTGAAGTTTGTATTAATATGCTTATCTTTATTTATAATGTTAGCAGTTCCAAGCAATAGTAACACTAAAGGCGCCATTCATTAATTACGTAAGACATTTTTTGCCAGTTTTTGACCCCCTCCCACCCTATGTAAGAAATAATAAGAAAAGGCTGACCCCCTCCTTCTCCCACCCCCCTATATTACCATATATTACGTAAGAATCTAAAGAATGAGTACCTACACGTTTGGTTTGTTTTAGTGTTTATTAAAAAAAAAATTACGAATGTGAGATTTGTACCTGTACAAAGGTACTTGAGCTCGTTTAAGCTAACTCTGCACCGTGTTTCATAGCATATATAGAGTGCGGAAGTATTATTATTATGTATTTAAAAACGTCATAATTACATAAAAATTAAAAAAAAAAACGCATCTTTGTGATCTTACGTAAGAACTATGAAAACCACCTCCCTCCCCCTTGTAAGAAAAAATAAGATATGTTCGACCCCCCTCCACCCGAAAATCGTCTTACGTAATAAATTAATGGCGCCAAAACTGTTTCTCGAACTGAAAATACCCGATTTCAGTTTGCTAACACAACATGACTGATCAGTTCAGTAAATTGACCTCCGCAGTGAATATAGAGCAAGATTTATTGTTCTAGTAGGTATTCACAGAAACTTAATTGCTAAATTGGGAATCAAACCAAGCGAAGCAAGGTGGGTCTGAATCCAAAATTTTAACCTACTTTTGTATTCATAGTTTTTAATGGCGATGGCGTAAGCGCCATCGACATTATTGAAATTTAAAACACCACATAGGTATCGTTGTCTGAGTACAGTGAGTACCCACAACACCAGCCTTCTTGAGCTTAGTCAATTTGTATAAGAATGTCCAATATTTATTTATTTATTTACTACTAACGCCATCTGTTAGAGAAATAAATAATTAATATTAGCACGAATGTTAATTCATCATTTTGCCAACAGATGGCGCTAGTAGTAATACAAAGTGTTATTACTTTATTTTATTTTTTTAGGTTTATAAAATGATATATTTATGTTTGATAACACATCTAGACATGAATTTAAATTACTATGTTAAATTTCAAACCTAACAGTGCAGTAGTTTTTCCGTAAAGTGTACCACAAGAATGCATAGTTCGTCGAATAGTGATAACGCTCGCTTCGCTCGCCCTAATAAGGTAAAGGTCCGGAAAATTAACCATATTGTTATGATTAAAAGTTCGAATGATATTGGCGACTAAGTATCGGGGTTTATGAACTAGGGCAGCGGTTCTCACTCTTTTTTTTTGACGGAACCCTTTTGGAAAGCGAAATACTTGATGGAACCCTACAATAAAACAATGGTTTTTAGAAATGTGTTTTTTGCATAGTAAAATTTTTCGAGGCGACTAAAGCATAGTGTTCTAAATTCTTGCGGAACCCCTGCAGGGGTGTCGCGGAACCCTAGGGTTCCGCGGAACACACTTAGAGAATGGCTGAACTAGGGTGTCTAGTGTACATTAGATACGCTTTTGGAGTTGCTGATAACTAAAGGCTTAGGTAAATAAAACTGCAGATAGGACTTACTGATATGATAACTAATCTTATGATATCAGTTTTATCCGTCCATCAAAATGAAACTTTTTTTTAACTAATTAGTTGCAGTGCAGGTACTGGTATATGCTTCTAAGTGTCATTACTTACTTACTTTATTAGTAATTACAATTTGTTCATTAATTTTGTTTATGTTTTTTAATAAAATCTGCGGTTGATGTACATAGTTCATTCAATCACAAATAGATTCAAAAACATTAAAAACGACATCGAACGGACAGTGTGAAAATATGTGTACGGTACGGATTATGGTCGTCATAACCGTTAAGATACTTCTATCTAGAAAAGGAAAATCCCGAGCAAGCTATACCAACTTAAAAACACACACAACACACATAATACAGTAATTTTATACATTTCGCGTTTGCGTTAAATCCGGTAGTTCTGATTTTTTGCAGACGTGTTTATGATGTTGGCCCAATGAATAATATAAGTTTGTGACTTTGAGCGCCGAACGCAACTTTGTCGAATATCGAAAAACCCGCGAAAATTTCGGTTTTCTTTTAGATTTGGGCGATTATAACCCTAAAGGACTAGTTTTTGATAGTGCCTTCTCAGGACGTTTTTAAAGTGGACTAAATTTGCTACAATACGAGACTAGAATTATCTCTGTATGTACATCTAGTCGTTTCCGAAATAAAACCTTTCAAAATTTATATTTTTTGAAATTGTATTCGTAGGGTAAGTAAGTGCAGTGAGTATGCACTTTTGTCTCAGGCGATGCAGCTTGGCACGATTGTTCCTAAGGTCAAACAAAGCTGATTTGGCGAGGTAGCTTGAGATCGTACCGTGCCTACCCCCCAAAAAGGGAGGCGCAAGGGTCGGATCACCAGGTCCAATCTATGCTATATTTCTTCCTGCTCTTAGCAACTAGGGCAAGTAATATATCATTTTCATATAATTTAGGGATTCCTTATTCTATAAAGTATCACTTCAAAGCAGGCAGTCATACATTTTTTTGGAAAAATATGTAGCGGATTGAGTGACGATTTCCATAGAAATGTAATTATGGCCCAAGTCAAAGGTTAAAAATGTAAAACAAAACACTTAACTTGGCGTTTTAAAAGTATGAATATAATGTACTCGTCCTTAAATTATATGAAAATGATATATAGCTTGCCCTAGTTGCTAAGAGCAGGAAGAAATATAGCATAGATTGCACCTGGGGAGCCGACCATTTCCCCCCCATTTTTGGGAGGTAGGCACGGTACGATCTTGTGTCTACCGGCTCAAATCAGCTTTGTTTGACCTTAGAAACAATTGTGCCAAGCGGCATCGCCTGAGACAAAAGTGCATGCTCACTGCACTTATAGCCTACGAATACAAGTTCGAAAAAAATTATAAACTTTGAAAGGCTTTATCTCGGAAACTATTAAATGTACAGAGACAATTCTAGAGACAGTCTCGTACTGTAGCCAATCTACTCCACTTTAAAAACGCCCTGAGACGGTACTATCAAAAACTAGTCCTTTAGGGTTATAATCGGCCAAATCTATAAGAAAACCGAAATTTTCGCGGGTTTTTCGATATTTGACAAAGTTGCGTTCGGCGCTCGAAGTCACAAACTTGTATTATTCATTGGGCCAACATCATAAATAAGTCTGCAAAAAATCAGAACTACCGGATTTGACGCAAAGGAGCCAGGTTACAAAATTCGACAAAGTTACTGGATTAACAACAACTAACCTAAAGAACTAAAGAACTTGGCCGATAACCGTGAAATTCGTTAAGTACGCCAGCCTTGGATGACAAAGGACACATTAGTCACTCTCATGTTAATTATTGCATTCAATGCTGTTGTTTGTTAACAGCTCCACTTCAAGATCTAGTGTGCAGCTGTGCACTTACACGACTATAAGAGTTATCAGTAGGTAAGTACCTACCTATATTTAGCGTGTCAAACTTTAAAATACATAAAATAGTTAAGTTAGTTAGGTGAAAGAGGCCTTTTAAACAATAGATCTTGAATTTAATATGTATTACTAAATCATAGGTATTATTAAAATTTAATTTCTATATCTATCGCTCTATCTCTCTCTCAAATCAGCGTCATGCAGCCAAGCCTTCAGCCAGCCCAAAGCTGACCAACATCTTCCCATCCGCCTCAGTCAAACGGTAGACCTGTAGGTCTACCGTTCGTTATCTCAGTACTCATTAGGGTATACCAAACAAAACTTGATTACGTAAATATTTTTGATTTGATTTGTACAAATCAGCTATACATATATGTGCTTATATGTATAAACTTACCTATTAAAAACTAATCACAGCTTGCTCAATCGTCTATAACGATTATATCCAAACGGTAACTTACTGACGTTGAGAAAATACATTTATTTACATAAAAGATATATACAGTTACCACTGTATATATTATAATAAATAAATAATAATAATAAATAAATATTGGGGACATCTTACACCGATCAACCTAGCCCCAAACTAAGCAAAGCTTGTACTATGGGTGCTAGGCGACGGTATACATACTTATATAGATAAATACATACTTATATACATAGAAAACACCCATGACTCAGGAACAAATATTCGTGTTCATCACACAAATAAATGCCCTTGAACCCAGGACCATCGGCTTCGCAGGCAATATTTACTAAACTAAATTCATAACTAAGCTTAAATCTAAAATAGGCCCTTGTGGCATTGTACCAAAAATGCTGGCGGCATTTCCTCGCTGTATCGCGATGCTGAATACCTTGTGCGAGGAAGCCGCCAGCTCTTCGGTCACCAGTAAAGTTATAGTATGAGTTTTCTCAAATGATTTTTATGCCTAAGACCCTAACCTGTTAAACAATAGCCATTGTTTCTTTTATGACGAGCCCAAGCTTCCAACTTCGGCGCGTGGCAAAACAACAATGCCGTTTAAAAAAAAAACTGTATCGCGATTAGATTAGGGTCTTAGGCGTAAAAATCATTTGAGAAAATTCAAACTATACGTCAACCAGACGCTTCGTTGATAACAATGATGAGTAGGTTGGTTTGACAATATAATTCTATATATAGCTGTTTCGTCGATTCATTTTTCAAAATGGCCTTTGAGGTACGCGGGATAAATTGCATTTTAAGGATGACTCATGTTAGACCGGGCCGGGGCTTCCGGTGTTTCGTTTTCTATAGAAAGCCATCACGTGATCACCGGTCATCTGTCCCGATGATCACACCCGGCCCGGTCTAAAGTGAGTCATCCTTTATCTATTAACCAGAACCACGACAATGCTGGGGGTCATTCCACCAATCCTTAAAGTTCTTGTATATGGACGTCTTTTTCACCATCTCGTCGTTGTTGAGAAGAGTACAGTAACCACAATAGTCGTCAGTCTCAACGTTTTCGACTCTTCTATAATAAGAGTAGTGGTTAGTCCATCGGAAATACTCTTTATACTCATCGGGATGGTCTATTAGATGTTTCATCTTTTTAGCTAATTCTTTCGGCCCTAGTTCTCTTGCATTCAAGTATATCCCGTCTGGCATGAATCTGAAAAAGAAGATTAAAAAACGTAAGACACGTTACGTTTACCCACAGACCTGTAATTTCGTATGACGGTCCCTATGACAGTTATTTTTTAGGGTTCCGTACCTCAAAAGGAAAACACGGAACCCATATAGGATCACTCGTGCGTCTGTCTGTCTGTCCGTCTGTCACAGCCTATTTTCTCGGAAACTACTGGACCAATTAAGTTGAAATTTGGTACACATATGTAAATTAGTGACCCAAAGATGGACATGTTTTTTTTTTATAATTTTAAAATACATAGGTTCTAAGTTATTTAAGAAAATAGCCGAAAAATGACCATCCCCCCCCCCCCCCTTTATCTCCGAAACTACTGGGTCGAAAATTTTCAAAAAAATACACAAAATAGTTCTTTACCTATAGATGACAGGAAAACCTATTAGAAATGTGAAGTCAAGCGTGAGTCGGACTTATGTACGGATATTTTTTATATAGACCACCACACTGGATTGTTATGCCATTTAGGGTTCTTGCTAAATTGGAAATTCTATAGCATAAGTATTGAACAACCAATTTAGGTAGGATCCTTACAACATACTTAGTCATTTTTGCTACCTAGTATAACATTGTATACAATAATACAATACGGAGCGTACAATATCACCACAATCCATAAAACGCTAAACTGAAATTAATCGGTAATAACCGTAACTTCAATTAAACAAGCAGATAAGAAAGCGGATCAAATCAAAAGTTAATTCGCTCTTCTCCAATCACAGGCTTTACATCAATTAGGTATAATCGCCCACACTGAACCTTATTACAAAACGCATAAGGTCCACCGATGGACAGACAAGAGTGTTGCTGTTTCTACTATTACCTACGTACATAATTTAAAGTTTACTGTTAACAAATGTATGATCTTTAAGAGTTCAAGGGGTTTTTAATTTGTGCTTTTACTCAGCATTTACTTTTTTATCAAATTTATGTAGTAAAAACCTGTAGGTATTCCTGCTAGGTATGCTCTCCGCTTGTCATAAACATTCTTTGTTTTTATTTTATTTATTTTTTATTTAAAAAAAACATCATCAGCTGGGTGACGTGTGCATCTATCATATAGAAGATACCTCTTATGGTGGCCCGATATCTAACTGCTTTTGTGACAAGTAGCAACGCCAAATTATTCAGTTTGGTTCGATATAATTTTATATGTAAAAACACAACAATATCATTTATTTAAATAATTTACCTTGTATAGTTAGCACCTCCATAAACAATAGGGATGGCATTGTATTTCAGGCCATGTAACAGTTTTTCAGTCACGTAATCTTTACTGAATGAGTTCTCGAACGACAGATAGAAATAATAATCCCTCTTAATCAATTGAAAACATTCCTCTTCAGTGCTTCTTTCGCACTTGAGCGGCCCACACTTGCCGTAGACATCAACTGTTAAGTCATAAGCTTCTAATTCCTCTTGCAAATCCTTAACGTAATTCTCTCGAAAATTTCTTGTTTCACAGTTAGACACGAACCATGCTGCTGTTTTGGTTTTACTTCTCAACTGTGCCGCTAATTCTTCACTGACAGGGTCCATATCTTCTAATTTCATCCAATGCATATCAATATTCGGGCCTATTATTTTATTTTCAGCATCTCTAACAATTACGTAGCCCCATCTATTCTCAGAGTCTAATCTGTAGGTCCACGTCCAGTTAAAAAAGTTATCTAACCTGTTGGAGCAAATCGGGTAGTTCCCTGCTGATTCTATACTTGCAAAAGCATACTTCTGATGTGGTGATCGCTTCGGAGGCGTTAGTTTAACATTAGGTGTGTAGGAGACTTCAGGTCCGGCAAATGCAATTACGTCGAACTTGCTAACGTCTCCGAGTAAATTTCTATCACTGGTAACATAACAATTAGTATACTTGCACTTTCTGTCTATAAATCCTTGTTGACCTTTACCCATATACACAAAAGGCACATGTTTCGGATTAGTCCACTGTAAAATATATTTTAAATTACTATTTACCACTGTATTTTTTTCTCCTAGATCTTTTTCTTCAATTTTTTCACTTTCACTGGCTTTAACATTTTTTTCCAACTCTGCCACAATTTTTTCCAAATTTTGTTCTATTTCAAATATTGTATTTGAATGCAATTCTTGTCGTGTCCTTTTCATTTCTTTTAAAGTATGATAGAGAAAAATGATGAAAAACAAGAATGACACTAGGTAGAAAGATCTCGCTAGGCGCCTCATGGTGTCGGATGCATGTGCGCATGTTTCTGCGCGGGGTGTGGTAGACGCGCGCGCCGCTGCGCTCCGGCAGGCACTGGCTGAAATAAACGCTATATCTAATCGGTCTTATCACTCTAGCTAGCATATAGATCATCCACAAATACGAGAACGATAGTTATTTATTGCTAAATCGTGCAGGGTATTGGAGTTACCGATAACGAGTAGATATTTAAAAGTTCCATTTGACAATAGGTAGAGATAAGTAATAATAAAGACGAGTAAATAAATATAAATGTCACTTGTAATTTTTAGTAGCACGCTTTTTCAATTTAATTTTTCATCAATTTTATACAGAATATGGGTCGTACAATACCAATAGGTATCTCCAATGAATAATAAGTATGATCTAACGAGTTAATAATAAATACATTCCACATCCACTTTTTAAACACCTGTGTAAATGACACCATGAATTATTGTGATAAAATGTAAAAGGATAGCCTGTAACGATGGTTGTGTGTGTAAATAAAAAAACCGGGCAAACTGACCACGCCCGACGTTGCTTAACTTTAGTCAAAAATCACGTTTGTTGTATGGGAGCTCCATTTAAATCTTTATTTTATTCTGTTTTTAGTATTTGTTGTTATAGCGGCAACAGAAATACATCATCTGTGAAAATTTCAACTGTCTAGCTATCATGGTTCGTGAGATACAGCCTGGTGACAGACAGACGGACGGACGGACGGACGGACGGACAGCGAAGTCTTAGTAATAGGGTCCCGTTTTACCTTTTGGGCACGGAACCCTAAAAACAGCGAGTACTCACTTTCTGTCAAAGGGTTTAATTGCCTCTTTTTACTTCAACACATAATCCGCGACCGCACTAAGCCTAGGTACATGTGTGTTTTCTTTAAAAGGTCGGCCTTTCGGTCCTTTGTTTCACTTTCATCCGCTTGATGCCCGACCATTCATGACCGTCCTCGGTTCTATTCTCGCTGCTATCCGAGCGCGCGCGAATAAATTGAACTATAGAACCCACCGAGACTGGGAGAGGCTCGCAGAACAGCGGACGGAATGGCACAAACGTGTTGTGGAGGGTCGCAAGTTTTGTGACGATTTTTTTTATACCACATCGGTGGCAAACAAGCATACGGCCCGCCTGATGGTAAGCAGTCACCGTAGCCTATGGACGTTGGACTCCTGCAACTCCAGAGATGTTACATGCGCGTAGAGGTGTTACATGTGATGATGATGATGAAACCTGGGCTATAACCGCGATAATCGAAGTTCGCAAATTGCGGGCATCTTTCTCTGTCACTCTAATTACGCCTTCATTGGAGTAAAAGAGAAAGACCCCCTCAATATGCGAATTTCGGTTTTCGCGGTAGCCCCTCTGGTTCGCCGCACTCGCTGACAAGAGGCAAATATAGAACGGGAAGTAGTGTCATAAGGTGCAAATTTTGGTATCGGATGAATTCACTTAGCACAGATGTAATATACGTAAAGCTAAGCTAATTGAGCCCGGTAGACATCCGCCACCCCCTGGCAGGTAGGCAGGCGATGCAGTCAAAGTAATTTATAATGGATTCAAGCTTTCAACTCCTTTTTAACTCCGTTTTTAAAAACGCTGAAATTACTTTTCTTGTATTCTAATAATATGAGCATATAAAAAGTTTCAAGCCCCACACTTGAATAAAATGTTGATCTCCATACAAATTTTCAACCCCTATTTCGCTACCTTAGGGGATGAATTTTCAAAAACGCTGAAATTAATTTACTTGTATTTCAATAATATATCTTTTAACGAAGTTTAAAATTCCTAGCTTAAAATAAAAGATGAACCCCATACAAACTTTCATCCCCTTTCTAACCCCCTTAGGGGTTGAATTTTTCAAAATCGTTACATTTATAATGTAACCTGGTGTGCATATTTCAACTTTCTAGCATTTGTAGTTTCGGCTGATAATAGTAATAGTTGAATAAAAAAAATAGCAAACCGATTTTGATTTGAGCGTCAATATTTTTATTTTTTCTATTAAACTGTACATTAAATGTGTCAAAAATGAATTCATCATGTCCGATTTATCTGGAAAAGATACCAAACTCGAGGAGGTAGGTTAAATAGAAGCCGATAGAAGGCGTGTAACTTTGGATGCATATGCCATGCCTACCCACCAGGGGGTGGCGGATGGCTACCTGGCTGGATTGGCTTAGCTTTACGTATACTACATCTGTGCCAAGTGAATTCATCCGATACCAAAATTTGCACGTTCCATACATTGGGTGACACTACTTCCCTCACTATATAATACGACGACAAGATGTCTCAGTACCGTTTCCCGCAAATCTCTCTTGTCAGAAGGGTTACCATCAGTTTGTCACTGACATAAACGCCGTCGAGAACGTAATTTACTTTCTATACATCTCGCTCGCACTCGCATATTAGTGCAAACGGGATGTATAGAAAGTAAATTACGTTCTCGACGGCGTTTATGTCAGTGACAAACTGATGGTAACCTTAGCAGGTTGATCTGTGTAAGATGTTCCCTAATATTTAATATCACATAACCTTTAAACTCATACTAAGTAAACTATTTAAAAGTTTTTGATCCAACTTGCTTTACAATTTGGGTTCCAAATATACCCAAGAAAAATTAGGGTATCTCTTGTTTCCCATAAAGTTTTAAGTCATAATGTATTGTTTGTCCGCATTTTGTTAGTCATACATAATTTGGTTTTTCTCAGAAACGCGTAAAGGATGACTCACGCTAGACGGGGCCGTGACCGGGCCGTGCTCGGGCCGGGGGGTCCGACATGTAATTTTCTAATGACGGCTGATCGGTGATCACCTGATCACGTGGTGATTTCCATAGAAAACGAAGCTCCGGAAGCTCCGGCCCGGCCACGGCCCAGTCTAACGTGAGTCATGCTTAACTTTTCAGGATTGATATAAAACCAACCTAACCTAACCTATCTATAGGATACCCTTACGAAAATTCTGAAATGATAACGGTTTTAGAATTATGACTAATGATAATCTGACAATCATTACATTATGAATTTCAATATTTTTTTTTTTTAGGTTGTTTTCTATGTATTTTAGTATTTAACCATTAAACAAATAAATATAAATATTGTATAAAAACTTATAAACTAAAAGTATCTAACTATTCTAAATTAATAAAAATAAAACATCCTTAAACCTAAACTACAATAAAAAATCACCCCTCGGCAAGGTCCCGTAGACGCTGGCAGCATTACCACGCTGAATTGCAATGCTTATGCGCTCTGCGAGGAAGCTGCCAGCCCTACGGTCCCCAGTCACATCCACCAGCCTCTTTGATATCGCTCCGAAAAATTTCAGGGCACTGGGACCCCATGGGCCGAGTGTTTCCACACCAAAAGGGGTAAAGCTATATTCTTGGCCGATGCGGCTGTACTTAGCCCTTTTTCTTCGCTCAGCCGCATCCGCAGCTGCACCCGGTGAGACGGAGGTGCCATGAAGATGGGACGGGGCCAGTGTATCGACGCATGTAGCGTCCCACACCAACACCCGCCCCATCTCCCATGGAATCAATGACATGCCGTCCGGCCTCTTACCATCGTCCCTGAGGACGCCGGAGGGCTCCAGCAAAGCCGGCACGTTAGCGCTGGCGAGCGCGCGTCGCAAGATGTCGTTGAGGGACGAGTGCCTGGAAAAACGCCCAGCACTCTTCTGGCACGAATAATTACCTATGTCAAACAGAGGGATCCGGAATGATTTTCATCATTGTGGTGAGGAAATCACATTTTATTGCAATACTTTTTTTGTCTTAAGTGTGTGTTCCTATTAAATGTAACGTATAATAGTAAACTGCAGTTGTGTGGAATCCATATTGTCCAAATCGCGAATAGAAAGAATTGCGTTTGTGTTATCGATCGCATAGGTACCTAATCTAGCCTAAGCAATTCCAAACACGGTTGTTTAGAATTTTATTGCTTATTACACATACTGGATTTGTCAACTTTAAGATCAAGACTGTGATAAAAAAACCGGCCAAGTGCGAGTCGGACTCGCGTTCCAAGGGTTCCGTACATTAAGTCCGACTCACGCTTGACTGCACATTTCTAATAGGTTTTCCTGTCATCTATAGGTAAAGAACTATTTTGAGTATTTAAAAAAAAAATAGACCCAGTAGTTTCGGAAATAAAGGGGGGGTGGTCAATTTTTGCCTATTTTCTTAAATAACTTCTAACCTATTTATTTTCAAATTATAAAAAAATATGTTTGAAATTCTCAAAGTGAGTTCTTTCATTTGATATGTAACACGATATAGTTTGTAAAACTTTATTTTTTAACTTTCTCATTTACCCCCCAAAAGTGGCCCCCATGTTTAAAATTCCTTCGTTTACATTATATGTCCGTCTTTGGGTTACTAATTTACATATGTGTACCAAATTTCAACTTAATTGGTCCAGTAGTTTCCGAGAAAATAGGCTGTGACAGACGGACAGACAGACAGACGCACGAGTGATCCTATAAGGGTTCCGTTTTTTCCTTTTGAGGTACGGAACCCTAAAAACCGGCCAAGTGCGAGTCGGACTCGCGTTCCAAGGGTTCCGTACATTACCCAATTTTTAGCAATGTATTTTTTATATGTGAAACGCGAGTGAATTGCCTTTTGTTCCAGATTGGATAGATTTGTTTTTGCATTGCGGCGGCTTAGATCTATAGCATCAAGAGAAGCTGCAATGTCAGCCTATCATGGTTATGTCGCCTCAATTTTGCGTTATGGACTTATCATTTGGGGTAATAGTACTGATATCCAAAGAGCATTTGTGACCCAAAAAACTTGCATCAGAGCTGTAAGCGGAAGTGAATATCTCGCCCACTGTAAACCAATATTTCAAGAACTTAAAATTCTACCATTGCCTTGTCAGTACATTTTAGAAATTACTAAATTTGTCAAAAAACAGCCTCAGCTTTTTCCACTTCACGATGAAGTGGTAAATAAGCAAAGGCCCAGCAGGAAGCCACTCCAGCTATATCAACCTGCGCAGAAGCTGAAAGTGTCCCAGTCAAATGTCTGTAATATGGCTGTAAAAATATTTAATAGAGTTCCAGATGACCTCAAAACTCTACCGATATGTAAATTTGAAAAAAAAAAATCCAGTGGTTACTTGAAAAATGTTTTTACTCTGTAGATGAATTTTTTAAATGACATTTATTATGAATTGTTAATTAATTTTTGCTAATCTTATTTATACTGACTGAATTTTAATTTTAATATTTAATTTTACTCCTCATGTACATACGAGTAGTTATGTAAATATTTCTACGCCGATGCATGCCGGCAGAATATTTCATTTCATTTCATTTATTTCCTTGCTGACCTAACACCTTTTACTAACCAATGAATGTGCCATATTCTTGGAAATAAAGTATTGAATTGAATTGAATTAAAAACCCCTTAGGGGTCGGATCAAAAAGTAAGCAATTAGTCCGACTCACGCTTGACTGCATATTTCTAATAGGTTTTCCTGTCATCTGTAGGTAAAGAACTATTTTGTATATTTTTTCAAAAATGTTTATTTAGTAGTTTCGAAGATAAAGGGGGAATTGTTATTTTTTGGCTATTTTCTTAAATAACTTCTAAACTATTTATTTTATAATTACAAAAAAAATTGAGATTCTCAAAATGAGCTCTTTCATTTGATATGTAACACGATATAGTTTAAAAAACATTATTTTTTTTATTTTCTCATTTACCCCCTAAAAATGGCCTCCATGTTTAAAATTCATTTGTAAGTAAGATGTCCGTCTTTGGGTCACGAATTTATATACAGGGTGGTCTAAACCTTGACGTCCAAACATTTTTTTAGATTCCTCACGTCGTGGGCTTAGAATATACCTACCCCGTGTATGTTAGCCAATTTTTGATTTTTTTAACTTTCAACTTTTGTTACGAAATTCCGGTGTTCCCATACAAGGTGGCTAAAAAATAACTGCATTATCGTTGCCAGGGAGCTTTTGGGATTTACTGGGCAACTTTTACCAGGGGACCAATCCCGAAATCGCAAAAAAAAATTTGGCTGTTTCGTACATTTATTGCTGGTCCATTTTCTATGGGAGAGTAAATATTTTTATGAAGTGAATTTCATAACAAAAGTTAAAAGTTAATAAAAATCATAACTCGAAAACTACGAAAAATCGGCTAACATATATGGGGTATATTCTGATAGCCCACGACGTGAGGAATCTAAAAAAAATTTTGGACGTCAAGGTTTGGACCAGCCTGTATGTGTACCAAATTTCAACTTAATTGGTCCAGTACTTTTGGAGAAAATGGGCTGTGAGAGACGGACAGACAGACGCACGAGTGATCCTATAAGGGTTCCGTTTTTTCCTTTTGAGGTACGGAACCCTAAAAATCACCACCGAAAAACCTAATAAAATACATTGTAATTCTAAAGGGCATCAGATAGTACTTACCCAATTTGTACTACGCACATTAGGAGATTGAGCCCGCCCTGAGACCCTCGGTGGTTAGGGAAAGGTGCTAGATAAAGCTTGGCTAAAGGGCATCACTCGTACACATCTCGTGTTTATTCATTAAGTTAGTAAGTCAATATGTACATAAAATACTTACTTAGGTATATAAAGTCAAAAAGTTTTAATTTTTGATCCATTTTCTCATACATTGTCACAGTGATAATAGTATGAGGTCTCTAGCTAAATATCAAGGACAAATGAAGCGATGAATAGCAGGAAACTTTTGGACGAGGGCAGCGTACGACCGATCGTCGTGAAGATCCTAAAGTGAAACATAGTGTGCAAATGCATAATACCACCACCACCATAAATATGATAGGGGAGACCGAGGTGAGTTTTGACAGAGGAGAGTTGTGTGACATAAGCGATCTTTTGGAATTTATTAACTAAAAACTAGGTCGCAATAGCGCGCGTTTGTTAGTTCAAGTTACGAGCTACCAAACGCACACTGTTGCGAGCTCGCTAACAGATTCCAAAAAATCGACAATGTCACAACTCTCCTCTGTCACAACTCACCTCGGTCACCCCTACCAAAATATTAGGCACAAGAGACAGATTCTGTATCCATGTGTATGTAAACCAGAGCGCTGTTAATTAAGTTGGTATGCCGTGAGCGGAACCCACATATTGAAATGAAAGTGGTATTGACATCTTCGCTTCCGAACAAGCCTCAAGGATTAGGGCTGATTTGAGCGTTTCTTTTATTTTTTGCCATTTTATATATTGTGTGTGTTTTTTGCCACTTTTGTGTTATTTCTAGTCAGAATCGCGAGCCCTATCCCATCCTTATAGGAGAAATAAAGTGTCCTAAAATTTCCATACATTTTTCATACTTTCGTTTTGTTACCGCCATACAAAGTATATGGGGAAATGGTAACACAATAGGAAAAAAACTCTGGGACTTTTTTTTATCCCATTAGGATCGAAAGAGCTCGCGGTTCTGAGTAGAAATAAGACAAAAGTGGCATAAAAATCACAATATTTAAACATGGCAAAAAATAAAAGAAACGCTCATTTAGACGGCGCGCGAACTCGCATGCAATTCGATTTTAGTTACATTGCGGAGAACAGGTTACGTACAATTCAACCGTTCGATCAAAAACCGCAATGTAATGAAACTCGCATACGAATTCTCGCATCGTCTAAATGAGCCCTTAAACTCAGAGGTACGATAGTACGGATCAGCGACGCGTTTCGGCGGGCACTGTTGCATGCCCAACTGTTGCTCGGAATCCAACCGTGTGCGCCATCCGTCCACGAAACCGTTAAACTAGGATGCTGTTGCAACTGCTAACCGAAAGAGAGTGAGTCAAGAGTATGGTGAACCAATATAACTCCAATTTATGTGCTCGCAGTTGCATTTTAAATGGAGCTCCTAAGCCCATTTAGAGTCTGTGCGGAAAGAGAAGAGTCGTGAAATGTATGGAACCCAATACATTTCCGCACAGACTCGATTAAAAACTAGTTAAGGCACTTTATGAGAAGGACTGCAATGACATCACCGAGAAAGCTTAATTAAACGGAAAGTAAGCCTTACTGATAGTTCAATGTCCTCAGTGTTTTCCTTCACCAAACAGAAGCTGTGGTGCTGGTTCAAACTGGTTTTCAAACCCAGAACCTCATATTTTGAACTTCGCTTTGTTGCTAGGGCACCGGCTGACTAGATATTTAAATACATGTTATGAACCACGAGACCTACTTAGACAACACTATCCTTTCAGCTCAGTCTCTAGAAATGTTCCACCCTGTATAAATTTGACATTATGATGACATTACCACACTTTTTCATTGCTATGCAGTTAGATGGTCAAATTCTACCACAATCACGGTCCAAACAGTGAACAGTGAATTTGTGCTGTACGGATATGATGGTCGTTCTTGTCCATAGATTTAATATATAGAGATCCCGTCTCAGCGAGCTGTCACTGTTGCCACTTTTGTTTAGTGTATGATTAACAATTTAACACCACCTTGCTGTAGCCATGTCGATAAAGTCATATCGATAACCTGTCGACATTTCTTGCAATTTTAATTATACTTCAAAGGTTTAACGATACCTAAAATGAACAAAAACGCTTTTATTCTTTATTGTGGCTATCAGATCACAATTTTATCGTCACGCCCCAGCAGGGAACGAAGGGAAAGTTCAGATATTTAATTAAAATACATAAATACCTACTAAAATATGTGTTCCGCAATAATTGAATTATTTTATTATATTCTAATATATTTATTATTCATTAGCATTTCAATTATGTTTATGTTTAACGAAGATATTGAAGCTTCAATTAATAGCTATTTCGTTCCGCTGTGTAGCGTTTATCGATATATAACATGATTAAAATCGACTTTTCACATCCCTAAAAGAGCACACATACACGTTTTTACGCACACATACACAGCCTGGATGCATCAAAAAAGGCAACATTTTGATTTGAAGTACATCTTGTCAACAGTATAGTTGTCCTTTTTTGACAAACGGCATTTTTAAAAGAGCGAGGAGAGAGAAATCATACTAGTTGCTGCGCCGTCAAAGAGAACAGAAAACGTTGGGGCCTTGTTCTTGTCTACGTGACAGCGTGATAAAACGGTATCTGTCACTTTCCATCGCGCTCTGTTAAAAAGTGACGGATATTTTGTAACGTGGATAAAGCCATCCATAATAGGCCTGCTGGCCATAGTATTTTGTCGCTTGTCTCTCGGAAATCCCGAATAACGAATGAATGTGGCGTGCTGTGGGCGTATTAAATCCGTGGGGAAGTAAAGGTAGAATGAGGAACGACGGACGAACAATACATCTTCCTAAATTGTATTAGAAAAATTAAACCACGAGGCCGTTTTTGGAAACAGAACAGACGGACAGATGAACATGAGGAAACATCTTCTTCTTCTTAGTCGGTAAACTCTTGCCAGAGTGGTCGTGGTCATCATTGTGAATCTCGATGAGTGATGATCTTGCTAATACGGCGCCATTCGTCGCGGACTGCAGCTTTCCGGGTACATTCGTAAACCGAGCACTTAGGAGCACTGGGGAAACATACGGGATCTATTTTGTAATTTAAAACTAGTTAAGTTACTACATCTATAGATTTCCGATCATTTTTTTGAACAAACATTTTTGGTATAAATGGAATTGTTTAATTTTAACCCTGTATCAACTCAAGATGGGATTTTAAATTAAAGACAACATAAAGGCTTATTATTCTTATTAAACTCAAGATGGCGGATTTTCAGCGAAAAAATGTAATTTAGATAGTAAACTTTCACAACAATTCTAATAAAGGTCTTTCATTTAAGAGGTAATTTAATAGTTACTTTAACCCCTAACAGCCTTTATTGCTTGAAACAGGAAAGATGCCGGATTAGACATGTGCGCCGATGGCAAAATCATCGGCGGCGGCGTCCGATGATTTTTTGACCGGCGGCGGCGGCGTGATCGGCGTGAAATCGGCGTGGCATAATTTTTGATACTGCATGAGAACTTGGCTGTAGAAACTCTACATTAAACCCTTCTGAGTATTTACTAGGCTATCCAAAACATATTACGTGTGTTTTCTAAATTTTTGCCAAAAATTATATGCTTTCTTACCAATCTAACGGTTACCAACGGTATGTTTAAATATGAATATAAAAAGGACACTTTAAAACCTACATTTTTGGCAGTATTACAAATGAAACACAAAAAGATTTCTTTATAAGTTAAGTCGTAAGTTAAAAAAAAACTATATTGATTTCACCCAGCCGCTGTCGTCTAATGTATGATTAGTTACGAAATAATGATGAACTACTTTACATTTGTCTGAACTGAAGTTCATTAGATATGTATGTTAGAATAAAGATGTCGTTGCTTTGATGCACTTCGTCAGGTTAATTCGCTCAACAGAACGTCTTAGAAGTGTCTCGTGTCGCATGGCACCTGCAAGGGAAAACCCGCGTGTCTTCAGACGGGAGCGACTACCCAAAAATTTGATAGACGAGCCCTCTGACGGAAAATTTAAGAGTTGCGTGAGATAATATATTGTAGGTATTTCATAAAAGAGTTTCATGGAATATTAAGGTTTACTTTGTTTTCTTTGTTGGTAGCAATGATGACCCTTGGTGAGATGCTTACTACAGTAAAACAAAATCGTTTTATAAAAAAGCTATGTGATAATATATCAAATAATAACCTGTGATCCAGAACCTAGGCCTTGTTTAAATTAACGCTAATTCGTTATCACAGCACCAAAAAAAGTGATGTAATTGGTTTTACTGGCAAATAATAAGCGAAAAAGCATAAGGATCTTTAAATTATACCTCTGACACTATCTACTCACTATGCAACATGCAATAAGACACGTTAGGTATCAAAATTTTCCACGCCGATTATACGCCGGTCAAATTTATCGGCGGCGGCGGCGTGGAAAAATCGTCGGCGGCGGCGGCGCGGCGGCGCGGCGCACATGTCTATGCCGGATACATGTTTTACTTGCTTAATAAATTTCGGCAACAGCTGTTGAAAAACTTAGTAACACCCAAATTGCTAATATAATTTATCTTTCGACAAATTAAATTTACGACTTTTGCTGCACCACTTAAATTTAAATGTGGATACTTACTGCTGTTAAAGCAAAGTTTAGAGGAGTTGGGGTTCTCAAAATCGATAAAGTGGGGCTGGAAATTTCTAATTAACTTCACGAAAACTAGAAATGAGTGAAAGAGAAACGGTGGCGATTATCGGATTAGTACGTCTACCATCAGTTTTGACATTGACATATACGCTCACGTCTACGTAACTTACTTTCTATGCATCTCGCTCGTACTCCCATATTAGTGCAAGCGAGATGTACAGAAAGTAAATTACGTAGACGTGAGCGTTATGTCAATGTAAAAACTGGTGGTAGACGTACAGGGGGTTGTAGCTGTGATGAAATCAACAAACGACGTTTTTGAAGTGAAAACTTCTTTAGTGGCGCTGTGCACTTTTTGTGATGGGGAAAAAAGAGGGAAAAAACTTCGAGCAACACGGAAGGGAGGCGGCATTCGCACTATTTCCCCTCTGCCTAGGTACAAGATCAACTGATCTAGCTCGGGTAATAAAACTAGTTGCGCTCGGATTTTTCACTAGACCGAGTCCATGCAGACGCGCGCGTGAACACAGCAGCAGAAATAATGCCTGATTGCTCGGTTTTTTGTCGTAAAAAGAGGTCGGAGACATCAAATTTACAAAAGAAGGTGTTACATTTCACATGTAATATTTTTTTTTAAATATCATACGTTTAATTACATTTAATCACAATTATTATATTTTAGTCTCATGTAATTGTTGGATTTATCGATTTTGCTCGCCCAGTACAAATTGCGGATCGGTCGAGCGACAAATCCGACTTCTCATCTGTCAGAATATAATAAAATACTTCGACGAAAATGTGTTAGTGTGCGTGTTGTGACACTTGTGACTCATCCGTACACAAAAAGAGATCGAGGTTTGCAAGATTTGACATGTAAGTGTGTCATTTTCTATGTATTTGTGTCGTCATTACAGATTGGATTTTTTATGTAAGTGTGTGAGAATTGCGACTGTGTGCACCTTTCCCCCCGCAAAAAATGGCAGAAAGATTTATACGGTAAGATATCGCTTGGGCCCCTCCCTTCCGATGTGTCGGAAGCCGGTGTTGCTCGAAGGGAAAAAAAATTAAACTCGCGACAGGTCACGTGACCGTAAGATTCGTAAGACGTAAGACGGACACGTGACCTGGTCGAAAAACTTGTCATTGAGTTTTCACTTCTGCCGGCACTCCCGGAGTGCAACCCTTTGTTTTTTATGAACAATTATTACTTAGCTAGTCCCACAGTTCCTTAGCGCTCAGCTAGAACTAGAACACAGATAGTGCACATGTGAATAATCACTAATACTTACGGCCCGATTCGAACAATTACATGTACTCTAATCACTCAGATAACTCTCTGCTAGTGCTACAGTAGTAACTGTATGTAATTGTAATGCGAATTGATTATATTGATATGAATATTTCAGAGTGTGTTTTTCGAATATTTTAATTATTCTTGCTCATGTTGTTGTTGAAAATAAATAAACTTTAAAAGCGAATCTTTAATTCGTTAAAAGATTGAGAGAGTTGACTTGAACGAAATGAATTTACATTCTATTTAAAAGCTTACAATGCATAGAATTTATACAAAATATATATTCTCTCACAATCGTACATTCAGTGAACATTTCAGGATCTGTCCTATCTCCAGTACGATATCCGCTGGCTGGGATAAAAGACGTTTCCGGCACCGACCGACGGAGAGGGATTACCGGCACACCTATTTCATGTCTGATGGAACAGGTAAATAACGCAATCCCTCGTAGTAGAACCAGTACCGTCATTACCATAAGGGCACACGGGGCTCGTGCCCAAGGCCCCCATCCTCAGGGGGCCCCGAAGGACAGACAGTAACAGTATAGTTGATTATCCATAATAAATAGAAGGTCATAGTAGAAAAATGTTAGTTTAAGTAATTCGCTTTCTTTATTCTTTGCAAAAGGGCCTTTTCTTATGTGCCCAAGGGCCCCAGCATACTTTAAGATGGCCCTGAATAGAACCCGCGTACTTGTACGAATGGTCTTCCTCGCGTTATCCTATTTTGCCACGGCTCATGGGAGCCTGGAGTCCGCTTGCCAACTAATCCCAAGAATTGATTTGGCACTCGTTTGTACGCAAGCGACTGCCATCTGACCTTCCAACCCAGAGGGGAAACTAGGCTTTATTAGGATTAATCCGTTTCCTTACGATTCGGTTCTGTGAGGATCGCAGTTCAAACATAACCTAACCCACTTAACGGCGCAAACGGTGCGGTGTACGGGGGTTTGAGCGGGAGGGGCTAGTAAGATTGGCATCATAATCATACTTTATACCTACATTTTATGGTAGGTAATCATAGTGGTTTATCATAGTGGTTTTCCGGGTCCGAGTCCGGGTCCGAGTCCGGGTCCGAGTCCGGGTCCGAATCCGGGTCCGAGTCCGGGTCCGAGTCCGGGTCCGACTTCGGGTCCGAGTCCGAACCGGATCCGGGTCCGGGTCTGGGTCCGAGTCCGGGTCCAAATCAGGGTCTGAGTCCGGGTCCAGATCCGGGTCCAAGTCAGAACCGGATCCGGGTATGAGTCCGGTTCTGGGTCCAAGTCCGGGTCCCAGTCCAAGTCAAAATCGAAATTCGAAATCACCAAACGTGTACTATGCGTCGTTGAAGAGTTCTGTTCTGATCATCATCAGTAGTTCCACTTCATCAAATGCGACAGTTTTTAATCTAAATGCTTGATTTAATGATGAAAATACAAATAAATCTATACGTATGCCTTTAAGATTTGAGGAGTTCCTTCGATTCCTCATGGATCCCATGTACAGAACTTGAGCTTGACATAAATGTGGCTTTAAAACCTAACTTGCTTAACAAATATAACGAAGAGGAAAAATCGCCAAACGCGAGCTATGCGTCGTTGAAGAGTTCTGTTCTGATCATCATCAGCAGTTCCACTTCATCAAATACGACAGTTTTTAATGTAAATGCTTGATTTTATGATGAATATACAAAAATCTCTATACGCATGCCTTTAAGATTTGAGGAGTTCCCTCTATTCCTCATGGATCCCATCATCAGAACTCGAGCTTGACAAAAATGTGGCTTAAAAACTTAACTTGCTTAACAAACATAACGTAGAGGACAAAGCGCCAAACGCGTGAACTATGCGTCGTTGAAGAGTTCCGTTCTGATCATCATCAGCAGTTCCACTTCATCAAATGTCACTTCTTTGGGTGTATATGCTTGATTTGTTGATAAAAACCTAAAAATCACTATATGTATGCCTTTAAGATTTGAGGAGTTCCCTCGATTCCTCATGGATCCCATCACCAGAACAGGATTTCGACAAAAACGGGACCAATCTGTATGCATATACGTATGTATACTATGCGTAATTCTTTTTTTGATTGTATAATCAAAAAAAGAATTTTCAAAATCGGTCCAGTAATGACGGAGATATGGAGTAACAAAATAAAAAAAAAACATACAACCGAATTGATAACCTCCTTCTTTGAGATTTGGAAGTCGGTTAAAAATGATATTTCGTACATAAGTTCGGAAAACCCATTGGTAAGTACCTACGCGACGGGGTTACCCGCGACCTCCGGATTGAAAGCCGCTCGCTCTTACCGATGGGCCACCAGCATATAAGTAGGTACTTGGACGTGTACAATACAAGTGCAAATTTAAATCAAGATTTGAACACGTAAATATACTGGGTGATTTTGTTATATCTGACCATACTCTGAGGGGTGACTATGTAAATCTTACTAAACAACTAAGGTTCGGATTTTCTTCGGATAAGTAACTAAGCCAGCGTTGGGATACTTGAAGTTCTGCTGTATAAACAATAAGGATGCTGGTAAAACTTATTTAGTAGAACTAAGAGTTGTAAGTATTTGACGGCACGTCCCTACCGAGGCTTATTATCAACCGAGCGAGAAATGTGAGCCAAACGTCTCCTAGACGTCTATATCACTTCAGTTCAACCCGACGAGACACTCTCGACTCAACCTTATTGCTTTACACGTACGATTGTACACAGCAACACTCTTAACCTTACTCTTACCCCACCTTATTGCAAAGGGTTATAAGGTCCACCGAGGTACAGTTAACAGCGGGGGCGATGGTATACCTGTCAGCTGCATTAAATGTTACGTGAGGTAAGCTGCGTTTTACGTGTGCAGAGATTTAAGCTTTCTTGGGTAAGTCTTCATCACAAGCCTATGCAATATTTCAACCAAAAAATGAGGAACTTAGGGAAAATCTGAAAGTATAAGAGATACGTAGTTTGTTTTTAGGAGTTACGACGCCAATTTTAGATAAATAAAAAAATCCTCATTTGGATGAAACACTGTATGTCCCACAGATCTTTCATCGGACAAGGATTTTGGTCTTACGCTAGTTTTTAGATTGGGGCCTTTGGATATTAGTGTTATTATGTTGTATCCTAGATGCGTGCAGGTTTCCTAACCGATGTTTTCCGTCATATGAACAACAGGACATTTTTAATTCAGGTCCTAGAACTTCATTGACACAAGCCGTACGCTTCGACTTGTGGAAATGGAAACCACGCGTGGTTACCGGGGCGTGCAAGTCGTCCAAATTTAAGCAGCGTCCACTGAGGCTAGGTATAGGTACTCTAGCATTTGTTAAATTTCACGCCGCTCTAGGCGGCGCTGATAGAGCTTGAGAGATAGACAGACTAATTTTACTCTTACGTCGACTGTATGCCATAGACAACCACTAAACATCTAAGAGACAGATGACATCATAACGCCCTGACAACAAAGCAAATTAGGTTAATTTGATAAATTTACAAGTATTTTGTAATACTTACCCAAAAAAATATGAACACGTAAATGCAGATATTCCTACTTCCATAATCCCGACGTTTTAACTAATGGAGAATCGGGAGAATCGAGAGTATTGGGAGAATCGGGGTAGAAGGAGCAGAAGGCGGTCCAGGAGAAGTCGTGAAGTCTACCCAGATTGCTACACTTTGTTCGGCAATAAGTGTCTGATCACTGCTGCACTGGTCTTTGCGTTTATCATGCTTCACTACAACTGTAGGAACTGCTACGCGAAACAAGAGCTGATGAAGATTACGAGCAGTGTCGAGGATATAGCGGTAACTGACACAAGTTCTATTTGAGTACCAATATATTATAAGGTTATTATTATTAAGGCATTGGCACCCCAGAAACTTAATATATTTATATAGTCTTATTTTCTACGACTTTGAGGAACTTTTCAAATCTCCAAATTTATATAACTAATGTTTACCCTGGTCTTGTTGCTATGTATTTTTTCATGTAAATGTTGTATTGGCTTGCAAAAGAGTGGTGGAAGCCTACTTGAAGCATGATTATTTGAACTTTGAAGAACTATTTAGGTACGTTGTTTATACACAGTGAAACTCAGAAAATTATAAGTAGGTATGTACCACATTATGTGTACAAGGTTTTTTTTTGTTAGCCTACTTTGGTGTCCCACTGCTGGGCAAAGGCCTCTCCTCATTTTCTCCAGTGGAGTACAAGGTTTAACAATGGTAAAATGATCCACATAAGGGCAAAATATTAGTAGGTTTCAAGTAAGAAATAACAGAAAATAATAGGAGACAGTTGAAGGTAAGGTGCAAATAGTTGAAACGGTTTCGGCGACCTGTGTGTCCTAGAAGCCAATGGCCTAGATAGACGGTACCCTGTCTATGAAACCGATAGGTCCTGGGTTCAATTCCTGGTAAGGGCATTTATTTGTGTGACGAGCACAGATGTTTGTTCCAGAGTCATTGATGTCTACTAAATATGTATTTAAGTATTAAGTAAGTATAGGTATTTGTATATTAAATACATTTATCGTTGTCTTCTAAGCTCCTATAAGCTTAGTTAATTTGTGTAATAATGTCCTATATCATTTACTGGTAATATGTACTTATTTATATTTTACTGCAGGCAAACCTGAGATGATTTAGAACCCGATAAAAATCAATTGATTCATTATTTAAGCAAATCTGTATTTTTGTTCACAGAAACATATAAAAACTATTCAAAGAGACTACCAGCTTATAGAAAACAGACTTGCGTTATATTCCCAAGAAATACCAAAGCTGGAGGAGCAGGTGTCATCTTTGGAGTCATTGGCTCAAGCAATAACCATCAACAGATTCGGTTGGAACCCCAGGGTACACGCTGCTTTACCATACGTCGACGTGAAGTTGAATCATTTCAACCGTACTCGGATCCCAACTAAAAATTCGACTAAAATGAATAATTGTTATCGGAATCACCAAAATAATAGTACGAAAGTAATGTAAACTTTTTGAATTAAGTGCTAAATAAAATGCGTGATCTTCATTAATGTTCTGACAGTACTCGGCAACAGTTTAAGTAAAGGAGTAAAATTACAAAAAAATAATACTTCAATCATTCTGAGTTTGCGGCATTTGGTTCTATTTAACAGTTCTTCGAATTAAGGCGACGGTAGCGGTGGGTAAAATTTCAGATTCTGTCAATTTACCCCATTTCACACACAAGCGCACTTCACGCACACTACCTCACTTTACTGGGACAGGTCAGTGACCCATCATGTTTTTTTAAGATTGGACTTTTAGTTTAGTATTGACCACTAGCCTCCTTTGAGGGTAAAAGCGTTCCATTGAAAGATGAACTAGAAACAATGCATTTAGTCTTGCTTTCCTTGTCTGTTCATGTCACACGTGACGTATCTATTTAATTCATTTGATTGTTGACTGTTTTACTACCTAATATTACTTTGTCGAGATACGCGTTTTGTACAATTAAAGCGAATAAAACAAGGTGTCATTAAGTCAGATGTAAAATGTTATTTACTACTGTATACGGTTTTTCATAAGGTGCAAAATCCATTAAATGGGAATTTAAATAAATAAAGTTTCGGCAGGGTGGCAATTCCATTTTGGCGGATAAAGCGAAACAGAATAGTTATATCGAACCTGCTTACAAATTTTCACGAGAATCAGTTGAGAAAATTAAATGTGATCTGCAAAGGATCAAGCATTTTTGCCCAAGCTGAAACGGAGACCTTTGCTAACGCTCGGCCAATGATGGTTTAGGTACACCTATAAAAAATGGCTGTCCCTGCTGTAATTTTAATATCTTTATATTTCAACCGGTATAGTTTTACCTTTAAAAATAATCGGTATCGCTAAACAATAGCGGTACCTTACTGCTTATACGTTCACGAAATCGGTATCTGCATAACTTGATTGTTAGTAAACTAACCTGGAAAATAATCTCAAAATCACCGAAACATTTATGTACAGTCACCTGCAATAATATGTTACGTCATTAGCGCCAACTTTGCCTCCAGGGAAACTTTGCCCAAAACAACAATTTTAAACAAATTCGTTAATGTAGAAAAAAATATAATAGTTATGGCCACCCTGCTGTTTTTAGTAGAAAATAGGTTATATTTCTGACAAAACTATACACCAAACTTCTGCATAACTTGACTCGGGAATTTTGAGCGAGTTGTCTAATATAGGGTATATTTCGGCGGGCAAAAAATTTATAAATAATGAATGCAAGTAGAAAAAATTGAGAACCATTTGTCAAATATTTCCGGGTTTCAGTTATAACACATGAAGCATAGATTATGTCTATTGAGATTTAAACTAAAAAGGCCTAAATACACAAAAGTTTTAGCGGTGGGCAAAGTAATCCGGTAATTTGGCATCCATACCAACATTGCCCACCACCAAAAACGGATTAGGGTTGTCACTTTCATCTAATTTACCCAACTTCGCAAGTAAAAGAAGGTTATGTTTGTACACTTAAATAAGTTTATAAATATATACTGTATTTAAATAAATAAATAAATAAATAAATAAATAAATATTGGGGACATCTTACACAGATCAAACCTAGCCCCAAACTAAGCAAAGCTTGTACTATGGGTACTAGGCGACGATATACATACTTGTATAGATAAATACATACTTATATACATAGAAAACAACCATGACTCAGGAACAAATATTAGTGTTCATCACACAAATAAATGCCCTTACTGGGATTCGAACCCAGGACCATCGGCTTAGCAGACAGGGTCACTATCCACTAGACCAGACCGGTCGTCAAACTTGATAATTTGTCTTATTATCCTTTATTTAGATGTTTTATCCCGTTAACGAATGAAAAACACAGCAAAAATCATATTTTTGGCCATTAAACTATTGTAACAGATTTTCTCAAAAGTGACAACCCTAGCCTTTGTAAAATGCTTAGGCGAGCCTTATTTGGAAATGGGCAAAAACGGGTAGGCAACATTGCCCAGCAAATTTATTTAAAAGTTTTTACACTTATCGCTAAGATATTAACAGGGAATGGTAGGATTGCCCAAAACCTTTAAGTGATCCTTAGACATCATCATCATACTAGCTGTATTTGAATACCAAATTGC
Organism: Cydia splendana; assembly: GCF_910591565.1. Classification (NCBI taxonomy): domain Eukaryota; kingdom Metazoa; phylum Arthropoda; class Insecta; order Lepidoptera; family Tortricidae; genus Cydia; species Cydia splendana. Next base: position 18,430,199 of record NC_085965.1, on the reverse strand, counting down.
CCGCCCTCTAAAACGCAAAAAAATGGGTAAAAGCACGATAAAAAAATGTTTTCTTCAAATAAACAGATGCGTTTGATCACAATGGACGTGCTGAGCAAAAAAAAATCATATGATATGATTTTTTTATTTGAGAAATTCGTGTTTTTTTTTAAAAAGCGGACAAAGTTGGTGATAATGACGGTACCTACTCTTCGAAGGCCGCAAAAATATGTGACATGCTCTTATGCTTCTACAAATAAGATCGTGTCAGATATTTTAGCGGCCTTCATTGTGTAACATAAATTGCAGGTGACTGTACATTTGGAATAATTATTTTATTTAGTTTCAACGAAAGTTTCAAGTTTAGTACGAAAATACATCAGATATGCAATATGCACAAAATGTAGACCTAATCGAAATAAAACATTGCTTTTTATAGTAAATTTATAAAACATTCGATACAGAGGTATACATAACAATATCCAGGCCACAGCGCTAATGGCCTGTAAGCTTCATCTTGGTCTCCAAAGCCGCAAAAACTCGCTAGTACTTAGTGCTGGTGCCGTTATTTTTTCTTGAAGATTTTCAGAGATTAGCACGTACACACGCATTATACATATAGACGGAACGAACGGCATAATCGCAATCATTTATTCGTCGCAATCCATGGTATTACAGGTCTAGGTACAAGACTTTCAGTTATTACTTAATACGAATTAGGTACATAACGCTTCCTGTTAATAGGCAATATTTTTTGTTTAAGATAAAAGTTCTATAATATAATACAAGATTACAAATGTCATCAAAATTCATTGACGTACAGAAGTCAAATACGTTTTTAAAATGACGCAAATGAATACCAGCATAATGAAAATTAATCCCAATCGGTAAAGATGAGTCTTTAAACTTTTTTCATTTTAAGCGAGTTTTGAAGGAACATAATACTTAAATTCGACTGTAATCGTATTGTTTTAAGATAGTTTACTGCGGTTTTCAACCATTATGACCATAGCACACACAAACACAACACAGCAAATCACATTTAAATGAGACGCGAGCTGATATTTATGTACCCTATTTTTTGAAATACAATTTATCTACTGGTATACTTTCTCGTGTGCGTATATGATTTAATGTCAATATAATTGTCAAAAGCAAGCAAATCAAGCTGTCATTTTCATTTGAAGAAGTATGCGTGTGCTCCCGTGCAGCCCCAGCGGGCATCTGACTTGAAGAGGAATTTTGAGTGATGTCGTCAATGTATGGAAATTGTTCGAAAGTTTACATTTGAGATTGAATTTCTGTGTTGTCTTTGTGAGTAAAAATATAAATCTATAATAAATTGGTAGTTGAATTATCTAGCTTTCAAAATCACACAATAATTCAATTACTGTCAAAGACAAAATTGTTTTGCTTCGGTCTCAAACGGAACTCCATATTTTGATTTTTTGATACTTTTAGTGTCGGTTTGTAGAGAATAACAGCAAATTAAAAATATAATAGCATGAAGAGTCGGTACACGGTTTCTCCGTGAACAAATTTACGTGTAATTTAATGCAATTATTAAACATTTATTGAACAAATTATGGTCACAAAGTGAGGTCTAAATCGAAAACGTCATATACCGGCCCCTTAAGATATTTATGTCAAGTGTCCATTCGATCGCATTTATAAATGAAATAAGACAAGATATGTATTTTTATAATGCCATTTTTATTTGTTTAAGTCTATAGTGATTTTATTAGCATTAGAAAAAGACTACGCGATCTTGACGTGTCTTTTAATTGAAAACGCTTTTTAAAAATCAGTAATCAGTAACTATTACTTATGAAAGCAAAATAATGTAAATAATCGTAGGTATATTATTATGATTTATGATTCATAATTGTTACATATTTGCCGTGACTTATTTTATTTTTCAAAAGTGTTAACAATAAAATGACACGTCAAGATTGTTTACCTTTTTCCTAATGCTGAATAAAACGGACTAAAGACACTTTTAAGCAATAGGAAATGTTAGTTTGCTGCATCAAAGCATTAGCACTGCAACCACAAACAAATCAAATACGATCATAGCATATGTTCCATAGGTTTGTCAAACAGGATAGCTAGTAGGTAAGGTCCAGTTATTGGCAGAAGAACTGCTTGGTCTGTACTATCCGTATTGCGTGTTATTATTCTCAAAATTTAGGACTTTGTAATGTTTTCTGCAATCAGAAACACATTCGACCATGCATTTACAAAACTCCTTTTCATCGTCTTCTTTATCAAGATCGGAACATTTGAGTAGACGCTCAACAAAGGTGGTGCTCTCAGTAAGAGTGGTTTCATCGTTAACTGGAGTATTCCATTGCTGTATAAAGTCACTTGCTCTCTTTTTAAAATTGTCTAGTAAATGGTTTGTCTTTTCTTCAACGTATGTAACATCTGACGGTTTTTTTAAGCATTTTAAACAAGTATGTTTTCGGTCACGTAGTAAGCATGACGATGCAGAGTTGTAGGATTGTTTATCTAGAATGCCTTGAATTTCATCTTGCAGGGATCCATAGGCAATTCCTATATTGTTGATGACCGTCTGTAGAATAAACCATATCCCATTAAAAACAAGCCTTAAGCGGTTTGATTTAAAGAATTTAATCCTAATTTGATTGCATAGTTCGATAAAAACTGTTCTGTCAAAAGAAACCTTATAATTTAGGTACATAAATGTAAAAAAGACCAGTTAAGGTATCTGAAAGAATAGTGTCATAGGCAAATTAGGCATTGGCGTACGCGTGAGGACGTGTTATTTTATTACTTTCAAAAGTTTGGGTTAGAAGGCTAGACTACTAAATTAACACGATATTAGCTGGGTCCATACAGAACGAACCGCCTCGCAAGGTGCAGACGTGCCTCGCTCGAGGCAATGCGGCCGAGGCAGCTCGGTCTACGCGCTAACGTGTGGGTGAAAATTTTAATCTTTGATATCGGATCGTGGGTAGGTATTAGTAAGTTTCATATTTACTTACCTCAAGTGTAGAAAGATCCGATTTCATATGTTTCACTTCCGTTAGCATCGTAAGCCTTTCACACAAGTTTTGGCACAGATGCCCTACAATGGCAAACATGCCTATATAAAGTACTACTTCCGTGACTATACTCCTAACAGACCTTCTCCTATGACGAGGCATTTTGGAAATGGTGGAAATTAACTACATTGTTTTATTGAAACTTTAAATTTAATGATTTTGGAATTTTACAAAATTTCAGATGACACAAGCTGACATTAGAATACTGCCAAAAGAGGATGCGTATTATACAGTATTTATAAGCTTTGGTTTGTTCAAAGAGAATTTGAAATAGAGAGTTACTATCATGGTAAATCAATGGTAAATTATGTAGCTACAGTACATTTACTGCCATCTTTTGACAGACGATTAAAACTGTTAGAACGCAATTTATTGTCACTGATATGTGTTAACTTGTTAAATATTAATATTAACGCCATCTACTCGAGACTTAAGCGCTTATCATACGCGAATTCCTGGAGTAAGTAAGTACCCATTGGTAATTCAGTGTTAAGATAAATACTCCAATCATGTTCCTACAGTTCCACCAGCAATGAGTATTTGGTGAGATTTTTACCATAATTCCCAATAAAGTGCAATACTCCCCGACGCCATGATGGATTGCTCCTGGGTGTAATTCCAATCGCTCACCGAATTGGGCGAGTCTAAGGCTCAATTAGCTATACATAACTATTAGTATATGACATCCATCTTGCATACCTATGTACCTAATTATAACACTGACAATGTATGATTAATACAAACAAACAAACAAACAAACAAACAAAATTTACTTTATTCATGTAGGCCTAGCAACAAGCTCTTATGAATCGTAATTAATCTTAATCTAATTATCAGAGCAATTTATTGATGTTAATATTATTCCATAATAAAATTGGATTATTATACATATCAAATTTAACACTAAAAATTTCACAAAAGGATCGTCAAACATTAAAAAGATTGTATAAAAAAATACTAGTCTAGAATTTCTAGAATAAAATCTAAATGTCAAAAAAAAGCATAAGTGACAAAAGAAGTAGATAGTATTACATCGGAATATCCATTTCCTCATCAATAATCAAATATACCTAATAAATAAATAATCATTTCGAATAACAATTAATCCCACGTTGTAATATCATTCATGTAGTCTTGTGTGGTATAATAAGCTTTAGAAATAAGTTTACGCTTTACATAATTCTTAAATTTATTAATAGATAATTCAGTAATATGGTTTGGAAGTTTATTATAAAATCTTACACAATTACCCATGAATGATTTTTTAATTTTATGGAGCCGAGTGAAGGGCACTGCGAGCTTATGTTTATTTCTAGTATTAATATTATGAATTTCACAATTTTTCCTAAAATTTACAATATTTTTATGTACGTACAGAATATTCTCATAAATGTATTGACAGTGCACTGTCATTATGTCAATTTCCTTAAATTTATCTCTAAGTGAGTCTCTATGGTTCATTTTGTATATTGCTCGAATAGCCCTCTTCTGCAGAACAAAAATGGTATTTATCTCTGAAGCGCCGCCCCACAGTAAAATACCATATGCCATAATGCTATGGAAGTAACTAAAATATACTAATCGAGCTGTTTTCACATCAGTTAACTGACGGATTTTGCTCACTGCAAAAGCTGCAGAGCTCAGTCTATTCGAAAGAGTAGCAATATGGGGACCCCACTGGAGTTTAGAATCTAAAGTTATACCAAGAAAAACTGTACTATCAACTAATTCCAATTCCTCATCCTTCACAATGACACTTGTTTGCACATGCCTTACGTTACTACTAGTGACAAACTTAATACATTTAGTCTTTTTCTCATTTAACAGTAAATTATTAACATTGAACCAATTTACTACTTTTGAAATAGCATTGTTTACATCATTGTAAGCTTGTTGCTGTCGTTTGACTTTGAAAATAAGTGAGGTGTCGTCTGCAAACAATACTATATCATGGTGGGTCTTAATAAGGAATGGCAAGTCATTTATGTAGATAAGGAACAGGAAAGGCCCCAATATTGACCCCTGTGGAACACCCATAGAGACCAATGACCCAGGTGATCGCTGTCCATTCACATCGACCCTTTGTATTCTACCATTTAAGTAGGACTTAAGTAAATTCAGTGCCGATCCTCTAACTCCGTAATAATGAAGTTTCCTGATTAATGTTTCATGACAAACACAGTCGAAGGCCTTAGATAAATCACAGAAGACACCTAAAGCATCTCGTGACTCCTCCCAGGCATCGAAAATATGCTTAATTAGCTCAACACCAGCATCGGTTGTTGAGCGACCCCGTGTAAAACCAAACTGCTTATTATGCATCAAATTATTAACGTTAAAATGTCGTACTAATTGAGAAAGAACTAATTTTTCAAAAATCTTGCTAAATGTTGGTAGCACAGATATCGGTCTAAAGTTAGTGGGGTCAGAGCTGCTACCAGATTTAAATAAAGGAATTACTTTACTATGTTTCATTAGATCAGGAAACTCGCCGCAATCAACACTGTTGTTAAATATAACTACCAAGTCAGGCGCTACAATTTCTACTAAGGATTTGACAGCATGGACAGAGACTCCCCAGAGGTCATTAGTTTTTTTGACATTAATTGATTTAAACGCCTTTATTACATCTGAGGTACAAACATGTTCAAAATGAAGGTCTCCACAACACTCTGGAGCGTTATGTTTTAATAATGTAACAGCAGATGAGGGTGATGAATTTAAATCCTTAGTTGTGGATACTGGTACCTCGGTGAAAAATTTTTCAAATTCTGTAGCTACTTCTAAATTGGAAGCTATAATTTTGTTATCAATGTTTAGTTTAAGTTCTTTAATTGTATGTTTCGAGCGACCAGTCTCCACATTTATAACTTTCCAGGTTGCTTTAACAATGTCGGAACTACTTTTTATTTTCTGACTTAGATAATTTCGCTTAGCTATATGACAATCTACTTTAAACTTCTTCGAATACTCCTTCACATGTTCTTTAAATTCATCACTCTGATTAAACCGCCGTTCCTCATATAAGGCATACAGTTCACGTCTTCTTTGATGTAAGTCCGCAGTAGCCCACTCACTAAAAACTGATGCACCACTAACTACGACCGATTTTGAGGTGAATATCGCATTATAATGATCCATAAAAGTGTGAAAGAATGAATTATACATACTATTAGGACTCATATCGGAAGACAAAAAGGGTAGCGCCTGAACTAAACTTAGCTTCATTCTTTCCACGCGGTCCGAGGTTACTGGTACAAAAGTTATTTGTTTTCTCATGGTATTTTTCCTTAATGCCTCAAATACCATTAATTGACCTAAGTGGTCTGATTCTAAATTGCTGATAACTTTTTTAGCAATAGGAAAAATATCTGTGAAAATATTATCTATACAGGTTGCACTAGTAGCAGTCACTCTAGTGGGCTCCATAAACATGTGGTTGAGATTACAAGATTTAAAAAGATTCAATAATCTACAAGACATTGTTGAATTTTCCATAATATTTACATTAAAGTCGCCGCATATAAGCAATTTCTTACTAGAAGATGATATTTTAAGTAGGGCAGATTCCATTATGTTTTCAAATAATTCAAAATTACTTAATGGCGGCCTATACACACAGACAACAATAAATTGCTCTAATTCTACTGCACTTAGTTCTATAGTCCGTTCAACAGACATGGATACAATGTCCTTACGTTCCTTAAATTTTAACTGACTATTTAATATAATTAATGACCCACCATGTATGGAACTAAGTCTGGTGAACGAACTTCCTGCCTGGTGATTATTAAATTGGGGCATTAATTCATTATTATTTAACCAATGTTCAGTAAGACATAAAATATCAATATTAAAATCATTCAAAAAAAGTTCTATCTGTAAATTTTTCCCTCTAATACATTGAATATTTTGATGCACCAGGTGGATATACTTTCCATGTTTGCAGTATTTTTCATTATATTTATTTAAAACTAAATTGCCAGAGACAGAATCTTTTGTCTTAACAGCTAGTTTAAATCTATTAAATCATTGGTTATGACTGGAACCAATTCCATGTTCATACTGGGCTGCTCAATAGGAGCAGAATTGTCTGCCAAATTCTTGGCAGAAATGTCAAGTAAATAAAGTAAGTAAACAAATAAAATGAATATGAATAATATGAATGTAGACACAGAATGATCACTGTCTGTTGCCTGGATCACACCTAACGAGTCCTCGTTAACCTAAGTCGACATCTAGCGTCAAGTAGCGAATTTATCAGTTCCTGCTGCTAGTTGACAAAAAATGCTGCGACGAACGAAAAGTCTATTAGCTCAATAATTTTCAGCTAATATTAAATATTATAACCGGATTTACCGGAACTCTATTTTCAACTCCTTCTGCTTGTAATATTTGTTGTAAATTGTTTTAGTAATACATTTTTCGTCAATCACGACACTCGTGACATCTAGTGTTAAGTAGCGGTACTGATAAATCCACTACTTGACGCTAGATGTCGACTTCGAAATAACTCGCGTTTTGGTAAGAAAACTGATGTATGGAGTTAGCACTCTTTCCTTTTACTATTTATCTCGAGGCCACATTACACCGGCGCCACGGCCAAGAAATCAAAGGAAAACTCGCCCGTACCCGCGCATTCAATGGGAATAAAAGAACTCTGATTTATACGGCTATTACAGAGCCTATTCATTGTTTTTGTACCTACCTTTATTGGATATTGGCTATGTGCGGAGTGCGTTGTGGGTGATCTAAAGGCGATGAGGTGTTCTTTTTGTGTCCAAAGTTATTTAGTGGGTGATATAAAGGCGATGAGGTGTTCTTTTTGTGCCTAAAGTTATTTAACATCTGTCAAATATTAAAGATCTACTGGGTCCCATAGCCTAGCGTGGTGCACGGCACTGTATGCTCCCTTGTCCCATACCCACCTACAAAACCTCCCTTGTGGAAACCTTCAAAGAAATCGAAAAAGTTTTTAAAAGTTTCTGAAAAAATCGTATGATGCTATAACATTTCCCATTTCATTTTTCAAATGTTAGTGTCCGGAATCTATTTATGTAGGTACTTAGAACATTTTGTAAATTTTCTATGGACATCTTCTTCCTCGCGTTATCCCGGCATTTTGCCACGGCTCATGGGAGCCGGGGGTCCGCTTCACAACTAATCCCAAGAATTGACGTAGGCACAAGTTTTTACGAAATCGGGTGCCATCTGACCTTACAACCCAGAGGGGAAACTAGGCCTTATTGGGATTAGCCCGGTTTCCTCACGATGTTTTCCTTCACCGAAAATTTCCATGGACATATCAGCATAACCCAACTAGCAAATTATGTCATAAGAAAGGCAGCATTACGTTTCTCTTTCAGCTACGAGTATTTGGTCGAGAGATAGATCCGTAAAAGTTCGAAAGAAGCATCCGACGACGTTCTCTCGACGCGATTTGGGCGCACTTCTTTCAGCTTTTTAATTGAAAGAATATCGTAAGAGTGTCGCATGAATAGCCAAATAGTTGAAAGATAGTCATCAGAATCGCTTTCATTCGACTTATTTATCGTAAAATATAAATGTAGTCAATACGTATATTTGTTTATCCCTTTTCAACAGATACAAAGCGACAAACCTCGTTCAATTCATTGAACCCACAAAATCAGTCCGACACGCATCCATCTTGGTTGGACTCATATATCGCGGCTGACGTTTGACCACGCACACCCCATAAAGTGAACCGATATTTCATTGGCCGCTGAAACATCAAGTATACACGGATACACTGTGGGAATACAGGTAAATATAGTTATGGTTTAATTTGCGATGGAATCTTAGCGGTCAAAAGGTTAGCGTGATATATTTCACAGATGTTTCACAGTACATATGGTGCTACTTTCCCGCATTAGTGCGGGAATCAGCACTTTCCGTGCCTATGTCGAAAGTTTTAAAGGGCCATATGTACCTACTGTAAAACGTTGTACAATACCTACACATGCGAATAGGTTCATTCATTCATTCATTCAATTCTTTATTGATAAAATATTACATTTTACATGTCAATTAAGTATTTACATTTCAATATTATGGTATATAAAGATAATTACATTTTACATTTCAATATTTTAACATGATTATATTCTTATATTTAATTAGGTACTTATTTGGTAGTTTTGCCTTAGGTCATTTGAAGTGTTTGTTTTGGGTCAGCAATCGCTGTCGACGAATTCATCAGTATTATAACACGCCAGGTCTGTTAATAATATTTTAAGTTTGTTTGCAAACAATCTATCGCACTGTACTTCCGTTATTTCTAGCGGTAGTGCGTTGTATAGTTTGGCCCCCGTGACACCGAAAGACTTCCGTGATTTGGCGAGTCTACATCTGGGAATTAATAAAAGATTACGCCTGCGAGTGCTCCTGCTGTGTGCGTGAGTCGTGTCGAAGTTGTGTAAGTTGGCTCGAACGTACTTACATGCATTCAAGATGTAAACTCCCGGCAGTGTAAGTATTTTTGAGTCCTTGAACAGGTCTTTCGCGGGGTGGTCGTAAGGTTTACGTGTTATTATTCTTATGGCGCGCTTCTGCATTTTGAATGCTTTATCACGGTCAGCTGCTGTGCCCCATAGATCTACCGCTTGGGTGAGTAGGGAATGAAAATACCCATAATAGGCTTTTTTTATGTTATCAAATGATAGGGTTTTGGCAAGTCTAGAGAGTGCAAAGCACGCTGATGCCAACCTATCACACAACGACTGAATGTGGGGGGACCACGTGAGCCCGGAGTCAATGGTGCAGCCTAGGTATTGAACCTGGTCTACTTGCGGAACGTTGATCCCGTCAAGTGATATACTTAAATTATTTTTGTTTGCTTTTAATTTAAAGTGCATAACGTTCGTCTTTTCTATGTTTAATTGCATGCCGTTAACAGAGAACCACTTTGACAAAAGGTACATTGCGTTGTTTATTTTATATTGTAAGGTTTCACAGTTATCGGCGTCCACTAATACACACGTATCATCAGCGAAAGTTATGAATTCTAGGTCGGGACATGCTGTAGGGATGTCATTGATTAAAATTAAAAATAAGTTATTCCCCATAGATGATCCCTGGGGGACAGCTCGGTTGCCGATTTGTTCTAGTTCCGATACCGTATCTAGGACATATGTACACTGCCTTCTATTTTTTAGAAAGGAAGCTATTGTTTTGAAAAACCCTCCTTCGACTCCGTATTCGGTCAATTTTTTTAAAAGAAGCGTATGGTCTACCATTTCGAAAGCGCGCGACAAGTCGCAGAATATCGCTGCGACTTGTCGCCCACCCTCGAGGTGCGACAACACCCGCGTCACGACGTCACTACAAGCGTCCGCCGTCGACCTGCCCGGCTGGTAAGCGTACTGCCGACTATTCAGTAGGTTATTTGCCACCAGATATCCCATAAGTCTAGAACTAATTAAGTTTACAAATAATTTGGAAATAACGGGAATTAGGGATATCGGACGATAGCATTTCTCTAAGTTTGTTTCACCTTTTCCCTTGTAAACTGGTAGAACTTTAATTAATTTTAAAATATCTGGATATACCCCGTTTAAGATACACTGGTTAAATAACATTAGGAGAATTGATACAACTACAGGTGGCAAATAATCTAATAAACGAGTCGACATGTCGTTAATGTCTTTTGATTCTTTTCTCTTTATTATTTTTATAGTTTTCATAATTTCTGTGAGAGTAAAAGGTTCGAATTGAAGGGTGGGCCTGTCTATTGGCAAGTATTTAGATAGATAAACGAGAGCAGAACGATCGCACGGGTGTTTATCACTAACGTTAGTACTTACGTAATACCGGTTCAGCCGGGATGCCGCGTCAGCGGCGCGCGCCTTATCGCAGTTACCAGCTGATTGTGACACAAATATGTTTTCATATCTCATGCTCTGAAAATGGGTCGTTGTTGTTCTAAAAGGTGCGCAGAAAGTGATACGTTTATGCTCTAGTGCAGAAAAGTGGTGTACTCCTCTGCGTCCCCGTCCACGAACAACTGTGTGGAAACAAAATGGAAAAAAAATAGTGGCTTTATTTCTTCGCCTGGAACAATTGGTAATTGTTTAATTTTACTAATCCCACGTTGATCCTTTTTTTTTATAAAAAATGATGTAGGTAAGTAAATTCTTAAAAACAAATTATTCTTGATTTCTTTCGTTGAATTCTATTTACTCGATTTCATAAGGCGGGAACCAAAAGGAATACACCAAAAATGTTTTTTAAACCTCACACTTGCGTAAATGAGCAAAGGCAAAATCTTATACAGCCACAGTTAAACGTGTGTACGATATTAAATTGGTTTTTAAAGTTATTTAGCACTATATTCATGAAAATAAAATAAAACACAAGATAAAAATGTCTTATATTATTAATTAAATTGTTATTTAATATTTAAAATACTTTTATTATGTTATTACGTGGTGCGGCGCACCAAGGTCGCGGTGCGGTCCGGTGGTCTGTTGCGGCTTTTAGAACGAAGAAGTACAAAATTAAAAAGTAAGAGGCAATCCCGCTGATTTTCATACTTTAATGAACAAATAATTTTAAAATTACTGCAGTTTGTTAAAAATGTGTGTTTTCGTGAATATTGCAATCTAAATGATTTTCGCTAGGGGTGAATCTTCACACATGTAAAGTCTCCGATTGCAAGTAAGTCCTAAGGAAAAAAATGATGGCCGTAGGTCTATTAGGTAAGTACTTCAATTAGTGATTTTGCGAAATTGCCTTGTCTTGTTTGGTTTCCTCGCATTCGATATGAAAAGTAGAGTGTTTAACTCGGGTGAAAGGCACCATTTCCGTCTCGGATTATTGGCGCTCTCACTGCGTTCGAGCGCCAAACTACCTCGACAGAAATGGGTGCCTTTCAACCCTTGGTTAACAATCTACTATTATTGCACTGTTTTTGTTACTGACATTTTTGCAGGTCTCGGAAGCAATTACTCGCCAAACACTTCGGCACAGTCATATTTATATTTGGTTGGGATATTTGACTATTTATATAGTCGCTACGTTGATTTTTTAACATAGACCAGTAAGGTAATTCCTACTTTTCGCACTTGTATCTTCATGTACTAATTATCTCTTTATTTATATTTGAACTCTTAGGCTAGGTGATTTATAATATGAATATACAAGTAAAATATATAAAGTACTAATTATTATTATTATCAATTTGTTATGGAAGATTAACTATATGTATAACCTAACTGGGCCGCGAAATGCTTATATGTGTGCAAGTTGTAAAGTTTCCGAAAAGATTGATAATTTCTCGGAAATATTTCCCAAAATTTACAAACTTTGGCGTCCCAAAGCACATCCCACTCTCACTTTTGTCATCTTTTCAGTGCCGGTGCCTTTCTTGTGAACATTGACTGTCTTTACAATTTCTCTGTCTCTAGTCCTAGAGCCACTAACACTGCTTAAATGCGTTCCCGGTAATTAATTCCTTAGATCTGTAATATATCATTCGTAAGTCGAGACGCCGTTCATAAATCATAACGCTCTTGGTCTCGAGATGGTTGCCAACTTAATGTGTAGGATACCTATGTCGCAGGGAAATGATCAAAACAGAGATTTGAACAAATCTCTAAGGGATATGATCAAACCACGCAGGATGTTAAAATGGCGAATCGATATCATCATTTCCCTAGAAAAATTCAGTCATTTGACCAAATCACTGACTCTGTTTAGTGAAAAGACAAAATCGGCCAATAAACGCGAAACGCTTTTTCATTTCACTATATTTGTTTAGGAATTTGACAAAATCCCTAACTACGACAGTAAGTTGACGAAACGAACTCAAAAAGTCAACCAGTTTTATCATTTCGCTAAACAGGTTTAGTGAAATGATAAAGTTTCAACTGGAATATGGTATATTATGGTGACTTGATTAAATCTCTGAACGGTTTAGTGAAATGACGAAAGCAAGTACAGAATACAACAGTTTACTCTACAGTTAAGCGATTTGATCAAATCTCTGACTAAGTAGATTAAGTGATTAAGTTATATGTAGCATTAGAATATATATGTATAGAATAGTATTAATAAGTAAAGCTAATCATAACAGTTATGTCTTGTAGGCCGGTCCCGTAACGGCAAATATTGTCTGGCCATAAAAGTGCACTTTGTTATTATTGCAATGCATACCTAAGCTCCGACCGCTACGCGCGGCCTTTGTATTCGTTAAGTTCCTGTATTAGTTTATTAAGGTCTATTATCCTTGTTTACGCTCTTGTAGCTTCGTTTTTCATTACCGTCAAAACTGGCAACTTTATCATCAGAAGGTAACTTTACCATATTCTATTGTAGTAAGAAAGTATGGTATAATTAAAAAGACAATCCCTCTTAATAATTAATAATTATGTTTCACTTTACAACCACCTATTCTTGTATTCGATTAAAATAGCTGGTTTAATAAACAACTTTGATACCTACTATTGACATCTTATTTTACCATTTCACTTAATCTAGTCAGAGAATTGATCAAATCGCTTAACTGTAGAGTAAACTGTTGTATTCTGTATACTTGCTTTTCGTCATTTCACTAAACCGTTCAGATAATCACCATAATATACCATCTTGCAGTTGAGACTTTATCATTTCACTAAACCTGTTTAGCGAAATGATAAAACTGGTTGACTTTTTGAGTTCGTTTCGTCAACTTACTGTCGTGGTTAGGGATTTTGTCAAATTCCTAAACAAATCTAGTGAAATGAAAAAGCGTTTCGTGTTTATTGGCCAATTTTGTCTTTTCACTAAACAGAGTCAGTGATTTGGTCAAATGACTGAATTTTTCTAGGGAAATGATGATATGGATTCGCCATTTTAACATCCTGCGTGATTTGATCATATCCCTTAGAGATTTGTTCAAATCTCTGTTTTGATAATTTCCCTGCGACATATACATGACGTGCGGATTTTAACGGAAACGTCCAAGTTTGAGCGACCTGCAACATTGACTCATCCAAAACTGAGTTAAAAAATCAGTAAAAATTTAATTAAGAGCCGATCAATGTGCACTCTAGCGCCACTGCTAAATAATCGTGATTATTTAAATTTAACGACAGGTATTTATAAACGGGGGCCGCTACGGACTGTATTGTGTATTCAAGTACCTTTTGAATACATCAAACTAGTTTTTGTGTTGCTGGATTCGTCGATCTATGAACTCAAAACAAAAGCGGCAGTTTTAACTTTGGACGCATAGATTGACGAATCCACCAACATAAAAACTAGTTTGATGTATTCAAAAGGTACTTAAATACACAATACAGCCCGTAGCGGCCCCCTTTTTTAAATACCTGTCGTTAAATTTGAATAATCACGATTATTTAGCAGTGGCACGCTAGTGTGCACGTTGATGGGCTCTTAAAAAAAGCCACTCTATGACTATCCTTGTAGTGGTTGGTGTCTAAAAAAAGCCCATCAGTAATGCTTCCAAATGTCATGCTCTATGGGACGGTACCTTGGTACCTACAGATGGACTGCAACCCGACTGCAACTTGTACATGAACTGCACGCCGACTGCACGCCAACTGCAACGTCGACATGCAGTTCCCATACAAATTGCAGTCAACTTGCAGTCCGTCTGTATCGGCCCTTAAGGTTTACTGGAAGTAATTAGGAAAATAAAATTACCAAATCTTGAAAAATTGTCTTTTTTATTTCAATGCCATCTAGCGGAATTTCTGTAAACTATCTGTGCCACTTAAAAGACTCAAGTTGTCATAAGGTTCTACCGAAATTTCAACGTCACAAGACAAGCTCGTAGTGCCGTAATAATTCACTAGATGGCGTTAAAACTAAACTTAGCTTTTAAGTATTTGGCAAAATATTTTTATATTTTGTTATTATTGATATATTATATATAAGCTTCAATACTATACTTCAATATATACATTTGACAAGTTTATAAAGTACCTAAAATTAATTTCTTTGTAGGTACGTTAAATTTAAAAGTTTTAGGTGTGCTTTATAGTTTTCTTAGTTTTCTTGAAATACTTACTTACCTACTTGGAACTTGGAAGTTGGAACATGTGTAAATAATAGAAATGAAAAAGTACCCTTATAAAACAAGTAAAGAACTCATCTTGAAGTTTGTACCTGCCACGCAGTCTTTGATTAAGTTGCTTTGACTTTCAAAACTTTCTTATTCATGGACTTTAACCTACTTATACACAAAGATTCCCTTTCTTATTCATGGACTTTAACCTACTTATACATAAAGATTCCCAAAAATGTTCCTTTCCTTCCTTCGGTATCAGATCACCTTGCCGGTTGCCGCCACACCGGCGAGACGTTCGAGCGAGAGCTACGCTATCGCCGAGCTGCTCGCTCTCATTGTATTCCATACTTGGTTTTCGTTTTACATTTCGAACGGATAGTGCTGTGCGTTGCTCACGATTTGATTTATCGACAAAAAAATTAGGTATTTAATTTATAGTAAATATATTTAGTAGTCATATTTACATACAGTGCAAATTCTAATAAGTAATATACAGGCAGTAACAAGAATACTCACGAGCCGTTAAATTTCATCATCACGTCATCGATATCGTGTTCTGACTAGAAAAATTATATAAGGAAAATAAAAAAGATTGATAAGTATGTATTATAACACATTTTTCCACATGTAGGTATAGAGTTATAAATAAACAATAGGAGCTTGCTTTAAATAATTAATAATATTACCTACCTAAAGTTGGCATTTAATTTTAATCAACAGTATTATACAATAGAATAGAATTTTCAATGTTTTAAAATAGAACGAAACAAAACAAATGCAATTACAAATTATTTGAATATCATGGATAGTTATTTATAGTAGGTAGGTAGGTAGGTAGGTAGGTAGGCTGACTTCAAATTGGTAATACAAAATCATTGATTTAGGTAGGTACATACACATCTTCCTTAAACTGAGTCCCTCAAGTAAGTCTCACGCATTTAAAATAGGTATATATTTTTTGTAAGTTTTAATTTATCTTCCTTAAACTGAGCCCCTCAAGTAAGTCTCGCGCATTTAAAATAGGTAGGTATATATATTTTTTAAGTTTTAATTTATCCCATTTTTTAGGCTTCACATGGTTATCCTAACATATGATTGACAAAGAAGTTTAAAGAATATGAAATGAACACTTTCCTCTTTGGTTATCAATCACCTACCACAGTATTTATGAAGTACTTAAACGTATTTTGATAATTGTCACCTGTCAAAGAAAATAAATTACTACGAAGTTTACTTTTAGTGTAAATTTTTGACACAGGATCGATAGATCAAAATTTCAAGCATTTCCCCCTCAAAGCCTCCGAAACTATCGACACAGTCGCATCACTACATCCTTCCCAAGCTCGCGGCGTCGCGGCATGATGTCATTCATCCTCACGCACTCACACACGTAACCCGTGTCGCGACCGTGTTTACCAAGTGACCGAGTGTCTGTGATTTATTTATTCTAATTAGTTAGTTAGAATGGCCAATAACCGCGCAGCCAAGTCTGGCTTTGCCGCCGAAGCCCAGCGTAAGGTAAGATTCCAAATTCAAATTTTATCGTTGTCTTTTTAAATAAATACGGCGTACGTTACTCGTACTCATGCTAACTAACCGTACAAGTATTTGAATTTGGCACCAATCAAATCGTAACTAGACGGCGTAGTACCATCTCATCTAGATATCGATTACTTAGGGATGCTGTAGAAATATAGGTTAGGAGGGCGGCGGCGGGATGACCTACATTTATGTCAACACATGTTTTATATTACCTTCGTACTCGTTCAGTAATTACCTCATTAAGCATATGTTAATAAATTGCTGGCATAGTGTTTATGCAGTGTGTCATAGTAATTTCAGCCTTGATGACTGTGCTCTAGCGATTAAATTTAAAAGAACTTGAGTTTTTGAGTGTTTGATCAGTTTTGACACAATTTTACCTGGAAATAGGGTTGCCATACGTCCGGATTTGTCCGGACATGACCGGATTTTTGACCCTTTGTCCGGATTGCGACCGGACTTGGCAAGTGTCCGGACTTTTAGGAGTGACCTTAAAAAAGAAGTTTACGTGATATATACATTTATATGTATTTATTACAAAGTTTACGCGCGCCGCCGGGGCGTCGTTCAAGCTACGCCAAATCTCTGGGCTATAACCGCGAAAATCGAAGTTCGCAAATTGCGGGCATTTTTCTCTGTCACTCTAATTACGCCTTCATTGGAGTAAAAGAGAAAGATCCCCGCAATTTGCGAATTTCGGTTTTCGCGGTAGCCCCTCTGTTACAAGAAATGTCCGGATTATTAGGGTGATGTCAGGATTTTTATCAGGACATTTAATTCCTCCATATGGCAAGCCTACCTGGAAAGGACGTACCTACCTACTGGACGTAGGTATAGCTTATTTACAGAACCCAAATAACTTTTGACATACAGCGTGTTTACTAAAATGAGGAGGCGTACGTGCAAATAGCATTAGTTGTAATCTAGCGAAGCAGAGGCCTGCGAAAACCGAAATTCGAAAATTGCGGGGATCTTTTTCTTTTACTCCAATGAAGGCGTAATTAGAGTGACAGAGAAAGATGCCCACAATTTGCGAAGTTCGATTTTCGCGGTTATAGAACAGACCTCATCTCTCATCTCCCTCTCCGTCTGAGGAAAAGTAAGCAAAAATTAAAGTCAGTGACTAGTTCGAAAATAAACCTTCTTATTTTATTAACGCCGTATGTACCTAGAGATGTTAGGTAGGTATATCAAATATTTTTATACCCACCTCTATAGCTCCTATCTTAGGTAGGTAGGTACCTAAGATTAATCTCAATGATCAATGAAAAAATTGACATGGACTCAATAGCGCCAAGCTTTTTGCTGAATAAAAAAAACGTGTTTAATGTCAGTGATTCGTTTATAGGCACCTTATTCATCTTCCAGTCAGGGTAGTAGGTAGTACATACCTACCTAGTCGTAACAATAGAAACGTAATGAACAATATAAACTATGATCCCATACTGGGCACAAAACAGTGACCCATCAGAAGATGGAATGTGAGACATTGCCCTTATATTATAACCTACGGAACCCTACGGAAAGCTACAACTACTATTTTATTATCATTTTATAATAATAAAGCTACCACTTTGCTATTGGTACCAACTGTATTCTGCTTTGTTAGTAGAAAATGGCGGCAAATTTCCAGAGGTAGTAAACTATACAGGGTGATATGTTAAACGTGACATAATAGTTATTTGTTTTACAAGGGGGCAAAGTTGTTGTTTAACCGCTCGTGCTAATATTGATACCCGAGCAAGCGAAAGATTCCAAAATTGAACCACGAGCGTAGCGAGTATCAGTTTTTGAAGTGCAAAGCCTTTCCGACCTGGTGTGGTGAAAAGTATGTTTTCTGGCTACATCGCTATACGTATGGTCTTAGATATAACTTTTTAATAATCAAGTTCGTATCGGGTGATATGTTAAACGTGACATAATAGTTATTTGTTTTACAAGGGGGCAAAGTTGTTGTTTAACCGCTCGTGCTAATATTGATACCCGAGCAAGCGAAAGATTCCAAAATTGAACCACGAGCGTAGCGAGTATCAGTTTTTGAAGTGCAAAGTAAGCCTTTCCGAGCTGGTGTGGTGAAAAGTATGTTTTCTGGCTACATCGCTATACGTATGGTCTTAGATATAACTTTTTAATAATCAAGTTCGTATCGGTAGACATCCTAAACGGCCGAATTTAAACTGGTTCCTTAACAAAAAACCTGACAGAACACCCACCTGTCTATAGTGAACATAACTAGATATAAAGTTCCTCTGTGGTAGGTATTGTATTGTTAGCATCCTCAACGATTCTATTCGATGTAAATATTTTTCTTGCTATTAAATAATTCTATAGGGTTTTGTATTTTAAGGTGAAATATTCGATTCCATTAATTACGCAATTGCAGGGGGGATTTTTAAAAGGCAACCATGAAATCAGATGGAAACTAATGTTACATATTTTATATTAACTTACTTGGTATTATAAATTGACTCATTATTACTATAAATCAGGTTTTACAGTTTTCGGGCAATGTACCTAATTAAGAAATTGGTTAAAAGGTAGGGATTACCGTTG
Organism: Cydia splendana; assembly: GCF_910591565.1. Classification (NCBI taxonomy): domain Eukaryota; kingdom Metazoa; phylum Arthropoda; class Insecta; order Lepidoptera; family Tortricidae; genus Cydia; species Cydia splendana. The sequence continues at coordinate 18,411,026 of NC_085965.1, read as the reverse complement.
TATGGTTTCCTTTAATTTTACCTAGTGAAGCCATTTTTTAACACTAGGTAAGGTAGGTACCTACGTGTGGTGAACTGTAAATAATGTATTTTTTCAGTAGGTACCTACTTCAGGTAGGTAGTAGCAAGTAGTAGGTAGGTTTCAGTAGGTCCGCTGGATGCGGGTGGCGCAAGACCGGTTATTGTGGCACTCTTTGGGGGAGGCCTATGTCCAGCAGTGGACGTCGTCCTCTGGCTGATATGATTATGATGATGATGAGTAGGTACTTACCTACATTGCAACAATTACAAGGGATTGAAATCAGTCTATCTAGAATTATGTATAAAAATACATCTCTTTACCTGGATAACTACGGTAAACCATCAACAATTGATCTTGAAAAATTGGTCCTTAGCACAACAATTCATTAATTTCTGATTATTTTTGATCGTTAACTAACGCTCTTTAGACTTAACGTACCTAATGTTTGTAATATTCCATTAAACGTGCCGAAAATTACAGGGAAACCCAGTGTGATTTACTCTGTAACTGTATACCCAGACGAATTTAATTAGCTAAAGTACGAATACAAGTATTTTAATGTAGGTACTTAAACTACTTAGCCATATGCGGGTCGACGTTCTTAGGTACGCTTCGGCGCCCATAGTACTCCATAAAAACCTAATTTGCCGAACGATAGAATCAGTTATTTTTTTAAATATTTTTGCAAGAAATAAGGTGGTTTCATGTTAGACAAAAAGCTTGTCTCAAACAATTACATATGTAAGTTGATTTATAACATGTGATGATTGAAATGAGTTATGTAATATCGAATTAAGCGCCAAAATCTAAATAAATTTATAAATGTAGATATATTCTATGCATTATAAACTAACTAAATCATGAAACTTAGGTACAATTTTCAATTTCATATATGTACTTGGGTGCTTGCATGCTCTCTGGTCTGGTATAATTGTGATTTTGTATTGTACACATATTTATTTAAAAAAAACAGTGATCTACTAACTAAATAATGTTACAAATAATGCTAAAAACAAAAAAAAAAACATCGCGTTACATCATTGGCCACTATGTTTAGTACATCCTATTAAGCAATCGCTGAATCGGGCATACAAACAGCAAATCGCTGTACCCAATGCTAAACCTTTTAGCATTGACATAAAGCTTATTTAGGTGCAGTTGTTATTGGTACACGACACGACTGATAATGCCTGTTATTATGTGAACGAAATCTCTTCCCACTGGGAGCACGGACACAAATACGGGTCAAGGCTCCGTATTATATCCACTATTGAGCTATACAACCGGTTCCACAACGCTTTTTTAAGTCGGCGCGTGACGAAATACCTTAACATTCGGTATTTGTGGCTTAAACGGATTTAACAGCCCTAATTGTTTGGAGCTAATGAAATTAGTAGCGTCTCGAATTATAACACCAATAAATAGTGAGTTTGTAAAGGAAGTCAAAAAGGTGATAGGTTAATTTGGGTTTCACATATTGAGGTTTACTTGGAACTCGGAATAAAAGTAATTTACATAGGTAGCTATATTTAAATATTTTAACGGGTTACAAGAAAATGAGATTCTAAATTTGATTGTGTTTGGTTGTCTTACACAATATCTCATTTTACAATACTAAATATTTTTTAGCTTAACTAAAATGTGTTATTTTCGACGTTTCACGTTTTATGCCCATGTTTTTCCACCCTGTATAACTCAGACCTGAATACTGCGTTGTTGATTTGTTATTGTTTTGTTTATTTCGTTATAAAAAAGCCCCAAAATAAATGGGTTTCCCAATAAGTAGCTAAACTCATTTTTATCACGTCTAAAAGATTACCTTATAAATATGTGGAGGGTGTATCTGGTTGCTGCTGTTTGGAGCTGGGGTTTGGAGAGCCCTGTTCTAGAGCGCTATTAATAAAAATAAATATTATAGGCAGGGTCACTACCCACTAGGCCAGACCGGTCGACAAAATACGGGACAAAAACGGGACCAGCAAAAATACGGGACGTGATATTTAAATACGGTGACAGTCCCGTATATACGGGACGTATGGCAACCCTACCTAGATACCTACCCAATACCTACGACTACGACATCGTATTACAGATGTCGAATGCCTACACATCTTTATTATGTGACGTGTTCTGGCAAAAGGTACCATTATTGATAATGGCTTGACGACAATATACTTATTGCCTTTTGCTTGATAACGACACATATGAACAATGTTTTAGAACTTTTAGAAATTGAAATGTTATAAAACTTAAAAAATATTTAAATAAAAGTAAACAAACAATTTGTACATTTTCTGGTAGTTATAACATTTATTGGTTAACCGACCAATTACAAAACCGCCTGGATCAGTCACTGAACGACCTTTGACTTTAACCTACATTATTTGATCGTGTCATGTTTTCTTCTACCCTCAACTGACTTAAGGAGCCATTTGAGGGTAGATTTTGTTTACTTTTATTTAAATACCTAAAGAAACAGAGTATAGAGACGTGGTGCTATGCATGGTATAATAATATACTCCGCCTGGTACTCCATTCCCGTCTTTTCTAGGTCACCTAACTGACACGGGCTTACGTCATCATGCGACAGCGCTATATGATAATATGCGATAGCGCTATATATAGCGGCCATGTTGTTGTGACGTAGCCCCGTGTCACTCTGGGAATGGAAGACCATGTTTTATTAGACTATGGGTCAAATGATGTTTACATAGCATTAGGTATTATAGTCGCCGGCGTCAGTGATTTGGTATTTCAATATTATTAAATAGCTTATACGCTAAAACAGACGAGATGTTTGGGTTATACAGGGTGTGAATATAAAAAGACATTCATACCCTATACCTATTTGTTACAAGGAATGTTCTTTCTCTTTCACGGATCTTCAGTAACTTGGAAAATTAATGTCACCTTTAGAAAAAAATATATTTTATTTGCATTGTTGTTAAAGAAATTACAATTTTATTAAATAAAAATACAATACAATACTCTTTATTGCGCACCACACATACCTACCTACTCGTAGTTTACAAAATACCGTAAAATGGGGTGAGTAGGGTTCGCGGGGAGAGTTGGGTTATGAATGGGGAGAGAAGGGATGAAAGGGGGGTGAGATGGGATTTTAAGGCTACTGCTACAAAAATAATGTATTCCAATTTAAAATGGAGCTATAGTAATACTCATAATATAAAAAAATCTATCCAACAATCTTCCAAAATCACCTTTGTATGAAAACCCAACTCACCCCAAATACGAGGGACTACGGGGTGAGGTGGGTCTTCCTGTTTATCGTCAAAGTTATAATATGAAATGGATACATAGATTTTCTCTAAATAATCCTGTAACAACCAAACGGTTTATCATGACAGTCAAGCAAATATACACCTAAGTACCTAAACGGGAAATGTCAATTTAGTATGACGGAATAAACAACCACAAGTGACGATTTATTGACATCATCCATGTCCTTAAGTCAACGCTGTTTTGAAACACATCATATTAGTCACAGACTATCCATATTCTGTTTATTTAATGTGTAATCTGTTGAAATAAGTAAGGAACCAGATGTTCAATTAGCAGTCTGTTGAATTTCATACTAATTCACGATGACTCATATGAGGCCGGTCTTGCAACAGCGCCTTATATGGCCCGGCCTTTACCCCGTGTATGTATAAGGCTTAAATACGAGCTACTTTCAAAACTTGCCATATGTTCGAGATTGACGGTTGACCAAATTTCTCTGTGCAGATGGTTCTTATTTGAACCTTTTAACCTAATCATGCTAACTCTAAAAACATGTCCAAAAAAGAATCGTCCAAAAAACTCTGCAAACTGAATAGCTAATGGCTCCTCTTCACGTTGGGCCAACGCCAACGCCAACGAGGGACGCAGCCATGCGGTAGAATGAGATAGCAATATCACTTGCTCCCTCTAACGCATAAATGCGTCCCTCGTTGGCGTTGGCGTTGGCCCAACGTGAAGAGGAGCCTTAACATAAATATTTAGATTTGTCGGGAGAAATCATCCAAATTATAGGCACCTAGAGTCAGGCCAAGGTTAGTCTGCAGCGATTTTATAAATATTGAAGTTGAAGTTTAAATAGCATAGACTGTGCGAGTGTTATTTTAATCGTCACCTATGAAATTATGACGTTTAAAATAACACTTGCACAGTATGTTCTATCAAAATCGCTGCAGAGTGAGCTTGGTCTGACTCTAATAATGTAACTTGACTGAATATTTCATTGCAAATATACAGGGTGACTTTATAAGTATGATGATTAATGAAACTAGTAAAAGAAATATGAGCTTTTTAGACACTTAGCGGAGTTTTTGAGGCATGAAACTTTAAAAATTATAAACTTCTAATGGTGACACAGTCTTCGTTCCTAAAGTCCTTCCTTAACCAATCCAACTCCCCTACCTTTTCACGCTATTTGACGAAATTACACTTTATTATTGGGGCAATAAGACCGTTTCTGTAAGGAAATACATTTGACCAATTAAATTGCTATTTAAGGGCCTCGTAGTGGCCATCTGAAGTTAATTTTATACTTAAACTTGCGTAATATTCCTTACTGATCAAATTGCTCAATAGTATTAAACTGTGTGTCATATTTAATTTATATACCATTGGTACTAGGCACACGATACGTGCTTACTTATTTAATATTTGAAAAAAATGTTTAGGTAAGTACCTACCTAAATATACTCGTAATTTCATTAAAATGGCTGTTATGAACATAATTTCCGCATAATTCTCATTAACAAAATAATTAATGACCACGTTTAGTTCATTAATCGATATCATTAAAGTCACTAATGTTAAATCGAATTAATTAAATTGACGTGTAGGTAAAGTAAATACTAAATTAATATTAAATCTAATTAATAAAATTGAAGTGTTGGTAACTCTTCTTGTGTTTGTTATTACTGTAAAGGAAATATTACTCAGATCGCAATAGTACTTAGGTACTTACATATAAGTACGTCAGCTAGAGGGAACATACCTACGGGGAATAACCTAAATCACAACCTATTTTATTTGCCAATCGCTGATAAAGTTCTAGGAAATAATACTTATAGAAAACTGAGTTGGGAAACTACCTACTTGCTACTTGAAGGTTTAAAACTTTGCCCTTTAACATAACTTTGACCACCGCGTCATAGTTCAGTAAAAGCGAAATATCTTATAAGTAGTTACAGATACACTTACTGAAAATATTTCGCTTTTACTGAACTGTGACGCGGTGGGCAAAGTTATGTTAAAGGGCAAAGTTTTATACTTTTACGGTATATGAGCTGACATGCCATCTATGTACGCTATAACTACATCCTTATTCCATACTCAACGTTGTTTGTTGTTTGCATTTTATTTGTTCGTAGGCTATGCCGATTACCCGTGTCCTTGCTCCCATTTTTCGGCATAATGGAACATTTTCCTGTTTAGCGTTCTTCCTGTTTTCTTATGAGCGATTGGACGTATTATTTTTCCTCATTCGGCAAATAAAAGAGAGGAATTATAACATTTATAAATTTATGACTTAAATTGATTTTTAGGAGGACCTAAGGGCATAACTGTTACACAAAATTCTTGATTGAGCGAGAGTTCTGAGAGTTCTGACTTTAGTTTTATACAGGATGCGTCTAACCATGGGGCTTTAAATAAAATAATCGATTACATTTATATTTAAATAACTTATTGATACAATCAAGGTATAAAATCAGATTCAAGTTAAATATGTAGGATAAACATTTGGGACGTTATCGACCAAAAGGTACCACATTGTTGGTTGTCGATAAGGTTGATTTCAAATTGAAGCCTCGCCTAGCTAGCGCCAGCGTTTATTGACAACTGCAAATATGTACCTACCCTTTTGGTTGAGAATGGCACATTTGTAGCTTTTAATTTATATCTAATAATAATTTCACAATATTCTCGCGTTATTCAGATCTGTCAATTATAATAAAATGGTAATAAAATCACAAGACATTTTCTATTAAGTGCCGATATTACGGAAGGCCATTTGCGGATAATTTGTTGCATTGCTTTAACGACTAAATTACTCTGTCCTTTTCAAGTTTCAATGTTCAATCCAAAGTAAACGGTTGGAAACGTTCGCAATGCACGAGTATAAATAACATATGTATTCAATAATTTTCGAGGTCCGATTCACACGTTACATTTATTAATTATATATGGCAATAATGCGTCACCTTACATATGTGCAGTGCCGACATAATCAGAGACTAGTTAAAATAACGACTTGATATCCATACATACCTCATCGTTGTTGTAGATGGCGCCACTTTTAAAGGCTTCAAACAAGATTAAACACACGTAACCTATATGATAGTTATTGGCGTCAACCACAAGTACCACAACAGCTATTACTATTATGTAAGCTCTTGATCAGCAGTTCCCAACATTTTTAACTATTAAAATGATTTTAATCAATCAATTATAGTAAATATTTCCAAAAATATGTACAAACTGTCTCTTAAAGGGTTGAACAACTGTCAAAGGTTCTAATAGATGGCGCCAGCATAGGTTTCCCCTGTTTCCAGTTTTGTTCTATGGAATTTGCCTTATAGGGCATCCAAGACATAAAATACTAAATAAAGCAATAATTTAACACTATTCGCAGGATCGACAGGTATGTAAAGCCTATGTTTTCGTCTCCGCCATTAGGACACCTTAAAAATCCAATTACTTATACCTTAGTTTATCCCCCACGGTTCTAATTGCCGATTGCCGAACCGCAACCGATGCACTTTTAGAACAGTTCAACCAGCAGTCTACATTTACCTGTCTTCCATTACGGCCGTCCCCCTTTTTGCGGATAACTCGTTGCATCGCATTGACCGCGACCCCATTCCGCAGTCCTTACCGGTATTGTCGGCAAGGCTGCCTGCTTTTTATGGACCGTTGGACGTTTTCAAAACTGGTGCCGTTATGTTTATCCACTGAGATTGTATTGGATTTTATTTACAAAGGAACATGTCAAAAATAAAATAAAATGCAGCTGCAATTTTGGAACTTAGTCCAGCCAAAGTCTCTGTGGTGGCTCCGCGAGAAAAAGCGAAAACAATCAATAACAAGCTCTCATTTTTTAATTTGGGACTTCGTCAAATATTTTGCTTTCCAAAAGGGTACAAACATAAAAGAACCGGTTTAGTCCATGTTAAACTTTACGCAGGGTGAAAAACCCAAGGTCAGTTATCATTATTAATATTTTTTTCGATTGATAAGTTTCCCACTTCTGGGCAGAGGACTCCTACTAGACTTCCATTCTTAAGTGCAGTTTCTGGCCAGTTGTTGTTCAGGTAATTTATTCAAAAATACAATATCTAGACAAATATTAACACAGCTGCAAATGAAAAATGAAAATGAAAAATGAAAATGAAAAATGATTTATTTCGTTCTTACCATTTACAAAATAAGAATCAAGGTTGGAATTTCCTAGTAAGCATATGAAATACTTGTGGCAGGAAATCCCGCTCCTCTAAAATTAGCATTGTCACTATATTACTATAGTACAGGAAACATGCAAATTAAATTAAATTAAATAATATTACATTAAAATTCATATAAAAGCATCCAAATTAATGTAGCACAAAAAAAATTAATTCTAATTAAATTAATAGATAAAAGAAATTAAATTAAATTTAGGCTAAAATCAATTACATTAGATTGTTACTAAGTATTAGCTAACTAAATTAAATTAAATCAAATAACATTATATTCAAATTACATTAAATGAAATCAGCCAAAATAAAAATAGACTATTTTTAAAATTAAAAATAACGCGTAGTTAGATCAGTGTCCATGTTAACTTAATACAGGTTGAGCAATTCAAGGGGACAATATTAAGACTTTATTTGGTTCCATAATAAATTCTCCTATTTTAGCTATCATAATAGTTATTGCCAGTCTTATTGTTGGCAAGGCTGCCTGCTTTATATGGGCCATCGGACTTCAAAACTGGTGCAGTTATATTTATCACCTGAGATTTTATTGGATTTTATGTACAAAGAAACAGGTCAAAAATAAATTAAACGCTGTAATTTTAGAACTTGTATTTTATAAACTTGATACAGGGTGAAATACCCAAGGGGTCAGTATTTTTAGTTTGGTACCTTTATAGTTTACCGTTTGACGTTTTCAAAGCAGTTATTATTCAAAATCGTGTCTCTGAACTTTATACAGGGCGAAAAATCCAAAGGGCTAGTATTAAGATTGTTTTTATTTGGTCACTTAGTTTTATAATAATTAATTAGGTATAGGTAGGGTTAGGGAGTCGCGAAGAATGGAAATCCCTTCTGAAAGCCCTATGTCCCTGATGAGGGATAACAGGATATCATCCTCATCATCATCATAGGTAGTCATATAAATGTTCACCAAAAACATTCTGAGTCGTGCCTACGGGATGCAAGTGTGGGTTCTGCATGTGACATTGTAATTACTAATTAGTATGAACTGTAGGTGTGTAATTCCTATAGGTGTTGCCAGCTGATTCAAAACATGAATGTAAAAAAATGTTACTATGCTGAAAAGGATTATTTAGTCGAATAATGTTTAAAGTAGGAGTTAGCAAAACAAACGTTTTCAAAGTCACACTCATAATACATAAACCAGCAACAGCATCCAAGTAGAAATTGAGCACTTGGAATCCTACCAGTGACGTAATTAAGTCCAACGACATTGCTCATCGTTATTTGTGTCCATGACCGTTGGTTACTAGCCTGAATTTGTACAAATATATGTACACTTTGCACCTTATTCCGTTGTAATAAAGAAACAAATGTATACATTTATTTGACGTCTACCGGGTGTAGGTATGTATTGTGTAGATTAGCGAATGAATGAACGCGTTGATAACAGTCGTAACGACCAATTTGCCATGCGGTATGGTGGTATGCTTATCGTTCAAATGCGACGGTTTTATGGAAATATTTGTTATTCTTTATGACATTCTTTTTCTCGAAAGTGTAATAATTTGATGCATGGCATAAAATTATGGTGGTTTGTGCTAACAATAAAGCCATCTTACGCGATAATTACTAATTCCGCAGAGAAAAATAAAACGACGACGGTATCTTTTATTATAATAATTTATCATTTGTTCCGAATTCTTCATGCACGCCATTAGCATCCGTATAACATATAAATTCTAGCAGACCCCAGGCTCCCATGAGCCATGGCAAAATGCCGGAATAACGCGAGGAAGAAGATAACATATATATTCTGCAATATTTTTGTTATTCCATATGTATAAATAATAATGATTTAATTTAATTATTAAATGTTGTATTATAAGCTTGTTAGCAACATCTATTATGATTTATGAATATGTATTCGTTGTGATAATATTATCGTACAAGCTAATTAAATAGCATACCTACTAACGTTCGTATACCGATTGTATAATACGCCGACCTTTGGCTTTGCATTGCTTCTAAGCATTGAATGATAATAAATATAGCTATTGAAATGATATTGCCTATTGCATTGAGTATGCAACGCAATGCAATACTGATTCCGTTTCTATATGGCTATGGAAAGATATGTCACGTACTTATCTCATAATATAATTTCCGTAATTTACATGTGTGTACAAAAAGTGTTTTATCCGAAACGATTTTGAGGTATTTTGATAACTACTTTCATTTCAGTAACTACTACATTTTATCTCGGGTACTTAATAAGTTTTTTTTGACAAAGAGAAATGAAACAATAGGCGAAAAGCATAAATGGGGGTGTTTGTTTGTACAGAGGATGGAAGATTTAATTTGGAAGAGCAGACATTGATGTTGGTAATACTAATAACACGTAACGGATTTCATCTGGATTTGTTATGGATGCACATCGGCAACTCGTGGCATTTAGGTAGTACTTAAAAGATTAGTGATGAGCACACATCGGTAACCCGTGGCACTTGACAGTTTCTAACAGACTAGTGATGTGACAATGTTTTTTTTTTAATTTTTTTATTTAAGGTCGCTTTTTAACAACAAGAGTCATTAGCGACCACAAGAGAATTTCAATTTTTTATACTTATATATCAATAAATTTTATGAATCTTAGTACATGTAAATATCCGTCATTTAAACAATCATTTAAGGTCTTAGGTAACTTACAGATTTCTTTTTCTTTCTTATATGCTAAACACTCAATTAAAATATGGTTCACAGTCAACTCCAAACCGCATTTATCACATTAATTTTTTTCCGTCTTTAGTGATAAGATAGCAATGGGTTAAGTTTGTATGTCCTATTCTCAACCTAATAATAGCGATCTGATCTCGTCTACAAGTGAAGGGTATTCTTCCTATACGAGTCGAGAAAAAGAAACCACTAAAAAAATGAATTAATTAAACTAATCTTTTAAGCGCTATCTAAATGCCACGAGTTACCGATGTGTAGTTATGGATATATTCTGTCAGTGCCAAATGTGGCATTTCTGGTTGGAAAACATGTTCAATGAAAGAAGTCCGATTATTTTTAATTCGTGAAATTTATTTACAATGCAAAGTTAACCGTTTCACTAGTGTCCCCTCTTGGAATTCACGTCCGATAGAAGCAGGTGCGCCGAAATAGCACAAAGAGGACGCCTGCTTAGTTTACAAGAATCCACTTCCTCTGTCTTCAAACGTAAATTAGACGGCGGTTCAGAATATTGATGAACCTCGCTTATCAGCTCGACCCATCAGGCAAAGTGTTATACCCCCTTTTTATGGGCGAACATGTAATAAATGTTGTCAATGAAAAGAACGCTCACAAAAATACACATGTAAATTTGAGTGATAAAATGAGGCTTTGAGAAGGGTCCTTATGCACATGAAGCCTGAGGACCCTTTTCTGATAAAAAGCCACAAATAAGCAGTCATGTATATTAGTTATAATTCCAGTTTTCGGTCATATGTCATATCATGTATAACTTAACGGCGATTGCTTTGCAAAATATCAAGTTTTCCATTGAGTTCTTTTCCATTTTCATTGTATTGACGTTTATACAAACCTACTAGTAATTTAGGTATTTTCTAAAGCATCAATTACGTTCATATCATTCGCTACGGTATCTCAAATTAAAACAAAACCAATATGTACACTTGTTTAAATAATTTTGTTTAATTTCTTAAATTATTCGTCCGTCGTTAATATCTTAAATTAAAATCCTGTTTCATTTCGCCACTTGAATCACTGGGCGGACCTTTAGTCAGGTTTTTTGTCCTAAATTCAGTCGGACCTCGTTTCTGAATCACGTTTAAAGAATCCTCGATTACGTCATGCGCACGAGCACACTGTACATGTCTAGTCGGCTACCTAGTTAGTCATTGTACAAAATCGGCTGGTTATATCATTAGCTTAATTCGAAACATTCATCTTTGATAACAAAACTTCCGTGATACTTAGATATATCCCTAAAAAGGGTCACGTTTTTTTAGTCGGAGATTGCTAAACATTTTTCAGTCCATAAAGATGAGCTTCAACATTCAATTCATTCAAATTCTAATCTAAATACCTAGTTTAATACAATATTGGCTTCTAACCGCAAAGAAATGCAATAGCGATAAACATACGATGTATATACTTCACGAGTAGAATGCCATGTTCATTTGATATGCTAGAAACGATTAAAACTGGCGCTAAGTTGCCACATGCATAAATCAATGGCGACAATTTCAAGCGTGTGCAATTGTTACGGGATGTGGGCCTTATTTTTGAATGTGCGTTCGATGTATCAATATTCAATATTGTATCTTGTATGTGTACTCATAACGTGTTTTCGCTTGCTTTATATGTTTTGTGTCTAAGCTCGCTTTGCTGTTACTGCTGTTAGTAATTCAGTTCATGTTCAACACAGTGTAAATTGAACATGATTTCAGGATGTCATGAATAACGTGATTCAAAATTTGCGTTTTCCGCCTTATGACATAACAAATACCTAATAAATTGTCTACACTCCTGAAATAAAGTTGAATTAAATTAAATTGAGTGAAACATATAATAACATTTCATTTCTATCACGACTTTTTTTCACCCTGTATCCATCTGCATAGATACAAGTATGTACCTACATCACGATAGCAAGTATAGTGACAATATAGTACCACAATGCATTGTTTGACTGTCTGTCTGTACCACTCCCTTAATGGATGCCACGCCTTGACAACTTACGATTGTAATTTTGAAGTCTGTATACTCTGTATCGTTATGTCAATTGCTATATATTTTATGATGATCGCTCCTAAGATTTTGTCATTTGAAATAATCATTCAGTCAATAGTAATGCAAAATGACCGTTAAAATTGACAAGGTATCCACATCTCATCCTCATTATTGATAAAAATCTAAATAGGTACCTATATGATCATGCGCCATGTTGGGAATTTCATTGGAACTATTATTTTCATACTATACTGAACGGTCACCAGACATGAGAATAACAGCGCCCTCTTGACAATGATCATATTATATTACTGGTCAGGCTGTACCTCGCCATACGAAATTGAATAATTTTTTTTTTGATTCTCAATGTTTAAAGAAAAAAACGGCCAGTATTTTTTAGTTCAACGCTCTGTCAAAAGGTTCGCGTTCTAAGAATAAATTCAACGGTTTTGTTAATAAAGCCTCATCTTTTTTGGTGGTTACGTTATGTTATAACCTTGGGCTCGTTAAAACGATGTCTAAGACTCAGTGAATCATCTGTGGCGATGGCGACGCTTATTCATTAGTTTCATAGTCGGATATTTGAATGCAACATTAGAACATTACTATCATTAATTATTTACTGTTGTCGTGACAACTATGAAATCATCCTAGTCTGTCCAAGTGACACACGCAGATTAATTTGTTTTTGGTAAGTTTCATAACATTTAAAGCCCTTTTCATTTAGCACACGTTAAAAAAAAGAAAAAAATATATACGACCGCGCCGGTCTTTTTTTTCCCTCTTTTTTTTAGGGTTCCGCTTCCGTATTCGTCTTAGAGGATATAACCAACGGAGACGCCATGTCTAAAATCGTCGGTACAAAATAGTCTGCCGTTTTTTGCGGGGGAGGGGCACATCAAATGTATAGGTACGTCATGTCAGATAAACGTCAGTCCATACATATGGTTGACAGGTTGTTGACCATTGGCCGCCTATTTTCGACAGAGGGGAACGCCTGTTAATGGCGGCTCCATTGTTAATTACTCCGAGGTATTCGTAGGGACCCGAAAGTCGCCAAACGTTATTATTTTATTTACAATTATTAATGTCCTAGAGTGCGTCTAAGATAACTTCGCACTGATTTGAGCAGAACATAATGAGGGAGTATCATTAACATTTTACATCAATGATGACATGGCCACACTGTGCCATTGCAAATGCAATGCAGAGTTAGCTTGGTCCAACTCTAATCTGTTCTCAAGTGATCAGCATAAAGTTTTTTGCACTCAATAAATGTTACCCTGTATGTATACGAAACTTCAGTTTGTCTTGAGCTACACACGTTACTTCTACATAGACCAGCGGTCGGCAACCCGCGGCCTGCTAGCCTCCCTGGCTATTTTATATGTAATATTAACAAACGACAATGTCTGATAAAGTCATAAATATTAACAAAGTGTGGCCCGCGTCAACATCGTTACCTACTATGTGGCCCTTGGCTGCTAAAAGGTTGCCGACCGCTGTCATAGACCAACACGGCACGGCACGGCAAGCACGTTTTGCTTGGCATATTGTGTTACAGGGGTATAGTCAGCTTCAAAAATAGCGTACAAGACTAGGTACGTCAAACGTCCCATATAACCATTCCAGTCGCAGAATCACAAAGTGGTAACTAAATGTCAGATGTGTCGTAACAGAGTCCACACAATGTGTCTAGAATTGTTTCGAAACAAAGTGTCGTCGCCGTGTCTACACTTTTCCGTAACAAGGTGTCGACACATTTGTGTGCACTTTGCGTGCGGTTTGCGACTAAATCTGACAGCAAATTTGTGACAGCAAATGTCAATTTAAAATACCTCTTGAAAACCAAGGTTTGTCAAACTACCATTAGTGTCTCGTGTGCTCGTAATTCTAGTAAGTCATCATGGGCAATGCAAATGATAATAATCGACCGAAACCATATAAACACCCAACACCCGTCAACCTTTTACAGAAAAGTTTTTAAAGAAATGCAATAAGCTACTTAGGTCAGGCAACGAATGCTCCAAAAGTTGTAGAGGGAAATGCTCGGAACACAATTTTTGACTCCGTAACTCGGTTTGACAAGTTAGGTGGTGAACATATCAAAAGTCCCCGGCCGTAGCCCTTGAGCGGGGGGGAGAGAGGGGGCTTTGAAGGTCCCATTTTCCGGTTTTTCGATTATATCTCGGAAACTATGCATCTCACCGACATGGCCACTTATACAAAATGAAAGTTAATTTAATTTGTTACAAGTTTATCCAGTAAATTTTTTCGATATGTTGAATAGTTTTTGAGATATCCGCTCTTGAAAGTTTATTTAGGGCTCTCAATTTTATCTTGATATATCTATATCAGTGAAGGTGCTAGGCCGTGTTTGGTATCGTTTTCGTATAAATCTGGGGTGCTGAATCCATTTAAGGTATCACATTGACACCATTCCACAAAATAAAAAAAAATCTTTTTAGGGTTCCGTACCTCAAAAGGAAAAAACGGAACCCTTATAGGATCACTCGTGCATCTGTATGTATGTCCGTCTGAATACACAAAATAGTTCTTTACCTATAGATGACAGGAAAACCTATTAGAAATGTGCAGTCAAGCGCGAGTCGGACTTAATGTACGGAACCCTTAATACGCGAGTCCGACTCGCATTTGGCCGGTTTTTTTTAAACTCCTCTTGACGCGCTTAACCGCTGAACCGATTTCGTTGAAATTTGGTATAGAAATAGTTTGCGTCCCGAAACAGGACATAGGATAGATCTTATAACCAAAATCATCTTTTGAAGGTGTGAAAAGTGGCGTGGAAATTTGTACGGGAAATCAATAACCGCTGCACCGATTTATATGAAATTTGGGATGGTCTACATCTTTGATTTAGTTAAAAATGATAAAAAAACATGACTTCAAACCTAAACTTAAACAGTATTAACTTCAAGAAGTCAATTCTGAATTCCCACCTACACCTCATTTCACACCTTTAAAGGATGATTTTTGAGATAACTTATTATGTCCTGTCTCGGGACTCAAAATATATGTGTACCAAATTTAAATTAAAACTGTTCAGCAGTTTAAGCGTGAAGAGGAGTTTAAAAGAAAGTATTTTAATAAGTTTATATGTTTTTACTTCGGAATGGTGTCAATGTGATACCTTAACTAAATTTGGTACTGCGAATTTATACTAAAACGATACCAAACATGGCCTCGTAGCTTTACTGTTGTAGAAGTCAAAATAAAATTGAGAGCCCTAAATTCTTATTACTTGGCCAAACTTGTGTAGAAGGAATAGGTAAAATAAAAGTCTTCGGCAGGAATATAAGACACAAATATATTTTTTTGCGTTACTATTTCAATCATCAAATATAAACATACCTTGATTATATTATTCTAGTGAGATCCTCATAGATAAACAAAAACATTTACTTAAAAAATTACAAGGTCGAAATGTCACGGAACTTGTGAGAGTAATATGTGAAAAATAAAAACTTTTATGACAAAAAAATCTGGACACAATTTAAGAATCACCCAATTGCGTCGAGGAATCATCTGTATTTTTGCTTGTTTCATTACCTCCTCGCTTCTTTTTTGTCCTTTGTATTCTGTAGCAATTTGTTAGATCTGAAAATAAAGATAACTTGCGTCGTCACGGATGTCGATTTATAGGTTTTAGGGAGTGCAGAATTCGAAAACGATGATCATTTTATAATCCAAGATGGCGGCTACGTATTTTGTCATACAAGTGGAATCCAAAATAGTCATCATTTTCGAAATCTGCGCCCCCTAAAACCTATAAAACGACATCCATGACGACTTTTATGACATAGTGCATGGCCGCCATCTTGGAATCCAAAATAGTCATCATTTTCGAAATCTGCGCCCCCTAAAACCTATAAAACGATATCCATGACGACTTTTATGACATAGTGCATTGCCGCCATTTTTAAATTGAAAATGTTATCATTTTCGAAATCTGCGGCCCCCAAAACCTATAGAACGACACCCATGACGACTTTTATGACATAGTGCATGGCCGCCATTTTGGATTCCAAAATGGTCATCATTTTCGAAAGCGGGGCCCCCTAAAACCTATAAAACGACATCCATGACGACTTTTATGACATAGTGCATGGCCGCCATCTTGGAATCCAAAATGGTTATCATTTTCGAAATCTGCGCCCCCTAAAACCTATAAAATGACACCCATGACGACTTTTATGGCATAGTGCATGGCCGCCATTTTGGATTCCAAAATGGTCATCATTTTCAAAATTGGGGCCCCCTAAAACGTATAAAACGACATCCATGACGACTTTTATGACACAGTGCATGGCCGCCATTTCGGATTCCAAAATGGTCATTATTTTCGAAATCGGCACTCCCTAAAACCTATATATCGACACCCATCTCGACTTTTATGACAAAGTGTTTTGCTACCATCTGCATGCAAGACATTTCTATTATTTTTACGTACAAAAATGGCCCCCTGTCAACTTTCAATCGAGATTTAATCGATAATTTATTCGATTAATATTCAGATTAATTCAATTTCAATCTATGTTAGGTCGACTAAACTAATCGCGATTAAAATTTGAGAATTAACTTTTTTTATTCCATTAATTAGTCGAATAAACAGTTAATCGATTAATGCCCATCTCTGACCACGGCATTTTTACACTTTGAGAATATCTGAAAACAAATCAACACAAGGAGCCATTTTGCAAATCCAGTAACATACCAGTAACTTTGTTATTACTTTTGACAGCGCGTGTCATGTGTCAACACAGAGTCGACACAAAGTCGAAACATTGCAACTACTTTGTGACTGCAATATTTCTCAGCCTTAAACCATATTTATACATCATAATTAACAAGTTTCGTAGTATGTAAAGCGTTATTTCTGTTATTTAAGTATAGTATACGCATCGAAGTACTAAAAATGCTTCAAATAATATAGTTATGAACACAGGCACTGAGAAGTAAACAATTTCATTTCCGGCTAAACTAAAACAATGTGGTGGCGCGTTGATTATATTACACTTAGTTTATCAAATCACTCGAGCAGTTTAATTCCCCATAATAATTTAAGTCATATTGTAATATAAATGCAAACAATATATAATTACGTCTTGTAATCCGTTTTAGAGATGGCGTATTAATGTCACTTATTTTTATTTAAGTATTTTTCCATCTGACAGTTTCCATTTGACAGGAACAAAATGAACGAATGAACGAATGATTTTGGCATAAAGTAGTCGCAAACCCGAAACAATGTGTGCACACGGCGACCACACTTTATGTAACTTTGTGTCATGTGTCGACCCTTCCCCATTTCTGGTAACTGTGTCGACACGGCGACGACTCTGCGACTGGAATTGTGACCGAAACAGACGGGTGTCGACACAAGATGTGTCAACACCGCGTCGTAACGGCGACTGGAAATGGTTGTATGGGGTATTATCTGATAGCTTAAAAAAAGATATGTAGGTACTTATACTTCCCAATAAAACTGTTGCAACACCTACCTTTGACCGCAAACTGTCGAAATATAACTAAGAAACTTACTGGAAAAAAATTCGTGGGTGGTACTTTTGGCGCGTTGTTTCATACTCTACCATTGTTGCTGACTGTACTAATTTAGTTTATTACCTAGCTTTAGCTTCGAGCTGGCTTTTATGGTTTCTAAATCTCACAAACTAATTTCACTTAATCATAGTATGCATACTATATTATATATACAGCAGTATACACCTAAGAAATGGAAGAATATACGTGCTAGGGGAAGGCGCAAAAACAATCCAATCCCATTCTTCGAACGCGTCTACCGAGAGCAACAACAAACTATTAACTATGCACTATTGTTTCTGCGTTCCTAGCGGAGACTATTACATTATAAAGACTGTAGGTAGACTTCCATATACAGCAGTCCATAGTATATGGAATTGTGTGACGTTAGCTGGATTATAACCTCGGAGGAATTAAGTTATAACAGTCCATAAGGGGTCATCCATTAATTACGTCACACGTTTAGGGGGAGGGAGGGGGTCAAGAAAATGTGACATATTGTGACATGGGGGAGGGGGGAGACACAAACTTTGTGACGTGACTTTAACTTCATCAGTAAGTTCCGTAACCGAATTTTTTTTTGAAATTATTTTATTCGCTGTACATTTAAATAACAAGTTTTTAAAACGATAATCGTTTTTATTCTTTTAATTTTCTTTCCTAAGCAGTTTTGGGTTATAAAATTACTAATATTTATATCGTCAAAAATATTTTGATAAAATATTAATAATACTTAGGTACTTACTTAATTCGATTTGGCAATTTCGTAGAAAAAATGTGACGTCACACTAGGGGGGAGGGGTTTGCCAAATGTGACCAAATGTGACAAGGGGGGGGGAGGGGTCAAAAAACCTAGAAATTCGTGTGACGTAATTAATGGATGACCCCTAAAGGCCATCCGCAGCAGAACCAAAGTAACCGATGTAGCCCTCCGAATCGCTAAGTGGCAGTGGGCGGGGCACATTGCCCGTAGAACCGATGGCCGTTGGGGCGGAAAGGTTCTCGAGTGGCGACCACGTACGGGAAGGCGCAACGTGGGTAGACCCAAGGTCGCGGGAGTCCGCTGGATGCGGGTGGCGCAAGACCGGTAATTGTGGCACTCTTTGGGGGAGGCCTATGTCCAGCAGTGGACGTCCTCTGGCTGATATGATGATGATGATGATGAGTCCATAATATTTGGTATTGTGCGGCGACGGCGACCTCTGCATGTATTATGGTCGTATTCGTATGTCTACACTACCAAATGTCAAATACGGCTTACTCTGAACCAAAGGTTTCTTTTGGCAGATTTAAAAATCATTGTTTCTAAAAATTTTGATGCAGGTGGGGGATCTTCCCTGGGACTCAAACTATCTTCTATAGATACCAAATTTCATCTAAATCGGTTCAGCAGTTATTGATTCCCCATACAAAATCTATACCAAATTTTAAATAAATTGATTCAGCGGTTAAAGCGTGAAGAGGAATTAAAAAAATGTATGTTTTTTATTTCGGAATGTTGTCAATATGAAACCATAAATGAATTCGGAATCCCCGATTTATACGAAAACTATACCAAAATTGGCCTAATTAGCTTAACTTATAATTATTATTATTATATATTGTATGTAAATATATGATTTTTACTATAAAAAAGAAAAAAAAAATATCAAGATAAAGTTGAGAGCCAGTCCTTATATCCACTTGTCTCTGGCTAGCCAGTTTCCCTGCACTTGACACGGTCATATTTCTATTCCGAAGAGGTTTTCACTCATAAACTCAGTTTATGACCATACCGCCGCAACTCGAGAGGGTTCAGCCACCTCTGCAGTGTTTGACTTCGAAGGCAAACATGCAAATGTGGTTTCGAATGAGCAGACGGCCTACCGCGAACCACGTTCGACGTGTTGCCTCTCTGTCGCACTTGTAGATTCGTACGTAAGTGTGACAGGGAGGCAACAAGTCGAACGTAGTCCCACAGGTTTTAGCTTCGGTGACATTGAAAGTTTTATTGCACTGGAGCGGCATCAGGGGGGCGAAACTGATCCTTTCGGGCATTCTCGGCTCCGTTCGGCTCAGCATTGCTCCGAGCAATTATTAGGGTTGGCACAACTTGACGTCCTTTTTCGTGTACGACTACAGATAAGGTCATTACCTTATCTGATACATTACCTTATCGGATATTTCTAGTGTTACCCTAGAAATATCCGAAAGGGATAGTTACCATACATTAGAAAGGAATCCCTGTCAAACTTCGGTTTTGTATTAGGAAGTTTCTTTTCTGTACGTCAGTACTATTACTTATTCTGTGGCGGCATCGACATTTGAGTCTGACCAAGACAAGTTCTGCAATGTCTGCAACGATTTTGATTGCACACTCAGTGCAAGTGTTATTTTAAACGTCAAACTTCTATTTTGACGTATTATATCACTTCGATTGCGTATGGTATCTTAATCGTTGTAGACTTATCTTGGTCTTACTCTAACTCTGTATGAGATTTGCAATGACAAAGTGTTCATTATTATTGTCAAGTGTCTTTATAAAAATCACGTTTAATTACCCATGTTTCTTAGTCATTTTGAAACCTCAGTCGTATTACGAAATTGGTATTTACGAGACAGGCATTTCTGTAAACGTGTTGTTTTCCTTAAATTACGAATTCCTTACACGACACGTTGACCTAGTAATATTCCAAGAAATTCGAGATACGAATATACCTATACGGCTACCACCAGTTTTGACATTGACATAACGCTCACGTTTACGTAACTTACTTTCTATGAATCTCGCTCGTACTCGCATATGCGAGCAATAGTGCAAGCGAGATGTACAGAAAGTAAATTACGTAGACGTGAGCGTTATGTCAATGTTGAAACTGATGGTAGAGGCTCTTATGCAGCAAATTTTATGTTAAACTTGACTGGGGTGGGTCGTTCTCAAATTAATATAGACGCGGTCAGCCTCAACTCCGTCAAACTTTTCATGCCTTTAGTATGATTTGACGGAGTTCAGAGCGGAGGCACAAATCTGGAGAATGACACGGGTGTTTTTAATAACAATCAAATTCGTACCCAAATTGCTTAGTTTAATTTTACGTAAAATGCTCCACTTTTGTACTGAACGTTAATGGTAGAAATATAGGTCCTGTATGTTTTTAGATCAGTGATAACACTGAAATCAAACTATTTTTGAAAGTTCGGTTCACTATAGTGTAAGCATCATTGAATTCGGTGACGCATATTGATTTCAGTGCCCGCACATGATTTCGGTGTTTTTTAAATCTCAAATATCTTGAAAACTATAAGGTTCTAATGGAGGCCTCCACTTACTTACTGCCGTGGCGCAGCGACCCAAAGTGGATCTTGGCCTCTGACACTAAGGAACGCCATGCTTCTCTGTCTAGCGCCATTTCTGTCCAATCGACGGCACCGAGCTCGTTCAGATCTTTCACGACCTCATCGCTCCAGCGATATATACCTAGGACGCCCAACTGGTCACTACCAATATTTTTTTTTATATTAAGGCTAGTTTTTAGGAAATAAAGTCGCATATAAAATAAGTTAAAAAAAAATTCACACCAAAGTCAGGCACCGAAGGTCATCTCTGAGAATCGCCCATGATTAATATATTTTTTGATACTTATAAGATTCGTCGTGTTAACCTGTTACCGACCATAACGTGCAAAGATGTAGGTATATTTTATTAGCCTTGACCTCAACAACTTTGGCTAGTTACATTAAGACCATTAATTTGCCCTTATTAGATAATAAGGGCAAATTAATGGACATCTGTCTTACTCCTACTCAGGACTACTGACATATATTGTTGACCGCATGAGTAGGTTAATTAATTTGTTAAATATGAAACGGTGTCCTCAACGCCATGTAGCCGAGCATAGGCCAAAGGTGTGTGCGCCATCTATCCGAGAATGACTTTTTCTTGATTTCCAAGGCACGGTTTTTCCTTACACTTTATTCATCTTATACGGAGTTACATATGTCTTTGGTTACTTACAATAGAGTTACACCAAGAAAAGTCTGCTGCGATTTTGACAGCCCTTGCAGTGCCAGTGTTATTTTAATCGTCAAACTTCTATGAAATTATGACGTATAAATAACACTTGCACTGCGTGGGCTATCAAAATCGCTGCAGACTTTTCTTGGTGTAACTCTACCACTAGTTGGTAAGTCAGTTGGTCCGGTCAGGGGTAGAAATAATTTCGAGAAAAACAGCCAACCACAGTAAAAAAACAGCAACCAACGCATAATAACACCAGTTTCTGTTTTTCTTCTTAGGGTAGTTTAATTTATATGAGTCATAATTTTGTTTCTCAAAAGAGCCGCTTGTGTTATTTCTAATTTATTTTTCTCGTTAAATTTGGCGCTAGAGATGTGGCATCTTCCATTATGAATTCTCGAAAGGTCCGAGAACGTCATGACACACACATAACATAAAATATTCGTAAGATCTGCACAACAGCACAACACTAATAATCCACCACTTCACACTTCCTAAAATCGCCGATTGCAAGTTGAAAACTTGTAGGTATCATAATTAGCTTTTTGTTGACCAAATAGTCTCCTATTTGAGATTTACCAATCCTTTCTAATTAATATAACATCTAAGCATCAACCGGCAAATCCAGTCGCATATTTTATCGGAAAACTGTCGCGTTATCAAAATGACCTTCACTTTCCGCTCAGAGCTAAATTGTTGCATAAACATTAAACACATCACTGTGTTTGCATTAGCTACGTACGATACGAACCACAACAATACGAGTATGATGAATGTTGTATCATCTGTATTATTAGTTGAAGTTGGAATGAATTATCGTATATCTTGAAATTGTGATAACCTATTTGTCTCGACCTACAGGTAATTAAAGACTGGAAACACATTTCGTTTTGTAAGATAATATATGTAATTTTGCCATTGAAATATTATGTTTCTCTAAAATCTCTACTTAATTGGTCAAAACGGTGTAAGGATAATTGCTAGCATACCTACACAGTCACAGATCATTCCACAATCAGTGTTGCTTACGAAAAACCTTTCTTTGAATACTTGAGAATATTAAAGCAAGTTTTTAGTCTGACACGATTAAGTTTTTATACCCAGCATGACATTTCTTCTTACTGCCTAATATTTAATAGCATTAAAAGTATCATGAGAGTAGCCTCTTGTAAGTGGCTGATGGAAAGCTCCTATTTCTGTGCTGTTTCTGACAGAGGACACGGGGAAATTAATACTCTACCCTTAATTTTGATCTCGGCTAAATAAATAATCTAATCATCAAGATGCCCAGATATTTGGCCAAATAGATAATCAAAAAGATGCCCAGATGTTACCCTTCGCTATTCGTCAGGGGCACACGTACCTACTGATGTTTCCGTCAGTCGTATCTAGCGGACAAATCTGTCAATGTATAGCGAGAATTAGGTAGTAGGCTAGTAGGTATACCTGGTTATTCTGCGATTAACTTGTTGTTTAACATATCCGTTTGTTTATTTCAGATTAACAGCAAATACAGTGAGGAGCTCGCGCAGGAATGCCTGGAATGGATCCGACAGATCACCGGCGAGCCGGAGAATGTGTCCGGGGACATGGACAACTTCTACGAAATACTCAAGGACGGGACCCTGCTTTGCAAGTAAGCATGTTTTTATGTATATATTAAAAATAAATCTGACTGAATGAGAGGTAAAAATATATGTTTTTGGCCAAAAGGTGAAGGCTTAAGTGACGGTTGTTGAGAGAACCATTCAATGGATTGGCAACGCGCATGTAAAACCTCTGGATTTCCAAGCGGCTACTAAACCAACCGATTGTAGTTGTATTTATCATTTGCACCGATTCGGCATACTAGTAGTTGCTCGGATATTGACGCAAATTATATTTGTTCAATTAGGTATATCATCAGACAGGCTTAATGCCTGTTTGCTAAGTAACGAAGTGGTAATAAAATGAAGAGAAATAATCCATCGTAAATTTAACTTGGAGACGACATTTTCAATTAACGTTTAACGAATATATTCGCTCAATTTACATATTTAGTTGATACAGCAGAATTTTACTAGTGCCTAGTAGTACGATAAGTAAATGTGTTAAATGCGAATTCGATAACTAACTTATGCTCATTTCTAACCAATCAAAACGTCACATTCCAGGCTAGTCAACACCATCCAGCCGGGTCAAGTTAAAAAGATCAACGAGTCAAAGATGGCGTTCAAATGCATGGAGAACATAAACGCCTTCCTGGAGGCCGCGAGACAGCTCGGAGTACCTGCTCAGGAGACCTTCCAGACGGTTGATCTGTGGGAGCGACAGAACCTTAACTCCGTTGTGATTTGCTTGCAGTCACTTGGCAGAAAGGTAAACCTCTAGCGACATTTAGTCAAACAGTATAAGAGTTCACGTATATAGCTTTTGGGGTGCCTGCTTAGGAGAGCTTCCGGCCAGTGGATTTGTGGGAGCGACAGAATCTCAACTCAGGCTTTTGCAGTCACTTGGCAGAAAGGTAAACCTCTAGCGACATTTAGTTAAACAGAGTTCTTCGTATATAGCTTGGGGTGCCTGCTTAGGAGAGCTTCCGGCCAGCGGATTTGTGGGAGAGACAGAATCTCAACTCAGAGGTGAATTGCTTGCAGTCACTTGGCAGAAAGGTAAACCTCTAGCGACATTTAGTTAAACAGAGTTCTTCGTATATAGCTTGGGGATCCTGCTTAGGAGAGCTTCCGGCCAGTGGATTTGCGGGAGCGACAGAATCTCAACTCAGAGGTGAATTGCTTGCAATCACTTGGCAGAAAGGTAAACCTTTAAATATATCAAGATGGTGTTTCTCCGTGCCTGATCTAGAGATGTTTTAGGCGCGCGGCAGACTCGTGAACCTCAACTCTGTGGTCAATGGTCATGGTGAATTGCTTGCAGTCTCTTAGGAGTAAGGTAAGCTTACCTTTAGCGGCATGTAGCTAGGTAGTATGAAAATATGAAAATGTGGCTCGTAGTGCCTGCTCAATAGAGCTTTCCAGATGGTGGACTTGTGTTATGTTGTGGGAGCCTCAGAACCTCAACTCCGTGATCATCAATTACCGCTGTTCTACTTCTTGTTCACATGGTAAGAAAGCATTGTAGATGCTCTTCTTCTGGCCTTTCGTATGTCCCTGTATAGTAATGTCAAAAAGAATTTGTAATACCTACCTTATTTCAGAAAGAAAATACCCGATATGTATGTTTTTTTTCAATTAAGTAACAATGCCGATGGAATTTATTAATACTCCGAAAATTAAATCACGCAACTGATTTCTCCGAGCGACCAACGTCGGTGTAGTAGACTAACAATAAGTAATGACATTACTTAAGGAAAATGAGAAAAGGTCCCATGTTTACTTTGCGAATTCTCGTTAGCTTGACGACAGTTATTTGCCTTTAGACCTGCCCTAAAATGTTATTCTAATCGCTTAGGTAAGCGTCGGCGAACCGAACTCTTATGCGGTATTCGGTATTCACATTGGATACCTACGGATCTGCAGGCCGCTGCGGTGTGCGAGCGAGACACGTTAGGTACATTCATAGTGCTGTCTCGCTCACAACTGAGCGGCGTGCGGATCCGCATCAGTATGATGATAATCGCGTTAGCTTTTGTTAACCATCTCTCTGATTAGTAGTTAACTCTTAAATGCATGAATTTTAGGGTACCTTAGGTACTTACCTAAAAAGGGAAAAGAAACCTTTATATGATCACATTTTGTCCCTCTATCTGCTCTGTGAAGACGTCCTTTCAGGTTCCCGTGGAGGTATAGCCAGTCCGATTTCTAAGATGAAGTTCGCCATGCATTTACTATGGCGTACCTGATCTTAGAACAGCGGTCAGACTATATCAAGATTATCAAGTTAAAATTAATGAAAAATACGCAGTCCAAAGATATACATATACCTACGTATATCTAATCACAATGGGACAATAAACATTATTTTGTTTCATTATTTTGCCAAAATTTTACGGTTTATACTCTTTATAAAAAAACATTCGAGATTCGAGACAACTCGAGAATTCTCGAATCTCGAGAAATACAATGGGTCGAAAAATCAGAAACCCTAATGTCAAGTTAAGTTTATTGAAAAATACACAATCCAAATATATACTTAATAATGTTTAAAGTACAACATATTTAGATTTTCACGATGGAACTAAAACTTACCGGATGAGACCTAAGGGATGAATGAAGAGGTCAAAGTTTCACTGGTTAGCCTGAACTGAACTTAAGACTGGTCTGCGCTCACTAAGCATTCGCAATCGGCTTGTGCAAAATAAATAATGAGTATGCGAGGACCCATTTCCTTTATGCACGAGGCAAACATAACGTCACGAGTTAGCTAAAACTGTTACTGTAGACTTGTAGAGTTTAAGACGAAACAGGAGCTGAGTTTTAAATATTTTAAGTAAATATACCCGTCTCGCTAACGGAAGCGGCACCTAAAAGTAGTGCGATAAGGACAAGGCGAAAAATCCTGCGTAAAAATCTCAAAAATCGAGGTTTCGTACTCCTCTGTTTCCTCCTCCAAAACTTAACCAATCGTAACCAAATTTGGAAATCTAAATGATTATGAAATTATCTGTGTCGGACCGTTTTGCTTTTTTGGCTAATTGATATCAGTTTTGAATGCCACGCCTCTCATTGCGGCATAGTCAATTAGGCCATTTTGGCCATTTTTGAAGGGCTCTAGCGCCTTAAAAAACAAAAATATCAAAAAAAGCAAAACGGTCCGACACAGATATTGACAATATTAATCTGTGTTGAAAAAATCATTGCTCTAGCTTCAAAAACCACGGAGGAAAACGAGGAGTACGTTTGTATGGAGAAATGACCACTCCCGTTGGCTCTTAAGAGAAATAAGTCTTAAAGTCTGTTCAGGAGCGTTCAAAATTGTATTGTGGCCATCGGAATTTTAGAATTGTCTCGATGAGTATATGTTGCCTGTGGTAAGAAAAGTAAAGTCAGCGATAAAAGCTTGCTAAGCTACTCGTTAAAAAATTAATTTTTTGCCTAAAACTTATTACTATTTCTTTTTTCCAGGCCCACAACTACGGCAAGCCGTCCATCGGGCCCAAAGAGTCCGAGAAGAACGTGAGAAACTTCTCAGAGGAGCAACTGAGGGCCGGCCAGGGGGTCATATCGCTACAGTACGGCTCGAACAAGGGCGCCACGCAGAGCGGCATCAACTTCGGCAACACGAGGCATATGTAGGCAGTTAACGTGTTGTTTATATGGTAAAACGGATTACTTATAGCAACAGATACATTGATTAAGATGCGTAAAATCTAGGACAATTTCGTGTCGAATTTGACAGGTAAACGCGAGATGGCGCTGTACAACTCTATACATTTTGCGGCAACTCGGATTGGCAAAAGTTGACGTTTGACAATTCAGTGACCGCGAAACATAATGGCGCAATACAGCGCCATCTGGTTTTGGATGTCAAACTAAGGGGCACGTTTTTTTTAGACTTTACCTCTCTGTTACAATCAATTATCTTTGCTTATAAATGTAATTTTGGTAAATAGTCAGGAGCTTCTAGGCTACCCTTTTTCATCTTAGTGTTTTTTCGGCTGCATCCTTTAAAGGGGAGTCTAGGAGTCGGCAAAGTCGAGAAGAGCCAACCGCAATTGATATCACCAGTTTTAAGAATCCATAGACCGGTAAATGTTGTTTTCAGTGGTCTAAGAGCTCTTAAGTATGTAATCTCATATACCTATGCTCATAATTGTTTGATGGGTAACTCAAATCAAAGAGCCGCAAAAGCAGGTACCTCGAAAGAGCCGTGGTATGCCAACCCCTACGCTAGACAACCTATTCCAAAATTTGGCGCAGTTATTATTACGAGAGTGACTGCTATAAATCTTTCAGCTCAGTGGGAAAATTTTAAATGAGCCTATAACACTGTGTTTTTACGTAACAAACGTTTTACCATATAAACTCTAAGCTATTTATATCTAAAGGATGATTAGCATTAATTAAGACTTGGCTGGTGCGTTGTTTTCCATGGAACTCTATACGTTACTAGATTGTAAAATGCATCATCTGGTGCCTACGATACATTTACATAAATGGCACTTGTGTGCGAGTAATGACAGGATAAACAGTAGGAAATAGTGTTCTAATTTTAAATGTATTTACTAAGAACTTCTAGAAAACACGGCACCGCGCTGCGTTTTCACGCAATCGAGCAGAGCCTATGTGAAAAGTTTTCTTCAAAACTAAAAATGCGAGCATTTGTAACCTTAAAGCTAATCATCCTTTCATACACCATACATACAATTTAAAATGTAACAAGACACAAATTAATTGCACTAGAGATTTCATTAATAGACTACATAGTTAGATTAGTAAACAAAATGTTGTCTTAGAAGACTTGACGGTGGACCATTTTCGTCGTTTCTCTAAAATCTCGAGTTTAGAATCTCTGCGTGTTGTAAAACTGAATTTCGGTTTAAAATTAACATTCTATTTTTTTAAGCGTTTTATCTATGATATACATATTTATCATTCCCAAGTCATTCCATTTTGTGGATTATTTTTATACCATAGGTGTATTTGTTGAGATCTTTTGTTAAATCTGACTTTGACTACCTAGTATTATATACGAATTTAAGACATTTTAAAATTGGCTTAGCTTTTTACTTAATAATTAAATAATTTAGCATTGTGCCAATGTTTCTTCCATTTTAAAGTTTCTGCTTACCATGCAATAACTTCAAAACTATAATAAATCGAATTTTGCATTTATTGAATGTGCCTTCGTGCTCCGAAGGAGCCAAAAACTATTGAAAAGATGTCTATAAAATTTATAAATTTGACTTATACGTATATCAGGGTTTCCTTGTTTATTTATTAATTATATCAAGTAATCATTCCACAATTTAGACATATTAATAAGTACCTACATTAGTACATACTGTGATTAATATTTTTTTATGGACATTCTTCTATATATTTTCGTATTGCGTACTGGAAGACGTTAGACTAAGTTTCATCTTAACAAAAGTAGGTACATATACTACATAGCTGTATGCAGTACGTGGAATAAATAAGTACTTAAAGTATATTGCGTTTGTTTTATATAATATATGTTCCCATAAAAACCTATCTATATAGTTATATAGATAGGTATCTTATGTCAGATAAATTGTGTGTGTAACACACGCATATTAGGTATTTGCCCAAAAACGCCACATACTGCCATAAGCATACACAACAGACGGTGGTATCTACGAGCTATACTACCATAGAGAAATACCTATAGTAAGACAAGAGTGTACATCAGTTTTGGTACCAAAAAGACTTATTTTCACAGTCGCCATCTAGCATCGAGTAGCGGAATTATCAGTATTGTACTATATGGAGTGAGCAATCTATGTATTTCTTTCTCTATGATACTACTCAATCGTTCGGGTGCTATTAAATTAGCTCACAAACTGTTTGGAGTACTGCGTAGCCAACGTGCACTCCGTAGTGAACGAAACGCAACGGTCACTATCGCACTAGTGGGGAAGAGTGATAGAGATGACTACGATACGCTACGGAGCGTTAACGATTGGCACGTTGGCTACGCGCCCTGGATTCAATGAAGTAAAGTTGTCACAACCCCTTGACCTTCCCGCACGTGCAGAATGAGGAAAGAGTACCTCCTGAGGTTATTCCCTTTCCGCTACTATATGGGGTTCTTCAAGAAGCAGGTATTCAGGGTTATTAAGGGTCAGCAACGCAAAAGATGATGGCATTTATAAATTGACAATATGGTTTAGAAATCCCATCTACATAGGTAAATGAAATGATCGTACCGTGTATTTCCGGAGAACGTACTCTCTGATTCGCCCACAGACCAACCCCTATAGACCGAGCTTATAGGACGATTTGCGTCGGGAACAAAATGGCCAATATTAGGTTTCTAGAGGCGGTGTTCTGTGGATTCGCCACTCCCTGGCTCAATATGCGAGAATTATATTTTCACCACACCAGCTCGGAAAGGCTTACTTTGCACTTCAAAAACTGATAGCAAAGTTGCATTTTATTCACATGTGAGTCAAAGTAATCAAATGCAAATTTTGAGTTGTTTTCTTATGTCTGCTGGTAGAATTGACTTTTAAATGATGATTTTGGATGATAAATATTTAATAACATTCATTTGGATTTGATTTGGTTTGATTTTGTTTGATATTTTACATTTAATATTTGCTTCGGGTTGGTGTGGTGAAAAATTTTGTGTTTCACTCGGGGGCAAATTGTTGTTTAACCCTCGTGCTTTGAAACCCTCGCAATGCTCAAGATTCCATTTTTGGAATCTTTCGCTTGCTCGGGTATAAATATTAGCACGAGCGGTTAAACAACTATTTTGCCGAAACACATATGCATTAGGCCATGTAGACAAACAAAGCCGAAATGTACATATGCATTAGGGTATATAGAACCGGTATACAAAGTATCATAACAATCGGTGTAGCGGCTACGAAGAAATTAACAAATTACGATTTTTTTACTTTGGAGCAACCTGTATGTGTTAGTAGGTAATATATAGTATGAAACCTTCTTCGACCGTTTAGATTATCTTTTTTAACCGACTTCAATTTCATAGAAGGAGGAGGTTCTGTATTCGGTTGAGGCTATCTTTTTTTTTTTTTTTTTTCTATGTACGTTCACCGATTACTCCGACATCCGTAGTCCGATTTGAGTAATTCTTTTTTTGTTTGAAAGGAGCTACCTCCGAGTTGGTCCCATTTTAATTTGGTTCTGTTCTGATGATGGGATCCATGAGGAATTGAGGGAACTCCTCTAAAAGGCACATGCATGGTGTTTTGGGCGTTTTCTTAAGCAACTCGAGCATTTTCTTCCGAAAACCACCAATTTGATAAAAGTAGACCTGATGATGATGATTATTTTGATGATAATGATGATGATTTCTTTAAATGTAAGTATGTTAAGCGATTACTCCGGCACCTGTGATCCGATTTGAGTAATTCTTTTTTTGTTTGGAAGAAGTTACCTCCAAGGTGTTTCCGTATTATTTTTGGTTCTGGTCTGATGATGGAATCCATGAGGAATTGAGGGAACTCCTCAATTTTTAAAGGCACGTGTTAAGTAATTTCGGGGTTTTCTAAAGTAACTCGAGCATTTGCTTCCGAAAACCACCAATTTGATGTACTGCAACTGTAGCCTTACCACGAGTTTGACATTGACATATTCGCTAACGTCTTATGCTAAATGTAACTTTTTATGCATCTCGCTCACATTAAGGTTAGTACAAGCGAGATGCATAGGAAGTAAGTTACACACATGCTAGCGAATATATCAATGTCAAACTCGTGGTAAGCTGGTAAGGCTACTGATCGGGGGTTAGGAGTTAAGGGGTCAGGGATTAAGGGGTCGGGGAATGGCGGTTGAAGGGTTGCTAGTTCAGGATCGAGGGATTCCTGGATCAGGGGTTGATGTGCTGTGAGGTTGAGTGATCGGGGGGCTGAGGGATTGGGTCAGTGGCGGGGCGGGCGGATGGATTTAGTTGACAGGAATTATAATTTCCCAGACGGACTCGAGAAAATTCCTGATTTCTATTTACTAAAGTAATAGGTACTTACACGAATTTAGTGTTAAACATGATCTTGTTTTTCATTCATGCGTCGCGCTCTTAACAATGCGTTAAAACTAAAAATGGAAAAATAAAAACTTTTTACAAAAAAAAGCAAACCGACTTCAAAAAGGATGAAATAAAATATTATCCTGTTTGAAGTCTATGCGTTACCAACTGATATGTTTGAAGTCGGTGCCAAGCCAAGTAGTAACAATACCAGA
Organism: Cydia splendana; assembly: GCF_910591565.1. Classification (NCBI taxonomy): domain Eukaryota; kingdom Metazoa; phylum Arthropoda; class Insecta; order Lepidoptera; family Tortricidae; genus Cydia; species Cydia splendana. The sequence continues at coordinate 18,379,449 of NC_085965.1, read as the reverse complement.
CAAAAATAATCAGCTTTATGGCTATAAATCCCATTAGAACTGTACTAATAACTATTATAAATGTGTAAAGAATTCTGTCTGCCTCTTTGTCGCCTTTTCATGGCTAAATAACTGAACCGCCTTAGGTGAAATTTGGCAAGAAGGTAAATTCCTTGAATTTTTTTATATTTTCAAATGTAGTCCTCTGGATAAGGGACGGGAAATAACTCAGTCCCAATCCCACACTTGCGTGCTATAGACTGTTCAAGCATTAGTAAGAAATGCTCTTTAAAAAATACGACGGCAAAAAAATGCATTTATATTTACACTAATGTGCCGACAAACATGGTACAGACTGCGCCAAGAAGGTTTGATCGTGTGTTCTGAGGTGTGTTCTTAGGTCCAGTCGACGTCAATGATATGTTTACACTTTTGCACCTTACTCCTTTGTAATAAGGCGAAAAGTGTAAACATATTTTTAACGTCGACTGTGCCTACAGAAAGTACGTTCATTGTCGTCGTGTAAGGCAATCCAACGTAGGTAAATCCTTATCGAATTGCACCAAAGTCATGGTATGCTTAAAAATTGGCTTGGCACCGACTTCAAAGATATCAGTTGGTAACGCATAGACTTCAAACAGGATAATATTTTATTTCATCCTTTTTGAAGTCGGTTTGCTTTTTTTTGTAAAAAGTTTTTATTATTTATGACATTAATAAGATTCTGACTTTTGACAAATGTCATCATTGCCGCACATTTTCAAACAAATTGTCAAAAACACTGCCAATGATTAATACAGTATGTTTCTTTTTATTGTCGATTATTGGAAATAACTTTTGTTTGATAATTTATATTTTTATCTTTTGTTCTAATTAAAAAAATATTACCGTTAGAGCATTTCTGAGAAGTAACCCTACGTGGGATTTCAGGGTTTGTCCAATGGCTAAGGTCACCCTGTATAAAACAAATAACTATTTCACATTCGCTCGTTTCATCATTACATTACCCTTCTCTCATATCGACCCTAAATTACTCTGTAACTACAGAGTGGTACAAGCAATGTAAATTATGCGATAAAAGTACAGTCAGCAGCAGAAATTGCTAGGCGGGCGAAGTGTTCAAAATTACCTAGACACGCTCTTATTCTCTTAACAATAAAGTCGCGTCAAGATCATTTTGAACACCTCGCCCGCTTAGCAACTTCTGCTGCTGACTGTACTCTCAAGTATCACAATGTTAATATTATCTCCAATTTTTTAAAGTCTTTGACGTCCGCCATGGGTTAAGAGTTCAAGACACCTTATCGTTGATAGACATAATGGCAAGTTAATTGGTTCATGCTCCACTTTATCATTTCAAAAAGCTAACTGCGCAAAAGATGCTGAACTGAAGTCCACATTCAGCATGCGATGAGCACGCTAATGTAATCATGAGCGAGCGATGATAATGGGACACTTTGGACGGAAACTATATCTAATAATTATATAATTCACCCGATTTCATTGTTCTTGTGTGTACTTGTTTGACAAGCAATATAATTTGAACGAGAACATTGTTTAAAGTCACTGCAGGTCACTGCAGACTTGTCCTTATATATAGAGTAGGAGGACTCTTATGAATTTAGCGCTTCATCCTAATAAGCCTAACCAATAATGTACAAGATTGAAGAAAACACTATTTACCTTCACCTAATGGCTCCTCTACACGATGGGCCTTCATACTGGCCCACTAAGATGGGCCAGCTTGTAGAGAGGGTAGTGGTGTCGGATGGCTTATGGCGATGGCGATGGGATGGTCACGGTGTCGGTTTTTCGTCCGCACATCAAAGGTAGTGCGTGGTCTCAACCATCGCATGGTTATCTCGCTCGTCCAGCGCTCGGCTATCGTGTAGAGGAGCCATAACCAACGCATGGCTATCTCGCTCGTCCAGCGCTGGGCCACCATGTACAGGAGCCATAACCATGCTGCCCAAATACTATGAGGCTATGGGTTTCCCAGATGATAGAACTACATGACGAAAAAAAACTACTTAAGTCCCCATTATAGATATATAGATAGGTACCTGTCGCTAACCCCTGAGTGTACCATATTTTGAAAACCCCTGCTTTAAGGGATTATTACTTCTATCCTTTCGTCAGACATTGTCGGACACTTTCACCCCATATAATTTTAGCCGACTACAAAGTCAATGTAACTTGTTTTTGTCTATACCAAACCTGTCTGTTTGAACAAAAAGAATAGATAGTATAGAGGGGTCCTGTCATTGTAAATTTTATAGTCACTGTAAATTTACTGCCATCTATCGACACACGACTAAAACTCAAAATGAAAACGTATAAAGTTATCAAAAAATGTATATATATGGATAAAATGATTTTGTTATTTTTATATCATTTTGATCCATGTTCATTCACTGATATCTATGTGTTAAAATTGTTAAATATGAAACGGTGTCGTCACGCCATCTAGCCGAGGATAGGCTAAAGGTGTGTGCGCCATCTATTCGAGAATGACTTTTACTTGAAATCTGAGGCACGTTTTTTCCTTAGACTTTATTCGTCTTATACGAAGTTACATATGTCTTTGGTTTGAATAATAAAATGTGGAATCATATTTGTTGGTAATCTTCCTATAATGATTAATGATATCTCAGCGGGTAGAGACCACGGCAACAACAACGTGGAGACGGCCCTTGACGCTGCCACCGCTTACCAAACGCATGCCATTCGACAGTCCACCCACTGTAACTTGAGCTTAAAGTTCATAACGAACAAGTGGCATCTGAGCTCAGGGATGACTGATAATTTAGTCGAGTCATCGGCAAGTACTCTGAATAGCAGCCAAGGAGAGACGTTCACTGTACCCCCAGCGACGGCTTTATCGCCAAATGACCCCTCGATAACCCTGTTATTTCGAACAAGTCCTCTTTGTATCAGACGATTGTGGAAAAATAATACGATGACCAATAGGAGTCGCTGGTAAATCTTGATGTTTACGAATAGGACCTTATATTATTATCGTTGACGTAGGTAAGACGTTCCATCATCGCCATCAGATATTATTAGTGTTTATAATATTCTATTATTAGTGCACAGATTAGTGTAATTGCTTTGAACCTTTCTATTCACCCGGATGGTTACCGTCATTTTATCTCTTGACCGACAAGCAAACAGCTTGTAACTGGGCGTTTTCAGATGATTGGAGGTACAGGACATATATTATTCAAATTCCGAGTTTAAGGATGTTTCAGGATATTGGAAGCTTAACTGGGGATATACCGTCCATCCAGAGTAGTACCATCGCCCACACTGTTAATTGTACATCAGTGGGCCTTATGCCTTTTGCTAATAAGGTCCACCGATGTACCTACTTACCTAAAGTAAGGAGTGTTGCTGTACCTACCATACTCTTTGTACCTACCACCACAGAATAAATACTAGGTACAGAAGACTCACTCTCTAACAAAACGCGTCTGTTATTACGATCAGCACAGATAATTATGGCCGCTAGGTGGCGACAACGCCACGCGCGGCTTATGACTTTCCCCAAATTGGGGCGGAACGGATGTACTTTTAGCTACCTGTAGCAAAGCGACGAAATCGAGGAGTGAGTCACGCCTGCTACCACAGGAAGCAAACTTAAAATACTCGCATCCATGCCAGAATTGTTAGAAAAAACAGGAGGCAAACAAAAATTCGCCTTTGAAATGTCACTGTCAATGTCAAAGTCACCTGTTGTGGTATGTCATTTCAATATTTTCAATGTCATTGATTTTCATGTTTGGCCATAGCGCAATTTGTGAAAAACACGAATAAAATCGCATTGCAATGTCTTCTGACGAACACAAAAATAGTTAACCGTCCGTCAGTGATGTTTTTCCATATGGGATGTGCCTCCTGCACAAATATTTGTTTAAAAACTGGCGTTATCAATATGCGCAAATCATTACGTAGTTTGCATATAAATATTTTCCGCTAAGTATGCCTCAAGCGCTAGGCGCGTTTCAGAACGGATGGGCGATTGACACAGCTGCGCCGGTTGACCTCAGCGATAAAGATAATGAAGTAAGTCGGCCCCCTGCGGACTTGTTTGTCAAAGCTATCGATAAGTCGCCTTCGACCTTTAATTGTTATTCTCATTAGCCAAGCACATCCACTCAGTCCAACCAATATAAGTGTATCCTAGGGTTGCCATAAGTGTGGGGACTCAGACCGGGACATTTAAAGAAAACCGGCCAAGTGCGAGTCGGACTCGCGTCGCGTTTAAAGGGTTACACAATTTGTAACAATGTATTTTTTCATGTGAAACGTGAGTGAAATGTCTATAATTAAGTCCGACTCACGCTTGACTACACATTTCTAATAGGTTTTCCTATAGATAGGTAAAGAACTATTTTGTGTTTTTTTTTTTCAAAATTTTAGCACAGTAGTTGCGGAGATAAATTTTCCATGTGTTTAAATTATTATTCATTGACCAGTCAAGCTACCATGTAGATTCAGGGGATTCAGGGTCAACCAGCAAAAAACGCGAGGGAAGCGAGCGCGAAATTTTTTTGACAAAATTGTGAAAGCGTGTTAAAAAGGCCGGGCCGGGCCTAAAAATCCGAAGTTCCCCAGTGAGGCTAGCTTTCATGCGAGGTCGAAGCCGTGCTTCAGGATAAGCTCAGCTAGAGCATAGACGCCAACCAATGTCCATTGTATTAAAAAGCGAAACCGTAGGCCGAGCTTGGCGCAGCGAGGTCAAAGGCTAAGCTGAAGAAGACGAGATTTGGAAGACAAACCAAAAATTTATGTAAAATGTGAGGCTGAAGGTCGAGCTCAGAAATCTCCACATTACTTAATAAGCCCGAAGCGTACTTATAACCAGCGCGGTGAGCTTTCATGCGAGGCAAAAGGCCAAGCTTCTTAAATCAAATTTTTATATCTGTTAAAAATTAAGCGACACTGAAGGTCGAGCTGTAAGAAAGCAGCGCTAGTGTAGGGTTGCCATACGTCCCGGTACGCCGGGACATGTCCCGGTTTGAAGCACGGTGTCCCGGCGTCCCGGCCGATAAGAAAATTGTCCCGGTTTAAAAATCATAGTTATTTAGTAGGGGGCTGGACTTGGTAAATAATAATATACCTTCATTTCTACGTTTCATATAGCCAAAATTAAAAAAAAACATGTTTTATGGTACCTACTTTTACCTAATGTCCAATATCAGTTTCTCAGACACAATAATTAGATGATTATGTAAATTATGTTATTTTATAGCTTTTAAAGTCTGTAATGTGGAGCTCGAATTTCAGGCTCCCAAGGGCCTAAAACCTCATCAATGGAACTTCGGCCCTCCGAGTAACTCTTGTACATATGACACATATTATTGTTGAGTAACACTAGCGCTGCTTTCTTACAGCTCGACCTTCAGTGTCGCTTAATTTTTAACAGATATAAAAATTTGATTTAAGAAGCTTGGCCTTTTGCCTCGCATGAAAGCTCACCGCGCTGGTTATAAGTACGCTTCGGGCTTATTAAGTAATGTGGAGATTTCTGAGCTCGACCTTCAGCCTCACATTTTACATAAATTTTTGGTTTGTCTTCCAAATCTCGTCTTCTTCAGCTTAGCCTTTGACCTCGCTGCGCCAAGCTCGGCCTACGGTTTCGCTTTTTAATACAATGGACATTGGTTGGCGTCTATGCTCTAGCTGAGCTTATCCTGAAGCACGGCTTCGACCTCGCATGAAAGCTAGCCTCACTGGGGAACTTCGGATTTTTAGGCCCGGCCCGGCCTTTTTAACACGCTTTCACAATTTTGTCAAAAAAATTTCGCGCTCGCTTCCCTCGCGTTTTTTGCTGGTTGACCCTGAATCCCCTGAATCTACATGGTAGCTTGACTGGTCAATGAATAATAATTTAAACACATGGAAAATTTATCTCCGCAACTACTGTGCTAAAATTTTGAAAAAAAAAAACACAAAATAGTTCTTTACCTATCTATAGGAAAACCTATTAGAAATGTGTAGTCAAGCGTGAGTCGGACTTAATTATAGACATTTCACTCACGTTTCACATGAAAAAATACATTGTTACAAATTGTGTAACCCTTTAAACGCGACGCGAGTCCGACTCGCACTTGGCCGGTTTTCTTTAAATGTCCCGGTCTGAGTCCCCACACTTATGGCAACCCTACGCTAGTGTTACTCAACAATAATATGTGTCATATGTACAAGAGTTACTCGGAGGGCCGAAGTTCCATTGATGAGGTTTTAGGCCCTTGGGAGCCTGAAATTCGAGCTCCACATTACAGACTTTAAAAGCTATAAAATAACATAATTTACATAATCATCTAATTATTGTGTCTGAGAAACTGATATTGGACATTAGGTAAAAGTAGGTACCATAAAACATGTTTTTTTTTAATTTTGGCTATATGAAACGTAGAAATGAAGGTATATTATTATTTACCAAGTCCAGCCCCCTACTAAATAACTATGATTTTTAAACCGGGACAATTTTCTTATCGGCCGGGACGCCGGGACACCGTGCTTCAAACCGGGACATGTCCCGGCGTACCGGGACGTATGGCAACCCTAGTGTATCCTTATGATCCGTAAGAGCTAAACTTAATAAAGGACAATTTTTGCTTTGGGCCCGAAGCGAAGTTAGCGAAGCCATAATTATGTTTATCAGGCGATGACAATAATATTGTGCGTCTACGTTCCCGTCTTATCTAAGACCTCCTGCAAAACACGCTAAAATGTCGTCATGCGAGCCTACTAGTTAACGGCATGGATGGTAAGTCATCAGAATCATTGGTGCTGTGGTCACGAGATTGTTTGCATTGTGCTTTTTTAGGAGCTTTGGTGGATCTTTATAAACAATGGAATACTTAACTCAGGTACAGTAATCAAGTTGATGTTAGTTTTGTGGATTATTAACATGTTCAGACCGGTAACATAAATAAAGTTATAGTTAAGCATATACAATGTGTCCCAAAATTCAATGATAAGCTGGCACCAGTGGCACCAGAAGATGGACCTGCTCATGACTAGTCGAGGAAAAAAAAAATATCTCAATTTATTATGGAATAAAAAAAAATCGACAAAACTACATGTATTCTGGTATTTTAAGGGTTGTGGTGGAGAGCAGTGCTACTTAGGTTGCCGATACAAAAAAAAACAGAAATATTTGAACAATTGTAGACATGGTCATTAAAAATACCATTAGGGGTGTCGCTTTTAATTTTTTAGATATTTTTTTTTAATAAATTGAGATATATATTTTTTTCCTCGAGTGGTCATGAGCAGGTCCATCTTCTGGTGCCAGCTTATCGTTGAATTTTGAGACACATTGTATATGTGACATCCATTATACACATTGCTTGACCAAACACTTTGTGATCCTTATGGGAATATAGATTTTTTTTTTATTAATGTGCATAATCTCAATTAATCATACTTGATGTAGGGTAGTATCATTATCATTAGGATCAGTTTAATTTTTAATTAAGTATTTTTTAGTATTTACAATTCAAACTATGTCATTGTTTTACTTAAAATTGTTTAGCTGTGATGACAGATAGAAATAGCTACAGTGCTATTTTTTACATTTCTAATCATAATTATGGAAGCAGTTCTTACATCTCATACATGCATATTTTATTCTTAGGATACTTTTTAGGGTATTACATTTTTTCCTATGGTGGTGAAAAAAAAGTTAGTTAACATTGTCAGATAATAATATCGAAAGCGCCGTGTCAATCGTGTCATTAAATTTTATCTTAAAACCTGTACCTGAAATTTGTTACCTACCACTAACCTAAACTTACAGGCTGATCACATCAAATTAAAATTAGCAAAAGATTTAAAAAAGGTGTAAGTATAGTATTGTACAATACATTTCATTTGAGGAATTTGATGCCAGATCTTATAGAATAATCTGTCTTTTTAATTAAAACTATTCATCATTGTAAATAGGTGATATAACTGATATAATATGTTGAACTTACTTTAAAAGGCCATATGTGTAACACACAGTTAATATAGTTACATATTGGGTATCTTATTGTTAATTTTCCATGGAAAACATGTGGAAAAATAATTATCTTCATAAACAAGATAACAGTGTTTTACTATTACGCTATTACTAATGATTTTATCACATAAAGTTATGTTTTTCATAAATATGTTAGATCATTTAATATATCACATTATCTTATCGTAATAAAGGAGAATTTGGGAAAAACAATAATATTATAGGTTGTGTGGAGGAGATCGCTCTTTAGCGATAAGACCGCCTGTTGTCTGCCTGTACATTTAATCAATTATTCTTTTCTTTTGTATCTTTTTACTGAGGTGTGCCAATAAAGAGTATTCTATCTATTACTCAAGTAAGCTACTGAACAATTTACAAAATACTTATTTTTGAAAATATGCTACTTATGCAACAAATAACACTATAAAAATATTTTTATTTGTACTAAGGTGAGAATTCATGCTTTTATTTGTCAACATTTAAACATGCCTATTAATTTATATAGATCCGTCTTGATACCACCAAAATACACACGACAATGGCCCTTATTCTGTTAACATAAAGTCTATTAGATATACAATGTATACCTCTGATGGTACACTGATCCATTGAACCATGAGTAGACATCTCAAATCGCCAATTAGACTGCATAAGATAATAGCAGATATCTCTTTTATTTATTTGTTAATTATGAACTCTCCTGACCTTTGATTTGGAGTAATCATGTGCTAGTGTAGTGAAAAATGGGAATCTAGCCGCTGCCAAGCAAAAACGAACCTTATGTATGATGAATAGAGTTTTAGTTTATATTTATACCTATGGAAAAATTAATTTGCGGAAATTGATATTTTTAATTAATAGTCAATTAATGTTTTATCTAAAGGTTTCTTTAAGATTATTCGTTTTTGCGCAGTAATTGTGTCCCTTTCATACTGTAAGTATAGACAGTCAAGCAAATCTTGTCAGTAGAAAAAGGCGCGAAATTCAAATTTACTATGAGACAAAGTCCCTTCGCGCCTACATTTTTCAAATTTGCCGCCTTTTTCTACTGACAAGATCTGCTTGACCAACTTTATAAGTACATTTATATAACATAAATTTACGCGTGGCAACACCAGATACCTACCTAAATATTATGGCATAGCAACACTGAGAGTTACTATGCTATGTTACGGGTGCGGTTATATTATGATAACAATTATTTACGTCACTAAATATCGTATATTACCTTTTTTTCTCTACTTTATTCTTATATCGTAAACAAAGGACTTACCTATGTACTTTTGTAGGTATAATAGCAGCTTTTGTCTCTGCTTTAATACAATTACGTCAATGATGTTACTAAATAATAATTCAATTAAAAATATTTGCAACATTAACATATTTTGTAGTGTAGAATTGTAGATCATAAGTAATCATAACATTTCTTTAGATAGATAATATATTATAAATTATAAATGTTTATAAGAAATATCCGTATTCTTATTTCTTATAAACCTATTTCTCTCGGTCAGTTTTCAGCTTTGTACGGCACGGTGTACTTAGAATGAGAATTTCAGAATATTTATTTAGAGTCTGAATTAATTGGTATTATTGAAAAAAATTATGACAGTATTAACAAACATTGAGATATATTAATCACACAAGTCGTTAAGTTCAAAGTGTTCAAACAAATTTATAACCTATTCAAATAGTTGTGCAAACTCTTATTAGAGTAAATCATCAGTAACAGTTAATTTAAACATTTAAAAATATTTAGCTCTAAATACTCTTTAACGATTGGCTAAATCGCTATCACTTCAACTTTGTACATGTACAGAGCATATCTCAGACGAGGGTATCAGTGGCTTGTACCCCCTAGTCAGAAGGCACGGATAGTAATTATCAGTGGGGGTACGACCTACGCCTCAAGACAGTAGATAAGCACTTCTATATAGGAGCTATCAACCCAAGAACGAACAGTACATTGCTACGCTTCGTACAGTGCGCACGTTTCACCAAAAACTCTCTTCAACTGTGTTCAACTCGTTCTATAAATTCGTTTCCCTTTTGTTTTCCTAAATGGCTAAATTCGTTGACAGTGATTTCCTTTCCCCCAATTAGTTTCGTTTCTGTGTTTGTTTTTAAAGACTTTACAAAGTTCGCTGTCGCCTGTGCTGCAGGTTTTCAACAATTCGCGTTGACGGTCGCATACATGCATTTCTTTTCGAGCGAATTGCTGCAAAAAATGACCATTACTCTAATGTTCCGTATCAACCCGATCTACTACTCAGATTACTCGGATACGATCTAAGATTGTATGTAAAGTCGTTCTCCAGATTATTCTGCCATTGGCTTTACAATTTCGATAATTATAAGTTTGGTGTGTACTCCAAAGATATTACCTGACAGCGTTTACTTATAAGTCAACATGGATATTGTGGCAAATGTAAGTTATGAGTAAAGTTTCTGTTTTCAACCTTTTTTTTAACAATTTCCTCTCCTGACTTATTAGTTCATTACACTGAACCACAAGCCCACTTAGTATTTCACCATTTCATTATAAGACAAAACGTATCTTATCTTAAAGTGACTTCAGGCCAAAGTGTATCATACTCGTACGTCGACTCTACTTAATATTCTTTCACGTAATTATTAGACTAATTTCTTAAAGCTTAGAGCTTAGAATGGTGTGAATAGAGACATTCTTACTTTCAGATAGTCTTGTTGGTTGACAACCAAGACGACTTTAACAACAAGAGCTCGTTAAGGTGCATTGGGACAAGTTCGAACGCGGGATAATTTTGAAAATGGCATCAATAAAACTAGAAGCACTTCAAACTTTTGCAACACTTACGTGACTTACGCTACTCCAACGATTACCAAGACATCTTTCTTACTGTTGCTACAGTAGAAACTGCTTCTAGTTTAGTAGACATTTGCTTTTTTAAAAATTACCCATCCTTCGAAGTTATCCAAAAGCATCTTACCTCAGACTCCTAGTGAGTTTTGATTGTACCTTTAAATTTGTAATGTATGGAGTTTAATGGAGCTGTTCCTTGCAGTATCACCCGGTGTTCAAGGCGTTCCTGGCCGGTTCCTTCTCCGGGACCTTCAGCACGGTGCTGCTGCAGCCCCTGGACTTGGTGAAGACTCGTCTCCAGAACCCTGGGCAGCTGGTGGCGGCGGCTAACGTCAAGTGAGTTATTCATTGCAATGTTTTGAATTAAAGGAAAAGTGTAAAATCACCGCCGCAGGCGGGATCGAACGCGCGATTGTGAGAGTTCGTCTAAGTTAATTTTGCACCGAGTTGAAAGAACAAAGTGAGGTAGTGTCATTATAAACGTCATATTTCATAGAAATTTGACGTGAATGGTGACATTGCAAATGATATGCAAAGTTAGCTAGATCCGACTCTAGCAGTATAGTATTTAATGGAACTTACCCCGAATTACCTATTTCAGGTTTTCCTGTTGATACGAGTATAATATTCTATAGAATATTATAATATGACTGATTAATAGTTACTGACATGAATGATTGATAAGTTAAGTCTTCAATTAGATAATTATGTTGATAATATGTTATCGGTGTTCCATGCTTTGTTTGCTATAGACGGTTTTATCATAAATAGGTACCTATAATAATTATACATATTAAAATAAGCAAATTTTTAAATATACCAGTCAACCAAAGATTGAAAGTAACCATTTTTTTAAACTTTTGCTAAAAAAATCGACTGCGTATGATGTCTAGAAAAGTAATACATTACATAGTACTAGACGGCCTCTCAATCTGCAGTTAACTATTTGTATTTTGTCACGAGAGAGCCAGAATTTCAAAACCAAATTTCTTTAACTTAAACTCGAGTAAAAATAATTTACCTACTGTCACAAACATTGAACTGGCAACCGACTAGACCTAAATCTATAGCACATAAGAATCCATTAAAAATGACTTGTATTAGATAATATATCTTGTAGGAGTATTTGTCATCAAATAATATAATCACGGGTCGGGGTATTACGAAGTTCTCGGCTATCACGCGACGACACGTGCCCGGGTTGTTTGCTTTCTGTTTACTTAATGGGCTATAAAGCAAAAACATTGACTGTTTAGTTTATAGCACGTGTTTTAATTTTTTTTACGATTCTTGATCTAACAACGGTCGTATGATGTCAAAACTCATGAGAAATATGCTTAAAAGTACAAGAATTAACGACTATTTAATAGCAAAATCGAAATCATCGTTGCTCTTACGCCTACCTACAAGAGCTGTTAACCTTTCATATGTTGTCAAAAATCGTGGGTAGGTATAGATGAAAACCTCGGTTGTCGTCTATAGAGCAAATGAGCGTCTAATGGACAAAAATCGTTCTCGAAAAAATGCAAATGCTGACTAGAAATTTAGTCAAGATCCTCGGAAAAATTGGAGGTTAATATCAATTCTCCTTTCAGTGGCCGCATCCAACCTGGCATGATAACTATCTTCGCGAACATCGTCCGCCAAGAGCACATTATCGGGCTATGGCGCGGCATGGTTCCCTCCGTCGCCCGCTGCGTCCCCGGTGTCGGCCTTTACTTCTCCTCCCTGCACTGGCTGAAAGCCAAGATGGGCAAGACCAGGAACCAGGATCTGGGGGCGTTGGAGGCGGTCGCTTTGGGTGTGGTTGCGAGGAGCATGAGCGGCGTGGCGCTGATACCTATTACTGTGATCAAGACGAGGTTAGTTGCGACTTTATTATTGTTTTAAGGTTGAATTTTGACACAAATGCATCAGATTTTAAAATTAGTACACAGAAAGTAGGAGGACAGTAAATTTTGTGGGTAACAATGCAATGGGCAAATCCATGTGGTTCTATAAGTAATTGAAGTTTGAGGACGTTAATTGCATGTATTTGCCACGCAATTATTTAATATTTAGTTGTATTTTTCGTTTTTATTATCATGTTCACAAATCACAATCAATACAGAGATGTACTTTCAAAACTGGGGCGTGGTGCAATTGTTTTTACTTGATTTCTCGATAACTTATGATCCGATGCAATGACGTAAATAATACATAGGTACGTAAATCGTTAATTCCACATTTGATTTACATAAACTACCGCGCAGAAGTACTAATGCGGTCGAATCGCAGTTGCATATAATTTCATTTACATTGAATGATTGTAAATTTACATTTATGTAATTGAATTGCTTAAATTAGGTACTGATGAAAAGTTTGTAATTAAAATAATCAGATTACCATAGAACGCGTCAAATTCCTCAGTTTGATAAATTAGAAACGTGATCTATAATTATATAATTTATGATCATTATATAAATAGGTATATTCACTATTTAAAATTTTATAGGGTCGGTATGGTCGCAGCCAGCCAGTATATAATTATTTTATTTTACTTTCAGGTACGAATCAGGCGTCTACAAATACACAAGCCTGACAGGGGCTCTGAAGGCAGTATACAAGGCCGAAGGGCTGCGAGGCCTGTCCTGCGGCCTCGGGCCCACGCTAGCAAGGGATGCTCCGTTTTCGGGGCTCTACCTCATGTTCTACACGCAGACCAAGCAGGCTGTGCCTAAAGGTAACTGTTTACAAGTACACAAGTCTAACCCAAGGCAGTATACAAGGCCTAAGGGTTGCGACGCCTGTCCGTCGGCCTCGGGCCCACTTTAGCAAGGGATGCTCCGTTTTCGGGGCTCTACCTCATGTTCTACACGCAGACCAAGCAGGCTGTGTCTAAAGGTAACTGTCTACAAGTTCACAAGTCTAACCCAAGGCAGTACACAAGGCCGAAGGGCTGCGAGGCCTGTCCTGCGGCCTCAGGCCCACTTTAGCAAGGGACGCTCCGTTCTCGGGGCTCTACCTCATGTTCTACACGCAGACCAAGCAGGCTGTGTCTAAAGGTAACTGTCTACAAGTACACAAGTCTAACCCAAGGCAGTATACAAGGCCGAAGGGCTGCGAGGCTGGTCCTGCGGCCTCGGGCCCACTTTCGCAAGAGATGCTCCGTTTTCGGGGCTCTACCTCATGTTCTACACGCAGACCAAGCAGGCTGTACCTAAAGGTAACTGTCTACAAGTTCACAAGTCTAACCCAAGGCAGTATACAAGGCCGAAGGGCTGCGAGGCCTGCTAGCTCACGTTCTATACACAGACCAAGCAAGCTGGGCCTAAAGGTAACTGTTTACAAGTACGCCAGCAAAACTTAACTGAAAATCGTAATTCAAGACCAAAAAAAGTAAGACAATGTTGCCACTGCAATACATTGTTTGTAAAATAGTAAATTCCTTTTTATAAATAAACACGCTAAGATAATTTATTTATTGGTAATTTTACTCCTACGATTTAAAAAAGTACTTTTATTTATTTATTTTTACATAAATACAAGATGCGCTAGTAAAAAGTGGCAACATTGTCTTAATTTTTTTGGTCTTGAATTACGATTTTCAGTTTAAAACGGTATCGTCTTGGGTCGTCCTATTCGTTTTTCGTCAAGTTCTTAAATTACTCATATTCTGCTTTCGTCACCCATTCTACATTGAAAGCCACCGACGATTGTGACGAATGTAAAATGGGTGACGAAATCAGAACAGGACTAATTTAAGAACTTGACTAAAAACGAATGGGACGACCCAAGACGATACCTTTAAAACAGTGTAGAGGGCTCTATTGTTAAAGATTCACTTACTTTTGGTAACTCTTGTTACCGACCACCACCCTTTCTACCTAGGCAATAGAGTTCAATGAAAAATATCATAGTCAAATACTGACCGTTATTATAAAATTTATAAATATCAAATAACTCATATATGATGCTTAAGATATAATTGTAATAATTTATATTTGGTGATTAAAATTGTCGTGCGTGTCACGATAAACCCAGAAAACAACATTATCTTATTTAAAAGTCATGTTATATACATTTTCAGTAAATATTTTCTTACACCAATTTATCATTCATACACAAAGATATTATGATTAGATAATAAATGTTTTCCACGTATAATTCAAGTAAAATAACCTACTAGCTAGAAACTTCTTTGACAATAAGATAGTGAAATTAATACAAGATAACATCATCGTCATTAGATTACATTGTGAATTATTCGTTGGCAACAGTATCGATAAATATGTAACCATCTGTATTTAATATTTGCTAGATATTAATCATCATAGTTACAATAACAGCTTAAGATTCATTCAAAAATGAGCCATAGTATCTTTGCCATAAGGTTTTATTTTAATTGTATGCGCCTATTTTTGAAGTCAAAACTTCTTTAGCGGCGCTGTGCACTTTTTGTGATGGGGAAAAAATGTTAAACTCGCGACAGCGTAAGACGCTTCGTAAGACGAACACGTGACCTGATCGAAATACTGTTACAATGTCATTGAGTTTTCACTTCTGCCGGCACTCCCGGAGTGCAACCCGTTGTTTTTTTATTTTATGTGTTATTGGTAACTGGTTACCATACAATAACTAGGTACTTACGAGCAAACAAATTCCGAACAAACAAGTTACTATTATTACAGCTTTTTTCAATATTTACATAATACCTACTACAGTTTACACTATTACATTCTCATGTTCGTACTTACGGCACAATTTTAAATTTCATTTAAAAAATGTATGGTAATTATAAATTTACCTTATCAAACTCAATCTTGATCACAATCTTTTCGAAGTGCTGCTATTATCCATTCAAACTTGCTCCTTATATTTTTCAACAGGTTCCCTTAACTCTTAATCTCACCTCCACTCAAATTTAAACCTTATCACTTCACACTAAGACTCAATTTCAACCTCTCTTTACAGAATGGATGCAATCACCGAGCGCGGCCAGTGCCATACATTTCACGTGCGGCGTCATAGCGGGCATAACGGCGTCGCTAGTAACCAATCCTGCCGATGTTCTCAAAACTAAGATGCAGCTATACCCTGAGAAGTTTCCTAATGCTTTCACCGCTGCCCTTTACGTACATCAGGTAAATACACCTTACGACTTTGAATTAAGGTTGAAATTAGCTTATATCGGGCATAGCGGCGTCGCTAGTAATCAATCCTGCCGATGTTGTGAAAACAAAAATGCAACTGTACCCTGACAAGTTCCCTAATGCGTTCACCGTTGCCATTTACGTACATCAGCTAAATAAACCTTACGTCTTTGATTTAAGGTTTTAATTTGCTTGAAGCGGGCGAAGTATCAATATTCGTTCGTCCAGAGCTCAAGCCGAAAATGAATTTGCAAAATATACCTTACGATCTTAGAGTTAAGGTTGCAATTACATTAGTTCAAATTGAGTATTTACCACCATAGTGGGCAGATAACTCAGACTTGCTTACCGCTTTCAGCGCAAAAATTCAGAACCCTATTTATGTACAAATAAGGTTCAAGTTTGTTTTTCAAAATGGCTGATTCTACACAAGTAATCTAACTAGGTTGCCATATAAAACTTTATATGGCAACCTTTAGTTATCTCCCTTTTTCTCAATAATAACATATCTCTCTCTCTCTTTCAGACATACGGGATCAAAGGCTACTTCAAAGGTGCAGTGCCCAGAATGCTCCGTCGCACCCTCACCGCTGCCATGGCCTGGACAGTGTTCGAAGAGATTACTAGATCTATAGGTCTCAAATGATAACCTAATGAATGGTCCTAAGAGTTGAATCTATGGGACCTTAATCTTTTGAATGCCATGCGCTTGCAAAATGAACCTTATGGTGAAGAGCTTAGGTTGATTTTTGAATGGAGGAGCTGATAGAACAGATTTGATACAATGATAGGAATTAAACCTATTTTGAGTACTTTGGTACGAAATATATTGAGGTACCTAATATGTAGTGGTCACAAATTTACGTTAATGACGAAACTAGTATTACTCGATGGAAATATATCCTTATATTTTGTTTATATGAACTCGTTTCAAATGTAGGTACCTAAATAGTTTTAATAAAAAAATATATACACTGAGTATTTTATAGGCCCTTGGCGTTCAGAGGGTTAAGCGCACACATTGGTAGAAATCGCTGCTCGAATGTATAATGTGATTTTCGGGTGATATGTTCCTGTTATTGCTATATTTAAATCTATATGTATATACGTGTTTCTTTCTTGTTATGTTTTAGGAGAATCAGTTCATGTATATAGTGTTTTAACCAAGTTATACATATAAACTTGCTGTCTCTGTTTAGTTCGTTATTATAGAAAGTCATAGCGTGCTAGATGCACTAAATCTAATGATTACTTGTTCAACGGGGTTTTAGTCTTTGATTTTAATGTTTTCCATCAGGTAATGTGTGTTGTAGTATAACTACGTAAATGTATAACCTATATTTTATTAATCGTTTTGAAATGTTATATTTTTGATGATTAAATGAAGCTTTGGGCACAAGAACTTTGTTTTAATTTAGTTTATCCCCTCTTTCCAATGGGGTTGGCCGGTCGAAGCTATTTGCGGACGGCGCCGGTATAGGTTTCCCTATCAATCCCGCCAAGTGTCAAATTCTTCTTTTTAGAACTAGCTAGGCGAGTTCTTTGTTCGTAGGAGCTTTTTCGCTACCTACATGTTTTCTCGGCTCATAGCGCGTAGCTCGCGTTGGCATTGAATGTGGGTAGTGCAACTATTGTATAAAGATGTCTTGTCTTTTATCTGCTCACGCTAGCAATCACAACCATTAGAGTAGATTGTGTAATTTGTATTGATTGATAATATATACTAGTGTCATAGTCTATAAAACAATAGTCATTCGACAAAGCCGTCTAGACAGGGCAATCGTGCGGGATGCGAGGAGTGGTTCGCGCGCACCCGAGCTGCATACATCGCCATTGTTAGTAGCTCGGTACTACTCTCAGAACTAGAGTGTCTTATTTGAAATATTTGTTTTTGGGCAGTTGTGTAGGTAAAAGTTTGTGACAACCCTACTGTGTTCTTGTGCGGTGTCGGCATTTACGCAAACATTAAAGGCGTCGGTCCACTGTTACTTTTTACACTGTTAGTGCAGTTTTGTAGGGAGAACGAGTAGTTTAATAAAAACAAGGTCTAGCAAAACTAAACGTTTATTATACATATATACAAATACCTATTAGTTACTTTATTCATATAAACTCCAGGCCTTCATACTTCAAGTTCTCCACTAGCGTGTCATGCAGTAGCACTGTTCCGTCCGTCCTAAAGGCTGATATGTATGTGGCGGTCTTACCCTCGAATTCTGTGGTCTTTAGGGCCACTATGGCCTTGTCGTTGGAGCCGGGGATGAACTTGAATGAGGAGAAACCGAGTTTCGGCTGGTGTTTTGTTATCTGTGAACAAAATAATTATACGTCAGTGACTCAAACCAGGCGTGGCTCACTCCGCGATTTCGTCGCGTCGCAACAAGTAAGTAGCTACAAGTACATCCGTCCCACACCAATTTTGGTGGCTAGCCCTAAGCCGCGCGTGGCGCTTGCGCCACCTAGCGGTCATATCTGTCCTAATCGTAACAGACGCGTTTTGTTAGAGAGTGAATCTTCTGTACCTAGTACTATTATTTATTCTGTGCTCAAACTTAGGCCTATGTCCAGCAGTGGACGTCCTCTGGCTCAGTGTTGGCCGAAAGTTAATCCAAATTGAAAATGCTGGCCATTAACCATTATAAATTGAACCGTAAACTGTAATCGTCCATTACGGTTTAAGGTTCAATTTATAATGGTTAATGGCCAACATTTTCAATTCGCATTAACTTTCGGCCAACACTGCTCTGGCTGATATATGATGATGATGACTCAAACAGATGTTGGTAATTTTTTTAAATATCCGGGTCTATCGCGAATTTGTTTTGAGCGTCCCTGGTCTCGTTATAAGAAGTCCGGCTACACCGCTGCGGCAGGAGCTTGCACTCGCGGGCTACACCGCTACACTGAAAAAAAAACCTGGTACTGGTAACCAGAATCTGGTTAGCTGTACTATATTGTCTTGTTGTATATGTGACGACAGGACACTTTGTAAACATAACCAGACCATTCTTGTTAAATTAAATTTGTTAATTCTATGAAGTGTATAGTAGTGGGTATAAGACTTTTAGTAAACCCAACTAGCCGGTCTGTTAATGGTTACTAAATAATACAGTAACATATACGTTCCTGTCCTGTTGTTATTACAAGGTATTCAGTATATGTAACTGAACGATTTGTGCGGTGTACTGGTTTTATATTGTTCACGTTACCAGAACGCACTGTGCTAATGGGGCTTTTAAGCGAGCCATATGTTCACTGCAATATGTGGCCGGCAACTATTGGTGTCCTCTTACTCACATGTTAGAGAGGGACACTAATAGTTGCCGGCCACATATTGCAGTGAACATATGGCCCGTTTAGAAGTCCCTTCAGCACAGTGGGTTCTGGTTACGTGAACAATATATAACCAGTATACTGCTCTTCTAGTAAATACAGACAAGTTTTTAAGCACACTTATTTATTTTTATTTTATTGATCAAATAAGTAACACAGCATTACAGTAAAACCAAGGCACTGTGACACTACAAAAGAAAAAAACATTTTGTCTCCACAAAGAAAACAATAGACACAAAAATGACATACAAATTAAACATTGGATTTGGGCGACGACGTAACAGCGTGGCTCCGTAGCGTCGTCTGACTCGGCGTAGGATTCGGCAGGTTGCCCCGGAACCGCCGAAACACCACACCCTTCGGCCAGAAGTCCGCGCTTGCGATGGTGTCCTGCAGAGGCCGCGGCACGCGCACTACAAATCAACTGAAGTGCACATAGTGACGCGACTGTAGCTGGTGCACCCTCAGCGTGTAGCCAGTCTTCCGGCGGACGTACTCCACCACCTCGTCGGCCCCGGCGGAGTAATGCAGGCGAGACAAGTAGAGCGCCTTACTCGGTGTCGCAAATCGTAGGCCAAAATTAACCGGCTCCGCAGTGCCACACAGAGTTTTACGAGGCGCCCTGCGCGCCTTGCGTTTCCTTTCCACCAGTGTGAATCCCTCCTTATCCACATCGGTGCGGGAGGACTTTTCCTTAATCGGAGCCCGCACATTTCACTGTGTCAGCAACACGCAAACAACACGCACTTATACTATACACTTGTACTAGTTTACAATAAAATTATGGACAGGATCTACGTAAATAAAACATCGACCGGCCGGAGCGTAAGACGCTGGCGTAATGGCTGCCGTTCTGTGACTTGCGCAATTCCATAGTCTAATAAAACATGGTCTTCCATTCCCAGAGTGACACGGGGCTACGTCACAACAACATGGCCGCTATATATAGCGCTATCGCATATTATCATATAGCGCTGTCGCATGATGACGTAAGCCCGTGTCAGTTAGGTGACCTAGAAAAGACGGGAATGGAGTACCAGGCGGAGTATATTATTATACCATGCGCAATTCCTTTCTCCGCCCCCCGCCACCCGCGCATACACCGTGGTGTTGGCACAACTGTTTGATTCGTTCAGACTACAATGCATTATAGTAACCACAACATAATAACTTGTAACGTGTACACTCGTATCTTTATTTTTACATATCAATAGTTAGTGTTACGATGCATATATTAAACGAGACAAACGTTTAATATTTACAACACTTGCATCTTTACATATACAACGAAATTGTAAGCAGTACTAAATTGCATTTAACTAGAATTAAACAGTGATGTTTAAAAAACAAGTTTTACACGATACAACATGTTTTGTTATTACTACCAGATTTTAGTAGTTATAACTATATTTTTAATTACTATACGTTCTGGTAGTATTGTAGAAAATTATTTTTTTCGGTGTACGCTCTGCTCTCGTGGATCATTTAGCCGGGGTATTGGTTACGTTTTGTCTGATTTCTCTATAGTCTATAGTAATAAGCGACTAACCTCCACAGCCTCAACTCTCTCGAACGCAGCATCCGCAGTAATAAGATAGTTGCAGCCCATGACCTCATCCCTGGTCTCGTTATAGGAAGTGTGGCTACACCGCCGCGGCAGGAACTTTCGCGGGCTACACCGCTACGCTCCACTCTCGTGGATCATGTAACCGGGGCCATTGGTTACGTTTTGTCTGATTTCTCTATAGTCTATAGTAATAAGCGACTAACCTCCACAGCCTCAACCTTGTCGAACGCAGCATCAGCAGTAATAAGATAGTTGCAGCCCATGGCCTCATCCCTGGTCTCGTTATAGGAAGTGTGGCTACACCGCCGCGGCAGGAACTTTCGCGGGCTACACCGCTACGCTCCACTCTCGTGGATCATGACTGTAACCGGGGCCATTGGTTACGTTTTGTCTGATTTCTCTATAGTCTATAGTAATAAGCGACTAACCTCCACAGCCTCAACTCTCTCGAACGCAGCATCCGCAGTAATAATAAGATAGTTGCAGCCCATGACCTCATCCCTGGTCTCGTTGTAGGAAGTGTGCCTTCACCGCCGCGGCAGGAACTTTCACGGGCTACACCGCCACGCTCCGCTCTCGTGAATTATGTAACCGGGCCATTGGTCACGTTTTGTCTGATTTATATACAATAATAAGCGACTAACCTCCACAGCCTCAACCTTGTCGAACGCAGCATCCGCAGTAATAAGATAGTTGCAGCCCATGACCTCATCCCTGGTCTCGTTATAGGAACTCCGGCTACACCGCCGCGGCAGGAACTTCCATTCGCGGGCCGTGGGCGACCATGCCCCGCTCTCGTGGATCATGTAACCCGGCCATTGAATTTTGATCGCGCTGCGGATGGCTTTGTATTGGTTTATCCAGGATAAGTGCTGGACCTGGAAAGTGATTTGTCTAACTATAATCCATACTAAAATTATAACAGTGAAAATAACTCTGTCTTCTTTAGTTCTCAATCATCATCATCATCATCATCATCATCGTCATTCCACGCAAACGAAGTCGCGGGCAGACACTAGTATAATTGCAATTACTAACAAATTAAAATGAGCTAATTTTGATCTGAAATAAATAATATCATTAATTGATTGTCTCCCAAACCTAAATCAATCTCTGTTTCTCTATAAAGAGATTATAGATATGTTTGCAGGGCACAAGTACAACTTACTGACTTATGCTCACTAAAATGAAAAGATATGTATAACCAGTTAAGTGACACCCATAGCTTTATTACAGAGATGAAATTGAGTGGAACAAACCCGTGCCAATCAGTAAAGCATGACATTTTCAAGCAATAACTTGCGTCAGACAAACTGGATTGTTTAATGCTTTTATTGTACAATCTACATATTATCGTTTAATCATGCGTAAACTGTTGGTTTGACGATTAGAGTGATGCTGTTTCTAGTATGTAGGTATAGACTAGATAGACTACCTGACGATGAATGGGCATTATCTTTTGTTAAAGCAAACCGCTAAGTACCTGTGCAAAATGAAATACAACAAAAGATTCTAAACAGATAACATCTTTACCGCTCGATTACCTGCCGATGAATGCATCGGCATTCGGCAGGTAATCTCTCAAGTAGATTCCGACATTTTAAAACCGTACGACTATAGCCTCCAAGGCAAGGCCCAAGGTCCTACATATAGTACTTATTCAGTTCGATGAAATTTAAATCATATTCAATTGGAACAGAGTCGCATTTGTTTTGTTTCGGTCAATTCATTCTTCGTCCGAAACTCGTACTGAGCAGTCTGTGTCTAGTTGTAAAATCATTAAAATATATTAGCATTTGAAGTATTTGAACAAATTAAATTATTTTTCAGAAAATATTTTAATTTGTTTTTATCAAGTAGAAACACTACTATATAAATTATAAACTGAAATAAATGTCATATACTAAGAAAAAGTGACCAAGGCCTCCAGTGCCCCAGGCTGGAATCGAACCAGCGTCCTCTGCTATCGCGGCAGGTGCCTGAACCACTCGGCCACCGGGCCACAGCGACATTAGTCAAATTTTCCAAGTATATGCACTTCCTACTGAAGGCTTGTGGCGCCCCCTGGCCATCTCTAAGGTAGAACAGTATGGTTCGAACCTTCTATCTGGATCATTCTCATGATGATACCGAGCTAGCGAGAGAGATGGCGCTGCCAATCAATACTATGAAGTATTTGAACAAATTAAATTATTTTTCAGAAAATATTTTAATTTGTTTTTATCAAGTAGAAACACTACTATATAAATTATAAACTGAAATAAATGTCATATACTAAGAAAAAGTGACCAAGGCCTCCAGTGCCCCAGGCTGGAATCGAACCAGCGTCCTCTGCTATCGCGGCAGGTGCCTGAACCACTCGGCCACCGGGCCACAGCGACATTAGTCAAATTTTCCAAGTATATGCACTTCCTACTGAAGGCTTGTGGCGCCCCCTGGCCATCTCTAAGGTAGAACAGTATGGTTCGAACCTTCTATCTGGATCATTCTCATGATGATACCGAGCTAGCGAGAGAGATGGCGCTGCCAATCAATACTATGAAGTATTTGAACAAATTAAATTATTTTTCAGAAAATATTTTAATTTGTTTTTATCAAGTAGAAACACTACTATATAAATTATAAACTGAAATAAATGTCATATACTAAGAAAAAGTGACCAAGGCCTCCAGTGCCCCAGGCTGGAATCGAACCAGCGTCCTCTGCTATCGCGGCAGGTGCCTGAACCACTCGGCCACCGGGCCACAGCGACATTAGTCAAATTTTCCAAGTATATGCACTTCCTACTGAAAGCTTGTGGCGCCCCCTGGCCATCTCTAAGGTAGAACAGTATGGTTCGAACCTTCTATCTGGATCATTCTCATGATGATACCGAGCTAGCGAGAGATATGGCGCTGCCAATCAATACTATGAAGTATTTGAACAAATTAAATTATTTTTCAGAAAATATTTTAATTTGTTTTTATCAAGTAGAAACACTACTATATAAATTATAAACTGAAATAAATGTCATATACTAAGAAAAAGTGACCAAGGCCTCCAGTGCCCCAGGCTGGAATCGAACCAGCGTCCTCTGCTATCGCGGCAGGTGCCTGAACCACTCGGCCACCGGGCCACAGCGACATTAGTCAAATTTTCCAAGTATATGCACTTCCTACTGAAGGCTTGTGGCGCCCCCTGGCCATCTCTAAGGTAGAACAGTATGGTTCGAACCTTCTATCTGGATCATTCTCATGATGATACCGAGCTAGCGAGAGAGATGGCGCTGCCAATCAATACTATGAAGTATTTGAACAAATTAAATTATTTTTCAGAAAATATTTTAATTTGTTTTTATCAAGTAGAAACACTACTATATAAATTATAAACTGAAATAAATGTCATATACTAAGAAAAAGTGACCAAGGCCTCCAGTGCCCCAGGCTGGAATCGAACCAGCGTCCTCTGCTATCGCGGCAGGTGCCTGAACCACTCGGCCACCGGGCCACAGCGACATTAGTCAAATTTTCCAAGTATATGCACTTCCTACTGAAGGCTTGTGGCGCCCCCTGGCCATCTCTAAGGTAGAACAGTATGGTTCGAACCTTCTATCTGGATCATTCTCATGATGATACCGAGCTAGCGAGAGAGATGGCGCTGCCAATCAATACTATGAAGTATTTGAACAAATTAAATTATTTTTCAGAAAATATTTTAATTTGTTTTTATCAAGTAGAAACACTACTATATAAATTATAAACTGAAATAAATGTCATATACTAAGAAAAAGTGACCAAGGCCTCCAGTGCCCCAGGCTGGAATCGAACCAGCGTCCTCTGCTATCGCGGCAGGTGCCTGAACCACTCGGCCACCGGGCCACAGCGACATTAGTCAAATTTTCCAAGTATATGCACTTCCTACTGAAGGCTTGTGGCGCCCCCTAGCCATCTCTAAGGTAGAACAGTATGGTTCGAACCTTCTATCTGGATCATTCTCATGATGATACCGAGCTAGCGAGAGAGATGGCGCTGCCAATCAATACTATGAAGTATTTGAACAAATTAAATTATTTTTCAGAAAATATTTTAATTTGTTTTTATCAAGTAGAAACACTACTATATAAATTATAAACTGAAATAAATGTCATATACTAAGAAAAAGTGACCAAGGCCTCCAGTGCCCCAGGCTGGAATCGAACCAGCGTCCTCTGCTATCGCGGCAGGTGCCTGAACCACTCGGCCACCGGGCCACAGCGACATTAGTCAAATTTTCCAAGTATATGCACTTCCTACTGAAGGCTTGTGGCGCCCCCTGGCCATCTCTAAGGTAGAACAGTATGGTTCGAACCTTCTATCTGGATCATTCTCATGATGATACCGAGCTAGCGAGAGAGATGGCGCTGCCAATCAATACTATGAAGTATTTGAACAAATTAAATTATTTTTCAGAAAATATTTTAATTTGTTTTTATCAAGTAGAAACACTACTATATAGACAAGAATTAGACAAAGAGTAGTATTCGGCTTCGGTAGAGCTAAGGCTAACTGTTTTTTGCTTGCGACTTTCCCAAGTAACTACTGACTCACCTATTTTAAAAACATAGCCCGTGTACGACCGGCGGTCTACGTCGTCACTGCCCCAGTCTGCATCCGCATATCCTGTGATGTCCAGCTGCTGCTTGCCTTTCTTAAAAGTCAAACGGAGATCCGAGGTACCTTTCAAGTAGCGCAGCACTCTTTTGGCTGCTTTCCAGTGGGTCTCTGTAAATGATTCATTAAATTGACTCAAGTAGCTAACTGCGTATGCGATGTCTGGTCTGGTACAGATAGCAATATACATGAGAGAACCTACAAGATCTCTATAATCATAGGTATCATCTCTTTGATTGCCCCTAGGTAACTTAAGTCCAGTTTCCATGGGAGTAGGCGAACACTTACACTCTTCCATTTTATATTTCTTCAGCACCATCGCGATATAACTCGATTGATCGAGAGTAATTTTGTTTTCATCTCTACACAATCTCATACCTAACACCTGATGAGCTGGCCCTAGATCTGTCATATCAAATTCCTTCATTAATTTGACTTTGACATCTAGCTTATCACGTTCATCACCTGTCGAAAACAATATTATATCATCAACATACAGAGCAATAATTATAAACGACCCCTTCAGTCGCTGAAAATAAACACAAGGCTCAGATGATGACTTATCGAACTTCAACTTACTGCATAGAACATGATCAATCTTCTCGTACCATGCCTTTGAGGCTTGTTTCAACCCGTAAATAGCTTTATTTAATTTGTAGACCTTACTTTCTTGACCTTTAACTATAAAGCCTTCCGGTTGTTCCATGAACACAGTTTCCTTCAAGTCACCGTTGAGAAATGCTGTTTTTACATCAAGATGTTCAATCTTCATACCGTACTCAACCGCCAAGGCTAACAAAGTACGTATAGTGGAGTATCTGACAACTGGTGAATACGTCTCCTCATAGTCTATTCCATATTGCTGCGTGAAGCCTTTAGCTACCAGGCGTGCCCTATATTTGAGTAGTTCACCGTTCAATCCACGTTTCACTTTGAACACCCACTTGCATTTGACAGGTTTTTGTGACTCTCGTCGATCTGTCAGTGTCCAACACTCGTTCTTAATAAATGAGTTGTACTCACAAGACATTGCTTCCCTCCAATTGTCAGCATCTGGACCACTCAGTGCTTCTCGTACAGTCCGTGGAGCATCTGGATCGCACGTGCCCGCTAGGAATCCAAAATGTGGTGAACCCGATGAACTGTCATATTCCGAAGTATCCGTACTCTCCTCCTCTGGAATATAAGTTGCATCGGCCGGATCATCACATTCACTAGAGCTAGACGAATCATTTATTGTGATCGTACTCGTTCGATCGCTCGTACTCTGAGAATTTTGGGTTAAATTGGCATCATCAGACGTACCGCTCACTACCGATATCGTTGGTTGTACAGAAGTTGGGTTTGACAATTCGATTACAACATTTTTATTTCCATTATTTTCAATTTGTGGAAATATTTCAATTGACTCAATGACATTGTCAATGTCATCATTTGATACATTTTTAATGAACGTATTTTCTAAGAAGGTTACATCTCTGGCTTTGATGCATTTTGTTGGTTGTTCCGGGTCCAAGAGTCTATAACCCTTTGTATGCTCACAATACCCAACAAAAATGTACTTTTTGCATTTCGGATCTAATTTTGAACGCTTCAAAGTCATCGCATAAGCCACAGAACCAAAGATACGTAAATGACTTAGAGATACCTTTTTGCCACTCCACTTCTCTTCAGGAGTGCTCCCCAGTACAGCTTTCGTAGGACAGCGGTTTTTGACGTAGACGGCCGTGTTAACAGCCTCCGCCCAGAATTCGTTGCTTAGGCCCGCATCTTGCAGCATGCATCTTGCAGCCTGCATCACAGTCCTGTTCGCGCGTTCTGCGACCCCGTTCTGAGCAGCAGAGCCAGGAACAGTGGTTTGATGCACGATGCCATTGCTCTTGAGAAACGCCTGAAAAGCAGAACTTGTGAATTCTCCTCCGTTGTCGCTACGTAGCGATTTTATCTTTTTACCTGTCTGGTTCTCCACTAAAGCCTTAAATTCTTTGAACCTATCAAATACTTCACCTTTTTTAGTTAAAAAGTACACAAACGTCTTTCTAGAATAGTCATCTATGAAAAACAAGAAATACCTTGCACCGCTGAATGAGGGAGATGGTAGCGGCCCACAGACGTCTGTATGTACTAAACCCAGGACCTCTTTAGCCCTGTTGTGAGATTTCTTAGGAAAGGGGACCCTACTTGCCTTACCTTGTACACACGCTACACACGTTTCAAAATCTCTACTATCATATGATATACCAGAAGCCATACCTTTTTTCAAAAGTTCCATGCTTCTTCTGTTGAGATGCGATAGACGACGATGCCAAACCTTCTCTGAAGCTACAGATACAGTTCCGTCGCTAGTAACCGCACGCTTGTCCTCCACTGCTGCATTGGCCATCTGTTTGTTCTGTAAAGGAACATTAGAACACGCCCCCACAGTGTCAAGGACATAAACATCATTTTTCAAAGTAGCTGTCGCTGCAATAACCCCATTATCTAGTATTTCGCAACTATCGGATTCGAATACTATCTTAAAGCCTTTCTTTGCCATGGCGCTTACCGACAATAAGTTAGCTACTAAATTAGGTACATAATACACATCACTTATAGTCTTTACAGTGCCATTACGTTGTTCCACTTGAACATTACCTCGTCCGGCCGTAAATAGTTTGTCTCCGTTAGCTACAGTCACTTGCAACGATTTCTCTGACTTCATGTCACTCATCATGTTCACATCTCGACAAAGATGACTCGCCGATCCACTGTCCACGTACCAAAGATCACTTTCCACGTTCACCGACAGCGCCGTGAGTAGAGCCTTTGCCGACGACGTTCCTTTGCTACTTTTCTTTTTGTTTAACATCGGACAATCTTTCTTGAAATGTCCGGTCCTCTTACATACATAGCACCTGGGCAGCTTTCTCGCGGCTGTCAGAGCCGTAACTCCGTCTCCGTCGCGCTTGCTGTCCTCACGTCGCATCCTTTCCTGTAGCAGCTTCGCCGATACAACTTCGCTAGATAATTTGGCAGTTGACGAGTTCTCAATAGCCATGATTAGCGGGTCGTAGTCCTCAGGAAGTCTGCTCAGCATGATGACCGCAACAAAGTCATCCTCCAACCCAGCACCAATATCCTGAAGTTGTTGTGCGACATCCGTGATTTTGTTTATGTATTTCTCCATACTCTGACAATCCGTTAACTTTGTGCTAAACAAAGTTCGCAACAGGCCTAGTCTCCGACATAATCCCTTATCTTCATATGCTTTCTGAAGACTCGTCCATGCTTTGTGTGCCGAGGTCACGTTCCTTATGTGTACAAAGGCCGTCGATTGCACGGACAATGCAATGCGTGCGAGCGCTTTCTGGCCCTTTTTCACATCTTCCGGTTTTTTATTGTCAACCTCTTTTTCCACAAAATCCCAAAGATCTTCATGAACTAACACCATCTTCATCATAAATTTCCACGATGAATAGTTTTCCATTCCTTTTAGTTTTTCCATCACGAGTGGAGATGAGGAACTTGTACTGGACGCCATTACTGATGGCAACCGTATTAACTATTTTCGCTTTTTACGCTCGAAATCCGTTTTGATTTTTATTGAAAACGCGCAGGCCCATGACCTGTTAAATCTGGCGTAAAGGAAACTATGATGAGTCCATATGAAGAGTATATTGTCGAGGATTAGGCACTGATACAAATTTAGTCTGGTTAGCAGCAAGGTCGAAACGAATGTGACGGCATCACGCACGCGAACAAAAGCTGTATATTTATTCAAACATTTAAACTTGTTCCACGTGCGTTTATGCAGTTACCTATAAAACAAGATTCTTTAAGTTTACGAAGACACTTTCCAACATTATAAACTGAAATAAATGTCATATACTAAGAAAAAGTGACCAAGGCCTCCAGTGCCCCAGGCTGGAATCGAACCAGCGTCCTCTGCTATCGCGGCAGGTGCCTGAACCACTCGGCCACCGGGCCACAGCGACATTAGTCAAATTTTCTTTTCAGGCACCTGCCGCGATAGCAGAGGACGCTGGTTCGATTCCAGCCTGGGGCACTGGAGGCCTTGGTCACTTTTTCTTAGTATATGACATTTATTTCAGTTTATAATTTATATAGTAGTGTTTCTACTTGATAAAAACAAATTAAAATATTTTCTGAAAAATAATTTAATTTGTTCAAATACTTCAAAGTATTGATTGGCAGCGCCATCTCTCTCGCTAGCTCGGTATCATCATGAGAATGATCCAGATAGAAGGTTCGAACCATACTGTTCTACCTTAGAGATGGCCAGGGGGCGCCACAAGCCTTCAGTAGGAAGTGCATATACTTGGAAAATTTGACTAATGTCGCTGTGGCCCGGTGGCCGAGTGGTTCAGGCACCTGCCGCGATAGCAGAGGACGCTGGTTCGATTCCAGCCTGGGGCACTGGAGGCCTTGGTCACTTTTTCTTAGTATATGACATTTATTTCAGTTTATAATTTATATAGTAGTGTTTCTACTTGATAAAAACAAATTAAAATATTTTCTGAAAAATAATTTAATTTGTTCAAATACTTCATAGTATTGATTGGCAGCGCCATCTCTCTCGCTAGCTCGGTATCATCATGAGAATGATCCAGATAGAAGGTTCGAACCATACTGTTCTACCTTAGAGATGGCCAGGGGGCGCCACAAGCCTTCAGTAGGAAGTGCATATACTTGGAAAATTTGACTAATGTCGCTGTGGCCCGGTGGCCGAGTGGTTCAGGCACCTGCCGCGATAGCAGAGGACGCTGGTTCGATTCCAGCCTGGGGCACTGGAGGCCTTGGTCACTTTTTCTTAGTATATGACATTTATTTCAGTTTATAATTTATATAGTAGTGTTTCTACTTGATAATAACAAATTAAAATATTTTCTGAAAAATAATTTAATTTGTTCAAATACTTCATAGTATTGATTGGCAGCGCCATCTCTCTCGCTAGCTCGGTATCATCATGAGAATGATCCAGATAGAAGGTTCGAACCATACTGTTCTACCTTAGAGATGGCCAGGTGGCGCCACAAGCCTTCAGTAGGAAGTGCATATACTTGGAAAATTTGACTAATGTCGCTGTGGCCCGGTGGCCGAGTGGTTCAGGCACCTGCCGCGATAGCAGAGGACGCTGGTTCGATTCCAGCCTGGGGCACTGGAGGCCTTGGTCACTTTTTCTTAGTATATGACATTTATTTCAGTTTATAATTTATATAGTAGTGTTTCTACTTGATAAAAACAAATTAAAATATTTTCTGAAAAATAATTTAATTTGTTCAAATACTTCATAGTATTGATTGGCAGCGCCATCTCTCTCGCTAGCTCGGTATCATCATGAGAATGATCCAGATAGAAGGTTCGAACCATACTGTTCTACCTTAGAGATGGCCAGGGGGCGCCACAAGCCTTCAGTAGGAAGTGCATATACTTGGAAAATTTGACTAATGTCGCTGTGGCCCGGTGGCCGAGTGGTTCAGGCACCTGCCGCGATAGCAGAGGACGCTGGTTCGATTCCAGCCTGGGGCACTGGAGGCCTTGGTCACTTTTTCTTAGTATATGACATTTATTTCAGTTTATAATTTATATAGTAGTGTTTCTACTTCATAAAAACAAATTAAAATATTTTCTGAAAAATAATTTAATTTGTTCAAATACTTCATAGTATTGATTGGCAGCGCCATCTCTCTCGCTAGCTCGGTATCATCATGAGAATGATCCAGATAGAAGGTTCGAACCATACTGTTCTACCTTAGAGATGGCCAGGGGGCGCCACAAGCCTTCAGTAGGAAGTGCATATACTTGGAAAATTTGACTAATGTCGCTGTGGCCCGGTGGCCGAGTGGTTCAGGCACCTGCCGCGATAGCAGAGGACGCTGGTTCGATTCCAGCCTGGGGCACTGGAGGCCTTGGTCACTTTTTCTTAGTATATGACATTTATTTCAGTTTATAATTTATATAGTAGTGTTTCTACTTGATAAAAACAAATTAAAATATTTTCTGAAAAATAATTTAATTTGTTCAAATACTTCATAGTATTGATTGGCAGCGCCATCTCTCTCGCTAGCTCGGTATCATCATGAGAATGATCCAGATAGAAGGTTCGAACCATACTGTTCTACTATTGGCATAGTATCAAAAATTGTAATTAAATGTATGTTCCTTACTACTAGCGCCATCTATCCACAATGTGTGTGAAACTTATAAGTACCGTTACTCGTTGAATAAAGTCAGTCTGTTGCGAATATCTAACGTGTTTTAATAGGTTATGGGCGTTTCCAGTTTTTATCAGTTATTTTAGTGTAAAATAGATAAAAGTGAACGTTTATTCGTGGAAACATGACTACGAACTATATTGCCAGTGTGCCTAAGTTGAAAGGCAGGGAGAATTACGACGAGTGGAGTTTTGCGGCCCAAAGCTTGTTGGTGCTCGATGGAACTGACAAGTACATCAACCCCCCGGAGGGATTTGAAAATAAGCCAACAGAAGATGCAAAAACGAAGGCAAAGTTAATATTAACTATTGATCCAGCATTGTACGTGCATATCAAGAACACACAGAGCTCAGCGGAATTATGGACTAAGTTGAAGACCATGTTTGACGACTCTGGTTTCTCAAGAAAGATAACCTTGCTTCGACATTTGATTAATATAAGACTTGAAAACTGTGACTCGATGTCTAACTATGTCACACAAATGGTCGAAACAGCTCAAAGGTTAAACGGCACAGGATTTACAATAACCGATGAATGGGTAGGATCATTATTGTTAGCAGGTTTGTCTGACCGTTATTCACCCATGATTATGGCAATTGAACATTCGGGTATTTCGATAACTGCAGATGTCATTAAGTCAAAGTTACTTGACATGGAAGTAACGAAAGATTCTGAAGTTGGCAGCAGTGCGGCATTTGTAGCAAGAAATAAATATCACTCTAGCAACACTAAGCCGAAAAATAATGGCGGGCAGTCAATGTCAAACAAGAAGACAGTGACAGATACAACAACAAAAGAGGTTAAAGAGGTTATTTGCTTTAGATGCAAATCCGGCGGACATTATCGAAATCAATGCCCGATGTCGAAGAAAAACGCTAGTAAATGCGTATTTAGTGTTGTTTTCCTCACTAGGAAGTTCAGTAAGGAAGATTTTTACGTGGACTCAGGTGCGAGCGGGCATTTTGTGGTGAACAAAGATTGGGTGAAAAATGCAAACTTTACGCCGTGTTTACCAGAAATCATTGTGGCAAATGATGAAAGAGTGCCAGTAGTTTGTTCCGGAGACGTGGAAATTGTTTCGGATTTGGAATGTCAAATAACCGTGAAGGATGCGTTATGCGTGCCTAGTTTGACAACAAACTTGTTATCGGTAAGCGAGCTCACCAAGAATGGCAACAGTGTCACTTTTGATAAAAAACATTGTTATATTTGTGACAAAAACAATGCTTTGGTTGCCATAGCTGATCTAATTAATGGTGTATACAAGCTGCGGCTACAGAAACAAAGTTGTTTGTTGGCAGCTCCAGTAGTTACAGGACAGCTTTGGCATAAACGTCTGGCTCACATTAATAGCCAAGATTTAAACAAAATGAGAAATGGCATTGTTGATGGTGTGTCGTATGAAGGATCTTTGGATATAACTAAGGCGCAATGTGAAACCTGTTGTGAAGGGAAACAAACGAGGTTACCTTTTACTCATGTTGGTACCAGGAGCACAGAGACATGTCACAGAATACACAGTGACCTGTGTGGACCCATGGAGGTTAATTCTTTAAATGGTAACAGATACTTCATGCTGTTCATTGATGATTACAGCAGAATGACCTTCATTTACTTTCTTAAACAAAAGAACGAGGCTTTTAGTAAATTTAAAGAATTTAAAGCACTAGTAGAGAATCAGCAAGGGAAGAAGATCAAGATATTTCATACTGATCAAGGTCTGGAATATTGCAACCGTGAGTTTAAAACCTACCTTGCTGCTGCTGGCATTATACATCAAACTACAAATGCTTACACTCCAGAACAAAACTCAATCCCAGAACGAGCCAACCGCTCCGTGGTCGAGAAAGCTAGGTGTCTTCTTTATGATGCAAAGTTGGACAAGAGATTTTGGGCAGAGGCGGCCAGCACCGCAGTTTATCTGAAAAACAGGTCCATTGTATCAGGTTTAGAGAAAACTCCGTTTGAACTATGGTATGGTTCAAAACCTGATTTAAGTCACATTAGATTGTTTGGTAGTAAAGCAATGGTACATATCCCGAAGGAGAAACGCTTGAAGTGGGATAAGAAAGCTGCACAGCATATCTTGGTTGGGTATGGAGAGAATGTGAAAGGATACAGATTGTATAATCCTTCAAAGAAGACCATTGTTACCAGCAGAGATGTCATTGTGATGGAAGGTGAAATGGATAGTAGCGACACCTGTGAAGATTTGGCTATTTGGATACCTAATGAAGAGGCACTGACAAACAGTGTGGAGGAGAAGAGCAGTGTTTCAGTGGGGGATTCGCATCCTGATGATCCAGATGCGGATCATTCTGTACTCTCTTCAGATTCTTCAGTATACGCTGATGGTAATGAGACATTAACCGAACCTCTGTCAAATGAGGAGCCAGAACAACCAGTCCAGAATACATCAACACCTGAGCTGAGAAGTAAGCGTCTGAGAAAACAGCCTGACAGGTATGGCTTTAGCAGCATGTGCGTTCCCAGTACTGTTCCAGCATCAGAGGAAATCTCATACTCAGAGGCTCTCGAAGGGCCTGAGAAGGAGCAGTGGAGACGTGCCATAGCTGAAGAGTTACAGTCGTTCGAGGACAATGATGCGTGGGAGCTCGTCGAGAACCCTGGTAACGTGTCTGTAGTGAAGTGTCGGTGGGTGTTCAATAAAAAAAGTGATGTGGACAATAATGTGCGTTATCGTGCGCGGCTCGTGGCCAAAGGCTTTACGCAGAAGCCTGGTGTTGACTATACGGACACTTTTTCTCCTGTAGTGCGTCATTCAACTCTGAGACTATTATTTGCTCTTAGTGTAAAGTTAGGAATGAGTATAACGCATTTAGATGTTACAACCGCTTTCTTAAATGGTTTTCTGAAGGAAAACATATATATGTCAATTCCTGAAGGTTTTGCAAACAAAAGTGGGGGAAATGTGTTGAAACTAAAGCGGGCTATTTACGGGCTGAAGCAGTCTTCTCTAGCATGGTATGAGAGAGTCAAAGAATGTCTTTGTAAATTAGGCTTTAAAAACAGTCAATATGAACCATGTTTGTTTGCAAAAACTAATGGGAAAGTAAAGATAATTGTCGGGCTCTATGTAGATGATTTTCTAATTTTCTCAAACAATGGCACTGAAACAGAAAAATTGAAAAATGTATTAAGTTCAGAGTTCAAGTTAAAGGACCTAGGCCCTGTAAGACAGTATCTTGGCATGAGAATAAATTTAGATAAAAATAAAAGTGTGATAACTGTGGATCAACAGCAATATATTGAACAGTTAGTGTCTAAATTTCAGATGTCAGAGTGTAAAACGCAAACTACTCCCATTGAACCCAAGCTAAATTTAGAAAAAACTGAAGGAAGTTTACCTAATGTTCCTTACCAAAAGTTAATAGGAAGTTTGATGTACTTGGCAGTTTTGACAAGGCCGGACATAGCATATTCGGTAAGCTACCTAAGTCAGTTCAATAATTGTTATAATAGTGAACATTACAATTATGCAAAACGCATTTTAAGGTACTTGCAGTTAACAAAAACCTATTGTTTGAGATATAGTAATAATAATAGTGATTTGCAAGGTTTTGTTGACAGTGATTGGGCAAGTGATTCCATAGATAGAAAGTCTTATACTGGTTTCTGTTTTGTTATGTCGGGGTCAGCTGTTTCGTGGCAAAGCAGGAAACAGAAGACTGTTAGCCTTTCTAGTACAGAATCAGAATACACTGCTCTCTCTGAAGCTTCCAGAGAGGCCGTTTACTTAAGAAATTTATTACATGAAATTACAGGAAAGTTTCATACAATTAATTTGCATTGTGACAACCAGAGTGCTTTGAAGTTAGCATCTAGTCATCAAAGTCACAATAGATCTAAACATATAGATGTACGCTATCACTATATCAGAGATGTTGTTAAAAGTAATTATGTTAATATTAAGTACATTCCTACTGAGGAAATGCCAGCTGATTTATTGACCAAGGGTTTGTGTTCTCTTAAACACTACAAGTTTATGAAAATGCTTGGTATTGTTTCTTTGTAGGTTTACCTATATACCTATGTATGGGGTTGTTTATTTTGTAGTGGTGGTGGTTTTTTTGGTTTCTTAATTTCTTAAGAATGTTTATCCTTGTGAGTTATTGAGGATGTTTAGCTTATTTTGATAAGTGGGGGTATTGGCATAGTATCAAAAATTGTAATTAAATGTATGTTCCTTACTACTAGCGCCATCTATCCACAATGTGTGTGAAACTTATAAGTACCGTTACTCGTTGAATAAAGTCAGTCTGTTGCGAATATCTAACGTGTTTTAATATCTACCTTAGAGATGGCCAGGGGGCGCCACAAGCCTTCAGTAGGAAGTGCATATACTTGGAAAATTTGACTAATGTCGCTGTGGCCCGGTGGCCGAGTGGTTCAGGCACCTGCCGCGATAGCAGAGGACGCTGGTTCGATTCCAGCCTGGGGCACTGGAGGCCTTGGTCACTTTTTCTTAGTATATGACATTTATTTCAGTTTATAATTTATATAGTAGTGTTTCTACTTGATAAAAACAAATTAAAATATTTTCTGAAAAATAATTTAATTTGTTCAAATACTTCATAGTATTGATTGGCAGCGCCATCTCTCTCGCTAGCTCGGTATCATCATGAGAATGATCCAGATAGAAGGTTCGAACCATACTGTTCTACCTTAGAGATGGCCAGGGGGCGCCACAAGCCTTCAGTAGGAAGTGCATATACTTGGAAAATTTGACTAATGTCGCTGTGGCCCGGTGGCCGAGTGGTTCAGGCACCTGCCGCAATAGCAGAGGACGCTGGTTCGATTCCAGCCTGGGGCACTGGAGGCCTTGGTCACTTTTTCTTAGTATATGACATTTATTTCAGTTTATAATTTATATAGTAGTGTTTCTACTTGATAAAAACAAATTAAAATATTTTCTGAAAAATAATTTAATTTGTTCAAATACTTCATAGTATTGATTGGCAGCACCATCTCTCTCGCTAGCTCGGTATCATCATGAGAATGATCCAGATAGAAGGTTCGAACCATACTGTTCTACCTTAGAGATGGCCAGGGGGCGCCACAAGCCTTCAGTAGGAAGTGCATATACTTGGAAAATTTGACTAATGTCGCTGTGGCCCGGTGGCCGAGTGGTTCAGGCACCTGCCGCGATAGCAGAGGACGCTGGTTCGATTCCAGCCTGGGGCACTGGAGGCCTTGGTCACTTTTTCTTAGTATATGACATTTATTTCAGTTTATAATTTATATAGTAGTGTTTCTACTTGATAAAAACAAATTAAAATATTTTCTGAAAAATAATTTAATTTGTTCAAATACTTCATAGTATTGATTGGCAGCGCCATCTCTCTCGCTAGCTCGGTATCATCATGAGAATGATCCAGATAGAAGGTTCGAACCATACTGTTCTACCTTAGAGATGGCCAGGGGGCGCCACAAGCCTTCAGTAGGAAGTGCATATACTTGGAAAATTTGACTAATGTCGCTGTGGCCCGGTGGCCGAGTGGTTCAGGCACCTGCCGCGATAGCAGAGGACGCTGGTTCGATTCCAGCCTGGGGCACTGGAGGCCTTGGTCACTTTTTCTTAGTATATGACATTTATTTCAGTTTATAATTTATATAGTAGTGTTTCTACTTGATAAAAACAAATTAAAATATTTTCTGAAAAATAATTTAATTTGTTCAAATACTTCATAGTATTGATTGGCAGCGCCATCTCTCTCGCTAGCTCGGTATCATCATGAGAATGATCCAGATAGAAGGTTCGAACCATACTGTTCTACCTTAGAGATGGCCAGGGGGCGCCACAAGCTTTCAGTAGGAAGTGCATATACTTGGAAAATTTGACTAATGTCGCTGTGGCCCGGTGGCCGAGTGGTTCAGGCACCTGCCGCGATAGCAGAGGACGCTGGTTCGATTCCAGCCTGGGGCACTGGAGGCCTTGGTCACTTTTTCTTAGTATATGACATTTATTTCAGTTTATAATTTATATAGTAGTGTTTCTACTTGATAAAAACAAATTAAAATATTTTCTGAAAAATAATTTAATTTGTTCAAATACTTCATAGTATTGATTGGCAGCGCCATCTCTCTCGCTAGCTCGGTATCATCATGAGAATGATCCAGATAGAAGGTTCGAACCATACTGTTCTACCTTAGAGATGGCCAGGGGGCGCCACAAGCCTTCAGTAGGAAGTGCATATACTTGGAAAATTTGACTAATGTCGCTGTGGCCCGGTGGCCGAGTGGTTCAGGCACCTGCCGCGATAGCAGAGGACGCTGGTTCGATTCCAGCCTGGGGCACTGGAGGCCTTGGTCACTTTTTCTTAGTATATGACATTTATTTCAGTTTATAATTTATATAGTAGTGTTTCTACTTGATAAAAACAAATTAAAATATTTTCTGAAAAATAATTTAATTTGTTCAAATACTTCATAGTATTGATTGGCAGCGCCATCTCTCTCGCTAGCTCGGTATCATCATGAGAATGATCCAGATAGAAGGTTCGAACCATACTGTTCTACCTTAGAGATGGCCAGGGGGCGCCACAAGCCTTCAGTAGGAAGTGCATATACTTGGAAAATTTGACTAATGTCGCTGTGGCCCGGTGGCCGAGTGGTTCAGGCACCTGCCGCGATAGCAGAGGACGCTGGTTCGATTCCAGCCTGGGGCACTGGAGGCCTTGGTCACTTTTTCTTAGTATATGACATTTATTTCAGTTTATAATTTATATAGTAGTGTTTCTACTTGATAAAAACAAATTAAAATATTTTCTGAAAAATAATTTAATTTGTTCAAATACTTCATAGTATTGATTGGCAGCGCCATCTCTCTCGCTAGCTCGGTATCATCATGAGAATGATCCAGATAGAAGGTTCGAACCATACTGTTCTACCTTAGAGATGGCCAGGGGGCGCCACAAGCCTTCAGTAGGAAGTGCATATACTTGGAAAATTTGACTAATGTCGCTGTGGCCCGGTGGCCGAGTGGTTCAGGCACCTGCCGCGATAGCAGAGGACGCTGGTTCGATTCCAGCCTGGGGCACTGGAGGCCTTGGTCACTTTTTCTTAGTATATGACATTTATTTCAGTTTATAATTTATATAGTAGTGTTTCTACTTGATAAAAACAAATTAAAATATTTTCTGAAAAATAATTTAATTTGTTCAAATACTTCATAGTATTGATTGGCAGCGCCATCTCTCTCGCTAGCTCGGTATCATCATGAGAATGATCCAGATAGAAGGTTCGAACCATACTGTTCTACCTTAGAGATGGCCAGGGGGCGCCACAAGCCTTCAGTAGGAAGTGCATATACTTGGAAAATTTGACTAATGTCGCTGTGGCCCGGTGGCCGAGTGGTTCAGGTACCTGCCGCGATAGCAGAGGACGCTGGTTCGATTCCAGCCTGGGGCACTGGAGGCCTTGGTCACTTTTTCTTAGTATATGACATTTATTTCAGTTTATAATTTATATAGTAGTGTTTCTACTTGATAAAAACAAATTAAAATATTTTCTGAAAAATAATTTAATTTGTTCAAATACTTCATAGTATTGATTGGCAGCGCCATCTCTCTCGCTAGCTCGGTATCATCATGAGAATGATCCAGATAGAAGGTTCGAACCATACTGTTCTACCTTAGAGATGGCCAGGGGGCGCCACAAGCCTTCAGTAGGAAGTGCATATACTTGGAAAATTTGACTAATGTCGCTGTGGCCCGGTGGCCGAGTGGTTCAGGCACCTGCCGCGATAGCAGAGGACGCTGGTTCGATTCCAGCCTGGGGCACTGGAGGCCTTGGTCACTTTTTCTTAGTATATGACATTTATTTCAGTTTATAATTTATATAGTAGTGTTTCTACTTGATAAAAACAAATTAAAATATTTTCTGAAAAATAATTTAATTTGTTCAAATACTTCATAGTATTGATTGGCAGCGCCATCTCTCTCGCTAGCTCGGTATCATCATGAGAATGATCCAGATAGAAGGTTCGAACCATACTGTTCTACCTTAGAGATGGCCAGGGGGCGCCACAAGCCTTCAGTAGGAAGTGCATATACTTGGAAAATTTGACTAATGTCGCTGTGGCCCGGTGGCCGAGTGGTTCAGGCACCTGCCGCGATAGCAGAGGACGCTGGTTCGATTCCAGCCTGGGGCACTGGAGGCCTTGGTCACTTTTTCTTAGTATATGACATTTATTTCAGTTTATATTAGCATTTGCTTAAAATTACACGATATCGACTAAGAAATAAGATTGCAATTTCACTACTCATCTTTTGCATTCCGTTGCCCGTTTATCAGTGCACGTGCGGCCAAGCGTAGTATATTTAAAATCATCGCATCAAACATGCCTGATTCACCTGATGGAGACCGATCAGCGTCACAACCAGATTTGTCGAAGGAACCGGACACATTAAACTTTGTGGCTACGAGGAAACGAAAACAACGGCACGACACTGAAGACATAACATCCTTGAGGGCAGAAATTCAAGATATGGTGGCTAGTGTGAAGGCGGACCGTGAAGCCCAAAACTCAAAATTTAATGAAGCCATTGATGAACTGCGTTCTCAAAATGCCCAAATAATTCAAACAAATTCAAAGATAGAAAAACTTCTTGAGCGCACAACCTTATTATATGAAAATTTACATGAAAAAGTTGAGAAAATATCCGCAGAGCATAACGAAGCCTTAAACAAAATAGATCAACTTGAAAACCAAGTAGAGGAACTGCAAAGAACACAACGCGCAACAACGCTGGAAATTAGAAACATTCCGGAAGCAAAGGGCGAAAACCTAACTGATCTGCTGTCAAAGGTACATAGTGCTTTACAAGTTCCATTTAGTCCAGATTATATCCGACAAGTTAAACGTATTAAAAGTGGGCAAAACAAATTGATTGTGGCTGAATATCAGACCACGCAGCAAGTCAAATCCCTAATTAAAGCGTTGAAAGACTATAATAGTTCGCATCAAGAGGACAAATTGAATACACACTGCATTGATATCGAAGGAGACAAGCAACCGATATACATTTCTGAGTCTCTGACACCTGCAGCTCGAAAACTATTCTACTACGCTCGTGATCTGCGCAAAAACCATGGTTTCAAGCACTGCTGGACTGGACAAGGCAGAGTTTTTGTTAAGAAAACTGATGCATCGTCAGCTATCTGGATAAAAACAACAAAGCAAATAGAGGAGCTTCAAGGAAACGGTTTAATCCAATGACTATCTACCATGCTAGCTTGTAAGTTTACTTTGTTCATAAGCACGCGTACATACAATGTCCTTAACACATTCTTAATAATACCATATACAAATAATGCTAATATTCGCTTCACAGAGAATAACCTATTTAACAATTGCATACACAGAACACATTACTCGCACATAACACTCTCCGTTTACTACACTAAGTTTGAAAATGTCCATTTCCAGTATATGAGAGAAGACTGTACCCCGACTATCTTTGTAATTTGTATAATCGCGATATACACATAATATACAGGATTTAATGAAAGATATTGACACGAGTGTCAGTATCGGCAAGTCGGTGGCAGTGGACTCTCCTGAATGCTGTAAATGTGTTTTTGCAAATTTAAATGAACACACAAAAATTCTTTCACAGAATATCAGAAGCATTAATCGCAATTTTGATGACTTGCAAGTATTAATAAAAAGATTCGAAATGGTTTTCGATATTATAGTATTGACAGAATGTTGGCTTACAGAGGATACCTCCATACCTAACATGGAAGGCTATAATACTGTCAAAAGTAACCGACACATAAATCAAAATGATGGAATAGTTGTGTAAAACAAGGCGATCCGCTGTCGCCCAAACTATTTACTGCCTTGCTAGAGTCGATATTTAGACGATTAGACTGGACAGATCATGGTATAAATATAAACGGAGAGAAGCTCACACACCTACGATTCGCGGACGACATCGTTCTCATGTCGGAAAGCTACGAAGGACTAACAGCCATGCTACAAACATTGGATTTGGAGAGCATGTGGGAAAGTTACTTATAATTTGTTCTACAATCGTTTATTTTTCTTGTTTTTCGTAAATAACTCGTAAACGGTAGCCCACAGCAAAAAAATATCTTTTACGTAAATAATCTGTTTTAGATTTCTTATAAAATAAGTACTACTGTTTTTCGGTACCATCAATATTAAAAAAAATATTGAAGGGAGAAAATAAATACTTAGGTCCCCTTTTTTAGTCATTCGTAAATAACTCGTAAACGAAGGCCAATAACAAAAAAATTTTTAGTACATGAATAATTTACATAAAATTTCCTACAAAAAAGGTAATTCGAACTTTTTTGCTAGGATCAATATTAAAAACGATATTAAAGAGAGAAAATAAATTCTAAGGTCCCCTTTTTAAATATTGATCCTAGCGAAAAAGTTTGAATTACCTTTTTTGTAGGAAATTTTATGCTAATTATTCTTGTGTTAAAATATTTTTTGCTATTGGACATCCTTTACGAGTTATTTACGAATGACTAAAAAAGAGGACCTTAGTATTTATTTTCTCCCTTCAATATTTTTTTTAATATTGACCTTAGCGAAAAAAAGGAGCACTTATTTTATAAGAAATCTGAAACAGATTATTTACGTAAAAGATATTTTTTTGCTGTGGGCTACCGTTTACGAGTTATTTACGAAAAACTAAAAAATAAACGATTGTAGAACAAATTATAAGTAACTTTCCTACATTCATAATATTTTGTATTGAGATCATTCTGGCCCACGTTTAATATTATTTTTTATCTCCCATTTATCAACAGTTTTGTATAATAAACTATATATTTTCTTAAACGTAATAAGTGTAGCTTTACAACTATATTTTTTGTTTTCAGATTCCTACTACACTTAAAAAAAAAATTGGTAATTATGAAAAAATCCAAGATACGTTTTTTTGTCTTTTCTACTTTATGTTTTTTTTTTGTTAGAAAGTGCATTGTTTTGGTTCCAAAAAAAAATTTCTCATCCTTAATTTAACCGAAAATGATATATCACATGCCCTAATAGGTACAGTTTTAGAGAAATGTTGCTCCAAGTGAAGCGCGGCGGCGTCGAACTTCCCCCCCTCCCCCCCACTAAATAAGACGTGGCTCTCGAGGTCTCCCGGTCTGTATCTGCTCATGACCAGCTAAGAATCAACTGTGCCAAGTTTCAGCGCATAGTCACA
The DNA here is from genome assembly GCF_910591565.1 of Cydia splendana. Lineage (NCBI taxonomy): Eukaryota > Metazoa > Arthropoda > Insecta > Lepidoptera > Tortricidae > Cydia > Cydia splendana. Next base: position 18,336,523 of record NC_085965.1, on the reverse strand, counting down.
AAGTGCAAGGTGTCGTGCACTAACAAACTAGCTAACGGCCGCAGTCCAGATGTTAAGAAATTGTTTTGCTATTCATCTTTTGTTTACCTTGTCGTCATGTTAAATATTACGTTTCTATTATCTTGTAATACAAATATGTAATATTATAATTGCTAAGCATAAAATAAATGGATTGGTACCTGTGTTGAAAATAAAATGTAAGGACGGTGAATCCTGACCCACCGTGATACAGTTCACACTAGTACGGGGGTCAGATGACACTTACTTGCCATTTGGTTTTGTACCATAATACAATGTAAGTTATGTAAGTAGTTTAAGCACCTTTATTAACTCAATAAAATATCTTTATCTTTATCTTAATTTTCAAACAAAACCAAAATCAACTCTATTCCCTGCACTAAAGGTTCAAATTTCAATGGCAATGTTTCCATATTGGTATTTTGCTAAGGGTTATAAATTTCTCTGATTAAACACATTTAACCTTTTGAACACACCTATTGTGTGTGGCGCATCATTGTGAACCATATCGGAATGCACGAAGATTGATATTGGGCTGTATATAGCCGCTGTCGCACGCGTCAGTTGATGTCTTCGGCGATCAAAGCGTTAAGCAGACAGATACTTACTTAATGCTTACTGCTAGCTTTCTCCGCAGACGTTTTGTCTGGTTGCCCTTGGCATAGGCCTCTCCCATATTCCTCCACGCGTCCCTGTCCAGAGCCTGTCTTCTCCACAAGGCTCCAGCTAACAGCCTGAACTCGTCTTCCCATCTAATTTTTTGTCTACCATCGGGAACACCCAAATATTCCGAAATATGTTTTTCCGACTTTCAAAACCTCGATTTTCATAATCACGATTTTTTATACGTCCGAAATATCGAAATCACGACTTTGAAAACCACGAAAGAAGAAAATCACGACTGCGCTATTTCCGAATACTTAAAATCCGATTGTCATATGAACGAAAGCTTAAAGTTCCGATTTTTTAATAATCCGATTTTTTTTTCCGAATTTGTCTATTCCAAAAAATCATTGACCGATCGGAAATAAAATAATTCGGAATTCAGAAATTCGATCTTTTGTAAACTCGGAATAATGAAATTCGTGATTTTCAAAAGGGAAGTAATTAAAAGGTCAGCAGTTTTTAAAATTGATCTGCAAAAAAAATGCATTTTAATCATTTGGACATGCTAGGACTGCTACCTTTACAGAAACCAGCTGCTACTAGAAAAGTGGGTTAGGATAGAACTGCAACCTTCACAGAAGCCAACTGCTACTAGAAAAGTGGCTAAGGTTAGAACTGCGACCTTTACGGAAACCAACTGCTACTAGAAAAGTCGGTTAAGTTAGGTTAGAACTGCGACCTTCACAGAAACCAACTCCTACTAGAAAAATGGGTTAGGTTAGGTTAGAACTACGACCTTCACAGAAACCAACTGCTACCAGAAAAGTGGGTTAGGTTAGGTTAGAACTGCGTCCTTTACAGAAACCAACTGCTACTAGAAAAGTGGGTTAGGTTAGGTTAGAACTGCGACCTTCACAGAAGCCAACTGCTACTAGAAAAGTAGGTTAGGTTAGAACTGCGACCTTTACAGATACCAACTGCTACTAGCGAAGTGGGTTAGGTTAGGTTAGAACTGCGAACTTCACAGAAACCAACTGCTACTAGAAAAGTGGGTTAGGTTAGAACTGCGATCTTTACAGAAACCAACTTCTACTAGAAAAGTGGGTTAAGTGAGGTTAGAACTGCGACCTTCACAGAAACCAACTGCTACTAGAAAAGTGGGTTAGGTTAGGTTAGAACTGCGCCCCCTTCGAATGCTGTCACCTTGCCGTGGTGAAGGGGCTTGCGTGCTCCAATGACCCTCAGGGCTATACCGGATAGGGCCTCCCAAGCCGGACAGGCCTGAGGAGAGGGGCCAGACTAAGAACAGCACACGGGGGGCGGCTCCGCGTGTCCCTCTGAAACCAGCAGAGGGCACAGTGCGAGACGCCAGGTTGGGTGGAGTTGGAGCTCCATGCAAGAGCTGCGACAGGTGGCTTGGTCCACCTGGCGCGATGTTGTGGCTACGGCCACCGTCGGGCAACTCGTAACCCGCACTGAGCGGACCGAGGACCTCCCTCACTGAGAGGAAGGTCACGTGGAGTTAACCACTATAAAAAATCCCCAATCTTAAGGTGTGACTGGCGTGCCGATGGGATGCTTGGCTGGGGGGAGCCCAGTCTCGAACGTCAGAAGGGGGGCATACCTCTTTAAAAAATAGCAAACAAAAAAAAATGAGTGGCCAGAAATGGAAAAAACTACCCCAGGAGGTACCAATCCTCCGTGTCACCACAGAACGGGCAAGTGCCCGCGCTGTGGTGACATGCTGCCCACCGTATTCTGGGGGGGCACACCGCTCAAGGACGAAAACCGATGACCAAGGCAAACGTTTAATGGACAATGATGCAGGTGACACAATTTTAAGGTTGCGAGGAGGAGGGGACAAGGATGGTGCAGAGGCGTCCGATACGTCACCCACTCCAAAACCCCCGATGGTGGAGTTCCGCCCAATTCGGTACAAAGACGGGCGTTTTACACGTCACGCTGTCCCCGATGGTGAAGACGGAGAGGAGGAGGCGCCCGTGGTACCGAACGAATACGTGCGGTCACCCACGCCAATCCCCACGAGGGTGTTCTGTAAGAGAAGGGCTCGCGGCGGGCTGGAAATGCTCCCGTCAGGTAACGAGGAATTCTTTTCCCCCGGAAAAGTAGACATGCGCGACCTGCCTGGTGGGGAAGTTTACTGGTCGCCGCTGCAAACAGACGCCGAAAGCGAGACGGCTGACTCCGACGGCTCGCTGCATGTTCCCTTCTCCGGCCGATCCGGGGAAGTGCGGAAGCGGCTGCTGAGCGAGGAGGACGGGTCGGGGGCATCTGATGGTGATGCTTCCGTTTCCGGAGCAAGGCCCGGCTTCGGGCCAAATAAGAGAGGACGAGGAATCCGCGTGGGTGCGGCCCGGGCCAAAGCTAAACACCCGAAGCCGGAGCAACCACTCGAGACCACCCCACAACCCACGGAGGTCACTGCGGGGCCCCCGATGACAGCGACCCCCTTGTGGAGAAGATCTCTCCCGGACTTACGGGTGGTTCTGTCCCGCTGCGATCTCGACCAAACCCCAAACGGCCCTTCTCAGGGCCAAACCTCAGAAGACAGGACGCGGGCGAAGTCGCCTGTTGTTCGGGAGGAGCGCATGGTGCTCAGGTCGCGTTCGAAGACCCCTAAAGCACCTGAAGAGACAGCGGACAAAGCTGGCAGTGGCTTTAACGAGGGGGACCAGACTGACACAGGTAGCCTCGTCACAATGCGTTCGCAATCGGCACAGGATGATGGGGACTCAGACTCGGCCATGAGCTGTAGTTCGATGGAGGAGACCAGGTTTTGGCGGAAACGCAAAACTAACCTTGGCGGCTCGGGTTCAGATGCCGAAACAAAGAGAGGCCGCGGCAGGCCTCCTTCTACTAGGCAATACGAGGGCCTCGCCAGATCAAAGGAGGAGCTGAACCGTGCCAAGAGAGAAGAGGTCCGCCTTAGGGCGGAAGACGAGGTAGCTAGCCTCGCGCGGTCGCTCTCGACTCGCAGCCTGCCTGGCAGTGGCAATAGAGCTGTGTGCCTGTCCCAAAACGAGGAGGAGCACTCTGCAAGCTCGCGATTAGAGCAGGTGCAGGCCAGCCTGAGGGCAATAGAATTGGTGGCCACAAAGTCCTCAAATCTAAAGGGTACCTTTGTAAAATCCCTCAAAAAAGCCGTCGCGTGTATAGGAGACGCTTTCGAGGAAATCAAAGATCGCACGTCCTCTGAAGAATCGCGGTGTCTGCAGGCGCAAAATGATCGTCTGCGAGCGGAGCTGAAGGAGCTCCGCTCCGAAATGGAGCAGCTGAGAGCAGAACTCCGGGCTCAATTTAGGAGACAGTCCCCGGTTCCGTCTCCGCCGAAGGAGCAGGCACAGCCCGCCAGTTCCAGTTCCCCCGAGCGTCCCAGTGTGGACGATATAGTGCGGGCCATGACGGCTCAAGTGGGGCTGATGCTCGACGCTCGGTTTGGAGCTCTTGAGCTGGAGGGTAGGCTCCTGCCGGCTCAACCAATGCGGCCCCCGTTGGCTGCTGACAGGCGACGAGAAGCCGCACAGGTGGCTTCACAAGAAATGGCGGTGGGGCCAGCGACCGTAATTAAGACGGCTGTAAGTAGACCCAGGTCGGCTTTAACTTCCACTCCGAGGCGAAGCCCTCCGAATCTCACCGAAGAGCCCCAAAAGGGCAGCAAAACTAATAAAGGAAAGGGAAAAGGGAAGAAGAGTGCGGCCCCAACAGCGGTTAAGGCCACCACAAAGCCATCTTCTCCCTCGACATCAGCTCCTCCTCCACTGCCATCAGTCCCTGCTTCAACGAGCGAGGGCTGGAAGGTGGTGGCCCGAGGCAAGAAGAAGGCGACGGTAAAATCGCGCTCCGCGTCCCAACAAGCACCACAGCAGCAAAAGGCTATCAAGCCTAAGCCGCGTAAACTCCGCCCGCCTCGCTCGGCAGCGGTAGTTTTGACGCTGCATCCGGACGCTGAAGAGAAGGGAGTAACGTACGCGCAGGTGCTTTCCAAGGCGAAGGAAAATATCGACCTGGAGCGGCTAGGCATTACTGCCATAAAATTCAAGCGGGCTGCCACTGGCGCCAGGATCCTTGAAGTGCCGGGAGCAACCAATGGCGAGAAGGCCGACTCGCTGGCCAAAGAGCTGGCTGAAAAGCTGGGGGAGGACATCGTTCGAGTGTCCAGGCCGGTAAAGTGCACGGAGCTGCGCCTCACGGAGCTCGACGATTCGGTGTCGACTGGCGAGGTTGTCGCAGCTGTCGCTAAAATCGGCGGCTGCGCAGAGGGCCAGATAAAAGCGGGGGAAATCCGCCAAGATGCCTCCGGTCTCGGTACAATCTGGCTTCGCTGCCCGGTCACGGCAGCCAAAAAGGTGGTGGAAGCTGACCGCGGACGACTCCAGGTAGGATGGGTCCGTGCCGCAGTGAAGCTTCTCGATCAGCGTCCCATGCGGTGCTTCAAGTGCCTTGAAAAAGGTCACGTCAGGGCACAATGCACCAGCGACGCTGATCGCACTGATCTATGCTATCATTGTGGCAAATCAGGCCACAAAGCAGTTGGCTGTTCCGCGCCGCCACACTGTGTTGTTTGTGAAAGTGTAGGTAAAAAGCAGACCATAGGCTGGGCTCCAAGGCTTGTCTAGCTCCTGGCCCGAAGGCGATGAGAAAGAAAGTTGGAACTGGCTCCCGGGCCATGTCCCAGCTTGCCCAGCCATCCAGCAGTAGGTTGGACGCTCCGGAGGAGGATCGAATGGCCACAGATTAATATGGCTATTCGGGTGCTCCAGGCGAATCTCAACCACTGCGCCAGGGCCCAGGACCTGTTGTTTCAATCCATGGCGCAGTGGATGATAGGCGTTGCTGTGGTGTCAGAGCCTTACTCGATCCCTCCCCGCGACGACTGGGTGGGTGATCTGGACGGTTCCGCGGCACTTGTGGTGAGAACGGCGACTGGTGGTTCACCACTCACTCACGTCCTCAGGGGAAAGGGATATGTGGGCGCCCTCTGCGGCGAAATTTTCTTTCTTGCGACGTATTTCTCGCCCAACCGCTGTCTGGCCGATTTTGAGCGGTTCCTGGACGAAATAGGGGCTCGAGTCGGTCAACTCCTCCCGCGTCCGATCATCGTTGCTGGGGATTTTAATGCCAAATCCACGGCTTGGGGCTCTCCGGCGACAGACGCGCGAGGCGCGACCCTAGAAGAATGGGCAGTGGCGACGGGTCTGGCAGTTATTAACCAGGGAACGGCACACACGTGCGTGCGGCAACGGGGCGGTTCTATCGTGGATATCACGTTCGCCAGCGTCGCCCTGGCGCGCAGTGTCCAAGATTGGGAGGTTATGGTGGGAGTGGAGACGTTGTCGGACCATCGTTACATACGGTTCGACATTACCACTTCTTCACTGATCCCAGGTAACCTAAGTCGGATTAGTCCGGTCGGGGGTGGCCTAAGATGGGCCCTTACTAAACTCGACCGCGAACTGCTCAAGGAGGCGGCTATCATTCAGGCTTGGCTGCCCGTACAGGAGGAGGTTGCGATAGAGGCGGAAGCTTCCTGGTTCCGGGAGGCCATGACACACGTTTGTGACGCGGCGATGCCCCGGGCCGAGCCTTTACCACCAAGAGCATCAGTGTACTGGTGGTCCGCTGAGCTCGCGCAGATGCGCGAGGGCTGCATAGCTGCGCGTCGCCAGTACATGCGTCAGAGAAGGCGAAGGAGAACTGATGTGGACGAGGAGCGCCGCCTGTACGATCACTACAAGGCGTCCAGATCGGAGTTTGCGGTGGCCATAGGACGGGCGATTGAGGCGAGTCGTTCCGAGTTTCTGGAGACCCTCAATACTGACCCATGGGGGAGGCCATACAAGCTCGTCCGAAACAAGCTGCGCCCATGGGCACCTCCGCTAACCCAATCGCTTCAGCCGGAGCTTGTGGGCCGCGTGGTGGAGACGCTTTTCCCCGAAAGGGGGCCACATCTGCCGCCTACCATGGCGCCGCTAATGTTGGGAGCAGGAGAGGAGGAAGAGGTCCCAACAGTAACATCCACTGAGCTCCAAGCGGCGGTGTTTCGGCTCCGTGCCAAAAACACGGCCCCCGGGCCTGACGGCATTCCGGGCCGTGCTTGGGTCCTGGCCATGGACGCCCTAGGGCCAAGACTGCTGAGGCTCCTGACCGCGTGTCTGGAGCAGGGCCGCTTTCCAAGGGACTGGAAGACTGGGAAGCTAGTGCTTCTGCGTAAACCCGGGCGGCCGGCTGACTCTCCGTCTGGTTACCGGCCTATAGTCTTGCTTGATGAGGTGGGCAAGCTCTTCGAGCGGATAATCGCAGTTCGCCTCATCAAGCACCTGGAGCGCGCAGGGCCTGATCTTGCCGACTGCCAATTCGGCTTTCGCAGGGGCCGCTCGACGGTAGATGCCATATTGCGGGTTCAGGCCATGGCTAAGGAGGCTGTGTCCCAGGGAGAGGTCGTCTTGGCGGTGTCATTAGACATCTCCAACGCCTTTAACACCCTGCCCTGGGAAACCGTAAAGGAGGCGTTGCGGTACCACAAGGTGCCCCCACACTTGTCGCGAATCATAGCCGCCTACCTCAACGAGAGGGCTGTAGTCTGGCCAGGGCGACAGGAATGGAGTCGACGGAGTATGTCGTGTGGAGTTCCGCAGGGGTCGGTCCTAGGGCCACTCCTGTGGAACATAGGTTATGACTGGGTCCTACGGGGGGAAAACTTGCGTGGAGTTGATGTCACGTGTTACGCCGACGACACGCTCGTGACGGCCAGAGGACCCAGATACCGCGACGCAGCTATGCTTGCGACGGCGGGAGTCGCCCACTGTGTGGCCCGAATCCGGCGTCTGGGGCTAGAAGTGGCGCTAACGAAGTGCGAGGCCATTTGTTTCTTCGGCCCGCGAAGAGCCCCTCCAGGCGGCGCAGAAATTATTGTGGGAGGCGTTCCAATTGCTGTCAGGCCGACGTTACTCTACCTCGGCGTCTTGCTTGACAGCAAGTGGAACTTTAAGGCTCACTTTGAGCGTTTAGCACCCAAATTACTGCGCGCAGCGGCGGCCTTTGGGCGTATACTGCCCAACCTGGGAGGGCCCAAGGCCTCATGCCGCCGCTTATACACGGGTGTGTTGCGCTCAATGGCACTTTACGGTGCCCCAGTATGGGCGGATTCCCTCAGCAGCCACAACATTGCCCAACTGCGACGACCGCAGAGGGTAATGGCGCTGAGGGTAATCAGAGGATACCGGACAGTGAGCGCGGCAGCCGCGTGCGTGCTGGCCGGTTCTCTGCCCTGGGACCTGGACGCGAGGGCGCTCGCGGCGCTGTACCAGTGGCGCGGAGAGGCGCGAGCTCGGGGTGACCCGAAAGCACCTCAGGAGGTGGCGAAGCGGCGCACCGAGCTGCTAAAAGACGCGACGGAGATATGGGTGGAGCGGCTCGAACGGTCGAGGGCTGGCACCCGCACTGTAGAGGCGGTGCGCCCTGTCCTTCGGGACTGGGTTGAAAGACGCTCCGGTGTCCTTACTTTCAGACTAACGCAGGTACTGTCGGGGCATGGCTGCTTCGGCAGCTACCTGCACAAGGTTGCCCAGAGGGAACCGACACCGGAGTGTCACCAATGCGGAGCCGACGTAGACTCGGCCCAACACACACTGGCTGAGTGCCCAGTTTTTGGCGAGGAACGGGAGGAGTTGGTCGCCCAGGTAGGGCAAGACCTTTCGCTGCCAGCCGTAGTTCAGGCCATGCTGGGCAGCGAAAGTGCGTGGGAGACTGTGCTCACGTTCTGCGAGCACGTCATGGGAGACAAGGAGGCGGCCGAGCGCGAACGGGAAGTCCGGGCCGAGGCTGACCCAATGCGCCGCCGCCGCATAGGCCGCAGACGTGCCGCTCATGAGCGGAACCTGCCGCCCTGATGAGAGCCAGCGGGCGGCGGACATGGGGGCGTCCCCGCCCATGACGCTGGCTCCCGAGATGGTATGCGCAACCTTGTGTTCCGGAAGCGCTTCCACAGGGAAGATCACTAAAAAAAAAAAAAAAAGGGGTATGGATCCTAGTCAGTATAGCCGCTGCGGGGTCGCGGACGCATTGCGCGAGCTTCCCCGTAACCCCACATCCATAGCGGCGAGAGGACACCATGGGGTTTAGTGGGTAGTGGGGCCTCTTTACAGCCCTGAGTCCCACATAATCGTCCGGGTTTCTCCCAGGCCCGGCGGTATGCGTAGACGCATTCCCCATGTAAAAAAAAAAAAAAAAGGTTAGAACTGCGACCTTTACAGAAACCAACTGCTACTAGAAAAATGGGTTAGGTTAGGTTAGAACTGCGACCTTCACAGAAGCTAACTGCTAAAGAAAAGTGGCTTAAGTTAGAACTGCGACCTTTACGGAAACCAACTGCTACTAGAAAAGTGGGTTAAGTTAGGTTAGAACTGCGACCTTCACAGAAACCAACTCCTACTAGAAAAATGGGTTAGGTTAGATTAGAACTGCGACCTTCACAGAGACCAACTGCTACCAGAAAGGTGGGTTAGGTTAGGTTAGAACTGCGATCTTTACAGAAACCAACTGCTACTAGAAAAGTGCGTTAGGTTAGGTTAGGCTTTGTCAATCTGTGACAACTTATTGCATTACTGCTTGGGGTGGAGCATCAAAAACTTCTATACTTACACTCGAAAGGGCTCAACGTGCAGTGCTTAAGGTTATAACATTTAATAAATTTTGTTATCCAACCACCACCCTGTATAAGGACACCTTAGTACTAACGGTAAGACAACTATTTATTAAACAACTAATTATAAAACAGCATAAATATATTCCAGACTTCTCTGCCTCTAGAAGGAGAGATGACTTCGTCTACTCTATTCCACCACACAAAACTAAATTTTGTAAAAAATTCTTTAACATTATAGGTCCCATGTTATACAATAAAATAAGCAAAGTTATCAAACTGCGAACACTAAATTTACATACACTCAAAAAGTCATTACAAGGCTATTTACAAAATCTTAATTACGATAATACCGAAAAATTACTAAAAAACTTAGTGTAACACACGCACACACACATACACACACACACACACACACACACATACACATACATACGTACACACACACACATACACATACATACACACACACACATTATAGGTACGCGTGCTTTAAACATTATAAACATTATCAATGTAACTTAAATATAAAGTTCTAAAAAACAAATTATCTTAAGTTTTTGCATATACTACTTGTTTACGTCTAATACGGCCCGGCAACGGCCGCAGTCCAGATGTTAAGAAATTGTTTTGCTATTCATCTTTTGTTTACCTTGTCGTCATGTTAAATATTACGTTTCTATTATCTTGTAATACAAATATGTAATATTATAATTGCTAAGCATAAAATAAATGGATTGGTACCTGTGTTGAAAATAAAATGTAAGGACGGTGAATCCTGACCCACCGTGATACAGTTCACACTAGTACGGGGGTCAGATGACACTTACTTGCCATTTGGTTTTGTACCATAATACAATGTAAGTTATGTAAGTAGTTTAAGCACCTTTATTAACTCAATAAAATATCTTTATCTTTATCTTTATCTTAATTTTCAAACAAAACCAAAATCAACTCTATTCCCTGCACTAAAGGTTCAAATTTCAATGGCAATGTTTCCATATTGGTATTTTGCTAAGGGTTATAAATTTCTCTGATTAAACACATTTAACCTTTTGAACACACCTATTGTGTGTGGCGCATCATTGTGAACCATATCGGAATGCACGAAGATTGATATTGGGCTGTATATAGCCGCTGTCGCACGCGTCAGTTGATGTCTTCGGCGATCAAAGCGTTAAGCAGACAGATACTTACTTAATGCTTACTGCTAGCTTTCTCCGCAGACGTTTTGTCTGGTTGCCCTTGGCATAGGCCTCTCCCATATTCCTCCACGCGTCCCTGTCCAGAGCCTGTCTTCTCCACAAGGCTCCAGCTAACAGCCTGAACTCGTCTTCCCATCTAATTTTTTGTCTACCATCGGGAACACCCAAATATTCCGAAATATGTTTTTCCGACTTTCAAAACCTCGATTTTCATAATCACGATTTTTTATACGTCCGAAATATCGAAATCACGACTTTGAAAACCACGAAAGAAGAAAATCACGACTGCGCTATTTCCGAATACTTAAAATCCGATTGTCATATGAACGAAAGCTTAAAGTTCCGATTTTTTAAAAATCCGATTTTTTTTTCCGAATTTGTCTATTCCAAAAAATCATTGACCGATCGGAAATAAAATAATTCGGAATTCAGAAATTCGATCTTTTGTAAACTCGGAATAATGAAATTCGTGATTTTCAAAAGGGAAGTAATTAAAAGGTCAGCAGTTTTTAAAATTGATCTGCAAAAAAAATGCATTTTAATCATTTGGACATGCTAGGACTGCTACCTTTACAGAAACCAACTGCTACTAGAAAAGTGGGTTAGGATAGAACTGCAACCTTCACAGAAGCCAACTGCTACTAGAAAAGTGGCTAAGGTTAGAACTGCGACCTTTACGGAAACCAACTGCTACTAGAAAAGTCGGTTAAGTTAGGTTAGAACTGCGACCTTCACAGAAACCAACTCCTACTAGAAAAATGGGTTAGGTTAGGTTAGAACTACGACCTTCACAGAAACCAACTGCTACCAGAAAAGTGGGTTAGGTTAGGTTAGAACTGCGTCCTTTACAGAAACCAACTGCTACTAGAAAAGTGGGTTAGGTTAGGTTAGAACTGCGACCTTCACAGAAGCCAACTGCTACTAGAAAAGTAGGTTAGATTAGAACTGCGACCTTTACAGATACCAACTGCTACTAGCGAAGTGGGTTAGGTTAGGTTAGAACTGCGAACTTCACAGAAACCAACTGCTACTAGAAAAGTGGGTTAGGTTAGAACTGCGATCTTTACAGAAACCAACTTCTACTAGAAAAGTGGGTTAAGTGAGGTTAGAACTGCGACCTTCACAGAAACCAACTGCTACTAGAAAAGTGGGTTAGGTTAGGTTAGAACTGCGACCTTTACAGAAACCAACTGCTACTAGAAAAATGGGTTAGGTTAGGTTAGAACTGCGACCTTCACAGAAGCTAACTGCTAAAGAAAAGTGGCTTAAGTTAGAACTGCGACCTTTACGGAAACCAACTGCTACTAGAAAAGTGGGTTAAGTTAGGTTAGAACTGCGACCTTCACAGAAACCAACTCCTACTAGAAAAATGGGTTAGGTTAGATTAGAACTGCGACCTTCACAGAGACCAACTGCTACCAGAAAGGTGGGTTAGGTTAGGTTAGAACTGCGATCTTTACAGAAACCAACTGCTACTAGAAAAGTGGGTTAGGTTAGGTTAGAACTGTGACCTCCACAGAAGCCAACGGCTACTAGAAAAGTAGGTTAGGTTAGGTGAGAACTGCGACCTTTACAGAAACCAACTGCTACTAGAAAAGTGGGTTAGGTTAGAACTGCGACCTTCACAGAAACCAACTGCTACTAGAAAAGTAGGTTAGGTTAGAACTGCGACCTTCACAGAAACCAACTGCTACTAGAAAAGTGGGTTAGGTTAGGTTAGAACGGCGACCTTTACAGAAACCAACTGCTGTGAAAAGTAGGTGTAGGTTAGGTTAGAACTGCGACTCTCCCTCCCCTAGAAACTTACTGCTTACAGAAAAGTAGGTATAGGTTAGGTTAGAACTGCGACCCCTACAGTAAATAACTGTTTTAAAAAAAGTAGGTTTAGGTTACGTTAGAACTGCTACCCCCCGTAGAAACGTAGGTACCGTTATTTATTAACAACAAATTCGGAATATCGTTATTCGGAATTTAAAAAATAGGAATCACGTCAAATCGGTATTTAAAATTTCGGAATTATGACAATTCGGAATTCGTGATATCAAAAATCGTAAATGTTAAATTCGGTGTTTCTCCCTATCGGAATTGCGTGGTTCGGAATTTTAAAAATCGTCGGTTTTACTATTCGGAAATGGGTCATTCCATAATAAACGCTACCAAGGGTTCAAAAATGAAAATTAGTTTAAGAAGTCAACACTAACCTATTTCCATAGAAAACATACCAAACCTTCATGCCAGAAAAAAAAACCGAAAAAAAAAAACAATTTTACATGTTTTTCATGTACTTGATCGCAACGTTTAAATGATAGGTGTAAAACTAATTTTATACAGCGATATTGGCAAGACTAATTAAAAAGAAAGTAACTGTAAACTGTTACAAATTTCCCGCAGTTATTTCAGGTAAAATATCGTAATTTTATAATTTGTCTTTAAAAATATTAAAAAGCATGGATTAATCGGTTTTTAGAAGAGTATTCTAGACTGTGGTCTCAAAGTAACACCCGAAACGAAAAAGAGATAAAAGTATGTGTAACTTTTCCCGTAATTAACTATAGCCAAACATGTTTTGCCAAAGAAAGGCTATGATGTGAACCCATACAAATGTGTAATAGTTGTTGTTTTAGCGTCTGCTTTAGTCGTATGTTTTAAAGTTTGAAGTTGTGTAACACCCGAAACGTGTTGATCGTCCGCCTGTCCGTCCCCGGCTTTTCTCCGTGATGGTTAGTGCTAGAAAGCTGCAATTTGTCATGGATACATACATCAATCATGGCAACAAAGTAGTAGCACAAAAATTACAAAAAAAATTTTTTTTAGGTTTGCTCCTGTACAAAATATTTTTAATTTTTTTGCGACTTTAATCCTGTGATGTGGGGTGTCGTTGGATAGATCTTTCAAAATGAATAGGTGTCTCCATCAACCATTTTTTGATTAAGTGAATATTTTCGGTAATATTCGCATCGAAAGAAAAATAATTATGATATTTTCGAGAAACAGTTTTTATTGTTAAGATTAATGTATTTTATAATAATTCAGCATTTATTACTTATGTTTTTAATCGAATTTATTAAAAAGACAATAATTTCAATAAAATGAGCCATAATTTCGTATAAATCTGTCTTAATTTCGTACTCGTAACACCCGAAACGAACCATGAGTAACACCCGAAACAGGTAATTTATTTTATTAAAATTAATTGAAAAGTGATACTAAGTGTTTCAGTAGACTATACTAACTATTATTACTTGACATAAATAAAACTGGAGGTTCCTTGACAAAATTCGCTAAATTATGTATTTTGGTACTGATGGTCAGAAGGTGTAGGCCAATTCCCGTAACGCCCGAAACAGCTACTTTTTAGTGATTCTCTCGTTATTGCTCTTATACTTTAATTATGTGTGTACAGGAAAAGAAAATATTATCAAAGTAGTAGATGAATCAATAGTTATAACCTCCTAGTTCCTGTTACAATATCGAATAAAACCTTATTTTAAGAGTTCAAGTGTAACACCCGAAACGATGGAATGACCCAAATATGAAACTTCGTGATTTTCATCCTTCGGTAATTACGAAAATCGGAATTTTGATGGGTCGTGCATTTAAAAATCGGAATAATAAAATTCGATATTTTAAAATTCGGCATTAAATATTTCGGAATTATGTAGTGTACCCCTAATTTTTTGTCTACCATCATTCCTGTTTCCGTCCCTTAGGTAGGTCAGGATTTTGCTAGCTTTTTGTTCATGGAACTCAAAAGAGAGCCTTTAGTTAGTAGTGGTATTTGTTTTATATATATTAATAAATCTTACCTCTCCATGTATGTTAATGACTTTCACCCACATAGGGTCATAGCTCTGGAAATCACCGGCAGCGGTAGTCCATTCCTTCCCCATGGAGCCAACGTAAAGTATCTCATCTCTCACCGTTGCCCACTCCGTTTTGAAGCCCTTCTCCACGTGACCGTTGCCATCCATCAGTATGACCCATGGTATCATCTTGTTGTTCACTATTTCGAATACCTGAAATAATTTTATTTCGTGTTTAGGAAATAAATAAAAGGCCATGGTTTTGTCTAAAGTACTTGGTAGCCAAGAGGTTAATTTTAAATTCTTCCCCATTTTTTATTTAACAGTGAACTATGTACAGTCAGTCAATGTTAAATATATTTTAACATTTTTGCAACTTAGTCCTTTGTAATAATGCTAAAAATGTGAACATATTTTTGGCATTGTCTGAGGGCCTGCCGCGAACTACGTTCAACGTGTTGCCTCTCTGTCGCACTTGTAAATTCGTACGTAAGTGTGATACACAACGCGCAACACGTCGAACGTGGTTCGCGGTAGGCCCTCAGTATGGCACTTTGAATATAAAAAAAAACAATTATTAATTTTGTTATATCCTCCTAAGGCCCAAGGTCCTACAATTACAACAGAGTTGCATTTGCTTTGTTTTTTTAAATTTTCACAACTCTATTCCCTACACTGTAGGTTCAAATTTCAGTATCAAAATTTGGCCAGCCATACAAATGAATAATCCAAATTTTGCCCAAAGGCCCAGGCCTTAGGCAGTGGCGTAGCGTGAACTAATCTAGCTGTGGGCGAAATCACATCTGCAAGGCCCTTTTCTTTCACTTTGCCCGAAAGGGCCTCGCACGAGGATCCCCTTGGGGCGCGAGGCCGTGGGCGACGGCCCACTTCGCCTACGCTTAGCTATGCCACTGGCCTTAGGAGGATATAGATTCTTATTTTCATCATTTTTCCTGGACTGTTCATATAGAGGTAAATTTGAGAAAATATTTTTATTGAACAGCTAATTAAACTCACATGAGGAAATGAACTGAAGATTTTTCCGTATTATATGTTTATTCTTCAAACCAATATCAATAATAGCATTTCCATAAGCTTAAAAATGAGGTAGGTAAGGTGTTAGTGTAATTCCAATTACTTCAGGATGTTGGGTATTTCCCAAAATGGACTCTAATATTAAGGAATTAAGGATAATTTTCGGAATAAATGTCATTCTGAAGTAATTGGAATAACCCAAAAACACCTTAATTTTTTTTTAATCAGTAGAAAAAACAGAAGGTTGAAGGAAGAGTTCAAACCTCTTTGGTGCTTCGGGGAATGATTCTGGTTAAGAAAAAAATGCAAAACAAGTGTCAAAGATTGTGTCTAGTATTTTTAACATTGCCGAACTAAGAGTTACCTCACAACTTACCCTTTCATTGAGACTGTATGGTAAAAATACTTTACATGTATAAATAGACAGTCTGTGTTAACATATTCATAAGAGGTCTTTACCATTGACGTCCAGTTTTTTGTAGGTACGGTTTTCTGCAGGATTCCGTTTTAGTAGTATACAAGCTAATATAGTAACGTTCACACGAGCATTCTGTTTGCGGGATACTGCACGCATAGTACAGAAAATGGGATCCTGCAGAAAACCGTACCCGCAAAAACCAGTTTGTCAGTGGGAAAGAGCTCTAAGAAGTTTTTATTCAACAAATAATGATAATAAGTTGTGCTCTGGTGCCGGAGACGCCATGTCTAAAATTTTCGGTACAAAATAGTCTGCCGTTTTTTGCGGGGGAGGGGCACATCAAATGTATAGGTACGTCATGTCAGATAAACGTCAGTCCATACATATGGTTGACATGTGGTTGACCATTGGCCGCCTATTTTCGACAGAGGGGAACGCCTGTTAATGGCGGCTCCATTATTAATTACTCCGAGCTCTGGTGTAATTGACCCTTTGATTGATGTCTTTTAATGATGATAATTTTTTTGTGTTCTTATCTCGGGTTCAATGTCAATTTGAGAAGTTGAACAAAGGAATGATACTAACTTAAACTTATTTTTTAAATTCTTAACAAGCAGAAAAGTCTGTGTACGATGCTATTAATTCAAGTCTCACCCAAGACAGTAATTTTTCCACTTTTAAATTTAAGTTAAACCTAGTAGTATTTTAACATGCATTCAACAAAAAAAATGTTTATCAGAGTACACTTGTATAAGGAAATTTAATAATCTTAATTTCATTAACTTATCTCATTTTTTTATTGATATGAAACTTATTCATATGAAATGATGAAATATTAGTTATTCACGAAGTGCCACTTGCACCATTATACTAACCTGGGGTTAACCGGTTAAACCTGGAGTTACCACCATGGTTACCAGTACAATTAGACACTGAGTTTACGGTTTAATTGCTTAACGGAAAAAGTAAGACTTACCATTCCTGATCTGTCATCAAATGTCAGAAGTCTCCCATCATAGACAATCAGCTCCGACAGCTCCATTCCTCTACCCTTGTGAGAGTAAGTAGAGGATAGAAGTGTCGCTGGCTGACTATCCCACGCAACTGTCACATGTTTCTTAACCGCATCATAATGCAGCGATCCTTTCTTGAAATAACTATGGAATGTATAAGGATGTGTACTACTCTTCGAATTAGTATCCATGTCAGCCACTATACCAATTCTAAACGTCACCACATCCCTTGATACCAAAGGTTTTGTTAATGGATAGGTAGCATTGTACGGCCTTGTGATACTACTCCATTTCTGTACGATATGCGGCTGGCTGCTCGTCCAGTTACAATAAAATAATATTAAAAGAAATGCGGCAATCATTCCGACTAAAAATATCAAGCGGGGCTGCAATGTCACAGCGTTACCGACCCTGTAAGTGGCGGGAGTACGTAGTGCTTTGCGCCAGTCCCAGGAGTGAACTATTCATTTTTCGTTCTTCCAAGTCGTAGTTATACATAACTTATCATCGTCATTAGATTACATTGTGAATTATTCGTTGGCAACAGTATCGATAAATATGTAACCATCTGTATTTAATATTTGCTAGGTATTAATCATCATAGCTACAATAACAGCTTAAGACTCATTCAAAAATGAGCCATAGTATCTTTGCCATAAGGTTTTATTTTAATTGTATGCGCCTATTTTTGAAGTGAAAACTTCTTTAGCGGCGCTGTGCACTTTTTGTGATTGGGAAAAAATGTTAAACTCGCGACAGCATAAGACGCTTCGTAAGACGAACACGTGACCTGATCGAAAAACTGTTACAATGTCATTGAGTTTTCACTTCTGCCGGCACTCCCGGAGTGCAACCCGTTGTTTTTTTATTTTATGTGTTATTGGTAACTGGTTACCATACAATAACTAGGTACTTACGAGCAAACAAATTCCGAACAAACAAGTTACTATTATTACAGCTTTTTTCAATATTTACATTACATAATACCTACTACAGTTTACACTATTACATTCTCATGTTCATACTTACGGCACAATTTTAAATATCATTTAAAAAATGTATGGTAATTATAAATTTACCTTATCAAACTCAATCTTGATCACAATCTTTTTGAAGTGCTGCTATTATTATCCATTCAAACTTGCTCCTTATATTTTTCAACAGGTTCCCTTAACTCTTAATCTCACCTCCACTCAAATTTAAACCTTATCACTTCACACTAAGACTCAATTTCAACCTCTCTTTACAGAATGGATGCAATCACCGAGCGCGGCCAGCGCCATACATTTCACGTGCGGCGTCATAGCGAGCATAACGGCGTCGCTAGTAACCAATCCTGCCGATGTTCTCAAAACTAAGATGCAGCTATACCCTGAGAAGTTTCCTAATGCTTTCACCGCTGCCCTTTACGTACATCAGGTAAATACACCTTACGACTTTGAATTAAGGTTGAAATTAGCTTATATCGGGCATAGCGGCGTCGCTAGTTATCAATCCTGCCGATGTTGTGAAAACAAAAATGCAACTGTACCCTGACAAGTAATTTGCTTGAAGCGGGCGAAGTATCAATATTCGTTCGTCCACTCAAGCCGAAAATGAATTTGCTAAATATACCTTACGATCTTAGAGTTAAGGTTGCAATTACATTAGTTCAAATTGAGTATTTACCACCATAGTGGGCAGACTTGCTTACCGCTTTCAGCGCAAACATTCAGAACCCTATTTATGTACAAATAAGGTTCAAGTTTGTTTTTCAAAATGGCTGATTCTACACAAGTAATCTAACTAGGTTGCCATATAAAACTTTATATGGCAACCTTTAGTTATCTCCCTTTTTCTCAATAATAACATATCTCTCTCTCTTTCAGACATACGGGATCAAAGGCTACTTCAAAGGTGCAGTGCCCAGAATGCTCCGTCGCACCCTCACCGCTGCCATGGCCTGGACAGTGTTCGAAGAGATTACTAGATCTATAGGTCTCAAATGATAACCTAATGAATGGTCCTAAGAGTTGAATCTATGGGACCTTAATCTTTTGAATGCCATGCGCTTGCAAAATGAACCTTATGGTGAAGAGCTTAGGTTGATTTTTGAATGGAGGAGCTGATAGAACAGATTTGATACAATGATAGGAATTAAACCTATTTTGAGTACTTTGGTACGAAATATATTGAGGTACCTAATATGTAGTGGTCACAAATTTACGTTAATGACGAAACTAGTATTACTCGATGGAAATATATCCTTATATTTTGTTTATATGAACTCGTTTCAAATGTAGGTACCTAAATAGTTTTAATAAAAAAATATATACACTGAGTATTTTATAGGCCCTTGGCGTTCAGAGGGTTAAGCGCACACATTGGTAGAAATCGCTGCTCGAATGTATAATGTTATTTTCGGGTGATATGTTCCTGTTATTGCTATATTTAAATCTATATGTATATACGTGTTTCTTTCTTGTTATGTTTTAGGAGAATCAGTTCATGTATATAGTGTTTTAACCAAGTTATACATATAAACTTGCTGTCTCTGTTTAGTTCGTTATTATAGAAAGTGATAGCGTGCTAGATTACTTGTTCAACGGGGTTTTAGTCTTTGATTTTAATGTTTTCCATCAGGTAATGTGTGATGTAGTATAACTACGTAAATGTATAACCTATATTTTATTAATCGTTTTGAAATGTTATATTTTTGATGATTAAATGAAGCTTTGGGCACAAGAACTTTGTTTTAATTTAGTTTATCCCCTCTTTCCAATGGGGTTGGCCGGTCGAAGCTATTTGCAGACGGCGCCGGTATAGGTTTGCCCTTCGAGCAACACGGAAGGGAGGCGGCATTCGCACTATTTCCCCTCTGCCGAGGTACAAGATTAGCGCGTCAATCTAATCTAGCGCGGGTAATAAAACTAGTTGCACTTGGATTTTTCACTAGACCGAGTCCAGACGCGCGCGTGAACACTGCTGCACAAAAATGCCCGTTTGCTCGGTTTTTTGTTATAAAAAGAGGTCGGGGACATCAAATTTACAAAAAGAAAGTGTTACATTTTACATGTAATATTTTTTTTACATATCATACGTTTAATTACATTCAAACACAATTATTATATTTTAGTCTCATGTAATTGTTGGATTTATCGATTTTGCTCGCTCAGTACAAATTACGGATCGGTCGAGCGACAAATCCGACTTCTCATCTCTCAGAATACAATAACATACTTCAACGAAAATGTGTTAGTGTGCGTGTTGTGACACTTGTCACTCGTCCGTACACAAAAAGAGATCGAGGTTTGCAAGATTTGTCTTTGACGTGTGTCATTTTCTATGTATTTGTGTCGTCATTACAGATTGGATTTTGTATGTAAGTATGTGAGAAGTGCGACTGTGTGCACCTTTCCCCCCGCGAAAAATGGCAGAAAGATTTGTACGGTGAGATATCGCTTGGGCCCCTCCCTTCCGATGTGTCGGAAGCCGGTGTTGCTCGAAGGGTTTGCCTATCAATCCCGCCAAGTGTCAAATTCTTCTTTTTAGAACTAGCTAGGCGAGTACTTTGTTCGTAGCTTTTTCGCTACCTTCATGTTTTCTCGGCTCATAGCGCATAGCTCGCGTTGGCACTGAATGTGTTAAAGGGCATAGTTGGTAGTGCAACTATTGTATAAAGATGTCTTGTCTTTTATCTGCTCACGGTAGCAATCACAACTATTAGAGTAGATTGTGTAATTTGTATTGATTGATTAAAATATACTAGTGTCATAGTCTATAAAACAATAGTCATTCGACAAAGCCGTCTAGACAGAGCAATCGTGCGGGATGCGAGGAGTGGTTCGCGCGCACCCGAGCTGCATACATCGCCATTGTTAGTAGCTCGGTACTACTCTCAGAACTAGAGTGTCTTATTTGAAATATTTGTTTTTGGGCAGTTGTGTAGGTAAAAGTTTGTGACAACCCTACTGTGTTCTTGTGCGGTGTCGGCATTTACGCAAACATCAAAGACGTCGGTCCACTGTTACTTTTTACACTGTTAGTGCAGTTTTGTAGGGAGAACGAGTAGTTTAATAAAAACAAGGTCTAACAAAACTAAACGTTTATTATACATATATACAAATACCTATTAGTTACTTTATTCATATAAACTCCAGGCCTTCATACTTCAAGTTCTCCACTAGCGTGTCATGCAGTAGCACTGTTCCGTCCGTCCTAAAGGCTGATATGTATGTGGCGGTCTTACCCTCGAATTCTGTGGTCTTCAGGGCCACTATGGCCTCGTCGTTGGAGCCGGGGATGAACTTGAATGAGGAGAAACCGAGTTTCGGCTGGTGTTTTGTTATCTGTGAACAAAATAATTATACGTCAGTGACTCAAACATAGGCCTATGTCCAGCAGTGGACGTCCTCTGGCTGATATATGATGATGATGACTCAAACAGATGTTGGTAATTTTTTTAAATATCCGGGTCTATCGCGAATTTGTTTTGAGCGTCCCTGGTCTCGTTATAAGAAGTCCGGCTACACCGCTGCGGCAGGAGCTTGCACTCGCGGGCTACACCGCTACGCTCTGCTCTCGTGGATCATTTAGCCGGGGTATTGGTTACGTATTGTCTGATTTCTCTATAGTCTATAGTAATAAGCGACTAACCCCCACAGCCTCAACCTTGTCGAACGCAGCATCAGCAGTAATAAGATAGTTGCAACCCATGGCCTCATCCCTGGTCTCGTTATAGGAAGTGTGGCTACACCGCCGCGGCAGGAACTTTCGCGGGCTACACCGCTACGCTCCACTCTCGTGGATCATGTAACCGGGGCCATTGGTTACGTTTTGTCTGATTTCTCTATAGTCTATAGTAATAAGCGACTAACCTCCACAGCCTCAACTCTCTCGAACGCAGCATCCGCAGTAATAAGATAGTTGCAGCCCATGACCTCATCCCTGGTCTCGTTGTAGGAAGTGTGCCTTCACCGCCGCGGCAGGAACTTTCACGGGCTACACCGCCACGCTCCGCTCTCGTGAATTATGTAACCGGGCCATTGGTCACGTTTTGTCTGATTTCTATACAATAATAAGCGACTAACCTCCACAGCCTCAACCTTGTCGAACGCAGCATCCGCAGTAATAAGATAGTTGCAGCCCATGACCTCATCCCTGGTCTCGTTATAGGAACTCCGGCTACACCGCCGCGGCAGGAACTTCCATTCGCGGGCCGTGGGCGACCATGCCCCGCTCTCGTGGATCATGTAACCCGGCCATTGAATTTTGATCGCGCTGCGGATGGCTTTGTATTGGTTTATCCAGGATAAGTGCTGGACCTGGAAAGTGATTTGTCTAACTATAATCCATACTAAAATTATAAATGTGAAAATA
This sequence comes from Cydia splendana, assembly GCF_910591565.1. Lineage (NCBI taxonomy): Eukaryota > Metazoa > Arthropoda > Insecta > Lepidoptera > Tortricidae > Cydia > Cydia splendana. The sequence goes on along the minus strand of NC_085965.1, from coordinate 18,314,405 downwards.
ACTCTGTCTTCTTTAGTTCTCAATCATCATCATCATCATCGTCATTCCACGCAGACGAAGTCGCGGGCAGACACTAGTATAATTGCAATTACTAACAAATTAAAATGAGCTAATTTTGATCTGAAATAAATAATATCATTAATTGATTGTCTACCAAACCTAAATCAATCTCTGTTTCTCTATAAAGAGATTATAGATATGTTTGCAGGGCACAAGTAAAACTTACTGACTTATGCTCACTAAAATGAAAAGATATGTATAACCAATTAAGTGACACCCATAGCTTTATTACAGAGATGAAATTGAGTGGAACAAACCCGTGCCAATCAGTAAACCATGATATTTTCAAGCAATAACTTGCGTCAGATAAACTGGATTGTTTAATGCTTTAATGTACAATCTACATATTATCGTTTAATCATGCGTATACGGTTTGACAATTAGAGTGATGCTGTTTCTAGACTTTCTAGGTATGTAGGTATAGACTATATCAGTGTTTTTCAAACTTTTTCATGACGCGACCCCCTTAGTATTACTTGGTATTACCAAAATATTTCGCTTATGTATCGTTCTAAGGCTGGCAGAGGCTTTGCAACTCCCCAGGGGGTCGCGACCCACAGTCTGAAAAACACCGGACTAGATAGACTACCTGACGATGAATGGGCAATGTTATCTTTTCTTAAAGCAAACCGCTAAGTACCTGTGCAAAATTAAATGCAATAACAACAAAAGATTCTAAACAGATAACATCTTTACCGCTCGATTACCTGCCGATGAATGCATCGGCGGGTCATCTCTCAAGTGGATTCCGACATTTTTAAAACCGTACGACTATACTAAACTTCCAACTTTACATGCGAGGGGTTCCAGGGTTCCTTAAGGAAGGCAATGAATCGACCAGGATGGAGAGCGCTACAGCGCAGAGCGACTTATGGTGGTCACGAGGGACTCTATTGTTTCCCAAATAGTTTTGAGTCATAATGTATTGTTTGTCCGAATTTTCGTTAGTCATAATTGGTTTTTCTCAGAAACGCGTAATTTTTCAGGATTGCCATAAAACAAACCTAACCTAACCACCTAACCTAACCTATCTATAAAATTAGCCTTACGAAAATCCTAAAAAGTTAACGGTGTCAGTTTTATGACTAACGATAATATGACAAACAATACATTATACTGAAAACTTTATGGGAAACATTGATATAGAATAAGAACTGGATACCCAATCAGCCGCAAAAAAATGGCCCCGCAAAAGTAACGTTAAAACAGATCACGCGTTACTTTCTCGTTTAGTCTTGTATGGACCGCTCAAATGTGAAGTTGTCAACAATGTCGTAAAAATGTGCAAAAATAACAATGATAATACATGGAAAAAGCATGGAATGTATTTCTTTTGGTTTAGTTCTTTGGATAGCATTACATAATTTATGTAATCTGGTAGTAATTTCATGGTTTTTAATAAATTATTTTGTTAGTACCAAAGAAGGGATGTCAAGGAACAAAAATCTAATGAGTCGATATGAGGTCAATTTTTTTTTATATTTAAATTTAATTCGTAAGATATAATATTATGTTTAAATTCCAGATTTCCAAGAAAACCTATGCGACGTGGACTGCGTGTAGTGCGTGTGTGCGTGTAGTGGACTGCTATTATAGCAAGAGATAGGGGTGATGGGGTGATGTGTGATAGGGGGGGCAAAACGGCACTTGTGTGTTCGACCCATTTCCCTGTTTGCGACATATACACAACCAATAAGGGCTTACATCGACTAACTGTAAATGCTAATAAACAGTGATCGTACATTTTCCAGCATTTTTGGTGCACAAAGTGTTGTTAACGGAATTGGTATAAATAATTTTAGCCCTAATGATTAATTAGCGTTTATTACGTTGATATTAACCTTAATTTACCATTTCAGTTGAAATTATCTATACCAATTCCGTTAACACCACGCGAATCGATTTGGTGCAGCGGAGTGGTGTTAACGGAATTGGTATAAATAATTTCAACCCTAATGATGAATTAGCGTTAATTATGTTAATATTAACCTTAATTTACCATTTCAGTTGGAATTATCTATACCAATTCCGTTGACACCACTCTGCTGCACCAAAAATGCTGGAAAATGTACGATCACTGCCAATAAACCTGTTTGATCACAGTGACAACCACAGGATTTTTTTGGTAAAGACCATAACCAATCAGTACCTAAATGTCCCCGTGCACTATATTGCAAAGAACGAAAGTGCGAAGAGTAAATGTAGATCTAAAATACTCAGTTATTTAATGAGTTGAATTTATTTCAAGGAAATTAATATTTAAAAACGTATATTTACTTATTAAAAAATAAATTTGTTTTATGATAACTTACACGGGTTTTTACCATGAATTAATTTTATTTGAGCTCCCGATCAAGTTAAATTTATTTATTACTTTCGTTTTACTGTACAGTAATACCTATTAAAATGTACCAAAGTGACTCCATTCGTTCATTATTCTCGTTTTACGTAAATACAAAGGTGAAGTTACGTTTAGTGCCATCGGACTAAAAGTTTTAAAAGTGTTGGTACGTATGCTTGCAAATTTGACACTTAATACTTACGACAGTAAGTTCTTTCCCGTACAAAACATTTATCTAGACTCAAAATTTACGTAAGCGTTTTTATCATCAATGCAAATTTGCCGCTAGTGTCATTCTGACCCACATTTTGTTGACGTTTTTGTTCCGCTCTGTGTGTCTATTTCTAATATTAAGTCAGTGATGGGAAACAAAGGTACCCCTGGTCACGACCCTCAGACATGAGGATTCGACTAGGAAGAAGAAACTTCCATATTGGTATTTTGCTAAGGGCCACTTGCACCATCGCACTAACCCGGGGTTAACCGGTTACCTGGAGTTACCATGGTGACCAGTACAATTTGACACGGGGTTAACGGTTTAACTGGTTAACCCCGGGCTAGTGGGATGGTGCAAGTGGCGCCAAGGGTTATAAATTTCTCTGATTAAACACATTTTGAACACACCTATTGTGTGTGGCGCATCATTGTGAACCTTATGGGAATGCACGAAGGTTGATTATTCATACTGGGCTGTAGCCGCAGTCGCACGCGTCAGTTGATGTCTTCGGCGGTCAAAGCGTTAAGCAGACAGATACTTACTTACTGCTTACTGCTAGCCTTTCTGCGCAGACGTCCTGTCCAGAGCCTGTCTTCTCCACAAGGCTCCAGCTAACTGCCTGAACTCGTCTTCCCATCTCATTTTTTGTCTACCATCATTCCTTTTTCGTCTACCATCATTCCTTTTTCGTCTCTTGGGTACCATGTTGTGATGTCTTTTGACCATTTTTCTCTTTTGTCTCAGAGCATGTGGCCGATACATTGACATAAAAGTCAGGATTTTGCTAGCTTTTTGTTCAGGAACCTCAAATGAGAGCCTTTAGTAGTATTTGTTTTTATATATATTAATAAATCTTACCTCTCCATGTATGTTAATGACTTTCACCCACATAGGGTCATAGCTCTGGAAATCACCGGCAGCGGTAGTCCATTCCTTCCCCATGGAGCCAACGTAAAGTATCTCATCTCTCACCGTTGCCCACTCCGTTTTGAAGCCCTTCTCCACGTGACCGTTGCCATCCATCAGTATGACCCATGGTATCATCTTGTTGTTCACTATTTCGAATACCTGAAAGAATTTTATTTGGTGTTTAGAAAATTAATAAAAGGCCATGGTTTTGTGTAAATTACTTGGTAGCAAAGAGGTTAATTTTAAATTCTTCCCCATTTTTATTTAACAGTGAACTATGTACAGTCAGTCAATGTTAAATATATTTTAACATTTTTGCAACTTAGTCCTTTGTAATAATGCTAAAAATGTGAACATATTTTTGGCATTGTCTGAGGGCCTGCCGCGAACTACGTTCAACGTGTTGCCTCTCTGTGTCACTTGTAAATTCGTACGTAAGTGTGATACACAACGCGCAACACGTCGAACGTGGTTCGCGGTAGGCCCTCAGTATGGCACTTTGAATATAAAAAAAAACAATTATTAATTTTGTTATATCCTCCTAAGGCCCAAGGTCCTACAATTCCAACAGAGTTGCATTTGCTTTGTTTTGTTAAATTTTCACAACTCTATTCCCTACACTGTAGGTTCAAATTTCAGTATCAAAATTTGGCCAGCCATACAAATGAATAATCCAAATTTTGCCCAAAGGCCCAGGCCTTAGGCAGTGGCGTAGCGTGAACTAATCTGGCTGTGGGTGAAATCACATCTGCAAGGCCCTTTTCTTTCACTTTGCCCGAAACGGCCTCGCACGAGGATCCCCTTGGGGCGCGAGGCCGTGGGCGACGGCCCACTTCGCCTACGCTTAGCTATGCCACTGGCCTTAGAAGGATATAGATTCTTATTTTCATAATTTTTCCTGGACTGTTCATATAGAGGTAAATTTGAGAACATATTTTTATTGAACAGCTATCATAGCTAACTCACATGAGGAAATGAACTGAAGATTTTTCCGTATTATATGTTTATTCTTCAAACCAATATCAATAATAGCATTTCCATAAGCTTTTCCATGAGGTAGGTAAGGTGTTAGTGTAATTCCAATTAATTCAGGATGTTGGGTATTTCCCAAAATGGACTCTAATATTAAGGAATTAAGGATAATTTTCGGAATAAATATCATTCTGAAGTAATCGGAATAACCCAAAAACACCTTAATTTTTTTTTAATCAGTAGAAAAAACAGAAGGTTGAAGGAAGAGATCAAACCTCTTTGGTGCTTCGGGGAATGATTCTGGTTAAGAAAAAAATGCAAAACAAGTGTCAAAGGTTGTGTCTTGTATTTTTAACATTGCCGAACTAAGAGTTACCTCACAACTTACCCTTTCATTGAGACTGTATGGTAAAAATACTTTACATGTATAAATAGACAGTCTGTGTTAACATATTCATAAGAGGTCTTTACCATTGACGTCCAGTTTTTTGTAGGTACGGTTTTCTGCAGGATTCCGTTTTAGTAGTATACAAGCTAATATAGTAACGTTCACACGAGCATTCTGTTTGCGGGATACTGCACGCATAGTACAGAAAATGGGATCCTGCAGAAAACCGTACCCGCAAAAACCAGTTTGTCAGTGGGAAAGAGCTCTAAGAAGTTTTTATTCAACAAATAATGATAATAAGTTGTGCTCTGGTGTAATTGACCCTTTGATTGATGTCTTTTAATGATGATAATTTTTTTGCGTTCTTATCTCGGGTTCAATGTCAATTTGAGAAGTTGAACAAAGGAATGATACTAACTTAAACTTATTTTTTAAATTCTTAACAAGGAGAAAAGTCTGTGAACGATGCTATTAATTCAAGTCTCACCCAAGACAGTAATTTTTCCACTTTATAATTTAAGTTAAACCTAGTAGTATTTTAACATGCATTCAACAAAAAAAAATGTTTATCAGAGTACACTTGTATAAGGAAATTTAATAATCTTAATTTCATTAACTTATCTCATTTTTTTATTGATATGAAACTTATTCATATGAAATGATGAAATATTAGTTATTCACGAAGTGCCACTTGCACCATTATACTAACCTGGGGTTAACCGGCTAAACCTGGAGTTACCACCATGGTTACCAGTACAATTAGACACTGAGTTTACAGTTTAATTGCTTAACGGAAAAAGTAAGACTTACCATTCCTGATCTGTCATCAAATGTCAGAAGTCTCCCATCATAGACAATCAGCTCCGACAGCTCCATTCCTCTACCCTTGTGAGAGTAAGTAGAGGATAGAAGTGTCGCTGGCTGACTATCCCACGCAACTGTCACATGTTTCTTAACCGCATCATAATGCAGCGATCCTTTCTTGAAATAACTATGGAATGTATAAGGATGTGTACTACTCTTCGAATTAGTATCCATGTCAGCCACTATACCAATTCTAAACGTCACCACATCCCCTGATACCAAAGGTTTTGTTAATGGATAGGTAGCATTGTACGGCCTTGTGATACTACTCCATTTCTGTACGATATGCGGCTGGCTGCTCGTCCAGTTACAATAAAATAATATTAAAAGAAATGCGGCAATCATTCCGACTAAAAATATCAAGCGGGGCTGCAATGTCACAGCGTTACCGACCCTGTAAGTGGCGGGAGTACGTAGTGCTTTGCGCCAGTCCCGGAGTGAACTATTCATTTTTCGTTCTTCCAAGTCGTAGTTATACATAACTTAGATAAATATTATCGCATCATTCGCTGATAAACACTAACTGACTAGCGGTATAATTAACTAAATATGGTAAACTAGTTGGCGATATTGAAACGTGTGAGTTTTACAATTATTATTGACACATTGGCACTCAATTTTTGGATGTAATGACCCCGATTTTTAATTTGACTAAGTATGCAGCACTGAAAGATGATTGAAGAGAATTGTGGCGAATAATATGGTACATTTTCGATAATATTTTATTTTAACCCCATGAAATCATAAGTAAATTTTGTCACCTATCAAAAACACTATTACTACAACCTATTTCACGTTCCAATCTGCGCGAATAAATAATAACCGAACAAAATGTTTAGTACTTTGTTATGCTAAAATGTTATAATTTATGTTATGATAGAAATTATTAGAAAGCTATATTTAGTAACATGATAAGAGCTATCGATGGACTTTAAAAAAACATTTTCATCGTGGGTTTGGAAATCATGAAGCTATATCTGCATTATGTGGGAATGCGTGAACCAAAACGTAAAAACCTAAAAATATCTCCAGCTGAGGTGTCAATGTCAAACTGACGTTTGGTTGAAAACTGTTCGGCACACATTTTTAAAAGCTAATGTTTAGTCCAAAAAATAGCCCAAAAGTATAACATACAACCTGGCAAAAAAGAGTAGAAATTAAAAAGTGGCAACACTGTAGTAGTGTCGTCCCTTTCAAACAAAGAAGGTAGGATCGTATAGAAGTGGTATACGCGTGCCTCCGTGAGGGACAAACACTCATGCCAGATCCAGGTATATCCTAGATTCATGCTTTCAAATCAATTTATATTTAAATGATGAAATCCTAAATCGCACCACGATTATTTTTCTTAAAATTCTATAATGCTACACCCTGTCAGGGTTCATGTTTCACATATAGGTACGTTACTCTATACATACCTATATATTTAGGTATTTAAATAAAAGTAAACAAAATCTACCCTCAAATGGGTCTTTAAGCCAGTTGAGGGTAGATGAAAACATTACATGATCAAATAATGTAGGTTAAAGTCAGGTCGTTCAGTGACAGATCCAGGCGGTTTTGTATTTGGTTGGTTAACCAATAAATGTTATTATAACTACCCATTGTATGAAATGTACAAATTGTTTGTTTACTTTTATTTAAATACTTACTTTTAAAGATACATACTATAGTTAGGTACTTATTTATTATACTTGAATGGAATAAATAAATTTGATTATGATTCTTGCAAACTTTCTTTAGTTTAGGATTCTCTTGAAATAAAAATATATTTTTGAGATCACGGCCCTGTTTATTCGGTCGCCAAATATTCGGCGCTTCGGTTTAGAGCGCGGTCGAATATTCGGTATTCAGTTAAAATCACTATTCGGGACAACTCTAGTTGTAATTACTTACTGCAGCCTACAACTCCTACAAGGTAACAGTGTGTAGCAGAAGGCCTACCGCAAACCACGTCCGACGTGTTGCCTCCCTGTCACACTTACGTACGAATTTACACGTGCGACAGAGAGGCAACACGTCGAACGTGTTTCGCGGTAGGCCCTCCGACCATAGTAGATTCCATGGTATAATAATATACTCCGCCTGGTACTCTATTCCCGTCTTTTCTAGGTCACCTAACTGACACAAGCCTACGTCATCATGCGACAGCGCTATATGATAATATGCGATAGCGCTATATATAGCGGCCATGTTATTGTGACGTAGGCCTGTGTCACTCTGGGAATAGAAGACCATGTTTTATTAGACCATGGTAGATTCTTTACTGACCGCCTCAGTTAAACGGTACACCTACTTACAACTTCTGTTGGAACCCTGAATTCAATCGTCGGCGGCCTAGGGGCTGTCCATAAATTACGTCATCGATTTTTGACGATTTTGGACCCCCCCCCCCCTATAATCATCCAAAAATCATGCTTCAAATGACCCCATTTCCTCCTACTTCATGCTACCGTCATCCGATGTCCAGACCCCCCCCCCCTAATTTGAAATGACGTAATTTATGAATAGCCCCCTACCTACGATTGTGTACTTGTGTAGATATATGACTAATCTTATGAAAGTGCAAGTTTTCACAATTAGAGAACCCACTAACACAGTCGAAATAAATCGTACGTGCGAAAAAAAGAAATTGCACGTTAGCTTTCACTGGATCGAGTAATTCAAAAGTGATTAGGTCCACGGACATCCTACTGCCGCAAAAAGTTTAATTGAAATAAGATCAGACTAAAGTGTTTCGGTATAGTCTGCCAATTGATATTTTTTTACTTTTTGTGCGCTATCAATTTGATGACTTCCGCGCGGTGATATGTAATACGTGCAAACAATTATGTATTTAGTTGCATGTTGTACTATCAATTTAGAAGTGAATGCGAACAAAATGATGATTAAATTGTGATTTAAATTGAATTATTTATTATGAGTAGATTTGCCTCTGTAGTAGATAAGTAGATTTGTAGAGGGAGACCAAAAAGGAGATGGCGTGGCGGGACGACCTCAACGCATTTTGCAGTGACTGGCGGGAGCACGTACCAAACCGTGATGAGGGGCAAAAGAAAGGGGAGACCTTTGTCCAGCAGCGGGGCCACAAAATAGGCTATTAAGCAGGCCACTGACGAGCCTTCCAAATGGATGCCGTAACAATGGATTCATCCAAATGGACGGCATCCTAATGTTAAACATTGTACGTTTTTGACATTCACGGACCGATTTTGGATTGCAGCCACGCTATTTGGACTGTTGGAAGGCTCGTCAGTGGCCACCTTTAAAAAAAGTTATTACGGTTTCCGGTGGCTCCGCCAGTGTGATAACCGCTTTAAAATAGACATGTCAAGCCTGCAATTGGTAATACATTCCTTATTTATTACAAATTGGTAGTTACAAGGTCACGATTTTTTAAGAGCGTAAATTAATAGAGACTAGGTCGGCATTTAAGATATTTTAATGCCATCTCGTGATCGAGTTTACACGGCGAATTATTGCAGTTTGCGCGAGCATAAGTACACTCGCGAGCAAAGAAACGGAATCACTTCACATTTTTTAGTTTTTAGATCGTAACTTTTAATTTGACAATTTGTTCATGAAATTTGTAATGAAAACAGTTTCCTTGAATATTTAGCTTCAAAATGAATGATTTTTAGGGTTCCGTACCTTAAAAGGAAAAAACGGAACCCTTATAGGATCACTCGTGCGTCTGTCTGTCTGTCTGTCCGTCTGTCACAGCCGATTTTCTCCGGAACTACTGGACCAATCAAGTTGAAATTTGGTACACATATGTAAGTTTGTGACCCGAATACGGACATGTAACGTAAACAAATGAATTTTAAACATGTGGGCCACTTTTGGGGGGTAAATGAAAAAATGAAAAAAAAAAAATTTCAAACTATATCATGTTACATATCAAATGAAAGAGCTTATTGTAAGGATTTCAAATATATTTTTTTTATAATTTTCGAATCAACAGTTTAGAAGTTATTCAAGAAAATAGGCAAAAAATGACCATTCCCCCCCCCCCCTTATCTCCGAAACTACTAGGTCTAAAATTTTGAAAAAAATACATAAAATAGGTCTATACCTATAGATGACAGGAATGTACAGTCAAGCGTGAGTCGGGCTTAATTACAGTTTTTAATCCGACCCCTACGGATTTTTTAAAGAGATTTCACTCACGTTTCACAAAAAAAATACAATGTTAACAGTGCCGGATTACTTAGAGTAGTAGTTTTCTTAGAGTAATTGGTGATAATTTTCTGATAAGATAATCATTTTAAATATTTAACGGTCTTACCTACTTACGAGTAATTGATAGGTCAAATTAAAAAAAATGTTAAAAAAAAATGTTAAATTGAGAGCTAGCTTAAAGTTTTTTGTACTCGTCGACTTTAATGGTTGAATTAATAAAGACTTTGTAACCAATAAGCAAAACAAGCACGTGCTTAGGGCGCCACGTTCAGGAGGGGCACCAAAATGCCAGGTTGTGAAAAAGGTGAACAAATTTTAAAATTAGGGACAGACACATCGTTTTTACCACACGATTTTTTTTAGCTGTCCAAAAGCTAATTTGCAAAAATAATGGCGCGTAATTCTTTGGGAAACAATCGGTAGCAGTAGAAGAGTCGTGATTACATGCATAGATTCGATTTCAACCCACTCTTTTGCGGTTCGGCGTTAGGTCTTATGCGAGGCCTTCTGCCTTAATTACACTTGGGCGTGGATCCAAATCCAAGCTTTCCTCTTTCGCAGCTAGGCCTACTGCCTTTCTCACACTTCGCCAATTCAATTCCAAGCTCTGCTTTCTTGCATATTTTATGCATGAAAACAACCTCGAATATCGAAGCCTAAGAAATATCGAGCCCTATGCGAAGCTAGGCTGATAGAAAACTGTCCCATCCCTTCTCTGTATGAAATCCTGGATTCGCGCCTGGTTGGGACTAAAAGTAAAATTGCGTTTGTATATCGAAAAATTTTCGCGCTCGCTTCGCTCGCGTTTTCAATAACTTTCAACAATAAAGGTGACATTCGGGTGGCGACTGCAGCAACATTACTCTGTTGCAACGTTACTGCTGCAGTACTGTCAACTTCCGTGATAAAATGATGTGACTGATTTCCATACTAAAAGTAAAAATTTACAACTGTCTATCATATTGCGTTTTATATCGAAAAATTTCCGCGCTCGCTTCGCTCGCGTTTCTATTACTTTCTTAGCTATGATAAAGGTGACATTCGGGTGGCGACTGCAACAGCATTAGGTACTCTGTTGCAACATTACTGCTGCGGCACTGTCAATTTTCGTGATAAAATGATGTGACTGATTTCCATTCTCAGCTGTAACGCGGCAATGAACTTCTCTCAATTTACCAAAAAATCAATGTAATCTTGATGACCCGAGGGAGAGGGGGCACCTAGAAATCCTTAGGGCATCAACATATCTTAATCCGGCACTGATTGTTAAAAATTGTGTAATATACGGAACCCTTGGAACGCGAGTCCGACTCGCACTTGGCCGGTTTTTTTAGTAGTAGGGCTTACGGCGATATTTACATCGAAAGCTGCATTTTTGGCAGAAAGCAAGCCGCTTTGCCCAGTGATACTAGGGACCAATCTGAATGATTTCATCCGAGGAAACACAAATTTCATTCACTAGAATTCAAGATGGCGGACCTTTTTCAAAATGGCGGCTGCAATATTTAAAAAAATTATAGACGATCGATCAATTCGTATTGACACTTGTAATCGAATAAAAAATATGGCATTTAAGAAATTAAAGATGGCGGCCGAATATTAAGAAAATTGTGTTTTTTTTCTTTAATTTTTTTCCTTCTAATGAAAATAACAACTAAATATTCTATAACATGATCACATATTCTTTCATTTAAATGAAACCTGATAATATTATCTGCAAAATAAAAAAATAATCTTAACAATCCGGTGAGTAGTTTTTGAATTATACGCATTTCAAAAAGCGCGTAACTGCCGTTCGAAACGGCCCGCTCGCGCGGCTCGCGTCAAAACTGAGAACTTTGATGATTTAAAGGTAAAAAAAGAACTGAAAACATATTTACTTTATTTATTGAGCTATAAATAAATAAATAAATTGTATTTCTGCTTATTATTTGTGACCATGACGGGAAAAGGTATAGCGCCTGGCGCTTACGTCGCTTAGCACCGCAATAGTATTGGAGCGGCGTTAATAATAGCGTAAGCGCCATCCGCCCTAAGGTACCTCTATACCAGTGGGTTCAAATTTATTCCTCTCTATCATCTTTGCCCGATGTGGTTGAACTAAAAGAAAAGAAAATTCATATGAAATCAGATCAAAATATACCTAATATAATTAAATTAAATATATAGAGATGAACTTTGGATGAACTACGCCAAACTGGAGCCCCTCCAATACTATTTCAATGTGTGTAGTATTGAAATAGTAATGGAGGGTGGGACAGTTTGGCGTGGTTTATCTATAAGTACCTTTTGTTTTTGCAAGTGCTGCATTGCACTGTGCAGGGTAGACCCACCCTCCGACACGTGCAGCGCATTGTTTCGCAGCCTTTTTTACAGCCGCAATGGTCCAGGTATGATAATTCACGCCACATCGCCCTAGCATCAGACCATTGCGATTCCCAACTGCCATTAGATGACTTCCAATCCCAAGAGGATGGCAATGGCACAGAGGCATCATCAAGAATAAGGGCATATCACCCCATAACTGGCCTGCTTGATATGTGAGACGGAGCGCGTGTTTGTGTAATGCTGCCGATGTTGGTGGGATGCTGGTTACCAATTTATTTTTAGTAGCAAATAGCTCCTTGCGTACCAAGTTGTCCGACGAATGTGATATTTGTGGGTCATATAAGTAGCAGGTGAACTTTTCCTGCACAGCCATGATTTCTTCAGGAAGGCTTTGTAATGGCTGCGATATTTCTTTCAAAGTTGGTGTAACTTCAGGGTGTAACAACCACGTTTTGAAGCAAGACTTCTTTCCTTTTGTATGGAAGTAAGAAGTAGTGTCACACCCTGTAGAGGCGTTCACGCCACGAAGAGCGGTTGATCTGTCAGGACCCAAAGTATTTGCTATTTATGAACATCGATATAACGGCATTTATTTGCAGTCCCAGTTAGTAGCCATAACTCTTGCAGGCCACTATCAATTGAAGATTGATGATATGATATGATATCAATAACACCAAAACATCTGTATCGGAAGATCTAATCAAAATACGCCTAATTCCCTGTTCTGCCTGATCTTTTGCGTGAAGTACGATGCGGCCATCAGCTTCTTCCGCATGTGTTCCTATTCATAAGATCTCTACAGGGTGTGACACTACTTCTTACTTCCATACAAAAGGAAATAAGTCTTGCTTCAAAACGTGGTTGTCACACCCTGAAGTTACACCAGCTTTGAAACAAATATCGCAGCCATTACAAAGCCTTCCTGAAGAAATCATGGCTATGCCGGAAAAGTTCACCTGCCACTTGCTACTACGCAAGGAGCTATTTGCTACTAAAAAGAAATTGGTAACCAGCATCCCACCAACATCGGGGAGCATTACATAAACACGCGCTCCGTCTCACATATCAAGCAGGCCAGTTATGGGGTGATATGCCCTTATTCTTGATGATGCCTCTGTGCCATTGCCATCCTCTTGGGGTTGGAAGTCATCTAATGGCAGTTGGGAACCGCAATGGTCTGATGCCAGGGAGATGGCGTGAATTATCATACCTGGACCATTGCGGCTGTAAAAAAGGCTTCGAAACAATGCGCTGCACGTGTCGGAGAGTGGCTCTACCCTGTACAGTGCAATGCAGCACTTGCAAAGGCAACTGCAAAAACGAAAAGTAACTTATAGATAAACCACGCCAAACTGTCCCGCCCCTCCATTACTATTTCAATACTACACACATTGAAATAGTAATGGAAGTTAGTTTGGCGTAGTTCATCTCTATATATTTAATTTAATTATATTAGGTATATTTTGTTCTGATTTCATATGAATTTTCTTTTCTTTCAGTTCATCCACATCTTTTTGAAATGCGTATAGTTCAAAAACTACTCAACGGATTGTTAAGATTATTTTTTTATTTTGCAGATAATATTATCAGGTTTCATTTAAATGAAAGAATATGTGATAATATTATAGAATATTTAGTTGTTATTTTCATTAGAAGGAAAAAAATTAAAGAAAAAAAACACAATTTTCTTAATATTCGGCCGCCATCTTTAATTTCTTAAACGCCATATTTTTTATTCGATTTTTTTTTTTTTTTTTATTTATAATTCAATAACAATATTACATTGTGTTTGAAATCTTAAATCTAGGCACATGCATACAAAATATATTACAAAACAAACATCATAGCCACCAATTTAAAAATAATTAATAATACATTATCAAATAAAAATAAAAAGTCAAATAAATTAAAGTAAATGTCTCCGAAATTAAATAAACATGAATTAACAAAGAAAATGTAAACAAGTAAAAAGTAAAATTAATAAAATAATATCATTAAAAATCAATTACAACATGTCGGAATAACAAGAGAAAAAAAAAAAAAAATTAAGTAAGAAAAAAAATGTCAATAAGTAAAAAGTAAATAAAAAAATAATAATTAAGGTATGTCAGCATTAAAATTATTATTAATTCCCTATGTCACAATGAAAAAATTCTTCAAGAGTATACAAACATTTTTGAAGTAAAAATACACGTAACTTAACTTTAAATATATCGGGGTCACAAATAGATTTGAGCTCAACTGGTAATTTATTAAAAACTTTAACAGCTTGGTAGCGAGCACAGTATTCTGCTACTTTAATCTTGGGAGTAAAAGGGCGGTTTAGGTTCTTTGTCCTTGTTGCCAGCCTACGTATCCTAGCATCCTCTGTTTCACTTACTGCCAGAGATTTGACCAAATTCGTACAAAGTGTTAAAATGTATAGACTTGGCACAGTCAGAATTTCCATTTTTGTAAAATATTCTTTACACGAAACCCACTGAGGTACCCGCACCATTATTCTTAGGGCTCTTTTTTGAAGTAAAAATGCCTTTTTTAGATTGTAACCGTAAGTTGCTCCCCAGAATTGTATACTGTACCGTAGTTTTGGATCTACTAAAGCATAATACACTGCCTTCAGTTGGTCTATCCCAATGACTTCTCTCAGGCTTCTAAGAGCATAGCAGGCGGAACTAATTGTACTATCTATTTGATCTAATTCCTGCTTCCAGTTAAGAAATTGATCAATATAGACACCAAGAAATTTGACATTTTCCACAGAACACAAGACCTCATTTTCAAAAACTACTTCAAGTTTATTACAATTCTTGCGATCACTTTTAAACAACATGATGCTTGTTTTGTCTGTGTTAAGTTTTAGGTTATTTTCCTTAAACCATGTGTGAAAAACCGTAAGAGTTTCACTTATTTTATTTTTTAGGTCATCTTCGTTCTTAGCACTAATTACTGCATTTGTGTCATCAGCAAATATTACTACGTTCAAATCTGCTAAAGAAGATTTTATATACTGTATGACATCATTTATGAAAATTATAAATAAGATAGGACCTAAAATAGACCCCTGCGGAACGCCTCGTGTTAGAGCGGTAATTCTAGACTTAAAAACTCTCTCTTGGTCTTTTACTGTATTTCTAATCTCAACATACTGTTTTCTATTCTGTAGGTAGTTTCTAAGTAGGTCAAGATTCTTGCCTCTAACTCCATAAAATTCTAATTTTTGTAAAAGGATCATGTGGTCTACCATGTCGAAGGCAGAGCTCAGATCTAAGAAGACTCCCGCTACCTTTAATCCGTTATTAAGGCATTGTACTACGTCGGTAAGTAACGTATCTATAGCGTTCGTGGTGCTAATATTTCTCTGGTAACCAAATTGCCTAGGATCAATTATATTATGCACTCGCAAATGTGTACTGAGTCTTGTTTTGATAAGTTTTTCGAACAATTTCGACATCACTGGTAACAAGGAGATAGGTCGGTAGTTTTTTGGGTCACTTTTAGCATTCTTTTTGTAAATAGGAAGGATCTTTGCTATTTTGAGCTGATCAGGAAAACTGCCCAGTTCATAACATCTATTAAAAAAGTATGCTAACGGCCCCGCTAATAAATCTATATGTGGTATTATCTATGAAAAGGGACCTTATTGTCGATGGCGCTTACGACACTAACATCGATGAGCACTAAACGTAATAGTTTAAAATTGGTGATTCTGGCCCATTTTAGTTATTTTGATTTCCAATTTAGCAATTAAGTTTCTTTGATTACCACCACCATATTTACAGACTTTTACAAGGATTTCATGCATTATTTTCTAGTATGTATAACTTCAGTCCTTGAACTACGTTATTGCTTGTCAGAAACACGACGGCTCATTATTTTCTCGACAGAATCTTAAGTTGAAAACATGCCTAACACTGTCTTTATTTTCTTATGTTAGAAGTACTAGGACGAAAATGTATATGAAACTTACTTCAGTCGATAGCTTTTAAGTAAATCTTCATTATTGCTTGTCCTTTTATCGATACGTTAATTTTTTCATTCATCATTTGATGAATTCAACATTTTGCCTACTAAATTACACCCTACGCGGCAATACCTTGCGCCTATTCCTCACGCCAGTACGCCCGTGACCACTGTCAGCGTCGGACCTGTGCTAGTTTAGCGGACGTTTCATAAAATGGGTAATCACAGTATAAATATGCAAATATGTTATACACACAATGTTTTTCAACATACTTACGAAGAAAAGCAAAATAATTCTTAAATACGGTGACATTTCAGACATTCGTCCGTCATATTGTCATTTTATAACAAGTTGGGCAGCAAAGGCACACACCCATCTAACCAATCCGGAATTCAGTCACGATTGATAAATTGTGTAAACATATTTTAAAAGGCTATAAAATTAATCAAATTGAATAATTTAGACTGGTCACATTTTTGTAAAAATCGATTTCTACTGGCAAAACATATTACTTTTTGGCAACCGGGTTTTTTAACCTAATTAGACCCCGCTGAATCCGAATTTGCCGGTTGCTTGATCGAATTCTTGACTGGAAGTGAGATATGTGATATTAAAGGTCCCTTTTTTTAGTTTTTCGTAAATAACTCGTAAACGGTGGCCAATATAAAAAAAAATGAACTAATAATCTACACAAAATTTTCAATAAAAAAGATTCAGTACATTTTTAGCAGGGATCAATATTTAAAAAGATAATAAAGAGGGAAAGTTAATTATAATAAATTCTAAGGTTCCTTGTTTTTATTTTTTCGTTAATAATTTGAAAAGTATGACTCATAGCAAAAACAAATCTTACACATAAATCATCATCATCATCATCATCTCAGCCATAAGACGTCCACTGCTGAACATAGGCCTCCCCCTTGGACCTCCATACGTGCCGGTTGGAAGCGACCCGCATCCAGCGTCTTCCGGCGACCTTAACAAGATCGTCTGTCCGTCTTGTGGGTGGACGTCCTACGCTGCGCTTGCTAGTCCGTGGTCTCTACTCGAGCACATTTCGACCCCATCGGCCATCTTCTCTGCGTGCAATGTGGCCTGCCCATTGCCACTTCAGCTTGCTAATCCGGTGGGCTATGTCGGTGACTTTAGTTCGTCTACGGATCTCCTCATTTCTGATTCGATCACGTAGAGAAACTCCGAGCATAGCCCTCTCCATAGCTCGTTGAGCGACTTTGAGTTTTGAGATGAGGCCGATAGTGAAAGACCACGTTTCGGAGCCGTAAGTCATCACTTGTAACACACATTGATTAAAGACTTTCGTCTTGAGGCACTGAGGTATGTCGGACGAAAAGACATTACGTAGTTTCCCGAACGCTGCCCAACCGAGTTGGATTCGGCGGTTGACCTCTTTCTCGAAGTTGGACCTACCTAATTGGACTACTTGTCCTAGGTAGATGTACGAGTCAACAACTTCGAGTACCGAGTTCCCAACAGACTGGGATGGGCACAACATTGGCATTTGACATAAGTTTCGTCTTGTCCATGTTCATTTTCAAGCCCACCCGTTGTGAAACTCGGTTGAGGTCATCGAGCATCATGCTGAGTTCCTCCATCGACTTTGCCATGACTACGATATCGTCGGCAAACCGAAGGTGAGTGATGTATTCGCCGTTGATGTTGATGCCAAGTCCTTCCCATTCCAGGAGCTTGAAGGCGTCTTCCATTACGGCAGTAAACAGTTTCGGAGAGATAACGTCTCCCTGCCTTACGCCTCTTTGCAATGGAATCGCCCTCGTGCTCTGCTCCTGTACTCGGACCGACATGGTGGCGTTATTATACAAACACTTCAACACTTCGATGTACCGATAGTCAATATGGCATCGCTGAAGAGACTCAAGCACCGCCCATGTTTCCACCGAATCGAAGGCTTTCTCATAGTCCACAAACGCTAAGCATAATGGCAAGTTATACTCTTCGGTCTTCTGTATAACTTGCCGCAGCGTATGGATGTGGTCTATGGTACTATAGCCTTTTCGGAAACCGGCTTGTTCGGGAGGCTGGAAGTCATCAAGTCTGTGTTCGAGACGGTTCGTGATGACCCTTGAAAACAGTTTATAGACATGGCTCAGAAGCGTGATGGGTCTGTAGTTCTTCAATAGTTGTTATCACCTTTTTTGAAGAACAGCACCACCTCGCCTCTATTCCATGTTTCAGGCATTATGCCCTCGGACAAGGCGGAATTAAAGAGCTTCTGGAGGACTTTAAGTACCGGTGTTCCACCCGCTCTCAGAAGCTCTGAAGTGATTTCGTCTTTGCCCGGCGCCTTGTTGTTCTTAAGCTGCTTCAGGGCCATCCTAATCTCGTACAGACTGATGTCCGGGATATCTTCGGTATAATGTCGGGACAGCTTGGCTCTTGGATCTCCTACCAAGCTGTCAACGGGCTTTGCGATCGAAGTGTATAACTGTCCATAGAACCTCTCGATCTCACCTAAAACCTCCGCTTTGCTCGACGCTATGCTGCCATCTTCCCGTTTCAGCTTTGTCAGCTGGCTTTGCCCAATAGACCCTTGCTTTGCTTGCGTTGCTTTGTCCTTTGCGAACACTTTGGAGCCTTGGTTTCGCTCAATAGTCTCTTTAATACGGTTAGTATTAAAGAGACGCAGATCATGTCGCAAGGACTTAGATATACGTCTATTGAGCTGCCTATATGACTCCGCGTCATCGGGAGACTGCAACTGTAGCGAGCGTCGTTCACCCATGAGGTTTAAGGTTTGCTCGGTCAATTTCTGAGGTCTATCTTTACGGCGGGGTCTAAAAAACTTAGACCCTACTGTGTGGACAGTTTCCACTAGCCCGTCGTTGATTTCGTCCACTGAAGCCAAGTTCTCTAGGCAAGCAAAGCGGTTAGAGAGCTCGAGTTGAAAGCTTTCGGGGTTTTGAACATGGGCTCGAGTAGGTCGGAGCGTAGACTTCATCAGGCTGGACCTTTCAAGTTTAATATTGATATTCAGTGTGCCTCTTACGATTCGGTGATCACTACCGGTCTTTACCCTGTTGATCACACATAAATAATAAACATAAAATTTCCTACAAGAAACATGTAGAACACTTTTCGCTAGGATCAATATTTAAAAAGACAAAGCAGCCGGTAAGTTAATTACAATCAATTTTAAAGTCCCTTTTTAGTTTTTTGTAAATAACTCGTAAACGGTGTCCCATAGCAAAATAGGTTTTATGAATAAATAATCTACATAAAATTTCCTGCAAAAAACATCTGAACACTTTTCTCTAGGATCAATATTTAAAACGATATTAGAGGAAGAAAGTTCATTACAATCAATTCACATGTCACTTTTTTTAGTTTTTAGGGTCCCGTACCTCAAAAGGAAAAAACGGAACCCTTATAGGATCACTCGTGCGACTGTCTGTCTGTCTGTCCGTCTGTCACAGCCCATTTTCTTCAAAAGTACTGGACCAATTAAGTTGAAATTTGGTACACACATGTAAATTCGTGACCCAAAGACGGACATCTTACGTAAACAAATGAATTTTAAACATGGAGGCCACTTTTTAGCCAAGGGGGGTTAGTTAACATTAAGAACCTATTTTGCTATGGGCCACCGTTTACGAGTCATTTACGAAAAACTTAAAATAGGGACCTGGAAATTGATTATAATTAACTTACCCCCTTTAATACCTCATTAAATATTGATCGTAGCGAAAAAGTGTACAAAACCTTTTTTGTGGACAATTTTATGTTCAATATTTATGTATAATATTTTTTGCAACTGCCCCCGTTGCAACCGTTTACGAGTTATTTACGAAAAAAAAAGCGACCTGTGAACTGATTGTGATTAACTTTCTTCCTTTAATATCGTTTTAAATATTGATCCTAGAGAAAAGTGTTCAGATGTTTTTTGCAGAAAATTTTATGGAGATTATTTATTCATAAAAACCTATTGTGCTATGGGACACCGTTTACGAGTTATTTACAAAAAACTAAAAAGGGACTTTAAAATTGATTATAATTGACTTACCGGATGCTTTGTCTTTTTAAATATTGATCCTAGCGAAACGTGTTCTACATGTTTCTTGTAGGAAATTTTATGTTTATTATTTGTGTAAAATTTATTTTTGCTATGAGTCATACTTTTCAAATTATTAACGAAAAAATAAAAACAAGGAACCTTAGAATTTATTATAATTAACTTTCCCTCTTTATTATCTTTTTAAATATTGATCCCTGCTAAAAATGTACTAAATCTTTTTTTATTGAAAATGTTGAGTCGATTATTAACGCTTAACAATTTTTTTTATATTGGCCACCGTTTAAGAGTTATTTACGAAAAACTAAAAACTAAAAAAAGAGACCTTCAAAAAGTGATTATAATTAACTTTCCCGCCTTAATATCTCTTTGAATATTGATCCTAACGAAAAATTGTACGGAATCTTTCTTGTAGGCAATTTTATGCAGATTACTTATGTTTAAGAAAATTTTTGCTATGCGCCACCGTTTAAGAGTTATTTACGAAAAACTAAAAAAAAGGGACCTTTAATATCAACTATCTCACTTCCAGTCAAGAATTCGATCAATCAACCGGCAATTTCGGATTCAGCGGGGTCTAATTAGGTTAAAAAACCCGGTTGCCAAAAAATAATATGTTTTGCCAGTCGAAATCGATTTTTACAAAAACATGATCAGTCAAGTATACACTCATATTGTATACATATAATTAATAATTATTTAGGTACACTCACCGACCTCACCGTCTTACCTACCATTTTTAGGGTTCCCTACCCAAAGGGTAAAACGGAACCCTATTAGTAAGACTCCGCTGTCCGTCCGTTCGTCCGTCCGTCTGTCAGCAGGCTGTATCTCACGAACCGTGATAGCTAGACAGTTGAAATTTTCACAGATGATGTATTTCTGTTGCCGCTATAACAACAAATACTAAAAAGTACGGAACCCTCGGTGGGCTCAGTGGGCGAGTCCGACTCGCGCTTGTCCGGTTTTTAATTTCATTAAGTACTCATCAAAATTCGAATTTACTAATAAATCTTTTTCAATATTAATTGCCGAACTAAAAATCCCGGAACTGACGATTCAGAATACCGATGTCGTCAGAATAAGGAAGTAGACGTGCTGCGCGGGAATGGTGCCGTGCGCCCGCCTGCCCGTTCTACCACTCGTCTGCTTCACCCCCTTGAAAACGTAAAACTCGAGTATAAGAGCGCCTTAAATATTCTATACACTTTTTCGCTAGGATCAATCTTCTTCTCCTTCAACCTAGCGTTTTAGCTAAGCGTGCGGTCTTCAGCATCCTCTGGTGTGAGTAGATTTTAAGTAGATTACTTATGTATCAGAACATTTTTTGGTACAGGCCACCGTTTACGAGTTATTTACAAAAAATATTAACAATTGATCATATTTAACTTTTTACCTTAAATATTTTTTTAAATACTGATCCTAGCGAAAAAGTGTATAGAATATTTAATGTAGACAATTTTACGTAGATTACTTATGTATCAGAACATTTTTGCTACAGGTCACCGTTTAAGAGTTATTTATAAAAAACTACAAAGGGACCTTTAAACCCGATGACTGATAAGTTCATCAGCGTCACATAACATAAATTGACCTCCGCATTGGATAGACAGCAACATTGAATGTTCCAGTAATCAAAGAAACTTAATTGCTAAATTGGAAATCAAAATAACTAAAATGGGCCAGAATCCCCAATTTTAAACTACTACGTTTTGTGCTCATCGATGTTAGTGTCGTAAGCGCCATCGACAATAAGGTCCCTTTTCATAGATAATACCACATATTGTCTTTGAAAATTGAGATCGGCATTTCATCATTTCCACAACATTTTTTATTTTTCATAGATGAGACAAGACTAATGATTTCCTTGGGTGTTATTGACCACCAGTTCATATCATTGTAACATTTTTTTGTACTACTTTTTAACATTTCATATGCGGTGTTACTCTTAATTATGCCTAAATTTTTACCATGATCAAAGTTGTTCGAGAATATGTCAGCAACTTCTGTTGAATCACAGATTACCCTGTTGTCCACTTTGAGTTGTATAGATTCTTGCCTGTTTTTTTTAACCTTATTTCTGCACTTATTTACCAACTTCCAAATATATTTTACAGAATCAATCGATCTTTCCAATTCAGTTTGTATTGCAAGTTTCCTAGCATGCCTTATTACCTTTCTATAAAGTTGAATGTATTTGTCACGATATCTTAACACGGTACTATCACATTCAGACTTACTAATCGAGTTAAGGGCTCTTTTCATCTTACTAGATACTTTTACAAGTGTCAATACGAATTGATCGATATATCAATCATTAAAATCGGTGCAGCCGTTTTGTGTCTATAATTTTTTTAAATATTGGAGCCGCCATTTTGGAAAAGGTCCGCCATCTTGAATTCTAGTGAATGAAATTTGTGTTTCCTCGGATGAAATCATTCAGTTTGGTCCCTAGTATCGCTGGGCAAAGCGGCTTGCTTTCTGCCAAAAATGCAGTTTCTTTTCGCTAAGCTCTATCACTATTTATGATAATTGGTCCAAGATTTGACCGATTACAGCCATTTAACCGATTTGTGAATATTTTACCCCCACCGCTGGCCACTAGTTGCGCCCCCGTTGACATGAATAAAAGGGGTGTTAGAGAGGGGGTAGTTATCATTCGCTTATCAGAAGTTGACCGGTACACATCTCCGCTTCACCCTTGTGAATAAAGCTTGATGAAAATGGATATCAGTGAAGAAATCGTCGGATTACTGGAAAGTGGTCAGAGTCAACGCTCTGTGGCTGCCCAAGTCAATGTGAGTCAATCAGCTGTCAGCAAACTTTATGCGAGGAGGCAGAATCTCACGCTTACTCGAAGACCACGAACAGGTTGTCAGAGGTGCACATCACAGAGGGACGACCGCTTCATCATCACCACCAGTCTCCGAAACCGCCACCTCACAGGAGTTGCAGTCCAACAACGACTTCAGGATGTGTGAGGAGTCAATGCCAGCGAGTGGACAGTGAGGCGAAGACTCATGGCAGCTAACCTGACCCCAAAAAGGCCAGCCACTGGACCCAAATTGCTGGCAAGGCATCGTACAGCACGGCGGGTTTTTGCCGCAACGCACGAAGATTGGACCCCTGTTCTTTTCTCTGATGAGTGCAGGATGTGCCTCAATGGGTGCGACAGGAGAGGACGAGTTTACCGAAGACCAGGAGAACGTTTTTCGCAGTGCTGCATCAGGGAAACAGTTGCCTATGGTGGGGGATCTGTACTACGTGGGCGGGGATCTCGTAAGATCACCGGACCGAGCTCGTTTTCGTGCCTGGTGGAGGCCGTGGAGGACTGGAGGTGGTTTAACTGCGGCAAGGTACATCACCGACATCCTGGAGGAGCATGTGGTTCCTTTCGCGGGGTTTTTCAACGAGGGGTTCCATCTGATGCAGGATAACGCCCCTTGTCATACCGCGAGAATCACCATGGCCTACCTTCAGGACGTCGGCATCCTAACACTGGACTGGCCAGCTTTGAGCCCGGACCTGAACCCGATCGAGCATGCATGGGACTACCTCAAGAGAAGAGTTCGGAAGCGGGACCCAGCTCCATTCAACGTCGAGGACCTGAAGGCCGCATTGCTGGAGGAGTGGGAAGCCATACCCCAGGATTACTTCAGGAGGCTAATTAGGTCAATGAAAAGTCGTTTATTATGTGTGAAAAATGCTAGGGGTGCCAATACCAGGTACTAATTATCGCAAAATAAATTTATTTTTCCTGAAAAACGCGTTCTACTTCTGTTTCCCCTGTAATTTTTCGAAGCGTTTTCTGCCATTTCTTGGAAAACACGATTTTTTTCATTTTTAGGGTTCCGTAACTCAAAAGGAAAAAACGGAACCCTTATAGGATCACTCGTGCGTCTGTCTGTCCGTCCGTCTGTCCGTCTGTCACAGCCTTTTTGCTCAAAAACTACTGGACCAATGAAGTTGAAATTTGGTACACATGTGGAAATCTGTGACCCAAAGACGGACATGTAATAAAAACAAATGAATTTTAAGCATAGGGGGCACTTTTAGGGGGAATATGAGAAAATTAAAAAACAAAGTTTTGCAAATCATATCGTGTTACATATTAAATAAAAGGGCTTATTTTGAGGATCTCAAACATTTTTTTTCTATAATTGTATATGAAATAGTTTAGAAGTTATTTAAGAAAATAGGCAAAAAATGACCATTCCCCCTCCCCTTAACTCCGATGCTACTGGGTCTAAAATTTTGACAAAAATACACATGATAGTACTTTGCCTCTAGATGACAGGAAAACCTATTAGAAATCTACAGTCAAGCGTGAGTCGGACTTAAGATAAAAAAAACGCGGTTGGGCTGTTTGAGGGACACAGCCGTAATGGTTTACGTGAAACGTGGTGTGGACAGCTTTTGCGAAGGCCGAAGCCGAGCTACGCGTAGGGCCGAAGGCCCGATGCTTCCCCCAGAGACTTTTTGTAACGCACGGCCGAAGGCCGAGTTGCGGGAGGTTAGTGCTCAAACACAGAACAATTACAGTACAAGTGTCTGAATGCGAAGGTCGAAGGTCCTGAATGCCCGGAGCCTCTGACATGTGCATGCTTCCTAGAAAGGAGATCGTCGATTTTGTTCTGATCTTTTGTTAAGCAATTGGGCCCGATACCTGTTACTGGAAAAATGTTTAAAAAGTCTGCAATTAAGCGTGAGCCGGACTTACGAATAAGAATTGCGGATAAGCTCTATCAGGGCCACAACCGCAATTGTTTACGTGAAACGTGGTGTGGACAGCTAGTGCGAAGGTTGAAGGCCAAGCTCTGCGTTGGGCCGAAGGCCTGAAGCATCCGAGAGAGGTGCATCTCCATGTAAGGTCGAAGGATGAGCTGTAGGAGGTTAGTGCTCAAAAAGAACAAATAATAAAAACAAATAATTGGTTTAAGTACGAGTAGCTAAATGAGAAGGCTGAACTGCCGTATATCAGAGGGTCTACCGCGAACACCGAAGTTCGCAAATTGAGGAGATTTCTCTTTTACTCCAATGAAACCGTAATTAGAGTGACAGAGAGAAATGCCAGTTATTTGCGAACTTCGATTTGCGCGGTTATAGCCCCGTTATCTTGAAATAACAGAGATACGCCTAACTAATGCAAAAAAATTTAGGCACTATGCTTAACACAATACTTGACCAAAATTAAAAAAAAAATATTGCGTAACTATCCTCTGATAGCTCAGTTAAAAACACGGAAAAGCCGGGGCGTGCCTCTAGCCAGTGGAACAATTGAATGAACAGTTGAATGTACTTAAGAACTTCGCTTTGCTCGCTCGTTCGAAAACGTGTGCAGTATGGAACCCTTGGGACGCGAGTACGACTCGCACTTGACCGGTTTTTTTGAGTCCTGAAATGAGCAAGGTTTTGGTGTTTTCCGGCAAGGTACATAATGAGCGTAATGAGCTTTCATTTGACACCATTTTCTTCAGGATCGCATGAAAATTGGAAAAGTTGTAGAGCTGATAAGCCAAACGTGCAAGGTGATTCCGTTTCTTTGCTCGCGAGTGTACATTGTGAGAGAGACGAAAATATACTTACCAAAATATATCGTAATATACCGAGGTATATCGCCTATAACATCTTAAGGTAACTTAAGATGCCTTGCGATAAGATATCGTAATACCAAAATATATTACAGCTTCGTGTGTGGATTCCTTCGAGCAACACCGGCTTCCGACACATCGGAAGGGAGGGGCCCAAGCGATATCTCACCGTACAAATCTTTCTGCCATTTTTCGCGGGGGGAAAGGTGCACACAGTCGCACTTCTCACACACTTACATACAAAATCCAATCTGTAATGACAACACAAATACATAGAAAATGACACACGTCAAAGACAAATCTTGCAAATCTCGATCTCTTTTTGTGTACGGACGAGTGACAAGTGTCACAACACGCACACTAACACATTTTCGTTGAAGTATGTTATTGTATTCTGAGAGATGAGAAGTCGGATTTGTCGCTCGACCGATCCGCAATTTGTACTGAGCGAGCAAAATCGATAAATCCAACAATTACATGAGACTAAAATATAATAATTGTGTTTGAATGTAATTAAACGTATGATATGTAAAAAAAAATATTACATGTGAAATGTAACACTTTCTTTTTGTAAATTTGATGTCCCCGACCTCTTTTTATAACAAAAAACCGAGCAAACAGGCATTTTTGTGCAGCAGTGTTCACGCGCGCGTCTGGACTCGGTCTAGTGAAAAATCCAAGTGCAACTAGTTTTATTACCCGCGCTAGATTAGATTGACGCGCTAATCTTGTACCTCGGCAGAGGGGAAATAGTGCGAATGCCGCCTCCCTTCCGTGTTGCTCGAAGGTGGATTCTGTCAAATAGTACTTACGTGAAAGACGTAAAAGATTTCGTAAGATGCCGTAGACTTTGCCGTAGACTCTACCTATGTTATCGCTCCGTTTGTGACGGGCTTAAAGTTTCGTATTAAAAAAGTTTATATTATGCGGAAATTATCAATAGGTAAAGACTGGCATAAAAAAATCGCTCGATGATCGATGATAATAAAACCGTCAAAAATGACACGATATCTCAGCCGTGCCTGGAATTTGCCTGGAATGCCTGGTCAACATGCTATTTTTACCAGCGCGATCTGGTATATCGAGTTTGTAATATTTGTTCTTTTATTTATATTGTTTTTCAATTTGTTCCTTTATATGGCCGGATTAAATTACCTAAAGTATAACCCTATGTACGATTACTCGAAGAAGTAAGTTTTACTCTATGTTACTACCATATCCATGATTATATTATGTAGGGCTGGGTGCGCCGCGCTCATTCTTTTTCTACCGTGGTCTGTGTATTAAATAGGTACGTACTTACACATACAGTACCTTCGAGTATATAGCTTCTCATCATCCTCGTAGCGTTTGTCCCGTGAAATTATGACGGGGTCCGCTTTCCTACTTTTCTCCTTCCACTTCGCTCTATCCTGGACATCGGTTTCCGCTAACCCACAGGCGTTTAAATCTTTGGCGATGACGTTACGCCAACGCCGCCTTGGTTTGCCCCTCCTGTTTGGGCCTGGTAAGGCGAAGCTAAGGGCTCTATTGTCTACGTATTCAGGCGGCCTTCTCTTGATATGGCCAAACCATCTCAGCGGACTTTCTTGGAGCTTATCGGCGACGTCTCTCACTCCTAGACTAACACGGATGTGTTCGTTTCGAACCCTATTAATCCCGGAGACGCCTGACATCCACCTCAGCATCTTCATCTCTGCCACATGAATGGCTTGGACATGTCGCTGGGTCACTGGCCATATTTCGCTACCATAAGTGAGGACCGGCCTTATGATGGTCTTGTACACGAGGCCTTTCATTTTTATCGGCATTTTACTGTCGCAGGTAACACCAGTCACCTCTAAAGCTCTCACTCGAGTCTATAGCTTCTCTCTAACTAAATGGCTCATTTAGACGGTGCGAGAACTCGCATGCGAGTTTCATTACATTGCGGTATTTGATCGGTCGGCTGAATTTGACGTAACCTCAATAATTCGCGTCATCTGATGAAGCCCTAGTTTGTTTACTTACTGTAAATACTTTGCCGACGTTTGATCTTTGACCGTATTTGCATGTCCGACATAAAGGCTAATTTTATTGTCTCTCTCGCACTCACATATTTGCTAGGTACTGAGGGCCGAATCAGTCTGTCTGTACCGGCCCTTAGAGACAAAAGTCCATTCGTTTGTGTTTTTTTGAAGTGAAAACTTCTTTACCGGCGCTGGGCAATTTTGAGGTGGGGAAAAAATGATAAACTCGAGACAGCGTAACGTGCAACGCGATCACGTGACCGTAACGTTTAGATGGTCACTCATTTAAATGGCATTTAAATCAATAAATAAATACTCAATGACATTACATGAAAAAGGTTCTAATCTTGTACGGGTTGAAATACGAGGATCTCACAGTTACATTCTAAATTTATATCACTCAAATATAATTCAATAAAGCTACATCTTGATCAAATCGCTAATAAAAGTGAACTCTAGTACTGGTGAATAAAACTCAAAATATCATGACCAAATATATTTAGATGCGAGGTCTGCAAGGTAACTTTACAATTTCTATTCGAATTTTAAACAATTAACGCTACAAATTTGATTTTCGAATTTTAAACAAACTCACTGACCAGCAATTTCGGAACTAAAGTTATTCGATAGAAAGGAGGATGCTGCAGACATTTTGAACTAGTCATTGAGTTTTCACTTCTGTCAGCACTCCCGGAGTGCAACCCGTTGTTTTTTATACTATAGTAACTGAACAAATTCATCATTTTTAGATACTTGGCTGACGGCACGTGGCTAATACGTAATTAACATAATACGTCACCTGAAGAAATGAGTCCGATGCTGGACCATGAAAACTGGGAAGTAAAGTAAGTTTTACCGATAATTGAATATGCGTTAACCTTTTGGACGACAATGACCGATATATCCGCACCGCAGGTCCAACGCCAAAGATGGATTAATCGGTCGTAGACCACAGAGCAACATAGACCTACGTGTATATGCATAAAGTTCAATTTCAGTTTTGACACTTCGGTGACATGGCGTTTGAGTGATTGCTTTTGTGTTTGACACGGCGTCGAGGTCGAAAAGGTTAAACGAGGAAACAGGCAATTGCTGGCTTAGTTTTAAACGGGCTAGCAAAAAGTTACTAGTATGTAGACAAAACTAATATTCACCGAGGTTAATTTAAAAAATGCGCGGAAATACGATCAAAATGCAATAATAATCTAATATGTAATCTTAATATATGGCGCGGCACGTGACGTGCGGCTAAACGAACGGTTTGTAGGTACGTATGTAATTCCATTTCAGAGTGGGCCTAACCGTGATGAACGAACATCGAAATTTCGTTAACTGCCTTTCTATCGTACCTACTTGCATAAGTATTCCATAAAAAACCGGCCAAGTGCGAGTCGGACTCGCACACACACGAAGGGTTCCGTACCATTATCAGGCGTGGCTCACTCCGCGATTTCGTCGCTTTGCTACAGGTAGCTAAACGTACATCCGTTCGGCCCCAATTTTGGGGTTTGCCATAAGCCGCGCGTGGCGCTGTCGCCACCTAGCGGCCATATCTGTGCTGATCGTAACAGACGCGTTTTGGTAAAGAGTGAGTCTTCTGTACCTAGTACTATTGTTTATTCTGTGCCATTATCTATAAAAGCGGTCACCCATCCAAGTACTGACCCCGCCCGACGTTGCTTAATTTCGGTCAAAAATCACGTTTGTTGTATGGGAGCCCCACTTAAATCTTTATTTTATTCTGTTTTTTGTATTTGTTGTTATAGCGGCAACAGAAATACATCATCTGTGAAAATTTCAGCTGTCTAGCTATCACAGATCACGAGATACAGCCTTGTGACAGACGGACGGATGGACGGACGGACGGACGGACAGCGGAGTCTTAGTAATAGGGTCCCGTTTTACCCTTTGGGTACGGAACCCTAAAAAAATAGTTATTCGTTTTTCGCAGTAGGTCCTCTGGCACATCGACTATGTGGTGCTTCGAAGTCTATCAGACAGTAAGGCCCCATTCGCACGGGAGCTTTAAAAGCGTCGCGTTAAAACCCCACGTTGGCGCTTTTTTACCGTTTCTAATATTTGTGTTCATTATGTTCATATTAAAAATCACTTGTCGTACAAGACGGAGTCGTACTCCCTGTGTTTTGAACGTACTCGTATAGTAATAAAAACACGGTCCATTTTTCAGTAGTTTATTTCCGTATTCGTAAAGATTTAACATAGAGTACCTAATGGTCGAGACTAGACTTCTAGAATTAGCAATTCGAGATCGATCTCCCACATATTTATTTATTACGGATGGTACGATATACTTTATGCATTCGAACGCTTCTCAGCACGGCTATTACGATTGACACCAAAATTTGACACTTGACAGCCAACTGACAGCAGCGCCGCCGGCGCTTTTTTAACGCTTGTGAGAACAGATACAAGGAGTTCCGTATGCTCAATTCAATTTAACGCCAACGCTCAACGCCGAAAATCGAACAGTGCTCGATAAAAAAGCGCCGCGCTTAAAAACCGCCTTCGTGTGAATACATACATGGATATCCATTTGTGTCATTCAAACGCTTTTTTAACGCGCGTTGAAAAAGCTCCCGTGCGAATGGGGGCTAATACATATTTTCGCGATGTCTAACAGATAATAGGTACCTACATAGTTACACTGGTAAAAAAGTGCACAGACATGTTTCAACCATCATATTAACTACTAGCTGTGCCCGCGGCTCCGCCCGCGTTGAATTCGGTCTGTGTCAGTAAGCGGCTAATTTCTAATCCTAATTTCTCTCCCTCTCCCCTGGAGGCGAAACTTGAAGTAAAGTTGACAAATGGATATGCTAGAGGACTGTAGTCCAGATAAAATATTTTACAGTTAGGTACCACTAAATAAAACTACACTCCAAAATCAATAGTTTTTTTCGCCCTTATTAAAATTTTACACGTGATTTTAACGACAGAGTAGTAGGTGTATATCGGACTATACAGTAGAGCCCCCTCCAGACTATGCGCGTGAATCGCGGGCGAAGCCGCGAACGCGAGTGTGGAGTCGATTTCGCAGGTCTGCGTTCAGGACTCCACACTCGCGTTCGCGGCTTTGCGCCGCGATTCGCGCACGAGTGTGGAGGAGGCTTAAGGTATACGCGCGCGAGCGAAAGCGAAGCGGCCTGCCTGGCTAGAGCGCCACTCACCGTGGTCTTCTTCAGACTCCTGAGGAATACCACGTGCCCCTTGTAACCTCAATGCGTTGCGAGACTTTCGCGAATGAATCCTTTTTTTTCGGGAAGGCATGGAAATGCGTATAAAATGCGAGTCCCAAATCGTTTGACTCCGCAAACGACCAGTGCCGGATTAAGATATTTTGATGCCCTAAGCATTTCTAGACCATGGTGCCCCCTCTCCCTAGGGTCATCAAGATTACATTGAATTTTTTTGGTAAATTGAATGACGTTCATTGCCGCATTACAGCTGAGAATTGAAATCAGTCACATCATTTTATCACGAAAATTGACAGTGCCGCAGCAGTAACGTTGCAACAGAGTACGTAATGCTCCTGCAGTCACCATATCTTAGAATGTTATTGAAAACGCGAGCGAAGCGAGCGCGAACATTTTTCGATATAAAAAACACAATTTGATAGACAGTTGTACATTTTTACTTTTAGTATGGAAATCAGTCACATCATTTTATCACGAAAATTGACAATGCTGCAGCAGTAACGTTGCAACAGAATAATGCTGCTGCAGTCGCCACCCGAATGTCACCTTAATCATATCTTAGAAAGTTATCGAAAACGCGAGGGAAGCGAGCGCGAACATTTTTCGATATAAAAAACGCAATTTGATAGACAGTTGTACGTTTTTACTTTTAGTATGGAAATCAGTTACATCATTTTATCACGAAAATTGACAGTGCTGCAGCAGTAACGTTGCAACAGAGTAATGCTGCTGCAGTCGCCACCCGAATGTCACCTTTAGTACATCTTAGAAAGTTATTGAAAACGCGAGCGAAGCGAGCGCGAAAAATTTTCGATATAAAAAACACAATTTGATAGACAGTTGTACATTTTTACTTTTAGTCCCAACCAGGCGCGAATCCAGGATTTCATACAGAGAAGGGATGGGACAGTTTTTTATCAGCCTAGCTTCGCATAGGGCTCGATATTTAATGGTCTCAGCGAGGTTGTTTGATGCAAGAGAGGTGAAAAGATGCAAGAAAGCAGAACTTGGAAATGACCAAGTGAATTGAATTGGCGAAGTGTGAGCAAGGCAGAAGGCCCAGCTGCGAAAGAGGAAAGCTTGGATTGGGATCCACGCCCAAGTGTAATTAAGGCAGAAGATCAACTTTGCCGCAAGGCAGAAGGCCTCGCATAAGACCTAACGCCGAACTGCAAAAAAGTGGCTTGAAATCGAATCTATGCATGTAATCACGACTCTTCTACTGCTCGCTCTTTGGCTTCACTCGAAAGCGCTATTTGATAGGATGCTTTTAGTTTTCGGCTTTTTAATTTAATTTTTTTATTTATTTATTTCAAAAAATATATTTATGTTTAGGTATACAAAAGTTTCGCCAAACTGTAAACAGTTTGTTGGCGAATAGTGCGCTCTCAATATTTTTTGGCCGACAAATCTGGCGTGCAAGAGAGCAAAATTCGCTATAAAATCGGTAACCTATGTCAACAATATCGGCTGGCCGCAAGCCCGAAAGTAAGATATTTTTCCATGACTTTAAGGGCCTCCGCGTAAGGTCAAATCGAAAGCCTACGTTGGAGATGTTCTTACGTACCCTCACTCTCTTACTTGATCCCTACGACCCTTCGTTATTAGATGGGTACTTGTACACGTATAAAAGTTTCATGTAGGTACCTACTCCACGACGACTGCAATGCTGATGCAGCCTGCGCGTTTTTTTGCCTACGGTTTTGGTGCCCCCTAGACGTGGTGCCCTAAGCAAGTGCTTATTTTGCTTAAAAGGGTTAATCCGGCACTGCAAATGACAGAGGTCAATATTTTTTTTTAAACTACCCACCCTCGTGGCCATTATTAAGTGCTGTATACGTATGAATATAGATTTGATATGGATGCGATATAATTACGATTAGGTATAATTCATGACGGAGAAAATTTATAATTTTAAATAATTATGCAATTATCTCGTTTTTAGTTTTCTTGATTACTTAATGTTTACTCAGTTCGCCAAAAGATGGCACTGTGCAATGAGGGACAATTAATTTACTGTCGTTTAATTTTGTTGTATTATTAAATCAACCTAATTATTCAATGCAATTTGTTGATATCCGTACCCTCTCTTCGAAACTTAGAGTTAATTTGGCAAAATCCTTCCTCGGTGGCTTATTCATGTCAACCCGTATTAAATTCAGCGCCATCTGTTAGTTTACCAGGGTACAAGGGTACTCTATGGGGCTGTCCATAAATTACGTCATCGATTTTTGACGATTTTTGACCCCCCCCCCCCCCCCCCCTATAATCATCCAAAAATCATGCTTCAAATGACCCCTTTTCCTCCTACTTCATGCTACCGTCATCCGATGTCCAGACCCCCCCCCCCCCGTAATTTGAAATGACGTAATTTATGAATAGCCCCTATAGTGGAAGCACATATTTGAAAAAAGTTTGCCCCTCCTTCCTAAGTAGCGCCATAAGATTCAGGGGCAAACTTAAGTCAATCGAGTGTTGTAGCTACCCCCCCTTTTAGGGGTTGAATTTTTATAGCCTATAACCTGGCCGGGGATGTTCTTGACAGATTAGTAAAGTTTGCATCAAAATCCGTTCAGCCGTTTTCACGTGATGCGCGTTCAAATAAACAGACAAACAGATAAACAGACAAACACACAAAAATTCTAAAAACTGTTGGAACGTGTTGTTATCGATTCTAAGTATCCCCAGCCAACTTTTTTTCGAATATCTTCCATGTACAGACTTTCGACCCTCTTCAGCTTTATTATATGTATGTATAGAAGCTTTATTATATGTATAGATTAAGGCATTACGTTACGCTCGACATATATCCATGCACTTTTGAACGCCACTGTACATAAGTAGTCAATATGAGTTTGCTCTTGATAGTTACACAGATTCATTACCTAATAGGTAGGTAAAGAGTAGAGAATTTCCAAAACACTGTTAAGCTACCAAATAAATATTCTTAATCCGACTCTGAGTACCTACTTATTTTTGCTTGGCTTCATTGAGCTGGGAACCCGGTATCCATCCAACGGGTGGTACGATCAGGAAATTTAAAAATTTCATTCTTCTGCCCCGGACGGTATAAACCGCATTAACAACATATTTTTTTTGTCACCAGAATACAAGTCGGACGGGTCGGACCAGAATACCGAGAAAGACCGGTATGTTACGAACCAGGCTGTTTTTGGTTCTGTAGGATGGTTGGCAGTATTTTGACCCTGGCGTTGTGCTACCATTTCGCCTATGCCATGATTAAAGACACAAAACTTAAATTTGGAATGTTTGTGGTTTAAAATCAAAATTAATAAGAAAATCATGAAAATTGCATTTTTAAATAAACTGTGGTGAGTCCTAAAATTTCCTCTGTTTGTTTACCTATGTTTCAGCTCGCCGATATATAAATTGTATCTGATTATTTACTGTGTTATGATTTTTTTTGCCCTGTGTATAAACATAAAATAGGTTATTTACCTACTTTTAAATTTTTTACTATTGTTTAAAATAGCATTATACTGCCTTATAGTAACTATTTAGTCAGCCTAGCTTAGTTATGTAGTTGAAAACCTCGGTTTTATAGCCAAGCAATCCGGTTTTGTCGGTAGAAAAAATTTGAAAAAAAATATAATCGCGGAAATTCGATTTCTCATACAAATGATACAAATTTTAATTTTACGGCCTCGCTTTGCCAGTCTATAAATAATATACATATATACCTAAGCGTTCTTGATGGATAAAGGATAACAGAAGGAAGGATTTTATAGGCCCGATGGCAGCTTAGGGGACATTACATGCATGCATTACATGCATGCAAAGACACAAAACTTAAATTTGGAATGTTTGTGGTTTAAAATCAAAATTAATAAGAAAATCATGAAAATTGCATTTTTAAATAAACTGTGGTGAGTCCTAAAATTTCCTCTGTTTGTTTACCTATGTTTCAGCTCGCCGATATATAAATTGTATCTGATTATTTACTGTGTTATGATTTTTTTTGCCCTGTGTATAAACATAAAATAGGTTATTTACCTACTTTACAATTTTTTACTAATGTTAAATCGGTTATTTACCTACTTTTCAATTTTTTACTAATGTTTAAAATAGCATTATACTGCCTTATAGTAACTATTTAGTCAGCCTAGTTTAGTTATGTAGTTGAAAACCTCGGTTTTATAGCCAAGCAATCCGGTTTTGTCGATAGAAAAAATTTGAAAAAAATTATAATCGCGGAAATTCGATTTTCATACAAATGATACAAATTTTAATTTTACGGCCTCGCTTTCACAGTCTATAAATAATATACATATATACCTAAGCGTTCTTGATGGATAAAGGATAACAGAAGGAAGGATTTTATAGGCCCGATGGCAGCTTAGGCGACATTACATGCATAATGGGCATGGTATAATAATATACTCCGCCTGGTACTCTCTTCCCGTCTTTTCGTGGTCACGTGACTGACACAAGCCTACGTCATCATGCGACAGCGCTATATGATAATATGCGATAGCGCTATATAAAGTGGCAATGTTATTGTGACGTAGGCTTGTATCACTCTGGGAAGAGAAGACCATGTTTTATTAGACTATGCATAATGGGGTTGGTCGGTCGAAGTATTTAGCAGATGGCTGGCGCCAGCATAGCTTGCCCTGTCAATCCCTAGACGTGTCAAATTTTATTTTTAATGGAATTTTATGCCAGCCTTTTAAGCCATAGTCTCATAGAAAAAGGGACAAGCTATGATAGCGCCATCTATGCCAACCTTTGACAGTAAAGTTGCCAGCCCCTTTGCATTAACCATTTTCTATACTGACTTTCGGTTGTCAACAGAGTTAAGGAGTAATGATACGAGTAAATAAGGAGAGGCCGATCTGCTGCGACGAGAGTTGCTGGTGGTTTTGTGCACTGGTGTGTGCGACGATGGCCGTAATCATTGTACTCGTTGGATGGATGCTGGCACGTTTTTCGGTAGGTAAGAGTACTTACCTAACTAGGAAATGTTTCTTCAAATATTCGGCGCTTCGACGGAGGGCGAGATCGATTATTCATACTGAGCTACTTTTGTACAAAATATTATACCGTGGCACCTAGCATATGTAGGTATATTCGTCTTTGTATTTTCAATAATGCAAAATCAAATAAATTAATTCGTATTTAGAAGTTTACCTTAGACCTTATGTTATGACCATATATAAACATTATCCACACATCAAGCACCCTTTTTAGAGTTCCGTACCCAAAGGGTAAAAACGGGACCCTATTACTAAGACTCCTCTGTCCGTCTGTCTGTCTGTCTGTTCGTCTGTCTGTCTATCTGTCTGTCACCAGGCTGTATCTCATGAACCGTGATAGCTAGACAATTGAAATTTTCACAGATGATGTATTTCTGTTGCCGCTATAACAACAAATACTAAAAACAAAATAAAATATATATTTAAGTGGGGCTTCCATACAACAAAAGTGATATTTTTGCCGTTTTTGCGTAATGGTACTGCCCTTCATGCGCGAGTCCGACTCGCACTTGGCCGGTTTTAAAATCTACTAGCGATCCAAACTACCTCGCTTAATCTGCAAACTTAGAGCGAGACGACTAAATGGCCTTAATGATCTATCTCTGTCATAAAAAAATACGTGCTAATATCATTGTAATTGAATCTAATGGAGGCGGATGAAAGTGAAGACTCAATGAATGGGCAACAAAGATATCGGATCAACGATTACCAACGCCTGATTCTGGAAACTGACGAGTTAACTGCAGCAAAACCTACAGCAAAATTGTGTCGCTTAACTTCAAACTCGGGTAAATCCATTCAACCCTCTCTGCAAATAATATATCTTTCTTATTACCTTTTGATATTCCAAAATCGCATAATCTGACAGATGGATTTACCCGAATTTGAAGTTAAGCGCAATAATTGTGAATATGAACTCTGTATTATTAACGCCCGATGCAAAAAGAGAGGCGTTATAAAGGTGGCCACTGACGAGCCTTAATTCCAACAGTCCAAATAGCGTGGCTGCAATCCAAAATCGGGCCGTGAATGTCAAAAACGTACAATGTTTAATATTAGGATGCCGTCCATTTGGATGAATCCATTGTAACGGCATCCATTTGGAAGGCTCGTCAGTGGCCTGCTTAAGTTTGACCGCTAAGTATGTGTATCTGTTTGCGATACCGTAGCTTTTAAACGGGTAAACCGATTTGGATGCGCTTTGTTTTATTGAAGCATGTTTCTAGCGCTGGTTCTTAGACATGATTTATCAAAATCGGTTCATCCATTCCTTACGTTGGGAGTATTTAATTAATGTATACCCAATTTGTATCAAAAAATGTCACTTTCTCTCAAAGATGTATAACGGATGTCACAATTTACAAGCTTGTAAGCGGCGGGCGACAATACAGTCACGCCGAATACAATTTACGACTTTTACTTTGTCATAGGTTCCGACCAAGTTTTGATCACGTTACTCATAAACAGAATACGGATCAAGTTATATCATTGCAGAGTCGTGACTAGGTGTTTCATTCATGCATAGCAGACGCGCTACAATTATTTTAATACGACCGAACTGTAAATACGTAGGCGCCTGTGCCTGTTTATTTTTCCATTATTTGCTGGTCATAACTCGTTGATTCTATTCTTTAGAAATAGCGTAAAATTGTGCTTAAACCTGGTTTTTGTGATCTTTTTTTGGGCGGAATTTGAGGAGAGATTTCTTTAATAGGATGGAGAGTCAATACAAGGAGCCCTTCTATTTACTTGAGGTATAAGTTAAAACTTGGCAAATTAGAGCCGTGCGTGATATTATGATAGAATTATTGCCATATACTTAGTCATATAGTGAAAGAGTCCTTGAAGTATGAAAAGGAATAAAGTTCCAGCACTTTAGTTCTTTTCTTTCTTAATATCTTATTTCTACCAGCAACTTGCTTGCCCAACTAAAGATCATAACGTAACTACGAGTAGGTATCTTGTACTTTATTGCGCCAAACGCTATAGAGATTGTTCTTTACTCTATTCAGATATTCAATAATCAACATCAACTATTAAATTCCTTGAGTTGCATTCTGGAAAATATCATATACATTTGGCAAGTCAGTTTTGTCCGTAGAAAAGGTAGCAAAGCCCATAGTCGATTTTCCATAGTAAGTTGGCCCTTAAATCAATTTGATTCGGGGTTTTTTTTGTCAGTACATACCTCTTATGGTGAAGGATATTTTTGCAGAGTATCAACATCCTACTAGTGACAGTTTTTGACTTATGATTTTATTATTTTTTTTCTTCAATGTATTGTTTTTCGGGATGTATTCAAGCGATTTGCTTAATTTTTTTAAACAGTGTTCTTTATTTAGGTATGCATCGATACTCAAAAAACGAATACCAGTTGTCATATAAAAAAAAAGAAAAATGAAGTAAAAAATAAATAAAAGATTTTTTTAATGTCGTTGTGAAGTAGTGACACCTCTAATTTTTTTTTCTAGTTGTAGGCCAGACGTTGGCCTACTACTTGCCTAAATATCAAAATTTTCCAAACGGTACTTCCTGTCAAAAATTAGCAATGTGTGTGGTCAAGTTCTGTACTCAATCGGTGTTTTTCAATGTAGTATACAAACATTAAGTTGTCATTGGCATTTGACTCTTAAATACGACAACCTGATAAGAAAACGCAAACATAATCGTAGAGTTTGTATACTACATTGAAAAACACCGATTGAGTACAGGAATTGACCACACACATTGCTAATTTATGACAGGAAGTACCGTTTGGAAAATATTGATATTTAGGCAAGTAATAGGCCAATGTCTGGCCTACAACTAGAAAAAAAAATTAGAGGTGTCACTACTTCACAACGACATTTAAAATTGTGTTATTTTTTTTATTACTTCATTTTTCTTTTTTTTATATGACAACTGGTATTCGTTTTTTGAGTATCGATGCATACCTAAATAAAGAACACTATTAAAAAAAATTAAGCAAATCGCTTGAATACATCCCGAAAAACAATACATTAAAGAAAAAAATTCAAAAAATCATAAGTCAAAAACTGTCACTAGTAGGATGTTGATACTCAGGAAAATTATCCTTCACCATAAGAGGTACTCACAAAAAAAACCCGAATCAAATTGATTTAAGGGCCAACTTACTATGGAAAACCGACTATGGCCTTTGAAAAATGTAGGCGCGAGTATCGGTCTTCCATTTGAATTATACGCTTTTTTTTCTACTGACATAGTCGATTTGAAACCTTTTATTTTTCTTTGTTACTCGTAAAGCCAACTGATCAATGTTCAGAAGAAAACTTGTGCATTTATCTTGTACAGGCCATCAGATACATCGGAGCGCCCGAGGTGCTCAAAAATATTTGAACACGCACTCTAACGCTTTGACAATAGAGGCGTGTTCAGATATTTGTTAACACCTTGGCCGCTCCGATATATCTGATGGCAACTGTACATCGCTCGCGTGCCCGCACATCCTGACACAGTCTGTTTCGCCTATCGATCAGATCTAGAAACTCCTCTGTTGCCGTCCAATTAGTGGGATACACTTCAAATTTCCTGTAACTATGCTTGTTTGATTCGTGGGGCCGGTAGCCACATAATTTTTTAACGTTTCTTATTATTTTTGTTGGTTTTGGTGCTTTTATCATGTTGATGATTATAGTACATTTTGAAGCTTACATATTAGTTTGATATCGTATTATCGACAAAATATCACTAGAAGAATGTGGTTTCAATATAAACATGTATTTAGACTATTTCGGTATTTTGTATACCATTTAAGGGTACTTATGTCATACCATTTTAAGCGTATAGAATTCTATTTTTTGCTCCTGATTTAGGAATAACTGAAAACATGACAACGAAGTGCAAATTAAGCTCCTTTTTAAGCAACTAACGAAACGTTGTTTATAGTACACAAGGAGGGCTGAAGGTTCCTCAATTAACCGTACAAACAATGTACAATAGAAAGGAAATGCTACATGCCGATTAATCAATTTGATTACCTATTTGGTTATTTTCTCAGCTTACTTTGTTCGGAATTTAAATTATTGACACTGCTATGTGATTAGTAACCATGCTTTAATAGACTTAAATAGACTCGATAGATAATCAAATCATTTTTAGGGTTCCGTACCCAAAGGGTAAAAACGGGACCCTATTACTAAGACTCCGCTGTCCGTCCGTCCGTCCGTCCGTCCGTCCGTCCGTCCGTCCGTCCGTCCGTCCGTCTGTCATCATCATCATCATCATCATAACTTAAGAGCTTTGCTCTTGTCGGTGGAGTAATCGCCAATCATTTATTTCTTGTGCCAGTCTTTTAATTTCCACATACGACGCATTATTTTTTATTTGGCTGAGATAAGTGATTCTAGGTCTGCCTTTTTCTCTTGTCTTTTCAATCCTGCCTTCCAGGATGTCTAGGAAAAAGTTATCATGCCGTATAAGGTGTCCTAACATCATGCCTCTCCTATTTCTTATTGCGTTTAACAAGCATCGCTTTTCTCCTATCATTCTCAGGACCTCTTAATTCGTCTTCGTTTCAGTCCAGCTAATCCTCTCCATCCTCCGCCAACACCACATTTCGAAAGCCTCCAACCTCTTTCTATCTTGTTGTCTCAGTGTCCATGTCTCACTTGCATACAACGCAATGCTCCAGATAAACACCTTTATCAATCGTTTTTTGGCTATTTTTGAAATGCGTGCCTTAAGCAGATCTTTTTTGTTATTGAAGGCTCTTTTAGCCATAGCGATTTTCTGTTTGATGTCCTCGGTGCATCTAGAGTCATTGGTTATTACGCTTCCTAAATATTTGTATTAATTGACTTGCTCTATTGGTGTGTCCTGTAATATGATGGATTTGTAAACTTTAGGGCGTTTAGATGCTGTCATGATGCTTTTTG
This sequence comes from Cydia splendana, assembly GCF_910591565.1. Classification (NCBI taxonomy): domain Eukaryota; kingdom Metazoa; phylum Arthropoda; class Insecta; order Lepidoptera; family Tortricidae; genus Cydia; species Cydia splendana. The sequence continues at coordinate 18,273,428 of NC_085965.1, read as the reverse complement.
ATACTGTAAGAGTTTTAGTTTTTTTGCAATTTATTTTAAGTTTGTACGCCTGTCACCAGGCTGTATCTCATGAACCGTGATAGCTAGGCAGTTGAAATTTTCACAGATGATGTATTTCTGTTGCCGCTATAACAACAAATACTAAAAAGTACGGAACCCTCGGTGGGCGACTCCGACTCGCATTTGTCCGGTTTTTTATGTATCGGTCTAAATTAACGAGGTTAGCTGGAAGAGATCCCTCATAGAGAAAAGTTCGTTTTTGTACTTTCAATTATATAATATCTGCTGTTACCTATCCTTGTTTCGTACAATAAAGTGTGTATTAATTACTTACCTATACTTACAATAAATGAAGATCACCATATTCACTATAAAAATAAACTGATTGCTTCGTATAGTACAGCGGTTTTGAAACGCCTCAAAATTAAAATCTTTCACAAAGTGCGTGCACGCAACGATCGTGGACTCATATTGGTGTTCTCTAAGGCTCTCGTGATTGCTTTATCTCCGTCGGTCGTTGAATTAATGCGATTGTATCTGAGTAACTATGTAACTAGTGAGCTTAAAGCCAGATTCTTAGAAAGTACTGAAATAGTGCAAAATGTTCTTTTTAAAATTTTATATATTAGTAACTAGAGGGGATCTATCGTTGAGAAAACGCCATGGCGCTCGAGCTCGATTACAATCGAGATTTAAATATTGTATGGAAAATATTCCTGTGACTTTTTGCGGCATCTGTCATCCCCATTATTTATAACAAAAATCAATTGTTTATTCAGCGTATCTACCCAAGTGCCTTGCACATTGTAAGTAATTTAATAAACGTTTATATGACACTTTGTGACACCACAGGAGTGCGACATGAAAAATGCGAACCTTGTCCAAATTATTCAAAAAGACATGAACATTTCACTTGTGTATATATATATATATATATATATATATATATATATATATATATATATATATATATATATATAACTATATATAATTATATTATATGTAATATATGTTTAGTATTTATGTATGTAGCATGTATTTTATTTTATAATATTATTTATGTATTTTATTTACTTTTGGACGTTTTGGTTAGTTTACTTTTAAAATGTTACTGTGCATTCCGTAAGTTTGTCTATCTAATTTGAATTCTCCCCTCATCTACTCGAAGGTTAGCTGGAAGAGATCCCTTACAGGGATAAGTTCGCCTTTGTACCTTTATTTCTGTAAATATTATGTAAACCTGTGTTGTGTACAATAAAGTGATTACTACTACTACTACTACTACATTTAGTATTCACATCGTAAAAAAGTATCTACAGAAATAAGGTAGGTACAATACAAGTAGGTAGGGGTTAATTTTGGCTTTCTACAGCTATTCTATATTAGTTATTTGTCTCATCTTCATGATAAATATAAAATAAGTCATGAAGTCAAAATAATACGTTTTATTTAACTGATTAACGAAGGAATCGTATCCAACATTTATTTTATCAAACGGATGATGGTATATCTGCTAATTATTGTTCTTTCTGTTTAGTTTTGTCGTTTAAACGTGCTAGATACGATTCGTTTCTGTTATGCAAAAAAGTTGGGTATTTGTTGTATATAATAAATGACTAAATTTTTTAAGCAGGCTTTTAATATGTCTTTAAGCTTTACTTGTTAAATTTGCGATCAACACGTCCTCCCATCGACACATATTTCGAAGAAAGCAAAGAAACTACTACAAGACCGAAATTACCTCCCCTATTAAAAACACCTTACACATTTTACCTTTAAAACAGGTAGCTTGTCAATAATGTCTTAAATAGACTTCATTAGCCCATATTAATGTAAAATAAACCGACATCTTGGACCATAAAAAGCATTAAAGCGTGGCCAATTGCTTATTCCAACTTCTCACAGACCACAGGCGAATCGCAATTGAGCTAACGAGTATAAGTGCTCTCTTCAATGACAAACACTTATTATGATAGTCGAGGTCTCGTTACGATGGTTTTATTCATTCATCTGGTGTGCATGCATCTAATGGGTATGCAGGCAATTATGCAACACAGTCCGAGTTCGTTGATCAGAGTTCCGGTCTATCTTTACAATGCTCTTTTATAGGCTTTATAGGACCGCCAATCCTTTCAAGATCTTAATAAGGCTTATCTTTTATCAGTAAGATGGTTTTTTTATCCAATTTGGGCACGAACATGCTCAAATGTAGTATTAAATAGAAAAGTATGTACCTATAATACAAAAATATTAATAAAATGTTTATTATATAAAATATCCGAATCGCTAAACTTAAGTGGCAGTGGGCGGGGCACATTGCCCGTAGAACCGATGGCCGTTGGGGCGGAAAGGTTCTCGAGTGGCGACCACGTACCGGAAGGCGCAACGTGGGTAGACCCCCCACAAGGTGGACTGACGACCTGGTAAAGGTCGCGGGAGACCGCTGGATGCGGGTGGCGCAAGACCGGTAATTGTGGCACTCTTTGGGGGAGGCCTATGTCCAGCAGTGGACGTCCTCTGGCTGATATGATGACGATGATGATGATGATGATATAAAATAGGAATATGTTCTCCTAATTAAAAAAACAATGATTTCATTTGACTACCGTAAGCGTGATCCGCATACTGTGAGGTTTGGACACTGGACAGGTATTTTTATATTTCGGGGATCTAGGAAACGGCTCTTTTCTCTCTCTCTCTCGGGGGTTTTCGGGGGCGAAAAATCGATCTAGCTATTAGGTGTTATCTCTGGGAACACGCGCATTTTTGAGTTTTAATATGTTTTCTGAGCAAAGCTCGGTCTTCGAGATATTTAGGTATCATACTCGTTACGGCGCCAGTACCTACCCGGACCATGGCACCATGGTACCATGGTGACTCATGAGTCACTGACAGTGTCAAAACTGACATATACGCTAACGTGTACGTAATTTACTTTCTATACCTACATCTCGCTCGCACTAACATGCGAGTACGAGCAAGTTACCTTCTCGATAGCGTTTGTCAGTGCCAAACTGGTGGTAGCCACACTGGTGTTAAGTATGTACCTAGGTACTAATGTAATTTTTTTATTACATTTATTATATAAGTAACAAGGGCTCAAGATTAATATTCATAAAGCGCAAATGAAAAACGCAACATAATACAATTGCAGCCAATTAGAACAAAGCATAACGTAGCTTAATTATAGGGTAAACACCGACATGCTCAAAGCTGAATAACAATTAGCTGGCGTTTAAGCCATTGTTGTTATTAATCCCATATGAATAACGCACATAATGGCGTATACGCCCGACAAGTGGATTGCTTAAGAGATGTAGAAAAGGGCAAATTACCGCCATATGATAATAGATAATGAAAAATACGAGTGCGAGGTGCCTTTAAACAATTTGCTGTATAGCTGTCTATGCACTTTGTCTTTGCTACAATGTAAAAATACAGAGGATACCGCGGACCACGTTCGACGAGTTGTCGCTCTGTCGCACTTGTAAATTCGTACTTAAGCGTGACTGGGAGGCAACACGTCGAACGTGGTTTGCGGTGGACCCTCAGGTCACACAAGCAGGTGATTCATGGTATAATAATATACTCCGCCTGGTACTCCATTCCCGTCTTTTCTAGGTCACCTAACTGACACGGGCCTACGTCATCATGCGACAGCGCTATATGATAATATGCGATAGCGCTATATATAGCGGCCATGTTGTTGTGACGTAGGCCCGTGTCACTCTGGGAATGGAAGACCATGTTTTATTAGACTATGAGGTGATTAGTCTTCACTTTATTTAGTTCATTTGCTACTTGTATAACATACTCGTGTACCTAAACGTTTAAAGTTGTATAGTCACAGTGACAGGTAAATTATAAGACTCTTGAGCTATACAAAATAACAAAGAAATTACAACACAACGAAATCTATTTTAACTTTGGCAGAGAGTTCACTAGATGGCAATAGGCTGTTTTAATACCACTCTGACTACCTACTACCTACCACCACTACAAGAAAAGTCTGCAGCGGATTTGATAGTCCACACAGTGCAAGTGTTATTTATACGTCATATTTGTTATTCGACTACACTTTTATGTTTTAATAATATTCGTCGTATAATGTATTGTACCGATTGTTTGTGCTTACGAATAAATCAATTCTATTATATTCTATTCTATCATTTCATAGAAGTTTGACGTTTAAAATAACACTTGCACCGCGTGGGCTATCAAATCCGCTGCAGACTTTTCTTGGTCTGACTCTACAATAATTACAGTAAACTTTGTATGGACTTTGATTGTCTTTATTATAATTTGTCTGTAGAAGCCTTAATGGCGTAGCTAGGAAGACTATAAAACCATAAATTTATAAGCTTTCATCGTAAACCTAGGATCCTTGTTGTTTTTTCCTATTTTAAAGCTACCCTATAATCGACATTTTAATTAATATAATTGATTTATGATGCAGGATACAGCTTTGAAAAGGATAGGCTTCCGTTTGTCATAATTATAATTGGGATGTAAACTTGTGTTGATGTTTGCATTTTTTTTGTAATTTTGCAACTAGAAAATGTAAGAACCCAGATATCCCAGGAAAAAATAATTTTGATTTGTTTTTTTTTAATTGCGATGGTAAAATTACCCAAATTATGCAAATACTTTTGAACGGGCTGAAAATTATAATCCAATTCCCAAAATGAGGAAATAAAAGCTGTCCCACAGATTTTATAGAGAACAAAAAACAAAAAAAAAACATTTTATTTTGGAAACCGACTGAAAATACCGTCAGAAGCAGTTCGCGCCCTTAGCCCTGTAGGTACCAGCGAAAGTGCATCCTGCAGAACGCGTAGGAGCACAATAGGTGTACCCACCTTGAGAAGGCAAAATCTGAATAATTTTTGCACTCGTATACTTCGGGCATACTGAAAATTCCTGGACTGCCCACTTAGAAAAAATAAGTCTTCTCATATATCAGAATCCAAAAACTTTCAGTATGGCCACGGAATAGTGGAAACATAACAGATGCAAAAAGGCAAAATGAATTGAGTACCTTTCGGAATCCGGCTGAAAATACCGGCAGAAGCAGTTGCACCCTTAGCCCTGCGAGCGAAAGTGCACCCCGCGCACGTAAAAGCGGGCGGCGCGCACGCACCGCGCCACTAGCGCGCGAGTCACCGCGCGCACCGCGAGTGTTGTGTGAAGTACTGCTGTGAGTTTACTGTGATTACATACGAAGGGTTTTTTTGGTGAGTTTTTTTATTTTATTTCGTTTGCATGTCTAGGATATTTTTTGGATTCAATTTTTTTTGTACGGAATTTTTTTGTAAGTACCTACAATTTGAATTTTAATTACATTTGTTTTGTTATGTTTCAATAATATATATTTTTTTATTTTTATAATTTTATTAATTATTTCATTATTTATTCAATATTTCATACCAATATTTTTAAAATCTACATTTATTATTATAGAGAAATAGAGTTAGAATTTAAAAAAGTAGAGTAGTAGTCGAAAAACAAATAATAAAATTATTTTATATAAAAATTAAAAATAAATATACCTAATTCAGCAGTTTGTAGACGTGTAAATATGGTCGACAAAATTATATTTCAAGTATTATAATTAAAACAGTTTTTTTTTATAAATAGCAATTCATATAAACGTAACACCTTTGATTATATAAAAACATATACCTACATTACTAATAGATAACATAAAAATACTTTATTGAAAATCGAAAGCAGCTCATTTTAATAATGCCTGTGTGATTAATGTTTACATGTTTTGACATAATATTTCTGCGGAATATTAATTTTGCTATAAATATTCATAGAGTGAAGCTGTAAGTAAAACAGATACGATATAATTTGTCGAGTGTCAAGGAATAGCCAGCTACATGTATGTCGCCAAGGGCTCAACTCTTCTTTCACAAGTGTTAAATAAAAATAATAAAGTTTCACTGAAAATAAATAATAACTTAAGACATATCTGTACCTGTTTGCTTATTTGCAACAATGTAATACCCTCCTAAGGCCCAGCTTTGGCCCAGCCATACAAATGAATAGTCTAGAATTTGCCACTGAAATTGGAACCTTTAGTGCAGGGAATAGAGTCGATTTTGTTTTTTTTTTGGAAATTGAACGAAACTAAACAAATGCGATTCTGTTCCAATTAAATATGATTTAAATTTCATCGAACTGAATAAGTACTATAGGTTGGACCTTGGGCCTTAGGAGTATACCTTAGTCATTTTTACAACTATTTATGGTAAAGGTAACTACTACCGTATTAAGTAGGTATGGCCAATCGGCTATTACGTAATGTGATTATTTTAGAGCAATAAATAATGATAAAATTCCGTCCATATCACTGAAACTAATTCGTCGTTTTCGCTTAATATTAAATACAAGAACAACAGCAACTATAGGTAAACCAGAACTTTGGGAGTATTGTCAAGAGGGCGCTCGTTTTGAATTTTATATAGCAACAATTTGTATAGTGGGGACAATGGAAATTGGCATATGATTTTTGTTTTATTCCGACAACTTTAATAAGTGCGAAGTTTGATGTTTGGATATTTCTTCGGTTTTTACGCTATAAAATTCGTGAATTTTACGACGTATGACACATAAATCAAAATCATCCAAATCTATTTTCTTTTTTTGTTTTCTTTTTTTTAGGTTTGGTCGTTTAATTCCGCCCTTACGCCCTTCGCTAGCAATCCGTGATACCGATGCATGCGATACACCTAATACACAAATCAAATTATTACAAGACATCAACCAAATCGTGACGACCTGACTATAGTGACATTTGTCCATAAGTTTGAAACTTACCCGTCAATTCAGGTGCTAATTTCGTTATGTTTTCTAATGGAAGAAATTTCTCTTCCGCACGTTTTTTTCCCAATAAATAACTATATACACTATTTACAACTTTTTTCTCTGTAAAATCTAAAACTTTCGGCATGATTATTGCAGTCTAATAATAATTCACACGAAACTAGACAAAGCAATGTTTACATTGTCAATATTGACAACTATCATAGGGGGTAGATGTTGTCTATTATTAAAATTGTTGCCATTGCTAGAAATTAGTACCAACAAATTTCCGTAACATGGCGCACCCTCAATAGATCCTGGTTCACCTATAAATTCCAAGTGTGTGTTTAAATATTTGTTATTTTTGTAATATAACACTTAAAACTCTCGCGTTTTGTACACATATTTAATTACACAAACGGGTCTACCGCAATATACTTTCATTGTTTTTACCTTAAATTCCCTGACCAGAGCTGGCCTGAGCTGTGGTCTTTCCGTGACCACAGCTGGTGCAACTCAGCTGAAACGTCGGAATAAAAACAATGAAAGTATATCGCGGTAGACCCGTTTGTGTAATTAAATATGTCATTTTTCTATTGTGCATTTGCAATATTTGTAGTGACTAAATAAACGTTTGAAATGACTATAACAAAAGTAAAATTTTAGACTTACATGTAGGTAAAAACTAAGTAAGTATGCTTAATATTCAAGTTCAAGTTAGTTATATACACATAACACATTAGATATAAAAGTGTATTAAATGAAAAATGGTTCAAGTTAAGGTCTGATAAAATGTGCAGAAACATTATTGTCAAGTGCGTAGCGGCATTGAGATATTATTCATATTATTTAACATTATTTTTTAAGACCTATATTACGACCTTTACCTACTGTAAATCAGCGACGTGAATTGTATGGGTGTAGCATTTATAGTTTTACCATTTAAGCTACACATTTAATAAAAGCTAGATGCATCTTGACATACACACAGACACTTTCAATCTCTCATTCGATCCGAATCGTTAAAGCAAGTGCGAGCACAGTTTATTTCATAAATGGACCATAAAATTATAAACAATATCACCAATTTTTCCACATTCTCGGCGTTACCGTTTCGAGTAATCGATTTAGCAGAAAAATTGCTAACATGCCGCGAAAGTGTTAGATTTCGGTGCGAACATAGAAAGTTGTGTCATATCGGACAATCCGGAAATAACTTCCTAAAATACTATTAAAATACTTTTTTTAGTTTCATCCTCGACCTTACTCGGTTTGTTTAAGGTTTAGATTAGAAGGAAATAATTTAAGTTGATAAGAGTTTGGGAAAATTATTCGTCGGTGCGATATTATTTTTGGATTGTCTAGCGGTCTAGCGTAATAACTCTACACAACCAATGATTTTGAGATTCATAAATTAAATATTGAAATAGGCGAATTAAAACCAAAATATTATTTTGCTAATCCGCGAAAAGATAACGTGCTAGTTAATCAGTGCTAACCCGTTATACTTACTTGCGTATTTTTACATGCAATTAATATTCCCACCCTCCCACCGCAAAAATAAATACGCAAATAAATATAACAAACCACCACCAAAAGAATAAACCTCGACACGTGTTAAATAAAATACACACGTGTGAAATAGGCGAGTCTGCCTAGTTTGACTGGAATCTAGTTATCACTATATTTCAATATAACGACACTGCCAATATTTTATTGTCATTTTGCAATAAACATGGATTAAAATTGTATTGTTAATCCGTCTAAAGTTTTATGCTTACATACTCAACAACTGTAAATTCCGTTATTTATACTGATTCCTGGCTTTATATATGGAAATGTACATATAAAATTGGATTTAGGTAATAACTACCTACCGACGAATTCGTCTGCCCCATAATCCTTAATATTTAAATCTTTTAGTTAATTAATTCCAAATGATATAAGTAATAATTTATAATTTAGAGGTATCAACAGCGGCATGAACTTATTAAAACCGTTAACACTTTATTAATATAGTAATCAATATGTAATCGACCGGCTAAGAAAAGACCATTTGAAGTCATAACTTATTTTTGGGTGTAATTTTGACGATGCTTAAAATTCTCATTACAGATTAAGATTTAGGCATGTAGCTAGTGGCTAGAGTAGATAATTATAGTAATGTTTCTTACGTAGATACAAGCTTTTGAAACAAGTCTAAAACGACCTGAGACCAATTCTACTTCAGCGATTTTATATGGTTTTCATCTTATTTTGATACGACCTTTAGTCATCAGGTATCGCACTTGCACTATAAATAGCTGGCGAAACAGTGTTGTTCCTGTCGAATTTTAGGGTTGCCGTGTACGGGGTCATAAATTGTCGTGTGTCAAGGGAAAATCATAAGAAATATTGCAGTAAATAAAAAAATAAAAAAGCCTTTATTCCAAGTTTCTGAACAGAGTTAGAAGTTTCTGAGTATTGGTTAGTAAGTTCCTTATAGCTAATAGTTAGTGTTAAGTTTATGTATATTATTTACTATTAATTTATTTTATTTGGACCCCTCTTCGAGTGTAGGCCTCCTCCAACTGTCTCCATTTTTGCCTGTCTTCCGCTTCGTTTAGCCAGTCTTTCCCTGCAGTTTCTTTTATATCATCTAGCCATCGTTTATATGGCTTTACCACTTTCCTTTTGCCAATAGGGCCTCTCCATTTGGTTGCCACTAGAAGAAATATTGCAGTACTTATCACTAAAAATTGCGAAAAATACTGAAGAAATATATGGGAGATACGGCAATGAAACTGCTGACCCATGCCGGTCACGAGCGCACTTATTGGTACGCGTCAGATGCACTGCGTATGTGTCAAGGTCTTATCATAACAAGATCAAAACTTAAACAAATGATTGAATCAGAATCGTTCTCAAAGTCTATCAAAAACTAACGAGTCAAGTACAACCCCGGTTGTGTTTTGTACAAAGATACTTAGGATTTAATTGATAGACATTCTCGAAGTAGACTTGCAAGTATGCGCTACGGGGAATCGTTGTATAGTGTATAAAAGTACATCCATATGTTATCTTGTATATCTTTGGTCAGAATATCTTGTAACTTTTTTATTTATTGACGACTCCGATGAGGATTGGAGGAAAAATATTTATACAAAATTAGGATTTAAACTCTTAGTTTACGAGGTATTATTTACTTCTAAAAATAAAGTATACATTATGTGAGTGCGTTTATATCAATAGAACGTCATATTTATTAAGCTATGATTCACTGACAGTTTTCACAGGTTATTAACGGCATATAAGAAGGGGGAGGCCTATGTTCAGCAGTGGACGTCTTATGGCTGAGATGATTAACGGCATATAAACACCGCTTTTTTAAACGCGCCATCGACGCGCGTTTGTATCTACACACGTGATCCGGGAAGTAAATTTCTAAAACGGACGTCGACGCGCGGCGCGTTAAAAAAACGCGGTGTGATTGTATTGCATATGCCCTAGAGTCTTCTTTATGAAATTTGTTTATTTTCTTTTATAAAATATACATAAGATTATATATTTATTATTACGCCTTATGTTTGTCTTCAAATCCGCTGGGTTGCTCAATAATTACCTAATAATATAAGTAGCTTTATGTAACTAAACTTTATATTATTTGACATTATGGTAAGATCAATATCTTGTACCACTTTGTATCTCTTTGAGCTCAGTTTTATATCTCCTGACTAGAAGTAATAACCTTAAACTAACGTTTTAGTACCTACTTTTTACCTTAATGTGAAAAGATAACATAGGCTTAAAGGATCTTATATTTTAAAGTACTTTAAGTAGTTAAGTTATTTTATCTACTTCCATATCATAAATCATAACTTCTTTATAATATGTTCAGAAGCGATTAGCTATTAGCCTATATTAACAAACCTTCATCTGTGATTGAATTGTAATTTTTAATTAACCGATATATTAATTACATTCAAAAGAACATGTCTGAGAAACAAAGAAATTTGATTTTGCCTCTATTCTAATATCAGTCGAGATAACGTTTGCATTCAAAGTGTCAGTTGCAACATTTTGACAAATCTCGCATGTTTCTTGATATCGAACGATATGGCAGTCGGCCCCCAACTCTAGTTTGTCTCTGAATTAAAAAAAAAACTACTGATGCGTGTCATCCGTCATAAAAGTTTTCATTTGCCGCCATTTGATGTTTAGTAGATTTGTAAGTATAAAATTAGTTTGTTTTGTTGAAGTTGTATATGGAATATGGATGTAGATAAGCAATGTATGTAACTGTACATAATAAGGCATTATGTAGCCTTTCATTATGTAGCAGTCACATAAACTACTACATATAAGGTAAATGTGGGGATGACCGACTTATGACACGGACTCTCGTATTACAGAAAGGAAGAGCTTCGCTCCTTCTGCTCTACCGACCTTCTGTTAGTGGAGTATGTGTACAATGTGTACAAGAATTGTCCATGACTTTGGGGATGAGGAACCTTGACCTTGAAGACCTTGTGGATGGTCTTACCTTATAGACGGCCATTTCCACATTGGTATCTCTCCACAAGGCTAATATACTTATTTAGTTATGTAAGTATATTTACTTAAGGTTTTTAAAATTCTATTAACGATCTTCCCATTAAAGTCTCCTGACTTAATAAGGGGCTTGAATAGGGCTGTTAGTTTGTGGAAGAATAGAACAATCTTTTAAAGCCTGGAAATAAAGATGACCTGCCGAGAGTGATAAGTTACGTTTAGAAATACGAGGCATGCAATCCCTATTCTGGCATACGAATTATAGTGCTTACAAATGCAGCAGAATTTAAAATAAAAACGGAAGTGAATACATTACAAATAGTAACAAGTTATAATGTAGACCTTTAAACGAGCAATTCTTGTTTATTTATACATATATATATATATATATATTTCGGGGATCTCGGAAACGGCTCTAACGATTTCGATGAAATTTGCTATATGGGGGTTTTCGGGGGCGAAAAATCGATCTAGCTGGGTCTTATCTCTGGGTAAATGCGCATTTTTGAGTTTTTGTATATTTTCCGAGCAAAGCTCGGTCTCCCTGATATAGAAACATTATGCGAGATTTTGAGCGTTGGATCATTTTAACACTTGTGTTAATTTTGCATGCTTACTTTATTTGAAAATTTTATCTAGGTTAAAATAATTGACACAAAAATGTATCTTTTTAATATTTATTATACTTTTAAATTATTTTGACGCCGATTATTTACACACAGTTACTCAGTAGATCAAGATCTACTGAGTAACTGTCTGTAGAATACTAATTTTCTGTGGGAAGCATTTCTAGGGTCCGTCATCTCGTTGATTGCTCTAGATTCTAGCTTGTTAAAATGTTGTACACTAATGTTTACAAGCGCATTTCCCTCGGTTTACAATTTAAACATATAATCGAGTGCACATCCTTTCTCAATAGGCATTGCATAATGGTACTTTTACGAGGTGCTCACATCTCATCACCCTGATGTTGGCCGCATATGGGCATTTTCATTTAACTTGTACTTTAAAGCGCGACTTAAGTCGTGTTTCAGTAACGTTAACCGTTACATTCCTGACAAAATGTATGGGATTTGACATTGACCGTCAGTTTTGTAACGATTGCTAACCGGCCGTTAAAGGTGTTCAATTAAGTAAAAAAGCCCATATTTAACCCAATGATGCGATGAAAATCTTCTTATGCCAGTCGTTATGACAATCCACTTCTATGGCCTTGTTTGTGAAAATTAGAGATGCAACGGATAGTTGTTTGGCCGATACCGGATATTCGGCCAGACCATCGGCCGAATATTCGGTATCCGGCCGACGAATATTCGGCCGGCGGAACTATACCTACTTTTTGGATTTTCAGGCGCGCACAGGTTTGAACTGTTTCCTAGTGAACGTTAACGCGGACTCATTACTAGTTTTTAATTGGTTTAAAATAATAAACGAGTACGATTATGACCGTGACTGTTTCTTTAATCCAAATTGTTTACTCCGAAATCAAGCGATGTTACTATCCGGTATCTGGCCGGAAAGTACTTCACTATCCGGTATCCGGCCGGATATTAAAATAATGGCCGGATAGACCGGATACCGGATAGTAACCGAATATCCGGTGCATCTCTAGTAAAAATCATACGTACCTTGGTAATTAACCAATAATGTGCTTTATGTTGTTGCAACAAAGTTTATGAATGATCATTGGTAAATTAGTTGTGTCGTTAGAACCTAGGCTGCCTTATTTCAATATCTGTCTTTTTAGGGTTCCGTACCCAAAGGGTAAAACGGGACCCTATTACTAAGACTTCGCTGTCCGTCCGTCCGTCCGTCCGTCCGTCCGTCCGTCTGTCACCAGGCTGTATCTCACGAACCGTGATAGCTAGACAGTTGAAATTTTCACAGATGATGTATTTCTGTTGCCGCTATAACAACAAATACTAAAAACAGAATAAAATAAAGATTTAAATGGGGCTCCCATACAACAAACGTGATTTTTGACCAAAGTTAAGCAACGTCGGGAGTGGTCAGTATTTGGATGGGTGACCGTTTTTTTTTTGCTTTTTTTTTTGTTTTTTTTTTGCATTATGGTACGGAACCCTTCGTGCGCGAGTCCGACTCGCACTTGCCCGGTTTTTTAGACCGTTTTGGTTTTTTTTGAACGATTTCTAAGCTAATTTGGTTTCGCAAAAAAATCGTAATTATCCAAACCACTAGTCTCGGTAATTGTGGTTCAATTTACAGAAACGTTACCTGTTTTAGATTCGGTTCACGCCGGTTAAAAATTTGATGATTTACGTGTATTCTACAGTTATATGTACCTAATCTTCAGCATCATTATCCAATAACTAACCAGTGTGTTTTATCGACACTCGAATTTTATGGACTCCAAGGTTGTAGGTTGTTAAAAGTAAGGTTGGTCAAAATGTGTACCCTGAATTTGCCTTTAGTGTACCTGGCTGATTTTGGGGTCGTGATTCTGAATGTCAAAAATATACTTGGTCATTATGGTCATTATAAACAAATTTCCGCACGGGACTAAGTGGACTAACCACAAAATCGTGAAAATAAATCGACTGAAGTAGACGAAACGAATCAGGAGAAAATTTTCACGATTTTCATATCGGTCACATAAGATGGGGTCCCTTTGTTTCCCATAAAGTTTTAAGTCATAATGTATTGTTTGTCATATTATTGTTAGTCATATAACTGAAACGGTTAACTTTTCAGGATTTTCGTAAGGTTATTCTATATATAGGTTAGGTTAGGTTAGGTTTGTTTTATGGCAATCCTGAAAAGTTACGCGTTTCTGAGAAAAACCAATTATGACTAACGAAAATTCAGACAAACAATACATTATGACTTAAAACTATTTGGGAAACAATAGAGACCCCACATAAGATACCTTGTTCAGTATGAATAAGTACATTTTTGAATTGGATATCTGTATCATGGTAAAATTATCATTTTATTATTTTACTTGGGCGAAGTTCACACCACCGAAGTTGGGTGAAGTTCAGAAGTTGGAATCAGTTGGCCTCGGCTGGGCGGAGCTGGAGGAGGCCGCGCTGGACCGCGAAGAATGGAAATCCCTTCTGAGAGCCCTATGTCCCTGATGAGGGATAACAGGATATCATCATCATCACTTGGGCGAAGTTGGGTACCAACGGTGAAGATACATAGTTTGCCAACCCTTTTTTAACTTATTTTCAGTGAATTGCAACATTTATAACAGAGTTGGGCAAAAATTAACTTGAATAAGAATAAGAATAAAAACAGAAATTTTATTCTTATTCAAATCGATTTGAATTAGAATAATTCTTGCACTAGTTATTTTAGAATAAAATTAAGGTGAATAAATCATGTGACTTTTATTTTAAATGCGGAATAAAAAACAGAATAATTATTCTAGAAGTGAGGGTATTCTAACTAAGGTTTTATTCAATTAAAATATTATTTAGAATTAAGTTAATTTTTGTAGTTCAATTGGTTATAATTTGTAAGTTGATTTTCACCCTTCTAATTAAAAGTCGGATTGATTTGATATTTGTTACTTTAGTTTAGGTATAGTACACATTGAAGAGTTCCGCTATACGCTATCTAATTCTATCATCCGATCAGGGTGCTTAGCCAACATGCCAAACTTTGACGCTCCGTAGAGTTGCGCATAGTCTCTCTCTATCACTCTTACATATTAGTGCGATACAGAAACAGATAGCGTTTCGTTGTCGTAGCACTCGTAGCGCAAACGATTGGGTGCCTAGCTAAGATGCCAATTTTTGTTTTTAATTTAATAACCAAATCATTAGGTACAATTTAGCTGTTTTTAGCGCTTTCTGTTTCTATCACTCTTACATATTAGTGCAATAGAGATACAGAGATAGGGTTTCGTTGTCGTAGCACAAACGATTGGCATGTTGGCTACGCAACCAAGGTGCTTAGCAAAGATGACAATTTTGTTTTTAATTTCATAACCAAATCATTAAGTAAATTTAGCTTTTCTGGGGGCCTAGCCAAGATGCCAATCGCTTGTGCTCCGACAACGAAGCACTTTCTGTCTCTATCACTCTTACATATTAGTGCAATAGAGAGACAGAGATAGCGTTTCGTTGTCGTAGCGCAAACGATTGGCATGTTGGCTACGCACCCAAGGTGCTTAGCAAAGATGACAATTTTGTTTTTAATTTCATAACCAAATTAGGTAAATTTAGCTGTTCTGGGGGCCTAGCCAACATTGCAATCGCTTGCGCTCCAACAACGAAGCGCTTTCTGTCTCTATCACTCTTAGGTATATATTAGTGCGATAGAGAGACAGAGAGAGCGCTTCGTTGTCGGAGTGCGAACGATTGGCATAATGGGTAGGCCCCCAGAACAGCTAAATTGTATCCAAAGATTTGGTTATTAAATTAAAAACAAAAATTGTCATCTTGGCTAGGCACCTTGGGTTCGTAGTCAATATGCCAATCGTTTGCGCTACGACAACTAAACGCTATCTCTGTCTCTCTATCGCACTAATATGTAAGAGTGATAGACAGAAAGCGCTTCGTTGTTGGAGCGCAAGCGATTGGCATGTTGACTAGGCCCCCAGAACGTTTAAATTTACCTGATTATTTGATTATTAATATAAAAACAAAAATTGTCATCTTGGCTAGGCATCTTGGGTGCATAGCCAACATGCCAATCGTTTGCGCTACGAAAACGAAACGCTCTCTGTCTCTCTATCGCACTAATATGTAAGAGTGATAGAGACAGAAAGCGCTTCGTTGTTGGAGCGCAAGCGATTGGCATGTTGTCTAGGCCCCCAGAACAGCTATATTTGAAGTATAATCGAAGGTTAGCTGGAAGAGATCCCTTATAGGGATAAGTTCGCCTTTGTACTTCCATTACTGTAATTTATTTTTGTAAACCTGTGTTGTGTACAATAAAGTGATTACTACTACTACTACTACTACTACTACCTAATGATTTGGTTGTTAAAATAAAAACAAAAAATTGGCATCTTGGCTAGGCACATTGGGAGCGTAGTCAACGTGCCAAACGTTTGCGCTACGACAACGAAACGCTATCTTTGTCGCTCTAATATGTAAGAGTGATAGAGACAGAAAGCGCTTCGTTGTTGGAGCGCAAGCGATTGGCATGTTGGCTAGGTCTCCAGAACAGCTAAATTTACCTAATGATTTGGTTAATTAATTAAAAACAAAAATTGTCATCTTGGCTAGGTACCTTGGGTTTGTAGCCAATATGCCAATCGTTTGCGCTACGACAACGAAACTCTATCTCTGTCTCTCTATCGCACTAATATGTAAGAGTGATAGAGACAGAAAGCGCTTTGTTGTTGGAGCGCAAGCGATTGGCATGTTGACTAGGCCCCCAGAACGGTTATATTTACCTGATGATTTGATTATTAAATTAAAAACAAAAATTGGCATCTTGGCTAGGCCCCTAGACCAGCTAAATAGAACCTAATGATTTGGTTAGTAAATTAAAAATAATACGGTTACTGAAACTATGCGTTATGCGACAGTCAATTTGTAGGATTTTATTCCATAAAATTGGTATAAATTAGACAAGAGACTAACTACTATTACATCTACCTAACTATACTTAATTAGTACCTATACGGTACCCGAACTACATTTTTATTCGTGGAATATTATTTCAATTAAAAATCATGATTATACTCGTATTTATTTGATTAAGAATAAGTTATTCTCATTCAATTTTTTCTCATACGAATTATTCCCGACCAAAATTATTTGAATATTTTTGACGGGAATAAAATCGAGATGATTTTATTCCTACGAATTCTTATTCAAATAATGATTTTATTCTTGAATGCCCAACACTGATTTATAACAGGGTTTGGTATACATAAACCGGTGGGCTCATTCACACATGAAACTTACAAAATAAAACTGTCATTTGCCTTATTATGTTTCCGATAAGCATTAACATTAATTACTTATAAAAGTAAGTGCAGAGTAACGGTGCGTATCAAGGTCCTTCCTGTGTCGATTTATTTTAGAACGCCTATAATCCAGCCAATGGGGATTTAAATAACAGGATTAAGTATACAGGATTGTTTTGACCTTAGTAGGTACCTAATCATTTATGTTGCATCCATCAATAAAAACACTAACAAAAAAATACAGTAGCGATCAAAAGTATTTTGACAAACGAACTTCTTTCAATATGTTTATGAATAGGGTATATATTTAATCATTACGTTACGATTATATTTTATTCACCCTTCATTTGTTACGTTTCCACTTAGATTACTAAAACTAAACAACAGACGTAGAATTAAAACTGATAATTTGCGCTACAGGTAGATCAAAAGTATTTTGCCACTTTAATGAAATGCTTTTGCTGAACTGGCAAGACGGTTAAAAAAAAACATTTCATTAATATTTAATGGCATATTCTCTGGCTTTCCTCACAGCAGTAAATCGAGACGGCATAGAGTCCCCTAACTTCTGTATATGATCATATAGTATGTTCGCCCATTCTGACTGAAGACCTTGGAAAAAACCCCATTGTTTGAATTATTTCTGCACCTCACACTGGACGATCCAACGCTTTCTATAAAAGCTCTATAGCATTAAGATCAGTACCTTGACTAGGCCACTCAAAAACCTAGATTTTTTTGCATTAAAGAAGCCTTTACATGACCGGGTTTGTGTTTGAGGTCGTTATCATGCTGAAAAACCCAGCGAAGTGGCATATTTTCTTTTGTATATGGTATCATTTGTGTGTAGATTAAATTTTTATATACATATCGATCCATTATCCCATCAATTCGTACGAGAGGCCCGACTCCATGGCGAGAAAAATATCGCCAAGCCATTACGTTAGGGCCACCAATGCCACCAGGCTAGACTGGGTGGGTACCTGGTATCGCACAACGTGTCTTTTGTTATTTGGACGACGCACATACTTGATACCATCCGACGACATTAAATTAAACTTGCTTTAGTCACTCCATAAAGTTTTTGAGCAATCGGAACTTGTCCACAACTTGTCACGAATCGCCAATGCTACATAATTGGGATACCTTATTCTTTGCTGAAATATGTAATTTTTTTTAATGGGCGTCGACCATGTAATCCATGCTCTATTAAGAGTAGTTTAATAGTAAAAACAACAACCTTTACGTTATAGTTTTTTTTTAGTTAATTTTTAGGGTTCCGTACCCAAAAGGTAAAACGGGACCCTATTACTAAGACTTCGCTGTCCGTCCGTCCGTCCGTCCGTCCGTCCGTCTGTCACCAGGCTGTATCTCACGAACCGTGATAGCTAGACAGTTGAAATTTTCACAGATGATGTATTTCTGTTGCCGCTATAACAACAAATACTAAAAACAGAATAAAATAAAGATTTAAATGGGGCTCCCATACAACAAACGTGATTTTTGACCAAAGTTAAGCAACGTCGGGAGTGGTCAGTACTTGGATGGGTGACCGTTTTTTTTTGTTTTTTTTTTATATAAGAATAAAATAAGAATAAGAATAATTTATTAAGAAAACCTTATTGCTAATGTTACATTATGCGTGAACTTTTACATTTTACGTACATTGTTACGTGCGCCTGAACTAGGAATATAATCCTGTATCTCAGGCAAAGAGATAATATACTAATTTAAAGATCAATAAACAATAAAACAAATTAAAATCATGAACATAGAGATATGAATAGGTATTGAATTATCTTACACTTAGTAACCAAGTATTGCTGTGTCAGTGTCTATAATATCTATAATGTAGGTCGATCGTGTTTATTTCATTATTACATTGTTATTAGTTTACCTTAAAAATAGTTACGAGGCAAGAAATGCATTTTGATAGGATTACGGTCAGTAGGGCAAATTAAACATAAGGTAAATAAAGCACTTATTAATGACAATTTTATACAAACATTAAATACTTAAGTATGAAAAACATTATCGATCTATACGTTGATAACAAATGGTAGGTAATAACTACAAACCAACTAGTTAGGTATACTTAGACAAACAATTAACAGATAATCTTTTAATAGCATGTATTTATTAGCCCTCCCCATAATCAATCGAGTTTATGTACCGTCGTTCGGCCATTTTCCTGACGGGACAGTCAGGGTCCCCAGTTATATGACCATTGGGTTTTTTGAAGAGACTGCATGATGCGCATTTGGGATATTCTGCTTTAAATAGGCAATCCTTTTCCGAGTGCCCTAGATTACTGCAATGTCCACAGGTGGGCTCTGATTGCTTGCATGTTTTGGCAGCATGGCCGTAAAAATGGCACTTGAAACACTTTGTAACAGTTGTGAAGTCTCTGACAGGACACGATGACCAGTTGATGAAAGCTCGGTTTTGAGATATGAGAGCGCGTCGTATATAGGCTGGAACTTCTATCACGTAGTTACAGGACTCTGCATCTTTCTTACCCGACTTATGGCTTAATTTGATAGACGCTAAGAAATTTTCCCGAGTTAGTTCTGGAAACTTGTCGGCTATATTCTGTTCATATAAACAATTGTAGACCTCTTGATCCAGTAGAGCCGATGGTACACCTACTATTACAACTCTGGGCCTGCGCTTGAAGGGTTCATCGATGGTGAGATTCAGGGATGTGTTTTTAAATGTCAATTTCAATTTTTCTATGTCGTCCTTAGTATCAGTGCTGATGATAACACCGCCATTTTTAACTTTACGCAGCGCTCTTACGTGCAGTTTCATTTCTTCAGGATTAATAATTTTTTGTACTAGGTTTTTCGTTTCCTCGCTTGACTTCGACTGATCTTTAGGATAAATTGCGACTGAGCTCAAATTATTAGGACGAATTTCGTTTTTGTTACTGGTTTTCACCATATCGGCAAAAGAAAGTGCGTGTGTAGCCGGTCTGTTAGTGTTATCGATACTGTCCTTGAGGGCTCGGAAACTGTCTGATAGGTCTTGTTTTTCTTGAAGCGTCTGAAGAGTGCAGTGGTTAACGAGTGCCTTTGCTTTAAGGCCTTGATAAAGAACTGCCAAGTTTGCGGAACCGTGGGAAACCTTTCGGCAAAGATTGTGGATCCTGAGTTTTTGGTCGGAGTTCAATTTGCCTTCCGTCGATATGCTGCAGATTTCACTAAGAGATTTATCTATGGTGCTCATCCAATTCTGAATCTCTGATGTTGGTACCGGGTCAAGACTGGTCTGGTCTCTTGCGCTCGTTGGTTGTGCATTTTCATTTCCGGTATTCGGTGGCACTGGTGTTGATGGCGGGGAACGCTGAATTTTGGAACTTCTGCCAAACGGGCTGTTATTAGCACTCATAATGAATAAAGTTGTTTAAACACTTTGACGTCATATCTACTTACACTACACAAGCAAAGAACGTCGCATGACACAGTTTGTCAATATCGAGGTCAATGCATATTGCACACGATTTTAATTTGTATATTATTTAATTATAATTTCAACACGTCTGATCGCATCGATTGCCGAATGGAACGGATATGGTACGGAACCCTTCGTGCGCGAGTCCGACTTGCACTTGCCCGATTTTTTAATTGTTACTGTACGCTTCCATGGGTGTTCTACTGAAATCTTTTTTATTACACGATCAGTTGTAGAAGTCGTTTTTCGAGGAAACCGGTTCTATGCTTATTTGTGATGCAGTTTGCTACTTATCTTTCTAAAGTGCAGCCGCACCAGCTTGCTTGAAATCGTTCGAATATGCTTTATGTTTGGCATATTAAGAGAAGTATTCAGATGTAATTACTTCCAAAATATTTAAATTCTGCGGCTCTGTTCTCAAAAAATAAAACCGTGTCAAAATACTTTTGAACCCGTAAATTGTCATTTTTTGTTGCCAAGTTTATATTTTCATTCGACGAAACTAAGCTTTTTAGTGTTTCAAGAAGCTTTTAAG
This sequence comes from Cydia splendana, assembly GCF_910591565.1. NCBI lineage: Eukaryota > Metazoa > Arthropoda > Insecta > Lepidoptera > Tortricidae > Cydia > Cydia splendana. The sequence goes on along the minus strand of NC_085965.1, from coordinate 18,252,210 downwards.
CCATTGATTAAATTATCAAAAATTCATTTGAAAAAACTAATATGTTTCATACAATACCAAAGTTATTATCATTGTGAAAATACTTTTGGTCGCTACTGTATATCGGGTGGAACAGAATTTCGATTTTTAGATCTCTCATCATCTTTCCTTAGGGCTACTTAGTTGGATATCAACTAATAATAACTATTAACACTTGCTTAATTTTAATTTAATTTTAATGTTTATTTGGGCACAAACGGTACAATAATACTTACAGATATTAATATTATTCAATACATGAACCAGTGAAGTTGCCACTAACTACTAACACGTATACAAAAAATAAACAACGGAATAACAACTAGAATATCCACAGAGCAAACAAACATTTGTCGGCATTGTTAATGAATTTAAAAATAAAGGAGAATAATGAGAAAAAAAAAATCAGTTAAAAGTTAAAATATTCTAAACATTAAGTATTCAAAGTACTAAGAACCTCATGCTTAAACTTAACTAACGGAATGTTAAACATATCAATGTGTGAGAAAAGATTATTATTACACTTGCACGCTTTATCAATGAAGGAATTCGCTTTGTATTTTTTTCGCGTAAAGGGGATGTGAAAGAGTTTGTGATGTCGTGTGTTCAAACGAGGAGTTCTAAAATTAATTTTATTTATTAAATATTAAAGAAATATGTTCGATTACGAAACAACCTATATAATAAAATCCGGACAAGTGCGAGTCGGACTCGCCCACCGAGGGTTCCGTACTTATTAGTACATATTTGTTGTTATAGCGGCAACAGAAATACATCATCTGTGAAAATTTCAATTGCCTAGCTATCACGGTTCATGAGATACAGCCTGGTGACAGACGGACGGACGGACGGACAGCGGAGAGTTAGTAATTGGGTCCCGTTTTACCCTTTGGGTACGGAACCCTAAAAATTATCGAGTCCTCAACAGTTTGTATGAATATACACTGAGGCCGATTCTGATTAAGCAATTTGTTACGGTTTTAATAATTTTTTTTAAATTTAAATTACCCTTGACGCTGATTGGTGCCACCTAAATGCACTATAAATCACCATTTATGCGGTTACTAGCAGGATGTCTAATGACACCTCATAAGACATTCCGCTACTACCTACTTATTGGTACGCGTCAGATGCATAAGAATAGAAAAAGAAAATAAGAATAAGAATCATTTACATGCACAAGGCGGTGATCTTGGACACGGCGCGGATAGTCCGCCGGTTCCTCTCTCTGCAGCCCTGACCACCGGAGCCTTGGGCCTTGCCCCGCTGCTGGCGGCACCCTAGGTTAGATTTTTTATAATGTGTTTATATGTATTTTTTATTGATTTGTAAGTGTTTTTATATTTTACTTTTATATTTATATTATAAATAACCTAATCTTAGAAATTAAATGAATGAAGAATAATTTATTGAGAAAACCTTATTGCTAATGTTACATTGTGCGTGAACTTTTACATTTTACGTACATTGTTACGTGCGCCTGAACTAGGAATTAAACCATAGCAAATTGATAAATTCAGAATCGGCTTCGTTACATTATTATTACGTAAATTAATTTTAACGCGCTTTAGAGAGAGTTATCTTAAAATGCGCGTATAATCTTAAAAGGGCAATTTATTTTTCACCCAATTATATTCCTACTAGTATCAAGTAATTACTTGATACTAAAATCAACTTTAAATACTATCATATTGATATACGTTTTTATTCTAAGCGAAGTTCCTGTTTTTTACTACACTTTTGCAGTGTAAAAATCACTTTTCCATAAAATGATAGGGTGTGTGATAACATTTTTATGTTTATTTTATTCCTTATAATTGCATAGGATCACGGTATATGTGTAGGTGGATATTTCATAAAACATAAATATAAAACTTTATACTCAAACTTCTAATTGCTTATAATGAAATAAACAATAACTGCTGTAATTATTGGCATTATTGTACTTTATTAATAGACGCAGTGAGTGCTGTGTTGCGATTGTTAAAAATATTATTGATTTTCTGCTTTAATTTCTATGTAATAATACAAAGTACCTACATGTTGACATTAAAATACTCTGTGGTTAACTGGGCCGATTTCTATTTTGTTATAAAAATTTTTTTCGTTAGATTTCGATAAAATTTGATTAATAGATAGAGTTCCCTATTCTGTACAATATAAGCGCAATAACATCGTATGTCTTAAAATATCTTCTTCTCAGTTAAGAAAACGTGAGCTCTTCATACTAGCCAAATACTATCCAAATCTAACAAAAAAAAATATAAAATATATTTATCTATTAGAAAGAAATGTGTTGTTATATAATATTTTCTAGATATCGATTCACCGTCCACTAAAGGGGCCCACTGATTAACAGTCCGCCGGACGGTATCGGCCTGTCAGTTGTTCGGAATTGTCAAAATTTTGTTCTAACTCCCCTGTGGGCCCCTGTTAATTAGTGAACAGGCCGTTATAAATCCAAGTGTCACTTCATTCTAGGAATTCGTCGGTTATCGCTTATTGGATGTGAATCGGATATGTAGTGCGGAACGGCTAGCCGTCCGCTAGAACCTCGTATATCTCGTCAACTACCATTGCAATTTTTAACTTTATCTAATCAGTAACAAAGTCGATTTTATATCGGCTAACTGCGGAAGACACGAGATCATGAGGCTAAAAAAGTACCCCGTGAATATCGCGCGGCGGAAAATCGCTAGTAAACCGTCTTGACCTTCATGCTTATAATCTGATTTCCTTTTTACCAATGCACGTTATTCAAGCGATTTTAAGCTTAATCCTTGTATTATTACAGACTTTTTAAATGTATATAGGTATACAAGAGATAATTGAATAATACTAAGTTATAAGTGCGGTTGTGGAAAGCTGTTGCTGGATTATCGGTTTCTGAGGAATTTTATTGACAGTTTTCTAATAACACGATTGATACAAAAAACGCACAATTTTATTGCGTGGTAACATTTCTACCTAATAGCGGTAGATTCTCAGCGCATTATCTATTAGGCCTTCCAGGAATTGATTTTTGAATGAAATTATCACTCGATTCTAATAAACAAACTTTTCTTATCTTATCTTATCTTACCTTATCTAATCTTATCTTATGGTCATAGGTATCGACATTTTTATTCACTAACTATTCATTTAAAATCATTAAAAAAAATACTTAGCCGTCTTTACGTTTAGATTCGACCACAAATCTTTGAAACGTGCTGAGTAGAATAACAAAAAGTTGCGGTTTCGCCGCGCTAATTTTTAAAGTAATTTAACCCCAATATGTTTTAGACTAAATTAGAAATCAGTACTTACAGAAAACGAATGTGCTCAGATAATTCACACGCCTCAAATCGATTTAATCGGACGAAAGTGGGTGCGTAATTGTTTAAAACGTTCCTCTGACCGAATCGCCATACCTACTCGCAATTTGTCAAACGAAAATTGACGTACGAATTTCGAATCTACCCACTTAGGTATAATAAATACTCAGTTGATATTTGCAAAATCAACCTTGCTGTTTAGTAAATAAAGTTGAAAGTTTAAAACAATCAAAATTACAAATATGACATTTTCTAAAACTAGCCGCAGATTGACTTGACACGCGAACGGCGAGTGTGCAGTGTGCATTACTCTTTAAAATGTGGGGTAGGAATTTATTACAAAGGAATAAAATTCAAAACTCCGTGCTTTTTTGTTTTAAAGTTATTGTAACTGTCACTTTCGCTAAATTATGGCTTTATAATGATGGACACTTTGCAACTAGGGAGTTAAAACGATGTTCATGACAGTCAAAGATCATTCAAATTTGAGCTTTGGCACTTGGTAATAGAATTGAGAATGTAAGTAGTTTAATTTTTGATTATATTTATTTTACTGTGAAATACTTATATGTTTTTGATCTTTCAATTATGTGTGAGACTTTTGACCGGCAAATTTGCTGGAAAACGGTGTACTTAACGGATGTTAATGTATTCATTGTTAGTTTCACACATTCATGTAAGTATCTAGAACACTTGTTAGGTACGTAGGTATCGCCGTGGTAAATAAGATATTAGATAATGACCCAAAGTATAATTATAATTGCTCAGTATTTTCATATTTTTTCAGGCCCCAATTTCACATCGGTGACAGGTGCGACAATTGTAAAACCACTGTTGCTGACGTCACAGGCATCCATGGGCTACGATTACCACTTACCATCGGGCGGGCCGTGTTCCTGTTTGCCACTATAATTGTATTATTTAAAAAAACTTTATTATATCGGAAAAAATCAGTCAAGATTTAGAAGAATTGTAGGTAATTCTTGACAGGTTGTAATGAGTTACATGTCGGAATTTCGTGACAATTGTAGTGTTCTTAGTTGGAAATTAAACGGTAAAGTGATGGATATATGGTCCTAATTATAAATAATTAAAATTTAAGCATCAAACACAATCATAGACTGGTATCGTCTTGGGTCGTCCCATTCGTTTTTCGTCAAGTTCTTAAATTAGTCCTATTCTGCTTTCGTCACTCATTCTACATTGAAAGCCACCGATGATTGTGACGAATGTAGAATGAGTGACGCAAGCAGAATAGGACTAATTTAAGAACTTGACGAAAAACTAATGGGACGACCCAAGACGATACTGTTCACCGGTTGTTAAGAGCTTGTAAAATCTAGCAAGTATAACAATATCGGGAGCGTACGCCGCACGTGCGCGCGCACTCGCCATAGCTGTTCGTGCGTTACCATTGGTTGGGATGGCGATGGCGCTAGAGCTGGACCGAGATAACTCAGCACAGCATTAGTAATGACTACGTGTGGGAATGTCATTATATTATGTAAAATGTGTATGAAAATATATTTTTAATGATACCCCGACATTTTATTGTATCAAAATCGGTGCAGAGTTAGCTTAGACGGACTAGAAAGTAGCTCATTTGAACTCACACGACATTTTTGATGCATCTAACTCAAAATATAAATTTTTTTAAAACGTTTGTTCGATTATCGCGCTCCATAACGAAATCTGCAGTCCACGACGACTGATAAGACGAAATCAATGTTATCATGATGTCATAATCATAATGAGATCCATAGCAACCAATTTGTTCTAATGACACTTTTGTTTAACACATAAAAACGATACCCATAAAGACTGCGTTATTTTTATTTTTGCTTTATTATTGTAAAGGTTTCCTTAATTTTCTAATAAGTTTTGCAACTTTTACATCACTGACTTTAATTCCCAAATTTGACTTTAATTCAAGCAGTAACCACATTAATATGCAGTGCACCCACTTACTTAAATTAAAGCAGCATGCGGTTGTAGAAACGTCATTCTTTTAAAGTCGTTCATTCATCATGTGCAATATGGACTTTTTATTCATACATACGGATTTTTTATTCAGAATAAATCATAAGCAAGAAATCTAACAAAAACAAAACACAATTTGTGGTCAAGACTGAGGAAGTGTTAATAACATTAGCCTCTTTTGATCACGCGGTATCAAGTGCTCCGAAGATTTCTGCAAACTTCTATATATATTATTTTAATTAATTTTTGGTTTGTAGAATTTTAAATTAAGTACTGGTTGTTAAGCTGCAGTTTAAACTTTGTATCGTTTGTACGTCACACGTACTTAGGTACAGTAACACATTATATGCGAAGACGGAAACATTACTGTATAAAAAGTGTACGATGACTGATGAAATGACAATCAAGACCAACGCTTTACAATGGTTGCGAATTTGCCGCAAATGATGAAGTGAAAAGCCACTGATGAGTATGATCTACATGTGCCGCGATTTCTTCAAAAACCGCATTGAGTAACGAGTCAAAGATCGGAGAGAGCAATTTTTTTTGGCAACTTTAATAATGTAATTAAACAAATTTCTAATTTGCAATGCAAATGCTGGCTTTCACTGGCCTTTGTTGTTTTGGCAACGGGTGGCAGTGGCAAATAACCCGTGAATTTGTAACAATGCTACTGTTAATGAGATTCCGGGTGCGAATTGTGTTATAATGAGGAGTCTATTCTGACCATAGACCTGGTAATTTGATGAGTTTGTTTAAACAGGGTGGATATTAAAAGAAGATCGTTAATCATTTGGAACTGTTGAGTTTATATAAGAGGAAATAATTTAGGATTATGTAACTGCCCCATTGCTTGTATTGATACTTGTCTAATATGTAATTATCAACTCAAATCCTTATTCAGATCGTGATTCCTAGCAATGGAGGTGACAAATCGGATGTAAACTATTGGAATTACTTAAGAAATTGTCTGTCAATAGGACGTTTGACCTTTTTAAATTCTCGTTTGCTGTTTCTGCTTATTTAGATGGGAAGTCAACGCTAGAATAATTTCTCATCAGTTCACAGATAAATTCGATTTAAGCTGTTCCGTTTTTTCATTCCATGCTGAAAAGAAATTAACCCTTTGTAATAGCTAATGACAGTAACGAGTCTATATTTTTAGGCTTATTTAATACTTATATAATTAAGCAACTGAAGAAAAGTTACAGGTAAACGTATTAGGGCTACGTCTATTTATATTTAAAAAATAAATAAAAAATAAAAAATAAAAATAAAAATAAAATAAAATTCATTTATTTCAAGCTACAAGGCTCATAATTGGTTGTCAACAGTTGTATAATAAATATGTCATTCCTAAAAATTTAAATTTAGTAAATCCCCATTCTGTCCTAGTTCAAAAACAAACACTGAAGCTTTACGAGAATAGTGTCGCACCCGGTGGAACACTGTCATGGAGGTCTATCCTAAATTAACAAATTGTTATGGTTTTGAACTTGTTGAAGTGAAAACTTCATTAGCAGCGCTGTGCACTTTTTGTGATGTGGAAAAAATTTTAAACTCGCGACAGGTCACGTGACCGTAAGATTCGTAAGACGTAAGACGGACACGTGACCTGATCGAAAAACTGTTACAATGTCATTGAGTTTTCACTTCTGCCGGCACTTCCGGAGTGCAACCCGTTGTTTTTTTTTATCGCACGCACGAATTTCACTTCATTTCACATGCACCAATCAGTGTAAGCGATCTTCAGGGTCGTATCAAAATAAGGACAAAATTGTAACAAATTGTTAAACAGAACCGGGCGCTTGGCCCCTATTTCACCACGGTGACAGGTGCGTCAATTGTCGACATCACTGTTACTGACGTCACAGGCCTCCATAGGCTACGGTAGCCGCTTATCATCGGACGGGCGGTGTGATTGTTTGCCACCAACATATTAATTAAAAAAAAACTCCATTATATCGCCTATAAATAAGTACTTATTTTGCGAAGCTAATGACAAATTGTCACGAAATTCCGATACAGAACTCATTTCATGTCAAGAATTACCGCAAGTTCTATTAAATCGTGTGACAATTTGTCATCATCATCATCATAAACTTCGCAAGAGAAATACCTGTTTTTTGCCGATATAATAAAGTTTTTTTGAATAATTATAATGATGGTGGCAAACAGGAATACGGCCCGCCCGATGGTAAGCGGTAACCGTAGCCCATGGATGCCTGTGACGTCAGCAACAGTGACATTTGTCTAATTGTCGCACCTGTCGCCGTGGTGAAATAGGGGCTTGGTCTTGTTGTTACGCAGAGAATAGTGAGCTGATAGTTTATTGACCCTTGATACCGATATACTTAACGACAAGGCAGTTTCTCTGTATTTATTAAGATTTGGAAACCCCCGTGCTGCCCCAGTTTATAAACCACTCTGTATAAATAACTTATTAATCTTCATGGAGTATCGCACCCAGCGAAATGCCTATGCGGCCTTGCGCTTGTATCACAGATCACTTCCCAATATTTTTTCCTAATTTTGATGACTTTTTTCTTATCTGTCCCGACAGCAACAGAAAAAAAATTGTAAGAAAGTTTTATAAAAGTATGATTTCTAAGTGACCCAGGAACAGTTGACGTTATATGAGAAGAAAGCGATTCACCAATTAAGCATGAGAGTCTCTACAATTGATTTTTTTATTGTGAATTCGTGTAGAGCTTATATCTAAAATAAATGTTTTGGGGAATTAGGGAAATTAGGTCTAGGATCATAACATAGGTATCTTAGGGGATAGCTTGAGCGGTTGTCAAATATTTCAAATCCGTTGCGGTTCGAGTCTCGTTTGACTAAATTTAAGGTTTAAGGTTTAAAGACATTTATTCTCATAAAGACAATACATCACTGACATGAGAACATATTTAAAATACATATTTACGTCTATTTTCGTCGTCGCAACATAACAAAAATAAGATAAGTACATATTTTATTAGGATTAACTGAAAAATATGATTAACTACACGTTCAACACGTTTTATATTATAGGTTTGCCTGCATAACATGTTTAGCAAGCAAATTTACAATAGAATGTGCATACTTCTCTACGAAATATAATTAAATTTTAAAATTATTACATTGTGGTAGGTATGGTGATATACCTATATGCCGATTGAAAATAGACCATCACTACTATCATGTTGTAACACTTCAATGCGGTTGTGACATACACTGAAAAAAAAACCTGGTACTGGTAACCAGAATCTGGTTAGCTGTACTATATTGTCTTGTTGTATATGTGACGACAGGACACTTTGTAAACATAACCAGACCATTCTTGTTAAATTAAATTTGTTAATTCTATGAAGTGTATAGTAGTGGGTATAAGACTTTTAGTAAACCCAACTAGCCGGTCTGTTAATGGTTACTAAATAATACAGTAACATATACGTTCCTGTCCTGTTGTTATAACAAGGTATTCAGTATATGTAACTGAACGATTTGTGCGGTGTACTGGTTTTATATTGTTCACGTTACCAGAACGCACTGTGCTAATGGGGCTTCTAAGCGAGCCATATGTTCACTGCAATATGTAGCCGGCAACTATTGGTGTCCTCTTACTCACATGTTAGAGAGGGACACTAATAGTTGCCGGCCACATATTGCAGTGAACATATGGCCCGTTTAGAAGTCCCTTCAGCACAGTGGGTTCTGGTTACGTGAACAATATATAACCAGTACACTGCTCTTCTAGTAAATACAGACAAGTTTTACACACTTATTTTATTTTATTTTATTGATCAAATAAGTAACACAGCATTACAGTAAAACCAAGGCACTGTGACACTACAAAAGAAAAAAACATTTTGTCTCCACAAAGAAAACAATAGACACAAAAATGACATACAAATTAAACATTGGATTTGGGCGACGACGTAACAGCGTGGCTCCGTAGCGTCGTCTGACTCGGCGTAGGATTCGGCAGGTTGCCCCGGAACCGCCGAAACACCACACCCTTCGGCCAGAAGTCCGCGCTTGCGATGGTGTCCTGCAGAGGCCGCGGCACGCGCACTACAAATGAACTGAAGTGCACATAGTGACGCGACTGTAGCTGGTGCACCCTCAGCGTGTAGCCAGTCTTCCGGCGGACGTACTCCACCACCTCGTCGGCCCCGACGGAGTAATGCAGGCGAGACACGAAGAGCGCCTTACTCGGTGTCGCAACTCGTAGGCCAGAATTAACCGGCTCCGCAGTGCCACACAGAGTTTTACGAGGCGCCCTGCGCGCCTTGCGTTTCCTTTCCACCAGTTTGAATCCCTCCTTATCCACATCGGTGCGGGAGGACTTTTCCTTAATCGGAGCCCGCACATTTCACTGTGTCAGCAACACGCAAACAACACGCACTTATACTACACACTTGTACTAGTTTACAATAAAATTATGGACAGGATCTACGTAAATAAAACACCGACCGGCCGGAACGTAAGACGCTGGCGTAATGGCTGCCATTCTGTGAATTGCGCAATTCCTTTCTTCGCCCCCCGCCACCCGCGCATACACCCTGGTGTTGGCACAACTGTTTGATTCGTTCAGACTACAATGCATTATAGTTACCACAACATAATAACTTGTAACGTGTACACTCGTATCTTTATTTTTACATATCAATAGTTAGTGTTACGATGCATATATTAAACGAGACAAACGTTTAATATTTACAACACTTGCATCTTTACATATACAACGAAATTGTAAGCAGTACTAAATTGCATTTAACTAGAATTAAACAGTGATGTTTAAAAAACAAGTTTTACACGATACAACATTTTTTGTTATTACTACCGGATTTTAGTAGGTATAACTATATTTTTAATTACTATACGTTCTGGTAGTATTGTAGAAAATTATTTTTTTCGGTGTAGTTTTCATACACTTATAAAAACAGTTGAAGCACAATTACCACTGGAGCAAATTAGGCACATTTTACGGTTTTGAATACTTATTTTATTTGAGGTGACAGCAAGTATCCGCGAGCCGTCGCCGCCTCATAAAGGGGCCCACAGATTACCAGTTGGCCGGACGATATCAGCCTGTCAGTTGTTCGGAGCTGTCACCTTTTGCGTTTAACTGACAGGCTGATATCGTCCGGCGAACTGGTAATCTGTGGGCCCCTTTATGCAGAGTCTATGTCTGGTAGTCTGTCTCACACAGAATAGTCATGGCGCCGCCAGTTCACCGACCCCCGGTACCGATATGTTTAAGGAAGGTAATTGGCCATTATGATTTATTATCAATCATTTCGCATTACTAACACGCTTTACGACCCAACGTAATTAATACCCATTTACAATTTGTTATGTTGTACATAGTTGCGTAGTTAATGTTTGTCTGGTTATAGTCAAAAATGTGTCGATTCGGATAAAGGGATACAAATATGTGGCATATACTTTATTGTCAAGTGTGTAACGTGTATAGATCGTGTCATTCACGAAGACGCGTGCCTTGACTCGTATTGCCATGTTATTAAAGGTTAGATTTGACAAATTTGCGCGTCATCGTGGATGACACGAACTATATTTTTTGAATGCGAATCTGAATATATAGGTCATACTCAAGTGGTATATCCTCTCCTCTGTGTCGAGGCCCGTTGGACATAAATCTGGCATCATCTGTCGTGGATTCTACAATTCAATTCTAAAATTCAATAAATTCAACTCCAATTTCAATAGCACATTTTTGCCAAGCCACTGAGGGAAGGTTAAATACTTATACAGGACCAACCATTGTATGTTTTTGTTTATTGTTAATAAGTAATTTCCTAATCTGTTATGGTTCCGTAACTAACAAGGAAATCTTATAAGTAGTTTCACCGTGTCCGCTTGTTTTGATAAATAAACTTAGGCACTGTAAAATAAGAAAATGTTGCAAGTTTCTGAATGTTTCAAGAACTACCAAAATTGATAGGGTCCGTCTTACTAAATCGACATTAATGGAAAACTAGAAAAGCTAAAATATTAAGCCGAAAGAGGCATGCGGCGGGAGTCCGACGAAACGGTCCGGTCGCCATTCACATCGTTAAGCTATAGATAAAGGATATAATTTAAACGTTAAACATTAAGTTAATTTACCTACACTTCATGTAGTTCTGCCTTAAACACACGAGAGTCCAGCCATTAACTACTCCATGAATGGGCCCACCGCGTTTGCATAAATTTGTCAACAATCCTCATTAAAATTCTTACTAAAGACCGGAATATGCAGAAAGCTTACCGCGAACACCGAAGTTCGCAAATTGAGGGCATCTTTCCCTGTCACTCCAATTACGCCTTAGTTGGAGTAAAAGAGAAAGACACTTGCAGTTTGCGAACTTCGTTGTTGGCCGTAGGCCCCCAGGTGACCCTGCAGGCCAAATAGAGCCTTAAGACTTTAGCCGTTTGCGATGTAATTCTATAGGCATATAAAGCATTGAGCTTCTGAGATTATAAAGTTAATTTCGCTTGACAAAAAAAATAACTTTCAGAATCTCGCATTTTGTTCAACTGTGTTTTAGGAAAATGAAACCTAAGCAGAGCGAATAAAGTTTAAATTACGAAGTTTGAACTTTAATTAAACTAGCTGTTGGAAATTACTTCTGTTAGCGAAGTTCATTCAGAATTGGAATACAAATGCAGGTTAATTAGACGACGATTAAATCCTAACTAGACAACTTTGTTTGAAAGAAAGTAAAGAAGTATTCCCGGCAGATACTTAGTAGATTAGGTACTTAGTTTTGATGTGAAGTAATAAAACAAGTACTTCCCTACAAAATTGAAGATGAAATGATGATGAAAACTGTAGATGATGTTGTAGGTCTAGAAAATAAAATGCAAATAGACCAAGGCGTGTGTTGCGGTAACATTCCATCAGACTATGTCTCATCACCTAATTATACCCTGGTAATACTTCTGAATAAACTAGGAAACCGGTTTATTTACTTCAATCCATTTGCACCATTTCCCGGCAGGCGTAGGTATCTTAATTTTGGTCTAGTTTTTAAATAAAATAATAGGAATAAATATTTGGTGATAAAGTTAATCAGATCGACTAGAGTCGGTATCTTTAGGTATGGTCGTATTTGTCTACGTGACAACGTGATAATGACAGTGTATGTCTCTTTCAAATGCAAGGTGTTGAAGTATTAAAGTGACACTTATTTTATCACATGGATAAACTCATCCATAATACGCCTGGTAGAAATAAAGTTCTGTGCATGCTTTGCCACTATAAACACACACACGCAGTAGTTACCTACGCTGTAATTAGTACATAATAAGATTCACATGTAATGTTGACTTTGTTCCTTATTCATTGACAACTGACGTTTTAATTGACGACGACGCGTTATGGCAGAAACAATGCCATTTCTGCGCATTCTTAAGTCAATGGGATAAGGTGTACAATTCTGTATTTTATTTCCTATGTTATTCAAAGCGTCCACAACTCTTGTGCGTTAATATGCACTTAGAAAACAAATTGCAAGTTTATGACTAAAGAAGTTCACAATGACATAGCGGTGAGGTCATCAATGTCATCATAAGTAATCGAAGTAGGAATCAACCGTTGACTTTCTGTGACATAGTGTCATTTTGGCATGCTAATGATTTGTGTTTGTGCTACTATACATTACCGTAAAATGGGGTGAGTAGGGTTAAAACTGAAATTCAAACCTCGATAACATTTTATTTTTACATATGAAAACTGAATGGTGTATATAATAAGTGTTCCGGACGTTTGTATTTTAGTTTTTATTTTATTTTGGGTAGTTCCATAAGTTCCATTTCATAACTTTGACGATAAAGAGGAAAACCCACCTCACCCCGTAGTGCCTCGTATTTGGGGTGAGAAGGGTTTTCATACAAAGGTGACTTTGGAAGATTGTTGGATCGATTATTTTTTATTATGCGTATTACTATAGCTCCATTTTAAATTGTAATAAGTACATTATTTTTGTAGCTGTAGCCTTAAAATCCCTTCTCACCCCCCTCTGAACGTTCTCTCCCCATTCATAACCCACCTCTCCCCGCGAAACCTACTCACCCCGTTTTACGGTACTTACTAGGAAGCATTTTAATCATTCGAATAACTGGCTTTAAGTAAGATGCGTTGGAATTATAGTTTTTAAATTGCTATGCTGTCAGTTCAAACCATGTTCAAACAATCACAGATAGATTATGTAAATTAGCTTTTGTTAGAAAATTTGGAGCCAAGAACGTGAAGTCACTATGCTTTAAATAATGCAAAATCCCATGCTTTAATAAAAACATTCGTAAAAAAGTGTGTAAATTTAGAACGATATTTAATCGTTTATTTATGGATGTGTTACACGTAGCGCGAAAAATAATAATGAGCAAAATTAATAAAGTGAAAATCTGTATAATAATCATAATAACCATATTCGTAGTGTGTGCTCATCTGCTTTACGCAAAAAAAGCAGAGCAAGCATAAGCACCTAATTTGGTCTCATCAATATTAAAGACGGGCTGAAATGCGGTCGTGTGAACTGAAAATTAAAATGGCGGAGCGCGCGTGAGCCGCGTATCAACTGCTAACTGTATGCTAAATGTGTTATAGTTGTGCATGTAAACTGTAGTGGTTGATAGATTTAGGTTGTATGTAGTCTATACTTACCTATGCTAGGTATATCCTATATTGTCTACTTTTTAGGGACGGTTAAAACATTTATTTTAATAACAAACATCGAAAATGTATCCCCAGCCTTTTACGACCCCGTTGGAACCTTGTTCATCAGACATTTTAACGACATATTTATCTCACCATGCGCAAACGCAACGCAATAATAAATTATCCCGCCGTCTCATTGCACGATGTCATTCTATTTGCGAATTTACCGCTTAAGATTTCCAGTATAAAATGGCTCTTCGATCACGTACAGTTGTAAAGAATCGTCAGTCAAGTTTCGCTGGTTTTTACAAAATATTATATCCTCCAACGCTCGCGTAGCTAGAATACTTGTCCAGCAAACACTCATTGTAAGTGTCGAGTTTATCAATAGTAGTATCGAGATGCCGAATGATCAATAAAGATGTCTGCACCACTGAAAGCTGGTTTTCTCATTAGTCTATATGTCCGATTCTCGCTCGTTTTTTTTAATGTATCCTTTTAATTAATAGGCCAAGTCTGAAACTTGAGCGATCTGAGGTCTGATTCCAATCGCTTAGATAGCACAAATTGAAGTACAATATCTGTGAAGCTACGCTTATTTTAGGTTTCTGGGTAGTTACGAAGATCACCCATGATTTCATCATATTAAAATTCATTTTCGACGTTACTCGACAGTTTGAAGTATTCGGAATTCCCCGAACACATCTTAATTCTTAACTGTAAAATATTAGGTATGAGATCCTCTAGATCGTTGATCCCTCACGTTGAAGTCCTGGTGGCCTAGCCAAGGTGACAATCGCTTTGCTATAGAATCGCTTTGTGTCTCTCTATCACTCTTCCATATTAGTGTGACAGTGACAGTTGCGTTTCGTTCACTACGGAGCGTTAGCGATTGGCATCCTTGTCTACGGGGCCTGATGACCTATCGCGAAAAGTGAAAAGTGAAATTTCGTTATCTGTCTCACTATCACTCTTGCATATTGGAGCGATAAAGAGACAGATAACGAAATTTCAATTTTCGGTTTTTGCGGCAGACCCTCAGGTATACATTGCTTCTTCATCGCTTCTCAAGGCCCTTCCTATCTCAATGGCCATCGCTCATTATAATTAAACTTAATTTAGGGCCTATAAAAACCTATACCGTTATCTAGCTCCTTCATGATATTTGTACCCGGATAACATTTTTGCCTTGTTAATTATGTGAATATTTTCCAACAACAGTCTAAAAGGTTATTGTTCATATTTACTCTCTCTAACCAGTTTAAATGGGAACCGTGATTTAATAGATTTGTTAAGAACTGAGAGATCAATTTATGATATGAAAGAGTCTATACTCGACTAACTCAGCACAGTGTTTTGTAGATTAGGAAGTTGGAATGTTCCCGTAGTGCATACAATTATGCAGCTTAATTTGACATGGTCCGTTGGGCAGAAAGGAAGCTTGTTTCTTAGTTTAGTCTGATTGAAGTTTTACTTTTGTTTAAGCTATTTTGCTGTCGTAATGAAATCGCTGGCAATGATCAATGATTTTTATATTGTCTTGTAGCTTAAGAGGAAAATGGGTGAATGCCTGCGATCGCTCTATACAAACATAGTCCCCATTTCCTCTCTGAATATTAACATTATGCCACATATTTTGCACATTTTACCGAGACTAACAAAACTGGAATAAACCAAAAATACTGAAAAAACTGAAATGTACCTATCAAGGCTACTTTTTTCCTACTTACCTTACCTACTTTTTTCTTTCTTAAAATCTTTAGTCTTAATTACTTAACTGGCTGGCTCCTCTGGCTGCTAAATATTTTAATGATACTATTTTACAGCAAAATATTTTAATATTTTATTCCTCACGTCCAATACTTCCATCAAACTGCACTTGAACTTCACGTCAATTTTATACGACAGAAAAAGCGGCTGTTTTCTTATAGCCGTCCATTTATTGCGTTAATGCGAAGCGACAATACGTCAACAACAAGGCACTCATTCCAAATACTCACAGAATATAGGCGAGTCGAAGGCTTGTGCGGATCAATATAAGTAGATATGTACGCTCTTGAAGTACGTACAGTCAAGCGTCAAAAATATGTCCCATAAGTTCTTACAAACGATACTTCTCGCTGACAAACGAGTTATGGGACATATTTTTAAGTACGATGTGTGCACCCATATTTTTACACTTGACTGTACAGGGTATTTGGCTGTATTTAAAATAACTTATTTTATACCATGCAAGAAATAAAGCGTAATAAGATTAATAGAGAAACGTAGACAGCAGTTATTTTTAGACACCATTTCTATTTTAAATCCCGTATAAAACTATAAAGAGTAGGTAATTCGATCGTGACGTAACATGCTGTTTCATATACATTCCATAAGTAGCAAATCGTTTTGACAGTTAGAAAAAAGAAACTGATTTGACTTGTAGTCAAATACCCTGTTGTTACGTATACCGAGGTCTTGCTACAATGGTCCGACTCGCTGCAGCGACTGTCGCAAGCAGTGGGAACACATTACCATCTTTTGTTTTTGTTTTGCTTCTGAAAGGTCGGATTCGTCTTCGATCCGCATTTAAATTGGTCACCCACTTGTCAACATGACTAGTGTTACCATAGGTTTTTAAATTAATAGCAAATTGGTCGGGGAGCCTGGGTAAATGTCAACTCTAATGTACGTTGTGGTTATCTCGATAAAAGTTATTTATTATTGTACTAAGAAACTTGATACGTATATTTATTTTTAGCGAAGACGTAAATAATATGCTCAGGGGTTTGTACTACAGGTTTTTGTTTTTCCATAAGGGTAAATTACAAAACACACAAAACGTATTTATAATAAATTACTAGTTTTCTTCTCTGATAGTCAAAATATTAAATTCAATTTGTAAGCTTGTGTGCTTCATGTTATGCAAGAAATCTAGTCGTATTTTATAGCGTGTATATATTTTTTCCGTAAAAGTATCACTCTTTTTTACACCGCACCCATTCCTCATTCTCATAAAATAATGTTGAAAAGAACCAATCCATATCAAGAAAACGCAAGTAATGAATAGCGATTTTAATTGTTCTGTGCACCAATTATTCACGATTATCTTACACAAAGAAACTATTTACAATTATGATGATTGTTGACAATTAGCGCGTTTTGGAAACCTGCAATGTTTAATGCAAAAAGAATAATTTGAGCAACATTGCCGCACATCATCTTTGTGACCATGATCTCTCTGGATAGTGGAAAAATTGTATAAAAAAAAATCAAAAATCCCCTATTTTACTGAATTTCCGAGACAAATTAAAACTTATTGAAAAAATCTATTTTTTTTACCTGTACTGGAGAGTAGATACCTCTATATTGTATTGCATTTTCCGTTCTTAAAATAATATCAGCCAATTAGGGCACGACATAATTATAGGCATAACAAACAATTTTCATTCTTTGCTTTTTTATATTTTATTGGAATTGAAGAGAAACAGATGATTCCTTGATTCCTATTAAGAACAATTTTAACCTATTAAGGACAATTTTAAGTTTCATTACAAATTATCATCATTTATTATGTTTTATTTTTACTTTGTAAAAACTAACGCCATATCTTAATTTTATCGTGAACCATGAGTTACATCGCACCCAAATATATTTGCCCTCGATGTAAACTTCTAATGCCTATATTAAAGACATCAACGCGTAGCCGAAGGGTCTACCGCGAACACTGATGTTCGATAAATTGTGGGCATCTTTCTCTTTTACTCCAATTAAGGCGTAATTAGAGTGACAGAGAAAGATGCCCGCAATTTGCGAACTGCGATGTTCGCGGTAGGCCTTCTAGCTCTGATCGTTAAGGGGCCCACTGATTAACAGTCCGCCGCACGGTATCGGCCTGTCAGAACAACATTTTGACAGTTCCGAACAACTGACAGACCGATACCGTGCGGCGGACTGTTAATCAGTGGGCCTCTTTAGACTAGGTATAATGGCTATTATTATGACATGGAGTCAAAACTGACATTTATTCAATCATAAATATCACTTTTGACACTATTAGAACATATCTATGACAAATCATGATCAAATTCAAAACCAGAACATGCCTCTTGGAATGTTTTTACAATACTCGATTGAAAAAGGTATCTCAGGACACAACTATAGTCTGACAAGAAATTGTAGAAAATAATTGAGGGCGCCACTTACTAAGTAACTGTCACTTTTTTTACGTAAAATGCTTAATTATGGCAACTATTCAGTAGGGATTTTTTTTAGTTCCATTTTATTGAATTTCTACTATTTTATGTAGCACTATAAAAAGGATCAATATGATCAAAAAATGTTTTATACGATTTGGTCACCCTACACTTACACTACTTACGGGGTTATGTCACTATCTATACTGTATGTGTCAAAAACCTACCTATACTTCGTTTCATTACCATTAATAAAAAGGTAAGTTGCCGACCGCTTCTCCGTACAAACGGTAGTTCCCATTTTCCTCCTTTGATATTCATTATAAGTAAGATATTTATCAACTAAAGCTATGGCCCTTCTAAAAAAAATACGTTCAATTGTATTTTCGCTTCTATCTCTTAGCGCCACTTGCGCCATCCATCTAACCCGGGGTTAACCGGTTAACCTGTTAACCCAGTGTCAATGTGTACTGGTAAACATGGCAACTCCAGGTTTAACCGGTTAACCCCGGGTTTGTTAATGGTGCAAGTGGCCCTTAGTCCCTTAAGCGCCACTTGCACCACCCGACTAACCCGGGGTTAAGCGGTCAAGCCGTTAACTCAGTGTCAAATTGTGCTGGTAAACATGGTAACTCCGCAGGTTTAACCGGTTAACCCCGGGTTAGTGAATGGTGCAAGTGGCCTAAGGGGCAAAAAATCCAAATGAAATTAGTGTTTACGTGTGTATGTACCTGTTGTGTCTGTATCTCTTAAAGAAGATATATTTGCGTAGGTTGGCATTTCAATATCAAAGGATTACGCCGAAATGGAGCAATAACGATCCCTACTCGCGATTGCTACGAATTCTTGACCTTTAGGAGGGTTCGATAAAAACTGGCCCTATTTTAATTGGCAACAACTATCTGACGCAAACTGGTATAGTCCTGTCTAAAAATATTAACACATCTACTTACTCACACCAGAGACCAGTACACAAAAAATACAGCTAAGTTTTTTACAGTCAAGGTTCTAATCCTGGTAAGGGCATAAATCTATTTGTGTGTTCAACAAAAAAAATTGTTCCTGAGTTAGGTATGGATGTTACATATGTATCTAAGTATACATTTATCTATATAAGTGTGTAAATCGCCGCCTAGTACCCATAATATAAGCTTTGTTTAGTTTGGGGTTAGGTCGATCTGTGGAAGGTGATTTTGTAGGGTGCTGAAACTTTTCCGTAAACGTAAACGTAAACGTCCAATAATGATACTTAAGAGCACTATAGTTAATTTTTTTTAGCATTAGAAAGAAGGTAAACAATCTTGAGGTGTCATTTTAGTTAAAAAAATTGGAAAACGCTTTAAAAATTTGTTTATATTACTTATGAAAGCAAAAGAAAGTAAAAGATCGTATATGATATCAAATTCTAACATATTTGGTATGGTATTATGGTAATTTCTAATAAAAAGACATGTCTAGATCGCTTACCTTCTTTCTAATGCTAAAAAAACAAACTATAGATAGTTTTACTATACTTTATAGAAGATGGAAATATATACATATATTATGATATAGGTAAACAGGAATCTCAGACTTGAAAATAATATATTGCAAACATTTTTTACTTCTATGATAGATCGGAGAGATGTGCATTGTCACTATTGTCAGTCTTTATTAATTATTTGTCTCTGCTTTATTTTGCATCGTGTTGTACCTGTTCCTTTTGCCTCTCGCTAAATAGAAAGGGATGGATGTTATTTTTTACGTGAGCAAGCTAAGACAAAAATATACGTACTTAAAGGGGCCCACTGATTACCAGTTCGCCGGACGATCGGCCTGTCAGTTAAACGCAAAATTTTACAACTCCGAACAACTGACAGGCTGATATCGTCCGGCGAACTGGTAATCTGTGGGCCCTTTAAAATTGGACGCCGCTACTAAAATACCAAATTTTGGTTGGTTCCGTTACTATATTTTTCTGCTTCGTTTGTGATCGGCTGATTGCCATGTGAATAGATGCGGCAGCGATTATACGCAGCATCGAAACATGAAATATAAATCAAGTAATAACATTTAAATAATGACTAGCCTGGAATTTTATTGTTTTTAAACAATTTTCTCTCATTTCAGGTAACTGCCAGTTATCACGGAAGCAGATTCTTGGTAAATTTATTTATAATTTTTTTCTTTTACGACAAATTGCGTTGAACATTGAAGGTAGCTGCATGTTAACAAAGAGTTTAAGTCCCTGACATTTGGGTAAAATTTACTCAATTTTATCGGAAATAAAAATGTAAGTAGCAAAAATTAATCATTTGGATTAAGGATATCGCTAAAATATACAAGGTTGATGCTAGGATAATTTATAAAAACTCGCTCGGATGATTCTTGGACAAGCATTAAAACTGGTATAAATTCGCGAAATTCTTAATAAGCCCGTCCGGACGATTCCCGAATAAGCAAGTAGGACAAATATGCGAAAACCTTTACGATGGTAACTAGCCAATCGATCGTTCGTCGATCGATACTATGGTGAAATGAAAATTAGTAGTAAAATTTGCTTTTTTAACAGATTTGTTGTTTGTAATATTTTATTTACTTCTTGTAAATGAATCTTTGTTGATTATTATTGTTTACACAGAGGTGTATTCATTATGTTGTAACTTTGCCGCATCTGTAAAATATTTTTCATATCTCATGCTCTGAAAGTGGGTCGTTGTTGTTCTAAAAGGTGCGCAGAAAGTGATACGTTTATGCTCTAGCGCAGAAAAGTGGTGTACTCCTCTGCGTCCCCGTCCCACGAACAACTGAGAGTGTATTTATTTCCTCGCCTGGAACAATTAGTAATTGTTTAATTTTACTAATCCCACGTTTATCCTTTTTTTATAAAAAATTATGTAAGTAAATTGTTAAAAACATTTTATTCTTGATTTCTTTCGTTGAATTCTATTTACTCGATTTCATAAGACGGGAACCAAAAGGAATACACCAAAAATATATTTTTAAACCTTACACTTGCGTAAATGAGCAAAGGCAGAATCTTATACAGCCACAGTTAAACGTTTGTACGATATTAAATTGGTTTTTAAAGTTATTTAGCACTATATTCATGAAAATAAAATAAAATACAAGATAAAAATTTCTTATAGTATTAATTAAATTGTTATTTAATATTAAAAATACTTTTATTATGTTATTAAGTGGTGCGGCGCACCAATATCGCGGTGCGGTCCGATAGTCTGTTGCGGCTTTTAGAATGAAAAAGTATAAAATTAAAAAGTAAGAGGCAATCCCGCTGATTTTCATACTATAATGAAGAAATCATTTTAAAATTACTGCAGTTTGTTAAAAAATGTGTGTTTTCGTAAATATTGCAATCTAAATGATTTTCGCTAGGGGTTATTAATCTTCACACATGTAAAGTATCCGATTGCAAGTAAGTCCTAAGGAAAAAAATGATGGCCGTAGGTCTATTGGGTACTTCAATTACTGATTTTGCGAAATTGCCTTGTCTTCTTTGGTTTCCTCGCATTCGATATGAAAAGTAGAGTGTTTAACTCGGGTGAAAGGCACCATTTCCGTCTCGGATTATTGGCGCTCTCACTGCGTTCGAGCGCCAAACTACCTCGACAGGAATGGGTGCCTTTCAACCCTTGGTTAACAATCTACTATTTTTACCAATAAAGAAACTAAACTAAACATCATGTTCCCGGTAAAATAAACCCTTACGCTTATTTCTATGCACTTTGTAAATACCGCGCTTATTTGATTTACCACTGGTGGCTACCGGACTTTGTACCTACTGATAATGAATGACTCACTATTCATGCATTAATGCATCATATTCATTTAAACTACAAAAGACCACAATCAGTGAAACGAAATGGGAAGAAGTTCCCAGAATAGCCAATGAGCGTGCTTAAAAGACATTTGCTAGTAAAACCAGCTTTTCAATCATAGGCAAATATAATACAGTTGGTTTACGACAAATAACACGGCTGCTCGGCCATTATGCAAATCTGCTGGTGTTGATCTGGGTTTAATAGCCGAGTAATAGGTATAAACTGCCAGTGAGCTGGGGTTTGGTTCCAATTGCTTGTGGTTATTTGGAAATAAATTTAAACTAGCGACCTGCTCCGGCTACGCACGTGTTAACAAATTATACACCTAAACCTTCCTCGAAAATCACTCTATTGATAGGTGAAAACCGGATGAAAATCCGTTCAGTAGTTTTTGAGTTTATCGCGACAATGTATGGGCGCGCCATACTTAACTTGTAGTTACGAGTATAACCTGTAACCTGTAATTTATATTATCAATAAAATATGAGTATGAGTAAGAGTATGAGTACCTATAACTTGTCGTGGGCGGAATTCAGAAAATAAATTGTTAAAATAAATACTTTTTCTTTAATACGCTTCCTATTACTTGTTCATATTGTATCTCGAGGTTATATTATAGTGGCTAGCTTGAGAACGCTCGCTCCCGGTAGTGCAGCATAACAATACTCGGACCGATGGTGAGGTGAGGCATCGCAGCCTTAGGGTGAAGCGATTATTTAAATTGAAATAGATTGATAGTTTCGGACGTCATCACAGTCATTGTCTTTTTAGATGGCTGCACTCTCTGCCTCCTGATGTGCTGTGTATATATCTATAAGGTCGTATGGTTTTAATTTTAATAACAAGCCATCCAAAGACAAGTAATTTTATTGTCATTGTAGTATCTTCAATAAAACAATTGTTAAGCTTGTTCTTGTATTTATTTTTGTAATCTGCTGCTTCTTAATATTAGTTACATTTATATTGTTATATCGCACGTCCATCAGTCTTGCGATGAGATAGGTAAGAGAGCTGTCAAAGTGACAGCCATAGATAAGCTATTTTTAGGAGTACGTTCATAAACGTCACTCCGCTACATCATCCCCTTTTTAAAAGAAAGTTAAAGTTATACAGCACTACAATATAAGTTTGACACCAAAGGGGTAACGTTACAGAAAATTGCAAGCTGTTACATAAAATTACTATGTGCTACAGTATAGTATGTTTTGCTATAAGGTACTGATATATTTATATTAGTGTTACACAGAATTACAGTTTAAATAAATATTTATTACAAAGTAACAGATCTACATTTCAATATTTGAACCTATCTAATATCTTACACTAATAAACTCTTCATCTTCCTACCGGCTGCGCCATGTAGTATCTTCAATAAAACAATTGTTAAGCTTGTTCTTGTATTTATTTTTGTAATCTGCTGCTTCTTAATATTAGTTACATTTATATTGTTATATCGCACGTCCATCAGTCTTGCGATGAGATAGGTAAGAGAGCTGTCAAAGTGACAGCCATAGATAAGCTATTTTTAGGAGTACGTTCATAAACGTCACTCCGCTACAGTCATGAGACATATACTTGCAAAAATATCCATCTCACAGAAGCCACCGATGAAGATTCGACTTTTCGTTCATCTCCAAAATTTTAATATTTATGCGGTAACTTTGACTTCTTAAGCCGACGTTTGTCAATTTAGTTACCACAAGTCAAATGGCACCGTATAGAGCCAAAAGACATCATTCAAGTCTGAAATATAACTAGGTGTCACGTGATGGTGCCACCTCAAACAACAATACGAAACGCATCTTTTGAAGCCTGTAACTCTTATGCCCTTTTACACCTAAGCTGCGCGAGACTTGTACCCTTTTTCACTAGGACCACAAAATTAGCCTCGCGCTTGCAGAATGCAAATTGCGAATTTACTTTCTTTTTGTATACAAAGTTCCATGAACTTGACAGTTAGGTTTTAATCAGGCGTTAAATCATAACAGTTGGTGCTTTGTTTAATTTTAACGAGGCGATGGTCGAGATAAGTAATTCATTTTTGTTAATTTTACGGTGGATCTATTTTTAGGCTTGTTTCCAACTGAAACATGTATATAGGATGGACCTAATTATCTTGAGCGAATATGAAAAGGTCGATTATTAATTCAGTAATTAAATATAAAAATGGCAAATTTAGCATATTTTACTTAAAAAACAACACTACCTATTGCTACTTATCATACATTTTTATTATAGGTAAATAAAACTTAATACGAAACACCAACTGGTACTGGGTACTAATATTTTTCGTACTTCGTTATGATGTGAGTCGCTTAAATTCAAACTCGGGTAAATCCATCTGTCAGATTATGCGATTTTGGTATTAAGAAATGGTAATAGGGTAGAGATTTGCTGAGAGGGTCGAATGGATTTACCCGAGTTTGAAGTTAAGCGACACATGTGTTAGTATAAACTGAACTTTTTTTAACGATGTACGGTCAAGTGATTTCATTTCTGTACCATTCCGTACCTTGTCACTTGCTAGGGATGTAAATTAGAAATTACATCATGTAATATCGTTGTCACGGTATTAATCATAATCATAATAATTTATTTGCACTTAAAAAGGGTTTTACATAAAGGTGTTATTAGAGTCACATGCCCAAGCCTTTTTAGCTGTTTTTGACAGCATGCAAATGGGTCCTTATAATACAGAACAGGGGTCCTTATTAAGGTACGAAACTAACTTCCTTGAAAGTACTAGTTTTAAAAGTGACACACTTTTGCCGAAATCATAAAAGGCTAAAGATGCTTTGATAAGTAAAATGAAGAAAACATGACTTAATTCATTTATTTTCAGTTGTATGTCGTTACCATAGCAGTATAATTTTAGTATAAAATAGAAAATAGCCGAAATGAAATGAATGAGTGATTAGTGTGAAATAGCCGATGCATCTGACGAGCAACATTTGTATTGGAACAGAAATATATATTTAGAATAATTGAAAGTAAAAAAAACAGGCGTATCCTAATTTTAATAACACAATTGACCAGCAGTTACCCTTTATATTTTTAAAATAATGTTCACGAATCAACAAGAAGATGACAAGTCAAATTTTGCAATCCCAAAAAAATTACAATAATATAAAATGACTCTCGAGTGACTATTAAGTTCGCCTATACTTTCCATTATCTATTTTATAGCCTGGGAGAATTTCGCTCGGACGTGGAGACTTGTATTTATTGTCCATTTACGATCGATTGTCATTTGTTTCCCATTATTGCAGCAAATGTGGTCGTGGAGATTTACCGTGTTTGAATAAATAACTTACGGGTAACAGCTAGTTGTGTGTTTTTGCCATAAACTTACATTATCAAGCTTTTCTGGAAACGATGTTAAAAAAATAATTTTCTTGCAATAAATAATTTTCGACTATTTTTGAAGTGAAAACTTCTTTAGCGGCGCTGAGCACTTTTTGAGGTGGGGAAAAAATTATAAACTCGGGACAGCGTAACGCGTAACGCGAAGGCGTCTCTCCTCTCTTTCTAATACCGCACCGCACGGCGAAAATGTATGCCTGAGCCGGCTGTTTCATGTAGGCGGCGCAGGGCGCTTGCGTGACTTATGTCATGTGTGACGGACAATGTTATTCACCAAAGAACTTTAGTCATAACGTATCATAATCAGGTCAATTATTTAAAACTGGACTTTTATATTAAGCAATAAAGCTCAATGTTCTAATCTTGTACGGGCTGAAATACGAGGATCTCACAGTTACATTCTAACTTTATATCACTCCAATATAATTCAATAATTCAATAAAGTCTCATCTTGATGAAATCGCTAATAAAAGTGAACTCTAGTACTGGTGAATAAAACTCAAAATATCATGACCAAATATATTTAGATGCGAGGTCTGCAAGGTAACTTTACAATTTCTATTCGAATTTTAAACAATTAACGCTACAAATTTAAGTTCACTGGCCAGCAATTTCGGAACTAAACTTTTTCAATAGAAAGGAGGATGGGTCAATTATACATAGTGCTGCAAACATTTTGGACTAGTTATTGAGTTTTCACTTCTGTCGGCACTCCCGGAGTGCAACCCGTTGTTTTTTTTTTACCTTTCTTAGAACACTCAAGGTGATTTTTATGAGCTCTCATTAAGTTTGCGGTTTTTTTGTAATATGTATTATGGTCCTATGATCATCTGCTGTATCCATACAACTATTAGTACCTATATTTCAGGTCAAACGATACCAGAAAAAAGTCCAAAAAAATAAATGAGACAACTTGTGCACATACATGTTACAAGTTAATAAATAACAGCCAAGTAATTAATCACATTTAATTATAATGTACTTAACTAAAAGGGAAATTTATAGGTATGTGTACCACCCAGATTCTGCTTAATACGTTTCTTTTTACAGTCCGTAACGAAAGTAAAACCAATTTGAATCGTTGGCACCTTTTCGTTGTAAATTGTTGGTTTAAAACAAACCGAAATGTGAAGTAAGTAAAAGCGACAAAATAATACAGAGGGCCTACCGCGAACCACGTTCGACGTGTTGCCTCCCTGTCACACTTACGTACGAATTTACAAGTGCGACAGAGAGGCAACAAGTCGAACGTCAGGTGATTGGTCACTAATTAATATGGTATGCCAGTTTCTTAAGATATTAAACAGACTCCGACCAATTATGATCCATTAGTGGGAAGTGTAATATAAAACTCTCACTTGTCGGACATGCTTTAAAGTTTTCGACGCATAACTAGTATAATTATAAGCAACTAAAATTATTACGGGTGGTTTGATAAGATTCCCCAAAAAACGTCTGTTTGAATCAACTTTTCGTTCTGCCTGAAAGAACTTTAAGATACGTCAAATATTACGTCTAGATACGATATAGATTATGACAGTGTCATAATTGACGTTTTTGTTTGAAGAAACGTCACTTTTGACACTGACATATCTAATCCATATATCGTATCTAGACGTATGACGTATCTTAAAGTTCGAATCGGGTCGATTGTCGACTCGTTGTCTCTCTTAAAACCTTGGTTTTATGTTATTTATATTAATCAAATATTGGTACATTGTGTGATAGTTAAATTTCCACAATGGGCCAGCTACATGTTACTCAAACGTGGTAAAAGATTTTTGTTATTATTGTCCCCTGTATAACGGGACAAATTAACAACTAGAAATGGTTGATCTACCCAACTACCGTAGTTTCAAAACGCTCACAGATTGTAAAATAAATAGGTAGTTTGAAAAATATATTTCATCATTGAACCCATAAATATTCAGAATAAAGAGTAGTACCATAAACGGTGTACCTCCTTAAATCAGGACCACATATTATAAGTTATAACATAAGGGTTCCAGCTCATAGATTTCTAAGTCAGATAACTTACACTCTATTTACATTCTAAGCTTGTATTTACAGAAATAACTCTCGCGGGCTCTTGTAAATTTAATAACATGCTGTTTTTCCAATCATTTACTGGAGATGGATTGTAACTTTTTTGTTTTGATATTGACTTCTAATATTTTGCTTTCAGTGAATTTTGCCCGCGTATATATCTTAAAGTAGTACTTACCTAAGTTAAAATTCAAGTCAAGTCAAGATATAAGTTAAAGTTAATAGTCACCACAATACAGCAGCTATAATTTAACAGTTGAATGATGCACCCAGTATTCCTATGCGTTGTAATTATAATTACACAAGTTTAAAAAAATCTCCTTCCTCTTTTTTTCAGTGTACATTAGTTATTTTACCACTTTTAATTTATACACTTAATATGCACTTACACATCAGCTTCCTGTCTACAGATCCGTATCAACATGAATACATATACATACCCTTACTAGGAAATTAAACACGCGAATCGCCTAACGTGAAACGTCGCGGTGTATAATTTAATGTATTACTGTCATTATGTGACATCGCGCGTTACGCCACGCAAATCGTAAGTCATGTTGGACTATTAATTGGTTGATTTGTCAACTTAATTTTGCCTTCTACCGGCTGTTTCAGGTGGGTAATTTTTCCTTACTTTTATTGCTATTTTATTTATGAATGTTTTAGTGTCCTTTTTTTAGGAATTAAATGAAGCGTTACGCGTTTTAAAATTGTTTCCAATTTTATAGACTTCGCATTTATTTATAAATTTACGACTGATCGTTTTTACTTTAGTCTGTATGGAAGAAAATTACATCATGAACTACTTACCGACTAGAAAATGGTCTTAAGGTTAAAAGATTGCATTTAAAGTCTTAAATTGTTCATGGTTCTCAAAACAGATCAAAACATGTCGTGCGATTATTCAACTAAAATTTTGTGAGTGACTCGTTGAAAATAATTTTAAGAGCCCATCAACGTGCACACTAGCGCCACTGCTAAATAATCGTAATTATTTAAATTTAACGACAGGTATTTAAAAAAGGGGGCCGCTACGGACTGTATTGTGTATTTAAGTACCTTTTGAATTCATCAAACTAGTTTTTATGTTGCTGGATTCGTTGATCTAGGAACTCAAAACAAAAACGGCCTTTTTTACTTTGGACGCATAGATTGTCGAAATACCTGTCGTTAAATTTAAATAATCACGATTATTTAGCAGTGGCGCTAGTGTGCACGTTGATGGGCTCTTAATACGTTCAAGTCTCACAAGAGCTTAACTTATATTTAAAATTACTAATTGTTGTAAATAGTTGACAGTCACTCATGTAAATCTATTTAAAAATATGTCCATGCTCATTCTAAACATGCAACACATGCAGTTATGACTGATTTGCAATTTAAAAACGTGTCTGTTGCTACAACTGTCACGTAGAAACGGAAAACTGCAGGAATAGGCGGCTAAATCTAATCCGAATACATACATTACATATTCTAGTGGGTTTTTGCTTTGCTTCCAGCATAGATTGCCTTTATTAGATTAAGCATTGTGAAGGATTTATCATCCAAATGCGCATTCATAATTATTTATATAATTCTGTTGAGATCTTTTATACGCGCGCGATATACGCGTGTATGCAACTAATGTTAGTAGAATTTGTAAATGTACCTAATCATTATAGCTAGCCTTATGGGAACCCTTACGCAGGGATCGGACCTGGGTATTCTAGCCTAATACCGGGTGTGGCCTGTAATATGAGCAAAAAATTAAACTGTAGGCTGTGCTCCTCATACTGACCAACATTTGTTTGGCGACTTTTAAAAATAACTTGTGGGTTGATTTTTAATACACTTTAAAGTTTATTCTAAGACGCAATGTATGGCGAATTTTGTTATGTTTAAGGCGTGACAAGCAACGTCAATCACAATGATATGGCGTGGCGATGGCGTCCATTGAAGATAATATTTATTTTGTATGAAAAATAGGGAGTCTAAATACTTCATAATTTTTAAAAGTCGTTGAACAAAAGTGTCTCCGTTTGATGAGTACAATCTATGTTTTAATTATTTGCTCGTGTTACAGGCCACACCCGGTATAAACATATTGGGCTAGGTCACCCATGTTTTTTTTAGGTATTAGTTTTAGTTTTGTAGCATTTTAGTTTACATTTTATTCTAAGCTTATAATAATTAAGTATGTTTTAGGTTTTAATAAATATAAAGTGTTAAAGTGTTTATGTTTATGAACGTTAAGACTATTAGATGTTTACATATTGGTTCTCAATTACATAAACATTACTGAACAAATTTGCAATAAAGTATGACCCACTTAGTTAAGTCCGGCGAAAGTCGAGGGACACTACCGGGGGGCCTAGCCAAAACGAAACGCTAACATAAACGTAAATAATGTATGGAACAATAGCGTTTCATTTCTGCAAACGATTGTCAACTTAGTTAAGTTCCCAGAGTAGCGGTGAGGAAATTACCATCTCTTATACGAAAGAAGGGCATTTATTAGCCGTTTAGAATTAGAACAGCGCCTATGCGTGGTGCTAGAAAACGTGTAGGTACTAGTTGTTCTATCTAGTGTATAGGTGGTCTGTGTATTCCAGTGACGGACGGACGGACGGACACGGCTCGTTGGATGCCGACACGCGACTGCAGGCGTCAGAATGGAAACAACTTATCTGCCAAGGCTAGGGGCACGGTAGCGAGAAATAGGTTTATTAAGTCACTTCTTGCAAGTTTTGCAACGTACGTATCCTCCAGACTGACTGATAATACCTTCGTAAATCTTATTGTAAAGATTAACCCCTTCGTTTGTCCCTTTCCGACTTCTTGGTATGATGGAAAGGGACAAACGATTATTATCGGCTTGTCAACTTTAGTAAACGTTTATGAATAAGGGGGTAAGATGATAACGGACGACCGTTTCTTCATACAAACGTAGTCCCCATTTTCCTTCCTGGATATTAACATTTTAGAATATTTTGTTACAAAAAAAATTGTACATTAACCATAGCTATAGTTGAATCATCGAGAGCGTGGAATTGCATATGTAGTAGTATTGTTTGTTTACAGGCATTCTATATTTGAATTTTCTATTTTCTTGTACTATCAGCATTCAACCACTACAAATGCAATTCCATCTTCTCGATAATTCAACTATACATATTATGAAATGTAAAAAATCCTTCTTGCCTTGGCAACCTTAAAGGAAAAACACAATGTTCACATATGAATTTAATAAGATTATCGCATTACCACATGAAAATATTTTCAAACTGAATTGTCTTTCAGTTAATTATATAAAATTCCGAATATCCTAAAGATTATGGGTTTTTGCGACGGTTGGGCCAGCTTAATGCAACTTCCGCTTAATCCGGTGTAAAAATTATATTAAATTAATGTTTTAACTATAAAACTCCGTATTACTCGAGCATATCATAATTATTTACACACACGTTATGTGTTCAATGTATCGAAACATGTCTTGAGCGTTTATTCAACTTAATAACACGTGAATAACCCTAAGCCGGCCGAGCCGGTCCGCCAACGTGAGCTCCTGATAATGCATCCGAGATGCATCATACAGAGTGAAACATCATCGAGCGATTTTCTACTTAATACGTGAGTGACCCGTGAGTGAGTACCTAATCCTTTTAAAAATAAAAATTTATACCATTAGCAATTCCAACATTGATAATTCCTCTACTCGATGCTAGATGTCGACTACGAAAATAATAGTCGTTTTGGTACTAAAACTGATGTATGGAGTGAGCACTCTATGTATTTTTTTCTCTTTGCCATTAGTTAGAGTTACAAATAAAATGCTTTTCTTCTTATCTCCTATATTAGTAAATTCAAATTTCTCAGTCACCTAAATGCTAAACTGAATAATAGTATAAGTTTTTTGTTACACTACATTTGTAAACGTTTTGCATTTAAAACAAAATTAGAGTTAATGTGCCGAAAGTAAGTAGAACAACGATTTTTTGTATTCATTCGTGATATTTTTTATTTGACCACAACTTTTTCATCAAATCTATGGTTTTGAGTTCCGTAAGAAAAGAAGATTTACTTCAATTTTGTATTGTACTACAAATAAATTGGTGCTTTTGTAGATAGGTACATACATTTCGCTGTCCGAAATATTATTGCAGTTGACTGCATGTAGTTAATATCAGTGCTATGCATTCTATGCATATTTTTTGTACTTCGAATAATTCAAGTACCTATTTCAATAACTTTTTATATTAAGGAAACTAGAAATTTCTGCAATAAAATCTATTTACTTACTTACAAATTCACATCTAAGTAGTATTTGCTGTTAATTTGTAAAATGTTTCATAGATCATGATAAAAAACTGAAAATAAAAAGGTGCAGAACCCACTTTTACCCACACGGCTTTAAACTTGGCCAGTCTTTAGATTAATGTTAATGTCTCTTGGAGTGGTTAAAGCAATTTAAAGCATCCTTAACACGAGTTTACTTGTTTTAACGAGATTTGTTCATCATTGTGCTAAGGTTTAGAACAAGTTAAAGTTAGAACTGACAGTTGTCACGGCTGTGTTGTTAAAATGTAGAATTATTACCTTTTTGTGACTAGGAGGCTGTTTCTGATTTGACAATTTGTTAAGGTTTTGAGGCGGACTGGTGGCGCGCGGGCATCATTGAGTCATGTTGTTAGGCATTTATAAATGAAAACAAGAGCTTCCTTCTTTATTTGAAGTCTGTTAAAAAGCATGGTGTTAGAAAAAAAAAGAATACAAACTTAATATTTAAAATGAGACATTACGCGCTTTCGTTATCGTTTCTCTAGCTCGATTGTCTTCAAAATAATTTGACAGCAGATGTACCAATTTGTTTACTGATTTCAATGCGTTTAAGAAACCTTTTTAGCCTGATTTGAACTTTAAGATACGTCAAATATTACGACTAGATACGATATGGATTAGATATGTCAGTGTCAACAGTGACGTTTCTTCAAACAAAAACGTCACTTTTAACACTGACATATCTAATCCATATCGAAAATGTCGTATTATTTGACGTATCTTAAAGTTCGAATCGGGCCGTTTGTATGCTCACGAATCTAACGACAAACTTAATCTACTCTGTCCATCTAATTGTAAGCACACATGCAAACACTAGGCGGAAAACATTTGCAAACACAATAAAACGTCCGTTTACCTTTACACAAACACTTAAGCTAATTTAAAAATACAACTTAGCCTAGTATAGTTGAATCATCGAGAGCGTGGAATTGCATATGTAGTAGTATTGTTTGTTTACAGGCATTCTATATTTGAATTTTCTATTTTCTTGTACTATCAGCATACAACCACTACAAATGCAATTCCATCTTCTCGATAATTCAACTATATACAGGTTGTCCTGCGGTTATGAAATATTGATATACTTTTAAAGCCTGATCAATTGATCATTGTCAAGAGGGCACTGTTATTTCTCATGTATAGGGTGACAATCCGCATTGGGCTAGCGTGGGGACTATAGCCCGAGCCCTCTCGCGCATGAGAGGAGGCCTGTGCCCAGCAGTGGGACATATACAGGCTGAATTATAGTGTGATAGTTCAGTATAGTATAAAAAAAAAAGGTTCCAGTGAAATTCCGCAACATGGCGCGTGATCATATATTCCTGGTCAGGCTTTACAACATGGTCTACACATTTTTTTGTAATTTATAAACGGTAATGTAATGTTGCATGGAATTAAAACTTTTTTTGATACATTAGTAGTTATAAAAATCCCTATAATTAAAATACCTATGCTAAAATCAGCAAATTGAGTTTTGGACGAGGTGACTAAAGTGCAACTTCTCTCTTCTCTTTCTCTTTCTTGTTAAGGGGCCCACTGATAAAAAGTCCGCCGGACGGTATCGGCCTGTCAGTTATTCGGAACTGTCATAATTTTGTTCTAACTGACAGGCCGATACCGTCCGCCGGACTGTTAATCAGTGGGCCCCTTTAAAAGTTACTCTTTCTTGTCTTGACACAAACTTCATGTATTTAGCTATAAAACACTTTCTTCCATATTTTACAGCCGTGAGACAACCTGTACATGTAAATTGCACTGTCTCACGTAACCATGCATGTAATCACTAAGCAATAACTTAATAAGTAATAGTAACTGAGATTGTATCAGTGCGATAATTACATCAAAATAGCAAATTACATGTTTTACAACATTCCCAGTTCCTAAACGAAAGAAAATGAATTTTAACATGCCATCAAACTTATCAACATAATAATTGATGACTGGCTGAAAATATTAAGAGTCATACGAACCCGCCGCTCCCATACAATCGATTTTCTCTCTCATTTCAGAACTAGTACCAGACATAGATATATGTTTCTTGAACGTTCATGTCTTTCAAATTATTTTAAAATATCGTTTTAAGGGGCCCACAGATTACCAGTACGCCGGACGATATCAGCCTGTCAGTTGTTCGGAGCTGTCAAATTTTGCTTTTAACTGACAGGCCGATATCATGCGGCGGACTGGTAATCTGTGGGCCCCTTTAAAATGAGAGCGTAAGTTCGATTGTATGGGAGCGGCTTTTTGGCGGCGGGTCCATGTGACTCTTAAGAACTTATGGGTCTTATAATTAGGACAAGACTACATTGAGTTTACAATAAAATCTGTAGGCTGTTAATCATATAGAAATAAAGGGGGCCACTGATTAATAGTCCGCCGGACGGTGTCGGCCTGTAAGTTAGAACAATATTTTGACAGTTCCGAACAACTGACAGGCCGATACCATCCGGAGGACTGTTAATCAGTGGGCCCCTTTATGAACGACATCAAACTTCACGTTAGCAGACATTCCAACACGAATACATTTCCCGGATTCCTTGTAATCTGAATGATTAAAGCCGGGTTCTAACTTCTAACAAGGAGACCGATTCTGTTTCAACATTTTGATACAGTTATTACCTTATTTTGACACGACATTGAGATGTGTCTTTTGGCATCTCACGCGCACCAATAGGTAAGTGCGAGCGAGATGTCTCTCTAGACGCTTCCTGATTGCATATCCTGAGTACCAAACAGCGTTTGCGGCCTCTATACCTAGTTACACCATTTTCTTTGTCTTATTTTATTTAGGTATTTATTGACACGTGTTTATTCTATAAAACTTTGGCTTCCGATTATAGTTGGACACGCTCCCACAACATGGCATGAATTGAGAGTTTTAGTTTCTAATTCTAATTCTATTAAGAAAAAAATAATGTTTATTTTCCAAAATAATCCCGTTAATTTCTAGAATAAGATTTGCTAAGAAAAATAGTAGTTTATTTTTTGACATAAATATTGTAGTCGGTTGATAACCGCGTGAAAAGATAAGTCGAAGTCATGTCAATCACGTTTGCTCAACAACAACGCTTCCAACATGTCGGCTGTGATGCCTGTGATACGTTGCCTCATTCTAACAATCGCTCCATTTCACTCTGATAGGCCGATATATCGCATACGTTTGGAGACGCACAGAATCGGCGTTCAGCCTTCTGCCCTGAAATGGCTCTCGATCAAATATGCCGTTCCCTTCGTTATAATGTTGCAAATCCAATCGAATATCGGAGCAGCATTTGAAATTGTAATACATTTTCTTGAGAGTTGATACTTGTTCAATTTAAAATGGGAGCCAAGTCCTAGTGAATTTCATGACGTTATTTTTTTAATAAGATAAAAAATTGACAATACAAAAAATTAGTTCCCGGAGGTTAATGATGACACATGTAGATTTTTTTAGGTTAGGTACCAAGTAAGTTTAGATAAAAACTTTTAGAGGGGGCCAACGCAAAATTATAGGTTTTATAATCATTTTAAAATGTTATGTCCCTTTTCACTTCTAGGTATTTGGGATCATTATATTAAAAATAATTGAATAACGACGAAGAACATTTTTTCTTGTTATAAATTCTTGTTTCTATTTCAATGCCTTCCTGACAATCCTTATAAGGAGAGAGTTTCGCAGAAAAGAGTATGGTATTCCTTGTAAAAAATAGTGCGATCATTGGTGTGGGGTTATTTATGTCTTTATTATCACTGGCATTGCTCCTTGCTTGATGCACAGATAAAAAATAAGTGTCTTGTACTTAGAAATGTCTATTGAATTAAGACGATAATAATTTAAAAGACGTAATATTTTCTTCAGATTTCTTTCGATTTCGATGTACAGTCGCCATCAGATATATCGGAGCGGCCAAGGTGTTCACAATATCTGAACACGCGCTCTAACGCCCTGACAATAGAGGCGTGTTCCGATATTTGTGAGCACCTTGGCCGCTCCGATATATCTGATGGCGACTGTACACATTTATAAACTACATACTTTTAATACAACACAAAAAGGACTAAGAGCTGTTCCCCACTGACGTCCAGTTTTTTGCGGGTACGGTTTTTTGCAGGATCCAGTTTTCTGTAGTACCTATGCATGCAGGATCCCGAAAACAGAATCCTCGTGTGAAAGTTACTACATTAGCACCTATACTAATAAAACGGGATCCTGCAAAAAACCGTACCCGCAAAAAACTGAACGTCAGTGGGAAACAGCTCTAACTAAAGTATCTTCTGTCTATATCTATACTATAATATTTTATAATGGCTTATTATAATTATTATGTTAAAGTCACATGCAAATCTACTAAAAGCTCGCGGTTGGTAATAAGTAATCTATATGATTCTGTTTATCTGATAATATAATATGAAAGCTGATAATTCAATATTGGCTAGCCTTTTACTGTAATTACATACCTCTCGTAATGACAAAAATTACCTATCGATTTCACATGTAAGTCTTCCCCCGTGTATGGTAGGCTAGTCTAGAACTCTAGATACGACAAAAACGCGTTTTCTTTTTAATTACAGTTAATGCCGCAATAGACTCAATTGCTTCTTCTTATGTCATTATCCCCCAATCGGGCTAAAACCACTTCATCAATCATTACACTGTCAGTCAAGAAGGATCCGGTGTGATTTACAGCGTGAACGTGCCATCAATGATTATTGATTAGGTATTATTGTCTATACTGTTAATTGACATTTCACAAAACTTATTGCTAAGACAGTAAGGTTCACCGATGTTCAGTGAAATGTTGCTGTTAATAGAGTGTACATAATAGAGTATACATTCCACGACTATTCCCTTTCCGAACTGACTCTAGTATCTACAAGCATGATCATTATGAGAGCATTGGAAATGACCGCTCATATTTGTCACGCTGTCTGTCAGCTTATGACTAGTCTTGGCACCACCTTTTTCGTCCATTAATCAACTTTTCATTATATCCCCTCGGGTGGCAAGTAATATTTCTCGGTTGTGCAGTATATGGTAGAAAAAAATGTCCAAGATCTTTAGCAATCTTATCAACATGCCAAGAGATTAACAAATTTCAAAAAGAAGGATTTTTTAATTCATTGGGAACTCTGTTTAAAAAAAAATATTTTGCAGTCCTCCTTTCTACGGGATTGGCTGTGCGTTGTCTGATTAATATGTATCTTAGTAACGAAACTGAGCTTATCTTAGGTACTGAATTCCCATACACTGTAATCGTTCCTTTGCTTCCTTTCCTCCTTCCTTCCTTCCTTTCCTCCTTCCTCCTTCCTTTCCTCCTCCTTCCTTTCCTCCTTCCTCCTTCCTAAACATCCTTTCCATCCTTTGTAAACATAACATAAAATATAAAACAATATGTAGTTAACTCACCATAACGTTTGAATTTCTGCTCAAATTCAACACGCATCTGCCACAGACTAACCACACAACATAGCGAGCCTTTGCTATCTGCATAAAACGTTCACAAACTATATTTACATTAAGCCTACGTGTTGCGGTCGCCTCAAAAATGTACCGGCCCGCCTTTATAATGTAGGTATTCTTGCTACTGATAATTTGCTTACTATAAAATTGCAAAAACATTTAGTTAATGATCTTAAATATTAACTTGTAAATTGGTAAAAATTATAATGTAAGGAGTAAATACAAAAGGTACACGAATTTCTTGGTCTACAGGATGCGTTGATCGTTTTAGAGATCTGTTAATAAAATGAATAATAATAATGGTTCCTTGAAGTTTATTTCTGTTAGTTAATAGTCGGAAATTTACGAAATAAATATTTTTAGGCTAGGCAAAATACGTAGAACATATGTAACAGTTATTGTGAATAAAAAAAATTAAATCCTAACAAATGAATTTTGACTGTAGGCATTAAAACAACAAAAAACAGTAGCGCTTGTGCAAAATGATGCAAAATAACCTCTGTATTATCATTTAACATAACCGGTGCGAAACTGGTCTTAATACTCGCTTGTACCTATCAATCCAAAAGACAAATGAAATACAAATAATAATTTCACTTGTCTGAAGTCATAAGAGCGGGTACACACGGGGCGCTTTATCGCCACGCACCGCGGCAGAGCGTTTGTGTTATATATTACAAACATTATAGCAATAGGTAGGTGTTAAAACTAAATCAATCAGCTTCTGCAAGATTTGTATATCTTGTACCTATGTTCAAAATGTACAGAAATGTCCCATCTAACTAGCTACCTACCGAATCAAAGTTGGATAGCAAAAGTTCTTAACTGAAGCATTATCGCTGGTTGTAACGAACAACATAATCGCGATAGCTAGGTACAGCTGCCATGTAAAAATACTTGTGTCGAGCTGCAGATATTTGCAAGGGCAGACTTTAATCAGAATCTTATTAAAAGGTCAAAGTTGTCTCCATAGAAAAAAAAAACCAAAACGTGTCTTATTTTCATTTGATTTCAGTTGTACATATAGCATCGCATCCAATACCATAGACGCATAATTTTAGTAAAAATATTATCATTTTCAGAGTATTTGATATACAAGGTAAAAACCCGCGCGACGACCATGTCTTCCATCGCAAGTTTCGCGCGGCACGCCATATCTTTTGTTTCCTTCTAATTTTCTGGCTTTACGTCCCCTTTCAACGCGGTGGAGCGCGGCGCAGCTCTCTGTCGTATGGTTTGTGCCTAAAGGCGGCTACACACTGCCCATTAAGCGGCGGTTAGAAATTACAGACGCAGCGATCGCCTCGGGCTTGGTTTACCGCGTACCTATATCCTGTGCACATTCACAAAGATTACTGACTTACCTACTGGCTCGATAAAACAACAGAAAAAGATATCTAATTACAATAACAAAAACAGTGTTGGAAAAACTCTGTCACACTTAAAACCATAATCGCACTGTGGCGTTCCTTGAGCTATCATTCGAACATCTTGAGAAAATCTGTCTATTTTTAATAAATAAAAATATAGAGTTAGACCAAGAAAAGTCTGCAGCGATTTTGATAGCCCACGCAGTGCAAGTGTCATTTTAAACGTCAAACTTCTATGAAATTATGACGTACCGTAATATGAATAACACTTGCAATGCGTGGGCTGTCAAAATCGCTGCAGACTTTTCTTGGTATGTAAAAAAAGTAAGAGCATTAAAGGTTTCGTCTACCTTCAAAGTAGTCATTTTCCGATACAATAAAGGCAGGGTTAATCTCATAACTAAACTTGAAAAATGCTGATTCACCAAACAGCAGTCTATATCTAATTCCTATACAGTCGCCATCAGATATATCGGAGCGGCCAAGGTGTTCACAATATCTGAACACGCGCTCTAACGCCCTGACAATAGAGGCGTGTTCCGATATTCGTGAGCACCTTGGCCGCTCCTATATATCTGATGGCGACTGTACATGTCAGAAAGGTTACCAAACTTTGACAGCGTACGCCATAAAGCTTAAAAACGTTTTCTGGCGCTTCTTATGTAATTTAATAAATAATAAAAAAATCTCACAACACCTTCAATGGGTTTTGTCATTCAAAGGGTTAAGGTCGAATTATATTAGAAACAAGGTACCAGACGACATAACGTTTCGCGAATAGACTCTCTGTACCGTTCGCATTCCTTCATGCACTTGTAGGGTCTGAACGCTAGGCTCTTCGGAACGTCCTAGACGTTCAACAGTTATATTGTTATGTACTATGTTTGGTTACAGAATGGGTGGTTTGCGTTAGATGTTAGATTTTGGAAACGAGCTATGATTAGGTATATCTTAGGCTGATAGAGAGGTCGAGCCGCCATAAGGTACCATTCGCCGTGGAACGTCATATATCTTTACTATATCGTATCTAGTTAATCTCTAATTCATTTCCCGAATCGAGCCGATGACGTTTTCTTAACGCCTGACGCAATAAGAGGGATGTTATAAGTTTGACCGTGCCACCGTTGATCTTAAACGGGTAAACCGATTTAAATGCGGTTTTATTTAAAAGGAGGTTTTCTAGCGCTGGTTCTTATACATGTTTTATCAAAATCGGTTCATCTGTTTTATTGCGTTCAAACGTTTTTTTTATTAGGGTATTAACATTAGCTCCAAACGTGTAAGTAAGTAGTTGAAATTTTTATAAGCCTTAAGAGACTTTTATTTTGAATATGAATAGGAACAAACCAAACGCCAGTAAATCCAGTAGTTACACACAAATGTTCACACATGCAAATCTAAGCGCATTTATCCTTCCATTCGAAACGAAAACTTTCAAAATCACTAATTTCATTGCGCACGATTACGTGCCTGATACATGACATGATATATGATATGTAACACGTAACAATACTTAAGATTAACAATTATGGCTCACAAGAAAGTCTAAACGTTTTTTCACTTTCGCCGGGCGTTACAGGAAATCCGTGAGACGATCACATTCACCGGGCATCAATCATTCGTGGGCAATTTCGTCAAACGTCCGTCCATCCATGTCCATGCTAATCGACTTGCATAGCTTTGAACTCTGATGAGAGGGAAATGTATTCTAGATGATTGTTTGGATACTCACAGACTAAACAGACGTCGCATTATGAAACGTTTACATAGAGCATGCACACAATATTAACCTCTTGCGTCGAATGGTCCCTACTATGACAGTTCATTTTTAGAGTTCCGTACCCAAAGGGTAAAACGGGACCCTATTACTAAGACTTCGCTGTCCGTCCGTCCGTCCGTCCGTCCGTCCGTCTGTCACCAGGCTGTATCTCACGAACCGTGATAGCTAGACAGTTGAAATTTTCACAGATGATGTATTTCTGTTGCTGCTATAACAACAAATACTAAAAACAGAATAAAATAAAGATTTAAATGGGGCTCCCATACAACAAACGTGATTTTTGACCAAAGTTAAGCAACGTCTGGAGTGGTCAGTATTTGGATGGGTGACCGTTTTTTTTGCTTTTTTTTTGTTTTTTTTTTTGCATTATGGTACGGAACCCTTCGTGCGCGAGTCCGACTCGCACTTGCCCGGTTTTTATACGGATACGTGCGTTGTCTTGCTATTTCAGTCAGTCGGTTAAAAAGTACTAGGTTGACGTAGCACGCCAAATACGAACGTTGCCGACAAAATACGGTGGAAAACATTTATGCAATACATCTGTAACTGGCACGTAAAATGTATGTAAATTTTTTTGAAAGTTTAGCTCATTAATTTATTTAGAAATTTAACTTTTATGTAATAAAAATATGGTAAAACATATTTCTTCAATTTTTTTTAATTAAGAGTCTTGAAGTAGTAGGAGGCGATTTTTTGACGCGAGAGTTAAAGGTGCAATTTTACTAGTAAAATGTTTCTACACAGTTTTTTTGCTTTATACCATTAACCGCCCTTAACAGCTTAATTTGGAAATATTTTTAATTTACACGATTGCTGGTTGTAATTGTGGTCGCAAATGAAATAATCGGTCCCGTTCGTATACTATTTTTTCACGGGAGCGCTAATTTGTGTGGTGATCTTTATTCTTTTATTCTCTTGTGTTTAGAGTCTTAGTAGTTGATATGGTCTGTGGATAAACTGGTGCGTTTAGTTAGTGCATATAGCCTGAATCCCCTTGCGTACAGATGTAGTGCGTAATAATTTTCCTTTGTATTTTCTCGGAAACGTTCGTATTTGTAATGCTACTTCAGTCAACCTCAGTACATTTTGTACCGAGACTGACTGAAATAGCAAGACACGTTCGTACGTTTCCGTGAAAATACGAAGGAAAATAATTATGCACTACATCTATAGGTAAACCCTTTGAGTCAGACATATCTGCAGCTGACTGTTCTTGCAAATTGATTTCTACTCTCTCTTATTTCTCATCTCTCATCTCTCGGAAGATCAGCGCTGGAAGCCACCAGCAACTTGCTGAGATGGGACCATTTCGTGGCACTTTAATCTTATTTTATGTTTTCTTTTATATAATGTAATGTATTGTACCGATTGTTTGTGCTTACGAATAAATCAATTCTATTCTATTCTATTCTATTCTATTATATTTCTTTATTCCTTTCTTCTGAGATAAGATAATATAACGTTTACACCCAGAACGAGCGAAACAAAAGGCTATTATTATAGTTGTTTCGCACTAACGACCCGAACATGGCCCGGGCCATGTATCACTTAATTTCCGTCACTCACTCTAAATTAACTCAAATCTTTCCCATCATTGTTTTCCTTTAAATATTTCACCTCACTCGTGTAATATAGCGGCGCCATACGTGCAAAACAATGTTAATAAAACTGTTACTAACGTTTTTAAAACTATTGGCATAAGGTTTATTTTCACTAAGTTTAGTTTCTGAGCGGTTTTTTAAACATCTTAATCCATTTGGGTTCATGCACTGAATCTCGCTTGATGTCATCATGCACTGCTTACCTGATAATTATAATTGCATTAGTTTATCAAGATTGTGTTAAACCACGTTAAACTATAGTTTTATATGCAAATATGTATGGTCAATTTTCTCAGAATACCTATCACTAATCTTTTGAATAAAACATGCCCGCAGGTACATCTAGGTACATGCGCTTTGTACTTAAAAGGTTGGGTGAAAGAGATCCCTTATAAGAATAAAGCCTCCTTTATCGTTCTTACATGTATATGAAATTTGGCAATTGTCCAAAGTTGAAGCAAACGGGGTAGGTAAAGTGTCATTCTATGGAAC
The DNA here is from genome assembly GCF_910591565.1 of Cydia splendana. NCBI lineage: Eukaryota > Metazoa > Arthropoda > Insecta > Lepidoptera > Tortricidae > Cydia > Cydia splendana. The sequence goes on along the minus strand of NC_085965.1, from coordinate 18,209,837 downwards.
TTGCTATGTAAACAAACCGCCATATTAAAATTGTCTCAGAATTATGAATTTACTACTCATCTTAGTAGTCATTTAAGTGTCAAGTTCCATAGAATGACACTTGCTAACTATGTAAACAAACCGCCGTATTGAAATTGCCTCCGAATGATGAATTTACTAGTGACTTTTGTTTACATAGTTATCAAGTTCCATAGAATGACACTTTACTAATTAAAGTGTATTTAACATAATGTAGAGTTCCCGGTTTTTCAGCACCTATTATGCGTTTTTTCATAGTATTTATATTGTAAATTACCATATTACTTTGAAATAGTATAAAGTTGACTGTGAATGACGCTTTCGATGATGATTACTAGGTATTTTTGCAGACCTGGAGGCCTTGCCAAGATGACGATGATAGAAAACACCAATCGAAACTTATTAAATAATGTAGGTATGGAAATAATTACATCACTTTTCGTAGCAGCTGTCATCCCGATACATTTTTAGGGCTCCGTACCCAAGGGTAAAAACGGGACCCTATTACTAAGACTCCACTGTCCGTCTGTCTGTCACCAGGGTGTATCCATTGAACCGTGATAGCTAGGCAGCTGAAATTTTCACAGATGATGTATTTATGTTGCCGCTATAACAACAAATACTATAAACTGCTTTTTTTTGGACGTTTTTTGCGTAATGGTACGGAACCCTTAGTGCGCGAGTCCGACTCGCACATGGCCGGTTTTTTTATTTTCGTTCGGCGTTTATCGATGTAAGATTATCACTTGGCTAGGTATAGTAGGTACCTATAGCTCCCTGGAGAACCTGTAGAAATCACATAAGTTAGCAAAAAAATTTTAATACATTTGTTTACAATTTTAAAATGCAGGTGCATTATTAATAGGTCAGTGTGATAATAAACTTGTAAACATCAACAGTTACCTATGCGATCGGAATGTAATGATTGCTTCCGCCGTTTTTACGTCCACGACGGGCAGATTAAGTCATTTATCGACCATCAATACTACCGTTTGACGATAAATCATCTCGGGTGTAAAGGGTTCATCAGGTAGCGCTTGATTTAATGTATGCTTTTACGTGCCGTAAAACAACCCAACTATAGTCTAAAATCTAACTAACTAAATAAATAAATTAGCCTATTACGAGTATACGTCCCACTGTTGGGTTAGGCCTCCTCTCAAACACGAGAACGAGAGGGTGAGGGGAGGGGGGAGGGGGACGAGGGTAAAACCTAACTATGGACAAAATTTGAATATTATAGCTCTTTGGCTGTATATTTTTATAAATGGAAGAAAAACCGCAAACAAAACCAAATAGATCTTTGGTACAGTTAGCATTAATATTAGCGGATAAAACAATGCTCCAAAATCACTCATATCTGTCGCCCTGGTAATTTTCCTAGACTTTTAGTGACAAATCTCTAGTTCGCATCCAAAAGTAAGTACCTATTCTGTTACAGTCTAATTTTTCTACATAGAGACTGCTGGAGCTGTTAGAGGATGGTAGATAATTGTATCGCTTAACTTCAAACTCGGGTAAATCCATTCAACCCTCTCAGCAAATATCTATTATATTACCTTTTCTTAATACCAAAATCGCATAATTTGACAGATGGATTTACCCAAGTTTGAAGCTAAGCGACTCAACTTTGACGCGTAGTCAGATCCTCCAGAAAAAAACTAAATTTCCGATGACAGTGAGGACCTAAAATATTTTTTTTTTATATAGGAAAAGATTTTCTTTTCTTTCGATTTTGGGGTAATTCCACATCAAAAATCGTTCAGTAGTCGTACATGTCATGTTAAACTCGCACAGTAAAGCTAAACGTTAAAACGGCACGTTAGGAAAAGCAAGGCAAAATTTCTAACCACAAACTCATTGTCATCAAATTGCCCTCGTAAAATGCGTAGTATCTTAAAACGAACACAATATAGCAGAACATGAGCATGTAGAATAATTTCACCTTTATGAGCATGGCTTTTAGCAGGAACCTGAAGCCGATTGTGATTTGGCAATCCGATAAGATTTTCATCTTATTTTATATTTGGCCTATTTTTGACCCCCCATCCCCCCTTGGTGATATTTGGTGATTTTTAACGCAACCCCCACCCCCCCTCTAAGCGATCACATGATTTCTGGACGACCCCTAAACGTTAGCGGCTCTAGCTGATTGGTGCTGATGAAATGTAATCAGAAGTCTCATAAGGCATTTCGCTCGCAGTCATTGGTGCGCTTGAGATGTCTGACGATACGACTCACAGTCGTATCAAAATGAGATGAGAACCATGTCAAATTGTTAAAAATGAATCGGCCGCAATAGTCTCGTCTAATTTGTCTGAATTTTATTAGGACTGTAAAAACAGTTCTTAGACTAGCTATTTGTCTCGATCGAAGGAGGATCTAATTAAGGGCTACTGGCAGTTTAACGTCTTTGTTGCGAGTGAGGACTGATTTTATTGTTCCAGCTAATATTACTGTGCGATTACTAATTTTATTTTATCTTTAATGTCTTTTTGTACAATAAAGAGTTTACTACTGCTACTACTAATACTAATTTCCATTTGACAGGAAAGGAATTTGTTCCTTTTTAAAGGTTTGATGATAGCTGCTGGAGTTTATGAAATGAAATGAAAATATTTATTTTCAGACAACTATTGGCCCATAGATAAATACCTTAAAACTAGCATATATATTATTACAAAATATATCGTAAAACTAAAAACACAATTATGGCTGCGATGCAGTTCGCAACCCCGCAGTGTCAGGGAGCCGGCCGCGGAACCGCCGGAACTTGACACTCTTCGGCCAAAACTCCTCCTTGGTGAAGGTCGCTAGATGTTCAGTCGGAACGCTCAGCACAAAATAATTAAAATTCACACTGTGTCGAGATTCCAACTTATGCTATAATGTGTTTTAATGTTAAACCCACTTAAATGTCATTTTTATAGGTACCTAATGTCGAAACCCAACCTTAACTAAGTCAATCGCTGTTTTAGTTATTTTTTTTTTACTTTGTTAATTTATTTACTTATAAATTAACGGATGTAATAATTAAGTAAAGTGTCATTCTATGGGACTTGCTAACTATGTAAACAAAAGTCACTAGTAAATTCATCATTCAGAGACAATGTCAATATGGCGGTTTGTTTACATAGTTAGCAAGTTCCATATAATGACACTTTAGGGGACTGGCACGAAGGAATTAGGTTATGAAAACAACTTGCATTATTTTTGGGAGTTTCAGAACGAATTCTGTACGAGCTTTTATTTTTTTAAGTAAAACAAAATATCTTGTCGCCTACAAACATTCGACTAATACAAAATCATGTCACTTCTTCCCTACATTCATGTGTACATTTATACTATACAGTCTTGGCCAAGCCCATTAGCGGTCGGTATGGAGAGACAACCTAACCCTTTCAATTTTCTCGTTATCAATTAAAACACTGATTGTTGATTCGTAACATTGAGTTGCTGTCAAAAGTCAAAACAACATTAGAAAGTGACGTGCAGGAAAGTGACGTACAGGAAAGTGATGTCATGCTGGATAACTCTAACCATTAATCGATTGTAATAAAACGTTTTATTATCGATTATTGGTCGGTCCATATTTACATCCTATCCGGTTTTAAGATTGTAATTAAGAAATTACTTAAGTACGAGTATGTCTGTGTGTGGAGGCAAAGCTATTTTTAAATATCCGGTGCTAACGTTTTTATATACCAAGATTCCTTAAGAATGACATACCTACGTAATTACATACTTATGCAATTTTAATCTAACATGGTAATTTATATTAACTTTTACTATTAAAACTATTCGAAACGGGGTATTTATCATGTAAATTTATGCATTTATTGAAACAAATATACAGGGTTAATATCCTGTTTATATGTAAATATATCCCAAAAATACAAATATTTTTTATGAATAATTACTTACTCATCTTTTACAAAATGACATTAAAAATAATACAGACACAGGTAACTAAAACAGAAACGTATCTTCAAACAATTCTCCTTTAGCTTTGATAGTCAAACACAAACATTTGTTAAAATTATCAAAAATATACAGCAGTAAATATATTCGTCAACGTTTTTTGGAGCCACTATGTAAGTGGAGTCGCGCGACAACACAAGTCATACTAAGCGGTCTGGATGACTCTAGTGTAGTAGCAAGCATAGTGGCGTGAGAATAACGCTAATTTCACTCATACATTGTTTGGAAACGTGCTAATGTTAACATATTTTTTTCTTTTGACGCGAATGCGTATGAAAATAATTGAAACTGATTATTTTCTCACGTTACCGCAAAGGCCCGGCTCCTCGCCGAATTGGGTCGCAGCTAATAGGCCATTGTTGATGCTAATCTGTTTGTTGCAGATTGAAACGGCCGATTGAGAAGGTGAGAAGCGTATGCAGGCCCACTTGCCTAATTACGGAATTAGAATCGGTAAGTACCCACGATTATTTTAGAATAAGAATAAGAATAATATTTATTTGAAAGAAAAAACCTTGTTAAGATATATTAATATCCTGTGGCGGGACACTAGGCTATGCCTGTCACGTGGTAGCCGGATTCGTCTTCCACACCGATCAGCATATAGTGCATCTATATATAGTTCGTTCCGGGCAACGTTAAAACTATCGAACAAGATATTTTTCACTTTAAATGATTCAAAAATACTCTGTTAAGAAAAAAATACTACATTTTAGTGTTAAGTCCGAATGTAATGAAACATAAATGAATGTATGTAAGTTAAGTGTACGAGATTGAGTCCCATGAGTGTGTAGTTAAAATAATGCGCGAAAATCATTTAAAATTAAGCGTGGGCTATGGACGCTTGTAGGTACAAGTCATTTATCTGTGTGTCATGGGAAGTTCTAACCGTGTGCCCAATATTTCTATAACATTCTACGCTCTATGATATAATCGTGCCATTAAGTAAACAATAGTTTAGGAACGTATAGTATATTTAAATTAATATCATAACTAATTACATAATGATATAAAAATTATGATAAATCAACTATTAAAATCCCATAATACGCGCCCACAGACGTGTCTCGTAACCAGACCCCGCAACGGAGCTGGCAAAACCATGGCATATTACAGTTCTATGACAGGGTTGTCGATTATGGATACTTAACCATTTTGCTTAAACTTTGTACGTAGGATTAATAAAATTGAACGAGAACCTTATTGCCACTTTAACATGGTAACGTTTTTTAAATGTATGTATATCAATTTGTCTGTTATTTTGTTTGTGAAATTACGTTTTTTTCATATTACTTTCAAATATTAAAATGGAATTTTGATAGCTTGATTTTGACAAGGTTAGCAACGCGCTTGTAACACCTCTGGAGTTGCAGGCGTCCATAGGCTACGGTGACTGCTTACTATCAGGCGGGCCGTATGCTTGTTTGCCACCGATGTGGTATAATAATAAAAAATATTATTGCTGCAGCCTTGACGCGTGACTTACACACCTTTAGGGTGACTTAAAGGTGTAATTGTAATTAGCCAGCCGCTCAGATTAGTCAAAGTCAGAGTAATCGGCGTTGATCGCTTAGCCCAGTTGCTCACTGAGACGCCGGGCGCCGCTGCTTCCACAATTTGCTTATCTCAACCCGATACCATCTAGAAACGTATAAAACAATGTAATTAAGAAATTCTACAGATGCTTTAAATTACTTTTACGGTGTTTGAGAAAATAAAATAACAAAGTGTTTGTTAAAAGAAACAAACTGGACAAGTCTTAGTCGGACTCGCCCATCGGGTTCCGTATAAATTTAACTTTTTTTTACAAATTTATAGTTTCTAGTTTTTTTTAATATATTAAGAACGGGTCACTCACGTATTTTAAGTTGAAAATCGCTCGTCATGTTCTTAATGTATATACTATTATGTCTGTGTCTCACGGAAGTTTTGTTATTTAAGGTTTTTTCCTGTATTTGTAGTGTAGGGCGATATTACTTGCCAAATCTTATAGTTCTAGGTCAACGGGAAGAACCCTATAAATTTCGATTCGATGACCGAAGTCCGAAGTTTAAGTATAACTTAAGGCTTTTACCAATGTTGCAACAAAATGACATGTGATTTGGGATCATTGTTGGCTAAGTAGGTGTAAAGAGTTCAATAGGTCCATCAAACGCCGCAATGTATCGCAAATCGCATGCGATTGCCGGTTACGTGTGTAGGGGTCATTATGTTGGAAAGTGTCTTCGTAAACTTAAAGAATCTTGTTTTATAGGTAACTGCATAAACGCACGTGGAACAAGTTTAAATGTTTGAATAAATATACAGCTTTTGTTCGCGTGCGTGATGCCGTCACATTCGTTTCGACCTTGCTGCTAACCAGACTAAATTTGTATCAGTGCCTAATCCTCGACAATATACTCTTCATATGGACTCATCATAGTTTCCTTTACGCCAGATTTAACAGGTCATGGGCCTGCGCGTTTTCAATAAAAATCAAAACGGATTTCGAGCGTAAAAAGCGAAAATAGTTAATACGGTCGCCGGCAGTAATGGCGTCCAGTACAAGTTCCTCATCTCCACTCGTGATGGAAAAACTAAAAGGAATGGAAAACTATTCATCGTGGAAATTTATGATGAAGATGGTGCTAGTTCATGAAGATCTTTGGGATTTTGTGGAAGAAGAGGTTGACGATAAAAAACCGGAAGATGTGAAAAAGGGCCAGAAAGCGCTCGCACGCATTGCATTGTCCGTGCAATCGACGGCCTTCGTACACATAAGGAACGTGACCTCGGCACACAAAGCATGGACGAGTCTTCAGAAAGCATATGAAGATAAGGGATTATGTCGGAGACTAGGCCTGTTGCGAACTTTGTTTAGCACAAAGTTGACGGATTGTCAGAGTATGGAGAAATACATAAACAAGATCACGGATGTCGCACAACAACTGCAGGATGTTGGTGCTGGGTTGGAGGATGACTTTGTTGCGGTCATCATGCTGAGTGGACTTCCTGAGGACTACGACCCGCTAATCATGGCTATTGAGAACTCGTCAACTGCCAAATTATCTAGCGAAGTTGTATCGGCGAAGCTGCTACAGGAAAGGATGCGACGTGAGGACAGCAAGCGCGACGGAGACGGAGTTACGGCTCTGGCGGCCGCGAGAAAGCTGCCCAGGTGTTATGTATGTAAGAGGACCGGACATTTCAAGAAAGATTGTCCGATGTTGAACAAAAAGAAAAGTAGCAAAGAAACGTCGTCGGCAAAGGCTCTACTCACGGCGCTGTCGGTGAACGTGGAAAGTGATCTTTGGTACGTGGACAGTGGATCGGCGAGTCATCTTTGTCGAGATGTGAACATGATGAGTGACATGAAGTCAGAGAAATCGTTGCAAGTGACTGTAGCTAACGGAGATAAACTATTTACGGCCGGGCGAGGTAATGTTCAAGTGGAACAACGTAATGGCACTGTAAAGACTATTAGTGATGTGTATTATGTACCTAATTTAGTAGCTAACTTATTGTCGGTAAGCGCCATGGCAAAGAAAGGCTTTAAGATAGTATTCGAATCCGATAGTTGCGAAATATTAGATAATGGGGTTATTGCAGCGACAGCTACTTTGAAAAATGATGTTTATGTCCTTGACACTGTGGGGGCGTGTTCTAATGTTCCTTTACAGAACAAACAGATGGCCAATGCAGCAGTGGAGGAGAAGCGTGCGGTTACTAGCGACGGAACTGTATCTGTAGCTTTAGAGAAGGTTTGGCATCGTCGTCTATCGCATCTCAACAGAAGAAGCATGGAACTTTTGAAAAAAGGTATGGCTTCTGGTATATCATATGATAGTAGAGATTTTGAAACGTGTGTAGCGTGTGTACAAGGTAAGGCAAGTAGGGTCCCCTTTCCTAAGAAATCTCACAACAGGGCTAAAGAGGTCCTGGGTTTAGTACATACAGACGTCTGTGGGCCGCTACCATCTCCCTCATTCAGCGGTGCAAGGTATTTCTTGCTTTTCATAGATGACTATTCTAGAAAGACGTTTGTGTACTTTTTAACTAAAAAAGGTGAAGTATTTGATAGGTTCAAAGAATTTAAGGCTTTAGTGGAGAACCAGACAGGTAAAAAGATAAAATCGCTACGTAGCGACAACGGAGGAGAATACACCAGTTCTGCTTTTCAGGCGTATCTCAAGAGCAATGGCATCGTGCATCAAACCACTGTTCCTGGCTCCGCTGCTCAGAACGGGGTCGCAGAACGCGCGAACAGGACTGTGATGCAGGCTGCAAGATGCATGCTGCAAGATGCGGGCCTAAGCAACGAATTCTGGGCGGAGGCTGTTAACACGGCCGTCTACGTCAAAAACCGCTGTCCTACGAAAGCTGTACTGGGGAGCACTCCTGAAGAAAAGTGGAGTGGCAAAAAGGTATCTCTAAGTCATTTACGTATCTTTGGTTCTGTGGCTTATGCGATGACTTTGAAGCGTTCGAAATTAGATCCGAAATGCAAAAAGTACATTTTTGTTGGGTATTGTGAGCATACAAAGGGTTATAGACTCTTGGACCCGGAACAACCAACAAAATGCATCAAAGCCAGGGATGTAACCTTCTTAGAAAATACGTTCATTAAAAAAGTATCAAGTGATGACATTGACAATGTCATTGAGTCAATTGAAATATTTCCACAAATTGAAAATAATGGAAATAAAAATGTTGTAATCGAATTGTCGAACCCAACTTCTGTACAACCAGCGATATCGGTAGTGAGCGGTACGTCTGATGATGCCAATTTAACACGAAATTCTCAGAGTACGAGCGATCGAACGAGTACGATCACAATAAATGATTCGTCTAGCTCTAGTGAATGTGATGATCCGGCCGATGCAACTTATATTCCAGAGGAGGAGAGTACGGATACTTCGGAATATGACAGTTCATCGGGTTCACCACATTTTGGATTCCTCGCGGGCACGTGCGATCCAGATGCTCCACGGACTGTACGAGAAGCACTGAGTGGTCCAGATGTTGACAATTGGAGGGAAGCAATGTCTTGTGAGTACAACTCATTTATTAAGAACGAGTGTTGGACACTGACAGATCGACGAGAGTCACAAAAACCTGTCAAATGCAAGTGGATGTTCAAAGTGAAACGTGGATTGAACGGTGAACTACTCTAATATAGGGCACGCCTGGTAGCTAAAGGCTTCACGCAGCAATATGGAATAGACTATGAGGAGACGTATTCACCGGTTGTCAGATATTCCACTATACGTACTTTGTTAGCCTTGGCGGTTGAGTACGGTATGAAGATTGAACATCTTGATGTAAAAACAGCATTTCTCAACGGTGACTTGAAGGAAACTGTGTTCATGGAACAACCGGAAGGCTTTATAGTTAAAGGTCAAGAAAGTAAGGTCTACAAATTAAATAAAGCTATTTACGGGTTGAAACAAGCCTCAAAGGCATGGTACGAGAAGATAGATCATGTTCTATGCAGTAAGTTGAAGTTCAATAAGTCATCATCTGAGCCTTGTGTTTATTTTCAGCGACTGAAGGGGTCGTTTATGATTATTGCTCTGTATGTTGATGATATAATATTGTTTTCGACAGGTGATGAACGTGATAAGCTAGATGTCAAAGTCAAATTAATGAAGGAATTTGATATGACAGATTTAGGGCCAGCTCATCAGGTGTTAGGTATGAGATTGTGTAGAGATGAAAACAAAATTACTCTCGATCAATCGAGTTATATCGCGATGGTGCTGAAGAAATATAAAATGGAAGAGTGTAAGTGTTCGCCTACTCCCATGGAAACTGGACTTAAGTTACCTAGGGGCAATCAAAGAGATGATACCTACGATTATAGAGGTCTTGTAGGTTCTCTTATGTATATTGCTATCTGTACCCGAGCAGACATCGCATACGCAGTTAGCTACTTGAGTCAATTTAATGAATCATTTACAGAGACCCACTGGAAAGCAGCCAAAAGAGTCCTGCGCTACTTGAAAGGTACCTTGGATCTCCGTTTGACTTTTAAGAAAAGCAAGCAGCAGCTGGATATCACCGGATATGCGGATGCAGACTGGGGCAGTGACGACGTGGACCGCCGGTCGTACACGGGCTATGTTTTTAAAATAGGTGAGTCAGTAGTTACTTGGGAAAGCCGCAAGCAAAAAACAGTTAGCCTTAGCTCTACCGAAGCCGAATACTACTCTTTGTCTAATTCTTGTAAAGAGGGTTTGTTTATTAGTACATTTCTGAAAGAAATTATAAATAAAGAAATTGTACCGACAATTTTCAATGACAATCAGTCAGCGCTAAAATTGTGTAGGAGCTCTTTACATCATGCTAGGACCAAACATATCGATATACGGCATCATTTTATTAGAGAACTTGTAAATAGTAATAAGATTACCATTGAGTATCTAAATACTAATGATATGTTGGCAGATATACTGACGAAAGCGTTGTGTAAAGTTAAACACAGTAAGTTTGTGAGACAGCTCACATTACTGTCATAGGTAAATACATTTAACTATGTATTCTATGTAATAATTGTGTTCTTAATGTAATTACCATCATGGTTATTTGTTGGTTTAGTCAAACATGATAGTGATTACATGAAATTAAAAGACTTGTTTATTTTATAAACATTTATTGAATAACAATTCATAATGTGAATAACTGAACTTTGTTAATAAGGTGTAGCGAAAGTTCAGTGCATATGTTTTTGTTAATTTAATGTTATAGTGAAGTGTAAGTCACTATTTAAGTTTTGTGTTTGTGTGTTTAAACAAGATTGCTTTGGTTTAAGGGCCAGTGTTGGAAAGTGTCTTCGTAAACTTAAAGAATCTTGTTTTATAGGTAACTGCATAAACGCACGTGGAACAAGTTTAAATGTTTGAATAAATATACAGCTTTTGTTCGCGTGCGTGATGCCGTCACATTCGTTTCGACCTTGCTGCTAACCAGACTAAATTTGTATCAGTGCCTAATCCTCGACAATATACTCTTCATATGGACTCATCATAGTTTCCTTTACGCCAGATTTAACACATTACGTACATGCTGGCCAGGTAAAATTAGTTATTAAGATTAATATAAAATGGTAAGCACAAAGACTTAAAAAAGACAGCATTAAAATATAAGCAGAGTACCTACTAATAAATTAATTCATTGATTATGTGTCCATGCAATTTTGTCCATGCAACTCACATTTTATAGACATTTTATCGCGAATTTATTTTATTAATTTTATTTACGGAAGGTTCGACACAGGTTTCACTGGTCGTGGTAGCAGCTAACTGATGTCCCAGAAAAATGTCAAAATAGAGATTTTGTGTCGAAACGTTGGTAAATAAAGGTAATAAAATAAATTCGCGATAGTCGTCTATAAATGTGAGCTAATATATAAATAATAAGGATCGCAAAATCTTATAGAGATTATGCGTCTTTACTATTGACTTATCTCTAGTAGAAGTAAGGTTGCGAGTGACTGGCGCAACTGAGCCGCATTTCCAATCAGAAGGATTAACGCTTCCGCCGTGGATGATATTTATTTTATTACATTTTATATTCAGGGCTGGCACTGTCTGGAAACTAGTAGTATAGTTTCCAGAAATTAAAAGCTGTAAAAAATATTAAATTAAAAAAAAACGGGATCATATTACTAAGACTCCGCTGTCCGTCCGTCTGTCCGTCTGTCTATCACTCATAGCTCATAGCTAGACAGTTGAAATTTTCACTGATGATGTATTTCTGTTGCCGCTCATCATTCGCTTGCCCTTATCCCATTCATTTGGGGTCGGCGCAGCATGTCTTTTTCTTCCATACCTCTCTCTCGCCCGTCATCTCATCATTCACTTGCGTTCGCTTCATATCATCTCTCACACAGTCCATCCACCCTTTTCTCGGTCTTCCTCTCCCATTACTTCCCTCCACATTCATTCGTAATACCTTTTTCGTCACATGACTTTCATCCCTCCGCATCACATGCCCGTACCACGCTAGGCGATTCGCTCTTACTTTTTCTACTATAGGTGCAACTTTTAGGCTTCCTCTTATATACTCATTCCTTATCCTATCCATTCTTGTCACACCACACATCCATCTTAACATTCTCATCTCCGCTACATGCAACCTCTTTTCATCCGTCACCTTTAGGGCCCAACACTCCGATCCATACATGACGACAGGTCTTATGATGGTTTTATAAATTTTACCCTTCAATCGAAGAGGCATTCGGGCGTCGCAAATGGTTCCCGTGACCTGTCGCCATTTCATCCATCCTGTGCTAATCCGGTTTTTCACATCACGGTCAATATCGCCATCGCACTGTACCAGCGAACCGAGGTACTTGAAGTCGGAGCAGACCGGCAACGTAACGCCATCGAGTTCCATGGCAGCGAAACTGGAGAGACCGCCGAAATCGCAGAACATATGCTCAGTTTTAGATCTGCTGATCTTCAGGCCAACATTCTCCAGCTTATGCCGCCATTTCTCAAGTCTGCTCTGTACCTCGAGTCCGTCTTCACCCACAAGCACAATGTCATCAGCGAAAAGCATACACCAGGGTGCCTCCTCCTGTATGTCCGACGACAGAGCGTCCATAATAAGCAGGAAGAGGTAAGGACTTAAGGCCGATCCCTGGTGCAAGCCTACCGTGACACTGAACCTGTCGGTGGTGCCAGCAGCTGACCGGACGCGTGTACAACATTGGTTGTACATTGACCGAATTAGCTCCACATACTTCCCTGTATTTCTGTTGCCGCTATAACAACAAATACTAAAATTAAAAGGCTCCCATACAAGAAACGTGTTTTTTTTTGCCGTTTTTGCGTAATGGTACGGAACCCTTCGTGCCCGAGTATGACTCGCACTTGGCCGGTTTTTTTATATTGGCATTTAAAATAATGAGGCAACACGGTCTATATTAGGTACAAGTAACTTGTAGACTCACATATACATACATATTATATATATTTACGACGGCAATGGAACGGCGTGGCTCCATTGAATCGTCTGCTCTTGACTCAGATTGGCAGTTTGCCCCGGAACCTCCTTTGGTTAGGAATTTTGTATAGTAGTAATCCCTTGTACAAAATACAGGGTTTGCTGAAAGCAATTTAGTTTCTAGTTAGTTCCTCTTCTTTTTTTCGCTAGAAATTTAATGTGATACTGAATAGAATTGACTAAATTCAGTACTTATCTTTATTGTTTTGTAAAAAAAAACATTGCATGTTTTGTAAACTAAATGTAATATTTATTGGAATAAACGGCTCTACTACTACTACTACAACTGAAAAGAATCGACTTAAGTAGCGTCCTTAACCCTATCTAAGGTCCAGAGTGAACGATTCATCTCCAGACGAATGATGCTAATTACAGGCATTAGGAAGCATGGTCATGACGCATGACGCAAGATATTACACTGACTGCTTGCCATCACTCAGCATTAGAGGCATTTCAGACTTGCTGCTTTTTTACTGCGTATACGTATACGTTCTAAAATAAACTGTATCTTCCACTCCTATATGATATATATATATATATATATATATATATATATATATATATAATATATATATATATATATATATATAATATATATATATATATATTATCGACCTTTTTAAGATGTATTGTCGAGTTGAGAACATTTTTATACAGGGTGAAATTTGAATCCCCAGCCATAATCTGCGTAGTGACTTTTTACATCATACTGAACAACTTTCATTATGGGACCAATGCCGAAATCGCGAAAAAATATTTGGATGTTTCATACATTTATTTCAATTGCATTAACAATTCACACATTTGGTTGCACCTTAGTGCAAACATCATACATATACGAAATTTGCGATGAATTAATTATACATTAATTCGAATACTAAACATAATAGAATGCATGGCCTGTAATATAATTTAGTATTAAGCTAGATATAAGGCAATTTGAGTGCCCTGACAGGGTGTCATGGAAGCTTCCTGTATAACTTTAATAACATCCCAGGTATGAATTTTTTTTATAGGACAATTTTACACAGATCGACCTAGTCCCACAGTAAGCTCCATAAGGCTTGTGTTGCGGGTACTAAACGACGAGATATATAATATACATATATATATATATATATATAAATATTATAAATACTTATACAGGGTGGAAAGGCACGACGATCCTTTCCGGAAATGGGAGATAGTTTAGCCTAAGCTCTATATTTTCTCCATAGAAACTATGTTAATATGGGCAACCGTTTCTAAATTATGACCTTTTAAACATCCACGCAAAAAACTACTTTGTTCTAACCCTAACAGGTGACAGGGTCAATGAACTTACTTGTAAACAATCAGTATTCGACAGGAAATTATGCTAATTTGTTGCCATCTAACCATATTTAGGTCTGCTTACAGCACGGTAAGAATCATTGCAGGATTTTCGCTTTCTTAGTGGTTCCACTTGTTCAATACTTGAATGAAATAGTTATGTTATTCCTTAATATTAATAATACTAACCACAACATTGTTTACAACGACAGTTCAAATGGTGACATTGACAACCACTCAAAAGTACGCAATCGTCTTATAAATATCTCTGGTTTCCTTGACTGATAAAAAGGTTTTAGTTTCTTAACACGTTTCACAAAATTATTTTCGAATAATTGGAAACTATTTAAAATAATAAAAAATTACATGTAGGTTGTGTTAGTTGCACCAAATGAACTTGCAAAAATTAAATACTAAGAATAAATCAAGAATAAATACTTCTTCAATACCAAACTAACAAACCTTCTTGCGTGGTAGGAAATAGACAAGACGTCTGATGTTTGAAATTAAATTTTCATTGAACTATACTTATTGAATGTCATATTCTTCAAATAAAAATGTTAGATGCTCGTGGCTATTTAAATTTGTGAGGCTGTGTAAAAGATATGGTGTACCAAACCAAACGGAATGTGAAACTGCGGACGAAATGAGACAAAGGCTAATTGGTGCTTTCTGCGGAGGATAAATGACGAAGAGCATACACTATATCGCATGTGCATCGACATACTCGGGTACGGGCTGCGGCGGCGTTGTAATACACGGAGGTACATTTGAACACCGTATGTGAAAAGAAGATAGTATTAAATATTGGAAAAAAGTAATTATCTAAGAAAGTAATAAAATTGTTTGTAATATTTTTGCATGCATTTGATTTATTTGACATTTATGCGTCATTCATACATCATTGCGATACTGTCAACGATCGGAAAAAAGTGTAAAGTCCCGAGCTTTCCCGACGGAGATCCTTAATCTAGCCGTCATGTGCACATGCTATAGGGTTATCACCACAGTTAAAAAGTAGTATTTTTGCAATTTTTATTTTTTACTCAATTAACGATTCTTACCATTACCAATAGTCTCTGTATCACTTAAACGACCTAATACTTCCGGGAAGGATCGTCGTGCCTTTCCACCCTGTATACATAGAAAACATCCATAACTCAGAAACAAATATTTGTGATGAAGTAGACCTAGCACATGATTGGCGTGACAGTATCTCGCCCGCGACATAGACTACCCCTCTTTTCAGTGTTAATTAAAGAGGGACGAGTAGTCTATCACGCTGGCGAGATACTGTCACGCCAATCATGTGCTAGGTCTACTGCTGGGCCAGTACGCGTTGTCTCGATATTTTGCCATGGTTCATGGAAACCTACGGTCTACATGGCAAATAATCCCAAGAATTGACGTAGGTACTAGTTTTTACGAAAGCGACATGCCAACCCAGAAGAAACAGCCTTATTGGGATTAGTCACGTTTTTCCACTATGTTTTCCGCTGCGGAAAAGCGACTGGTAAATATCATATGATATATTTATGGCACATACTACTTACGTTCCGATTTTATACTTACCAAAAACTGATTGGTACGAACCTGGGCTTGAACCCGCGTCCTCCGAATACAAAGTCGCACACTCTTACCGCTACGCTACCAACGCCAATATCCTACTAAGTATTGAAAGAAAATTGTAATTCATAACACAGCTACTGGTCTACCAATAACATACAAATCGCTCAGACATATCTTCTAGTTGTTGCGCAGGCATTCGCCTCCTCACTCGCGTAATGAGTCAAATTCTTACACGCACTTGACTGACAACTGAGGGCTTAGCCATTGACAAACGGAACATATGGACACACAAGTTCATACGAGTAACATACGATGTAAAAATCGATATACAGATTTTTTTTATTTCATCCCAAAACATTCTTGTGAAACGGTACATTAATTTCTTGAGATGCTTTGTGGGTATTCATGCTATTTCGATATTTAGTTTCCTGTACCAACAACGACAAAACATGACTAATGGGCGGACCACGGATGCAATATACGTCAAAATCATGTCAAACGATATACGTAATTAAAATTGGTTTAAAAGATAACATGATTTTGACGTAGGTATATTGCATCCGTCGTCCGCCCATTAAAGATGACTTAAATAGTCACTTCACTTGTCCGTCTATCAAACGTAATTTAATTTTACTATAATTATTCAGTTTTAAATAATATATCGGGTGGAACAGAACGAAGGACTTTTATGCAAACGGGGAATTGTTTAGGCTACGTATTTTATTTTTCACTTATTAATCACGTTAGTATTTCTGACCGTTTTTGAGATACAGATTGTTAAACATTAGTGCAAAAATCTCTGTACGTTTCAACCCTAGCAAGTAGATCCTAAGATCCTATTGAATGATAATGACATGTGTCAATTTAAAATGTAAATAACTTTGTAGGGTTGTCACTGATATAAAAATATTTCATTTTAATGATTTTGTTTTACTATTTAGTCCAGCTTTACGATTATAATAACTCGATTGTAGATCACTTAGATAACACTATCCTTTCAGCTCAGTCTCTAGAAATGTTCCACTCTGTCTGTATATTAATATTGATTTTCCATATCAATCACAATAAATCACCATAACTTATTATTATTAACATTGAAATAGATTGTTCATACGTTCGCTGTCGTTGTTCGCCAGTTGCCTAACTGATATGATATGTTACGGTCATTCATCAACATAAAGAGGGTTTTACGCCTCTTTGCGTGGAGAGGCAAATGAACACCGTTAACGACAATTATGTTAATATGTAATAGAAAAATTTTAATTATTGCCTTAGGGAAATGTTTCTTGGCGTTTGTGAAACAACGAATTTTGTCTTGAAACAAAAGAGTAGTTGTGATGATTTTTATTTAAATTTGAATGTTTTTTTTTTACAATAGGTAAGTAAATAAAGATTTTTTTACATAAAACACTTTTAGCGGCAGAGATCAACAATGCTCTAAAGGGGCCCACTGATTAACAGTCCGACGGATGGTATCCGCCTGTCAGTTGTTCGGAACTGTCAACTTTTTGTTCTAACTGACAGGCCTATTCCGTCCGGCGAACTGTTAACCAGTGGGCCCCTTAATTGCTGTCTACAATTTGCTTTTGTAATCGTTTACGTTGTTATCGGGTTAAGTTCCATTTATATACACGGCGCGAGAACTTATGTAATAAATATACAGAGTACAATGAATTCAGTCGATCGACCAAATACCGCAACGTAACGAAAACCGCACGTAAGTCCCTGATCCGTCTAAATGGGGCTTAGAGTCTCTGATTCTGTAATATTCGACTAAATATCAATAAAACAGGTCACTTTATAGAAATGAAAAATTATGTAGATAGTTTTAATTGCCCCCGAGTGTATCAACTTTTCCTCCCCAAAGGCTTACAGTAAATTTCCATACAAATAGCAACTAACCATGGATTACATGGAATAGGACGCTTAAAATCATAACGGTGCAGACCTGTATAATTAATATAATTAATATTACCTCCGTCAAGAATTAACCCTTTAGACGCTATCAGCGATCTATAGCCCATCAAATACTCTCCCTGTAGTCAGGGATGGCAAACCTTCAAGGGTAGGTACACGCTTTAATGTTAATTTTTTTTGCCCTATGGTTCATTGGTAGAGAAAACATTAAGTTTGCTTATTGTACCTACTCTTAATTTGCTATAAAGTTTATAATAAATAAATAGAAAGGTGAAGGCGCAATTTAATTAAAAGTGTAGCCATGACGCATCTACACATGATTAGATTTATTAGTAAACAAATGAAAGTGCCTATATTATTTTTCTACGTACACGTGCCAATGGTTGGCAACCCCCGCTATAAGATATACTAGTTAGATAGATTCACTTTATATTGATGACTTCCTCCGCTAAACCGTCTGAGGCGCCTTTGGACCTGATGTGGTATTACAATTTATTATATACCAGAGGAGATCATCAGAAATTGATCGCATTTCGACTTTACTCGCAACGCGTGTTACTCGCACACAATATAAATAAAAGGTATTCAGGTTAGGTACTCCGAATTACCCTCACATCAAATCAAAATTATTTATTTTCAGGCAAAAGGTCCGTTGATACATACCTTACAAACTAACGTACTTACATACAATAATAAAAATCTTAAAAGCTAAAAATTATTTTGACGAAAAATTATTTTTAAACAGTAAACACCCGCGCCGCGTGGTGGCCTTATCTTCCGGCGCGAGTTTCATGTCGAGAACTGATACGTTTACCTTACGCAATTGTACGAAGTATACGGTATTTTGGGAGCTAAAAACTTTTTTTAAACAGTAATTTATAGATGATCTATCTTACATTGGTTAAACTGAGTCGAACCATCGCTTGTGCTGTCCTCCTAAGCTAAAAGCACAGTGTAAAAAGTAACAGTGGACCGACGCTTTTGATGTTTGCGTAAATACCGACACCGCACAAGAACACACTAGGGTTGTCACAGACTTTTACACACCAACATAAACATGCCAAACATTTCAATAAAACACGCTAGCCCTGTAAGTAGTACCGACCTACTAACAATGGCGATGTATGCAGCTCGGGTGCGCGTGACCCGCCCCGCGTACCCCACACTATTGCCCTGTCTAGACGGCTTCGTCGATGACTGTATTGTTTTATAGACATCGGTTACACGCTAATTCTGGCGTCAGTTCAGTCCATCAGTCCATTCGAGTTTTGACTGATGCCAGAATGATGGAAAATGGACACGGTTACACGATCAGTCCAGACTGACAACAGACTGATAGAATTACGACACAGTCGCCGTTTGGACACAGAACGCAACACAGTCATTTAGTATTGTCTAATATGGTGACTGACGCGAGAATGACACGATCAGGTTACACGATCAGTCTCCTATCAGTTTTCTGTCATTCAAAATGGACTAACTAATATTATCTAACTAGTAGTTCGCCCCGAACTGAGAACTCGCGGTTTGCCAAAAATTATATAGAGCGATTGACTTTGTTGCACCTACTTACTCGTACAGTTCGACATAAAATAGTAGAAAATAATTTTCAAGAATAAAAAACCGACTTCTATGGGGGCCGGTGAAAGATTATTGTACATAGATGGTGCACT
The DNA here is from genome assembly GCF_910591565.1 of Cydia splendana. Taxonomy (NCBI): domain Eukaryota; kingdom Metazoa; phylum Arthropoda; class Insecta; order Lepidoptera; family Tortricidae; genus Cydia; species Cydia splendana. The sequence continues at coordinate 18,190,380 of NC_085965.1, read as the reverse complement.
ATGTAGAAAAGGAGGTAAAACCACCCACTTTTCTAGTAGGTAGCATTTCGTTTCTGTAAGGGTCGCAGTTTTAGCCTCACGAACCCACTTCTCTGATAGCAGTTCGGTTCTGTAAGGCTCGCAGTTCTAACCTAACCTAACCCACTTTTTTTCGGTTCTGTGAGGATCGCAGTTCAAACCTAACCTAACCCACTTAACGGCGCGTGCGGAGTGGTGTACGGGGTTGTGAGCGGGAGGGGCTAGTAAGTTTGGCATCATTATACTTTATACCTACATTTTATGGTAGGTAATCATAGTGGTTTATTTAGCTTAGGTATCAGTGGTTTTCCGGGTCAAGGTCCGAGTCCGGGTCCGAGTCCAAGTCCGGGTCCAGTTCCAGATTCAGGACCAGGTCCAGGTCGAGGTCCAGGTCTAGGTCTTAGTCCAGGTCCAAGTCCAGGTCCAGGTCCAGATAAGAGCCCGGATCCGGGTCAGGTCTGGCTCCAGGGCCAGCTCCGTCAAAATCTAAATTCGAAATCGCCAAACGTGTAGTCATTGAAGAGTTCTGTTCTGATCATCATCAACAGTTCCACTTCATCAAATGCGACAGTTTTTAATGTAAATTCTTGATTAAGTATCTGATAAAAATACACAAATCTCTATACGCATGCCTTTAAGATTTGAGGAGTTCCCTCGATTCCTCATGGATACCATCATCAGACCTCGAGCTTGACGAAAATTTGGCTTAAAAACTTAACTTGCTTAACAAACATAACGAAGAGGACAAATCGCCAAACGTGAACTATGCGTCGATGAAGAGTTCCGTTCTGATAATCATCAGCAGTTCCACTTCATCAAATGCGACAGTTTTTAATGAAAATGCTTGATTTTGTGATGAAAATACAAAAATCTCTATCCGCATGCCTTTAAGATTTGAGGAGTTCCCTCGATTCCTCATGGATCCCATCATCAGAACTCGAGCTTGACAAAAATGTGGCTTAAAAACTTAACTTGCTTAACAAACATAACGAAGAGGACAAATCGCCAAACGTGAACTATGCTTCGTTGAAGAGTTCCGTTCTGATCATCATCAGCAGTTCCACTTCATGAAATGTCACTTTTTTGAATGTATATGCTTGATTTGTTGTAAAGCACATAAATCACTATATTTATGCCTTTAACATTTGAGGAGTTCCCTCGATTCCTCATGGATCCCATCATCAGAACTTGGTTTTGATAAAAACGGGACCAATCTGTATGCATATAGGTATCTACATACAATAAAAAAAATAATTTTCAAAATCGGTCCAGTAATGACGACGGAGATATGGGTAACAAACATTAAAAAAAATCGCAATCGAGAGATGAAATCCTTTTGAGATTTGGAAGTCGGTTAATAAGATACTGGTTCAAGCAGATATGTCAGTAGAAAAAGGCGGCAAATTTGAAAAATGTAGGCGCGAAAGGATATCGTCCCATAGAAAATTTGAATTTCGCGCCTTTTTCCATTTATTTATGTTTATTTTTATCATGCTAATTATTTCAAAATGGTAAATTTAAAAACGAGATTATAAATGTGCAAGCCGAGCACTTTTATTTGATACCAAAGTCGACCATACTTTCTTGCTAAAAGATGACCAAAATAGCAAGACCCCTCACAAATAGCTTTTTAACCTTCTAAGCTCTTCTAGCTCAATAACCCCTTGATCGAGCCTGCTCATAATTTAATGACTAAAATATAATGCCCTCAACTACACGTTTACCCAATTTCATTTAAATTAGAACAAATTTACTTAAGTTCTTGAGTATCAAACTATCCTCTGATAGTACAGCTTAAAAACATCGAAATGCCGGGACGTGCCCCTAGCCAGCCGCGTGTCCCAAGTCGAATGTAAGAACTTCGTTCGCTTCGCTCGCTCGTTCGAAAATTTAAATTTTCATCAGTCCAGACCATCAGTCCATCAGTCCGCGTGTTACACGATAATTCTCCCGTCAGTCTGACCAGACTGATGGACTGAACTGACGCCAGAATTAGCGTGTAACCGGTGTCGTAGACTGTGCTAAAAGGTGGTATCTCAAAATCAAAATATACATATACTTGAAAATGGAATTTTCGAATTCAGATTTTAAAGTACACGCTTGCATTCAATTTTCATTTAAAATACTGCTTTTAAACTTAGCAGGACAGTGTGCATTGCAGGCTATGGAAATATGTAGCCAACGGGCGCAGCATGGTTCCATTTCCTGTCGCTATGCCCGTCACTTTCGCACTTACATACATACTTGTTAGAACGTGACAGGCATGGTGATAAGCGATAAAAATGCGACCATGCTAACGCCGCTGGAACTAGTAATTTGTCCATTTAGATAAATATCAGTGTTATGCCCGTGGTATCAAATGATTAATGATTTCAGACGATTGGTGCAGAAGCATTGAGCCTTTGGATTTGATCTCGAATAAAATGGTTACTTAAAAGCATTAAAACAGGGTCTATTTTCAGTCATAAGTATTTTTAGTTTGTAAGCGGTGGTGGCCGAGTGGATATCACGTCGTCCGACTTTCAATCCGGAGGTCGCGGGTTCAAATACTTCAAATCCTGGCTCATACCAATGAGTTTTTCGGAACTTATGTACGAAATAACCACTAGCTTTTCTGTGAAGGAAAACATCGTGAGGAAACCTGCATACATCTGCGAAGAAATTCGAAGGTGTATGTGAAGTCCCCAATCCACATTTGGCTAGCGTGGGGACTATAGCCCAAGCAAGCCCTCTCGCGCATGAGAGGAGGCCTGTGCCCAGCAGTGGGACGTATATAGGCTGAATTATTTATTTATTTTTAATTTATATTTTTAGTCGCTATTAAATGTATTTTGTGATGACTAATCTGGCTAAGTGTGAAACGCTCTATTTTCAAATTAGTTTAATTATTTCAGAATGTCGTTTTAATATGAGAGCGTTACTCCGTTTGTATAGAAGCGGCTTTTTATATGCGATGCGATATGTCGTGTGACTCTTAAGCGCTAGTGGCCTAGCGGTAAGAGCGTGCGACTTTCAATCCGGAGGTCGCGGGTTCAAACCCCGGCTCGTACCAATGAGTTTATCGGAACTTACGTACGAAATATTTGATATTTACCAGTCGCTTTTCGGTGAAGGAAAACATCGTGAGGAAACCGGACTAATCCTAATAAGGCCTAGTTTCCCCTCTGGGTTGGAAGGTCAGATGGCAGTCGCTTTCGTAAAAACTAGTGCCTACGTCAATTCTTGGGATTAGTTGTCAAGCGGACCCCAGGCTCCCATCAGCAGTGGCAATATGCCGGGATAACGCGAGGAAGATGATGATGAGTCGTGTGACTCTTAACTTAAGCCCAATTGGAGTGATTAAATACTTTGTACTCACAATGTTTTTTATGCTAACTAACTATGAGTTCTAAATAATTAACTGCAGTTTAACGACGATGTAATTGATCTTACACCTATCGGCCCTATCATAAGCTAACGATCCCACCATTAAAAATGATCGAGGGTACACATTACACCTCACTAGAGTACCCGGTCCAAAGCTTATAGTTTCCGCAAACTCATATGACGCCGCAGAATTTGATTTGAATTTGAACTTTATCCTAATGCACTAAAGCTGTTTTTAATTTGTCATTGTTAAGTATATTTGAGAAATACAGTGTGTTGTATAGCTTTATTGAGATGTGTATTTAGTAGTGCATACCGATAGTGCTAGCACAGAAAATATAATAGCACTTAATTTTTGCGCGCAGTCTATTTTTAACCGGACCGCTGCTTTGTTTGTTCCTTTAATCAAGTTTTTAGGGTTAAAACATAAACTTCACTGCGGATTGATAATAAAATTTATATTTATAAGGAGGAGTAAAAAATACTGGTTCGTTAGCAGATCGCTTAGTATATTTTTCAAATTATAATAAAGGATACACGACTCGCAACCAATCTTCCGACAGTCCAAGGCCAGCTTGATAATTATCCTGGTGGAATACAATTTGGTTGATAACCAGCTACTCAAACTACCAAACTAGCAGTGATCGGTAGCCTTGTTGCCGACCGTGTAGGGGTCTAATTATAGCGGATTTGATATCAATGACATTGCAAATGTATATTGCCGTGCCGTGCTACAAAATAAAGTAACTACCCCTACCCCCAACAGGGAACTTAATGAGATAACACCTAGCCAAGTATGTATATACTAAATCATACTTGAACACTAGCAGAACCCTTATAAAACAACAATATCTGCGTCTACTAGGTATGTTTCCTGTGCACCGCTCGGAGGTACGGACCAGATAAATTGGCGTCGTTTAGCCCGGCGTGTGATACGCATGTTAAGTAGCCGAGTTTATTGAATACCGGCGTGTACGCATCGCATATATCACAGATCGCTTACTTTTTTATAGAGTAATGTGCCGTATAGGAGCAAAGCCAGCAACATTCACAGTAAAATAGCAATGTGACAAACAGACAGAGGGACATAGTCGCACCATAAGGGTTACCTTTTTGGTACATTTTGTGGATATTAACTGTTAAGACTTTGCTTCTCTGTGACTCATAAACAATCAGTAAAATTTTGTATTGAAAACTTAACTGATACTTTACATGACGCCAAATATATTTGTAAATATTATACATATTTATACACTTTACATGGGAATATCCTTTGTAATTACTATTTAAAAATTCTCTACTAAGGCATTTAAGGCGACGTCCTTACTACAATGACCTTGTCCCACCCAGTTTTGCCGATATTTTCCCTTTTAAACTTAAGACTCAAAAACAAACATTCTCCCCTAATCGGCAAAATTCAATAAACGTTCAATTTTCTAGGACTGATACTAGTGATAAACCGATAAATAATATACAATGTAAACAAGCGTAAGTCATTCTTTATTTGATATCTGGCGCTACAAAGTCGTCGATTCCGTTCATAAACCGCTTTCATCAAACGAAAGCCATGAAAATGTATGTCTTCTATTTTTATTCAATAAATATAAATTTGTTTTACAAATAGTAACTTTCGCAAGATCGTATCTCGTACTGCTTTATTACGGAATTACGTCTTGCCAAGTTGTAATAAAGCTCAAAATCATCTACATCGGATGTAAGGACTTGAGGCTATGGAAGTAGAGTTATCCCTCCATAAGTCTTGACACTAGCAGCGACTACATAACTTTAGCTAAAGTTATAAGTTGGACCATGGAATGAATATTCAATATTTATATATCCATTTTCATTAACATGGTGGTGATTGAAATGTATACTATTTATTAAAGTGCTACGTCTAACTGTAACAAGTTCTGAGTTAAAGCCTCAGAACCGCCTTCAATATCGACTTACCGATATATTTTCGAAAGATTTATTATATAATTCCTCTAATTTAATTTAATTTCTCCTTGTTTGTTTTACATGGGGGTAGAGTTGTCGTTTTGCTCCTCGTGATATTATTGATACCAGAGCAAGCCAAAAGGCCAAAAGATTCCAAAAGTTAATTTTAGGCGTTACATAGGTTAGTCAACTACTACCGAGTGAAACATCACCACACCAACACAAAGAAAATACTAGTTGTAAAACATTTCGAATTGGATCTAAAATGATCGCTTTAAAAGTCCATCCTATTAGCCAACGTAAGGAAACAATTCGAAATTCGCATCAAATTTGCCACTCTAGAGTCTAGAGGATAGAATTAAATAAGGAGAGCCTATCTGTAGTGAAAATATTGAAACCAGCTTCTTTCCATCACTTCTTCTGCGTAGCTAAAAGCATCCGACAATAATGGTTCATCTATCATTACTACCCCAGCTTCTTAAGTCCTCATATAATTTAGAAGCAAATTGAGCAGTAAGTGTCATTATTCGCATTTATAAACAACATACAACATAGTGTTCAAAAGCGAAACGGAACATACAAAACCGGGAAAATCTATAATACGAATTCAGCTTGGTAATCCTACTGTAGACATTTCATGGCCATTGTAGCATCGTACTGATTTATATTCCCGATTCCTGGCTTATGCTGACTATAGACGCACCTCTGTGACATCTCTATGCGCTTGCGCATGAGACTGCGTAAAAATAAACGCACGCGATTGTCCGTTGCGTAAAGCGCGGAGCGATTTATTCGGGTGACATCGAATTTTGAATTTCGAATCGAAATTTGCATCTTGCGATTGCGCTATCAATGCTTCAGGGCTGACGTTTAATGTTCAATTGTTTTCTTTAATTTTATGACTTTGTGCATTTGGGAGTGTATTGTTCTTTGCTTGTCGCTGTCACCGTTTTTTCTTACACAGAAACGACGACATGAGCATTTACGTAATTTCGCAGCTTTAAAAAACGATTCATCATCATCATCTCAGCCATAAGACGTCCACTGCTGAACATAGGCCTCCCCCTTGGACCTCCATTCGTACCGGTTGGAAGCGACCCGCGTCCAGCGACTTCCGGCGGCCTTAACAAGGTCGTCTGTCCATCTTGTGGGTGGACGTCCTACGCTGCGCTTGCTAGTCCGTGGTCTCCACTCGAGCACTTTCCGGCCCCATCGGCCATCTTTTCTGCGTGCAATGTGGCCTGCCCATTGCCACTTCAGCTTGCTAATCCGGTAAAAAACGATTAGGTTGTTTAAATTGTGATTTAAGTAAATTTATATTTTGGCCGTTTCTACCGGATTATCTTTTAAGTTATCGCAATTTAAAAGATAATACGGTATTATAGAATGTACAACATATCTCAACACAAATCTTACCACACGCTGAAGTCGCGTGCTATATAAACTCTTTCTACAGGCTTTTCTCTTTCTACGTGGTACAGAGTGATAAAGATGGAAGATAGTATGTAAACCTAAAACAAATGGCAGCTTTCAAGGTCATTGATAATTATTTTCCTCTTAAGATTCTCTATTCTTGAAGAATAAAAAGAGCCTTTAGGTACGAAGTGCCGTGAAAAATAATTATACAAGGTATTATGCAGGACATAGATCTAGAGTGGAGATACAAAGATTAAGTTCCTTTAATCAGAATTAATAGTGTAATTTTTATTTAATTATCTATATGTTATAGGTTTACTTAATTTCTAAGTTCTATCTGACGTTTAAAAGTACGGTAGTTGTTACGGTATCTTATAATGTGCAAAACATAAAGTTAAATTATAAAATTTCCAGTATAACTGGTTTAGATTCAAGATATTGAAGATATATTTAATAATAAATGTCTTCAAGTTGCCCAAGGAGTCATGATCTTGACTCGATTAAAATAAAATATTTACCTAAGTACCAGACAGATTATTTATTTAATAAAAACACGATGTTCATTTCTTACACGTTCCCAAAAATAACGATGTTCATTTCTTCGACTTATGATATAGGTATTTCCTTTAAACAAGGTGCATTAAGCCCCATTTAGGAATTTGCATGCAATATTAGATAAGTACATTGAGAGTAAAATGAATTAAGTCGATCGACCAAGTACGAAAAAAATTCGCATCCAAGTTTTTGAATCGTCTACTTAAATGGGGCTTTACTTCTATATCTGTTTGTATTAAATAAAATAGGTACCAACACTTGATCATTGGTTCGTTCTGCTCTTTAGTATTCGGCTTCGTCATCGAGGTCCGGAGTATCTCTCCTCGAACTTTGGCAAGTTACTTTTGAATGCAGTGGCGCCTTTGTACTTAAGCTACTACCATTTTTAACTCATACAAGTATGAGTTTCAAGTACTTACCAACTATTACTTTTACTCAGTGAGCACTGTCATATAGCTGTTTCTCGTAAATCGCCGTGTGAGGTCCGCTCCTTCTGTCTCCATTGTGACGACGGCTGTGATCTATGTGCATTGCACGTCTGTGCCATTCTATATCTGTGCATTGTCCGTCCGTAGATCCGTTGCACATTGTCCGGGCGGTGCCGTGCACGGATTACGTGCACTATGCTAAAAGGATATTTCATATTTCTAAGACTGGTATTTCATAGGACTGCCATTCGTATTTATTCGCATTTAGAAATCGTTCGGGATTTATTATCGTGTCTGGCTTGGCTGAAGGAACTGACTAAGTTTATTCGTAACAATATTTATAAACTTATTGTGAATAAACGTATTTCAAATCGCGCACTTTTGTCGGCATTTAGATTGTGGTATGCCAGAGTGGGTTATCTTATATCTCCTGTATTAATATTTATTTACTTACTTAAGCCAAAGAGAAAATCAACGTAGTGACGTATCAGGAGCTCAAAAGAGTGGCAGAGCGAAGAACGGAATGGCGGTTACTCCACCGAAAAGAGCCAGGCTCTAAAGATTTATGATGATGATGATGATGATGATGATGATGATTATGATTTGCACTTAGCACATTTTGCAGATTAAATATAACATTTTTTACGAAAAATGTTGATTTTTAAATTTTGAGAATACAACCCCAACACAGCAATAAACTGATTAAATAATTAGTGAAATGACCAACGAATCATTAATAACTAGATCTCCTTCCGATTGATTCAAAATAATCCGAGTCCAAGCGCCGCTTTGACGATTTAATTGACGATTATAACTCTACTTAGACTAATGACTCTAATGAATATTCAACCGCGAATCAATTACAAATATAATAGCCGGCCAATTACATAATTCCTTTTATACCTGCAAGATTACTGCAACAAAACTTGAAACGTTAATTGGAGTTGCTTTTATATTGCATCTAAGCTACCGACTTTGACTTGGTAAAGTGTGAAGTGCCATAATATATATAAGCTGACGATCAATAGGACGCGTGAACGCCGGCAGTGTGCGATACATCTACTTCCACCTCGACATGCTACATCAGCGTTCCGTGGTAGTTTCCGATATGCAGCAGCAAAGATTTGGAATAATATTCCTCCGCCAATAAGGAACCTGCAAAATGTTAACACTTTTAGGTGCAAACTTAAACAGTTTATGTATTTACACCAAAAATCACAGGAAACTTTGAGTCATGACACTAGTTGCATATAACTTGTTTTGTCTCTCGTATTTATATAGCTTACCCTTCGTTTATTGTCCCTTTTGCTTTGCCATATCGCTTCTTTTTTTCACTTCTTTATAATTTTAAGTTACGCCTACTTATATTGTGTTGTCCATCTTCTTATAGTTTATCTTTTCCCATGGTGCGACCATGCCATGCCACGTTTGTAGATAGTTTTAGTTACGCAAGTCGCCGCTGGCGCTAGCAGCTGCAGGCAAGCGTTGACGCATGGTATGGTCGCGTTCATAATTTTACGTCTACTATAAATTTTTGTCTATGTTTATGCTTTTCTTTTCATTTTGTTTTGTTTCTTTTCTTAATTAGTTTTCTTGTATTTTGTATTTTCTGTTTTCTTAATTATTTCTTCTGTCTTTCTTTTGCAATGTTTTAATATGTATCTTTTTGTGTTATCTGTCGTGGCATCACCGAATGGGCCCTACGGAAGACCAGCGCTGGCTTTATAGCTAGCATTATGCTGAGTTGGGTCCATTTCGTGATGCACACTTATTGTTCTCTTCTGTTCTTGCTGTTGTTGTCTGTACATGTCCGCACATGTTTTGTGATCGTCACGAATAAAAATCTTTTATCTTTATCTTTCTCTTATAATTAACGTCATATTTGTACAGAAATTTGACGTTTGTGATGATACTTCCACACTTTGTCTTTGCAGAAGTAGTTTGGTCTAACTCTAGGTACAGTCAACTGTAAAAATATGGGTATAGCCAACTTATTCAAAAATATGTCCCATAGTTCTTAATTCACTGACATACGACGACGATCTGATCTTTTGAAATCGATCTGGTTATGTTTATATCTGAACAAAAATAAATTAAAACTGGTCACTCACAAAAACGGGAGCAATATTCGATTGAAAAACCGTTTCAATATATTCAAACAAATGAATTCGATAAATTTTATAAAAAATTGGATTTCCATCAAAACAAATGCGCGTTAAAGTTTTGAAACAGTTTTGTAACACAGGAGCACATCAGAATTAAATTACTAAGTACGCCAGTAAAAGACGTAACTCCGAATAATAAACGTGGAAAACACTACATAATAACTACACGGTCATTGAAAAGTAAAATTATACTTTTACCGTATTACTTTAGGCAAACTAAACGTGAATATTTTACAAATTACACGCACGCGAGTCATGATTAGGTATTAGGTAAACATTTACCGTAGGCCTCTATTATCGTGTGACGATCATGAAACGACGCATAAAAGCTTCCTAACATAATAATAGTTTTTCGACCACTTTCTTCGACGAAAAAGTTGCGAGCGGACAAAAAGTGGGTAAAAAAGTTAACTCAATTGACACGGCTGTCCGGTGTACGGTCAGCAATAGAGATTATTAAACATTCTCGATACACTCCGCTGGAGTATTTAGTGTTGTGCTTATGCCGGATATATTTCCAGGGAATATTAAGGTACTTACTTTATTTTTATTGTGTTAAGATAATGTAAATTCCTGTTTGTTTCGTTAATTTCGCAAAAACCATAGATAAATCATATTAAATATAAAACCCTATATAAAGTGACATACTTACTTATATAACTTAATTACGTATCAAAACAAAATTGTCGATCGTAAAATGTTACAGGTATTCACTGTCAAAGTGTCAACTACGAGTATGCAAATAAAAACATCTTAACTAAAGCAATATTTTGAACAAATAAAAATCATAAAATTCTTAGTAAATATTGGCAGAAGAGGAAATCACTTCGAGGAATTTACCCATGATATTCCCACGTCTATACCACCAATATGGATTATTTCCGGGACTTTACCGATTTTCGCGGCATCGGTGCTTCACTACTCTGGCGTCGTAACGATAAGGCCAAAGCCCGATTCACTTTTGTTGCTAACGGCCATCTCGGACCGCCAATGTCGATTATGGGTCTACTACAATTGGATTCTTTTTTCAAATTTGCCAGTTTTTTTTTCGAATTTAGTGGCCATTATAGTTTTCGCTTTCACTGGTACGAGTGTTAGCGTATATACTTTGTGGAGTTATTGAAACTAATTTAAATTGTGCAAATGGGTCAAGTGATTTTGTGACTTAAATTAATTATTATTGTTTCAGACCGCCTCAACTGGAACTACTTGAAGAGTAGGTAAGATTTAAGATCAATATTACTATATTGGGAAAATAAACAAAATTTTTAGAAACATTTTTATATAATTTAACGGTGTGACCTTTCGTTCAGATCACTGGTGGATATTTATTATTGTGTTTAAAAAAAAAATGTATTCACACATATTACTAGGAAACAAATTAAATTATGAAAATATTTTGATTGAGAAACACTACCAGACTACCACATATTATATAAATTATAAACTGAAATGTCATACGAAAGAAAAAGTGACCAAGGCCCCCAGCCCAGCCCTGGGCGCTGAAGACATCTATTTCAGTTTATGTTGACACATTATACGTATTATGAGCAGTGATCGTACATTTTCCAGCATTTTTGTTACAGCAGAGGGTGTTAACGGAATTGGTATAGATAATTTCAACTGAAATGGTATTTTTAAGGTTAATATTAACGTAATTAATGCTAATTAATCATTATGATTGAAATTATTTATACCAATTCCGTTAACACTACTCCGCTGCACCAAATCGATTCGCGTGGTGTTAACGGAATTGGTATAGATAATTTCAACTGAAATGGTAAATTCAGGTTAATATCAACGTAGTAAACGCTAATTAATCATTAGGGTTGAAATTATTTATACCAATTCCGTTAACAACACTTCGCTGCACCAAAAATGCTGGAAAATCTACGATCACTGATTATGAGGCATTCTAGAATGATTGATTGTACGCGCACAGTTACAATCGTACAACTGTTCGATTTTATTGCGATTGCGAGGAGAAAATGATTTGTGTTCGCTCGATGACATGCAATACTAGTAGTCAGGATAATCTGAGATATTTTATGAGTAGGTGCCTATTTCATCGTCTCGTGCGACGAAATCGCATCGTTTTTCAAAGCATTCGGGCGTCGCAAATGGTTCCCGTGACCTGACGCCATTTCATCCATCCTGTGCTAATATAGTTTTTTCACGTCATGGTCAATATCGCCATCGCACTGTAAGAGCGAACCGAGGTGCTAGAAGTCGGAGCAGACCGGCAATGTAACGCCGTCGAGTTCTATGGCAGGAAAATTGGAGAGACCACCAAAAATACTACCGAAACCGGGGTTTTCCGATTCTCGTCCAAAATAAGTACCGGGAGCGTTCCCTATGGCATGCCAACCATTGGCAAGTTTTGAAACAAACAAACAAATAAACAAAAACAGAACTAGTAGCAAACCAGTTCCACATCTTAATCTCGACCACATACCATTTGTAATAAGTTCCCGGTGACGGATTGGATGAAGTTTTTAAAGCATTTTAAACGATCTGTCAGTTTTGTTTTTATTGTTCTTACCATCCGTGGCATCTCGCGGTGCTCGTTTGGTTAAGATTTATATCCAGTGTATGCTAAGTAAAAATTATAAGAAAATATTAAGCCTATCTTGCTTGTATTTGTGTACATTGCTCATGTTTTATGTACGGTCGCAGTATTTCTTCATTAAATGTATTTATAGTCTTTAGTTTTCAAGCTGAGCCAGTTGAGTTTCTATTGTCTATTGTATTATTTAGAAACCGTCAACAGGAGGTGCCATGTAACTACATATATGTAGGTATATAGTTCACATAAAGCGAAAACGAAAACTAAATCAATTCCTATTGAATTATATTCAGTTGGTAACAAATTAGTGCGAATGCGAGCGTATTATTCGCCTTGACACCATAATGCTGGAATTTTTATTTTTAAATTTCACATTTGGTTGATACAGTTGCTCTCTGATTTTATTTCATTCAAGCTGTACCAATCTACCCACGAGAAATTTACACTGTGACCTGTTTTGTTTTCGTCCTTTCCTCTGATTAAAAAAAACCGCTAAACTTCTTCAAAGCCGCCTCGTAGTTCAGCAGTAAAAAGGTTTCGAGGAGACATTAATATTATGCATGCTATGTGGCATTAATATTATGGGGTATTTAACAATATACTTTATGTGACACAACGAACGATATACATACGCGACTGTACTCATTTCTACTATTAGAAACTTTTTTTATGAGGTCCACCCTGAAATCGCAAACAAAGATCAGGTGATACATACTCAAGTTAAATTCGACAATAGTAATTATGGAGACCAGCCGGCCTAGCCAAGGTTACAATCGCTATCGCTTCGACAACGAAAAGCATTATGTCCATCACTCTTCCGTATTAGTGTGACAGTGACAGTTGCGTTTCGATCGCTACGGAGCGTAAGCGATGTGCATCTTGGCTACGCGGCCTGGAATTTTTGATCATAACAATGAGTACAATCACGTAAATACATCTTGCATCATCTAAAAAATTACACCCAGTACGTAGCACTGCATAGCTCCACCTACAGTGCCAACCCAAGATCTGTATTGTCAATACAGATTAAGTTTCTCCACGAGATCGGAATGATGCAAGATGCATTCTTCATCTTAGTATTCGTACGACACGACACGATTCACCTGCAGCCTGCAGCGATCAGTAGCAGATGATATTACTTGCCTTGTTATTATTAAACGTAATTATAGCCGGTATAGTAGGAAATGTATAACATTACGTTGAGCTTTTTCTTCTCATTAGCTACTTAGATTGCCATTAGCCTTTCATTGTGAATGGTGGTCCGAAATCGTAGGTTCAAATCTCGGTTGTGCTGTATAGAGCAGAAAATTTGCTCTCGAAAAAAATGACAAAAATTAGTAAAAATTAGATCAAGATCGTTATACGCGGATGAGAGCTTAACATACAGAAAAAAACAACATTTGTCTAGTGTACATATTATGTATGTACATATTTATAAATGAAAACATATTGCTATTTTTTTGCTTTTACTTTTTAACGTAAATGCTACAACTGTAGATAACGTAAATGGACTAATAGGTGCTTTTATATGTAAATAGTCAATCAAATTAACTAGATATTTATATGTTATGGCACTTATGGCAATTACGACACTGACAATGCACCCTTAAAATTAAAATTGATTAGTAATCAAAAGTTGTTTTTAAAAGAGATCGTTAATTAAGAATTCAACAAAAACAATTTAAATAGCACATTGTATAATTTTGAATACGGTAGAACGTGGTGACTTTCAAATGCAGGGGCGACTTTAAAATTCTATTTTTTAAGCTATAATATATATTTATGCGAGATTTTTTACAGTAGGTGAATATGAATATATAGTAATCTAACTAGTTACAGGAACATTTTCAGTAAGTAATGAATAATGGTAATTCTATGGCCGTTTTAAATCTATCAAAGTAACCCCAAATTTTCCAAAGTCACCCCGGTCTACGGTACTGAAAACCCTGAGCTGAACTAATACGATTATATTTACTTTTACCGTCGTTACACAGTTAGTGTATCAATAAAAAGCGTAAAATTGACCAATCAGTTGAATTATAGCTGAATCATCCCACACTGAAGGTATGGTATACTCACGAGCGAAAACTTACAACCATATCACTTTAACACTCTTCAACATTTCGTTTATAGGTAGGGAGGCGAGGTAGCTAAATGGCGTAATTCAACGGCGCCGTCGAGACCTATCAAAATCGAAAGATAAAATAATTTCGAAAAGAAAAGCTCGTATGGCAAAAACCATTTTAGCGGTGGGTTTGGCGTGTACGGTTTTTCAAAAATGTTAAAAAAAACAGTTACTTGGGCATTCTCGAGCGCGTCAGATATTCATACTACGTATGCCCCGAGTGCCTCTGATAACAACGGTATACTAATCTGCCGGTTTGCGTGGTGGGGGTAGGCATATAAAGTAGTCAAAAATGCAAAAAAAAAAAATTTACTCGAGCGCGTCAGATTTTCGGAAGGGGTGTTAAGTAGGCCCCAAGGAAGCTTCCTTTAAAAAAACTGACGATTTCGGCGTGACGATAAGTTACGATGAATTTTTGAAAATGCAAAAAAAAAAAGATTTTTTGAAATACTCGAGCGCGTCAGATTTTCATAGGGGAGGTTTATCTCGGTATCCTGAAAGCATATTTTTTTAATCTGACAAAAATGTTGGTGGGTTCTCTTAATCTGACCGAAAAAGGTTTTTTGGTTTCTTTTTTTTCCTTTCTTTCTCCTTGATAAAACGGGGAATTTAAGAATGACAATAAAATTACCTTTTTTGTTTATTTAAACTTTTTTTTTGTAAAATGTATCGTTCGCGACTTATATGCCGCAACGCGTTCTTAGGAAGACGAAATGGCTCCTCCACACTTCCGGTCATGCGGAAACCGGCAGATTTTGTATTTTTAGTAAGTTTTAGATTATATTCTTCAAAATAAAAAATAAAAAAATCGCGCTCGAGAATGCCGGATTAACGTTTTTTTTTTACAAGTTCGCGACCCTATAACTCGGCGGCGTCAAGGACTTATCGTCAGATTAGTTAAATTTAGTCTTTAAACACTAAAATCAACCCCCAATATATTAATCTGAGGCGCTCGAGTATTTCAGACTATCCATTTTTTTTTACTAATCTGATCGTCTATCCTAGGCGCGCGTCACTACATATAGAGCTAAATACTTTACAAGGTTGTTCTATTAGGTCTAAGGTATCTCTCATATCTTAAACTGCCACGCTCGAGTATTGCCGAAAATTCCCCTATTCGCCTCCCTAACTATTAGTATTTCATTGGTCACGTTAAAGCGGCAAGGTTTTACAATTAGGTATAACTTATTAGCAGCAATACTAACTGATAATTGGTATACTCTATATCCTTGCAATAAGATTCACTATCGTTTAATTTTGTAGACGATGGTACAACAGTTTGGAAACTTTGAAAATGATTTGTTTAATGAATTGGTTTGTTTGTTAAGGGCAACGAACTTGGTAGTTACAATCGAAACTGTTAGTAACGATTGAAAGTGAATTCGTAATGGAATTTATTTGTTAGGCAATCTGTGAGGTGGTCTACATTCTTCGCTTGTTATCTATAATAGACTTTTTCACACATGGTTAGGTTGAATCTGTGCTGAGGCGTGTCATTTCAATAGTTTACCGAGAAGCGTATTCCGGTTATACAACACTAGCCTCTTCGCAATACTTCACGCACGTGTGTAAATTGTGAAACTATCCTTCATGATTCCTCCCTCTTTATACTACAGTGGTAACGTTCAACCCCCCATTTTTCCACTCCGCTGGTAAGCATGTTATCCAAAAAACTGTCAAATTTACTATACTAGTAACATATCACATTTTCTGTTTTCAAGACAATAGAAAATAACTCCTAATATAGCAACCCTGGAACAGGCAGCAGTTTATATTAATCTAATTATTTATATACACAACACTTACTTTCGCTAATAACTCTATTTAGTAACGGCGTCTACAAACCGCTGGCCCAATATTACAGGGTTATATTGTTTATCGAACTGAAATTTAAACATTGTCATAGTCGAATTTCAACTATCTTGAAAATCTAACGTAGAAAACCCTGTAATATTGGGCCAGGGAAACGTCAACGATAATCGCATGTGACTTGCGGTACATGCATTGCGGCATTTGATCGATCGCTTGAATTCGTTGCTCCTACTTACCCGGTAATCTAAAATCGCATGCCATGTGTTGCAGCGTTCGTACGAGTAGAAGCCTCAATGCTAAAGAAATCCGTTGATCTCCAACAGTTGTCGCATGATGGCGCAAAAGTTATCTCCTTAAAGTTACAATTTATGGTACTTAAGGAAAGGGACTTGAATGCACTTCTGCGTTTGTATGATTACTCGGATATACTCATTTTCATCTTAATGAAAGCAGATAACAAACAACATGGTTTCCAAGGAAGTGAATTAATTACAAGAACTTTCACAACTGTCGCACAAAGACAATATTTTACTCTACTTAGATTGAATATATGTAAGTATGTATATAAAATATACAAGTAAATACTTTCGGTATAAGCATAACAAGCATAACAACTCAAAAGATACCAAAACCATCAAATACATTAAAGACAAAAGTGGCCGACTACTAACTTCGAATAAGGAAATACAAGAGAGGTGGAAGGAGTATTACTCGAATTTACTCAACGAAACCTATCCTTGTAAACCACTACCAGAAATCCCCTGTGTACAAGGGCCAATACCGAGCATCAGCAAAGAAGAAGTCGAGACCGCTATAAAAAAGATGGCCAATCACAAAGCTACTGGGCCTGACGAAATTCCAGCGGAACTGTTGAAAAGGCTTGGCGATGAAGGAGTTTCTTTTCTGACGGATTTGTTTAATGGTATTCTGACAGATGGTATTCCGGACGAATGGAGGCGTAGCTACTTGGTACCGTTTTTCAAAAACAAAGGTGATCTGAGAGACTGTGGGAACTACAGAGCAATAAAGCTAATACCACACTCCTTCAAAATTTGGGAACGCGTTATAAGCAAAAGACTTAGCCAGTTGACCAATATCAGTGAGAACCAATGTGGTTTTGTAGCCGGAAAGTCCACTACTGATGCTCTCCACACACTCAGGTTACTGATTGAAAATTACAGAGATAACAAAGCCGAGAAGACAAGAGGATAGGCACATGGAATGTGCGCGGCTTACTCATGGCTGGAAAGCTTAACATCTTGGAGAAGGAGATACTTAGATGCGGTGTCGAAATCTGCGGTCTTAGTGAGACTCATTGGAAAGGTCATGGCCACTTCCTCACTGATAAGAACATCATCTATTTCTCTGGAAATGATACTGAAAGCAAAAACGGAGTCGCTGTCTTGCTACCGAAACCATTAAGAAATTGCGTTCTGGGCTATGAACCCGTGAGTGACCGGATACTGAGCATAAAATTAAAGGCGACGCCCATAAACCTAAACATCGTACAGGTTTATGCACCAACGAGCTCTTCTAGTAATGATTTATTAGAAAGTTTCTATTTAGACCTGGAAAAAACCATCTCAAAAATTCCAAGCAGAGAAATGCTCATGATAATTGGAGATTTGAATGCCAAAATCGGTAAAAATGCTCAAACTTTTGGCCATGTCGCTGGTCCATACGGATTGGGAGTGCGTAATGAGAGAGGGGAACGCCTAATCCAATTCGCAGCAGACAATAACTTGATGATAGCAAACAGTTTCTTCCAGCACCACCCTCGAAGACTATATACCTGGACATCACCTGACGGTAATTATAAAAATCAAATAGATTACATCCTCATCAGAACAAGGTGGAAGACTTCTATTAAAAATGCTCATTCTCTTCCCGGAGCCGACTGCGGATCAGATCACCAGCTACTGATCTCAAGGATGCAGATTAAACTTAAAGCAGCTAGAAAGATAAATAAACAACGAAGGATGGAGGTGAAGGATAACACTAAGTTTACAGCGATACTTGAGAAAAATTGGGATCAATGGATTGATAGGAAGTCAGCTGGGCCCAGTTCAGATCAGCTGTGGATCAGTTCAAAAATCCTATTAGAAAACGCAGTTAAAGAGTGTAATACACCTTCGACGACTTTAAAGCGGCAACACTGGATGAGCGATGATACTCTGAGGCTGGTTGAGGAGAGACGAAGACTCAAAGCGATGGGTGCTAATATCCAAAAATGTAATAACCTCTCTGCTAAAATCCAAGCTGGGTGCAGGCGAGACCTAAATAATCATCTGCGAAAAATCTGTGCAGAAGTTGAAGTCCATGCAGACAAATACGAAACCAGAGACCTCCATCAGAAGATCCGGTCACTAACAAGGACTCTTTCATCGAAGACCTGGGCTATAGAAAATCTTAATGGTGAGCTAGTTACGGAAATAGATAAGATATCTGAAACATGGAAGGTTTATTGTAAGGCTTTGTTTCAAGATCCAAACTCACACGAATTTCCATCAACAGACCCAGGGAATGATTTAGAACCAGACATTCTTAAAGAAGAGGTACGTGCCGCAATCAAACATCTGAAAACTGGAAAAGCTACTGGTATAGATGTAATCCCGATTGAAGTAATTAAGGCTGCTGGAGATTACGGAGTTCAGATATTTTATACTATATGCAATAAAATCTGGCAGACCGGTACATGGCCAAAAGAATGGGTCCATACAGTGTTTATTCCCCTTCATAAAAAAGGCTCCACAAAAGTGTGCAGTAATTATAGACTCATTGCTTTAATATCTCACGCAAGTAAAATACTACTTCACATTCTGAATGAGCGCCTTAAGACCTTCCTCTCGAAAGAAATTGCCCCTGAACAGGCAGGTTTTGTAAAGGGAAAAGGCACCCGCGAGCAAATTTTTACTGTACGCCAGATCATCGAGAAAGCGCGAGAGTTCAACAAGCCTACGTACATTTGCTTTGTTGATTTCTCGAAAGCGTTCGACTCGGTGAAGTGGCCAGTCTTATGGAAATCTTTGCTGGATATGGGCACACCAAAACACCTTGTACACTTACTCAGGCATCTATACGAGAGCGGAACAGCATCAGTTAGAACGGATGAAACGCTGTCGAGTGATTTCCACCCTGATGCAGGAGTACGCCAAGGTTGTATAATTTCGCCTCTACTATTCAACATTTATACAGAGATGATAATGAGAATTGCCTTGGAAGATTGGCCAGACGGGGTCGTAATTGGCGGTAGAAGGATCTCCAACTTACGTTATGCGGATGACACGACCTTATTCGCAACTAGTGCTCGTCATATGGAAGATCTGCTGCATAAGATGGAAGCTACAAGCCGTGAATTTGGATTGAAAATAAATCGCACAAAAACCAAAATGATGATTGTCGACCGCGTCAATAACAACTTACCAGGGATCACACACATAGGAAATTGTGAGGTTGTCCAATCATATATTTACCTTGGGGCGTTAATATCCAACGAAGGCGGGTGCATAGACGAAATCAAGCGGCGCATGGCGATTACTAGGTCTGCTATGGACAAAATGAAAAAGATTTGGGGTAATAGGAACATTACCAAGACCACGAAAACCAGACTCGTTTACTGCCTAATATTCCCCATTTTCCTTTATGCGTCGGAGACATGGACCCTTCGTGAAACCGAGAAGAAAAGAGTTGACGCTTTGGAGATGTGGTGCTGGAGACGGATGCTAGGAGTATCGTGGACAGAGTTTCGTACAAATGACTCCATATTAAAAGAACTCGGCATCAGACAGCGCCTATCAACCACAGTGGAGTCACGCATTCTGACTTTCTTCGGCCATGTTTCTCGTCGTGGTAATGACTCCATAGAGCGTCTCGTAGTGCAGGGAAAGGTCGAAGGCACCAGGCCACGTGGTAGATCACCAATGAGATGGACAGACCAGATCAAGGCCGCAACTAAGTGCTCGGTTTACGAATGTACCCGGAAAGCTGCAGTCCGCGACGAATGGCGCCGTATTAGCAAGATCATCACTCATCGAGATTCACAATGATGACCACGACCACTCTGGCAAGAGTGTACCGACTAAGAAGAAGAACAAAGCCGACCTCCACATGGTATTCATCGATCTGGAGAAAGCTTTCGACCGCGTGCCCAGAAAACTCATTTGGCATTCACTACGCGCCAAAAATGTTCCAGAATACTATATTTCTATAGTGATGGACATGTACAAAGACGTGAAGTCAACCATCCGAAGTCCTGCTGGCAATAGCGATGAATTCCATGTGGGGGTGGGTGTCCACCAGGGATCAGCTCTCAGCCCGTTATTATTCAATTTGGTGATGGACCACCTCACGTCGCACATACAACGTCCACCCCCATGGGATTTGCTCTACGCAGATGATATAGTTTTGATAAGCGAAGACGTAAAAGAGCTGCAAAACATTCTAGAAACCTGGAGAGCAGCCCTGGAGGACGGCGGACTGCGAGTAAGCCGACAGAAGACTGAAGTGATGCACTGCAACTTCAGTGGTGCCAACATCCGCAGCACAATTAACTTGGACGGCAATCCTCTGAACGAAGTAACGAGCTTCAAATATCTTGGTTCGAACATGCAAAACGACGGATCTATAGATGCAGATATCGTTAACCGTATCAACACTGGATGGGTGAAGTGGCGTGAGCTCACGGGCGTTCTTTGCGATAAACGAATGCCAGTTCGTATTAAGGGCAAAGTTTATAAGGCAGCTGTGCGCCCGGCAATGACATACGGCTCTGAGTGTTGGCCACTCAAAAAAGACCAAGTCGCTAAACTGCATGCAGCGGAGATGAGGATGCTGAGATGGGCTGGCGGAGTAACGCTGTTGGATCATGTTAAGAATATCCACGTTAGAGGCAGTTTCAGAGTAAGGCCAATCGAAGAAAAACTCACCGAAAATCGACTCCGATGGTATGGCCACGTCATGAGGCGCCCACCAGACCACATGACGAGAAAGGTGCTAGAGATGAGTGAGAAGCCTAGGAGTCGCGGGAGGCCCAAGATAACATGGATAGGTCTTGTAAAAAAGAACCTTAAAGAAAAAAGAATACCACCAGAGACGACTCAGGACAGACGCTCCTGGCGACGCCATATAAGGAGAGCCGACCCCAAGTAAATGGGATAAGGCTAGGAAGAAGAAGAAGAAGACTTTCGGTATAAGCAAATCTGAAACTAAGTCAAGAAATTACTGACATGTGTAAAATGTAATTAGCATCATTTGTCATGTTCATGTACCTACTTTATTGCTTTTGTTACGCTCTGAATGTATTGTGTCTAATACTATTCGCACTTTTAAGTTTAATTCAAATAAAGGAATGAAGTAACAAAGACCGCAAGTAGGCTTTAGAAACGGAATAAATTAAGATAAACAACTTTTATTTAACTTAATACAGTGTGTGTAGGTATTATCGGTACTTACGTAGTTATATACATGTAAATATATAAAAAAATGTTCTTTATAAAATCTCCCTTAATTTTTTTCAACATGCCTCTGTGTGTGGAGGCTGCCTGTGATGATGGATGTAATGTCACGTTCGAAACACCAGGCCAAATAAGTAAGTGTACGCGATTAAACTCCGGGGTATGTTGATATGTCCTAAGTATAGCCGCCAGGCGGATGCCACAGTCGCGTCCATAGCCATAACTAAATATCCATCTCGCTAACACACTTGTTATCCAAAGATGTTTTACGACGTCTATCTGCTTTATCGCGCTAACGGGTAGTATAAATCTCATAGTCTAAATATATAATAATCATAATTCCTGCTTCTGCTTGTTAAAGCTACTGGCATTAGTATTGCAAAGGTTGGCATGTGAGGAATGGCCATTCAAGAGAATAGTACCTACGTCTGAAGGAATATTCAGACACGTAATACTTTATGTCAGCGTGATATTAATATTATCGCGTTGCCTGCAACACACATCGGTTTGAAATTAAAGCTACCATATATCATAACATACCCAGAGTCCCAGAGTAACCTATGATAACTTTTTGGATTTTGGACCGATGTTTATTGTTCAATCGATGATAGTCAAAAGTCGTATTTATGCTGACGGTAGAGAATTTAGGAAATTATAGATGTTGTCGGTATTTTATTCCTTTCCGTTAGTCGTAATTTAAAATACTCAAGTAGCAATGGTCGATAACTAAATTAGTATTCGATTTGTCTTTTATTTTGTTCTGCCACTTGTTACATGCTTAATAAATAATAATAGGCGCTAACACAAAAGTAATCTGTTGTTAGTTTTCATTGGCAGTAAATTTACACGTTAAACATTGTTAGAAACAAGGCTAAGATAAAATATTATCTATTTACAAACGCTTTCTACGAAAAGCGATATCTAACATATCTAAAGTATTTTATAATCATCTGTACCATTCAGTCCATGCGACAACCTTTAATAAGAAATTCTCTTCATCCCTTTGTAGCAAGCACAAAATTATTCTGTCCATGTTAGGATATCCTAACTATGATTACAGGCAAGTCGCTATTAGGAACCATTATGGAAAGAATCTGCTGGGTCTCATCACAATCGCTTACCGAGCACAAGTCAGTGCCGGTGATGATTTGTCTAAATTTAAAGAATTTAGACGAACTTTATGGGATTTTGTGCTAAATGACCAAGTTTCTTTAGTCGTAAGCTAAATCCTTATTCAATTCGAATTGAAGAGCGTCTCAAAAATTTTTTGAGTCCTATAATAAAGATTCTGTCACGAATGTTTAGTCATTTTATCTAAGAGTAAAAAAATTGCACTTTTTCACGATGTTATTTTAAGCTAGAGTCTGTGCGGAAAGAGAAGAGTCGTGGAATGTATGGGACCCAATATATTCCACGACTCTTCTCTTTCCGAACAGAGTCTACTGACATGCACTGTATGCGCGAAAGCGTGAATCTTCTTAATTGATAAGATATGAAGTCTTCTCAAAAAATTCAAATCTCTAGAGAAGACTCACATATCTAACAAATTTGTTTGTTTTAATGACTATTTTATAATTGAGTCTTCAAGACTTCTAGTACTCGAATGTTTACCAACATTACTAGTAAGCCGAAAGCACAGGTAAACATGTACATGTACGCTTATCAATTAACATACAATTGATACTAATCTGAAGTTCACGTTATGCTGGCTAGACTTAGAACCTTCGCTCGCGCTCACGATTTTAATAGGAAATATGGCCAGGAAACGGCAAAAGGAACATGTACACAGTTCTTAGAAACTGCGTCAACAAATACGCCTTCAGGCGAAGCCATCAGCTTTTTATGAAATTAAAAAGTGTCCCATTACTTAGGTATCTTTTTCAAACCTGTCGAGTGAGTGGTGGCGTTTAAAGGATCTTTATTTTTTTTATAGATGCGAAAGTGTTAAGTTTACATTAAAGTAACAGTTGATGCATTAGGATCTGCGTACTTTAGTTATATTTTATCCCAAACTACAAATGTATTATTAGTTCTAACAACAGATATGTAAATATAATTATAATAGTCTAACCTCCACAGTTAGTACCTAAGGGAGGATGGTGGAAGGTTGGCAGTTTCTGACTAAAATGGTGACTGTACCTAATGCTTAAAACTTTTCTACTGGCTTTGTAATTACCTAACAATTAAAGTATTTATTTAAACGTTGGTCGGATAGTTTAAATCAAACGAATTGTATTTTTTTTAATTATGTGTGCGCCCTTGTTTTGATTAACCACGTAATGACCATGAAAGTAAAAGTTATTACATTTATCAAGTTTCTGCTTGTTTATAGTATTGCAATTAATATAAAATGATACATAAACATTACTATAACAATCCAATGCCTCACCGTCACAGAAGCAATACTAATTTATTATTTCCGATATGAAAGGTATTTGAAACAAAACTGTTCTACAATAATTGCACACAGGATTGATCTAATATGAATATGTCGTTTTTGACTACTAATATTAATAATAAGAATCCGTTACTCTCTGGCAAGAAAGTATTCATTATCGAGAGTAGCATGGCTGGAGGTATATCTAGATTACAGTTGTAATTAATAATTTTCTCATAATAATAAAAAAACCGGGCAAGTGCGAGTCGGAATCGCGCACGAAGGGTTCCGTACCATAATGCAAAAAAAAAAACAAAAAAAAGCAAAAAAAAAAAACGGTCACCCATCCAAATACTGACCACTCCCGACGTTGCTTAACTTTGGTCAAAAATCACGTTTGTTGTATGGGAGCCCCATTTAAATCTTTATTTTATTCTGTTTTTAGTATTTGTTGTTATAGCGGCAACAGAAATACATCATCTGTGAAAATTTCAACTGTCTAGCTATCACGGTTCGTGAGATACAGCCTGGTGACAGACGGACGGACGGACGGACGGACGGACAGCGAAGTCTTAGTAATAGGGTCCCGTTTTACCCTTTGGGTACGGAACCCTAAAAAGTAGCTAATATTCGGGAATGAAGGTAAAGTAAACGTCCCAGTGCTTAACACTAACCGCCTTATATTATAACAATCATAACATAACAGCTTTTAATCATAACAAGGGAAGTATTAGATCGGCTAACGATGGTTAGAATTAGGGTAGGTAGGTAGGTTCAATATTTCAAGATGTCTTATTTGAAAATACGATACAATAAGACATTAAATCGAAAAATTTATTAATTCCTATTTAAGTAGTAATTTCTGTATTATTTAGTCGCTGTCGATTAACGATAAATCGGCGACCATAATTGATACATGTGTTGTTAACGAATGAGTAAGATAGACCTATCGATAGACTAAAGATCGGTTCCATTTGCCAAATTAAGCGGAACGATAAACATTTATAAATGGGACACCAACGATAACGGGTCTGAATCAATAGTCAACTGATACATTCCATAATTTAATTAAGAAATTCATATAATGTTCGAAAAGCTACTGCAACGTTGAACCTAAAGTCAATCTAATTTTATATTATTAATAATATTAATGGAACTTAATTGTATGTAATGCATTTGAGGAAGTACGAGTAAAGCGAATTTTTAGTCATCAGTGTAAAAATAGAATGTACTGAGACCTACAATAATTACATGATCCCCAATTACATTAACAAACTTACTTGTGAAACTAAAATGCTCTTAATACATTATCATAGAACCTACTTTTGCTTGATTCTTAGGTACTCAAAATAGTTTGGTAGTCAATTATTCTCATCGAAACGTCAGCGCGTCAACCTCTGACGTCTTAACCACAGGCCAAAATGACGGGCAGATCGTACAAAAATCCATTACCTTAAATAATATTCATTTACATAAAGTATATGTAATGATATGTACATTTACTTAAAGCGCTTTTGTACAGTTTGATGCTCCTGTGTAATTTCAAGGTGTATGATGAGACCCACAGACCAGAGTATTAAAACCTACACATAAAAAATTGCGGGGCCGTCCGTCATCTGTTTCATTTTGTTTTATTTTCATTGACGTCTTTTGTTTGCGTCTTCAAATTGTTCGTTTAACTTTAATGACTATAAAACATCCTTTATTTTCGTAGTTAACATAAAAGCTTAAGAAACAAAACGTGTAAAATTAAAACATTCATTTTAAAAAAGTCATCGATTTTAACGAACTTCGCACA
Organism: Cydia splendana; assembly: GCF_910591565.1. Taxonomy (NCBI): domain Eukaryota; kingdom Metazoa; phylum Arthropoda; class Insecta; order Lepidoptera; family Tortricidae; genus Cydia; species Cydia splendana. The sequence goes on along the minus strand of NC_085965.1, from coordinate 18,164,363 downwards.
TATTTTCATATGCTGCGTTTTTAAGGTAATTATATCACATAATAATTATCTTATTGCTTACTAAGTGGTAATAGTGCGCGAATGTAAATTCGAAATCATGTCATCAATATAATAGATAACTTCCAAAATTAATTCAATGTCACCGAATTTTAATGTCATACCCATACGTGAAATTCAAACGGGTCCAATAAAATACAGACTCTATTATAAATACACGAACCAATCTACATCAGCTTCTCAATCCTGTTTCGATATCACGTTATTACGTAGTAAAACCCAGTAATAAACTTAACTTATAATGTGTTGACTGTGCGGTGTCACCAATCTGACACCATGAAATTTACGACCGTACTCTAAGGCTAGACTTTATGAAACTAGCAACATTTTGCGCTTAGGGTAATTTATGTAGCAATTAAATGCTAAATTATTGCAAAAGCCGACTGCCCGCGGTAGTACCCACGGTGTTTATCTATTCATTCTATTCAGCGTTTACAGGTAGATGATGTGTGTCTTTTCTAGATCCTAGATCGAGCCATATTTGTGCTTGTTAAACTAAGAACTTGTCGGTATTTAAAATTTAAATAACATTTCCTCTCGCTTTTCATCTCTTATAAATGTGGAACGTTAAGACGAAACTGCATTTGTTTTTATTTTAAGTATAAATGAAAATTTACGTACTATATCAAGGTTTCATTAAACAATTTAAACCAAAAACCAAAGTAGCCTCTGTCCTAGGCTTCCTTTAATGGTAAGTCATTAGTAGGTAACCCAACCTTCCGTATGTTCCGTATTAAAATTACTGAGACATAATAGATATTTGAAAATTTATCACTAAATAACAAATCACAATTAAATTTACTATGCTTTGTGATATAAATGATAATTTAAAGTAAAACAACAAGTCACTTGTTAAAATTGCGTGGCAAAACGATCAATTTTCCACAGTAGGACAGAATCGATGCAATAACATTTATCTTCTCCAATCTCCTGAAGGTGTTTAATGGCCCCAACACATGATTGCGAAGCCACCTATACTTTTTCAACCAATTACAATATATAACGCCCTTAAAAGGGCTCTTCAGACGATCGGGGCGGGTAAAAAATTGCGACGTCCACACAATCTTCACTATCGAGGCATTCTACATAAATTTGCCGGGAGTAAAATTCCTTTTGGTGATACAAGTTCCTTGGGACGTTTTTATGGGATCATTTATTTCAATAATTTTAATTCGAATAAATCAACTTAGTAAAGTACCTTATGGAAGTTTGAAGGCGTTATATGGGTAAGATATTCAATGTTTTTATGTTTTTATTGATTTATAACGTTGCTTATTATTTTATCAGTTTTCATTTTAAGGACTCATTCGAATTGATTCATTTTTCATTGACTGAATTCAGTTAAACATCTTAAAGTTAATACTATTGATCCCACGAACGTGAATAACATTGTTATTAAATTTCTATTCCCACTATAAAATCCTTTGCCTAAAGGGAAAAAAAAACAGTTGACGAGAATAAAAATAAATTAAGTGTTCTAAACGATGTTAGCGCCTTAAGGCTGCATTTACACTTAGCACAAGTACTTACTTAATTCTAAGTATTCTAACTCATCCTGCCACTGTTATTCACAATGCTTAGGTAACACACTACTTAAAACCAGTAAAGATGTGATCTCAAATTCAGTATAACTGTTATACATGTTGAGGTCAAAATAAAACTAGCTACGAAACCTGTCGACAGGTATGTTTGAATTATGTTTTTTGAATTAGTCTTCTTGTGTGTCAATCCAAACGCTTACAAAACACGGGCTCACACCAACCAAAGTTCCGTTTAATGGGGTCTATATTGGGTCGCATAATAATTGATTAATCTAATACAATGTTACGCATAAAACTCATTTCGCATAATTGTTATTGTGCTAAAACTATTACAATTTCTGAAATATTATAAAACAAACCAAACCTAACCTACCTACACTCGGCCCGATTCGATTCGAAGTGACGTTTTTGTTTGAAGAAACGTCACATTTGACACTGACATATCTAATCCATATCGTTTCTAGATCTATTATTTGACGTATCTTAAAGTTCGAATCGGGCAGCCTATTATTCGACATCTACACAACCTATGCAAAATATTTCCGAAAATAATTTCTGTTTCAGCTGGAAAAAAAATTATGCGCAAAGAGTTTTATGCATAACATTACATTAGGACAATGAATTATTATGCGACGAGTATTTGCTATGGATCTCGGGGTTTCATTACACTGACTGGTCTTTAGAGACCTCGACTGACGGCATATGGGAATATACGGTAAGTATGTTGTTAGTACGTTCAAGAATGATGCAATTTGAGTGGCATTTGTTTTGTCGCGGGTGGTCTAACAAGCCCGCCCTTATTGCGGATATGTTAAATTATAATACGTGTGGCATAGAGTTTAATCTTGACTGAACAATCAACAGTACAAGTTGTTGACAGCACATTGTTGTAAGATGGATTTAATTATTTTATTTTTGCTTGCATTTTGCTTCTGTTTACCACTTGTATGCTGTTTACATATATTTTTAATGTTACTCAGACAGTGAAGAGCGTTGTTATTAGCCCAGCGTAAGGGTGTCCGACTTTCAATCGGGAGATCGCGGGCTCGTACCAATGAGTTTTCCCAATGAACTTTGTACGAAATATCATTTGATATTTGTCAAAAATCCGGGTCAACGCTAGGAAAAAAAGACTATCTGACAGTATGTAGTATTTTTTGTTTTATATTATGTGTTTGTTTTAAGTGATAATACCGCCAAAAAGGAGCCTTGAAATGTCAAATAAGCTTTGTGGGTGGACGAAATACCCCGTTACCCTTAGAGAAAAAACTATAATGTAATCTTAATATTGTGACCATAATGTCGTTAAGCTGAGATATATACTAGAGATAGTGTCCACGTCCTCCGGTGGCCTAGACCGGAATTGAACCGCTAGTAGTAGTTGCATATGTCACTAGTTTGAAACTTCCAAATAATTAGGTACCCACCTATGTAAAATGTACCTACCCGCATAACCAGCTTCTTCAATTTAGTGGAGTAAAAATAATAGAGGCAAGGTATGGAATGCGGTGATGGTGCAGCGAGATAACACCCATCGTTCATTTTCTCACCTCGTTTGACACGATAGTAAATAAAAGTAAAGTGTAAGTGTACACTTTCAGTCTTTCAACTGTCTACCGAAAAGGGGAGTTATAGGAAGTGTATTATTATGTATGTAATATTTTGGACATAACTAAACCGAGTTTTCAAGTTTTACAACTGCCAAATGATACCCAATTATACAAAGTTGAATTATTATACAGTTGTCTAATAATAAAAATTTAATCCGTCGATAATAATTTTACTTTCTGTCAATATCTTAAGTTATTCCAATGCCAAATATTTCACTATTTTGCTAATAATCCATTTCCAATATTTTTTTTATAAAATAACATCACTTCTCTTAGAACTTGTGTACTTACAGAAAAGCTCGTATCATCATCATCATATCAGCCCTTTATCGCCCACTGCTGAGAATAGGTCTCTGTTCTAGTACGCCACTTGTCCCGGTCCTGAGCTAATCTCATCCAGACCCGCAATTAAAAGGTCGTATGGGTTCGGCGAACACAAAAATAAGGAAATAATTATAAACCCAAGTATAAAGCTGTCATGTACCTACTCGTTTTAAAATAGTCACAATTCATAATCGTATAACGAATTAATGAGAGGGTGGTTAAATGTTTATTTCATACGTGTTGTCAGATATAAATTTGTAAGATAAAACCTTTTATACGAGCATCAGTAGTCGACGTCAGTAGTTCTTTTATTTCTGTGTAATGTTGTGTAAACACCTGTCTCTGTCATTCAATATAGAACTTTATTTATCTACTTCATTTATCATAGCAAGAAAAAGTACTTTTTTTATTTTAGTTGTGTATCGTTTTATATGGATAACTTATACTGGAAGATAGAAAGATTCATGTACTGTGCGTATGAGAAAAATAAGCTTATTTTTATAGTAAACAACTAGCGACCCGCCCCGGGTTCGCACGGGTAAACCTTAACAAATTATGTATCTAAACCTTCTTCAAGAATCACTCTATTGATTGGTGAATACCTCATGAAAATCGGTTCAGTATTTTTTGAGTTTATCGCGAACATACAAACACACAAACAGACAGTTGCGGCGGGGGACTTTGTTTTATAAGTTTAATGATAATTTATAAAATTATTTGGAAGTTTGTAAAAAAATGTTTTGGCAAAAAAGGAAAATTTGTAGTACAGTCTACGTCAAAGATAAGTTTACGCCTTATTACAAAGGGTTAAGGTGCAAAAGTGTAAACATATTTTTGACGTCGACTGTACAGGTGTGTTACGATATATTTGGACACTTTGGTAGTCACTATCTATTTGTCGACTGTATTAGCATACGTAGGTATTAAGTTATCCGATATGCAAGATAAATAAACGCTAGTACTTAAGTACGACCAAAGAAGAAATGAATTATCTTAATCTACTTAGCCTTCATAAACTTAAAGGCATAAAAAAGCATTAGTAGCAACTTAATTTTACTATCAAGCGCCACTCTCTATTTAAATGACAATAAATATGTCGTAAGGTATCTCGGTCTATAAATCAAGAATTAAAGTAGGTTAACTATAAATAGAACTATATCTTAAACGCTATTGGCATAAAAGCCTAGACCTTCAATTTGCATAGAACTCGTATAAAAAAGTCGGTGTCAAAAACAATCACATAAATTTATTTATTTTTTCAAGTGCAAACGTATCGTATCCAAGTTTACGTCGCTCATAGATCACCTTTCTTAGACTTCGCATTATGAAATGAAGGATTTCTCAAGAACATTACATATACTTATAGGCGGTCTTTAACCTAAACATTATAAATTAAAAGCGTTAGCTCTTTCAATAACTATTTGCAAAGTTCTTCCATCCATTCTTACCGCAACTGTAAATAACCAACATCTGACAGTGACTCTAGTCATTTCGACAATCATTAAAATGACATCAAATAATAATTTAGTTAATTTTATTACAAAATCGATTATAATATTAAAAAAATTATACATACTCATATAACGTTGATGTGGTACGTCATAATTTTATTGACATCGACTCTCTAGTAAGTTTCACTTATCCTCGCATTTTTTAAAACTCAAACCAAATTGCACTTCGTTATTCCACCTGTCCAATTTCTTTGTCCAATGTAATTGCATCTCACTCTCTCATTAAGCAAAATACACACATATATTACACAATACATATTGGACAAAGAAATTGGATAGGTGAAATACCATCCTAATCGGTGTATGATCATACACCAATGCGTGGCAAGGACGACCTTCACATGCTCCATCTAGCGGCCAAATGATCCGCAACGCTACTTGATCCGTGGGTATTGCCATGGTGAAGGCCGCACTAAGGCCGGTCGTTGACTGGGCTATTTTTACACCTGGCAACCTGCTGCGCAGAGTAGCGCGGCTCAGAGGCGGCGGGGGCGTGGCTGGAGTGTTAATTGAAGTTTGATTGACTAACTCGAGTCTGATCGGTCTGTCATCTGATATGGTATTTTGTTCTTTAGTCACGAGTATTTATTTAATATTAGTATTAACTTTTTTATTTAGGGCGTATTGTGTTGTTTCTTTTTGCTATAAGTTTCTTGTTGAATTTTGGACATAAATGTTAGTAATATTTTCATACATGTGTAGCTTACAGTGTCAATCGGAGACCAAGGACTTCCCGGTCATATTTCGTTGCCATATGTCAAAACAACATGATATTGTTGTGATTATTGAATTTCCTCGTTTTCAGCAAACGCTTAGTAATTTTTTTTTATTTGACTAAAATACATTGTAAGTTAATAAAAATAATCTAATAGAGTGTTTGACTGATAAGATAAATCAGCTTCTTTTTGCGTGCTCTAAAAACTATTAGCCATTATGAAGTTTATAATTATGAAATACAGAGTACAGACCCGTTCCGACCACGTTCAAGTTAAAGCCTGGCAAGTTCCTTTTTGACCCTGATATAGTGTCGCTACAAACAGCTTACATATAGCAATACTACGTCTACGTCACGAATAGTCGGGACAGTGTGTATTGGCATCGTGCAAGAGCGAGTGAGATATACAAATACCTATGTAATTGTAGATTGTGAAACTATGTTTTCAGGTAATCGAAAGAGCATGTTTAATTGATAATTAAATATGAACTAACCTATCCGTCAAAATCTGATTCTAAATATTCGACATCCATATATTTATCAGATTCTGGCTCCGATGAATCTTCATTTGATTCATCAGTTGATGAGTCACTTTCGGGACCACCAACCTCGATTATAAATCTTTCTGTCTGTGATTCGATTATAGGACCTTTTGTACTATATCCGTCTTCTATTTTTTTTACGTGGTCGCAGCATTTTCTCCAATTTTCTATAGGGACTTCCTAAATAATAACAAAGTGTTAAGTTAGTTATATTTTTAACTATGCAATAAAATTCTAAACATTTGTAAATGTAAATACCTGAAAACTATCTTCAACGAGCTTTAGGAAGGCATCATTTGTGATGGAAACATTTTTAGTTGCCACTTTTGCCTTCACGATGCCCCAAATCATCTCAATAGGATTTAAATCACAGTGATAGGGCGGTAACCTTATCACTTTGTGACCATGATTTGAGAGAATCGTATCTATTTCGTATACTGGTTCCGGTTTATGACGTCTCAAAATTGTGACCAATTTATCTTTAGATGCGTTTTGTGGAAATGAGATGTTATTTAAACGCAGCCACTCAGCAATGATGTGTTTTCTATCGTTTGATGTTGGAGCTTTGTTAATTTGGAAAGAATGGTACCGGGCATTATCCATTATAACACACGTGGGTTCACTGAGATTGGGAATTAATTTCTGCAAAACCCATTTCTTAAAATTGTTTCTGTTCATGGAGTCATGATAATCGGCTTTTTTTTTCTTTATCATTATAATTATATTAAGAGTGCATTAGGAACAAATCCCGATGGTCCACCAGCATGAACGATAATATATCGTTTGCCGGTTGAAACGGATTTCGACACACCGGGTTCATTTTCACTCTGCCAACATTTTGCATGGTTAAGAGAAGTATGGATGTAAGTCTCATCTAAATAAACAAGAGGCATATTTTTGTCCCTCGCTTCTTTTATTTCGTCTAAATAACTTTCCCGCCAAACTACAATATCCGAACGCTCCTTCAATATGGACCGTTGGTTTCTGCACTTTTTATATTTGAACCCCATACTGTGCAATAGCAATCGCAAATACTCTCTACTACCGGTAAAACCTATATCTTTTTTTAATTCGGTAAGCAGAGTTTTGAGAGTTGGTACTTGCTTTCGCACAGCATAGAATTCATGAATTTTGTGCCTAATGGCACATTTGTCGAAGTCGTCTATTTGTATTCTTTTTTTTGGTATCGGTGGCAATGGCGGCAAAGTCTCATTCTTTTTGTGCATATTTTTGATTGTAGTACTACAGACGCCTTGAATGAGAAAAAAATAATAATTTAATAATTAATATACATATTTAGTACCAATAAACTAACCAGTTCATTACAACCGCACTATGAATATCAGTACCCGCCATGTCAGCAACTAATTTCAAAACATTGTTTAATGGAATGCTGTTGAATCCTTCGTCCTTTTTCTGCCGCAAGTATTTAAATGTGTTTAAAATTATTATTTTTGCATCGGGGTGAATTTTTTTGGGCATTTTGATTTCAAAATCGATTATTATCCTGAAATATATACAATTATTTTCGATATGTTTACATCGGTGACATTCAATGACTTCCAACGTCTGTTGTCAAAAGAAATCATTGCCATTGAAATAAATTAGTTCCATTGAAAATCCGCAACGTGGCCAAGGGCAAAAATGAACTTGCCAGGCTTTACCTACTCTTTAGTTTTTCCAATTTATCAATAAATACATACATATATATATATATATATATGTAGAAATTGTAAAAATAATTGGAGTTTTCGTTTTTCGAATATTAATGCTTTACTTCGTGCTCCTTGTAAAATAATTTATTTTAGATAGATGCATCGTTAACATCCCTATGTTATATTTGTATGGGAATTGTAATTTCCCATTTCCAAGATGAAGGCTTCGTTTGTTTCTGAAATATCCGTGTACTTTTCGCAACTTGCACATGTGTACTAAGTATAAACCATCTGTAACACGTTACTCTGTGCGTCTGAATGATGATACGTATGATCGTCTAGTGATCGGGCAGCCGTCGGCGCCTCACTCTCCACCATGCACCTTGCCCGTTCCCATTGCGCACCGAGTCAGGGAAACTAGCGTCACTGTGAATGAATGAATGAATGAAAAGATTTATTTTCAGGCAACTATTGGCCCATACATACATACCTGAAAACTGGCATACCTACATATTATTATAAAATATATCTTAAAACTAAAAACACACAATTATGGCTGCGATGCTATGGTATGGCTTCAGTACTCTATGTGAGGAGTGTCTTTTCAAAAGGACTTATTTTTGCACGGTGTTCATAGAGAAATAAGCCCTTTTGAAAATACTCTCCTCATGTGTGAATAAGTATGATTCAAACAAAACTCGCCGAAAATATGGATTATGAAAATAATCAAGTAGTAGGACCAATTTTAATCTTGTTGTAGAATCGTTTGTTTCGTCAGATTGCGATAAAACTTGATGGTTAGATAGAGTTCCCTATTTTGTATAATATATGTAAGTGCAATTTCACTTATGTTCTAAAAAATCTTCCACTGAGCCACGTAAGAGTATGGTATTTTCGTAATTCAACGAAAAATAACACTTTTTTTCGGGACAAGTTGTTATTTCGTTATTATTCCGGATGGGGAAGAATGAGGAGCTCTTCAAGCCGGCCAAATTTTATTGAAATCTAACAAAATAAAAATCTTACTTAAGATTATACGATAAAAACACGCATTGAACTGCTCTCGCACTTTCCTAACACTTCGGATTTTAATTCCTTCCAACAACAAACCAAGTTCTCAGGTGTCTAGAGGTCTATCATCTGTGAAACAGGCCCACCTGAGCCAAACGTTCTTCAAGCGATGGGAAATGGGATGGGCGCCTGTGAGATTATTTGCTTATAATAATGGTAGGGTTGATATTGAGATTAAAGATGTAATTACCAAGCTATTGTTTAATGTACTGCTATGTTACATTTATTTATTTTTCTTGGAACGATAATCATGGGGTGTCAGATAGATATTACTTTATAGTGATAAGTGCATTATTTACTGTTAATGTATTTTTTTGCTACTTTTGTGAGTTATACTTTTTTTCATTGTAAACACTTATCGCCTCTGTGTTTTTTACTTAAAAATATTTAAATATAATTTGTTAATTTGTTAAAATAGTGTAACAAAAATATAATTCAGGATTAATAATATCTATCTCAAATTCCGATTTAAAACCATCACAAATATACAATATGTTTTAATAATCCGTTCCCATATCGAGCCAAGTGAATATAATTATTATATTACCTACATATTTAGATCATATCGTGAATCGTGAATCGATTTCATCTTGCAAACTATGATTAAAACCGTCGTGTATGGCGCACTTTACTAGGTAAATATAAGCAGCGACTACACTGTACGTAAATTGTGGCTTACGAAAACCTCACCAATATATGGTGCGGAATTGTATCAACGGAAATACGTACGGGCAAGTAAGTTGCCAGACAGAGATACAAATGTGGCTTACACATGATACGCAATACGGTCTGTATTAAACCTTATATTTATATTATGAGAACGTGAGATACCAAGCCGTTACAATACAAGTTAATTCGAGATCTACTTTATTAAGTTGTTCCGTACCTTAACCGGCCAACGTATAATTACGCTTCATTAAAAAAACCATGTAATAAATAGTTTAATTAATTACTAATTGTACCGGTGCGTGTATGAATACAATTTGGATTATAGCTTACAGCTTCTGAACTACATTATGTTTTAATTAAATGATTGTTGGGACATTATTTTATCTGTTAAAAGATAAAAAACCAATGGAAAATGAGTTTGAACTATGACTCTATGACTTTAAATTAAGACAGTTATGTAGATTCAAGATTCATTTAGTTCTGAAAATAATTAAGCAGGTCCTTTAAATCTGTATTGTCCGATATGAGAACAAAATAATAATAACAAATTTAACTCTACCAGATAAACATTTGGCTAAAATGTCATTTTAAATAAGTTCAGTCATTAAAATATAATATTACAGCGACATGTTCTTCAAATGCAAAATACAAAGCATGAAAATTTCTTACATTTTACACCTATTCTACATTTCAGTCAAATTTCATAGCTCATTTAATAACTTTGTCACCATCGCTAATAACAGTACCTAATCAATTCTAAATTATACAAATTGCGGCCGACAATCATAGGTCTATTGAAGCACACCTACATGACATGCATCAATGCCACCTAACGCCTTACAGTCATGGAAATGCACAAAACAATTGAATTGCACGTCTCTTAATCGAAAACTTTAAGAAAGTAATTACATGGAAGAAAATTAAATTAAGTGAAAACGGGTAATTTGTAGACAATTGTTTAGAAGATATTTTGATGCCGAGTAATTTAAAAAGAATATAACTTTAAACAAAAGGCAATAATTTTGGAGCGAACTGAACGCATTATGGAAACTTTCTGGTGTGCAATTGCAATTCGTTTCATGAAGCGGTTCAGTTTCTTCGTTGCTTTGAAGTTACTTGTTTTTTTTTTGCATTTAGATTTACTAAAAAAATGTGAATAACTCCAGCCTATGAAACACATGAAACAAAGATTATTCATCATTATAAAAAAAGATTCCGACTAATTCAGAAAGTTCTTTTTTGAAATCTCTTCAAAATATAACCATAGGTGGTAGTGGATTCTAGTAGATCGGTGTGAAAAAGGAAAACAAGAGAGTCTGGTGGAGAAAACGAGAGGACTAGGGGACACTATAGTACGTTGATTTACAAATATTAAGAAAAATCACGGAGATTTTACCATGTTTCACTACTCGGGATCTTATCTAAATGTTTCTTGTCTAAATCAGCCCTCTCTCTCTCTCTTCCGAGCTATATGTATATCCCACATGGTGATGGGGTCAGCTTTCCGTGTTTTTCGCTTCCACTCCGCCCTATCCTCGACGTCGTTCTCGGACACTTTGCACTCAATCATATCTTTTAGCACTACGTCCTTCCACCTTGTTTTCGGTTTACCTCTGCCTCTTCTACCGGGGATGGAAAGTCGTAAATCAGCCCACTAAGTACGATAAATTAATATGTATGCTCTTTGTGCAAGTTTCATTGTATTTCCCTTTGTAATTATAATGAAAGCAATATTGCCAGCCTGCACATAATAGTTTGAACCTTTGTTTCATATTACCATAAATGCTTTTCGAAGAGAAATTTCAATAAAGTCACGTGCCAAAGAGACTGTAATTTGATTTGGCTAATTCTCTGCTGTTTTGTTAATGCGTATTATTTGTACGGAGAAAATCGTGGTAATAATGATACGGAAATGGTTTCAGTAAATCATTGATTGGCGTCGTTTTTGCCCAGCCATTCGTTCGACTCGTCTTAATTTCTGGTGTAACTTGGTCTTTATATTTGTAATAGCTGTATATATTCTAAGGTCTTGCTTATATTGGTTCGTTCTGAGGCGAGTAATTTTGAATTCCATGACTATTTTGCGGATAATTTTGACATTTTGCTCCCAACTCGAGAAAATTGCTGAGTGGGTTAGCTATGGTTGAGGTTTTATTGTTAGAGCCGTGGATAAGAAATGCATCTTTCTCGCACTAAAATGCATAATAGAGTGTTTTGTTTATCGCAAACGATAAACGATGAAATATTGATCATGAACGTTGGTAATAGACAAACCATAAGTTTCCAATATTTTATATAATAGGTACCTATGATTGATTTTGTTATGATTACGTAGCTATATCCATTACACTGGTTGACAATTATGGAGAAAGCACACATTTTATTCCAAAGCGGTTGATTAAGCTGTGAAACTGGCACCTACATTATTTTTGAAGTGAAAACTTCTTTAGCGGCGCTGAGCACTTTTTGAGGTGGGGAAAAAATTATAAACTCGGGACAGCGTAACGCGTAACGCGAAGGCGTCTCTCCTCTCTTTCTACCGCACGGCGAAAATGTATGCCTGAGCCGGCTGTTTCATGTAGGCGGCGCAGGGCGCTTGCGTGACTTATGTCATGTGTGACGGACAATGTTATTCACCAAAGAACTTTAGTCATAACGTATCATAATCAGGTCAATTATTTAAAACTGGACTTTTATATTAAGCAATAAAGCTCAATGTTCTAATCTTGTACGGGCTGAAATACGAGGATCTCACAGTTACATTCTAACTTTATATCACTCCAATATAATTCAATAATTCAATAAAGTCTCATTTTGATGAAATCGCTAATAAAAGTGAACTCTAGTACTGGTGAATAAAACTCAAAATATCATGACCAAATATATTTAGATGCGAGGTCTGCAAGGTAACTTTACAATTTCTATTCGAATTTTAAACAATTAACGCTACAAATTTAAGTTCACTGGCCAGCAATTTCGGAACTAAACTTTTTCAATAGAAAGGAGGATGGGTCAATTATACATAGTGCTGCAAACATTTTGGACTAGTTATTGAGTTTTCACTTCTGTCGGCACTCCCGGAGTGCAACCCGTTGTTTTTTTTATTTAATTGATCGTGTTTAATGCAAGTAAAATACATTCATTTATTCATTCACTCCTTCGTTCAATCATTCTTTGAACTTAGAAGCTATGGACAGACACTTTCTGTTCAAAAAAGGTAAAACCTCATTAGACGTCGCTTAGTATTCCAACTTAGAGTTAGTAACAAGGTGAAAGTGGTCTTTTTGTAGCCTTCAGTTGAAGCCTAGAAAGCCATGAAATTAAGTATTTAATGTGATCGCAGTGTTTATTATAATGCTTATTAGTAGAACCCAACCCAATTGTAAAGTTCAAGCCGTTAGAATTTGTTGCTTTTGTTTTATGTACCTACTTGTTTTTTCACGTAAAGTTCATATAATAGAAAAAGTAATGATCATAGACTCATAAAAGTATGATTGACACTGATGCAACTAGACAATTTTAACAACAACACATGCTTAAATAGGTACCTAACTACTCACAATTTATCCATTTAGGCACAGAATAAATTAAACCTATTAGGTACAGAAGATTCACTCTAACAAAACGCGTCTGTTACGATTAGGACCGATATGACCGCTAGGCATACGCGCGTACATATATAAACATAATCATTCCATAGTCGGGCGAAAAAGGGTTAGAAATACACACTGTAAATATATTCATTTAAAATTATATTTTGACTAGATAAATCATAAAAGTATTTTAATAGAAAAGTTATTTGTTGATAATGCTTGCTGATATTGCGTAAAATATCAATTCTCGGTAAGCTATTCTTGTTAAGTAAGTACGAGTATACCTAGTATTAAAAGGCATTATTACATAAAAGTAAAACCTCAGGCGCCATTATGCGGTTGTCGGACTTCCTTAGGCAGTAATCAGTCTAATCAAAGCCTAGTGTAGCACGTAAAGGTCGTTACCCATTAGACTTTTCTAATTAAAATTAAACACCTTCTACGAAGGACTGTAGTAGACGCAAACTAACAGGGTCATATCTCTATCTCTCTCACCCTACCTTCGACCACGCGAGAGTGAATGAGAAGTTTTACGACCCCGATCGTCAGTTTGGTTTGCGTTTACTATAGTAATGTGATTGCTAGGAACCAACCTTCAAGGTGCATATTCATTTTATTCTGCATTTGTTTCTTTTATCCTCTCGGGAGTATTTTATGTCCCGGGTTCAATTCCTGGTAAAGGCATTTAATTGTGTGTTCATTACGGATATTTGTTTCTGAGTTATGGATGTTTTCTATGTGTTTGAGAGGAGGACGACCGACGTTTCTCCGTACAAACGTAGTTCCCATTTTCCTCCCTGGATATTACATGTATCCTACGTATATCTCAGGAAGTATCCACTTTTCTACATCATCATCATGTTTCTCTTAAGGTAATATTATACCAGATTAAGTGTTAATTTAATGTAAAACCCGTTTCCGGGTTTATATTCTAGATTTAAATGACTCATATAAACTTAATAAGTAATATGCAGCGGACGGAAGCTATTTACGCGGAAGTTATAATTTTAATACACCTAGGGTGTATTTTAAGAAGTCATAAAAATGCTTGATACCTGTACTTAGCGAATTATGAATTAATTAATATGGCACACTCGTTAAATATTTTATTAATGTAAAATCTCAGTAGGTACCTATCACAGGTCTTAGAGCGTTTTAAACCTGTGTGCGAAATACCGTAAGGTCGGGGTACTCTAGCTCCCCAACTCACGACGCGCACTTTTGTTTGTTTGCCGTATTGTCTGCCGTATTCGAACTTCAAGATATTCACAAGAGACGACACGTACTAGATCCATTCTAGATACGTTATAGTTTAGATATCAACTAGTTCTCTTTTGCAGCGGAATTCGGGCAACCAATGTCACTTTTACGTTAGATAGAATAAGATATCTATTAGATGTGAATTGGATCTCTAAGTCATACCCTGTGGAAATCGTTCAAGTGTATCTCCAGAATCGCGCAAATGTCAAATTTTACAGGTTAGATCTTAAACATATCGTTATCGTATCTTGGTGATGTCTAAAAGATATCTAATAGATGTCTATTTCAAAAATCCGAATCGGGCCCTGTCTGCAACTTTTAAGGCAACTTTTAGAACGCCGTAATGAAGGTGTATATCTACGAGTTTCCAGCGTATTATCTCCCATTCCGAGGTGAAACCCTTAATTTGACTAGGTTAAGACATATCGTGAGTTATAGACACTAAAATGGTTGATGGCGTGTCTGCCCTAGCTACTAAACTAGGCTTTCGAGTTATCGTTACACTGGTTCGGCCCATAGACTGGCCTTACCCAAGCTAATAAAATACTCGAGAACTACGTTTGAGAATGCCATTCATCTTTTAATCCCTAGAGATGGGCGTACCGAGAAATTGCTAAATATCTCAGCGTCTATTCAAGTTTTATAAAAAGTCATGATAAAATTCTCGCCCGCTATGTCTTCTTTAAAACTCGAAGACTATTCAATTTTAATCGCAATTTGTTAACTGTAAATCGCCCTTGATCAGTTCTTATGTGACTTGTTCAAGATGCCAGTGGCAGTCTTTGAATGATTGAGACAGGATGTCAACTTGTGGTTTTATATTGTCAATATCTGTAGGGCTAAGATAGTCGGCTCTTTATCATTTGTCACCATGCCTGTCACGTTCTAACAAATATGTAAGTGTGAAAGTGACGCGTGGCATGACAGGTGATAAAAATGCGACCATGATACCGCTTCTGACTGATGAAGAAGGAAGGGTGTGTTTTCAGAGTTTAATAAGTCTGTATAGCTGTATACCGTAAGGTCGGGGTACTTTAGCCGTTACAAGGTTACTTTGTCCACCACTGAAAACCCATTTAATGAAATAATAGATTCTTATAAACGCCATTAAACGCTTACACAAAAACAGATTAATTTAAAGATTATCAACGCATTAAAAATATTATGCAAAATATTATTTTTGGGCTAGCCGAAAAAATACAATAATTTAATTAGGAAATATTTGAAAATCTGTAATAGTTCGCACTGGACTTGAGCCTTCATGATATTTATTTACCTACATTATTGATCTCTCTAAACTTCCTAGTTATGATGTCCAGGCCGATTCTTTTCATGTTCAAACTTAGAAATTTTCTAATTATATTTCAAATGATGGTTTTTATTCATTATATTATATTATATCATATAATTCAACTTTTACTAACAAACAAACAAACAAACAATAATTTATTTGCAAAAAAAGTTTGCAAAAGTAAGTAAACAGTATTTTGTTTCACCTTTTCTGCTGTACAAACAGCATGCATATATGTATAATAGACGATTAAGACTTGACGCTAGCTAGCTAGGTAGCTGGTAACACAACGTTTGTTGTAATTGTCACAACGTGAAAAAATTCGTTTACTTATTATAGCAAAGTAATGGATATGAAATTAATGGTAATTTCTTTTTGTTTCAGGTGTATTTGAGACGATATACGGAATTGTAGTCATCTTACAAACGAATTGTGAGTAAAATATCGCTTTTTCATAATTGTCATTTGCGAATATTTTTATTGTATTAATTTCAGAAACCCAATATGATTTTTGGAGTTTTTGATTCGATATTCTATTGAATATATTTTTTTACAATTGAATCTTAAATACCACAAATGGGAAAGGAAAACAAAATGGACATGCCTTATCTTAAATAGTTGTGCTTTAGAATTGTCTAGCCAAAAGTTAGTAAGTATATTTAATATAGGTATAGGACAAAAGTCAGTGCATAAATTTTGTAATCATTTTTGAAGCGCCATCTGCAATTCTGAACCAGAACTATCGATGTTATGCGTCAGTTGGTCCTAGCGTAAGTGTTGTGTACCGTATTATTATTATTTTCAAAATTTAAGTCCTCATTCTACAACAAGCTATCAACTATATTCTTTTCGTAACCTACTCCTTCCCGTTATTAAAAATCCTCTATTCCACGTGTTAAGATTTCTCCCATATCGTTTATAATTCATCTTGACTTGATGCAAATAAACAAAGAAATAATGAGATTCCCATGCCGCTTCGTAAATCCAACATTATCTTCCACAGCTCCTGCATTATTCATTTATTACATTGTACATGTTATCAGTAATACGAGGGTGACAGTTTAAAAATATAACAAATAACAAAACGGTATTTCTGTGGGTCATACACATTGTATGTTATCTCGTTCACGTTATTCCTACAGACATGGCAAGGTTAAGAGAATCACAATCTATTTTTTTTACGCTGTGCCCTGCATGTCCTATATTTTTTTCGGTACTTGAGACTCAAATAAAAAGAAGTGATACCTTAATAGACATGCACGAGTCCTTAACTTAGGGTGACAGCTATAATTATTGGTCACTGCATAGTACCAAATTGGCCACTCTTAACAATAAGGCTCCAATTGGCTTGTTTTTTCTGATTTGTTTGGAAAGGCCAATTACTATGTAGTAGCCAATAACTGTAGCAGTCACCCTATATTGTCCACAGAAGAGATCTTTTTCTGTGTGTTTGACCCCTAGGCCCTATGTAAAGATTGATTGCATGAGGAGACTTGACCAGATATACCTATACCTTTACTTTTCTAACACATGACTGACATGAAATTTGACAATTCTCCATATACATTAAATGCCATAATTTCAAGCAGTCTTGAGGTGATCCAATGTACTTTTGTTAAATTATAATTTGACAAATTAAATGTGCAATAGGGACCGTGTGGGTTGGTGAATCGGAAACATATGTACACATGTACATTGGCAAAGCAAGTACTACCATCTACCGTTCTCGTCGGTACGTTTCTTTGTGCATAGTAGGTTCTGCCATCTTGTGGGCTACATCGGAAGCATAAACGACATATTTACGCCTCGCGCCAAATATCTGACGGCTCCTATGCTGCCCCCTATAGTTCATGCACGAGGCCTATATACCTAAGGCTCGAAACTTTTTAACTTCAGTAGGTACATAGTACATCTTAGCTCTCTGCATTCCTGATATATCTTTAGTTTCACCTGTATATATAAATCACAGCGTGCGCCAAGTTAGTCAACTTTATAATCTACGATAAAACAGCTTAATAATTTGCATTCTGCAAATAGACATATAGGTATATCTTACGAAAACTTATGTCTCATTTCTTTACCGTTCGAAAATCAACCGTTTCACTTAGCACTAAAGTATAAATTAGAAACAGACATAAATTTCTGTTATTTGTTAGATTAACCTTCATAAAATGTAAATCGCTGTAGGTGTCTCATGCCTTGGTAACAAAACGAAAATTCCTAGGGATATAAATACGATATATTTATAAGGTCTAGATGTCACTGCGTAATTTAAAGGTGTTTGAAACTTTATGGCGATAGAAAGAAAATAAGTTTACGTGAAATTATGTACGCGGGTACTGAGCCTCTACCATCAGTTTTAACATTGACATAACGTTCACGTCTACGTAATTTACTTTCTGTACATCTCGCTTGCACTATTGCTCGCATATGCGAGTACGAGCGAGATGCATAGAAAGTAAGTTACGTAGACGTGAGCGTGTATGTCAATGTCAAAACTAATGGTAGACGTACTGGACTGCTTCGGAACGAAGGCTGAAAAACGAAGTATCTGATGGTGGAAAGCAGTGATAGAATAATACAAGTGTATTGATGCAATATTAATATGATTTTATTTTAGAGAGAAAACATTCTTACGTGTTACACGATTGATAGATATGCATCAAAAATAGAAAACATGTCACAAGAACAAATTCAAATATCAATGACAGCGTAGACAGCCAGCACTTTTCAACACCTTCTCCTGATGGATGCTCATGTGGCTGCAGTATGCACTATCCACACATTAGTGTCTTGCAGTGTCCAGCGAACTTAACTTTACCTAAAGGCTTTGTCATTATATCCGCTAGCTGTACTTCGGTTGGGCAGTAGTTTATATTGATCAGCCCTTGCACAAAATGTTCATGTATGAAATGGTATCGCACGTCTATATGCTTAGATCTTTTGTTGCAGGATCCAGATTTTACTAGCTGTATTGAGCTTTGATTGTCAACATGCAGATTAACTTTTGCTTCTATATCTGTTATTTCCTTTAAGAACGATTTTAGGTATAACGCTTCTTTACAGCATTCTGCTGCAGCAATAAATTCAGCTTCTGTAGATGAAAGGGACACTATGGGTTGTCTCTTGGATGCCCATGAAACAGGTCCATTTGCTATCATAAGTACTGAGCCAGATGTGCTTCGTCTCGTCTTCGGATCTCCCGCATAGTCAGAGTCCGAGTAAGCATTTATGATTTCTAACGGGCTATTTCTTTTAAACAGTATACCCTTCTCTTTAGTTCCAACTAGATATCTGAATATCCTCTTCACTTTTACGACATCTTGTTTAGTCGGATTTTCAACATTTCTGCTAACTAAATTTACAGCCTGTGCGATGTCAGGTCTCGTTCTGGTCGATAGATACAGTAGACTCCCCACTGCCTCTCTATAGGGGTATTCCTTCTCCTGAGGAGTTTCCTGTGTCGACTTGGCATCGTTGCTTCCAGGTGTGTCACAAGATTTAGCATCTTTCATATTATATTTTTCCAAAATATCGTTAATATAGGTCTTCTGCGTCAACCTTATTCCTTCTTTGGAGTTATGAATTTCCATACCCAGGTAAGTATTTGGATTTTCATTTCTTTTCATCTCGAATTTGGTTTCAAGTTTTTTCAAAATGCAGTCTATCTTTTTTCGGTCTTTTCCTATGACAAGTCCATCGTCAACAAACAATCCGATTATTATTGACTTGTCTTCGTTTACGAATACGCATCTTTCGGTTTTGATTGTCTTGAAACCTAAATCAAACATCGCTCGGGTAAAGGTTTTATTCCATGTGAACGGAGCTTGTTTTAATCCGTATAGTGATTTTCGTAATCGACAAACTTTTTCCGTTCCATTACGGCCAATGTCATAGCCAACAGGTAGTTTCATGTAAACTTCATCTGTCAGTTCGCCGTATAAGAAAGCGGTCTTGACATCAAAAGTCATGAAGTAGTAATTTTTAGATGCGGCAACGGCTAATAATGTCTTTAGAGCAGATTGACTTACAACTGGGCTATAAATTTCTTCAAAATCCAGGTTACCTTTCTGCTCGCAGCCACGTACGACTAATCTCGCCTTGTACGTACCGTCATCTTTTATTCTAAATACCCATTTGTTGGACAGAATCTTGTGTCCTTTGGCTTCTGACTTGTCAACTATTACCCACGTGTTGTTCTTTTCGAGTGAATCCTTCTCAGATTGAATTGCCTTCTCCCAATTTCGCTTGTCCGTGCTTGTCACAGCTTCTTCATAAGTAAGTAGCGAGCAGTCAGTTTTATTTTCAGACGTAGACATAGTAACACAACTGCTTAGCTCGTAATCTCGTGTCCATTCTGGCGGCCTCACTACTCTCTGTGGTCTTGCACTTGGAGCAGGTTCAGGTATCTCAAATGGCTCTGAAATTTCTGGATCAGCAACAGCAGGTTGGAAAGAAGACTCTGAATCAGAAGAAAATTGATTAGGTTCCTGAAAAGGCAAGTAATTATTAGTTTTACAAGGTTCTAATTCAATTTCAATTTCTTCTTTTTTAGATTCTGAACGTTCCCGTTGAATATTTTCATATTGTTCATCAGTATTCATTTTGAAATGCATCTTCTCCATTATTCGTACATCTCTGCTGATAACAATGTCATTTTTCGCCGGTATGTATATTCTGAAACCTTTTGCGTTTCTCGCATATCCTATAAACACTCCTTCAATAGCTTTCGCAGTCAATTTTCCTCTGCGATTTTTATTCAAAACAAACGCTCTGTTTCCGAATACATGTAGGTGATTTCCTGATGGTATTCTTCCTGTCCACTTCTCGTAGGGCGAGCTTCCTTTCAGAGCTCTTGCTGGGCTCCTGTTTATCAGGTAATTAGCAGTATTCACTGCCTCTGCCCATAAATATGGAGGGACGTTGGAGTCAAGCATTAGACATCTTGTTTTTTCCATCAGAGATCTGTTTTTTCTCTCGCTACACCCGTTCGATTGAGGTGTGTAGGGAGTAGTCAGTCTTCTGTTTATACCGTACTCTTTGAGGAGGTTGTCGAAAGCTTTTGATGGGTACTCACCACCATTGTCTGTATGGAGGTTCTGTATCTTGGTTTTATGGAATAGTTCGACGTTCTTCTTATACTCCTTGAATTTTTCGATAACTTCACTTTTTTGTGACATGAAGTATACACAGCAATATCTTGTGAAGTCGTCTATGAACGTGACGTAATACTTCGAACCGCCCATTGATTGATGCTCAAAAGGACCGCATACATCACTGTATATTATCTGTAGAGGCTCAGTAGAGAATATTTCACCATAGCTTTGAAATGGTAGAGTTGACATTTTACCTTTGATGCAGGTTTCACACGGTTCAAGAGATTTTTCTTTGAAATCAAGTCCTCTTATCATCTCATTTCTTTGCATTAGTTTCAGGTCTCTCTCATTAACGTGACCTAATTTTTTATGCCACTTCATAATTTCGCTTTCTACTACAGGCGTGAAACTTGCTGTCTCCGTCGGCTCTTCAAGTTCAAGGTAGTATAACCCGTCTCTTCTCTTTGCTTTTAAGATTACACTTTCGTCTTCTAGGACACTAGCTTCATTCTTTTCAAATAAGACTTTAAAGCCATTATCTGTTATTTTGCTTACTGACATTAGATTATTTGTCAAGTCCGGAACGTAAAGCGTATTTTTTTAAAGTATATTCGTACTCATCAGCATGTAGTACCACTTTTCCTTTACCTTCTACATTTGCAGTATGCTTTTCTGACGCCAATCGTAGTTTATCAGATGCAGGGATTAGGTTTGTCAACAAATCTTCTTCTCCTGTCATGTGCGACGTACAGCCGCTGTCAAGACACCACGATCCATTTTTGAATTTTGACGTTTCAGTTGTCAGACATACATTGAAGCTCTTTTGTTGATTTTTGTTTACGTTTTTCTTTTGTTTTTTCTTCGACCAACAATCTTCCGTTGAATGCCCTTTTTTATTACAATTGCTGCACATTAAACTCTTTTTCTTTGCTTTCATGTAGAATGCTTCTGAAGTTTGGGGCTCAGATTGCCTCCTTGCTTCATGTTCTTCGATTATTTTTACCTTGAGAGTTTCAGGGCTAGGCAAAGTATCTCTCGACTCAATCGCCGTTCTAAAGCTGTCGAAATTTGTAGGCAGACTATACAACATCATTATGCTTAACAGCTCTGAGTTGATAGTGACTTTCATGTCTTCTAGTTTACCTACGACATCCATGAAGTTGTTGAGATGGTCTCTTACGTCTTCTTGAGGTGACATTTTCTTCAAAACTAATTGTTTTAATAGGGTAGCTTTTCTGGCTGGTCCCGAGCTTTGATAGATGGATACTAATTTGTCCCATACCTCTTTTGACGTGTTGCAACCTTTAATTTGCTTAAGTTCTGCTGGAGATATTAGCAGTAATAGCTCAGACCTTGCTTTTCTATCTTCTTTTTCAAAAGCACTTTTTTCTTCAGTAGTCGCGGTCTCCAATAATTTTTTTTCGCCGCTCGCGTATTCCCACAAGTCGCTTCTTATTAAGATTGCTTGTGCTTGTAGGCACCATGTGTCGTAATTGGATTTCGTTAATGTTTCGATGTTACGAAAATTCGAACCCATTTTTCTTTTCTCACTTTTACACTTTTTTATTCTTGCATATTATTTATCACTTTTATTTTTTACTAACCACGCTCTGCTACCACTGATGGTGGAAAGCAGTGATAGAATAATACAAGTGTATTGATGCAATATTAATATGATTTTATTTTAGAGAGAAAACATTCTTACGTGTTACACGATTGATAGATATGCATCAAAAATAGAAAACATGTCACAAGAACAAATTCAAATATCAATGACAGCGTAGACAGCCAGCACTTTTCAACAATGCAATTTCAACTGTAATGAACAATGATAATAACACGCCAAATCTATTGTGAACCTCCATGTAAGTTTTCCATTGAATAATTGTCTCCTGGGTGCCTAGCCAACTAACCAATCGTTCGCTCTGTAGCGAAAGATACGCTAATGTCTCTCTATCGCACTGATATGTAAGTGATAGAGAGAGATTACCGTTTCGTGCTCTTCCAGGACTACAAAGAAAATCAGAACGAGGTTTATTACCAAAAGCCGGAAGTAACCACTTGGATGGAACAATTTACTCAAGCAGAAGTCTAAAAGCTAATAACTCAGTTTAACATAATTTTATGCCAACTCTAATATCTACGCCTATTGTCCTTTTACTATTTCAAATATTATAGGTGCATCTTGAGTGCCGTTTCTGTGCAATAAAAGTCAGTTTAAATTATAAACTCTTCTTCTGAAGAGGGAATAATTACGTTGCATAGGTGGTTTTCAAGGAAAGGAAATAACTTATTATATGCCGGAAAGCTTAAATGCCAATATACATCTCAATTAGATTACCCCTTACGCAATGGATAAGCTTTACATATAAACGTAGTTGTAAACTCTTTATTGTACGTAAACACATAATAAGTGACTTACAACTAGAAAAAGGTAAATACAAATGCGAACTTATTCCTATGGTCTCTTCCAGTTAACCTACTTAACTTACAACTAGGGAACAAATCATTTTTTTAATTAATTATTGTTTCTTTGGTGTTTGGTGGGTGGTCTAGTGGCCCGTAAGCTGACGATGCCGGTTCGATTCCGGTCTGACCGAAGGGTTTTGTCACTTTTTAGGGTTCCGTACCCAAAGGGTAAAAACGGGACCCTATTACTAAGACCCCACCTGTCTGTCTGTCTGTCACCATGCAGGCTGTCGTATCTCATGAACCGTGATAGCTAGAGAGTTGAAATTTTCACGTATGATGCATTTCTGTTGCCGCTATAACAACAAATACTAAAAAGTACGGAACCTTCGGTGGGCATCTATTTCAGTCTACTAAACTTACTTTTTATTTCGAGTTACTTATCTACTTACTTTCTTGCTTTTTACTTTACTTTTAATATTTTTTTTACTCAGGTTCATGTACCTTGTACCTACAATGCGTCTACATTTCGCATCCGACCTACAACTTGTTTATTTGGTTTATAAATTAAGCAGCATTATATATTTTTTATCCTGTGTAGGTATATATAATTATAATTCTCTAGCAAGCCATCAACAGCCAGGAGAAAAAGACGCGAAACCTAAAATTTGTATGGGAGATCGATCAATCGCACCTATATTTTTAAAATATGACGCTTTTTTTCTACTGACAAACAAAGCTAACAAGCCAGAATATATTACCCATATCTATAAAAAGATAATATATGCAAGTAGTTACGAACTTACTACTTGACACAGATTATTATTATATTCATACATTTTTTAAGGCACAAAACGCAGGTCAGATATATTAAGAAAATTGACTGTCTTAAATTATCTTGGTTTTTAAAAGACCTGTTTGCATCTAGAACGAGATGATTGTAAGATGGCCAGTTATTGGCAGTCACGAGAATTACAATGAGGAAACAGTTTCCTTCAAAGAAATTGGTTTTGTACAGCACGCTTGCAGCTAAACAATAACGTCTGATAGGATTGTTTTGTCCGGGACCGTTGCGCGGGAGTGTTTAGATCGCGAACGTAACTATAGTCTTTTGTGGGTATTTACAAAACGTAAGAATGGTTTTTTTGTACAGTCGACGTCAAAGATATGTTCACTTTTCGTCGGTGCGAATAAAAAAATCGCTATGGGTTTTTTTACGACTTTTTGATTTTGGCATATTTGAATTCCTTTTTCAATTTCCCGTCGACCCACATAAATATTTTTGTTATATCTTTATTAGTTTTGAAAATAATAATTCCGCTATGTGAACACAGAACAACATTCGTACAAAACAAAATAGAACAGAAACAAAAAAAATAGCTATGTGATTTTTTAGCACAAAACGAAATTAAATGCCTTGTTTTCCGTCGAGGGTGATGGCGTTGCACATGGCGATTTATTGTAGAATGGATTACCCGACATAGACGCTAAAATCGCTATGTATCATCTCTCGTACTATGTTACTTTGGCAACAAATCGCTATGTGTACAGACTTCACACAAGACGATTTTAAGTGAACCAAATTTAAGTCGCTATGTAGCAAAATTTTGGTTCATCATCATCATTCATCATTTCAGCCTATATACGTCCCACTGCTGGGCACAGGCCTCCTCTCATGCGCGAGAGGGCTTGGGCTATAGTCCCCACGCTAGCCCAATGCGGATTGGGGACTTCACATACACCTTTGAATTTCTTCGCAGATGTATGCAGGTTTCCTCACGATGTTTTCCTTCACCGAAAAGCTAGTGGTAAACATCAAATGATATTTCGTACATAAGTTCCGAAAAACTCATTGGTACGAGCCAGGATTTGAACCCGCGACCTCCGGATTGAAAGTCGGACGTCATATCCACTCGGCCACCACCGCTCCATATCCACTCGGCCACCACCGCTCCCTTGGTTAAAATAATAATATTGTAAAAAATTACGAAAAAAACCGTTTATTTTCTTCATGAGTCATGAGTATCATGTAAAAATCATCTATTAGAAAAAAAATACAGGTGCAACAAATATATTACAAACAGGAAAATAAACAGTTATTGTTGTCTCCTGAAAAGTAGCTTAAAAATACATGGCGATTTTTTTATTCGCACCAACGTTTTGCATCTTATTGCAACGGAATAACTTTGACGTCGACTGTACTAGGAAATGTAAGCAGACACCTACCTACACCGTCTAGCGTACCACCGTCCTAATACACTAGTACTAATAAGGTACAGTCGCCTTCAGATAGTGATTCTTCAACATGTTTTTATCCATCTATAATCGTTTAGTAATGTCACCAGTTTAAGTGTCGAACTGGTAACATTGTTATATACATATGTTTTATGAATATAGTCAACTACACGCTTGCATCAAATTCACGCGACATAAAAAAATAATTAGACCTCGGCCTACCTCAGACTTTAATAATAGGTACACTACACAACTATTAAAATAGTACATTTTATTGCTCGAGTGCAAAGTTCTCTTGCCCCGAGAATAATATACTAGTTAAGTTTCTTGCCTCTATTCAATTTCATATTAAATTTTGAGTGCAAATAGTGGGCGCCGGTTTTATTTTTTATTTTTTTCGGTTTACCACAGCCAACGTAACGAGGTAATGAGTTCACTGGAAAACTTAAACATGGCACACAAAATTAGCCACCTCACTCTACAGTTTCACCTCACACCTGAGCTTTATCGATAATCGGCCATTATTCTACCGGACCACCAACCGTACTCTTATAACTATAAATAAGATAATCGCAGTGATTCAGTACATCGACCATTCGTACATCGCGCTGCTGTCTCAGAATCAATTGCGTATCGGACTTATAATTTGTAGCTATTGCTTTTCGAATTTGGTTCAATAGGAGTGTAATTTTAAAGCCAATGCTTGGAGTAATTGAATGCGGTATCTAACTTTTAATCAAGTGTTGCCACATATTTTAAACATACCTGTCTTCACGACTTCTATTTTACATTTCTTGTCGCTAAGTACTTACCTATGCCAACTAGTTACAAGAAATTTATAGTTAGGCGACAACCAAAACTCAGTAATTACTACTATATACCAGTTCAGAACCATAGTGAACCGCACCACTAACAAAATAAGATTGCTTTTTGTTAAATTTTTTGTTGCAATTGAGTT
This sequence comes from Cydia splendana, assembly GCF_910591565.1. Lineage (NCBI taxonomy): Eukaryota > Metazoa > Arthropoda > Insecta > Lepidoptera > Tortricidae > Cydia > Cydia splendana. The sequence continues at coordinate 18,137,826 of NC_085965.1, read as the reverse complement.
TTGATTGTCACCTGACCTGACGGCATATTAGTCGGCCAATGGCCATTCTGCTCTCTGTTAACTTCTTAAGAAATTGAATATACATTTATAATTAGTTACTTGCAAACCTTACTTACCTACTCACATCGTAAAATGCGTTATAAAGTGCACTGTTACTCGTAGGTTTATGGAAGAAATGTCCCCTGCATCTAAATTTATGAATCAATCAATCCAATCCCAGTTTTACACCTTCAAATGTTTGATCTAAACAGCAAACATTTGGTCCAACCCATTTATTGCATATAAACTGCTATCTAATCTTAAGATTACGCGCCAACTGCCAATTCTAAATGTGGTCGCATTATTTCATAGTATAACAGAGATATTAATCTTATCGCTGACTCCTGGTCTAGGTCGGCGATGTAACGCCCCGGGGGGCGCCGGTGCACGGTGTAAGTAGGTATGTGGTTTGAAAACTGTCATGAATCGTACTTTAGTATTTACCTACTCGTGTTTTATGAGTCGTTTATGGACTTTATTAACTTGCAAGGCTTTTTTAATAACAAAACTTCCGTGAGACACAGACATATTTAATATATAGAGAAGGGTCACTTACCTATGTATTTTAAGTCGAAGATTTTTCTAAGTTTCGCTCTATAACGAGGAGCATCTTCAACGTAATAAGCACGCGTTGGCTGCTTGTTGGTTGGTGGTTGGGTGTCAAACTTACATAATTGGTGGCATTTTTTCTTGCAGGCGGTCTGCTAAAAAGCCATCTGCATCCCCTCCAGAAAACCTTTAGATAGCGGAAATTAATAAATTAGGGGTGTTTTCATTGCATTCGCTATACTGTATTACAATTCTTGTCAGTAACTTATTTGCATTAATCTTATAACTCACTCTCTGGTCTAGGTTAGCGATGTAACGCGACGGGGGGTACCGGGGTGGTTCGAAAACTGTCAAGAATCTTACTTAAGTACATGGCCATGTATGTATGTAGGTATGTGGCTCGAAAAGTGTCGACAATCGTATTTTACTCGTAGTAAATATTTAAATACCCGTGTTTTATGATTTGCTTCCGAAGGACGAGACACCTCGTAATGTTTAGAATTTTTTTCGTTTATTTTAACTTTAATTATAGGTAGAGTTAGACCAAGAAAAGTCTGCAGCGACTTTGATTGCCCACGCAGTGCAAGTGTTATTTATACGTCATAATTTCATAGATGTTTGCCGTTTAAAATAACGCTTGCGCTGCGTGTGCTATCAAAATCGTTGCAGACTTTTCTTGGTCTAACTCTACTTACATACCGTTATACCGGGTGTGGCCTGTAACACGAGCAAATAATTAAATCATAGATTGTACTCCTCAAAAGGTGACACATTTGTTCAACAACTTTTAAAAATTATGAAGTATTTAGACTTCCTATTTTTCATACAAAATAAATATTATCTTCAGTGGACGCCATCGCCACGCCGTCGCCATATCATTGTGATTGACGTTGCTTGTCACGCCTTAAACTTAACATAATTCGCAATACATTGCGTCTTAGAATAAACTTTAAAGTGTATTAAAAATTAAACCACAAGTTATTTTTAAAAGTTGCTGAACAAATGTTGGTCAGTATGAGGAATACAGCCTACGGTTTAATTTTTTGCTCGTATTACAGGCCACACCCGGTATACGACTGATGCTACTTAAACTACCTACGATAACAATATTGTCTTCTTCTTTCAATTTAAGAGCTGGGCTCTTGTCGGTGCAGCGTGATGAAGTTGTCTCCATCTTGGTCGGTCCAAAGCCAGCCCCTTAGTGTACTGGTGCTGGTACGACACGGCCCCTACATGCAAACAAACAATATTGTATTAGTTAAGTAAAAAATTATGATCAAAAAGTCGCTAAAATTATTGGTAGATAAATTGGGTGCAAATATATTCGACTACGATATTTTAATTAGAACTACTTAGGCTTGGAGCATATAATTAAGAAATGTTACTGAATGACATCCTAAAATTGCACTAAAAGTACTATTTTTCCTTCTGTCTAATACTCTCTGGAGTATTGTCAACGTTTTCTGGCAAACTGAACTGACAACAAAACTGACCACAAGACGTTAACGTTCGTTAATTACACGATCTGACACAGACCCATCTCATCAGTATGTTACAAGAGCGTATATCGGTCTCATTCCCGTCACGTAAAGTGTGACAGAGAGTGTGTGAATATCGTGATATGCATAGACAAGAGGTTGAATAACGGAATTAAGCAGCCAATATTGGTTGAAATACATTCTTCTTCGAACTGGCTTTATGTTTAGGGCCACTTGACAAAATGTTACCTACAAACAAATTATAATGTCAATCGTTTCTAAACCTAAGGGCTCATTTAGACGATGCGAGAACTCGCATGCGAGTTTCATTACATTGCGGTTTTTGATCGGTCGGTTGAATTGGACATAATCAACAGTCCGCAATGTAAATAAAATCGCATGAGAGTTCGCGCGCCGTCTAAACCAGCTTAAATGCTTGCGCGAGGCTTTAGGATCTTAATACTTAAGTTTTTTCAAAGGACTACCTACAGTAAAATTTAACAGTCTTTCCACAATCTTCTTAAATTAATTCCTCAGCTAACACACTGTTCTTGCTACCAAAAATAATGTTTTACAAGGGGGCAATGTTGTTGTTTAACTTCTCGTGCTAATATTGATGCATGAGCAAGCGATAGATTCCAAAATTGAACAACTAGCGTAGCAACTGGTTCGAAAAGTGAAAACTGCCACCGAGAGCTACCGACTTTATAGATAATTTTCTTGAATTCGAGTCCATCTTGTAGACAAGTAAGCTAGTATTGAAGGAGACAAGTTGATATCCTAAGTCCAAAGAAACTAACTAACTTACGCATTTGTAATACTGGCGCGCATTAGTAGGGATTCTGTGCTCGAACGCGTACAGATCGAACCGCATATAACACCTGTACCAGAGATTAAATGATACGGGAAGAGATACGGTACTGTCGAAAGAACAAAGCGTATTTCCTGTATAAGGTATTTACTGTTTATTATTTGTGCAGGATATTTTTTTTAATTCTGTTGACTTAGGTGTTTGGCTAAGCACATTTAAAGAAGTTAAATGACATAGTTTGCGTAAATTCGGCTTTATTAAATATATAAAGCCGACCACTTACTAACAGGCTGCCGGACGATATCGGCCTGTCAGTTAGAACAAAAATTTGACAGCTCCGAACAACTGACAGGCCGATATCGTCCGGCGGACTGGTAATCAGTGGGCCCCATAATAGCTTCAAATCATATACCACTTTTGTAAAACTGGCCTTACAATATTAACTCAGCGAAACAATTGCAAATTATCTTTTGGTATTTTAAGTATAATATTAGGTAATGACCGATCTAAAAACTGAAAGTCAAATGTTTATTTCCAATGAAATTGAATAAACTGAATGACAAATTAAGACAAACAATTAAAAGCTCAGGCTTGTAGCGTATTTATGAATACACTTACTGTGTTACTTATGTGTTAACTAAAATACAAGAAAATACCCATTGTAAACCCAGTAAGATTTTAGGTAATAAGATTTTAGGTACCGCCGGTAGTGGAGTGCTAGAAATCGAGAAAATGTCAATGGACCAATAGACACCGTACAGTAATAATAACTTGGAAACGTGTGACGTATCCGCCGCTTTAATGTAATCTGTACGTGTACACCGCAACAGGTAATCCATTCAGATAGGATATCCATAAATCTTGTACAGTACCCATTAGTGCGGTACAATGGCAAGGGAGTTAGGCAACGGTCCGTGTATATTTTAACTGTTCGGTTCGTTTAAAAATAGACGTGCAATGCGGAAGCATAGGCGAGTCCATTTTGTAGTCTGTGCATTGACAGGTCTCGGATCTAAGCCTTTGTCCACACCGGTGCGTTTTCCAGCTGTACAACTGCTCAAAAGTATGTACCCACCCGGGCTTAACGGTGATTTTAACGAAATATTTATTATGGGCTGAATGTTACAAAACTCGATAGACAGGTTAAGTGTGATGGACTCAGTCATTACGGATTGAGAGGAAGAAGCTTATTGCAAGCAAGCATATTTCGGGTAGCTGACTGTTTTAAATAACCAAAAATGAGGTTGGGTTAACATTTTTAAATGGTAATGTACATAAAAATTGTTTGGTTAATTTGGATTGACTTTTTAAAACTTAATGTGATATTAAATGAACTTAACATTATATCGCAAATGTTTCTGAATAAAATTCCTTTAAGATAACATATTATGTTTTACAACTTTAATATGCTATTAAATATCGTGGCGCATTTTTAGTATACCCCAAATTCTGTATCTTTAGGTATTTAAATAAGAGTAAACAAACAATTTGTACATTTTCGTGCAGTTATAATATAACATTTATTGGTTAACCAACCAAATACAAAAGCGCCTGGATCAGTCACTGAACGACCTGACTTTAACCTACATTATTTTATCGTGTAATGTTTTCTTCTACCCTCAACTGGCTAAAGGGGCCCACTGATTAACAGTCCGCCGGACGGTATCGGCCTGTCAGTTAATTGTTCGGAACTGTCAAAATTTTGTTCTAACTGACTGTTAATCAGTGGGCACCTTTAAGGAGCCATTTGAGGGCAGATTTTATTTAAATACCTCAAGATACAGGGAATAGTCTGTGAACATACCTTTAAAGTGTTATAGACGAACTAGCACACATTTATATCTGACATAAACCTTTCGTACCCTTATTATTCGCGTAAGTATCTAAATCTAAGTGCGAAAAGTAAACTGTTATATGTTGGACATAAACGGGATGTAACTACCTGCCAATAAAATATACTGCCGATTTTATTGTCGAAATCTGTTGATATGCACATGGCCTCAATTCTGTATGATCTTGATCTATCATAAAATCTGACTTTTCAAGCAAATGTTACCAGTAACCGCTGTGTTGGTTGAATACGGAGGTTTTTAATTGCATCCTTATGGCAGTAATAGCTTATTGACAACCGAGATACCTTTTGATCGAAATCGCCAAATGTTTAATATTATTGTTAATATTTAAAACTATTTAGATCTTTTGCGCGATCTTTAAAAATTGAAATAAATCGACCTATACCTAATTGCTTATCAAAACTGTTTCAGTGTCTTGACGCTAGAGTGAAACGCCTGATTCGGAACTTTAATATATCGGCGCGATTCGGGAAATGTATTATCGAGATTCATTAGATATGAAATAAATTATTTCATATCTAAATTTCAAATAATAAAGATATGTGACGTTCCACGGCAAAAGATACCTTATTACGCTAGCGCTTACGCCGCATAGCCCCGCAATAATATTGGAGCGGCGTTAATAATAGCGTAAGCGCCAACCGCCATATGGTACCTTTACCCGTGGGACGTCACACATCTTTACTATTTCATATCTAGTGAATCTCTAATTCATTTCCCGGTTCGCGCCGTATGTACGTCAAAACTTAGCTCTAGATACAATATGGATCGGATCAGTGTCAAAAATTATGTTTTTGTTTCAAGAAACGTCACTTTGACACTGATATATCCAATCCATATCGTATCTAGAACAAATTTTTGACGTATATTAAAGTTCCACTCAGGCCGTTAATCATACACATGGTATAATAATATACTCCGCCTGGTACTCTATTCCCGTCTTTTCTAGGTCACCTAACTGACACAAGCCTACGTCATCATGCGACAGCGCTATATGATAATATGCGATAGCGCTATATATAGCGGCCATGTTATTGTAACGTAGGCCTGTGTCACTCTGGGAATAGAAGACCATGTTTTATTAGACCATGATCATACATACGTACCTACAAATACTACTTAACCCTTTATTTTGCCTTTGCTATAGTTAAGTCGGGTAGCACCCAATGTTTGCTCCAGCTACCAATAATCTATTTAACAGTTATGTGGCATCTATAACTAGTTCTAATTATGAATTGCGTGTTCCATAATTAAAATCCTATAATTGTGACATTAATCCTGCCACGGCCGGGGCAGGCGGCAAATCGTGTAATGGGCATATTTACATTTAAATTGTGTAAGCTTTCCCTGTCGGAGGTTGTTAGGGCCCTGGAAAGATGTTAACACGGCTACTGTAACTGCTCAGTGCTCACGCGACTTAATGGCTCCTCTACACGATGGGCCAACGTCGGCCAATCCAAGGGACGCTATTATGCGTTAGAGGGAGCAAGTGATATTGCTATCTCATTCTACCGCATATCTGCGTCCCTTGGATTGGCCGACGTTGGCACATCGTGTAGAGGAGCCATATTGTTAAGGCCAGAGCACACTGCAAGCGTAAGCAGATGTCTGTTTTCCAATAGTATTATGTAATTTAAGAATAAATCAAAAAACATTACTTCATTCATTCAATTTAAAACTTTTCTTAACTAAATGTTTCCAGTTTGAACAGGTTAGTGTTATTTAATATTAATTGCTTGTTCAAGTATTTACAGTGTTCTTCGCACTTTTAAAGGCATCACAGCATTTAACTGTGAGAAAGTAGAAATTTTGTACAATTAATTGATATTCTTTCCAATTAAAATTTAATTAAGTAACAGAGTAATAGAGGGCTCGTAAATGTTAATAAGTGAAGTTTTTAATCATAGTTTGTTGTAGGTAATTCTAATAAACATGAATATGCATTAATATAACACGTTGTTTTGAATTATGTAACATGTTATAGCTATAAATTTTTTAAAATGTCGAAATTGTAGGAAGAGCTGTTAATAACGTTCGGAGACTTTAAAAATTCCTACTACACAAAACTAGGGTTTCTGGTTTCTCGGCCTTTTTTATTTCTCGAGGCACGGGAATTCTCGACCACGATTTCTCGAATTTCTCGAGTACCTCGAGAAATTTTGAAAGTTTAAAAAAACACTGTTTTTTGTTTTTTTTTTTGCTTTATTGCAAGTTAGACTCATAGGGGTCGTAGGTTAGATCAAAAATCACACAAATGGTAATTTTATTGTTACTTTACTACAAATGATCAAAAATTCAACACCAACAAGATAAACTATAGGTGCAGGCGTGCGCGCCGGCGCGGCGATGTGATTTGCTATAGTGTATTTCATTCGTTTTATTTAACAAATTGTATACAAACCACAATATAGTATTTTATTAGGCAATTAATTTAACTCGATGTGACAAACTTACAGAAGTTTTACTACGAAATATTAATACTTACTCAACGTAACAATGAAGCTGGCAAAATTGTGCTATTTTACTAATAGGATAATACCTATATCGAGATGATTAGATTTGTCAAAAGTAATCTAGTTTTGTAATATTTGTTATTAAATGGCCCCATACTTCGTTTTTTAGCATTATAAAGAAGATAAGCGATCTTGACGTCTCTTTTTATTGAAAAACTTATGAAAAATAAGTCACGGCAAATATGTAACAATTATAAATCATATACGATCATTTACATTAACGATTTTTTTAATAGCGTTAATAGCGTTTTTCAATAAAAATACACTTTAAGATTGTTTACCTTTTTTCTAATGTTAAAAAAAAACGAAGTATAGTTATGAACCTAAAACGAGACGAATTATTTACACATAATTAAATAGTAGTTTAAAAGTTTCAATACATGAAAATCAGCTGAAGCCAGAACGATAGGCGACAGATCAAGGCAGTTTTTTATTTAGTTGGTTAACTAATAAATGTTTGAAGTACCGGAAAATGTAAAAAAAAACATTGTTAACATTTATTTAACTACCCAAAGAAATACACTATAGACACATCAAGTGTTATACGCGTGTTTTCTTTTTACTTATGACAAGAGATTTTTTTCTCGAGTTCTCGAGGCATTGAGTCTTTTTTTTCCCGCCTCGCCGAAAGACAAATTTCTCGAGAATTCTCGAGCAGAAACCCTACACAAAACAGAATTGTATTTTTTTAATCAATATTACTTATGAAAGATATCAGACTGTACATCTTACATCTCATCTTCATCATCATTATTCTCATCTTACCTCATGTAAACTAGCATGTTACATGAGGAAGGTACGTGTCTAACATATGATACATGTTATTTTATTTTATAGCTGTCATAGAAGGAATTATACACATAATTTCTAAACTTGAAAGTAAGATGTAGGTAAGTTGAATAATTCCTCCATAAAATCATTTTTTCGGATTTCTCAGTCTATAATTAACTACCTATAACTGTATTGCGTATAATAATCAACCTGTACCTATGTAAAAATATAGCTAAGTTTGTAAGTCCATATTTTAACGACCGCCATTAAATAATTACCGAGTGTACGTTAAGCTTCTTATAAATCTGCGTAAATTCCTAACAAGACGTGTGACTTTCAATAATTTGACACGATTTTATTTTTATTGCCAATAATCCGACGCAATAGAATGCATCCAAAATCGATTTGACTACCAACCTCCATACTTCCTAAATCGCATGCCATATGACGTTTATTTAATAATATGCTCTTTATTGTTTTCATGTTAGGGTTCATTTTCAATTAGCATAATTGTATCATAAGAGGTTGGTACAGCTAACGCACGACATGATACTGAAGCATCATTTTTATAGGCTGTTGTAAATTTATAAGTGGCACTTTCTTTTTAATTGAGATTACCTATCAATGGAAGTTATACGTGTGTATATATAACTGAAAATTCCTTGCGATTTAGAAGGCTAAATAATATGATATCTTCTTTCTTTTCTTTCAATTTAAGAGCTAGGCTCTTGTCGGTGCAGCGTGATGAAGTTGTCTCCACCTTGGTCGGTCCAAAGCCAGCCTCTTAGTGTCCTGGTACGACACGGCCCCTACATGCTCCTTTACTTGGCTCATATAACTCTTCCTTGGTCTTCCCCTCCCTCTCTTTCCATTTATTTTCCCATCTATGATGTTTCTGATGAAGTGGTCGTGTCGTAGCAGGTGGCCTATCATTCTTCCTCTTCTATTTTTAATAACACTCATTAGACTTCTTTCACTCTGTTTAGGACAGCTTCATTCGTAACTCTTTCAGTCCAACTTATTCCTTCTGATTGATCTGATATTAATATATTATAATCATGCCCGTTTCCTGGATATGTGAGCAGATATTAAATAGATCACAGGTTTCCACTTGTTATTTTACTAAGCGGCACGTTTCTTTCATTTAAATAAATAACTAACATATTGTTTACTTGAACTTGAAACCTTTAGACTTGTAAATGAATTCAATATTCACTGGCAAACTTTGGTGTAAGGTGTCTTGAAAGTTATATCTTATATGTTTCTTAAGCCGCCCAAGTGCTTCTACACCTACCTATCTTATTTCTTTTATTATATACTTACATATTATAAGTTATTTAGATGATCATTCTAATCTTGAAACTGAATATGAAGTGCAAATTTCCAGGATTAAAACGCAAATGGTAAACCACTTTAAATTCCATTTTGAAATCCAAGTGAATACAGATGGTTATTTTTATCATAAATATACATGACTTGGGTGGTCAGAATATTTAAGGAGAAAAGGAAACCTTACGTCATTCGAAAGATATTTTATAAACGAATTTAAATAAAATTGGCCAAACTCTTATATTATCCGTTAGATTTAAATCGAATTCTCATAAAACAATCAAAATCGAATGAAAAAAAAATATGGCATGACTAATCTAATTTGACGGCACTTACGAAAATATGACGGAGAAGCAAATTATGCTAAATTATGACATACCGTTAAATGACTTGTTTGTTTTGCTGATTGAAAGATATGAATATTTTATGAATAACGATTATTTATAAATATTACGTAGCTTATACTTTTATACTTAACTGTGAAAGATTGTAGTATCTACAAGAATATAAACTTGAAGAGGAGCCCTAAATATATAAATCTTAGAATTCAGATAGCAAATAAGTAGGTAAGTAAGTAAACGCTTCATTGTACGAAAAGAAAGGAATATTGGTTACATCAGATAGTTGTTCTAAAGCGCGGAGCGCGTATTTTCTCGTATCTAGGGACAAAGAGAATAGATAGTATAGAGGGGTCCTGTCATAGTAAATTTTGTAGTCACAGTAAATTTACTGCCATCTATCGACACACGACCAAAACTCAAAATGAAAACCTATAAAACTATCAAAAATTAATATATATGGATAAATGATTTTATTATTTTTATATCATTTTGACCCATGTTCATTCACTGATACATATGTGTTAAAATTGTTAAATATGAAACGGTGTCGTCACCGCCATCTAGCCGAGGATAGGCCAAAGGTGTATGCGCCATCTGTCCGAGAATGACTTTTTCTTGACTTCCGAGGCACGTTTTTTCCTTAGACTTTATTCATCTTATACGGAGTTACATATGTCTTTGCTAGGGATTTACAATCATTCAATACGTGGAAATTAGGCTCAGATGTGTTTGCCGAAGACCTATCCGCAGACAGATCATCAGGACAGGACATTTTTATCCCTAACTTTACGTCAAAATATCTCAGTATAAAGTACCGTTTTAAATTAATAGAAAATACACACAAATCCCAGACGAATAAATCTAGAATCTACAAATAGGTACTATCACAGCATATCTCATAAAAGTATATAATTTTTTTTAGTTCGTTATCTCTTCCCTGCTAATTCTTAATTACGATGTTACTTTTTATCAACGATTGATGTTTCTTCTAACTTGTTTGTTTTTGCAGTAAGCCAGATTAATGGTATCGATTTATTTCATATACTTACTAGGGTGTTTCATTTTTCCGAATTTTCGATTTTCATCTGACTTTGCTCGAATTCTTGTTCTAACTGATAAAAAAATATTATACGTTAAAAATTTTTTAAATTGGTCAACATTTAGAGGTTGCACAACATCAACAAAGATTTTACAAATAACCAACGACTCTACATCGGAGGGTAGAAAATGGTTTAAGCGGCTACCATCAAAGCGGAGAGTAGTGTGATACTGAACCTTCTACATATAAATAAATTTTAAAATTAGTAGTAATCTTGGATTTTGGTTACTCGATAAATGTTCTAATTAAGATTTTTCAGTTTTTCCACATGTTTCCAAAGGAAAAGTGCTTTTATCGTGTTTTAGACGCAAAATTCAGTTTTCTCATTCGATTTTTGTATCAGTTCATTATATTTTGTAATTTTAGAACATAGTTCATTTTCACGCAATGTATGGGGTTCTCACTCTACCTTTTCAACTTGTGCAACCTCTAAACGTTATTCGATTCTTTTGAAAATTGAAATAGATAGTTTTTAGTGTGGGAAGACTCCATTGGTGAGCAAAGTCAGGAAAAATACTACAACTTTTTTTTCTCCATACAAAAGTGAATCACCCTAATACTTACCTATCTGTGCAAAAACCGGGTAACTGTTAGGGATTAATGCGCGTGGAAAGTTCAGTAAAGCGCGAGTTGGTTCTGTTCTGAGCATAGACGGTACAGATTTGTTTTTTTTTGAGTGGCTGTGGTCTTTTTATGTTTAAGTAGATTAGATCGTGTCACTAATACTATTTATAATGTGCTGACTTAAACTTTCACGATTTTCAAGCATTGATATTTATTTACTATTAAACGTCTTAAGCTTAACTATACGCAATTAAGTCCCGTTTAAGTTAATAATAGCTTGTTTTAACAACAAAACCACCTTCATACCCTGGGTTTTTGATGCAAGTCATGTCATAGTATGCCGTAGTATGTTTTGAAAAATATTTTATCTACACACATATCATAAACTGTCTATGATGCCTTCAAAATCCGTAAATAATGGCCCACATTACGATAAACTGTTTTGTTACAGCAAATTTCTTATCTGTGAAAATGTGGTAATAGCTTCATTACTATATCAAAATCGATTTGGTAATGCATTCAAATTTCGAACATCTCTGAAAAAAAAGCAATTTGATTTGACCCCTATTCTAATATCAGTCGAGATGACGTTTTATTCGAAATCAAATGACAATTGCATACAATATTGGCAAATCTCGCATGTAAGTTGGTATCGGACGATATGGTAATCGACCCCGACTCTATATAGTTTGTCTCTGAATTAAAAAAAGAAACTACAGATGCATGACGTGCGTGAAAAAAGTTTTCATTTGCCGCCATTTGACGTATAGTTTATCTTTTAATTAGTTTGTAAGTAAAAAATAATGTGTTATGTTGTTTTTAAAGTAACTATAACAAAAGTTTCATGTAAAATGTGCGATAAAAATATTTCGGAGACGCCATCTCATATCCGCGAGTTCCACCAGAGAGCAAAATCGGCTGTAATATGAGGTTAGTGAATATATCATAGAAAGTTTATAATATGTGTGTAGATAAAGCAGTGTATGTAACTATACATAATTAGGCATTAAAACACTCGTGCGATACTATTATGAAACTCATTTCATTCGTTTCATAAACCCACACTCGTATTTTAATGCCTTTCATTATGTAGCAGTCACATAAACTACTATGGTAGATTGGTAATACTTATTGTTTACAAGGGCGCAAGGTTCTTATTTAACCTCTGCTAATATTTATAAACAAAAAACAAGCTTTGCTATCGAGTTTTCACAACATTTTCATCACACCAACGCGAGGTTAATACTAAGCTGTAAAACATTACAAATCGAATCCAATTTAATTCTAATAAATATTCTTCATATAAAATCATTACTTTATAGTCAATCCTACCAGCCAACTATGAGGAAACAACTTAAAATTTGCATCATATTACTTTGGTACTCTTGTAGATGCAATGCAATTTTCCAATCGGCATTTGCGAAAGAGAGCTATTCCTTTCTGTGTGTATTGTTACAGAAAATTCTATTATACCTAAACTAGTCATATCACCAGCAGAAATGCTAATCGTATCACAGTTAATTTTCACTCTATATAATAATTCTTTCAAGTAACTTTTTGATTTCCCAAGGAACCCCAATATTTATGAGCCTGTGAGTCGTTTATTGACCCCCAAAGTAACGAGGACCGCCTTGGTGACTTACGGCGTAGTTGTAATTTGGCTCGGCCAATTGCCTGAGTTGTCATGCGTAGCTTATTTCGAAAATAACAGGATACTTATGTATATTATTAGGGATAACAAAGAACTCGAAGATTAATAATAAGTATTCGGTCTTTGTTCATGGCAGCAGTAATTTTGTATGTAGTCTGTAGTGTGGAGTTTAAATTTTTTCCTCGTTTCAGGTACCACATTTGGAAGGAGACAATTTTACAAAACGTAAGTTTTTTATTTACGATAATAAATAGCGCAAAAACTTGCGGCTACTAATATAAAATTTGCACTCGAACTTTTATATTATTTTGCAATGATGTTGACATGTGCGTGATATTTTAAATTATGACAAATGGCGGTAAAGTTTGAAATGAATACTGTAAATAAATAATCATAATTGTCATATCAATCAACAAATATAACTATTTTAGACATTAACGTAATACATATTATGCTTAAACCGGTAAGTAACTAGGGTCCAAAGTTATACAACGCTAAGTATATTTTTACTTGGGCTGGTGACATAATCTTTAATAGGAAGTATTTTACACATGGGCTCAATAATTTCGCGACGTCATTCAACTGTCGAGAAATTGGACATAAGGCAATATTTTTCCTATTTTCCACTACAAAATTAATATAAAAATTTAAGTATAGTACCTAATAAAATTTTATATAACGTTTCCTCCTGTTTACCATGCCATAAAAACTACATAGGTATTAAGATTATTGCCGTATGGTCATACCATAATAACTAATAAGAACATATTGAGCTTTTATTTCTATAATGACTCTATTTACCGAGGATATGAAAAACTGGAATCATTAAATAACGTTTAAATTCTAATAAGTCATTATCATTATCTTCATTTGTACGTAACTATTTATGGCCCGACTAAGGACGTCTTTTTTATTATATTTTTTTATGTATTAAAACGATTACTATTTATGTTAATTGCTGTGAGGAATAAATAGTTGTTAAATGGGTATTGCCATTAACTGTAAGGAATAAATAGTTATAAAATAATTATTGCCATTCCATGATTTTCCGTGTTATCGAGTTTTATGGTACTGTATAAATTATTTAATATCTCTATTTGAAACTTTGAATTGTAACATTTGAACCGGTGCTAAACAAAATACTATTTTGCTATTCAGTTTTATTTAAATAATTCATTACTGCGACAAATAGTGCGTAACTCTAACATTTAGGGTAAATATTTATTACTGACTATCTATCTTTGTAATTCAGTGCATTACTGGATTAAGATTGTTAAATTCATCAAAAAAAGAAACACGAAAACATTTTATTAAAAACTTGTACCCTCATAAGTAAATTGATAAATCTTAATCATAAATTTCATAACCTTCGTGTGCGGCACTGCAGCTAGATTTAATTATATCTAACTTAGACAATAATTCTAATTAAATACAATTTGTATCAGTATTCAGTTTGGTGTGAATGAGAATAATTCTACATTTCTAAACCAAAACGTCTTATGCGACTGTAAAACTATTATTATATATGACTCTTTGCCTCTGTACTGGAGAAATTATATATCTAGACTTAGATCAATGATGCAATTCTTACGCATAGACGAGCGTTGGTCTAAAAAACCAGTATAAGGCCAACATGCAATAATCTCTCATCGATGTTTCCTGTTATAATGGTTTCGTCTGAGACTTTTGCTCGTCCTCTTTGTAAAGATTTTAATGACGGCCAACATCGCGCTCAGTAGCCGTCTTATACCAATTAAGATCCCAATCGTTAGTATTTGTTTTGTGAAATTAATCGCGCAGATGTCATATCGGATAGTCACAGTCTGAATTTAGAACAGGTAATGTTAGATAGTGAGAGAGATATCGTTAGCGCTAACTGAATTGTGGAATTATGCTTAGATTTGTATTGTATTTGTTTTAACACTTTCACTACAAGGCTCCTTACGAAATTAATTGTCTAGTTAGTACCATGTTCGTGGTTGAAATGTTATTCTATTGCAACAATTTAATTTATTTACTAAGTAAGTATGTTTACTTATATTTATTTCTATACTTTAGCCTAGATAGTAGAATCTCTGATCAAGCAACAAGAAACCGTTTAGTGGAACAACCGTTCTAGTCATTGTGAAGAGTCTCAATGGATCATGCCTTTTTCGGTAGTGTTTTGATTTACGATAAAATAGAGGTATTAATCGCTAGCTAAGGCAAACTACATGATTACATACATGCAAGGCAATGTAATGGATGAAGCGATTTAGATACAATCCTGAAAATTAAAAGTTCAAACGAATTCGTGAAACAACTTCACGACTTCTTGATAGAAACATTTTTAGAACAATCGGAATCTCATAAAATATTAGCAATGTCCACGTTGAACTTGTAAGCAAAATACTATACAACCCTGCATATCATTAATTCATCATAATTATTATCATTAATGTGCGAAGTAACTAAAGAAGTGTATCTACTAACAAATTCTTATCGATTAAGTAACATAGGTATACAACGTTAAACTTAAATACATAGTATGTTCCTACCGTAACACACACATTGTGAGTACTTTGTATGTAATGTTATTTTTTAACACACCTATAAGTAACCATAGTGTGACGGTACTATTGCAAAAACAATTCTTAACTTAATCATAAGTAGAAATAAATTAAGTTTAATGCGCCGACGGTATCACATTAGTACATAGAAGAATTAAAACTAAATGTCATGCTTTCTAGCCTCATGGAAGTTGATTAATATCGTTGATTTAATTATAATGGGGAAAACAAAGAGATAACATCTAGCTGAGTATCAAAAGTAACATTTATAATCGAGTTAATGCGTTGTTTTTATTAAATATTTATTAAGGTAATAGGTTGTGTATGTACAACGTGATATTATCTCAACACCCCGCCCTAATCTACTATTACTTTTAAGTTTAATCTACCTATAGAACTATCTGTGACTCTAGTGAAAATGAGCTCAGGTTTCGTGAAGCAAAGGTAAAAATATAAGTAATGTAAGTATAATTTCCATATAACAGGTTGTACTTGCCTACCCTTTTTCACGTGAGCTACGCGAGATTACCCCTTTCCATAACAGACTCAGAAATATTTCATGGGATTTATTAAACGCGCTTTGGTATCTCAACATAGTGATTTTAGAAAATTATGGGATGACAGGTATTAGTGATTTAGCACGAATTGCCTTAAAAAACCCGTATATAATCAAGCTTATAATTTTTAAATTATATTGTAATAAATAATTAAGGAAAATGAATATTGACTACTTACTAAAACTTAAAACTTAAGATCATCCCATTTTAGAAGGTGTCAGTCAATGTACAAAAGTTTACTTATGGCACAGTAGTAAACACTGGTTAAAATAATTATAGATGAGTAAAACACGTACATACATTCTTAACAGCTGCTGTATTTTTATACCTAATAAAATTATGCTATCATGGCGATAGTCTAAGTAATCGTACGTTTAAATAATAAAATCTATTTTAGGTGGGGTTACCCACCTGGTAAGCACGCCTCCAATGATTAACATAATACAGCAAATAATTTTATAGCTTAAAGATTTATGATGTGTATTGTATCTAGTTACATCTACAGGCATAACAAACACACAAAAGACCATTTGGATTGTTTTACCGATGAAGAGTATTGGTTCAGGCTCTCGCTAAGTTTGCTTAACGCCATTTCACAAATGTTTGCTCGCCGTTAGTATGGCTTGTTAACAGTTCTTGTCAACTATGTAAACATTACCTGTTAGGTTTTGGCAACGTTATTGATCTATAAATAACAAAAAAAAGGAGGAAAAATTGTCTTATTTTGCTGTTTTACTGATATATTATGCAATGTTGGTATGGTACTTATGAGTACCTATTAAAAACATTTTGTTCAAATCAAGTACCAAATTAAAATATGATAATAATAGGGAAGCTACAAATATTTTAAATCATTCCATAATGCATTATAAAAATAAAAATAAAGCGTTAGTTCTACATTTAAATCAAAATCGAACTATAAGCTAAACCAACTAATCTTCTTTAAAACCTCACACTTGCCACTTTAACATTATCTCGCACAGTTTGTCACTATTTATCTTCTGTACACTATGCCGCCACTTTAAACATAAGGGCTATATTTTAATAATGTTCACTTGGCTTTTACGACGTTATAAAATAGACTAGATTGCTATTCCTATCGCTTACCTCAGTCACACACTCGTTTTGCTAAGTCGACCAATGTAATAGTGTTGCCTGATAATGCATAGTTCTTACGAGACTCAAGTTCACTGGATACCTCGCTCGCAAACATATTGTATGCGACGGTAATATGGTGCTAAAGCTAATCAGTGCTAAAGCTACACCATTAGCATAATGCTGATTGCGCATGAACAAAATAGAAGCCGATACAGCGTCATGCATTAGTTGGAGCCGGGTGGTATTTAGTTAAGGATCATTTTTATGCGCATAATCAATTATCTGAGCTAGTTTAAGCACGTTTAAGTATGTAGTTTTACTTTACTTGGTTGCGCATTTTCAATGTTACGATGGGCTTTTAATTTATATTGGTTCAAAGCTTCAATGACATGACTGCCTCATGATTTTCCGAAAAAAATTCTACTTCCCATATTCCTAATGCTTATAATTATAGCGCTTCCTTTATTTCTATAAAAAAAATTCATGAACTTATTACCTTTATAGTGTACTAAGGTTTTTACTAATATTATTTTTGCAATATTATTTTAATATTAATATTGTTCATACTCTTATATATATGTACCTTTTATGCAAAGAATATTCCTTCAATTGTATGTTTTTTACGTCTAGATACATAGTATTATATTATACGCAATTCGATAAAAAAATCTAGAATAAAAACAAAAAAATCCTGAAATAGGTATTAGATGCTTATTACATAAAGTACTTCACTTCCTTTTTTTTACTTGATTATTCATCTATGATAAATGGCTTTAAATAACAAAAACTGAAAGTTATTCCCTTCATGTAGACATACGAGTATGTATAAGTTTTTCGCACACTTTAATTAAGGAGAAAGTCCTCATCAGGCGCGGTATTGTGGCGATAAAGCAGGTTGATTTAGCGCTCGGACCTGGTTTATTCTGCCGGGTATTATTCGCTACAAGCTCGGGTAGGATGTGGCTACACTAATAAAATACCTGAAGCCGTACTATCTTTTCTAAATTGATTTTGCTCGTTTGCGTAAAACTTCCCTATATGAACTTTTTCTCTCTCTCTCTCTCTCTCTAGGTTGTCTGGAAGAGATCGCTCTTCAGCGATAAGGCCGCCCGTTGTTTACCTCTGTCTTCATATATTATATGTGTTTACATGGACATTTATTCTTCTGAGGTTGTGCAATAAAGAGCATTTGTATTGTATTGTAGCTCTCATCTCATAGCCCATTTCTACGCCTTAGAATTCTTTCTAGAATAAAAAGTACCTATCATGTTACTAACATGAGGTGTCAGGTTATGTACTCTCAGGGTACTAAAATTTACACAAATGTTCAGCCGTCTTTGTTTGCTATCAAACACTAAACATTAAGTTTGTACCTAGACTTAAGTACCACCGCTTTTAACCCTTGATCAGAGATTGGTAGATTCGGGATAGTTGATATCATAAACTGTAATTTTGCAATCAGATTTCAAACGATCTTGTCATGCGAGACATCAAGAGAAAGAACGACCAATAAGTTTGTTTTTATACAAACTACATTTCTATGTACACCTGTCAGTTACTTTTCTTTCTCATATCATTTAAAGAGCAAAAACAGACATGACGGGACATCTCTAATATCCATAAAGATTTATTTCCGATGTGTCCTTCTTTGTACTTTTGTAATAAATAAAAATCATATAAAAACAAACGTCCCTGCGTAACCGTAGCCTTACTTCAAGGCTATCGCTCGACATTCCTATGGCATTATATCGCCTAGGAAAATTGTAAGTGCGCTATCTCTACACCGACTTGGTTCACGTCCAACCATTTGCTTGAATAAATATACGAATGCAGCCTTATTTACAGGTCCTTGAGTACGGGCACAGTGTGGTCTGAGATATAAATCGATTTCGAGGTGAAAATGTTTGTGATTTGTGAGTGAGATAGTTCATAAAAACTTTATTAGCTTTTGTTCGTATGGTATTAGTATTTTAAGTAACTAATTAATTAGTGAAATTGTCATCATGTTAAAAAAGCTATAACTAAAATTGTTTTTTTTTTCTGATGACGCTTGTACAGCTTAACTATATAACGTATTTAGGGACATTTTTTTCATTTCTTTCACCTGTATTCGTATAATTGGTATAAAACATGTCCCCAAATTAGTTTACGTAAAATTATCGGTACCGTAAGGTCGGGGTACTCTAGCTCCCCAAGGTTACTTTGTTCACCCATGAAAACCTATTTTATTGAATTGATAAATTCTTAAAAATAACATTATGTGATTAATCTGTTTTTGTGTAAGCGTTTAATGGCGTTTATAAGAATCTATTATTTCATTAAATGGGTTTTCAGTGGTGGACAAAGTAACCTTGTAAGGGCTAAAGTACCCCGACCTTACGGTACTACCTTGATATTGTGTTATATTATTTTCAGGATTAAGTTCTCTAAATCGTATTCATATTCAACCACCACGTGAATGTCAGTCTTACTTATACTTTGTGGTGGAGGGTAAAGGTCACTTTCATTTAAAGTGATTCCGTTCAAAGTGATGCCGTTTGATCCCGACATGCTCCAGAAATTTTTATTCCACGAATAAAATGTAAAAGTTGTCTGACATTAGAACTCGTAGAATATATAAATTTAGGAGAATATTTTAAAGGAACACCACCTATCTTGAATCTCATTTAAATATTGAATCAAGAAAGAGCTTTGTAATTTTAGTTGCCATGTATGTAACACTGATATTTATGTAAACTTGCTAGCGTAGCCAATTAATGGATTTTATTAAACGGAAACTTGGGTATACTGGACAACGCTCCTAGTGATGATATATATAGCCATTTCTTGAGACTTTTTTCGTGTAATTTTCATGCAAGTTATTTGTCGTTAGGGAAAAGGTTTTAAAAAGCTAGATTGCCACGTTAATTTGAATTTTACTTACTTTCTTATCAACTTTTTCTATACTAGCAGCTAATTCTTGTTCCAGCCTATTAATTATGGTGTTTGGTCGTTTCAAAAGACGTATGATAAATCTCAATTAACTACGTTCTTGTGTTTTAGCGATATTACATTTATTTATGTTTTATTTACATTTCACTAAACTTTCATTGGTTATGCGAAATTTGAATAAGTATTTTGTGCCGGGTTTCCATTACTCATTACTACATAGATTAACTTTTGTGTGTAGATACCTTAATTTCCCATTTTGTTATAATTAAAGCAAGGATGTACAGCCTTGTTCTTCGAGCTTAGTGCATACCTATGCAAGAAATCGCAGGTAATCAAAAGAAGTCTGGCAGTCTAGCAGTTGAGTCCATACTTAAAGTCGCGCTTGATGAATAGCCCGCTCCATAGACCAGAGAATTCGACTCCACACTCGCGTTCGCGGCTTCGCGCCGCGATTCGCGCACGAGTGTATAGCGGGCTTATGGAGTCGCGCGCGAGAACGCAATTCATGCTAGACCGCCTGATCGCTGATTAAGAATGATTATTACGAATTTCGTAGTCATAATTATATCGGTTTGCCTGCCTTGGCGAGGGATAGAATTTATCTTAGCACCCTAATTAATGCTCTTTATGGATAATAATGACGTTTATCAATAACCAATAAAAAAGCGATAGCGGCAATTTCGCTACCGCAGTAAAGTTTATCGCGAAAGTGCAAGTTTATGATATATAAATTCCAACTTAGACAGAGTTATTGTTTATTTTCCTCCCTTTATCTTGGTCAGGTGGGTCACCTCGGTTTATGGTTTCGAAGTTTTCGTTTGTAGAAGCGGCTACCGCAGACAAAGTCGAATACGATCCGATATGCTTGAAAATAAATAATGAACTCGAAAATAATATTTGTCTAATTATTTGCAATAATCTTATACCTTTAAACGAGCAATTCTTGTATATTTATTTATATATTTCGGGGATCTCGGAAGCGGCTCTAACGATTTCGAGGAAATTTGCTATATACCTAGGGGTTTTCGGGGTCGAATAATCGATCCAGGTAGGTCTTATCTCTGTTTTCCGAGCAAAGCTCGGTCTCCCAGATATTAATAATTATAGACGCTGCTATTCTAATACCTCTGAAATATAGGATTTTTCCGGATACCTACCGAATTTTGTTATTTACCATGAAATATTATCAGACCAACGTTTGTAGGCGCCTTTTACATAGCTTGGTACTAGTAGTAGATATTTAGTTTCATATCATCATTCTTTATTCATAAGTCGAGATTTCCAATCACATTTTATACGCATTCTCTGCAAACAATCCGCAATAAACTTTATTTTTAATCAGATCGTCTATAACCCGTACAGATTCGGTATGTAGAAAATACGTAAGTACCTAAATGATTTTCTTTAGGTGGCGTTTTCATATAGTTATTTCATGATAATATCTCATTTACTATGAAGTATTTGAACAAATTAAATTATTTTTCAGAAAATATTTTAATTTGTTTTTTTATCAAGTAGAAACACTACTATATAAATTATAAACTGAAATAAATGTCATATACTAAGAAAAAGTGACCAAGGCCTCCAGTGCCCCAGGCTGGAATCGAACCAGCGTCCTCTGCTATCGCGGCAGGTGCTAGGGGGCGCCACAAGCCTTCAGTAGGAAGTGCATATACTTGGAAAATTTGACTAATGTCGCTGTGGCCCGGTGGCCGAGTGGTTCAGGCACCTGCCGCGATAGCAGAGGACGCTGGTTCGATTCCAGCCTGGGGCACTGGAGGCCTTGGTCACTTTTTCTTAGTATATGACATTTATTTCAGTTTATAATATCTCATTTATCATGATATAAAATATGTTTACGAAAGTATTACATTTTCTGCGATAATTTTATGAAAAAAAAGTCAACTGTCACTTTGTCAACTAAGAGAAAGATAATAAAAACACAATTTAACACGATATTAACGCCGCGCAATTTAAAAATAGTTTTGAGTCAAGTGTACAAATATGGGTGTAGACATATTACTCAAAAATATGTCCCATAGTTCTTAATTCGCTGACACAAGAGCTATGGGATATATTTTTGAGATGATTTGGGCACCCATATTTTTACACTTGACTGTATACGACAGTACATCTCACGCGCACCAGTAAGTGCAAGAGAAATGCCTGACGGTATCGTCTTGAGTCGTCCCATTCGTTTTTCGTCAAGTTCTTAAATTAGTCCTATTCTGCTTTCGTCACTCATTCTACTTTGAAAGCCACCGACGATTGTGACGAATGTAGAATGAGTGACGAAAGCAGAATAGGACTAATTTAAGAACTTGACGAAAAACGAATGGGACGACCCAAGACAATACCGCCTGACGACCCGATGACGCGTACGCGGGTTTAGCATGCGCGATTTTGTATTAAACTCGAATTGAGATATAGTTAAACACGGTAGTGCACCAAAAGAGAAACTATAGCAAATTAGCGCCGATGTTATCGTCCTCAGACTATCTATTTGGAATATTCTGAAATAAGATACATAATCAAGGTGTCGTTTGTTTCAATATGGCGTTTATGTTGGAAAGCGTAATGGAAGGCGAAGGCTCCGGATTTATAATATCGCCGGCATATCTAATGGCGACGACGGAATCACGCGAGATATTGCTGCGTTACTGGCCGGCGCAATGCTAGAACTAGCACAGATTTAATATAGCACATCTGATACGCCACTCACAAACAAAAACTATGTAGGTATTAAGTATATGCCATCTTCCTTATTTTGGTGTTTTTTCGGTTGTAAAGTAAATAAAAGATGCCGCAATCCGCGCAAGTACCCTATTATTTTCATTTCCACAATCCAAATATAAAATACGACAATATTTTTTTTAATAAGGGGCGTCCAGAAATCATTTGATCATATTTGGCCTATTTTTGACCCTGGTAATAATTCGAATAGAAAAGAATAATGTTTATTCAGGCACATTATAGGTTTATCATTACATTACGAAAATACATAACAAAACCGGCACTAACACGAAACGAGTCGACCAACAAAAACAATAGCACACTGAAAAGAAAAAAATAATTATTTTGTCTTCAATAACGCAAGTGAATACCTATGAACTATGTATATACATACTTCTGAAATCAATCACACAAATCTGCGTATTTATATATTTACAATCTGTTATTTTTGGAGTCGGTGCAGGTGCTTCACTAAGGTGCTCAAGTTTGTTTGAGGCTGGCTAGGTATTCACTTGCGTTATTGAAGACAAAATAATTATTTTTTTCTTTTCAGTGTGCTATTGTTTTTGTTGGTCGACTCGTTTCGTGTTAGTGCCGGTTTTTTTATTTCCTTTTAGTTTTTTTTCGGCGGTTATTTTTTTTGTTAAAAAGTTTTTATTTTATAATTTTCTGTGGCTATAATTTATACAAATTATTACGTGCTTAATTTTTGATTACTTTTAAAATAGCTACCTACCTTGCTTTAGCTATTAACTGTTATATTAATAATCCTACTTTAACTATTATTTTGTTCTGTAATATAAATAAATTACCCCTATTTTCCCACCCTTAGGGTAGGATTTTTTTCCAATTTTTTATTATTATTACGACTACTCTGTAAAAGGTTATGCGCGGTCATACGTTACAATCGGTGAGTGAAAAAATCAGTCATGCCCTATTTTCCTACCCTTAAGGTTGGATTTTTTTTTCCAAATTTATATGGGACCAACTTCGGGGTATACCCTTTCCAATAAAAAAATAATTATCAAAATCGAACATCTCTGTAAAAAGTTATGCGTGGTCATACATAAAAAAAAAAATATATACGCGTCGACTTGAGAACCTCCTCCGTTTTTTTTTTCGTCGGTTGAAAAATGGGAAAGTACCTATACAAAACAATCAAATAAAGATGTGAGGCTAAAATTGAAAGAGTTAGCGCCCTTACAGCCAACCAACGTCAATTTTACTCTACACAGTGGCAAAAAAATAACTTCATTCCCATTGCTAGGGAGGTTTTGGGATTATACTGAGCAACTTTTACTATGGAACAAGCCCAGAAATCGCGAAAAAAAAATTACCCACCCATAGAAAATGGACCAGCCAAAATGTATGAAACAGCAATTTTTTTTTATACCCTTGTTTATAATATAATTGCAGTCGCAGAAGAATTCACAGAGCGAGAAGCAATTTCTTCTGTCGTGCTCCCATCTTTTACAGCACAACATCTTTCACCGACACCCATAGACACAACATTCTTTACATTGACATTGCTTTAGATCAACTTCGCACAGGGACGACCTTTGGTCCAGTTTGCCGTTAGCTGTCCGTTAATGGATGTAACTTATTAGTTTGTATTTGTAGGCAAATTATCGCAGCTTGTGCCAGTTGCCTGAATTGCTAATTTGTATCGATTGTATATTACAAGTCGCTTGTGAGATGTGGGAATTTATCTCGAGTCTCGGGTCGGGTTGGGTCTTAGTGAAAACTAGCGACCCGCCCCGGCTTCGATCGGGTTACACAAAATCTTAACAAATTATACTTATACACCTAAATCTTCATAAAGAATCACTCTATTGATAGGTGAAAACCACATGAAAATCCGTTCAGTTGTTTTTGACTTTATCGCGAACATACATACATACAAACAGACAGACGCGGCAGCGGACATTGTTTTATAAGGTGTAAGGTATTTTATGTAAGCAAACAACAAAAATCGATTGTTTAAACGTATTAGTAAAGTCAACACAGACACAAATGTATAAAAACATCTCAAGTTTTGAATCTGATTTAAAAATACAAATACAAATGCATTTATTTCATTACTTTTTACATCAGTTCTTAGGTATTTAAGAATCTTTTCGCAGTTTTTTTGTGTAATTATACGATGGATGACGAGAAGTGGAACGGCTGTGAGACTACCCACCTATTACTCACTTTGCGACATAACTTAGCACTTTTATGTATATTTAAACAAAATTTTTGGCATTCCTGCTCAGCCTTAAAAATAATAGGAATTCAAGAGTATTTAAACACAAAAAGTTTCTTAGCAGTACTTAATGTAGGTAGTTTTTTTTTATATTACCAATGTTAATATGTTTTTGTGTCCGCCGTGTATTAGTGTCGTTAAAGACGAAATATGTATGTCGCCGTATTACTAGAGAATAAGTTGCAAAAGTATAAACATTATCTTTAGTTACGACTGTACAAAAAGCAGACATTAGTCATATCATTTGATAAAGGAAACTATAATACAGGGTGACTTTTGAAACTAGCTTATGCGTATCGAAGTTGTAAAATTGATATTTTCAAATTATTTCAAATTAATAAGAGTAAGTAAAGTATTGACATATTGAGTTTAAGTTCGACACAAATGTATACAAATGCAAGAAATAAACCGGTTCCTAAACTATATCAATATAGATGAACCATTTGAGACCATTGGCCTGCGGTCATCTATCTCGTTTTTATGCTAATCACTCATTATCACTCTCGCGCCGCTTACAAAAACTTGTAACTTATTACGTGATCCTTAAACCTTAGGCCGTTTTACACTGAGTATAACATGGCACAGTGGGTGTAGTTTTTGCGTGGCGAGTCTAATCCAATGACAGCCCCACCTCATTAAAAGCCAGTAATCACTATTATCTATAGCGAGTGCCAATCAAATAGTCTAATCAAAGCCGTTGTTGACATTATCAATTTTTTTCTGTATTAAAATTCAGTATGACTTAAGAATGGCATTTCTTATGCGTTTGATATTTGACTGCTGTTTATCGTGTTGTCAAATGTCAGACGCATGCGGATTATCATCAGTGTCTCTATGCCAATCTGTTCATGTTTACTGGCGTATAGTTAATTAATTATGATAATAGATAACTATAACTGCCAATCATAAGTGTTATTCAAACCGCATTAGTATTGATTTGAAAGAGCGTCGACTGTCCACTGATTTATGAAACGATATGGTAGGTAATGCTCAAGTAATTAACTTTTTATCAATGAATTGATTATGTGCTTTACATGACTTTGACTTAATTAAAAAAAAATACTTATTTAGTGCGACATATTGACTACTTTTGTCATGTCAAAACTGAATTAATGTAGGGTCGGGTGGGATAAGCAGAACACCGGCGCAAAACGAACTCTCATTTATTTATTTCATCTTTATTGCACAAAACATGATAGTACAAATGACCCACTTACCTAATGCCTTTACTTAAGTCATTATCTACCAGTCAACCAATGGGTTAAACCAGAAACATTAAGTAGAGGCCCTTTAAAGAAAATTAAATTGTAACCGAGCCTATTTATGAATATTAAGCTATATTAATAAACTTACACACTTGCTTACTTAGCTTATCCCAGCTGATCTGATATGATTTTATGAGATACAATCTTATTAATAAAATCTCAATTACTTGGTAATGTTTTGAAACATGATACGCAACAATGTTAAATGTAGAGACAGGAATCGTAATAAGGAGACGATCAATTTGTTCTTAGTACAGAATTATCCACTATTTGTAAACCATCCTGTATATTGCAAATATTAACCAGAGATTCCGCGATAAAATATTTTATTGAGCGCTATTCAATTCAAATAACAGACTTATAGAATTTCATACTTACTCAAGAAAACCATTGATCCTTAAATATATTATAGACAAGTAATAATGATTATGCTTAATCAACGTTTTGCATGTGCCTTAAACAATTTGCGTTGTCCGCCCCATTCAATATATCGCGATTGCACGTAATAAAAAAGATCTTAACTGCTTACCAAAAAGCATACCATTACAGCCTTAAACTATTGGTGATACGGCTGCTTTTCGTATGCATTTCTTTCGGGATTTAAGTAAAATAGTTTTATAGGTGGTCTCACTGGCTTGCCATTAGCATCTAGACTTGGAAGGGTATACAATCTTGCGCCAATATTTTGTTTTCTTGAAAGGGTTCTCGTTCGTTGATCAGATAAATGTATTATTGAATTGGGAACCGGTGATACTAGTATACTTAAACCATACTTTAATTAATGTTTATTAAGATGTAATGCTAACGTAAAAGGACTTTGTTATGAATATTAAGAATAGTACATATTGCTATCGATAATTACGATAAAGCATCTTGCCCATGTATAGCTATTTGATTTTACGGGCTGTAATATTAAAATGAGTTAATGGGCTTACAAATAGGTACATTTAACTTTAAATATTCGTAATAGATACCAATTAGACCGCAGATCGTTTTCAACACCTTAGCCTGAGGCCCTACCGGGAAAACGAAAATAGTTTTTTTTATCGCTCGAGCATGCAAGAATTATAGAGATGCAGGTAACGAAATTTTGATTTTCGTTTTTCGCGGAAGGCCCGCTGCTTAGCTACTTACCACTTCTGTTACCTACTACTGCTATACAACAACCTTTACGAAAATATATACCAATTATACACAGTATTAACAGTCACTCAACTCACAATCTTGTCACCGCCGTTATTATATGCCCTTACCGCGCGCATCACCTTACGAAACCAGTATAAGTGAAATCGATACTTAAGCTTACTTGTGACATGAATAGGTCCACGTATACTGGGGATGAGCTTGCAATATAATGTAATTTCAGAATTACGGTGACACTGACTGGAGAGACGGCGACAATGAGCAGCTTTTCACATTTTATCACAATCTAGACTTTAATGTATTCTATTCTATGCCGATTCTGTAGGAATATATTGAATATTGAACGTGAGGAGAAATTTAGAAGGTTGTTTCAAAAGTTGTAGTTATGTATTTTCCTCTGCGAGTATGCGCCCACTGGTGGGCATACGCCTCTCCAAATCTCCTCCAAGCAGCCCGATTTGCTGCTTCTCTCCTCCAGAGTGGGCCTGCAATCTTTTTAATGTCATCCTCCCATCTTGTTGGAGGTCCGTGATCTGGTCTTTTTGAATGAGGCCTCCACGCTAGGACACGCTTGCTCCATCTCCTATCATCTCTGCGACATATGTACCCGGCCCAGGCCCATTTCAGAGTAGCAATCCGTTATGTATGGTATAATAGTTATGTATATGGAGACGTATGTGACGTCGTTATCAAGCTCAAATGGAATTGGGCGGGACATGTTGCCAGGCAGAGTGATGACAAGTGTTAAAGGACTCGTGTCCTCTTTCGGTTGAAAGAAGCGCCTGGTGTCCATTAGCTCGTTTATTAGTGGATGACATTCGAAAGATCAGGGGGTACTTCTGGATGAGACTAGCCGGATCGGAGTAAGTGGCGTACACGAAGAGAGGCCTATGCTCAATTGCTCAGCAGTTAGCGACAGGAGGCTAAAATGATGATGGTGTGTGTCATTTAAGAGACAAATATTCCCATATGAAGAACTATCTTTTGTATAAAAGGATTACCTACGAGTACATATTTAAATTGCCACTTACTGCTCATACTCACTCATTTCTATCGATTGAATAAACTCACCTGAAACTTACTTCTCGTTAATCGCTGGCGGTGGGACAATTGTTGTATCTGAAGGATATTCAAAGCATTTTAGTTGCGTGTGCAAGGTCGTGATGCATTGATATATTGGATAACGAATTAGTATTAGCCTTTACGGATTTTGTACCTAAGTGAAGATCTTAGAAACTTGTTACATTTACAAGAACAAACCAAAGCCACAAAAGCAAGACCTTTGTGACAACCCTACTTTGATGGCAACCCTAGTTTCCCTTTACAATACAGACATTAACGCGGCATCAAGACGTCAGGGCCCGGCGACATCGCTTAGCGAGTAATGGACGCAATTTGTGTCACCCTGTAGAAAGTCCAAGACACACTACGCGGTCACGCAATACACAAACTGGCTAAGAATGTAAATTGACCACTTGTTCACGATAATCCGAATGGCTAATACGCCAATGAACGAAGCACGAGCACTAGGACATAGTTGGAGGATGTTTAAATTCGTTTCTTTTTTATGTCGTTTCCGCTCCGGGACGAGATTTAAGTGCTACGCTTTATGAAGTGTTGCCAAGCTTGGAGTGAAAAAATAAGGCTGGAGGAGCATGTAAAGATTGCTAAAATATATGGGAACTACTTTAAAGTGCTAAAATTCAGTGGGAAATAGCTGCCAGATGCGAATTTTGGTGCCAGAATCCTTTGAAGGTACCTCGTAAATTGAAACTATGTGCATATTTCTATGGGGATTGTGTGTAAATAACATTTTTACAGATGTCTACATATATTACAAAGTATGGTTTAACGCTCACTTAAAGCGTTTATAGCTCTAGACTAGTCTAGACTCTAGAGTTCAGCAAACACTAAACGAAAGTAAAAGTGCAGAAGTAACAAGATTTGCAAGACATTTGACATTACTGAATGCAGTTTTCCATATCAGCCTCCGACTGGGTAATTATTGCGGAGGTCAACTAATTAACTTTCTAGTTGATTGGTCTCACATGGAATTTGCATTGACTGACCAAACCCAAGTAAAAGAAGTTGTTTATTGATAATGCACATGCGACGTTTCCGTTTCCCATAGGTTCAATGGTAGTGATCACGTAAATCTTTAAACAAATGTTTGCTTTAGATAAACCCTGCTCACTGTTAAGTGAAAATTGTAAGCTTTATTCCAAAGACGTAAGGCCAATTAAGGTTAAGGTCAATTCGAAGTCAAAAAGCAGTAAATACACACACATACACACAGCTTTTTACATACAGCTTTTTGACTGAAGATGTTAAACATCTAAGTCATTAAAGGTTTTTGCTGCCATATTGATTCGTAAATACAACCGAGTTTGCTTGATTGTTGAACATTGTTTTCATAACAATTAAAATTCTGAGTCATGAATTGCGAACATTTCAGTCGGGCCTCTTTTTAATTAATGATTGGTACAGTCGAGCTCACAATCATCTTTGTTAACAATCCTTTTTTTTACACAGAAATTAGAGTAACTACATATTCTAGTTTGGAATTTGCCCTTGCAAATAGGTATGTATAGTCAGCCAAGAAAGTGTTTTACCACTTTTCGACTCTATCATCTGATTAATAGAGTCGAAAAGTGGTAAACCACTTTCTTGGCTGACCGTACAGGCCAGTTTGAACGTACCTACACTGACATCAGTATGATATCTGAATTCTGAATGATGTCAGTTAGTTATCGCTCGCTTGCTCGTGCCAATTCATGTACGGACAAGTACGACCGAAATGCCCGATAACTGAATGACAACATTTAGATGTCCTACTGATATCAGTGTACGTTCGAATTGACCTGATAGGTACTCTTGGTAGTCTAGTTTCCATGTACATTTTTCGTGGTTTTTTATTCAATCATTGCATATTTTGATTGAATAAAAAACCACAAAAAATTTACAAAAACTACAATTTTGCGTTAATCAGCAGTGACTAAGAAATACGCCGCTTTAAATCTTATCATAAAAAGATGTAAAAATGGCTCTTAAACAAATTATGTCATTTTAATAATAACACAAAATAAAGCATAAATAAGTAAGTGTTCAACGACACTGCTTGCATGTTAAAATAATTACAGTGCCCTTTGGCGGAACGTGACACATTATTTATGGTAAACTCTACCAGCAAAATCTAGTTTACATCTAGTAAAATATTTTAAATGATCTGTGTATTTTAAAAACTGGCCAAGTGCGCCACAGCACTTACGTTGTTTTAATAAAAAGACAAGTTTTTTGGGAATAACTAATTACTGACAGAACCGATCATTAGTCTGTTCGAGAAACGGAAAACGGTGAAAAATATAGATAATACTCCTAAAAATACGTGTGATACCTCATTAGATTCGTAATGATGTCTAGAAAAATTTATTCGTAGCGTGTATTAGCACACAATAAATTACAAAAGTTATTAACAAAAAAAGGGAGAAAAAAGTAGATTTTTCTTATTTCCCAAATATCTCAAAAAGTATTAATATTTAAGAAACCTAAATTAATATTATAAAAGAGGAGGATATTTCTAATCAAACATTCCGTACTTCCAGAACTGTATCTCCATTATTTATACTTTTTATTCAACGCTGAACACAGCCCTCCGGGCCTCATTTTCGGGAAACGCGCGCGGCGTGAAAAAACGATTACGTAACATTAATTATAATTTTAAAGGTATTAAATATTTGTCGAAAAATTAAAAAAAAAATATGGTGTATTTAAAACATGTCAACAAATGTAATACTTGTAGAAATTTATCTTAAAGTTATTTTTTCAACTAGTTAGGCAATTGTTAATGATCAAAATTTTCTCGAAATTCCTTCTTTATTGAAAACGAAAAAAAAATGTATAAATAACTATAAACATATTTTTTTTAAATTTTTCAAGCAATACTTAATATCTTTAAAATTATATTTAATGTCACGTAACCGTTTTTCACTCCGCGCGCGTTTCTCGAAAATGAGGCGCGGAGGGCTGTGTTCAGCGTTGAATAAAAAGTATAAATAATGGAGATACAGTTCTGGAAGTATGGAATGTTTGATTGTAAATATACCCCCCTTTATAATATTAATTTTGGTTTCTTAAGTATTAATACTTTTTGAGATATTAGGGAAATAAAAAATATCTACTTTTTTCCCCCTTTTTTTGTTTATAACTTTTGATATTTTTTGTGTGCTACATTTTTCTCACACGCTTCGAATACATTTTTCTAGACATCATTACGAATCTAATGAGGTATCACACGTATTTTTAGGAGTATTATCTATATTTTTCACCGTTTTCCGTTTCTCGAACAGACTACATACTCATATTCTAAGTTTTCGTGGAAAGTTTTTAGCTTAATAGCTTTGTTTTCTGTTTCTTTATTTTTTTTTGCACATCCGGTTTAAATGTCAGAGTGTAGACACGCACATCATATTCTTGAATTATAGATCGATTACCAATCTTAAAAAACGTTCTTAGCAACTTCAATGTTCTTATTAAAGAGCCATCAAATGATGTAGCACACAATGATTTTTTTTTTAAGATTAATTATGGTAAGTACATATAGGTACACCTATAGAGTGCCCCCTCTAAAAATATATGTATTTTTATAAATTTAAACTTCTGTTAATTAGCGAAACAAACCTAAAATATTAACTTATAGTTTCCGAGTAAAATGGCTGTGACATGGACAGGCCGACAGACAAACGGACGGACGGAGATGAGTCATGAGTCGTGACGAAACTAAAAGTTATTTTATGATTTGACTCATTTGACTCTTATACGAGTAATGAAGCTAAGGCGAGTTAGTTAAGCGGTAGTTCTAAGTTTCATATATAAGTACAGTCGACGCCAAAGGAGCATTCTATGAAATTGTTTACCGTTTGTCCCGTACAAACGCGAGTTTTCTGAAGATTTGCAAGTATAAGAGTTTCCTTTTCTATGACAAATGGTCAAAAATATGCACAAAAAAATTATCGCCTGCTTTAAATGCTGAAAAAAAAGTAGCAACACAGGAAATAAAATGCGTTTGCACAGGACAGCCTGTGGAATGCTCCCAAAGATGTTTAAATTTTTCGCCTTATTACAAAGGAGTAAGGTGCAAAAGTGTAAACATATGTTTGACGTCGACTGTATATGTAAGGGTTGACTGTTAAAAGTCAATTCTTACAAAGTTTGGACTGTAGTAACATCAAAAATTATATGGCGCAACATATCATTTCGTCAACCATACCTAAATTATTGATCTTCCCTGATCCATCGACGGAAGCAGTCTAACTGGACCAAACTTGAGCATATAACTAAAAACAAATATTTAATAGCTACTACAGTTTAGACAGAAGTCAAAACACATGTAAGTTATTAGTTACAATATAATTTATCATCTTTTTTACTGTCAGTTTTTACAATCGCGCCCTAGCTAGAGGGTCAATAACTACTGAACACATCTAAATAATAAGAAGATAGAAGAATTATTAATTAAATTGCCAACAACACTGACAGGCAGATTTATCTATGAGTAGATAAGACACGATCCTTTACAGTGCGAATGTAGTTCTTATGTCATTACAATAACGTATGTCGTCAATATTAATTTCGTAGCAAAAAATATTAACAGATGAACTAAGAGTTAATGTCCTGGATGAAATTTCAAACTAGAACATGTAACATGTATATTAATGTACTCGCAATTTAATAGGACTTCGGATGAAGCAAACACTTTTTGCTTTTCATTAGATTTATTACTTTCGCCAAATGTGTTTGAAGTATGGTAATTTCGTAGACATTCGTATTTTTTATAATTAATTTAAAGATTTATTTTATTTCTTTCTTTAGTTTGGCTTCTTTTTTGGCTGCCTTTCTTTTATTTATTCGAGTTTTTTTATTTTTTTACACGCATGTCAGCTTACATTAAATTATATGTTAGGGTTGGGGATGTACCTATGCAGATCTATAAAATAAATCCTAGTGTTGGTTAGTTTGTTAATAATTTCATTTATTTTAACTTTCCAACCATAATGTCTAACTGAATGACGATTCAGTCATATTTTATTAACTAGGTATCTCAAATGTTTCAGAATTATTGGCTTTATCATAGCGAGTAATACCAATTACAGCTGTATTGGCGTGAAAATAATACTTCCTAGAATAGAAACCAATAGTAAAAAATTAATCGAAACCCATTATGACTGAAATGGAAGTAAAGTACAGGTTTAATCACACCTCCAGTAAACGATGGCCATTAACTAAGGAACACTTAGCTTTTTTGCCGACCCTGATTAAATTAAATTGTGTTTTGTACATGAAATAAAACGGAAAATACTTTTTAATTCATGAGCCACTATCGCAGTAACAGAATAAAATACAGTTTTGTACAGTAATGATTATTAAGTATTGTACAATATAATAATATTGGACTCGTTGAATTATTGACCGCTGTACAGCCGTCGACGTCATAGATATGTTCACACTTTTGCATCTTATTTCTTGACCATACTTAAACTATTACATTGACGTCAACTGTACAAAAATCTTGGCCATAATTTACGTTTTAGAAAATGTTAGTACAATAAATACTACAAACTATGGTCCAACTGGATTTATCTTAGAGCATTTAATAATTGGAGTGGCCATTAATTAAGAGCTTACCCTACCCCTCTGCCGAAAATCTTGCACAATTGTGTAAACTTTTGTATGGACTGACATGGCTATTTGTACGTTACGTACAAATCATGTAGAAATAGTAAAAATCTCCCCCGCAAAAATCGGCAGACTGTTTCGTAGAGAAAATGACAGCGATGCTATCTCCGTTCTAAATGCTCTAAGGGATTTATTGTAGGTTCCCCTTTATAAGTCAAATTTATAGTGTGGTAACTTTTGTTTCTACAGGTATAATTATTTGACACTGACTGTATCATACTTTAATGTTGTATTATTGAGCGTGCTTCATAATTTAAAACAATTATGTAGATGCAAAAAAGCAACTCGTCACTTTGTGAGGTGACCATTAATTTAAAGATAAAGTTAACATAAGTAGGTATTATTGTAAGACTGTAACCGTCGATTATTTAGGCCAGACATTCATGTAAAGTATTAATTTATACTTCATAAAGATGGGAAGGTAAAAAGTGTACCCTGTACTTAGGGCACACTGAAAATTCCTGGACTGGCCACTTAGAAAAATAAGTCGTCTCATATATCAGAATCCAGAAACTTTCAGTATGGCCCACGCCCATAAAAGCAACCTACTATTATTTTGATAGGTAAGGTGTTTTTTACTTTGCAATTAAACCTGACATTTTTCACATACACTTTTGACACAGCAAATTAATGCTTAAACAAGATTCTATTTATAAAGTAATGCATCCTTTTTTTGCCACGTCCGGTAGGGTTGTCAATTTAAAAATCTGCATAAATATTATGTAATTATTAGCGGAAATAAAACAGTACAATTTATAAATATTAAATGATTATAATTATTCCTAGGTGATTATTGCTCCAATTATTATGGCGATTTTATTTGCAAATCGCAAACAATATGAACACGCAACGTCTACAGACCTCACTTGACAAATGACAGCTGATATTAATATTCATAATGTTAGGTGCCAACCCTGGCAGTAATAAAATGATAACAAGCTTTAGGCCATTGATCTGATATTCTGACATAACGTTACTTAATTTAAGAAGATAGACGGTGTATCGTAATTTTATTACAGCTTAAATGTATCATTAGTTTCATTAGAGATGTTACATTATTGTCGTTAGAGCGTGATTGGGTGGGATTAAATTAAATCGATGTGTGTGAGAAGATAATTATACTACTTGAGAAAATCTCCTAGGATTAATATTCATTGTGCAGAGTGGTTTTTTGTCGACATTTTTTTTGAAACATTAAAATAATGTACATCCCTTCGGTCGTGTTTTATTAATTTATCGCCACCCGTTGCGAATTTCCTACTTATTATCGAACTTGTATCGTTATGTACTAAATAACTCTTCAAAACTGTTTATTGCCTTCTTGCATGATCTTCTCGCCCATTTTAAATGAAAATCCACTCCAAAGGTTCATATTTTACAACGAACAACATGTAAGGCCATAGTATTAAGTATCTTGTATCTACGAGATATAAGCGGCTGAGGCTTCAATTTCAAGTTATGTTAAGTGAATTAAACTCTTCAAGCAAAACATAACGCGGTATTCCTTGCAAAAACTTTCATTTATAAAACAAGCAGCCTGTACTATCTTCAACACGTTAATTAGTTATTCTTGAACCTTATGGCAACGAGATAAGGTCTGATAATGGTCACTGTTGCTGTTAGTACTAGAACACCTTGTAGCGTCATCCCTTTAAGGTAATCCTTAATAAATTCTTATCATCAAGGAGTTCAGACGAGCCGCGGGGAGCATAAGGAAGCCTATTTAAAAAGAAAACCTGTTTCCACGAGACTAGATCTATGATGAAATTCCGCGAATAAACAAGGAATAAACACCTTTTAGTTTATGAAAACAAGGTTCAAAATTTAATGACGTAAGTACGTCGTGATAAAAGTAGTAGTGGTTGTAGCAAATAGTTCACATACATGAAAAAGGTGTTTCAGAAAAAAATCTGTGTCTTTGTTTAGAATAATTTGCGAGTCTGCATGGCTGTTGGCAAGATTTAGTCGTCTTGTTTGAAATGTCAGCTTTCATGTTTAAAGCCGTCTGTTAAAATGATTATTACTTTAATCCTTGAGCCCCAAGCGTGAATGATCCATACAGACCGTTCTCGAGAACGGCACAGCTATAAAGGCTCCGTCACACAGGCGCGTTTTGCGGGCGGCGCGTGAGCGGGGCGCGTCGCTTTTACATATAAAACGCTCACGCCGCGCTCACACCCCGCCCGGAAAACGCGCCACGAACGAATAGTGATTTAGTCGAATACCAAAACATTCGTCCACATTATGGACCGAAGTACAGAAAATTTTACAATATTAATAGGCAATAATAAATTGATATTTTTATATTATAATTGTTCTTTCAGTTAGACGTATTCGCTTTGTCTTATATGTCAAGCAGGAGTCAATCAGATAACTTGAAGAATCATAATTTTTGCTGTCAACGAATTCAAATCAACGTTTTCATGTGGACGTGTTTCTATAAGTGTCATATTCCACACTATGTGCAAAGCAAATATTCGGAAATCGGCCATCGGCATCGTACGTCGAACATAGATTCCTAAATATTTGGAGATAGGTTACTGTCTCTGTCTCTATACAATGTTGTACAAAGGCAGGCGGTATTTTAAGCACGATATACCTTTTTTCTTTTGGACAAAACATAAATTGCTTTTGATTAACTCGCGATCATCGAAGGCAACAGTTCTAATTGAGACTATTAACATGCATTAACATGTCTGATTCAGAAAAAAATGCCTGGTATCGGCGTAAATATGAAATGATATACGGCTACTGGTTCAGTCGCCGATCACGCCCTCTACATGGAGCATATAGGACGACTTGGCTCACAAACTATTGCCGCTCCCATACTAATAAAGTATTTTCTTGTTATGACGCCCACGGCCGCATACTAGCACCGCGCCGCTTACCGTCGACAGCAGCAACAGGGCGTTCATCCTCACTTCCCAATGGTCGCGCTCTGAGGGCCTACCGCGAACACCGAAGTTCGCAAATTGCGTGCGTCTTTACTCCAACTAAGGCGTGATTAGACTGACATAAAAAGGTGCCCGCAATTTGCGAACTTCGGTGTTCTCAGGAGTCCCTCTGATCAATTCAAAGAAATTTCTTTCGAGAATGTTCCGGCTGTGGAATGAAAACGTAAAGCGTAAACGTAAGCGTCAGCGGTAAAATTGACTATCTGGTCTGATGGGTGATGCCATTGAGTGATGCGGCGAAGCACCTATTTTTTACATGTGAAAAACGTCTATTTGTACACATTCATAATGCGGAATCCATTGTAGCTAGTCCATGGATCCAGCAAACGAAGCAAAAAAGAAATAACATGATATACTTAAGTGTATGCTAACGATCCTACAATATGTTTATACGATACAACCACAAAATGCACGTATAGTTATTTTTGAACACAACAATTTTAACTCATTATGTCGATCATGAATGTGTTAAAGCTATGACATTTATAATCATAAATTCATAAATGTCATTATTTAGAGGGGAAAATGGGGACTACGTTTGCGCGAGTACGCGAGCAGTCACGACTCGCGCGCGGTCGGCCACTTTCCTCTTAATTTGCAAATTGTTTATTAGTTGAAGTTAATTTGTAATCATACAGAAAAAGTTGCATGGTTGCCTTTAATTATTATGGGTTATGAGACTTTGAAGCTTTTAAAAATTGTATGGAATCTATTTTTCGCTACTTATCGAAAATAGTAAAAGGACTTACTAGTTACGGTTAGTATACACATTGTGTATTATTTTTTTCATAATGTTAATATTCAGAGATAAAAAATGGTGACTACGTTTGTAAGAAGAAGCGGTCGTCGACTTATGCTCTGAAATCATTAATAAATAATTAATGATAATCGTGTCTAGCTTAGTTGATAAAAAGTCATTATCGTCAAAGGCACATCGCCCTTGACTCGTTCGGATTAAAACTTTTCTTGTTAAATTCATACATGCACATAAACAGGTTTAAAAGCGCGTGCCCTATATATGCCTAGCTCAAAACTTGATCAATAATCTGGTTCCAGGGTAACAACCGGCCTTGTGAGACCACAGTACTTGTACATAGGTACCCACAGGTAATAGGAGCTGTCGGTCTCGTTTTCTTCACACAATCATTTAGCTCAGATAAATTTTATGACATGCAGCCGTATTCGAACAATGAGATACGTCAAATACTCGATATTGAAACGATATGGATTGGATATGTCAGTGTCAAACAAGTGTCAAAAGTAACGTTTTTGTTCGAAGTAACGTCAATTTTGACACTTGCTTGACACTGACATAATATATCCAATCCATATCGTTTCAATATCTAGTATTTGACGTATCTCATTGTTCGAATACGGCTGCTAGGCTAGGTGACATTACCTACAGTGCCAATCTTAATCGTTATTAAAAGGTTAATAACACTGTTTAATTAATGATGCAATGAGCGAGGCGATCAGATCTTGTCGATTTTTAAAAATAGTTTTTGTGTTCTTAAATGTTTGCATCGGCTCTACGGTATCAGTTAGGTACTAGCTCCCACTCAGCTCGGATTGGGGTACACTGAAGCACATTTACTCAGTCAGTGGTCGACTATTGAGCTTATGAGCGACAGAATATTCTATTTAAATATTTAGACACATTTCATATATAATATAAGTAGTAAATATTTCATGGTGGACATATGGGTACTAGTGAAGACGAATAGTTGTCTAAAACGGGTAGTAAATGCGAGTTTATTAATTGTGACCGTTCTAAATAAACCTGACGTTTACTAACTGTATTCAACGTTCACATAAGGTAAGTCCGCTTTGAGTAGGTACTTGTTTAAAAAATATCTCGTTAAATTTAAGTACAAATAAAAATTATAACAAATTCCAAAAATAAATACAAATGGAATAATATTCAGATTTTGCATCAAGTGCAAAATTATACCACAAATATATGGCTATAAGTGTTTACATAAATACAATACCTATTAAACCAATATTGTGTAATAAGTTAATAACTAATAAATATATAGTGAGTAAACTTTGCGTTGACTCGAAATCAATTTATAATATATTATGATAGCAAAATCACTCTCCGTTTGGTTTTATACTCAAATTTGAGTACCTACCCCTTCGGGTGGCAGCACCTCCGGTTGAACGGTAGGACAAATGGCGCGGCCATTTTTTAAAATATGCCTCGGCGTGGCAGAGGCCGCGAGAAGGTTCGGTCATAACAAGCCCGTAATTGGCAGAGACCGTCTCGCGGCCTCTGTGCGACGCTGCATTTCGCGCCTAAAATAAAACCGTTAAAACTATGCCTTACTTGCTCACTCTTGCAAGATGCATTCGTCAATAGGCAAGGATGGTATTCCCTAACGGTCGAATTCCCGCGTAAAACAAAGTTTGTTAGAAATGACGTGATGTTCCTGCCCCACCTCGCCCATTACGCGCCGACCGTCGTCGAGCCGCGAACATTCAAACGGAATACGCACTGATAAAAAGTGAAATAAACTGTGTGAATCGTGTTAAATGTATTGTTTTGTCATAAAGTCTGCTTTTTCTACAATCAATTGTTTTATTTCTTAATTATACGTATTTTTACATGAAAGTAAAAAAAAATTGGTAATATGAGATTAGAACAAGTCTAGCATAATTCACATAAATAGAATAGAATTCATTGGTATACAATCAAATAACCCATTTTATGCTGAATTCAGTGATATATCATTCATAGTTTTTTTTTGGGAAACGGTCATATTTCTAACACGCGCCAAATTCGCGATGATCACCCGTTGAGGCCCCGCCACTTGACGTATATTTTTCCAAAATGGCTGCGCCACTCAACCGGCTTGTTATGTCTGTCCGTCTCGCGGCCACCGCCACTTACCGTAGAGACCTCGAGGAGGACAATGCCACTCGAAGGGCTACTTAACGTGTTTGATTTAAAGTATTTTTTATTATGCTATTGTATTTTTACTAGAGTATTGAGATATAACTATTTAATATTCAGACTTATTAAAGTCTAATAAAATAAAAGCTTCTAAAATAATAAAAGCTTGTTAAAAACCGATTCAATCGATAGTACGTTTAAAAAAGAAAATGCATAACGAACATATATTAATATATATGTTCGTTATGCATTTGCATTCGGTTTTTAACAAGCTTTTATTAGGTCGACCTGTATGTAACTAACTATGTAATGGAATCTAAGGTAACTAATTGAACCATCTTCCAAGGCGTAGCGTCATGAAAATTGGCAGCTGTATGTAGTTCTGATGACAATACATTATTGTATTGGTATTATGGTACTGTCGAACTGATCTGATGATGGAGACAGGGGGTGGCCATAGGAACTCTCGACCTGTATGTAACTAACTATGTAATGGAATCTAAGGTAACTAATTTAACCATCTTCCAAGGATCGTAGCGTCATGAAAATTGGCAGCTGTACCTATGTAGTTCTGATGACAATACAATAATATGGTACTGTCGAACTGATCTGATGATGGAGACAGGAGGTGGCCATAGGAACTCTGTGATGAAACAACGCAACCTAATTATGTTAGGGGTTTTTAGAATTGTCTCGATGAGTATTAGTTGTCTGTCAGCGATAAAAGCGTGTACCAAAAATTAAATATTTTCCAAAAACTTATTTGCAGATATTTTTTTATGATTTTCTTTACCCAGCTACTCCCAAAATTAGCTGAACTCCATACTCTGTAACAAGATATTTTTATATCGAACACATTTATTTGCAATGTTCTAAAATCATGCTCGATTACGACTTTATTGATAATCATAAAATAATCTAAAGGTACATAAAACTTATAAGTATTTAGTTGGTTAATGGTTCAAATGCTCTATTTAGTACCCCTAATGACTGCTCTCTAGTGAATTCTTTTAGGACATACTTAATCGCTTAGGACATTTCATTGTTAGTAGATGAGTGAATGCCTATATAATTCTTACTCCAAGCACGTTTACAAGCAGGTAGCATTAATATGTACCTATAAAAATATTTTTATCGTATGTTTATCATACAAAAAATGTTTCTCTACACCGAATTTATTGGTCGATAAGACTAGAAGCATAATTATATGCTATCTATAAAATACATTGTAGTCTAGATTAAACTGTTTCAATTCCCTATCTCACTTTTATTGATAGCATGATAGCATAACACGATGCCACGACAAAAAGAGAATATACTCAATCTAATTCCAATTTTAGCCAACCGTGTAAGCAAGTCAAAGCAAGCAAATCTCATTATTTAGATTATTGTGTATCTGTATGCAATCGATCAAAACACTGATTGTTTTAACGGTGCAAAATCATTTCATGTCCAATCTCCAAGAAAATGGACACGTCACTTGCGAATAACTTGATGTGTTGCTTTTCTCGATGAATACTAAATGAGGATCATAAATATCTACACACATTTTCATCTTATCCCAATGACATAAGATCAAAGCGTGTTTACTTGTTAATGACCGTTACTGTATACGATGCGAATGACAAATTATTACGACAGCCCGAGTTTATTACTTACAAGACGACTTACTTCAAAAGATTACATCTAAATATCGATTCTTGATACTTTGATTACGCCAATATAGACTCAGTTTCGTAGACGATAAAATATTTTTGACAATATTTTTCCAATTTTTATTTTTCATATAAGTAATACATACTTATAATTATGTATATGTAAAGACTAGGTATATCGGCGATAATCCAAGTACGGGAGACAGTTTGATGAAGTGAATATATTTATGGAGAAGGTTTAACAGTGTAGGTATCGTTAAGTGGTTTTACATGGGCTCAATTTTACTTAAAAGGACATGAGTTAATAAAATTACACGTGTATTAAAAATAAATTGAGGGGGAGGAGGAGCATACTTTGATTTTGTGATATTATGTGGGTTTCGTGTTTTGGAAGGGATTTTGACCACCTTGACTCATTACGATTGCACATTCTCGGGAGTTAGAAACCAAAAACAAAATTTGAATAAGTACCTACTATATTTTAACCATAGGTACACATTTTCACAAGTGAATAATTAAACTTCCAATATCTCTAATTTTAATCACTTATCCACTCGCAAGCAGAGAAAAGATTGAAGACCTTTAAATGTGTAAATAATTGCTAGGCATTTACACATGTTAGTGATTCTCACATTTTTACCTTTCGGCCGGCGAGATTTATTACTATCCACACTCATTAGCAAACAGCCAAAGTTA
Organism: Cydia splendana; assembly: GCF_910591565.1. NCBI lineage: Eukaryota > Metazoa > Arthropoda > Insecta > Lepidoptera > Tortricidae > Cydia > Cydia splendana. The sequence goes on along the minus strand of NC_085965.1, from coordinate 18,095,374 downwards.
TTTTTCAATGTGAAAGAAAATTAATGGTTGCTTCATCCTATTAAGTTACTGTTTTATTGTTTCAGATTAAACATGAAGTACTCGAGGGACCTGATCGTCGCATGCATGCTGATTGGTTTGGTTGTGCGCAGTCAGGCCGCACCATCTTCAAGAAGATCGCGAGCGGCCGCGCTGCCAGAAGCAACGAGCGGTCGCCAGAGCAAACTCACAGAAGAATACAAAGAAGATGGCACTACGGCATCGCCGGCACCACCCACAAACAGGAGAAACAAAGCGTTGAATCTCTTTGGTTACTTCCCATCCTTTCTGTCGTCGGGTTTAGATTATAACGAAGACGATGACGATGACGTCACTTTTGCCGTCAACGACGACCATTTCGATGATGACGATTTGTCTAGAACCATCCCTTCAAGACGCCGACAGCAGAATAAGAAGAAAAACGGCAACGGAGACAATTATCAAAACGATAACTTAAATTCACTGCAATACGACAACTCTCCCATTTTCTACATCAGACTGCCTCCGACTCCGTACATGTTCGTACCCGGTCTCGGTTACGTTTCTCAGCCTCCTAACCTAGGGCCTCCTATGGGACCACCGATGCCTCAGAGTGTGCCTCAAGTGGATCCGTTCATAAACCTGCCTTTAGACTTCGTGTCAAACGGGAAACCTACAGGCGTATACCAATGGGGCAGTAATGGTGGGTATCCTCAAATGCCCCAGGTACCACAAATGCCTCAGATGCCTCAAATGGATCCGTTCGGCTACGGCGGGCAGCCGATAATGCAGCCAATGCAGAGGCCTAGCTACAACAACTTGCCTTCGTACTCCAAGCCCAAGCCTAAACCGGCGCCTACTAATTCTAAAGTCACTAATCTTAAAGGTCAATACGTTTTTAATGGGAAACCTAATGACAGCGTTTACGTTTTGCGAGACACGTATAACTCCATATATTCTGATGCGCTGCAGAACTTCTATCCTTAAAGAGAATCTGATATAGCTAGGAAGTGTTAAGCTGGCTCGTATCGAGCTAAACGTATTTTCAATCAAACGCAATGAAATGTGTGAAGTCAGTACGACTTTTGGTGAATTTAATTAAGAAAGCAATGTCCAGTCAACGAATTACAAATCCGGTTTCATGAAAAACATCAGTGTAGATTTTATTTTTGTAGTTGGTTGCTTCACAAATCATGTTAGTAATATCTAAAATTATTTGAAAATTTAAATCAGTGGTCCATTTTGTGTAATAATTCTCTTAACCATGACGACTGCCAAGAGTGCCAAGTCAATGCAAATAAAATGTCAGGATTTTGTGTTTGACTTTATGGTGAAAAATAACCGAAGTGTCCCTTGGTTGGGAAAATGTTTAAAACACTGATTTGAACAACGTAACTACAGTCAAAGGTAAACATATTGATGTGACCAATTAAAGAAAAAGTATATATATAGGTACCTACGATCTTATAATATTACGGCAATAAGTTCGAGTAGAAGTATATACTATATTCTGTATCTTTAGGTATTTAAATAAAAGTAAACAAAATCCACCCTCAAATGGCTCCTTAAGCCAGTTGTGGGTAAACATTAATGATCAAATAATGTTGTTTAAAGTCAGGTCGTTCAGTGACCGATCTAGGCGGTTTTGTAATTGGTCGGTTAACCAATAAATTTATAAATTGTTTGTTTACTTTTATTTAAATACATAAAGATTCAGAGTATAGACGTCTACGTTAAGTCTGCGCCGACTTGCCTGAGCCAAAGTATTACCGTATTACCTACCATGTACCTTGAAATTAGCAGTCTTAGTGTAGATGAAGAAAGACCTTCATCTATTTGTTTGTTAAATATGCCCAATTGGCCTCATCGATATTTTATCAATGACTGTGGAACTAATGACTAAACTAAATGACTACTTGAATGCATAATAATAGAATATGAATGAAAATAGTAAAATAGCGGAGTCATTTTACAGTTGGGTTTAAAATACCCATGATAAGTACCCTTACGTAAACTTAGCCTGTCGATATTTAATGTGATTAATGTTAATTTTTAATTTGTGTTATAAGTAGCTAGACGTTTTAATTAATTTATATTACCATAATACACTATGTTTGTAACAAATGTATCCTTTTCAGCAATCTTTGTCGATGGTTCGATTAAGTATAAAGGAGGTATTTCGAAAACCACTAAAATTTTCATAATCTATAATTTGACTTCTCGAAAATATTTTATTTAATAACTTAAAAACATAAATGTATTTGAAGCCGGAGTGCTGCAATTTAATTTAAGTGCACAACCTATTGACAAATATTTAATGGTAGGTAATAAAATGACATTATAAAAATGAAATGATTAAGTACCTACTAATTTGTTACTAAATCATTTGGCTACAAATACGTACTTAGACAAATAATTATTGTTGTTTACGGGTCTATATTAGATCGCGTAATAATTGATTGTCCTAATGTAATATTACGCATAAAACTCATTTCGCATAATTGTTATTGTGCTGAAACTAATAACATTTCTAAAAAATTATAAAACAAACCTAACCTAACCTACCCTACACAACCTATGCAAAATATTTTCGAAAATACTCTTTGTTTCTGCTGGAGAAAAATTATGCGAAACATTACATTAGGACAATCAATTACCTATTATGCGACGAGATCGGCACCCGTTGATTACTACCTAAGTATATCTTGATTGGAAAGACCCTAGGTACTCTACTTATGACTTAGGGTGGTATTGCACTTGTCCAAGATCTTTGTCCTATGTGTATTTGCGTCTCAAATTTTTGCTTTATATTCTTTGTCAACATATTTTTGGACAAGCTTGAGCCTATTGTGCTTCTCTCATATACCTACGCATGTAATGTATCAGTGTTTTCAAACACATTTACATTAACATAACTATGACAGAAAATATTATTGATAATCGTTAATACGCTAGCTATGGTTAAAATCTAATTTGAAAATAAGTAGGTAACTTTTTAAGTCAATCTAACTACAAGGCCAGAGCACTAGGCTGTGTGTGCGTAGACGTGCACGTGCGCGCACGCTAAAATGTTGGAGCCGCGCACGCATACGTCACGCAAGTGGTGTGCCTTCTCTCATAAAGATCTGTATACTACAACGCGCACGTGCACGTCTACGCCACGCATGCGGTGTGCACAGGCCTTTTTAGGTTTAAACTAATTTGCTCATCAACTATTTATTTATGTCTATAGTCGATAAGTTTTTATATTAATGTACGTACAAATTAAGAACCGATTTTCCGTCCACTATATATTATATTTAGGTTTTAGATAATTATTTCCTGAGGATCAAAGACATATGTAACTTCGTATAAGACGAATAAAGTCTAAGGAAAAAACGTGCCTCGGAATTCAAGTAAATGTCATTCTCGGATAGATGGCGCACACACCTTTAGCCTACCCTCGGCTAGATGGCGTGACGACACCGTGTCATATTTAACAATTTTAACACATAGATATCAGTGAATGAACATGGATCAAAATGATATAAGAATAACAAAATCATTTATCCATATATATACATTTTTTGATAACTTTATATGTTTTCATTTTGAGTTTTAGTCGTGTGTCGATAGATGGCAGTAAATTTACAGTGACTACAAAATTTACAATGACAGGACCCCTCTATACTATCTATTCTTTTTGCTGAGGATTAAGAGCCCATCAACGCGCACACTAGCGCTGCAACTACTAAATAATCGTGACTATTTAAATTTAACGATAGGTATTTAAAAAAGGGGGCCGCTACGTACTGTGTTTTGTATTTAAGTACCTTTTGAATACATCAAACTAGTTTTTATGTTGCTGGATTCGTCAATCTATGCGTCCAAAGTTAAAACGGCCGTTTTTGTTTTGAGTTCATATTTAGAAGTGGCGTGTGCACTTTGATGGGCTCTTAACCTACATTCTGATTCTGACATCATGTGACAATCATGTTATTGTTCACAATAAAAATCTATTTTTGTAATATAATAGTACTTCTTAAATTAATACAATGCAAGCTAAATATGACTAATAATGTATGTAACTAATAATAAATGAAATATGTTTACAAGCTAAACACAATTTTAGTTATTAAATTACAAATAAAAAATTGTAAATAGGTAAATATTTATTATTTAATATTAAGTATCTACCTATGAGCTTAGGGGGTAGTTATCTTAATGAAAGCATTTGAAGTTGCTTTAAGTTAAACTCGAAATAAGTAGGTAGATAGAGTTAGACCAAGCTATGTATGCAGCAATTTTGATATGGACTGTGCAAATGTTATTTTAATCGCCAAGCTTCTATGAAATTATGACGTTTAAAATAACACTTGCACAGTCTGTGCTATCAAGATCGCTGCAAACTTAGCTTGGTCGAACTCTAATATTTTTATAAATAATCGACATAGCTAATGCAGCTTATGAAGCGATAGAACTTCGTGTGAAGTTGACGTTGTTGAAACTGTAATACAAACGATACAAACGACATTAATGTTTAGATTATTAAATGACTTAATTAAAATTAAATTAAAGGCTTTTATTTTTTAGTATGTACCTACACACTTAACTACTCTACAGTTATGGTTGCGGTTAGGGTTTCCCCTGACATTGTCAGGATTTTTAGCCTTTTGTCAGGATTGCGCGTGACAGAAGGGGTGAGATAATTAATATGACTTATTTATATTTTAACTATATAGGCACTAGGTATTTTATAAATGAAACGTCAGAGCTTTTGGGCGGTCAAATACGAACTGGTTTTATTCATCGAGCTGTAAGTAGAGTGAACCTGTTTGTTTACATTATGGGGTCGTGACGTCACACAACCACAGGGCGGCTATCACGCGTGTTTTAACCGTGGTACCAGAGCTTTTTCGCCTCAGCAACTCGAACAAGGGTACTTTGCTTCTTAAAATCAGTGAGCAAAATGCGATTTTGCTCACTGGGTGAGACAAAATGACATTCAAGTGGCCTTTATAGTCAAATGTCATTTCAACATGCGGGGTCTATAGAGCGTGTCACATATTTTTGCCGCCTTCGAAGAGTAACTTCGTAAGACTATTGCAGGTGACTGTACAATTAAAATAATGAACTCAAAAAAAACACAGATTACCACGCAAAATTAATTATTTTACTTTTAAGAATTTCTACTATAGTTGACAAATAGTACGTAGGTATCCGCAATTCGGACCGTATCTTACACAGTTTTTTTTTTACAAAAAAAATAGTTGTCGATTGAAGTGTTACTTGATGTTCGTTATTTCCATGTTATTTTACTGAAATTTATTATTACGTTTTGTTTTTGTGTTCGATTGCGGTAATTAAACTTAATTGTTTGTATAGGTATCTTAAGAAAACATGAGTGCATAGGTATTAAGTGATGAAGAAGGATTACATTTTCAAGTAGTCTAATAGGTATGTTCTCACTGCTCCCGTGAAAAATCTGTTCTCACTCGCTACGCTCGTGAATCTATTTTACTTTTTTATATCACTAGGGTAGGTTAGGTTCGTTAGTTATCTTCAAATGGCCGAAGGCCAAACGGCACAGAATAGGAGCCCCGCGACAGCGGGGCTCCGTCGACATCGCTAACGTAAAGATAAAACGACGAAAATGATGTAGGCATTTTGCGTTCGGGACCGTTCGCGATGTAGACTAAATTTAAGTGATATAGGCAAAATATTACACTAGTCATTTTCGTGTTTTAACCGTGGTACCACAGCTTTTGTACCACAGGGGGACCACGGGTAATTTTTTTTCCCCGTAGATCCACTGCTCCAGTTTTAAGTTATACCTTCTTTATAATGCTAAAAAACGAACTATAGAAACATCAAAGGAAACATCAACTAGCCAATAAAAGCTAGCTAAAGTAATTTAGAGTTAAGTAGAGGAAAGTGTAGGTGATTCTCAAATCTAGTTACAGCATATTATGGCGAATTAACCCTTTATTAACGGATAAGACTGAAAAAATCCGAATTCAAGCCTATTTGATTTGTATTGCCATCCGATATATACCTATATATATATAAGTACCCTGTACGTAAAGTTTCTAATCGATACGGCTATTTAAAGTACATAAATAGACTTACGTAAATCGACTTGCAAGATTTAATAACATTGTATGTTTTGTTAGTGTGATGTCAGCTTGTTACACTTTCCTGAATTTAGTAGGTACTTACTTAACTGACGACAGGGATGCAGCAATACGTAGAAGTGAGAGCATGCATGGTTGCTCATACATTTCTAGCAGGCGTAATTATAGTTGGTCAAACCAATTTGTCAGTCAGTAAGAACCAGGAAAAATATACACATCCTTCTATTTTGGGTGCTAGTACCTAGTACTAGTGTAAGAGAAAGATAGTATGATTCTCTCTGTCTATGATTGAAATGAGACAGTCCTTTGACAAACTATAGGTAAGGTGTATTCGGGTAATACCGAATGTCGGATAATTCCGAAATTCAGATGAAAATCATCCCTAATTCCAGCATAATAAAAGTCTCTTTTCGGAATTATCCGACAGTTTTCCACATTCGGAATTACCCGAGTAAACCTTACCTAAGTTTTAAACTTTTTTGGTGACGGAACCCTTTGGCAAAGCGAAATATTTGCTGGAACCCCAAATTAAAATATTTCGCTCGTCACTGTGAGTGTGGATCAGACTTCTTCTTCTTCTTCTTCTTTATTAGGGGCTATATAAGGCTCCAAAGCCTATGTATCACTGCGACCATTCCTGATCTATTGTGATCGCCACCTATTACAACTCTCGATCCAACCCTGCAACTTCGAATAGCTGCAGGATCCTTTTGGTCTCGAGAGACTTTACCTCCTCCGGGCGTAATATGTGTCCGCCCAAGATTAGGTCACGAGTACGCATTAGGCAAGGGCACTCTGTGAGGATGTGCAAGGGCGTCTCCTCCGCCTCCATACAGAGTCTGCACTGGATCAGACTTATAGAAGAGCTGTTTTTTTCTTATTATTACCTACAATTAAATATAGGGTATTATACTGTATTTAAAATAAATTATTTTACACCATGCATGAAATAAAGCACCAGATAATTATTAGAAAAACACAGATAGGAGTTATTTTTAAACACAAGTTCTATTTAATAAATCGGATAGAAATATAAAAAGTAGGTGAGTTGACCGTGACGTCACGATGTAATGTTTCATATAAATTCCATTTAGCAAATCGTTTTGACAGTTCTAAAAAAGTACCTAACTGACTAATAGGAAAATACCCTATTCTCGCGGAGCCCCAACATGCCCCAACAGAGGCTGCGGTAGGTAAACTACCAGTATTTCATACTTCTTTAAAAGACATATTTAGTTATAAACAATTTTATAATATAAATAGAAAACATTTTATTTGGCGTAAAACATTAGTTACTTACACATAAAAAAATAACAGAGTTATTAATTACAAGGACAGCAAATATGATACCATGATGTCTGCATGATGATATTAAAGTAGTCTAGTCTAAATGATGAAAAGGAGAGGATATGAAAAACGAATAAGTTATAATTATAAGTAAGTAAATAGGGCCTATTTTAGATTTAAGCTAGTTATTAATTTCGTTTAGTAGTACCACTGTATATATATTGTATGTAAATGAATGATTTTAAATATACTTGGTCAAGCAGATCTTGTCAGTAGAAAAAGGCGGCAAATTTGAAAAATGTAGGGGCGAAGGGATATCGTCTCATAGAAAATTTGAATTTCGCGCCTTTTTCTACTGACAAGATTTGCTTGACCATCTATAGTAGGTAAATCCATAAGTACATAATATTTTATTTCGAAAACGGTACCAAGTCAGGGTTCCATTTTCATATTTCGTTTAAATACGTTAGATGCTCAAAATTTTCCATTCTATAACCAAAATTATCAATTCTAACGCGTAGGTACTTAGGTGATCAGATGAGCCATTTTATTTAGAATGTAGGTTTACCGCTTTTTTATTTGGACATTATTTTTGCCTATGTTACTGCTGTTCAGAATCGTGATTCTTGGGACTTGGAGTTATTGATAACGCGATTCAGGATTTTTACTACACGCAGCAGGGCCATCTTACGTGGTATTCTATTCGTAAATTGAATAAAAATTCCATGAACTTGGGGTCATTATCCCAAGAAAAATCTTGATAGCGCGATTCAGGATTTTTACTACACTTAGCAGCGCCATCTAGCGTGGTATTCGTAAATTAAACAAAAATAGGGAATATTAGGCAAAGCTCTGCGTAGGCGGCACCTTTGTGGCACATACAGTAAACAAACCACATTGACACATGGCCTACCGTGAAACAAGAAAATCGAAATTTCGTTATCTAATCTCTTTATCACTCTTGCATATTCGAGCGATAAAGAGGCAGATAGCTAAAATTCGATTTTCGCGTTTACCGGTAGGCCCTGTTAACAAACCGCCTTGATGCATCAATGTCATATTTTATTGTCTGTGAAAACTTGTCAAAAAACAGTTTAAGGCACAGTATGTATAAGTTAGTCTATGAATTTACTGCGTCGGTAGTGCTGCACTCTGGCGGCAGAACATTGCAGTAATATCCCCTATTGGATTAACTTGGGGTCATTATCCCAAGAAAAATCTTGATAGTGACATTCAGGATTTTTAATACACTTAGCATCGCCATCTAGCGTGATATTCGTATATTAAACAAAAATTGGATGAACTTGGGGTCATTATCCCAAGAAAAATCTTGATAGCGCGATTCAGGATTTTTACTACACTTAGCATCGCCATCTAGCGTGGGATTTAAAAATTAATGCGTTAGAGGGAGCAAGATACATTGCTATCTCGTTCTTGCGTTTTTTCTTCTTCTACAAGCATAAGCAATAACAAAACGTCGATGACAGCTGTCTGAAATGTCAACTGTTCTTTTCTTTCTGTCTCTGTCAGACCTGTCAAAATTTTATGTCGGAGTTTGAGGTAGTGGCACACTGCTTCGTAACAAAACCACGAAATAAATAGAAAGATCTCGTCTTTTTTGTTGTATTTCTTTTAAAGTAGTCGCCACTCCAACCAACGCATTACTTCGCCATTTGTGACTTTTAGTAACGAAGTACGGAAACCATGCAAAGTGCTAATTGCTTAAAGTGACGTGCATCCATCGTACATCATTAAACAAGTGCGTAATGTGCAGTGTTCTCTTCAGTGAACCGTGTTAAATGAACAGCCAACATGTTTAGAAGTAGAAGCTCGTGTTAAATGAACAGCCAACATGTTTAGAAGTAGAAGCTGGTTCGGGGGAGGCTGGGGCCGCCCCAAGAACCCTCATTCTCTCGAACGCTTGAAGTATTTACACAACATCCTATGCAAGAATACGACGGTGTCTGAGAGTAACCGTGGCACCCTAGTGGAGTCTTTGAGGTGTATAGCCGAGATATTGATATGGGGTGACCAGAATGATAGCTCAGTTTTTGAGTAAGTATTGTTTTGTGTCAAGGTTGTTTCATAATGTCAGTGGACAGTATGTTTTGGTTTTGTAAGTTGTATCTAATTAAGTAGCTCATTGTTTAGTTAGCGGTACACAAATGAATGCTATCGTTAGTTAACTAACTAAAGTCTTCATAACTAACTAGTTATGAACAGACTTAACACTTCAAAGCTAATAATACTTTAAACAGGTTGACTCTCATCTTCTATATTTAGCCATTTGAGTCTTTCCCAGGTCTGTTTTGGTTATATCTTTAAATGTATTTTCACCACACCATGTTCTAAAGGCTCTTTTTATTCTTTAAAAACGGATAAGATAGTTTGCATTTTATCAACTAAAGTGGATAAGTAACATTGATGCAAATCTTGAGTTGATACCTCATGTTGACTGGTCTATATTAAAAATATATAATAGCAATCATTTGGCTTTGATTTGAAATGTTTTACAGCTATTATTTTTCTCATTAAAGTGGGGAAAGTCTTGTTTTTCACTATGTAGCAAAAGCTGTTTAAGCCTTGTGCCTTGCTCCGTCACAATGCTCAAAATTCCACTTTTCAAACCACTTGCTATTCAATTCAATTTCAATTTGCTTGCTTATCAATATTTGCATGAGGATTTGAACAACAACTTTGCCAGGAATAAATCAAACTAACTTGCTGTTATTATTATGTTGGTTTTTTTTTGGGTCAATAAATTATTTTTTACTATGTAGTCAATTTTAACAACTGATGAGTGTAATCAACTTTTAAACAATTTGTCACTAACTTGCTAAATAATTAAAAACTGCTTTACCAGATATGCAAAGCTCGCTTAATGGTCAGAGATGTTTTGCACTCACTTAGCTATAAAACTCATTTACAGAGGTATCTAAAATGTATTTGTCATTTCAGCTTTTTCTTAGAAAAGAACATGCTCTCTTACTTCCTCAAGATAATGAGACAGAAATGCGGAGGCTCTTCATATGTATGTGTACAACTACTTCAGACATTAAACATACTGTTTGAAAACATACGGAACGAAACATCACTTTGTAAGTATACATAAAGTTACATAACCATAAGGTGGATATTGGTTATTACTAAACCTTATGGCCGCGCCGAAACTGGGTTTCCGGTAGTGGATTTCTTTTTTATCATCATCATCATTATTCTTAAGAGCCTAGCTCTTGTTGGTGGAGTAATCGCCTTTCCGTTCTGCTCTCTGCCACTGTTTTGAGCTCCTGATACGTCACTATGTTGATTTTCTCTTTGGCCTGGTCAATATATGCACGTCTCGGTCTTCCTCTGCCTCTCTGTTTTTCTATTCTGCCTGCAATTATAGATTTTATGTGAGTATTGTGACGTATCAGGTACCCCAACATGTTTCCCCTTCTGTTTTCAATTGTTCTTAGCAGAGATCTCTTCTCACCTACCAAAGTCTTTTTATCATCTGGGGAAAAATGTATTACACAATTTATGACTCATATTATCATGTCATATGCGTCATTATCTCTTCCTTTATTTGGTATTGGGTTTATAGGAACTTTCAATTATAATCTTTATCTTTGTAAAATTAATCATAATATGTAGGTGTAGGTATATGTGCGGTCTGTGGGCAAGTTTTACACAAAGGGCCTACAACACGAGTCCAATACAATAATATCCTTAGGATGCTGTTAAGGCTGCCGAGGCACTGTACTGCGTCAGGCATGTTCGCCGAGGCCGGAACTTTTATGCCATTAGACGGAAAAGAGTGGCGTCATTACTACGACGTGTGCGCGGCAGCACTAACAGCATGCCAAGGGCGTTAGACGAGCGCTTCGACTGCTCGCTCATTAAGTACTGGACAGAGGTAGTCATCGGTAGGTCTAAGTAGATATAGGTTACTAACATAGTGTTAAGTCTAAAATATTACTAACAAAATATGGATCGCTTTTGGTCTGAAATAAAATATTTTTATTTTATTTATTTTATTTTATAGCATATAGATGGAGATGATTATAAATACATATGGTTTAACTTAACAACTTATTGTTTAAAAAAACCTATCTTTACATTAAATTGTTTATACTTAACATATAAATAATTGTGTTAATAACATATGAATCTACTTTTATTAATTATATGTAGTAGCCAGGGCCATTACGATTCATTAAAACATAATATGTAATCTTAACGCCCATAAATAATTAGCAGGTACATCATAACAACTTGTTTCTTTAATAAATTGACAATATATTACATTTTATGAAGTCTGAGACATAATGAGATATAAATTACTTTTTATGACTATAAATAATACTATCTGTCCATTTCAATGTAATAACAATAACAAATATTTTGTAGAAAACAAGTTTATAAATATAACTAATAAGAAAAATAGCTTAAATAATCTTAGCAATCTTTGGCTTTTAACCTTACTTTTGCGTGGAAAGTAACATAAACATGGACAGTAGGTAAGCAAGTTTGAGCAAGAAGTCTTGATACCTATCACATCTTGTTAGGGCATTCAACAAAAAGGTCTACATTGTCAGCTACCTTAATAACCTGTACAAATTTGTATTATACACCGTTGAATTTAAAACTAAGTTATCAAACGTTACTGCCAAATATTGGCTTCTTAACTTTATTAAATGTGTTAAAAATATAGCGTCACACACCCGAAACTTTTCTGGAATGCCCCTGCTATTTCTAATCACATTTCCTTCTGTATACATCAGTTGGTATTTACAGATTACTTGCTGAGCAATAACCACGTGAACTCGATAATAGTGCATAAGTTCGACTTCTCCGATGAGGAGGTGATGGCATACTACATCTCGTTTCTCAAGACGCTCAGCTTCAAACTGAACAGCCACACAATACACTTCTTCTATAATGAGGTGAGTATTTTAAAGGACGTCTCCTTTCCAAACTAATATCCTTGATTGATTCCAAGATTTCATCATTCTCTTGCCCTTGTCCCATTCACTTGGGGTCGGCGCAGCATATCTTTCTCTTCCACACCTCTCTGTCACCCGTCATCTCATTATTCACTTGCGTTCGTTTCATATCATCTCTCACACAGTCCATCCACCTTTTCCTCGGTTTTCCTTTCCTCGTACTTCCCTCCACATTCTTTCGTAATACCTTTCTCGTCACATGACTTTCATCCCTCCGCACCACATGCCCGTACCACGCTAGGCGATGGTTGAATAAGATGTGTATTTGATGCGAGCCCGCGGCGAGATCGTTACACGCTCGCCTCGCTTTCAACTGTCCCGTAAATCGCCAGTGTGATAAAGCTCTTATTTAACGAGTGAAAAATTCAGCGAGTGAGCGAGAAAATTATGTAACACGACGATATTTTCGTAAAACGATGGAATCAATTGTGGCAAAATTAAGAGAAAAGGCAGAATTAAGGCCTTAAAATAAATACTTACTTATTACTTACTTGGTTGGCGCGGTGACCCAAAATGAGTCTTGGCCTCCAACACAAGAGCACGCCACTTTGATCGGTCCAGAGCGGTATCCCACCAGCTTTCACCGACGCCGAACTCACGGAGATCTGCCTCCACTCTATCTGCCCAACGGTATTTAGGATGACCAACAGGACGGCGTCCAGTTGGTCGACCCAAGTAGGCCCTTTTAGCTGCCCGATCTTCACCCATCCTTTCGAGGTGGCCAAGCCAGCGGAGACGATGCGCTTTGGCTATCAGATGTTCTATTTCGGCATTCTTTCGGATCCTCCAACTGCCATCGTCTCTTTTGACAGGTCCCAGAATAAATAATATGCACATAAAATTTCTTATTGCTAGTCATAGTCATCTGCGCTGTTCGAGCTCTTTGTACGAATTTGTTTGGCATTTATACATCCGGCTCTATCTCCAATTTACACCTTTTTTACTATACGCAAAACAAACTGAGGACCGAGGTTATATATCACTATCTCTCACTCTTGCCATGACTTCGTAAGTAATGAGAAGTTTTACGACCCCGATCGTCAGTTTGGTTTCTATTACCTCTCTTCTTTATACATATTTGTATGAATGAGCCACAAACAATTTAATTTCACAACCTTGTGAATACTTTTTATTTTGTTGTAATTTTAACTTACGAGTATACACAGTAGGTATGTCATCCGTAATATTGATTGAATAGAGGCGTGTTCAAATATTTGAAGACATGTTCTAAATATTGAAAAATATTTACAGCACACGAAAGACTTCCCTCTGTACACGGAGGCGATCAAATTCTTCAACCACTCAGAATCTATGGTGAGGATCGCGGTGAGGACACTGACACTAAACGTGTACAGGGTACAAGATGCGAGCATGCTCCGATTTATTAGAGATAGGTAATTATTATACACATACAATCATTTTTAGGGTTCCGTACCCAAAGGGTAAAACGGGACCCTATTACTAAGACTTCGCTGTCCGTCCGTCCGTCCGTCCGTCCGTCCGTCCGTCCGTCCGTCCGTCCGTCCGTCCGTCTGTCACCAGGCTGTATCTCACGAACCGTGATAGCTAGACAGTTGAAATTTTCACAGATGATGTATTTCTGTTGCCGCTATAACAACAAATACTAAAACCAGAATAAAAGAAAGATGTAAATGGGGCTCCCATACAACAAACGTGATTTTTGACCAAAGTTAAGCAACGTCGGGAGTGGTCAGTACTTGGATGGGTGACCGTTTTTTTTTTGCTTTTTTTTCGTTTTTTTTTTTTGCATTATGGTACGGAACCCTTCGTGCGCGAGTCCGACTCGCACTTGCCCGGTTTTTATTTTACCATTTAAGCCATCTACTCGAAACTAGGCCAAAGGTATGGCGCCATCGCTCGAAAAGATTGCACCATACCTTTGGCCTAGTCTGGCGTTACTTTTTGATATAGACAAATTTAACACATATCAGTGAAAGAATAAGGATCAAAGTCAAATGGCGCTCTAAAAGTTAAAACTTTTAGAACGCCATCTGTTCTGTCGAAAGATGGCAGTAAATTTACTGTGGCTACATAATTTACTTTGATAATCCGCCTCTATTTATAATTCTCTTTGATACAGGTCACAGGCGTTTATAAAATGTAAATCCCCGTAAATCCTCTCTACTTTATGTTCTTTTTTTTTGTGATTCATAAATCACAAAAAAAATACAACCCACTAAAAACAGTCAAATAAATTCATACCTCTCAATAACTCACACATCATATCAATGATACTTAAATTCGTTGCATTTACGAGTATTTCGATTAACTACATCTAATGAATTCCTCGTTTAAGTTTAATAGTTCTGATCGTTAATTGAATATTAAAGTTACATTGTATATTTGTAGAACTGCGGCGCCATACTTTAGTAACCTAGTTTGGTTTATCGGCAAACACATACTAGAACTGGACGCGTGCGTGCGAAACGACTCGGAGTAAGTACCTACCCTAATCTGCGGCCTGGCTGGAAATATTGACAAACGATAGTGCACTTTAACTTGTGACTGATAAGATTCATTTTTCAATAGGCTACATATGAGGTAAATAAGATTTCTAAACTATCACAGGGTAAATACTAGTAAAATACAAATTCTCTCGACTATTGTTGATGTGTTTAGTTGAGTCGTTGTCGTTACGAACGGATATCTTGCTAATGAAATGATTACATCTACTCAAAAGCCTAAAAATGCCATTATCAACAGTTTGTTATTGCGGTTGTGTTGTCTTGACAAACGTTTATGAATAACGCCAGAAATTATCGTGACTTCGAGTTTGACACTTATTTGACCGTGATGTTTTGTGGTAACTGTATTGTCAAACATCGCATAAAGGATATGTGTCATTAGCTGTTGAATTAAAAGCAGCACGAATTTTTCTTATCCTTTCTACAATCAGTACTAACTCTTTGGTTCCAAGAAGGTTTGGTTAGTTGCACATTTACAATATTTTTAGCCAGGCGTACCTTTGAATAGATACAATTATATAATTATTTCGTATTTTAAACTTATTGTTCACATTCCAGCCATCAGTCCCAACAAAAACTGGACGATTTAGTCGCCGAGCATTTAGACCACTTACACTACATCAACGACATACTCTGTCTCAACATTCCTGATCTCAACGATGTGTTGACTGAACACCTCTTGCATAAACTTCTTGTGCCTCTATACATATACTCTTTAACTTCTGATTCTGTAAGACGACCGGTCTCTCGTCAAAACTCATCACCATACAACAGAGATAACCTGCAAACTATAGAGGTTATAACAAGAAATTTAGAGGCTATCCTTAAAGGTAAAACCACTGATATGTCACCATCTAGAGTGTCTTTTACTAGACAGAGAATGGAATCAGATGATGAAGTAAAACCATCTGTGTCCTGTGTAGTATCACTGTTTCTACTGTCACAAGTGTTTTTAATAATCACACACGGTCCCATAGTACACGCTTTAGCATGGATAATATTACAATCAGATTTATCAGTATTCGAAGACGGTGCTACTAAGATATTAGAAATGTATATTAGTAACGCTAAATCCAGCGTCAAGCTAGAGTTTTCAAAGCCGCAACTAAGTTTAGAGAAGGCTTTGGAAAGTTCGGGACAGGAGAGGGATTACACGACACCGGAGTACAGTGGTCCTAAACTGTTTGGTTATGACACGGATCAATCTAGTTGCGATTTAGATCCCGAGTTGGTGTCCACTTCGTTGCCGTCCACGTCGCATATAAGTGAATCTTCCAGCGTCGCCCACGACTCAACGGAAGATCTGGTCACGCAGATAGCTTCAAAGTCTTCCAGTGCTATGATTTTAGCTAAGAAGAATATGCCTGATTCGCCTTTGCCCGACTCTGGTATTGAGTCGAGCTCTTCAAAATCCGGCCCTGAACTGAATAATATAACTGATGAGGAAAAACAAAAGCTACTCGGTGTTCCTCCTAGCTCTCCTGCGTTACCGTCGACGTCGATGGAAAATATACTTATTAGAGAGAATAGAGAGATTGAGACAAGGCCCTTTTTGAAGACGATTCTGGATTCTTTGGACTGTAGTGAGAATGATTATAAGGCGCTATTCGCGCTATGTTTGCTGTTTGCGTTGATAAATAATAAAGGTATTGTAAAACCTTCTTTTTACTTAAACACTTTGTCTTACTTTGTTATTTTAAATGTTTATACTTTAGATTTTCCATTAATGAATATGTTTTCTCTCTGCTCACTTGTCTGCCTGGATTTTCAGTTGGTAAGAAGTGCCATTGAATGCAATTCATTATAATTTATAATTCTATTTCAGTATGGAATGTCTGCCTAGTTTTTTCCAAAGTCACAAGTTTCCATTTTTCTAAAATTAAATATTTTATTATTTAACTAAGCCTCCAAAAATGAGGCCTGTTCGAAAAATGAGGATACCATGTTTCATGTAAAACACGAAAAATAGTGCTCCTAATTTTTTTACTTAAATGTTATTCAAAATTCTAAACTTAAGTCTAAATCTGAGTAATTATATTTCAGGCGTAAACACGGAACTCCTTGACACGCTTCTATGCCCAGAGCAGAACGAAAATTCAAATACAACGACAACTTCAAGCGAACAGTCTGTAGAGAGTTCACAAGATGGCGCCACTTCCACTCCGTCCAAACGTCCAGTGCAGAGCTACAACGCCCTGCTCATATCCAAGCTCACGGCTATCGTCGCACAGAGCTGTAAACCTAGTAAGTTGCATTATAGACCTTATGACTAAGAGATAAGAGTTAAATTCACATGATAATGCGACGATCTAACAGGCAACAGTTTTTACAAGATGGCGGCGCATCCACTAGCTCCGTCCAAACGGGCTGTGCGGAGCTACAAGTGCTACTAAATATGCTGTTTATGTTATTTCTACTCAGAATCACGAGCTCTTCCTAATAGGAGAAAAAGTGTCCCAAACTCATACAAAGTCTATGAAAAATGGCAACGGAATGGTAAAGAAAATCTTGGGAGTATTTGGATCTCAAGAACTCGCGATTTTGAGTAAAAACCTTCAACCTAGCGTTTTCCCGGCCTAGCGCCAGGGTCCGCTTTCCTACTCAATCTTCTCCACTTTGCCCGGTTTCGGCATCCTCAGGTGTGAGATTGTTCTCTTCCATGTCCGCTATCACGACGTCCAGCCAGCGCGTTTTAGGCTTAGGATTTTGAGTAAAAATAACATATAAAATTTCAAAGAAAAATAGATGTACCTACCTGGGGATTTTCAGAAAAAATGGTACCATTTACTTTTTTTCGAAAAACCATCAACTTTTGGGTTATTTAGACTTATATCACGAGTACTATTGAATGAGACAAAGAAAAAAAGTGTCCCCAGTTTTTCATACAAATTTTGGGTGTCAGTTTTGTAACGGTCCATACAAAATGTATGTCAAAATGCGTGACAAAACTGTTTTTTTTTTATGGGATTTTTTTTTCTTTTTAAATCGAAAGTCCTCGTGGTTAATCGAAAAAAAGTAAATGGTACACTTTTAAGTGAAAATGCCCACCTATGTGTAGAACTTAAATTAAAATGAGCCAATCATTCCAGCTTCAAAAGTCCGGTTAGTAACACTGGAGCTGAGCGTGACGCTGGTCGGCATCGCGATGCTGGGCGCGGGCGGGGCGCCGGGCGCGCGGCACGTGGCCGCCGCCGACGGCCTGCGCGCGCGCGCCGCCGCGCTCGCGAGGAATTTCTACAAGTGCGACGATATCTTCCTAGACATGTTCGAGGACGAGTAAGACTTCGTTTTACAAGCTTTTATTTAACTTGCCCCTTAGAGGATATAACCAAACGGAGACGCCTTGTCTGTAATTTTCGGTACAAAACAGTCTGCTGATTTTTGTGGGGAAGGGGCACGTGTAATGTATAGGTAACGTAAAAATAGCCATGTCAGATAAATGTCAGTCCATACAATGTGTATGACCATTGGCCGCCTATTATTGACAGAGGGGAACGCCTGTTAATGACTACGCCGTTTGGTTATATCCTCTATTTTTTTTCGCTTACTTATTTAATAAACTCAAGGACCGCGATGGTCATTTTATTTTTAGAACCGGACCCCTGAAGAAACTAATTGGTGACCTAAATCTTGGAAGCTAAAGACCCACTTCCCGATTTGCCGATTGAGTTGAAAATTTGCGTACATATGTAATTCGGGTGACAATGCAAGATTATGGTACCATCGAGCTGATCTGGTGATGGAGATAGGAGGTGGCCATAGGAACTCTGTGATGCAGAGGAAAGATGGAAACAATGCAGAATTGTCTCGATGAGTGTTGGCTGCCTGTGGTAAGAAAAGTACAGTCAGCGACAAAAGCTTGTACAAAAATGAAATTTTTGCTAATAACTTATTTTTACCTAAGTATGTGATTTTGTATTTGTGAAATGTACCTAATGTTTCCAAAATGATTTTGTCACAGGTATTGCGAGATGAGCAAGCGACCGTTGAACGTAGAGTGGCTTTGCATGGATGCGGCTATTCTCCTGCCGCCTACTCGCACACCCATGTCCGGCATCGCCTTCGCCAAGCGACTACCGAGCGGAGAGGTAAGCATTTATATTTTGCCACAGGTATTGCGAGATGAGCAAGCGACCGTTGAACGTAGAGTGGCTTTGCATGGACGCGGCTATTCTCCTGCCGCCTACTCGCACACCCATGTCCGGCATCGCCTTTGCCAAGCGACTACCGAGCGGAGAGGTAAGCATTTTTATTTTGTCACAGGTATTGCGAGATGAGCAAGCGTCCGTTGAACGTAGAGTGGCTTTACATGGACGCGGCTATTCTCCTGCCGCCTACTCGCACACCCATGTCCGGCATCGCCTTTGCCAAGCGACTACCGAGCGGAGAGGTAAGCATTTATATTTTGCCACAGGTATTGCGAGATGAGCAAGCGACCGTTGAACGTAGAGTGGCTTTGCATGGACGCGGCTATTCTCCTGCCGCCTACTCGCACACCCATGTCCGGCATCGCCTTTGCCAAGCGACTACCGAGCGGAGAGGTAAGCATTTATATTTTGCCACAGGTATTGCGAGATGAGCAAGCGACCGTTGAACGTAGAGTGGCTTTGCATGGACGCGGCTATTCTCCTGCCGCCTACTCGCACACCCATGTCCGGCATCGCCTTTGCCAAGCGACTACCGAGCGGAGAGGTAAGCATTTTTATTTTGTCACAGGTATTGCGAGATGAGCAAGCGACCGTTGAACGTAGAGTGGCTTTGCATGGACGCGGCTATTCTCCTGCCGCCTACTCGCACACCCATGTCCGGCATCGCCTTTGCCAAGCGACTGCCGAGCGGAGAGGTAAGCATTTTTATTTTTTAGGGTTTGTAACCACAAGAGACCATCTGTACCCTGTCACAGAATAAATAATAGTACTAGGTACAGAAGGTTCACTCTCTAACAAAACGCGTCTATTACGACAGATATGACCGCAAGGTGGCGCAAGCGCGAGCAGACGTCCGTTTCGTAGCAATTCGTGGCAACTACTACTGCTAGACACCAAAATTGGTGTGGATCGCATGTAGATACTTGTCGACGCGACGAAATCGTGGAGTGAGCCACATCTGACTCTGTTACTAAACCTCTGTACACGTACAGTTGCCATCAGAGCGGAGCGGCCAAGGTGCTCACAAATATATGAACACGCCTCTATTGTCAAGGCCTTATACTGCTTCAGATATTTTTGAGCAGCTTGGCCGCTCCGGTATATCTGATGGTGACTGCACATCTGTCAGCGGGCTGTATCTTTAGAGTCGTCATAGATAGATAGTTTATCACAGAATGTACCATGTCTACACTATTAATGAGCAGTTAATAGTTCCTATTAATAATGTATGTATTATTGTGCAACGTCAGAGGTAAATTTAAAACTTAATTTTACGCGATTAAGTCGCGTCGTTGTGAATAATAATGAACAACAATACTATTACCAAAAAGAATAGATAGTATAGAGGGGTCCTGTCATTGTAAATTTTGTAGTCACTATAAATTTACTGCCATCTATCGACACACGACTAAAACTCAATATGAAAACGTATAAAGTTTTTAAAAAAATGTATATATATGGATAAAATGATTTTGTTATTTTTATATCATTTTGATCCATGTTCATTCACTGATATCTATGTGTTAAAATTGTTAAATATGAAACGGTGTCGTCACGCCATCTAGCCGAGGATAGGCTAACGGTGTGTGCGCCATCTATTCGAGAATGACTTTTACTTGAAATCTGAGGCACGTTTTTTCCTTAGACTTTATTCGTCTTATACGAAGTTACATATGTCTTTGCTATTACAGACTACAGATTCGTTTCTCTAGTAATATACAAAAAACTTGTATTTGATTAATAAAATAACATCTTATCAACAGATGGAACGCGCCAGACGCGCCATTCGCACATTCTTCCTCATACGGGACCTGTACCTGAAGCTGACTGGCAAACCAGAAACTCAACTGCCATTGGCCAACCCCGCTCCTTTCGTGCAAGTTGGAGACGTCTTGGACCTAAGTGCGTACAACATAAGGTCGCTTTTACAATTTACCTGCTTTGTGTACAAGAACTGACAAGATGTTTAGCTAAGGGTGGTATTCCATCTGTCCAATATCATTGCGTCTCACTCTCTCATTAAGCAGAATGTGAGACAAAATATACATTGGACAAAGAAATTGGACAGGTGCAAGGTGGAATATCACTCTAACAGAGATGCAAATTTGGCCGACCGCGCTCCCTTCGAACAATTTGGGAGAAGTCTTGGACGTACTCATAGTCTACTACAGTGGCGTGCCTAGGGTTTTGGAGTAGGGCAAGCCGAAAGATATGTTTTCGTAATAACTGTCCAATCTTCACTCTTCGGACTCAAATGCATTCTGCTAACGTGTCGAGGCGAGCTAATCATAGGGCACTGAGGGAATACTATTACTAGATAGAATATTACAAACGGTGCCCTATTGATATTCCGAAAAAAAATACGCCGATTTTTGTTTCGCCGACAACGATTCGCAGACGGGTTGTTTGGCAGAGTAACGATTCGCCGAATCTCGTTACGCATAATACTCGTTTGCGAGAGTAGTCAATAAGCAGAACATTGATACGCATATTTACTATTCGTAGAATAATCATTAGGAACTGTCATAATTACCCGAGAAACCATTGGTCGAAACACAATAGGTCGAATGTTCATTTGGCATTAATATTGAATGTTTGGCATTAATATAAAAGGTAAACAATCTTGACGTGTCTTTTAATTGAAAAACTCTTTTTAAAAATAAGTCATGGTAAATATGTAACATTCACGAATCTAATACGATCATTTATATTCTTCTGCTTTCATAAGTAATACTTAGTTACTGATTTTTAAAAAGCGTTTTTCAATTAAAAGACATGTCAACGTCGCTTACCTTCTTTCTAATGCTAAAAAAAATTATAAAATAAGGTGAGATTTCAATTATTGATGAAGTGCACCTGATGATGATGATTGTTGATGATAATGATGATGATTTTTTTAAAGTAGTATGTTTAGCGATTACTCCAGCACCCATAGTCCGATATGAGTTATTCTTTTTTTGTTTGAAAAAAATTACCTTCGAGGTATTCCCATAATAATTTTGGTTCTGATCTGATGTTGTAATCCATGAGGAATTGACGGAACCCTTCAATTTTTAAAGGCATGTGTATTATGATTTCGGTATTTTCTAAAGTTACTCAAGCATTTCCTCCTGAAATCCAGGGCTCGGAACCGGTATTTTTTTTAAACCCCGTAATAGCCCAAAATGTTGAATTATTTTATGCTATTTACATAGGACTGAATCATATATTTAGGTAACAATTTTGTATTATTAGATTGTCCCATTAAAAATTAAATAATAAACCAAAGAACGAAAAAGAACGTAATAATACCGGTATTTTTGTATGGAGCAAATACCGGTTTCCGACCCCTGCTGAAATCCACCAATTTCATGAAGTGCAACTGTAGCCTTACCACGAGTTTGACACTACATATTCGCTAACTTCTTCGTAACTTTATATTTATATACATTATACTTAACGCATTTACTTAAAAAATGATAATATTTTATTTCATTCTTTTGTTTCGAAAATAACGACTTATATGTAAAATTTATTCGACTAAACATTGCTTAAACGAAACGATTACTCTGCCAAATGGAAATCGTCCAATAATAGTTCTGTGAATTTACACAGAAGCAAACTGAACGGTATGTGAACCAAGAGTCTACGTAACGTTAGTTGACCAGAAGTTACATTGACAAATAAATGACTCTGCGAAACGATGTTCGGCGAATCGTTGTCGGCGAATCGATGATCTGCTAAAAGTTTATCGGAGAATCATTAGGTACCCATTACAAACATATCAGCAATTGCATACCTCCGGTGGCTTTGATAAAAGCCGTTTAATTTATTTAAGTGAATTTCATTTGTATATACAATATTAACAAATTTACACGATAATAATTTACATACAGTTGTGCTGTGCGGTTAGAACAATCTTTTTGTTAGACAAATAGCTCGAGCTTGGTTTGTCGCTTTGAACATGTTTTTCTAGAACGACGTCATATTTTGATAGCAACGATACAAGTTCCAAAAAATTGCCCCTATTTAATGAAGTGTTTGACTCATCGTGTCCTCTAAAAGGAAGTTCTTGCTGTGCTAAATGGCACACAATATCGACTAACATCTGAAAAACACTACGATTGTTGTCAGAACGCATGTTATGATTTGATATTTCTTCTGATAATTGGCGCGACAAAGAGGCCTCGATCCTTTGTTTCCCAAAATTGCTAAAAGAAATCACTGCACACATATGTTTACCGGAATTCATGTGCCTCTTTATCGCTCCAGATAAATTATTTAAATCGTTATAGCCAGAAGTATTCCAAACGTTAATGTCGTTCGAAAAAAATATGCAACACCAGCAATACATCTTATTTGTATGGGAACAACCAACAATCCAATGAGTTTTGTAGACGGCCCTACAGATATTTCTCTGACGCGACTGACCTGACTTGACTGAGAAATACACAAGTCGGGTGTTGGTTTTGCCGCGGAAATTATGTCCCGTTTTTCGACAAAGGTCAAAGACTTTACCTTGTTTTGGTTAACTAAAACGTGGACGCATTTCAAACCGTCACAAGGAACCACTTCTTGATCCATTGTTAACACTTATTAAACTAAACGCCACAACAATGAACAAATCCACATTCACTATTTAATCAAATTCACTTAAACAAACTTTCGTTACTTTCGTCTCGACCACTGACTCGGCTCGACTAAATAAGTAATAATACACTTGAAGTAAACGCGAACGCGCGCTCGTGCGAACTTATGCAGCTTACTTCACTCCAAACAAAAGCCGAGCTTAAATCGCCTTATAAAATTGCTATACATACCAACAAATAGTTACATCGTTCTTTGGCGGTTTGTAGGCTAAATAGTGCCCAGAGCGGGACGAAAAAGCAAGCACGGTTGCAAGCCAACGAGTGCGAGTACGAGCAGGATAGCTAGAACATCCTACGCCTGATTTCTTTCGCGCGGACGGGACGCCACGCCGCGGCAAAATTTTGCAACACGCTCGTGCCGCGGTTCGAGGCCGCTGTGGCTTGAATTTAATAATAAGGGGTTCGTTTATTGATCTTATCACTACGTAATTTCGGTAAGGCAATTAGTTGCCTTAGGGCAAGCCCGGCTTTTGGGCTTGTATGGGAGTCACGCCACTGGTCTACTAAAACATGGTCTTCTCTTCCCAGAGTGACACAAGCCTACGTCACAATAACATTGCCACTTTATATAGCGCTATCGCATATTATTCTATAGCGCTGTCGCATGATGACGTAGGCTTGTGTCAGTCACGTGACCATGAAAAGACGGGAAGAGAGTACCAGGCGGAGTATATTATTATACCATGGACGTACTTATACTCTGTATCTTTAGGTATTTAAATAAAAGTAAACATAATCTGGCTGACTGGCTTAACCCGTGGAGCGCCCTAAACAGACACGTGTGCTGGTAACTAGTATAGGAGTTCCATACTACGGTAATTCTGGGGCGCTCCAGGGGTTAAGGAGCCATTTGAGGGTAGATGAAAACATTATACGATCTAAAATGTAACGGTTAAAGTCAGGTCTTTCAGTGACTGATCCAGGCGGTTTTGTAATTAGTCGGTTAACAAATGAAATGTTATAACAACCCGAAAATGTAGAAATTGTTTGTTTACTTTTATTTAAATACCTAAACAGACTATAGGACGTAGATCAATAGGTTGCTTTTACAATTTACCTGCTCTGAATAGTTGACCAGCAAAATCAGAGACGCGACTTCTGCTAGCCAACCCCGTTCCTTTACTTACCTGACTTCAAAAAAGGAGGAGATTCGCAATTTGTTCATAATCATCATCATATCAGCCAGAAGACGTCCAATGCTGGACATAGGCCTCCCCCAAAGAGTGCCACAATGCCCGGTCTAGCGCCACCCGCATCCAGCGGACTCCCGCGACCTTTACCAGGTCATCAGTCCACCTTGTGGGGGGTCTACCTACGCTGCGCCTTCCGGTACGTGGTCGCCACTCGAGATCCTTTCCGCCCCAATGGCCATCGGTTCCACGTGCAATGTGCCCCGCCCACTGCCACTTAAGTTTAGCGATTCGGAGGGCTACATAGGTTACTTTGGTTCTGCTGCGGATGGCCTCATTTCTGATGCGATCACGCAGAGAAACTCCCATCATAGCCCTCTCCATTGCCTTTTTGCAATTCGTTGGAATCTTTTGAATTGCACTGCATAAAATATTATTTCTCGTTGCAGATGACTCCGACCTGATATCCTGCGATATAATCCAAAAGGACGGGACGTGGCACCACAGGTTCCTCGCCGTGGACAACATACAGATTATATTGGTGGAGCCAGATAAGCAGCGCCTGGGTTGGGGTGTTGCTAAGTTAGTTGGCAGCTTACAGGACTTAGAAGTAAGTACATAATTAAGGGCCACTTGGACTATTCACTAACCCGGGGTTAACCGGTTAAACCTGGAGTTACCATGGTTACCAGTACAATTTGACACTGGGTTAACGGTTTAACCGGTTAACCCCGAGTTAGTAGGATGGTGCACGTGGGGCTTGGTGGCAAGTTCAGAAGCTGTCTTGCCTCAGTGTCTCGCGTATATCGCACAGACAGCTAATTTAACCCTTTTCCAGGCATAGTACGGTTTATTGACCACATACGTGTCAATAGAATTTCAACCTTAGACTTCAGGTTTAAGGTTCAAATCAAATTGGACTTTCGTAAAGTGTTACACGTAGTCAAATTAATCACCAAAACATAACAATATATGCAGATTTTAGATCATTGAATGTGTAAGGATCATTTAGAACATCTGATCCGCTTAACCACTTTCGCTTCAAACAGTATAATGTTATGTTATGCCTATAAAAATCGACTGCTTAGAATACCGCCTAAGGCTCGGCTTTTCACTCTTTAACGAGAGCCATTTTGATTATCTGACCGACACAGACTCCGACTATTTAATCTATAGGATAAGATACTTTCGAGCATGAACATTGCATAGATTTTGAGCGATCCCGTTGTCTGACTTGCTTAATTTGAATTTTATTATTTAGTTATTTATTTTTAAACTTTATTGCACATAAAAAAGAGTACAACAGGTGGACTTAATACCGCTATATGCATTCTCTACCAGTCAACCATAGGGCTAAACAGAAAAGCGTCAAGGTGGGTGCAGTGAGAAATAAACAGAAAAAAACGTAACTTTTGAGCGAAGTAAAATATCTACGTTAATTTTGACAGCTCTTGCTTGCTATTTTGTTACATACGTTGCGTACTAACTGCCGTAACTTTTCAGATACAAGGCGACAAAGAAGACCCCCGTTGCCTGCACCTCACCATACACAAACCGCGAGTGGGCGCCAGTGGAGCGCTTCCTCGCACCGTGCTGCTGCGAGCCAAGTTCAAGTTCGACGACCATATACGAAGTATGGCGGCTAAACAGAGGCTCACCAAGGTAAGCAAAACTCAAATGTAAGTTACTTATAGTTATAAAGTAGTAGTGTTGATTGCTACACATTAAATTTAAATATGTGCGAAAAATTATCAAATCAATTTTAACTTTTGAAGAAAAAGAATTTTTCTTTCAACTTAATCGGTCGCACAATTTTTGAGATTTCGCTGTGTAACTGCTATTCTGAATGAAATGGTGGAAGTGTCTTAATTATGCGTTATCTACTTTTTTTTCTATCAAGGTACGGAATCCTTCACTGTGTTTGATACGATCGTGTGCTGCTATTGTTTAACATGCCAATTCTTATGGTTAATTAGACTGAAATGGCGGGACTACTTAGACGCCTTCATCAGGCTGAAAAAAGCACAACAACGGGAGTTGTGGAAATCAAGGGGAGAGGCCTTTGCCCAGCAGTCGGACACTATAACGGGCTAAGAAACGAAACAAACAATTAGACTAGGTTGCAAATACTTTAATAACGGGTATTTTCTAGGGCCGAACCAAATCCCGCCAAAAGAAGATGCAGCAGATCGGTCGGCTGCTGGAGGTGGCCGGCATGGCGGGCGCGGCCGCGCCGGCGCCGCGCCACCGCCCGCTGTTCGCGCGCCCCGGCGTCACCGCCGTGCGCCGCCACGGCAGTGAGTCTCCACCACACTGTCTAATACCACAGAATAAATAATACTACTGCCGTACAGAAAGGATGCTTCCTACAAAACCGAAGTTTGACAGCGGTTCAGGGTCGAATTATGCTGTCCCTAATATATGGCGCTATCCCTTTCGGCTACAGCGTTGTCAAAATTCAAGCCATTATCTTATGTGGTCGTGCACGCAAAGGGACGTCGAGTTGTGTCAACCCTAATAATTTCTCGGAGCAATGCTGAGCCGAGCGGAGCCGAGTTTGGCCGAAGTCAGGAGTTTCGCATCCCTACTAATACTCAACCGCAACTAGAGTTAAATCAAAGAGAATTTGAAATTGATTTGCTTTCATGAAATTAATGCATGCATTACGAAAATATTAAATTACACGTGAAACTGTTGGTATAACTAATGCCACAAAATTAATTTCACGCCACTAATTTCGTAATGTAAATCCCGCTTAATGTTATAGGTGCGGACGGCGACGACATAGAGCGTCGACTCCGCAGGCCCAGCGGGCATATGCTCAAAGACGGCATCGTCGTTTACCGCGAAAGGACTACAAGCCGAGAAAGGTTAGTATTATTATTAATGTTGCCTTTTACATATAACTGACATAAAAATGCACGCAGGAGAGAATTAATTGGAGTGTTAAAAATACTAAATTTAATTAAAAATAGTTTAACTGATAGGACTGATTAAAAATATGGTTAATTACAAACGCGAATGAAACGCGACGAATGTCGTTCGCGCATAAAGTTCGTTAGCGCATATAGGCAGCTGAAAAGTGCATACCGACTTTATTAATGAATTCAATTTGTACATTTTTGTAATTTTGCTGCTGTACATTGTAGCGGTAGAACTTTAAATGACACGTCTGGGAACCTACTGCGAGCTTCGAAAATCTGAATTTATATATCTTCGTCTCTGTTGCTCTAGTCACGGGGATAAACAATAATTCAATAATATATATTTTTACGGTACTCACATAACAATGGTTGAAACTAATATCCACTTAACATAAACAACCTTATTTGTTTTGGCATACAGTAGTATATCGCGTGGCAGCAGCGGCCACGCGTCCCGCGACGGTTCGCCGCGCTCCCGATCCGAGGAGATACCTCTTGAAGACATCAGGAGGAACGCGGTAGCGGCCACTATTACCGCCCCCGCTACCGTCACTATGCTGGTAAATACACCTTATTCCTTCGGCATACAGTAGTATATCGCGTGGCAGCAGCCGCCACGCGTCCCGCGACGGTTCGCCGCGCTCCCCATCCGAGGAGATACCTTTTGAAGACATCAGGACGAATGCGGTATCGGCCACTATTACCGCCCCCGCTACCGTCACTATGCAGGTAAATATACCTTATTCCTTCGTCATATAGTAGTATATCGCGTGGCAGCAGCGGCCACGCGTTCCGCGACGGTTCGCCGCGCTCCCGATCCGAGGAGATACCTCTTGAAGACATCAGGACGAATGCGGTAGCGGCCACTATTACCGCCCCCGCTACCGTCACTATGGAGGTAAATATACCTTATTCCTTCGTCATACAGTAGTATATCGCGTGGCAGCAGCGGTCACGCATCCCGTGACGGTTCGCCGCGCTCCCCATCCGAGGAGATCCCTCTTGAAGACATCAGGAGGAACGCGGCAGCGGGCACTATTACCACCCCCTCTACCGTCACTATGCAGGTAAATACACCTTATTCCTTTCATAAATTTGGTGGCGTAAATTGGTGTCTGTATGTGCCAAAAACTTATTACATTTCAAAATTTGACAGCACCCAAGGCTCGTACTTCTGAAATATCCTGTAATTTGAGCATCTAAAGCTACCTAACCTATTGCATCTACTGCTATATAATAGGTATTGAGACTACTGGATACTAGTTAAGATGGTCTGGTTTTGTACAGGCAGCGTATGTTGTAATGTGAAACTGACTATTTTCGGTTTGATGAGTATCTCACCTTAACTACAATAACAACTATTATCAATTTGCCCATATCACAAAGAGTAATTATCGTTTTTCCTCCACAGACTCAACCGAGCACATCTCAAGCCCAGAAACCACTGACTTCCTCCGAAGAGACATCGTTCATATCGGGCGAGCCGCGACCCAAACGCAAGGGAATCGTCGAAACCATTTGATATTAACCTAAACTGAGGTATGGTTAGAACTAGCGAGGATTCAACTAGTGATCAAATTATTTTATTGTTCCTCTGACCGGCAAAGACGGTAACTGACTTGGTTACAGCCCAATATCAACCTTCGTGCTTTCCCACAAGCACGATAGGCTGTTTAAAGGGTTAAACAATTATTATGATTAGTTCCCTAGTTGTATAGATGGCAGCACCATCTCTTTCGCCTCGCTATACCGCAATCCTGTAAAGAATTCGTATAGGAGGTTCAAACTAGGGCTCGCGGTAGCGTCCGGGTTTCGTGTACCCGTCTCCGGGGCCCCGTTCTCGTGTTACACGAAACCGGATTTCGATTTACGTCGTGTAATTAAGATCCGTGTACCCGTGTTACCCGTGTGTCCGGATCCACGGATACAAGGGTCCAGCCCGTTCTCGACGTATAGTGACGATCGGACGTGTTCTTTATAAGAGCGAAGAATGAAAAGTTCATAACGAACATTAACACATTACCAATAACAAGCAATACGAAAAAAAAACAGAACAACAACAACTAGATCCGGAGCCGAACGCACTACACGGACACGGACTTTGACGGGTTCGTGTAGTTCGGACGCTTAGCACCGCCGGGGATAAGAACACGGACGCACGGGTTGGCGTGTAGCATGGATATCGGGAACCCTAGTTCAAACACGTCCTGTACGCCTAGCCATTCAAAGATTATGTACTATCGTGAAATTTAGACCGGTACCGCCGTGATCTGGGTGGTCTAGTGGTTATGACGCCGCGAATGCAAAAGTTGCTTTTCGGTGAAGGAAAACATCGTGAGGAAACCGGACTAATCCCAATAAGGCCTAGTTTCCCAGAGAAACCCAGAGGTTGGAAGGTCAGATGGCAGTCGCTTCCGAAAAAACTAGTGCCTAAGTCAATTCTTGAGATTAGTTGTCAAGCGGACCCCAGGTTTATGAGCCGTGGCAAAATGCCGGGATAACACGAGGAAAAAGAATTAGTCCGGCAGTTCTCGACATCAGTGTGTAACACAAAGTGCTTATTATTTCACGCTGTTTTAGGATAGAGAACGCTAAATAAATTATGTAAATAATGCTATTGTCTGAATGCCAAGGTTCAAGGGGCTATCTGACAATAAAGAGGTACAGTCAGCAGCAGAAGTTGCTAAGCGGGCCAGGTGTTCAAAATGCAACTTTGTTGTTAAGAGAATAAGAGCGTGTTTATGTAATTTTAGAACATCTCGCTCGCTTAGCAACTTTTGCTGCTGATTGTACGAGTATATGCCAGTGAACGTTAGTAGAGTAGATAGATATTTGTAACCAATCTGTTGGAAACATGGTGCGTGTTTTAATGAATTTAAAAGTATGTTACTCATAATTTAAAACGAAACGCGGAGCATATGTGTGACTCGGATAATATGAACGATTCGCTCGGTGCATGACGGTGGCGCCGCTCTAGTGGGTGAGGTGAGGGACATATTATGCTCTAATAAGCCGAATAGCGCTATCTCAAAAGAAAATTCATTGCTAACTTATACTTTAGTTTCGATAGCTGATAGATCCATTTTCAAAATCATTTGTTATTGAGATAGCGTTGTTTGGCTTTGGAGGGCAGTATTGTTATATGGCAGTTTGCTGCCAAATAATATGAAGATGTCGTCCCACGAAAATTCGTATTTTCACCACGTCGTGCGTTGGCGTCGCTTGTATTTCCCCCACCACCAACTTTTCACATAGCCAATACCCGTACAAGTTGGTAATGAACAGACATCGTAAATTTTATAGCATTTTCGGTGCAGCGGAGTGGTATTAACGGAATTGGTATAAACAATTTCAACCCTAATGATTAATTAGCGTTAATTACGTTAGTTAATTAACCTTAATTTACCATTTCAGTTGGAATTATCTATACCAATACCTTTAACACCACTCCGCTACACCAAAAATGCTATAAAATTTAATGTCATGTCATGTCTGGTAATGAAACAGATACCGCACTCGGAAGAAACTACGGGACGGTGCAGCGTTGAGTCTGTCTCACTTACATCAAGATTAAGAGTCTTACTCCTCGGCCATAAACGCACGTTCAGAGCGTGCACGCTCGACGCTGACTCTCACCACCATACATTGGTTAAAACAAATGTATGGCGGTCACTTGGGCCATGGTCCTCGGGTTTTGCTGTATGTCCACGAACAATCCACGAACCTCTCGGTCTGATAGGCGTGGTTTGCAGATAACCTGACAACGATGGGACATTTAGAAGGAATTTTCATTCTCTAATGTCACAAATATACCAATTCTGACAGTAAATCGTTAAATTAATGTTAGAATAAAATATCTCATAGACATTAAGTATGTTAGAAAGGCTGGTCCAGAGATAATCTATATTTTTCTGTAGTGTATACCATCTTATAGTTATATCACATTTATCCCATAAAGACAGTTTTTAACTATTTACTACTCTTATCTGAAAATTACTAATGTCTGTATCACGGAGTCGTTCTAAAAAAATCCGTACCTACCCCCAACTTTTCGCTCTACTCATTATTTCCATACAATTACGATATATGTTGTTGACAAGTCCGTCTCTAGGATTAGAAAGCTTATATGTTTATAGTTAAATATTAGCAAAACAATTTTTGTCCCATAATGAAGTTTTTTTTTCGAAGGACCCACTTGACTTGCTAATGTTTTATGCAGTATTTGCCGACATTTAACGTACGGATACGCTTAGGCTTCATAATACATAAATCTAACATTTTTCTGGTCAAGTTATTTAGTTAAAATTGTAGATAGACACATCAATTATCATAGTAAATGTATTTTTGTAATAAAAACTAAATAGATCTCTCGTTACGTCCAAATTCAAGTCTCCTATGTTGTGTAGAAAGAACTTATTTTATGTAAAAAGTAATTAAATTTATAAATCAACTCCCATTAATGTTTACTTATCACGCCCGCTGCACAGTATTTGAGAAGAAAACATCTTGTAACATTTTAACACATTCAATACCACTAAGTGCTACGGGTTACGCTCGTAGCGCGTAGCCACGGTTTCGTCGTATGTAGCGCGTAGTCGCTACGAACAGTGTACCCGACAGTCGGGTTCTTGGTGTTGAATGTGTTAATATCGAAATGAATTCTTATATTTCACGTCTTTTTCGTCCAAAAAAGGACTTTCACGTTCCTAATTTAGGATTGCGTTGCTTGCATAAATAAGATAATATATGTATTTCGATGACAACATTTATATGCATACCTACCTATATAGTGGCATCCGCGGAGATGAGTAGACATTACATACAGGATCTTTTTTCAATTGTTAGCAATAGGTATTCTGCAAGTTGAAGAGCTTTTACTATGGGATTAGCCCCTAAATCGTCCTAAAAAGTATGAAACAGTAATTTTTTCTCCGATATTTCGGGCTTGCTCACATTGTAAAAGTTATTTAGTATCATCGCCAAACAACAAAAAAAAATCCTGTATACAAAATCTATAATAGGATTGGAAGAGGTATATTTACCATAAATCTATACTCGTATTGTATCTGTCTATTCGTCATTCTCATGTTGAAATGTACCGTAAGTCCTTGTTATTAGAGTTGTTAATAGAACAAACTGTCCGGTCTTTGTTAATACGTTATTTTATGGAATTTAAAATGAGAGTTGACGCGTGAGTCGATTTAGTTTATGACAAAATCTGATTGAATGCTTGAATTTGTTTTCAGTATGTATTTTGTGAGAGTACAGGTTAATTAAATTGAGGTTGGAAAATAGATCATACCTAAAGTTTAAGAATTTAATTTAAGAACGAATTTTATAAATTGCTTTATACGAATTGAAAAATTGAAATGGTTCCTTTCAACCTCTACTTAAATTGAAAACTGGAATAAATTGAAATACATCAATGGTATTTGGTTTTGGCATTATATTTAAAACAATGCGGGAAATAAATAACAATCATATTCTACTCAAACCTGAAATCGTAATCTTATTGAATTCAATTTACTCCAGTTATTTAAACGTTCGAATGACTCTCCAGTGGATGTCTAAAGGGGCCCACTGATTAACAGTCCGCCGGACGGTATCGGCCTGTCAGTTAGAACAACATTTTGACAGTTCCGAACAACTGACAGGCCGATACCGTCCGGCGGACTGTTAATCAGTGGGCCCCTTTATATAATGACTACCTTATTGTTAGTAAAATGTTTAAGTATACGTGATATATACGTGTCAAAACTACACATCACATGTTTGTACATGTGAATTTGTAGTCCACTCTTTGGATAATTTGAATATGTATTTTTAAACTTTTGACCGCCACAACTATTTTATATAACACGCGATAGTAACCTTTATTAGAATGTACTAAGGTTCATATTGTATTGTAATCTTTGTCGTCTATGGCCGACTGTGGCGCTCAAATGTTTAAACAAAAGTATGGCCGTCTTCAAATTTATGTTGTGATTTTATTTAAGACTTGCAATAAATTGTTGTAAATAGTATTTTTATGTTCGTAAAAGATTATTGTAGTTAAACTGGAATATATTGAATGTTACATTTATATTGTCTTTTATTGACGTTGCTCGTTAAAATAATTGATATTATTGAAAGGGCCCACAGATTATCAGGCCCCTATTTCACCATGGTGACAGGTGCGACAATTATAAAATGTCACTGTTGCTGACGTCACAGTCATCCATGGGCTACGGTTACCGCTTACCAGTGATGTCGGCAATTGTCGCACCTGTCACCTTGGTGGGCCTGTTCGCCGGACGATATCAGCCTGTCAGTTGTTCGGAGCTGGCAAATTTTGCGTTTAACTGACAGGCTGATATCGTCCGACGAACTGGTAATCTGCGGGCTCTTTAAGAGTTCATATCGTCACTACTTTGAAAATATCTCGTATCTCAGACTGCTACTCAGTTGAAAGGCAAACTGTATGCATCCCATACATAGATATACCTATACATATCGGTCCTGCTTCTCTTTATAATGCTATACCTATACATATCGGTCCTGTTTCTCTTTATAATGCTCTGTTTTGTATTTATGATACAGGCTGTGAATTCTTCGAGTATTTCTCGTATTCAGGTTTTCTGGAGGGCTAGTGAGGTTTCGTAATTCTTTGAAGCAACACAAATAGTAGAGACACCTCTATAATAATTATATCAGGATATATCTTTTATTATGCTTCTTAGTTACCGACAAAATAAAACTTAGGTCGAAAAGCGAAAAGGTTTGGTACCCCACATAGGTACCTACCGCTTTTGATTGACAGAACAAGATACGAGTTTTTTTTCAAAGTAGTGCCGATTTACGATAATGTGTCGATTTTGCTCATTTTTAGTTGCTAGTTTTTCATAGCTTTTTATCATTTCATTTCACAATATATACTTTTTGATTATAATACATTTTTTAATTCGAGCTCTTTTAGGATGCATGTTCTTAAAGAAAATAATGATGAGGAGGTATAGGTCAGTGTTGGCCGAACGTTAATCGCAATTAACCATTAACCATTATAAATTGAACTGCAAACCGTAACGGAAGGTTACAGGTTACGGTTCAATTTATAATAGATAAGGCCAATAATGGTTAATTGCATTAGAGTTTCGGCCAACACTGGTATAGGTACACAAAATAAAACTTTGACGTCAACTATATTTTTGTTCTAATTTATTTGATTAATCATCTGCTCTATACACATGATATGCACCAATGCCTATAAATAAATACAAACAATGTTATGAACCATACAGGGAATGATCTCAAACAATTATTTACAAAAATTAATAAATTCAACATACATACCATTGCTCTTTTACCCTTTACTCTCCTCTCACCTCTTGAGCTATGACTATCGGCCCGATTCTAACTTTAAGATATGTCAATTAATAGATCTAGAAAATATATGGATTAGATGTGTCAGTGTCAAAATGACGTTTTTGTTTGAAGAAAAGTCACATTTGACACTGACATGTAATCCATAACGTTTCTAGATCTATTAATTGGCGTATCTTAAAGTTCAAATCGGGCAGTATGACATTTATAGTTTTTAATCTCATGAAAAACAGCACGTTAATGGCTATTTAATATTACAATTAATCACATTTAATATTTGTTTCTCATATATTTTTTATCATTGCGTTTTATGTATACGTAATGTACTATGTGAATCAAGTAATATTCGATGTACTAATGAGTTGGCTCAACCGATTATTTAAAACTTCGTTTAAATGGAAAAAAGCGATGTAAACTTAAAACAAAGCTCACAATTTAATTATTGTTTAACTAAATATGTTTTGCTTATAAAATGTAAAACTAGCATTAAAAGAAAAATAAACAAAAGTGGCTACTTATACCCAATTTTACCCCAACTGTGCCAAGAATAAAGTTGCATATACAGACAGTTCATAATTGTTTTCCATCGTATTTTCTCGGAAACGTTTGTACTGGTCATACTACTTCAGTCAATCTCAGTACTTTTAGTACCGAAACTGACTGAAATAGCAAGACACTTTCGTACGTTCCCGTGAAAATACGATGGAAAACAATTGTGCACTAAATCTGTAATTCATATATGTAATAGATATTAGGTATACAAAAAAATGGTGACTGCGCTTGTATGGTGTACATAATTTCTCAATTCACATTAAAAAGGAATGTCACGTAAAAAACTTAACCTATCTATTTGCTTAAAAATACCGAAGTTATTTCATACATGCATAACTATATTAATGATTTCAAAAGAACACTTCAATTTACAATATAAATTAATATCTAATGTTATGGTTTATCGAGATGTTTTATCTTATTCGACATGAGTCAAGGATGACTCACGTTAGACCGGGCCGTGTCGGGGCCGGAGCTTCCGGCGCATCGTTTTATATGGAAAGCATCACGTGATCGCCTGTCATGTCATAGATAAGTAAGCGCCGGAAGCTCCGGCCCGGACACGGCCTGGTCTAACGTGAGTCATCTTTATGCTCAACTTATCATATAGGACACGTTTTATGCTCAACTTATTCGTATTTTGGTCGGCGCAACTTATATTATTAGACTTTGATCAAGTGAAGATTAGTATAGTATAATTTGGTTACAGTGTAAACTCCATATAACGTCACTCGATATTCCCTATAACGTCGACATTTTTGGCTCTAGTTGGTTTACTTTAATATTAATTTCTCTCTATTTAACGAAAATTCTCTATAACATCAAAAAGTGTCCGGTTGAGTGTCGCTAATATATAGTTTACACTGTATTTGATATTAGTGGGGTTCAATAAAATACCTAATTCAAAAATATTCGACCCGATTCCAACTTTAAGATACCTACGTCAAATATTTCGACTAGGTACGATATGGATTAGATATGTAAGTGTCAAAAATGACGCTTTTGTTTGAAGAAACGTCACTTTTGACACTGACATATCTAATCCATATCGTATCTAGTCGTATTATTTGACGTATCTTAAAGTTCGAATCGGGCCGATTGACTATTGGGAACGATATTTTATAGGTGGGTTAGTCATTAAGACATCAACAATATTTTGAATGGTTATTTTTTTAAACCTTAACGATAAATAGTTATTTGTACAACAAGAGATCAAAGTTTGATATTTCTTCGAGTGCTTATTTTGAGTCCCGTGCAAGCGAAAGATTCTATAATAGATTCACGAGCGTAGCGAGTGAATCTAATTTAGAATCTTGAGCGTAGTAAGGGATTCAAAAGCGCACGAGATGTAAATTACTTTGATCTCGTGTAGTACACAAAATTTTTCACCCTAAGCAGTGAGAACATACCTAGAGGGACAGAGATAATAGAACCCAAGTATATCGAACTTGTATTAAACCCCGCATGTTGAAATGACATTTGACTATAAAGGTCACTTGAATGTCATTTTGTCTCACTCAGTGAGCAAAATCGCATTTTGCTCACTGGGTGTGTCTCACTCAATGCGAGTGAGACAAAATGACTCCGTGAGCAAAATCGCATTTTGCTCACTGTTTTTAAGAAGCAAAGTACCCTTGTTCGAGCTGCTGAGGTGAAAATAATATTTGTATACACATCTTCACTTGAACTTAGCCAGTACAGGTAATCTAGTAATCTAGTAACCTATTGCACAACAGGCACAAATCGCAATTCATTTACATCTTAAACTAAATAGGAAACTCAATTAACATTTCAAATTGTTACTTTTGCGTTTTTAAATCATGTCTTTAAACAGTAGCTCCTGAGTGTTGTAGGTATGTACCTATTTATGTATACTGATAACCGACTAGCGGCGCGATTCGGTAAATAGAGATTCACTAGATATAAAATAGTAAAGATATGTGACGTCCCACGGGTAAAGGTACCTTATGGCGGTTGGCGCACGCTATTATTAGCCGCTCCAATATTATTGCGGCGCTATGCGACGTAAGCGCCAGCCGCCATAAGGTACCTTTTGCCGTGGAACGTCACATATCTTTACTATTTCATATCAAGTGAATCTCTAATTAATTTCCCGAAGTATGTGGCTCGCGCGAGTGCACTTGGTCACCGCGCCTATGGCGTGGCCCGAACTGTTACATAATGTTTCCTTTAAATACATATTTTATAGACATGATATAAAAACACATAATTACATAAGATTAGGCCATAAATTTTCTCTTCCATAAAACTACTTCACACGAAATAAGCTGTCCATTTTAGTATTGGAAGCACTAAACCAAAGATTTACTGATACTGTCACAAGATTTACTGAGTGCTCTAGTTTATACCTATGTATTATTAAATATACATATATAAACATATAAATTAGAAGTTATAATTATTTATCGTTTATTTTAAGGAACTTAAGTTTTGATGCATGCAAATTGTAATATTTCTAAAGTTTGAAGTGAGTCTAGATTTGTTATGAGATTATCAAGTGTTTTAGAGTTTTCCGAATCAGAGGCTCTACCACGAAAATCGAAATTTATTTATCTGCCTTTCTATCCCTCCAATATACAGGTCAAGAGCGAAAGAGAGGCAGCTAACGACGGCCTCAGGTGTAATAAGGACAGTCAGTAAACCTATTAGCTTAGCACCCCTGCATAGGTACATTTTTGTATGCAGGAGTGCTAAACGAATAGTTATGCTGGCTGTACCTACTCAAAGTGTAATACTCTAAAATATTGATCGTGATTGTTATTGACAAGTATCTTGTATCAAACTAGGTCTTCATTTTGCTTATTAGGTACTTACGGCACGATTCGAACTTTAAGATACGTCAATTAATAGATCTAGAAACGATATGGATTAGATGTGTCAGTGTCAAAAGTGACGTTTTTGTTTGAAGAAACGTCACATTTGACACTGACATATCTAATCCATATCGTTTCTAGATCTATTAATTGACGTATCTTAAAGTTCGAATCGGGCAGTTACTCAATAAACTGACTGTGACTCGGTACATGATGAAAGTTATGACTTATTTATAACCAACTATTGATGTTTGATAAAAAGAATACACAATGCGAATGTAGCAAAATTATCTAATATCTCTCCGACTGACTTATAACCATATAGATATTTGAACATATAGGGAATATTGTTGGTGTTTTTGGTATTACACTACTAACATTGTACCAAATTAGGACATTTTAGATATTTTACTTATGTAAGTACTTTAAATGGTCTTTAAGTAATAAATGGACAGACAAATTTGCATAAAATCGTTGAGACTGCCTCAGCCCATACTACTCTCATAGGGTTACAAATATTGGCAAGCAAAAATCCATTTCTTTTTTTGCAGTGGTTTATAAGATTTTCAATATGCAACATCTTTCTTTTTTGGAAATTCATCTGCCATGCCGATATTGCCAATAGACAAAATAAATACCCTGTCACCAGCTCAATGTGCGTTATCTCTTAAACAATATTTATAAACAAATTATAATTTTTATAAAATATTACGAAATTTTGGAAAAGCGTGTGTGTGAAATAAAAACTATGATATATCATGATTTTCGGCAATGTTAATTCTACAAAGGGTCGAATTGAGTTCAATTTGTAACGTTCGAATAACGAACGAATCGAATGTATCATCTTTCTGAAACCAAAAATATTGGTTCAGTATTTTAAAAGTCTTAATAAGTCGCCGGCGCGTGCGCGTAGTACCATTTTCCTCTATGCCAGATTATTTGCTACGTGCTACGGCGTAGCACTTCTTAGCAAAGTACGTATTAAAACAAAACACAATCGTGATATCTCCTTTGTAGAATTAACATTACATACATTATGATTGAACATCTACTTCGTACACAACACTTTGTTACACAAGCCAGTAATTCTAAATCAAGCTCATTTTTTTCTTAACATCTATGTTTTAACAATTCAGATCTTAGTACTGATAAAAAAAACAATAAACATACGCGAAGGTACACATATTTTGGCTTATCTTCTCACAGAAGCATTTTAAAAATACATATTGAGAGAATAAAATATACGGGAAACCTACTGAAATATATTGCTAACATTTATGTTTGGTAGTAGCAAACACACGCTACGGTCAACAGATTAGCAATTTCCATGTTAGACATATCAATTAAATTAAGTGTGTATATATGTAAACATCTTTAAATTCAGTAATAAACAATTTTGTTATAAATAATCTGTAATGTTACTTTAATCCTTCATCTATAGGTATGACAACAATATACTTCAGGGGTCTCCAAACCCCGGCCTGCGGGCCAAATCCGGCCCGCGACGCGTTCCAATCCGGCCCGCCGACACCCAAAGCGAGTGCCCACTGTCCGGGAGCCAGGCTCCAGGGGTTCAGCATTCATTGAGAGTGGAAGAGTTCCTAACAGCAGCAACCAGACACCCTCCCCTGGCGCAAAAACCGACGGTGGCCCGGGCGAAAGTTTCTGAGGCGCAATATGGCCCTCAGGTAAAAAAGTTTGGAGACCCCTGATATACTTTATACTCAATGGACGCTCTCCGACAACCGCGCACGCGGCGGGCCGCCATCTTTAATACGGAAAACTTGCCGCCTTGCGGCTGCGCGCCGCACGCCGCGAAAATTTAAATTATTGCTTTGCCGCTCGAGGGGTTAATCATAAGAAATATATTAAATAATAAATAATATAGGTTTTTCTCTAGTTATTGCCAAATGAACAAATCAAAAGGACAACTCTTATCTCAAAAATAATCGTTAAGTAATTGACCGTTCTTACATTTAAATGATTCAAAGTAACTACGCATTAATTTGATTACGAATGTATAATTGACAGAACGAAAACTTCCACGATAAGTACATTTATGTTGTTTCGTTTCACAGAAACTAAACTCGAGAGTTTGTCGATAGTAGACACCTATTCAATGTGTCTTCATAAATATATTCTAGCTAAAATCTGCAGATATACATTGTAATAATTCACTACTAAAGGTGCAAATATTTCTAAAATATATAGTATATTTAATATTATAAACTGTATTTACTATATTGTGCAGTATACAACGCACGTAACACACATTTATGTATCATTAGAATTACCCACATACTTATCTACACATAAAAACATTACTGTCATACAGTATGTATCACTCACTATTTTTATTCCGAATTTAGTTATTTATGTAGCTAAGAATGTCTTTTTGGTGTCTATACGTAGTTCTTACGCCATGTAACTAACGCTTGCTCATTTCATCCTATAAATCACATTAAAACATGAATAATAAGGACATTAATAATTTAACAAATCTGGTAAATAATAAATCGTAAAATTTACGCTAAATTCGGCGCTTGAACTACACTTCGCCATCTTGTTACTAGCTGCATTGTTGCTTTTTAAACTTAAGTTCCAGTACGGATATGATGGTCGTTCTTGTCTACGTGACAGCGTGATAAAACGGTGTCCGTCACTTTTTATCCCACGGTGTTAAAAAGTGTTATTTTATCACGTGGATAAAGCCATCCATAATACGCCGGCAGCGGGCGCAGCACGGTTCCATTTTTATCGCATATCACCATGCGCGTCCCTTTCGCACTTACATACTTGTTAGAACGTGACAGGTATGGTGACAAGGGATAAAAACGCGACCGTGTTACGCCGCCAGGTGAAATAAAAAATATGATGTTATACTACAAATTATAGGTTCTTTTTATTGAAACGTCTTTATGTTTTCTTAATTATTATAAAATAATTTCTTTTCGATGAAATAATGTGTTTATTTTTTTATCGTTGTATTTCTTAATGTTTAGAAATCAACAACGCATTTTATATAGGACATAATAAAGGAAAATAACGCTCATACGCAGTAACACTTTACACATCAGTTAACAATCATTATTGTCAGTTATAAATCTATTTTTATGACTTTTATATTTAAATATAAATTCGCGTCTAGTAGTAGGCAGTTTTAACACAATTATGTTTAGTTACACATTACTAGTTAGCTCTCAAACTGCAAGACTTGTGGTTTCAGCAAGTAAATTAATATTTCACGCTTAAAATTATATCAAACATGCCTATGGTATACTACTCTTCTTATAAGGTTGAAAGGGCGAATTTGAGGGGAGTCGGCGTTAGAATACTTTTTTAAATTAAACAGATAAATACATATTTGCCTCCTGGAATCACTGCCAGTAAATTAATCTTGTTTGTATTATTAATTTGTTTAAAAATAATTTCGCCAAAACCACAACTCTTAAACACTCGTTATTCAGATGCCCACTAGCTGGTTTCAAGATGGATGGAACGAGCACAATTAGTTTTTGCTAAAGCACTCAAATAAATGCTTAGAAATAGGTACATTTCAAGAGAAAATTGTAAAAAATATCTAATTACTAAGGTACAGTAACTATTCAATACCATGTCACTTAGATACAAGAAGGATACAAGATGATAAAGAATTGCACTTTCTTACTTATTTTTACAAATGCATAGTTAAATTTTTGTAGCGATGATCTCGCAGACACCTTTTTAAAAGTTATTAATAAAGGAAAGCAAGACAAATGTTTCAAATATTACTGTACCCAAGTTAATAGCTGTCTACACCGAACACGTTTATTATATTGGTCTAGCAATTCCTCAAACACTGCATTAAAATTATTAATAGCAGTCCTGCTGCGAAACTTATACTACCGCTTTTTAGATATATGTCATGAAACACTATACGCTGTCTATAAGTCGCTTTCTTTTGTTTGTCTCTTCAGGGTGATACCACGGTGATACACAGCGGACGGTCTAGCATGAGTTGCGTTCTCGCGCGCAACTCCACACATCAAGCGCGACTTCAAGTATGGACTCGCGCGCGAGAACGCTACTTACCTACGCTACACCGCTAGATTCGTAATGCAGCACGGGCGTTGCATCGCTGCGCGCTGTGTTGACACGGAGATGCACCGCCGGTTGTAATGCATGAAGCTATATATCAGTCGTCGCATAGCTTGCATTGCGCGTGCTGCATACGCATCTAATACGTACTGGCCTATAGTTAGTATTTCAGACCATATCGCTAAAATATCGTTAAAAAACAAAACTGACATTATATCTATAACAAATAAAAACTAGCAAAACAGACTTACAATTAGTTACGATTATAGATAGGAGCTTGCAATAATATATTCAAACGTGCAAATAATCAACAATTCGTAGCTTAATGGAATAGAAAGTTCACTTCACGTCATTGCCTTTAGAGTCACGTTTATTGCTGGGCTAGGATCGCAGCTGAGCGGGGCTGAGTACGAGCTCGCCCTCGTTGTTGGGACCGGCGAAGGAGACGTTTCGCGGCGGCGGGCGGCGGGAGGGGGGCGCGGGCTGCGCGGAGACGGGGGGAGGGGCCGGCGGGAGCGGCGCGGGCGGCGCGTGCGGCACCGGCGGCGGGGCAGACGCAGTACGATACCGGCGCAGCCTCTCGTCCTCCTCGCCGCTGGAGAGGCTGGACACGTCGCAGGAGGACGCGTCCAGCCGCCGCGCGGGCGAGCACTGCGCCGGGCCCGCCCGCGCGCTCGCGCCGCCCGCCAGCGGCATCTCCTCGCCTTCTCCTCCGGACAGTCTACAATCATAAGTCAAAATTTATATTTAGTACTGTAATACCTAAAGGCCAAGCCAACATGAGTAATACAGCAAGGGTCAGGATTGCTTGCGGTGCGTGCTCTATGCAATTATGCATCGCAAGAGCGGACTTCTGGCCGAAGGCGGCTCCGTGGGAATCTGCCGAGTCACCGGAACAGGTGACGCAACAGAAAACTGTGTCGCCAAAATGATTTTTAGCTTTTAAAATGTTTGTTAGTGTATGAGTTGTATGTAATGTTAGTATGTATGGGCTTGGAAGGGAGGAAGGGATTTGATAAGTAGTACTTATTGCTTCAATTAATATTTAATTTAAGTAGGTATTCTCTGGATTCAATTAAGTGACTTCCACAACTATACAATATCATTTACAACATTAGTTGTAGGAAGACCCACAAGAAGAACAGACAATCCGGTGCGTCGAATGAGGACGACGCAGGAACAGTCATCGTAAAGAAACTTTTTATCAGCGGAGACAGCCTTTATCCAACAATGGATTTTGCAACAATAACAGTTTAAGATTGTACATATGTTATTGAGCAGATATCTTACTTCTCGTACCTTCTGCTCTCCTTGTAGTTGGTCCGCCGTCGGCAGCAGGGCTTGGCGAATATACAGAAGGCGATGCGCAACAGGCAACACGCCAGTCCGGCGATGATGAGCGATGGACCCACCAGCCGCAGAGCCGGCGTTTTGAACCCCTGGAATTGTGTATACAAAATATTAGAGAACAATAACAGATTGATCTGGTGGCCTAGCCAAAGTGAAATTGACAAACACCAAAGGAAAAGTAAAAATGTACTTATGGAAATGACAGATGCTACGAAAAGTCTCTGTTTCGAACGATTGTCATCTTGGCTAAGCTCCCTGGTACGAAAGAACCGTAACCACGCATGGCTCACTCCGCAATTTCGTCGCTTTGCAACA
Organism: Cydia splendana; assembly: GCF_910591565.1. NCBI lineage: Eukaryota > Metazoa > Arthropoda > Insecta > Lepidoptera > Tortricidae > Cydia > Cydia splendana. The sequence continues at coordinate 18,051,186 of NC_085965.1, read as the reverse complement.
GGTAGCTACAAGTACATCCGTTCCACACCAATTTTGGTGGCTAGCCATAAGCCGCGCGTGGCGCTGTCGCCACCTAGCGGCCATATCTGTCCTGATCGTAACAGACGCGTTTTGTTAGAGAGTGAGTCTTCTGTACCTAGTAATATTATTTATTCTGTGCCGTAACTTGATTTATGCACCAACGTTTGTATCCAGTAAGATTTTCCGCCGCCTGGATGGAAGCCTGTAGGGGGTTAGAACACTGCATCCGATGCGCACGTCGCTTTTGTCTCGCTCAAACAACGGAGCGACTTGCAATCGGATGCAGTGTGCCATGCGCCTTACTTGGCAAGCATCTTTTACGACGTCTATTCAAAGGATCGCCAATATTAACAATGTATAAAAAATTGTGGGTTTATTTAATTAGGATTACATGATGGCTGCATATCGTTTGTCCGGGCCTGAAACCAGTGGGTGTACTAAGTTGTAACAGAAGTAGAATATTTAATAAAGCAATCGACTAGCTTGAGAGAGACATACGCATATCGGGCGCACGATGCCACACACCTGCTCACTGCCGAATGACGAGTTATGACATGACATATCACCGAGGATTAAATAAATGACGACACTAACCTTGTCACCAGTGCCGACGAAATAAACGACGAGGCCGACAGCGAGCGTCCCGAGGCCTGCGTACAGCAGCCGCGCGACGCCCCACGTATCCCCGTGACCACCCTCGGCCTCGCCGTCAGAGTCCGATGACGAGCCGTATGATGCGTCTCGAACCTGAAAACAGAACTTTTATGAAATAAATCTGGTTCAAATAATCCATAATAATCCAAAGTATAGGATCAAAGGCTAGATGTGACGTCACGCCGTAGTACAGTCGGTGCCCTAACATATCTAAGGAGTGGTCCAGTAAAAAAGTAGCAGTGAATTATATGGTAGGTATTAATATGTTTTTTGCTAATTATGAACTATTTTTCTTTTTGTAATTCAGTTTTAGTGTTCTTGCCTAGAGCACTATTTCTATGAAATAATACGCGGAGATAGAGAGGATGAATATTTACATATAATGAGAGAATATTTACAATGATTAATTTACAATTGATTTGCAAATAGATTTTAGCTTCGGTATCGTAAGAAGGAAAATTTAGTTAATTAGTTAATTATACTATAAAATAAAATAATATCGATAAATATGAAATTGTTTGAGTTTTCTCATTTTTATTGCAATGTACTTTGTAACTTTTTGAACAGTACAATTTGATAATATTTGTTGACCGTTTTCTACAACGTTGTGGCGATGAAGTTCCAGTTTCATAACTTTTTTTATGCTTTTAAAAACATCATCTATAGTAGATTGTTAACCAAGGGTTGAAAGACTTGAAAGGTACCCATTTCTGTCGAGGTAGTTTGGCGTTCGAAAGCAGTGCGAGCGCCAAAAGTCCGAGACGAAAATGGTGCCTTTCACCCGAGTTAAACACTCTACTTTTCATATCGAATACGAGGAAACCAAATAAGACAAGGCAATTTCGCAAAATCAGTAATTGAAGTACCTAATAGACCTACGGCCATGAATTTTTTCCTTAGGACTTACTTGCAATCGGAGACTTTACATGTGTGAAGATTAATAACCCCTAGCGAAAATCATTTAGATTGCAATATTTACGAAAACACACATTTTTTAACAAACTGCAGTAATTTTAAAATTACTTGTTCATTATAATATGAAAATCAGCGGGATTGCCTCTTACTTTTTAATTTTATACTTTTTCGTTCTAAAAGCCGCAACAGACTACCGGACCGCACCGCGACCTTGGTGCGCCGCACCACGTAATAACATAATAGAAATATTTTAAATATTAAATAACAATTTAATTAATAATATAATAAATGTTTATCTTGTATTTTATTTTATTTTCATGAATATAGTGCTAAATAACTTTAAAAACCAATTTAATATCGTACAAACATTTAACTGTGGCTGTATAAGATTTTGCCTTTGCTCATTTACGCAAGTGTAAGGTTTAAAAACATAATTTTGGTGTATTCCTTTTGGTTCCCGCCTTATGAAATCGAGTAAGTAAAATTTAACGAAAAAAATCAATAATAATTTACTTACATCATTTTTTATAAAAAAAGGATCAACGTGGGATTAGTAAAATTAAACAATTACCAATTGGCGAGGAAATAAAGACACTATTTTTCCATTTTGTTTCCACCCAGTTGTTCGTGGGACGGGGACGCAGAGGAGTACACCACTTTTCTGCGCTAGAGCATAAACGTATCACTTTCTCGAACAACAACGACCCACTTTCAGAGCATGAGATATGAAAACGAATAAGCTATTCCAATAAACTGGAATTTATCTTGGGAAGCTAGGAAGTATCTCCAATCTAACCTCTTGACAGAGGATTTTCTATGGAAGACAAATCTCTGTAAAAATGGCAAATATAGAAAAGTAGAAATTCCATGAAACTACCACAAAGTGAAGTCAAATAAAACAAGTTTTATATAGAACGAAATATAATTTGATAATGTATTAATTCGCTTATCAAAGTTTTAGAAAAAAACGACGTGTATGAGAAATACCTTATAATTTCCTTCAAAAGACACTGTTCAAAAAGTGTCATGAGAGATGTAATATAAAACGCGAAAACTCAAATTCACCCTTTTGTATTAAATACGAGTGTATTAAATTGTAAAGTATCTACAGATCACTATATGTAGAAATGAATTGCTTACATAATATTATTACAGAATAAAATGAAAAATCCACATAATCTGCTGCTACTTTTTTTTCGGACCACTCCTTATACAGTTTTCTAAACAGCTAGTATGGCGACGAGACGTGGTTACTTAATTTGGGGAACTTACCATCAAGTGGGATAATTGGGGACAGAGGGGTAACATTAGAATTTTACTATAAACTAATCTAGCTAGTAATTGTAAGTGTTATGTTTAGACAAAGAAATCTAAACATAACCCTCTTTAGGCCTAGCACAGGAGGGGCGCGACAGTATCTCTCCGGCGAGATAGACTTAGACTACCTTTTTTTAAATTGTACCTATTACTTAAATAGGGACGGGTAGTCTATCTCGCGGGCGAGATACTGTCGCGCCACTCCTGTGCTAGCCCGGCTGCCCCAGTTAACCCACTTGACCGTACTTATGTAGATATTAGAGAGAGTTCCGCGCAAAAGTAAGTATAGGACTCCCATTTCTGAATTTTGTATCAAATTGATATAATGCAATGGGCCCTTATCTATTCTTAAAAAATATCCACTCGCCTAGGCTAGGTACTAGTACCAACTTATATATATATTATGTGGTCTTCCCAGGAATAAGTACCTACATATTGCATTCAGAGCGGCAGCTAATGAGTTGCCAGCTATGTAAGATAGCATAACTAGTTCCCTCCCTTCGCAAAGTAAATAACAAAAAATGGGTAAATAACAAACCTTGATAGTCTATAGCCTCTATCGCAACAAACCACTGGGTAAGATCGAATTGAGGAACCATTATTATCGAACGGTAAATATCATTAAACATGCAAATTCCAACCTTGAATCCGGAATATCTATTTTACTCTAGGTATGCCTTACTGGCCAGTTGGCCCAGTTGTAATCATAGGTACGGCTCGGCACGGTATTTCAAGCTGTTTCAACTATCGGACCAAAATAAATTCAATTTTTTTAGCTTGGGCATAAATGCTTTCGTACGTCTACGTCTCTTGTCCCCCTGGTCGTATTTATCAACCGAATCTCGTTAAATTTTGTGAGCGGTTCAATAATTAAATTGATAATATATTTTTTTGTCAATTCAGTTTTAGGATTTTTTTTTTAAAAGCCGATGCTAGTAGGATACGCGCGGTTTTCAGCTCCCAGGGCCACGAGTGATATAAGTTTTAAAGATAGTAAAATTTGTAAATACCTTCAACAACGTAAATGTTTCGTAAGTAAACAATATCTTGGCAAACCTGACATTAAAAGACTGCTTGACCGATGTTTCACTATTTTCTTTCTCATATTAACAAGAGAAAACCCATTAGTTAAGTGCTCTCTGACCATAACGAATCTACCATAATTATTTACTAAAACTCCTGTTACAGATATATGGGTATCATTTGTACTCCCTAAACGTACCGTCTCATTCATTAGTGGCTAAGTTTGAGATGTGTTCTACAAATAGGGGGACGGGCTACTGGTAACACAGACATTTTACGTCACGATTTCGCCTTTGACTTGAGCACTTTAGGTGCTCTGCATCCAATCAGATTTTTCAAGAGCTCTCAGACGGCCGTCAGAGGAAGATTGATGGTGGAGCTAAAAGTAGCCTGACCGAGTGACCGCGGGAACAAGTGGTTCTCAGGCTATCAATGATTCGACATTTTAAAATGAGTACAATGGTACCTACTTTGTGCTAAGATGATTGTGCATGTTTAGTCTACTAAGTGCTAAGTTTAGTGTTAAGCACACCTAGCTATGCTACATGTAGGTACCTATGGATTAGTTAATAACTGTCACAACTGCAACAGGTCAGAGAATTAAAAGCGATGACAGTGCTCGTCTTAGCTTAATTGTGAACGTTTGTATCCAAATTTTCATAGCAACTGTATCAATTAGACAAGTACTTACTAAATAGCGTAGCTTAAAGCTCTTGCTACACGGTCGCCGACAAGCCTTCTAACCGTCTGACCTTGGTCTGTCCCGGACCGTGTAGACAGTTGTTTCCAACAAAATTAGACCAAAACTGACCAAGGACAGACCAAGGTCAGACGGTTAGAAGGCTTGTCGGCGACCGTGTAGCAAGGGCTTAATTTTTACAAGCAAGAGCGCTACGAGCACGTACTCAAACAAGTCAAAACACGAAGCGTAGTCGTAGCGTAGCGTATGAGATCTCTATCGTAATTACGACAGGCGTAAGCGTAAAGAACTTGTATGCAAACAGAACGATTACGCTTACGCGACGCTTGGTGCCCAGAACTCTACGCCTCTCCACGCCTCCTCCACGCTTACGTCACCCCTCGCCTCATGTGCTGAGCGCCTAAATATAGTGTTCTCACCCGGTTGTTCCTGTGCCACTTGCCGCGTTGGTCGCGGCGCGCGCCGGGGTGGTCGCCGAGCACGGAGCAGCGACGCGCTGCGCCGCCCGCGCCCGCGCCGCCGCCGCCCACTGACAATGCCGCCGCCTCCTGCCATGCCGCACGCCCGGCTGCGCACTGGAAATAAATACAAACTTTGTATTTATGGTGAAGTAAATTAAATATAGCTTTGATTTTGAGATTAAGTTAAATGTGAGATTGCAATATTTTAGAGGTAATAAGGAAAAATAGGTTAGGTACACGGAGTGCGCGCTTACGCGAAGCTGGGCCATTGGCTTTCGTACACCTTGGTCCTTGATGCTGCTCACCATCGGGCCTTCGGCCCACCGTGCTTTTAAGGCGCATAAATTGACCATTCAAATTGATCGTAACAATGATATTCTTAGAGTAATGACGTCACGTTTACATTTTCATTATGCTTCTTAGTTTTTTTCCTGTACAAGACTGGAAACGAATGGGATAAAAGTTAATAAAAATAAAGCGAACATACAGAATGTGACTCAAACGTAACAAATAAGAACGTCAAACGCGTCTCCGGCGAAACCTCTCCATTTTCTCGTCCAGGCTTCGAAACAAAATAATAGTGTATTTCGGTACTTTCAGTCGCTCAACGAGGTTACCTAGAATAGAAGGGTGTAACAGACTCGAATTTCCCTGTGAAAATATGGCCTTGTATATATAGCAGATAGGGAAAATATAGATAATGTCTTTGTCCTTGCGTTTGAATGCGACGTCATTATTGAATGTAGGTACATCTCTAAAGACATGAATTATTTGTTTTCATCTATTGTATGATTTAACAAATACCCATATGTGAAGTTTACATTGCTTTAATCTGAATTCATTCCAGAAATCTGCGGTTATTTTAAGCTTAAACTAAACTCAACTTTTTTGACGTGATAACGTCTTATAAATCGATGTACATGCTACCGGTGTACACCGGTAGCATGCACGAAAAAGTGTCACGTTGTGGACAGATCTCCATGGTAACTTTATGGACAAATCTCCATGGTAACGTTACGTAATGTAATGGTAATGTTTCCTTATGACGTTATCACACAAAATTATCGCCCGTAAACCGACTTTACAGACAATCATTTTTGTCGAAAGTCAGGTTTTAAAATGGGTAGAACAAAATCAAACGTTATATTAGATGTCGTTTACAAAAATACCAAACTAAAAATGGGCTATAGTTTACGAGTTCCTTAGAGGATTTTACTGCAGAGACCCCATTGTGCTAGTTGTGATATATCGCGAACGCCAGAGCCGGGAACTAGCTATTGGCTATTGGCCGTACATCTTCATTTTCTGTATATTGAAATCGTGACTGGTATGAACAAGGTTTCAAAACGGGTTTTTAAGAGCGCTCTTACAAGAAAAGTCGAAATAATGCAAAATTGATGATACTAGTCGACGAAATTCAGGACTTTGCGCTCATTATTAGAAACAATGAGTGCTTGTTCCAGTAAAAGCGTCTTCTTATCTTTATAAATATCGTTGTAAATATTAGAAAAAGGACTTATTAAATTAGTAATGATTTTTTTTCTGATGGTCGTTTCCGAAAAACCCCGTGAAGCACTGAATGGCGAGCTCTTATTTGGAAATGTTGAGAATTTTACTCTGCTAAACCTGGCTATTTTGTATTACTAATACCCTGTACTTTAGGCATATCAAACTATATTTTTCCTACATACCTTTGAGAAAGAGAAAATCAAAGTAAAACGAACTCGATTTTCTCTCCGAAACAAGTGTCAATTCCTACGAAAATCTACTTAATATCGAAGTCATTTTCATACTCAAGCAATCTGCAACGTTTGCTTATACTGTTGGTATACATTAGTGTTTATGAAATTCTACTATAATTTTTTGGCAATTTTTTGAAAACTACTCTATATTACCGATGACGCGCGCTGCGCCAGCTCAGTGCCGCGGCAGAGCTTGTAGAGGCAGGACGTGTGTCGGTCGGCTCCGCACATTTTCAACGGCGACGACGAGGTTTTTTATCATTGTGTGCGGCGGGCGCCGTGTAAAACGCTATACTGTGTGCGTGTAAACCGCAACGAGAGACTTTGATCCTAGCACTGTTTTTATAGTATTATAATTTATAATGGTACAGTTTAATAAACTACCGGACAGGATTAAAAATATTTGAAACGACCTGACATTCTATATGTATTTATTTGACTCAAGATAGTACTCAGGGTCTGATGATGGAGCCGGAAGGTGGTCACCGGTACCAATCAACCATGCAACTAAACCACTTCGTGTTTAGGCTCGTTTTATTCATCTCAACAAGATCTTTGACACAAGATAGTACTCAGGGTCTGATGATGGAGCCGGAAGGTGGTCACCGGTACCAATCAACCATGCAACTAAACCACTTCGTGTTTGGGCTCGTTTGATTCGGCTCAACAAGATCTTTGACTTAAGATAGTACTCAGGGTCTGATGATGGAGCCGGAAGGTGGTCACCAGTACCAATCAACAATGCAACTAAACCACTTCGTGTTTAGGCTCGTTTTATTCGTCTCAACAAGATCTTTGACTTAAGATAGTACTCAGGGTCTGATGATGGAGCCGGAAGGTGGTCACCGGTACCAATCAACCATGCAACTAAACCACTTCGTGTTTGGGCTCGTTTGATTCGTCTCAACAAGATCTTTGGCACAAGATAATACTCAGGGTCTGATGATGGAGCCGGAAGGTGGTCACCGGTACCAATCAACCATGCAACTAAACCACTTCGTGTTTAGGCTCGTTTGATTCATCTCAACAAGATCTTTGACACAAGATAGTACTCAGGGTCTGATGATGGAGCCGGAAGGTGGTCACCGGTACCAATCAACCATGCAACTAAACCACTTCGTGTTTGGGCTCGTTTGATTCGGCTCAACAAGATCTTTGACACAAGGTAGTACTGAGGGTCTGATGATGGATCCGGAAGGTGGTCACCGGTACCAATCAACCATGCAACTAAACCACTTCGTGTTTGGCTTCGTTCGATTCGTCGCAACAAGATCTTTGACACAAGTTAGTACTCAGGGTCTGATGATGGAGCTGGACTGTGGCCACGGGTACCAGTCTACCATGTAGCTGAACCACTTCGTGTTTGGGCTCGTTTGATTCGTCGCAATAAGATGTTTGACATAAGATACTACTCAGGGTCTGATGATGGAGCTGATGATGATAGACAGGTACCCGTCGCCACCTTCGCGCTCCATCGTCAGACCCTGAGTACTACCTTGTGTCAAAGATCTTGTTGAGATGAATAAAACGTGCCTAAACACGAAGTGGTTTAGTTGAATGGTTGATTGGTACCGGTGACCACCTTCCGGCTCCAACATCAGACCCTGAGTACTATCTTGTGTCAAAGATCTTGTTGAAACGAATAAAACGAGCCTAAACACGAAGTGGTTTAGTTGCATGGTTGATTGGTACCGGTGACCACCTTCCAGCTCCATCATCAGACTCTGAGTATCACCTAGTGTCAAAGATCTTGTTGAGACGAATCAAACGATCCTAAACACGATGTGGTTTAGGCATGGTTGATTGGTAATGGTACCTTCCAGCTCCATTATCAGACCCTGAGTACTGTCTTGTGTCAAAGATCTTGTTGAGACGAATCAAACGAGCCCAAACACGAAGTTGTTTAGTTACATGATAGACTGGTACCCGTGGCCACCTTCCAGCTCCATCATCAGACCCTGTGTATCTTCAGTGTCAAAGATCTTGTTGAGACGAATCAAACGAGCCTAATCATGTTACTACATGGTTGATTGGTATCCGTGACCACCTTAATCATCATCAGATCCTCAGTACCAGTTCGTTTTTAAACCCTCGTTGATACAAACTTTACAACCTATAGGTACCAAATGCAATGACGAAACATGTAAATAAGCGAGTAGGTACCTATAATTTCTTTCGAATATTACTCGATGGCGATTACCTTCATAAGTACGAGTATGGGGCTATTCATAAATTACGTCGTTTCAAATGGGAGGAGTGGGGGGGGGGGGGGGGTCTGGACATCGGATGATGGTAACATGACGTAGGAGGAAACAGATTCATCCGAAGCTTGATTTTTGGATGATTTGAGGGGGGGGGGGGTCAAAAATCGTCAAAAATAGATGACGTAATTTATGAACAGCCCCTATGTACATTTGCACTGCATTTAGTATTTTCGTACTTACCAAATAACAGTTTTAGAACTTTAAAAGTTAAGTACAGTTAGTGTTGTTATGGTTGATTTCAATATGCTTCGCGAAGGATCAAGAATGTTTAATCCATCATTGTAGTGCGAGTGTGGTAGAAGGGATCGGCATACTGAGCTCGCACGGCCTGCCGCAGCGCGTAAAATACCTAAACTCGCTCAACGCCGAAATGTAATAGCGCTCTTAACAAGATTGTATCACTGTATTGAACGTTATTGTCGAGCGTTTGTTTGGGAGCTTTTCATCCTTTTCATGGACACTGAAGGGAATAAATTGGTTCAAAATTCAACGTTTTTAACTCGAGGTCGATTCAAATTTAGTTATGTTCTGGTTTTGATAAGACCTTGATGATCATCTTGGTGATTGGAACGCGCTTCATTTCGCATGCACCAATCAGCAAGAGCGATGTTCAAGGTTGTATTAAAACCAGCTCAAAACCAAAACAAATTTGTAATCAAAATCGGGCTTCTCGTGGCATTGCAAAACATGTGTTAACAACTACTTACTTAGTATCTGCCTAAAATGCATTGTTTAGGCCTTTATTGCTGACTGTATTTTATTGATTCAAAATAATCACTCATTGGAATAATTTTAAAGATGTCAAATACTATGAACAGTACGGTAAGTATTTATAATTTTTTTGTTGGATTTACGAGTACGAGTATTATGTTACAGAAAAGTTTCCATAAAGTTGCGAAAGTTCTTAGAAATTTCAGGTAAAAATCACAGGAAGTTAAAGTTTTGATTCCCATAAATAAATATGAGATGTTTCGTGCCAACTTGTAACTCTAATTTTCACCTTATTTTATTAGCAATGCTTTCGTGTAGCTTCAGGTCATAGGTAAAACTTTCGTTCTGTTTTTAACATGTATATAGTACTATTTATTCTTTAAAATGAACTTGTTCTGCATTTTACGTTTAAATTTCTGGACTTTCATAATGTTACTTTTTATTGTTATAACAAGTCTTAATTTAATTTAATTTGTTATTGTTTTTGGTTTTTGCTTGTTTTGTATAACTTGCGATGCTCACTGATTTACTTTTATTTTAGTATGTATTCTCATGAAGTGAAATGTACCATTTTTTTGAGAAAATAAAGTTGTTTAAGCATAAACTTTTTAAAGAACAAAACTTTCCCAATTGAATGCAAAACGACGATAAATGTTTTAACTCATTACTGGTAGCATGGCGTGCGGCGCGCCCACCGCGTAACGTGTTTTTACGATCATAAATCAAGCTAGTGTAATTGCGCACAGGATGACATTAACATAACAGAGTGTTGGCGTCGCAACACGTTCTCTAATAGATTTCATACACGTGAGTTGCATTCATGCATTTTGTACTTGATTTTCACTGAATGATAAAAAAAATGCATTTTTAGGGTTACGTTAAAGCAGTGTGAAAGGAACGATTAACTGTGGACTGTGGACGAAATTTAACGCAACTTTGGATGGACCATATTATTTTATTAAATAGTTTTCATAGAACAAGGTAAATTATTTTTTTCGATTTCAGCCTCAAGCACTAATAAATTAAATAATCAATTAACTATAAATTTCTACATTTTTAATATCTTAATTCTTAATTTTACCTAGCTCAAACTATACTCAAACGCTCCAATATCATATTATTCGATCCCATGCGATTTATTTAATGTATTCATTCATATTAACTTTCAACTGACAAAGTTTGACCCAGTGACTTATATAATATCTTTAGCACAACTGTCTCCTAGTTTCCATCTTCTCGAAGACTTATTTCCCGGATTAAATTATTTTAGATAGCGATGGCAAGAATGCCAAGAATCCTTTATTATTCTTAGTAGGTGTTTTCCTCTACAGCCCTTTACCTTTATTAAAATCCAGGAATATTGCGAATTATCTTATCTTCTTCTTCTTCTTCCTCGCGTTATCCCGGCATTTTGCCACGGTTCGTAGGAGCCTGGGGTCCGCTTGACAACTAATCCAATGATTTGACGTAGGCACTAGTTTTTACGAAAGCGACTGCCATCTGACCTTCCAACCCAGAGGGTAAATTAGGCCTTATTGGGATTAGTCCGGTTTCCTCACGATGTTTTCCTTCACTGAAAAGCGACCGGTAAATATCAAATGATATTTCGTACATAAGTTCCGAAAAACTCATTGGTACGAGCCGGGGTTTGAGCCCGCGACCTCCAGATTGCAAGTCGCACGCTCTTACCGCTAGGCCACCAGCGCTTGCGCACATTGCGAATTATCTTATAAAGTACCTAATATTCTAAAGGCATGGGCGATAGAGGATGTGTGGAAAGTTTATAGTGCAACAAAAGCCAAATTAACTCTGAATGAAGTCGAAATGAAATACTGTGGACATTAAACTTTGAATATCAACATATTTAACAAGAAATAAAACCGTTTCCTTGCATTTTTAACAAGAACAATAGTTTTATCCTACTACAATGAAGATACTTTCAAATGCGCAAAGAAAAAAGGGAAACAAAAGGTTTAAAAGCGATTAAACTTGAAGTATAAAACTTTATTAAGATCGGATCAGTGTTGGATTTAATTCTAATGCTTAATCGCTTTAAGCCAAGGTTTGTTTATTTTATACTTCCTAGTGAGACTTTGAACCTGATAGAAATAGTACATTGTGATACAAGTGTGCTACGTTGGTCATTACACACGAGGCGATATTACAATAAGAAAGTCGATGTGTGTAATGGCCAATGCACACGTGTTTCATATGACGTTTTTCAATACACATAACGTAAGTTTAAAGGAGTGTAAAATTTATGTAAAGTAATATTGTAAGGGATGTAGTTATAGGTAGGTAATTATAAAGTCATCACGCATATCGTTGCTAAGGCTTGTTAAAGCAGCCTGGGATCTGCTTGTCAATCTAATCCCACGTTAACCCTCTTATTCATAAAACTTTACGGGTCTGATTTAGTTACATTATGTTTTATCCCTTTCTTACAAATACATTTTTTTAAATGACAGATAAAGACAAACGATTATTAGCTAATTGAGGCTTGTAGTTTCGTTTATGAATAAGGGGGTAAGTCTGTATGTATGTAAATATATTTGGGTCATGTAGCTTGTTAAAGGAGCTAAGAAATTGCACTTATAAAAAGTACCTAGCCATGAAAACCTTGACTCGTCTCCTACCAGTTTCTCGAGTCAAATAGGCCCCTCATTCTATAGCCGCTCAAGCTACCGTGTTAGCGATGAGAAGTTCTAATTGGAGCTCTTCTCGTACATGTTGTTAGAGGTAGTTACAACTTGTTACCGACGAACATTGTGTTTTGTAAGGCGGTGTTCACATTTTAGGCGGTTCCGCACGCCGCTGCCTGACGCACTTTGCCTTTGCCTTGCTCACGCTCCAGGCGTGGCTCACTCCGCGATTTCGTCGCTTTGCAACAGGTAGCTACAAAGTACACCCGTTCCACACCAATTTTGATGGCTAGCCATAAACCGCGCGTGGCGCTGTCGCCACCTCGCGGCCATATCTGTCCTGATTGTAACAGACGCGATTTGTTAGAGAGTGAATCTTCTGTACCTAGTACTATTATACCTACGGGTGTACTTGTAGCTACCTGTTGCAAAGCGACGAAATCGCGGAGTGAGCCACGCCTGGTTCCACTGATGAGTTGGAGATGGGAAGAGACATTGGTTGTAATCCAGCGTAGCTGAGATGAGATGTGAATGATGTGGACTTTTTCTTCATTTAGAACCTAGTACCTGGGAGACCGAGCTTTGCTCGGAAAACATCGTATAAAAACTCAAAAATGCGCGTTTTCCTAGGGATTAGACCTAGCTAGATCGATTTTTCGCCCCCAAAGACCCCCATATAGCAAATATCATAGAAATCGTTAGAGCCGTTTCCGAGATCCCCCGTAATATATAAATAGACATAAGTAAATATGTTACAAAACTTTGACCGATATTAAAGGTGTATACTTACTATTGTCACGTTAGTCCAAATACCTTAAAGGACCATGGGCAAATTTGTATGGAGTCTAGACCCAACGCCAACAGAAATGAGAGTAAGGTCATTAAATAGGTATTTCTATGTGCTTCATTTTGTTCTATCGGCACCAAGCGGAATTCCATTGCAGAACTGAGATATTGGTAGTTTAGCCAAAATGTCGTCACCCTTATTACCTAGGCAATATAGACTGAGTAAGTAAATTAATTGCTGCAGGGACAAGCAGGGTAGATGTTCGCGCACCGCCGGGCGAGCACACCGAATGATTTGCCGCGCTCGCCCGGCAGTGGACTCTACTAGATAATAAGGGTGACGACATTTTGACTAAAATACCAATTACTCAGTTCTGCAATGGAATTCCGCTTGGTGCCCATAGAACGAAATAAAGTACAGATAAATACCTATCTAATGACCTAACTCTCAACTCTGTTGGTTTTGGGGCAATTTTGACGCATAGTCCTTTGTCACAAAATAAACCCAAAGGTCAACTCCTGCCACTTGAATTGCGTGGTAAATTGGACAGGCAAACTGCGGCCTAAAAATAGTCGACATAATCTGACGGGTTGCTAATTTCAACATTAATAGCTTGTGTGTAACTTTACACAAACATGAGGACTCTACCACCTTACTAGATATGTATCTAGTAACTGGTCTTCATGTATTAATTGACATTAGATATGAGCGCCGCGCCGGCGCGCCGCCGCCGCCGACAAAATTTACGCGCCGCCGCCGCCGACGCTGCGCTATCGGCGTGGCATCGGCGTGACCTTGTTAGATACTACTACTTTCAGAATCAGATAATATCATATTTTATCTAGTTTAGATCTTTAACGGCCAGTCTGAATAGCTTATAGCTTATAGACATTCAACAGGTATTTTAGGTCCATATAATTATTTTCAGTTTGGTTACCAAACGGAAAATAATCGCTAGCGCTAAAATAATCGATAGCTAAACGCTTTCGTTGACATTTCATTTTTTTAAGTATGTTGGACCAATTATATTGAATTCATTTTTCGCATGGTAGTAGCTAATACTATTTGCAGTTTATGTGATTTTTTCCATAGGTGTACCTTTACAAATACTCTTGAAAAGAGCTGTCAAAAAAATCTCTGACCTTTTAATCATTATTTTTTCAGGGAATTAAATATTTAAAAAAATCTGAGTTATACTCCTACTCATTCTTTGTAGCTATGATTTGGTTTGATTACTCTACTTTATATAGTTCAGGAGAAGAACGACTTTGAAAAATGTGTCCATAAAATGACATTTTTGACATTATCTCGGTGACGGTTCAAGATAGGGGGCTGAAAATTAAGGTGTTTCTATATTATAAGATAGCCAACAAATGACATTATAAAAATCCGATATTCGTCACAGGGGCCACTTCTCCTTCCTTAGCCTGCTAGACCCTTTTGCTTGAAATTGTAAAATGCACTTATTTTATAACTTTCTTACAGCAAAAACATGTAATTTCGGTAAAATTTTGGTTTGAATTCTTTTTTCATTAATCAAATGTGTTTCAAGGCCACGCCGCCGATTCGCCGCCGCCGCCGACCGATTTTGACCGGCGCGCCGCCGCCGGCTACATGCCTATCGGCGCTCATATCTAATTGACATATACAAGATCCACTTCGGGTCGTCGCGCCACAGCAGTAGGTAAGTATGTATACTTAGACTTGCTTAGTTTGAATTAATTTCTTCATAGTCATACTCATATTCAACAAATATATGTATATTTTAATATGGATCAATCAACTTATTTCCTGTTATTTTGTTTCGGGAGCCAGAGGAAAAAGTTACAACTTAACCGATTAATATAGCCCATGAAGAAATGTATTTTTATTTACTTACCGTAAAATGGGGTGAGTAGGGTCAAAACTGAAATTCAAACCTCGATAACATTTTATTTTTACATATGAAAACTGAATGGTGTATATAATAAGTGTTCTGGACGTTTGTATTTTAGTTTTTATTTTATTTTGGGTAGTTCCATTTCATAACTTTGACGATAAAGAGGAAAACCCACCTCACCCCGTAGTGCCTCGTATTTGGGGTGAGAGGGGTTTTCATACAAAGGTGACTTTGGAAGATTGTTGGATCGATTTTTTTTTATTATGCGTATTACTATAGCTCCATTTTAAATTGGAATACCTTATTTTTGTAGCAGTAGCCTTAAAATCCCTTCTCACCCCCTCTCAAACCTTCTCTCCCCATTCATAACCTACCTCTCCCCGCGAAACCTACTCACCCCGTTTTATGGTACCACAAAAAGCCCAAACCCTTCTATTCGTCCTACATCCCTGGCATCTTCAATGCGTGATAAAACGTTAAGTTAATGTGTTTCTATATTTCATATTTCGCCTACGCTTGTCACGAATAAGGAAAGTTGTTAGGAACATGCAACTAAGACGTTTGTATTTTTCGCCGCTGATTCATAAATGTTGACGTGTGTTTAAAACCTTTCAGTTTGGTAGTTTGATATATTTGCTTTTGTGAAAATATGTTTTATAAGATATTTTAAATAGATTATGCTTCACAGCCGTAAATGTGACCAATAATTAAAATGATTAGATTATGAAATAAAACTATTGAAACGGATTATATCGCGTATATAATCCGTTTATTTCATGAGTAACCATCGCGGTAACCGAAGACAATATTATGATTAGATTAGTTAAAATGATCGTATCGTATTGGACCCGACAAATTCAACGTGAAATCTTCCATCAGTTTTGCTCTGAAGGGTAAATATTATATTATATTAAATATTCGTTCGTGCTTTATTACTTATTAATTCCCATTTTGTACATTTGTATTAAAATCAAAATTTCACAATGAAAGTGAAGATGAATAAATTAGTAGGTAGGTATATCGGGTGGAACAAAATGAGGGCCTTTTGTGCAAACGGGGAATTGTTCAGGCTACGTACTTTATTTTTATTACTTATTAATCACGTTCATATTTCTAGCCGTTTTTGAGATACAGTTAAACATTAGTGCAAAAATCTGCATGTTTAAACCCCCGCAAGTAGATCCTATGAATGACATGACAAGAGTAAATTTACAATTTAAATAACTTTGTAGGGTTGTCACTGATATAAAAATACTTCATTTTAATATATATTTTTTTACTTTTTAATCCAGCTTTACGATTATAATAACTCGATTGTAGATCACTTAAATAACACTATCCTTTGAGCTCAGTATCTAGAAATGTTCCACCCTCAAAATATATTTAAAAAATATTAAAATAAATAAGAAGTGAACCGGAACAGAACATAATACAATCTGAAATCAGTATGACACAAATAAATAAATATTATAGGACTATCAATATTTACACAGATCGGCCTAATCCCACAGCAAAGACATATGTAACTTCGTATAAGACGAATAAAGTCTAAGGAAAAAACGTGCCTCGGAATTCAAGTAAAAGTCATTCTCGAATAGGTGGCGCACACACCTTTAGCCTATCCTCGGCTAGATGGCGTGACGACACCGTTTCATATTTAACAATTTTAACACATAGATATCAGTGAATGAACATTCTATGATTCTATGATACAGTATTAAGGCACCCTTTTGCAAGCATGATAGCCTTTATAGTAATATAGCAACGACTATATTAACCGCTCTCGTGACCCAAATTGCCAAGAAATATAAATTTTATTCAACCTTAAATTACTTCTAGAGCCTGCACCATTCCGAAGGATATTCCACAATTTCGTAACAGACCCTTGATAATTTAATTTGGAACTTTGTCACTGAGGCTTAAGATTGCTTTTCAAATAACAGAGGTTTGATTGTTAAGAGCTTGTGATAGTTACTTTGTTATTATAACTGGGTGTAGTCCGACTACCAATTACAAGCAGTTATTCGACGAAATTTACATGGCATTTTCTTTATTATAGGTGTAAATAGTGGAAGTAATCGATGCTCAAAGTAAAACACTACGGCCTAAATATTAACACATTCAATACCACTAAGTGCTACGGGTTACGCTCGTAGCGCGTAGCCACGGTTTCGTCGTATGTAGCGCGTAGTCGCTACGAACAGTGTACCCGACAGTCGGGTTCTTGGTGTTGAATGTGTTAAGGCGGGATTCCACCAGTGTGCGGCATTGTGCGGCACGGCACAAGCAATTTTATACTGAATATGCTTGTGCAGTACAGTGCCGCACATTAGTGGAATCCCGATCGTACCTTTGACTATTTTTACACATTATTTAACTGATTTGAAATTATTGCAAATACATGGTGCAATTTTTTTTAACTAGCGTAGTGAATATATAGATTTTACAACTTTTACTATATGCCGAAATAGCACCAAAAGATTTGTCTGTCCCATAGGAATCAGCGGCATCACAGCAGCCGGAATGTATGAAACAGCCAAAAACTTTTTCGCGATTTCGGCATTGGTTATATAATAAAAGTTGTTATTAATTTCGTTTAGTAGTACCACTGTATATATATTGTATGTAAATAAATGATTAAAAATAAAAGTTGTTTAGTGTACCTATAAATTCACTACGCAGAGTAAGTAGGTACGGCTGGTGCAAAAAATTTCAACCTGTATAACATTGCATTTAACTGATTTAAAAAAAAATATACGCCCCTAATTTCTTAATACCTACAAGCAACAACAGATGAAATACCTAACAAATGTTTAAAATTTGCTTATGAAACGCTAACTTTATTGCATGTCTAACTTTGCGAATTCCGAAGTTGAAATGAAAAATAGTTTTATATTTTACCGTTTGAATATTGGAGTTATGCTTTATTTTTAACCGACTTCAATTTCGTAGAAGGAGGAGGTTCTGTATTCTTTTGTGGCTATTTTTTTTATGTTACGTTCACTGATTACTTCGACATCCGTAGTCCGATTTGAGTAATTCTTTTTTTGTTACTGGACGAAATCAAGGAATACATTTCATTGGCTATTCCTATTTAATTTCGTAATAAGGCACTTACCAGAGTAATAAAAGAAACACCGGGCTAGAGGAATCCATGTCTGGGATTTCTTTTCTATATGACTTGTTTTTTCATTCGTAAAAGCTAATGTCTACGTCAATTCTTGGGATTAGTTGTCAAGCGGACACCAGGCTTCCACGAGCCGCGGCGAAATTCCGGGATGACGCGCGGTAGAAGAAGGACTTGTTTTCATCGGGCACTCCACCTAACCTTCTGATTATTGAAAGATAGAGCGAGCGATTGCGTGCAAAAACCTAATTTAAAATTTTATAAAATGTATCCACCGCGATTAAGCACAGAGCACAGCTTTTCTACTTCCATTGAAACCCAGCGCAGTGCAATCAAAGCTCTTTTTTAGGGTTCCGTACCTGAAGGGTAAAAACGGGACCCTATTACTCGTCTGTATGTCACTAGGCTGTATCTCATGAACCGTGCTAGCAGTTGAAATTTTCACAAATGATGTATTTCTGTTGCCGCTATAACAACAAATACTAAAAAGTACGGAACTCTCGGTGCGGAACTCTCACTTGTCCGGTTTTTTTTAAGTTTTAGCGCCCCTATTAAATAAAGGACACAAAACCAAGCTCCCATAACCAAGTTTAGCTGGTAGCCGTTTATTTAGTTTTTTGTTGCCGCATTTGTAAGTCGGAAGGAAGTGGGCGAATGCAGGGCAGGAAAAAACGACACCGTCGGTGTTGGTGGCCTGCTTAAATAAGGTAAGTTGGGTACGAGGAACACAAGTAAGGTAAGTTAGGGAGGAGGAGGAGTTTATTTTGCTCGGAGCAAGAATAGTATGGTAATTCGCTACAAGTGTTTATGTCGCCTCAAAGTTTCTATCTAATATTTATATAATTCATATAAACTTGGCGGAAACTTCTGTTCCTATTGACAATAAAAAAAAACTTTTATCTAATAGTTACCTTTAAACGAGAAATACTTGTTTATTTATATATTTCGGCGGTCTCGGAAACGGCTCTAACAATATCGATGAAATGGCGATAAATCGATCTAGATAGGTCTTATCTCTGGGAAAACGCGCATTTTTGAGTTTTTATATGTTTTCCGAGCAAAGATCGGTCTCCCATTATTAATATAAAAAATAATTATAACGACGAATAATTGCGGTTTTTAAGCAATTAATAATATTTAGTACAGCTCTTCTGCTTCAATTTTAACCCGGCTCGGTGCAAACAAAGTTTTGCCGTTTTTAAATTTTAGCTTGCTTATCAAATAAACTGCACAAAACTAAGCTGCAGTTTCATAATCTAGTTTGCCCAGTAGCCGTTTATTTAGTTTTTGCCGCCGCATTTTGTGAAGCGGAAGGAAGTGGGCGAAAACGGAGCAGGGAAAAACGTCGGTGACGGTCTGTATTCGTGGCCTGCTGAAATAGGTTAGCAATCTAAAAATTATCAAAAAAAAACCACCTTAAATATTGTAAACTATCACATTTTCTTGTGCGTTTTCTTATATGCTTAGGTAATAGGTCAAATTTAACATATTTGACTTATTCGATATAGCGTGGTTTCTAGCATCTTTTTTTTTTATCGTGGTTTCTAACATCTTTTTTTTATTATTATTTTTAATAAAATGTCAAAATTTCAGAATATCAACGATAAACCTATTCATCGAGCACTCAATTTATCCATAAACTTACATCCAATATTAAATTTAATCGAAAGTTGGAGGATTTCATAAAAACGAGGGAAAATATGGACACTTAATGAATGAAATTCATTTAAGAAGGTGTCCTTAGACCATTTTTTTCCCGGTAAGGGCATTTGTGTGTTTATCAATATTTGGTTCTAGAGCCCAATTCAGATATAACTACTTGTTACGGTTATATTATATTATAGGACAATATTACACAGATCAATCTAGACCCACGGTAAGCTCAATAGGGCTTGTGTTGTGGGTACTAGACGACGATATACAGTGTGTGGCCTGTAACACGAGCAAATAATTAAAACATAGATTGTACTTCTCAAACGGTGACACTTTTGTTCAACAACTTTCAAAAATTATGAAGTATTTAGACTCCCTATTTTTCATACAAAATAAATATTATTTTCCATGGACGCCATCGCCACGCCATATCATTGTGATTGACGTTGCTTGTCACGCCTTAAACATAACAAAATTCGCAATACATTGCGTCTTAGAATAAACTTTAAAGAGTATTAAAAATCAAACCACAAGTTATTTTTAAAAGTCGCTGAACAAATGTTGATCAATATGAGAAGTACAGCCTACAGGCCGAAGTACAGGCCACACCCTTTATATAATATAAATACATAGAAAACATCCATAACTCAGGAACACATATTTGTGATAAACACACAAATAAATGCCCTTACCAGGATTCGAACCCGCTCCTGCGTCGTAGGCAGGGTCACTACCGACTAGGCTGGGAGGCCGTCATCAAGACGATCGTCAAAGCCATATAAAAAGTTCAAAACCATAACAAGTTATTAAATTAGTACTTATCGACAACCCTAGCAAGTAGGCATGTAAACAAAGGGTTCAGTACGGCCCTAGCCTTCGGGTCAGTGGTATTTTATTGCTACGTCGATACTGCGGGCTAGATGTGCAGTGAACGATTTATGTATTACAGTGTACCGTAAAATGGGGTGAGTAGGTGCAAAACTGACATTCAAACCTCGATAACATTTTATTTTTACATATGCAAACTGAATGGTGTATATAATAAGTGTTCCGGACGTTTGTATTTTACTTTTTGGGTAGTTCCATTTCATAACTTTGTCGATAAACAGGAAATCCCACCTCACCCCGTAGTCCCTCGTATTTGGGGTGAGTTGGGTTTTCATACAAAGGTGATTTTGGAAGATTGTTGGATCGTTTTTTTTTATTATGAGTATTATAGCTCCATTTTAAATTGGAATACATTATTTTTGTAGCAGTAGCCTTAAAATCCCATCTCACCCCCCTTTCACCCCTTCTCTCCCCATTCATAACCCAACTCTCCCCGTGAACCCTACTCACCCCATTTTACGGTATTACAGATTATTAACCATAAAGCTACAATCGCTATCAGATATATCGGAGCGGCCAAAGGTGCTCACAAATATCTGAACACGCCTCTATTGTCAAGACGTTAAGAGTGCGGGTTCAGATATTTTTGAGCACCTCGGGCGCTCCGATGTATCTGAGTGCGACTGTACATAAATAAGTACCACCACTTTTAGCTTCTACCGACCACTTTTAAGACTTTGAATGTGATAAGACGTAGCTTAGCGGACTGGAAAATACGAAAGCGCGCAACCGGACAAGTGCGAGTCGGACTCGCCCACCGAGGGTTCCGTACTTTTTAGTATTTTTTGTTATAGCGGCAGCAGAAATAGCGCAGCGGTTCGTGAGATACAGCCTGGTGACAGACGGACGGACGGACGGATGGACAGCGGAGTCTTAGTAATAGGGTCCCGTTTTACCCTTTGGGTACGGAATCCTAAAAAATACGTTTTTATGTCAAAATGACACCTAAATGATGTAATTTTTGTTATCATTCGCCCGGGCGTCTCGCTTGCGGCAATACATCAGGACCATTCCATCTGATTTCAACAAATGGGGTGCACCGTGTGATGTTCATGCAGCACACTTTTTAATTCCGATTTATTGATTTCATATGGAATGGCCCATCAACGGATAAATGCGAGCGAAATACATGCGCGAATAATTACAAAATGGCACCATTTACTAGATATCAAAATGTAGGTTCGAATTCTTCATAATTCTTTGAATGTATGTAAATATTTTGTGTTAATAAATAAATGAAAAAAAAAAAAATTCGCCTCGAGACGGGCCTAAAGGAAAAATTTCCATGTCGAATTTTCCGCTCTTCATTGGTAATTGCATAACGTATGCAGATTTTTCCCGTGTTCCACTTCGCTGTTAATACTTTGTTACAGCTCCGAGAACATACTCGCGTAAAGTAGGCTGTTAAACTGAACAGTAGGTACTTTCAAACAGTTTTTAATGGAATTAATACAATTATGAACTATTTTTTTAATGATTTTACTGTTCTATAATAAATAATGTATTATTATTAACTTATATGAAATTTACTGCGTTAAATAATATGACAGTTAAAAGTCGGACCTTCCTACAGATCTTTGCAAAAAGTTCATTATGGATTTCTGACAAAAAGTAGCGTTCGTGGGTACCTACGAGTATTTTGGACAACTTCTAACCATTGAACTGGATTTTTGCATAATAAATATTGTTATAAAATTCAAAAAACATGACTATCCCCTATCATCCATATTTAAAGATAAGTACTAGATTAAATTTAATCACTGAGGGTGATTATTAAGTTAGAATGAAGAAGGTATACTAGTTTTAACAATACTCCCAATAATAAATATGTAACTAAGTACTAAAAGCAAAACTCTAGTTCTGAAAACATCTAAAAAGGAAACATACAATGTTTTGTAATATTTTTTATTCAAGTCGTTGATGCTGTTTCTACTTCATTAAACCTGCATTCAGTTTCTCAACTGCATTTGAGTCGCATTGAACGAACGTAAACTCAAAGTTTCACATGAAACAAGGTAATTGCTTTTCGCAATTTGCTACCTATCGACAACGTTTCCAAATCGCAATGAAACAAACAGACGGAGCAATTACATCGGTAGGGATACTAGTATGGAAGATTAATGAAAGATAAAACAGTTACAACTAATAAACTGAAATAGATATCATAATACACTAAAGAAAAAGTGAACAAGTCCACAGGTGGCCGAAGTTACATCTTGCTGAAACTTCACATACTCATGTGAGTTGGGTGACAGACAGGGCAGAGCCTCTACCATCAGTTTTAACATTGACATAACGCTCACGTCTACGTAATTTACTTTCTGTACATCTCGCTTCCACTATTGCTCGCATATGCGAGTACGAGCGAGATGCATAGAAAGTAAGTTACGTAAACGTGAGCGTTATGTCAATGTCAAAACTGGTGGTAGCCGTACAGGTTTATGTTTTGGGTTTGTAAGAATACTCTCGATGAGTATAAGTTGACTGTTTAAAGAAAATTACAGCGAGCGATAAAAGCTTGTATCAAAAATGCAACTATTTGAAAAAAAAATTACCGCTTGATTTATTTACTTTACCTATGCCAGTTTTCTATTAACTATATTTCTACGGAAGTGTAGGGGGAATACAAACGACCACAACGCACGGGACGGGAAAAATGTGATCTTTTATGGAATGTCATCTCAATACTATTTGACAGTTGTAAAAACTGTCAGATTTACATAATTCGTATAGGTACCCGTCAGAACGGCGCTATACAGACGCCACTCTGCTGTATTCGAACTTCAAGATATTCACAAGAGACGACACGTACTAGATCCATTCTAGATACGTTATAGTTTAGATATCAACTAGTTCTCTTTTGCAGCGCAATTCGGGCAACCAATGTCACTTTTACGTTAGATAGAGTAAGATATCTATTAGATGTGAATTGGATCTCTAACTCATATCCTGTGGAAATCGTTCAACAGGATCTCCAGAATCGCGCAAATGTCAAATTTGACAAGTTAGATCTTAAACATATCGTTGTCGTATCTTGGTGATGTCTATTTCAAAATCCGAATCGGGTCCCACTCCCACTGCCATGCACAGAGCGTATACTATCAGTACCGACAGGGTCGTTTCCCCACGCCAGTGACGATAGTTACTCGGCGTTTAGATAATGAACTCTTCATTACCTGCTAAAGTACAAACTGGTATTCTGATTGCTTACCAATGACTTAGTTGCAGAGAGTTGCATGAGGCTAATTACCTGATTTGGCAGTAAGTACAGGATGTCTAACGGCAGTTTTAAGATTTTAGAATAAGATAAAAAGAAAACTAAAGTATAAGTAAATGAAAGCACTTTGCCAAACTTTTCCGCATATTCCTAAATCAATCAAACTTATGCCTTGCGGTAGTATTTAAGTACCTAAGTGGAAAAGTCGTTGTTCGATACGCCTCAATAGCTAACTGCAGCACGCCGCTAACTGCAACACTCACGAAACTAAAATAGCCTTCCACTTCGCGTCCGATTATTATCTGGTTGTAAAATTGTAAATCTGCCGCTAGACACCCTGTATTTCGTCCGAAAATAGTTTACTTGAATATCTACTTCTTTTATTAACTGATTTTTTTTTCGAAATAGCAGTCACATTTCGGCGAAGAAAAACTTGAGAAAACTAAACTAATCCCAACTAAGCCAAATTTCCCTCATGGTTTACATTCCAAGCAAGATGCTAGTCTTTCGTAAACACTATAGTGCTTACTCTAATGACCCAAGCCTAACCCAAAGCTGACTAAAGTGAACTAAAATCCAGTAGGAAGATTATGAAACGGATGTCTAAGAACTCATAATTAATGCTTTTTTCTTTAACCTTTATCTATTAATGCACACAAATTTAAGTTTTATTAAGCGATGGGAATAAGAGCCACATTCGTATGCAATTATCCATGAATATGCGTGGCGTGAGCTTGATCAAAGAAACACACCATTGGTCGGGGTTGCAGCTCGCTGTTTAAATGAAATTGTAAAGATTTGCCAATTAGTAGGTAATGAAACCAACTCTGTGCAACAGTAAGTAACTATGTAGGTACCTGCCTGATGCTGCCGCGTGTTGCACAAAAGTCAACTGCAGTGTGGATGCACCATTAGGTCGGCTCGTCAAAGTGACAAGTTATACGGGATGGCCAAAAAATAAGTGCATTCCCGTGGCCAGGGAGGTTTTGGGATTACACTGAGCAACTTTTACTATGCGACCAACCCCGAAATCGCGAAAAAAAATTTACCCTCCCATAGAAAATGGAGCAGATAAAATGTATTAAACAGCCAAATTTTTTTTTTCGCGATTTCGGGGTTGGTCCCATAGTAAAAGTTGCTCAGTATAATCACAAAACCTGCACTTATTTTTTGGCCACACCATATAACATTCATATAATTTAGAGTAAATGTATGAAAAATATACAATACGGTGCCCTATTGATATTCCGAAAAAAAATACGCCGATTTTTGTTTCGCCGACAACGATTCGCAGACGGGTTGTTTGGCAGAGTAACGATTCGCCGAATCTCGTTACGCATAATAGTCGTTTGCGAGAGTAGTCAATAAGCAGAACATTGATACGCATATTTACTATTCGTAGAATAATCATTTAGTAACTGTCATAATTACCCGAGAAACCATTGGTCGAAACACAATAGGTCGAATGTTCATTTGGCATTAATATTGAATGTTCGTTTTTTTTTAGCATTAGAAAAAAGGTAAACAATCTTGACGTGTCTTTTAATTGAAAAACTCTTTTTAAAAATAAGTCATGGCAAACATGTAACATTCACGAATCTAATACGATCATTTATATTCTTCTGCTTTCATAAGTAATACTTAGTTACTGATTTTTAAAAAGCGTTTTTCAATTAAAAGACATGTCAACGTCGCTTACCTTCTCTCTAATGCTAAAAAAAATTATAAAATAAGGTGAGATTTCAATTATTGATGAAGTGCACCTGATGATGATGATTGTTGATGATAATGATGATGATTTTTTTAAAGTAGTATGTTTAGCGATTACTCCAGCACCCATGGTCCGATTTGAGTTATTCTTTTTTTGTTTGAAAAAAGTTACCCGCGAGGTATTCCCATAATAATTTTAGTTCTGATCTGATCGGAACCCCTAAATTTTTAAAGGCATTATGATTTCGGTATTTTCTAAAGTAACTCAAGCATTTCCTCCTGAAATCCACCAATTTCATGAAGTGCAACTGTAGCCTTACCACGAGTTTGACACTACATATTCGCTAACTTCTTCGTAACTTTATATACATATACTTAACGCATTTACTTAAAAAATGATAATATTTTATTTCATTCTTTTGTTTCGAAAATAACGACTTATATGTAAAATGTGAAACGTTATTCGACTAAACATTGCTTAAACGAAACGATTACTCTGCCAAATGGAAATCGTCCAATAATAGTTCTGCGAATTTACACAGAAGCAAACTGAACGGTATGTGAACCAAGAGTCTACGTAACGTTAGTTGACCAGAAGTTACATTGACAAATAAATGACTCTGCGAAACGATGTTCGGCGAATCGTTGTCGGCGAATCGATGATCTGCTAAAAGTTTATCGGAGAATCATTAGGTACCCATACAATACACTTGGTAGCCACACCTAACATTGAATGGAGTAGCAAAACTCTGTTTTTACCATGTCCGAACTTAGTATGGTTGACTATAACCACTATAAGACATCTCAATTACCCAGTGGGGAGCAATGTGCCCATTTTACGGTACATCAATTCAATCTGTCAGTCAGTAACCTATTCTTAATCGTCTCAGCGATTGATTCCTCATTCCACCTGTGAGATGAAAGCGCGATTGAATTTGTCTCTTAAAGCTAACTCTCAATTTAGTTGCCTGCGCCGCGCCGATGGAGCAGTGTTTGGAAGATTGATGATTCGACGGGGGTAAAAAATTGTCTGATGGAGAACCTGATCTATAGGAATAAGTGAAACGGAGTTTAGTTTATTTCCTACTAGCGACCCGCCCCGGCTTCGCACCGGTTAACAAAATACACATAAACCTTCCTCAAGAATGACTCTATTGATAGGTGACAACTGCATGAAAATCCGTTCAGTAGTTTTTGAGCTTATCGCGAACATACAAACAGACAAACGCGGCGGGGGATTTTGTTTTATAAGGTGGAGGGATATTTTTTCTAATCAAGAGCAATGTAAAATTATAATATACTATACATATAATTACAATATAATAATATTATTACAATGTACAGGTCTGTGTGTGAAAAAAAAATTTAACAGGAAAACTTGGTAAACTATCAGAAGACGCTAGACAAATATATAGGTACGGTAAAATATACATATGCTATGTTACAGACAAACTAACGTTAAATGATGTTTTGTATTTTTATTAGGTAGCGATCATTAAACCCGTCGACGACTACCATACAACGAATTGAGACAAAGCAATTTGACCCATATTGATCTGTAGCAACACACGTCTGATACTGAGTCGCTACGACCCAAATTGAGTTAGTCATGCGCCCTAGTATCACATGTGTGATACTAGGGCGCTCCAAGGGTTAAGTAAAATAGTAATTTTTAAAATATATATCATGCATGACCAGATTTTATTGTATACCTACTTACCCCCTTATTCATAAACGCTTACTAAAGTTGACAAGCCGATAATAATCGTTTGTCCCGTTCCGACGTATTGGTATGATGGAAAGGGACAAACGATTATTATCGGCTTGTCAACTTTAGTAAACGTTTATGAATAAGGGGGTTAGTCTTTAATGCGGGTGTTTTATAGCATAACTACATATTAATATTAGATTGGAAGCCGTTGTTTTCGTTAGTTTTCTTGCGTCATATTCATTACATATATGATGTAAGAAAAATAAAATTTGTAAAAATCTTAATCTTTTTTAGGAATTCCGGGCTTATTGGACAACTTTATTTATGAGCCCAGAATTAATATAAAGGCAATGCAATGCCATCGCGTGTGCAGTCACCCTGGGTCGTAATTGATGATTAACGATCGTACATTACGAGTTTCTGTGCTGACCTACTGTTTGTTTGCGCTTTGAGAGTTATACTTTGCTTATGTTTTCTCACAGAGGGTACAATTTCTACGCGTAAATTGCTCTTATGACAATTGTGTACTTATCTTAGGTAATAAACAATAATGTTGCTTTATAATATTATGATTGGAGGTTGAGTAGTTTTTATATGTATATTGTACCTTAGACATTTTTAATTTATTTGAATTTTGTATTTTTGACATTGATTTAATCTTCATTTGTTATTTGAACTGTACTATATGTATTTTAGGAATAAGGACATTGTATACCGTAAACCGGTTGATTGTGACACTGCCGTATTCGAACTTCAAGATATTCACAAGAGACGACACGTACTAGATCCATTCTAGATAAGTTATAGTTTAGATGTCAACTAGTTCTCTTTTGCAGCGCAATTCGGGCAACAAATGTCACTTTTACGTCAGATAGAGTAAGATATCTATTTTATGTGAATTGGATCTCTAAGTCATATCCTATGGAAATCGTTCAAGAGTATCTGCAGAATCGCGCAAATGTCAAATTTGACAGGTTAGATCTTAAACGTATCTTAGTGATTTCTAAAAGATATCTAAAAGATGTCTATTTCAAAAACCGAATCGGGCCGACACTCACTAATCTAATAATATTGTAACAACTGTAAACTGACACGCACAATCTGACAATAAATGATTACTTACTTACTTACTATATGAACGATAATGCACGATAACTAAATAACATGGTTCAAATATCATTCTGATGTCAGTGTACGGTCGAATTGACCGGTTAGATGAAATAAACTAGAGATGCCCCGAATAGTGAATTTGGCCGAATACCGAATACCGAATATTCGGCCCCTCTCTCGGCCGAATACAGAATATTTGGCGACCGAATATTCGGCATAACATGCGAACATTTTGAGTTATTATGAAAACTGTTCGCCAACAAAGCACAACGTTTGCATAGATATGTTTTTTATGTTGAACCATGTTGAACAGAATTAATGAATGTAGTTAGAGTCAATCAAATCAGACCCATGATAAAAATAAAATATTTTGTAATCAACAAATGCTCAAAAACGTACCCTCGTGTCAAACTAGGTACTTTCCAAGAATACATTTTAAATATTAAATATACCTAGTTTTTGGTTATTTTTTGTCTAATTTTTCTTTTTAGGTAGGTGCAACAGATATTCGGTATTCGGCCGAATAGTAGGCAACATTCGGCCGAATACTGAATATTCGGCAAAGTGGCCGAATAGGCCGAATACCGAATAGTTGCCGAATATTCGTGGCATCTCTAAAATAAACCCTAAATATTCGGAAAAAGATTATATATAACTAATCCTAACTGTTGCGACTCAAATTATGAATGGTTGACGCGCTCTAATCACTGAAGAGGTCTAACGTACCTGTAGGTACAAATATTACCAATTAAACCACTAAGCTACATTAATAGTATTAGACAGTAGTTCCACCAGCAAAATAGCAGCTACCTTCTGCTATTTAGAGACACTTCGCGTGCTAAACGCCATAGCGTTTTAAATATGATGAGAATCAGGGAGCACGGTAGGTAAACTGATAAATTTAAAAACAAAATGGCTGTTTCACATTTGTTTAACTTATGACTTACATAATTTAAGCAGTATTATTTTATGGTAAAGTTTTTAACATTTACATATATAAGAAGTTAAGAAGTTAAAAGCATACCTACCATACAAGCAAATCATTTACGAACAAATAAATCATTTTAAATCAATCCTATTTAAATTGAAACAAGTACTGACACCTCTAAATAAAGCAGTTTGTCTAAAATTATACTTATTTATTAACACATTTGGTGTAAGAATAATAATTTCTTTTAAAAATTATGTTTCATGTAATTGTTTAAAGATATTAAAGAAGAAACATGGTTAACCTCAATATTATCCTTATATATATGTATGTACTTATATTCTAAGTGCCGAATTTTATTTTGAAGACATTTTTTTTTCGTTAGATTTCGATTATATTTGCCTGGTTTGAAGAACTATTCATTCTTAATGGAATAAACTAAAATACCGCAAGGTGGTGGTACTGGTGCTCGACGCGGTCCCAGTACATGTCATCTTGGAACTTAAGTCATTGTGAATATAGGTGACAGCAGGGTGTCATCTATGGGGCATTAGCATGTCGAGCACTGGTACCACCACCGTACTAGTTCTCATAATTCAATGGAAGAAAGATATGCGCTGAAATTGCGCTTTTTATGTACCTTCAGCCGGCGTATTATGGATGGCTTTATCCATCTTTATCCACGTGATAAAATAACTGTCACTTTTTAACACCGTGGGATGGAAAGTGACGGACACCGTTTTATCACGCTGTCACGTAGACATAGAACGACCATCATGTCCGTACAGATTAGGGAATTCTATCAATCCACCAAAATTTACCAGACAAAAAAAAAATAAGCACCGAAATAAAATTCCGCCCCTCTATATTTTAGTACTCGCCGATCTACCTCGCAAATATTTTTACATCATAAAGCAACTTACCTGTCTTATTTAGGTTGAAAATGTAATTTTGTTTCTTGATTTCGTAGCGAATTCGCGTTAACGTTCGATTCAATTACGATAGGACTCCCATTTTAATTGGATGGCGTTATTAGCCGGTGTTTGTAACTAAAATAACTTCGCTGTCGAACATTATAAGGCCATCATTATGATTTAGTTTCATAATTACGGGAAAAGGAAGTAATTTCGTAATAGTTATTGGTGGCACGAGAGCTGGAAAGTAAGTTAGTATTATTACGGTTGCTACAATACTTGTACAGTATTATTTATTACACTCATAAATTTCTTACACTCACAGTATCACGACGACTTAAGTATGACTCACGTTGGACCGGGCCGTGTCCGGGCCGGAGCTTCCGGCGCATCGTATTCTATGGAAAGCATCACGTGATCGCCTGTCATGTCATAGAAAAGTAAGCGCCGGAGGCTCCGGCCCGGACACGGCCCGGTCTAACGTGAGTCATCCTTTTTTCGTTATTCAAAGTCGAAGTTATTCAAAGCTATAGATTCCGTTTAGTGCAAACTAGCCATAAGTGTTGATATAAATATAATAATACATATACAGTGTGTTACCGGCCATCGGGCTTTTATAAAAAACTGGTAATAATATGATCCATTAGCAGTTGTGTGCGTGTATTAGCAAATCATAATTATGTAAACTGCTTAATTAAATTTCCAAAATTCGCACACGCAATATAGTGGGTGTACTGCGTAATTGTCGTTACTCGTATCGCTAACGCACGTGGTACAAGGCATGTCGTGGTACGAGGGTAAAAAACTGAGACAACTATCGTAAAATTATTGTCGTCCTTATCATTGGGTTCATGTATGGAGGTTTTAATACATTAATTAAAGAGTTTTTTGTCAACTTTGACATGACAATTTCAAGAGTCGTCAACACGTCGGGTTGTCAAAACAAACCAAAAAAATATTAGAAAAACTGGTATTAGCTTTTCTTTAAAATGGGTTACAATGCTCGAGAGTTGTTGATACACGTGGAACTGCAGCTCAAGGCTTAAGGCATTATAGGAAACACTTCCCAAATTGACGACATCCACACAATGCTCGATTGATAACAGCGGCTTTTCAGCGAGTTCGTGAGAATAGGCCAATCGCCCCTGGTCAGCCTGAAAGGGCCATGCACGGGATCATGCCAGTGCAAGTTGAGGAAAGGATTCTCGAGCACTTCAGACAGGTACCAAACCAACGTCAAGTACTCGTATTATGTGGGGTTAATGTATTATTTTGTTAAAATGTGGGGTTTGTATTTAAGTTTAATTTAGTTGGTAGTAAAGGCTTTATCAAGGAGACCAGGCGGCTTAGCACGGTCGCGTTTTTATCCCTTGTCACCATGCCTGTCACGTTCTAACAAGTATGTAAGTGCGAAAGGGACGCGCATAGTGATAGTCGATAAAAATGGAACCGTGCTGAGCCCGCAGAGCGGCTTTAATTTGGTGTAGTTATCTTAAGTGCATCTTGAAATAAACTTTGTAATAAACAAAGTATGAGGAGCTGTCATTAGCACTTACCTACTTGTCAATTTACTGTGTTGTACATTGCGGGCAATTAAAATTTTGTTAGAAAGTTAACGAAGTCTGAAATTTAGTTTATTAATTAAATTAATGTCATGGTTACATTATACATATACGATATTTTAACCTCCCTTAAAAAAAGCCCGGGTCCTGGTAACACACTGTATAATTGCAGATATCCAGTTCTTTTAAAGAAAATAAAAAATGTCTGTTCATATGGATACGTAGTTGTCTGGCATTCAAATTTGGTTTTTCACATTTTAAATATGCTCAGTACCTATAACGACATTGTCCTTTTATCTGACTAAAATACTTTTTTCAAAGGGATTATTTACATTGGAATAGGTGCTGTACTTGATTTTCAACTAATCCATAAAATTGGCTTAATTGACTTACCTATTATAACCATTATAATTTAAGCTGATTAGATTAGTATTATTAGGTACATACCTATTAACGCTGTGTGTAGGGTTGCCCACCAATTTAAAACGTAAATATGTGTAACTTTCACCACTTCCGTTACGTTACAATTACATTAAATATTTAACCATTGTCGCCAGCGGCGGCTGCCGGTTTAATTACGTTTTTCCCATGGGCAAATTGTTATTTCCCTAACTTATTTATGACCTTGGAAGGTAACTGTATTTTTAAGCAATTTAATTAGCCAACGTTACGTACTCAATTGGGGGATGAGTCAAAAACGTTCCGGAAAACTAGCGCCTTTCCTATGAATAACATGAAAGTTAACGATTAGGGTAGGTACATTTAATGGAGGCTTTAATCAGCAGCAACAGCAGATTTAGAAGGTTGAAAGTTGCCTATAGTTGTAGTTAGTTGCCTAAGTTTTTGATCCGGATTGGAAGTCAATGACACTAATAGTTTGGGGCTGACACAATGGGACACAACATAGGCAATGAAATAATTAAAAAGGATATCATTATCCAAGGCAAATAGGAATAAATAGCCTTCACTCAGGTGCAATTGAAAGCTTAAACTCTCTCTCTGACTACATCACACCATCGATGCACATATAATTAACCTGCGTTGTTTTAATGGGAAATATCTGCACTACTGATTTATAGTTTTGCAAGATTTTAGAAAAAGGAGGCAAATTTGAAACTACAAGGGTTCCGTTTTTGCCATTTTGGCTACGGAACCCTAAAAAGTAGGCGCGATGAATCTTCCGTACAAAATTTGAATTTTGTGTGTTTTTCTACTGACCAGGCGGCTTAGCACGGTCGCGTTTTTATCCCTTGTCACCATGCCTGTCACGTTCTAACAAGTATGTAAGTGCGAAAGGGACGCGCATAGTGATAGTCGATAAAAATGGAACCGTGCTGAGCCCGCAAGTGTGTTTTCCAGAGTATATATTTTAACTAAGATATATTATTTTACTTTTTGGCGATCTGAGTTCTTAGTCCAGATTGCGGCTAGTCTTTATATCAAATACTTTAAGTACATAAAAGATTCATCAAACCTTTGATATTCGCTCCTTATAGGCAGTCTGCTGACCGACCGTTCACATTTTACGAGACAGCGAGATAATCTTTATACGGGCCATCATCTTCCACTTGGCGGGACACAGCTTTTATATTTACTTGCGTCGGCTACAAGCTCTTAACCCTTCATAAAAATTATCTGTTCCTTTCAAAAGGGTCTAATCTTGGTTTTTCTTCAACTTCAGATAATTTATTTATTATCTTTTCTTCAATATTGATGATACACTGAGTAAAAATACAATACGGGCGATAAATTAAACCAGACATACAATTTCGTGTGATCATTCATTAAGAGTATTTTTAAGTTACACTTAATTATGACCCCTTAATGGCCGTAATTAATTTTAGAAAATTTACCGAGCAACAATGTACCTACCTACAACTGACTTGAAAGCGCTGACAGTTACTTTGAAAAGCTCGTATCTCGTAACTTTTGTTGTGTGGCTTTACATTGCGGGCTGTATTATTTTGTATGGTTAATATTTTCATTATATTTCTAAGTCTATCTTTAATTATATGTGCGTATGTTATGTAAAACATATTTATCTTAATGCTGGGCTTGTCTACCTACTCTAACAAAACCACTTAAAATGGGCAATTCTTCAAGTTCAACTTACCTACCATTTAAATACTTAATACACTCAAGAGTCAAGATCCATCATGCATACCGCACTGTCTCATGCTTCATTATTTAAAATCATTTCACGACGATACCTAGTGGCTTCGTTCCCTCAACAGAACAGCAAATTGGGTACTTTCCTCTACTTAAAATAAATTATTTCACACTGTGCACAAAATAAAACACCAGATAATTATTAGAAAAACATAGATACCGTGAATATAGCCAACTTTGCCACGAGGGGAAACTTTGCCCAAAACGACAATTTTAAGCAAATTCGTTAATGTAGAAAAATTTTAAATACTTATGGCCACCCTGCTATTTTTAGCAGAAAATAGGTTAAATTTGTGACAAAACTATACACCAAACATGTGCACAACTTGACTTGAGAATTTTCAGCGAGTTGTCAAATATTGGGTATATATCGGCGGGCAAAAAATTGTTAAAAAATGAATGCATGTAGAAAAAAATTAAGAACCCTTTGACTAATATTTCCGGGTTTCAGTTATAAAACATGAAGCATAGATTATGTCCATTGAGGTTTAATCTAAAAAGGCCTAAACACACAAAAGTTTTGGCGGTGGGCAATATAATCCGGTAATTTACAGACCTATGGTTGCCAACATTGCCCACCACCAAAAACGGCTTAGGGTTGTCACTTTTGACAAATTTACCCAACTTCGCAAGTAAAAGAAGGTTATGTTTGTACACTAAAGTAAGTTTATAAATATATACTGTATTTGATTGGTCTTATTATCCTTTATTTAGATGTTTTATCCCTTTTACGCATGAAAAATACAGCAAAACTCATATTTTAGGCCATTAAACTATTGTAACAAGTTTTCTCTAAAGTGACAACCCTAGCCTTTGTAAAATGCTTAGGTGAGTCTTGTATGGAAAAGGGCAAAAACGGGTAGGCAACATTGCCCACCCGATTTATTCAAAAGTTTACATACTTATCGATAAGTTATTAACAGGGAATGGTAGGATTTCCCAAAAACTTTTTGTGATTCTTAGACATCATCATCATAAGAGCTGTATTTCAGCACCAAATTGACGTGGGCAATGTTGGCCATAACCCCGGATATCTTTGCCCGCCCTCTAAAACACCAAAAAAGTGGGTAAAAACAGGATTTAAAAAAATTTTCTTCAAGTAAACTGACGCGGTTGATTACAATGGACGTGCTGAGCAAAAAAAAGTCATACGATGTCATATATATTTTTTGAGAAATTCGTGTTTTTTCGAAAAAGGCGGGCAAAGTTGGCTATATTCACGGTAGCAGTTATTTTTAACCACAATTTATATTTAATAAATCTGTTCGAAATATAAAAAGTAGGTGAGTTGACCGTGACGTCACTATACACGTTTTCATATAAATTCCATATTAGCAAATCCTTTTAACTGTTCTAAAAAGAAACAGATTTGACTAGTAGGAAAGTAGCCATTTGTGCGTGTCCGTTCTATCCGTGCTAAATTATCATTATTAAGGTCCCACAGTAAAACTACCTAGAGTAAATATACCCGTTTTGACACGATAGTGCTGTGCTGAGGGCAGCGTGTCAAGGTGACGCTATGCAGATATCGATGAGAGCGATCGATACGATGCATGACTAATAGATAGTGACGTAGTGATGACTTGTCGATAAGTGGCTTTCGACGAGCTTCCTTAGAATAGATTACGCATAAATCGATCAATTTAAAGAACGAAACAAGTAACTATTATTATTTTAAGTCGTTTAAAAAAATGGATCTGCGGTATAATTGCCCGCGTCCTAATATAAAATGTATGTAAAGAGTGGTGGTAATCAGGGCCGGATTAAGCATGTCGGGGCCCCTAGGCAGTGCGAGGCTCGGGGCCCCTTACAGTCAATTCTGCACACAGCATATTCAGTACAGGGAAATAAGTTTGCGTTTTTAATTTCAATCTTCAGGCGTCGGCCGAACCGATCCAAATCGAACGTATTGCGTGGACATAAAGCTTTTTTCTATAGGTTTTTGCCGATTCCGCGTCGCGTCAAGACAAGTGTGGGGAGAGCCCTTTAGGCTTAAGGCCAATTCCCAGTGGAATACCAAAGATGTGAGCTTCAGCGTCACTTTCCTATCTATCTCTAATGGCAAATTTTAAGCGAGGCTAAAGGCTAAGCTCAACTAGTGCCGCAAAGTTGATTTTCTCAATAGTTAATATTTTGCGAGGCTGAACAGCGATTGTCCGACCATAAGACCAAACGCCGAGCCACATGATTAGAATCAATCTAAAATAAAGAATTTCCATATGTTAAAATTACTTAAATTACTAGAGTTAGACCAAGATAAGCCTGCAACAATTTTGATAGCACTCGCAGTGCGTATGCTATCGTAAAAAACCGAAAATAAACGCGATCGCAGCGAGCGCGAAATTTTTTGTTAACGATATCGCAAATTGTGAAAACGTGTTAAAAGGCCGGCTACCGATACCCGGCCTGCGCTCGCGTTTATTTTTGATTCTTTACGATAGCATACGCAGTGCAAGTGTTATTTATACGTCATAATTTCATAGAAGCTTTGACGTTTAAAATAACATTTGCACTGCGAGTGCTATCAAAATTGTACCCGGTTAGTTGTATCTTCATCTGGGCCTAAAAGTCCGAAGTGCCCCAGTGAGGCGAGCTTTCATGTGAAGTCAAAGCCGTGCTTCATCAGTTTTCAGGATAAATAGTTGAGCACAGACGCGAACCAATGTCCATTGTATTAAAAAGCGAGACCGCAAACCGAGCTTGGCGCAGCGAGGCGAAAGGCTAATCTGAAGTAGAGGAGATGTGGAACACAAACCAATGGTAAATTGAGGTTAAAAGCGAAGCTGAAGGTCGAGCATTCCTATGAAAAACTGGGGACACGTTCGTCTTCTTTCTTTTTCTTTGTTATAATCAATAGTCCTCGTGATTCTGAGTCGAAATAACCCAAAAGTTGTTGGTTGTTCGACAAAAAGTGAACCATTTTTCCTGAAAACCCCTATTATTACAACTTTACAACAGGTACGCAGAATACGCCCCGTAAACTGTAACGTATTGCTTCAATTTTATTACAGTACTTCATTAATTTAAAGAATGGATCGAAAAAAACAATAACAAAGCATACTCATTATTATAAGAATAAAAAATTTACTCATGAATTTTGATCCTATGGAACAAAATTTTATTTTCATCACACTTGCTCGGAAAAGATGTATTTACACGTAGGGCTTGCGGGCGGGAAATTGAATTTTTCGCCCTAGGGCGGAAAAAATCTTTTCCGAGCAAGTGTGATGAAAAACACTTATTTACACGTAGGGCTTGCGGGCGGGAAATTGAAATTTTCGCCCTAGGGCGGAAAAGTGTTTTATACAGAAGTTTGTTTTTATTAATTCTCCTTTTTTTCCTTACAAGTGTGATGAAAAACATTGTGTGTGCCACGGGCGGTAAAGAAATTCCGAACTCGTGAACATTTTAAGCCCTCGCTTCGCGTCGGGCTTAAAATTGACACTCGTTCGTAATTTCTTATTTCCCGCCCTTAATACACAATGTACTATTGGTGCGCGCTGAGCTGCTGGGGCCCCCTAGCCGAGGCGGGGCCCCTAGGCAGTTGCCTACTTTGACTTAGGGTTAATCCGGCCCTGGTGGTAATTAGAGATATCCACAAGCACAGTTTCAGAGTAGGGCCGTTTTAGATACATTATGTTTTAGGTGTAGTTTTCAATATGGCGTGGAGAAAACTCGTGTCATTGTGATGGCACTGATTTCAGAAGTAACCTCTAAAAATTTACTAAGGGTTTGTTTCTTATTACTTTGCATTGTAGGTATTTGCTTAAAATGTCATACACCGCTCCTAAACATAATGAAAAAAGAAGAAACAATTAGATTCTTATAAAAGAACACCGGTTGTATGAAAAGACATACTTATGTTTAACATAGCTAAATAACGAAATTGCCATAAACATAAAATATAGACAAAACTGTCAAAACGCTTAAAAGCTCGGAAAAGCCAACAACATCATTCTAACCTCATTCTTATCAATATCACAGACATGTTAAAAGATCACTCGATTTGCCTCGAGCGTTTATAAGGCGAGCGACTGTCGGCACCCATTCAGCTATCATGCGGAAGCTATTATCCCCCTCTACCCCCGCCTAACCACCCTAAACGCACCTTCGTTACCACTTCAGTACTACCAACTTGCATTTACCACTGATAAACAATCTTTTAAAAATCAGTGTACCATATGCCGTGCGCATAAAGCTTAAATTTGTATGATAAGATGAAATATTAAAGCAAATGAGGGTAAAAGATGCGACAGAAGTTTTACTTTCGTCGGTGCCGATAACTTTTCGCGGAAAAGAACGTCATCACTCGAAGGATGTTTCGAATATTGGTATTTGAATGAAGATTTCATGTTTGGAGTTATTTTTTACTTTGTTATTTTTTTTATTATGGAAATATGGAATCACAGTTAGCTATTAGGTATGACAAATGAGTATTAAAGCAAATAACTTTTATTTTACTTTCGGAATGATTTTATCAGAAAATGGTTTTTGAAGACCCATATTCATTTTGGAAGACCTATCTTATGACCTATCAAATAACTTTAACCCATATACTTATTCATATGGGTTAATGTTATTTTTATATTCAAATGGGTTAGAGTTATTTTTCAAATTCACGTTTGTGAATTAAAGATCACTACAAAACTATCGCTAGCATGATAGCATCCTTTAAAATTAATCCCCTACCACGGCAAGCAACATTAAGCAGTCGATTGCTTCCGACTCGATTAAGGGATCATTAACGCCTCGTAAGCTGGGTAAGCTCTGCTAATTAATTAGACCCACCTATTACGCATGAGCAATATTCAGGGCTTGCAGTGTAAGCATTACTGACGAGCATAAATGCATATGCATGATGACGTAACCTAACCTGTCGATAACATTATGCGTGTGTAGTGGTATGTATATATATTAACAAGGTAAATTTAGTACGTACTTAATTGTTTTTGACCGGAAAGGAGGGTTTTTTTGAATAGATATATTTGAAATAATATGTTTATAAACGGTGTTGTCGTCAGTATGGATAAAACGAAGGCAAATGATGAGAGAGAGGTCCTTTAGAACTATCTCTATATGAATGTAAGTATGTTCAGCGAAAATTAATGAGCGCGGTGATTTCAAAGAGTTAGAATGTAAGTTGATTATGCCTCTACAAAATGAAAGTAAGGAGATTAGAATCTATTACATTTACCAAATTTTACTGAAAAACTGTTTTGATGGTTTGACAATGTATGTAGTCAAACTTCGATAATTTCTTCGAAACTATTATTTTTTGCTGAACATACATGGAGTCAAATCGGTAGCTTGTAAGGTCTTCTATCTAGTGATAGAAGACGAAAGCTAGTGCTTTCGTTTGATTCATATTGAACGCGACTCCCTGTATACTGTACCCATATACCTGAACCAATATCAAGAAGTGTGTAGGTAGATATGACATCGTAAGATTGTGCACCCGTTAGTTTACAATCTAACGTAGGTTAGGTTAGGTTAATTTGTAATCTTCCTACCGTCAGTTTAATAATTTAACTAGCAAGTAGGGAATGCAAATCGGTTATTTTTTGTATGGAAATAACCGCGGTTTCGGTTAATAACCGATAATTTCCATACAAAAAATAACCGAAAATAACCGATTTGCATTCCCTACTAGCAAGATTATAAACTGACGAGTGTTTAGAATTTTACGGTGACATATATAAAAAATACACCGAATATGCGAACCTTGCAGCAAATCAATAAAAGCATTTTTTTTATAAAACATAAAAGAAACGGAACGGAAATCGAACTGTTTGTTGTGACATTGATACCATTCAGTTTTTACCTCTTTTACGTCTGTTTTTATCGTTATTTTACTTGCATCTCCGGACCGAGGATATGACGTCGTAAAAGTGGCGAAATTGCGATATTACTGAGGTTCAACCATGTGTTACCAGTTGCGAGTAAATATATGTGTCGCTGGTACACACAATACCTACAGACGGAACAGAGCTGTTGCAGTTTGCAAAGCATTAAAGTTTGAAACACGGAAAATGTAAGAAAGTAATAAAACCTACATTATGAAGATCTATAAGATAAATTTAAAAAAATACATATGTAATATATGATGTCCAATATCTTGATCCACTAAACATAAACCGGTTTCATAACTGTTTGAACTCGTAACTAAATAGTAGACTGTGTATAATTTTTGACAAGACCTATATCATCCCACTCAACCCATAACGATTTCTTTGCATATAGAATTCCTAACGATTTTTGTTTCACCGAAAAACGACTGACAAAAATCAAATTAGCCTACTATGGGATTATATCTCCACTATGAATGTCGGTAAAGCTCAGTTACCAGGGTCAAGTCCCTTTCTAACAAAAGTTGTAAAAAAGTGACATCCGCTTGTATTACAAGTTACAAGCTTTTAAGAAACGGGCTCCAATACGCAAACTGTAAACTTAACCGTTTTACTCTGTTTCAATTTTCCTTTTTACTGAACGGCTTCAACAAAAAAAACAATCGTATTTTTCACATCAACGTTCACAATATCATGGTTTACTTACCTACGAACCAATTGTGCCGTAGAAATAGAGAACGTTGCCTTCGGCGTAACAGTAGGTACTAGTGTGTTCTACAATGCACGGCACATTACTTAAAGCTTACATACACCT
The DNA here is from genome assembly GCF_910591565.1 of Cydia splendana. Taxonomy (NCBI): domain Eukaryota; kingdom Metazoa; phylum Arthropoda; class Insecta; order Lepidoptera; family Tortricidae; genus Cydia; species Cydia splendana. Next base: position 18,010,421 of record NC_085965.1, on the reverse strand, counting down.
ACTTCGAGTAAATATGTGCACAGCGATTACGCAACATGACAATGGCGAGATGAATGGACTACAACGTTCTTGATGAATTAAAACTCGCCCTAGTCTTATCTATTTACTACAAAGGACTCTGACCCGAAGAATATTGCTTTTGCTCCAACATAATATTAGAACGATATGAAAATTTTCATGAAGCTGCTTTTCCTGGTGGACGAAGATGATGAAAATATACATTTTTAACGGAAATGCCCTGGAAATGCATTTCGGTTTTAATGTTGTTATGATGAAAACTGAATTAGAAAGCTTTTGATATTCGTTATTCATTATTTATCATGCACAATTTCGTGCGAGTACCTACTAGCGTCCATGGACCTTCATTTGGCAAGGGGCTTGCCTAGTTTTCAGCCAGTGGAATATTTATTTTACGGCTCATGAAATAAATTAAAGCCAAATTAGCTCCCGCATGCGTACGTTTTTGACACGAGATATACAGGATGGCTAAAAAATAAGTGCATTCCCTTCTTCGCGAAAAGAATTTGGCTGTTTCATACATTTTGGCTGGTCTTTTTTCTATGGGAGGTTGATTTTTTTTTCGCGATTTCGGGGTTGGTCCCATAGTAACAGTTACTCAGCATAATCTTAAAACCTCCCTGGCAACGGGAATGCACTTATTTTTTAGCCATCCTGTATATTGCTATCGAGAAGCATTTTTGAACAATTGTACCGAATAAAATTAGAGAAAAGTATAAAAAATATAAAAAGGGCCTATTTAAACATTGCAAAGTTATTAACGTCTTTGATAGGTTTTGTTTGTCCCTAGTAACAGAGGAGTGTGAAATCATACCATCATTAGATAAAAAAACCGGGCAAGTGCGAGTCGGACTCGCGCACGAAGGGTTCCGTACCATAATGCAAAAAGAAAAAAAAAAAAAGCAAAAAAAAAAAACGGTCACCCATCCAAATACTGACCACTCCCGACGTTGCTTAACTTTGGTCAAAAATCACGTTTGTTGTATGGGAGCCCCATTTAAATCTTTATTTTATTCTGTTTTTAGTATTTGTTGTTATAGCGGCAACAGAAATACATCATCTGTGAAAATTTCAACTGTCTAGCTATCACGGTTCGTGAGATACAGCCTGGTGACAGACGGACGGACGGACGGACGGACGGACGGACGGACGGACGGACGGACGGACAGCGAAGTCTTAGTAATAGGGTCCCGTTTTACCCTTTGGGTACGGAACCCTAAAAACTTGCCCCAGTAATTTACGTACCTTAGACTATCTACCCTCATATACAACACCAAAAAGTAACAATGTATACGGTAAAAGAGTAATTGAATTTCTACTCCCATATATATTAAACACCTTACCTAAGAATTTACAGTATGATCTCATTAACATTGTTGAAAATCACGGCAAATGTATGCCAATCCTAAAAAAATACTACCTAAGTCTAGACTAATCTATAAAATAGAAGCAGAAATTTTGATATTCATAGATTAATTTAAGTTTAGCGAAACACAACTAAGCATGTAATAAATAATAATAGTATTAAATATTAAGTATTAATTGATAATAGTATTAAGCAAACGCGGATTGGACCGCGCGATCTCGCCAACTATTACATAAACCCTAGAGGTTTCCAATAGTGGCATGCATGTAAAAATTGTATTAAAATTTAAAGTGAATAAATAAACTAAAAAAAATAACATGACGCCTAATCAGATAAATAAAAATAAAATAGAACAACCATTTTATTACAGTCTCAGATTCTCGCACTAAAATTGAAAACAGATATAATTATCATTACTTAGGTCCCTACTTTTAAATCAACTAGTTACTAACTAACTAGCTAACTAACTAGTCAAATTAAACGACTGAAGGTACGTACCTTAATACGTACGTACGTATTAATTTAATGTAGCTGTTAGCGCAACCTGATTTTTATTCCCCTAAGGATTTTTAGGGCAGCCGTAAATAAAGCCTGATAAGGATAAGAAAGGTAGTCGAAGCGTATACAAAATGCACACAAAACCACCCAGGGATCGGATACCGGTATTTCTGTATAGGAACGAAACCGGTATTTATTCGTTCTTTGTTAATTATTTCATTTCTAATTGGGCAATTTAATAATACGAAGTCGTTACCTATAAACCAGCTATAAACACAACTGAGTCTTACATTTGGAATATAAAATAATTCGAAATATATGGTTATTTTGAAGTTTTTGCATAAAACCGGTTCCGATCCCTGAAACCACCCTTGTCCCAAATAGGACAGCAAAAACACATTACTTATCCGTGCACCTTTGGTAAGTTATACTTTAGTCGCAACCCAGTAATTTACTAGTAATGGAAGCAGTAGGATTGCGGGAATAATAGGCTTTGTACCAAATCCAATGCCATCGGATAAATATTTAACGAAAGGTTGTCCCTAGCGGAGACGGACGGAACTCTCGTCATGGAAAATGCAATATTGGGAGCTTGGCTCAAAGAAAATTGGATACCTTGCAATATAAAAAGACCTGTAGGCGATATGTATGTAGGTTTGTATTTTTGTATGGGATTGTGTTTGCCAATGGCCAGGTACAAAGTACCTAAATATGTAAATTGCATTTTGTAGTAGAAATTGTGGAAGTAAGGATTAAGTTAAAAACGTTTTTAGTTTGAGTTATTGTTATTCGTATTTATAGGTAGGTACTGTGCATATTATAAAATTCTGTTGCCGCTATAACAACAAATACTAAAAAGTACGGAACCCTCGGTGGGCGAGTCCGACTCACACTTTTCCGGTTTTATAGTTAGAAAGATGTAGTGTTGGACCATGGACCTCTCAACCCAGACCGTTCTAGCATGAGTCATTCTTCAAAGTTTTTTTGTTAAAAAAATAAAACATTTGAAATCTATGTTAAATATAGCCGCCTATACTCGTACACTACAGATTCACTAGACATTTAAATATTTGATACCTAAATTCAATATTCAAAGTAAAGCGAGCTTAACGAACTGAGAAGTGCAGCTGAGAGTTGAAGTTTTGTTAAAATAAGCTGAAGTTTATTAACAAAGTAAGTATAGAAGATATCGCAAAACTTTCATTATTAGTGCAAAAGTCTGGATCTTCACTTTTGTACGGTAAAATAAGTTTAATAGCAATGTTTGTTAAGATAAAACAGCGGCTTAAATGTTTTACTAACCAACCCTTTAAGACTATTTATAGGTATTGAATTAGTGAAATCTCGATAATCCGACACTTCGATGGTCCGATATACCCAATAATCCGGCACTAAAATTGGGTAACAAATGATCATTCTATGCCCTAATTTACTATGTGCTCTAACATTTTCGCTCTTTAATCTCTTTATAAATGGCTAAGTTCCAGATAAGAGTATTTTTTTTTAATATAGCATTTTAGTAAAATGTATTTCTACGACATACTAAAACACATCAATAATATGCAGATTTGCTCTAACTTCCAGTAAACCGAATTTTCCAGTAATCCGGCTCTCTTGCGTCAGCATTACTGCCAGATTAGTGAGATTGTACCTACTGTATATCATCGGCTATTCTAAAAACACATGTAATTTTCTTAAACTACATAGCTATCGAGTCTTTAATCAATGTGTGTTACCAGTGATGACTTACGGCTCCAAAACGTGGTCTTTCACTATCGGCCTCATCTCAAAACTTAAAGTCGCTCAACAAGCTATGGAGAGGGCTATACTCGGAGTTTCTCTACGTGATCGAATCAGAAATGAGGAGATCCGTAGGCGAACTAAAGTCACCGACGTAGCCCACCGGATTAGCAAGCTGAAGTGGCAATGGGCAGGCCACATTGCACGCAGAGAAGATGGCCGATGGGGTCGAAAAGTGCTCGAGTGGAGACCACGGACTAGCAAGCGCAGCGTAGGACGTCCACCCACAAGATAGACAGACGACCTTATTAAGGTCGCCGGAAGACACTGGATGCGGGTCGCTTCCAACCGGTACGTATGGAGGTCCAAGGGGGAGGCCTATGTTCGGCAGTGGACGTCTTATGGCTGAGATGGTGATGATGATGATGACATAGCTATCTATTGGTAAAAGAATGGAGTCTCTATGTGTAATAGTTTTTCTTTTATCTTTAAATTTGCACGTTTGAAAAAAGATAATAAATTTTAGGATTAGGCGACAGTTAGCCCTAACTAGTTAGCGCATGTAATTGTAGCATTACAATTATAATGTCTCACGCCAATGACCGATATATCCGCACCGCAGGTTCAACGCCAAAGACTGATTAATCGGTCACAGACCACAGAGCAACATAGACCTACGTGCATATGCATAAAGTTCAATTTCAGTTTTGACACTTCGGTGACGTGGCGTCTGCGTGACAGCTTTTGTGTTTGACACGTCGTCGAAAAGGTTAATTTAGAACTTGGTAGGTTGCATCTACTTCATAAAATAATATATTTTTTAGTCATATACAATAAACAATTGGATACGAAGTAAGTCGTTCATTCGACCAATGATAACACCACAGACAAAAATATAACTTTTATACATTTGCCTATTATTATCTCTTGCCCAATGATAGTTATGTATGCAAAAAAAAACGTAAGCTATCTATGCGAACGTATTAATAGTTATGTTGTTGTTTACTTATAAGCATTAGTGTATGTATGATATTAGGTCCTACCCATGTCAAGGTTATAAACATTGAGTTGTTAAAAAGTTTATAATGAGCGAATACAGCTCACTAAACTGTATTAATTTATTGATATTACTGTCTAGGATGCAAATGTACACTAGATTAAGTAACTACCTTGTAATACATTATGCTAAATAAAGAACTTATTAAAAAAAATGATATCCTGTGATTTTGTTTGTTGGTATATATCGATTTAAATATCATGTCAATCGCACATAGACAATAGTCACCTTATTACATTGTCAAATAAAATAAAACAAGACACGGAGGCAAAACGCTACCACACCAATATCACATTGAGGTGTTTTACGCACACCACTACACATTTATAACATCTTGTAAAAGCAATGACATTATTTCTGCCCGTAAAAGGATATTAGCAATACTCATTTGTAATAATACTTAGTATCAATAATGGAATCGGTATTATCCACATAAGCATTAGCTCCCGTTGCCACCTAATTGTTTATTAATGGTCCTTGTGAAAAAGGATCTTATAAAAATCTGATCAGTGATCACCTACTAACATCTAGACATGAAATATAAAACTTTCGCGTTTTGAACACATATTAACTCACATTTGTAGACGAAAATAAAATAAATTCACGATAGACCCGTCTATAAGTGTGAATTAATATCTAGACATGAAACCTAAACACCCAGTACAAGGAAAACGGTAGGTTCAGCTGAGTAAGAATACTGACGAAGTAAAAAATATAGTATTAACTTTTAGCCTTAATAAATCTCAAATATAGAATGCTATTTTTTGTCATATCACACAGCTGATCCGTACAATAAAACGCACAAAGAATGACTCATGCTAGAATGGTGCGGGTCCGGGCCGAGGCGTCCGACACTTCGTTTTTTAGAGTGATGGATTATCACGTGATGCATTATATAGAAAACGAAGTATCGGACGCCTCGGCCTAGACCAGGACCGTTCTGGCGTGAGTCATCCTTAAAAAGTATAAAAATAAATAGTAAGTGAAACACAGTTTTTTCTAATCCCTTGACTTGATACACTGTGCCTCATTTACTAAATAGAAAAAAGTACATACCCATGAGGCCGGTGGATATCTCGGGAAAGGAGCGATGGACTTGGTAGCAATGTTACTCGGCAGGTCATGCTTGATCCCTCTCTTGAGGCGCTGTTTTCTTCTCTCCCGCGATTTGCTCCTTAGCATAAGAGCTGCCTGCATACCTGCCAGTTTTGTGGCTACGGTGCGCGAGAGCAGAAAATCTAGCCAACGGCTTTTAGACGCACGGATTCACACTTCACTTGTTTTATTGCTTTGTAGTTCACTTAGTTTAAGTTTGTTTAAATTATTGAATTAATCTCGAGCAAGTTTATTAAATCTACGACTAGCGCGTCTATACTATTCTCATCTAATTTAGTTTACTTTTTAAATATAAATAGATTAAGAAATATCTACTTATTTACACTTCGAACGTCGATATCACTCTTATAGTCCCATCACAGAATAATTATTCCGATTTCTCACTTAGAACGCTTTAGAATTGGATAAAGATAGGCACGAGAAAGGCAAAACTATATTAAGTTGTATAGCTAATTGAACGATTTAGTTACGATAGTGGTCGTTATCTTAAAATACCGATATGTTTAACGTGAGAAAATTAATGGAAGCAAGCGCAATTTGGCGTTTAGTATTGAACAGTCAATTGTTTATGTTTATTCACTGCCTTTCATGTTTCGTTCCGCACATCTAGTCGCAGTCTCTGGCTCTTGGACACCATCCATCGGACGCTACTCGGCGTTAGGTGTCGCTGTTTCATGGCCGGCCCACTTTTGTCACTTTAATCATCAACACTTTCCCGAAGAACATACTGTTGGATTCTCCTCAAAAACACACTGTTTGAAAAAAAAACGAGTATACGGCGGGTATTAAGGGTAAAACAACAGGCGCGTACCTACTCCATTGATCTAAACAGTTGCATTGTCTCACATAGAACGACACCTACACATGCTAACAATTAATTATGGCTACGAGATACCGTTTAACAAACATCGACTTACGTTACTTAATACACTGAACACAGAAAGGCCTTTGACATTCTCAAACGAAACTTACACATCTAACTTTATTAATTTCCGACTAATTTTTGTAATTGATCGTTTTGAAACTGTTGTGTTTACTAACATTAGCCCCATCAGACACTTAACAGTATCGTCCCGAGTTAGTGCTTTAAGCTCCAGGTTCAAATTTGAGAAGTAAAATATATAAATCCCACCTTTGCCTAGTGACCTAGTGCACTAGAGTGCAAAGTTCACGCTACCGTACCCTCAGTTACAACAGATTGAAAACCAGCAATTATATATAGCTTTGTATCAAATCATACACGCCAGTTTAATCGAAAATCAATTTTAATATCATGAAAAAGCTTTGTAATAATTAAGGTTTTCTTTTAAATTGTTACCAGAATTATTAGCAAAGTCTTTTTGTGTCTCCACAGTATTAACAGGAATCTCGCATGAGCACGGCAAATACACACAATCTTTAAAGTGACACTTAAACAATTATATATCGTTTAAGCGATTTCTACACCAAAACGTGGATGCTATGCAGAGTTTACGCCTAAAACAGTTTGCCATATTATGCCAAAACACAAACGCATGGGCGCGGCTAACATAACAACGATATTCTCAGCAAACACGGCGAGATTCCTGATAAAATCTGTTAACTACCATGCTTAACACTATTACATAAACACACATGGAGCATACAGGCTATACCTCGACGACATCGCACGCCGAGTGCTCGGAGACGGCGGCGGAGAGCGGGCGCGGCGGCGGCGCGAGGAGCCGGGCCTCCCAGTGCTGGCAGGAATAGGCGCGGACGCCGGTCGGCGCGGGGTGCGGAGGGCTGTGCCCGGGGCTCGGCGGCGCGGGCTGGCGGCCGTGCTGGCGCGCCTGGATAACAAAAAAATACACTAGATATTCAGGACACTTGCATAATTACAGATACAAGGCAAGGCAAGATACAGATACAAGGTACACAAAGCTGTGAAGCTAAAACGAATGACTGTAAGTTTTGCATTCAAAGGCTAAGGAATACAATCCGGAGCTAGGATGATACCTAATTCAAATTGTAATTATATCATAATCGATTTTCCAATCCTGTCTTCAGTTTAAACTTGTTTATTTAACAAAGCAGGTGCATTTCATAATTCATCATATGTAAATCACCACCCATTTCCCATGCTAATTGGATAACTAATTCCAACTCGAGTATAATATAGGTCTGTCGATCGAATGAAATGCGGTTTGACGCTGTTTGGAACCGCATTATATTCGATTTTACATGCATTAATTTTAAAACTCATTCCTTATAACGATGTGGTTGTGGCCGTTGTGGCATGTTTTGGCAACTTTTGGTTTCTAATTAGTATGTTTGTGGAATTCGACTACAAACGTAAGTATATATTAATTCATATACTTTTAAAAAGGGACACTAGCATAAATGTAGTATCAAGATAGCTTTTATACTAAAAAAAATTGAATGTCCTAGCATGAATACCCCAGAGCCCAACTTACGAAGTGCACATTGTATGGTCATATCCAACACTGACTCGATTAAGATCCGCTCCACTGCTCAGGTAGCGAGCATAGCCTTATGGTAACATTCCATTTCTAACTGCAGCTGCACTACCGGTACTGAACGCGTCGCTGTCATTGTCAATTTCCATAGTAAAATTGACAGTATTGCAGCTGCAGTTAGAAATGGAATGTCACCATTACAGTGCGCCGTCCGTCTCTAACGCCGCCTACGGCTTAACCGTTTATTAATCTACGGCCCACGAGCTACGCGCCGCCCGTCGCCGAGCACGGCTCAGGTAGCGGGCATCGCCTGTGCCTTAAAGCGCGCCGTTTGTATCTAAGGCCGACTCGGGTAAATTTGTGTGCTTACCTTACGACCCGCGAGCGTCGCGCCGCCCGCCGCCGCGTACATGCATCGCCGCCGAGCACGGCTCAGGTAGCGGACATCGTCTGTGCCTTAAAGAGCGCCGTTTGTATCTAACGCCGACTCCGGTAAATTTTTGTGCTTACCTTACGGCCCGCGATCGACGCGCCGCCCGCCGCCGCGTACATGCACCGCCGCCGAGCACGGCTCAGGTAGCGGGCATCGCCTGTGCCTTACAGCGCGCCGCCCGGCTCCGCCGTCCGCATTTAACGTCCACCTACAACATTAAGTTAAAATAAGGTAGAAAAAAAATTAAGACAAGACATAAATATAAAAAAGTATTTAATGTTTTAAACAAATGGTTTTAGCTTAGGTACATAGTAAGAGAAATCTTTTAAACATCAGCATGAAACAAAAATAAAGGTTTATTCAATAAAATATGTAAGGTCACACATCCGTTTTCCGTATTTTAAATAGAAATAAAAGCTCCATGTACTCGATATATAACAGTTATTTTTAACCAACTACCAAAAGAGGGTAAGTAAACATTGACTCAGCGAAGCTCGCTAGCTCGCTACCAGATATTTCTCTATAGGAACGTTAAATCCGAAGTTATTGCGACACTAAGTATAAGTAGGTACTTAGCAACTTACCCGGCAATCGCACTTACCCCATCTGACTCTCTAAAGCCCAAACACGCATACTCCAACTAACTAAAGTTACATTAATTTAAATCGAGGACAAACCCCCAGACGCAACTTTTATTGTCTATTCCATTAAAGTTGCCGGCAGAGCAGCTAAATTCAGTGTAAGCTACGAGTCATTTACATAATATATTAACGATGGGTACTATTCGTACATGTCCGTACATGTATTGGCGCGGGCAAGACGCACGATAACTAAAAAGCATGATTCAAATATCATTCTGATGTCAGTGTTCGTTCGAATTGGCCTGTCAGTAAGAACATTAAGATCTAGGAAGTTATCATACAAAAAACCGGACAAGTGCGAGTCGGACTCGCCCACCGAGGGTTTCGTACTTTTTAGTATTTGTTGTTATAGCGGCAACGAAAACACATCATCTATGAAAATTTCAACAGCCTGGTGACAGACAGAGGGACAGACAGACAGACAGAAAGGCAGACAGAGACAGGCAGACGGACAGTGGAGTTAAGACTCCACCCCTAAACGACCCTACCGTAACGACGGACGGACGGACGGACGGACGGGAACGGGACCCTATTACTAAGGTAATAGGGTCCCGTTTTTACCCTTTGCGTACCGAACCCTAACAACGGTTAGGTGTAGGTAATTAATGTTTTATTTAACTCCTTACGCAATAAGGGAAGTATTAGGTATAAGTTTAACACTTGTAAAAGTGTGTCTGTTTGTATCACCTTCGTAGCTCTGTTTGGGTGCAGTTATTTTAAAGTTTTTATAATATAAATATAATTAAATAATAATAAATTTTATTATCAATAAAACACATAACAGAATATATCAGGGGCTAGGCTACGCCTATATCGTGGGGAACCAGTTACAGTTAAAATTATTGAACTAGTTACACAATAAAGTAATATAATCATAACTAAAATCAGTCCCGTCCGTTCAAAAAGTCAGCCGCCCCTAGTCATGAATGACTCCCTATGATTTAGACTAATAAGGCTCAGAGCAGCAAGTTAACTGATAGGTAATTTGCATAATATACGTACGAGTGTACCCATACTCGAATGTATGCATAAATCATGTTGTTGAATTTTTTACGGGTAAGATTAAGGGGTAGAGCAAAGGTTAAACGATGAACTCTAAACTACTTACTCAATTTATATTTTATTAGTGTTTGAAAGATATAAGTAAGTACCTATGACATAAAAATTTATCAACAAGTGTCCCATAAATTTAAATTTATGGCTTAGGAATTGACTTAATAAAAATCCATATTAACAATTATTGTTTTTCACAGTTGGGCCATAGCATGAATTCAACATCTTTTTTTCTTTTTAGGGTTCCGTACCCAAAGGGTAAAACGGGACCCTATTACTAAGACTCCGCTGTCCGTCCGTCCGTCTGTCACCAGGCTGTATCTCACGAACCGTGATAGCTAGACAGTTGAAATTTTCACAGATGATGTATTTCTGTTGCCGCTATAACAACAAATACTAAAAACAGAATAAAATAAAGATTTAAATGGGGCTCCCATACAACAAACGTGATTTTTGACCAAAGTTAAGCAACGTCGGGAGTGGTCAGTATTTGGATGGGTGACCGTTTTTTTTTTTGCTTTTTTTTTGTTTTTTTTTTTGCATTATGGTACGGAACCCTTCGTGCGCGAGTCCGACTCGCACTTGCCCGGTTTTTTTTAATTTACCATTTTGAAATAATTAGCAAGATAAAAATAAAATAATATAAATATAATAATATAGGTATTTGACATTTGACAGGAAATATTTCGGCTTAGCACAGATACAGTTTATTTTAATCTCTATGATTTCTATGATGAGTTAAATCCAGGGGAAGGACAGTCTTATATAATATAAAGCACTTTATTCGAAAAAATAGCGACATCTATATTACTTAACGAAAACTTTTTTTTTTATATGGCTTCACTTTATTTCGTCAGAACGTCTTAAAAGTATTGTATCCAGGGCATGGATCAAACAAAAAAACATCTGTTAGAACCGATTATTTATGGCCATCGTTGCCATGGACGCGATTGTCACAAAATAACAACATTGTGAAATAAAACTCAAAATATTATTAACAGCCCATTTATTGTCTGTACTACGACATAATTCAGATAAATAAAAATACTTTCAGTTTTACAATGTTAAAAGAAACAGTTTTCATACGCCGTCACAGTTGCTGAGAACTTTATTACCAAAAAATTTAGAAAAATTATGGCGGGTAGATTCACAACCTGCTGCGTGTAATTGTGTTTCGTGGTCAATTGTGTGTTATTCGAGCCGTGTATGATAGGTAATTTATTTACATCAACAGTCAAGTTAAAAGTACCTAATCTGTTTTCGTGTATTAGTAAATATCCTGAAGCCTTTCTTCAAAGTCAAAGTTTTTTACGTTCGCAACATACTATTTATGCCTCTTATGGTTAAGTATTACAGATGGCACTTCAAAATGGATGCAAAAAAATTCCACGAGAGGGCTCTCTTTGTCGTATATATTATACATACTACTCTTTGCTTAAATCTATCAGTCAAGGGCTCCACAGATCTTGCAATAAATCCAGGCGATTTTTGATCCATTGCCGCCTATAGTGCGACATAAAATAGTAGAAATTAAATAAAATGGAACTCAAAAATTTCCATACAAAATTCTTGCCATGTGTAAGCATTTTACGTCAAAAATGTGACAGTTACGTAGAAAGTGGTGCCCTCATTTATTTTCTACTATTTTATGTCGCACTATACGAGTACCTAAGTAGGTGCAACAAAGTCAATCGCTCTATAATAATTTTTGGTTAACTGCGAGTTCTCAGTTCGGGGCGAACTACTAGTTTAATTTTATACTTAGGTATGTATTACTGTATATCAAAACATTTCTTTGTCATCTCATTTTATCAGTAGGCTAAGTTAAAAGCTATAGGTACCTATAACAGAGTGTGTATGTGTGCTCACGCCTCTAGTATGCAATGCCTAGGGCTGAACCAAAATACCCCAACAACGTAACGTCTTATATACCAGTACGACCTTATCGATATACGGTCTATGCACAATAGGTGATATTGAAATTTCAGTGAAACAGCGCACCCTGTACGAACGAATTCGCTTCAATGCACTGTGTAAGCGTTGCCAGTAATTTGAACTTTGAGTGCAAAGTGAATTAGAAAATATTATGAACACAACAGTAGAATTACGTATGTAAATATTCTTTATGGCATCAATAAAATTAAATTTGACATAAGTATATAAGTTTGTTTTTATTTAATTATTTAAACTTTATTGCACAAAACATAAAAATAATGTACAAATGGCGGACTTAATGCCTAATGGCATTCTCTACCAGTGAACCATCGGGCCAAACAGAGACATGTAATTTTAGAATTAAGAATTGATTAACCTATTTGTTACTGAATTCAAGCCGTGGGCGTTGTATAATTATGATTACATGCATTTTTTTTGTATATGATGATTTTTAACAACGAGAACTAGCACAATCACGGACTTTAATTGTGGAGCCATTTAGAGTTCAAGTTAACTTGGTTGTCAATACTAACGGTATGAAATGACCAATGTAAAGTGAACCCTAAATGGCTCAACAATTAAAATCCGTGGCTGTACCAGGCATATATATATCGAATCCCGATGGTCCTAAAAGGCGGTGGGCGCGTGGGGTAGTACGATAATGTATTACTTCACAGCTAAACCAGTATGCTACCATGCTACCAGTGCATGAAATAAACCTTAGGACTCGTTAACCATACTAGTGCCTACTATACTTCAGTACTAAATGTTTAAAAGAACTAATTGCTATGTTTAACTCAAGGGAGCGATATGAAAGTAAAAAGAAACCGTTTAAATCTTTATTCAAGTCAAACTAGGCCGGCTCCAACCCTACGCCTCTAACATGAGAAGATTTAGCCCTATATGGGACCGGCAACAAACTCAGAGGGACAAATCTTTTCAAACAAGTTAAAACAACACATAACACATCATTCTTTATTTCACAAAAGTAAGCTTCTAATGAAACATAAGAAATCAAAATAACACTTGAAATAAAACACTTAGCTAAATGGTTAAAGAACGCGGGATTCTATAAGCTATCAGAATAATCCTTCAGGTATAAGCCTTCAGGAACGTAGCGAGTTAGGCACGAGGTTGGCTAACGAGTACGTCCTATCTCTAGCGCGGTCCGATCAAGAAGAACTACCAGCGGCGGAGCCTCTCCGCTCCCGCCTCAGTCAAGTTGGCAAACCTGCTCGACCAGTCTACCAACATACCGACAAAAACGCCAACTCGTGCCTACGCTCACTCGAGAGAAACCTCTCGACGTTCCAAAGCCTTCTACCTGTCATCTCAGTTCAACAACACGCCAATAGGTGGCGTTACTCTCTACGCAACTTTATTTCAACAATGCGCCAATAGACGGCGTTACTTACGCAACTTTATTTCAACAATGCGCCAATAGACGGCGTTACTCTCTACGCAACTTTATTTCAACAATGCGCCAATACACGGCGTTACTTACGCAACTTTATTTCAACAATGCGCCAATAGACGGCGTTACTCTCTACGCAACTTTATTTATTTCGTTACAACCAAATAATACGTAGCTGAACATTGCTAATCGATTTTATACAGGCGTCTAAAATAATGAACTATAACGCTGCAATACGTCTTTCTGGTGTCAGGTTCCGACATATACATATTATTATACCGGGTGTTTCCTGTAACAGGAGCAATAAATTAAACTGTAGGCTGTACTCCTCAAACAGACTAACATAATAATATGTTCAGCAACTTTTAAAAATAACTTATTCCATTACAATGTATTACAAATTTTGATATGTTTAAAGCGTGACAAGCAACGTCAAACACGCTGATGTCAGCGTACATTGAAAATAATATTTAATTTATATGAAAAAGGTAAAATCTAAAGATTTCATAATATTAAGTCAAAAGTTGTATCGTTTGGGGAGTACATACAATTAAATATATGTCAGTTTTTAACAGTATTGAATGGATTCATGGTTAGTTTTACTAGACTTATATCGACCGGGATATGAACCATGATTACCTTTTGTATTGTTTTCGAGCTCCCGATATTTCGACGCAGTTACATGCATCTTGTTCACGGGTAACTGATGACAATATATGGTTTAATTATTTGCTCGTGTTACAGGAAACACCCGGTATGTACCGTAAATATTCATGCCAAGTGTCATGTAATTCAATCATGTCCATTTAAAATGAGAGCGTAACTTTCGATTGTATGGGAGCGACTTTTTGGCAGCGGGTTCGTGTTACTGTAATAGGCCGTCAGTGAACCTTATGGCCTCGTAATAAGGTATCTAATTTGTCAGCAGACAATGGTACAGTGTGAATCATGTTGATAAGTATCTTCGTAAACTGAAAGAATCTTGTTTTATAAGTAACTGCATAAACGCGCGTGGAACAAATTTAAATGTGAATAATATACGGCGCGATTTGGGAAATGAATTAGAGATTCACTAGATATGAAATAGTAAAGATATGTGACGTTCCACAGCAAAAGGTACCTTATGGCGGCTGGCGTTTACGCCGCTCCAATATTATTGCGGCGCTATGCGACGTATGTGGCAGCCGCCATAAGGTACCTTTTTCCGTGGAACGTCACATATCTTTACTATTTCATATCTAGTGAATCTCTAATTCATTTCCGGAATCGCGCCGATACAGCTTTTGTTCGCGTGCATGATGCCGTCACATTCGTTTCGACCTTATTGCTGAACAGCCTAAATTTGTACTCAGTTATTCTCCAGACAATAATACATATCTTCACATGAACTTCTCATAGATTCCTTTACGCCCAAATTTAACAATCATTCTTAAGCCAGCGTCGTTTACTTTACCACATTACGAAACCCTCGCGAGTCTCGTAACACGGTCCCTCGCGTGATCGTCGGCTATCGGCCGATCTTAACGTTCTTTGAACTTAGCCGGGGCACTCAAAACAAATTCTGAACCGGCATACCGGTCAATGGGGTCAACAAATACGACACAGCCGTATTCGAACAATGAGATACGGCAAATATCTAGATATTGAAATGATATGGATCGGATATGTCAGTGTCAAACAAGTGTCAAAATTGACGTTTCTTCAAATGAAAACGTCACTTTAGACACTTGTTTGACACTCGGCGCGATTCTGGAAATGAATTATAGATTAACTAGATACGATATAGTAAAGATATGTGACGTCCCACGGGTAAAGGTACCTTATGGCGGTTGGCGCTTACGGTATTATTAACGCCGCTCCAATATTATTGCGGCGCTATGCGACGTAAGCGCCAGCCGCCATAAGGTACCTTTTGCCGTGGAACGTCACATATCTTTACTATTTCATATCTAGTGAATGTCTAATTCATTTCCTGAATCGCGGCGCCAGCCTCCATAAGGTACCTTTTGCCGTGGAACGTCACATATCTTTACTATATCGTATCTAGTTAATCTCTAATTCATTTCCCGAATCGAGCCGACTGACATATCCAATTCATATCGTTTCAATATCTAGTACATATTTCACGTATCTCATTGTTCGAATACGGCTGACAGTCTCTATCAGTTATGAAGGAGTAAAAAAAAAGTATTAAATCATGTAAAACTTACTAAGGTGGTGGTGCTGGTGCTCGACGCGGTCCCAGTACATGTCATCTTGAAACTTAAGTAATTGTCAATAGAGGTGACAGGGTGTCATCTATTGGGCATTAGCATGTCGAGCACTAGTACCACCACCTTAGGTATTTGTTACTGTTTTAATAAAATTTACATTCAGGCCTATTCGGATTTCGAGATAATCACAAGATCTTGAGACGATTTAGAGATCAACTAGATCTACATTAGATATCGACTAGATGTGACTTGGATATCTAAGTCATAACTTGTCGAAATCGTTCAAGAGGACCTCCGGAATCGCGAAAACGTCAAATTTGACATATCTATCTTACAAATATCTTTAAATTATCCGTATCAAACTTGTTGAAGTCTAGTAGAAATCTAATTCATTTTCCGAATCGAGCCGATTGTATTGTTTTTTGCTTTGCAAGTAAAACCGAGGTTCGTAGAAATTAATTAGAAATTATGAAGCAGGAAAGAGGAGAAGCAGATATATGAAAAGTTTACCCATGCGACCCACCAGACACACCCACCAGAAATCATATTGCAACATTTGTGCCGATAAGGTACACCATACATTATGTTATTGTAATAATTTCTAAGTAGTTGAAAAACAAGACATTTGGGATTGTACTGAAAATTATACCGAAGATCCCTCAAGATATATATGTCGCAGTCAAAAGTGTGAACTGGTCAAAAGAACTTTTAACCGACAAAAACAGGCAAAACTGCTTTTGACTGAGCATGTTGGTCAAAAGTAGTTTTACCTGAAAATTATACCTATTTCTGGCAGCAGTTTCGTTTTTAGGGCGTAGCAAAAAAAAATAACCCTAACCTACCCATCTCTGGGAACAGTTTCGTTTTTAGGGCGTAGCAAAAAAAACATAACACTAACCTACCTATTTCTGGGAGTACTTTTGACTGATAGTAACAGTCACAATTACTATTAACCAATGATTTTCAGGTAAAACTACTTTTGACCAACATGCTCAGTCAAAAGCAGTTTTGCCTGTTTTTGTCGGTTAAAAGTTCTTTTGACCAGTTCACACTTTTGACTGCGACATTATACACTATTATATTTTATATAACTTTTACTGTCTCCTCCGTTTCTAATTGTTTACGTCGAAATAAAATGGTTTACTTCAGACATTTGGGATTCAATTAAGACAGAACATCATACATATATGCAGTTCGCAGTCGAGTAAGTTTACAAGTCAAATTACTTAGTGTACTTCACTTCAGGCCTCCATTTCTACCGTCATTTCTTTTCATAATTCAGAATTCGCTAACTTTATTTTCAACACAATAGAGGCCACTAGCGTAGTCGTGCTACGAACGGCTACGGCGTAGCGCAAACCAGCCGCGGGCTACGGAATTGCTACGAAGTTATCCGATGTTTGAACGATACGACGCGACGCTTACACACTGATGTATAAGTTTTTTTTTTTTCAACAATCACGTAAATACCTACAATCTATTCAGAAACCTAACAAAAGAGTTCGAGAAAAATGGCTTTTATAACATTATCAATAAAGTTCATATTCCATTGGAAAGTATTCAAGCTTACGAACAATAGGTTATGTCCCACAAAGCGCTGATTGATTGTGTCGTAAGGTTAAAAATGACTAACGTTTAACGATGATTTTTATGGGCTCTATCTATTGTCAACAAAACATTTTTTGCCAAGAAATAAAGCGTAAAATGTTTTACGAGCTTTCTTTTCTTCCTGAGCAATGAGAGTTTAATTTCTATTGTCAACATAGGTACACAATATTACAAGAATAAACGGCCCAGTTCGAACTTTAAGATACGTCAAATAATAGATCTAGAAACGATATGGATTAGATATGTCAGTGTCAAATGTGACGTTTCTTCAAACAAAAACGTCACTTTTGACACTGACACATGTAATCCATATCGTTTCTAGATCTATTAATTGACGTATGTTAAAGTTCAAATCGGGCAGATATTAATAAAAATGCATATCTATAAGACGCATCAATAAAAAAGTAATCATATCATTTGAGACAAAATTAAATTTTGTAACAATGTGGACTTATTTCTTCGTAAATTTTTAAATATAAATATCTGAGACTGAGCTTTGCTCGGAAAACATATAAATTGAAAATTGAAAAATTGAAAATTGAAAATTATATATTTAGATATTTAGGTAAATATAAAAACTAATAAATGCCCGTTTTTCCAGAAATAAGACCTAGGCTAGATCGATTTTCGCCCCCGAAAACCCCCATACAGCAACATTCATCGAAATCGTTAGAGCCGTTTCCGAGATCCCCCAAATATATAAGTATATAAATAAATAAATATACAAGAATTGCTCGTTTAAAGGTATAAGATAAATGATAAAAATAGAGTAGGGAGAGCCTCCAGGGACCGAGGCTAGATTAGACGCACCAATCAGTGTGAGATATCTTCAACGTCGATATCTTCAATATCTATTATATTTCGCCAAAATCCATATTCAAATACTCGATACGGCGATTTTCAAGGCTTAGTATTTCCGTACATGAAGGTTTTCGAAGTAATATTTGGCATGACATTACGTTGGCTGAATGAAATGGGAATATTATGTTCGCTGCTAAGTATGGATTGGTATGGATTATTTATGGTTGAATGCAAGTTTGATTTGTGTTTAAATTTCAAATATTAGAGTTTCAACGCTACTTAGTTCTACATGTATGGCGTGTATCATAAGTCCAAATCTTGAGACAACTTGTTAACAAAATTGCTTAATCTGCCATGCATTTCCACAACGGACGGGCATATACTGCTTTTCTCCACGTTCATATTTTAATTAAGTCGTCGATCCAACTGATTGGGGTCTTTCCAACTACCTACGTTGTGAGTGTCTAATGAATGATATGTGATTAGCTTTCAAGAACACTTTTGCTGTTCTTTGGGACACCTAGAAAGAATGCCGGTCAAGGGCAGCTATATGAATAACTAAATGGAAACCTCAACAAAAAGACCAAAAGGCAAGCCAAAAAACGGTTACCACCGTGGAAGAAGATTTTCCAAGAAAAATGGGAAAGTACAAGGCTGCAAAGACAGACGGAGCAAATGGAAAAGCACTGTAAAGGAGAAGGAGAAGACCCACAAAGGGCTGTAGTGCCACAGGAAGTAACAAGTAGGAAGTAGGATATTGGTTCTATTCGCCGCCATTACAGCAAAAAAAAAAAACAACGGGTTGCACTCCGGGAGTACCGGCTGAAGTAAAAACTCAATGACATTGTAACAGTTTTTCGATCAGGCCACGTATCCGTCTTATGAATTTTCAATCTGTCGAATCTGTCGGTCACGTGACCTGTCGCGAGTTTAACATTTTTTCCCCATCACAAAAAGTGCATAGCGCCGCTAAAGAAGTTTTCACTTCAAAAAAACTTCAGAACGTAATCTTAAAAAGTGATACGTAGGTCCCTAGTTATCACCCCATTTTAAAAAATCGTGGGCGCGATCACAAAACTAATATAACCAGTACGTCTACCATCAGTTTTGACATTGACATATACTCTCACGTTTACGTAACTTACTTTCTATGCATCTCGCTCGTACTCGCATATTAGTGCAAGCGAGATGTACAGAAAGTAAATTACGTAGACGTGAGCGTTATGTCAATGTCAAAACTGGTGGTAGACGTACAGGACGTTTGACGTGGCTCCGACTAGTTTTACGAAACCTATTTGCATGTGAAGGGTGCAATAAGCGCGTGTGGGAGGCTGTACAAGGCCCAGTGATACTAGAACCCTGTCGCTGTACGGACTACATTACAAATCAGGGTAGTTTTGGGTTGGATGATGATATTACAAGCTTTCTGTGAAGCCGTGAGCGGTGTAAAGCCATATTGTGGTTTAAAATCTCTTTTCCAGATTTTTAATTGGAAATATTCATATTGAGCTGCTGTATTTAGGGTTTGCAATCCGGATCCGAAATGTATGAAATTATCCGGATCTGGATCCGGATCCGCGGATCTTTCCATACATTTCGGATCCGTCGTGCAAACCCTAGCTGTATTCAACTACGGTGGTTATTTTAAAGTCTATTTTTGTATATTTGATTAAAAATGCCATTTTGCATTAGATAGAGGTATTTAATTTTATGTTAAACTCGCATATTTAATAATATCTATGTTTTGGAGAAAAAACGGTTTCAAAAGTCTAAGACTGTGACAGTCTAATAATCGGCTTAGCGGTTTCCAACATAGGCATGTAGACCAAAAGGCTTTCAGCATATTTTATTATTACATATATGTTTGTGTTAAACAATCGCTTATATGAACAAATAACTGTGTAGTACATATATGATCGAGTGATCAAAATGTTGACCAACATTTGAGCTAGCCTCTATTTTTATTTTCCAAGCGTTAGAGTTCATAAACTGAAATAAAAATACATATTAAAATAGAATAATAAATAAAAATATATTTTCTGAAAATAATTAATTTATTCTAATATTTCTAATATACAGTAGGTACTTTTAATAGGTAGTGTTAGAGGTCCTGTTGGATAATATTAAGTGTTATTATTTAAGTGGCATAGCCCTTTCGATGTGTCTGACTGCCAGCCGATGCCACCGCCAGCCGATTATGGTGATATGGCCGTAGCCGGGTGGCCTAGTGGTTAGGGCGTTAGCCGCGTAAGCTAAAGACACCGGTTCGATTCCGACCTTGGCCACTGAAGGGCTTGTTCATTTTTTCTTTAGTATATGATCATCATCTTTTACAGTTTAGAACTTCTATGACTAAATATGACTGATACATAATTTTGTGATCGTTCATCATTTTTTGTATAAGCGAGGAGGATATGTTTGATTTTTTTTGGACAGAATACAAAATACATGTATGTATTAAAGAACATGATTAAACTTACCAATATAACTAAAAATATGTATACTATAGAAGCTGTGCAACAAAGAGAAGTAAATCACTACGTGCTGTGCAATAAAAAAAATCCACTGCCAGTTTATGCATTTGATTTCTCAAAATATCACTGAACATTTACCAATACTCATGTTAAAATCATTACTGTTATGGACAGTCAGTGAATGCAAAATGTGCGTAGCATTTTGCATCACTGGCTTTGCCTATTATCTATGTCCGAGTTGCGGCTATGAATCCATTACACTCTACTACACAAGGACAAACTGTACAAAGCCCACATTGAGGCCAATTTTGCTTATATGATTTGATAATGTTTTGATCTTATTCCGATACGATATTAAGTCATGTCATCAGGCATCTCACGCGCATAATTAAGTGCGAGCGAAATCCCTTATACGGCAAGTCCTGCTTGCATTTCGTGACGACCAATCAGCGTTAACTGCGCACGTTAACTCAATGTCGTATCAAAATAATGTGAAAACTATATCAAATTGCTAAGGCAGAATCGGCCTTAATGACTACTAAATCATGAACCGATACTGGTTCTGTTATAACACGTTGTTTGTGAAAAACGCTACTTGTTTTTTAAGGTAAGTTTTTTACTCGAATTTAATCGAATTTCTTCAGCAGAATACCAGTGAGTGTTGTGACAGTGTAGTGGACATAGTGAGTTCGTGTGTATCACTACAAGTATTAGGTGACCCAAGCCCAAACACACGACCATGCCCGCCTACAATGACAGCGGAAGACCTCCCCCAACCTGTTTACTTGGCGCGCGCGCAGCGTGCGACGCGGCGAGCCGCAGTACGCGATACACGGCGGTCGTGAACGCTGCTCGCACTGTTAGTGCTTGAGAAAGGAGACCTAGGCTCTCCGAAAAATGTCGCGCGAGTGACTAAAAACAAGTGAGTCTAAACCGTAAAATTATTCAAAGTTTTTTTACTACTAGGTATTATTAGGTAAGTACGTATTATCTGTTAGATAGGTTATACCGATATCAATGCCTACCTAGAATTAAAGCCGTGTGGCGTACAAAGTTTACAAGTTCAAAATTTTATTTTGAACTAGAAGGTTATACGTAATTTAAAAACAAAACAAAATATTGCTCCTGGGTCTCAGGAGACTAATACATCATCAATGTAAAGTCGTTACCGCTATAGCTATTAGTTCAGAAAAAAGTAGGTTAATACTCGATATTAATTTTGACATTTGTAAGTGTATAGATAGGTACTACATCGTTTTCGCAAAAGCGCAATGACCGCATACCGCGCAAGCGCATTTGAAATTGGATAGAGTATAGATATTTTTTTTATTTGCGGATAATTTTCGGACAGACAGATTCCTAAGAGGTTTTTGGAAGAGAAAGAAAGTACATATATACCTACTATGTTTGTGCCAAGTACCATCCAAGCCTGTTACGCAGCCTCTTCTCAACATATTAACGTTAAATACGTTAGCATATTAACGTTTTAGACTATATGTATATATATACATATTGTTAAATCAGCTAGGTACCCTTGTTAAGCATCAAAACGATAACGATGGAGTTAGTAAGAGAGACGTACTCGTATGGACTGACGACACGATAACAAGTATTGTGATGAATCCACGTCTTAACTCGTGTTTTTGTTAATCATTATAAAATCATTGAATGTAAGTACAAAATCTTTGATCTTCTTTTTTCGAATATTTTATTAAATTGGTGAAATACATTCAGTTTTATATAGTAAATCAGCCTTTTTATATTAATTAAATTTCAACGAAATCTTGTTGTATTTACAATCCCTGACTGTATTTACAGTCATAGTCAACAGTCGAACTGCCGTCTATCGATCATACGCCATTAGGTTGTATCGCAGTATTGACGGTTGCAATGTGCTTATTAAAAGTCACATTATGACAGGTGACAATCTACTAATATTATGGCGGCGGACAGATAATGGCGGCTTTCGGAAACGTTGTTTTATATTTAAGTGTGATTTAAGTAATCATTCTAGTTATTTCAGTAGAATGGTTGTAAAGTAACTTTAGTACCACAATAGTAGATAATCAATTTTAGTTCATATATCAATAGATATGGCAAACAGAGTGTTTGTGAGTGGTTAAAATCTAGGAGGCAAATAGTGGGGCATTTGTCCTAAATATGAATAACATTATCCAAGTTTTCAAATCTGACTTTAGGTCAGTCCTAGGACCAAGGTGCTTCAATAAAGTGGTCCGAAATTAAATCTAGATTACACAAAAAAGTCTCATTAAATGATCTGTAATAATAAAATGGGCTTATCAAATAATAAAATTAGTCAATACGATAAAATATGTAATCGCTTTACTAAATGATTGTTTTTCCCCAAAACTACATGGAGGTTTTGCAACAGACTTGTATGCTATTAAATTCTTTTTCATATAAGTAATCCATCAGCTCCTTATTAATTACATTAATACTATGTAAATTAATGGCAGATATAAGCGCGGTGGAAGTTAACTATCGCGTGCGTTCACTGACCCAGATTTTAGCTTTCATATGTTATGCTTAGAACAGTTATCACTTGTACCTTGTACATTCTGCATAGTTACCTCCGGGGTTAATGATGGTTAGGTGGAGGGGTAAAGGTATTCATTATGAAACTGTATAAAGTAATATAACTTAAATTTATAGAACAGAATGGACCTGTACCTTGTCTATTTATTATTAAACAAAAAAGCTCAACTTAAATCTTAAACAAAATAGGGTGTTACGCATATTATAAGAATTCCTACTATACCACAATAATACTATTATGTACGAGCGAGATATATCTTTTAAAGACAAGCCTGTTATAATTTGTGCCGTTTCTATCTATGGTCTCCTACTCTAATAAATTGAACAAAACTCATATATTTGATCAAAAAACCCTCTTTTGATACAATTGTACACCCTTATTAACACGCTTATATAAACTTTACAAAAAAATCTTGCAAGTCCAGTTTACTCTACTTCTGGTGGCGTTATCGATTTGAAACTTTGTTTTTCATATATAACGCAGATGAAAACTGTCAATCTGGCATTGGCTTCGGATTATGAACCCAGAGTAAATAGTTCGTTTTTTTAGCATTAGAAAAAGACTACACGATCTTGACGTGTCTTTTAATTGAAAAACCCTTTTAAAAATCAGCAACTATTACTAATGAAAGCAAAATAATGTAAATAATCGTAAATGATTCATAATTGTTTGCAATGACTTATTTTTCAAGAGTGTTTTACAATAAAAAGACACGTCAAGATTGTTTACCTTTTTTCAAATGCTAAAAAAAACCGGGCAAGTGCAAGTCGGACTCGCGCACGAAGGGTTCCGTACCATTAAAAAAAAACGGAAAAAAAAATCAAAAATAAACGGTCACCCATCCAAGTACTGACCACGCCCGACGTTGCTTAACTTTGGTCAAAAATCACGTTTGTTGTATGGGAGCCCTATTTAAATCTTTATTTTATTCTGTTTTTAGTATTTGTTGTTATAGCGGCAACAGAAATACATCATCTGTGAAAATTTCAACTGTCTAGCTATCACGGTTCGTGAGATACAGCCTGGTGACAGACAGACGGACGGACGGACAGCGAAGTCTTAGTAATAGGGTCCCGTTTTACCTTTTGGTTACGGAACCCTAAAAACGAACTATAATTAACTATTCGTTATGTTAAAATTATTACTAGAGTCTGAATAGGTATGATTTTAAAGTACCTATTCACTTATCAATTTACACAGCTGTTGGTTTATGTGTGCTAGAAACAAAGTTGCGAAAACGTATCCAGTGTTCTTTGTAATGTTAATCAGGCTAAAGGCGGGAAAAGTAAAAGTCGGGATATCTGAGAAGGGAAAAATATATCTTATCTGTTAATACGAGTACAGTTGTCGGAAGGCTTTATCTTCAAAAGATATATACTTGTGCGCCTCATATTGTGTATAATAATTGTGTTTACTGACCTTTACTCACATGTTTAGAGATTTAATTTTTATGGAGAAGTTCGAAAATCAGCTTATTTTTTCTAGAACTTAGATTTTTTTACATATGGTGCTACTTTACCGCACTAGTACGATAATTAGCACATTACGTAACTATGTTGAAAATTTAAATGGCCATATGTACCGTAAAACGTTGCAGGTACATGTGCGAATGCGAATAGGTAACTCGCAACTCGTGTAGATTTAAAATAGTTCTGTCGTGTTTGAATTTATCGCCACTCGTTGCGAATTTCCTATTTTTCACACTTTTACCGTAATGTACTATTAAATAACATGTGATTTCATTGTCAATCAATGTCACGTGAGCTCTAAGTAGTATAAGTGAAATGAGTACATAATATTATATTTTACGCGTCCTGAATGTAGGTCGAATAGCAAAAACAAAGTAACACTTTATAAGTATTTAAGTATGAAATGTAGGAGTCCTCAATTTTATTTATTACCAAGTGTACTGCACGGTTGGAAAATGAAATCTAATTATTTATAAGTTTACGTAGTTAGGCACTGAGTAATTTCTAAACTGGAAAAGTTCAGCCTCAAATCAAAGTGCTTGACTTGAAGCACTTAAAGGCCCGTAGTTAAAAAACTAATAATATAAGTTTAATCGAATTTTAAATTAGTTTTCATAGTTTTTATAAGAATTTATTTTACTCCATGATTTTGTTTTTGACTAACTATAGTTTTGGCTCTTGTATTGACAACTAAAGTGAATCGCTACCTAATTATTAACTTATATTTTTTAATAAAGCTTGAAAAACTTTATATTATAAACTAAACCAGTTAATTTAGTGCCTATAATACAAATAAAACTAGGTAAGTAGGTACCACAAATTCAGGTAACTATGAATAGGTACTAATTATGGATTAGATTATTAAGACTTTATTTTAGACAATAACTTTTTAGAATTATGGTTGTTAATAACTAGGTAAGTTGAGTGAGGTTAGTAATGTAAGTAAATAATATATTATATTAGAAAATTTACCTTTACATTGGTATAGATACAAGTAGATACAAAAATTGAACAAAAGTTACCTGAGTTTACGGTAAGTACCTTAATATAATTATAATTAAGGAATACTTACTAACTTTTGCAAATCAAGGCCGTAGTTGCTAGGCACTTTATAATAGTCCAATGTTGAATACAACTTACAACAAACTCCATAATTATTAAAATATAGGTAATATGCACAAGTTTGCAAGCCTATTCACTTTTCGTTTAACTTTAAAAGCTGCACAACTTTACATTGAAAATACCCGCCAACAAGGCTGAATTCATGTTGAAAGGGCATTCTGCAATACAAGTCCGATAACTAGGTATCGATAACAATGCAATAGTTTATTAATCAATAAAAAATGAAGGCCGTAATTTGCCGAATACATGACAACTTATCAGCATTTCAACTTATGACAAAGCTAATATGAGACAATGCAACTTTAGGGCACTTGTTGGCTTATCGACTCAACTCGTAATCGTAATCGCACACCAAAACCGCGTTAATGACGTCACCTTTTAATAAAGAAACAAACGAGCACGAATTTATGCGGTCGGGCGACAAAGTGACCCGTGTTCGGGTCGCAGCCAAACCCATAATCCTTAATTAGCCCACCGTGTACCATTTGATTTTGGGTTAGGACACTTTGAGCACTGGTCGTTTTTAAAAGTTGTACGTGAGCGAGTGGCTGCGTCGGCGTGCGGCGCGTACAGTGGGGTGCTAGGGCCCGCGCGCGGGCGCTGTCTCGGCGGTGTAGCCGCCGCGCCGCCTCAGCCTCGACTGCCGTCATGGAAATTCGATTTTTCTGACGTTTCCTCCGCGCCTTGCTTTGCCACGATCGAACTGCACGCCACGCTGAATCGCCCGCCACTGATTTTGCACGTTCATTTGTAGTTTTCTAATAATTTCAGTTTCTTTATGCCAGCTTTAGGAAAGGCAGACGGGAAGAATGTTGAAAGAGGCCTGAGCACGCACAACTTTTCGATCTGCGAAAGAGATATGTCTTTTGGTTTGGCCTTGGTGTTTTTCGTATCAGTCGGCTCGCCTACCTAAAGGTACGTATGGTGGTTTTGGCAATGATGGGCAATAGGCATTGTTAATTCGATTGGACGAGTAGGTATTCGGTGTATTTTTGCAAACGGAATCATGATGAGTTGGCGATTCTTGGAATTGATTCACAGACAGAGTGTTCTATCTTTAGCTGTCGACAGTGTCGACTATCGGAAATTACTACTTCCCGCAAAGAAGTCTAAGTTGTTTGAAGATTAAAGAGGTACCCAGTTATTTATCGAAAACATAGGTTTGATGAATAAACGTTGTCGCCTAGAGCTTCTCTCGGGTATCTACGTATTGTACAGTCTATAAATATCTTAAGTTCTCATAGTCCCAAGGTCTCAGATGTAATCTTGCAGGCTATTACAAGAAGTGGAATATCTGGTGAGAATGGAAAATAAAGTAAATGTGTCTAGAAATATTGTTTTATCCAAACTCGAAAAGTTCTGAGCTTGGCTAAATCACACTTTATTTTGATATTTTTCGTGGCAAAAATTACAATTTATACCTATTCATCTCCTAAGGTGAGAGCATTTTTAACAAGTTTGTACACAATCAGAGTTAGTTACGTCTATACACGACAGAGTAATTAATAAGACTTACTTATTTAAAAGATCTCTTCCAGTTAATCTTTGCAAATGAAAGTAAAAGCAAAACCTACACAAAAAGAAGAAACATTTTCTTTCACCAGAAAATAAGTGTTGAATGGCAATTATGTTAAACGTTTTGCACGGTTACCTACTCGGTTTACACTTGCATAATATTAGCTCAGGTTTAATTTCCACAAGTATATTCATATGGTTTAATGTATTGCGTGAACAAATATTATTTATGGCCGTCATTTTTAGGGTTCCGTACCTCAAAAGGAAAAAACGGAACCCTTATAGGATCACTCGTGCGTCTGTCTGTCCGACCATTCCCCCCCCCCCCCCTTTATCTCTGAAACTAACGGATCTAAAATTTTGAAAAAAATACACAAAATAGAACTTTACCTATAATAGATGACAGGAAAACCTATTCTAAATGGGTTAGTAGCATGGGGTCTAAAACGCAACTCGCCTAAGGAGCAGCTCGTCTAAGTCGCAGAAGGTCTACTTCGCATCTCGTCTAAATAGCAGTTTGTCTAAAACGCAACTCGTCTAAAGAGCTGATCGTCTAAGTCGCAGGTGGTCTGAATCGCATTTCGTCTAAATAGCGGTTTGTCTAAAACGCAACTGGTCTACAATTTATCTAGAGTCGCAACTCGTCTATATACTCGTAGCAAGTGGTCTAATTCGCAACTAGCCAAAATAGGAACTCGACTTAGTAACATTTTACCCATTTGGTCATCTGAGTAATGTTAAAAAAAAGTAATATAATATTTTGTACAATGTTTATTGCAGGGTTCAGAACAATTTAGATAGAGGGTCTTCGATAGAGAACTTCATCTGTCATTCAGTCGTTTTAGTTTCATTTGAGACCTCCTCATCTACTACTTATAACTTTTGCATATAACTGCCTCAAAAAATTGTTCGTAGATATAAATAAGATTGTTTTGAATAAAGCCTTTGTTCTAGTATATTGATTAATGTTCAACTGGCCCCTTTATAATAAAAAATAAGTAGCTGACAGTAGAGACAGCAGACAGCTATCTTTTCTGTCTGCGATAAATAAATTATAATTTCTATTATAATTATTTGAAATGGATAACGGTGAAACTTCGCAGGATGGATTGAGACACCGGCATTCTGAAATAGTTTTTATCGAAGGCCAAAGGCAGCGCCCCTGTCTTCTATATAAAGGTTTTAGATATAACCTAAACAAAACAAACAAAACAGATGCTTCGTCTATATGGCGTTGTGCGAACAGGGGAGAATGCAGTGCGTCATTAAAATTAAACCCAGAAAAAACCGCAGTTCTGAAAACGTCTACCCATGCGTGCCGACAAAATTTTGTAAAAAACGAAGTTGCATTTATGGTGGAAAAGTGCAAGAAGGATGTTTGTCAGAATTTTGCCCCGGTAAAAGAAATTTACGAACAAAATGCAATCGCTTTTCACGGTCGTTCTGAACGAACGATCCGTCAGATACCGGCATATTCCTCTAAGAGGTACTTTGTACAGACGACGGAGAGCGCGTTTAAATGTTTTGAGCACAGAAACCAAGGACTTGAACAAAATTAAAGTTCCAGATATTCTGGGTCATAATTTTTTGGTGTGTGATGAGGGAGTAAATAACGACAAAATTTTGGTGTTTTCTTCTCCGGCGAGTATAAAAATTATGAACAAAAAAGAGGGCAGCAATTTTTCGGTGACGGCACCTTTAACGGGTACCAAAACCTTTCAAGCAGCTATTTAATAACGCCATTATTCGCGATAGGCAAAGGCCATCACACGATACACCACACCAAACGACTAAAATGTCACAATGAATAATAAAAAAAATATTTTGAAAAAAACGGCATGTTATAAAAATAATACAATTACATGTAATAAGGTTTACTATCGGTAAAAAATATAATATTGACACCTTCAAAAAACTCAAGGTAGCCAATTCTACTCATCTATGAAATATTGTCAATTCCCACGTCCTTAATACTTGCGAAGTAGACCACTTGCTATTTAGACGAGTTGCGACTCAAGAAAAATTGTAGACCAGTTGCGTTTTAGACAAACCGCTATTTAGACGAAATGCGATTCAGGCCACCTGCGACTTAGACGATCAGCTCTTTAGATGAGTTGCGTTTTAGACAAACTGCTATTTAGACGAGATGCGAAGTAGACCTTCTGCGACTTAGACGAGCTACTCCTTAGGCGAGTTGCGTTTTAGACCCCATGCTACTAACCCTTCTAAATGTGCAGTCAAGCGTGAGTCGGACTTATGTTTCATCTGTACCAAAAACAGTCAAACATCCATCTTAAAAACTGTTTGTTGCTTAGTTACTTTTTAATGTAATTTCCTCTGTAAGTACATCACATAGTTCGTGTTCTTCCCTCACTCTCACTGAGCGTAAGCGTGAGCGAGATGAAAGTGCGTGCTCGGGAGCGTGGGTATCATGTTCTTTAATTTTAATTTTTTGTACGCTTAAATAAATGAAAGTAATCTTTACGTTCCCTCAAACATGATAATGCCGATTTTTAGAAGCAATTTTCATATTCTTAGCTTTTGTGCATATTTTGTTACATTAAAGTGCATTTTAGGTCTATGTTCGTGTTTTTTTTCTATCGAGCATAAGTCAATAACTCAGGATTCTTCAATAGAGAAAGGCCTCAATATTGCTAATTAAATTACTATTTTATTTAAGATCAGACAAAATGATAACCAGCAGGAAAAACAATAAACACTTTTCTCAAATCACTTCGGCTTACAGTTGCCAAGTTTCAGGTATTTTAAATGCCACATTCTCTTAAAAGAGTGCAGTTTGAGGCCAAAGTTGGATAGTTGTAAGACCGAGGACTGAGGCCAAATGTTCACGCCCTGGCCCGTATTCTAACCATTTGTTGAGCCTAGGCGAGACTTTGAATCTAAAAGGCCAAATTAACTGAGACCTCATCTTTCATAAAGGTTTGAGTATTCAGAGGTGCTCTTTACACTGGTTACCTTAGATGACATTTGCCTACTCGGTACCATTTTGGAACAACTATCGCTAACGGCTTTCCATGCACTCTTTGGCATCATACCAGTGTGTTAAAAAGGTATTTTCACAGATAATAAGCTGCCTGGTGAATAAGGGACGGCAATGTTTTTCAACCATATTATGTTATTCTATACCTGATAATAGTGTTTGATTATTTCCTTTCATGGTCCGGGATTCCAATTTACAACAGGCAAATAAAGACATAGGGTACCTAATATTTATTTAACTACCTAGTAAGTTTTTTTGTAACTCAATTCATGTATCTAATTAGACTTTTTACAGACGCTTTTAAACACATGTTAATATTTACGTAAGTAAGCAAGAAAACAAAATACAATACAATCCAATGTCATTAAATATACGAGTAGGTTAGGTACGTTACATTGCCATGCTAAAATTAAACCAAATATAGTCCGAGTGTTCCCTACAAAACAAGCCAGATGCCTTTTTTATCGATAATTATAAGTACCTAATAGTTTGTTAAACACACTCCCATTTCTCAAACGGAAAGCATGCATTTTCACTACACATTCAATGTTCTTTACTTAAAATAAAAAGGGCACATACGCCTTTGTAATAAAATCAGATATCGCCGCTTCTGGCCGCCCGAGTTGAATAAATAAAGCGCGGTTTCCTGTTCAGCTTTATTGCATAGTTTCCATAGAGGTATTACTCAAACCGTTTATGAGTTTTCACGGCATATTTTATGCGCTATAAAATATTTGAATAAAAATGTAAATTGCGAGTTGCAAATTGATTTAATGAAGCACGGAAAATAAAGTTGATTTTGAAATTGAGTATGTTTTTTTAACAAATATTGATTTTGAGATTCAACCAGAACTGTACTACTGAGGCTATTATCTGTTTTTTGTCTATTTAGCGAGCTGTACCTACAACAGCTATGGACCGCAATTGGCAGATAGTTGATATTTTGAAAAATATCAATCTTCAAATCAAAGTTTATGTATTCAAATATCGGTACATCGTATATTTAAATCGGTATCGTTAAACCGAGCTGTTTTTTTCGGGTAGGTACATACTTGGTAATTGGATCAGAGATAAAAAGTTAATACTCGTATGAAGAGAAATACAGTTCTACCTGTCTTGTTTAAAAGCGCGTCTCAGGCCAAAATTTTTATCGAAATAAAACTTTAATAAATCTCAACTTGATCTCAAATTGATGTAGCCTTACTTGAACATCTCCTTCGTTATAGTATATATGTTCACAAGAAACACTGAGGGCGGTTTCAGAGTAACGTTTTATACGCGCGTATAAGCTCGAATGCCGGAACGACCGGATACGCGCAGAAAAAAATACTAATGAGAAACTGCTCCGAGAGTACCTGATGTTAAAACATAACAAAATCAAGATCAGATTTACATAGTCTGACTTTACTCGTGAGGTTTTGAACCGCGAATTTTAAGCCATGCACGGATGTTGACGAGACACACTACAGCTACTAGCGAGCGTGCTTCAAAGCTTTTGCTGTGAAAAGGCTTCACGTTATTATTTTCAATTTTGGTTCTTTTCAGTCGCCGTTGATTCTTTAAAAGGCAAACTGTACCAATAAAATAAAAATGAAATAAAAAATATACATAATTGTATATTAACCGAGACCCTAAAGAAGGTAGCTTATTTTATAAAAAAACCTTAAACCGAGTATTAGATACCTAGAGTCAATCCAAGAAAAGTCTGCAGCAGATTTGATAGCCCACGCAGTGCAAGGGTTATTTTAAACGTCAAACTTCTATGAAATTATGACCTATAAAATAACACTTGCACTGCGTGGGCTATCAAATCCGCTGCAGACTTTTCTTGGTCCGACTCTAGATAGATATACAGATGTATAGAATACTCTTTATTGGCACACATTTCCTTTAAACACACAGCTTAAAGAAAAACAATTGATTAAAAATAGAAGCAGACAACAGGCGGCCTTATCGCTTAAGAGCAATCTCCCTCGACTAGCGACAATAGGTAGGTATTTAATACTTTTGAATTTGATAAATATCAGGTATAAAAAAAAAATCTAAAGCACCGAGAACTGTTTACATCCGTACAATGTCGTAAAACAAAATTAAATCTGTACTCGAGTCCAGTTACATAATATTCCATTAGGGCTGTTTGTCCCGCACGACACTAAAGCAGTTAACTGCAGCACCAGTCAATCCGCTGTCTAGTTTACAGTTTACAGTGCCACCGGGCCTTGGAGAGCTCTCCGGGACTAGCTGTGAGGTAAACCAATTTAAACCCTATTGGCAGGTAGGGAAGATGAATTTTGCCTTGACAGGAGAATGCTGTAGTTGCATTGTTTCAATGCAATGAGGCTAATTTAATATGTGTTGCGAATTGATATGTGCGATATGACGTTCTAAGGAGGAAGTACACATGAATTTGAGCCGTCTTAAGTTTACCTGTCAGTTAATTGTTGCTTTGTTTAACTCAGTGACTACTAAGTAGGTATGGTAAAGTTGGAATAGGATAATTAATATCCAAATAGTTACTATAGCACAATCGGATTAGGACTAACCTCGAAATCTCTATAGAACTGTCCTGATATTTGGTATTAATGGTAATTAATGGTCTCTTTTTCATGTCCACGCTTACTAGCGTTCTTCGTTCACTAAGCAAATGACACAAAATGTATGAAGTATCAAATCCATTAAAATCAAACTCAGATTGTATGTACTATTTATGAATATTCATATTTAAAAAGGTGCGCGAATCGTACAGTAAGCAGAACAAACTAGGTAAATAAAAAAAACAGTAGGTACATTTGCTTTTACTAGCCCTGAGCAATTCTCGCTGTTAAAGTTACAAGAACAAATAGCAACATTTTATAACCATTTCCTACATTCAACCCCTTTTAGTTTCTAAATTGAATTATGTTGCACTTTTGACGCATAAATGCAAATTTGGCTGTGAACTTTGACAGAAACGTGATTTTGCAGTTGAAAAATTGTTAAGCACTTTTCTCACTCGCATACATAGATTTCATTTTATTAGAAAAAAATGCTGTAAAGTCGGTTTACGGAAGATAATTTTGCGTGATAACGTCATAAGAAAACGTCGCCGTAACGTTACCATGGAGAGCTGTCCACAACGTTACCATGGAGATTTCTCCACAACGTCACAGATTAATAAATAGTTACTACGTAACAGATACTTCATTCCCAAACAAAAGCAAAAATACCTACGCTATAATAGCCTACAGAACCTTAATAATAATACCTGCTGCTCAGGACAAGAAGAAATGTACCATAATTACGCGCACAAAGAGTCGAGACTGTGTTGCCCGCCGTTCGAGTCACGTGCCAACGCGTCATCGTAAGAATGCGCTAGGGTTGTAGCTACCCTACCTATGATGATTATTGTAATAACACCAATGTTGCGAATCAAATATGTTTTAGTTTTAATATAATGATTTATAATTTTTTCACTTCTCGGAATTCTCTGTTATTACAATTTTATAAGTAGTTGAAAATATCCTAAATCGCGTAAATAATTTTAATAAATATTCAGGAGCAAAGCAACGGACAATCAACGGTTTTTAAAAGTTGTAATACGGTGCTACCAGGCCGATTAATTATTACGTCGTCAAAGTTATTTAATAATACTTCTTCTAACCCTTCAATATAATTATTAAACTTTCAGGTGGGACCTTTAGCCCGCCATAAAAAAATGAATTTTTATTATAGGCTTTTTCCTTTGTTTTTTTGACTTTTTCACCCATCTACTGCACAATAATTACGTGGTTTCGGCATTTCGAAGCATAAGCGCGGGAAACGCGCGGTGCAATGTGGTGCGAGCGCTGAGGCGGGCGTTCGGCGGCCCTCTGTCGGTTGTATCGTCGACGATACGCCGAGCGGTAGGCATATAGCGCGTGGCCTTGAGCGTGTGACGGAGGCCTGACAACGTGACACTTTTTCGTGCATGCTACCGGTGTTCATCGATTTATAAGTCGTTATCACGTCAAAAGGTATTCAGAAATAAATAATATTATATAAACTGAATCAATATCGATATCAAATAATTGCAAAAATGTATTGCGTATATAAACTAAGAATAAATAATGGTTTTACCTTTTTTATACTCCATGTTTCACATCTTAATAATTAAAGAAAGAATAACGTAGGTACTCTAAATGTGTATAAAACCTAACGCACTATAGGTATAAGAAAAGGGTTAAAATAACACCGAGCCACGCCTGTGTGCAAAGGCCTTAAAAGTAACACAATGCACTTCAATTTAGGCGACAAAAAGCATTGAGTGCCGGAGCGACGCTGTTCCATTTTGGCAGTGCTTTGTTAAAAACAATTTGTCAGATCGCTTCGCTCGTTACTTTCAGTTTATAAGCGCCCCTTTGTTGAACTAAATAGTTACGGCAACGTGTAACTACTAACTAAAACTTTACTTTTTGCTTGGAGATTGCTTCTTTGAAAACAGATACGTCTGTTGGTTTAGATGCTGTCATCATATAATCGGTTATAATTTTAACTTGTCTTTTCAAACATTTTTTTTATAAAAATGTGGGTAAATTTTGTTACGTACCTACATTAAAACTATACAGGTAGGTCGATACACATTTATACAAAGGTTTAGTACAAGTGCCCTTACTTTATCGTCATATCAGCCGAATGAATTTCCGAATATGCTGAGTGGCATACTTTTTGATGTATGTTTCTTTTGTTTGGTATATTAGTATTTTTATTATGTGAAAGGTTTTACACTAAATAAATCTCTTAATTTTTTATTTCATTTTCTTTCAATCTCGGGGGCCTTTCAACGTCGCATCTTCTGGTTTTTGGTTGGTACTCTAAAATTGTTCTGCCACAGTGACTATCGCTTTTAGTGATGTCACATTATCACTTAATTTTGGCAGTTTTTTTTTCATTCAGGAAGCCGCAACATAGTGAAAAACAGCAGTCTCGTATTCTCGTTTCACTCTCGTTTAGCTAAAATACCCTTTAGACGTGAACACTTTCATTGCCAGAATGCCAGTATTTTATATAGGCCAGCAGTGAAAGTGTTAACCTGTACCGCCGTGTAGTACACGACCGCCTGGACCAACGCCAACTCTACTTAAGTAGCTCGGTAATGTAGCAGGCCTGATAGCTTTGTAATTTCCTACATGAGCTTGGATTTTGTGCTTGTGGATTTTAGTTCGAGCTTCACTGGTTAAATAACAACTGACATGCGATATGAAGTAAAGCATTGCTTCACGGTTGGTTAATTCGTTTCTTGACTTTTTACATGTTTCATGTGGCAATGCAAAGGTGGCGTACCAACTTAGGTAAATGCAATATGGATATCATTTTGTTGACAATTGAATTCATTTTGGAGCTGCATTCGGACTTCAAAAACCCTGCGTTTCCATAATAATTTGACACCCATAATGATGATCATCACTCGTAATGATACATTAATATCCAATCAAGTTGAGAGTTTCACAAGAAATGCCTAAAGAAGGACTTTGCCTAAGGAAGAAATAATTCTATAGGGCTACGTAGTTTTAAACCTAACCTTCCCCATATTACCTGATATCTTCCGTAAACGATAAATGGCTACAAAATATAAAGTTATATTTCGTAGATAACAAATATTTCCGTAAAATCTGTGTAAAGTGTAAACTTTCCGGAACACTAAGGGAAACACAATACAATTATGTCCAGCGGTGTATTGTTAATGAAGTATTACAAAATTTATCGCAGGTTATAAACGGTTTAATAGGGATTTTTCTTAGAAGTTTGTAATCTAATAAAGCCAAGCAGTTAATTAGTAGGTAGTCATGTTTATTATAAGGTTAATTAGAGAAAGTTTGACCGCGCAAACTTAGGGAGCTGTCGAGTAACTTGCCGAGATATTACATTCTACGTCAGCTCAAGCCGCCAAATTTAAATAAATGCTCTGCCTATATAAAATACATGGACTATTTTAAACGATAACTAAACTTTTAATCTACCTACTATAACCGATATCTTGGATTTTTCTTAGTTTTTTTGCATTAGGTATAAAACAGAGCTTATTCTAAATCTAACAAATAAGTCAGTTCATATTTATTTCCCGCAAATTCGGATGATTGGAACTCGTAGGTAAATAGTACATGCTTTTTCACCCTAAACTTTCGTCCCCCAATTCAGCCACTTATTATCAGAAGGACGATTATCAGGATGAAACGTCTTCAAGTCACCTAAACCCATTAAGTAACAACAAATAAATTGTAATGTTTTTAAATATAAATTATTGTGCTCTCAAGAAGTAAGTTACGTTAAAGGATACAAAAACACAAGAGTTAAACACTCGTGTAGCAGATTTTCATTTTATCATTAGACCTGTACCCGCCCATAGAAAATAGATACAACATACATCCCTAATTAAGAAGAATTTTATTATGTACATTTATTTCATTAATCCTATGGAATAATTATGAATACCTATACCTAGTGAAGCTCATATTAATTATGGATCTCCCAGTAATCAGTATCATGTTATGTTAATATTCAAGTATCAAACCTAATTAATGTACCACATCTGAGATCTAGCATCCAAGGATCAGATCAACGTTTACGTGAATTGCGCTGTTAAGTATATTGGAATTAGTAGCAAAATCGCATGGGGTCTGGCCTTTAGCTTCTAGAGTATACTGTAGACATTTTGGTACTGGAACTACTGGATGCAGACAACCGGCGCTGTGGCATTAAATATTTAGCACTAATCACACACGGGCCGGAGTCTGCGAATAATTCAATGAACACTTATTAGTTTTAACGATATCGATGCTTGGGGGCCTAGGTCATGTTTCATATTATAAACTGCCGTATAACTTATTCTGTAATTTCGTATACTTCTCTAGCTGCCCACAAATAAAAACTTGCCAAGACAAATACAATTTTGACTTGTCAAAAGGAACATACAAAATAGAACGAGAGGCATTTCTAAAAGCCTCTGGGCGGCTAGAAGATGAAATACTTAGCCTTTATATAAGCGATTTAAAAAAAAAAAGGAATTTACCCGATTTCTCTAAGACGCCTGGATCGATTTTTCAAATATTTTTTTGTTTGAAATAGTATAATATACTTAACGGTTCGTTTCAATCAGGACCTAAAAATAGGATCCTGGAGAAATCAAACGAACTGTTCAAATAATATAACATGTGGTGATTTTGATATCTCATTGTAATTCATACCTAATTGTTACTGAACAATCTTTACATCAGGTAAATAAAATTATGGCCTTTTAAACTTATTACACGACTGCCCAAAAAAACGAGTGTATTGTTTTCAGCGTTCATGTTTGTATGTATATATTTATTTTTGAAGTCGTTTCTCTTTTGTTACAGACAATTTACAATGTAAAATGCCAGTAATTACCAGCACCCAGTAATATTGGCTCTGGACTGCAGCCAGAAAACTAAGTGACCGTGAAATTCGAACAGTTTTAAATAGGGATGTACCGACTAGTCGGGAAAGCCGACTATCCGGCCACATAGTCGGCAAAAATAGCCGATTAGTCGGCACTTTATTAGTGCGAGAAAAACAGAAAAAAAAAGAAACCAACCAACAGTAAATATTTACCATATGTTTTATGTCTATTTTACTAAAATACTTATTCAGGGTGCAAACGAAAACTTTTGTTCATATAATTGACCGTTTGATCATTATTATATATTGGTGGGCTGGTGTTTTCCTCTACAGGTCGATCTCAGCTGATTCTCGTGTAATTTCATGTTTTTTTTAATGGTGGAGCCATGGGAAACATTTGGGTTATTGCAAAATTTAGACAGGGCACGTTGCTCGTATAAATACGCTAACCACAGGGGATAGGTTCTTAACTGGCGACTACGTACGGGAAATAGAGCCTTGGAAATACCGCCTTCAAGCTGTACTGACGATTTGCTCAAGATCGCAAAATAAAAGAAAGATAGAAATTGAACGAGGATTCATGTGATAGGTCTTTGAATCTGTAGAGAACACCTTTTAGCCAAGCTAATATGATGAATAGCGCAATCAAAGGAGCAAAACTATTGTTTTTCACCAGAACTTATACGAAACTAATGATCTGGCCGACTAGTCGGCTAGTCGGCACAAGTCAATAGTCGGTACATCACTAGTTTTAAACTATCTTCTTAGAAAAACGACTTGAAATAGCTAGAAAATTCAGTCTCTTACGGCCTAAAGAAAAACTATTATTGTTTGGTTTAGTTTGATTAGATAGGCGTATTATTTTAATAGGTCTCTTAAAACTTGTAATTAGTCGTTTGATTTTATTTTCTAAACATTGACATTTTAGTTGGTAATATAAATTAACTCGTATACAAGTATGAAACCATACAAATATTCTAGCGCATTTAATAAATTAACGCTCATACGTTTGTTACATACAACACGTCAGCGTACCTATTATGGATGGCTAATAAAATAACGTAGTCTAGTAAAAACGTAGACAAGAACGACCATCATATCCGCACTGCACGAATACGATGGTCGTTCTTGTCTACATGACAGCGTAATAAAATGGTGTCCGTCACTTTCTATCCCACGGTGTTAAAAAGTGTCAGTTATTTATCACGTGGATAAAGATGGATAAAGTCATCCATAATACGCCGGCAGGTAGGTGTATAGAAATTATATAAACATGTACATAGGTACCTATTGTAGCTACGTACGTAGGTTCACTCATTATATGATGTGACTTTACGTAGTTACTCGTTCTTTTATAATGAAACCCTTCGCTAATACCAAACTCCTATTTTGTCGGATA
This sequence comes from Cydia splendana, assembly GCF_910591565.1. Taxonomy (NCBI): domain Eukaryota; kingdom Metazoa; phylum Arthropoda; class Insecta; order Lepidoptera; family Tortricidae; genus Cydia; species Cydia splendana. The sequence goes on along the minus strand of NC_085965.1, from coordinate 17,971,179 downwards.
ATCCTCATAATTAGCTTCTTCCCACTGAAAAGCCCCTTGAACGTTTCATATCAAATTCATTAATACAGGATTGAACCTCTTGAAAATATCGGAGAGCAAATTGGTGCTTTAGTTTAATAGGCTTAAGGAAAGTCTGCAAAGTAAATTGGAGTTTTATTATGTGATAAAACAAAATTTATTGATTTTTAGTTATGGATTAAAGTAGATGAAACAGCTTTTTGTTACTGAATGACGCTTTTCACTGCAATTATAATCATGTGCAAATTAGCAAGAGTAATATATTTAGATTCAGTGAACGTTATTGTCAGTGGAATTTTATTAGTGGTGGGGTTGACCTAACATATATAGACTAAGCAATAACATAAGAAGTTTAACTTTATTATTCTCATAAATATAAATCCTACAAATGAGTCAAATGCAAGCATCAAATGAAAAAAAAATTGGAACGAGTCATGTTACACGCATTGACTCAAAATGAAATGAAAACTCGATCCAAATCAAATCAAAATATAGGGTTCAGTGATATTGTAAAAAACGTGTTTTTATTGAAGCCGAACGCTATTTACATCAATATCGGGGCCGCGATGTATTCAATCGCATTTCAAAACGAATGAATACCGTTTCATATTCATTGGGTATGCTACAAAGTCTCATTTTAAGTAAGTAAATACCTAAATCTCAGTGTAGGTAATTGAAAGTAATTTTATCACAAACATATTACTGATATCATCTAGTTAAATCATTTACTTTCCTTGTCTCTCTCCTTTCAATAATGAATCTATAGATGATTGTTGATTAAGTACTTATAAAATTTCATGAAATTTATATATAGGTATTTTGTAATTTTGTTACATACATAATTACAGTCAACAACGAACCAGTTCGATGATCAAATGACATAAAATATAAAAATAAACTTAAAAAAACAACTAAAACGATTTTGTTCACGGGAAGTTTAAATTCAATACTTAGTTTGCTCAAAAACATAGAAGTGTAAGAGGACACAAATTGAATTTAAAATTTCTCCATGTAGGTACCTACACCTCACTCGTGATGCAATTCCCTCGAAACCACGTGTTACATATCTCAAGAAGGTGGAATTCAATTGCTTTGCATTCAACGCGTGAATAAGGAAACCGATGAGAACAACCAAACAGAAAACATGGTACTTTATCAAAGTGGCTAATGGCTATGCAAATCGAATCATAAAGAAATGGTTGCTACCTATAATATGTGAACCTATAACCTAGGTTTCGTATTAGCTTTGATGTGAAACGAATATAACAGTAAACTGTTACTCACGATTACAGTTTGAACGTTATCAGACAATCAGAAAGCAAGTATATGGCATTATATCCTATCAAAGATACCTATTAACCTAACCTGGACTAAATAGCTTCTTTTTAAAATAATGATGGTAAGTATTCACCACTCCTGTGAACAGTTTATTTTATTGTTCGAAAAATAATATGAGCATTACAAAAATGAAGACCTACACATACATATCTGGCGAATCGCCACGCATTCAAACCCACCCCTTGTCGAGGAAAAAGTAAATTGTAGTTGTTGTTGGCAACACTGACAGACAGAGCTTTGCAGACAGAGTCTCGCGAGATACAAAGTATACAAACTTGTCGATTGTGAGAGAAGTTATCTTAAATTAGATTATAGAGTGTAGTTCTCATTGTGAAGTTACTGTGTGCCTTCTAACGTAAGCTTGGCAAATAAATATTGTCTACTGCCAGAAGCGGTTGCGTCACTGAAATTGACGTGCACCTTTATCACTAAACTGGTGACAACAACAAATACAATTTACTTTTTCCTCGACAACTAAATCTTAACAAATCACTTTGATTTTGATGTCGATCGTTTCAGCATAATATATTCTAATCCCCTTATTCATAAATCTTTACGGGCCTGATTTAGTTAAATTATATTTTATCTCTTTCTTACAAATACAATAAAGACAAACGATTATTAGCTAATTGAGGTTTGTAGCGCGTTTATGAATAAAGGGGTAGAATAGGTTTCGCTTATTTAATGTATTTTTTATATGTATTGCAAATTTTGTAAAAAGGAAAACCTAATAAACCTAGTTTTTCATTGTGTCAATAACATACTAAAAAATCATGGAGAATGGAAATCATTTAAAAGTGGAAAAACGTTTTCTCTTTTTGTTTGGACGATCACATGCTATACTTCCCTCTTAATTAACGCCCTTCCACTTAAATACACTTTAAAATTTCACGTTGTTCACACTGGCACACGTCGATGGCTTAACAGGGTTCGTAAACAATCATAAATCATTTACTGAGGTGTGGCCGCAGTGTGAGCGGAGGGCGTGGATTAGGGTAACACTCCATTTCTGACCGCCGTTGCACTACTAGTACGAACGCGTCGGTGTTATTGTCAATGTCCATAGTAAAATGAATGGTAGTGCTGCTGTCGTTGGAAATGGACTGTCACCTTTAGTTGTCGAATAATGGTGACGTTTGGATGTCAACTGCAGCGGTTGAAGCCGCCGCTGTTTCTATAAATTTTCTTGATAAAATGAGTGACATTCGCCGCCGCATTACTGCCCCGATTATGACATTCGTTCTGTCACTCTTTTTATCAAGAAAATGGCCAATCGGTGGGCATCACGATGTCGCAACAGTAATGAAGCTGCAGTTGACATCCGAACGTCACATTAATAATAATGTTATTTTTTGAAGGGTCGTTTGCGTTTTTAGAGTCAGAAATTGATCGGAACATTTATCGTTTTATGTCGTGGAGCTATACCTATTTAAAGCATTGGCTAACCGAAGCGGACATAAAAGAGGGCTACAGATAAAAAAACTCGAGGTCAATCGCGTTGATATAATGAATGACGGATTAAACTATCAAATCGTAAATAAATGCCGCAATGACAGCAATAATAATATATCGAGGAATCTGACAGTGATATTGCCCACGTCAACGCTGCAGCGGTCACGTTGTAAAGTAAAGTACACGCAGCAAGTTTAATTAGCATTCGTTATATTTTAGGAATAACGTTATTGTTATTACCTACCGCTAAATAATAATGTGCAAGTAATTAGTGGTAACAAGATATTTTTAAGTCAATTCTCTGGTAGTATAAAAATATGCCGTAAAGATTTGATACAACAATCTGACCCTTATCAGGGTTGCTAATCTCCTGACTTCGGCCACACTCGGCTCCGCTCGGCTCAGCATTGCTCCGAGCAATTATTAGGGTTGACACAACTTGATGTCCCTAAATAGCCGAAAGGGATAGTGCCATATATTAGAAAGGGACAGCATGATTCGACCCTGAACCGCTGTCATACTTCGGTTTTGTAGGAAGTTTCCTTTCTGCACGGCAGTACTATTATTTGCCCTTATACAGAACAAAGTGTACCGTCTCTTGCTATCCCATGAAATCGCTTCACGCCCACACTGCAACCCCGCCCCAAGTCAGGGGTGTCAACACATTGTCCGCGTCCATCGACGGCCCTCAATTATGTAGCGATACAATCGATTATAAGCTCTACCAAACGGATCATTTTCGAATGAATATTACAGATATGGGCCATGGTTATTCTTGGTTAAACATGATAACCGTCACGAAAATTATAAGCTATTTCCTTTAACGATCACATAGGTACCTACGCAGAAAATCAAAGTGTGTCTTATGTTACCTAGTTACCTACCGAAAGTAAAGGATACTATGTATTCATGTATGTATGTATGTATGTATGTATGTAGTTTTCAGGTTTCATTTATTTCACCCGTGTTTTAAATTTTGGGTGGTTACATTACATAAAAAATCAGTTACCTTAATTAATAATAAATACGTCTTAGAAAGATAATACTTAAATTTTATACTGTGACTACAAAATTTACTTTGACAATACGCCTCTATACTAAATTCTCGTTGCTACGCGTTAGTTGCTACTGGACCCGTAGCGCCATCTTTCGCGAACTAGGGTCAACTGTTGAGCGCCCCTATATCTACATACATTCAACCCGATTCCTAATTTGAAGCTGTAACTTTTAAAACGTCCGTTCTCGCTTAACTCTGCAGTAGCACATACAACTTTATTATCCGGAAGTAAGGTTGAAATTCCAATGAACCGTGAAATTGTGTTAAGAAGTTATGAACGACACTGTAAAGTGTAAACTTCGCTAAGTAGGTTCCTAAGTTTGTACAAGAGCTCTCGTTGCTGACGGTACTGTCTTACAAGTACAATCTTGAATTCTTGAGTTATGTACAAGTCGAGTTGTCTCAAGATATTTTAATGTACCTAAATTGGATATTTAAATGTAGGTCATAGGTTAAAATGAAAATCTAATGATTCAAAAATTGACGATTTCCGACAAATTTTTTTTTAATATAATAAGTTTTTTTTTAATCGACGGTGGTGGTGTTTCACCCACAACTATTTCAATAAATTGACATACAATATTAATTTGAATGTCAATTTCCCTTTAAACCCTGTAAACCGTGAGGGTTTTGGTGTCATACAAGGTAATTCTACTATCGCATCAGGGAGTATACAATTTAATAAAAAAAAAATCTGATAATAACTAACCAGTTCTTCGCCAGTTTGCCAGTTCTTCATAAAGCATATGTACCAATTTAAGCAGACAAGGGAGGCTGATTCTGCTGTATCAATATGATCATGGTTTTAATCTTATATTGATACGACCTTGAGTCAGCGTCCGCCTCTGAGCCAGTCAGTATGAGCCACTGACGTTGATTGGTGCTCACGAAATCCAATCAGAGGTCGTCACTTAAGGTATCTCGCTCGCACTTATTGGCGCTCGTGAGATGCTTGATTACATGATGGTACAATCCTAGGTCGTATCAAAATAAGATAAGAACCTTAACACATTGTTTAAACGGAACCGGCCTCAAGGCAAAATGTCCCTACCATAGAAGGTAGGATCCTATAGAAGTGGTATACGCGTGCCTCCGTGAGGGACAAAACATACGCAATGCGACACTATGATTGGTCGAATTTATTTGTTGGCCACCATAATCCATATTAAATTTACGGTGGGGAACAAATAAAATGTGAGACTGTGACAAGGACAAACAATAATAGCTCTTTCGCTGCTACTCCTACTGAAAGATACATAAGACTATCCTGTTCGGTCACTTACCCCCACCTTTCATGCCAGATCCAGTTATATACTAGATTCATGGTCCCTACCATATTTGATGGACTGGTTACTAGGTCAATTGTCAAGGTGCGGGTCGTCGGACTGCGAATGACAAATTACTTTGCCGTAAGTCTCGGCCGAAATATCGGGATTGCGGACAAAGCTCGTTTTTAGGTAAAAAAACATAACGTCGGTGCGAATAAAAAAATCGCCATGTATTTTTAAGCTACTTTTCAGGAGACAAAAATAACTGTTTATTTTCCTGTTTGTAATATATTTGTTGCACCTGTATTTTTTTTCTAAAAGATCAATGATTTTTACATGATACTCATGAAGAAAATAAGTTAAACAGTTTTTTTCGTAATGTTTTACAATATTATTATTTTAACCAAAATTGTGCTACATAGCGACTTAAATTTGGTTCACTTAAAATCGTCATGTGTGAAGTCTGTACACATAGTGATTTGTTGCCAAAGTAACATAGTACGAGAGATGATACATAGCGATTTTAGCGTCTATGTCGGGATATCCATTCTACAATAAATCGCCATGTGCAACGCCATCACCCTCGACGGAAAACAAGGCATTTAATTTCGTTATGTGCTAAAAAATCACATTGCTATTTTTTTGTTTCTGTTCTATTTTTTTTGTACAAATGTTGTTCTGTGTTCACATAGCGGAATTGTTATTTTCAAAACTAATAATGATATAACAAAAATATTTATGTGGGTCGACGGGAAATCGAAAAAGGAATTCAAATATACCAAAATCAAAACATCGTAAAAAAGACAAATAGCGATTTTTTTATTCGCACCGACGATAAGTTGAAGTGGGTTTAGAGTGTGGTATTTAAAAGTTAAAAGCCGCATAAAAATAGTTATAGCACTATTTATCTACCGTATTACCTCTAATGCCTCTAAGAACCATGAACCCTCTAATATTTTAAAAATTATTTATAGAAAACGACTCTCCAATCGGTTCATTCATTAAATACTAGGTAAGTGCTATGTATTGTATAAACAAACACCCAGAAATGAGTAAAATCTCATAAAAACAGAAAAAAAAAGATTACATTCTTCGTTTTCTGCTACCTAAAAAATATTTTGTATAATCCGTAAGACTAGATTCAAGATTTCATTCAATTGTTTTCATAGCATAATATAGCAAAGTACCTACAGCAAAATTAGTCTGTGAAATTAAGTCAGTAAACTATAAAAATCACAGCGTGATGTATAGTGCTTTATTTTTATGTTTATACAAGTACCTACCGGTTAAGGCAGTACTTACACACGGCAATTTGCTACACTGTATTTCCTACAACAATATATCCTTTATACAGCGAAGGGGTATAATTTGTGTGGAAACCGCTTTTAACAATCCTCTACCAACCACCGTTGAGCGTTGACCTATTACTATCGCTGTCGGTTGGCAGTACTGCAGCATAAAGCCCCGCTATATAGAACCGAAGCGGAGCGGGCAGCGGAGCGGTTTTCGCTACATACGGTTTTTCCCATGTTGACGGCTACGCTAGTATCTCTCGCTGGCACTAAATGGGTTTAGTACTTACTCCTTCTGTACATAACAACAAAACAACAACAATAAACAATTTTGTGCATGCATGATAATTTTGTTTGTTATTTCCTCACCTAAGCGGAAAGGGCTGCCCTTTCCGCTCAAAGCAAAAGTGTGATATTTGTGATAGCTATTGATTTCAGGCTCACATATCTCAGCCAAATAAAAGATAGAGTTTCTGTCGTGTCGTACGAGGGAGTTAAAAGGCTGACCCATCAAAGAGAAGAGTGGCGATTACTCCACCGACAAGAGCATAGCTCTTAAATATTGATGGTGATGATTGATTTCAGATGGGATATTGTACAATATAAGTATGTATTAAAATGGCATTCAATACTTAATGTTAGGTAGGTAGGTACTTACAAAAAATGTGAACATATTATTTACAATACAACTTCACGAAATAACATCAGAATATTATTATATATGGAGTATCGTATTTATTGCCGTGGAATCGGAGAGGCTTCTAGCATGGAAAGCCCTTTGATTTACACGATATCTAGGATGTTTATTACAATAGCTTACCGACTACTCGCCGATTTAATATAATTGTGATAGTTATAGAGGTCCAAATAATATAACGAAACCCAAAAATTCAAAGGTGTTTACCGTGTATTCTCACGACTAGATATAGTTACTTATATTAATATTTAAGTCCTATTTGAAGACTTTTATTTTTGAACAAAATATATAAATCGTTTAGCAATAACTTAACGAACGTTGTTAAGGACTTTTAACCTTACAATAACGAATACTCGTGAACGCAGGTCATTGCGAATCTTATGTACTCTGTATTCAATTTTATTTGACCCAGCTGCACCCAGTTATCTCAGTCTAAATTTGAGTTTATAACATCCCGTCCTGGTTGCATTCTCCGTGCTTCTCGTAGTCTGATGCTGGCTGTCCTCCCTCATCGGACTGGATTCTTGTCCAACTCATTCACCTGCCAAGCAATTCGTCTGTGGAATGCTCTCCCTCTGCCTATCAGACAAGCTCAGAGACAGCTTTCATTCAAAAGCAAGTTGCGTAAGCAGTTTGAAAGCATTCGAGACTAAATGTCTATGTGATATCTCACACTAGGTACATAATTATTATATAAGTATATGTATGTTTATTTATATATACCTATTGAATTTGTATATACGTAAGTATATTTAAAATGTATATTTGTCTAAGTATAGTACTCGTATCATAGTATCTAGTCTCGACTTGTATCTTACGACTTGTAACTTGTATCATATCCATCATTTCCAATCCTGCACCAAACTAACTGTCTCTGTTTAGCCCAATAATTGACTGGTACCGAATGCCTCAAGGCGTTAAGTCCGCCAATTGTACTCTTTTTTTGTAAATTTGTGCAATAAAGTTTAAGTTAATAAATAAATAAATACTTATAAATAGGGAACAAATCAAATTATTATATTAAATATTTTCTGATTTGTGTTTTTAAGTAATATTAAAGAAAAAGTAATCAAGCCCTCCGGTGGCCAAGGCTTGTTCCTTAGTGTACTTATGCTTATTTCGGTTCATACCTTCTACTCTACTTACATGAAATTTTATTGACCAATATAATAAAACCTTTTCTTACAATTAATGGATGACTCACGTTAGACCGGGTCGCATACTTTTCTATGACAGACGCCCGGTGATCACGTGATGCTTTCCATAGAAAACGATGCGCCGGAAGTTCCGACTCTGACCCGGCCCGGTCTAACGTGAGTCATCCTTAAAGGAAGCAATGAATAAAGTATAACAGTTTCTTAGAGACCATGTAGTACGACTGTGATCATTCCAATCGTAATTATTAAACTCGAAACTACTGAGGCGAGTGCTATGTAAGTTATGCGTTTGCATTGCACTGAAACTTACACGGCTGCGAATCAGATAGCCTAAGTAACACGAAACTGAATTGTACATAGTTGACCTGAGCTGCAGATAGTTTGCCTACAGAGATATTGCCAAAACTTTGTGGCTTCTTGAACTAAGAGTGACTTATTGCTTGGTTGGACACTTGGACAATGGAACTTGTAAGTAAAACAAATGAGTTAAACGACATACAATATTTAATAGTTAAGAAATACTTTCCCGTAATAAATGTAAGAGTTTTTATTTATTACAAAACACGTCTCTTCGGTGTATAGCGCTACCGGCTAAATTTAAACATTAGTTTCCACAACAGTCTGCGTCTAAAAGTACCCATAAAAATTCATAAGACCTAAAAAATTACAATGTATAAGTAATAGACACTGGATGATGAAGCGGATTAAATTTTGGATAACCTAAGTTTTGAACCAAATCCAATATGCCATTTAATCATTCCAAAAATGACCCTGTAGTCATAAAATGTAATTATTTATAAGTACCTATCCATTTTCCCAAGCACGCACGGATTTGCAGCGTGTAATAAAGTTGATTAATCGCAATCATAATACATCTTGCAGTCAGTTAGTTAATTACACTATTTATCTTTCCTGACCGAGGTTTGTTTGAATGACTACGGTATGAGATTCTTTTTCAGAAAAAATACACAGTATTTAACAGCTAGGCATTTTTAACTTTAGGCATTTTATAAACTCATCAAATCATCTCAGATGCATTTAGGAAATACATAATAATAATGGCAGTATTGAGACTCTCGCAATAATAATATATCCTGCTTATTAATCGAAAAATGAAATATGTACCTATACTTATGCGCCACGGCGACAATTATTCAAACTTCGATACGCGTGTGGAAATTTTGCAATTTGTTTGTTCACATGCGTTATGTCCAGGATACTTGTGTTAGTCTAAGAATAAAATAATTATCATTCAACGTTGTAGTTTTATTTTGTAACTTTTTCCGTATCCACACTTTCTCGTCGCTCAGCGACAATATTTTTTCCGTAGATTCATTTCCAATGTGCTCGATAGTCGTGTGAGGCACGAAATCTGTGAATTTTTATAATGTGTTTATATGTACTTTTATTGTTTTTTTATGTGTTATTATATTTTATTGTTATATGTGTATTGTAGAAAACCTAAACTGAGAGTTAAAACGAATAAATAATATAATGGTAGTATTAACCTCTCGCGTGCCGTGATTATTTTTTTCTAATATTTTCCTCGTACGCGGATCCGCGGTCCAGCATATGACGGCTTAATAATTCTGCAAAGGCTTTATAAACCTTTTGACATTGGAAATGTCTTTTCGTTCGCTCCAGTATAGGGTCCAATTTCACGAAAAAGTGCGATCCCCTTATATCTCGGAAAGTTGTGAAGATATGATATTAAAAAAAGGCTCAAAAGACGCATAATCACGAGAGCTGTAAGGTGCAAAAATAATTATTTGAGAAAGTCAAAAACGAAAAAAGTTATGGTCGAAATAGTGAAAATAAAATTCATTTTGTCCGAATTTTTGATTTTGGTGCTCGATAATTTGGAAACGAAGAATGATATCAAAAATTTGAGAAAAACGGCTCTGGACAATTTAGTCAGCTAGAATTTGAGCCTAAAACAAAGACGATCGGGTTAAGGGTTTGCCCTGTAGCCTAACCTTAAAATAGTCAAAAAGTCAGAACGACATTTTTCACATGACATTAAATTTATGACTTCCATGTTTCGCAGAGTTCGTTATCGGTGTTTGTTGTGAATTATCGGGATTATGACGGCAGAATAACACTTGCACTGCGTGGGCTATCAAAATCGCTGCAGATTTTTCTTGGTCTAACTCTATCTATCCTGTTTGAGACGGGCGTAGATAATGTGTTCACTATTCGGTGGAGGTGGAGGTGGAGGTGGAGGTGGAGGTGGAGGTAGAGGTAGAGGTAGAAATAGAAATAGAAATGATTTTATTCGTGAGCCCAAACACAAAATAAAAACTTATACAGAGAAACATAAAAAAGAGAAAGTGCCACGAAATGGTCTCACCTCAGCATGTTGCTGGCGGCTGCTAGCAGATAGCTGATTATTTATTTATTTATTTATTTATTGAAAACACGTTTACATGACATTACAGTGTATAACTAATGCGCCATGAAAGTAGTTACATTTAGATTACAGTATACATATATAAGATTGACTAAATTATTACAGTTGAACAACGACTATCATCCATCCTCTCACAATACCTCAAACATTCACTGCACACAGCCGTCCATCTTCTGATGCTGAACCCTGGCAGTACCTAGTGGAGCTCGGGTTTAATACAACATAAGCACACGCTGTTTTGGTCATCGGACTCGTCTCGATGAGCACTTAGGAGAGTAGTACCCAAGATAGAGCTGATGCTGAACCCTGGCTGTACCTAAAGGAACTCAGGTTTGTTGCAACATAGGCACACGCTGTTTTGGTCATCCGACTCGTCTTGATGAGCACTTAGGAGAGTAGTACCCAAGATAGAGCTGATGCTGAACCCTGGTTGTACCTAGCGGAACTCAGGTTTGGTGCAACATAGGCACGCGCTGTTTTGGACATCCGATTCGTCATGATGATCACATGGTAGAGCATTACCCAAGATAGTTGATCCTGAACCCTGGTAGTACCTATTGGAACTCAGGTTTGGTGCAACATAGACAAACGCTGTTATGGTCATCTCTCGTCGCGTCAAACTACTGTCAAGAAAATTTCATATCTTGCAGCAAAATGGGCCGCTGCCGATCAAGACTCGAGTGACGATAACGGCGATGTGCTACCACTTCTCGAGTTGACTACGGATTTGCCGTGTAATAATTTTCTTGTACTTTGAACATTAATATATCCTGCTTATTAATCGAAGAATGAAATATGTACCTATACTTATGCGCCACGGCGACAATTATTCAAACTTCGATACGCGTGTGGAAATTTTGCAATTTGTTTGTTCACATGCGTTATGTCCAGGATACTTATGTTAATCTAAGAATAAAATAATTATCATTCAACGTTCTAGTTTTATTTTGTAACTTTTTCCTTATCCAGACTTTCTCGTCGCTCAGCGACAATATTTTTTCGAATTCCGTAGATTCATTTCCAATGTGCTCGATAGTCGTGTGAGGCACGAAATCTGTGAATTTTTTTATAACTTACGGATATGAGCTTTTTTATTTACTTCATTCTAGTTAAATCGCTACCTCTCATTTACACACGCTTCGCTCATTGATATAACAACACCTTCACGTAACGTGGTCGAGAAAAATAAGGTTTCAACTGCAACCCGCATTCAAAGCGAATACCAACTTTGTATCAGTTTAATAAAGCTCATATTGCAACAACAGTGAATGTTGCATGGTTTTTTATCATACCCAACTCAACACGGGTAAGGTGTAGACGTCACTTCCAATGGACATTAAATTACGGTCTAGATTAATGGAGTCAATTAATTAGCGTAACTACAGGGTGTGGAAATAATGCATCATGCAATTTATTCGTAACTTATACTACAGTAGACTAAGGGTTAAAATCCTGTTTAACGCACTGCTGCCGGCTACATTGTTTTACGTTCTTGATGAATTGGCATTTCCCGGCAATATGACATTTTCCGAGATAGCGCATTCACATTAACCTTAATTAATATCCCCCAACGACAGGAAGTATAAATCTTCGGGTGACAAGCAAAAGTCACTAACTAACACCATTGAAATTATTGGACAATAAACCGTGTTCAAGTGTAATAAAGTGCATTGTTACTTTAATTTTTGGATAGTACTTAGTGACTTTTGCTTGTCACCCGATGAAATAATATGCTCAGGTAGGTACTTACCTATACTGCTGAGGAAGCTGACAGCAGTTTGATTTTTTTATATATTCAGACATAAATAAATCGTTTTGTAAAAATAATAATAATAACTATAACTACCTAAATAAAAATAGGTAACTTAAATTCATCAAAAGTGGGTAGGTACAATATTATGAAATGCGATAATCTCTTGAAGTGTCTTCTTTGAAATATTTAATTCTCCTTACGGGACCATAATGTTATGACAATAAAGGCTTTTAGATATACATTTATTTCACTGTACAACAAACAGCCACCAAACAAAAGACAAACAATTATATGTTTTATTCAATGAGAGCAAGGTACATGTACACATTCAAATTAAATTCCATATGTATGTGCTTAGCGCGGCGGCGCCGATTTGATAATGCTGTGATCGTTCAACTGAGCATCGTGGCACCATTATATTAGCTGAACAATAGCATGAAATACACAATTCCTAGGTTAGCGACCGAGCTCAGGTCGTATTTAGAAAGGAAAATATAATGATTTATGAATATCAGAGTGTCACAGCCCGCAATTAAGTATGTGACAATGTGGCGTATTTGTAATTTTGATATTTCAATTCAGCTTGGACATAATTATAAATTTACACTGCCACTGACAGTTTGAGGAGAGATTAAAAGTTAGGAAATTATAGAGTTCGACCAAGAAAAGTCTGCAGCCATTTTGATAGCCCACGCAGTGCAAGTGTTATTTATACGTCATAATTTCATAGAAGTTTGACGTTTAAAATAACACTTGCACTGCGTGGGCTATCAAAATCGCTGCAGACTTTTCTTGGTCTAACTCTAGGAAATTATAGTGCTCCTGTTAGGAATGTCAGGATTGACTTCTTTTCGGCCTAGCACTATAGAAGGGTACAAGCTTAAATACCTAGAGTACATTTTATCTATTATTAATACTTTTCCATGACTTCGCAATGAGCAAATTTAACCTCTAAAGCCGACCACTGACTAACAGGCCGCCGGACGATATCGGCCGGTCAGTTGTTCGGAACTGTCAAATTTTAGGGGCCCACTGATTAACAGTCCGCCGGTGATTAATACCAAAATATTACTTAGATCAAAATAGCTTTGCTTTGGTACGGGATGTTACGTTTTTAATTAATTTTCCTAATAGAGTTTGTAAATTCCGTATCAACCGATAGTATCGTTCAAGTCATTAGCAAGGTAGGGTAACTCTGACTCATCGAATCCGAACTCCAAACTGATTCGCAAACTCTGACCCAGTGTCTAGGACTATTCTCATCGCTTATTGGGCATCGCCTCTGAAAACCAGTCCATATTATTATTTACGTTATGATAGATATATTTGATATCTTTATAATACTTCAGTACAACAAACATATAGACCACTTGATAGTAAGCAGTTACCGTAGCCTATGGAGGGTTCCAACTTCGGGAGTGTCACACGCACGTTTTCGGCCCACTCAGATCTCTTTAAAAACCCTATACTTAGGAAACCTGAATGAAATCCAAAAAAAAAACAATAATTTTGTATACCACCGCGGAGGGAACACCAGATTACAAACGAGCACCGCAGGCTACAGACGGTCGCGCGACTCCAAAGTGGTGTTACTTGTGCATAATTTCTGAAACAATATGGCTTTAGAAAAAATCGGTCAACAGCCCTTGCCCTAACCAACTACACACAGGAGATCATGGAAACCGTAAATGACAAACGCCTGGCCGTGGGATTACTCTTAGATCTTACAAAAGCATATGATAAAGTTTCACACGAGATATTGCTAAATAAGCTATACGGGTCAGGAATTAGAGGCATAGCTTATAACTGGTTTAAATCTTACCTGGAAAAGCGAACGCAGCTTGTTCAGATAGAGTACCTAAATCCATCTAGCCATCAATTAGAATCGGTTCGGTCTGAAATTACAGAAATGAAAGGCTCAATCCCACAGGGTAGTGTTTTGGGCTGTCTTTTATTTCTGTTATATATAAATGACCTACCGAAAGAAATTGATGCCAAATGCACTTTATTCGCAGATGACGTCTCCCTCCTTTTTAATTTTGACAGAATCGAAAATTACAACGTAAAGCTAGCAGATACCTTAAATCATATTAATCAGTGGATGCGCGACCATAATCTCACAATAAACTCAAATAAAACCAAATTAATTCAATTTTATCCGTATCAAAGAACGCCATTACAACTAAAACTATCACTTAACGAAACAGACATTGAAGAAGTAGAACATTTCAAACTCTTAGGTATTACACTTGATAACCATATTAATTTTAAAACTCATATACTATGCACTAAAACCAAAATATCCCAGTTTCTGTATGGACTTTTTATGCTTCGCAAAACTACAAACTTAGCAACAGCTCTAACCGCCTACTATGCCTTCGCTAATTCATGGTTACGATATGGGATCTTAACATGGGGTAATAGTACAGATGCACACGACTTATTCGTGATGCAAAAAAAATGTGTTCGTGTATTAATAGGAATCCGAAATTGGGAAAGTTGCAAACCTCATTTTATTAAACTTGGCATACTCACTCTACCATCTATATATATTTATGAATTAGGCATATATGTAAGAAAAAACATTCATTTATTCCGAGAGCTACCAAATAAAAGACTAAAATATAAGCTTGAATTACCCGTCCCAAATTTAGAAATATACCGAAAAAGCCCTCATTATGCAGCAGTCAAATATTACAATCACATCCCGAACTATATAAAGGCAGAAGAAAGAGACACGGCATACGCAAAAAAGTTGAAATCGTTCCTTACAGAAAAAGCGTACTACTCTGTCACAGAATTCCTTAATGATAGTTTTCTTAAGTAAATTAATATCAATAATTTGTATACATTTAATTTTAAGGCTTGTTTGTGTTCCTTAATAATTTGGTTGATACTTAGCTTAAGAAAATGCTTGCAACACCCTTCTGGGGTCCATGAGAAACTTTTATACTTTTGTATTTTTTGTAACAACTGCTTACCATGGTGCAATAAACGATATTATGATGATTATGATTATGATCCTTTATAGAGTTTACAGGTTACTACCTATATAAAGGCTCATATATGAGGCATTGGGAATACGACTTCAGGTTAGAACATAATTATTCAAAAGCAGAAGGACTTATCCGCTATAGGAACCCTAAATCGATAAGCCATTTAAGTCGGGACTATCGTCGCTTCTACATGACGAAGTCAACTTTATTACTAGTTTAGGTGAATTTGGCTCGTATGATGTCATACCTCAGTCATTATGGGGTAAATTGGATTTCAAATGTTCAGTTCTAAATAGGGTTTCTGGTTTCTCGACATTTTTTATTTCTCGAGGCACGGGAATTCTCGACCAGGATTTCTCGAGTTTCTCGAGTATCTCGAGAAATTTTGAAAGTTTCAAAAAACACCATGTTATTTTCAATTTTTTGCTTTATTACAAATCAGACTCATAAGAGTCGTAGGTAAGATCAATAATCAAACAAATGACAAATAATAGCTAAGTACCAAAAACTGCACTTAATAATCAAAATTCAACAACAAAAAGACTAGGTATAGGTGCAGGCGTGCGCGCCGGCGATGTGATATTATGCTATAGTGTATTTTTTAGGTATTTAACAAAATGTAAATAAACCACAATATGGTATTTTATAAGGTAAGAATATTCAAGTTTTTCTAAGCATGTAATATGAATACGTACTCAACCTCGAAGCTGCTTACATTGTGCTATTTTGCTAATAGGAATGTATCAGGATGATTTGATTTATCAATAGTAATTTAGTTTTGTAATATTTTGTTATTACATGGCCATATAATTCGTTTTTTAGTTTAAAAAGAAAATAAGCGATCTTGGCGTGTATTTTTAATGAAAAACACTTTTGAGAAATTAGTCACGACAAATATATAAGAATTATTGTAAATCATATACGATCATTTATATCATTTTGCTTTCGTAAGTCACACTTACTAAATTTTTAAAGCGTTTTTCAATAAAAAGACACGTCAAAATTGTTGACCTTTTTTCTAATGCTAAAAAAACGCTTTATAAACCTAAAACGAGACAAATCATTTAGACATGTAAACTTTACATGACTTTACTACCTTTACATTGTAAAGGTAGTAGTTTAAAAGTAAAATGGATTAAAGCAGTTCTTTATTTGTTTCTTGTTAACTAATAAATGTGTTAGGTAGGTACCTGAAAATGTAAAAAAAAAATAGTTTACATTTATTTAACTGCTTAAAGAAATACGCTATAGACACATCACGCAATTTACGCGTGTTTCTTGTTACTTAAGTATCACAAGAGATTTATTTCTCGAGTTCTCGAGGCATTGAGATTTTTTTTCCCGTCTCGACGAAGGACACATTTCTCGAGATTTCTCGCCTCGAGAATTCTCGAGCAGAAACCCTAGTTCTAAATGTTACATCATCCTCACACTTAGGGTCAGTTGCACCAAACCGTCTGTCACCGTTTAAAGCGTTCGCTAAATTTATTTGTATGGGAAATTTCATACTTCAATGCTGTTTGACGTTAATCAGTCTGTTAAATGTGGCTGGTGCGACTGGGCCTTAGACTATCTAAGTATACCTACTTATTTATTTATTTTAACTGATAAAAATGTGTAAGTGGCGGACTCAATGCTTGTCATTCTCTACCAGTAAACCGTCATCCTAAAAAGAAACATGACATGTAATAGAGTCAGGTTTAAGTTTTTTTTAGATACCTATCAATATTCCATAATACCTAGGTATTATGCTAACTAAGACCGCTTCCGAAGCGTGGTATCTGATACTGTAGTTTTATTTGCGATGCTTTCCATCACTACGATTTCACTGGTAAACCATATTTGCACTAAAGTTATTGGTACGATCCAGGGTTCAAACATCCGTTGTGCGTCGTACCGTTAGACTATATCAAAGAGTTATTTGTTGAAGAGGTGTAAAATCTCTTCTTTTCCTTTTAATACCTATATACAGATTTTATTTTTAACGAATCAAACGATACGTACCTAGATCATACATGACGCCTCGGTAAAATAACCTTCGTAACTGAATTTCGCTCCCTTTCGTTTGTATTCGACTAGTGTTTTTCTGACACAAAATAAATTTTGTGAAAACAATGCCGTTGTTTTTGTATTTTTCCAATATCTACACAGCGCTTTTTCGTTGTGTAAATAATATTTTAATTGTTTTACGTTGATAAGTAGAGTGACAAATATCTGGGGCTTTACCTAAAATTGTTACTTGTTGTGTTAATATTATACTTAGGGCATACTGAAAATTCCTGGACTGACCACTTAGAAAAAATAAGTCGTCTCATATATCAGAATCCAGAAACTTTCAGTATGGCCCACGTATTATGATTGTTTCTGTGTAATTGTATAGTTTTTAGTGTTCCGTACAAAACTTTGTTCACGGAACACTTATTTTTCGTAAGCATCAACAGAATAAGCAGGATTAATTTTTTTTGTTCAAAGCGACTATCTTTATATTCCATACAAAACTAGCATAAACTGGAATTCATCGTGCTTCAAGTTAATCTTCAAATAATAATATTATGATACTAAGTAGGTGGAACGCGTAATAAATAAATAAATAAATATTATTGGACAATTTTACACAGATCAGCCTAGTCCCACAGTAAGCTCAATAAGGCTTGTGTTGTGGGTACTAGACGACGATATATATACAAATACTTATCTAAATATATAAACGTGAAAGACCTGACTGACTGACTGACTGACTTAAATCAACGCACAGCCCAAACCGCTGGGACTAGAAAGTCCAAATTTGGCAACTAGATTCCTTATAAGGTCTAGGGGTCCACTAAGAAAGGATTTTTCAAAATTCATCCCCTAAAGGAGTGAAATGGGGGTCCAAAGTTTGTATGGGGAAACAAGATTAGTTAGACTATTTTATTCCAAATTTCACAGGAGTATTCCTAAAGATAAATGAGTAAACACGTGTTTCAGGTTTTTTGAAAATTGAACCCCTAAGAGGGGGAAAAGTCCCCAATAGGGTTGATATCTCAAAATATCAATATGGGTATCGTTTTCATAGTATTTTGAGACGCTAATAACAAAAATGGCATCAAAATTAAAATTAACGTAGCCGAAGTGAACAATCATCCCCCTGGTGGGGGTGCAATGGGGTTGAAATTTCAAAATATCAATATGGGTATCATTTCCATGGTTTTGTGGGACGCTAATTACAAAAATGGGATCAAAATTAAAATATAACGTAGCCGACGTGAACTATGGCCCCTGGTGGGGAATGCTAATTACGAAGATAGCATAGACGGTTGTAACATACACGCTGATTTACAGCCACACGTGATCCAGACTTTTGAGAATGCAATGCCTTAAAGTAAATTTTTTCAGCTATTAGCTCAGGGAAAATTTCACTAATACCTACAATGGCTGTTGAATTGTTGGATATTGATGGGACCATGTTGGCTCACACCGTAGTACCTATAATTGGAGATGGAGCCTGTCAGGCCGCGTAGCCAAGATGCCAATCGCTTACTCTCCGTAGCGATCGAAACGCAACTGTCACTGTCGCGCTAATATGGAAGAGTGATAGAGAGACATAATGCTTTTCGTTGTCGAAGCGATAGCGATTGTAACCTTGGCTAGGCCGGCTATTTCGCGCCATCTCCTATCTTCTGTATGATACGCAGGTGATGGCCAGGGAGGTGCGCGAGCAAATCGTTAGTCACGTGGTGGCCAACTGGGAGGAGTTTGTTATTATGTTTCATTAACAGTAACGGTGATAATTACTCCAGCTCCGTTGAATACTGCCTTGAAATGTCGCGCCCGTTTACTTACGGTAGTCTCTGCGAGTTGGTAGCGGCAGGACAACTGTTTCCGTGGGTTTTCGAAGTTTACCGCAACAATGAGCTATATATGAGAGTTGGTAGTGTTGGTACTGTGGGTAATCCGGTGGGCCGACTAAGATTTTCAAGTGATTTGTCTAGCGGTCACTTTGACGTATATATTCGCAGTGAATTACTCGTAAGACCCACAATATCAGAGCCCCCTTCTTCACTCCTCTCTGTGGTTGCCAAGAAGATTACCACGAGAAGGAATGAGGAGATTACCACCCCATTTAGAATCAGACTCATCATTATCTCTTACCGCTACCAAAACAGTTACTAAAAAACGCCGTGCCAGGTTCACGAATACTACACGGAACAAACAACTAAAAGCTGCCGCAAATAAATATATGCAAAACAAATCATCAGATCACCAAGCTGCCGTAAGCAATTACCAAAAAATGAACCCTGATGTACACAGAGAAGCAGTAGCTAGGTATCAGCATCAGCAAGCCCACCCCGAGGTAAACCGTGACACCTCCACTAGGTATCAGCAAACCCACCCCGAGGTAAACCGTTCATCCATGTAAAACTCCGCACCATTTTGCAATTCTCTCTCAAGTTGCCGTTTAATGTCGTCCGAAAAACTGTCCTTATATTTTTCCCAGAGACTTAACGGGTCAGTAAGTTGAAAAAAACTAACATTATTATGAAAAGTTCACGCAGCTTGAAGGGAGAATCGCACAACGCAGCTTCCTCTAAAGTTGAGTCCCAATGTTTATCGTCCTCTAGCAATCCAAGGGAGAACCACTAATGTAGTGTATAAGGAGGAGCTATAGGTACAAAAGGCTACAACTACATAAATAAAAAAATATAAATTAAAAGGTGTTAGGTACAAAACGTACATTAGATTATATTAAATAAGTCGAGCTCGATTAATCGATATAATTACAATTGGTGTCTTCAAGTCAAGAGTGAATACTGTGAATAAGCTTTTACTGAAATAGTGAGCTACACCTTCGTAGGGTTGCAAATAGAAAAAAAAAATCTGGCACCATGGTTTTTTTTCTAAATTAGGTTTTTTTTTTCAGATGAACAAAAATATGCCACAATAACGGTTTTTCGTGATTTATTTGTATATGTAACTTAAAACTAAGTAATTTTTGGGAAATCCCTGAATTCCCCGATGCGGCGACGAGAGGCGTTGGTGTTGCCAACAGTAAATTGCGATAACTACCACTACAGATTTCATTTATGTTGTTATTAATCAAAGTTGTTAAATTAAATTGGTTTAATGGTTAACATAAACTGACATAAAGTCTAAAACAAGTAAAACAACCGTATAAAAGTATTAACTGCCTTGCAAATTTTGAGTTTTCATACTTTTGAAAAAAAACGTACTCCAGAAAAAAAACGTTTTTTTTTCACGGTATTTTTCATGTTTTTTCTCAAGTCAGAAAAAAAACCGTTTTTTTACAACCCTACACCTTCGGCCTTGTCACTTTCCAGCAGGTGAGACTAAGGTCAGTCACTGTTCAGTCCGTAAAAAAAAAAAACAAAATTAAAAAAACTCTCCTGCGCGTGCGAAGCCGCGGGCAAAAGCTAGTATACATAGAAAAACATCCATAACTCAGGAACAAATATTTTTGATAAACACACAAATAAATGCCCTTACCAGGATTCGAACCCGGGACCTCCTGCTTCGTAGGAAGGGTCACTATCGACTAGGAGGCCGTTAAAGCATGCAATCAAATCAAATCCCGCACCTAACGCAATCTCCTCACCAAACATAGGTAAATAAACGAATTTGATTATCCACATAGGTCGTACGAGACATAGTCTAATAAAACATGGTCTTTCATTCCCAGAGTGACACGGGGCTACGTCACAACAACATGGCCGCTATATATAGCGCTATCGCATATTATCATATAGCGCTGTCGCATGATGACGTAAGCCCGTGTCAGTTAGGTGACCTAGAAAAGACGGGAATGGAGTACCAGGCGGAGTATATTATTATACCATGGTACGAGATAGCGGAGTCTCCGTCCTCGCTCCTAATGACCCGGATTTACGACTGCGGGCTTTAAAGACCAGAGATGTATGTTTATGTGTATACCTACATGAATTCAGCTAGTTTCGACAAAGGATATGTTGTCGAGCTGATCCTTAATGCATGTAACTTGCATTCGATTCTCTAATATACAACTGGGATAGCGCTTAAAAGAGGAAACATTATTTCTTTAGTGTAGAATGGGGATCCTAGCGAAATGCTAAATACATAATAATATTAATATATTAAATTAGTTAAGTAACTTTAACTTGTTTATTTTTGTAAAACTAAACTTGATAAACAACAACGTAACATAGTTACAATAGTACAACAAGGTTTATAGTCTGTATCTTTAGGCATTTAAGTAAAAGTAAACAAACAATTTGTACACTTTCGGGTAGTTATAACATTTATTGGTTAACCGACCAATAACAAAACCGCCTGGATCAGTCACTGAACGACCTGACTTTAACCTACATTATTTAATAGTGTAATGTTTTCATCTACCCTCAACTGGCTTAAGGAGCTATTTGACGGTAGATTTTGTTTACTTTTATTTAAATACCTAAAGATACAGAGTATAGGTAATTGTGACAAAACAATTGAATAAACTATTTTCTGCTAGCAATTTTTTTTTCTAACTTTATTACCGAAGTTCTCTTCAACTCCAAAAAAATGCACACAATTTCAAAGCTTTAAAAAGTCAAAGGGCGACAACAAATAAAACCAGAGTTACCTTCTACTCAAAACTACGCAGCTTCAACCCTCAAATGAAAACAGATGGAAAAAATATAAGCGAAAGGAAAATTAAGCAAAATACAAGTGGGAATGATCCGTTTCGCCGCGCCAGTAATTGACGAGTGCAGTTATAACGAGTTTGCCCGCGGCTTTTTATTATTCTTTAAAATATATTCCTGAATATAAAAATACTGTGATAAAGAAAATGTAGATCTGAGAAAACGATGAGGGGTTGAGTGTTATAATATTGAAATTAAGCAAGGAAATGATGTGGAATTCTTTTGAACTCGGGTGAAATATGGTATTTTACTATAAAATAAGTCTATACTCAAATCAGCGTACAACGCCTCAGGGGGCTATTTTAGATTTAAGCTAGTTAATAATTTCATTTAGTAGTACCACTGTATATATATTGTATGTAAATAAATGATTTTGATCAATCAGCGTTATGTTCGAAGTCAAAATATCTATAGTACCTATAAAATTAAATTGAGATAACCGGAGGGCTTTAAACACCCCACTAGAAAAAAGACAACAAAACACAGATATAAGTTTTTGGTAGTTAGAAAAAGTATTAGTTGGAAAACCTGTAAAGTATAATTAATGTCAACCATCAAACTTTTAAATGTCTTCGCAGTCGTTAGGGATATGATATGACCTACGTAATATACAGCGATAGATATATGTAGATGACAGAAAGAGCAATTAAGGTGCGATTTTAATTGCAGCATCGTTCAGATGCAAATACATCTACACCTACATACGTCGATTACTCACTTTGTTAAATTGAACTTGTGTCGAAGCTTAACTTAAATGGTAGTTGCCTGTTAATTGCCACGTTGTACACTCGACAAAGTCGGCTACCGTGGAACTATGTCAAATTGACAATTAATAAAAGAGGTTCGTTACGACAGATTTTTTAGCTGAAGATACGCCGTAGTAAGGAAATCGCTTGAATTTCAATGTGTCATGACATGTCTGTATGTTTATAAGTTCCGTAGGACTGTCTGTTGTCACAAAAATGTCATCCTTGCACCTTAAATTAAATTATGTCAATCCGTGTTGCAATATTTTCCACTTGCAGTCAAGGAATTCACTTTATCGCTAGTCTTATTTCCCTCGTAACCTAGATATTGTTCTCTTTCCTCGTCCGACGAGTATTTGATTACAGTAGGAACGACGTTGGAGCAGAGATATTTACTTTATGGTTGTATTTGTACCCTGGTCTTAAGGGGCCCACAGATTACCAGTTCGCCGGACGATATCAGCCTGTCAGTTAAACGCAAAAGGTGACAGCTCCGAACAACTGACAGGCTGATATCGTCCGGCGAACTGGTAATCTATGGGCCCCTTTAGTCAAGTCTTTTAAGTCCGGGTGGCGAATTGGATCATTAAAAATTTTAACTTGATTTGGTGCTGATTTTTTGTTCTGCATCGCTCGCATCTCAGTGTCCATATCAGAAAGATTTCCCCCTAATGGACACATTTTTGACGAAATGTTGTATTATATTTTAATGATACTTACCTACTCGTATTTCACTTACTTGATAATAAAGGTGTGTTTAAAATATTTTGAAAACTGGCCCGCTTAGCTATTGTTGGTTGTACCTACCTATTAAAAAGTAAATTAATTGACGCTTGGTATAAAACACAAGCTTGGAAAATAATAAACTTCCCTCGAGCACGACAAAAAATCGAATTTTGCTTGTTATATATATTTTTAAAATAATTTGTATATACGTGATCTACCCACGCATAAAACAAATTTGAGTAAAAACGAATGGTGGATGATCGCAGTATCGAAACGTTAAACAAATGTTAAATACATGCTTAAACGGTTTTTTCGGGGTGCTAAAATAGTATGATAAAAGTTGCAATTTTTGGCAGTCGTGGCTTTACAGTTGCTAAATTTAGTTAGCACAAAATTTGCTGTGTTGGTATTTATACGTCATAATTACATAGAAGTTTGACGTTTAAAATAACACTGGCACTGCGAGGGCTGTCAAAATCGCTGCAGACTTTTCTTGGTCTAACTCTAACCACCATTTTCGAGTCAACGGCTGGTAGTCCACCTGTTTCTTGTAAAATCCTGCTCCCGGTTTAAAAGAGCTAATAAAATCACCGTACACTGTCCTGTATTAACCGTACAATTTAATTTAGTCGTACCTATATTTAAAGCTCGTAATATCTTGACACTGACGAAATATTCCCACTGGACAGAAGCCATTTCATTTTAAAAGAATGAATGATGCTTCGAAGAATGCTTATAAGATAACATTGTTAGAATTGGGTCGTAAATGACCGTGTTACACCCGCTACCGCCTGTGCCTTGATCCTCTGACCCCTAAGGTCGTGGGGTGCGCCCTGCGTCTACGGTGACGTCACAATGGCCTAACAAAGGCGATAACAAAACCGCCAATAATTACCAAATTAGTTAAGTAATGCCTCAACTTTCCTATTAAGAGTCACTTTGTTACTAGGAAGAAGTTTAATGTGCCCTTGTTTTATTATTGTGTTCCTACCTAATGGGTTAGAGTTTGTGCGGAAAGAGAAGAGTCGTGGAATAAGGGAGCCCATACATTCTACTCTTCTCTTTCCGCACAGAACCTACGTTTAGTTTTACCGGTTTCTTTACTAAGTACTGAATGTTTTTTTATAGATATTTGAGTCACTTAATTTCAAACTTGGGTAAATCCATATTCATCCACATCCATATTATGTCAGAGATATATTATGTCAGATTACGCGATTTTGGTATTAAGAAAAGGTAAGGTAAATACCAAAACCTTACTGAGAGGGTCGAATGGATTTACCCGAGTTTGAAGTTAAGTGACGCATTTAACCTACATAATACAAATGTAAAAAAATTGGATACCCTAACTTTTTGTCTTACACAGCACTTGGCTATTATTAAATAATATTCTATATCTTCCGTATTTTAAGGTTTTAATCGGCAGGCTATTTCTCATATTTCTCTATGTGCGATAAATAATTTACAACTCAGGATATTCGGCCAAAACATCGCCTTCATTACATAGGAAATATAGGCAATTTAATTCGAAGGGCATTATGCAAACAGAATGACATGGATGATTGTGGTCGACGTACCACGACCACGGCTCCAGGCTGCGGGCTCGGTGGCAGCGGCAGCGGAGCGGAAACTGACCACATGTAAACTTGACGCGGCGTTTAATTATTTCACAGGGCATTATGCAAACAGAATGACAAGGATGACTGTGGTCGATGTACCACGGCCACGGCTCCCAGCTGCAGGCTCGGTGGCAGCGGCAGCGGAGCGGAAACTGACCACATGTAAACTTGACGCAGAGTTTAATTATTTCACAGGGCACTATGCAAACAGAATGACATGGATGACTGTGGTCGATGTACCACGGCCACGCCACGGCTCCCGGCTGCGGGCTCGGTGGCAGCGGCAGCGGAGCGGAAACTGACCACATGTAAACTTGACGCAGAGCTTAATTATTTCACAGGGCATTATGCAAACAGAATGACATGGATGACTGTGGTCGATGTACCACGGCCACGGCTCCCGGCTACGGGCTCGGTGGCAGCGGCAGCGGAGCGGAAACTGACCACATGTAAACTTGACGCAGCGTTTAATTAATTCACAGGGCATTATGCAAATAGAATGACATGGATGATTGTGGTCGATGTACCACGGCCACGGCTCCTGGCTGCGGGCTCGGTGGCAGCGGCAGCGGAGCGGAAACTGACCACATGTAACCTTGACGCAGCGTTTAATTAATTCGAAGGGCATTATGCAAGTAAACAGAATGACATGGATGACTGTGGTCGATGTACCACGGCCACGGTGCCTGTAGACACTGTGTCGGCGGCAGCAGAAATCGAAGCGGTAACGGAATCTGACCACATTGAAACTTGACATCATGCATTGTTTTGAATTTACAGTTATGTTTGTAATCTACCTGCCGATGCCGTGGCCACTGTGTTGTGTGCTCGGCTGCGGGCTGAGTGGTGAACACAGCGGAAGCGTAATAAAACTTGTCGTAAGGACTGTATCCAATGGAAATGTAATTTAGAAGGCATTATGTAAATATAATAACATGGATGATTATTGTCAACTTGCAGCGGTTTCGGATTAGCAGGAGGGGAAGCTCCAATGAACCACACAGACACACATTGTGTCTGTCCTCTGTCATCTATGTAATTTGGCGGACATTATGTAGTCATCCTGACATGGCCATGGTGTATTTTAACCAACTCCATTTTTACTCATAATTTAGACCAAATAATAAAACTAAGTGCACGCGATTTAGTCCGGTTTCAGTTTAAATAATGGCAATAGTGCTCGGCTGTCGGCTAGATGGCGGCAGTAGCAACAACAATCAGCTGTGAAATGTTAATATATAGTTTTAATTAAAATATATTAAGTAAAAATCAATGAAACTATGTAATTTGGAGAACATTTTGCGGTTCATTTAATCGTGGTAGAGAAGCTGTTAACTAGATTGCCGAGCATGAGAAAAATACAGAGGTTTTGTACAAAAGCTGTCTTTATTTTATTTCTAATGGAAGAAAGACGACCGTATGCAACATTTTGCTCGCGTAAATCTAGCCTGCAATGTTTTAAACTTCTTACATTCTGACTGAAAAAGAAGAAACTTCTCACTTTAAAGCACAGTTAACTTTTCCGGACATTTATTAAATTAAATTACAAATATTTTCCGGCCCCGCTTCGCTTATGCACCATAACCGAACCCTTAAATATCATTTATTCAATTTCACAGTACAGCCTATTAGGTTGCGAATATCCACTGCTACCATTAAGATAATGTGGTAGGTATACTCCGCCTTAACAGGGACTAGGATTTAAATGAAAATGCAAAGGCCTTAAAAGGTACGGTAATAGGCTTGCCGTCGCAACCTTTCATTCTTTTGTTCACGGTACCTGTTATAAAGTATAATAAAACACGGTGTCTTTTGCGCTCTCCCGGAAGCGTGTTAAGAATCGGTGTTGATACCTACATATAAGATTTTATTAAAGTGATTTACATCAAATTTTTGTTACGTAAGTAGGGCTAGTATAGTAGTAGGTAAGTAATTTAAAAAAGGCAAAATATTAATGATTTTTGAATAAGTGGAAAGTAGTAAAAATCTCAGTATCAGCTTCCATAAGCTCGAATATACCTAGCACCTCCATGAAAATTTATTACTTAAGCAGAACAACAAAGGTAAACACTATGATATTATTTATTAATGTCGCAACACATCAACTTAAGCCAATTGCTAGGAAATCCCATCTTGTCCCATTCAACAGAACGTTCCAAAGCTACGCTATATACAGCAGGAAGTAGATTCGGAAACGTTCACTAAAAGTATGTCATTCTTGCCGTTTACGACCCCGTCGCCATCGCCGGCGAGCAAACAAGGAAAAATATTCTATACAAAACGCGCGTGTCATATGAGCATATGACAATACGCTGAATAAATGATACCAAGCAACCGCTACATACCATTTTCATTTTGCGGCCTACGAAACGAAGTGACAAGCAATTTAAAACTCTACGCGACCACGCATTGAGATAAAGCGACGTGGCATTTAAATGTAAAAATATTCCGAGTTTTTACAACTGTATTTGTTTTTTTTTGTGTTTTATTGCATAATTTGACACGGTGACCCAGTGACTCGTACAAGGACAAAGTTGTTTATTAAAGAAAATGTAGTGAGGTAATGACCTAATTATTAGAAAATCGGACGACTTTGTCATGTTTTGTCTCATTGAGCGTAGATAATGGCGATGACAGGATGACAGTAAGATAATTTTCTAACTTCTATTACGAAATATGTTACCTATTTGTAAACCATGTTATTAACGGGTACAAATGGGTTATAAATCATTTTGTTCAATAAACAAGAACTGGGGGAGCTTTGACTAGGTACTTTTAGTCAAGGCGATAGGAACAGTAGTTACCTATGTAATGTTACGAGAATATGTAGACCAATAAATAGCGAAGATAACATTCTGTAATACTATGATGCTAGAGAAAGTTAATAACAGTTGTGTAAAAGCAGCTAAAATTTCGTCAGTTCTCAAAATATAATTTTATTACTGATTTCCCCTTTTTTATCTCTATCTGCCAAGCTCTGTCTTATACGCCAAGTGCCAGATTTTCTCTTTTTGTCTTAAAATGGAGCACTCAAGAAAAGAGCTAAGCGCAAATGAACATAACGTTTGACGTATCTCGACGCAACGAGTCATTCAGGAGTTTGTATGCAGCTTGAAATACCGTACCGTGTACAATCTACCGTAAGGGCATTTGAGAACTCATTCAATTACTGACCTTGTTATTATGCAATAAAGCACATTTTCGAAATAGTTTGCGAATGAACATACGAGTGGATATGTGAAGCGCGGCAGCGTGCCTCGCAAGGGCCGTTGTGCTTTTCAAACTCATTAACTTTAGAGGTTTCAAAATGCCTCTCGTGAAGTGAAACATTACGACCCCTTTCGTGTGGAATGTCTTTGACCATGTTTGCTTTTAAATATTTATATGAAAATAGAGTATCATATGTAAATTAATGAAACGGTAGGCAGATACATGAATATATATAGGTAACTAGAATATCTCTCACTTTGAATTTTGTCTACTAAGTACTACATTATTTACTAATCGTTAAATCTATCTTCTACGCGTTATTTATCTATTCTGTAAGATAAATATTTCTTTAAATTATACATAATATTTAAATTCAGTATGTGACTAACGTAAAAACATTTTAACAGATAATATGTTTGTTACTACAAATCCCAGGCAGAGATCGATGAGAATGCGCATGATTTTACGGTCGCATTTTTATCGCTTGTCACCATGCCTGTCACGTTCTAACAATTACGTAAGTGCGAAAGTGACGGGCATAGTGACAGGCGATAAAAATGAAACCATGCTGAAGTGGAGAAGTGGGAATGAAAATAATCTATTTATTCTTACCTCGTGATTATGGGGAATATAACATAAGAATTAACGCCCATTGCTTTGTTTAATTTGCAAAATTCTACCAGGATAACTTCGAACAAAAGTTTTTGAAAACACCCAATTAAACTTTGTCAAGGCAAACCTAAATAACTGCGGCCATAAGGCATGCATTACATTTCATACATTATTCAACGCCGTAAACACACGCCGCCACTAATTACTCGTTCCGCACTACGGACAGAATTAAAAAACGAAATTGTAAATTTCTGCTAAATTTCATTGTGACTTCAATTAAGTTCTTGTTAACAGTTACATCATACTTTATACAGTTTATAACTTTATACTGATGTGGAATTACAAATGTACCTAAGTACCTGCATATATACTTATTTAAAGATATTGAAAAAACTTAAGGGGCCCACTAATTACCTATTCGACCTTAGAGCATTTAGTAACTGGAGACGCCTTGTCTGTCATTTTACGTACAAAACAGTCTGCCAATTTTTGCGGGGGAGGGGCACGTCAAATGTATGGCTATTTTGTACGTAACGTACAAATAGCCATGTCGGATATATGTATAAACGTCAGTCCATACAAAAGTTTGCAAGGTTTTCGGCAGAGGGGTAAGCTCTTAAAGGCGATTCCAGTTATTAAATGCTCTAAGAGTTCGACGGACGATATCAGCCTGTCAGTTAAACGCAAAATTTGACAGCTCCGAACAATCGACAGGCTGATATCGTCCGGCGAACTGGTAATCTGTGGTCCCTTTAAACCAAAGAGAATAGATAGTATAGGGGGTCCTGTCATAGTAAATTTTGTAGTCACAGTAAATTTACTGCCATCTATCGACACACGACTAAAACTCAAAATGAAAACGTATAAAATTATCAAAAAAAATTTATATATATGGATAAATAATTTTATTATTTTTATATCATTTTGACCCATGTTCATTCACTGATATCTATGTGTTAAAATTGTTAAATATGAAACGGTGGCGTCACGCCATCTAGCCGAGCATAGGCTAAAGGTGTGTGCGCCATCTATCCGAGAATGACGTTTGCTTGATTTCCGAGGCACGTTTCTTCCTTAGACTTTATTCATCTTATACGAAGTTACATATCTATTTGCTTTAAACTCTACCTTTCTTCTACAAAGTTGTGTTGGAATTAAGGTAAAGTAAGTAGCAGAACCTCGAATGGTATAATAGTACCTACGTAAATACTTATTCTTATCCACTGCTCTTAGCCACGCTCGTGGTTCAATTTTGGAATATTTCGCTTGCTTAGGTATTAATGACGACGGGTGCCTCCAGCCTGCCGTCCTATATTCCGGATCATGTCGACGTTAGCTGCTTGTTGAAGGAAATCGTGGCCCTAAAAACAAGTTTAGCAGATGTCATTTCGAAGTTTGATGCAGCCCAGGTCACTATAACCGAGTTACGCAACGAAGTCATCAGTTTGCGAAACAGTGCCCTTACTCGGTCGGCGGCGTCGAATTTCAAGTGCGATGACCGGCAAGCCACGAGCGCCGAGTCGGTCAGTTTGCGAGTTGCTGACACTGTAAAATGTGTCGCATCAGCTGTGTTGCCGCCCGCGAGCCTCCCGCGCGCGCGCCCTCCCCCCGCCTCCTCCAAATCACGTCATCGTGTTTACGCGGATGTCGTCGCCGGTCCGAAAGTCGCACCGAACCGGGTTAGTGTACCTGTAAAGGGTACTGAAGATCGAGCGGCTCCCAAGGAGAAGCTCCCTGTTACCAGTGTGGATGAGGAGGATTTCACAGTGGTATCAAGAAAGAAGAAGGCGCGCACGGCGCCTCGTAAGACTCAGTGTGGTACCGCCGAATCGGCTAATTCTGGCTTGCGGATTGCTACACCGAGTAAGGCGCTGTACGTATCGCGCCTGCATTACACCGCCACGGCTGCTGAAGTGGTGGAGTATGTACACCAGAAGACCGGCTACACGCTGAGGGTGTTCCAGCTTCGATCGCGCCACTACGTGCACTTCAACTCTTTTGTGGTGCGCGTGCCGCGACCGCTGCAGGGAACCATCGAGTGCGTCGACTTCTGGCCGAAAGGTGTCGTGTTTCGGAGGTTCCGGGGCAAACTTCCGAATCCGACACAAGAGCAGCCGATGCAACGGAGCCACGCCGTTTTGTCGACTAAATAGTGTTTAGTTTTAAGTTTATAAAATACATATGTATGTTAGTCTGTAAGGTATTTGTAATATGGGCCTTGTTGCCTGAATTAAATTTCTAAAAAAAAAAAAAAAAAAAAAAAAAAAATTAATATTAGCGCACGGGCTAAACAACAACTTTGTCCCCTAGCAAAACAAATAACTACCTATCTATGCTCATCACATTTTTTGGAGAGTAAATATGTAACATATTTCGTAACCTGAAATATTTCGCAACCTGAAATATTTTGTATACCTACTACCTATGCATATTCTTAGTAAAATTTTAAAGTAATACTTATAAAGTTAAAATATTGTCAAGTGTGTAGGCCTCCCCACTCTGGAATGTCATTACCAAACGTAGGAATGTCATGATTAGTAATGTCATTACAAATTCCAAGTGGCTGCTCTACAATAACAGTAACGCATAGATTGTATTTCTTACTTTTACCTAACTACTTGCGAAAGTTTGCAAATATCATAATATCTGCTCTATTGACAAAATTAATTAGATACACCGTTACAATATTTGTTGTTTGCTCCATACGGTATTCGAACGGTAGTACAAAGACTTATCCTCCATAAATACCATAGACTACAAGCCATTGTGTTATAGGTAAGATTTCTATTTGGCTAATGAAATGAACGAGCGATCGGACATGAGATTGCCCTGACTATACAGAACGGGGAGATATATCATAGAAGCTGGAATGAAGAGATGAAGTTGCTCTTATTGTTTGTTCTTTTATTACAAAATGATGAAGAGTAATTGCGAACTGGTTTTTTCTTTTGATGTGTAGGTAGGTATTTATTTAGTTCTAGTAATTTATACTCTGTATCTTTAGGTATTCAAATAAAAGTAAACAAATAATTTATACATTTTCGGGTAGTTAAACATTTATTGGTTAACCAACCAAATACAAAAGCGCCTGGATCTGTCACTGAACGTCCTGACTTTAACCTACATTATTGATCGTGTAATGTTTTCATATACCCTAAACTGGCTTAAGGAGCCATTTGAGGGTAGATTTTGTTTACTTTTATTTAAATACCTAAAGATACAGACTATAGTAGTTACCTGCAAAGTTATGTCAAAAAATCATAATTTAAAGAGAAAGGCTTTATGCATATCTACCTCTCTTGAACAAAAAGATATATATTTGAGTAGATCATCTTTTTTTTTTGCTGTTGTAATCAGTCACTTCAGCAGTAGCAATAGAAGCATAGTTTGTTTAGAAGAAATTATAAGTAGATATTAGTAGAACCCACCCATTATGGAAAGGGCTTATAACTGCCATAAAAATGTATGTTTTTAAATACCATAAAACCAGGCTTTTAAGAATGACAATGGCATGAACGAGTGTTATGAGTGATAAGAAAAAGTTGTTTCATCCACTTGCAGTTTTTCCGTATAAAAAATTATGTTTACCTGACTTAAACACAAACAAATTACTAACATCGAAACAACCCATAAATCTCCCGATTGATCTATTCGTAGCTACTTGGAGATAACGAGAAATCGGTATCAAGTGTGATGGATGGCAGGCTCGGTTATTGTTTAGGGCTGTTTGTATCACTCGACTTAACCAGTCAAATGTAACCTCAAGATCAGTTACAACTATGCGTGATTGAAGACCACGCATAATCTGGCCCTAGTTTTCTTGACAGGATTACCTAGTATGTGATGGGAAGATGAACCCTTTTTCGTATTTTTATAAAGCTGATTGTTCACTTGGGCAGCGTCCAGTATACACACAAAACTCACAAAAAGTATAGCCGGTCAAGCAAGTTTATCATTAGAAAAAGGTGCGAAATTCAAATTTTCTATGGGACGATAACCATTCGCGCCTACATTTTTTAAATTTGCCGCTCTGTTGTACTGACGGAAATGGCTTAGCAGAGTATAAAATGCGATACCAAAACGCAAGAGTATAAACACAACGTGTAAGGTCTATACAAATTTGAAAACAAAGAGTCACTTCAAAACTTAGTCGAGTTACACTGGGGACGAGCTCACAGTGGCGAAACAATCTTTAGTGAATAGATAGACAGGTTCCAAACAGTGACGTTCTCAACATGAACCGGACACGTTCTATCTGTATAGTATATCGTGTTCCTTCCCTCACGGATATTAAAATCAGGGGGTAGAAACGGAACAACAACATACGAGATTACACTGATTTAAACTTTCACGATTATTAAACATTATCAAACTGCACAACGGGACTTAATCGCGTATTTAAGTTTTAAGATTTACCTCCGACGTTTCGAGGACGGCGTTGTCCCCGTGGTCTCGGAGAAGACTGGCTCAAGTTGACATCAACATCTTCTAGCCGCGCGAGTTTTTCGAACTACCCGCACTTGGTCTTGTTTATCAGTTTGAACGTTTTGCGCACTAGGGATGTCACTCTGTCGACACACAACACTAACGATATTCGATTTATCGACTGTCGATATTCGTTTCCGCTTACATTTACTAATGACTGGATTCCATGTGGATGAGATCTTAAAACCCTCGTCCCGATTAAAATTGCAATGTTTTTTGATTTCAATGGCTTCCCGCACTTTTCTACTGTAGAAATGGCGATCCGTGGAGAGGATTTTAGGGTTATGCAGCTCAATCCAGTGGTTTGGTCCTGACTCCAGCAAATGCTCAGCCACCGCAGACTTGTTGACCTGACGATTTTTAAATACGCGATTAAGTCCCGTTGTGCAGTTTGATACGAGATTACATTGTTTACTGTATACCGGAGAAACTGTGTCACGATGAAAACTGGATAAGAAAAACTTCGAGATAACGCGCGTTTGTCCATAAGTTTCGTACGGCACTTGAAATGTGCAGGTAGGTACTGTTTTGTGTAGTCAGCAGCAAAATTTTCGAAGCAAACGAAGTGCTCAAAATGATAATTGTTTTTGTGTCACAAAGCTCAGTGTTCCTTTCAGAGGTCGCACTTGAA
The DNA here is from genome assembly GCF_910591565.1 of Cydia splendana. NCBI lineage: Eukaryota > Metazoa > Arthropoda > Insecta > Lepidoptera > Tortricidae > Cydia > Cydia splendana. The sequence goes on along the minus strand of NC_085965.1, from coordinate 17,937,053 downwards.
CCCGGTGAATTTAATGAAGGGTTCTCTTGTTTAGATGGAACAAATAGTAAGCTCAACTGAGTGTATATCGTTTAAAAAGCTGATTTGTATTTGGGTAATACCAGGCGTGGCTCGCTCCGCGATTTCATCGCGTCGCAACAAGTAGCTAATACAAGTACATCCGTCCCACACCAATTTTGGTGGCTAGCCATAGGCCGCGCGTGGCGCTTGCGCCACCTAGCCGTCAATGGTCATATCTGTCCTAATCGTAACAGACTCGTTTTGTTAGAGAGTGAATCTTCTGTACCTAGTACTATTATTTATTCTGTGGTAATACCTAGATGATATGACAATTCGTATAATTATTTAGTCAGTTTAAAAACGTTGCACAAATGCACAAATATTTAAATGAGTGGGATCGGGCTACTGTTCCTAACTAGCCCAAAAAGGATTGGGACATACATTTTTTTGCGATTGTTACCTCATTTACAACACAACATATAGGTACCTAAATAAACATTAAAAAATAAATGCACACACATTTTTTATTTTTCAATAGGTACATAATTGATAATTGGTATTATATTTACAAGTCACTGTGAATAAAAATTTTCGATTCATTTACAAAATAAAAGTACCTATGTTTGCACAAAATTTAGAATAAAGGAATCTTTCAAGAATCCTATTGAAAACGGGATATTAACCATGTATATTGGTTATGGCGAGATCCCGATATTTCGGCACAGTTCAGTTTCAGTTTAAAAATATTTATTCCCATAAGAATATAATACATATTCACTTAAATGAGAATATACAGCCTTATTTATAATGTAAAAATACATTGGTAGCAACAAGCAACATGCAAGTGAATTTATTTACAAGCTTATAAATAAGTTCCTTTGTATAATATGCTTTCGTTAGCCTTAACTAGCATACAAGATAATTAAACATTATTGACATTAATTAATAGTGACCTTGTATTATTATGACATGTAAAGGTTGTTATTATTATTTATTTATTTATCATTATTATTATTTATTATATTAATATGAATACTTATGTTATGTGTACATTGTTCATAACATGTGATTTAAGACTTTTCTTAAACAATTTAATAGAATTCAAAGTTTTAATATTTATTGGTAGCTCATTATATAATTTTACCCCTGCATGCGTTAGATTTCTTTTTCCGTAGTACTCTGTACGAGTTTTGGGGATATGTAAATGGTGAAGGTGTCTTTTCCTTTTGCTATATTTATATGTTTTAGCTTTAAGAGTGATTTGCGTGTGAATGTGTCTTTTTACAATTTGATGTATTAGAATACATGTTTTAAATGTGTATAGTTGTTTAAGATGCATTATTTTAGTCTCTTTATACAAAGTAGATGTTGGGGTACGGAAAGGGTAGTTAAATAGGGTTTTAATTAGTCGATTTTGTGCAATTTGCAGTCTCTTTAGGTTTATTGCCGCAGCATTTCCCCAAAGCTCGATGAGGTATTCTAGATGTGACTTTACTAGTGAGTTATATACTATATACTTAACATAACGCGGGAAACAACCCGATGTGCGTCGCAGACATCCTGTGAGTTGAACAATCTTAGTTCGCAAGATTTCTATATGGTACTTCCACGTTAGTTTAGAATCTAAAATTAGTCCTAGATACTTTTCTTTTCACAGTTTTCACAGTTGCACATGCCGTTCACGGAGTTACTCAAACAAAGAACCATTTAGTTCTGCGACATTTCTTTCGTGACCTAATTTTGGTCCAAGTGAGTCCTGAATTTTCATAAGTTTGTAATCCGTGCTGGAATCTAAGGACGCGACCTAGATCCGACTGCAGCCGTTATTCACTACGCAAATAACATCACCAACGAACCAGTGTACGCATGATCTCTGATTAATAACAGTTACTATAGATCTCGAGGGCAAGATATAATAGAGATGCTAACGTAGACGATGCTTTGTGAATACCCAACGCTTAGCCACGAACTACCTGATTCGCTCACAGAGCAAATAAATGCAGAAAGTTGGCCTTCAAACATTAGTTTACTTGCCAAATGTCAATTGCCATCCATAATTCCATATTTGTTTCGTCAGTCGTCACAGAACGGGAACCCGATATAGATTTTGAGAACTGGGTACGGTTTTGACATTTTTTGATAGGACCTTGAAAATCGCTCACGTTGATTGAGAAATGAAGTTGAAGTCGTGCGTGATATGCGCGCCAATCAGCAAGATGTTCGTTAAGGTTCCAAACCAAAAAAAACCTAGATTAGAGTCTAGGAGCTTTCAGGAGGTCTATTCAGATAGTAATTTCTTGTTATTCATTTGTAATTAATATAAGATAAGATAAAAGATAAGTAATATGATCTGTCAGCTCAAAAGGAATAAAAATAGACCTCCTAAAAGTTGATTTAAAGACTTGACTGAAATATCTAATTTTAATCCCTACCTAACTCATTACAAAGCTATGCTCGTATAGTCTCGTATGCATAGTTTTACTGGTGTTTGGCGAAAATACTTAAGATAGTTAAAACATCAAAGCGTTTTGATAAGTTTGATTATGTTTAAGAACTTAATAAGGAATATCTATAGAGGGATATTCCTTCTTTTGCATCTCGGCAACATGTGTAATTTTTTTCCGAATGCGGTGGTGATATACTGTAGACCAGTGAAGTGAGCACTATATTTCATTCACGAGACATATTTTAAAATAAAAATATATTACTAATCTCAGTTAGTTAAGGCTCAGTGCGTCTTCATATTGCAAACTAGCTTTGAAATTGATAAATGTTGATATTGTTTTAAATTTGATACGCCTTCGTTTTCCATTTAAATTCTCATTAAAAGAAAATCTTTGACTTCAATATTACCTAATATTAAAATTCATTTACATACATAAAATGTTAATTTCCATTAAAGGTCGTCTGGAAGAGATTGCTTTTTAGCGATAAGCCCGCGTGTTGTTTCATGTAGGTATTCAATGTATTGTTTTCTGTTGCACTCCTCAATGATATGTATTAATAGACCAGCGGTGGAACAAAAATGGGTTTTGATAACATTAAAGTTTTTTCTTTTTTGATATGTTATTGCATGCATGTTAAATAACATTTATGTAAAATATTAGAAAATTATAGGTGGAGCGTTCGGCCATATTTAAATATTTCAATTTTGCTAAATAACTATGTAAATATAAAATTAAAGTTACAAAAAACTGTAACATGTTCAATAACACTTTAATCTATTCACAATATTCGGTTTTTAGAAATCTGGAACAGCTGCTTTCTGGTGAACGTAAAAACACGAATTACTTTGTCAATAAAGAATTAAAGTAGCTGATATTGTAAAATTACGATATTATCTATCAACTTAGTATACTTGTAAAAATTTAGAAATGTAGACAATGTGCTTGTCTAGATATTGATTTCTGGTTAAGCAGTATAGCCAATATTGAATTAAAGTTTGTAGAGTTAATATTACACGGTCATAATAAAGATCTTAGTTCCCACACAAAATATTAGAAATATAAAATCACGGCGACACTAAATACTGATACGTAAGTATGCATTCCGCGCTTATATTGAGTTACATCTCAAACGCGCGGCGTTTTCGCGCGCCGCGCTGTGCGCCGTGGCAGGAGGCAGCGATCGACGGTGGCGGGCTAGCGATTAGCGCGGTGCCCGTAAAAAATACGCAAAACGTTTATAAAATTATTAGCAATGGTAAATATAGACGGTCAAGCAAATCTTGTCAGTAAAAAAAGGCGCGAAATTGAAATTTTCTATGGGACGATATCTCTTCGCGCCTACATTTTTCAAATTTGCCGCCTTTTTCTACTGACAAGGTCTGCTTGACCAAGTATAGTTATATTGTTAATAGTAGTACCACTAATGGAAACTTAACTACACTTATTTATTTCTATATGTACTAGGGATTGCCCGCGGTTTGGTTTACGTAGAATTCGTTATCGTGTTAAGTATAGAAATAATAGATACATTTGAAAATTATTTTAGGTGCATTGTCATACAGATAACCACCCTTGTTAAAGTATTCTTCAAATTCAATAGACAGGTGTCATTTGAATATAATTTTGCGTAATTTGGCGCTTTTAGGTTATAAATGACTAGCGACATATATTTTTCGTTTAAGAGCGATATCCGATATATATATCGCCGATAATATTTACTTTATCATTTAAATCAATTTCAAACTAACGTTATTCAATATTTATCATTTTAAAGTCAATTTTACCAACCAACTGAGCTTTACGAGTATACCTACGGAAACAACTCAAAATTTGCATCAAATTAAATGCCACTCTTCTTATCCGTTTCGAACAATCAAGAGGGCCTTTACGAGCTGATGTAGTGAAAATTTTATTTAAACCTCGTCCCTTGAAACCTTCACTACGCTCGAGGTTCAACTTTACGAACCACTCGCTACGCTTGTGGTTCAATTTTAGGATGTTTCGCTTGTTTGGGTATCAATATTAGCACGATTAATCAACAAATTTTCCCCTTGTAAAACAAATAAATAAGGTAGGTGAGGTGCAGGCATATGAGGCCCGGCGGGTAACAAGGCCCAGCATTCAAAAATAGCAGTTGCTCCCTATTATTCTGAATTTGTACTTGTTGCTAAGAAGATCCACTGTCAGTGCAGGCAAAAAGGTCCAGTCCCGGGCCTTATTGAACGTATGAGATGAAATAATAGATTAAAATATTTTAAGATAATTTTGAATATTTTTAATCTCTCATTAATAAGGCCGATTTGAAGAAACTTCTATGAAATTATGCTTATAAATAACACCTTCACTGCGTGGGCTGTCCAAATCACTGCAGACTTTTCTTGGTCTAACTCTAATAATTTTTCACTTGCTTTATTGACCTAAAGACGTTTTAAAGAATCAAAAAGTCTAATAACATTTAGACACTTATACTTTTTAAAGGCAGTAACTACTTACTTATATAGGTAACTTTTTTTATTAATACATAGGTAGTTATTTACGATAGAAGTGCGAAAAATAGAAATTTTGCAACGAATGACGAATTTTAAAACACGGCCAAAGGGAGTGTTTTAATGTGCTTATTATAGCACCGGTGTCGTAATGTAGCACCAGGGCCCTATTTCACCAACGTGACAGGTGCGACAATTTGACAAGTCTCATTGTTGCTGACGTCACAGGCATCCATGGGCTACGGTTATAGCTTACCATCGGACGGGCCTTATTCCTGTTTGTCACTATCATTGTATTATTAAAAAAAAACTTTATTATATCGGCAAAAAACAGGTATCTTTCTTGTGATGTTTATGATGATAATGATGACAATTGACACAAGATTTCAAAGAACTTTCGGTAATTCTTGACAGTAAATAAGTTCTGTGTCGGAATTTCGTGACAACTGTCGTATTTCTTGTGACAATTGTCCAAGTCCCAGCCCCCCCTTTGCTACGGTCCAACCCGAAAGGCACCTTAGGTCGGCGCTTACGTCATTATTACCGGCGCCCCAATACTAATGCGGTGCTACGCGACGTAAGCGCCGACCGCCATATTCAACGTGGTTTGTCACATAGTACCCTGTAAAGGTATGATTCCAGGGATAAAAAATATGTTATAACGTTATCCAGCGTATAATGGAATTAATAAAAGTTTTTCTTTATAATTACTACAAGTAAATTTGTTCATATTTGCATATTATTAAAAAGGTAAATGAAAAGTAATTGAGTAATTTAATTACTAATTAATGTAATCACAATTGCAATTTACACAGAAAAATTAATTATGTCGACAAATGTCGCACCTGTCACGTTGGTGAAACAGGGCCCAGATGTACAGTAAAAATCATGTTAAAAGATAATACTAACTGTTACGAATAAATATTTATACTGTAAAAAATTATCCCACCAAAAACATTTTCATGTAAAATGTTGCTAAGACGAAACCATAAGCCTAAGACTCGCACTGTTAAAAAGTTATCAGATCTCTTGTCGAGCCAAGCTTCAAACTCTACAAGCCCCTTCACTAACTCTACACCTTAGTCAAAATATGTGGCTTGGCTGTTTTGCTACCGCCACATGGGCATAAGGTGAAAAACTTATTATAATCATTATTTTTTGGGTTCCGTACCTCAAAAGGAATAAAACTAAACCCTTATAGGATCACTCGTGTGTCTGGCTGTCCGTCTGTCACAGCCTATTTGCTCCGAAACTACTGGACTAATAAGTTGAAATTTGTCTATAACCCAAAGACATACATGTAAAGTAAATATGTAATATAAATTTAAATAAAGGGGTCACTTTTGAGATTAATGATAAATAGAAGAAAAAAAACTATATCTTTGTTATATATCAAATGAAGGGGCTCATTTTAGAATTAGAATCTCAAATATATTTTTTTCATAATTTTAAAATAAATAGTTTAGAAGTTATTTAAGAAAACAGGCAAAAAATTAACATTACCCTTATCTCCGAAACTACTGGGTCTTTTTATTATGAAAAAAATACACATATTAGCTCTTTACCTATAGATGACAGGAAAACCTATTAGAAATGTGGAGCTAAGCGTGAGCAGGCCTATGGAACTCTCTGCGCGAGCTCTGATTAATACCTACGAATCTGCTCCCGTTTACGGTAGAAAAGGAAGCCAGTTGGTTGCCACACGCGCTCACGTACGCACGTCACCGCGCGCCGCACTGTCAATTTTTACGATAGTTACACGTACGGCGGGATTCGGGAAATGAATTAGAGATGCACTAGACAAGAAATAGTAAAGATATGTGACGTTCCACGGCAAAAGGTACCATTGCCCCGACTGAATATTGGAGTGGCGATAATAATAAGCGTAAGCGCCAGCCGCCATAAGGTACCTTTTGCCGTGGAACGTCACATATCTTTACTATTTCATATCTAGTGAATGTCTAACGGCGCGATATCTTAAAGTTCGAATCGCGCGGGTAGTAGGTACCTACCTACTATTGAATTTCTTTAATTAAACATGTAATGTTTAATATGTGTGACAAATGTATAGATTTAGATATCTATCTATTTGAAATAGGTAGTAATTTTTTAATTTATTTTGGTACTTAAATGTTTATTTTAACGACAGTAAGTTTACACCGGAAAGTGCCTACTCATTTTTGCTCTGGTTAACTTATAATTAATTACCTTTATTCATGGGGTTTCTGTTATTTTTCTTTACTATGTAACATTAATCTCTATCTGGTTTTAAATTACACGAAGTTTTAAAACTAATTCTTGCTGGGATTATTGCGCGGTTTATAAAACGGCGTAAACACTGCGGTTACTGCAGGGACATATGACCTTTTAAAATGACTATTTCGCAAACACTAAAGCATAATCGGAATATTAGGTATAATTTAAGATTTAGCTTTCCTTTTATTTCACTCCTCTGTTTAAGTGGGTATTTATTTATCATTTCTAAGCGTCAGCAACCCTAGCATTGTGCCGGTGCGCGCGGTGCGAGGAGCGGCGCGTTGAAGGTCACTCCATTGTATTTTTGTGTAGGTATCAAAACGGTAGGTATTTGCGTTTTGTTTGAGAGATAAGTATCTGTTCGTAAGAACTATTGTATAATCTGTGGCGTGAGTCGGACTTAAGTACTTAGTTTTTGATCCGATCCCTACGGGTTTTTAAAAGACATTTTACTCACTTTTCACTAAAAAAACATATTGTTAAAAATTGTGTAATGTACGGAACCCTTGGAACGCGAGTCCGACTTGCACTTGGGCGGTTTTTTTTTTTATTATACATACAATAGTTCTTGTAGAAACGAAACGGCCGAGCCACATACTTTGACTAAGGTGTAGAGCTAGTGAAGTTAGGGCTTGTAGAGTTAGAAGCTTGGCAAGAGATCTGATAACTTTTTGACAGTGCGAGCCTTATGGTTTCGTCTGGGCAACATTTTACATCAAAATGTTTTTGGTGGGATTTCACTTCTTTTTGTAAGTGGCTTATGACAATCTTCCATCCCCTAATTTAAAGGGTTGGGGGTGATTTACTATTTCCTGAAATAAGTATCTGGGGGCATCTGTTACACAATGTACTTCTTACTGATTCCCCATATAAACCCTTCACCCCGTAGGGGTAAACTTTGGGGTTGAAATCTGCCTTCACCCCGTAAGAGTAAACTTTGAGGTTGAAATCTATTCTATATCCTTCCCCATAACAATACCTATCTACATACCAAATTTCAACTAAATCGGTTCAGCGATTATTGATTCCCCATACAAGATTAAACCCCCTCATCATCCCCGTAGGGATTAAAAAATTCTAGTTTTTGAATTTATTTGTTGTTTGTGTACTAAAACTATCTTACATATCAAATTTCAGCTTCTTAGAGGACTTCAGGAAGTATTGATAATCATCAAGTGAGTGAGTCATTGACGAAATCGAAGTATAAGAGCTATGCAATTGATATGCTTAATAAGTCCGAGAACTTTGTTTATCTAGTATAATCCAACCCCAAGTTATGAGGGTTCCAAAAAACGACGAAGCACTTCGAGAAAAGGTAGATAGTGCCCTTGCGCTTTGCTCGTCTTGGCGGGGGCACTGCCGTGCCCCCAGATGTTAAAACATAATAATAATAAAGATTTATGTTTAGTGACTTTAGTTACCTACTATTTTCTCGTAAACTAGACAATTTTTATATCTTTAGTTAATAAGGCCCAAAAGAATTATTTTTAACTTATTATAAATATCCTCTTGTTGTGAAGTACCAAATATTGTTATTTGTATATGTATAACTCTTAAGTTAAAAACAATAAAATCTGTTATTGTCTACTGTCAAAATGATTATTTTTTGCGGGATTAAGTAATACCCTGCTAGTGTTCAATAAGGCCCACAATAGGACTTTTATAAAAGGTATATTTTCCAAGAGTATCGTAATATTTTTATAACTATTTTGGTATAATGAAGAAACTTCAATAAATAAGATACCTATTTGAGTGAGTTTTTCATACTTAATATCCTGTTTATTAAAAAAAAACATTTTAATTTAAGGTGGGCCGTATATAGGCATATACGGCCGACACGGAATATACAATAAGGTGAGGTCACTTACCTTATTGTATATTCAATATGTATACGTGTAATATTGAGCAGTTGGTTTATAATATACATAATATGATATTGACTCTCGAAACCTATCCTTGTAAACCACTACCAGAAATCCCCTGTGTACAAGGGCCAATACCGAGCATCAGCAAAGAAGAAGTCGAGACCGCTATAAAAAAGATGGCCAATCACAAAGCTACTGGGCCTGACGAAATTCCAGCGGAACTGTTGAAAAGGCTTGGCGATGAAGGAGTTTCTTTTCTGGCGGATTTGTTTAATGGTATTCTGACAGATGGTATTCCGGACGAATGGAGGCGTAGCTACTTGGTACCGTTTTTCAAAAACAAAGGTGATCTGAGAGACCGTGGGAACTACAGAGCAATAAAGCTAATACCACACTCCTTCAAAATTTGGGAACGCGTTATAAGCAAAAGACTTAGCCAGTTGACCAATATCAGTGAGAACCAATGTGGTTTTGTAGCCGGAAAGTCCACTACTGATGCTCTCCACACACTCAGGTTACTGATTGAAAATTACAGAGATAACAAAGCCGACCTCCACATGGTATTCATCGATCTGGAGAAAGCTTTCGACCGCGTGCCCAGAAAACTCATTTGGCATTCACTACGCGCCAAAAATGTTCCAGAATACTATATTTCTATAGTGATGGACATGTACAAAGACGTGAAGTCAACCATCCGAAGTCCTGCTGGCAATAGCGATGAATTCCATGTGGGGGTGGGTGTCCACCAGGGATCAGCTCTCAGCCCGTTATTATTCAATTTGGTGATGGACCACCTCACGTCGCACATACAACGTCCACCCCCATGGGATTTGCTCTACGCAGATGATATAGTTTTGATAAGCGAAGACGTAAAAGAGCTGCAAAACATTTTAGAAACCTGGAGAGCAGCCCTGGAGGACGGCGGACTGCGAGTAAGCCGACAGAAGACTGAAGTGATGCACTGCAACTTCAGTGGTGCCAACATCCGCAGCACAATTAACTTGGACGGCAATCCTCTGAACGAAGTAACGAGCTTCAAATATCTTGGTTCGAACATGCAAAACGACGGATCTATAGATGCAGATATCGTTAACCGTATCAACACTGGATGGGTGAAGTGGCGTGAGCTCACGGGCGTTCTTTGCGATAAACGAATGCCAGTTCGTATTAAGGGCAAAGTTTATAAGGCAGCTGTGCGCCCGGCAATGACATACGGCTCTGAGTGTTGGCCACTCAAAAAAGACCAAGTCGCTAAACTGCATGCAGCGGAGATGAGGATGCTGAGATGGGCTGGCGGAGTAACGCTGTTGGATCATGTTAAGAATATCCACGTTAGAGGCAGTTTCAGAGTAAGGCCAATCGAAGAAAAACTCACCGAAAATCGACTCCGATGGTATGGCCACGTCATGAGGCGCCCACCAGACCACATGACGAGAAAGGTGCTAGAGATGAGTGAGAAGCCTAGGGGTCGCGGGAGGCCCAAGATAACATGGATAGGTCTTGTAAAAAAGAACCTTAAAGAAAAAAGAATACCACCAGAGACGACCCAGGACAGACGCTCCTGGCGACGCCATATAAGGAGAGCCGACCCCAAGTAAATGGGATAAGGCTAGGAAGAAGAAGAAGATAATATGATATTGACGTTGAATAGGACAGGACATGACAATAGGAACCAGAAATAGGTATAGTCGGTCAAACCAATTTGTCAGTAAATAAAAACAAAAAACTATATTCATCCTTTTCTTTTGGGTGCTAGTACTAGTGTAAGTCAAAGATAGTATGATGATTCTCTCTATGTTTGAAATGAGACAGTCCTTTGACAAACTATGGTAAAAAATAGTTGTGAATATCATGTACATTTTTATTACAATTTCGAAATTCAAATGTTCTTCCTAATCAACTCGGCCACTAAACTAACTGATAACTTGGTATCCGATCCGCTAACTCGGCGAATGAATCGCCAATTCGCCAACTCTCCGAGCCGAGTCAACGCTATCACACTGCTACTAAGGCCATTCAAAAATAAACCTTAATTCGAGAGCCCGAAGGTTCTTATATGACAAACAATACATTATGACTTAAAACTTCATGGGAAACAAAGGGACCCCTTTAATTTCACGTAATGTCCGCATCTAATTTATATATGTCCACAGTAAACAAACAAATGAATGATAAGAAAAGACAGACAGTGCTGTGAGCGGGAGGTGGGGCGAGGCGAGGGGCGAGGTATAGGTAGGCTATGTAATGATAGGCTCTCGGGCGCCGCGCCGGCGACACTGACGGACCAGCGCGGCGTATGTATGAATTTCGCGCCTTTTTAAATATATTTTACTATTACAATGCAAGCTACACACCGAAATTTCTTATTTTCCATAATATGGCTGCGTATATTATTTTATAGTAATAGACTTATTTTTACAGACTCTAATTCAATATTAGATATTATAGGACAAAAAACGCATATTAATTCTAAAGCATATATCTTATTCTTCTAAATTTTTAGCTTGCCTATTAACTTAAGAATTTAGATATGTTGTTGTGGATTTATTAAACTTTAATTCAATATCGACAAAATAATAAGCTAATTTGTAGTTTGATTAAGAAGCACGTTAAAAAAATTTCTAATAATTTTACATTATAAAGCGTCATACATATTATAAACGATGGAACTTAAACATTGCACTTTAATTCAATATTAAAAAATCATTACTAAAAATATATAAATACCTAATTTATATCTAACGCTCGTTCTAACTTTTCGTCATATTTTACAAATATGCTTAAAAATATGTCCCATGTCAGATAAGTATCACTTTTTCATCTTTAGAATTATCAAAACTTTTAGTGCAAAAATCCGGTCCCACTATTGGTCTATAAAGAGTGTTTGTATTGTATTGTATGTACTGAACCCTCTGTTCTGATTAGTTTGCGTCCCGAGTTTTGGCACTCGCCAGCGCCATTTGTTCTACATTGTGCCACCGCATATTTTGTCAAGTTGCAGCAGCTTTGTCAAGTAGACGTGACCACGTGACGTTCAAATTCGGTCGCGGATAGCTCTCGGGAAGTCGGGAAAACGTTTGCATTTTAAAGTAGGTAACATTTATTATAGTTTTATGGAAAGCTTACATAGTAGGTGGGTATTGCGATGGTAATGCAACCAATTGGAACAGGCCACGCTAGAACCCTGTCAGAGTGTAGATGCCTATAAATAAAAACTTAAATAAAACTTTTTATCTTTACCTGTTTAAAATGGGTTCCAAATGTTTGATTTGATATTGATATATGTACTCGTATTTACAGTAAGTACATATGGTCCTACTTACTACCTAAAGAGCAGTTTCCGTTCGTATGTCAATAGTTTAAAAAGCCATATGTACTGTGAAACGTTATACGATACACGTCTGAATAGGTAATTCGCAACTCGTGTCGATTTAAAACACTCCCTTCGGGCGTGTTTTAATTTATCTCCACTCGTTTCGAATTTCCCCTTTTCCGCACTTGTATTGTAAATAACTATTATAATTCTAAAGTGGCACAGACTGTTATTGTTACAAAATGGAAATCGGAAATTAATTATTCAAGTTCGTAAATAATAAACATAATAAACAACAGAACATCAAGATTTATTTTTCATTGTTGTGTTTTCATACAAGCGCAGTGAGTAACAGCTGCAGGCGCCAAATAAATTAATGATGATATTGTTCTTTATTTACTGGGCCAGAATCACTAGTTTTGTATTGCCATTATGGATTCCTCCCAATTATCAGCTACTGGGTCCAATAGGCTTAGCATAAGTGCGCCGCGATGATATTATTTTGTTATCATTAGCCGTACAGTACCTCTCGCGCTAGGTTCCCGTCTTTTCCTATTCGTATTTGAAAGGAACGGCTAGTCTCTCTCAAGCGCGAATATTGCTTGTGCTAATCCTACGTGTAATAATTTCAATCGATATAAGATGACGAAGGTTTTTGCTGTCCGCTCTTTTTCTATAAAACGAGAAGGTCGTTAGCTAACGAAGCGTAACGATGCAGCGACAGGCGTAATCAAGTAATGGCGTCGAGCTTGTCTCAACCTGTTCAAAGCATCGACATCAGAAAATTAAATAAATAATACTGAAAGACTTTCAGAATTTGAGCGTTTATGAAACTAAAACGCCCTGTTTCGTAACAATGTAAGGGTTAACTTCACAACTTAACTAGACCGCGGGGCTCTAATTTCTGGGTGGGTTATGAAGCTACCTAACGAACCTAACTTACCTATCTATTGATTTAGTGTGACGTTCGTGAAAACATTAAACTCTGGGGAAAAAAGCGTAGGTAGGTAAGTAGGTTAGGCAGCTTCAAATGCCCGAAAGCAAACCGCCCAGAAATAGGAGCCCCGCGAAGCGGGGCTCTGTCTTGTTAGGTTGTGAAGGAAATGTTTTTGGAAAAGAAACAGTGCGGTTTTATTCTGACGAAAGCGGCATCTGACCAAAAGTCCGTTTTCGTCCGAAAAAAATAGGCTATAATTTATTTTGACGAAAAAGGAATGTGACGAATTAGATCGTCCGCTGATTTCTCAAAAGTTTGCCAACAGCCATTCACAATTAATTTCCCTAATTTTGGAATCTTAAAGAGCCGCAACCATGAAAAAACAATAGGTAAATAGAGGTAGGTTGGGTATGGTAAAAGTTACTTCTGAAAACAGGTAGGTACCCTGAGTAATTTCGATAGAAATATCACCATCAACTTTAAAGAAAACATTTCCCGACCCCACCTTTCAACCTGAAGGTTGAAAAATCAAGCCTAAAGCTCATAATATTATGCAGCGAGAGAGCGTAATCAACTAATGGTCCTGTGTTTGTCCTCGACTTGTCCCAAGCCATTAAACTGCGAGGAAGTGTTTGTATAATAATAAGAGATTTTTATCTGAAATGCCAGTAAACTGTTGTGAGAAAATGTCTCCTGTGAAAATCAACTATTTAGTTGAGATGAAATACAGTTCACATTTATATAGATGAGGAAGCCAGCCTTACAAATATAACTACATCAATTTCTATTAAAGTCTGACAAGATTCTATTTGGCCCTGACATTGTGTCGCTACAAGCCGCTTACATATAATACCTATATATATATGGCAATAATGTACGTACGTCATGTATAGTAAAATAAAATGTCAGTAAGTACCACAGAAAAACTGGTCCCAGATTCCCAGTATTTTAACACATCCTAAATATTTTACAAAATATCTCACAAAATACATATAGAGTTGGAATCTACGTGGAGAATGTTATTGTATCTGCTCGGGAACACAACTCGGATATCGATTTAAGACTTAAAGTTAGTAAGGATAGAACTTCCGTCCTGCGCGATCTGGAATCTTTTGTTTTGCCATTTTTCATTTGATAAAGCTTTCATAAGCTACATTTAGGAACGACTAATATAATTTATATAATTAAACAGGAAGGCCGCCAATAATTATGACATCGATCTGGTCAAGATCATTGATTGGACCATTGGAAGCGCACGGTCGATGGTTTTGGAGATTCTGTAGAACCAAAATATAATATAATTACTAATCGTAATAAATGGCGTCAAGCTTACACGTAGGCATGTAAAAGCCGTAACACACTGCCTCACCGCACCAAGGTCGCGGTGCGGTAGTGTATTACGGCTATTTTGTCTTTTCTAATATTGGTACTCAAAATCTGAAAAGAACATTGGTGAAAAAAAATCACCATCATTTTGGTACAACTCAAAACTATTCCGGGTCCTATTTTTGGTACCTAAGTACCTAATATTAAATAGTAGCAGCCAGAACGTTATTTTTCTACATTTGTATGACTACAATGAGTTCATACTCGAAGATATATCGAAGCAACAACCACAAAGGCGTTCATAGATATCTCTTTGAAAATAAATAACGGAGTACAATTATTTTTATGTTGTAGTAGCTGTAACAAGACTTGGAAAATGTACACTACATCTTACAGAGGAACGATTTACAGGCCCTCATTAAGTTGAAAACGGATCGACAACAAGAAAAAAAGATTCAAACATGCTTAAAGGAAGCGCTTGACCCATTTAAAAGAACGCAAAAACCTTGAGGCGGATCCCGTTTAGAGAGGAATTAAAGTGCTTTGACACAAAAGGGAGATTGAAAACGGCTGCATCCGCATGCGGACGATGGAAACTCCCTTTTATAGATACTGGCCAGCAGTTACTTAGGCGGTTGAGTTTAGGTACGTCTTCAGAAACTACCTTGCCGTACCGTATACCGTTTACCGTAGGTACCGTAAATAAGATACGTAATATACTTACATACAGAAATTAAACTAGTTTTATATTTATTTTATAACACTTAATATATAATAATTGAGTGCATCAATTTTAATATAATATACCTAGTGACACCTACACAATATAAACGTATCTAACGACGAATTATTAATTAAAATCGAGCAGAGCAGTTGAGCCATTTAGGAGGGAACATAAAATAAAATTAGCTATAACAGTATCATGCAAATACACGGTTAGCAAACGGATAGCAGATTAATGTGAAATGCAATTTTGGTTTCAAGTACTTATTCTATTCAGCTAACTGCAACCAAAACTAATTTGTGGTATAAATCTGAGTAAGCTGGGCAACCAGTAACCGCCGGGAAACCATTTGTTAATAATTATAATCCTTCATTAAGAGCGGACTTTGTGGATCCCTGTCCTCTATTCATATTTAATTTGCATTTTAATTTCGTTCGGGAATTTAGATTTTGATGATATTTGAGTATTGGAATGATTTGAATTGTTAATACCTACGATTGGAACAAACTAGAAAGAAATAGTTATTTGATATACATGATTTGATATATAAAAAATACATGTATTATTTAACATATAAAAATGCATATGAAATTATAGTATATAATAATACAATAATTCACTGATTTACACAGGTATCCTCTCACGCGCGAGTGGGCTATAGTATCCACGCTGGCCCAATGTGAGTTGGGGACTTCAAATCTACCTTTTTTTTCTGGCTACCGTTTGGATTAAATACCATTAAGGACCATTTGCACCGTCCCACTAACCCGGGGTTAACCGGTTAAACCGTTAACCCAGTGTCAAATTGCACTGGTAACCATGGTAACTCCAGGTTTAACTGGTTAACCCGGGTTAGTGGAATGGTGCAAGTGGGCCTAAATGATAGATATGCCACTAAAATGCTCTGACGCTACATCGTTGCCAACATTGGTGACCAACACAAAAGAAAACTGTATCGTCATCTATGGTCGACTCGATCCCTTGATACCCGTACCTAATGATTAAATAATCGTTTCAGGTATAGGTATTAATGGATTACCTGTTCTATGCTATGTGTGTATTGATGGTCCTCCTAAAACTCGAGCATCAAGGACAGTGGCAATGACCCACATAGCTAATGACAGGCTCATATATGAGTATACCAAATTACTGACTTATTGGTGTATAGTATAATATAAAAATCATTGTTATTAGTACTAAATTACGATAATATTCAGTTTACCTCTGACTAAACATGCTCTATTCCAAATGATACAAGATATTTTCTTCAGAGACAGAATGCAGATTGCTCGACATGAAAAAAGCGCCTCGTCGAGTCGTCGCTAAAAAAAAGGCTTTTCCACTGCCTCTGACGTTAAGGGTAACATTCCATTTCTGACCGCAGCTGCATTACTAGTACGAACGCGTCGGTGTTTTTGTCAATTTCCATAGTAATGAATGGTAGTACTGCTGTCGTTGGAAATGGACTGTCACCTTTAGGTGCAACATGTGTTACGTTTGCTACTTCGAGCAACACCGGGAAGTCGGCATACGCACTATTTCCCTTCTGCACTATTTCACATGCCCAACTGGGCATGCACACAACGAGCGCGGTGCGTGTTGTGACTCATCCGTACACTGTCCGTACACAAAAAGAGATCGAGGTGTGCAAGATTAGTCTTTGACGTGTGTCATTTTCTATGTATTTGTGTCGTCATTACAGATTGGATATTGTATGCAGGTAGTGAGTGAAAAGTGCGACTTTGTGCACGCGATTCACGCATTCGTTTTTACGCCTTGCTTGATCATGTAACGATAAATAATAATATGGCGATTTGGCGAATGATAAATAAGTATACACTCGTACAAACACATTCAAACTCACAGACTTGACTCTAAAGTTAAATGAATGATTATAATTAATTATGAATATTCTCTAAAGCTGTCTGGCCTCTTAAACTTATTCACATACGAAACAGCAGTGTATAAAACGTACGGACTGCAGCTTATCCAACTAACACATCCGTATATCATAAAGATAGAGATAAGAGGGTCACACACGCTACATTAGGAATTACTTTTGAGCTACAGTATCCTAAAAGGAAATTTATGTTTCGCGAAGCTACCCATTGTGGCTCCGGCCCGAGCGGGATAATCGCTTAATTCCACCAACAATTCAAACAAACTTAAAACACAGTACCTACATGAATACGCGAAATGAGCCGCTGTATTCATCTGTGGAAAATGACAGCCAATAATTGATACGGTAAAGTCGTTTCATCAATTATGTAATGTATGTGTCCTATCTCTCATTTTGTGCCGGACGGAAATACAATTTTGTTGGCAGCGTGAATGTTTTAAATCGTTATACCCTTCAGTTCTCTTGCTAAGTTTTTTGTTATATACAATTTATTTCACGGAGTTTTAATTTGTTAGGTAACATCGGTCAGACATCGGTGTAATCAAATTTATTAGAATTATCTAGATGAACTTTGATTGCATATAAGATAAGAAAAGTAGTTATGGTATAGCAAAAAGCAATTTAAACGAGTGGGATAGTAAGTAGGTATCCCTATTTTTTCAGTCCTTTACTTATTTCAAATTATATTATATGGTATGTTATTGTTTGTAAAAATACAAGTAGATAAAATAGTAACTATCGTTCAGCATTGTTTCATGAAATATTCTTCGGCTCAATTGAATATAATATAAGTAACAATCTTAGTCATGCTGGTAGGTCTCATACATACGTCGCACTCCAGCGGGCATTTTGCGGGCATGTCATTTGGTAAGGTTTACAAAAAACATCTTAACTTACGAGTATATGTACTTAGTATTTGTAACATACCCGTTATCATTAGTGATGTACCGACTATTGATTTGGCCGACTAGCCGACTAATCGGCGCTCGAATGGCCGATTAGTCGGCCGACTAGTCGGCTAGTCGGCCAGATCATTAGTTTCGTATAAGTTCAGGTGAAAAACAATAGTTTTGCTCCTTTGGTTGCGGTATTCATCATATTAGCTTGGCTAAAAGGTGTTCTTTACACGTTCAAAGACCTATCACAAGAATCCTCGTTCAATTTCTGTCTTTTATTTTGCGATACTGAGCAGACCGTCAGTAGGTACAGTTTGTAGGAGGTATTTCCAAGGCTCTATTTCCCATACGTAGTCGCCAGTTAAGAACCTATCCCCTGTGGTCAGCGTCTTTACGAGCAACGTGCCCTGTCTGTCTCTAAATTTTTCAATAATATATATAGTTCCCCATAAAAAACTGTAAAGTAATAAAATTATTTAACTATCAAACTTGCCCATGAAATTACACGAGAATCAGTTGAGATCGACCTGTAGAGGAAAACACCAGCCCACCAACATACGATAACGATCAAACGGTCAATTATATGAAAAAAAGTTTTCGTATGCACCCTAAATAGGTATTTTAGTAAAATAGACATAAAACATATGGTAAATATTGACTCTGTTGATTTCTTTTTCTTCTGTTATTCTTTCACTAATTAAGTGCCGACTAATCGGCCATTTTTGCCGACTAGTCGCCGACTACAAATGTGGCCGGATAGTCGGCTTTCCCGACTAGTCGGCGACTCGTCGGTACATCCCTAGTTATCATGTATCAATCTTAAATGTTTAAATACTCTTTGAGGTGATAAGCCCATTTAAAATTGAATGAATATAAAAAAATAGATACCTAACTAACGTACCTACCTACAGCCTTAGTTGCTAAGGCATTTGGAATTGCACATTACAAATACTAGGTAGGTACCAAATACTAAGTTCTTTATTCTGACAACTCGAAAATTGATTTGTGATCCTTACCAAATAGGGAATGCAAATCGGTTATAACCGTAACCGAAACAATCGGTTATAACCGAATATTTTGACAAAATTTCATAACCGAATATTGGAAACTCGAATAACCGGTTACGGTTATTTTCGGTTATTTATTTATGACTGAAATTCTATGTTTTTATCATCTAATGACTACAAAATCCTGAATTTTTTGGCTGTGACGCCTGTGACTATATTTTTTGTCATTCGTGTACTTTAATAATGAAAATATACCAAATTTACTTCCCTTATTATGAAATATTTTTATTGAATATTGTATCACCTCCAAGGTCATTTTTTACTTTTTCTGTATTTTGTGTGTTTTATTAAAAAACGAAGACTTATACTCACATTCCCTAATACTTTACCTTTATTTTCGTAATTTTTTAATTACTTTATTTTAAATTTATCATTATTGTTGGAAATAACCGTAACCGCTTATAACCGATACTCGGTTATTTTTCGGGCATAACCGTAACCGAAACCGGTTATGAAGTTCGGCCGGTTATTGCATTCCCTATTACCAAATGACATGCCCGCAAAATGCCCGCTGGAGTGCGATGTATGCTTAAACTGATAGAGGTAAAAAATACACTTTGACACTGACTAGCAAATTTTTGACGTATCTTAAAGTTCAAATCAGCCCGGTATTGTTTAATATTTAACCATGTACAGCTCTAAAGTAAACAAATGGCGCCCGATTGCAAGTTTACGGCTGCTTGGTATTCCGGCCCTGCGCTGCGCTAGGTCAAGGAAGCTTGCGTCACATGCGTGCGAAGGATGCAACGAGAAGGTTATCTCGTGATTTAGGGTGCTTTAAAGCAGGGACCGAATACCGGTATATTTTTCATACAAATTAACCGGTATTCAATTTCGGTATCTCGGTTGTTTATGTATATTTTTGCATTTAATTTAGCTAATCTGATCAACCATTATCCTTACCTAAATCTAGAATAGTATCCATATATCAAAGAAATAGTGTGAATGCTATGTGATATTTTTTATTTTTAGTGATACCGGTAACGGTCCCTGCTTTAACCCTTTACCAGGATGACCTTTCAAAAATAACAATCGAATGTCAGTCTTACTCATTAAAAAATAGAACACATGTTTGAAGTGCCGTATGTGGCAAATATATACCTATCCCTTAGCCTAGTAAAGGGTTAAAGCCTTTTGATTGTTGAAGGTTCTAAAATAAGGTGTATTCGGGTATTACCGAATGTCGGATAATTCCGAAATTCAGATGAAAATCACCCTTAATTCCATCAAAATAAAAGTCTCTTTTCGGAATTATCCGACAGTTTTCGACATTCGGAATTACCCGAGTAAACCTTACCTATATGTTGAGTTATACCTAATTCTTTTATTGTGACTCTAAGGTTCAAAAAGCGATAACACTTTTTGTTGTAATTGTACACAAATGTATTTTCTGTTGCTTCCGTTGTTTTTATCAATTGTGCTACGATTCTTGTGAAATCTACACTCGAAAACCGATTTTTTATTTCTTATTTTTGTGCAATAAAGTACAAATTAAAACATGGTTACTCAACGGTTTATTCAAACGATTATTGTTATATGCGCAGATTTTATTTAGGCAGGATAGGTAAACAATGGTGACAGTATATATGTCGTAGGCCGATCGTACGATCAGGCAGATCGTAATGTTCCTGTGTAATGTTTTGACGATAGTCACATCAAACCAATATATAGCTAGGATAGGTTCGTTAGGTTGCTTCAGATGCCCGAAGGGCAAACTGCCCAGAAATAGGGACACAGGGAACGAGTCAAAGATTTTCACGTTTCACGATATGCCTAGGAATTTCACGATATGCCTAATCTTACGATCGGCCGCCGACATATCGATTTATATTAAAATATTCTATAGAAACCTACATTTAGCATCGATCCTTGCACGCACTGCTCTACGCCGTAGCCCGTACCGTGCTGCTAAATTTCGTACGTGTATGGAGTACAAACTTATCTAAGCACTCTACCTCGATATATAGAACAACATTCTCGGCCCAATCCGAGCAATGCTTATAAGATGTCACAGCGATACGATACCGATGTGTCAGTGTCAAAAGTCACATTAATTTCTTCAACCAAAAACGTCACTTTTGACACTGACAGATCGGTATCCACTACCCTAAGGTTGTCTGGAAGAGATCGCTCTTTAGCGATTAGACCGCATGTTGTCTACCATAGTTTAAGTTATGCTTAATTTGTATTTCATGTTCTTTTTCATATTGGTGAGCAATAAAGAATATTTGTATTGTATTGTATTGTATCGTATCGCTGTGACGTCTCGTAAAAATCTGTTAATTCTCGCAGCATATATCTTGCTCGAGCGAGATGTGCGAGTGAGTCACGAGTGAGTGATGTATACAAAAATAAGATCAAATTTGCGACTTCAGATAGGTAAGTGAAGTAAACAAAAACATAATATATGTATTATTTTTAGGGTTCCGTACCCAAAGGGTAAAACGGGACCCTATTACTAAGACTTCGCTGTCCGTCCGTCCGTCCGTCCGTCCGTCTGTCACCAGGCTGTATCTCACGAACCGTGATAGCTAGACAGTTGAAATTTTCACAGATGATGTATTTCTGTTGCCGCTATAACAACAAATACTAAAAACAGAATAAAATAAAGATTTAAATGGGGCTCCCATACAACAAACGTGATTTTTGACCAAAGTTAAGCAACGTCGGGAGTGGTCAGTATTTGGATGGGTGACCGTTTTTTTTTTGCTTTTTTTTTGTTTTTGTTTTTTTTTGCATTATGGTACGGAACCCTTCGTGCGCGAGTCCGACTCGCACTTGCCCGGTTTTTTAATACATAATATTGTTGCACTGAGGGTGTTTATTTAGTTACAATAGAGTTTCTAAGAGCATGTAGGCATTTGTTTTAGTTTTTTTTTATGAAATAAATAAACAAGATATGCAGCTGTTGCTGTCGGAATATCTATAACTCTTTTTATTTTCCACATACAGAACATGTAGTTGTGTACACATTTGTCTGTTTTTTATTTTATTTATAATTAACAACTTCGAGGTTAATTTTACAGATTCTGAAAATTCAGATGCAAATTTAAAAAAAAACTGGGCAGAAATTAAACCATTGATATCCACGTTTGTATTATAACACAAATTATAATGTTTGTTAGAGGAGTTAGGAATTTTCACAATCAACAACGTAGTAAATGGTCATAAAATACAATACACATGAAACACTCTTAGAGCTATTTGCTGCTGACCTTCGAATGCCCTGTTTATTCATTGCTTGAAGACACCTTAGGGTCATACAGTACGAAATTTCAAATAATTGCTCTTCACGCGACTTGCTAGGTTATATGTATAAAAACAAACGCGATTTTGCTATAAACATTGTCTTAGAGACGAGATAAGGCATTCACGAAATAGGTAACTATCAAAATAATACAAATTGATTTACAATTATAGGTATATCTGGATTGTTGCTAAGTATCTATTCCCCGATCTTTATTCGTAGATACCGTGAGTTTACATGTCGCATCCGCCATCGTAAAGGTGACATCTGAACCGAACGAAGGAATAAACGTAGGTCGTGACATGACAGTTATTTTATGTAACACGGGACGCTCACCTAAGATAATCACGAGCTGATTGGGAAGCCGGTTACGTAAACCGTATTAGATAAATCGATAGCAATAAAATTCAGAAAAATCCTAATGATATCCTGGTAAATAGCAGAGAGCGCAGCCGCTCGGAAACTATTGGAAAAGGCATTATTTACTAACTAATTTGCGTGTTTATTTGACATAAACAAAGTTTGATTGCTTACCGGTGGGGGTCGAGTTGTTGGTGCGGACTGGTCACCTTTGGTAATCCATTGAGGTTGATGTATCGTCACATGTGCGGGCGTACGCGGCGGGACGCGCGGTCAGGCCGGCGGGAGAGGCGGCACTGTCGGGCCGCACGTGGCTCGGGCTTCGCTCAGGTATCAGTCAATCGATGGCTGCGACGCGGGCGCGGCACATTCATGGCCCGCGAACAGCTGACGACGGGCGTAAACATGAATCGGGCTATCGGGCTCCCCGGTCCCCGCGCGCCCTCCGACTGCGCAGGGCAGGAGGACGGGACCCGAAAGCCGAACATACTTGCTACGGGGAATTGGAGTGCGATTTTTGCGAAGGGGATTTCCCAAGGTCATGGATTTTATTAGGCTATTTCAGTGGTCAGAACATAAAACTTTTACTTTGGTTTTGATTAACAACGCATACAACAAAGCCATTACTAACCACACTTTTCGCAAATATGTCAGGTAGGTACCTACTTAAGAAAACGCGAAGCTGTGCAGTACCTAAAAAGTAATAAGTAATGCAACATAAAAACAACGAGTATACTGCAATGGCAATATCTAGACTTCTACCAACACTAATTTTAATTTTCTTACAAAAATTATACATTTTTAGAGACATAATACATAAATATCAATCCATCCTCAGTTTGAATGAACTGAAAGGACTACTCCTTTTAGCATGCTATGAGGCGTATTCTCATTGCAAACAGGTTATTGATTTGAACTCAATCATGTATATGATCAGTCAGTGTCAAAAGTGACATTTTTGGTTGAAGAAATATCACTCTTGATACTGACAGACTTATCCATAAGATATCCATAAATCATTAACACCTTATAAAACAAAGTCCCCTGCCGCGTCTGTCTGTTTGTGTTTTTATGTTTATTCGCGATAAACTCAAAAACTACTCAACGGATTTTCATGCGGTTTTCACCTATCAATAGACTCATTCTTGAGGAAGGTTTAGGTGTATAATTTGTTAACCCGTGCAAAGCCGGGATGGGTCGCTAGTAAGTTTATAAAATAATCAGATGTTACAGAAAATATACAGGTAACTAATAATTGTACATAAATATTAAATTAAATTTTTAGGCTAGATGTAGATAAGGTTTTACAAAATCCAAATTAAATTAAAGTAAAACAAAAATCACAAAAATCTAAACAAATAGATATTGGAACAAAACTCAGCTAACAATGATTGAAAAGACAATCGTCGCACCAGTATTTCGCGCGCGTTGTATAACTCCAACCTAAAGTAGTGGGCGTCGCTCCGCTCCGCGAGACGACGCGCGTGCGTGACGGCGGCGATACGACTCCGTCACGGCTCCGACACGACAGACGGAAGCCGCAAACCCATTAGCGCCAGTGAGACTTTAATTGGAAGAGAAAGGATTTTTGGAGCCGAAATCATTAGCTAGCGAACTGCGCCTATATACAGTGGATTTTTATTATGAGTCAGTAAGAAGAGCTGTAAATATTACCGTCACGCGAATGTGATCTTTGAATGTCTTTAGTATCTATTGAGTTAATTAGTGAATATCAACAATGATTACTAGAAAGGAAAAAACAAATCTTAAGCTATAATAAAAATAATAAACTAAAAACGTAAGATATTTACTTCAATAAGTATACAGTTTTTGCATTATTTCATTTCTACAGTAACTGCCCTTAATAAATCATTAAAAAATTACAACCAAAATTATTTGTCTTATTACTTATAATTTTTCTTCTTCTGTAGCTTTTTAAACTGTAATTTAGGGTTATAGTAAATATACTCACAAATTTTTAATGTAGTAGATAAATCGATCAGAATATTCAAGTTAATTAAAAATAAAACTCAAAGTCATACTCACGCGATCCAAGTTAACTTAATCAAACAGTTTTCTAATTACCCAACTTTGGAACAAAACTTGTATACCTACCTATTCGCTTTAAGTCTAATAGTAGACAAATTGGTCTAGCTGTCCTTTTCTTTCATGTGCTGAGCAAAGAAGAAACACAAAATGTTTTTTCGGAGGTTTCCGCGAGTCTGAGCAGAGATTTGTAAAAATCATATTTAAGACATAGCTCACGTTAAGTAAAGTTAGTCTAATTACCAGACATCGTAAATTTTATACCATTTTTGGTGCAGCGGAGTGGTGTGAACGGAATTGGTATAGATAATTCCAACTGAAATGGTAAATTAAGGTTAATATTAACGTAATTAACGCTAATTAATCATTAGGGTAGACATTTTTTATACCAATTCCGTTAACACCACTCCGCTGCACCGAAAATGCTATAATATTTACGATGTATGGAGGTAAGTCTAAGAAAAAAACCTGCCCCTTATTTGGACATCCAAAACAAATGGCGCTGTACTGAGCCATATGCTCGCACTCCCTCCTCGTAGGTATACGAAAATCTGAATACAAATAAAATAGAATGTATTTCCTTTTAGATATCGGCACACTAGCAGTATTAATGCCTTGAATAGAATAGAATAGAATAGAATAGAATAGAATAGAATAGAATCTCATTTAATCAAGTAGGATTTTACAATCGCTTTTGCATCGTCAAAGTACATTATAAATAAATTAAAATGAAATTAAAAAATAAATAACAGCTTACAAAATACAAAATTCAACAATTACAATTTACTACTTATACAAATTATACATTTCATAATAATTAATTCATTTATTAATAGACGGCCATGCGTGTTTATCATTAACATAATCTTCAACTGTGTAATATGCCTTATGCAGTAGACTAGATTTGACATATTTTTTAAGTCCAGGAAATGGTAAATCCAGTGCCTCCCTTGGTATTTTATTGTAAAATTGTATACACTGTCCTTGTTGCATATTTTGCAATTCAATACAAAATATGCAATTCAATTCGATAGGTTTCAATTTATTTCTTTGTTGCTAAGCAAAAGTGTGAATTTTTTATCGGAATTTTTCTTGCATTAAATGGATACAAAAGAATTTAGAGTTATTTTTATTTAACCTCGCATTACCGATTTTGTATGTGAGACGAGACGAGGTAAATTTTATTTCGTTTATGTATTTAGACCAGCAAATTAACAAAAGTGGTGATTTCTGTATACGTTTTAAAGCAATAAGCTAAATACATAGGTACTTTAATGCAAATACTTGAATGCAAAAGGTCAAAGTAGACCGGAACATACAATTCATTGCATGAAAAGGGCAAGATCTTACGTATTTGTATACGTTCATCACTCTAGACACAGTCAGAAAGGAAGAGCTTCACTCCTTCTGCTCTACGGAGCTTCTGTAAGCGAGTAGGTATGAATACCTCTGAGTGTTTAGTAACTGGAGACGCCATGGCTGTCATTTTCTGTACAAAACAGTCTGCCGATTTTTGCGGGGGAGGGGCACGCCAAATGTATGGCTATTTGTACATGATTTGTACGTACAAATAGCCATGTCAGATAAACGTCAGTTCGGTGTTTTAACCGTGGTACCACAGCTTTTGTACCACACGGGTACCACGGGTATTTTTTTTCCCTGTAGACCCACTGCTCCAGTTTTAAGTTATCTTTTTGAATACGAAACTTTCTGTGGGCCCACGGATCATTCCCCAGATAATTTATTTCCCCATAGACTAGGGTTGCCATACGTCCCGGTACGCCGGGACATGTCCCGGTTTGAAGCACGGTGTCCCGGCGTCCCGGCCGATAAGAAAATTGTCCCGGTTTAAAAATCATAGTTATTTAGTAGGGGGCTGGACTTGGTAAATAATAATATACCTACATTTCTACGTTTCATATGGCCAAAATTAAAAAAAAATGTTTTATGGTACCTACTTTTACCTAATGTCCAATATCAGTTTCTCAGACACACAATAATTAGATGATTATGTAAATTATGTTATTTTATAGTTTTTGAAGTCTGTAATGTAGAGCTCGAATTTCAGGCTCCCAAGGGCCGAAAACCTCATCAATGGAACTTCGGCCCTCCGAGTAACTCTTGTACATATCTATACATATAATAAAGCTGAAGACGGTCTAAAGTCTGTACATGGAAGATATTTGAAAAAAAGTTGGCTGGGGATACTTAGAATCGATAACAGAACACGTTCCAAAAGTTTTTAGAATTTTTGTCTGTTTGTCTGTTTATCTGTTTATCTGTTTGTCTGTTTATTTGAACGCGCATCACGTGAAAACGGCTGAACGGATTTTGATGAAAACTTTACTAATCTGTCGAGAAAATTCCCGGCCAGGTTATAGGCTATAAAAATTCAACCCCTAAAAGGGGGGGGTAGCCACAACACTCGATTGACTTAAGTTTGCCCCTGAATCTTATAGCGCTACTTAGGAAGGAGGGGCAAACTTTTTGCAAATATGTGCTACCACTATTGAGTACCCTGGTAAACTAACAGATGATGGCGCTGAATTTAATACGTTGTGACATGAATAAGCCACCGAGGAAATATTTTGCCAAATTAACTCTAAATTTAGAAGAGGGGGTAAGGATATCAAAAAAAAAAATTGAATAGTTGATTTAATAAATTAATAATACAACAAAATTAAACAACAGTAAATTAATTGCCCCTCATTGCACAGTGCCATCTTTTGGGGAACTGAGTAAACATTAAGTAATCAAGAAAACTAAAAATGAGTTTACATAGTTACGTAGTGGTAAAATAAACACACATCAACACGCGTATAATTGCATAATTATTTAAAATTATAAATTTTCTCCATCATGAATTATACCTAATCGTAATTATATCGCACCCATAGTCTAATAAAACATGGTCTTCCATTCCCAGAGTGACACGGGGCTACGTCACAACAACATGGCCGCTATATATAGCGCTATCGCATATTATCATATAGCGCTGTCGCATGATGACGTAGGCCCGTGTCAGTTAGGTGACCTAGAAAAGACGGGAATGGAGTACCAGGCGGAGTATATTATTATACCATGATCGCACCCATATCAAATCCATATTCATACGTAGGTATCGCCTCCTTTATGTACTTAATAATGGCCACGAAGGTGGGTACTTTGAAAAAAAAACATTAACCTCTGTCATTTGCAGTGCCGGATTAACCCTTTTAGAGTTTTAATCAAAATAAGCACTTACAGGGCACCACGTCTAGGGGGCACCAAAACCGTAGGCAAATAAACGCGCAGGCTGCATCAGCGTTGCAGTCGTCGTGGAGTAGGTACCTACATGAAACTTTTATACGTGTACAAGTACCCATCTAATAACGAAGGGTCGTAGGGATCAAGTAAGAGAGTGAGGGTACGTAAGAACATCTCCAACGTAGGCTTTCGATTTGACCTTACGAGGAGGCCCTTAAAGTCATGGAAAAAAATCTTGCTTTCGGGCTTGCGGCCAGCCGATTTTTTCGACATAGGTTACCGATTTTATAGCTAATTTTGCTCTCTTGCACGCCAGATTTGTCGGCCAAGCCGAGTTGCTCCTTAGCCGCGATCCTGAGACCTAACTGTCAAAGTGTTATAAGGGGCCCCGTGAAAGCCGAAAACTAAAAGCATCCCATCAAGTAGCGCTTTCGAGTGAAGCCAAAGAGCGAGCAGTAGAAGAGTCGTGATTACATATGCATAGATTCAACTTCAAGCCACTCTTTTGCAGTTCGGCGTAAGGTCTTATGCCAGGTCTTCTGCCTTATGACAAAGTTGATCTTCTGCCTTAATTACACTTGGGCGTGGATCCAAATCCAAGCTTTCCTCTTTCGCAGCTGGGCCTTCTGCCTTGCTCACACTTCACATTCACTTGGTCAGTTCCAAGCTCTGCTTTTTTGCATCTTTTCTGTATGAGAACAACCTCGCTGAGACCCTTAAACATTGAGCCCTATGCGAAGCTAGGCTGATAGAAAACTGTCCCATCCCTTCTCTGTATGAAATCCTGGACTCGCGCCTGGTTGGGACTAAAAGTAAAAATGTACAACTGTCTATCAAATTGCGTTTTTTATACCGAAAATTTTCGCGCTCGCTTCGCTCGCGTTTACAATCACGTTATAAGGTATGGTAAAGGTGACATTCGGTTGGCGACTGCAGCAGCTTTACTCTGTTGTAACGTTACTGCTGCAGCACTGTCAATTTTCGTGATAAAATGATGTGACTGATTTCCATACTACAAGTAGAAATGTACAACTGTCTATCAAATTGCGTTTTTATATCGAAAAATTTTCGCGCTCGCTTCGCTCGCGTTTTCAATAACTTTCTAAATTATGGCTCCTGCAGCAGCATTACTCTGTTGCAACGTTACTGCTGCAGCACTGTCAATTTTCGTGATAAAATTATGTGACTGATTTCCATACTAAAAGAAAAAAATGTACAACTGTCTATCAAATTGCGTTTTTATATCGAACAATTTTTGCGCCCGCTTCGCTCGCGTTTTCAATAACTTTCTAAGTCAAATTGCGTTTTTAATTCGAAAAATTTTCGCGCTCGCTTCGCTCGCGTTTTCAATAACGTTATAAGATATGATAAAGGTGACATTCGGGTGGCGACTGCAGTAGCATTACTCTGTTGCAACGTTACTGCTGCAGCACTGTCAATTTTCGTAATAAAATGATGTGACTGACTTCCATACTAAAAGTAGAAATGTACAACTGTCTATCAAATTGCGTTTTTATATCGAAAAATTTCGCGCTCGCTTCGCTCGCGTTTTCATTAACTTTATAAGATATGGCGACTGCAGCTGCATTACTCTGTTGCAGGTACCAAAAAAATCAATGTAATCTCGATGACCCTAGGAAGAGGGGGCACCATGGTCTAGAAATGCTTAGGGCATCAAAATATCTTAATCCGGCACTGGTCGTTTGCGGAGTCAAACGATTTGGGACTCGCATTTTATACGCATTACCATGCCTTCCCGAAAAAAATCGAATCATTCGCGAAAGTCTCGCAACGCATTGAGGTTACAAGGGGCACGTGATCTTCCTCAGGAGTCTGAAGAAGACCACGGTGAGTGGGCGTCACTCTTAGCCAGGTAGGCCGCTTCGCTTTCGCTCGCGCACGTATACCTTCCCATCATCATCATCCTGTCCTAGCCGGTTTCGGCCTCGGCGACTGGGTATTTACTGGCTAGTGAGAGCGACGATCGTGAGCTCTCAGGTGGCTGACGTAGCCTATTTTTGCGGTGAATGTACGTCCACACTCACCGCAGGTCAGCACCCCTCCGACAAAATTGTAATTTATGACCGCAGGTGGTCGGGCCTTTAACTCGTCACGCTTCGCGTCGAGTTCCACTCGCCTCTGCTCTTCAAAGGCTTGCACTTTTGTACTCACTGTATGCCTCCACTTCGGCCGATCTTGTGCCGAAGTCTCCCAGTGCGATGGTTCAATGTCACATCTCCGCATGTGACGCTTCAGCACATCTTTGTAGCGCAAAAGTTGGCCGCCCTGTTTCCGCTTGCCACTTTGCAACTCAGAGTAGAAGATGCGCTTAGCAACTCTGTCATTAGACATACGGGAGACGTGACCACACCATCGCAGCTGTCGCCGCATTAGATAGGCTTCAATGCCGCTGACATTAGCACGGCGTAGCACTTCGGTGTTCCTGACACGATCTGACCAAGAGATGTTCATAATGTCACGCAGGCATTTAAGGTGAAACCTATCCAATGTCCGAATGTGTTTTCGGTAGAGACACCACGTTTCGGAGGCATACAAGAGATTGGGCAGAACTATTGCCATATACACAGAGACCTTTGTCTGGAGCTTAATGTCATGTGAACGGAACACCTTGACGCGCAGTTTGCCGAAAGCAGCGGCAGCCGCTCCGATTCTACTGTTAATTTCGTCGTCAAGGTGGCACTTGGATATTATTGTGCTCCCCAGATATCTGAATCTGTCTACTTGCTTAAGAGAGTCGTCGCCGAGCCTGACATCAACGGGCGCTAGTGTCTCCAACCCCATGATTTCGGTTTTTTTGACACTGATTTTAAGGCCGAAGCGCTGACAGGACTCATTGAGGCTCGTTATAAGCGTCTGTAGACTATCCGGGGAATCCGCCACAAAGCAAAGGTCGTCTGCGTACATTATCTCCGTAATATTCGCTAGAGATACTTTCGTGCGCGCCTTTAGTCGTGCTAGATTAAACACACTGCCATCAGTGCGAAAACGAATACGGATGCCATCTGCTAACGTTTGTAAAGCATCTCTGACGACCACAGCAAAGTAAAGAGCGAAAAGAGTTGGTGCCAAAACGCAGCCTTGCTTGACGCCACACGTGACACCAAAGTATTCAGAATTTTCGCCCTTTACGCTGACACAGCATTGCATGTCGTCGTGCAGAAGTCTAATGAGCCTGACAAACTTAGCCGTGCACCCCTGTTTCGCTAGCACCACCCACAAGGCTTCACGAGGCACGCTGTCAAAAGCTTTCTCTAGGTCAACAAAGCAAAGAAATAGTGGTTGACCTTGTTCTCTACTCTTCTCTTGTAGTTGACGGATAGAGAAGATGGCTTCGCAGGTGCCTCGGTCAGGTCGGAAGCCAAATTGTGTCTCCGGCAATATGTCTTCTGACAAAGGTAAAAGGCGATTCAGCAATATGCGAGCAAAGACTTTACCCGGAGAAGTTAGGAGAGAGATGCCCCTGTAGGAGTTGCAGTCTGATCGGTCGCCTTTGTTTTTATATAAGGAACTGATGCGGGATATCCGAAATTCACTAGGAACTCGTTCCTGCTCCCACATCTGCTTAAATAATGTCCAGAGAGTCTCATGCAACTCCTGCCCCCCATATTTGAGCAGTTCTCCAGGTAAGTTGTCAATGCCCACAGCCTTTCTATTTTTTTGTTGCTGTATTGCAGTGACAACCTCTTTCAGGGTCAATGGCTCATCAAGTTTTGAAACGATAGGGAGCGGCGCTAATGAATTTATGTACTGCATATCTGCAGCACGATCGACATTAAGCAGGATCTTGAAGTGCTCTCCCCACCGATTCAAGACGTCTTGCTTGCTGGTCAGTAACTTCGATCCGTCTTCGGTTTTTAGCGGAACACTGCTGCGAGTAACCGATCCAACAAGCTTACGCACTTCCTCGTAAAACTCAGACAGCTGGTTGGTTTCTGATAGCCATTGAATGCGTGCGGCTTTGTCCTTCCACCACTTGTCCTTTACGTCGCGAACTATTTTTCGCAGCTCCGCACTACTGCGTTTGATAGTTTCCGCGTCTCGACCTTGGCGCAGGATCTGTCGGTGATTTCTGACTGCATCGGTCAAGGCATCGTCATTGTCGTCGAACCTACTCTGTCGTTTAAATCACGTGTAAAATTTGAATAAAGGCGAAAAAAACTATTGATTTTGGAGTGTAGTTTTATTTAGTGGTACTTACCTAATTGTAAAATATTTTATCTGAACTACAGTCCTCCAGCATATCCATCTGTCAACTTTACTTCAAGTTCCGCCTCCAGGGGAGAGGGAGAGAAATTAGGATTAGAAATTAGCCGCTTACTGACACAGACCGAATTCCACGCGGGCGGAGCCGCGGGCACAGCTAGTGACACATATTATTGTTGAGTAACACTAGCGCTGCTTTCTTACAGCTCGACCTTCAGCGTCGCTTAATTTTTAACAAATATAAATGGCGGTTGGCGCTTACGCTATTATTAAAACCGCTCCAATATTATTGCGGCCATAATGTACCTTTTGCCGTGTAACGTCACATATCTTTACTATTTCATATCTAGTGAATCTCTAATTCATTTCCTGAAACGCGCAGAAAGTAATAGGTCAAAAGATTCTACACACACAGCTAGTTTACGTAACTACATTTTCGTATGCCATAACTACACGTATTTAAAACGTCGGGAAAATTAAACGTGTGTTTGTAAAGAAAACAACTTTATGCGGTTAATACACGCAACATTCAGGGTAATTAACTCTTTGTTCAAAAGAAACTCTATGCTATTGTTATACCGTACTTTTACTTGATAAGGAGCCTAAAAATGGAATGTAGGCCACACCATATATTTTAGCTTAATCGGGTGCCATTATGAAGAAAGAAACAGAATTCTTTTTTTGCGGACATCGTCAGGTGGACTTTAGCAAAAAATATGAATTTTTAATGAGGGGTAAGTGCCTTCTTAAACACAACAGCCGCTATCAAAAAATTGCTAGGTATTAAAATAGTGATCAGTGATCACGCAATCAATGCCAGCGCAGTGCCAGCTACGCTCTACGCCTGTAGCCGATTTATATATGTCGGCGGCCGATCGTAAGATCAGGCATATCGTGAAACGTGAAAATATTTGACTCGTTCCCTAAGTCGACGGAGCCCCGCTACGCGGGGCTCCTATTTCTGGGCAGTTTGCCCTTCGGGCATCTGAAGCAACCTAACGAACCTATCCTACCTATGTATTGGTTTAATGTGACTATCGTCAAAACATTACACAGGAACATTACGATCTGCCTGATCTTACGATCGGCCTACGACATATATATACCTACTTATTAAACCGTTTTTGCCGGCTTGTAACGAAAAGTACTTACGAACGGAGAACCCGCCTAGAGATCACTGGCAGTGAACGTGTTAAAGTTGAAATTGATAACAGGACGAAATGAAGTGAAACTCGTGCGTGAGAAGCGCGCCAATCACCAACTGCCCGATTCGAACTTTAAGATACGTCAATTAATAGATCTAGAAACGATATGGATTACATGTGTCAGTGTCAAGAGTGACGTTTTTGTTTGAAGAAACGTCACATTTGACACTGACATATCTAATTCATATCGTTTCTAGATCTATTAATTGACTTATCTTAAAGTTAGAATCGGGCCGCAAGACGATCGTCAATGTCGTGTCAAAACCAGTTCAGAAATTGTTAAATTAGAATCTACCTCCAAGTTTCAATTGAAAAATAATGTAAAACATCAAACATTGGTTGTAATATTTAGTTGAATGCACATTCCTACTGGCAGAACCAATATCATTGAAGTGCAAAAGCCGATATGTTAAAGCGGGTAGCGGTATGATTGTCGCCGAGCGTTCTATTCTGCGGCCTATTCTGAATTAAAAATATACTATAGGTACTAGAAAACATATAAGAATATTTTAAGGTGAAAAACGTTCAGGAAAACTGGCGTCATTTCTGTCGACATTTTGAAAGTTAACGATTTTGGTACATATTACCAAGTTTTTAATTACTTATATAGCTTTTCAAGAAGTAGAAAGTTTGAACATGACTATAAGGATCCAGCAAAAACATTAGGCTGTAAATTCCATTTATTTTATGATGTCCACAGGAAAGACTTACATAATCTTAACACTTACTTAAAAGATTTTTGACCCGTTAATATCCCGACTACTTATACTTATTTAGATAATTATTTATTTTAAATATTATTAATAATCGACTAATCCTATCTATTCTAGTGAGTATAATATAGTTATAATACTCGTATTTTAAACTAAGTAATCGCACTAAAACAGATGGTGGAAATATATTTGTTGTCAGAATAAGAAGTCGGAAGGCGCAGATTGCAGCCTGCCTTAAATCAAATCGTTTTCGAAAAGCGAAGATGTTGTAGAAACACGTAGCATGTCGTAGAGTCGGCGTAGCACTTTGGATTATATGCTACGTTGCGCTCACACGTAGCGAAACATTTCTTTGGGTAAAATCCTACAAAAAACATATTTTAGTTTTAGTTTTAATGCAATTCCAAATTACGACATCGCTAACATAACAATTGAAGGAGCTTTGAGATGTATAATAGAGAACATGTAGGTCATACAGAACACATTTTGTTTTAGAGGTACTTAAAATGCGGACAGACCCGAAATCGTGACTTACCTACTTAGGTACATAATATTCACTTTTTTTGCTACGTCGCGTTATTTTGTTATTAGCATAAATCACGTTTTAAGTCTTAAACTGTAAATATGTAACATAAGCCACTAACCTAGATTAGTCATTATTGTCATGTAATTAATTTTAGAATTACCTATATGGTATGTTTTTATTGTTTAGCCATAATTTTATAATGTAAACTTATCTAATTGATGCCTACCTCAATGCACACTCGTAAGTTTTTCCTTTGTTAATTATTTTTTTTCTACCTGAGATACAGGATTTTCCTAGTTCAGGTAGAAGTCATTGAAAAAACTTACTTTATATTCTTAACCTAATGTTAAATGTATGATATGTTTTTCTAAATAATGATTTATTATTATTATATTTATTTTGGGATATGGCTAGTCAATCTAGTCAATAAGACCCACTCTGTATGTACCTATTGGGACAATCAACCGTGTACCATCGCGCACACTGTTAATTGACAGTTCGTATTAGTGATCCAAAAGACTCGAGCCTTTGGTGCTCTTTTTTTAGGGCTCGCCTCATCTCTTGACGCCTAAAAGGCTAAAAGCCTATTTAGCTCTTTAGCCCCCGAGCCTAGTTCTATTTAAGAGCCTAGACTCTTGGGGCTAATAACCTTATTAAGCCCCTAAAAAAAGCCTATTTAGCTCTTTAGCCCCCGAGCCTAGTTCTATTCAAGATCCTAAACTCTTGGTGCTAATAACCTTATTAAGCCCCAAGAGTCTAGGCTCTTAAATAGAATTAGGCTCGGGGGCTAAAGAGCTAAATAGCCTTTTAGTCTTTTAGGCGTCAAGAGATGAGGCGAGCCCTAAAAAAAGAGCTAAAAAGCTCGAGTCCTTTGGATCACTAGTTCATATACCTTATTACAAAAGGCATAAGGTCAACCGATGGACAGTCGCCATCAGATATATCGGAGCGGCCAAGGTGCTCACAAATATCGGAACACGCCTCTATTGTCAGGGCGTTAGAGCGCGTGTTCAGATATTGTGAACACCTTGGCCGCTCCTATATATCTGATGGCGACTGGACAAAGAGTGTTACTGTTTGCACCTAGTTATCCCCATGCAAATAATAACAAATAGGCATTGACGTATAATATCTAAGGACGGGCTAATGGGGCACTAAAAACGGTACTAGTTCAGCGGTGTTACTCACGAATTCCAGCCAATCGTGCAGTCTAACGCAACTAGTTGCGATGCGACCAATAGCGCGCGTAATGCGAACTCGTCAACCAATAGCGCGCGTGACGCGAACTCATCAACCAATCGCGTTGTACCGGTTTCACACCGCTGTACTGGGCCCTGTCATGCCTCATTAATTATTGCCCGTAAAGCCAGTCTGTAGATATTTATGTCAATGCAAATGGGTATACGTCTTATATTTTGTAACAATACCTACCTATATTCGCTACGTGCACGACTGTCACGCAACCAAAACAGACTGGGCGAAAAAGGCAAACGACCGAGAGGCAAATGGAAAAATTTGGAGGAGGTCTTTACTCGTTAAGAGGTCCTTAATTAAACTAGAATTAATAAATATACCGGGTGTGGCCTGTAACATGAGCAAATAATTAAAACATAGATTGTACTCCTCAAACGGTGACACTTTTGTTCAACAACTTTTAAAAATTATGAAGTATTTAGACTCCCTATTTTTCATACAAAATAAATATTATCTTCAATGGACGCCATCGCCACGCCATATCATTGTGATTGACGTATCTTGTCACGCCTTAAACATAACAAAATTCGCGATACATTGCGTCTTAGAATAAACATTAAAGTGTATTAAAAATCAAACCACAAGTTATTTTTAAAAGTCGCTGAACAAATGTTGATCAGTATGAGGAGTACAGCCTACAGTTTAATTTTTTGCTCATGTTACAGGCCACACCCGGTATACTTCCAATAAATTCATATCGTTATAATAATCATTTAATTAAAAAATTATGTTTTTTATTGTGACATGTTATATAATAATATTATTATACACCGTGTTTTTTTTTATTTCCGTTAATTTCAAGGGTGCATACCTGAGCTTAAATCAAGTAACTTTCCCAAACACACCGATATTCTAATTAACTCCATTTCGAAGATAATCAATATTTTATTTTTTTCCTATAAGGCCTCTACAAGCTTGTACACTTGCCTTAAGGCCGGTTTATATATTGATTAGTGTTTAGCGGGGTGTGTGGTCCGTATATCTGTGGCACCAACAACCGGCCTATTGAAGGCGCTGATGCTCAACTGATTACGTTCCATACTCTCACTAGTGGCTCCAAGAAGCTGTTATGCATGCAGCGGCCACACCCCGGTAAACCGCGTCGGTTCGCGGGCTAAACTAGTGAGGGGAGCCTGTCTTTGACAGGTTAAGCAGTGGAACCCTCCCACTTCAAATGCATGAAGTTTATTCCGGTGGGAAAGGCAACTCAACGCAGATATGCATTTGAGCTTGGCGGACCCGGCGGGATAACAAGGCAATGTGGATGGCCTAGGGCGATGATAGAGGGCATATAGGTATCATCGGCCAGAAACATCATCTGATCTCATCTCCGGTCGTATCGGTTCTCCGTTCCACTGGGTCGAGATGGGTGAGGACGAGTGAGTGCACCTGCGTTTGCGCGTACGTTTGTGCACTGGAATATCTCCTGCGCACCTGACTGCTTCCGAATTTGGACTCCGAGTAGTGTTAAAAGACCTGTGGCGATGGGCCGAAGTAGAGAGGTCTGGTCCGATGCAGACTGGGCTTTGTCTGAGGCCTGCACACAGGCGGCTCCAGGGGTGTTGTAATACACCGTGGTCGTTTTCATTCTGCACTGGGGGGACAGAGAGGATCCGGCAGCACCTGGAGCGACAAAGCAGCCCTATTTAGGGAGGCACTGCTTTCCCTGCTTAGCCAGGGAGGGGGCTAGAAAAGGTGCCCTAAAAAATGCTCACCCCAAACCGTTAGGATGGTAGTAACCGTGGCTGCCTCCGCATCTTTCAATTCGCGGTCGACGTAACACGAAAATAAAGAAAAAAATAACATCTCATATGATTTTCGGAGCGTGGAACGTGCGTACGCTCCTGGATCGTGAAGCCAATGCCTGTCCTGAAAGGAAGACCGCAATTGTTGCGCGGGAACTTCGTCGCTACAATGTAGATGTGGCTGCTCTCAGTGAAACACATCTTGCTGATGAAGGACAATTGGTGGAGCACGGAGGTGGGTACACCTTTTTCTGGAAGGGGCTATCCTCTTCTGAACCTCGACGGTCAGGAGTGGGGTTCGCGATCAAGAACCAGCTAGCTAAGCAATTACGGGAGTGTCCAATTCACATCTCGGACCGCGTTACGACGTTGCGCCTCCACCTGAATGACCAAAACTTCCTCAACGTCATCAGTGTCTATGCCCCTACGCTAGATAAATCTGATGACGTCAAGGATCAATTTTATGAGGAACTTGCACGTTGCATTGATTGCGTACCTCCCAGGGAGCAGATAGTTCTACTGGGTGATTTCAATGCCAGAGTTGGTCGCGATTTTGAAGCTTGGCCTGAAGTTCTGGGCAGACACGGCGTAGGCAACATGAATAGCAACGGACAACTGTTGCTTAGCCTTTGTGCGCAATACCATCTGGCGATTACGAACACCATGTTCCGACTTCCAGCTAAGCACAAGAACACGTGGATGCACCCTAGGTCCAAGCACTGGCATCTAATAGATTACGCAATCGTGCGGCAAAGAGACATTTCCCAGGTCCAAGTCACCCGCGTAATGCGGGGCGCTCACTGCTGGACCGACCACAGACTTGTAATTGCGAAGCTGCGCCTTCGTCTCCGTTATCCTCGTAGAAGTGAAAGAACAAAGCCGGTATGTATTAATGTGGACAGGCTCAATGACTGCGAGGCCAGGGAGAGATATGTTGAAGCCTTTAGTTCAAAAATCATGTCAGTAGATATGAGCACGGGAGATGTTGATACTATCTGGAAAACTGTGTCATCTCACATATTAGACTCTGCTAAGTCCGTATTGGGCAAAAGAGTCCGTAAGCATGAGGACTGGTTTGATGAAAATGACACGGTCCTTACAGAAGCTATTAGCAAACACCGTCGTCTTCTTCAGCAGCACGGCAGTGCTAGCCAAGGTGAAAACGTTGCGGGGTTACGGCAGAGTAACATAAGTCTGCGTAAACTTTCCAGGGAAATTAAGGACAAATGGTGGCAGGATAAGGCTCGCCACATGCAGTTGCTCGTGGACACTAACCAGTTAGGGGAGTTCTACAAAGAGATCAGGAACCTTACGAATACCACACCACCTGCAAAAGTGCCACTGAAGCCTTGTAATGGCGAAGGCCTTCTTAAAAGTAAGGATGAGGTATTGACACGGTGGGCAGAACACTTCAACACTCTGTTGAACGTTGATCGAGCAGCAGATCTAGAACACATCAGGTCAATGCCTCAACTCCCTATTGCCGTTGAGCTGGATAAGCCACTGTCAGGTGACGAGGTTGCTCTCGCTATCAAACAACAGCAAAACAAGCGTGCGGCTGGCATTGACTTTATACCAGGAGAACTGATAAAATACGGCGGCGAGGAGTTGCAATCAGCTATGTGGAAACTCTTTGCTCTTGTATGGGAAAAAGAACAAGTCCCTCATGACTACAAAGTCTCGCGCATCAGGGCGTTATACAAGAGCAAAGGCGACCGTTCTGATTGCAATTCTTACCGTGGTATTTCGCTGTTATCGGTCCCCGGGAAAGTCTTTGCCAGAGTTTTACTAAACCGCCTTATAGATGTATCCGAAAAGCTGCTCCCAGAGACCCAGTTTGGCTTCCGGCCAGACCGAGGCACCTGTGAAGCCATATTCTCAGTGCGTCAACTACAAGAGAAGAGCAGAGAACAAGGTCGACAACTGTTCCTCTGTTTTGTTGACCTTGAGAAAGCATTTGACAGCGTGCCTCGTGAAGCCCTCTGGGTGGTTCTGAGCAAGCTTGGATGTACGGAGAAGTTTGTAAGACTAGTTAGACTCCTGCATGACGACATGGAGTGCTGCGTGGCTATCGACGATGAACAATCGCACTTCTTCCCCGTTACGTGCGGGGTGAAGCAAGGTTGCGTCCTAGCACCCACTCTGTTCGCGCTGTATTTTTCAGTTGTAGTCCGAGAAGTCTTATCGACATGCTCCGAAGGTGTTCGCGTCCGCTATCGCACTGACGGCAACATTTTTAACCTGGCCAGATTCAAAGCACGCACAAAAGTCTCATACGCAGTGATCACAGAGATCATGTATGCAGACGACTTGTGCTTTGTGACTGAGTCCCCAGACGGCATGCAACAGCTCATGTCCAGTTTCGACGAGTCTTGCCGCAGATTTGGGCTCAAGATCAGTGTCAAGAAGACTGAAGTGATGTCTCTGGACGTGCTCAGTCAACAGACACTGGTCGTCAGACTCGGCGAGGACCAGCTGAAGCAGGTTGACAAGTTCCGCTATCTGGGGAGCACGATAACCTCCAAGTGCGATCTTGATGCTGAAGTTAACAGCAGAATCGGGGCTGCGGCAGCAGCTTTCGGTAGGCTAGATCACAAGATTCTCAGCTCACACGACTTGAAATTGGCCACTAAGATCTCCGTGTACATGGCAGTCGTGTTGCCTAACCTCCTTTACTCTGCTGAAACGTGGACCATTTATCGCCGCCATATTCGTATGCTGGATCGATTCCACCTCAGATGCCTACGTAAGATACTGAAGATCCGATGGTCTGATCGTGTTCGGAACACCGAAGTGCTGCGTAGAGCAAATGTGGGTGGAATCGAGGTATACCTCATGCGACGTCAGCTTCGGTGGTGCGGTCACGTTTCGCGGATGAACGACCGGCGTGTGGCTAAGCACATCTTCTATTCTGAGCTTGAGGAGGGCAAGCGGAAACAGGGCGGCCAATTCCTTAGGTACAAAGATGTGCTTAAGCGTCACATGAAAAAGTGTGGCGTAGAGCCCTCGCGATGGGAGCAGCAGGCAGCCATGCGTACGGAATGGCGGGCTGCAATAAATGCCAAGATAACCGATTTTGAATCTCAGCGGCGCTTAGAGCTTGATGCCAAGCGTGATAGAATAAAAGCCAGACCACCTGCGGCAACACCCTATAACTATGTAAACGGTGTGCTCACATGCCTGCAATGTTCGCGAACTTTTACTAACAAGATCGGCTACATCAGCCACTTGCGAGCACACCAGCGACAGCAACGGAGTTGACAGCAGTCGCCGTGGCCGAAGTCGGCCGTGGAGTGGAGTTATTATTATTAGTGTTTAGAATGAGTTCATACATTTGCTACTAAACTTAAGTAAAATCTCGGTCGATCGATGTTCGAATTGACATTGATATGTCACAGATTTCAATTGTTTGGTTTAGTTAAATGTAATGCCCGTGTTACAACAACGCTATATGCTACATTTAATTACTTTTTAATATTAATTTTTCTGAAAAAAAAAGCAAAAAAATATTTTTTTTTTTCAAAATTAACTATGCCATTTAGTTTTCTTAAACGTACTTAACCATACCCCGAAGTTAACGGAATTCAATAAAAACACGGTGTATATTTCTTCCTTCATATTACTTAATTCTAATTATTATTTTAAATTATGCTTATTTAGGACACGAATTGTTTTCAAATTATCAAACTAGAGTTAAGTAGGTACTTTCACCGACATTTAAATTCAAATTATAATATTGTACAATGTAGGTTCAGCTTGATTATGTAATGACGCATGTACTACTGTATGTAAAATTAAGGAAATAAAGAGGCTTTTTTTATTTTCAATTTATTTATTTATTGCATGGTTATTGGTTACATTCGTATAAAACGACTTAAAAATAGTGATGGTTTACATGTGCCTATTGTGTAAACCTATTGTCAGGCGTGGCTCACTCCGTGATTTTGTCGCTTTGCTACATGTAGCTAAAAGTACATCCGTTCCACACCAATTTTGGTGGCTAGCCATAAGCCGCGCGTGGCGCTGTCGCCACCTA
This sequence comes from Cydia splendana, assembly GCF_910591565.1. Classification (NCBI taxonomy): domain Eukaryota; kingdom Metazoa; phylum Arthropoda; class Insecta; order Lepidoptera; family Tortricidae; genus Cydia; species Cydia splendana. The sequence goes on along the minus strand of NC_085965.1, from coordinate 17,895,234 downwards.
GCGGCCATATCTGTGCTGATCGTAACAGACGCGTTTTGTTAGAGAGTGAGTCTTCTGTACCTAGTACTATTATTTATTGTGCTATTGTCTCCCAAATCGCTTCCTAATTTCCTTGTATCTTGTATCGTACGCATTGGACCGCCTGCCAACCTATTAACAGCACAACTGTTGCTCCTGCTCCTGGCGTGCCTCCAGGCCCGTCCTATTCAATTTACTAATAAAACAAACCCCATATGATTTATGCTCGGAATTTAAATGCTTGTAACCAGTTTGCTATTTGGCAAGATGTACTTGTAATGTTTCGGCTCAATGGTTGTGTTAATTGCCATTTTGAGTGATTACTAAAGGTCGCTTTATACTCCATGTTTTGGTATGGTAATCACGTAATCAGCTATTATTATAACATTAATTGATTGATATCAATATATTAACACATTCATTGCCAGTATATAAGTGCTATAATACGGGTTACACTCGTAGCGCGTAGCCACGGTTTGTTTATTTGTTTCGCCGTATGTAGCGCGTAGTCGCTACGAACAGTGTACCCGACAGTCGGGTTCTTGGCCCTGAATTAGTGTACCTACCTATTTCTAAGTAATACAATTAAGTATAGATTTAATTAAATAATAAATTAACACATTCAGGGCCAAGAACCCGACAGTCGGGTACACTGTTATGATTGAATGTGTTAAGGCGCAGTACAGTCAGCTATATTTATACCAAAAATATATGTTTCTATATGTAGAATAATTAGGGTATGGCACGTAAACGCGAACTGAAGATACATAATTATCTCTATTTGGAAAAGTATTCCTGGGTGGCAGATACTTTTGGTGACTTGTTTCATGGAATAAAAAAACAAGGTCTACACCCAAGGGCGTAGATACCTCGCCTTAAGTTTTGTACTTAAGACCCCAAAAAAGAAATTTTACCCCAGTCATTATAAAGGGGCCCACTGATTAACAGTCCGCCGGACGGTATCGGCCTGTCAGTTAGAACAAAATTTTGACAGTTCCGAACAACTGACAGGCCGATATCGTCCGGCGGACTAAATCAGTGGGCACATTTAGTACGATTCCCACCGAACGGGCGGAGTCGGCGCGCATTTCGACGTTCGGTCTGGCCTAGTGGGTAGTGGCCCTGGGAAGCCGATGGTCCTGGGTTCGAATCCCGGTAAGGGCAGTTATTGATAACACAGATATTTGTTCCTGAGTCATGGTTGTAATCTATGTATATTTAAGTATGTATGTATTTATCTAGCCGGTTTTTTATAATAGTTCGTGTGAAGTTATTTTTTTAACATACATATTTAAAATAAAACATATGAAAAGACGGGAAATGTCAACGGGACGGGATAGGCCAGAATTGAAAGAAATCGTATACAAAATAACGTTTATTTTGTTATAATCATAAATCATAAATATATATGTCACCGGATGGTTGCTAACTTAGCTAACAATCCATCGTTAACCCTTTACCAGGCCAAGGGATATATATTTCCCACATACAGCACTTCAAACATGTGTTCTATTCTCGATGAGAAAGACTGACATTCGATTGCCATTTTTGAACTGTCAGCCTGGTAAAGGGTTAAACTGTGGCGTAAGATCACGTCACAATACAAATCTAGTTAAAGAACTGATTATTACTAAATATAACTATAATAAACCCAAAGATATTGTTTAAATAGGTATTAAAGTAATATTAGAGATAGTAAGAAGCGTTCGTGTTTGTAATTTTTTTCCTCACACGGTTCACGAATTCTCTCTCTCGTGATCGCTCACCTTCACACGTTACTTTTTTCCAAAGCATAGTTTTACTAAATTGACGTATTTTCTCATTACTCAATATAACTCTGCAGACTTTCCAAAGACAAACCCTCTTATTCAAAAACTGACGTTATGAACATTTTGTACGGCTATAGTCCTAAAAGTCTGGCTAGCGAAATCTCAGTCAGAAAATTCTAGGTTAAGGGTGAAATCACCAGATCAATAATACACCATAGAGTATTTACATCTTTTACATTTTGTAAGCCTATTATTACAGATAAATAATTTAAAAGACAGTTTTTACTTTTAAAATCAATTAAGTTATACAATGTAGTTGATAAGAGTAGTGCATCAGACTGAAATATTTACAGATAACAAATTAAGCTCCTAACTGTAAGTACATCGGTGGACCTTATTACATAAGGCATAAGGCCCACAGTGAGGGCGATGGCACCTATTCATCATCATCATCATATCAGCCAGAGGACGTCCACTGCTCGACATAGGCCTCCCCCAAAGAGTGCCACAATGACCGGTCTTGCGCCACCCGCATCCAGCGGACTCCTGCGACTTTAACCAGGTCGTCAGGCCACCTTGTGGGGGGTTGTGGGGGGTCATAGGTATGGTACCTATTATTTTTGTCTTAATCCCAATCGGGCTTAGTTTAAAACCCCTGCATATGCTAGTGCTCCCCAGTATCGCCTCTTGTTGGAAATTGCTTACTTTCCAAATAAGTACCTACCTATTTTCCTATTGACCCTTAAATGAATGAATTTTTCTTTTTGCCCGAAATTAATATGTGTTACGTAATTGTTTGCTGATTATGGGAAAAATGGTAAAAAAATATAACATCGATTTTCACAGCGAAATCAGTGTTAGAAGTTCCATAGGCTAAATCATATTTATGTAAATATATAATTATCAGGAAGAGATATATGAAAAATCTTACTACCATCAGAAAGATACACTATTTTAGATACACCTATGATAATGTTTTTAAATATAAAATAATTACAAACCCCAAAAAAAAACGTCCAAAATCACATACTAAAAATCATCAAACTCTGGATATTTTCAAATTTTCCGACATTTCGTCTTAAAACGAATTTAATTTTTATAAATTAAAATATTGCGTTAATTTAAGTAAAAAATTGGAAAACGGATTGGATTTACTAGTGAAATAATATGTAGGAATAAATAGATTTTACCTAATTATGCATAAAATTCGATATTTTTGTAATGTAGGTACGCTGCATCGCACACCTTGCATTTAAAGGTTAAAACAACACTTTTTCTTGATCTTAGTCAAATATTGTATGGGTGACCCACTCTGAATAGTTTTATTTGTCGCTTATCAGCAGGGGTCGGTAACCGGTATTATTAAGATCTTTCTCGTTCTTTGGTTTATTATTTCATTTTTAATGGGACAATCTAATAAAACAAAGATGTTGCCTAAATACATGATTCAGTCCTAATTAAAGAACAAAATATTGGGCTATTTCGGGGTTTTAAAAAAATACCGGTTCCGAGCCCTGCATCAGGCCAATTCGAGTTCTATTATTCGATCTGTTTCCGATATGATAGGTACTGATCTGTCAGTGTTAAAAGTGTCATCTCTTCAACCAAAAACGTCACTTTTGACACTGACGGATCAGTACTCAGTAGGTATCATATTGGAAACAGATCGAATAACTAAAACTCAAATTAGCCTATAAATCTCGATATCAACTAAATTGTCTATTCCAAAATATATACAGTGGAACCTGGATAATTGCAATCTCAAGGGACCGGCCATTTTTTGTCAATTAACCAGGTTTTCCATTTAAGCAGGTCGTGTCAATTAACGAGGTTCAAAAAATCGTTGTGTCAATTATAGAGGTTTTCATTAATAGAGGTTGCGTTTTGACAAATTTCTTTTATGGAGGTGCAAATAACCATTGAAAGTAGATTTACACGCTTAAATTCTGGGTTTCTGGTCTATATATTGCTTCTGTCTATACTTGTACTTTTACACTACATTAATTACCACTTTATTTTCTTATTAATCAAAAGCTAAAAATTCCCTTGAATTGTAGAAGAAAGTTCAATTAGAATGTAAAAAGCATACTTTGTTTTTGATTAAATCAAAACTATTTCGCCTACTAATACAGGCTGTGATAGATACCCAATAAATAAATTGAATTCTGGATGAAGATATAAATAAAATGATCATTGCTATTAAAATATTGTTTCTGCTGCATACAACTACATTATTTCAATTACATAGGTAATAAGTAAGACTCGTTTCAATAATCAAAAGAAAAGCAAAAATAACGGATTTTTTTAGCACAGTGTCAATTATAGAGGTCTTAGTTGCGATGTGGTCAATTACAGAGGCAAAATTACGAAAAGCACTAAAATCTAAATTGCAATTATAGAGGTTCCAAACTTTCAATTATAGAGGCCTTTTGGTTTCAAGGGACCGGGACCGGACTTTTGGTTGCAATTATTGAGGTTTTCCATTTATCCAGGTGCCAATTAACCAGGTTTCACTGTACCTACCTACCTAATAACCTATTATGTAAAATGAGAACATGGTAAATTCAAAAGATATACTATGATCTATGGCTTTGAACTATTCATAAAATTCATATGTTACCATATTGCTGTGATATTTTGGTTTTTATTATTGGTAAGGCCCATTTCCTATTTATTTAATCATATAATATCTGGAAGACCGACCTTTGCTCGGGAAACACATAAAAATCATAAATGCGAGTTTTCCCAGAGATAAGACCTAGCTAGATCGATTTTTCGTCCCCGAAAACCCACATATAGCAAATTTCATCGAAATCGTTAGAGCCGTTTCCGAGATCCCCGAAATATAATTGAACAAGAATTGCTCGTTTAAAGGTATTAGATTTATTGCTTTGTTTTGACATGTATATGATAATCTAAAACGGAAAAGTAAGAAATGATAAATGATAATAGCATACAAACCTGGCAACAATTAAGGTAAAACACACAATGATAAGCCCCCAAAATGCAAACATTGGCAATCTTAGGAGAGTTAGAACATAGAAATCACTGGAAGGTTACATAAAAGTGATATTTGCCGAGAATGTTATATAATTATGTAGTTAGTTGTTAATTATTAAGCTGTTCCAACAAGCATACTTTTAGTGGTGTAAAAAATACGCATTCGATTTTATTCCTACTGATAAAAATGTCAACCGAATGAACTGCGGGCGCAGCATGGTTCCATTTTTATCGCCTGTCACTATGCCCGTCACTTTCGCACTTACTTACTTGTTAGAACGTGACAGGCATGGTGACAAGCGATAAACATGGACCCATGCTGCGCCCGCTGGACATGGGTGGAAGGGTGGATACATTTTATTAGGTTAACAAATTAAGGTACACACTGTGCAGTTTGATTTATATAATGGTCCTTAAAATATTACAAATCAATACAATATTTACATTCATTTATACACACGGGCGTTTTTAATACTAAAAGTAATTTTATAATTCAATTGGCATAGAAAGTTAAAGAGTACTAGAATGATAACTATAGATGGTCAAGCAAATCTTGTCAGTAGAAAAAGGCGCGAAATTCAAATTTTCTATGAGACGATATCCCTTCGCGCCTACATTTTTCAAATTTGCCGCCTTTTTCTACTGACAAGATCTGCTTGACCAACTATATAATAGGCTACTTTACAATAGATAAATTATTTATTTTCAGTAGCCAATGCACCCAATGGTTTTAAAAGTGAAAACATACATAAATGTGAAAAAATAAAAATATATCAGTATATACAGTGTCGTCTCTCTTAACATATTCAGTGCCAGCGCGAGCTACGCGCTACGAGCGTAGCCGATAACACGGGGGAAAACCGTATGTAGCGAAAAGCGATTACGAACAGAGAACCCACCTAGTGGAGCCGAAAAACTCCATATTCGGCCCATCTCTATTGGCCGTTGGCAATCTTGGCGCATCTTATACAATCAATGAGACTGCTTTCTCAGAAGGGTAGTTCCACCGACACGCGACCATGAACCAGCTTTATATTATAACATGACAATTTAAACTTAATTACCCATAGATAAACTTGAACCAGTTAATAGTCGAGCGCCCACTCGTTCTCCTGGAGGAAGGAGTCGACAACCTCCTTCATCGTGAAGTTAGGGATGAGCTGATCTGATGTTAGCTTCACGCGCGTCACTGGATCGAAATGGCCGACGCGCTGAAATAGTAGTTTGAAGTTAAATTATTGTTCAACTGCAAAAATACAAAACAAAACATAACATGCAAAAATACAGATTTTCTGCTGCGAGTTGGTATAGAATAACAGCTACAAATCTATAACTATACAACAAATAAAAAATCACTGCGCGGTATATGATTTGAAAAATTAATAACATATTTAAGTCAAAGTACCTACTTTTTGAGGGGCCTCGGTAAATACTACCTATCTACCGTAACTTAGGCGAACGGAACAAATAAAACGCTTGCAGACCAACCAACGCAACTAGGCACCCTGAGGAGACAAGATAATAACCACCAGCAGCCCAGGTGAGACAGAAAGCCTACCTACTGGTGACTCACTTAACAGGACGCAAAGTAGTTGACGAACTAGACCCAGAACGGCAAACACGTAGGTACAGACAGCAGCAGAAGTTGCTAAGCGGGCGGGGTGATCAAAATGATCTTGACGCGACGTTATTGTTAAGAGAATAAGAGCGTGTCAATGTCATTTTGAACACCTCGCCCGCTTAGCAACATCTGCTGCTGACCGTACTAAACACTAATCAATGTGTAAATAGGCTCCAGTATGGAGGCCAAGTTACACTTACCCCGCCAGCCACATTTACTACTATTGACTTTAACTTGTATCAAAGAGAATTTGAAATAGAGCCGGATTGTCAAAGTAAATTATGTAGCCACAGTAAATTTGCTGCCATCTTTCGACAGAAGATTAAAACTGTTAGAACGCCATTTCACTTTGATCGTTATTCTTTCACTGATATGTGTTAAATTGTTAATTTGTTAAATATTAATATTAACGCCATCGACTCGACACTAGGTCAAAGGTATGGTGCAATCGAGCGATGGCGCCATAACCTTCAGCCTGCTCTCGAGTAGATAGCGTTAATATATTTAACAAATCAACACATATCAGTGAAAGAATAACGATCAAAGTCAAATGGCGTTCTAACAGTTTTAATCTTCTGTCGAAAGATGGCAGTAAATTTACTGTGGCTACATAATTTACCATGTCAGTAACTCTCTATACACTCTTTTCTCATTGCTTGTATAAAGTAGCTATTAAATCTTGTAGGTTTTGTTTAAACATACCTCAAGATGTTCTTCAATGTCTTTCCTCTCATACGTGATGCCGCTCGGCGTGATCACCGGGTCGTTTAGTATTTCGAAGCTTATCTTCCCGCATAGGTAATCGGGAACGTCACGTTTCTAAAATAAAACAATTAACTGTCAAAAAATTGTTGTGTGACACACTTTTATTGCTCACTGTACTTCTTCAAATTGGCATAGAGAAAAAAAAATACATAGAGTGCTCACTACATCAGTTTTGGTACCAAAACGACTAATATTATCGCAGTCGACATCTAGCATCGAGTAGCTGAATTATCAGTACTGCTACTTGACAATAGATGTTGCAACGACCGAAAAGTCTAAAGCTCAACAATTTTTGCCGACAAGTTGCGGCGCGCGGCCGCGGCCGACTCCGCGCGCCCGCGCCGAGCCCTCCACGCGCTGCTGCTGGTACCGCCCGAGTATCGTGCGGCCGCGTTCAGGGGGTCATTTCGTTACGCTGCCACCAAATGTTGGAACGATATCCCCCCTCCTGTGCGTGAGGCAAAGAGTATCCAACAGTTCAAATCTAGACTTAAAAAGTTGTACATAAATAATCAAAAAGAGTTTGAGAATATACACGTGACCAGCCCCGTGAGGGATGCGTTCATAAAGTTAACTTTTAGGTAAATACTAACCACACGAAACATGCTATTAAATACTGTTTCTGTATTAAGTACCCCGTAAGGAATCTATTGTCAAATACTAATGTTTTGTTTTTTATGTGAATTTCATAATTTAAATATTATGTAATCTTAATACCATTCCAATTAGCTGACTAAGGGCGGGTTTAAATTCAGCAAGCTGTACCCGCACCTTTTTCATTACTTACACAATTTGTTGCACAATGTTTAGATTAATACTTACCTACTTACTCCTTATACCTAAGATGGACTAATTACCTACCTAACCCTTATACTATACCTAAGAACTTATGTAAAAAGTAATGAAATAAACGCATTTGTATTTGTATTTGTATTTGTATTTGTATTAATTTTCAGCTAATATTATAACCGGATTAACCGGAACTCTATTTTCAACTCCTTCTGCTTTTAATATTAGTTGTAAATTGTTGTTCAATACAATTTTCGTGAGTCGCGACACTAGAGAATTCTAATATCAAGTAGCGGTACTGATAATTCCGCTACTCGATGCTAGATGTAGACTGCGAAAACAATAGTCGTTTGGTACCAAAACTGATGTATGGAGTGAGCACTCTATTCTTACTATATTTCTCTATGACATTGGCATGTCTATTTATCAAGTGATTCTCGAGACCTTTCTAATGAGCCTAAATGAAAAGTGTTTGTGTATTTCCATCGAGAAGTTCCTTTGTTGTTATTGGATTGTAATCGGAATAGGGAATATTACAAGTAGCCTACCGTGAAACACGATAATCGAAAGTTCGGTTTCTGCCTCTCTATCACTCGTGCCTATTCGATCGATAGAGAGGCAGATAAAGAAATTTCGATTATCGCGTTTCGCGGTAGGCCGCCTGTCCTATAAACAAACCGCCTTGATGCATCAATGTCATAGTGAAAACTTGTCAAAAACTGTTTAAGGCCTAGTATGTTTAAGTTACTCTATGGTTTACTAAACAAATTAGTGCTGCACTCTGGCGGCAGAGAATTGCAGTAATACCCCCATATTACGGAAGAACCCCACAACTGAATCACATTTCGGGAAGTGGATCTAAGTCAAGTTACAAGATTTGAAGCCATATACAAATATATGCACTGAAGCTAAATAAGTGTAAAAAATACATAGGAGTTCTCTTTTTATATAAGTTTAGTTTTAAATGAACTATAAAAAAAATCAAATGAACTTACCCTTCTCCTATCATCTATTTTGGCAAATAAATTATTTAGCTCGCTGGTGTAATTATTCTGAAACCAAAAAATGTGTTTTATAAATAAAATAATATTTAAATTATATACCTGAGCATTTACTGTTGTGGGTAAATTATTGTGTATGTCATTGTTGACACAAACATTGAGAAGCGCTGGTGGCCTAGTGGTAAGAGCGTGCGACTTCCGGACAATCCGGAGGTTGCGGGTTCAAACCCAGGCTCGTACCAATGAGTTTTTCGGATCTTATGTACGAAATATCATTTGATATTTACCAGTCGCTTTTCGTTGAAGAAAAACATCGTGAGAAAACCGGACTAATCCCGATAAGGTCTAGTTTACCCTCTGGGTTGGAATGTCAGGTGGCAGTCGCTTTCGTAAAAACTAGTGCCTACGCCAATTCTCGGGATTAGTTGCCAAGCGGACCCCAGGCTCCCATGAGCGGTGGCAAAATGTCGGGATAACACGAGGAAGATGAAGATGACGTCATTGATGGCACAACCAAACTTAAGCGTACATTGTCGTGATCATTAATGGAGTATGGAGTACGAGCTATCAAGAATAACCCTGAGGCCCCAGCGAAAAACGAAATATATTTATCTGCCTCTCTATCGCTCTAGCACAGCCATTCTCAAAGTGTGCTCCCTAGGAATGCTCCCCAAGGTGTGCTAAGTGTGCTCCCAAAGCCTCTGTGAGAGCCCACGAGAAATAACGAAAAAAAAACAATAACCAGCTCTTGTATATGTCTAGTCCACAGTTCAATAGAGACGAACGCACGTTTTTAATTTGGGGCTCCGTCAAATATTTCTTTTTCCAAAAGGGTTCCGTCGCCCAAAAGTTTGAGAACCCCTGCTCTAGCATATTCGGGCAAGAGAGGCAGATAACGAAATTTCAATTTTCGGTTTTCGCGGAAGGACCTCTGCATGGGCCTGTCTGCTTGCCAGCCATCAAATTAAGAGCCCATCAACGTGCACACTAGCGCCACTGCTAAATAATCTTGATTATTTAATTTTAACGATAGGTACTTAAAAAAGGGGGGCCGCTACGTACTGTATTTTGTATTTATGTAAGTACCTTTTGAATACATCAAACTAGTTTTTATGTTGCTAGATCCGTCAATCTATGCGTCCAAAGTTAAAACGGCCGTTTTTGTTTTGAGTTCATAGATCGACGAATCCAGCAACATAAAAACTAGTTTGATGTATTCAAAAGGTACTTAAATACAAAATACAGTACGTAGCGGCCCCCTTTTTAGGGTTCCGTACCCAAAGGGTAAAACGGGACCCTATTACTAAGACTTCGCTGTCCGTCCGTCCGTCCGTCCGTCCGTCCGTCCGTCCGTCCGTCTGTCACCAGTTGAAATTTTCACAGATGCTGTATTTCTGTTGCCGCTATAACAACAAATACTAAAAACAGAATAAAATAAAGATTTAACTGGGGCTCCCATACAGCAAACGTGATTTTTGACCAAAGTTAAGCAACGTCGGGCGTGGTCAGTACTTGGATGGGTGACCGTTTTCTTTTTGCATTTTTTCCGTTTTTTTTTTGCATTATGGTACGGAACCCTTCGTGTGCGAGTCCGACTCGCACTTGCCCGGTTTTTTTTAAATATCTTTCGTTAAATTTAAATAATCGCGATTATTTAGCAGTGGCGCTAGTGTGCACTTTGATGGGCTCTAAAGGGGCCCACTGATTAACAGTCCGCCGGACGGAATCGGCCTGTCAGTTAGAAGAAAAAGTTGACAGTTCCGAACAACGGACAGGCAGATACCATCCGGCGGACTGTTAATCAGTGGGCCCCTGTAAAGATTCAGAGAACTGGAATAACTTACACATTCTTCTTCTATATTCGCCGTTTTTAAATTAACATCCTCTTCGCTATTGTGCTCTAGTTTTAAGGCTTCCATTCTACGCTGCATGTCTTCACTTATTAACCTGCAAGTGGGCGGGAAATGTCAAAGGTATTACTGCACTTAGTGCAATGTCTTTTTGCGTAAAACCGTGGGCGGGAAACGTAATAAGATTACCGAGGTAATTCAATGTAGAAGTGTTAACCAAAGGTGAATTCTTAACCCCTTATTCATAAACGCGCTACAAACCTCAATTAGCTAATAATCGTTTGTCTTAATCTGTCAATTTGAGTTATGTATTTGTAAGAAAGGGATAAAGTAAAAATTTTACTAAATCAGGCCCGTAAAGTTTTTTGAATAAGGGGGTTAGACATTTACTATTGAATCTCCAAGGGCAACTAACGGAGTCTTCAGATTATATGAAGATCTGTACTATGTTCCAGTAGGCTATGAACAGGAGCGCTGCGAGATAGACAACCCGTCCCTCTCTAATTAACTCAGAAAAAGACAGATAAGTACTTGGGTGAATCAACTTTTTCTTGTCACTAGTTGCCATGGTTACGGTCTCCAGGGTCACTCTTAAAATACTAGTTATTTCGTATTGAAATGAACCAAACTTGAATTTTTTGGTAGTTATAAGGCCTTTCCATAATGGGACATGTAGTAAGCACGTTTGTAGAACATGGCACAGCAGCTCTTCTAAGAAACTATGCTACTATTGTCTCCTGGCTTATGGGACAGAATAACAACAAGAAATAGTTGATCGACCCACTTGGTCCATCTCGCGGCGCTACTGTGCTAAGCCCACAGTTTAGCATATACGTTTAGCACAGTTTAGCTAAGTACAGTACTTAATCAGTTTGATGAAATTTAGATCATATTCAAATGGAAGAAAGTTCCATTTGCTTTGTTTCATTTAATTTTCAAACACAATAAAATCAAAGTGACTACTTAATTTTAGTTTTGTCATTTACATGGCCTTAGGGCCCTTAGGAGGTTGTTCATTCGTGAGTAACTTTGCTGAGTAAGTACAATAAAAAATTATTATCTTGATGAGGATGGTGTTTTGCAGTCCCACATCAGGGACATAGAATCCTGAAGAGATTTTAGAAGGCTTTAATTTGCTAGACTTATATGGACAGGGATATGGACCATGATTACCTTTTGTATTCATATCCTGGTCAATATAAGTCTATTGAAACTAACCGTGAATAATTCAAAACTGTCTTTAATTTATTCTTATTATTATAGCCTCTTTATTTCCATAACTATTGCAAATTATATAGTTTCAATTTTTATTTTTAGATTTGGTTTAAATATGTTTTTAAGCTGTTGTTGTTTTTGTCGATTTTTCTCCTTTCTTGAGGCATGGATCCCGTTTGGCTAAAGGCCTTAAAAATGTATTTTTACCTATTCAGATATGTCTGAAGTTCAATTTCCTGTGTGATCCTCTTCTCTTCCTGAACATTCCATCTCTTTTTCCTGGCAATACGGAGCTGTGCAGCAATGTCATCACCAAAGTTGAGTTTTTGCTCTCTGGCAAGGTCATTGGCTGAAAAGTAGTTACAATTTTGTTTGAAATGAGAACTTATTTAGCTTAAGATGATGTTTGCTAGGCATAGCTGAATAAAGAATGTTTTGAGTTTGAGTTGGTCACGGGGTGTCACATTTGTCCCCACCGGGCGCAGATGGGAATAGGAGCTTCATGTAAATCATTCCCATTTGTACCCACCTAACAAATAGATATAGAAAAATACTTTCCATAGACAACATCCATAACCCATAACTCAGGAACAAATATCTGTGATAAACACACAAACAAATGCCCCTAGCAGGATTTTAACCTGGGACCTCCTGCTTCGAAGGCAGAAGAAGCAGGCTAGGAGCCCGTGTGTCCCCTTTATGCATTTAGTTTGCAAACAAGCACAGTGACATGGTAACTTTAGTCCTTGTAGGATATTATTGGCTAGTTCCAGTAGTTTAATTAATTAACTAGTTGAAAAAGTTGTAGTGCATAATTATTTTCCATTGTATTTTCACTTAAACATACGAATGAGTCTTGCTATTTCAGCAGGCTTGGTACAAAAAGTACTGAGGTTGACTGAAACTGAAGTAGCATGACAAATATGAATGTTTCCGAGAAAGTATGGTGGAAAACTGTTATGCAATATTACATCTGTATATATTTACCTCTATGAAGATGTTTGATAGCTTCATCATAGAACTCAAGTTCCACCAGAGCTTGTCCCAAAAAGAAGTGTCCCTTGACCTGGTTAGAGTCAATGTCAAGTGCACGGCGGCAGTCTTGGCAAGTGGCTTCCCAGCGCTTCACCTTGAGGTGGCATAGTGCTCGGTTTGTGAAGTATGTAGCAACTGATGGATTCTTTATCTATAATGGAGATTTTGTCATGATTGCAACTGTTTTGGTGAAGGAAATGTAATAAACAAAAGAAAGTTCCCACTGATGTGATAATGAATCTGCATAACCAAAATTCTACTCTAATTTGAAAACTTCAAGGTTGTTTATTGGCTGGCAATTTTGGAACTCTATAAGTTGGGCTTTTTTCTTTTTTTTATCAGGGATAATGTATTTCGGATGTTTGATCAGATCAAAGCTTTAAAGTCCAGAACTATAAAACATACAGAAACTACAACGTACAATTTCAACTAGGACACTTATTTTATTCATACATGTTTGCATTCTTACAAAATAGTAGCCAAATTAAATTTCATAGCATACTATGCTAGCAAAAAACATGGCTTAATGGGTTTAAAATTAGAAAAGGATTTAACCCTAATTTATGTTTTAATGATCAACTTTAAATGCTAACTTTAATCAATTCCAACAAAGAGTTAACAATAGAAAGAGTGAACCAAGAAAATTGATTTGCTAAATTTAATATGAATTTCAAATCATCATCCTGAATTGCTTAGGTAAGCACTGGCATCTTTGGAAACTGTATATAGTTATTGTGAAGAATTGTTAGGACCTGGGAAGCTTTTGTGTGAAAAATACAACTTGTTTTACTTACTATAGCCTTCGTATAACAATTCATAGCATCTTCGTAACGACGCAAACTAAAAAGTCTGTTTCCTTGTTCTTTCAATTCTTTGTCACTAAGGTTTGCGGTAGAATACATATGCTTTTGCTTACTCATTTTTAAAGTTCTAAATTATAATTATCATTATACGCTCAACAAAGATCTAACTATTTACGCAATTTTCTTACACTCGAGAAAGTGCCAATTTTATTATTTTATTTTTCCCCTTTCCAGAAATGTTTTGACATTGACGTTTGTAGAACCACTGACAACATGACAGTTGTTTTCTTTTTTCTCTCTCCTGACTGCTGGTTTATGGTTTCGTTTTGGTAGATTGCTATTAGTGTCCGACCGAAACATGTTTTTTTGCCGAAACCGAAACCGAAACCGAATGTTCGGCTTTGGCTCTAGTTTCGGCCGAAACCGAAACCGAAACCGAACCTTTTGTAGACTTGTTAAAATCGTTGAAAAAATGTCATAAAACCGCTTTTACACACATATTATGGGGCTGTCAACACCCAATGCCCTTGAAATTGATGTTACTTAACCCTTGGGACGCCTAGTGCCATATCCGTACCAGTCCTGTCAACTGCCGGAGGGTCTTCAATTTTTGTACCCGTCAACTGCCTAGTCCCAGATCTGTACAAAGTGTCTCAACTGCCTTGTGCCTTATCAGTCACCAAATTTATTGTATTATATTTTTACAATTTTGAGATCTAAACACTTACAAATAGAGTTTTATATCATTTGCACAATATCACTTTTTTTTGATCGCGGCAGTTGACGGGTACAAAAATTGAAGACCCTCCGGCAGTTGAGGGGGATGGGACGGATCCGGCACTAGGCATCTGACGGGTACAAGTACGTTTGTCGGTTCGGCGTTCCAGGGGTTAAGCAGTTTTTTAAGATTATTACTAGAGTTAGACCAAGATAATTCTGCAACGATTTTGATAACACACGCAGTGCAAGTGTTATTTTAAACGTCTAAACTTCTATGAAATTATGACGTATAAATAACATTTGCACTAGTTGCACTGCGCATACGCAAAATAATTGCAGAATTTTCTTGGTCTAACTCTATTCATTCACCAGTCAAGCCAACATGATTGTAGATACAGGGTGAAACAAAAACGCGAGCGCAGCGAGCGCGAATTTTTTGTTGACAATATCGCAAGGCCAGGTACCGATCTTCACCTGGGCCTAAACGTCCGAAGTGCCCCAGTGAGGCGAACTTTCATGCGAAGTCAAAGCCGTGCTTCAGGCTTCAGGATAAGTAGTTGAGCACAGACTCCAAGCAATGTCCATTGTGTTAAAAAGCGAGATATTTCCTTGAGCGCTGGTGCGACTTTCAATCCGAAGGTCACAAGGTACAAACCCCGGCCACGTACTCTTGACGTACTCGTACCATTCGTACCAATGAGTTTTTATATACGAAATATCATTTTGATATTTACCTACTATTTGCGTTTCGGTAAAGGAAAAACATCGTGAGGAAGCCGGACTAGTCCCGATGAGGCCTAGTTTACTCTCTGAGTTCGAAGATCAGTCTGATGGCAGTCGCTTTCGTAAAAACTAGTGCCTAAGACAATTCTTGGGATTAGTTGTCAATTGGCCCCAGGCTCCCATGAGCCGTGGCAAAAATTCCGGTACTACGCGAGGAAGATGATGTTTTCTTATTATTCCTTTGCTCAGGCCCAGTAACATGCGACAGTACTAATCTCATTTACTCCGATACAATTAGACAGTGTGCGCGTTATATGTATTAAGTAGGATTGTGTTTTATAATAAACCAATTAATTTCTGTACCTATACATGAATCAGTATATGTAGGTACATATTAGTAGAATTGTGTTTTATAATAAACCAATTAATTTCTGTACCTATACATGAATCAGTATATGTAGGTACATATTAATAAATATTGTTGTCCTACTTATTCCCCAACTTTTGGTCTTTGTCACATAGTTTAGTTTCATAGTACGAAGTACCATTTCGTAAGTTTCGGCCCGGCCGAAACAACAGCCGAAACATGATTTTTTGGCCGAAACTGGCCGAAACCGAAACCGAAACCGAACCTTCGGTCGGACACTAATTGCTATACGCTAAGGCCCCATTGGCACGACAGCTTAAAAAGCGTTGCGTTAAAACCCGACGTTGGCGCTTTTTTACCGTTTCTAATATTTGTGTTCATATGAACGCTTAAAAATCACTTGTACTGCCACGTACGCATCTCAGCAAAGCCATACTTTATTTGCTATTACGACGTATTATTTGAATATAGCTTGAATATTTCAGGAATTAGAGTCTGGCTACTGAAATATTACACAAATGTTTGGCGGGAAATTCAAAAAATCTTGGGCTGGTCACACTTTGTGTAGTAGGAATTATAGTTTTGATACTAGAAAATATTTTTGATTTTCTATGCACACGTAAGGTACCTAAGGATATAAGTTAAATATTAGTGTCCGACCGAAACATGTTTTTTTGCCGAAACCGAAACCGAAACCGAATGTTCGGCTTTGGCTCTAGTTTCGGCCGAAACCGAAACCGAAACCGAACCTTTTGTAGACTTGTTAAAATCGTTGAAAAAATGTCATAAAACCGCTTTTACACACATATTATGGGGCTGTCAACACCCAATGTCCTTGAAATTGATGTTACTTAAGCAGTTTTTTAAGAAAATTACTAGAGTTAGACCAAGATAATTCTGCAACGATTTTGATAACACACGCAGTGCATGTGTTATTTTAAACGTCAAAACTTCTGTGAAATTATGTCGTATAAATAACATTTGCACTAGTTGCACTGCGTATGCGTATGCTATGAAAATTATTGTAGAACTTTCTTGGTCTAACTCTATTCATTCACCAGTCAATCAAGCTAACATGTAGATACAGGGTCAACCAAAAACGCGAGCGCAGCGAGCGCGAATTTTTTGTTGACAATATCGCAAGGCCGGGTACCGATCTTC
Organism: Cydia splendana; assembly: GCF_910591565.1. Classification (NCBI taxonomy): domain Eukaryota; kingdom Metazoa; phylum Arthropoda; class Insecta; order Lepidoptera; family Tortricidae; genus Cydia; species Cydia splendana. The sequence goes on along the minus strand of NC_085965.1, from coordinate 17,878,397 downwards.
ACCTGGGCCTAAACGTCCGAAGTGCCCCAGTGAGGCGAACTTTCATGCGAAGTCAAAGCCGTGTCCAACCAATGTCCATTGTATTAAAAAGCGAGATATTTCCTTGAGCGCTGGTGGCCTAGCGGTAAGATCGTGCGACTTTCAATCCGAAGGTCGCAGGTACAAACCCCGGCTCGTACCAATGAGTTTTTCGGAACTTATATACGAAATATCATTTGATATTTACTATTTGCTTTTCGGTGAAGGAAAAACATCGTGAGGAAGCCGCACTAGTCCCGATAAGGCCTAGTTTACTCTCTGGGTTCGAAGGTCAGTCTGATGGCAGTCGCTTTCGTAAAAACTAGTGCCTACGCCAATTCTTGGGATTACTTAGTTGTCAATTGGACCCCAGGCTCCCATGAGCGGTGGCAAAAATTCCGGGATTACGCGAGGAAGATGATGAGTTTTCTTATTATTCCTTTGCCCAGGCCCAGTAACATACGACAGTGCTATCTCATTTACTCCGATACAATTAGAATTAGACAGTGTGCGCGTTATAGGTATTAACAGCCTCTTAAGACTGCGTCGACCGTCTAGTGGCGCCCTCATTAGTGGAATTGTATTTTATAATAAACCAATTAATTTCTGTACCTATACATGAATCAGTATATGTAGGTACATATTAATATTGTTGTCCTACTTATTCCCCAACTTTTGGTCTTTGTCACATAGTTTAGTTTCATAGTACGAAGTACCATTTCGTAAGTTTCGGCCCGGCCGAAAGGTTCGGCCGTTTTTTGGCCGAAACCGAAACTACAGCCGAAACATGATTTTTTGGCCGAAACTGGCCGAAACCGAAACCGAAACCGAACCTTCGGTCGGACACTATTAAATATACGTTGACGTGCACTCAAAGTCAGCTCACATAATTTCTACCACTGTGTAAAGTACCGTCGCCCACACTGTTAACTGTACATCGGTGGACCTTATGCCTTTTGTAATAAGGTCCACTGATGTATAGTCAGGAGTGTTGCTGTGTGTACAGTCAACAATAAACACATATGTTAACACTTTCTCACCATATACCATTTTTACAAGGCGAAAAATGAAATGTAGTGTAAATAAGATCTAGCTCGATAATATCGTAATATTAATCCATCACCAAAAAAATACATAAGTACTATGCCAAATATGCTAAATGCTAAGTATCAAGCTATTTATAGAGCACCAACCTCCTAATTTGTTTACATTTGTTTAGGAGTTGTAAACATTGCAGTTTTTCGTTATACAACGCTACACGTCGACTTCGCACATTGTCGTAATTATTTACGAGCTTAAATAATAGTTTGCGAACCTCACTCAGTATAGACATTATTAATATTATTTAAAATAAACCGATCATAAACCGCAAACAATTTGAATAAATGACATGACTTTTTTTTAATCATAGACAATTGGTGACACAACAACGAAATATCTGTCAACAATTTTTGGCTAGCCACTAGAGCAAAGAGTAAAGTAAGTAATATAGCACTAGAGTCTGGCTAGCCAAAAATTGACATTGACCAAGTTGACATTTTTAAGGTGAAACTATAGCTGGTCAAGCAGATCTTGTCAGTAGAAAAAGGCGGCAAATTTGAAAAATGTAGGGGCGACGGGATATCGTCTCATAGAAAATTTGAATTTCGCGCCTTTTTCTACTGACCAGATTTGCTTGACCGTCTATAATAAAAATTGACACTTGACAGCCAACTGACAGCAGGGCCGGCGCTTTTTTAACGCTTGTGAGAACAGGGGGGCCGATTTTTGAATTTCGACAGCTCGATTTCGTGTATTTCGTTCAATAATATCCCCACTATAAGGCATTTTTACTAGGCATTTAAATTCTACTAATACAATTGAAATCGAGTGGTCATTACCACTAGATTCCAAATTTCGATCGCTCGTTTTTCAAAAATTAGCATTTCGCCGTTTTCTACCGATTTTCGTGTGACGAAATCGAGCAATCGAAATTCAAAAATCGGCCCCCAGACACACGGAGTTCCGTATGATCAATTCAATTAACGGCCAACGCTCAACACCGAAAATCGAACAGTGCTCGATAAAAAAGCGCCGCGCTTAAAAACCGCCTTCGTGTGAATACTTACATGGACTACATGGTTATCCATTCGTGTCATTCAAACGCTTTTTTAACGCGCGTTGAAAAAGCTCCCGTGCGAATGGGGCCTAAAGCACCCTGTACCTGGTGCGTGAAGCACGCGACTTGCTATACTCTTTGAGCACGCGCGAAGTTGAGAATATACTTACTCGAATATGAATAGAGAATAATTATTATAGTTGGTCAAGCAAATCTTGTCAGTAGAAAAAGGCGCGAAATTCAAATTTTCTACGGTACGGTACCCTTCGCGCCTACATTTTTTAAATTTGCCGCCTTTTTCTACTGACAAGATTTGCTTGACCAACTATAATATTCTCTATTCAACTATACGCGAAACTCTGCGTAGGGGGCTCTAACTACCACAATCCATCACAATCTGGGGGTCTACCACGAAACAAGAAAATCAATTTTTCGTTTTCTAACCTCTCTAGGTCATCACTCTTCCTCCATCACTCTTGCATATTCGAGCGTTAAAGAGGCACATAACTAAATTTCGATTTTCGCGGTATGTTTAAGTTACTCTATGGTTTACTAGCTAGCTTAGTGCTCTGGCGGTAGTTATACCCCCTATTGGATACGACTTGTTCTCGGTTTTTCGTTTCGCAGCGCTAGAATGCGAGCCAGGAACAGATTTCCATGACCAATCGCCTCCCGGGCGAAAACTCGTATAGTGGTTAACGGCTATGTATGATGAACCCTCGTGGACGTCAGCTGCCGCTCCGTTGGTGGGTTAAGGAATGGCAGTCACCGAAACACGTAAAAAATATTAATTAATAGTCATCGCCTCCCGCTTGATACTTTGTCAGATGATAGTTTAGATGCTATTGTGAATAAAAAATATCGTCAGCCGGTTGTATCGCGGTGGAAAGAACGTCAGCTTGTCGCATGAACATGTAAAAATAAGCGCTTTACCTTTTTATGATAGTAATAACAAAGTCATGAAGTTTCGCACGTAGCATTTCATCAGGCGTTTCAATAAACTGATTACGCATTACGCATACTTTGCGTACATAAATGGTAAGGCGCGTATTTTTACATGTTCTATTTTCGTGGCATACCTACAACCTACACTTGCTTTATAAAACTGAACCCAGATAGGGGCCGTGCGCGTTAGAGGGTCTGCTAACTTGTGACAACAATCGGAAACAGAAACTGTACATTGACACTTCACGCAAAAGCAAGTGCTGCCCTCTACAGTTCACGTCCGTTATCTTGTGCATTGTAAGTTCTGCCATCTTGTGGGCTACATTGGAAGCTTAAACTTGACATTTACATTTCGCGCCAAAAAACAGAGGGCTTCTGTGCTGCCTCCTACATTTCATGCATGCCACCTACATGAGATAATAAATCAATCTAAAACAATTAAAAGACAAACTGGGCAGTAGCTAGAAGATTCATTTTTTGTCTATTTAAACTGGGGATTTATAACTAGCAATTTTCGAAGCGGTATAGAGACTCGAAAAATCTCGGCTCCAAAGGTTATAACGTATGCAGCCCTTTTTGTACAGCTCTGAAAATCTGACTTTTGAAGCACTGATGTTCGAAGTTTTATTTTTCTTGTACGAGGATCTGAAATATAAAGTTCAGACACTTTAGAAAATAGTATGTAGGTACTATCAGGCGTGGCTCACTCCGCGATTTCGTCGCTTTGCAACAGGTAGCTACAAGTACATCCGTTCCACACCAATTTCGGTGGCTAGCCATAAGCCGCGCGTGGCGCTGTCGCCACCTCTAGCGGCCATATCTGTCCTGACTCCTGATCGTAACAGACGCATTTTGTTAGAGAGTGAGTCTTCTGTACCTAGTACTATTATTTATTCTGTGGTATCATTAAAAAACCGCACTATACATGGATATAAATTACGTACGTAGCGGTAGGATCCTTGCATAGCGGCGGTTTCAGGGGCAGATTCAGTCTCATACTCATCAAAGGACACGGGAAAGTGATGCCGGCAAAGTCCATGATGCCATTATCCATCGACGGAAACTGCGAGAGGAATAGAGGCGCTTACCTTTAGCACACTGGATACGATTCGCATGTCGTTCTGATGTGCGAGCGGGATGTCGCTATAATACGTGCATAGCGTTGACTCGTTCAAACATCGGAGCGACACGACGACATGCGAATCGTATCCGGTGTACTAAGCGCCATAGGTGTGAGTTTGGTCTGCGTCATTCTCCTCCCTTCTCTAGGCTACTCGTACTACAATCCATAGTAAAGTTATATTGGGACGCGGCTGCGGCCCGCAGTCTGCGCCGGTCCATCACCGTCAACGCAAGCTCCTGATGATACTCCTCGCTACGGAGTGAAACATGTCGAGCGTATTTCGAGTTAAAATACGTGAGTGACCCGTTCTTAATAGATTTAATATGCCAATGATATTTACTTAGGTATACATAAAATATCATTGGGCTAGCTATTGTTTTCAGAAATCCATATTCCGGAGCAAGGAGTACCTAATAAAATAAATTGTAATCGAATTTAATATCTGTAATATAAAAACAGAGCTTATTAGGGCGAGCGAAGCGAGCCCTATCACTATTCGACAAACTATGCATTCTTGTGGTACACTTTCCGGAAAAACTATCGCACTGATAAGTTTGAAATTTAACATAGTAATTTAAATTCATATCTAGATGTGTTATCAAACATAAAAATATCATTTTATAAACCTAAAAAAATAAAATAAAGGAATAACACTTTGTATTACTACTAGCGCCATCTGTTAGAAAAATTATGAAATAAAATTCGGGCTAATGTACTATGTGCTATAACAACGATGAATACCAAAAAGGGTTAAAATTTTGGATTCTGACCCATCTCGCTTCGCTCGGTTTGATTCCCAATTTAGCAATTAAGTGTCTGTGAATACTAGAACATTAAATGTTGCTGTATATTTACTGAGGAGGTCAATTTACTCGTATGTTCTGTTCTGTGATGCCGATGAACTGATCAGTCATGTTGTGTTAGCAAACTTAAATCAGGTATTTTCAGTTTGAGAAACAGTTTTAGTGTTACTATGGCTTAGAATTTCCAACATTATAAATAAAGATAAGCATATTAGTCCGTCTGTATCGGCCCTAAATCACTGAAGTTTGTATTCACAAACTTCATTAATAGGGCCGATACAGACGGACTACAACCCGACTGCAACTTGTATGGAAACTGCACGCCGACTGCACGCCAATTGCAACGTCGGCATGCAGTTCAACAAAATGACCCAGAACCCTGGCAGTACCTAGTGGAACTCAAGTTTGGTGCAACATAGGCGCACGCTGTTTTAGTAATCCGACACGTCTTGATGAGCACTTGGGAGAGCAGTACGATAGAGCTGATGCTGAACCCTGGCTGTACCTAGCGGAACTCAGGTTTGTTGCAACATAGACACACACTGGGTTGGACATCCGACTCGTCATGATGATCACTTGGTAGAGTAGTACCCAAGATAGCTGATGCTGAACTCTGGCTGTACCTAGTAGAACTCAGGTTTGGTGCAACATAGATTCACGCTGTTTTAGACATCCGACTCGTCAGAATGAGCACTTGGGAGAGCAGTACCCAAGATAGAGCTGATGCTGAACCCTGGCAGTACCTAGTGGAACTCAGGTTTGGTGCAACATAGGCACACGCTGTTTTAGTCATTCGACACGTCTTGATGGGCATTTGGTAGAGCAGTACCCAAGATAGAGCTGATGTTCTGATGCTAAACCTTGGCTGTACCTAGTAGAACTCAGGTTTGGTGCAACATAGATACACGCTGTTTTGGAGATCCGACTCGTCAGAATGATCACTTGGGACAGCAGTAGAGCAGTACCCAAGATAGAGCTGATGCTGAGCCCTGGCAGTACCTATTGGAACTCAGGTTTGGTGCAACATAGGCAAACGCTGTTTTGGTCATCCGACTCGTTTTTTTGAGCACTTGGGAGATACCCAAGATAGAGTTGTAGCTGAACCCTGGCAGTATTTAGTGGAACTCAGGTTTGTTGCAATATAGGCAAACGATGTTTTGGTCATCTCACTCGTCTTAATGAGCACTTAGGAGAGTAGTACCCAAGATAGAGCTGATGCTGAACCCTAGCAGTACCTAGTGGAGCTCGGGTTTGGTGCAACATAGACACACGCTATTTTGGACATCCGACTCGTCATGTTGATCACTAGGTAGAGTAGTACCCAAGATAGCTGATGCTGAACTCTGGCAGTAACTAGTGGAGCTCGGGTTTTATACAACATAGGCACACGCTGTTTTGGTCACCTGACTCAACTTTTTGAGCACTTAGGACATACTCAAGATAGAGCTGTAGCTGAACCCTGGCAGTATTTAGTGGAACTCAAGTTTGTTGCAACATGATGAGCACTTAAGAGAGCAAATTATGCGTAAGTTTATGTGCGGAGCAGCATGATAACCGCCAGTAGGCGTCCAGACGGGATAATTTTACGCTCAATTGTGTGGCGTGGACGCATAAATAAATTCAAGGACATTGGCTTGCTGACCCAACATTAAGTAGCTAACACACTACCGCACCGCACCAAGGTCATTGTGGGACGCACCCACAATTGCAATTGGTGCGGTGCGGTAGTGTGTTAGCTACTTTATGTAGGAAAGCCAGTTGACTTCCTTACAAAAAGTACTGGGCGACCGTGTAGGATGTAATAAGCGCTTATGAAATTGTATATTACGTGTGGATGATATTGGCAATTTGATTTTTTCGTCTGGACACGTTTTTAATGGACAAAGTAAAAGCTATAACAGACAGGCGTACCGGACAGCGACCGGGGTCCAATTAGTAGGTATATTTATTTCTTGCTCTCACTTATAGCTGCGTCCTTAACGGACTTATTACGTACCCACTCGATCGAACATGGAACAAGCCTCGGACTGGATCAAAGTCGAGGTCCGGTACGTTTAGGTAGAAAAACTCCGCGAGCATTGTAAGTGCTCGCGGAGTTCTGCTTTTTGCTAGTAAAATAATACTTACTTGTCTTCTTATGGGGGGTAGATTGACCCCATCCTTTGCGGGATTGTATTGTGCGAGTACAGTCTTGCACCAATCCACCAAACTATCGTCGGCCGCGCCCCGGCGGTCTAGCCTCTCCGAAAGCTCTGCCAGATTACAAATTGGAGGCAGCTTCTGAAGTAGGTAATTTCAACAACAGTGACATAAGTATAGGTACGATTTACGAAGTAGCAATCCAAAATAAGATATATTATATATTCAATATACTTAAAAGATACTCTTTTTTTATCAGTAGGCATGTGACCGAACAACGACAGACTATGCGACTAAATTTTAGAGGACACGCTGTTTATTAAGGAGCTTATATACCTACTCTGGCAAGCAAACTTTGTCAGTAGAAAAAAGTGAGCAATTCAAAATTTGTATAGCCCGCTCCACACTCGTGCGCGAATCGAAGCCGACAACGCGAGTGTGTGGAGTCGAGATCGCAGATTCTGCGAAATCGAGTGAGTTACGAGTGTGGAGCGGGCTTATGGGAGATCGATCCTTCGCGCCAATATTTTTCAAAATAGCTGTCTTTTTTACCTGACAAAGCAGGCTTGCCAGAGTGTATAATTACTTTTAATTAGTATCTTTATATAATTATAGTCTTAGATTAACATGGGTCATTCATCATATCAGCTGAAAGACGTCCAATGTCCAACTTTTACTCTCTTAAATTAATTTTATTAATATAAATCAATTTCATTACATATCATTATTTAACTTAATGTACTTACATATGTTTGCAATAAGAAATCCGCAACGCAGGCTTCGTCCGGTGGCTACAAATGCAAATCAGCAACATGCCTCGTCCCAAACATACCAAGGATGATATCCGCAACCAGGCTTCGTCATTATAAAATCTAAGTTAACTTTTACTTGAAAACAACAATTTCTGTATCAGACGGCATAATAGTAGGTATGACTATGACTACATACATACCTACTATGCGCAGCATATGAGCGTGGTTTGCTGCTTACAATAAAGAAATACACTTACAATTTTTGTATCACGCAAAACGCATTTTAATATATTTGTAGCCCCAGACTTTTGGCTGGGCTGCTTGGAGTTAATCTGCCGTTTTATACACTGTCGAGACGTAAGAGCACTGCTTGAGGTCGTAGTCACGGTGTTAAACGTGTCCATACTCTGGTTGATTGTGTCATGACGGAGCATTATATCCTGAAATGAGGGGTAGAGATAAATTAAGGGTTCAGTTAGGCCTCAAATGACCATGTAAAGTGCTCATGGCCTTCCAAAGTAAAGAGTCCGCAGCAAGCTCAGTTCTCCATACAAACGTAGTTACGCTCTCATTTTAAAATGACTTGCTAGATTGCTCTAAAACTTTGTACTTACAATAACATAAGGTATATCTGCCTGTAATTAGTTTATGTAGTTTCAGATACCATGATAGTTAAAAAGAATACTTACAGCGAATTTAAGATTTTCATACAAAACTTTTTTTTGCTATATTTCGTTTGTTTTATACGCTGTGGAGCTATACTCTGTCAAGCCACATCCGCTAGTAGAAAAGAGCGGCAAATTTAAAAAAATTAGGCGCGAAGAGTTTTCGTCCCATATAAAATTTGTATTCCGCGCCTTTTTCTACTGACAAACTTGTTTAACCGGCTAATAATTACAGGCATCCAACTCGTAGTTTTAAAATGAGAACGAAACTCCGTTTCTATGGGAAGGTGAAATTCGGCCGAGTGAATGCGGACTCAAGTCAATCACATCCATTCTGGACGTCAACCAAAACCCCTGTATCGGTCGCGTGAGATGCATCTAAATCTACGAGAGCAAACTCGTGGTGCCCTCGCAACTGGCGGCCTAGCTAAGGTGACGATCGCTTGCACTTCGCCAACGAATTACTTTGTCTCTCTATCACTCTTTCATATTAGTGTGACAGTGACAGTTGCGTTAGCGACTGGCACGTTGTCCACGGAGCCTGGTTCGTAAATGTAGCCCTCGTAAAGATTCTTGGCAATTTTAATGAATGGAACTAGCTTACCCAGATAAATGCTATTCGAAAAGTCTTACCGTCAGCTTTGCAATGTCCATATCAATTCTGAGACGTGCGGCAAGCTCGGACTTGAGTTCTTCGACGAGATACGCCCAGTATCGGTTGACCCGCGCACATTCAGCCAGTTCCACCCGAGGCAAAAAATTCAATATTCGCTTGGCCAGCGCTTGCGGTAGTAACTGAAGCTGTAAATTAGCAACTAGGTATACAACATGCGCACGTAGGTACCAGAAAACTTAATAAATATTAGCAACGAGTTATTAATACTAATGATTTATCGCCGGAGATAATTTGGATGTTGGGGGGCTTCGAGCAACACGGAAGGGAGGCGGCATTCGCACTATTTCCCCTCTGCCTAGGTACAAGATCAACTGATCTAGCGCGGGTAATAAAACTAGTTGCGCTCGGATTTTTCACTAGACCGAGTCCAGACGCGCGCGTGAACACAGCAGCAGAAAAAATGCCTAATTGCTCGCTTTTTTGTCGTAAAAAGAGGTCAGAGACATCAAATTTACAAAAAGAAGGTGTTACATTTCACATGTAATTTTTTTTTTTTTACATATAATACGTTTAATTATATTTAAACACAATTATTATATTTTAGTCTCATGTAATTGTTGGATTTATCGATTTTGCTCGCCCAGTACAAATTGCGGATCGGTCGAGCGACAAATCCGACTTCTCATCTGTCAGAATACAATAAAATCACTGAAATATGAAACCTATGGAAGTGAAACGTCAACGAATAATGCGTGCCACTGTGACGTCATCTTAGGACTAAACATGGCGGTTTTAGTGCTGCCCAGAAGATTTTTACTGTTACTAGGTTTTATCGATACATCGATACCTTTTTAACGTTCTCGGCTCATTTTATTTAAAATACTAAGTATGTATTATTTGTGCAGTTTATGTTTTAATAGGAAGTAAGTAAATAAATAAAAATTCTTTATTAGTATATTGTTATGTGAAAAGATACTTTGATTGAGTAAGATGTGTGGAGTCTAGGACAATTTCGTGCTTCAAATTTGACAGGTAAACGAGATGACGCTGTACTACTCAATACATATTGCGATTTTTGCGGTAACACTGATTTTCAAAAGTTGACGTTTGTCAACTTAGTGACCGCAAAACACATGGCGCAGTACAGCGCCATCTGTTTTGGATGTCAGAATAAGTGTACGTGTTTTTCTTGGACTTTACCTCTCTATTACAATCAATTTTGTTGTGTTGCTAACCCTGAAGTCTGTAACACACTACTGCACTGCACCTCGACCTTGGTGCGCCGTATCTATAAGTGAGAGCGATACAAAATTCAAGCTTATTAAGCGACGGGTGAAAAAAAACAAAACACCTTCAGAACATTTTTTTATTACAAAAATAAGGAATGACTTCCGCTCTTCAACTTCTTCAACATTTATTCAGCAAATAGGCCACAAGGGCATTTTATACGTCAACATTGAATTTACATACAAGCAAAAATAATAACAATACATTAACCATTTTATAAATTACAACTATAGGTATGTATATGGTCTCTTAATGTCGAATTATATAAAAAAACTTTAATAATGATATAAAAAAGCCCGCAGGGCAGCTTGTGGAGTAACGACCCCACGGACCCGAGTGCTCCCGAGAGTCGGTCAGGGTCTCCATCTCCAGCTCTTTCTTTTTATGTTCATTTCTTGGTAAGCTATAAAAATGATTTAATTATTAAATTAAGATAATTTAGTTGGTTTGAAGCGGGGGTAGCATGATAAAATAAGAAAATATAAATAGGCAATCATAATATATCGATATCAAAGTCGATAAATAAAGTAGGTACAACCCTAGCTGAAATGTTTACATTATTTAAGCGTAAAAATATAGTTAAATAAATCCAATCACTTCATGATCTATAACTGCACAGAAGAACCTTGCTATTTATAATGTGAAAATTCCTTAAATTTCCCAGGAACATTAACAATAACCAATATTTTTCATGTAAATTATAGCGTACCTGTGTATGGTTAAAGATGGCTGATTTGGTGGTTTTCTTATGCCGCACCCTAATACACTACACACTGGCATATTCGCGACGTAATTATTCACATTTGGCTTCAATTATTTTCAATCACAAGCAAAATATTGAAAGATAATTAATAATTTTAATTTTCACCACGACTTTTTGACAGGACAAGTACCTGCTGAACTGACAGACAATGACATTTGGGTGACTAAACATGGCGGATTTTCGGCCGCATTAGGTATTTACGTATTTTCATGGAACACTATGTCCGTACTGAAATACTGTCACCTTTTTTTGCTATGGGTTACAGTGCTGAGTAAAAACGAGATAGATATATATTTATGTGTGTGCCGTCAAAATGGGTGCTATTTCTATAAGCAATTGTACGTATAGAACAATATGTCTTGTCCCTATTATATAGGTCTATGAATAAAATACTTCGACGAAAATGTGTTAGTGTGCGTGTTGTGACACTTGTGACTTGCTTGTGACTCATCCGTACACAAACAGAGATCGAGGTTTGCAAGATTTGTCTTTGACGTGTGTCATTTTCTATGTATTTGTGTCGTCATTACAGATTGGATTTTGTATGTAAGTGTGTGAGAAGTGCGACTGTGTGCTCCTTTCTCCCCGCAAAAAATGGCAGAACGATTTGTAAGGTAAGATATCGCTTGGGCCCCTCCCTTCCAATGTGTCGGAAGCCTGTATTGCTCGAAGTTGGGGGGACTTTAGTTTCCCTTAATACAAAAGACGGATCATAATCATATAAGTAGGTAAGTTACTTAGTGTGTCATTTTTTCAAAACGGACCGGACCGGATCCCATTTCTATCGCGTAATCTTCACATGTAAAAGTAATTTCGTTAATTCGGAACTTAAACTACCACGATTAGATAAAGTTCGCTTGATAGATTTTGTCCTTTAACAGGTTTGATAATCGCCTTCTGTATATGTATTTACGTACATAATCCACAGTCTCAGTGACTTCCGGTTTAGGTCTGTTAATCTTCCAAATCCTCTTTTTCGTCCCATCGCTGAATATTAACTCCACTTCCTCTAGTTTTTGGCTGTCTTTCACAGACCTGATGATAGATGTCCATTGAGCCAAACATACTTCAAGCTGTCAAGATAATCAACAATCAATTAGCCAATGAATATTTACATTTATAACTATGGTGGCTACTTATTATATTTGTATACTAGCGACCCGCCCCGGCTTCGCACGGGTTAACAAATTATACACCTAAACCTTCCTCAAGAATCCCTCCATTGACAGGTGAAAACTGCATGAAAATCCGTTCAGTAGTTTTTGAGTTTATCGTGAACACACAAACAGACAGACGCGGCGGGGGACTTTGTTTTATAAGGTGTAGGTAGTGATATTCTCACAGTACCTCCCGCTGTGGGTCTTTCGGAGCCGGAAGAGTAGCCCCAGCATCTCCAGCTTCGGTCGCAGAAGGTTTACGACGTGGATCTTTCTTGCCCTGTAAGAAATATTATCTTGTTTCCAGAGCAGAACACTACTCGTACAATCACTTTACATCTACTCACAGACCAGTGATATCTATACTATTACGTTGCACAAAACGCGCAAAACTTTTGCGCAATGTAATCGTTATTAGATATTGTGGCAAAAGCTAGATGTAACCATCATATTGGTAAAAACCGGCCAGATGCGAGTCGGACTTCCGCACGAAGAGTTCCATACCATTACGCAAAAAACGCACTATTGTATTCTGTTTTTAGTCTTTGTTGTTATAGCGGCAACTATCACAGTTCATGAGATTCAGCCTGGTGACTAGGGTTGCCAGATGGTCAGGATTTGGCGGGATTCTGCCGATTTTTAGCATGTGTTCCCGATTAAAGATGTGCGCCGATGGCAAAATCATCGGCGGCGGCGACCGATGATTTTTTCATCGGCGGCGGCGGCGTGATCGGCGTGAAATCGGCGTGGCATAATTTTTGATACTGCATGAGAACGTAGCTGTAGAAACTGTACATTAAAGCTTTCTGAGTATTTACTAGGCTATCCAAAACATATTATGTGTGTTTTCTAAATTATTGCCGAAAATTATATCCCATCATGTCACTTGGCAACCATTTATTACCAATACTAACCTAACGGTTACCAACAGTATGTTTATATATGAAAATAAAAAGGATACATTAAAATGCTACATTTTAGGCAGCTTTTAGGCAGTATTTTTACTTACTTTGTAAGAGGAATACAAATAAAACACAAAAAAAATCTTTATAAGTTAAGTCTTAAATCTATATTGACTTTTCCTAGCCGCTGTCGCCTCACCTAGGATTTGTTACGAAATAATAATGAACTACATCTACATCTACTACATGTCTGAACTGAAGTTTAACAGAAATGTATGTTAGAATAAAGATGTCATCGTTTTCGAAAGTAAATGTCTCTGGCAGGTTGATTCGCTCAACAGAATGTCTTTGAAGTGTCCCGTTTTATGGAATATTAAGGTCTACTTTGTTTTCTTTACTGCTAGCTTAGTGATGATACTTGGTGATTTAAGTTCCTATAAGTAGGTATAATTGTTTAGGTATAGCTTATTACGAAGCTTTATCCTGACTTTTATAATTTTGATTGAAATATAATATATTGTTAAGTAAAAGAAGCTGATAATCACCATAAAATTACTATGGATTGATCGTGTGTAATTTTAAATGAAATTGTATATTATGTGCTAAATAAATCAAATAAAGTATTAAAATAAATCAAATCATATTTATCATAAATGATGACCCTTATGCGTGTCACCAGCATCATACGAGAAATCATAAAATACGCAATTATAATCGTGGTGACAGCTTGCTGGAGATTCTAAGAAGAAAATAGCATGTATATGTCCTAGGATATGAACCTGCTATTTTCTTGACTTTAGTTCACTGATTCTTCTTCTTCACTGATTAAATTAACAATCAAGAGACTATTGATGTAAAACAAAATGCGTTCTACAAAAAAGCTGTGCGAAAATATCAAATATAAAATATCAAATAATAACCTGAGATCCAGAAACTAGATCTTGTTTTAATTAACGCTAAATCGTTATCACACAGATAACACCGCAACGACAAAAATGATGCTAATTTGGTTCACTGGCAAATAATAAGCGAAAAAGCATAAGAATCTTTAAATTATATCTCTGACACTATCTACTCACTACGCAACATGGAATGAGATACGATAGGTATTAAAATTTCCCACGCCGATTATACGCCGGTCAAATTTATCGGCGGCGGCGGCGTGGAAAAATCGTCGGAGGCGGCGGCGCGGCGGCGCGGCGCACATGTCTATTCCCGATACCCGACAAAGTGAAAATTGTCCCGAAAAACAGCTTCACGTTATAAAACAATAATTGCAAGTTCCGAACTGTCGTCGAGCGTAGTGCCAATAATGTAAAATATCGTTGTTTTAATACAATTACATATGTACTTTAATTTGAATGTTTTTTTTTCCCGACTCAAGTCCCAAAATCCCGAAAAATTTATATGTTTTCCCGATAATAGCGTCTTTTGATCTGGCAACCCTATAGAGTGGTGACAGACAGACAGACGGACAGTGGAGTCTTAGTAATAGGGTCCCGTTTTTACCCTTTGGGTACAATCCCTAAAAAAGATAACTATCGCTTATAAATACTCAGGGAAATCGTTTATAAACACCGCATGATTCCAAAATATTGATTTTCGTGTCAGTCAGCGTCTAGACATACAGGCGTATCCAGATTAGTCAATTTTTCGCCAATCTAATTAAATTGCCCGATCGAATCAGGTGCGGACGCAAACGCCAATTTGGCTCGCCGAATTCAACCGCCGATAATGACCGATATTACCGATAAAGTGGACGCAAGAATACCAATTTGTGACACCAGTATTTTCGTTGGGGCATTTTTTCAATTTAGAGGGCTCTAATATCACCATAAATCTAAAATTGGAGATTGACGATGACGCTTTCATTTCATTTCGTCTGGATACCACTTACCTTATCGTCCATCGGCATCGATGTTTCATGTCCTTCAACAACCGCTGCACTCTCTAGTAAATTCTGGAGCTGTTCCTCGCGGTACTCGTCGAAAATAGTCTGGGCTTTGTGAAACACCGCCCACACGATGGGACCACCAGCGATCTTGAGCAGCTCTGACATGAATTCGGCTTTGTGACTCTGTTTGGATTTATGTAGGTATTAAGGCTCCGTCACACAGGCGCGTATTGCGGGCGGCGGGTGCGCGGGGCGCGCCGCTTTTACATATAAAACGCTCACGCCACGTTCACGCCCCGCCTGGAAAACGCGCCTATGTGACGGAACCTTAAGGTGCAGTGGGTTCAGAAAACGAAGTTTTTAAAAAGCCGTAGCTCTTTTTTGGATCGCAATACGGCTGCCATACATTCAATTAGCAATCTTGAGGGCTTTTTCTAGTGACTTCCGCGATTCGAATCCTAAGGTTTTGACTTTTGCTCGATAGAAAACGATCACGAACATAGGTCTAAAACGGACTTTAAACATTCGTAACAATTTGTGCACAAAAGATAAAAATATGAAAACTGCTTCTAATAACGCGCAATTTTATGCTTGAGCGAATTCCGCGATTACTTTTTTTTTAATTTAACATTAAATAAATAAGTTCAAAAACATGATATCAGCGGTCCCGTGCACGCAACTTCTTTGATCAGATGCCCGCTGGGCTTGAACGAAGGCGGTCTTATCGCGGGGCGGGTGGATTTCAAAATCCTGCGAAAACTTATGGTTCGGTCTTTATAAAAAAAACTAGTAGGTTGTGCGAGTTGCAACTTTTTTATATGTTTTTAAGAACTATTATCTTAATGTTCCTTCAATTACCATCTCCAATAACTTAATAGTTTTTTTTATATAAAATGTTTTATGTGTCTAAAATCATCACCGTCTACCGGAAAAATCTGAACCTTTTTGTTTGCAGTGAAAATTATAGCATACCTATCGTACGATTGCGATTTTTCTTTTACTTATATCTTTTCCATGTTGTTGTTTAACACATGAAAAAATATGCAATAATTCCTTCACCGAGAAAGTACATTTAAAAATATTTAAAATTTTGTCACGAATATTCGTCAACACCGTCATGGTAATGTCAATGTGAGCTTATCTTCGTGTATGAACAACGAAATACCGCTAAAGGTCCTTGCCCTATTTTTCACTTTAATATAGAATGCCAAAAATGATTTCACTATAAAGTCACATCATTGAATTGTGAGAAATATTACGAACAAATTTGTAAAACGTAGTTTGTCACGACAGAGCATCATCACCGTTATGCTTTGGTTTAAAAAAGTTACAAATGATATATTAGAAATAATTATTGAAATGAATGGCAAACTACATGAAGTTTATTGTGTAGCATAGACATTAACTACTATTATTCGTATTCTAGAAATAAAAACAAGAAACTCTCAAATCGTCAACACCATACCCATCATCACCGGGAAAAAATGACGACCGGTGATGATTTCATGTGTATGGTGATGACGGTTCTCAGAAACTTTTCTAGTTATTTTGCTATAATTCATTATGAAATTAAGCTGTATGTTTGAAAAACGTTCTCTATGTCTTCTAACACTATATAATGTCTACCTTATAAATGTAGAATAAATGTAGAAGAAGATATGACTATTTTTTTCACACTAGAGGATGGTTAGTTTTAAATAACATTTTGACTGAAGTAGGCAAAATTTAGGTCACTTAGAACTTAGAACATACAAATGTTTATTTTTTATTATCTAATAATGTAAATCGTGCAACTTAGAGTCTGTAATTGCATGTTAGTCGTGTTAAAACAAAGTATTTAAACAAGCAACATATATTAAGTTTTAAGCGACCATAGGCTACGGTACTGGCTCACTATCGTAATGGCCTTATGTTTTTTGATAATATTATATTAATTGGTGTATATAATTACAGCAATTAATAATTATACCATTGGGTAGTCACCGGACCCAATACCTAACATTTTGTAACTTATGACATGCATTACAAGTAGGGGTCTTGCAACTTATAAAACACTGATTATATATTAATGTTTAGCTATTAAATAATATATATATGGATTTAAATCATTATAGCTATTTTTAAAGTTAATTTATAAAACAACAAAAATACAAACTTATGCAATGAATCAAATTATCAAAAAAAAAGTAATATATCATAAAAATTAAGCTCACTGGTAAGCCAGCAATTTTATAATATGATATAAATACCAAGTTATGCAGTAGATAAAAGAAGATGCGGGTTTAAACTGATAATAAGAGTACAATATTGTTAATATGATTTAACATTGAAAAAACCCAAAAAAATAAATGAATACATAAATTGCCTATTTCGGAATATAAATTATTTAAAATTATACAATAAAAATACTTATTATATATTTATTTATATGAATAAAATGTATTTTTTATAATTTTCTAAAAATAATTTATGTAGCTAGTCTTATGTTCAAAAACATGTTATTTGTAATGTTTATTAAAGTTCTAAAGCCTTACAAGAAAAAAAAGTTTTTGTTTTTTTAATACGTTTTGAATACATATATAAATTAGTTCCCAAATCGTCATTACCGTACATGCAGTGTCATTACCGTCTATAAAAGAGTCATTACCATACCATGATTGTCATCACCATCTTGCGTTTTTATTTTCCGAAAGCAATAACTTCAAATATAAGCCACAAATGATTGTATAAATACCATAAATATCCTCAAAATACAGCCCCCTATTACTTTACCCAGCTAGAATCGTGTTAAATTAAACATTTAAAAAAAATATTTTTTTGTATGGTGAAATTTTTGGTGATGAAATCCACCCGGGCGCACTAAACTGACAGTTGGGTTTTGCAATTATTTTGACATTAAATCATATACGTATACGAAAAAAGTAGACAAATTGTATTTAAAAAATAGGGTAAATTAATTATCATCACATAGAGCTCGAGTCTCATCTTAAATTTGATTTGTTGTTGTTTACGGGGGATAATTACTGAAAAACGCAGTAAACTATCTTAAAACAATACGGTTCTAAAATCATTTAAGTAATTTGCTCCTTAAAACCCCGCTTAAAATGGAAAAAGTTTGAAGACTCATACTTACTGATTGGAGTTAATTTTCATTATGCTGGTATTCCCTAATATTGCGTAATTTTAAAAACGTACCCATGTGACTTCTGTACGTCAACGTCAATGAACTGATTGTGATGACAATTTTGTGATCTTGTATTTATGTTAGAGAACTTTTGATCTTCAAATATTACCTATTAATACGGAACGATATGTAAATATTTCGTGTACTACTTGAAAATCTTGAAGCGGTACACCTATTTTGTTGCTGTGAGGTCCGCCCAGATATATAATGCGGTTACGTGCTGTTCTGCAAACCTTCATGAAATCAAGAATAAATAAACGACTATGGTCTAGCCCACAGAACACCGCCTCTAGAAACCTAATATTGGCCATTTTGTTCCCGACGCAAATCACCAAACTGTGAGGTGCGGGAGGGGTGCTCACGGCGTTGCGATTGGTCGTTTCAAACATGGCGCGCTGACACGTGCAAGCGTAGGGATGGGACATGTTCATTACAGGTAGTGGGTACTGCTACCAGTGATACCGAAATGTATTGTGGTAAAATTGTTACCAATTTAGTATACTTAGAGTAAACTTACTTAATAATTATATTGATTAATTTAATATTTCATTAAGTAATTTAACAATGTACCTGAAATTTTTACTTAACATATTAGGGCATTTCTGCTTAAAGTACCCAGAACATGAATATTAAAGTTTAGAATTTTTATATTATTTCCACTCAGAATCGCAATCTCTTTTGATACGAGAAAAAAGTGTCGCCGAAATCTCATACAATTATTTTCTTTTGTCCGTTTTATTAAGGTCATAGAAGGTTGTATTGAAAACATATTCAAATGGACTAATAACATATGCCTATTACAAATCAACTCCGAGTTCTCTCGCACTTATTTGAAGTTCATCATCAGGTCCATCTCGAGACATGAGACCTAACTGCTCACCTACAGGATTCTAAAAAACCCATACAACATATGTCTATCACAAACCAACACCGAGTTCCCTCGCACTTCTTTGAAGTTCATCATCAGGTCTATCTCGTGACATGAGACCTAACTGCTCACCTAGAGGATTCTAAAAAACTCATACAACATATGTCTATCACAAACCAACACCGAGTTCCCTCGCACTTCTTTGGAGTTCATCATCAGGTCCATCTCGTGACATGAGAGCTAACTGCTCACCTAGAGGATTCTAAAAAACCCATACAACATATGTCTATCACAAACCAACACCGAGTGCCCTCGCACTTCTTTGAAGTTCATCATCAGGTCCATCTCGTGACATGCGGCCTAACTGCTCCGCTGGCCTAGAGGATTCTAAAAAACTTACACAACATATTTCCTATATATTATGTCTAAAATGGTACAATACGCCCATACAACCATTTCCAGTCGCCGTTACGACGCGGTGTTGACACATCTTGTGTCGACACCGTCTGTTTCGGTCACAATTCCAGTCGCAGAGTCGTCGCCGTGTCGACACAGTTACCAGAAATGGGGAAGGGTCGACACATGACACAAAGTGACATAAAGTGTGGTCGCCGTGTGCACACATTGTTTCGGGTTTGCGACTACTTTATGCCAAAATCATTCGTTCATTCGTTCATTTTGTTCCTGTCAAATGGAAACTGTCAGATGGAAAAATACTTAAATAAAAATAAGTGACATTAATACGCCATCTCTAAAACGGATTACAAGACGTAATTATATATTGTTTGCATTTATATTACAATAGGTCTTAAATTATTATGGGGAATTAAACTGCTCGAGTGATTTGATAAACTAAGTGTAATATAATCAACGCGCCACCACATTGTTTTAGTTTAGCCGGAAATGAAATTGTTTACTTCTCAGTGCCTGTGTTAATAACTATATTATTTGAAGCATTTTTAGTACTTCGATGCGTATACTATACTTAAATAACAGAAATAACGCTTTACATACTACGAAACTTGTTAATTATGATGTATAAATATGGTTTAAGGCTGAGAATTATCCTCTTTGCTTCGTCTTCTAGATTAGAAATAAACACAATGTAGTTTCACGTAATGCTTGACCTGAAACACTGAATTTGAGAGAATAGAAAAAGTAAAAAATTTAAAACGTATTGACACCTGACATTTCCATCATTCACAATTTTCAGTGCTACGCCTGTAGACACGTTCTATAACAAACAGCATTTTTTTTCAGCTATAAATAAATTTTATTGCTTACTTATCATACAATGGGTAAGAGAAAGCATAAAGATCGTGACTACGATTATTTGCTTCACAAGATAAAGAAGCTAGAGAAGAATATTAAACGACACCGACATGATTATGACACGGAAGGTCAGTCCTTTAACATTTTATACGAGTATCTTTTTCAGCATATTAAGGACAATAATTATGGATATGCACGACAAATCATTACTTATCACGTGTATGGTTCGCACTGCGGGCAGTTTTTGGGGCTGTCACTTTGCTTACTGACGTGAATATATATATATAAAGGTAAACCAGAACTTTGGGAGTATTGTCAAGAGGGCGCTCGTTTTGAATTTTATATAGCAACAATTTGTATAGTGGGGACAATGGAAATTGGCAGATGATTTTTGTTTTATTCCGACTACTTAACTTTAATAAGTGCGAAGTTTGATGTTTGGATATTTCTTCGGTTTTTACGCTATAACATTCGTGAATTTTACGACGTATGACACATAAATCAAAATCATCCAAATCTATTTTCTTTTTTTGTTTTCTTTTTTTTAGGTTTGGTCGTTTAATTCCGCCCTCACGCCCTTCGCTAGCAATGTGTGATACCGATGCATGCGATACACGTAATACACAAATCAAATTATTACAAGACATCAACCAAATCGTGACGACCTGACTATAGTGACATTTGTCCATAAGTTTGAAACTTACCCGTCAATTCAGGTGGTAATTTCGTTATGTTTTCTAATGGAAGAAATTTCTCTCCCGCACGTTTTTTTTCCAATAAATAACTATATACACTATTTACAACTTTTTCTCTGTAAAATCTAAAACTTTCGGCATGATTATTGCAGTCTAATAATAATTCACACGAAACTAGACAAAGCAATGTTTACATTGTCAATATTGACAACTATCATAGAGGGTAGATGTTGTCTATTATTAAAGTTATTGCCATTGCTAGAAATTAGTACCAACAAATTTCCGTAACATGGCGCACCCTCAATAGATCCTGGTTCACCTATACCTGAATAAAGTTTAATATGAATGTCTACAATTTAACTTTTTCCACGTGTATGGTTCGTACTGCGGGCAGTTTGTGGGACTGTCACTTTACGTTCTGACGTGAACATATACGAGCAATGCGGGCAACCTATGGGGTTGTCACTTTGCCGTAATTACAACTCTGCCAATGTGTACATCATCATATAATTATGCAGATGATCAACAGCTTATAAGTATATATTTACAGACGCGTTGCCAGTAGATGATGATTACTCGGTAACAGAAGAGGATATAAATCATTTTGAAACCGTAAGATCGGCAGTACACATACCTGGACAATCGTCAAAACTCGCCACGCCGACACCACCACGGGCACCTCCTACACAAACATCTGTGCAGCAAACAGTACCCCTCACCTCTCCCGTAGAAGATACTCCTTTATTGGATACGCAGATAGCTCCGCCATCGCAACCTGTAGAATTATCTGAGGAGACAGGAGACGTGATTCTAGACAACACTCTTCTAGAAATCCTAGGTGAGGATCCGTCATTAATCCAACAATATGGAAAAGAAATTCAAAACGATCTAGCAAAGCGACTACAGCACATTGCAACTAATGGCTTAGCCAAGGAAGTTAGTAAAGAGCTATACGACAGGTACTTACCTCCTAGCAACTGTCCCTTGATTGACGCCCCAGAACTCAATCCAGAAATAAAAGCTGCGGTCTCAGATACAGTAATAAAGCGAGACAAAGCTATTGAGTCGAAACAAAAACAACTAGGTCGAGCAATATCGTGTATTGCCGAGGCTCTCACTAACTTAATGTCCAAAGAAGACAAAGACGCACCAGTAATAAAACTATTAATGGATGCCTGCCGCTTAATCTCTGATAATCAAAACCAAGACTCGGTCACACGAAGAAACTTTATCTTATATAATCTGAAAAAAGACATGAAAGAACAAATACAAAAAACTAACATAGATAAAATGCTATTCGGTTCCGAACTTGCCGAAACCTTAAAAACTGCCAAGTCCATTTCGAAGTCGGGAGCCGATCTGAAATTACCAACGTCCTCTAATAAAGTTTCTGGGCCTAAAACAAGCCTTACACACCGCAGCAATACACAGGAGCCCAACCTAAAAGAAATAATTTAAACTGGAAGGCTCCTCCTCTGAATCGCAGGCATCAGGGGAGCCAGAAGAGCAGGGAGCCTGCTTCTTCCAGGAATCAGCATGCGAGCAGCTCGCGAACATCGTATCGAGCGTCACGCCACAGGTACTCGAGCCGCCGCTAGATGGAACATCGGTGAGTCACACTGGCAGACTATCCCGTTTCTACTATCAATGGTCATTACTGACCTCGGATCCGGTTATTTTATCTTGGATAGCGGGGTATGAGATAATTACACATCGTCCCGTGGTGCAGGTTCATGCTCCTAAAGGCAAAACTTTCTCAACTAAAGAAAAGCTTCAGATTTCAGATTCAATTGCAGACTTGTTAAAATCTGGCGCTATTTCTGAATGTGAACCTTGCAATGGACAATATTTGTCAACAATTTTTTTAATTCCAAAGCCAAACGGTAAACACAGATTTATCCTTAATCTCAAAAACTTTAATAAATTCATTGATACAGAACATTTCAAACTCGAAGACTTAAGAACTGCTCTAAAACTGGTTTCTGAGAAATGTTTCATGAGTACTCTAGACCTAAAGGATGCTTATTTTTTAATACGTATACATGATAACTCACGAAAATATCTTCGATTCGAATTCAATTTAAAGCTGTATGAATTTAATGTATTACCGTTTGGCCTTAGTACTGCTCCCTTCGTGTTTACCAAGATAATGAAACCAGTCACCAAATTGCTCAGAGCATGTGGTTACCTGTCCTCTGTATATTTAGATGACTTTCTCTTATTAGGAAGCACATTTGAGTCTTGTTTGGACAATATTATAGCTACAAAGCAATTGTTAACATCTATAGGCTTCGTTATAAATGAAGAGAAGAGCAACCTAGTACCTAGTAATAGGTGTAAATTTTTAGGTTATATCATAGACACCAAAAATTTCCAAGTTACTTTGCCTGATGATAAAATAAATAAAATAAAGAAAGAATTGAATCATTTTAAGACTGTCCGCCGGTGCAAAATAAGAGATTTTGCGCGTTTAATCGGCCTGCTTAACTCGGCATGTCCTGCAGTAGAGTATGGCCGGCTTTACACTAAAGAATTCGAAAGGCAAAAATACCTCAGCTTAATCAATGACCCAGAGAATTTTGACAGCTATATGAACATACCTCAGACGCTGAAGTTAGACTTTGATTGGTGGTGTCACGCTATTAATAAACCTATCAACAAGATTAAGTATGACGACTACTGCTTGGAAATTTTTAGTGATGCTTCTACCTCGGGATGGGGGGCGGCGTGTGGAGAGGACACTGTAGGTGGCCCTTGGTCCGTAGAGGAGAGTTGCAACCATATTAACTATTTAGAAATAATGGCAGCCTTTCATAGCTTAAAAACTTTTGCTAAAGGCATGTCAAACTGTCAAATCTTACTTCGTGTCGATAACACGACGGCAATTTCCTATATTAATCGAATGGGCGGTGTGCAGTTTCCTCATCTCCACCGCGCTGCAAAGGATCTTTGGCAGTGGTGCGAGGCGCGGAATATTATTGTTTTTACGCCTCTTATATTAAATCGGTAGATAACACTGTGGCCGACGCGGAATCGCGTCGTCCTCACTCGGATATCGAATGGGAACTAAATAATTCCGCTTTCAAGATTATCGTTAAACAATTCGGTATGCCAGAAATAGATCTTTTTGCTACTTCCCTGAATAAAAAATGTCATATATATGTTTCCTGGTACAGGGATTCACACGCACTTACCATAAACGCCTTCACCATTCCATGGAACAAATATTACTTTTACGCGTTCCCTCCTTTTTCGATGATTTTAAAGACGATAAGAAAAATCATAAGAGACAACGCTACCGGTATAATGGTAGTCCCCTTTTGGCCAACTCAGCCGTGGTTCCCCCTATTTAAGCAACTACTTGCCACGAATCCCCTATATTTTGAACCTAGTAGCGACTTGATCATATCTAATTCCAGCGATCGCAGTGTACACCGCCGACTTACCCTGGTTGCCGGAGTCTTATCCGGGAGTCGCTACTAAGACATGGGACGCCTCCGTCATCCATCAGTATAATGGTTGCATCTCTATCTGATAATTCCATAAAGCAGTATGATTCTTGCCTAAAGAAATGGCACAGTTTCTGTACTACTAATAATGTTGATTTATTCACTTCCTCGGTAACAGAAATATTAACTTTCCTTACACAGCTGTATGAAGCTAATGCTCAATACGGTACTTTAAACAGCTGCAGATCTGCTCTATCCCTACTTTTAGGCGCGCATATTGGTAACGATGATCGTATTAAACGGTTTTTCAAGGGCGTTTACAGAATGCGCCCGCCTCTACCTAAATATAATCAAACATGGAACACTTCAACAGTATTAGATAGCCTAGCATCTTGGTTCCCCAATCAAAATCTTGATCTGGACAAGATAACTAGAAAACTTGTTACTCTGCTTGCTCTCGTAACTGCTCACAGAGCTCAGACATTGGCTAAAATTCTTTTAAGTAATGTTGAATTTCATATAAACGAAGTCACTATTAAAATTCCCGATCTCGTTAAAACCTCGAGGCTAGGTGCAGCTCAACCTATGTTAATATTACCGGCATTTCCGGAAAAGCCAGAAATTTGTCCGGTTAATACGCTATCTGTTTACATAGATAGAACCAAATTGTTACGTCACAATCACGATTCTCTCTTCGTGAGTCTAAAAAAACCTCATAAACCAGTAACTTCACAAACGATAAGTCGTTGGATTCGTTTGACTTTAGGAGAATGCGGTACAGATATCACAAAGTTTACTGCACATAGTACGCGACATGCAGCGACCTCTAAAGCGCATAGTCTGGGAGTAAACTTGGATGTAATAAGAAAAACCGCTGGATGGAGCGGGTCTTCAGTTATATTTGGTAAATTTTATAACAGGTAAAGAGACCGATAATTCAACATTTGCCAAAACTATTATGTCTAATGTATTATAATTAATTGGGTTAATACTTTGGTAACCATTCAATGTTTACAGACAATTAGTTTTTGGTTAAAGTATTAAATTTATTTGTTTATTATTAACTTGGTTTATTTATTTTATTCGATATTTCACTATTCCTCTCAAGGTCTACATTGTGTTTATTTCTAATCTAGAAGACGAAGCAAAGAGGATAATTAATGATTAAACGTAAGTTCGTTTAATCATTAATTCGTTTAAGCAACTCGGATAATTATGATAGAACTTCACTTATGGTAAGTTCGTTTAATCATTAAATATTGCAGTCACAAAGTAGTTGCAATGTTTCGACTTTGTGTCGACTCTGTGTTGACACATGACACGCGCTGTCAAAAGTAATAACAAAGTTACTGGTATGTTACTGGATTTGCAAAATGGCTCCTTGTGTTGATTTGTTTTCAGATATTCTCAAAGTGTAAAAATGCCGTGGTCAGAGATGGGCATTAATCGATTAACTGTTTATTCGACTAATTAATGGAATAAAAAAAGTTAATTCTCAAATTTTAATCGCGATTAGTTTAGTCGACCTAACATAGATTGAAATTGAATTAATCTGAATATTAATCGAATAAATTATCGATTAAATCTCGATTGAAAGTTGACAGGGGGCCATTTTTGTACGTAAAAATAATAGAAATGTCTTGCATGCAGATGGTAGCAAAACACTTTGTCATAAAAGTCGAGATGGGTGTCGATATATAGGTTTTAGGGAGTGCCGATTTCGAAAATAATGACCATTTTGGAATCCGAAATGGCGGCCATGCACTGTGTCATAAAAGTCGTCATGGATGTCGTTTTATACGTTTTAGGGGGCCCCAATTTTGAAAATGATGACCATTTTGGAATCCAAAATGGCGGCCATGCACTATGCCATAAAAGTCGTCATGGGTGTCGTTTTATAGGTTTTAGGGGGCGCAGATTTCGAAAATGATGACCATTTTGGATTCCAAGATGGCGGCCATGCACTATGTCATAAAAGTCGTCATGGATGTCGTTTTATAGGTTTTAGGGGGCCCCGATTTAGAAAATGATGACCATTTTGAAATCCAAAATGGCGGCCATGCACTATGTCATAAAAGTCGTCATGGGTGTCGTTTTATAGGTTTTGGGGGGCGCAGATTTAGAAAATGATAACCATTTTGGATTCCAAAATGGCGGCCATGCACTATGTCATAAAAGTCGTCATGGATATCGTTTTATAGGTTTTAGGGGGCGCAGATTTCGAAAATGATGACTATTTTGGATTCCAAGATGGCGGCCATGCACTATGTCATAAAAGTCGTCATGGATGTCGTTTTATAGGTTTTAGGGGGCGCAGATTTCGAAAATGATAACATTATCAATTTCAAAATGGCGGCAATGCACTATGTCATAAAAGTCGTCATGGATATCGTTTTATAGGTTTTAGGGGGCGCATAGGGTTTGCAATCCGGATCCGAAATGCATGAAATTATCCGGATCTGGATCCGGATCCGCGGATATTCCCATACATTTCGGATCCGTCGTGCAAACCCTAGGGGCGCAGATTTCGAAAATGATGACTATTTTGGATTCCACTTTTATGACAAAATACGTAGCCGCCATCTTGGATTATAAAATGATCATCGTTTTCGAATTCTGCACTCCCTAAAACCTATAAATCGACATCCGTGACGACGCAAGTTATCTTTATTTTCAGATCTAACAAATTGCTACAGAATACAAAGGACAAAAAAGAAGCGAGGAGGTAATGAAACAAGCAAAAATACAGATGATTCCTCGACGCAATTGGGTGATTCTTAAATTGTGTCCAGATTTTTTTTGTCATAAAAGTTTTTATTTTTCACATATTACTCTCACAAGTTCCGTGACATTTCGACCATGTAATTTTTTAAGTAAATGTTTTTGTTTATCTATGAGGATCTCACTAGAATAGTATAATCAAGGTATGTTTATATTTGATGAATGAAATAGTAACACAAAAAAAAAATATATTTGTGTCTTATATTCCTGCCGAAGACTTTTATTTTACCTTTTCCTTCTACACAAGTTTGGCCAAGTAATAAGAATTTAGGGCTCTCAATTTTATTTTGACTTCTACAACAGTAAAGCTACGAGGCCATGTTTGGTATCGTTTTCGTATAAATTCGCAGTACCAAATTTAGTTAAGGTATCACATTGACACCATTCCGAAGTAAAAACATATAAACTTATTAAAATACTTTCTTTTAAACTCCTCTTCACGCTTAAACTGCTGAACAGTTTTAATTTAAACTTGGTACACATATATTTTGAGTCCCGAGACAGGATATAATAAGTTATCTCAAAAATCATCCTTTAAAGGTGTGAAATGAGGTGTAGGGGGGAATTCAGAATTGACTTCTTGAAGTTAATACTGTTTAAGTTTAGGCTTGAAGTCATGTTTTTTCATCATTTTTAACTAAATCAAAGATGTAGACCATCCCAAATTTCATATAAATCGGTTCAGCGGTTATTGATTTCCCGTACAAATTTCTACGCCACTTTTCACACCTTCAAAAGATGATTTTGGTTATAAGATCTATCCTATGTCCTGTTCCGGGACGCAAACTATTTCTTTACCAAATTTCAACGAAATCGGTTCAGCGGTTAAGCGTCAAGAAGAGTTTCAAAAAAACCGGCCAAGTGCGAGTCGGACTCGCGTTAAGGGTTCCGTACATTAAGTCCGACTCGCGTTTGACTGCACATTTCTAATAGGTTTTCCTGTCATCTATAGGTAAAGAACTATTTTGTGTATTCAGACGGACATACATACAGACGCACGAGTGATCCTATAAGGGTTCCGTTTTTTCCTTTTGAGGTACGGAACCCTAAAAAGATTTATTTTTATTTTGTGGAATGGTGTCAATGTGATATATTAAATGGATTCAGCACCCCAGATTTATACGAAAACGATACCAAACACGGCCTAGCACCTTCACTGATATAGATATATCAAGATAAAATTGAGAGCCCTAAATAAACTTTCAAGAGCGGATATCTCAAAAACTATTCAACATATCGAAAAAATTGACGGAATAAACTTGTAACAAATTACATTAATTGTAACAAATTATCTTAACAAAAAACAACGTTCTAAGACAGGAACAAAATGGCTTTAGGAAAAATAAATCCACAACATTGGCTTGTTTCGAACTCAACAATCAAATAACAGAATGCATAGACCAAGGTATTCCTGTTGGCGTACTATTTCTCGACATGTCAAAAGCATTTGACACGGTTTGTCATAAACGCCTCCTCCAAAAACTAGAAAAATACGGAATACGCGGACCAGCCTACTCCTGGATTGAAAGTTACCTCAATAATCGAGAGCAATGCACGGAAATAGCAAAAGTCATTAATGATCAGCGTTCTTTGTTTCAATCGTGTTATAAAGTAAATAAGTATGGCGTACCGCAAGGCAGTATCTTAGGCCCCCTTTTATTTCTTGCTTATATTAACGATTTACCTGATTCGACAAAACATAATTGCATATTATTTGCTGACGACACTACGTTAGTAATTAAAGGAACAGACATAAATAATTTTGAAAATGAGGTAAACACAGCTCTACGAGATGTCATCGAGTGGTTAGAATTGAATAACCTTCAAATTAATGTAGACAAAACGAAATTTATGGTATTTAAATCTTATAAATCTAGAACTCACCAAGTTGTAGTTAAACATAAATTACAACAAGTCGAAGAAGTAAGTAGCACTGTCTTTCTTGGTATGAAACTCGACACACATTGTAGTTGGAAAGAACACGTAGACACGGTCTGTATCAAACTGAACAAGTTCATATTTGCTCTTTGGCGTATTAAGCGAACTGTTTCGTTCAAAAGTGCCTTATTAATTTATCACGGATATGTTATGTCTACTCTACGATATGGTGTAATTATGTGGGGCAACTCTGTTAACGCCGACCGCACTTTTGTGGCTCAAAAAAAATGCGTCCGTACCCTTTGCGGAGTAGACAGACTAGAACCTTGTAAACCATTATTTATTAAGCATAAACTACTATCCTTCCCCTGCCTCTATATTTACGAGATATGCATTTTTGTAAAACTTAATATTGAACTATTCACCTTCATAGTAGACAAAGAAACAACACGGTCACATAGACGCTGTAGGTTAGCATTACCAACTACTAGCAAGTTAGAACTTAGGAAAAAAAGCGCGTATTGTATGTGTATTAATATATTCAATAAAATACCAGCTGAAATAAAGATATTGCCTACTAAGGATTTCAAAAAGACATTGTATAAAATATTAATTGACAATTGTTTTTACAGTATAAACGAATTTTTATTGCATACGTTTTAAAATGTAAATTGACATCTGAAAATCTTTTATAATTATCCTATTTAATGTATTTTTTTTTTTGTACTTAATTTTAATTTTCATTTCAGTATTTTCATGTTTTAAATATTGTTAGTTGATGCTAATTTAAAATTAATCTTGTAAATATAATATAATGAACTTTAAATGACAGAGTGATCTAATCACTGACAACTGTTTTCACACGTCTGCCTAGACTGAATGTATCATGGGACGCAATGCTTGTAATTTAAGATCTTATAATACCATATGTTCATTGTGAATAAACGATTTCATTTCATTTCATTTCAAAATTAAATTAACTTTCATTTTGTATAAGTGGCCATGTCGCTGAGATGCATAGTTTCCGAGATAATATATAATCGAAAAACGGGAAAATGGGACCTTCAAAGCCCCCTCTCTCCCCCCCGCTCAAGGGCTACGGCCGGGGACTTTTGATATGTTCACCTCCTAACTTGTCAAACCGAGTTACGGAGTCAAAAATTGTGTTCCGAGCATTTCTCTCTACAACTTTTGGAGCATTCGTTGCCTGACCTAAGTAGCTTATTGAATTTCTTTAAAAACTTTTCTGTAAAAGGTTGACGGGTGTTGGGTGTTTATATGGTTTCGGTCGATTATTATCATTTGCATTGCCCATGATGACTTACTAGAATTACGAGCACACGAGACACTAATAGTAGTTTGACAAACCTTGGTTTTCAAGAGGTATTTTATATTGACATTTGCTGTCACAAATTTGCTGTCAGATTTAGTCGCAAACCGCACGCAAAGTGCACACAAATGTGTCGACACCTTGTTACGGAAAAGTGTAGACACGGCGACGACACTTTGTTTCGAAACAATTCTAGACACATTGTGTGGACTCTGTTACGACACATCTGACATTTAGTTACCACTTTGTGATTCTGCGACTGGAATGGTTATATGGGCGGTATGACGAAGCACGAAGTTTCCGCAACTGAAAAACCATCATCGTCACATCACTAGTCGAAAGGGAAAGGGATAGCGCATTGCATTTTCAAGTTGACGAAAAGGGAAGGACATACTTCGCCTCTGCTTACTGACCAGTATAAAATGAACCCCGCGGACAAGAAACATTATTCAATGAAATAATGAATTTGACTTTCCTGTGGGATGTTATTCCATCTGTTTCGTAAGTAGATGTCTCAGATGACTTGCCACACCATTTTACGCTGCAATATCCCATGATTTCCCAATGAATTCAATAGTTTACGATTTATTTTCTTAGACTCGTGCACACTGCTTACGCGTCGTTACGTTGGGCGCAACTGATCGGAGCGGCGCGCGAACAATCTTATATTTGACCTATACACCATACGGGTGGTGACCGCGAGTCGTCCTATAAGCTCGGTCTATAGGGGTTGGTCTGTGGGTCTAGCCTCAGTCCTAGTGAGTTTTTGCGGCTCGTGAAGGCCGAGATATACTTGCCTACGAGGCTTACAGGCCAATACCGTTGCGGACTGGTTTACTGTGATTGTCTATGTATCGATTGTTATCCAAATTTACTATAAAATAAAACAAAGTTTCTAGTTCAATTATATTCTGTGCATATTTAATTTTATTTTTTATACCTCGTCGATGACAAACAAGCATACGGCCCGTCGGTTTACTAATATGTGGCCGAAAATTGTATGGCAAATTATCACTTCCCAAACTATTTTTCCCATAGTAAAATTTGGCAAAACTATCAGATGGCAGACCAATGTTTCGCATATATAACATGTCGCAAATGATTATTTACAATATTATGGTATGGCAAAATATTTAGTTGGTCATGTTTCAAAGTCTTTTATTGTTATGTCGAATGTATTGATAGGCATAAATTATTTTTCGCCTAATATTGTGAATAACGTACCTATCCCTGGGAGCAGTTTCGTTTTTAGGGTCAAAAAAAAAAAAACCCTAACCTACCTATCTCTGGGAGCAGTCTCGTTTTACGGGTCATAAAAAAAATGCTAAATATAGTTGTGATCCAATAAAAAGTATGCGAAATTTCAATTTGGGCAAACGTTATTTAACAATAAATAGTTAGGTATAATAAAACATTTGCTTAGTAACTATTTTTCTAAATGAATCATGGTAAAATGAACATCTGCTAAATAAAATTGTGTTCAAATAAAAATTATGCTAAATAATAATATGCTAAGTATTGGTTTGCCAACTAAAAGTACTGCAATAAGTTGGTTGGGAAGTGAAATTAGGCGAAAAATATTTCGGCGAGATGGCAGTACACCCGGCCCGTCTGATGGTAAGCAGTCTCCGTAGCCTATGGACGCCTGCAACTCCAGAGGTGTTAGGTACATGCGCGTTGCCGTGCCTAACCCTCCGCACCCTCGTTGATAACTGACAACCATACTCACCGGCAGGAACAATACTATGAGTAGGATCTAGTGTTATTTGGCTGCAGATTTCTGTAAGGTTGAGCTCTGCTCTAGATCTGGAATGACATCCGCTGTGCTGTGTGACACAGCACAGCGGATGTCATTCCAGTTCATGTGGTAGGACACAGCCTGTGTCCTACCACACAAAGCGAGATGTAATTCACAGTGCCCATACCTCTCTTTTGGACGTAGTTCAAGGACCAGAGGAATGTCCATATATCTTAAGTATTTTCGTACTAAATAACTACACAGATTCAGATTCTGAACATATAACCGTAAGTTTACCAAAAATTTGGCGTAGCTGTACAGTCAGATGCAGAGAAAAACAATCCGCCAAAATTAAATTTCCACCCTGCCAGGACTTTATTTATTGATAAAGATAACGATATGTTTGCAAAAATGTAGTGATGAACATAGGTGGACAGTAATTTTGGATGCGTAGGGGAGAGCGGGGAGAAACGCAACACTTTGTACTTTGACCTTAGTTTCTGACTAACCGTTATTATTTTGATGAAATTAATGTAGTCATATATAACTTCATTGCATGTTCTGTACATTAACATCTTGATTAACCTTATAATTGTGTATTTTGTATGTAAGTACCAGAGTGACTAAAAAATCGTCTTTTGTTACTCATGACCCCGTTGGCGTGCAGAAAGTAACACGTGTGGGTCAAAAGTAACAAGACACAGTGGGCTGTAATTAATATAATATGATAGGTATATGAAATCAAAAAAGTACTAATTAAATACATATGTAAATTATTATTGATCACACACTTTAATATTTGCATTTTAACTAGATAAACATTAGTATTTTAAGAAAACAAATCAATATTAAGTCCTCTTTAGACATTGTTGACAGATAATTCAGGGCCAGAGTTTTTTCACTCACAAATATGTCATACATCGTTTAAATCAGGGGTCTCCAAACTTTTTTACCTGAGGGCCATATTGCGCCTCAGCATTTTCGCGCGCGCCACTGTCGGCGCCGGGGGGGGGGGGGGGTGTATCTGGTTGCTGATGAACTGATACTGATAGGGCTGAACACCTGGAGCCTGGCTCCCGCGGGCTGGATTGGACCGCTGTCGGCGGGCCGGATTGGAACGCTTCGCGGGCCGGATTTGGCCCGCGGGGCGGGGTTTGGAGAGCCCTGGTTTAAATCATCATTGACGCATTAAGCATGTGACACCATATTAGATTCAATAGGTATATATTCTATGGGATGTAAATGTTACTTTTGTACCTATACGGCTTTGTTACTTTTGTACCCGACCGCATTTTTCTGAAAACATGAAAGATATCTTTGAAACGGAACGTGCTCGAGAAAATAAATTGCAATCAATCTAATCAATAATCAATATCCCTGCGGGTGGCAGGGCCTCCGGTTGAAGGGTAGGAGAAATGGTGCAGCCATTTTTTTAAATATGCCCCTGCGTGGCAGAGGGCGGGAGCCGGACACTTCCCTAATTGGCGGCGAACCGGGAGACGGTTCCGTCATAACAAGCCCGTGAGTGGCAGAGACCGTCTCCCGGCCTCTGTGCGACATCGTATTTCGCGCCTAAAATAAAACCGTTAAAACTATGCCTTGCTTGTTCACTCTTGCAAGATGCATTCGTCAATAAACAAGGATGGTATTCCTTAACGGTCGAATTCCCGCGTAAAATAAAGTTTGTTAGAACTGTGTGAATCATATTAAATGTATTGTTTTGTCATATAAACTGCTTTTTCTACAGTCAATTGTTTTATTTCCTAATTATACGTATTTTTATACATGAAAGTAGAAAAAAAATGGTAATAATATGAGATTTGATCAAGTCCAGCATAATTCACATAAAATAGAATGTAATTCATTGGTATACAATCAAATAAACCACTATATGCTGAATTCAATAATACATAGTTAATATATATCATTCATACATATTTTTTGAGAAACGGTCATATTTCTAACACGCGCCAAATTCGTGATGACCCTCCTGGAGGCCCCGCCACTTGACGTATATTTTTCCAAAATGGCCGCGCCACTCAACCTCAACCCACCGTTAAATCTGAGGCGCCGCCATTCAACGGCTTGTTATGTCTGTCCGTCTCCCGGCTCCCCGCCACTTACCGTAGAGACCGGGAGCCGGACAATGCCACTCTAGGAGATATGCAAATATTCAGAAGATGAATGTATTTTAATACAACGTAAACATCAAATAACTAAAAGTCGAAAAACGTACTTTTGATTCGAAAAATCACGTTGCGTCCTCTCACACAACCTAATAGCACGTGGCGCCTGTTTCGACTGAATGCAAGTGAAGGGGGCGCCACTGTCTATCACGTAATAGCAGCGGAATGGTGTTTTGACTATTAGATACACCTACAGAGTGTAACACGGCTGTTTTGAAAGGGGGTAAAATAATAAATGAAAAGCTCCGGCTTGTGGAAAATGGAAACAGCCATGTTAACAAAATAAAATTAAATCAAAATTAAATTAAATAGACTAAACGGAAACCTTGCTGCAGGAAAGCTAGGAGGAGACTCTTACCTAAAAAAACATATCTAAATCATACAAAGTTTTCCTGGAGTGACAACCTAAATATCTCAAGTTTTAATTATTTTTACTCGTATGACAACCCCGACAACAGATAAGCATAAAGAGGTGCATCTGAATGCAACAGATTATGCAAATAAGTGCAACCAATCGAGTTAGTTTGGGATATTGTTAAAATCATCGAAATAAGAAAAGGAATTCAACCCAAAAATATTAATTTAAAATTTAAGAAAATGTCTACGTTACAAGAGCAATAGTTACTTTCCTTTCCACCCGCCGTTACGTTTGTCCCCGCTCTCCCCTACATTTCACTTGAAAAAGCATGCAAAATTTTCTTATTAGCTAGGTACTACAACTAAATATATACAGATTGAAGCTAAGCTAAGGTAAGTAAGTTATATAATAATAACATCATCGGAATACACATATGATTTCAATGAAATTGTCATTGAATTGATTTTGCGCCTTATCGAAAGCCCTATTGAATAGAGTAGTACCTAAATAACGTTTTTCATCTGACGACTTCTGTATTTATTCGGTTTATTTAGTACGCGTATCTAATGAATTCGATTTTAGTTAATTTACATTTAAATACGTCACATGTGACATGCACAGACAAGGAGAGTAAGATAAAATATATTGTTTCTCTTCCTTCTTTCAATGGAACTTTTTTAGAGTTTCTCTTCCTCAAAGGAGGCAAGTGGTTAACACGAAACTCAAAATACTCTCATTTGCATCTTAAAAAAAACAGGATGGGTCACTGACCTGTCCCAGTAAAGTGAGGTAGTGTGCGTGAAGTGTGCTTGTGTGTGAAATGGGGTAATTTGACAGAAACTGAAAATTTTCCTCGGGCATACCTCGCCTTAAATCTTTATTAATTTAATTTAACTCTGTTTTATATGTATAATTTGTCCGGACTATGACAATTGTTGGGGTTATTTTTAAACCTGGTAGAGTAGTTATAAATAACAAATATACTCTAGGAAAGGCTTCAATATTTCGTTTCCGCTAATTCTGAACTCAGTCTGGATACCTAGTTTTTTTTTAAATATTTTATTATTATATTTGAAAGCCTATATGCCTCTTGTCTATGTAGGTAGTTTTATATGTATAGTTATAGAAAATCAATATACTTATGTCTCTATACGACTACTTACATTAAATGTACCTAATCAAATGAAGAAATGTATAAAAAG
This sequence comes from Cydia splendana, assembly GCF_910591565.1. Taxonomy (NCBI): domain Eukaryota; kingdom Metazoa; phylum Arthropoda; class Insecta; order Lepidoptera; family Tortricidae; genus Cydia; species Cydia splendana. The sequence continues at coordinate 17,842,294 of NC_085965.1, read as the reverse complement.
TATGTACGGGTATGACCTGTGCTGTAGGTAGTATTAGTATATAAGTAAATGTAATTTCTACGTAGCCTAAGTGCGCTTATTAATTATTTAATTGAATGATACCGAGTCCAGGGTTCGAAAATATTTACGATCCGCTTCCATGACTTCTACTAGCATCTCTAAAGGTGTCGCCGTTCTGTTGTGATCCATGGGAGTCTGATCATAGCTGGTCCAAACAGTGGCTCTGAAAAATACAAACACACCACATTTGAGCGTTTCTTTTATTTTTTACCATTTTATATATTGTGACCTTTTTTGCCACTTTTGTGTTATTTCTAGTCATAGGAGAAAAAAAGTGTCCTAAAATTTCCATACATTTTTCAAACTTTCCTTTTTGTTACCGCCATACAAAGTGTATGGGGAAATGGTAACACAATAGGAAAAAAACTCTGGGACATTTTTTTATCCCATTAGGATCGAAAGAGCTCGTGATTCTAAGTAGAAATAACACAAAAGTGTCAAAAAAGGTCACAATATATAAAAATGGCACAAAATAAAAGAAACGCTCATTTAATTATGTTTTATTATTCTTTAATTCATGCACGCATTAAGTAATTCATGCAAAAAAAGTACATGATACTTAGGGCATGCTGAAAATTCCTGGAACTAGCCACTTAGAAAAAATCAGTCGTCTATTATAGAGTCGTCTATATAGTAGAAGTATCAGAATCCAGAAACTTTCAGTATGGCCCACGTATTATTAATCGTTTTTAACATCGTACATTACATCGCGGTTGACTGTGACGATACCCTGACTTAATGACAATAAAAAAATTAATTTCATGCACCTTATAAAACAAAGTGGTCCGCCGCTATTTGTGTTTGTTTGTATGTTCGCGATAAATTCAAAAACTACTGAACGGATTTTCATGCAATTTTCACCTATCAATAGAGTGATTCTTGAGGAAGGTTTAAACGTATAATTTGCGAAGCCGGGACGGGTCGCTAGTATTTTATATAAGTAAGTAGGTATACGATATACGATACCACACTACAAAGTATCTGCATTGCTAGTAGGTAATACGTCGTTGTACTGCTACTTGATGAAGATGTACCTCCTTATTCTCGTTTAAACCTTATAATCGTTTGTATTTATCTGTAATTTTGACTTATGTATTTGTAAGAAAGGGATAAAACGTAATTTAACTAAATCAGGCCCGTAAAGTTTTATGAATAAGATGGGTAGAATTCAATTTGTATTACTTACTCAGATTGCGACGCAACGGCATCTTTCGGACGACAATTCCAGATAGATTTCAACAACAGAGACAACGTCCAAGCGCATGGAATGTCGTCTTCAAGTAACACCAGGCAGAAACGTTTCTTGTTTACACTCGAGACGCGGATAAACCAAAATTTTGTAAACGTCAAGTGATTGAGGAAACTAGTTTCATCCAAGTCGTAACATTGACATTGCATCTCTAAAATAGATAAATAACCCTTATAGGTAATGCAAGTAAATTTTAATTTTAGGTGGTAAGTACGTACAGTCAACAATACTATTCGCTTAGCACCTTTCCATACAAACTTCTATGAAGGGGGGAGGATACCTTTTCTCTGCAACAGACTGTACATCACTCAATAGTTCGTCTGCTCGGATTAGTCACAATCGCACGAATATATTTTTAAGCTTAATTATTATTCTGCGTAATAATTAATCATGGCGGAAAAGGCAATGAAATAAACACATAACAGCATATTGTAATATTGTATAATTCGACTACCGTAGGCTCAAAGGGCTTAACGGACATAACGCGATTTTTCAGGAGAGCCAAAAAACAGTTTTGTTTTGAGAAAAAAATCATAACTTTTTTGCTTGTTTGAATAAACAGATGCCTGTATGTGGCGTATTCTTAACGTTTTGAGCTCTTTTAAACCGATTGCTTGAATTTATAATACAATGCTTATTTACGAAAATAGCATGTCCGTTACGCCAAAAAACACGACTGTTTTTAAGAAGGGCGCCCCTTACGCCTCATTTTTATGGTTCATGGCGTAAATCCTACAATTTCGTTGCAATATTTGCAACTTGCAGTTATACTTCTAAGTACTATAATTTACAATTATTTTTTTTTAAACTTATAGTGATGTATTCACTGTTAAGTTTTTTCCCCATTTTAGTTATTTTTGATACTTAAACTTGGCAAAGGTCGTTATATTAGCCACAAAACCAATGTTTTCTTTTTTTAATTGTTATTATTACTTGAACAGAATCACTGCTGTCCTACCATCTATATCTATTTATGTATATCAAAACTATTTATAACAATTAGTTTTACTATAGAAAGTATTAGGTATGCGTTATATCTGGTTGTAATCTTAATTTGATCATAAAATTTACTTTTACACACTATAATACTATTAGGTACAATAGTAGTTTTGACATTTTGTATGTCCGTTCAGTAAAACTTAATGAATATGCCATTATTTATGACATAACATCATAGACCGGGAGATAGTGACACATTTTACTGGGTCATTTGTACCAGTATGGCGGTTCGTCAGGGGTCTAAGCATGTAATGAAGGAAAGAAAATGCTATGACCATAGCGCTGGTACCGGCGGCCCAATCGCGTGGGCGTTAGTCGAACGTGTCGGATAAAATACGAGTGTCGAACGATTTGTACCACAAAAATCCTCGTATTATTCGATAGTCCATAAAAAAGAAGTAGGCGGTAGCGTAATGCCATACTTCTCCGGTGTGACTTACAGCCCGCCATACTGAGGCGAACACGTTAATTAAAAAAAAACAATTCAACCATTTGTACCAAGCTAATTTTTGCACAGGTGATCATCGTCGAGCAGCCATTCATGGACATCACCATGCCATACTTTTCGGATGGTTCCAAATGCCCGCCATACCGCCGCAAGGGAGTTAATTTTTTTTTTATTGCTAAACGATTTGTACCATCTTGAATTTTTTTTTCAACACTTTCTGTGTGATCATAAATGGAAATCTCATAATGCCATACCTGTAGGAGGTGGCAAATGTGTACAATATTTTTTTTTATTTCAAGTATGGTGCCCCTTTTTCCCCCTATTAGAAGTATGGCAAATATAATAATGGTCACATTGCATCATATAATTTCCAAAAATCCAAATGCCATACTGGTACAAATCGTCAAAAAATTGTTTTTTGTTTTAAGTCTTGGCTTAAGTCTCACAGTCGTCCGCCCCGTAGTTATAATCTGAAATATATTTTTTTAGGTACAATTGTATCCAAACAAACAGAATATGATGATGCCATGCTGTAAAAAATTATTTTACGTATACATAGTCGTATTTTTGAAACGTGTCGATTAAATAAGTTTTTCAAGTATGGCAGCACTTTATCCCCCTACTATAAGTATGGCAATTATAATAACGGTCACATTTTATCAAATACTCTCCAAAAATTTAAATGCAATACTGGTACAAATCGTTTAGCAAAAAAAAAAAATTAACTTCCTTGCGGCGGTATGGCGGGCATTTGGAACCATCCGAAAAGTATGGCATGGTGATGTCCATGAATGGCTGCTCGACGATGATCACCTGTGCAAAAATTAGCTTGGTACAAATGGTTGAATTGTTTTTTTTTAATTAACGTGTTCGCCTCAGCATGGCGGGCTGTAAGTCACACCGGAGAAGTATGGCATTACGCTACCGCCTACTTCTTTTTTATGGACTATCGAATAATACGAGGATTTTTGTGGTACAAATCGTTCGACACTCGTATTTTATCCGACACGTTCGACTAACGCCCACGCGATTGGGCCGCCGGTACCAGCGCTATGGTCATAGCATTTTCTTTCCTTCATTACATGCTTAGACCCCTGACGAACCGCCATACTGGTACAAATGACCCAGTAAAATGTGTCACTATCTCCCGGTCTATCAGAGTAGGTAGCAAAAAAGGCATATGGCCAGGCCTACGTACTTCTATGGATTTAAATCCAAACGTTATAAACAATAACTTTCATAAGGTTAATCCTATAAATAAGGGTTTAATTAGCGATTGCAAATCCGTGAACATTTTTCAAATCCGGATTTTCGGATTTTGGTTTGACCGAAATCCGAAGTTCGGATTCAATCCGGATTTTAAGAAAGGAATATGTGGCATAAAGGCAAAGTGAAACAAATAATCAAATTAAGTTGTTTTTATTAAAAATAAAAAAACAGAATGCGTACACTGCTACGCCAATAACAAAATCTTTAAAAAATAATAAAAACAAAATACATACGTACACTCCCAAGTAACAAAAGGTTCTATAACTAAGGCATTTTATCACCAAACAGTGATATAGTAGGCCTATAATGGTAACCATTGTGACTGCTTGTACTATAAAGGTTTTTAACAAAGCGTTTTGTTTCTATAAGATTAAAGACCTTTTAAGTACTATAATTTAGCTCTTAGAACGCTTATAGGATCATACAAAAGAATCTTTAAAGTGCTGCACTGTAATAGATATGCAAAAAGCGATTATGGTACTATTTAATACTGTAGACGACTTTACTGATGCTTTTATGTACCTGTTTTGCACTAATAATGCGTCAAAGTAACTTTTATAGTACTAGTATTGTAGCAGACTAGCAGTATCGTAAACACTATTAGAGGATCAATCTGCACTATAAAAGGGCTTTGCACGACCATTACGTAACGTTTTAGCATTTTAAAAGCTCTCTTATCATCGCTGTAAGGCTAGAAGAGTTCTCTAAAAGTCATGAAAGTTTTTCTATAGTGCTATATAGTACCATAAAAGTTACCTGGTACGTTGCTAAATAACTTAAATCGTAACTTAAAAAATGGCTGCTGTTTTCTGCCATAATAGCACATTAGCGGTACGGCTGGAGCGAGGATTTTATTAATTTTAATTTAATTAAAACATGAAAATTATGAGAGCGCATTGTCAAATTTGAAATCAGCATAATGATTCTATCGATACATTGTACAATGTACCGGCATAGGGGCTATTCATAAATTACGTCATTTCAAATTAGGGGAGGGGGGGTCTGGACATCGGATGATGGTAGCATGACGTAGGAGGAAACGGGGTCATTCGAAGCATGATTTTTGGATGATGTTAGGGGGGGGGGGGGGGGGGTCGAAAGTCGTCAAAAATCGATGACGTAATTTATGGACAGCCCCATAGTAACGGTCCACAAATGCTTTTTAGTACATCCTTTTTATTACCTAAATACAAATATTACAAATGTCACTTTAGGAAACAATGGCGAATGAACTTATTTAATATTTTAGGCACCCACGACGCAAGTATGATAAAAAAGATCACTGTAATCGTTTACGGTGCAAAATAGCACTATAAACATGTTTCATTGGTTACTTTTATAATTCCAAATTGCGACATAAACGTTGCAGACAGCACTATTTTAGTACTAAAGAGCGTTTCTCGTCACTTTTACATTTCAACCATAGAGCTGATTTATCACCGTGAGAGCCTTTATGTAATGTTTATAGAATAAATCAGTGATAAAACTAGGGCCTATCTGGGGTTTTGTAAACGTTTACAACACCATTATAGTGCTAATCATGAACACTAATTAGCACGCTCCAAAACGTTCTCAGGACTTTTATAGTACCAAATTTTGTTACTTGGGCTGCTACGCCAATAAAAAAAGCGGACGCGGGGCAAGCATACAGGTGCGAGCGAGTGCGCGACGCCGCGACGCGCAATGCCCGGCTGGCAATAGCTCTCCCGCGTTACCGCTTCATGTGCACCGCTTTTTATTTCGCATTAGAATTAATTTTGAGCAAATTAGTACTGGTGGGAAAAAATCCGAAAAACCGGTTTTTTCTTTTCAAAATCCGAATTTTAAAACGGATTTTCAAACGCTCCGAAATCCGGATTTTTGAACTTCGAATAATCCGGATTGCAATCACTAGGTTTAATGTTAACAAAAAAGTATGAATATTACGTCTAAACCAAATTGCAAATGGTCCAGTCACATACAAAACTAAAAGTTATCAGTCTAACCTTAATTAATCGCCATAATTATCATTTGAATATAATCATGTTTTATTATTTTCATAAAACTAGTTTAGTTTAAATTTTCAAACTTTAGAAACCCTATAAATAAATTATTAATGAGCACATGAGCAGGTAATGCAAGTACCTACTTAATAAAAAAAATGATAAGGAAATTACTACAACAATTATAAACTCGAAATTGTACATTATATGTTGGCGTATCTCTTACATTGAATTCTTTAACATTCGTATAATATCCACTAATTGTGGGCGTAACGTACATTTAATACTCAAAAATCTACTGCAAATAGGCGTAACTGACAAAAAATTTGCACACATTTAATAAAATTTTCGATGCAAAAGGGCGTGTCATACAAAAAGTTGGGAGTTACGCCAAAATGTCTCACAACATTTTTTTGAATTGGAAGATACGGCAAAATGCATTGGAAAATTGTGGTCAAGCATTGATTTTTCATAGGGCTTAACGGACATTTTTTTCAAGTTATCGAGACGTTAAATATACCATTCGATAGAGAAAAAAAAACTGAGAACAACTGCATTCATAACTCATTTTCGCCATTTTGTCCCTTACGCCCTTTGGGCCTACGGTAGTCGATATATTATATAGGTACTTGGTGCTAAGGTGTCCTTGAACCCGTTAATATACCCCTTGCCAAAAGATTGGCTATTATTGCTTGGATTTTATTGCTTATGTATCCATATGGGTACTTACGTACCTAGTACCTACTAGCTACCTACCACTACTACCTACCTTCTACTGCTACACAAGCTAAGGAGGAAAATGTAATTATTGAGCATACCAAAACCACTCTGAATATCCCATAGTATAACATCTCTTAGGTGATGCACTTGCTTTGATACTTCGTCAAAGGTAATGTGATGGCTAGTGTAAGAACGTTGATCAGCAGGGAAAGCGGTTGTACCTCTAAACAAACAAACACTTGACGATATCCAAATACACATGTGCACTTAATGCCTATATTTTGGAATATATGCCATGTGCTAAGTGATTTTACCAAGATTTTACTTACGAAACTTGAGACTATTAGGCCAAAGCACAAAGGTGTAAACACATGTAATTTACTTACGTAAGTAGCGACCAAGGGACACAGCTATACGCTATACTACAGAATGAGAGATGAATATCATTAAGTATCTCATTCTAACAAATAGCTCTATCCCTACTTACGTAAGTAGTAGTGTATCTTAGGCCTCAGGTATAGCGTCTGATTACTGATTAAGTATATTGAATAAAATATTTCACAATATTCAAGGCAGGGTATTGCAGGCCATGGTACACTTGGACTGAAATGCCATGGATACTTTTCCCTTCTTTGGCGCCAGGATATCCTATTATCACGATAATCAGAACGAATGACTCGGTTTCATATCGGGTAATGAACTTAAATAATTTATTTTTAAATGTTTACATATTCAGTAGTTCAAGCGTTCTCTTTTTTCTAAAAATTAAAAAAGTAAAAATAAACTGTCCGTGGTACAACACCTTTCTCTATTATTTTGTTGCATTATTAATCACAACTTTAAATAAATTTTAATTTTATCGTATATGTAATAGTGTAGCAAAAATCTTTGACAACTGTGACATAATAGCTACCAATACCAACGTATGTCAAATGTTCCAAGTACTCTTTGGTTACTGTGCTGTATTAAGAAGGTTGAATCACTTCAAAATAAAGCTAAAACAGGCAAAACCATACGGTTTATTGAACACACATAGTCAGTCGTTAGATAAGGTCCGTATCATCAGTTAGATGTTCGAGTTTGCACAGGCGACACACCGGTCCGCCCGTGATTACTCGCAATTTACGTAGCAAATCCAACGACATGGTCACACAATAGGTGCGACGCTGTAGTGTGATGTTCCACTTACGAATATCCGTCAGACAGAACTGACGTTCCCTGTCGAAAGCTGCCATGAAGCGGGCAGACTTGCGTAATCCACCCCATGGTATAACTACGAGTATAAAACAAAACCCGAAGACCGGTAATCTTCTGACAATCGTCACAGCTATAGTACTACTAACCTTCCTCGTTACATGCTTCATAATCAGTGACTCGGATTGTGCAGATGAAACTCATTTCATTGGTCAAAACATCCCGAAGACGTACAACAAGTTGGAGGGAATCCCTCCCGAGGAAAGAGACCTGTTCCAAGGGTTCCAAACCTCCTTTTTACCGGCTGAAGAGCTGATACAATCGCAAAGACATTCAAAGTCTAAAAGAAGTTTAGAAGACCCAGTTACTAGTGTCAGCTTTTGGTGGGACGCTTGGGAAGGTGTGAGTGGACCGATCAGGCCGGAACGTAATAGCAAATTTACGTTTACATCACAAGACTACATGTAAGTCCATGTGATTTTTTTTTTATGTGAATGTTACGTAAGCGTTTTATAATTAGGTAAACATTGAAACTATAGGCTGACCCGAATGGTCCTTTGGAATTTTCCAAGGAATTTCATGGTCCATTCTAAGCCGTAATTTTATAGAAGTGAATGACTTTATTTTGGACTGACTGACTAGAGGTTTTACAGTACTGCTCTGGTTGGCTGGTCGGTGTACTTTTATTTCTTTTAAAGTTCAAGACTACTAACGTAAAACTGAATTTTGAAAATTGAATCTAACTCGGTCTACTATAACTTTTTTTTATTTACTTTAGGGAAGATCCCCTCTTTCATCATCACGAGGTCCAAGAGCATGATCAGGAAAGCACTGGAGAGAGTTACGAAGACTATTCTTATGACTCCGCGGAAACCAATACCCAGGAAGAAAAGGAAGGGTTTCGAACGTGCGTATCCAAATAATTACGTATACTATTTCTTAGACCATTTTCCATAAGAAAGGATATTAATACGTTAATTGAAATCATCTCCCACGTTACATATCGGGTGTAATCTAACAACCTATAGTTTTTTCAGCTACCTACTAAACATGTAAATGACATTGAACTTGCTGCTTCTCAGGTCCTATTGCTCAAAAAATACCCATTTTCTAAGAGCATTTCGGGAGATCCTCACGGGATTCACCTGCCTACCTACCTAATTTCTTGTATTTTTACTATTTCTAATGTCGATATAGTATCGTGGAGCATCGAAATCACGTGGATCGCGGCCCTCTAGACGACGTGGTGGAGCAGATCCGTAGTCAACCAGAACTAGAGGAGGGCGAGATGGAGTCTTCCGCGCTGCACTTGAATAAGCATAGTTCATCGCATCCAGGTATTTAATAGGTAGAAGAAACAGAAGACCCTTCAACGCGCACGGTCCCTATTCACTATTTGCTTTTGGTAGCTGTAGCTACCAGTCGTCACCCTTAAACCTAGGCAATAGAGTTCGCTATAAAAATATCAAGCAAGTGAGTGGCTATAATAATAACAACGTTAAAAGAGAAGTATACGATCGCAAAAATAAAACTGACTTCATAACACACATTTCCTCTTTTAGGCGCTGTACCTCCCCCCCTTTCTTACTTACTTACCTACTCGTAATATGAACACCCCCTTTAGATATACCCCTAAATATGGCCATGTGATCGTCTAGCTAGTGGTTAGGACCCCTTGAAGTGAACCGCGGCAACCTCAAATTCTTTAATGAGTATCAGCTAAATTTTGGACTCTGACCTTATTTATTATTACCTAGATTTTGAGAACAGATATTTATGGTAATAAAATAATTATTTATGGAAGTAAGAAATAATCTAAAGAAAATTATTCAGAGAAATAGAAAATTATTCAGAATTTATTAGTGCAACGTAAAGGATGGTGTAAAATTTACTATAATGTATTTAAGTATTGCAGCATATATGATGATATAAATATATAAAAATATTTTTGGTAAAATCCTGCCACACCTATTAAGTTCCCGGGATAATATAGAGGCAGCACTCCTGAGATAAGCTCTTTTACTCCCTAGCTTTTAAGGATAATTATATTTAACTATCATCTTCTAAACGATGTGTGATTCACTCACACATGCCACCTCCACACTCGATGCAGGTCTGGGAACTCCTAGTCCGATTTGCAAGTATTAACCGGAACACCTACCCTACCAGTTTAGCCGGAAGAGCTATGACCAACACTTCGTAACTTAAGCGCACCTAGATGATGATGAAAAGAAGTGTCAAAGTATCCATCAGTCATCATAATTACTAATCTTTTTATATTCAAAAGCTAGGAATGCTAATCCCTTAGTCCCATTCCCCAGAACTGATAATCTAGACAGAAGTCCTAGTTTTCTAGATGTATAAACGAAGTACCGAGTTTATTTGCTAACTATACATGTTTTATGAGACTGAAATATCAAGATGAGCATTATTTCACTCAAAATTCCCATTGGACTACCTCTTGTCTGCCAAAGGGGTCCCTAAAACAGAACCAATCTTCGATCCTTCCATCTCAGACTAGCCTGCACTCCTAAACCCAGCTTGATATTTAATTATTGATTATGAAATACCATGAAAAATAGGTTGAACTACTCAGTACCTCGTCCCTACACCAGACAACCAGAAATGAAAAATAAAAATTTATAAAGCCGTTAATGATCCCCATATAAATTAGAAATTAGGAAGATTTAGGCAGATGAACCCTTCACCTGTTAAACACTCGTATTTTAAGATTAAGAAACCATATTTTTAAACCCTTAAAGAGAAATATATATCAACCATATCAATTGTATAAACCAGAACTAAAAAGGACCCTAATAAACGACAAAATGAGTGTGTGATTCTACCCTAACTCTACCCATTGTCCCTAATGTAGTACATTCAAAGCATAGTTCGTTCTTACCATCGACCTAATGCTTTGTAATATACGCAAGTGTGGTCCCTACGAGAAGCTGTAACGTTCGGCAGGCGAAACCGAGAAGGCAACCTACAGGCCAGTGTATTTGACTCCCTCCTTATCGCCCGCGGGCATGGTGGATAAGAATAAGTCGCCCTATTCCGTGTATATAAGTGGATCAGTACCCTAGCACACACACGCACCAATCACGAGGGAAACTCTGCCGCAACAAAGACTAAGTGTAATATCAGTCACGACAGAAGTCTGTCCCCGCCACCAGCACTAGTATGAACCGGAGCACCGAAATATATAAATATATTTAATAGGAGACCTAGTCTCAATTACTGTCGACTTCAGTGGGCAGGATTTACACCCAATGACGCGCACGTGACGTCCCCACATCCGTCTAAACAGCTGGGCCTTGAGACTAGTGAGATAATTCGTCTCTTATGTTGATATAGAAGAGACGCCAAGTCCTCTCAAACTTGGAGCAATAGACTCCTAACCATCCAATCCTTTGGCACCGTTAGGCGGAGTGAATGCTTAGCAGGACAAACTGTCAGTCCAAACAATGATCTGGTTTCAAAATAGCAAAAAGACCCCATAATTAAACACTAAGTTATCACAAAATTAAACTAACTTAATAGAAAAGTGAAGTTCCCTTAAACACTGTCATCTATATCTAACGTTACGAGAATTTCTTCCCGCAAAACCAAACACAGACACTATTCCAAGCCCCGGCCATGCAACGACATTGTCACTGCATAATATGACGGCACTCAGAACACACGGTGTAGGAAACTTCACAATAACTAAAATCCCATACATGGCAGTAAAGAAACTCCACAACAGCCCATGTCCAGCGTTACGACGATATTGTCTCCGTAAAACCAAACACAGACACAAATTCTAAGTTTAAATTTACCAGGATAATTCCAAGCAAAAACAAACACAGAAAAAGTAGCAGAGTAACTTCACTTACCAGTATTACGTTACGCCCGAAAACCAGAGTCACTGCTAGTCCGATGGTTGAAGAATGAATGATCCGAGTCGACGGTCCGCTCCGCCTTTTATAACTTTTTCTAGAGACGAACCGGCGACCTATGCGACATATTGGCGATTAAACGGTGACATACTTGCGACATACTGGCGTCTCGCGACCTAATAGTGACATGCTGGCGACAAGTTGCGACATTCTGGCGGCCCATTGGCGACATGCGACGTACTGGCGACATACGACGAATTGGCGACTTATTAGAGACCTACGACATATTGGCGACCATTGGCGACCATTGGCGACATGCGACGTATTGGCGACCTATTAGGGACCTACGACATACCGGTGACCCATTGGCGACATGCGACGTACTGGCGACCTATTAGGGACATGCAACGTATTGGCGACCTATTAGGGACATGCGACTAGGGTCATAACGGCGACATAACGGCGACATATCGGCGACATATTGGCGACATATCGGCGACATAACGGCGACATATTGGAGACATAACGGCGACATATCGGCGACATAACGGCGACATATCGGCGAAATAACGGCGACATATTGGTGACATAAACGGCGACACAATAGTGACATAACCGGCGACACAATAGTGACATAACAGTGACTTATAGAGACAAACGCTATTCCAAAAATACCAGGGCACCAAAACTGAGGAAGAAGTTATTAGCCTCGTGGCATGTAACGACGTTCGATTCAAGAAGAAAAATCATAAGCTCCATTTTGTTTACTAAGCCATATTCCTTAAATATTAACGTTCACAATTGCTTACTGCAAAGTATAAATCATGTCCCTTTCATTCATGCAGTTTAGAGAAAGATGGAGCTAATTTTAATGACGTCTACACACACATAGGTAGCAGGGAACGTTCGAAAACATCACGTACGAATCTGTTAACATTATTTTACTTTGAGATATTTTAAGTTTATTTCTGAAAATCGTCCCTGTATTGAAGTATTTTATGTTTATTAGTATCAAATATATTATTTAAGACATCTGGGATCTAGAGGGTTAATTATTATAATATTTATTTTTGTCTTACGAATTTTAATTTCATGTTTCGAAATTGTACTAGGGCATCAGCGTAACGGAACGTCGAACTGTCATTAATGTCACTGTCAACTCAATACTATTTGTTGTTGGTTGTTTTCTGAAGGCTTATTTTGTTTATTTATAAGCTAAAATAAGGATTAATTAAACAAAAATGCATCTGATAAATAATGAAACATGGAATCAAGTGCTTCAAGTTCCAATTGTTAGAATATTCAATGGAATCATGAAAAAAATATGCGACCGCAAGGGACATTAGTATTACAAAGTATTTCCTACTATTTTATGTGTTTTGTAATGAAAAATGAGGCCAATACTAGGCAATAGGCATACGACTAGTCACAGCGCGACACTCACTCATTCAGAACCAGAGATTTTTCTTTAGCTATCCCACCTCTATATCTATGTCTCAACTCTGTGGCAATCATATATATATGTAGGTATAGTCGCGGCACTTTGGCCTTTCTGACTCTACAAATAAGATCGTGTCCCACTTTACAAGCCATGTCACGCAAAGGTCCCCATTAGAATACATTATCTTAATACCTATAGGTATGGTTTAAGAATGGTCAGTTAGGTATTTTTGTTTTTGCTTTGTCATTTTACAGTCTGTTAGTCAAATAATTACCGTTTAATCTTATCAATATCGCGTATTTTCAGCAAAGTCATCTACATGACATCATAGCTTAAGCCATTTACTTAGTAAGGATTACAATTGCATACCTGCGTCCACGTCGCATTTATCAACAATAACACGATTGTCAGACAGTATCCAATTGCCTATTGGCCTAAATCGATCAAGGTTAAGGTCCTATTGTTGTGCTAAAATTATTCTAGGGTGATTTTCCAATTACACATGGACGCCGAATCGTTACTATCTGACACGACGGGCGCCTAGCCAAGATAGTAAGGCTCACTCATCGGAGCGGTTTGCGGATTCGCATGAGTATGATAATCGCGTAAATTATTTAATTGTTCTTTAATTAGTGGTTAGTAGGTATGTAACTAAAATAACAACAGTGTACAATTTAAATTATTTTTTTAAATAACCTCTCCGTGCGGTATTAGGAATCCAAGCATTCTGGAAAGGCCAAGGCGACAAAGCTGCCATAAGGGCAACGCAGGCGAGCATCATGAAGCGAAACATGGACGTTGAAGCCGACCCCTGCCACGACTTCTACCAATATGCGTGCGGGAACTGGGCCGCGCTGAATCCTATTCCACCTGATAAAGCCGGGTATGTTGCATAGAGGCTCAATTTTCCCGAGGAAAAATTACAAAAGGGGTCTCTCTTGTTGGGGATAATATCACGACTAAATGGCCAACTTTTCATATACTTATCTCCACTAACGATATACCTAGCTTATTATAAGAAGTTCTAGCTGATTTCGTATGTTGTTGTAAAACCTCCCAAGTATACCAAAGCTCCCAACTATGGTCCAAAAATAACTGTATTTTTTTCGTTCAGGTGTGTCTTTTACTGTATTTTTTTGTAGTTTTAGGCAAGGTATGTTTATAAATGGAAGAAAAAATTCGGAGTAAACCAAAAGGAACATTGGTATTGATACTTAACCCTTAAACGCATGATTTTTTCTTTTTGCCCGAAATTCATATATGTATCATATAATTGTTTGCCGATTCTAGGAAAAATATTAAAAAAATATATAATTTCGATTTTCCCTGCGAAATCAGTGTTAGAAGTTGAATTGGCTAAATCATATTTATGTAAATATCTAATTTTTAGTAATAAATATATGAAAATTTTTACTACCATTAGAAAGGTACACTATTCCTATGATAAAGTTTTAAATATAAAATAATTACAAACCCCGAAAACACCGTTCAAAATCACATACTTAAAATTATCAATTTCTGGATTTTTCCAAGCTTTCCGACTTTTCGTCTTAAAACGAATGTAATTTTTATAAATTAAAAATATTGCGTAAATTTAACCCTTAAATCATTACCCTACCACTTGACGTTTGGTATAAAGGTGCGTTCAAGAACGTAAGCCTTTTTTTAAGTCTGTGAGCTGTCTAATGCTTTGTAGACATTTGGCAACACTATGCATTTAAGGGTTAATTTCCTTTTGAAGTTGTGGAGCATAGTTGCAGTATTGGACTATATTTGGGAGGTATTACGGTACCTATCATTGTAAAATAATTTCGACCACATACATTAGTATCTATATCTACTGCAGTTAGAACAACATCATTCTATTTTCTAGATACGACACTTTTGAAATGCTAAGAGAAAACCTAGATGCCGTACTTAAGGACCTACTGGAATTCAATGAACCATTCCCGAGCAAATATCCCGGCGCCAACCTTGACATTAATGTTGGTTCTCTAAACACAACTATGAAAAAACATTATCAAAACATGCATGATGATAATAATAAGCTTCACATAGATACAATAGATAGTAGTAGTGAAATATTAAACAGTTCCAATGATGGGAGGTACCGATACGACTGGATTAAAACTGATGGAGGGAAACCGCAAATGGTTAATCGTATCCACACTTTGTTTCATAGGAAAGAAAGAGATATATTCAAAAAAGCCAATAACACGAAGCCTAAGAATTTGAAAAACGTAAAAAAGAAGATAAGAGGAAGTGGACTGAAATACGTGCATACCTTCGTAGACGGTGACATTGCTGAAAAATATGGGAAAAGAAACAAGCATGGCCTGAAAGGAAACTTAGCTAACCTCAATTCCGTGATTCAAACAGATCTTCATAGGTCTACCGTAAGAAAAAGCAGAGCAAAACGAGATAGTAAAACTAATTTGCCTATTTCAGACGAGTTCACTAAAACTGACGATGCAGCATTGAAAGCTAAATTCCTATTTAAATCATGTATGAACTACGAAATACTACAAAAACGTGGGCACCAACCACTTCTAGATCTATTAAATTTGTTTGGAGGCTGGCCTATTCTTGACTCCAGATGGTTACCGCTGAATTTTGATTGGCTAGATGTTATGGCAAAGTTACGATTGTACAATAATGACATTTTAATTTCGGAGTGGGTAGGACCGGATATAAAAAATTCTGACGAATACGTTATTCAGTTTGACCAGACGAGCTTAGGTATGTATGATAGTATGTGAGGAAATAAAATAAAGTCAATCCATTTTGTACAAATCCGTAGTTATAACGATAAATTAGTAGATGTCCTACAGTGTTTTCTTTTTTTTTTCAGGTTTGCCTACAAGAGAATACTTTCTCCAAAGTTCAAATAAAGTTTACTTGGATGCATACAAGCATTATCTCATAACAATTGCTCTTTTAATGGGCGGAAGTAAGAATCATGTGTTGCAAAGTGCAGAGAATCTCATCAATTTTGAAATAAAGTAAAGGTTTTCTTTTAAAATATATTAGCTGATTACAGAGTCTATTAATTCTGTAGGTACCTATATGTTTTAGTAACTTGGTCACTATATTATGGTTAGCTGAGCATTATTATATTTTAAATATGTTAATAACGTTTTATAACTACCAGGTTAGCAAATATAACATCAGCTCCAGAGGACAGAAGGAACGTATCGGAACTTTATCGGAGAATGACCTTACGTAAGCTAGAGAAGTTGGTGCCAGAGGTTGGATGGAGACAATACCTGTGTGCCGTGATGAACAGAACTGTCCATTCACATGAAACTGTTGTGCTTTTTGCACTCACATACGTAAAAGTGAGTTAATATATTTTTTTAATAATTTTATATCAAATGAAGTATAGTAAGGGGTCGTTTGTGCCCACTCAGTTCAACTTTCACGGATACCTTATCTACTATTATTTCGAACTATCTAGATTATGATGACTTAACTTTGAAACCTCGCCACAAATGCAAGCCGGGGATTCCACCCATCTACAGAGGTGTTTGTAGTAAGCACAGCGACCATGGCCATTGCGGAGTCTGTTGAGGTTGCACCAGTGCCGTCTTGGGGGGTCAGCTCCCTTAATTAAGACTGTACAAACAATTCAGCACATTATAGAGGACTGCCCCATAACGCGCTATGCCAACGGACCTCCTGAAGACCTGATCGTCCTTACCGACGAGGCCGCCAAGTGGCTGATTGGACTAAATCTGTGCTTATAACTGTTTGTTTTCTGTTTATTTTACTATGCCATACGATTAAATAAATAAATAAATTTGAAACTTCATCAATCATTATAAACTGAAATAAATGTCATAAGTATACTACTAAGAAAAAGTGACCAAGGCCTCCAGTGCCCCAGGCTGGAATCGAATCAGCGTCCTCTGCTATCGCGGCAGGTGCCTGTGCCATTCGGCCACCGGGCCACAGCGGCATAGGTCGAATTGTTTTCCAAGTATATGCATTTCTTACTGAAGGCTTATGGTGCCCCCTAGTGTTTCTACTTGAAATAAAAACAAATTGAAATATTTTGTGAAAAATAATTTAATTTGTTCTAATAGATACTTTTAATAGTACTCATCAATAATTGTTTATTTTTGGTTATTCAAGGGGAGTTTTATAAGAAATTTACTCTTGTTCGTCATTAAATTAAATGTTTTTTTTTTGGAGAATCTAAAAATGTTCTGAACCATAATTGACTGGGTTTCTTCATGTTATTAAATTGTACAACGGGACTTAATCGCGTGTTTAAGTTAAAAAAAAACTTAAATAGGTATGTGATTAAGTCCCGTTGTACAATTTAATAATGTGTAAAAATCGTGAGTTTAAATCAGTATTCTTCATGTTACTTTTAGCACCTCGTAAAGCTGATTGATGACACGGATCCAGAGGTGCTGGCTAACTACTTGTTATGGCGTTTTGTCAGGCACAGGGTCAACAACCTTGATGATCGTTTTCAGTCAGCCAAACAACAGTTAGTAAAAAAATTTAAAAATTGAATCATGTCAATAACCGAGGTCGGAGAGGGTGAGATATTTACCTTATAATTTCATATTATAAGGCAAATAACTCACGTTTTCTGAGCACTGGATATAACTATACAGTTATTATTTATTTCAAAATGTAGGTATTTAATATATCAAGCAAAATAAAGTTTACGAAAATTATTTAAATATACCTATATTAAAAAAAATTTTTAGATTTTACTTCATATTGTTTGGTCGAGAGAAATCCCCACCGCGATGGAAGAATTGCATCTCTCAAGTGAACTCAAACATGGGCATGGCTCTTGGATCTATGTTCGTCAGGAAACACTTCGATGAAACCAGCAAAAATGATACCCTAACTATGACAAGAGAAATACAGCTGTCCTTTAGGGAAATACTCTATAAAATCGACTGGATAGACGATGGGACAAAAAACTTAGCTGCGCAAAAAGTGGACGCTATGATACTAAGGATCGGATATCCTGATTTTATTTTGAACAAGAAAGAGTTGGATCAGAGATATAAAGATGTGGAAATACACCCTGACAAATATTTTGAGAATACTCTGAACATTTTGCAACATTTGACTCAAATGGAACAGTCTCGGTAAGTGGTACAGTAAGTAACACAATTCTTACTGATCTCCTGGGAAATTTGCTCATCAATTGCTGAATTTTTTAAACTACATATTTCATAAAATTAAGTCCTTCTCTTCGCTCTGTCGATTGATCGCGCACTCGCTGTAATCATCTAGGTGATTTGTGAAATAAGGTACTATTTTAGGATAGGCGAGCCAGTAAACAAGACATTGTGGAACACGGCGCCGGCAGTGGTAAACGCGTATTACAGCCGCAACAAGAACCAGATAATGTTCCCGGCTGGGATACTGCAACCACCATTCTACCACCGCCACTTTCCGCGGTCGCTCAATTACGGAGGCATCGGTGTCGTCATAGGTAAAAAGAGCTTAGTAACTTTACGAAGAAAGTGTACGCCATGCAAACGTAGTCTCTTTTTTTCTCCCTAGGTGCCCTGGATAACTTATTTGCTCCTTCGTTTGATTATTTTAACGTGGACCTAATTATATTTTGAGATTTACCAGCTATTGGGATTAAATATTTAAGCGTTTGTTACAAATGTATTTATTATTATTAAAACGTAAAACAAATAAAGTGAGAAACATAATTAATGTTATTAATTTCTAGGCCACGAATTAACGCACGGCTTCGACGATAAAGGCCGCCTCTTCGACTGCAACGGAAACCTTCACCGGTGGTGGTCAGACTCTGCCATCGAAGCGTTCCATCGGCGTGCGCAGTGCCTGATAGATCAGTACGGTCGCTACGTGGTGCCTGAGGTCAACATGAAACTCGACGGTGTCAACACACAGGTGAGAACAGGCCCCGTATACAACATGCCAATCGCTAACGCTACGTAGCGAACGAAACGCAACTGTCACTGTCACACTAATATGGAAGAGTGATAGAGAGACACAAAACGATTCGATGGCGAAATGCAAGCAATCGTCACCTTGGCTAGGCCGCCTGGTTTCATCAAAATATTGCGTTTTGTACATACATGCCCTGACGCTCCTACAATAATCAAAATAACCTCTAACTGCATTGGCAACCTTAAAAGTACTCTTCTAACTGTTGTTGTAATATTCCAGGGTGAAAACATAGCCGACAATGGCGGCGTGAAGCAAGCGTTCCGCGCCTACATCCGCTGGGTCCAGAATAACGGAGCCGCCGACGAGACGCTACCCGGCCTCAACCATACACACACTCAACTGTTCTTCCTTAACTTTGCACAGGTAACACCTGAAATGAGGACGTTAAAATTGCCTACATTATTTTAGGAATACACATACTTTCTATGTGTATTCCTAAAACAAAGCTATTTATAGTAGGTGTAGCAGGGATTTGGAGTAGCAGATGCAGGTGTAAATACGGAAACTTTAAATTATTGAAGAATTACCAAAGAAACAAATTGGGATTAAACTTCTGGGTATATTTTTACATTTGAACCGCAATAATCAGCTCTTGGGAATCGATCTGTAACTCGTATCTCAATATTAATCTGTCATCCTCAAATCAAAAAGCCGCTGACGTCTTCCAGGGTAGGTACTAACTAGACTTTAGTGGCCTTTTAGTTTGAGGGCAGTCATTTATTTATTAACTGCTGAGACAGGTTTTTATAAGAAAAGTGATATAAGTAGATGTGGCAGTAGATGCAAGAAGATTCTTAGTACAGAAGACGATGTATTATATTATCGTGAATATTGGCCTCTGAAGATATTATTACACTCACAGGTATGGTGCGGCGCAATGCGTGCTGAAGCAATGCGGAACAAACTCAAGACAGCCGTGCACTCTCCGGGCCGATTCCGTGTCATCGGGACACTTTCGAACTCTAACGACTTTGCCAGGGAATTCAAATGTCCACTCGGGTCGCCTATGAACCCGAAAGAAAAGTGCACAGTGTGGTAGCATCTGGTGATACCACAGAATAGGGTAAACTACTCATGATTTTCGTGGAAATAGTTAAGGTTGAAGGTGCCTAAAACCACCAACCTGATTTTGTTGATGTTGATTTGTATGTTACATACCTGGTAATTTAAAATATTTTTTTGCTATTAAAGGTAAGTAATTTTGTATATTTTTTATTATAATGTCATAAGCCTATGTTACCTCAGTATTAGTTATGAGGATTGGGTTGGGAGTTAGTAACATTGATTATTGAATTAACCTGTCATGTTTCCCAGAACTCTGATGCACGATGTTTAAAAACTGCCTGTGCTGCTTTGAAAAATCAAAAGACTTTAATTTAAATAATTTTATTGCAATAACGCCAATAATTCAATAACTGTGATATCACCCATTTTTAAAGTTGCATTTATTTATTTGTTTAAACTGCATTAAGATATAATGTACAAATGGCGGACTTATTGCCAAAAGGCATTTTCGACCAGTCAACCATCATTTAGTAATTTGGAAAGACATGAATATTGTTTAAATACGAATAAAAACAAAGAAATAAGTTATAGCTCTGATACTTGTAGTATAAAATCAGGATAATTGGGTAATAAATTGGCAAACCGAACCGTCTTTTTATTATCTATAATAAAAAAAAACAAGGTTAAGATCCAGACACACACAAAATATTTAAAATCCGCTTTGAGTCGGTCGCGTCAAAAACAAACATGACAGATTTGGCTTGTTGAATTTTAATTAGAAATGAATATTGCTAGGTTACCATTCTAAATTGGCTGGTATGCTAGTTGAGGAAGATGTGCATCTCGACGCTGGGCACGTTGTCCCCATCACTGCTCCAGAGCGTCTCGACTAGAGATCCACCGGATATTCGGTTACTATCCGGTATCCGGCCTATACGGCCATTATTTTTACATCCGGCCGGATACCGCATAGCTGCCTACTATCGGGCCGGATACCGGATAGTAACATTGCTTGATTTCTGAATAAACAAAATTGGAATAAGAAACAGTCAGGGTCATAATCGTACTCGTTTATTATTTTAAAACAATTTAAACATTCCAGTCATTCCACTCACTTGCACGCGCACTCATTTCGAACCAAGATGTGAGTCCGCGCGAACGTTTACTACGAAACAGGTCAAAACTAGTGTCCGACCGAAACATGTTTTTTTGCCGAAACCGAAACCGAAACCGAATGTTCGGCTTTGGCTCTAGTTTCGGCCGAAACCGAAACCGAAACCGAAACTTTTGTAGACTTGTTAAAATCGTTGAAAAAATGTCATAAAACCGCTTTTACACACATATTATGGGGCTGTCAACACCCAATGTCCTTGAAATTGATGTTACTTAAGCAGTTTTTTAAGAAAATTACTAGAGTTAGACCAAGATAATTCTGCAACGATTTTGATAACACATGCAGTGCAAGTGTTACTTTAAACGTCAAAACTTCTATGAAATTATGACGTATAAATAACATTTGCACTAGTAGCACTGCGTATGCTATCAAAATCATTGCAGAATTTTCTTGGTCTAACTCTATTCATTCACCAGTCAAGCTAACATGTAGATACAGGGTCAACCAAAAAACCAACCAAAAACGCGAGCGCAGCGAGCGCGAAATTTTTTGTTAACAATATCGCAAGGCCGGGTACCGATCTTCACCTGGGCCTAAAAGTCCGAAGTGCCCCAGTGAGGCGAACTTTCATGTGAAGTCAAAGCCGTGCTTCAGGCTTCAGGTTAAGTAGTTAAGCACAGACTCCAACCAATGTCCATTGTATTGAAAAGCGAGACCGCAGGCCGAGCATGGCGCAGCGAGGCCAAAGGCTAAGCTGAAGTAGAGGACATGTGGAACACAAACCAATGGTAAATTGAGGTAAAAAGTGAGGCTAAGGTCGAGCATTTGTATGAAAAACTGTACTGGGCACACTTTTAAGGGTTTTTTCTTCGTTTTAATCAATAGTCAGCTGTTCAGCTTCGCAAAATATTAACTATTGAGAAAATCAACTTTGCGGCACTAGTTGAGCGTAGCCTTTAGCCTCGCTTAAAATTTGCCATTAGAGGTAGATAGAAAAATAACTGAATAAGTGAGTGAATAAAAGCGAAAAAGACATCGTTCAACTCGGGCCGAGCTGATACTCGGCCAACGGCTACGTGCGGCAGTGCTATCTCATTCACTCCGATACAATTAGACAGTGTGCGCGTTATAGGTATTGACAGCCTCTTAAGACTGCGTCGACCGTCCAGTGGCGCTCTCATTAGTCGAATTGTGTTTTATAATAAACCAATTAATTTCTGCACCTATACATGAATCAGTATATGTAGGTATGTATTAATATTGTTGTCCTACTTATTCCCCAACTTTTGGTCTTTGTCCGAAGTACCATTTCGTAAGTTTCGGCCCGGCCGAAAGGTTCGGCCGTTTTTTGGCCGAAACCGAAACTACAGCCGAAACATGATTTTTTGGCCGAAACTGGCCGAAACCGAAACCGAAACCGAACCTTCGGTCGGACACTAGTCAAAACCTGCACAATGCGCACCTGAAAAATCAAAAAGTAGGTACAGTTCCGCGGGCCGAATTTTCCGCGGCCGGATACCGAATATTCGGCCGATGGTCAGGCCGAATATCCGGTATCCGGTATCCGACCAAACAACTATCCGTTGCATCTCTAGTCTCTACCTGCACAACACGGTGCACGTGCAAGTGACTCTCACCGCTCGACAACGCGCACTGTAAGCATCACCTCCAGGCAAATGCGCGCTTGGGACTCTGATAAATTGATAATATACCTACTCATAATCTCTCGAAACAAAAAAAATTCTTCCGGCTCTGAGAACCAACGATTGCTAGATTTCAAGTTGTGTTTGATATCGATAAAAACCGCTTATGATGTTATTTTGGCTTGTATCTCGTATCAGAATTAGAGGCAACATTGGTTTTCTTTCGAGAAAGACTAATTTGAACCTGAATCTGTGAACATATGGCAGGAACAATTGTTTGAAAGCAAATGACTATTGCTTTTTGACAAATTTTAATTGCAAAATCATCATTGGTCAGGTAACAAATCAGGGGGCCTACCTTGAAAACCGAAATTCGCAAATTGCGGGGTTCTTTCTCTTTTACTCCAACGAAGGCGTAATTAGTGAAAGAGAAAGATGCCCGCAATTTGCGAACTTCGATTTTCGCGGTTATAGCCCAGACACATGGAGCTAGTAAATGAAGTTGCGCATCTCGACGCTGGGCTCGACGTCGTCCTCGTCGTTGCTCCAGAGCGTCTCGACTTGAACTCGCCCCTGGTCGCTCGACAACGCACGCCGCAGCCAACGCGCGCGCAACGCTCGAATGATTTCCAAGGAAATCCGCGCTTGCAGCACTGCGAAACACATAGAAAACATTAAAAAATTAGAATAATTTTTTACAGAAAAAAACAGCCTTCTCAAAATAGTTTGAAATGCCATATACAGTGAAACCTGGATAAGTGAGACTTCAAGGGACGAGCAGATTTGTCTCACTTAAAGAGGTATTCCACTTACCCAGGCTCTCAGTTAGCCAGGTACAAATAAATTTCTGTCTTATTTATAGAGGGTCCCATTAATAGAGGTGAGAATAGAGGATATATCTCAGTTATAGAGGTGGTTAATAAGGTATTTTGTAATTATCTTTAAATGTTTAGGTAAAATAATCCTTGTCCCTAAATATTTTTTAAGTCTGTTTAAATATTTCTTTGAATTTTTTTGAATGATATTCCAAAGGATAGATTTTTTCAATTAAATTTGATACGGACTTCATTGCGTCTTAGAAATTTATTAAATGAATATTTGTTTATTCTTGTTACTTATCAAGATTTCAGCTTTCGTTGCGATAGTTTTAACTACATAAAGTACCTAACTAAATGCAACTTGAAGTCGTTTAGTCACAATTAAGCAAATGCGGAATTTGTGGATAAACTAAGAGTTACTAAGAATATGGAAATAGATCAATAAAGTCCAAGTTAGAGAGGTCATAGATTGATGTTATCTCAGATACAGAGGTAATTCGTATACAATTCTAAAAAAAAAACAATTAGGAAAATGTAATCTTAGAAATATAGTCTCAGTAAAAGAGGTAAACTACACTCTCTGTCTCAATCATAGAGGTCAATGTGACTATAAAATCACAACAACTAATCCCAGTTATAGAGGTTCGTTTTATCTCACTAACAGAGGTAATTCAGTGCTAAAGTGTCGGGACCGCACCATGAGTCCCAGCTATAGAGGTTTCTCACTTATCCAGGTCCCACTTAACCAGGTTTCACTGTAAATTATTGGCTGGTATTTAACTTTTTAGTAGGTTCAACGCCACAGACCACAGAGCAACATAGACCTACGTGCATATGCATAAAGTTCAATTTCAGTTTTGACACTTCGGTGACGTGGCGTCAGCGTGACAGCTTTTGTGTTTGACACGATGTCGAAAAGGTTAAATTGCACAACGGGACTCCTCCGAGATCACGAGGACAACGCCGTCCTCGAAACGTCGGAGGTAAATCTTAAAACTTAAATACGCGATTAAGTCCTTAACAAACATAACGAAAGGACAAATCGCCAAACGTGAACTATGCGTCGTTGAAGAGTTCCGTTCTGATCATCATCAGCAGTTCCACTTCATCAAATGTCACTTTTTTAATGTATATGTTTGATTTGTTGATAAAAACACAAAAATCACTATAGGTATGTATGCCTTTAAGATTTGAGGAGTTCCCTCGATTCCTCATGGATCCCATCATCAGAACTAGGTTTTGACAAAAACGGGACCAATCTGTATGCATATTCAAAATCGGTCCAGTAATGACGGAGATATGGAGTAACAAACATAAAAAAAAACATACAACCGAATTGATAACCTCCTCCTTTTGAGATTTGAAAGTCGGTTAAAAAGAGTCGATATGATAGACCAGCGGGCTTAGCAAGGTTATATCATATTGCGCGTGGAATCTACTGTCGTCTTTTAACGATAGTCGTGTTTTTATCGTTTTGCTGAACATGGTTACGGGCTACGATAAGAATACCACGTCGATATCGTATATAGTTATCCACTATCATTCGTAAGTGACCACGATTGTCGATGCCTAGAGTTTATGAAAAATCCTTTTAATGCCTGGCTTTATTAAAATGTCGGACGAGTGTCGGACGATGTTTGAAAACGAATAGTTAGTTTTATTACTACACTTCCAAATTGAAAAATGTTTAAATGAGTGACAGCTTTATACAAATTGACTTACATTATAACATGCACGGATAATCGTGTTTTCTCAACTGACAATTCACTTGACATTGACAAGCATCGCGTACGCGCATGATTCAGTGAATTTAGTGAAAATACAAACCAAGTCGAAGAAAAATACTGATTTGCTGTGTAAACTAAAGGAAATGCCACCCAAAATGTAAGTTTCTCTAATTTATTTATAGAAAAAGTTATAGTTCGTTTGATCATTAACTGGTTTTGTCATGAATATGTTTAATTTCAGTCGATGCTTCGGCGCACAAGAAAATGCTAGCCAAATATATAACTCAGCATCCCCTGTTCGCCTACACCTACAGGGAGATTCATGAGCTTCTCGGAACCCAGAGATACAAAATGCAATGCTGCACAGTGCACACAAGTTCTAAGATCTAGAAGAAAGGATTGAAGATGTAAGTACACCTTTCTTAAACTAAAATCATGAAAAGTTTCTGGTGCCTTTTAATATTATTGACACTTAATATCTATTTCTTCTCATTCTATCTATTATGTTCTACTAAGTGACAAAAGTTTGTTAAAAACCTGTTAGTAGTAGTGATAGCACTACTATAATTGCAGGAAGTTGATTTGACAACAATGATGTGTAAAAGTTACACTACAACACTACCTATGCATACATTTATTCACACTGCATAAAAAGTGCATACTTAAGGGTTCTAACAAATATTAAAATCTTTGAAACCCATAGACCTCACTTTAAAAACTTATATATTTTTTTACTCTGTTTGTATATTCTAGAAGCTGGTTTTGTAGCAAGAATAAAAGTTTATTGAAAAAGAAAAAGACACACTTTATGCTATAAATCTAAGACATAAAGATAAAATATTATTAATAAGTATTTAGTTTTTATGCCCGTTCCGGATGTCCCGCTCACTTAAACTTTAAGTCCTTCCTCTTCATAACCGTTTTATGTATGATTGTTTTGCCGTTCAGGCAACCTATCTATGGAATGCACTCCCTCTACCTGTAAGACAAGCCCCAAGAAAATTTGTTTTTTGAGTAGTCATGCTCGGTAGTTATCTGCTAAATGTCTCGTCTAGTGTCTATCATCCCATATACATATTAGTACATTTATTTTTATAACATATATGTATGTTTATGTTAGTATGTATATCTAAGATATACCTACTGCATTTGCTTTTTGATTGGGTTTTGCACCAACCTTTAGTGTTTATATGTGACGTCCCACGGGTAAAGGTACCTTATGGCGGTTGGCGCTTACGCTATTAACTATTAACGCCGCTCCAATATTATTGCGGCGCTATGCGACGTAAGCGCCAGCCGCCATAAGGTACCTTTTGCCGTGGAACGTCACATATTTGTTTCTATGGTTGACTAGTAGGTGACAGATAATGCCTTTTGGCATTAAGTTCGCCATTTTTACGTAATTCTATATTTTTGTGCAATAAAGTTTATAAATTAAATAAATAAAGTAGCCATACCCACAAGTAACTTACAAATTCCCTGCAAGAGTTAGGCCGGCGCCCCACTGCTGCGCACGCTATGTACACGACCCACGTTCCTATACAAAATTTCGTGGGCTTGCCCACGGTTTGTATTAAAACGTGGGCCGTGGATGTAGCGTGCGAAGCAGTGGGGCGCCGGCCTTATTCAATACAAATAAATTGTATTAGTACCTATTCTACTAAGATTATAAAATAATATAATACCTACTCGTACAATATTCTTACTTATAACATGTAGGTAATATAGGAATACTAGGAACAGTTATGTTAGCACTAAAGCTGGCCATATACATTTGACAGCTAAGTTTGACCCACTTCCCGATTTCCGATTGAGCTGAAATTTTGCATACATAACAATATGTAAATCGGATGACAATTGCAATATTATGATGACATGGAGCTGATCTGATGATGGAGACATGAGGTGGCCATGGGAACACTGTGATAAAACAACGCAAACTAATTGTGCTTGGTGTTGTTAGAATGGACTCATGGAGTATTAGTTGCCTGTTGAAAGAAAAGTACAGTCAGCGATAAAAGCTTGTACCAAAAATTATATTTTTGCCAAAAACTTATTTATATTGTTAGGGCTTGGGAGTAGAAGCTGGTTTCTTTACTGCTGGCAGCTGGAATATTTTTTTTGTGTTTGGTAAAGTGGTCTATTGTACCTATACCTGACTATGGGAATGATTTTAGCAGCTTATGTATGTGTGTGGGTATGTTTGTGTCGTATATTACCCTAGCATAGAATATCTGACATACATTTTGATAAATAAGGTGTTCGTTGGTTTGTTTTTATGACGCAAGTGGTACAGAACTACACTTGATACATAATACAACTTTAATAACGGATAAATAATTACTAGAACAAAATTCAATTTATTTTCAATCGATAATTTGGACAACTGTAACAAAAAAATCCCCCTGGCTTAAAAACGAGAGCTTTCTAAAAGTGACATTAATTTCACATAATTTGCCAATGAACCGCTGTAAGTACTAGCCTGCGCCTGACCTCATCTAATATAATTTGTTTCTGTTTCAGTCATAACATATTGGAGGCTTGAAAGTGCACATACCCATAGATTGGACGTTAAGCTCAACGAGACCATGCGATGCATCTCAGGCACTATCCGATCTACAACCGCCACTGGCTGCCGGCATTGAGTCACATTGCCCCTCCTCACATCCGACGACTCAAGGCGTTGAAGAGGGAGGCTGAGAATATCACGAATAACCCCACAATGCCTGTCCACGAGGAATTCTGCCGCCCGACTGCCCGCCGACCCTGTGCTACAGCTGGGAGCCTGAGCAGCTTTAATATTTCGGATAGGTGGATAGCGGAATGGTCAGCTTCGGCAGCTCGGAGTTGCTGTATATCTGACCCAACTAAAAAACCAAAAGGGTCTGACCTTCCTCGGAAAATCTGGTGCCGCCTGAGAACCGGACATGGCCGCTGCAATTCAGCCACACAAATGGAGATAGACGGCTTTCCCACTTTGCGAATGCAGAATGCAGACCACTTAGCATATCTTCCAACGCTGCCCACTCCACTCCTCCTCCACTCCTGGGCCTGTTGAGGACCTGAAGACCGTGACACCTGACTTGGTTGCTTTGCTTGGCAACCTCAAGGCTACACTCTGAATGCCCTCATCAGTTTATGATATGAAATGAAATCACTTTATTGGAGCATTCCACGAGCTGTCCCGTACAAACGCATTTTATTTCCTGTGTTGCGACTTTTTTTTTCGCCATTTAAAGCAAGTGATTAATTTTCCGTGCATGTTTGACCATTTGTCATAGAAAAGGAAACTCTTATACCTGCAAATCTCCAGAAAATCTGCATTTCTACGGGACAAACGGTAGACAATTGCATGGAATGCTCCATTGCCAAAACATGATAAGTTGATGGTAGAAAAAATATTCAGGGAAGCCGTCTTTATGGCACAGAAGAAATGCGTGAAAGCGATTCGAGGGCTTCACCTAACAGATAGCTGTGTGCCACATTTTAAAGAACTGAAAATTCTTACTTTGCCGTGCCTCTACATTTTTGAGATTGCGATGTACATCAAAACAAACCCAACACTATTCAGGACGGTCTCTGAGGTATTTGCTAGAGATTCCAGGTATCCTCAGAATCTCTTTCCTGTTTCCGCAAAAACTGCACTAATGCGCAAAAGTGTGTTCTGCTTAGCTAGTAAGATTTATAACAAATTGCCTGTCCCATTCAGAATGTTACCCATAAATCAGTTTAAGCACAAACTACTGACATTTTTAATTGATAATTGTTTTTACACTATTTCTGAATTTTTGCTGTATAATTTTAATGGTTCTGATTTGATATGACTTTAATATTAATAATGACTAGGTATATATATATATAGATATGTAAATTTATTTCGCATGTTAGTATGTAAGGAAATAATTCAAGTTTTTGTACGCCATCAGGCAGGGTATAGTGCTACAAGTATTTATTTACCGCCACTGTAATCAGTTTGACATATACTCACAAATAAAAACACTTTGACTTTGACTTTTGACTTTGACTTTGACTTTAGGAATACAAACCATATACCTACATATAAATTCTATGTTAAGTATGTACTAAGTTATTCTAGGTTAAGTACTAACTTATTGTCTACTCTATACATAGGTAATTACATTTAGCAAGACATGTTGGCCGTGGGTACCTCTCCGCCTTGCCAAAGGCAGCAGGGAAACTTTTGTCAGTCGTATTTACCACCACTGTGAAGTGTGAAATGCGGATGGTAATCTGGCCCACAGCGCAAAAGAGAAAGACAATCTTTTAGGAACTCTTTTTGCATCGAACTCGACCTTGAAAGACGACGGTAGCGCCCTACCGCCCACCATCCCGTAGTGTGAATACTCTATGCCAGAAACTTCTATCAAGCAGAGGGATATTCGGCGGGAGTTGCTATGCTTTCGTTTTATAAGGCGAGCGGGCCAAGTGCTTCAGAGTTGTGTCCAGTGTTAGCGCGTCTTACGTTAGGGGTCTCCTGTCGAAGTTACCATCTTATGGACTGTCCAATAGACTACCTATTATGCAAGTGGATCGCTAGCCCTTTGTCCGGCAGGCGCATATGAGCCGTAGTTGACGGAACCTGCTTCAATAGCTGCTGCTGCATATCTGTGACATGTTGTCTATCGACGACATTCATCGATATGTGGACTACTGAGGCTTCCTATACACTATACAGGATGGCTAAAAAATAACTACATTCCCGTTGCCAGGGAGGTTTTGGGATTATACTGAGTAACTTTTGCTACGGGACCAACCTCGAAATCGCGAAAAAAATAGTTTACCCTCCCATAGAAATTGGACCAGCCAAAATGTATGAAACAGCCAAATTTTTTTTCGCGACTTAGGGGTTGGTCCCATTTCGTTTCGGAGAGGGGGGGGGGGGGGGCGCAAATTTGGTGCCTGCCCCGGGCGCCATATGACGTTCCTGGTACAAAAGCTGTTCATACTTCATAGTAATCCAGCGATAAAGCTGCTGGCATGATGGGCACTTTCACACCGGGTACGGCAGCCAATGATTTGTTTGTACACCTACATTTAATGTGTAAATAAACTTTGTTTAATTTTTTGGCAATAGTTGTTTTATTTACCCATTTATAATATTCTCTCTAGCACAGAGCCGAAATTGTTAACTTATCTATAGAGTTTAGTAAACAAAAAAGACTTGACAACACCACAAGTGGCGAGAATTGTCATTCTTGTATCTACCTAAATGGAATTTAACATAGTTTTTAATATTCAACATTAGTTATTGGCGTATTGAGTCTGACCGCAGTTCTAGTCACTAAAGTAGACTTATTAGCATAATAGAGCATTTAGGAATATTCTTATTTGACCTTTTCACCGCCAGACTCACTAGACGCGTCTTTTCATACAAACGTAGTCCACATTTTTCTCTCTGGATAATAACATTAAATATTTTGATACAATTTGTTGTATATCATATCAACATCAACTACAGCCATGCCCCTACGTTTGTTCTTTTTTTTTAATTTTTAATTATTATAATAGAAATAGAAATAGTTTATTCGTGGCATAAAAAATTGGTAACAGACAAACGAGAAAAAAAGAAGAACGAAAATTAAAATTTACACTTAACATTACAACACATATCATTACATAACAGAACAAGTAAATAGCCACGAAATGGTCCGAAATGGTGATAAGAGTTAGAAGCATTTAAAAATTTGTATGTAATCTGTCTTCCGCTCCTAATTTTTACAATAATCAAAAATTCGAACGTAGGGGCATAGCTATATGGTTAATATACATTAAATTATGTAAAAATATTTTCCATAATGTCAATATCCAGAGAGGAAAATGAGGACTACGTTTGTATGGAGAAGCGGAAGCGGCCATCTCCCTTTCCTCTTAAGTAAGAACGTGCCTAAAATGTTTTTATTACCTATGCTTTCATTGTACTATACTGCATATGAGTCGGATTTTACATTTAGAAGCTATAATATCACAAATTTTGTACGCATAAGGCTAAAATGAAAAATAAGAATAAGTGACACCTACATTGAAGCATGCCCGGGAATGGTGTTCTGTGTGAAGATTATCCGTCTTGAATGTTTACTAGTCTCTACTTGTATAGAAATATAGGTAAATTAGGTAGGTATTTGTGTGATAGTAAAACATAGTAATAGGCGAAATATGTATTTATTAAGCTTATTAAGAGCCGGTTTTGTGCATGCTTGCATGCTTAGGAAGTTTTTTAGGAGTGTCTTCTCTAATTTTTCCCTTGATCCACGAGAAGTTTTCTGGAAGAAAAAGAAGGAAATAAGTAAAAGTAGGTTCATGTGGCAGCGATGGAGTAAGTATTTTCACATGAGTGCAGTCTAGTGCACTCAAGATATATACTAAACAATCGCCAGGAATAATATCCATTAAACAAGGCAGCACATTAGAACTAGGTGCCTTAGTTAAACCTAATAAGTATTGCATTCCCAGATTATATATCCCAGAGATAACTACTTATCATACATAACTATCAAACAATGGGTAGGTACATATCTCAATGCATAATACAGCCGCACTCATACTTATTCAAAAAAGGAAAAGTTACTAAGACAGTCCTTGTGGAAAGTCACAGTTTTTTATGTCTAATACTTAATTCAGTGCTCAAAAGAACTTACCTTCTGTTTACAGCATCTACAAACTGCTCGAGGTTCAGGCTTACAGTAGTGTGGCCAATCCAGTCAGTAGTGCTCCAATGGACAAGCCATGATCTTGACTAGTCCCACGTTGGTAGTTAATTGCCATCAGCTAGCAGGTGTAACTGTTACACACCAGCAGCTGCTGCTGCTGCTGCTGGTGTAGGTGTGCTGCTGGTGTGGTGTATACTGTTAGAACCTAAAACAAATAAGTACCTAATTACAGTACCGGCCAATAATATATCACCTCCATGCTTTTACGGTATAACTTTTTTTTATATTTGTGAGTGACTTCCACAGCTTTAGGTAGTTTAGTAGTATTCCTTGTCCAGCGATGAGAAAAATTGGTCTATGTAATGATTTTTTCATAGAGGTTTTTTGTTTTAATGTATGGTCAACTTCATTATTTTTAAAGAGCTTTTTTAGTAATATGCTGAGTCTCTTATTGTAGTTCACAGTATTTCAGTATTCATAATATCTTATACCTTTAAACGAGCAATTCTTGTATATTTATTTATTTATATGTATATATATTTCGGGGATATCGGAAACGGCTCCAACGATTTCGATGAAATTTGCTATATGGGGGTTTTCGGGGGCGAAAAATCAATCTAGCTAGGTCTCATCTCTGGAAAAACATGCATATTTATATAAAATGACTAGTAAAATATGAAATCTACAAACTAACCTACTACAAGTTCATACAAAAACACACAAAGGTGATATGTTATTGACCGGTACTGTAAATCTAATTTTGTCAAGTAGATTTTCCCCCTGGAGGTTAGGATATGAATGTTGAAGTAAATAGTAGCTTAAGTAACCTCTGTTAGTAGGTTAGTAGCATAAGTAAGAGATTGTACAACAGATATCTTAACATACTAACTTTTACATATAATAATGAGGCCGGTACCTAGTATTGAAGAGTTTAGTAGCATTGTCATTAAGACGTCTGTTTTACATAGAATCAATGATTTCAAATATAATAGGGTCTATGCATAGAATACATATTAACTTTATAAGAAACACTGCAATTTTATAGCTTTACCTTTGAGATGTTTTGGTAGGTAACCCATCACCGTTTTGAAGCTCGGCGTTAAATTCGGCACATAAGTAAATGCACTGCACACTCCTTACGCACTCTGTAAATATGCCGAAACTCTTCGTCCGTCATATCAAATGGGCTGCAAGTGTTTCTTAAAGCTGTTTACGATATTTTTCTTCAACAGCAGCCGCGAGTAGGAATAATAAAATTTGACTTCCCTGCGAAGAAAATATTGACAATATTATATACAGCGGAACATTGTAACTAATAACTCTCAATATAATCATAGAAAAACTGATATTTACCTGTAATTTATACCTTAAAATATGATTATTCACTACTTTTGCTTTCACGACAAGGCTTATCGTCATCTAAGAAGCACGTAGTTAAAATTAACTAAGTGAACTGTCAAAATGGGACAATCTGTCAAATTATCCACATCTTATCCAACGACCATGTTATGCAAATTGTCTTCTATCATCTACCGCTGTCAAATGTGGATAACTCCATATATCGTCTGCAACCATAGTATGCATGATAAAACCGACGATAACGGCCGTTTTATCCACACCTATTGCGTGATAACTACCTTGTCGTACAACCTTGCTAAGCCCGCAGGCCGCGTAGTCAACATGCCAATCGCTTACGCTCCGTAGCGATCGAAACGCAACTGTCACTGTCGCACTAATATGGA
Organism: Cydia splendana; assembly: GCF_910591565.1. Classification (NCBI taxonomy): domain Eukaryota; kingdom Metazoa; phylum Arthropoda; class Insecta; order Lepidoptera; family Tortricidae; genus Cydia; species Cydia splendana. Next base: position 17,808,373 of record NC_085965.1, on the reverse strand, counting down.
AGAGTGATAGAGAGACACAAAGCGTTTCGTTGTCGAAACGATAGCGATTGTCACCTTGGCTAGGCCGGCAGAGGGCCTACCGCAAATCACGTTCGACGTGTTGCCTCATATCACACTTACGTGAGTGATTCTCAAGAAAGTGGCATCGACAGGTTAAAATTAATGAAATTTTTTTTTGTATTTTTTTTACTTTAAAGTATGAAAAATATATTTTACTACTTCACGTAGGTACCCCAAATTTTCAAAAGGGAACGGAAAATGAAGAAGTTATTTCCAAGACTTACAATAACCTATACATTGAACACAGGTTAAAGTTAAGCAGGTTACAGTGAAAAATACATTTTTATTATATTTTCTCTTGAACGGATAATAATACGAATGTCTCACTTTTAGCATAGATGAATATACCTTCGTACAATATTAAAATTATATTATTACATTAGGCCCCATACCAAATTCGTAAAATAATCGATACAAGTTAAAGTTAACATTCCGTTACAAACCCCAGATTCCTGCCTTTAACCACTTGTCTCTACGAAGATGCAATACCGCGGATGTACCTACCTACAGGTTACAGTGAAAATATCCTTGGACAAACTTCGTGCGTCAATATATTGTTGTAAAAAAATATATAAGGCCCGTGCAATGTACATTTTAAAAGGTATTGTTTATGTTATTATATAGCATGATATTTTATTTACATAAATTGGTGCTTATAATATCTAAAGAACTAAAACTGGAAGAGCGATGCTTTTGGACAAGACAGGTTACAGTGAAAAGTGCTACTCTTTATTTTTTATAAATATAAGTGTTAAATTTAAATAAAAATAATGACTTGGCCTCGATAAACATTGTTTTAGTTTATCTAGATACATTTTTGTTTCATATGAAAAAGAGCAAATAAACATACATTCAATTTAAAAACTCGATGACAGGTTAAGATGCCACTTTTTTGAGAATTACTCACATACGTAAATAATACGAGTGCGAGTGGAGTGTACATAATTGTTAGACCGCAGTTTGGCTTCTAGGGAATTAGCCAATATGACAGTCGTTGATAGAAAACGCCAAACAAAACTTAATGTATAGATGTCGGCGGCCGATCGTAAGATCAGGCATATCGTAATGTTCCTGTGTATTGTTTTGAGGATAGTCACATTAAACAAATATATAGGTAAGATAGGTTCGTTAGGTTGCTTCAGATACCCGAAGGGCAAACTGCCCAGAAATAGTACGCTACGCGGGGCTCCGTCGACTCAGGGAACGAGTCAAAGATTTTCACGTTTCACGATATGCCTAGGAATTTCACGATATGCCTGATCTTACGATCGGCCGCCGACATAGATACCACGTGACTTTTCGTAGTACCTTTGTACCTTGTCGATGTACGATTGTAATCTTGACTAGGCCCCACTAGGCCCCCTGATCTTTGTAGTGGTGTTCCTAGGCTTCAATACACCCGATGTTGCCAAGCTGAAAATAGGTGGTGGGTTGGCATTTTCCTATCGGTAACCGCCATGGTATACGAGGGCGGTCACAGCCGGGAGCTGGCGGAGTATCAGTCTTTGCTCACTCGCAGCTAGAGCAAGAACAGGAAATTCATTTACAGAACACAAGGGCAAGAGCAGGCACGTTAGACACTTACAGAACAGAAAGGAGAAGCCAGTCAGGAACACCGGGTGGACATGACGGCTGTCAACGGTCGCCATGGTGTAGACGAGGGCCGCCACGGTCGGGAGCTGGCGGAGGATCATTCCTCGCAGTATCACTCCCAGCCAGGGCAGGAACATGTATTCGGTGAGCGATGCCTTCTGAAATCGATCAATAAAGATCATTGAAGATCGGCTGTTTAGCGATAAGTCCGCCTGTTGTTACCTACATATTTGTATCTGTTCATAATTTGTACCATTTCTTTTGTAGTGTGCAATAAAGCATTTTTTTTTGTTTGTCCTTTCCACATCTCGGGACCATAGGGTCCCGGGCTTTTGGGAGGCGTACGTGGGGCCGAACCCAACAGCGCAGAGGCCCTTTAACGCATTCACTGCCACCCTCTTTTCCTGGATATTCACCAGGTGCCGCACTTTGTTGTCACTATATATTATAAACGCGTCTGTGCGTCAAAGGCACAGCGGGAAAGTCACGGTGACGCATATATGCGTTGTGGCAGTGAATGCGTTAAGACAATCTAAAAGCAAGGGATTATTATTTGTTAAAATTTAGGTATCTTATCTGTGTTTGTCAACGCAATAGGGCGTCAAGTTCTGCCAACCCTAATAATTTCTCTGAGCGGAATGGAGCCGAGAATCCCCGAAAGGATCAGTTTCGCCTCACTGCCTAATGCCTCCTATACTCTAGACTATCGGCGATGATCGTTGATAATATCATCGGCAAGATCACCGTTCAAACATCCACATAATCGCCTGTTCAACGCAACCCGGCGATTCCCTTTGATGCGTGCCCAAAAAACCGACAACTCACGGGTCGCAGGCGACGATGACCGGTGGCGGGGACATTATTATCAGTCAGGGTCGCGCAATACCGCGACATTGAAAGATCAAAATATCGTTATCTCCATTTCTATCGCTTAACGCACTCTAGCGCAACAGAGATGGAGGTACTCGAATTACAACTTCCTCGCATTCGGTTTTGTATTCATTCATTCATGAACATGATTCAGTATAATCGAGAGCGTAACGTTCAACGGACGCCGAGGCCGGCCGCTTTTCTGCACACCGTTCAATAAAGGTAAGCAAATAACATGTTACTTATGTTAGTGTATTTAATAATAATTTAAAATTAGTACTTACTCACTTAAAATACATGTGTATGTAGAGACTCTTACCTGCAGGCAAACTGTAAATACAGATTTGCAGGGACCTGTTTAATTATATGTTCTGTACTGTGTATTAATAATAATAAATAAATGATGTCGGGCATGCCACCGTCCCGGAGAGTCACTCAGGCATAGGGCTTGCATTCCGGAATTCCGGAATTTCGAAATTCCGGAATCTCGGACAAATTTTCCGATATTACAATTCCGGAATTGATACCACTCAATATCGAAAATACCGGAATTGGATTTAAGTACTTTTAGTAGGATTAATACGTTTATTATTAAAAATTGTTAAGAAACTACACTGTACGGGTGTTTTTTGTCGTTATTAAGTGCTTCTTAGTCATTCAGTGAACTATAGTATAGGTATATTTTACTTTTCCGTTTGCTAAAGCAGTGGGACAATATGGGCTCATAATAAAAAAAATAAAAATACAATAAAGCAGAGCGATTTACTTGCTTAGAATAGTCAGAATAGTCCTACATAACCGAATTTGTAGAATTGATTTTAAAGATATTTGGACTTTTTATCTTGTTTTCAGAGAGAAAAAGGTTTGCTCTATTAACGATTTCGAATCCTGTAGAAGCACATAATATAGAGTCAGACCAAGAATAGTCTGCAACGGATTTGTTAGCCCACGCAGTGAAAGTGTTATTTTAAACGTCAAACTTCTATGAAAATGTGACGTATAAATGACACTTGCACTGCGTGGGCTATCAAATCCGCTGCAGACTTTTTTTGGTCCGACTCTATGACATTCTGAATCATAATTATATTTTTATATAATATGTATGCTAGTTTTAAGGTATTTATGTATGGGCCATTAGTTGCCTGAAATAAAGATTTTCATTCATTCATTCATTCATAATTAGGAACTAGGAAGGAAAAAGCCAAACGCTTCAACTTCTTAAACAACACCACTACCTACTAGGTTAGGAAGAGTAGGAAGCTATTATATTTAACTATTTTATAAAATTATGCATCGAATGGTTTGCTAGCAACTATAGTTTCCCCAAATATATACCCCGTATCATAGAAGTGAATAAAAATAACCATTTTAATAAGGTGGTAAAATGGGTGGTAAAAAAAACGTACGTACTTCCAATTAAATTTCTCTTAAACAAAGTTATTAGTAACTTGAATAAACGTAAAGTTTAAGAATTTCAAATTTTTTGTTGTTTTTTACAAAAAAAAAATAGAATAAAAATATGAAAATCTCTAATTCCGGAACCAGTTCCGGAATTCCGGGATTGGAATCCAATATCGAAAATCAGTTCCGGAATTGGAAACCATCCGATATTGCAAGCCCTACTCAGGCATATTATCTCCGGTTGCTCTCATCTTGCTAACGGCGTGTACTTGCACAGACATAATCTCGTAGCCAGAATTATTCACCAGCAGCTTGCCGTCCTATACGGCCTTGTGGACCGCGAAGTGCCGTACTACAAGTACCTGCGCCAGGTCTCGAAAATGGTCGTGCCACGCTCTATTGGGATCGATCTATCATCACTGACAGGACTATTATTGTAGCCAATAAGCCTGACATCGTGCTGATAGATCGATCGCAGCGCCGGACCGTGTTCGTCGACGTCACCATCCCCCATGATGAGAATCTCGTGAAGGACAAGTCCAGCAAGTACCTAGACTTAGCTCACGAGATAACCGCCATGTGGGATGTTGACTCGACGATCATTGTTCCTATAGTCGTGTCAGCGAACGGTCTCATAGCGAAGAGTCTCGACCGACACCTAGAGAGACTCTCACTGGGTGGTTGGATCAAGGGTTAGATGTAGAAGGCGGTAATTTTGGACACGGCGCGTATGGTACGTCGGTTCCTCACTCTGCGGCCCTGACCACCGGCAGCTTGGACCCTGCCCCGCTGCCGGCGGCACCCTAGGTTAGGTTTTTTATAATGTGTTTGTATATTTTTTGTAATGTTTTGTAAGTGTTTTCATATTTTACTTTTATACTCACATTGTAAAATCCTAACCTAAGACCCTAATTGAATAAAGAATAATAAATGAATGACAATAAATACTTGGGCAAACCGTTTGTAACAAATACTTGACCTTAACCTTTCATACATGTGTGCGGTGGTAATATTACTTAAATCGTGGGTTCAAACTTCGGTTGTGTTGTATGGAGCAGACAAAATCGTTCTCAAAAAATACAAATATAATTATGACCTAAAATTCGGTTATCCTTATCAATCTTATCATACACACGGGGGCTTTCAGAAAAAATGGTACCATTTACTTTTTTTCGAAAAACCTGAGAGAAATAACCCAAAAATTGATGGATTTTCGAAAAAAAGTTAATTATACCCACATACAAGAGGTTAAAACAGTTTTTTTATAAAAATAGCTCCATTTTTTATAAGCTCTTGTCCAGTTCCAAAATTCATCACTACACCTTACAAAACAAAACAACACTTATAAAACAAAGTCCCCCCGCCGCGCTGTCTGTTTGTATGTTTGTGTGTTTGTTCGCAATAAACTCAAAAACTACTGAACGGATTTTCATGTGGATTTCACCTATCAATAGCGTGATTCTTGAGGAAGGTTTAGGTGTATAATTTGTTAACCCGTGCGAAGCCGGGGCGGGTCGCTAGTTTTTATTATAGCTAAGGTACTCCGTTTTTTTAATCAGATTTTTCATATACATTTTATGCTATTTATGCTAGTGTTGTAACCACAAATAAATAGTGAACCAAGGTCAAAAAGCCGGTTTAATGATTTAACATAGGCACGACTATTTTTTTATACTCCCAGCAGCATTAGCTGGCAATAACAAAATTGTTTGTGTAATTATAGGATGAAGTAACGACATTTATTAATGACAGTCATTGTCACCCAACACGTTTGTGATAAATGTGTCTGCACGATAACGTACCTCCATCTATACTTGTACATATTATTGTTTATCCGTTTAAAACGCAACCGGGGAATCCTCTACTAGCCGGGCAAAAGTGCCATTTACCTATTATAGGTACTTTTAAAGGTAGGTAAATAAATACCTAAGTACCCATACAACCATTTCCAGTCGCCGTTACGACGCGGTGTTGACACATCTTGTGTCGACACCGTCTGTTTCGGTCACAATTCCAGTCGCAGAGTCGTCGCCGTGTCGACACAGTTACCAGAAATGGGGAAGGGTCGACACATGACACAAAGTGACATAAAGTGTGGTCGCCGTGTGCACACATTGTTTCGGGTTTGCGACTACTTTATGCCAAAATCATTCGTTCATTCGTTCATTTTGTTCCTGTCAAATGGAAACTGTCAGATGGAAAAATACTTAAATAAAAATAAGTGACATTAATACGCCATCTCTAAAACGGATTACAAGACGTAATTATATATTGTTTGCATTTATATTACAATAGGACTTAAATTATTATGGGGAATTAAACTGCTCGAGTGATTTGATAAACTAAGTGTAATATAATCAACGCGCCACCACATTGTTTTAGTTTAGCCGGAAATGAAATTGTTTACTTCTCAGTGCCTGTGTTCATAACTATATTATTTGAAGCATTTTTAGTACTTCGATGCGTATACTATACTTAAATAACAGAAATAACGCTTTACATACTACGAAACTTGTTAATTATGATGTATAAATATGGTTTAAGGCTGAGAAATATTGCAGTCACAAAGTAGTTGCAATGTTTCGACTTTGTGTCGACTCTGTGTTGACACATGACACGCGCTGTCAAAAGTAATAACAAAGTTACTGGTATGTTACTGGATTTGCAAAATGGCTCTTTGTGTTGATTTGTTTTCAGATATTCTCAAAGTGTAAAAATGCCGTGGTCAGAGATGGGCATTAATCGATTAACTGTTTATTCGACTAATTAATGGAATAAAAAAAGTTAATTCTCAAATTTTAATCGCGATTAGTTTAGTCGACCTAACATAGATTGAAATTGAATTAATCTGAATATTAATCGAATAAATGATCGATTAAATCTCGATTGAAAGTTGACAGGGGGCCATTTTTGTACGTAAAAATAATAGAAATGTCTTGCATGCAGATGGTAGCAAAACACTTTGTCATAAAAGTCGAGATGGGTGTCGATATATAGGTTTTAGGGAGTGCCGATTTCGAAAATAATGACCATTTTGGAATCCAAGATGGCGGCCATGCACTATGTCATAAAAGTCGTAATGGATGTCGTTTTATAGGTTTTAGGGGGCCCCGATTTAGAAAATGATGACCATTTTGAAATCCAAAATGGCGGCCATGCACTATGTCATAAAAGTCTTCATGGGTGTCGTTTTATAGGTTTTGGGGGGCGCAGATTTAGAAAATGATGACCATTTTGGATTCCAAAATGGCGGCCATGCATTATGACATAAAAGTCGTCGTAGGTGTCGTTTTATAGGTTTTAGGGGGCGCAGATTTCGAAAATGATGACCATTTTGGATTCCAAGATGGCGGCCATGCACTATGTCATAAAAGTCGTCATGGATGTCGTTTTATATGTTTTAGGGGGCCCCGCTTTCGAAAATGATGACCATTTTGGAATCCAAAATGGCGGCCATGCACTATGTCATAAAAGTCGTCATGGGTGTCGTTTTATAGGTTTTGGGGGGCGCAGATTTCGAAAATGATAACATTTTCAATTTAAAAATGGCGGCAATGCACTATGTCATAAAAGTCGTCATGGATATCGTTTTGTAGGTTTTAGGGGGCGCAGATTTCGAAAATGATGACTATTTTGGATTCCAAGATGGCGGCCATGCACTATGTCATAAAAGTCGTCATGGATGTCGTTTTATAGGTTTTAGGGGGCGCAGATTTCGAAAATGATGACTATTTTGGATTCCACTTTTATGACAAAATACGTAGCCGCCATCTTGGATTATAAAATGATCATCGTTTTCGAATTCTGCACTCCCTAAAACCTATAAATCGACATCCGTGACGACGCAAGTTATCTTTATTTTCAGATCTAACAAATTGCTACAGAATACAAAGGACAAAAAAGAAGCGAGGAGGTAATGAAACAAGCAAAAATACAGATGATTCCTCGACGCAATTGGGTGATTCTTAAATTGTGTCCAGATTTTTTTTGTCATAAAAGTTTTTATTTTTCACATATTACTCTCACAAGTTCCGTGACATTTCGACCTTGTAATTTTTTAAGTAAATGTTTTTGTTTATCTATGAGGATCTCACTAGAATAGTATAATCAAGGTATGTTTATATTTGATGAATGAAATAGTAACGCAAAAAAAAAATATATTTGTGTCTTATATTCCTGCCGAAGACTTTTATTTTACCTTTTCCTTCTACACAAGTTTGGCCAAGTAATAAGAATTTAGGGCTCTCAATTTTATTTTGACTTCTACAACAGTAAAGCTACGAGGCCATGTTTGGTATCGTTTTCGTATAAATTCGCAGTACCAAATTTAGTTAAGGTATCACATTGACTCCATTCCGAAGTAAAAACATAGAAACTTATTAAAATACTTTCTTTTAAACTCCTCTTCACGCTTAAACTGCTGAACAGTTTTAATTTAAATTTGGTACACATATATTTTGAGTCCCGAGACAGGATATAATAAGTTATCTCAAAAATAATCCTTTAAAGGTGTGAAATGAGGTGTAGGGGGGAATTCAGAATTGACTTCTTGAAGTTAATACTGTTTAAGTTTAGGTTTGAAGTCATGTTTTTTCATCATTTTTAACTAAATCAAAGATGTAGACCATCCCAAATTTCATATAAATCGGTTCAGCGGTTATTGATTTCCCGTACAAATTTCCACGCCACTTTTCACACCTTCAAAAGATGATTTTGGTTATAAGATCTATACTATGTCCTGTTCCGGGACGCAAACTATTTCTATACCAAATTTCAACGAAATCGGTTCAGCGGTTAAGCGTCAAGAAGAGTTTCAAAAAAACCGGCCAAGTGCGAGTCGGACTCGCGTATTAAGGGTTCCGTACATTAAGTCCGACTCGCGCTTGACTGCACATTTCTAATAGGTTTTCCTGTCATCTATAGGTAAAGAACTATTTTGTGTATTCAGACGGACATACATACAGACGCACCGGTTTTTCCTTTTGAGGTACGGAACCCTAAAAAGATTTATTTTTATTTTGTGGAATGGTGTCAATGTGATATCTTAAATGGATTCAGCACCCCAGATTTATACGAAAACGATACCAAACACGGCCTAGCACCTTCACTGATATAGATATATCAAGATAAAATTGAGAGCCCTAAATAAACTTTCAAGAGCGGATATCTCAAAAACTATTCAACATATCGAAAAAATTGACGGAATAAACTTGTAACAAATTAAATTAACTTTCATTTTGTATAAGTGGCCATGTCGCTGAGATGCATAGTTTCCGAGATATAATCGAAAAACCGGAAAATGGGACCTTCAAAGCCCCCTCTCTCCCCCCCGCTCAAGGGCTACGGCCGGGGACTTTTGATATGTTCACCTCCTAACTTGTCAAACCGAGTTACGGAGTCAAAAATTGTGTTCCGAGCATTTCCCTCTACAACTTTTGGAGCATTCGTTGCCTGACCTAAGTAGCTTATTGAATTTCTTTAAAAACTTTTCTGTAAAAGGTTGACGGGTGTTGGGTGTTTATATGGTTTCGGTCGATTATTATCATTTGCATTGCCTATGATGACTTACTAGAATTACGAGCACACGAGACACTAATAGTAGTTTGACAAACCTTGGTTTTCAAGAGGTATTTTATATTGACATTTGCTGTCACAAATTTGCTGTCAGATTTAGTCGCAAACCGCACGCAAAGTGCACACAAATGTGTCGACACCTTGTTACGGAAAAGTGTAGACACGGCGACGACACTTTGTTTCGAAACATTTCTAGACACATTGTGTGGACTCTGTTACGACACATCTGACATTTAGTTACCACTTTGTGATTCTGCGACTGGAATGGTTATATGGGTACTTACCGTAAAACCACCCGGCTTTAGTCCAGTAGTCCAACTATGGTCCTCATGTTCAATCGTTTTGTTTTTCTGGGTTATTAAGTGGTTATTAATTAATATATAAGTACCAAAGACATATGTAACTTCGTATAAGACGAATAAAGTCTAAGGAAAAAACGTGCCTCGGAATTTAAGTAAAAGTCATTCTCGGATAGATGGCGCACACACCTTTAGCCTATCCTCGGCTAGATGGCGTGACGACACCGTGTCATATTTAACAATTTTAACACATAGATATCAGTGAATGAACAGGGATCATAATGATATAAAAATAATAATATCATTTATCCATATATATAAATTTTTTGATAACTTACGTACGTACGTTTTCATTTTCAGTTTTAGTCGTGTGTCGATAGATGGCAGTAAATTTACAGTGACTACAAAATTTACAATGACAGGACCCCTCTATACTATCTATTCTTTTTGATATATACTAATGGACAAAAGAGGAATGCAAAACAAGGTTTAATTACATACCGGATTACAGCTCCTAAAGTAATTTCAAATATAGTAAGCTTTTTTTTTGCGTTCCTCTAAATTTGTCCATGAGACAATGTAAATATTTTATTCCAATAGGTAATAGTCACCTCTGAAGGCTCTGAACAAAAATATTAGAGATAATTTTTGACCATAGTTGGGAGCTTTTGGACTATATAGTTAGGTAATTTCGGTAATAATCTGTTCGAAATTTACGGGGTACAGTATAGGATTAAGTTGTTTAATGATAATCAGTCTGCACTGAAGTTGTGCACTAATTCTATGTACCACGCCAGAACGAAACACATTGACGTAAGACATCATTTCATGAGGGAAATCGTTGAGGAAGGTACAGTTGTTTTAAAACACTTGTCTACTGATGAAATGGTGGCCGACGTTTTAACGAAACCGTTGGCAAAGGAAAAACACGATAAGTTTGTATGTCATTTATTTGTATCGCTCAATAAATGACATGATGGTTCTAAGCAGTAGGTATGCTTGCAGAAGTATGGTTTGTTTTAGATTCGTTTCATATAGGTATGTTTAGAGTTTAGACTATTCAGTGTTTATATATGTGACGGATACTTTGATAAATTTATACTTTTGCTATGTTTTTTGCCGTTGTAATATTTTGCTATTTTTAGACAGCGGATGTGTCTATGCTTAGATTAATTAATATGTTTAATGTGTGTAATGTGATTTACATGAGTTTATATTGGTTCAAGGGCCAGTGTTGGAACTAACGTAATTAAAACAATGATGTTGGCGTGTGCCTAATATACCTACATAGAGTTCGTATATGTACCAACATAAACTCTGGCTAGATAGAATAAGTCTTCTAAGACAGATGTCACATGTACAAATAGGTCATTCTCTTGTAATCGTTTGCCTGTGCGGATGCACAATATATTTGGAAACTTATATGGTATTTCATTGAGTAGTCTACGGAATACCCAACACCTAGTAGGTACTTTTACAGTAGGTATCTTATTTGAAAATTCTTGACAAAATGAAGTTTCTCTTAAGTTCTTATTTTCGTGGTCATGCAAATTTCCCGATCTAAGTATTCCGCTTATCATCATAACACTAGTAGTTCGCCCCGAACTGAGAACTCGCGGTTTGCCAAAAATTATATAGAGCGATTGACTTTGTTGCACCTACTTACTCGTATAGTTCCACATAAAATAGTAGAAAATAATTATCAAGAAAATAAAACCGACTTCTATGGGGGCCGGTGAAAGTTTATTGTACCTACATAGATGGTGCACTATGTCGAAAAGGAGGTAAAACCACCCACTTTTCTAGTAGGTAGCATTTCGTTTCTGTAAGGGACGCAGTTTTAGCCTCACGAACCCACTTCTCTGATAGCAGTTCGGTTCTGTGAGGATTGCAGTTCGAACCTAACCAAAACCACTTTTCTAGTAGCATTTCGTTTCTGTAAGGCTCGCAGTTCTAACCTAACCTAACCTACTTTTTTTCGGTTCTGTGAGGATCGCAGTTCAAACCTAACCTAACCCACTTAACGGCGCGTGCGGTGCGGTGTACGGAGGTTTGAGCGGGAGGGGCTAGTATAGTTTGGCATCATTATACTTTATACCTACATTTTATGGTAGGTAATCATAGTGGTATATTTAACTTAGGTATCAGTGGTTTTCCGGGTCAAGGTACGAGTCCGGGTCCAGGTCCGGGTTCAGGTCCAGATAAGAGCCCGGATCCGGGCCAGCTCCATCAAAATCGAAATTCGAAATCGCCAAACGTGTAGTCATTGAAGAGTTCTGTTCTGATCATCATCAGCAGTTCCACTTCATCAAATGCGACAGATTTTAATGTAAATTCTTGATTTTCTGATAAAAATACACAAATCTCTATACGCATGCCTTTAAGATTTGAGGGGTTCCCTCGATTCCTCATGGATACCATCATCAGACCTCGAGCTTGACAAAAATGTGGCTTAAAAACTTAACTTGCTTAACAAACATAACGAAGAGGACAAATCGCCAAACGTGAAGTAACGTCGTTGAAGAGTTGCGTTCTGTGATCATCATCAGCAGTTCCACTTCATCAAATGCGACAGCTTTTAATGAAAATGCTTTATTTTCTGATGAAAATACAAAAATCTCTATACGCATGCCTTTAAGATTTGAGGAGTTCCCTCGATTCCTCGTGGATACCATCATCAGAACTCGAGCTTGACAAAAATGTAGCTTAAAAACTTAACTTGCTTAACAAACATAACGAAGAGGACAAATCGCCAAACGTGAACTATGCTTCGTTGAAGAGTTGCGTTCTGATCACCATAAGCAGTTCCACTTCATCAAATGTCACTTTTTTGAATGTATATGCTTGATTTGTTGATGAAACACATAAATCACTATATGTATGCATTTAAGATTTGAGGAGTTTCCTCGATTCCTCATGGATCCCATCATCAGAACTGGGTTTTGACAAAAACGGGACCAATCTGGAATCTCCTTCTTTTGAGATTTGGAAGTCGGTTAATAAATGAGGGCGCCACTTTCTACGTAGCTGTCACATTTTTGACGTAAAATGCTTACACATGGCAACAATTTATAGTCTGTCAAGCCATTTCCGTCAGTAGAAAAAAGTGGCTAAATAATGTAGGCGCGAAGCGGGTTATCGTTCCATAGAAAATTTTAATATCGCGCCTTTTTCTACTGACAAACTTGTTTGACCGACTATAGTATGGGTTCGATTTGATTTAATTTCTACTATTTTATGTTCCACTATAGGCGGCAATATATTACAAGGTCTGTGGAGCCCTTAACCCTTAAATGCATAGTGTTGCCAAATGTCTACAAACCATTAGACAGCTCACAGTTTTAAAATAAAAAGGCTTACGTTCTTGAACGCACCTTTATGCCAAACGTCAAGTAATAGGGTACTGATTTAAGGGTTAAATTTACGCAATATTTTTAATTTATAAAAATTACATTCGTTTTAAGACGAAAAGTCGGCAAACTTGGAAAAATCCACAAGTTGATATTTTTTAGTATGTGATTTTGAACGGTTTTTTCGGGGTATGTAATTATTTTATATTTAAAAACTTTATCATAGGTATATCACAAATAGTGTACCTTTCTAATGGTAGTAAAAAAAATCATTTATATATTACTGAAAATTACATACTTATTTACATAAATATGATTTAGCCAATTCAACTTCTAACACTGATTTCGCAGTGAAAATCGAAGTTATATTTTTTTTACTATTTTTCCTAGAATCTACAAACAATTATGTGATACATTATATAAATTTCGGGCAAAAAGAAAAACTCATGCATTTAAGGGTTAACTGATACTGTATCTGTGGTATGCCGAAATATTTCCTGTCAAATGTCAAATACCTATATTATGTTTATTTTTATCTTGCTAATTATTTCAAAATGGTAAATTTAAAAACGATAATATAAAAGTGCAAGCCGAGCACTTTCATTTGATACCAAACTCGACCATACTTTCTTGCAAAAAGATGACCAGAATAGCAAGACCCCTCACAAATAGCTTTTTAGCCTTTTAAGCTCTTCTAGCTCAATAACCCCTTGATCGAGCCTGCTCATAATTTTATGACTAAAATATAATGCCCTCAACTACACGTTTACCCAGTTTCATTTAAATTAGAACAAATTTTCTTAAGTTCTTGAGTATCAAACTATCCTCTGATAGTTCAGCTTAAAAACATCGAAATGCCGGAACGTGCCCCTAGCCAGCCGCGTGTCCCTAGTCGAATGTAAGAATTTCGTTCGCTTCGCTCGCTGGTTCGATAAAACAGTTAGCGCAAAAAAAATTAACTATAGGTAACGATTTATCTATTTAGTGATAATAAATATCGTCTTGTTGACTTTTATTTGACCTAAGTGTTTATAAATAAGAAATCGTTTAAAAACAAACTTGAGCATTTCATAACATAAACACGCCCGAAAAGGATACATCGGCACGTATCTTTCATTTCGCTGCCGTCTTAGGTACAACAGTGATAATATACATACTAGTAGGTGTATATATAGGTACGCTACAAAATAAACATTATTACTATCATTAGGGCCCTATGGGTAATAAACGTAAAAATAGAAGTATCAACTAACGATTATTTTTCATTTCAGTTTCACCATGGTAAAGGCGAGAAAATACGTAGTCAAGAGACATTTCCAGGGTGTACCTAAAAAAGATGACTACGAATTGATAGAGTACGAGCTACCACCGCTTAAGGACGGGGATATTCTCGTCAAGGCAGAGTGGATCAGTGTGGATCCGTACCTACGAGCCTACAACTCCCAAATCTTGACCCCTTATGACCAATTCAGCGCCCAAGTAGGCGTAGTCTTGGAATCCAAATCGCCCGACTTCCCCGTCGGTTGCAGAATAGTCTCTCAAAAGGGATGGTGCGATTTTAGCATCGTCAATCCTAAAGATAAATTAAAAGTTGAGCTTGGAGTATACAAATTACCAAACTTGGGTGACTTATCTCCGTCCCTAGGAGTTGGAGCCGTAGGTATGCCAGGAGCAACGGCGTATTTTGGCTTTCTGGAAATTTGCAAGCCCAAAGCTGGTGAGACTGTAGTTGTGACCGGAGCTGCCGGCGCTGTCGGCTCACTGGTCGGACAAATTGCTAAGATAAAGGGCTGCAGAGTCGTAGGTTTCGCCGGATCCGATGAAAAAGTTAAATGGTTGGAGACGGAGCTAGGTTTCGATAAAGCTATCAACTATAAGACGGCAAATGTGGTTCAAGCGTTGAAGGACGCGGCACCGAAGGGAGTCGATTGCTATTTTGACAACGTGGGTGGAGAAATAAGCAGCCAGATTATGTCCCAGATGAATTTACATGGAAGGGTGTCTGTGTGTGGCAGTATCAGCTCATACAATGAATCAAATTTGCCGAAAGCGACGATCGTGCAACCTTCACTGGTATTCAAGCAACTGAAGGTAGAAGGGTTCATAGTATCTAGATGGTTGGATCGCTGGCCTGAGGCGTTCGCTGACATCATTCAATGGATAAAGAGTGGCAAACTGAGGCCAAGAGAGCATATCACTGAAGGTTTCGACAAATTGTTCGACGCATTCGTAGGTATGCTAGCTGGAGAAAATATCGGCAAAGCTGTGGTCAAAGTTTAATTAATCATTAAGTTCAGTCCATATATCAAAATCTAAAACTTTATATAATAATCGAGTTTTTTCGTAAAATGTGTAATAAATAAAGAATAGAAATGTATTTTTATGCTAAGTGTTTTAATTTTCCTTTTTTGTACCTGTCATTCGTGTACAGCGTTTGTCCCAACATGGTGTTTTATTTGCACGCTCGCACGTATTGGAAAACCATTCCTATTAAGCATGCTATAACTATAACTCATTTTTTTTATTCAGGTAAATTCTTCTTCCTCCTCTTCGTTCCTCTTCCTCGTTTCCTCATTATGGAAAGTTGCGACTACATGAGGTCGTTGTTTCATGTTTATGTAGGCACTAAAAAGCTCTCCATCCATTCTGCACGATTTTCCACTAGCCTAATACACATAAACATGACATGACATAGGGACATCTCTTACAGGCCTTGTTTACTATATCCACCCATTATATTTATATTCCACCTCTACCCCTTCCTCCATTCATAATGCCAACCACAATAAAATTATGCGCTTATCGAAGGTACAATAAGCTAATAAATATAAATCAATATAAATATAGTAGACTTGAGAAAGTAAAAATGTTCACTTCATAACTAGGTTCATGAAATATTGTGATCAGATGCGGTCAACAAAAACGACGTAAGGTCACTGTAGGCAAGTCCGTCTACAAGGCAAGTCCGTCAACACGTTATAACTTTTGAATTTGAAGGCGTATGCCGCTTTGGAGTCCAGACGATTAACCAGTTGATCGCACTAGTTCCGTCTCTGTAAAACAGATGGCGCTGTGACAACCAACTTCAGAGCAATCCGCCTAAACAAGTAATTTTGTGTTTTGAACTCGAAGTCATAGTGCGACAGCCGTTCGAAAAAAAATTGTTAAAAATAGTTTTTTAAAAGATTGTGCATCAGAAAGTAACTACGTAGGTAGCATAAGAACCAGCTGTCTTTATTCTATGTTTAAAATATCAGAAATTGGCTTAGTTTTGTAATTATATGTTCCACCATTTATCACATTAAAATTTGACTAAGTTGGAAAGTCCGTCTATTATGTACAAGGCAAGTCCGTCATATCGCGGACTTTCGTTAAATCAGAGATTACCAACTGTTTTTGCGACTTTAATATTATAACGATTTGATAAGGTATCAAAAAATCCTCCTGACTTTGCGCATGATGTTACTTTATTAAATTTTGATCTCAGTAAATTAAAAGAAACAATTAAAATTGGTTTTAAAATTACTATTGATGTTTTATTTCTGAAATCGAAAAAATAATTAATTATTAATTAATTAGTGTAATTATTTGCCAAAAAAGGTTTACCACCCCATTTTTGTAGTATATGGCGACTTGCCTTTGTATTAGAAAAATGGTGTTTATTTCGAATCTAAACCCTATATTAATAAGTTTAAAGTACACTTTTCATTGTCTTGATTTGTTCTTTTTAGCAATTTGACTACGAACATATACGCACCCATAGATTGGCTGATATCATAACTAGACGGACTTCCCTTAAACAGCACGGGAAGTCCGTCTACTCGCCGAATTTTAAAAAATACTATTGTTTTTGCTTAATTTGTGTTTGAAATGATCTGTCACTAAAGCTAAACTATTAATTATTAAGAGCGCTCTTACAAGAAAAGTCGAAATAATGCAAAATTGATGATACTAGTCGACGAAATTCAGGACTTTGCGCTCATTATTAGAAACAATGAGTACTTGTTCCAGTAAAAGCATCTTCTTATCTTTATAAATATCGTTGTAAATATTAGAAAAAGGAGTTATTAAATTAGTAATGATTTTTTTTCTGATGGTCGTTTCCGAAAAACCCCGTGAAGCACTGAATGGCGAGCTCTTATTTGGAAATGTTGAGAATTTTACTCTGCTAAACCTGGCTATTTTGTATTACTAATACCCTGTACTTTAGGCATATCAAACTATATTTTTCCTACATACCTTTGAGAAAGAGAAAATCTAAGTAAAACGAACTCGATTTTCTCTCCGAAACAAGTGTCAATTCCTACGAAAATCTACTTAATATCGAAGTCATTTTCATACTCAAGCAATCTGCAACGTTTGCTTATACTGTTGGTATACATTAGTGTTTATGAAATTCTACTATAATTTTTTGGCAATTTTTTGAAAACTACTCTATATTACCGATGACGCGCGCTGCGCCAGCTCAGTGCCGCGGCAGAGCTTGTAGAGGCAGGACGTGTGTCGGTCGGCTCCGCACATTTTCAACGGCGACGACGAGGTTTTTTATCATTGTGTGCGGCGGGCGCCGTGTAAAACGATCCTAGCACCGTTTTTATAGTATTATAATTTATAATGGTACAGTTTAATAATAGATCAGTCAAATCTTACAATAAAAAAACAATGCGTGATGTAGTTCTGTATTTTTTGTGTATTGTTTGGAGTCCTTGGAGGAATATGAGACTATGTTTTGCAAGCAAAAAAAAGTTGTGCTCTCTGCGTAATTTGGGAAAAACTGCAAAAATTTCGGACTTTTTTCAGATTTTCCAGTTTTATCATAAAACTTTGGGTTTTTGGTCAAAACTTGCTATGTAATGTTGAAAGTATATTAAATTTGGAACAATTTAAGCCCATAATCAGCGCCGTATGTTAAATAGTTCTTGAGATATGGGGCTTTAAAAAAAGGGTATTTTTTTCCATGAATGAAATTTTTCGTTTTTCCTATATTTTAATACAAATATCGGCACAAACGCTTATACTATGAGGTATATTGCAATAAACAAAGTTGTAGCAAATTTAATTACCTTTCATTTAAGTGCAAGAAAGGCTCAGTAAGTCTTACAGTTCTCTAGTTATCGTAAAAAAAATGAAATTGCTATAATGGGGTAGGCAACTAATGTATTGTTTAATGCATTGTCAAAATCCCTACAAAAGGCAGTACCATCGACGAGAACGCAATCTACGATTAGCTTTTACCGGTTTTTCCCGATAGCAGCAGAACAATGTCAGAGATCAACCATTTTTAAAATGCACCCCCCTGTTAAGCACTTCACTCATTCAGTAATGAAATCAAGATACAATCTGTAGTTTGGCTTGTTTCTCGGCCCCACTTTTTGGTTGTAGCCATAGATCCCACGATGCCGATTCTGATTTAACAATTTGTTATGGTTTTGAACTTGTTTTAATACGACCTTGATGATAGTTCACGGTAATTGGCGTGGTGTTGGTGAAACACACTGAAATTACTGGAAGTCATGTCATTAGTATCTAGCTCGCGCTCGCTTATTGGTGCTCTTGAGTGTACTCTGAGTCGTGGTAATACAAGATCACTTTCTCAATCAATTCCATTTCTCAATAGAAAAAAAGTTATTGTGTGGTTTTATGAAACCACGATACAAGTCATACAAGTGAATCTTTTTTCGGATTGTAGATATAGGCATTTAACTGAAAATATTCGGAAATTTATCCGATTTAGGGGTTATAAACGGGTTTTTAATCTTAACTTAATAAATATTCTCTATAATTATCTTATAAAAGCTCGCCCAACGCCAATCACACCAATGTAATTCACGCCAGTTACTCAACATGATGCTGTAGTTTATTATTAATATCGCTTTTACGCGAGTCAAGGGCTATAGAAACCGGTATAAGTAAGCTCTCCGATAAGAAACAAATGTATGCAATCCGCCCGGCTTGGTACATCATGTTAACTCACACTTATCTATACTTACCTACGTGTTTCGTTCAGTTTTTCTTCTATAAAGATTTGGTTTGTCAATTTATACACCTATCTAGTAAAGACTAGTAGTAATAGGATATTGCTAGTTAAAACCCGTGGATTATAACACAAACGTATACCTACTGCGGGTAATGGTAGCTGATTTTGATGTATCAATTAGTGTCCGACCGAAACATGTTTTTTTGCCGAAACCGAAACCGAATGTTCGGCTTTGGCTCTAGTTTCGGCCGAAACCGAAACCGAAACCGAACCTTTTGTAGACTTGTTAAAATCGTTGAAAAAATGTCATAAAACCGCTTTTACACCCATATTATGGGGCTGTCAACACCCAATGTCCTTGAAATTGATGTTACTTAAGCAGTTTTTTAAGAAAATTATTAGAGTTAGACCAAGATAATTCTGCAACGATTTTGATAACACACGCAGTGCAAGTGTTATTTTAAACGTCAAAACTTCTATGAAATTATGACGTATAAATAACATTTGCACTAGTTGCACTGCGTATGCTATCAAAATAATTGCAGAATTTTCATGGTCTAACTCTATTCATTCACCAATCAAGCCAACATGTAGATACAGGGTCAACCAAAAACGCGAGCGCAACGAGCGCGAATTATTTGTTGACTACCGATCTTCACCTGGGCCTAAACGTCCGAAGTGCCCCAGTGAGGCGAACTTTCATGCGAAGTCAAAGCCGTGCTTCAGGCTTCAGGATAAGTAGTTGACCACAGACTCCAACCAATGTCCATTGTATTAAAAAGCGAGATATTTCGACTTCTAATCCGAAGGTCGCAGGTACAAACCCCGGCTCGTACCAATGAGTTTTTCGGAACTTATATACGAAATATCATTTGATATTTACTATTTTCTTTTCGGTGAAGAAAAACATCGTGAGGAAGCCGGACTAGTCCCGATAAGGCCTAGTTTACTCTCTGGGTTCGAAGGTCAGTCTGATGGCAGTCGCTTTCGTAAAAACTAGTGCCTTCGCCAATTCTTGGGATTAGTTGTCAATTTGACCCCAGGCTCCCATGAGCCGTGGCAAAAATTCCGGGATTACGCGAGGAAGATAATGAGTTTTCTTATTATTCCTTTGCCCAGGCCCAGTAACATGCGACAGTGCTATCTCATTAACTCCGATACAATTAGACAGTGTGCGCGTTATAGGTATTAACAGCCTCTTAAGACTGCGTGGACCGTCTAGTGGCGCCCTCATTAGTGGAATTGTGTTTTAAAATAAACCAATTAATTTCTGTACCTATACATGAATCAGTATTTTATGTAGGTACATATTAATATTGTTGTCCTACTTATTCCCCAACTTTTGGTCTTTGTCACATAGTTTAGTTTCATAGTACGAAGTACCAATTCGTAAGTTTCGGCTCGGCCGAAAGGTTCGGCCGTTTTTTGGCCGAAACCGAAACTACAGCCGAAACATGATTTTTTGGCCGAAACTGGCCGAAACCGAAACCGAACCTTCGGTCGGACACTAGTATCAATACGTTATGGTTAGGATTTTATCGTGATCTTGTATTACTACGACTCAGAGTACACTCAAGAGCACCAATAAGCGAGCGCGAGCTAGATACTAATGACATGACTTCCAGTAATTTCAGTGTGTTTCACCAACACCACGCCAATTACCGTGAACTATCGTCAAGGTCGTATCAAAACAAGTTCAAAACCATAACAAATTGTTAAATCAGAATCGACATCGTGGGATCTATGGCTACAACCAAAAAGTGGGGCCGAGAAACAAGCCAAACTACAGATGGTACGTATCTTGATTTAATTACTGAATTAATGGAGTGCTTAAGAGGTGAGTGCATTTTAAAAATGGTTGATCTCTGACATTGCTCTGCTGCTATCGGGGAAAACCGGTAAAAGATAATCGTAAATTGCGTTCTCGACGATGGTACTGCCTCTTGAAGGGATTTTGACAATGCCTTAAACAATACATTTATTTGCCTTCCCTATTATAGCAATTTCATTTTTTTACGATAACTAGAGAACTGTAAGGCTTACTGACTTTTTCTAGCACTTAAATGAAGGGTAATTAAATTTTCTACAACTTTATTCATTGTAATATATCTCATAGCATTAGCGGTTGTGCCGATATTTGTCTTAAAATATAGGAAAAACGAAAAATTTCATTCCAAGGAAAAAAATACCCTTTTTTAAAGCCCCATATCTCAAGAACTATTTGACATATGACGCTGTTTATGGCCTTAAATTGTTACAAATTTAATATACTTTCAACATTATATAGCAAGTTTTGACCAAAAACCCATAGTTTTATAATAAAACTGTAAAATCTGAAAAAAGTCCGAAATTTTTGCAGTTTTTCACAAATTACGCAGAGAGCACAACTTTTTTTTGCTTGCAAAACATAGTTTCAGATTCCTCCGAGACTCCGAACAACATACAAAAAATACAGAACTACATCACGCATTGTTTTTTTAGGAGATTTTTTTGTAAGATTTGACCGGTGTATAAACTACCGGACAGGATTAAAAATATTTGAAACGACCTGACATTCTATATGTATTTATTTGACTCAAGATAGTACTCAGGGTCTGATGATGGAGCCGGAAGGTGGTCACCGGTACCAATCAACCATGCAACTAAACCACTTCGTGTTTAGGCTCGTTTTATTCATCTCAACAAGATCTTTGACACAAGATAGTACTCAGGGTCTGATGATGGAGCCGGAAGGTGGTCACCGGTACCAATCAACCATGCAACTAAACCACTTCGTGTTTGGGCTCGTTTGATTCGGCTCAACAAGATCTTTGACTTAAGATAGTACTCAGGGTCTGATGATGGAGCCGGAAGGTGGTCACCAGTACCAATCAACAATGCAACTAAACCACTTCGTGTTTAGGCTCGTTTTATTCGTCTCAACAAGATCTTTGACTTAAGATAGTACTCAGGGTCTGATGATGGAGCCGGAAGGTGGTCACCGGTACCAATCAACCATGCAACTAAACCACTTCGTGTTTGGGCTCGTTTGATTCGTCTCAACAAGATCTTTGGCACAAGATAATACTCAGGGTCTGATGATGGAGCCGGAAGGTGGTCACCGGTACCAATCAACCATGCAACTAAACCACTTCGTGTTTAGGCTCGTTTGATTCGTCTCAACAAGATCTTTGACACAAGATAGTACTCAGGGTCTGATGATGGAGCCGGCAGGTGGTCACCGGTACCAATCAACCATGCCACTAAACCACTTCGTGTTTAGGCTCGTTTTATTCGTTTCTATAAGATCTTTGACACAAGATAGTACTCAGGGTCTGATGTTGGAGCCGGAAGGTGGTCACCGGTACCAATCAACCATGCAACTAAACCACTTCGTGTTTAGGCTCGTTTGATTCGTCTCAACAAGACCTTGGACACAAGATAGTACTCAGGATCTGATGATGGAGCTGGAAGGTGGCCACGGGTACCAGTCTACCGTGTAACTGAACCACTTCGTGTTTGGGCTCGTTTGATTTGTCGCAACAAGATCTTTGACACAAGGTAGTACTGAGGGTCTGATGATGGATCCGGAAGGTGGTGACCGGTACCAATCAACCATGCAACTAAACTACTTCGTGTTTGGCTTCGTTCGATTCTTCGCAACAAGATCTTTGACACAAGTTAGTACTCAGGGTCTGATGATGGAGCTGGACTGTGGCCACGGGTACCAGTCTACCATGTAACTGAACCACTTCGTGTTTGGGCTCGTTTGATTTGTCGCAACAAGATCTTTGACACAAGGTAGTACTGAGGGTCTGATGATGGATCCGGAAGGTGGTCACCGGTACCAATCAACCATGCAACTAAACCACTTCGTGTTTGGCTTCGTTCGATTCGTCGCAACAAGATCTTTGACACAAGTTAGTACTCAGGGTCTGATGATGGAGCTGGACTGTGGCCACGGGTACCAGTCTACCATGTAACTGAACCACTTCGTGTTTGGGCTCGTTTGATTCGTCGCAATAAGATGTTTGACACAAGATACTACTCAGGGTCTGATGATGGAGCTGATGATGACAGACAGGTACCCGTCGCCACCTTCGCGCTCCATCATCAGACCCTGAGTACTACCTTGTGTCAAAGATCTTGTTGAGATGAATAAAACGTGCCTAAACACGAAATGGTTTAGTTGCATGGTTGATTGGTACCGGTGACCACCTTCCGGCTCCAACATCAGACCCTGAGTACTATCTTGTGTCAAAGATCTTGTTGAAACGAATAAAACGAGCCTAAACACGAAATGGTTTAGTTGCATGGTTGATTGGTACCGGTGACCACCTTCCAGCTCCATCATCAGACTCTGAGTATCACCTAGTGTCAAAGATCTTGTTGAGACGAATCAAACGATCCTAAACACGATGTGGTTTAGTTGCAGGGTTGATTGGTAATGGTACCTTCCAGCTCCATCATCAGACCCTGAGTACTGTCTTGTGTCAAAGATCTTGTTGAGACGAATCAAACGAGCCCAAACACGAAGTTGTTTAATTACATGATAGACTGGTACCCGTGGCCACCTTCAAGCTCCATCATCAGACCCTGTGTATCTTCAGTGTCAAAGATCTTGTTGAGACGAATCAAACGAGCCTAATCATGTTACTACATGGTTGATTGGTATCCGTGACCACCTTAATCATCATCAGATCCTCAGTACCAGTTCGTTTTTAAACCCTCGTTGATACAAACTTTACAACCTATAGGTACCAAATGCAATGACGAAACATGTAAATAAGCGAGTAGGTACCTATAATTTCTTTCGAGTAATATACCTTCATAAGTACAAGTATGGGGCTATTCATAAATTACGTCGTTTCAAATGGGAGGAGTGGGGGGGTCTGGACATCGGATGATGGTAACATGACGTAGGAGGAAACAGATTCATCCGAAGCTTGATTTTTGGATGATTTGAGGGGTGGGGGGGGTCAAAAATCGTCAAAAATAGATGACGTAATTTATGAACAGCCCCTATGTACATTTGCACTGCATTTAGTATTTTCGTACTTACCAAATAACAGTTTTAAAACTTTAAAAGTTAAGTACAGTTAGTGTTGTTATGGTTGATTTCAATATGCTTCGCGAAGGATCAAGAATGTTTAATCCATCATTGTAGTGCGAGTGTGGTAGAAGGGATCGGCGTACTGAGCTCGCACGGCCTGCCGCAGCGCGTAAAATACCTAAACTCGCTCAACGCCGAAATGTAATAGCGCTCTTAAATTCTTCATCGTATGCGATTACAAGCGGTAACGTAGGTGAATAATTAACGGAACTAGATCACTCCAAAGTTAAAACAATAAAGTATGCCGGTCTTCCACAATGACCTTACCTATACTATAGCTCAGAGCCACTCATATTAACGAACGTTGAAAAACCCACTAACCTTCTAGAAATCATATTAGGGGTGCTATGTAGCGACCGTACGTGTTGAAGGGGCAGCGACCGTGATGTGGCCTAAATCGAAAACTTAAACTTTACATTGTCACTTCACACCAATATTAAGCTAGTGCTGGTGCCCCCTACAGTTGACGCACGCTCAAGGTGTAGTTGTACCTCAGACCTTTCGGCCTTAATCGGAAATTTAACAATGACATTTGCACTTTGCACCAATAAACCGGGTCCCGTGTGTATGCACACCGTGACTCTAGGGACAGTTCATGCATGCCCCGTATCTCGGGTTTTTCTTCAAGAAACTATGTCGCTGATAGTACGCTATCACAGATAAGATAATTTTTAATAAAAAAAAAACGACTCCTATGGGGGCCGGTGAAAGATTATTGTAGATGTACTGTGTAGAAAAGGAGTACGGGGGTTTGAGCGGGAGGGGCTAGTAATTTTGGCATCATTATACTTTATACCTACATTTTATGGTAGGTAATCATAGTGGTTTATTTAGTTTAGGTATCATAGTGGTTTTCCGAGTCAAGGTCCGAGTCTGAGTCCGAGTCCGGGTCCGAGTCCGGGTCCGAGTCCGGGTCCGAGTCCGGGTCCGGGTCCGGGTCCGAGTCCGGGTCCGAGTCCGGGTCCGAGTCCGGGTCCGAGTCCGGGTCCGAGTCCGGGTCCGAGTCCGGGTCCGGATCCGGGTCCAGTTCCGGTCCAGGTCCAGGTCCAGGTCCAGGTCCAAGTCCAGGTCCAGGTCCAGTTCCGGGTTCAGGTCCAGATAAGAGCCCGGATCCAGGTCCAGGTCTAGGTCCAGGGCCAGCTCCGGGTTCGAGTCCGGGTCCGGGTACGAGTCCGAGTCCCAGTCCAAGTCAAAATCGAAATTCGAAATCGCCAAACGTGTACTATGCGTCGTTGAAGAGTTCTGTTCTGATCATCATCAGCAGTTCCACTTCATCAAATGCGACAGTTTTTAATGTAAATACTTGATTTTCTGATGAAAATACAAAAATCTCTATACGCATGCCTTTAAGATTTGAGGAGTTCCCTCGATTCCTCGTAGATTCCATCATCAGAAATCGAGCTTGACAAAAATGTCGCTAAAAAACTTAACTTGCTTAACAAACATAACGAAGATGACAAATCGCCAAACGTGAACTAGGCGTCGTTGAAGAGTTCTGTTCTGATCATCATCAGCAGTTCCACTTCATCAAATGCGACAGTGTTTAATGAAAATGCTTGATTTTCTGATGTAAATACAAAAATCCCTATACGCATGCCTTTAAGATTTGAGGAGTTCCCTCGATTCCTCGTGGATTCCATCATCAGAACTCGAGCTTGAGAAAAATGTGGCTTAAAAAATTAACTTGCTTAACAAACATAACAAGGAGGACAAATCGCCAAACGTGAACTATGCGTCGTTGTCGTTGAAGAGTTCCGTTCTGATCATCATCAGCAGTTCCACTTCGTCAAATGTCACGTTTTTGAATGTATATGCTTGATTTGTTCATAAAAACACAAAAATCACTATATGTATGCCTTTAAGATTTGAGGAGTTCCCTAGATTCCTCATGGATTCCATCATCAGAACTGGGTTTTGACAAAAATGGGACCAATCTGTATGCATATACATACAATCAAAAAAGAATTTTCAAAATCGGTCCAGTAATGACGGAGATATGGAGTAACAAACATAAAAAAAATAAAAAAATAAACATACAACCGAATTGATAACCTCCTCCTTTGGGATTTGGAAGTCGGTTAAAAATGCAGTCTGGGCCAACCTAAAACTTGGTAGAGAATGAATAGGCAAAATCTCAATGATTAATTGATTAGATAGGTAAGTACTTATACTTACGCTAGCTAATGTAGATAAGACATATCGTATTTATATACGAGTGTCAGTTATACCACGTCAGTTTGGATAACGCCAGTGAACGACAACGGTCTAAAATGGTGAAGCAAAGAAAATATGTCGTGAAGAAACATTTCCAGGGCGTCCCCAAGCGGGATGACTTCGAAATTGTGGAAACCGAACTACCCCCAATCAAGAATGGGGAGATCCTCATCAAAACCGAATGGATCAGTGTGGATCCCTACCAGCGCGCCTACAACTCCCGCTACCCCGTACCCTACGACCAATTCGGATACCAAGTTAGTTCAGTATTGGAATCCAAAGACCCCAGATATCCAGAAGGTTCTAGAGTTGTCTGTCACCAAGGCTGGTGCGACCACAGCGTCGTTAACACAAGCGAAGGTAAATCAGGCGACGCAGACTCAAGCGCTGTCTACAAGCTTCCCGATTTAAAGGGCCTGTCTAATTCTCTGGGAATCGGAGCCATAGGCATGCCGGGAGCGACTGCGTACTTCGGGTTTCTGGAATTATGTCAGCCGAAAGCAGGCGAGACGGTGGTGGTAACTGGCGCTGCTGGGGCAGTGGGGTCCATCGTTGGACAAATCGCCAAGATGAAAGGCTGTACAGTCATAGGCTTCGCTGGCTCCGACGACAAGGTGGAATGGCTCGAGAAGGAGTTGGGTTTAGATAAAGCTTTCAATTATAAAACTATAGACGTCTTGAAGGCTCTGAAGGAAGCTGCGCCTAAAGGAGTTGACTGCTATTTTGATAACGTTGGAGGTGAAATAAGTAGCCAGATCATTTCTCAAATGAACCTCTTTGGAAGAGTTGCCGTCTGCGGAAGTATAAGTGCATACAACGAAGATCTACAGAATACACCAAAAGCCTCTATAATTCAGCCAAGCGTAGTGTCAAAACAGTTGAAAATAGAAGGTTTCATCGTTGGGCGATGGCTTTCCCGTTGGCCCGAGGCGTTCGCGGACCTAATAAAGTGGGCAAAATCTGGTCAACTGAAGACCAGAGAGCACGTTACTGAGGGCTTTGACAAGATCTACGATGCCTTTGTAGGAATGTTAGCCGGTGAGAATTCTGGTAAAGCTGTCGTTAAAGTTTAATTGTAAGTTTGTTTTAATTATTGTATTTTTTATTGTTTCTAAATAAATATTGCAGTATTGTAAATTATAACAGATATATTACACTTTACGGTTGTTTGCTTTTTCCTCCAAAGAAAGGTAGAATTTACTTAGGTACCACATTTGCACTAATTTCCGCCAACCTTGTGATCTGTGGGGATTTCTGACAAACCTTCTTTACTATAAGTATCGACCCAACAGGTTGGTGGATAACTATAGATATGTTATGGGATATCCACCAACCTGTTGGGTCGATACTTATACCCCGTCGGCCGTCGTCCATCCACCTAAACTACAAATATAAAAAGTAAATTTACTAAATCCTTTTCGAGCGACGGCGCCATAACCTTCAGCCTAATACTCTCGAGTAGATGGCGTTAATATTATTATTTAATAAATTAACACATATCAGTGAAAGAATAAGGATCAAAGTCAAATGGCGTTCTAACAGTTTTATCTTCTGTCGAAAGATGGCAGTAAATTTACAGTGGAGACATAATTTACTTTGGCAATCCGTCTCTATACACTCTATTCTCTTTGGTAATAGTTACCTAGGTAGGTAGTAGTCAACAACTCTCGTAAAACTTTTGTGCTATCCGCTATTTACGAAAACAACAATTATGACGGAGCTCTGCGGGTCGGTTCGTCCCAAGATTTGCAATCCTTTGTATAGTTCGTTTTTTTAGCATTAGAAAGAAGGTAAGTGATCTTAACATGTCTTTTAATTGAAAAACGCTTTTTAAAAATCAGTAACTATTACCTACTTATGAAAGCAGAAGAATATAAATGATCGTATTAGATTATTAATTGTTAAATATTTGCTGTAATTATTATTAAAACGTGTTTTTCAATTAAAAGACACATCAAGATTGTTTATCTTATTTCTAATGCTAAAAAAAACGAACTATAGTGTCGGGATAACTTGAAGTTTCGTATCGTATCGTATGGCGAGACTCATGACTTAGTTAGTTGATTTGTCCAGCATGGAGGAGGAAGGGAAGGAAGAAATAGACATGCCAATAGAGATTCTATGTAGGATGTAACGACTGTTTGAGAGGCAGCGACATTCTGGCCTAAAGCGAAAACTTAAATTTAACATTGACACTTCGCTGGCCCAATATTACAGGGTTCTATGTTTCACTTTTATCGAACTGAAATTTGAACATTGTCATAGTGACATTAAGTCGAATTTCAACTATCTTGAAAATGTAACATAGAACCCTGTAACATTGGACCAGCGACTTGACGCCAATAAAGCTTGCGCTGGTGTCTTCTACAGTTGCACTCCCTTACGCGTTGTAGACCTTGTAGCCTAAATCTGATAAAATCAATCATGACAACGACACTTCGCGCCAATAAACAGGTTGTGTATTTATTTTCAATGATTAGGAGGCACACTAGCAGACGAATAGGCTGATGGTAAGCGGTCATCGTCGCCCATGGACACCGCAACACCAGGGGGATTGTGAGTGCATTACCGGCTTTCTAGATAGGTATAGAAGGTTTGAAGCTCGTCTCGGTCCGGAAATACTGCAGGCGTCAGTTCATTCCACAGCATATGCACACCCTGACTTCCTGCAGTCCGTGCAGGCTCTATTATCTCGTGCTCTCTGGATTTTCTTCGAGAAAATTTGTCGCCGATAGTGAGCTATTTACAGATAAATCATACTGGGTGAGCCAACTTAAAACTTATTGGACTTTGAAACCAATGCTACAAACAACAGTTACATACATGATAAGATACGTAGAGTTTTACTTAGGGGTCAATTTCACCAAACGAGCATTTTTATCTAATTTCCATGTAATTTTGAAATATTGATATGATATAACAAAATATGATGTGATAATTCGTAGAAAAATAAAATAAAGCCAAAATTTCTTACAGGGTACACATATTCATGAAATTTTGAAAGATATTTCAGTTTGAAAATTTCATCCGGGCACGGGATTTTTTCTGTCCATGGGAATTGGATTTTGCTGGCACGGGAATTAGTTTTCTAGGAATTATTCGTATTTAAACTATGTTTTTTTATTAATCAAAAGTAAAATAATAAACTTTTAGGATTATTAATGACCTATTTCACATTTGAGATCTATTGCATGGTTTTAAAGCATCATACAAATAAGACTGATGATTCAAAAACTTAACTAATGAAGTTAAGGATCTTTCGGAATTAAATAAGAATAAATGTTATTTTTTTAGTTTGATTATTATTAATGATTAATAGCCATCATCTGACTTTAAGAAACATCGTCGTAGTTGATTTCAATTTTATATAATGGAATATCGTATGAACTGTTGGACAGCCTTTATTGTAGGTTTGTTTAAAAGTAGTATATTACTAATATTTATGAATAACATAGATTGTTTTGGTTTTTTAATGAGTCTGAGTATTTGAATCGTAAGCTTTAACGATAGAATTTGTTAGCATTCGTGGATTCGCAGCGAATTAATAAAAAAGCGATTTTTACTATGTATTCATTAAAATTCGCATAATATATAGCCCAGTTGTAATTGTTCCATGATATATGACCTAAATAACGCTAAAAGATATATAACGTCTGTACGGATAGTACATCTGAGTTGATATGATTCTTGATGGTAGATCAAGCAATCTTGATGGAAACACTGATTTCGGTATATTTATTTATTGATAACCAAGGCATATGAGTACTAGCTAGGAGCACGTATAAACGTAAACTAATTCATAAATCGATGTATGGCGTAATCGCAAATACAGCAATTATTATAAAGTCATTGTATTTAATGCTGACGCGAGAAATGTGCGATGCTTGCATTGTACATATTCCCGGCCAGGAGATGAGAAGTTGATAAGAGATGCTGAGATATTTTTATATAAAACTGATTGATGTAGTGAAATAATTTGAAACTGAATTTGATAGAAGTAAATCCCCTAAACATATTTGTAGAGTTTTTGTAGAGTTGAGCGCAGTTGCCGCGACGCGATGATCTTGTCTCTCAGGGGGTTGTCCGCTGTGGTTGTGCTCGGTCGCTGATGGAATGTAGCTGCGCGATGTGGATGACATCGAGGTCGGTCTGCGACCGTTCTCCCGGGGGGCGGCGGCGGCAGCGGCGGCGGCGAACGAAGGGGTGAGGCGCGCGACGAGTTGACGGCGTCGAATGCAGCGGCGCACGTACAACGCTGCTAACACGATGACTATGCCCAGGACCACGTAGATTACTGTGTAATGATGAACGTCGTGGTAGTTGATTCTGTCTGATAGCGCTCCCTCGTTCTTCATGTGTTCGATTTGCTCTTTGATGACCTTGCAATATTTGTCATTGTTTTCAAGAGCATTTGATTCGCCTTGTAAGACTGGTACTGTTAAGTTTATAACGTTGTTTATGGAGGGCATGTCGAACTTAACAACTGTTGCTTGTGTTTTGATGTCGTTCGAATGTTTCTTCTGTGGAATTATGGTAAAGGCGTCTCCATTTAACACGCACTCTGTTTGAAGGGTTATGATTCCTGCCTTATTTAGATGCTCGGCCTTGACTTCCTGTCCGCATATGATTCTCGCCGTGCACTCGTCACAACAAAAGAATAGGTATGTATTCATAGTGCTTAGTTCCGTCCATATGTTGTAGCAAGTGTCAGAGTCCGCTGAGCACTCGTTTGAAACTTGATCGGCAATGCAGAGGCGTGAGTCAGACTTTAGTTGATAAATTGGACCTTGTAGCGTACAAATAAGAGTATTAGAATCGTAGTGCGAGCATTTCTTTACGGTTTCATCCAACATAGGTATATACGATTCTTTTTTGATATTTATAGCCACTTGATGCGCTATAGGTCGTATTTTGATCATATTTTTTCCAACTTGACGTGGAATTGATATTAATCTGAAGAGTTCGTACACATCTTGAAAAACTAAGGGAATCTTGATTTCGAAGATAAGGTACTGGCGGGTCATTCTTGTTCGCACCTTCATTAATTGATATAGTTTGGGTAGATCGGTGTTGATGTTTTCACAGGGTAGAGTCAAATCCTTTGGCATCTGCCCGGCTATGATATTCAGCTCATCTTTCAACTGTTGTGGTGTCAAGAGGTGAACGTTGAATTTGCCGTAAATGACGTTAGCGATGGTGTCCAATAAAGTGTCTTGTATGCTCTTCAGGTTTACGAGTATGTTATTAGCGATGATTGATGACACGGTGATTTCATTTATTTGGGTTGTTTGTTGAATTTCGGTTGCCTGTTTGTTAAGGCTCATCTCGATGTTGTTTATGTGTTGGTTGAAAGTTTTGTGCTGATTTTGCATTGATGTTTCAACTCTCTTTAGTAGATTGGCTTCCGTTTCTATAACCGAGGTTTGATTCCTCCATAATTGTGCCAAATGTTTTTCATTAGCTCTGGTCGGGTCGATGTCCTTCTGATATTGTTCGGCGAACTGATCGTCGAGCACGCCGAATAGGCTGTGAGCGAGGTTGCCGACGCCGTTGAAGAATGCTTTCTTCTTTCGTGGTAATTCGACACGTTGACCGAGTAGCATGCTGTCGTAGTATTTTAATTCCGAAAAGGCGTGACGCAGTTGATTGAGTACGATGTTACACTGTTGTTTATTTTCGATGGCGTGACACATATTTTCCAAGTGCTTGATGTATTTGGAAAATAGTTCTGATCCTTCCCAGTATGGATTGATGTCATAATAAACTACAAGTTTCCACTCGTCTCGGGCCAGTTTCATATTTGTTATTTTATCAAAGTAAATGCCTTGTCCCTCTTTGAAACGTGATACGTCATGAGTGCATTGCGCCGGCGATATAAATAACATAAACATCATAAGCGCCATAGTGATGTAACCAATGAGTTTAGATTTTGCTGGTTTTCTTTGCTTTGTTTGTCTTGCAGGGGGCGTGGCCGATGTATATTTTTTCTGATCTTCACTGGTTGATGATTCGTTTTCTGATACTGCCAGTTTTGACAGCTTGATGATGGGCCTTTTGATTAATGAATTTTTTGTCTTTACTGAAGCGACACCGACAAGGCCGTCCTTTCCTGCATGAACATCTGATACCCTGCCAAGAGCCCACTTGCCGGCAGGTAAATTTGCGTCGTGAATGATTACGACGTCGCCGATTTCAATGTTTGGCTTGGGTTGCGTCCATTGACAGCGTGATTGTAACTGACACAGGTATTCAGTTTGCCATTTTCTCCATATATCTTGGAATATTTTCTGTGTTAAGCGCCACCGTGTACGCTCGTCCCTTTCAGTCTCAACGATGTGGAGAGTCGGACCACTTGCTAAAAAGTGTGCCGGTGTGATATAATCCAAGTCGTCAGGGTCCTCGGTCAATGCACACAGTGGACGTGCATTTAAACAACCCTCTATCTGTGCCAATAGAGTCGAAAATTCTTCGAAGTTTAGGTGCTGTTCTCCCAGCACTCGGTGAAGATGATGTTTGAGGCTTTTGACGGCCGCTTCCCACAGGCCGCCCGCGCTGGGCCACGAAGGTGCATTGAAGTGCCAGCTGATGTTCATATCGCTGATTGCTTTGAAGAATGATTCATCTAGCGAGGCAGTGATCTCTTCATACTCCCTTTTAATTGCTTTGTTGGCTTTAGTAAAATTTGTGCCATTGTCACTAAAGATGTGACGGGGTGCTCCACGCCGGGCGGACATTCTCCGTAGATCGGCCAGAAATGATTCCGAGCTTAGGTCTGAAACTAGCTCTAAGTGCACTGCCTTTGTCGCCATGCAGACAAACACAGCAATGTAGCCCTTAGTTGTTTTGATGCCGCGACCCTTGCTTGCCTTCACTGATACGTATCCTGTATAGTCCACAACGGTATTATAAAATGGCCTTGATGGATTCGACCTTGACTCAGGTAAGTCACCCATGAGTTGTGATAGTTTTTGAGGTTTCTGCTTAAGGCACGTTATGCAACGGCGTAGGAGATTTTTCGTAGCTCTATTACCTCCTACAATCCACACTGATTCTCTTAGCTTGGAGTGTGTGAGTTTGGCGGTCCCGTGCAAAACAGCTTTATGTGCTTGATCTATAAGCAACTCCGTCAGGTGACCTCTGTGTGGAATAATAAGAGGGTGCTTCATTTCCCAGCTGATGTGTGCGTTATGAAGTCGTCCTCGAACGCGTAACATTCCATGTTGATCCAGGAAAGGTCTTAATTTCAAAATACTGCTCTTTAAATCCACTGATTGATTTGTTTTCAAATTGATGATTTCATTTGAAAACTCTCTTTCTTGCACGTACTTGATGATTCTATTTTTAGCGCTTCTTATCTCGTCAGCTGTTAGGTAACTCGAGAACTGCTGACGCGGCGAGGCCACTCGTAGTATCCATGCGAGCACGCGGGTGCAATGTGTCAAGTTGCTATGTTTGCTTATTAATTCATTGATAATGTCCCCGTCTGTTTGTTTACATGTTACCGCGTGGCATTGTTTTGATATTTTAACCTCTTGATCGGTAGTGAATGTGGGCTTTTCTTGATTTTCACTGTATGATGATAGCCAGTTTGGACCATTCCACCAAAGAGGATGTTTTAGTAATTGTTGGGCCGTAATTCCGCGACTAGCGCAGTCAGCCGGGTTTTCTTCGGACTTGACGTAGTTCCAACAAATCGGCGGTATGATTTTTGTAATTTGTGTAACCCTGTTAGCTATAAATGGCTTCCATTTGCTAGGTTCGCCATTTAGCCAGCCCAAAACAGCTGTACTGTCAGACCAGCAGACCAATTTGATTTTGTTTTCTGATAGGGATTGCTTGACCTTCTCCATGAGGGCTGATAGAAGTAGAGCTGCACACAGTTCTAATCTCGGCAAGGTCACAGCTTTTTTCGACGGTACGAGTCTTGATTTTGCTGCTATCAGTACCGGCGGCGACGTTGATTGTTTGTCATCGGTAGGGATGACACGGCAGTAGATTGCGCACGCGTATGCTTTCGTCGATGCATCGCAATAACCGTGTAGTTCAAGGTCTTGATTCTTGTAGGTATTTAGCCAACGCGGGATTTTGATGTCTTTGATAGTTTGTAGATCTTGTGAAATTGTGTACCATTCCTTCTTGATATTATGGGGTACTTGATCGTTCCATCCGATGTCATTTGATATGACATTTTGAAACAGTAACTTCAATTTCGTGGTTACTGGCGATAGCCACCCGAGAGGGTCGAATACTTTCGCTATACTTGACAGTAACTCTCTCTTCGTCATTGTGATCGATGTTTGAGTTGATAGTGGTGCAATTTTTAGTTGAAATGTAAATAGGTCTTCCTGCGGGTGCCAGCGTAGACCCAGCGTTTTCGTTGTTTCTTGATCTTTGAACTCGAATGTTTGTTGCTGATCTTGAGAAGAAGAAGAAGAAGAAAGAAGAGAAGAAGCGAAGATTGAACCCTCCTGATTTTAATAATTCGATCAAATCTTGTTTCATTTTCTTCGCTGATCCGAAATCGTGACAGCCGTGTAGAAGGTCATCCATGTAAAAACTCTCTTCTACGACTTTAGCCGCTTCAGGATAATTGTGGCGTTCGTCCTTGGCCAGCTGTCTTAACGTCATCATGGCTAACCAGGGGGCAGCCTTGGTGCCGTAGGTTGTGGTCGTTAATGCGTATTCACGAAACCTTTGATGTTCATTGTCTCTCCAAATGATCTTCTGATATTTTTGATCTTGAATGTTTATACCAATCATTCTAAACATTTTTTCTATGTCTGCAACGTACGCGACCTCATATTGTCTCCACTTAATGATGAGTGACAATAAGTCGTGTTGTAAATTGGGTCCGCTGTACATGATGTCGTTCAGACTTGTCCCATTTGACGTTTTGGCAGACGCATTATACACGACTCTAAGAGATGTAGTTGCTGCCTTTGCACGCAGAGATGTGGCAAGAAGCACTCTTGTGTTGAATTGGGTGGGCCGTCGATTTCGTCTGTACATTCGCGCATATGGCCCAAACTTATGTATTCTTGAATAAACTTCTTGTACTCTCTTTCAATATTTTGATCCTTTCGAAACTTGATCTCGAGTTGCCTGAACTGTGCTATGGCAATGTTCTTAGAGCGTCCTAGAGCATTTTCCTTCTCTGGCTTCAACGGCAATCGAACGACGTATCTTCCGTCTTCTTGTCGAAATGTAATTTCGCGGTAGAAGTTTATACAATGTTGATCTTCTGATGACAAACTTGGTGCTTCATTGATGTCTTCTATGGTCCAAAAGCGCGAGATATCATTCATGTTGTTGACGACGGTGCAGCATTGATACGATGGCAATGGGACCTTTCCGTTTATGATGTACCCAAGTTTCGTTTTCTGAGCTACAGGGAGGTCATCGCCTTCTATTATGGTTCCATTTTGGACGAATTTAGCGTAGATTTCTGTTCCCAAGATTATATCGATAGGGCGGCTGATGTTGTAATCCGGGTCTGCCAGTGGAAGTCCTCTTAAGTACGACAGATCGGGTTTGATGAAGGTTTGATTCGGTAGGGGAAGAGTGAGTTTATTCATGATAAATAACTCGCCGTCAAATTGAAAGTCACAATGCATTGATGACATGGTGACGTTTATAACACCGTTGCAGGTGTTTCCACTAATGCCGAGGCCATACATAGTGTCGTTACAGCTTTCTCGGGGTATCTGTAGAAGTTGAGCCGCAGCCTCCGTGATCAATGACATCTGGGCTCCAGGATCAATAAATGCTCTCAGAACGTGATAAGTTCCATTTACTGCCCTTGCTTTGATGAGGACGGTAGGTAATAAAACTTCTATATTTTTATTACATTCTTGCGTAATAGTTGCAACAGTTTTCCGTTTACTAAGTAGATCGGAAGTATCTTGTTTCTGACTGTAGGCATCATGCACGAGTGTATTATGTCTTTCTTGGCATGTGCGGCATCGACTTGTTGAAAAACATTCCTTATCGTAGTGATTGTAAAGGCAATTTTTGCATAAATTCAAACTTGCAATAATGATTCGTTTGCGTTCTGGCTTTGCACTTTGAAATGTTTCGCAATTAAATATGCCATGATTCTTATTACAAACTGTGCAATGTTTTCTTTGATAATAACTTGATTTAACATCGTTTGATTTATTTTGTGATAATGATGAATCTTTTATGCCTACCAATGGTTTGTAATAAGGTTTTCTTGATGCTTCTGATTGTTGGGATGTTTTTGGTGTGTCCAACTTGCGGCGGCTGGCTTCAAATGATGTAAACTTCATTTCTAGGAAATCTAGAAATTCCATTAAGGTCGGCAAGTCACGTGGGTTCTTTAATGATTCGACGTACTCCGTATGATTTTCCGCGTCCAACTTTTGTGATAAAATATGAACGATAAGCGGATCCCATGACGAGGTGTCCACGCCGAGGTTCCTGATGGCATTTAAGCACTCGTTGGTGGTGTTATGTAGACGCTTGATTTGTTGATATGATTGTTGTTGCATTGTTGATAGCGACAGCAGGTTATTGCAGTGGGCGGTGAAAATCAGTTTCGTGTTGTTGTACCTGTGGTTTAAGATTTCCCAGCAGGTTTCATAATTTTCTGAGCTGATGTTGAGATGTTGAATAAGTTTTTCGGCTTCACCTCTGACCTTATTTTTCAAAAATTGCATCTTTTGTGCGTTGGACATGGAGCGATTATGATGTATGGCTTCATTAAATAGATCCTTGAATGAAACCCACTATTGGTATTTCCCACTAAACGGCGGTATGTCCATAACGGGGGTTGATTTCTCACGGTGAGCCATAGACCATATTTTTGAATTGATAGATTTTTTGATGTCTTGGAATTTCCTCTCATATTTGTAGAACGTTTGATTGTAGGTTTCGTCGTCTTCGAAAAGTTCACTGTCGATGTCCCAGTGAAGCGTGTCAATGGTTGTCCAACGAGACTGGACTGATTTGAGTAAATCTTCTAATTCCCACTTTTCATTAACGGTGGAGAGGTCTCTGTAATGTAAAGTACGCGCGAAGGCCTTGAAGTTGCTCTGTTGTTTTCTCATCTTCTCTGACAACTTGGCAACATCGACGCTTGGTTTTTCGGTGAAATTGAAAATAGGTGGAATTGCGAACCCTGGATTGACTGGAGCCCGGGTAGCCGTCTTATCCTGATTCTCAGATTGATTGTCTTGAGGGACGTCGCGGCTCTGGTGATTTGATGGCCCAGGATGCATTTCTTCAATTTTTGACTTTTCTTCGGCCCAATTGGGCATTGGTGACGAAGGGTGTGTTGAACGTTCCGCTGGTTTCGGTGAGATTGCCCTAGGTCTCGGTGATAAAGGAGCCCTTTTAGCTGTATCCAAATGATCTAGCAATACAGACCGAGCTGATTCGTAGAAGGTTTTGGTTTTGTTGTAAGTCTTTTCAGCAAAATAGGTGCATTCCTCGTTCTTGAATGCTACCAACCTTGCATGATTGCTTTGAAACTCTTGCCAGAATCCGTCGAGGACGGTCAACTTGTTATTGATGTTAGACTCAGTTCGGCGGCTTGGACCATCTTTTTTGTAGTTCTCAAATTGCCTGTTCATATTGGCCATGAGCTGATTTTGATCGTTGCGAATCGCTTCCATTTCCTTTTCTAAACTCATCTTGATTTTTGATTTATTGATGGATAGGTGTAGATATTGATAATAAGTATTAATCAACAAATTATTGACAATACTGTGGCCACTGATTTTTGATGTTTGATAATGATATTGAATTCTTGATTTAAAATTGATGATAATTGCTGCAGCACTGATAATGATGATTTTTCAAGTTCGAGATTCCTCTTACTTGGCTTGATTGTAGACGTTTCTTGATAATCTTGATATCTTCGATGATGAACTGATGCTGTTCTCCTATGACAATGAATATAGTCAGGCTCTGGATGAGTCACAGCGCCTGTTCAATCCGCACGGTGAGACCCGCTTGTGGGAGGCCGTTTGGACGAAATCACTGTCACAGTCACTGATAGTTTCGAAGGACCATAAGATGTACGGATAGTACATCTGAGTTGATATGATTCTTGATGGTAGATTGCAATCTTGATGGAAACACTGATTTCGGTATATTTATTTATTGATAA
This sequence comes from Cydia splendana, assembly GCF_910591565.1. Classification (NCBI taxonomy): domain Eukaryota; kingdom Metazoa; phylum Arthropoda; class Insecta; order Lepidoptera; family Tortricidae; genus Cydia; species Cydia splendana. The sequence continues at coordinate 17,769,810 of NC_085965.1, read as the reverse complement.
CCAAGGTATATGAGTACTAGCTAGGAGCACGTATAAACGTAAACTAATTCATAAATCGATGTATGGCGTAATCGCAAATACAGCAATTATTATAAAGTCATTGTATTTAATGCTGACGCGAGAAATGTGCGATGCTTGCATTGTACATATTCCCGGCCAGAAGATGAGAAGTTGATAAGAGATGCTGAGATATTTTTATATAAAACTGATTGATGTAGTGAAATAATTTGAAACTGAATTTGATAGAAGTAAATCCCCTAAACATATTTGTAGAGTTTTTGTAGAGTTGAGCGCAGTTGCCGCGACGCGATGATCTTGTCTCTCAGGGGGTTGTCCGCTGTGGTTGTGCTCGGTCGCTGATGGAATGGAGCTGCGCGATGTGGATGACATCGAGGTCGGTCTACGACCGCTTCTCATCTCCTGGCCGGGAATATGTACAATGCAAGCATCGCACATTTCTCGCGTCAGCATTAAATATAATGACTTTATAATAATTGCTGTATTTGCGATTACGCCATACATCGATTTATGAATTAATTTACGTTTATACGTGCTCCTAGCTAGTACTCGTATACCTTGGTTATCAATAAATAAATATACCGAAATCAGTGTTTCCATCAAGATTGCAATCTACCATCAAGAATCATATCAACTCAGATGTACTATCCGTACAACGTCCATAGTAATAGCGTTTAATAATTAAAATAAATGATGATTTCTAATTTTACTTATTTATTATATATTCATGATTTCAATTAATTTTAATTTATTTATAAATCTTGATCTCATTGTCAATTGTCAAAACATTGTGTCAATTATTTACATATATGTATAATGTTAATGATTAATTTTAATGTACTTACTAACATGTAGCTGTAATGATATGATACTAACAATATTGTATGGAGTTTTTTAATATTCTGAAATAAAGATATTTTATTTATTTTTATTTAATTACCGTGCCTAGAAAACGAGGCATGGGAATTAGATTTCGTAAGAAATAAAATCGTTTAAAATCGAATTCGCATATTACAGAAATTCTATGTTGTCCTCAATATTAAGATAGAAATGGGCTATGTCACACTATAGTTCGTTTTTTTTTAGCATTAGAAATAAGGTAAACAATCTTGATGTGTCTTTTAATTGAAAAACACATTTTAAAAATAAGTTACGGCAAATATGTAACAATTATGAATCTAATACGATCATTTATATTCTTCTGCTTTCATAAGTAATAGTTACTGATTTTAAAAAGCGTTTTTCAATTAAAAGACATGTCAAATAAATAAATAAATAATAAATAAATATTATAGGGACATTCTTACACAAATTGACTAAGCCCCACGGTAAGCTCAAGAAGGCTTGTGTTGTGGGTACTCAGACAACGATATATATAATATATAAATACTTAAATACATAGAAAACAACCATGACTCAGGAACAAATATCTGTATCATCATACAAATAAATGCCCTTACCAGGATTCGAACCCGGGACCATCGGCTTCATAGGCAGGGTCACTACCCACTAGGCCAGACCGGTCGTCAAGATCGCTTACATTCTTTCAAGTTATTTCTAATGCTAAAAAAAACGAACTATAGTGCTCGTTAACGAAAAGATGTTTAAATTATATACATTATTGCGGCCACAGAAATTATTATTGTGGCCATGGAAATTAAGTACATAAAAATTGTCGCCCTACCCGTTTTCATTATTCTGTCGTAAATTTCTAGAAACTTCAGTGGCTTGTCAAAATCGTACTTACCTATATTATCTATTAGACGATACATGACAGAACAAGAAAAGGGAAGTGCAGTACAAGTCAAGGCTTCTCGCGCGATGTTGATTGGCTTTGAAATTTTTCAACAAAAAAATACTCTCGAGCTCGGACAAAATTTAATCATCAATCACGAGTTATTTACCACAAAGAAGTTAATGTTTTATATGCTTAGTGATAGTAAATATCATCTACATAGTTTAAGTATTTCATATTCAACAAGTGATACTAATGTACAGTTTTTAGTAGGAATTTTAATTATACCCAAAAACAGATTCCGGACAGGGCACGGGAGTAGTAATTTGAGGCTTTAAGTATTTTTAAGTGTACCCTAAAAACAAATTAATCAGTGAATTAATGTTGACCGCGGTGTGGAAGTGTGACTTTTTTATGAAAAAAAATATGGTACGTATTATCTGATGCTACCTTCCGATTTTCATCTCGGACACAAAAAAAAATGCGTTCAGAAAATGACCCTTAGTATTCAGTATTTATTTCTTGCGAATATTGTATTTATTGAATTTTATGCGCTTTATACCTTAAATTCAATTGTTAAGTTTATAAGTTTTATAACCCAGGATTCTGAGAAATATTGGATTAAATATGTGGCACAAATAAATAAATTATATGACAAAAACTATGAAGAGGCAGATTAAATTTTGATGATTAGATAAGAACCTAATCTAATGTAGATAAAACGTATCATATTTATATCTGAGTGCAAGTTATATCACGTCAGTTTGGATAACGCGAGTGAACGGCAACGGTCTAAAATGGTGAAGCAAAGGAAATATGTCGTGAAGAAACAGTTCCAGGGCGTCCCCAAGCGGGATGACTTCGAAATCGTGGAAACCGAACTACCCCCAATCAAGAATGGGGAGATCCTGATCAAAACCGAATGGATCAGTGTTGATCCCTACCAGCGCGCCTACAACTCCCGCTACCCCGTACCCTACGACCAATTCGGATACCAAGTTAGTTTAGTATTGGAATCCAAAGACCCTAGATATCCAGAAGGCTCTAGAGTCGTCTGTCACCAAGGCTGGTGTGACCACAGCGTCGTTAACACAAGCGAAGGTGGCGCGACTTTAGGCTTAAGCGCTGTTTACAAGCTTCCCGATTTGAAGGGCCTGTCCAATTCTCTGGGGATCGGAGCCATTGGTATGCCGGGAGCGACTGCGTACTTCGGGTTCCTGGAATTATGTCAGCCGAAAGCAGGCGAGACGGTGGTGGTAACTGGTGCTGCTGGGGCAGTTGGGTCCATCGTTGGACAAATCGCCAAGATCAAAGGCTGTACAGTCATCGGCTTCGCTGGTTCCGACGACAAGGTGGAATGGCTCGAGAAGGAGTTGGGTTTTGATAAAGCTTTCAATTATAAAACTGTGGACGTCCTGAAAGATCTGAAGGAAGCAGCGCCTAAAGGAGTAGACTGCTATTTTGATAACGTTGGAGGTGAAATAAGTAGCCAGATCATTTCTCAAATGAACCTCTTTGGAAGAGTTGCCGTCTGCGGAAGTATAAGTGCATACAACGATATGCTGAATCCACCGAAAGCCTCTATAATTCAGCCGAGTATAGTGATGAAACAGTTGAAAATCGAAGGCTTCATCGTTTCGCGATGGCTTTCGCGTTGGCCCGAGGCGTTCGCTGACCTGACAAAGTGGGCGAAATCTGGTCAACTGAAGACCAGAGAGCACGTTACCGAGGGCTTCGACAAGATCTATGATGCATTTGTAGGAATGTTGGCCGGTGAGAATACTGGTAAAGCTGTCGTTAAAGTCTAATTATAAAAAATTCCAAATATTACACTTAACGGTTGTTTCCTTTATCCGTCAAAGAGAGGTAGACTTTACTTACCACATTTGAAGAATTCCAGATAAGTAAACAGCTGATGAGCAATGCAGCGCAGTCAGAAGCTTCAATACACCACATAACACCTGAAAGCACAGTAGGTTTATAAACATAAAAGAATCAGTACCTATGTGTAAGCGAACCATATCACTCTTTGCGCTAGCTAAGAATAAACTTTCAACTCAAACTAAAACTAACTAAACTAAAACTCAAATTTAAAAGCACTTGCGTGTGTACGCTACAAATCTATACCTACGTACGATTTATAATGCGAAGACCAATTTGGTCCCTGAGCCACTATTGGCGTTGTAACTATATACGGTGGCCAAAAAATAAGTGCATTCCCGTTACCAGGGAGGTTTTGGGATTATACTGAGCAACTTTTACTATGGGACCAATCCCGAAATCGCAAAAAAAAAATTACCCTCCCATAGAAAATGGACCAGCCAAAATGTATGAAACAGCCAAATATTTTTTCGCGATTTCGGGGTTGCGGGGGGTTTCGGGGCTGACAGGTAGAGTCAGCTGCAGAAGTTGTTAAGCGGGCGAGGTGTTCAAAATTGCCATGACACGCTCTTATTCTCTTAACAAATAAGTCGCGTCAAGATCATTTTGAGGACCTCGCGCGCTTAGCAACTTCTGCTGCTAATTGTACCTAAATGTTTCTGATAATAAATGTAGACTCACGAGACGTATCGATGTCACAAATATAAAGGTTATTTTCTTTGCTCATCAGCATGAAATGCAAATCGTAGTTGAGCGGGGTTTCGTCAAGCTTAACTGCTTCTAGCTTCACATTGGCAATGAATCCAAGCAATAGACAGACGGAAGCTAGGAAAGCGGGTGATAGGGTGGGTCTTGCGCCGCTGGGCCGCAATTTCGCGCCTCGAAGCGATCTGTTGTATAAGTAGTTATAGCCGATGTCCAAATAGTCTATAAAGCATCCGATGACAGGCACTTCCGAGTTTGAGAAAGTCATGTGCTTAGATTGCAAGGCATCTGTAGTCTCTTTATTGGCCATAATAATCAATTTCACGTATAAGTATTTCAAATAATTTACAATAATTTTCAGAAACTTTTTAATTTAGAAACTTGACAGCAACTTCACATAGGATTTTTTTTTCGTTTAAATAATGGCGTTTACTACAGTAGCAAGTGTCATGTCGATATGTATTAAATCGAAAATTTAGAACTTATAATGAGACTAGACGGGCCCGCAGCTCCGCTCGCGTAAATGAAATAAAGAGTTCGTCTTATGTTTAGTTAAATACCGACATTATTATGTATTCAACCCTGCCATGGTTTAAAACTGTGATAGGGATTTCTTATTTGTAGCCGTTAATATTTGGATAACTCAATTCGCAAATTTGTCAAAAAATGATGTGATTTGATAAAAGGCAAGATTGTATTTTTTCATCTACACGTATTTATTTAAAACTTGTTTCAAGATAAAATTATAATTTTTTCTTATAAGCCTAGTTGCAAAAACGTTCATTAGATTAATTTTCGCCTTAAGACGAATATGGACGACCACCGCCCTTAAATCGCCTTTTCATACAAACATAGGTAGTCTAGTCCTCTCGGTCTTGCGATAGCTCTCGCCAGTCGCCATGGCCGAGGTTGAGCAGGTCTTGAGCAACTACGTCGTTTCAGCGGTACCTAGGACGTCCACTCGGGCGTCTCCCATTTTGTTGTCCCAAGTACCTGCGCTCTCTTCACGGCACGATCCTCTCGCATTCTCTCTAAGTGTCCGAGCCACCACTGAATTTAGCCGCTTTTGTCTCTCAATATTTCGCCACTATATCGGACCACATCCTTATTTCTATGGCAACAAAATTATATTACGATATTTGGCTGACTGCTGACTGTACATTTGCTTATTTTTATCAGGTCGCTCAATAATATCTGAACATGCACTTTAATCTACCTACATAACTTACTATCAACTTTGTATTTTTGGCCCATCTCAGCATTCTTAGCCCGTTCCCCGGACGATGCCATGTTTGCCGAAGCCGTGAAAGTCAATCTGAATAATATAACTCAAAAATAAATTTAAAACAACAAAATACAAATTGATAAGGCTACAAATATAATGACCACCAAAAAATACTTTGGTACCCTAAATAAAATAAAACCGGGCAAGTCCGAGTCGGACTCGCGCACGAAGGGTTCCGTACCATAATGCAAAAAAAAAAAACAAAAAAAAGCAAAAAAAAAACGGTCACCCATCCAAGTACTGACCACTCCCGACGTTGCTTAACTTTGGTCAAAAATCACGTTTGTTGTATGGGAGCCCCATTTAAATCTTTATTTTATTCTGTTTTTAGTATTTGTTGTTATAGCGGCAACAGAAATACATCATCTGTGAAAATTTCAACTGTCTAGCTATCACGGTTCGTGAGATACAGCCTGGTGACAGACGGACGGACGGACGGACAGCGAAGTCTTAGTAATAGGGTCCCGTTTTACACTTTGGGTACGGAACCCTAAAAATCATGCTTACCAAAAAAAATTACTGAACACCAAAAAAATAAGACCTAAAAATACAAAAGTACCACCATTTTAATTACGACTGCACTTCAAATTGTATTCAAATACCAAATATATTGAATGATCACCAAAAATCATTAATGATCACCAAATCTTGAAGACCAAATTAATGCGATATTTTCACCTAAATAAACCACTATGATTACCAAAAAATGTATACATATTACCAAATAAACTGATGCCATAATTACTAGCCCCTCCCGCTCAACCCCCCGTACCCCGCACCGCATACCTACCTTACCTAATCTACTTTTCTAGTAGCATTTCGTTATGCTACTAGAAAAGTAAGTCAAACTGCTATCAGTTAAGTGGGTTAGGTTAGCACTGCGACCCTTACAGAAACGAAATGGTACTAGAAAAGTAGGTCAGGTTAGGTTTGAACTGCGACCTTTACAGAAACGAATGCTACTATAAAAGTGGGTTAGGTTAGGTTAGAACTACGATCCTCACAGAACCGAAATGCTACTAAAAAAGTGGGCTAGGTTAAGTTTCAACTGCTACCCATACAGATACGAAATGCTACTAGTAAAGTGGGTTAGGTTAGGTTTGAACTGCGACCCATACAGAAACGAAGCTACTAGAAAAGTGGGTTAGGTTGACTATCCTATTAAAGCAAATGACTCCAAAATAATCATTCTTCTAGAAACGAAATGCTACTAGAAAAGTGGGTTAGGTTAACACTGATTTAAACTTTCACGATTATTAAACATTATCAAACTGCACAACAAATATCGAATATCGTTAGTGTTGTGTGTCGACAGAGTGACATCCCTAGTGCGCAAAACGTTCAAACTGATAAACAAGACCAAGTGCGGGTAGTTCGAAAAACTCGCGCGGCTAGAAGATGTTGATGTCAACTTGAGCCAGTCTTCTCCGAGACCACGGGGACAACGCCGTCCTCGAAACGTCGGAGGTAAATCTTAAAACTTAAATACGCGATTAAGTCCCGTTGTGCAGTTTGATAATGGGTTAGGTTAGGTTTGAACTGCGCCCCATACAGAACCAAACTGCTATCAGAAAAGTGGGTTAGGTTAGGTTTGAACTGCGACCCTTACAGAAACCAAATGCTACTAGAAAAATGGGTTAGGTTAGGTTTGAACTGCGACCCTTACAGAAAAGAAATGCTACTAGAAAAGTGGGTTAGGTTAGGTTTGAACTGCGACCCTTACAGAAAAGAAATGCTACTAGAAAAGTGGGTTAGGTTAGGTTTGAACTGCGACCCTTACAGAAAAAAAATGCTATAAGAAAAGTGGGTTAGGTTAGGTTTGAACTGCGACCCATACAGAAACGAAAAGCTACTAGAAAAGTGGGTTAGGTTAGGTTTGAACTGCGACCCTTGCAGAAAAGAAATGCTACTAGAAAAGTGGGTTAGGTTAGGTTAGGTTTGAACTGCGACCCTTACAGAAACGAAATGCTACTAGAAAAGTGGGTTAGGTTAGGTTAGAACTGCGACTGTAACAAAAATAAAATTCTACTAGAAAAAGGTGACGAAGTGGATTAATTAATTTAATAGGATAACGATAATTATATTAAATATTTGCACATTTTTAATTAAAATTTGGTTACAATTGTGGTGGTCATTTACTATTTTTGGGTGTACAATGAATATTTTGGAGTCATTTGCTTTAATATGATATCAAGATTTAAAAATTTGGTTATAATTTTACATTAAAATGGAGTTCTAATTTTGGTGGTCATTTACTATTTTTGGGTTTACAATGATTATTTTGGTGTCATTTTCTTTAATAGGATAGCAAGATGTAAAAATTTGGTTATCATTTCACATTAAAATGGGGTTTGAAATTTGGTAATCATTTAGTATTTTTGGGTTAATAATGATTAGTTTGGTGTCATTTCCTTTAAAAGGATAGTAAAGTGTAATAAAATTGGTAATCATTTCACATTAAAATGGTGTTATAATTTTGGTGATCATTCATTATTTTAGGGTGGTAAAATAGATTTTTTTGGTATTAAATTTTACTAAATCTGGTGATCAGTTAAATAGCAGCCAATTGATAATAATAATATAGTAATTACTAATTACTTTGATTGATAAGAATGATAAGTCATATATGACATAAATCACTCGTATGGGCTCTATAGACTAAGGTTGAGGTTGACAGCACTTTTTATTTTACTTCGTGTAAAAAAACTCAGAAATACCTGTATACCAACATGACAAACATTTTACAATTTAGTTTACTTTATCTTACGGATTATTTGGTCTAATCTGTTCTGTAGCACCGCCAAACGAAAGCAACCGAGAGTTGCCGAGAAATGGACGATGTCGTAAAATGAAGATTGTTATGAAAATTTCTTTTCCTTATTGTAAATTAAATACGCATCGGAAGCGATAGTTTTTATGCTCTAGTTCTATTCCCATATGTAGATAATTGATTTGAACAGGTTTTTCTTATCATACGTGCGTCGTATTCGAGAAACGTGTCAAAAACTTTTTAAGAAATTTGTAAGGCGCCATCTCGCTTCTTCCCTCGTTTTTTATCCCGTTCTGGTTTTTGAATTTTATATATATGATGATAATTAATAATGGCTGCTATTTAACTGATCACCAGATTTACTAAAATTTAATACCAAAAAAATATATTTTACCACCCTAAAATAATAAATGATCACAAAAATTAAAACACCATTTTAATGTGAAATGATTACCAATTTTATTACATTTTACTATCCTATTAAAGAAAATGACACCAAACTCATCATTGTTAACCCAAAAATAGTAAATGATAACCAAATTTCAAACCCCATTTTAATGCGAAATGATAACCAAATTTTTACATCTTGCTATCCTATTAAAGAAAATGACACCAAAATAATCATTGTAAACCCAAAAATAGTAAATGACCACCAATAATAGAACTCCATTATAATGTAATTTTATAACCAAATTTTTAAATCGAGCTATCTTATTAAAGCAAATGACTCCAAAATAATCATTGTAAACCCAAAACTAGTAAATGACGACCACAATTGTAACCACATTTTAATTAAAAATGTGCAAATATTTAATATATCGTTATCCTATTAAATTAATTAATCCACTTCGTCACCTTTTTCTAGTAACATTTTATTTCTGTAACAGTCGCCGTCCAAACCTAACCTAACCCATTTTTCTAGTAGCATTTTTTTTCTGCAAGGGTCGCAGTTCAAACCTAACCTAACCTACTTTTCTAGTAGCATTTCGTTTCCGTATGGGTCGCAGTTCAAACCTAACCTAACCCACTTTCTAGTAGCATTTCTTTTCTGTAAGGGTCGCAGTTCAAACCTAACCTAACCCACTTTTCTAGTAGCATTTCTTTTCTGTAAGGGTCGCAATTCAAACCTAACCTAACCCACTTTTCTAGTAGCATCTCGTTTCTGAATGGGTCGCAGTTCAAACCTAACCTAACCCACTTTCTAGTAGCATTTCTTTTCTGTAAGGGTCGCAGTTCAAACCTAATCTAACCCACTTTTCTAGTAGCATTTCTTTTCTGTAAGGGTCGCAGTTCAAACCTAACCTAACCCACTTTTCTAGTAGCATCTCGTTTCTGTATGGGTCGCAGTTCAAACCTAACCTAACCCACTTTTCTAGTAGCATTTCTTTTCTGTAAGGGTCGCAGTTCAAACCTAACCTAACCCACTTTTCTAGTAGCATTTCTTTTCTGTAAGGGTCCCAGTTCAAACCTAATTCTGTACGGGTCGCAGTGCTAACCTAACCCACTTAACTGATAGCAGTTCAAACCTAACCCAACCTACTTTTCTAGTAGCATTTCAGTATGCTACTAGAAAAGTAGGTTAGGTTAGGTAGGTATGCGGTGCGGGGTACGGGGGGTTGAGCGGGAGAGGCTAGTAATTTTGGCATCATTTTACTTTATTTGGTAATACGTATACAGTTTTTGGTAATCATAGTGGTTTATTAGGTGAAAATATCGCATTAATTTGGTCTTCAAGATTTGGTGATCATTAATGATTTTTGGTGATCATTCAATATATTTGGTATTCGAATACAATTTTAAGTGTAGTCATAATTAAAATGGTGGCACTTTTGTAATTTTAGGCCTTATATTTTTGGTGTTCAGTAATTTTTTTTGGTAAGCATGATTTTTTTATTTAGGGTACTAAAGTATTTTTTGGTGGTCATTATATTTGTAGCCATTAATAATAGTTGCTGATTCCAAAAATGGTAAGTATCTTCGAGCAACACGGAAGGGAGGCGGCATTCGCACTATTTCCCCTCTGCCTAGGTACAAGATCAACTGATCTAGCGCGGGTAATAAAACTAGTTGCGCTCGGATTTTTCACTAGACCGAGTCCAGACGCGCGCGTGAACACAGCAGCAGAAAAAATGCCTAATTGCTCGGTTTTTTGTTGTAAAAAGAGGTCGGAGACATCAAATTTACAAAAAGAAGATGTTACATTTCACATGTAATATTTTTTTTTACAGATCATACGTATAATTACATTTAAACACAATTATTATATTTTAGCAGTGGCGTAGCTAGGGGGGGGCGGCGGGGGCGGCCCGCCCCGGGTGTCACCCATTTGGGGGGTGACACCCGACCGTGAACATCAGTAGTGCCATCTATAAAAAATCGTAAAACTGTGGCAGATTGCACAACCGCCAGTAAGGAAATAATATACAACATGCCCACGAGGAACCCGAGAGATTTTGACAGAATATTCCTGATCATATTTAAAGACTAAAATATCCTATAAACTGTTTTGGAATTCGCCTAGTTTCATAGTCCAGTAGCACCAGCATAGCAATGTACAAATTGCAGAACATTCCCAAAAAGCGGAAACGTTCTCGAGAATGTTCTCAGAACATGGAAATTATTGTTCCGCCATCTTGGTTTTTTTCCAAAAAAACTTTTTTTTGACATAGGAATCTAGAGGCCTCTATCTCCCGCCATGCCAAATCTCAGCGCGCTCGCACCAACTTGAAAAAAATTAAAAAAAAAGTCGGCCATTTTTTTTTAATGCAGTTTGTTTTGTCTCGGGGCCCTCTATGACATTTGGTCGAGCACCCCCCCCCCCCCCCCACCTATCACGCACCGTTTAAAAGTTGCCATACAAAATAAAAGTGGCCAGTTTTCCCGCAATTGTAGCATTTTTCCAAAAAACAATTTTTGAAAAGTATTTAGGGGATCCCGAGATTCCGTGGCCAAAATTTCAGCGCGCTAGTGCAAACTTGAAAAAATAAAATAAAAAAGTCGGCCATATTGAAAAAAAACATGGCGGCGTCAATATGACATTTGGCCGAGCACCCCCCACCTAGGTCTGACCGTTTGGCCGGGCCGTCATACATTTTTCTGACCGGAAGCGGTAGACCAAAAGTCGGAATTTTCTGGGGGTAAGGATACTACACCTAAACTATCGTGAATATTCATGGTTTAAACTACGATAAATAAATAAATTCTCGTTCTCGAGAACATTCTCAGAAGTTACCGAGAAATTCTCATGTGGAAAGTTTCGCAACTTTGGAAAGTTTTTTTTTTAATTATGTGATTATTTCTGTAATTGACAAAATAAAGTTAAAATTATTTTTGGGTGACAGTTTTACAAATTATAGCATTTACATTTTATGTACAAAAAATCGAAAAACGAGAAATTCTCATGTGGAAAGTCTCGCAAATTTGGAAAGTTTTTTTTTTTTAATTGTGATTATTTCTGTAATTGACAAAAAAAGTAAAAATTATTTTTGGGTGTCAGTTTTACAAATTATAGCATTTACATTTTATGTACAAAAAATCGAAAAACAATTTTATTTTGGCGAAATTGACGTAAACTCTTTTAGTATTTTTTCCTTATTTTGGCCTCAGAAATGCATGGTTAAAATCTCTCGGGGTTCCTGGTATGTAACAATAATATGTTGGTGCCTCGTAGGCTTCGAGCAACACGGAAGGGAGGCGGCATTCGCACTATTTCCCCTCTGCCGAGGTACAAGATTAGCGCGTCAATCTAATCTAGCGCGGGTAATAAAACTAGTTGCACTTGGATTTTTCACTAGACCGAGTCCAGACGCGCGCGTGAACACTGCTGCACAAAAATGCCTGTTTGCTCGGTTTTTTGTTGTAAAAAGAGGTCGGGGACATCAAATTTACAAAAATAAAGTGTTACATTTCACATGTAATATTTTTTTTTTACATATCTTACGTTTAATTACATTCAAACACAAATATTATATTTTAGTCTCATGTAATTGTTGGATTTATCGATTTTGCTCGCTCAGTACAAATTGCGGATCGGTCGAGCGACAAATCCGACTTCTCATCTCTCAGAATACAATAACATACTTCAACGAAAATGTGTTAGTGTGCGTGTTGTGACACTTGTCACTCGTCCGTACACAAAAAGAGATCGAGGTTTGCAAGATTTGTCTTTGACGTGTGTCATTTTCTATGTATTTGTGTCGTCATTACAGATTGGATTTTGTATGTAAGTGTGTGAGAAGTGCGACTGTGTGCACCTTTCCCCCCGCGAAAAATGGCAGAAAGATTTGTACGGTGAGATATCGCTTGGGCCCCTCCCTTCCGATGTGTCGGAAGCCGGTGTTGCTCGAAGCTGGTAGGTTTTTTTATTCAGAAAGTTTTTTTTAATTATGTGATTATTTCTGTAATTGAGAAGCTATGTCACTATTTCTAATTGGGTGACTCTGGACTATTTGAAATTCATTGTGAAATGGGATTTTACAGAATCTCTTTGAAATCGCGCACTTGGCAAAAAAAGTTTTAAATTTTTTTTTAACGTAAATTATTTGTATATCTTTCACGGGACAATGATGACTCGGACCTTTGGGAGGCGTGCGCGGAGCCCAGGCCAACATGTAGACCCTTATGTCACTTATGAAATGTGGGTTACACCGAGCGGATGCTGTCCTTGCCCGTGTCATAGAACGCGCGCAGAGGCAACACCCGCCAGGGTGTGGACTATTGAGAGTTCATGGAATCTAAAATGAAAGCGATGGAGTAAATTGTGAGCTATGGAATATTAAACGTAATTTTATAATTGTAAAATATTAAACATATTTTACAATTTTGATTGAATTTTGGGGTGACACCCATAATTTCCGCCCCGGGTGCCACCCATGCTAGCTACGCCACTGTATTTTAGTCTCATGTAATTGTTGGATTTATCGATTTTGCTCGCCCAGTACAAATTGCGGATCTGTCGAGCGACAAATCCGACTTCTCATCTCTCAGAATACATCTACGAAAATGTGTTAGTGTGCGTGTTGTGACACTTGTGACTTGCTTGTGACTCATCCGTACACAAACAGAGATCGAGGTTTGCAAGATTTGTCTTTGACGTGTGTCATTTTCTATGTACTTGTGTCGTCATTACAGATTGGATTTTGTATGTAAGTGTGTGAGAAGTGCGCCTGTGTGCACCTTTCCCCCCGCAAAAAATGGCAGAAAGATTTGTAGTGATAGCGGTACAGCCTGAAATTCGGGAATCAGCTGCAAATGGTGTTAAAGGTATGAAAATCGGCACGATTAATCTTCAGGCCATTTGAATCAATTTGACCCGTAGCACCAAAAAAAAAACAAACGGAAAGGAGTTATGACGTCATCTTTTTTTTTGTATGGAAAAATAAAAAAAATTGTTCAGAAACCTATCGTGTGTGGTATTAAATGAAAGGGCATCTTGAGCCGGTTCTAAAAATATATCACATTATTATATTTCCGTCACTTGCATTCAATTAAAATTAAAATAATTTTCAAAACATACCGAGTTTGGGCTCCTCCAGATACGAAACCGTTGAATTATTTTTTGCAAAATATACCTCAAGTAATACCCAATATCCTCATATCTAACTCCAAGAAATTAATTTCGAAAATATTTAGTTTTAGTATTTTATTTTTATTTTTTATTATTACAAATTGTGATCTATCAATCTATCAATGAAATGGCCTCCTAGCCTAGTCGATAGTGACCCTGCCTATGAAGCAGGAGGTCCCAGGTTCGAATCCTGGTAAGGGTATTTATTTGTGTGATCATCATCATCATCATTCAAATAAATGCCCTTACCAGGGCTTGTATATATGTGTATGATATTTTGAGTCCCCGGGAAGAACATAGGATAGTTTTTATTAAAAAAAAATCTCTTAAAAGTGAAAAGGAAGGTGTAAGATTGTATGGGGAATCAATAACGGCTGAACCGATTTAGATGGAATATAGATTGTAGACATAGGTCTACATCTTTGATTTACTTGAAAATGATACTAAACTTGACATAGAACTTAAAACTTAAACAATTATTAACATCAGACGTCGCCGACGCTTAAACCCCCCCACCTGCATCAAAAATCTGGGTGGCTCCACTTCTTAAATACATCCTTGGGTCCTAAGGACCAATCCTGCCAAAGGAAATCTCTTGTTCATGCAACGCCGTGGTTGACCTTTTTATGCTCTGAGCACACTCAACTATAGGTAAGGAAACTTTAAGGTGAAAAAGATTCGCATAAAGATAATCATGATTATATAAAGGGCGTGCAAGAAAAATGTGATTTAAGTCACCTTCCTCCTGCCCACATTCGCACAGAGAGGAGTCTCGACTATGGGATTTTTTTCAGATGGACAGGAGAACAGTACTGTTTTGGGATAAAAAACCTAGAGAACCAAGGTTTTCTTGGTACATCAGGTTGTACAAGGAAATAAGATTTGGTTCGGGATCGATTAGCGGCAGTGCACTTGGCCGACCAGGCTTGGAAAAGCCAACTAGAAGCCAGGGGGACTAAATCAAAACAGTAGTTCCTGAAAGGCATTTTGTCACCGCATACCACAGCTTCCTTAGCAACCCGATCAGCTCGTTCATTCCCTGAGACCCCTGAGTCCCCGGAACCTAGATCAAGGCAACCTCAAACCCCTTTTTTTTACAAATTAGAAGATTCTCCTTAATTTGGAGGATAATTGGGTTGTGGAATTTGGACGAAAACGGGTTAGATAATAGTGCTTGTAGACAACTACGGGAATCCGAAAAGATGATAGCTTTCCTTAGTTTGAAAATAATAATCAACTTCACACTCTCCAATATGCCAATACATTCTCCAGTATATACAGACGTTTCAGGAGGGCATTATATTTTTTGGACTATGTTATATTGAGAGTGGAAAACTCCCACACAGCCAGTTGGTGATAATTTAGACGCATCACAGTATATAGTGTTCCAGTCATGCCATTCGCGCGAAAGAATCTGGCGGAGGTACTCATCTGAATGAGGATCATCATGACAAATGTCAAAGCTTAGAATAACGCGGGGCTGGTAAATGATAATTGCGTAGTTAAATTCATACAAAGGTAGTCGGCGGGTATGGTAAACTGGATCTTTGAGAGATTGAAACTTTCTTAGGCTATTCACAAGACAGGGTTGGTCAAGACGATTAGGGGCAGACACTGCTTTAAGGTCATATAAACGGTGAATGATAGGATGATACGAGAATTGTAACTGTTGGTATGTAGAGGGTGTATATCCAATCGACACTGGCTTGACACATTTAATTTTAATATAGAAGCTCAAGTTTGAATGATGTTTAATATAGAAGCTCCAAAGACCTCCTGTAACGATTTACAGTAACGATCGGAAGAAATAATATCCGCTAAGAATTGCCAGCGCAAAGCGAGGGGAGGCTCATCACACTCTACCTGTATGGCCTTGATTGGGCTAGACCTCATTGCACCCAAAATAATTCTTAGGGCTTTCGATTGGATTAGATCAATTTTTTTCAATCCAGCTTTATTCCCTGGTACCAAGAGATGGGAGCCATAATCTAATATGCTTCGAACAGTAGCATTATAAATTAATTTCAGGGAAGTAGGATGGGAACCCCACCAAACTCCCGCTAGGCATCTGAGAGTGTTAAGTCCACGTTCACATTTTTTAACTAAATATTCAAATTGCAAGTCCCCGGTTAGTTTAGAATCTAAATTAATTCCTAAAAATTTATAGGAGGGACGGAAGGGAATATTAGAATCATTGATCGAAACATTCAAATTAGGCAGGGCTCTTTTACGAGTATAAACGACTGCACAGCATTTAGAAGGAGACAGGGACAGACCATTATTAGAGAGCCAATTATTTAAAGACTGAAGGGACATGTTGATAGACTCACTGGCAGAAACTAGGCTTTTATTTGAGGAGTAAATTAAAAGATCATCTGCATATTGGAGTACCTGGCAGCCAGAAATAGACCGCTCCAGGTCATGAGTATAAAAATTGTACAGTAAGGGGCTCAGGACTGATCCCTGTGGTAATCCGCGCCAAACCAGTCTAGAAGGGTTGATGTGAGGGTCTTTGCCCCGGAATGTAACTTGCCTTTCGGAAAGTAGGTTACCCACAAGATAGGCCAATCTCGCAGGTATTCTCAAATTATACGGAGTTTTTCTCGGAGAATGGGAAGTTGAACATTGTCGTAGGCAGCCTCGACGTCCAAGAATACTGCAAGAACCGAAGCTTGTTTTGAAAAGGCTAGTCTTATATCCGTTGTGAAAATGGCCAGGCTATCAATTGTACTTTTGCCTTTTCTAAAGCCATATTGAGATTTTCCTAACAATTCGTGATTTTCAAGAAACCATTCCAATCTGTTCTTGATAAGATGCTCTAAAATCTTAGTTAGAACAGAAGATAAGGCTATAGGTCGGTATGATTGTGGGTCATTAGGGTCCTTACCTGGTTTAAGAATGGGCATTATCAGTTGAGATTTCCAGGACCGAGGGGGTCGGCCCGAAAGCAAAATACAGTTAATTAGGCCAAGGAAGTAATTAAGGAATCTGTCACCAGCTTTAGCAATAAACGAATAGGGAATACCATCATGTCCTGGGGCGGAGTCTTTTACCGCTCCCAACACATTCCTGAGCTCCACAAGTGAGAACAACTGATCTAGGGGGTCAGATAAATGGTTATTCAGCAAACATATAGTGGAATCAAGAACCCCTGGAACATATGGAGGAGCTATTTTGGTTAGTAAGGATTCAGCCCATTGTAAAGAATTAGGGTAAGGGCATTTATATGATCTTCTAAATTTTCGAATATTATTCCAAACAATAGTATCAGGAGTAGAGGGACTTAAAGACGGACAGAAAGATTCCCACCCTTCAGACTTCTTATTCTTAAGCAAGATTTTGGTATCCGTCATAGTTTTTTTCAGATACTTAATCATAATTGTCATTTGACATATTTACGGCATACTCCCGCTCTGCTCTTTTTCTAGCCTTAATAGCCTTAGGGGAAAGGGGAAAGACCTTATCAGCAGACATCTTAATGGCTACAATTAAGGCGTCGGAACAAAGCTCTATAGAGTGTGGAGTGATAGGAGGAAGATGTAACGTTTCGTACTCCAGACGTTTTTTGTAGATATCCCAGTCTGCGTTATTGATATTATATACTAGAAGGGGATAGGTTATTGAAGGTCTTTTAGAGGAACCAAAAGGAAGACACAGTAAAATAGTACATGAGTACTGTCCAGGACTTCCCAGGAAATTCGAGATGCAAGAGAAGGAGAGCATAGGGATAAGTCAACTGCACTAGCTGATTGATTAGGGAGAGAGCGCCGGGTGGGTGTACCCGAGTTTAGTAGGCATAAGTTGCATTTGTCCAATATATCTAGTAGAAACTGTTCTCCTAGAGCGTCATATTTTTTCTCACAACCCCATAAAGCATGGTGGATATTAAAATCCCCAAGAACAATAATGCCTTCCACACGAGCACAAGTTGCGTGGAAATTAGGACTATAAATGAAAAGGGCACTTCCAGCACAGCCATCAGCCCGACAACCCATTAGAAATTAGAGTTTTCCTTTAGCCATATTTCTGATATGGCCAAGATAGCTGGATTGTATTTATTGATAAGGTAAAGTATCTCTTGTTTTTATTGATGATACTGCGACTGTTCCACTGTAGAATTACTTGATCCATTATGATTTAACAGAGATGAAATAAAAGGCGCTAGGTGGGAAATCAAGGAAGGATTAGCCAAAGGGCTGGCGGGAGAACAAAATTTAACGAAGGAAGAAATCAACTTTATAATTTCAGAAACTATGAATTGTTCCTTAGGGGGTGGTTGATTAGGGAAGACCGGTCTGGATTCAACAACCGGGTCTCTTGTCAAAGCATCATGAGCTCTTTTATCATACCCTTTTTCGAGGTGAGGAGGCGTGCGGGGTTGACGGAAAATTGTTTTTTTATAAGACTGTGGTCGGGGAGAAGAAGAGCAAGAGGCCGCAATATTGGCGTAAGATTTGTGAGAGACTTTAGCATGACGATTTGAGGCTTCAATGTAGGAGGTATTCTCCTCCCCCATGGATTTTTTAATGTTTGATTGTTTAACAAATTCGGGGCAAGATTGCTGTTGGCTGTGTGACCTGCCCCCAACCCCTGAGGGCAGATACAACAGGTTCACCATCGCCGTTACAATTGTCAGCACCTCCGCAGCGGAAGCATCTAGGGAGAGACCTACATTTATCTTTCGAATGACCATACCGGCAGCATTTATAACATTGGATAGTAGGGAGTTGATATTGTTCGACCACTAGAGAGTTCAGACATAAAAAATACCCTCTTAGGAAGAGTTTGGCCGTCAAAAGTGACAATTACAGTTTTGGGATAGGAGCCACGAGTAAGTGCCGACTTGTTTGGTTTTTTTAAAATTGAGGTGTCTAATTTTGATGGGGACGGGGCCTCCCGAGTTTAAGGGGACCTTAAGATTTTCGAGTACCTCCTCAGGGGACCAGTCAGCAGGGATTCCTCGCACCAGTCCCAGTCTTGAGACATTAAAAGATGGCACAAAAGCCTTGTAGTGACTATGTGTTAAAGTGGAAGATTCTAGGAAGTGGTTGGCATCTTCAGCGGAGTGGAAGCAGATTGATACCCGATTTCGCTCAATTCTTTTAACCGACCCCTCAACAATATTGGGAAATTCCCTTTTTCGCGTTTGCAGGAAACGCCCAAAGGTCACTGGGTGTAGAGTTGTTCTCGAATCTAAAGCCGCTTCTATTTTTTGAACGTAAACCAAAAAAGGACCTTGATCATTGGTTGTGTATTTAGTGCGTCCAATTGGGGTAAGAGGGGAGGAAGGGGACTGAGAGGGTGTTTTATTTTCTTGCGAGTCTATTAAGACGAAACAGGAGCTGAGTTTTAAATATTTTAGGTAAATATACCCGTCTCGCTAACGGAAGCGGCACCTAAAAGTAGTGCGATAAGGACAAGGCGAAAAATACTGCGTAAAAATCTCAAAAATCGAGGTTTCGTACTCCTCTGTTTCCTCCTCCAAAACTTAACCAATCGTAACCAAATTTGGAAATCTAAATGATTATGAAATTATCTGTGTCGGACCGTTTTGCTTTTTTGGCTAATTTATATCAGTTTTGAATGCCACGCCTCTCATTGCGGCATAGTCAATTAGGCCATTTTGGCCATTTTTGAAGGGCTCTAGCGCCTTAAAAAACAAAAATATCAAAAAAAGCAAAACGGTCCGACACAGATATTGACAATATTAATCTGTGTTGAAAAAATCATTGCTCTAGCTTCAAAAACCACGGAGGAAAACGAGGAGTACGTTTGTATGGAGAAATGACCACTCCCGTTGGCTCTTAAATGAGCCGGTGGAGTAATCACCCATACAACCATTTCCAGTCGCCGTTACGACGCGGTGTTGACACATCTTGTGTCGACACCGTCTGTTTCGGTCACAATTCCAGTCGCAGAGTCGTCGCCGTGTCGACACAGTTACCAGAAATGGGGAAGGGTCGACACATGACACAAAGTGACATAAAGTGTGGTCGCCGTGTGCACACATTGTTTCGAGTTTGCGACTACTTTATGCCAAAATCATTCGTTCATTCGTTCATTTTGTTCCTGTCAAATGGAAACTGTCAGATGGAAAAATACTTAAATAAAAATAAGTGACATTAATACGCCATCTCTAAAACGGATTACAAGACGTAATTATATATTGTTTGCATTTATATTACAATAGGACTTAAATTATTATGGGGAATTAAACTGCTCGAGTGATTTGATAAACTAAGTGTAATATAATCAACGCGCCACCACATTGTTTTAGTTTAGCTGGAAATGAAATTGTTTACTTCTCAGTGCCTGTGTTCATAACTATATTATTTGAAGCATTTTTAGTACTTCGATGCGTATACTATACTTAAATAACAGAAATAACGCTTTACATACTACGAAACGTGTTAATTATGATGTATAAATATGGTTTAAGGCTGAGAAATATTGCAGTCACAAAGTAGTTGCAATGTTTCGACTTTGTGTCGACTCTGTGTTGACACATGACACGCGCTGTCAAAAGTAATAACAAAGTTACTGGTATGTTACTGGATTTGCAAAATGGCTCCTTGTGTTGATTTGTTTTCAGATATTCTCAAAGTGTAAAAATGCCGTGGTCAGAGATGGGCATTAATCGATTAACTGTTTATTCGACTAATTAATGGAATAAAAAAAGTTAATTCTCAAATTTTAATCGCGATTAGTTTAGTCGACCTAACATAGATTGAAATTGAATTAATCTGAATATTAATCGAATAAATTATCGATTAAATCTCGATTGAAAGTTGACAGGCGGCCATTTTTGTACGTAAAAATAATAGAAATGTCTTGCATGCAGATGGTAGCAAAACACTTTGTCATAAAAGTCGAGATGGGTGTCGATATATAGGTTTTAGGGAGTGCCGATTTCGAAAATAATGACCATTTTGGAATCCGAAATGGCGGCCATGCACTGTGTCATAAAAGTCGTCATGGATGTCGTTTTATACGTTTTAGGGGGCCCCAATTTTGAAAATGATGACCATTTTGGAATCCAAAATGGCGGCCATGCACTATGCCATAAAAGTCGTCATGGGTGTCGTTTTATAGGTTTTAGGGGGCGCAGATTTCGAAAATGATGACCATTTTGGATTCCAAGATGGTGGCCATGCACTATATCATAAAAGTCGTCATGGATGTCGTTTTATAGGTTTTAGGGGGCCCCGATTTAGAAAATGATGACCATTTTGAAATCCAAAATGGCGGCCATGCACTATGTCATAAAAGTCGTCATGGGTGTCGTTTTATAGGTTTTGGGGGGCGCAGATTTAGAAAATGATAACCATTTTGGATTCCAAGATGGCGGCCATGTACTATGTCATAAAAGTCGTCATGGATGTCGTTTTATAGGTTTTAGGGGGCCCCGATTTAGAAAATGATGACCATTTTGAAATCCAAAATGGCGGCCATGCACTATGTCATAAAAGTCTTCATGGGTGTCGTTTTATAGGTTTTAGGGGGCCCCGATTTAGAAAATGATGACCATTTTGAAATCCAAAATGGCGGCCATGCACTATGTCATAAAAGTCTTCATGGGTGTCGTTTTATAGGTTTTGGGGGGCGCAGATTTAGAAAATGATGACCATTTTGGATTCCAAAATGGCGGCCATGCATTATGACATAAAAGTCGTCGTGGGTGTCGTTTTATAGGTTTTAGGGGGCGCAGAATTCGAAAATGATGACCATTTTGGATTCCAAGATGGTGGCCATGCACTATATCATAAAAGTCGTCATGGATGTCGTTTTATAGGTTTTAGGGGGCCCCGATTTAGAAAATGATGACCATTTTGAAATCCAAAATGGCGGCCATGCACTATGTCATAAAAGTCGTCATGGGTGTCGTTTTATAGGTTTTGGGGGGCGCAGATTTAGAAAATGATAACCATTTTAGATTCCAAGATGGCGGCCATGTACTATGTCATAAAAGTCGTCATGGATGTCGTTTTACAGGTTTTAGGGGGCCCCGATTTAGAAAATGATGACCATTTTGAAATCCAAAATGGCGGCCATGCACTATGTCATAAAAGTCGTCATGGGTGTCGTTTTATAGGTTTTGGGGGGCGCAGATTTAGAAAATGATAACCATTTTGGATTCCAAAATGGCGGCCATGCACTATGTCATAAAAGTCGTCATGGGTGTCGTTTTATAGGTTTTAGGGGGCGCAGATTTCGAAAATGATGACCATTTTGGATTCCAAGATGGCGGCCATGCACTATGCCATAAAAGTCGTCATGGGTGTCGTTTTATAGGTTTTAGGGGGCGCAGATTTCGAAAATGATGACCATTTTGGATTCCAAGATGGCGGCCATGCACTATGTCATAAAAGTCGTCATGGATGTCGTTTTATAGGTTTTAGGGGGCCCCGATTTAGAAAATGATGACCATTTTGAAATCCAAAATGGCGGCCATGCACTATGTCATAAAAGTCTTCATGGGTGTCGTTTTATAGGTTTTGGGGGGCGCAGATTTAGAAAATGATGACCATTTTGGATTCCAAAATGGCGGCCATGCATTATGACATAAAAGTCGTCGTGGGTGTCGTTTTATAGGTTTTAGGGGGCGCAGATTTAGAAAATGATGACCATTTTGGATTCCAAGATGGCGGCCATGCACTATGTCATAAAAGTCGTCATGGATGTCGTTTTATAGGTTTTAGGGGGCCCCGCTTTCGAAAATGATGACTATTTTGGAATCCAAAATGGCGGCCATGCACTATGTCATAAAAGTCGTCATGGGTGTCGTTTTATAGGTTTTGGGGGGCGCAGATTTCGAAAATGATAACATTTTCAATTTAAAAATGGCGGCAATGCACTATGTCATAAAAGTCATCATGGATATCGTTTTATAGGTTTTAGGGGGCGCAGATTTCGAAAATCATGACTATTTTGGATTCCAAGATGGCGGCCATGCACTATGTCATAAAAGTCGTCATGGATGTCGTTTTATAGGTTTTAGGGGGCGCAGATTTCGAAAATGATAACATTTTCAATTTCAAAATGGCGGCAATGCACTATGTCATAAAAGTCGTCATGGATATCGTTTTATAGGTTTTAGGGGGCGCAGATTTCGAAAATGATGACTATTTTGGATTCCACTTTTATGACAAAATACGTAGCCGCCATCTTGGATTATAAAATGATCATCGTTTTCGAATTCTGCACTCCCTAAAACCTATAAATCGACATCCGTGACGACGCAAGTTATCTTTATTTTCAGATCTAAAAATTGCTACAGAATACAAAGGACAAAAAAGAAGCGAGGAGGTACTGAAACAAGCAAAAATACAGATGATTCCTCGACGCAATTGGGTGATTCTTAAATTGTGTCCAAATTTTTTTTGTCATAAAAGTTTTTATTTTTCACATATTACTCTCACAAGTTCCGTGACATTTCGACCTTGTAATTTTTTAAGTAAATGTTTTTGTTTATCTATGAGGATCTCACTAGAATAGTATAATCAAGGTATGTTTATATTTGATGAATGAAATAGTAACGCAAAAAAAAAATATATTTGTGTCTTATATTCCTGCCGAAGACTTTTATTTTACCTTTTCCTTCTACACAAGTTTGGCCAAGTAATAAGAATTTAGGGCTCTCAATTTTATTTTGACTTCTACAACAGTAAAGCTACGAGGCCATGTTTGGTATCGTTTTCGTATAAATTCGCAGTACCAAATTTAGTTAAGGTATCACATTGACACCATTCCGAAGTAAAAACATATAAACTTATTAAAATACTTTCTTTTAAACTCCTCTTCACGCTTAAACTGCTGAACAGTTTTAATTTAAATTTGGTACACATATATTTTGAGTCCCGAGACAGGATATAATAAGTTATCTCAAAAATCATCCTTTAAAGGTGTGAAATGAGGTGTAGGGGGGAATTCAGAATTGACTTCTTGAAATTAATACTGTTTAAGTTTAGATTTGAAGTCATATTTTTTCATCATTTTTAACAAAATCAAAGATGTAGACCATCCCAAATATCATATAAATCGGTTCAGCGATTATTGATTTCCCGTACAAATTTCCACGCCACTTTTCACACCTTCAAAAGATGATTTTGGTTATAAGATCTATACTATGTCCTGTTCCGGGACGCAAACTATTTCTATACCAAATTTCAACGAAATCGGTTCAGCGGTTAAGCGTCAAGAAGAGTTTCAAAAAAACCGGCCAAGTGCGAGTCGGACTCGCGTATTAAGGGTTCCGTACATTAAGTCCGACTCGCGCTTGACTGCACATTTCTAATAGGTTTTCCTGTCATCTATAGGTAAAGAACTATTTTGTGTATTCAGACGGACATACATACAGACAGACGCACGAGTGATCCTATAAGGGTTCCGTTTTTTCCTTTTGAGGTACGGAACCCTAAAAAGGTTTATTTTTATTTTGTGGAATGGTGTCAATGTGATATCTTAAATGGATTCAGCACCCCAGATTTATACGAAAACGATACCAAACACGGCCTAGCACCTTCACTGATATAGATATATCAAGATAAAATTGAGAGCCCTAAATAAACTTTCAAGAGCGGATATCTCAAAAACTATTCAACATATCGAAAAAAGAATAAACTTGTAACAAATTAAATTAACTTTCATTTTGTATAAGTGGCCATGTCGCTGAGATGCATAGTTTACGAGATATAATCGAAAAACCGGAAAATGGGACCTTCAAAGCCCCCTCTCTCCCCCCCCGCTCAATAGTCCGGTAGCAATAACTTTTGAAGTTATAAGATTATTAATGTTGCTTATTTTTTACATATGGTTTCCAGACCACATACCAAACCTAATAATAATAATTTGTGTCATCCTAGGTATTTCTTAGGTAGAAATTTAGGTATTTCTTTATTTAAACAGCATTTGGTAAAAAAAATATTCGAGATGAAATTCTTTCTTTCCCTGTAAAAGCAAAGTGGCTTCCGACGTACACACGCATTTTGTGTCATTATTATCCACGGGTATAATGACATTTAATAAATACCTAATAGTGACCCTAAAATGCCTAAAATAAAATTATAGTCGGTAAGTGAAGTGTTGTACTTCACAGGATATTATAATATGTTATTCCATCAAATGTGTGTCAAATTCATCCACCGCTTTTATTTTTAATATTTTTTTTTCTTATAAACATCATGTATCTGCCACAAAAAAAAAATCATGTTATTAAGTTTACGTCTACATTATTATAATGCCACATCAAGACAACATTCATAATTTGGGTCATTTTCAACAACGGTTTTTTACTATTTGGCTAAATAAAACTTTGCATGAACGGCGTACGCGGGGAGGGCTACCTACGCGGGTAAGGTGCTTGTTAGATGAACATTATGGCCCCTTTACACGATGGGCCAACGCCGGCCACTCCAATGGACGCAACCATGCGGTAGAATGAGATAGCAATATCACTTGCTCCCTCTAACGCATAAATGCGTCCCTTGGAGTGGCCGGCGTTGGCCCATCGTGTAGAGGAGCCATTACAGTGTATTTATTTCATTCGGAGGCATAATTTCATTAAATCTTTTCATAGTGTGGAAGTAAGTATGTTGTAAGTATATTAAAAAATAAAATGTAGGCTCCTCATACTGACCAACATTCGTGACGTTCGCAATCAAAATTTAGCACTTTATCCTTGCCATAAGGACTCTCTGACAGGCTATTTGTATAAAGATACAATAAAATTTCGTCTTTATGGTAAACGACAAAGTGGTCCCTACCTTTTGAACGAGAATGTCACATCAGCGACTTTTAAAAATAACTTATATTCGATATTTAGTACACTTTTTAAGATTATTTTAAGATGCAATGTATTGCTAATTTTGTGATGTATAAAGCGTGGCAAGCAACGTCAATTACAATGATGATGGTGTACATTGAATAGGTACAAGACTTCATAAATTAAAAAAAGTTATTAAAAAAAATATATGTTCGTTTGAGGAGCAGAATAATTGTTTTAATTATTTTGGTGATACGGCCTCCACCGGGTTAGTATAATCATGAGAAAAAATGTTGGCTTGCGATTATCGTTAGCCACGCCCCCCACAACATAGCATGAATTGAATGCAATGAAAATATTTGCACTTACATGTGCAACTATAATATGTACCTTGTTGATACACAATACAAAGACTGATTTTATTAATTTTAGTAATATATATTATTACGATTATACGATACCTTTTGGTTCAACTGGCGTAAAGGACAAAATGCTACTTTTCAGCAGACACGAAAAACTGATTTTTTTTTAAATGTTTATAATATATTTTTGTTGTTTATCGAGCAATGTTTTTGATGTGTATTGGAAAAGTACTCAAAATGTTAGTCTCTTTAACCTGTTTTCGCCTCTTTACGCCGATGAAATTATTGATAATTTAGTGAATCTTGTTTATTAGGGGGTCGTAAGTTTCGTTATCAGACTATTTTATACCACATTCGGGGTGTATTAGTTACCAGTCACGGTACACATGTTAACTCTTCTCATCATAATTTACTGTTACGAAGCTTAAAAATGTATCAAACGGTAGTTGATTATGCCAGGTATATCCCGATTAGAGCTATAATTCATTTTTTTTTAATAATATAGTAATAATAAAGAAAACACAGGCATATTATTTCCGGTTGTTTTCATCTTGCTAACGGCGAGTACTTGCACAGACATAGTCTCGTAGCCAGAATTATTCACCAGCAGCTTGCCTTGGCCATACGGCCTTGTGGACCGCGAAGTTCTCAGCTGCGCCAGTTCTCGAAAATGGCCGTACCACGCTCTATTGGGATCGATCTATCATCACTGACAGAACTATTGTAGCCAATAAGCCTGAAATCATGCTGATAGATCGATCGCAGCGCCGGGCCGTGCTCGTCGACGTCACCATCCCCCATGATGAGAATCTCGTGAAGGCCGAGAAGGACATGTCCAGTAAGTACCTCAACTTAGCTCATGAGATAACCGCCGTGTGGGATGTTGATTCTACGATGATTGTTCCTATAGTCGTGTTGGTGAATGACCTCATAGCGAAGAGTCTCGACCAACACCTAGAGAGACTCTCGCTGGGTGGTTGGATCAAGGGTCAGATGCAGAAGGCAGTAATTTTGGACACGGCGCGTATAGTACGTCAGTTCCTCACTCTGCGGCCCTGACTACCGGCAGCTTGGGCCCTGCCCCGCTGCCGGCGGCACCCTAGGTTAGGTTTTGATAATGTGTTTATATATTTATTGTAATGATTTGTAAGTGTTTTTATATTGTACTTTTATACTCACATTGTAAAACCCTAACTTAAGACCTAAATTAAATAAAGAAGAAAACACAAATAATACAAAATAATTACATGCTCAAAAAGTACCTAATATTCGGGAATGAAGGTAAAGTAAATGTCCCACTGCCTTATAACAATCATAACATAACAGCTTTTAATCATAACAAGGGAAGTAATAGATCGCCTAGCGATGATTAGAATGAGCGTATTATTATCAAGCATTTGGACGTTTACTTAATTAACAAAAGACTATAATTCTATACAGTATTTATGTTATAATAGGTAATAATTGGTTCACTATTTCAAGTGGTCTTATTTTAAAATACGGTTTGAAAATTCCTATTTAAGTAGTTATTTCTGTGTTATTTAGACCCCGTTACCTTTAGCTGCAATAATTTATAATTTCAAACGTTTAAAAATATTTTCTGTTAGAACGATTATGAAACAATTGAATGAATGAATGATTTTATAGGACATTCGCTACACAGATTGGCTTAGGGTCGGTTGCACCAAACTGTTCGTATCGTTAAAGAGTTCGCTAAATTTTTATGTATGGAAAGTTTCATAATAAAGCGCCGGGGCGCGCCGGCTGATGTTGATCAGTCTGTCAAATGTGGTTGGTGCAACTGGCACTTAGTCGATAAACAACGATATTATAGAATATAAGAAATTATATGTATAATATACTATAAGAAATTCCACTGCGAGTAAAACGATGATAGTTGTTGAAAAACACCGAGCTGAGGTTTTTAATTTGAAGAGCAAACATTACATTTTAGTAATAAAGGACCCATAAAACTATTTATTTATTAGGCATTCTAGACCTTTACGCCCATGAACAAAGATAACTGCCGAAAAAACTTTTAGCGTAAATGCTTTGAAAGCAAAAGCTAACAATATTTATATATTTGAAATGTGCTAATTAAGCTCTTTCAAACGATACACAACACGTCATCATTACTTATTTTTATTTTTTTGGTTCGTGACTTTAATGACCTCTAGAGGGCGCAGTGTTCATTTTTTGTGACGTCATATAGCCTATAACCAGCGGACGATTAAGACGATTCGAATGTTTCGTTATCGTTTATCAAATTATAATGAGTATTTAAGAAGCTATGAGCGAACAGATGAACATACATACATACCCACATACATACCAGTCAAAATCATAACCCTCCTTTTGCGTTGCCGTAGTCGGACGACACAGACATGTAAGTCATTTACAACAGTATTTATATTTAGCGGTAACCTTTACGATAATATCTATGAATTTCTAATTTATACCTGGTCATTTACGCCCCTTGTGATAAGCTGTTGTTGCAAGCTCATAGTGCAAAAATTGGGTCGTAAAGGCAACTTTTTAAGAGATATCGAAATTTTCAAAATACAGAACGAAAGCGCTTGGAATTCTGAACAAAACTGTATATAACGACTACCGTAGGCTCAAAGGGCGTAAGGGACAAAAGTGTGAAAATGCAGTTATACTCAGTATTTTTTTCTCTATCGAATAATATATTTAAAATCTCGATAACTTGAAAAAAATATCCGTTAAGCCCTATGAAAAATCAATGCTTGAACACAATTTTCCAACGCATTTGGCCGGATCTGCGAATTCAACTGCGTAACTCCCAACTTTGTGTGCGATACGCCCTTTTGCATCGGAAATTTTATTAAATATGTGGTAATTTATTGTACGTTACGCCTCTTTGCAGTAGCTTTTTGAGTGCTAAATGTACGTTACGCCCACAACTAATGGATATTTATACGAGTGTTAGATAATTCAATGTAAGAGATACGGCTCCATACTATGTATAATTTCGGGTTTATAATTGTTCCTTTTTTGTGTTTAAGTGGGATGACCTTGTCATTTTTTTCATTAAGTAGGTACTTGCATTACCATTACCATGTGCTCATTGCTTTATTTATAGGGTTACTAAATTTTGATAATTTAAACTGAACTAGTGGGTACTTTTTCATCAGTTTTAGGAAAATGATTAAACATGACTATATTCAAATGATAATTATGGCTGATACTATTAGTTTTGTTTGTGACTGGGTTATTGGTAATATTGATTATAATATTAATACTTTTTTGTTTAAACCCTAATTTACAGGATTAACCTTATGAAAGTTACTGTCTAGGTATAACGTTTGCTTTTAAATCCATAGAATTTTTCTACTCTAATGTAATGTCATAAATATGCGATCATATTAATTAAGTTTTACTGAATAGACATACGAAATTTCAAAACTACTATTGTACCTAATAATATTTTAGTATGTAAAAGTAAAATTTATAATCCAATTAACATTACAAACAGAAATAACGCGTAATACTTTCTATAGTAAAATTAATTTGTTACAAATTGTTGTAAGTTTATCAATATACATAAATGGTGGGACAGCAGTGATTCTGTTGAAATAATATCATCATCATCATCATCATTTCGGCCTATATACGTCCCACTGCTGAGCACAGGCCTCCTCTCATGCGCGAGAGGCCCCTCGCGCCCTTTTTCTAATAAGATAAACAAACATGCTATTTTCGTAAATAAGCATTGTATTATAAGTTCAAGAAATCAGTTTAAAAGACCTCAAAAAGTTAGGAATAAGCCGCATACAGGCATCAGTTAATTCAAGCAAACAAAAAAGGTCTGATTTCGTTTCTCAAAACAAAACTGTTTGTTGGCTCTCGTGAAAAATTGCGTTTTGTCAGTTAAGCCCTTTGAGCCTACGGTAGTGGATATAACTCATTTTCGCCAAAACGTCCTTTACGCCAATTGAAGCCAAAGGTAAATTATTATCCAAGAAGCTTGAACTATCAAAAGTGTTGGTAATTATTATTTAAGGTAAATGTATTCAAAACATCAGAATAAACAGGCATTAAATAACCTCAATACGTGAAATTAATAATACCTATTATAAAAAAATGCTAAGAACAAAAAAATACATTAAACAAATAATGTGCATAATTTACGTTAAGTATGGAAAGACTGGTTTATGCTATTTATAAGGAAAAAAAATTATACATGTTTATATTAAAATTTATTAGTCCATATAATTAAGACATATTGAAGTTAGACTTGATTAGATATTAGATATAGAAATAAAAATATTAATAACATTAATATAAATTAAGTTCAAGAAGTAATATTCATTAGGCGCACAGGCGAAGTAAACATGCGCTGCGTACGCAACGTGTGGTTTTTAGAGAGAGGCCCTTACCCGCCGCCACGCGAAGGTCGCGCGTCGCGCCGCGCCCGCCGGGCCCGCCCCCCCTGCACGGCCCGCGTTGCCCGTTTAGAGCCACCCGCTAGCGTCGTATGAACGCAAACATTATTTTTGTATTATTTGTTTATGCAATGGATGAAACTGACACAAATTCATATTTCTTATTTATCCCGCCTTTTAAATTAATAAGATGTGAACTCTAGTAACTTTAATATTCTTTTGTTATGGTAATAGCCTGTTAGAACAAAATTATCAAAAATCTTATGAAGCTATGCCTTAATAAGACACAAAAACATGTAATGTACATTTTGACACGATTAAATGCGATGTCAGCAATTTTTTTTTACTTTAATTATTTTTTGAGTCATTTTGAATAGTATGGCATAGTATCCGATTGCAATGGACGTAATTGACACAAACTATGTTTTCACATTAAAAAAACTATCCTAAATGCGATACAGTTACATGTTTTCTCTAGAATATTCTTTTCTTCAAAATAATTTAAAATAAAAATAATTACCACAAATTGTTAAATTACTTAAAAAGCAAATAATATCTGTGACACAAAACAAAATGTAAGATTAACATCTTAAAACACTATTCGTAAGCGAAAAAATAATTGACTTTAATATTACTTAAAGTTAGGGCTCAAAATATAGCCAGCGCTACAGGACTACAAGGGCTACGGCCGGGGACTTTTGATATGTTCACCTCCTAACTTGTCAAACCGAGTTACGGAGTCAAAAATTGTGTTCCGAGCATTTCCCTCTACAACTTTTGGAGCATTCGTTGCCTGACCTAAGTAGCTTATTGAATTTCTTTAAAAACTTTTCTGTAAAAGGTTGACGGGTGTTGGGTGTTTATATGGTTTCGGTCGATTATTATCATTTGCATTGCCCATGATGACTTACTAGAATTACGAGCACACGATACACTAATTAAATAGTAGTTTGACAAACCTTGGTTTTCAAGAGGTATTTTATATTGACATTTGCTGTCACAAATTTGCTGTCAGATTTAGTCGCAAACCGCACGCAAAGTGCACACAAATGTGTCGACACCTTGTTACGGAAAAGTGTAGACACGGCGACGACACTTTGTTTCGAAACAATTCTAGACACATTGTGTGGACTCTGTTACGACACATCTGACATTTAGTTACCACTTTGTGATTCTGCGACTGGAATGGTTATATGGGCACTGAAGACTGCGCCATCGATAGTTGCCCTGGCGGGATTTGACTCTCCCCTGAGCTGCAGTGGGGCCGATTAAAATCCACACTCGAAACATCCGACCATCTATCGGGGGGGGGGGGGGGGCTGCTAGACCTGGAGCGGGCCCCCTTATCCTTATTTGACATTTTGTCGTTACGATCCTTTTCATGAAGCTCCTTACGCTTCTCCCTTTCGCGCCTATGAATTCGTTCCAAAACGGGAGTAGAAAACTCAGACAGATGAGAAAGATAAAGAACGATTGGATTCTCCATCTCTCGGACGGTTTAAAGTAACGTCCTCGTTCATGAGGTGTTACTATGGTTGCCATGGGCAACCACCCTACAAGTACAAGATAAAAAGGAAAATTATATCACTTTTTATGCACTAACTCAGCGGTCGGCAACCTTTTAGCAGCCAAGGGCCAAATAGTAGTTACCGAAGTTGACGCGGGCCGCACTTTGTTAATATTTATGACTTTATCAGACATTGTCGTTTGTCAATATTACATACAAAATAGCCAAGGAGGCTCGCGGGCCGCTTGTTGCCGACCGCTGCACTAACTAATACGTCTTACCACAAGAATTGGAATAGCAACATATAATTAGTTAAATTTAGCAATCATTCACCAGCTGGATATGAAGATAACGCCAAAGATTTAAAATATTTTAAAATTCAAATCATCCGCGATCGACACTCAACTGACAGATCCAAAACCCGGGATTTTTTTCATCATGACATTGACAAAAAATAGTGGGTTGGTTATTCCCACTAGTTACCACCAAGTTCTTACCAGTGGTAACAACTGGGAATTTTTTTCCCACCTTTTACCACTGGTAACTACTGGGAAAAAAAATTCCCACTAGTTACCATCAAGCCGAGTTGGTGGTAACTACTGGGAATTTTTATTCCCAGTAGTTACCACTGGTAAAAGGTGGGAATTTTTATTCCCAGTAGTTACCACCAAAATATTGTTGGAATTCAATACTAATAAAAACAGTATAAATAGTATAGTATAAATGTAGCATGCTGTAATAAATAATTATGTGTCAGTTAGTGATTCAGTAAACTGCTTTAAAAGTGATCAAAAATATTAAAAAGAGTTTTACCGGTATAAGTGTAATAACTAAAATAGAAGAGTCTCATTCTAGTTAAGTAGAAATTAACTTATTATCTTATTAACTGTAAATTGAATTACATATTTATACAAACGAACAAACAAATCAGTCAAAAACCGACAGAACTGATTTCATTTTATTATTTACCGCTACTTCATTTCGTTCTATTATAACACGACGCAAACCTGGAATATGTAGGTATTCATAATTTGTCCTCAGGCTAAATAACTAAAGGGCATGGTTGTTATTAAAACCGCTTAGGGCGCGCTTCGGTTGGGCTGATTGCTCGGACCAACCAGCATAGGCTCGCATTCCAATTACGCTCGGGTAGTACATGGCTCGGTCAAGTTACGCTGGTTGGCTCGATTGCTTAAACACCCACGCTAGCGGGATGGTAATAACACTACCAGAGGCCGGGGCATCAGGTACTATTCGTACACTTCTTTTTTTGTATTTAACTTTTATTCTTTTGGAAAATATGTTTATTGGAAGAACGTGTAAGACGTAAGTAATTAAAATCACATAAAACAACCTTAAATTGAGTACGACGAAGGCGCAAGAGGGCGATTCGCATACTTAATATTCACATCCTGTATGAAGTAAAACTGTCCCTCGCCCTCGTTTAATATAAATGCAACACGCCCGTGCCCACAATTGTTTCCGACACACTTAAAAGTGGACTGATTGGATTGTCGTATTCATTCTTTGGGTCAGGTAAAAAGGGATGAAAGTAAATAGCCAAATATATTTCACGTGTTTATTTTTAGCTTATCCTAAATTTGTTCCAGTATGATTATCAAACTATGTCAACCAATACCATTCTTATCGGCCATAAGGGCTGGCAGTTATGCCGAACAAAGAATATTTCGCAAGGGTCAGATACGGGCGACACGGCGGCGGTTAAGAACAAAAGGGTGCGCGGTGCGCGCCACATTCGGTTCGGCCTTTTTGCACTCGTGTTATTTAAAAGAACACAACAAAGGATATTTAGGAACTAAACGATTGTTTAGCAATTACAAGGCATAGGTACCGATATTATTCATACTTATATTGCGATAAACCAAGGTTGTAGCCTATCTAATATGCATAAGGTATTACCATAACTCTTATTTCATAAATTTTGATGGTCCTACATTGTTTCTTACTTTACCTTGATACACGTTCTTCCAATAAACATATTTTCCAAAAGAATAAAAGTTAAATACAAAAAAAGAAGTGTACGAATGGTACTACCTGATGTCCCTCTGGTAGAGTGTTATTACCATCCCGCTAGCGTGGGTGTTTAAGCAATCGAGCCAACCAGCGTAACATGACCGAGCGATGTAATTGGAATGCGAGCACTACCCGAGTGTAATTGGAATGCGAGCCTATGCTGGTTAGTTCGAGCAATCAGCCCATCCGAAGCGCGCCCTAAAGGGTTTTAATAACAACCATGCCCTTTAGTTATTTAGCCTGAGTACAAATTATGAATACCTACATATTCCAGGTTTGCGTCGTGTTATAATAGAACGAAATGAAGTAGCGGTAAATAATAAAACGAAATCAGTTCTGTCGGTTTTTGACTGATTTGTTTGTTCGTTTGTATAAATATGTAATTCAATTTACAGTTAATAAAATAAATTTAGTCCGGATAACAAGTTAATTTCTACTTAACTAGAATGAGACTTCTATTTTAGTTTTTACACTTATACCGGCAAAATTGTTTTAATATTTTTGATCACTTTTAAAGCAGTTTACTGAATCACTAACTGACTCATAATTATTTATTACAGCACGCTACATTTATACTATACTATTTATACTGTTTTATTAGTATTGAATTCTAACAATATTTTGGTGGTAACTACTGGGAATTAAAATTCCCACCTTTTACCAGTGGTAACTACTGGGAATAAAAATTCCCAACCACCAAGCCGAGTTGGTGGTAACTACTTTTTTTCCCAGTAGTTACCAGTGGTAAAAGGTGGGAAAAAAATTCCCAGTAGTTACCACTGGTACGAAGTTGGTGGTAACTAGTGGGAATAACCCAAAATAGTCTATTAAGAGGATAGTGTTATATTGTTTTTGGACGACAGATTCTCCATAGAGTTAGACCAAGAAAAGTCTGCAGAGATTTTGATAGCCCACGCAGTGCAAGTTGTTTTAAACGTCAAACTTCTATGAAATTATGACACTTGCACTGCGTGGGCTATCAAAATCGCTGCAGACTTTTCTTGGTCTAACTCTAAAAACGTCTAAATAATGATCTATCAGAAATGATCAGGAATCCAAAGTTGAAGAGTAGTATAATAATATAGTATGTAGGAATCGAAAAAGTAAAACATAATCGGTACAAGAATCTATCAGGTACAGTCACCTGCAATATTATGTTACACAACGAAGGCCGCAAAAATATCTGACACGATCTTATTTGTAGAGCCATAAGAGCGTGTCACATAGTTTTGCGGCCTTCGAAGAGTAACATATTATTGCAGGTGACTGTACTCTGCCTATAGGTAGTACCTACTTGTCACCGAAAAGGCAAATCAAAGAGGCAAATTAAAAAATAGTTTCTCAAAGTCTCATTTATTAAAACCGATCTTATGTTTACAACATTAAAATAACAACTACTTACATAGTGTGATACTGATAATCTACAAGTTAATTAAGTGATTAATCCCTTAAAGATGTACTAGTAATATTAGAAAGAACCCAAAAATTTCTAATTGTCATCGCTATAACATGGATATACTATACGCCGACGGCAAGGGAGACATTGTTTAAATTACTGAGCTCAGCTGAGTTTCTAATTGTTTACTTACAGCCCAGCAGACTTACAGTAAAATAATGACATTAAGACATTCTATAATAATTACGTTATTTGTGTTTAAAAGTACACAAATAGAGCTGATTGGGTTCTTTAGTTGATTAACCTTTTGAACGCCAAGAACGCCTAAAGGTGTCGTTACTAGTCGTGCCCACAGCGCCAAGGACTATAGGTGTTATGGCGGACGCTGTCAAAGTAACCTTCACACTTACGAGTAGGGGTTACATTAGCTTGCTTGTGCCCATCTTGGCGTTTGAGTGATGTTTGTGTTTATGACATAAAGCGTTCAAAGGGTTAATTGTGACATTTTCAACCAAAAGGGTACTTATTGTAGGTTGTCAATAAGGTGCTATTTCGATGAAGCGTCAATTTGAAATCAACCTTATCGACAACCGATAATATGGTACCTTTTATTTGAAAACATCACAATCAGTCTAAAGTTAGACCAAGAAAAGTCTGCAGCGATTTTGATAGCCCACGTAATGCAAGTGTTATTTTAAACGTCAAACATCTATGAAATTTTGACGTATAAATAACATTTGCACTGCGTGAGCTATCAAAATCGCTGCAGACTTTTCTAGGTCTGCTCTACAAATTCTGTATGACCTTAAAAAAATTACTTCTACTTTAATTACATTTTCTACTTTAATTTTATTATGCTCTCTGAATAATCAAATCAGATTAAATTTAGGCAGATTAATATATGAATGTTGGACAGTAGCGTATTTTGGAATTTCCTAGACTTATTATATTCAGTCTGTTACTTAAATTTTACTCTCCAAAACGTAAGTTAAAGAACCGCAAATTAATAACTTAGTAACAATTTTACAATCAAATCCAATTAATGATAACAGCAAGATAAATCCAAATATACTTAGCCTATCAATAAATTTATAGTTAGATAACACTTTAAATTACAAAAAAATGGATTAAATTGGAGTCCATATTAGCTAGATGGTTTTCGAGACTTTATCAATGTACCTATTTAAATTGTACAACATACATGAAGTTCTCTTTCTTAACGATAACAAGATGACATTTCGTTAAATAAAAATCATTAGTATCGCTTAATAAGAGCTGTTTCCAAAAGAGTCAGAGGCACGAGACGACATATCAAAGCGTTCCAATACGAAGACGGAGCAGGAATCCTGTACTGAAAATTATACCGCAGATCCCTCAAGATATAGACATATTATATTATATTTTTTTTTATTTTTAGTGTCTCCTTCATGTCCATTGTTTACGCCGAAATAAAATAATGTATCTTAGTGTTCAATGATACAAAAAATATTAAAAACAGATCAGATCTAATGACAAAACTTAACGAAATGCCTAGCGCGATAATTGTGTATTACTGCAAACATTGTACGGCCAAGGAAAAATATGTATACCCTTGCATAAAAGTTTGTATACCTACAGGAGTCACTTTCAGACATATATATCTCTGCAGCCAACTGTACTTACGATCTGTAATCGAGTTTTCAAGAAACGCTACGATAAAATACAAATAAATTGTTAAAATTATTTTATTTCTGTTTTACCTGTTTATACTTGGAAAAATTAACACGTCCATGTTTATAGTTTATTTCACTAGCACATTAAAAGAATGTAAACAAAGCCAAATTTCGCTAATGAGATATAACCTTTTTTACCGTACGATATGTTAGGTACCATGAATATTGTAAACAGAACGATTATCATAATATTCATAGTGCATAACTTAAATCGTAGTGTATCTTGAATTCTCGATCCATTTGACCATGTTTATGAAAATATCTGGTGAACTTGTAGGAATACTAATAGGCATATATGGCAGGGTCAATAAGGCCAGACATAGTACACGTTTCAAAACGCCTGAGAGCCTGCGAACTAGCGATTAACTTTACTACTCATACATGACCACAATTCAAAATTAGTAGCTGAGAAATATGCCCAGTGTGTAAGAGCTTGACTTTAATCGGTCGATTATCGGTTTATCTCATAGACAATTGATTGTACACATGAAACCGTTATCGAACGTGGATTACCGTAAACGCCAGCGCGCAAGCTCTTACCTTATACTTAATCCTTATAAAGGTGATATTAAAAATTTCCACACGATTTTAGAGTTTACACCAATGATTTTACAGTGGAAAATGGCGTGGGGATTGTTAACTATTCACGTGTTAGCCCTCTTAGCGGAGGAGGCCTCTTCGCCCTCGCTGGACTTCCTCTTCCTCTTGATGAGATGGGAGATGTCTGAGGCGGCAGGCTTGGGCTTAGCCTCTGAGGAACTGGAGCCAGCGCCGTTGAGATGGGAGCTTTCGCCGTTAGATGAGAACAGCGTTTCGGCGAGTCGCTTTTTCGTCTGTGAAATAAGTTTTTTATAGAAATAAACTAACTTTTTTGTCGACTTTTTTGTGGATAAATAATACCTTCGCTGCAGATATTAGTATAACTCGTAATTAAGCATACATCGCATGGGGTTTTCGACTATTGAGTGGTCCGCTGTGAACGTCTTAATCATGTTTTCATAATAATAGACGGAGGAGATAACGCATTGGTCTTAGCACCCTTTGTAGTGAGTAACAGCTGTATAAAATATATTCGAATAGGTCAGTCACACCACTATAGTGTTTTTTTAGTCATATTTTTGCATTATTTTCGAGTACGATTTTTCTGCTCTTACTACACAACAGGTTAGAACCTACGATTTTTGACCATCACATCACACCCATAGTTTAACCTTTTTTCGCTATCATTATCACACCGGAAGAAGGGTTGAAAAGGTAATTTTTCCACTATAGTCTGACAAAAAAGAGTAGAAATTAAAAAGTGGCAATACTGTAGTGTCGTCCCTTTTAGAGATGGGTCGCGGGTATTTACCCAATTTACCCACCCAGGTAAATACCCGGTAAATACCCATCTACCCGGTATTTACCCGTATCTACCCAAAAGGACGGGTAGATTCATTTCTTGTTGCACATGTCGATTTGTGTTAAAGTGGAGATATAAACCGAGTTAATGGCTGTAATTATTGTGTGTCATTTAAAATGAAATGGTTTAGTTGCAGTTGCAGTTGTAACTAAGGAATTTTTAGTACAATTTTAATAAATATTAAAAAAGGCCGTCATAAGAGTATTTTTATTAGACTTGAGTAAATTATCGTACTTATACGTTGATAATACACATTCCAACTTCGGTCGGCGGGGGGTGCGGTTGGGGGGAGGGGGGAAAAAGTGAACTTTTTCATATTTCTTGGAATCTGTCATTAATATCGAAAAGTGTTGTATGTACAAACTAAAGTAGACATAATTTTCTACAAAAAAGGTTATATACATTTTTGTCCTATAACTAACTGTGTTTGACTTATAAGCTTCACAAGTTGGGATACTGCACAATTTTTTTTTATTATCATTCATAAGTATTCTTTATTTTCATCTTTCTAATGTATATTAAAAGCATTTTAAAACATTTCCGGAAGCCAGGGAATGATTTTACACGATTTTCATAATTGGACTGATATGTTAAAATCGAACTTCACCTCATAGCAACCTTTTCGTAATTAGTTTGAACATACATTTTATGTAACATTGTAAAAAAATACTTAAATTAATCTTATTTATACTCACATACCATTAAACACATCAAATTTAGAAGAAAAACGAAAATACCCGCGTATTTACCCGCGGGTAGGTAAATATCGGGTATTTACCGGGTAAATACCCGCTCTCGGGTATTTACCCGGGTAGTTACCCATCTCTAGTCCCTTTCAAACCAATTTATATAAGGAAACGGGACGACACTACAGTATTGCCACTTTTTACTCTTTTTTGTCAGACTGTACAGTCAGGGTTGGGCAGTATTTCAATTACATGTATTTGAAATACGTATTTGAAATACATTTTAGTATTTTGTATTTGTATTTCAAATACTACCTGGAAAAGTATTTTGTATTTGGTATTTGAAATACTGCACTCACATGTATTTAGTATTTTGTATTTGAAATACTTCAAGCTTCAAAATACATTTCTGCAAAATACATTTTATTAAATTCTATAATCCTAAAATGGATCTTTTTTTTTTTATTGTTTCGACATTAAGGATTGAAATCAGTCCAAATTTGTGCAACAATGTAGGTTTATATTCAAATTTCGTCAAGTGGACAAAAACTAGAGCTGGACGAAAACTAGCGCAATGACCCTATAAGTTAGGAAAGGATATTCGTTAAGAAAACTAAATGGTTAAACAAAAAAATTGAAAGGTATTTTGTATTTGAAATACATTATTTTACACACTGTAATTTGTATTTTGTATTTCAAATACCCGTCACCGAAGTAGTTTGTATTTGGTATTTCAAATACTTTTAAAAATGTATTTTGTAATTTGTATTTGAAATACGTGGAAGCCAGTATTTTGCCCAACCCTGTGTACAGTCTACAATAATAGCGACACGATTAACTAAGCGCCACTTGCACCATCCCACCAACCCGGTGTTAAGCGGTTAAACCGTAAACCCAGTGTCAAATTGTACTGGTAACCATGGTAACCGCAGGTTCAACCAGTTAACCCCGGGTTAGTGAATGGTGCAAGTGACTATGTTTATGAGACTAAGTCCTTACTTAAAGTCACACTATTTGTAAAATCTTTTATTATTGTATAGGTTAGGTTTACCAAACTAATTAGGAGTTTTAGTCAAGAATAGCCTGCACTTGAGGATCAATATTTGTTTCAACGCATGTGCTTGCTACATGACACTGATAGTGATATCACTTGGCCAAGTGATAATGAATGTTGCTGATAAAATAAAAACATGCAGATCATTGTGGTATGTTTACCTACGTGACTTTTAGAGAAAACAAGACTCTTGTACAGTCAGCAGCAGAAGTTGCTAAGCAGGCCAGGTGTTCAAAATGATCTTGCCGCGACGTTATTGTTAAGAGAATAAGAGCGTGTCAAGGTAATTTTGAACACCTGGCCCGCTTAGCAACTTCTGCTGCTGACTGTACTTATACTCTGTATCTTTAGGTATTTAAATAAAAATAAACAAAATCTACCCTACCCTAAGCCAGTTGAGGGTAGATGAAAACATTACCTGATCAAATAATGTAGGTGAAAGTCAGGTCGTTCAGTGACTGATCCAGACGCTTTTGTGTTTTATTGGTTAACCAATAAATGTTATAGCTACCCGAAAATGTACAAATTGTATGTTTACTTCTATTTAAATACCTAAAGATACTGACTATATGTCTATTTCAAAACGAACTTCTAACGCTACTGTAAAAATTCGCAGTAATAAACTAACTAATAGTTGCTTTTGGCGGATGCACATCACATCATAGCAAACAGATTTACCTAGCCAAACAGGCAGCGGGTAAGCAGAGAAACCCAATTTGTACATCACACGAAATCTCTCCTGGCGTCCTTTTTTTTATCAGCCCGTTATAGTGTCCCACTGCTGGGCAAAGGCCCCTCCCCTTGATTTCCACAACTCCCGTTGTTGTGCTTTTTCCGGCCAGTTACTGATGAAGGCGTCGTAAGTCGTCTAGGTTTAAGTATGATAAATTATCAATAAATATCTTCTCCAGGAATAAAAAGACGATCGTTTATTTAACTCCCTGGACAAGACATAACAAATGGCCTAGCTAGGCTAATGATTGGCGCGTTCAAGCTTATATCAAGACAGCAATGATGACTTTCCTACAAGAATAGTGTGCGAAAACGAATAGAAGTCATTTAGCAAAAAAGGTTGAGTCGGACCAAGCATATAAAAGCCGGCCAAGTGCGAGTCGGTCTCGCGCACGAAGGGTTCGGTATCATTACGCAAAAAACGGCAAAAAATGACGTTTGTTGTATGCTAGCCCCACTTAAATATTTATTATATTGTTTTTAGTACATATTTGTTGTTATAACGGCAAAAGAAATACATCATCTGTGAAAATTTCAACTGTCTAGCTATCACGGTTCATGAGATACAGCCTGGCGACAGACAGACATCGGAGTCTTAGTAATAGGGTTCCGTTTTTACCCTATGACAGATGCAACGTAAACGTCATTATTTCACTTTCGATTGGCTTTATCCATCAACGATTGTCACTTGTCTAAGCCCCCCGATGATTGTTAAGAAGTAAACAGCGAATGGTAAATTGTAACACCTCTTAATAATCGTAGGTGTGGGTGGACCGCTTTGCCGTGTAATTTTGATATGTGCAAGTTAGTTTTCCAATTTTTAGTATTTTATAGTGAATAGAATCAGGCGTTACTTTGCGGAAATCCATATTAATTAAAACGAAAATATTACTTTGCTAATCCGCGAAAAGATAACGTGCTAGTCAATCAGTGCTAACCCGTTATATGTACTTACTTGCGTATTTTTACATGCAATTAATATTCCCACCCTCCCACCGCAAAAATAAATACGCAAATAAATATAACAAACCACCACCAAAAGAATAATCCTCAAAAAAAAAATCTTTTGAGGATTATTCTTTTGGTGGTGGTTTGTTATATTTATTTGCGTATTTATTTTTGCGGTGGGAAGGTGGGAATATAGACCGGGAGATAGTGACACATTTTACTGGGTCATTTGTACCAGTATGGCGGTTCGTCAGGGGTCTAAGTACGTAATGAAGGAAAGAAAAATGATGGTCATAGCGCTGGTACCGGCGGCCCAATCACGTGGGCGTTAGTCGAACGTGCCGGATAAAATACGAGTGTCGAACGATTTGTTCCACAAAAATCCTCGTATTTTCCGATAGTCCATAAAAAAAAAGTAGGCGGTAGCGTAATGCCATACTTCTCCGGTGTGTCTTACAGTCCGCCATACTGAGGCGAACACATTAATTTAAAAAAAAAAACATTTCAATCATTTAGCCAAGCTAATTTTTGCACAGGTGATCATCGTCGAGCAGCCATTCATGGTCATCACCATGCCATACTTTTCGGATGGTTCCAAATGGCCGCCATACCGCTAATTATTTTTTATTGCTAAACTATTTGTACCATCTTGAAATTTTTTTTCAACACTTTCTGTGTGATCATAAATGGAAATCTCATAATGCCATACCTGTAGGAGGTGGCAAATGTGTACAAAATATTTTTTTTTTTTCAAGTATGGTGCCCCTTTTTCCCCCTATTAGAAGTAGGTATGGCAAATATAATAATGGTCACATTGCATCATATAATTTCCAAAAATCTAAATGCCATACTGGTACAAATCGTAAAAAAATTTTTTTCTTCTTAAGTCTTGGCTTAAGTCTCACAGTCATCCGCCCCGTAGTTATAATCTGGAATATTTTTTTTTAGGTATAATTGTATCCAAACAAACAATATGATGATGCCATGCTGTAAAAAAATATTTTACGTATTGTATAGTCGTATTTTTGAAACGTGTCGATTAAATAAGTTTTTCAAGTATGGCAGCACTTTTTCCCCCTACTATAAGTATGGCAATTATAATAACGGTCACATTTTATCAAATACTCTCCAAAAATTTAAATGCAATACTGGTACAAATCGTTTAGCAAAAAAAAAAAAAATTAAATCCCTTGCGGCGGTATGGCGGCCATTTGGAACCATCCGAAGAGTATGGCATGGTGATGTCCATGAATGGCTGCTCGACGATGATCACCTGTGCAAAAATTAGCTTGGCACAAATGGTTAAATTGTTTTTTTAAATTAATGTGTTCGCCTCAGTATGGCGGGCTGTAAGTCACACCGGAGAAGTATGGCATTACGCTATCGCCTACTTCTTTTTTATGGACTATCGGAAAATACGAAGATTTTTGTGGAACAAATCGTTCGACACTCGTATTTTATCCAACACGTTCGACTAACGCCCACGCGATTGGGCCGCCGGTACCAGCGCTATGACCATCATTTTTCTTTCCTTCATTACGTACTTAGACCCCTGACGAACCGCCATACTGGTACAAATGACCCAGTAATATGTGTCACTATCTCCCGGTCTAATATTAATTGCATGTAA
Source organism: Cydia splendana (assembly GCF_910591565.1). Lineage (NCBI taxonomy): Eukaryota > Metazoa > Arthropoda > Insecta > Lepidoptera > Tortricidae > Cydia > Cydia splendana. Next base: position 17,726,220 of record NC_085965.1, on the reverse strand, counting down.
AAATACGCAAGTAAGTATAACGGGTTAGCACTGATTGACTAGCACGTTATCTTTTCGCGGATTAGCAAAGTAATATTTTCGTTTTAATTAGTATTTTATAGGTCGGTAACGAACGCACAGGCACCTGCCGCGATAGCAGAGGACGCTGGTTCGATTCCAGCCTGGGGCACTGGAGGCCTTGGTCACTTTTTCTTAGTATATGACATTTATTTCAGTTTATAATTTATATAGTAGTGTTTCTACTTGATAAAAACAAATTAAAATATTTTTTGAAAATAATTTAATTTGTTCTAATACTTCTAATAGGGTCGGTAACGAAGTTGAGCAGTGATTTTCTAGTAGTAGGTAGCGTAGTTTTGGCACTAAAACTAGTCTGTATATGACATTTTTACTTATCAAATCTGCTTCATGCAGGCTCAACCATTCCGTAGCTGACCATGATAACTACGTACCTACCATCCGCCTAATTTCAACGGTACACCCATACTTATTTATAGATGTTGGCGGACCCTCGTAAAATCAGGCAGATCATGAAATTCCTAGACATATCGTGAAACGTGAAAATCATTGTCTCGTTCCCCGAGTCGACGGAGCCCTATTTCTGGGCAATCTGAAGCACCCTAACGAACCTATAACGAATATATAGGTAGGAACCTATATATTGCTTTAATGTGACTGACTACCGTCAAAACATTACACAGGGACTATATGATAGGTCTGATTTTACGATCGGCCGCCGAGATACATACCATAATATTATATAAATCGCTGTTTCCAATTAAATTTATTCGTTATTTGCGATCCATAAGGTTTTAAAACGATATAAAACTTGAGATTTAGTATTATTTAGCCATATCTTAGGCTATACTTATATACAAATATTTAGTCACGTAATAATGAATTTTGACATCAATGGCCATGCCTGTCACTGGAAAGGAACATTTAACACACATGGCCATCAATGTATTGGGTATATAGCTGAAATAACACACATTCACAATTTTGATTAACTTTATTTCAATACCTCAGCAATACAATACAAACATGGCCACATGATAAAAATGTTCCGCTTAAACCTAATCAGTACAAAACAATTACAAACTATGAGTATTTTAAATGCAAATTGAGATTTTTAGGGCTTAATCAGACCTAGGACAAATAGAACAGAGACAAATTCCTATTTTTTTTTTAATAGATAGGTAACAATAAATTACAGACTTAAACAGATTTTAGATATTACGTCTGAAATTAAATGAGATGTGCATTGAACAACAATTTTCATTTATGCACCAACATATGTTTGATTTGTCCTAAGCCTGACTGTTCTAAGGCACTAAGTAAATCCTAACAAAATTCATCCAAAAATAATACTGACAGTCTCAATTCAATACAATCATATCACAATTTTAGGCGAACCATTAATTTGGCACTTTTAACAGGAACTTTTAACAATACAAATAAATATGGAATGTTAACATTAAAACTAGTGAGTATACTTATAATTACATTCCAATTTTGGATAACTATAATGGGATTACTAAAGCTAACTATTTTCGTAATTGATAATTATTAAAACCTATTAATTTAAAAGACGAGAAATTGCGGTATCAAAACCAAAGCTAGCCAATAACTACATGGATATTATTGTGCGCGGATTATATCAGTCATATACACATATAGCAGACACCGGACTTGAGTATCCATTTATATGCAGGATTTAGACCTCTGACTGGCAGTCAACAAAGCAACGAGTTTTCTCTTTCAAAATCATATCCCTCAACATCTTTCGCGTCTCCTCTAAGCATTCACATGGCCTTACCTCAGTCTTATAGTCCATCATGTCCTGTATTTTCTCCTGAATCTCTGGCAGAAGCTCCTTCAACTCCTTAATTTCTCCTTCGACGGAGTAGAATGGATCTGCCGTGGAGTGTTTCTTAACGGTAGCGTCATCTTTGACTGTTGCGGGGTTCTCGAGCGTTTTAATGCGAGTCTCGAGAATGTTGGCGGCATTTTTGAAGTGGGTGATCGCGTCTTCGAAATTGGAGGCGAGCGAGTTTGCTAAACCTGTTGGCAAAAAAATATGGTGAGGGCGTTAGAAAATGTGTACTCAATCACATCATTTGTGAGGATTGTAATAATCAATCAAACAATTGGGGTTCCTTGCGACGACCTTGTTACATAATATTTTGTAAAGAGTGGTGAGAGTGTGCATTGGATAGGACCAAATGGTGGAAATGAGGTTTTTGCCCAGCAGTGGGACACTCTTATAGACTAATAAAAAAGTACCTACACATTTGTTACATGTTGTGACTTTGTAACTTGTACTCAGATACGAGGTTTATATTTCAATTTGTTTATACATAAATGCATCTGTTTACCGATTTGATAGTGGGTTTCAGCAATGCGGCGGTCGTCACTGCTGTACAGTTCCTTTTGGATTTCTAAGCAACTTTCTGTAAAAAAGAAAAATATTTGTAATTTACACACATGTTACTATTCGAAACATATTTAGGGACGTTCGATTTGCGATTAAATAATAATTTGGGCATACACGAGTTGAATAATCCAAAGAAAATAATAGAACTTCAGAAATCTGGGATATAATATAGCCATCTGACTCTGAATGGCGCTGAAAAAGCAAGTAGCGATCGATTATTTAAATTTAATGTGTTCGAGTAAGGCCACGTACGCACTTGCGTACCTTTTCTATAACAAAAATCGATCATTCTCACTCGCTGATGACCGCTAGTCAGATTGCTTTATTGACTTTTTTTATGAAACCTTAAGTAGGTAAGCGAACTGTGAGAGTAAAATACTAACGCATATCGACGACCGCCTTGTCGTATGTTTCGCTCTCCAGAGCGACCTCCCCGAGCGCGAGGTGCACGTCGGCGAGCTGCGCGCGCGCCGCGGCGCCGCCGCCCGCCGCGCGCCGCCGCAGGATGCTGCGCGCCAGGTCTGGAACAATCACAAACATTAACCCCCACATTCATAATCGTTTGTCCCTTTGCATCATACCAATACGTCGGAAAGGGACAAACGACACAGGGCGGACACGCCATACATCAAAAATCATTTGCGTTTATATGTGTGCGCGGCACGTTTGTACACGAGTCATTGTGTATGTGTGGGTAAGTCATTTTACTGAGACACAGTACAAGAACAGTAGTGAATCTTCATAGAAATGAGCCGCTGCCGGCTTGAATGTGTGCGTGCGCGCCGGGCGCCCTGTACGCACGCGCTGCCACGCACACATTAGCATAATAAACGGGGGAATACGGTGGCGGCAGTGTGGGCTGTACCGCGACTGTGATCGCGCGCATTCGAGTACGCTGCCCGCCCGCTCGCATTTGTCTGCTCTAACAGTAGGCCTTAATTTTTTTGATCATGACTTCGAACAGAGACAATAGTATAAGTAAGGTACGAGATTCAAAAGCTTGATTATATCACTATTGTATACAATACTTTTTCTATGAATCAACAAAAATAATACTTTAAACTAGTAGAATCATACAAACGAACCAAACCAAAAGTATGACAGTTAATTGTAAGATACGCGAGCAACCGCGATACCTTCATACTGGTACGCGCCTCGGCCGCCGCGCCCGGCGCGTTGGTCAACGACACCTCGTAACTCATGAGGCCCTGGTTAGGGCATGCTCCCGGGAATTCCCGGTTCTCACATTCCCGTTAATTCCCGGGAATTTTACAGTGTCAAAAGAACCGGTACTGAAGACCCGGTACCGGTACTTCCCGGTTCTCATCATATGACTATTTATTCCCATTTCAATAGTAGTAATGTTTTAATACTTTAGCTCGGGAGATTAAATAACATTTAATAATGGTGCTATTTCATAATAGCACCCCACCGGGACCGAAATAACCCGACAAACTAACCTGGTAAAGTAGGCATTTCAATATTTCCAATCGATATTACGGATAATGGTAAATTGTAAAATTTCACCTAATTTATCTATTTCAATTTTATCTGAAACATTGCTCAGTACTTTTATGCCGGTTACATAGACGGACTATGTTATTAGCAATCTATCCGTTCTCGGGTCAAAATTTTAATTTCTGTATGCCGTGCCGTCATAGTGCTGACTTGCTGAGTGCATCGACTACGCTACGGCCGTGTGGCTCGGCCCAGGCGGAGGCAGTGTGCCGGTTAATCTAGTAAAATAGGTTGGTACGCCAATTAAAATGTGTTTTTTTTTTAAATAAAATAAGTCATTTATTAATAGTTATGCAATGATTTATATGAAAATAAGTCTATCATGAAGATTGTACGCTAACACAGACAATTTCTTAAAAATAATCATATGATGCCTTGCGAACCGGGAAGAACCGGGAATCCCGGTTCCGGCCATACCCAGAACCGGGAAATGAAATTCTTGGTACCGGAACCGGTACTGCATGCCCTAGCCCTGGTACTTGCTCCGCGCTAAATTAAATTTTTAGACAGTTGTTTTCTCGATTTTGGCCACCGTAGCCTATGGAGACTAATAAGCAACACTAAGTGATTTTCGTAGTCTATGGATGTTGCTATATTAAGGGTGTCACATGCGCGTTTCTGACTTATGAACCAATTGTTTCTACTATACAAACTAAAATTAATAATTAATTTGAGCTATGGTTTTATTTCGTCCTCTTGACCGCGGCGAGCTGTGATTGGTCAATTTCATTATAGTTGACTAAACTGTATCGAAATGAATATTATAGTTGAGTTGGGAGCTCATACATTAAAAATACCCATTTGCAGTTTGGTATAAGAAATGTTAATTCAAAAATTACAGTCGACGAGTAGAAAATAGTAGATTGTACAACAAGGGCATAAAGTGACCCATTTGTACCCAAGGCAATTTTTTGGTCTGAGCGAAGCGAAGACCAAAATAGTAGACGAGGGTAAAAATGGACATTTATGCCCTTGTTGTACACTCTGCTTTTCACTTCGATTGCGAGGAAAATAATTATATTTTTCACGGCAATTTACACCACGAAATTGTCGTAAAGCGAAAGAACATAATACATAACCAATTCCCGCCAACTAACTTTTTAATTTTTTTTTTAATTTTCAACATCAGTCAGTTTCAGACGCTTGGTTTTCTGCCAAGTCAAACATTTCGGAGCATTTTTGAACGATAATCGACTCCTATTTTATGTGATTTACTAAATTTAATGACAGAAAATACGGATTTCTAATAAATTGTAGCAAAAATAAAATAATATAACAAGTTTTGTCATCTACACAATTTTATTGCTCAGTAAAATTGTGCAATATGTTTTAACTGTTTGGCTGTTGAGACCGATTACCTTAGTCTCAGAAGAAAATTTTACTTTTATGCTCTAGAGCATAAAATGCGATTTTATGTCGTCTACGCACGACATAAAGGTGCACTTTTTGAGCATGAGAAGTGAAAAAAAAATTATAGTGTCTCAATAACGACTCCTCAAACCCGGACTTGTCATTCTTCATAATACCTACTTGCCCATGCTTCCCTAAAACATTTTTACTAAAGTTATACGTAAGGATGAGAATTTACTTTACTTTAACCGCTAACAATAAAGCGTTCCGAACATGCAGAAACCGGAGGATTTTTTTTCTGTATCGAATTTATAATTTTTTTAATAAATGCCATTTCCTAATGTAAATATTTAAAAAGCGTTTTATTTATACTTAATTTATGAATTGATAGAACATTTCATTATATTATAATAAATAGAAACGTAGTGCTACTCATAATACGCAAATAATATTTAACTAAAAATAAAAGTGACAACCCTAAGCGCCAACGCAAGAGTAGGCAAATAACTTGCCGAGCGGCCTTAGATTCACTACTGTTCTTAGTGTACTGTGACTGAGAGGACCCCAGAAGTCCGCCAGATTCATGTCGCGGCCAGACGCGGGGCGAGGTAATGCGAGTCGGGCCGGGCGGTGCGTGGCCGTTCTGTATGATAATACTATTACTTATTCTGTGCAAACAATGAATATCGGCTTGTCAACTTAAGTAGACGTTTATGAATACGGGGGTAAGTACTTGAGCACGCGAGACAGCGAAGCTAGCCTTGTCCGAGCAATTATTAGGGTGGACTCAACTTGACGTCCCTTTGCGTGCGCGACCACAGATAAGATAATGGCTTGAATTTCGACAACCCTAAATAGCCGAAAGGAACAGTGTCATATATTAGAAAGGGACAGCATGATGCGACCCTGAACCGCTGTCAAACTTCGGTTTTGTAGGAAGTTTCCTTTCTGTACGGTAATACTATTATTTATTCTGTGGCCTTGTGCAGTAGCAGAGGCTAGAGAATATAAAAGATTGACCACATCAATGCCAGGGGGGGGGGGGACTTTAAATTTCGTTTGTGGAAAAGTCTACAGATATGAAATGACTATGACGCAAAAGGCGCCATCTTAGGGGTTACTGGAATGTAAGTATATGGGGTGTTTTTCGGTATGTATGCTACTAGAAATTTTGTATTGTTTGTATGAAAATTGAAAAGTACGCATTACTACTTACCCAGGGCCGTCTTAAACTATGCTGGGGCCCTTGGGCACAAGAATTTGGGGCCCTTTGGGAAAGTAAAGAAAGCGAATTAAACTAACTTTTTTCCTATGACCTTCTATTTATTATGGGTAATCAAATATACTGTTACTGTCTGTCCTTCGGGGCCCCCTGAGGATGGGGGCCCTGGCCACGGGCCCCGTGTGCCCTTATGGTAGAGACGGTACTGTACTTACCCAACATTTCCCATGCTAGCTGCAGGTTGTCAACATCATCATCGTTTTCTAAGTCAGCCATTGACTCGTCCGCTGCCTCTCCATTAGACGGGCCCTGACAGAAACACCACACAAATAAAATCAATTTTTAATGAAATAGGAATGAAATAAAACTTTAAGCAATTTAGAAGAACTGCCAAGATTTTTTGTTTTATTCAACATTTTTTTGGGATCCGTACCCAAAGGGTAAAAACGGAACCCTATTACTATGACTCCACTGACCTTCTGTCTGTCTGTCTGTCACCAGGCTGTATCTCATGAACCGTGATAGCTAGACAGTTGAAATTTTCACAGATGATGTATTTCTGTTGCCGCTATAACAACAAATACTAAAAACCGGTCAAGTGCGAGTCGGACTCCCGTTCTAAGGGTTCCGTACATAAGTCCGACTCACGCTTGACTGCACATTTCTAATAGGTTTTCCTGTCATCTATAGGTAAAGTACTATTTTGGGGTTTTTGTTTCAAAATTTTAGACTAGTCGTTTCAGAGATAAAGGGTTGGGGAATGGTCGGACAGACAGACAGACGCACGAGTGATCCTATAAGGGTTCCGCTTTTTCCTTTTGAGGTACGGAACCCTAAAAAGTACGGAACCCTCGGTGGGCGCGTCCGACTCGCACTTGTCCAGTTTTCTTAATAGCAGTAGCTACCTAACAGTGGTATTCTCTCACTCACTCACTCTCTCATTAAGCAAAATGTGAGACGCAATACACATTGGACAAAGATATTGGACAGATGGAATACCACCCTAAGACAGAGGCGTATTTTAGTATTTGGCGCCCGGGGTCTTTAACCCTTTGACCTAAAACTACGTCAACTAAAGCGCGTAGCCCAATATCAACCTTCTTGCACTACGACAGGGGTCTCCAAACTTTTTTCTTGAGGGCCATATTGCGCCTCAGAAACATTCATGCGGGCCACCGTCGGTTTTTGCGCCGGGGGAGGGTGTCTGGTTGCTGCTGTTAGGAACAGTTCCACTCTCAATGAATGCTGAACCCCTGGAGCCTGGCTCCCGCGGGCCGGACAGTGGGCACTCGCTTTGGGTGTCGGTGGCCGGATTGGAACGCGTTGCGGGCCGGGGTTTGGAGATCCCTGTACTATGACAAGAGTCGCGATGACGTGGCGCGCACAATAGGCGTGGGGATTCAAAGGGTTAAGTTGGCCAACCAAACCTGACCACTAAGTTTGTGGTACCCTTCGCAGCCGCCACGGCCGCTTCTGGCCATTATGTAAATACGCCCCTGACCTGAGGAGATACTGGGCTAAATTTTCCCAATAATCAGTCATTGTTGGGTGCATTGCGCTTTCCGCCCAGTTTAAGCTATGTGCGCCAACATTTCCAGCAACATTACTCTGCCTTCAAAAGCTAACTGCAAATGGGGTATTAGGAATAAGGATTAATGGCCTTATTCATGCTTGTCTGAGAAGCCCTTAATAATAATTGGTCCTTATCCATCATTGTGACATTTGTGTTTGTTAGCAAGGGACAGAATTTAACAAAGATTTGCTAAGGTGTATGAATAAGGGGGGTGTGAAACTCTTACAGGTTGATCATCTGCAGTGCTGCTGCTGGCCGGCTCGTCTTTCGTGGTGGACTCTGCCTCACTCTTTTTCACTCCATCATCAGCCTTACTCTTTTTCACTCCGTCAGCCTCCACCTTTACGGGCTCAGCTTCTGACTCTCCATTCTCTTCCTCGCCATTCTCACCGTTTTCTTCTTGTTCTAAAACAAATGCCAACTTTTATTACGTGTTTATTACAATAAAACATACAATTTGTACAATTACTTTGTAAAAGAGTTGTTAGTTGTAGAAAGTGTGAAGTTTGAGAAAAAAGTTGATTTCCAGTTTGTAGTAAATTAGTTGTTAAATTTCACCTTTTGCCAATCATAGTTACCTCATATTGTATGGGGGCCATACACATTTTTTTCTTAGTTGACATATTATTCACAATTTGATGAATTTTCAGCAGTAGTACATCCAGTGTAAACATTTTCTGGCTAATAAGCCAAAAAAATACAACAACAACAGACACGTAATAGGGAATATTAGGCAAAGCTCTGCGTAGGTGGCACCTTTGTGGCACATACAGTAAACAAACCACATTGACACATCACACGTCACGTCAATCATATGGCCTACCGCGAAACAATAAAATCGAAATTTGGTTATCTAATCTCTCTATCACTCTTGCATATTCGAGCGATAAAGAGGCAGATAACTAAATTTCGATTTTCGCGTTTACCGGTAGGCCCTTGTTAAGTTAAACCGCCTTGATGCATCAATGTCATATTTTATTGTCTGAAAACTTGTCAAAAACAGTTTAAGGCACAGTATGTATAAGTTAGTCTATGAATTTACTGAGTCGGCAGAACATTGCAGTAATATCCCCTATTGTCTAGAAAATAACAGATATAGTATGTTTGGTTTACTGCTTTAACAACTTAGTCTGACCCACAGCTTACCTTCATTATCATCATCTTCCTCACCATCGGCATTGCCAGTTCCTGGCATCCCGTCACCGAGGACCCCACTCTCTTCTCTCGACAGTCCCAATAAAGCCTTGCCATACCTATGAAGATACAGTTCAATTTATTATTATTATTTCGTTTTAGACAGGCAGCTGATGCTGGTGCGTCTAAATCATAGTTCACTTAGCACGATTTCACTGTTTAGATAGTTGTAGACTTTTGCTGATTTAGTAAGCAATATACTGTCACATTCAATGACAAATCATTAGAAGTAGAAACTGGAGATGTCTTAATCAGATTTAATATGTATAATGCTATGATGATATATTAACTAACAAAAAATTACTTACCATAGATATGCCTCTGCACACTGGTCGGCCGTGTCCCCATGTTCTTTGGCCAGGAGCTCACAGGCCTTAGCCAGAGCCTCGGTGGCCGCGTTGTAGTCTCTCACAGCTAAGTTTCGCCGCCCACTAGCCAGTAGCTCTGAAGGGGTTTGTGTCACTTCTTCTACATCTGCCATCTGAAGTATCAGAAAAATAACAAGCTGTTGAAATAAATTGTTTGTGTAACCGTAAAATATTGATCGTCATTGTGAAAACACAATACACTTTCATAATTTGGAAATACTTGAGCCGAATAGTTAAAATTTCCGGCTAAAAATTTCGTAACGGTCGTCTTGAACAATGGCTTTTAAGTGTAACACGTGTCAAGTGCTTTTTTTGTTTTATAAACGATTACTCAATACACATATTCCTAAATAAAGAATCCAAGCATAAGCCTTTTATAAGTAAAAGAGAGCCGTATTGCAAAAAGTAACACATACGTAAAGTAGTTACTATTACCAGCATGATCCTTGAAAGTTTGTAATACTTGCCTTGTAGACTTTTGCTGCAGATCGGTTTAAACAGCAAGATTAACAGTAACTCGCAGGAAGTAAGGAGCGCAGAATTTGATAGCTAAACGTATAAATACTTATTAAATTCAAACCGTAATCACTTGCAATTTTTTCCACTCCACTTTTGCCGACATGCAAAGCACAGATAAGATATTTCGATGACAAGTGACAATAAGATAGGAATATAAATTCACCATGCTCATAATGAAATTACGGATGGCCAACATAACCAGTTTTTGTTTAACAATTAATATTTAACAATCGTCAATCCAAAACATAAGATAATCTGTTTTAGTTTTAATTGAAATCAATCAAATAAATAAAACGTATTATTCAAGCTTAGAAAGGACGGCCCTAAGAAATAAAAAACATATTTTTGTTGTAAAGTTGCCATCCTGTATGTCGCCAGGATTGTAGTAGGAGAGGATTGTAGTCTGTGCTCACCCGCCAAATTGAGGCCAATGCCGCCAAATTGTGTTATTAAAAAAAAACAACAAAGGGCGGGAACGAAACGTCATATACGGCGGATGTGGCACAGCGACCGCAGTGCAGCCATTTGCAAATATGAAATAATATACTAGTGGCTCTGTGAGCTGTAGACCTCGCGAGCAGAGTTTAAAACTGAATAAATGTATGGTTCCGTTGTTTTGAAGAATTTAGAGAATCTAATTTGACCATAAAAACTTAACTATCAATTGCTTACAAAATTCGGGAATTGGTTTAGATATGCGACCTGTAGAGTAGAACATATGGACATACGAAACAATTTTTGGCTAACAGGCCAATTCAAACTTACACTGATATCAGAAAGACATCTAACTGATGTCATTTAGTTTATCGTGCATTTCACTCGTTCTTGTCCGTACATGTATTGGCGCAAGCGAGACGCACGATGACTACTAAATAACATGATAAAAATATCATCCCGATGTCAGTGTACGGTCGATGCCCCTTAAGTATACACGTCGCCATACTAATTGTATAGAAAAGTGGATAGAGTTAGACCAAGAAAAGTCTGCAGAGATTTTGACAGCACACGCAGTTCCAATGTTATTTGTGCCAGTGTCAAAATCTCTGCAGACTTTTCTTGGTCTAACTCTACTTATGTTAGGAAACCAACATTACCTTTGAATTAAGGGGTCATCCATTAATTACGTCACACGAATTTCTAGGTTTTTTTACCCCTCCCCCCTTCCTTGTCACACTTGGTCACATTTGGCAAACCCCTCCCCCCTGGTGTGACGTCACATTTCTTCAACGAAATCGGCAAATATTTATTTAATATTTTATCAAAATATTTTTGACAAAAGAAATATTAGTAATTTTATAACCCAACTGAGAAATAAAATTAAACGAATAAAAACGAGTATCGTTTCAAAACCTTGTTATTTAAATGATAATTAGCGTATATACATTTTCGGTTACTGATGAAGTTAAAGTGACGTCACAAAGTTTATGACTCCCCCCTCCCCCTTGTCACAACATGTCACATTTTCTTGACCCCCTCCCTCCCCCTAAACGTGTGATGTAATTAATGGATGACCCCTAACCTGTAAACTGCAACTAAGAAGCTTCGTGCGCGAGTGTGGCCCATAATTTCCGAAAACCATTTTTTCTTCGAGGCAATTACTCCGTTCTCATATTTTGCGTTGCCCATAATTTCCCGAAATCATTCATTCTCGGTAGCAATTACTCCGTTCCCATATTTTCCCAATTTTCTTCCGCAATCGCCTATTTTTAATATTTTTAAATTAATATTTTCCTTATAGTTTTCGTTCTTTTAAATATCTAGGATAATATTTTCTTGTTACTGTATGTTAATAGTGTAGTAATTATATTTGTTACTTGTAGGTATTTCACATACAACAAATATCAAAAACACTAAAATTAAAACATAATCTAAAAAACTGCAAGTAAAAAACCAAACGCTGTCAGCCAATAACTCTAACCTACCTATCTCTGGGAGCAGATTCGTTTTTAGGGTCATCAAAAAAAAAAAACCCTAACCTACCTATCTCTGGGAGCAGTTTCGTTTTTAGGGTCATCAAAAAAATAACCCTAACCTACCTATTTGAAAAAAACCTGGTTATATAAACATAAGTGGAAATTGACTCCTGGAACAGCCATGCCCTTGAACTAAAACCGCTAACAAAATGTTCAAACAAAAACTCAAACGAATACGCTTACCTCGCGCTTCGCGCTCGGTTGATCAATCAGCAATACGATGTTTAAGTGCAAAAAATAAATAAAAAAAATTGCATTTACTGGGGATCGAACCGGGTACCTATCCCATATCCTTGCTTATAAGCGTCTTTCCAACTGCGCTATGATAGCATTTAGATGAGCTGACGAAATTTGGTTACTTATTCTCGAGTAAGAATTTAAATATCTAATCTAAAGAGAATAAAGTGTATAGGGGACGTGCATGAACTATAGGGGGCAGCACAGGAGCCGTCAGATCTTTGGCGCGAAGCGTAGATGTGTAGTTTATGATTCCGATGTAGCCCACGAGATGGCAGAACCTACTAATGCACAAGGAAACGTACTTACGAGAACGGTAGATGGTAGCACTTGCTTTGGCAATGTACATGTGCACATATGTTTCCGATTCAGGCCACAAGATGGCAGGCCCTCCACCGCGCACGGTCCCTATAATGGGCGTGCGTGAACTATAGGGGGTAGCATAGGAGCCGTCAGATTTTTGGCGTGAGGCGTAAATGTGACGTTTATGCTTCCGACGTAGCCCACAAGATGACAGAACCTACTATGCATAAGGAAACGTACCTACAAGAACGGTAGATGGTAGAACTTGTTTTGGCAATGTACATGTTTCCGATTCAGGCCACAAGATGGCAGACCCTCCAACGCGCACGGTCCCTATATGTAGTAGAGGGTTATTGTCATACAAAATTTTGTAGTCACAGTAAATTTGCTGCCATCTTTCGATACAGGATTAAAATGAAAATGAAAAAAAAAAATCAATAAATGTATAAATGATTTTTTTTTATTTTTAGAACGCCATATGATTTTGACCCATGTTCTTTTACTGATATGAGTAAAAATTGTTAAATATAAAATGGTGTCGCCATCTAGACGAGCATAGGCCAAAGGTATGGCGCCGTATATTCAAGAATCAAATTTTCTTTAAAGCGCAAAAAGCCATCATCTCTTGCAAAAAATAAACGAATGCGCTTAGCCCGCGCTTGATAAATAAAAAATACGATTTTTTTAATTTTTTCAAAATAAAAAAGTAAAATATAAAACAACAATTGATACGAAATTTAAGTATAAAAAAATACAAAAAGTTATGTAGCAGCATACAATTACTGGGGATGGAACCAGGGACCTCCCTATGCAAACAAAAAAGCGAACGTTTGCAAAATGCGCCCTGATAGTTCTTACTAAAGCTGACGAAATTTAGCTACTCATTCTCAAGTAAAAACTAAATATCTAAATACCGCCGAAACCAGCGATACAAAATTTTCTGAATTTTTGGCCATTTAATCTATAAACATATATCAAAAAGAAAAAACTCTTATGATATCGATACGACTATTTGTTTAGGCGACAGATATCACGACTCCGCCATTTTTAAAAAATTCCAAAAACCGGATTGACAAAAAAAAATTATTTAGTCATAGAATCTGGTCACAAAATTTCATGAGAATCGGTTAACAATTGCGACCTGTAGAGGAGAACATCCGGAAATACAAAACTAAATATCTAAATACCGCCTAAACCAGCGATAATTTTTTTCTGCATTTTTTGCTATTAACTCTGTAAAAATGTCTCAAAAAGAAAAAACTCTTATGATATCGATACGACTATTTGTTTAGGCGCCAGGTATCACGACTCCGCCATTTTTAAAAAAATCCAAAAACAGGATTGACAAAAAAATTTTATTTAGTCATAGAATCTGGTCACAAAATTTCATGAGAATCGGTTAAGAATTGCGACCTGTAGAGGAGAACATCCGGAAATACAAAACTAAATATCTAAATACCGCCTAAACCAGCGATAATTTTTTTCTGCATTTTTTCCTATTAACTCTGTAAACATGTCTCAAAAAGAAAAAACTCTTATGATATCGATACGACTATTTGTTTAGGCGCCAGGTATCACGACTCCGCCACTTTTAAAAATTTCCAAAAACCGGATCGACAAAAAAAAATTATTTAGTCATAAAATTCGGTCACAAAATTTCATGAGAATCGGTTAAGAATTGCGACCTGTAGAGGAGAACATCCGGACATACGAAAGCAAAATGCCCGAGTCAAAACGTAGACCTTCGCTTCGCTTCGGTCAATTATTATGACGACCTTTTGGGATGTATTGACTTCCCGCATTCAATAGGGAGTATTACTGCAATGTTCTGCCGCCAGAGTGCAGCACTAGTCTACATAGTAAACCATAGAGTAACTTATACATACCTACTAGGCCTTAAACAGTTTTTTGACAAATTTTCACTAGTGGGCCATTTTATTTAAAGTTGTCCCCTACACTTTTTTTCAAAATTGGGATTTTTTAAGATTTCCTTACATTTTTCGATCTTTCCATTCCGAAACCACCATACAAAGTCTATGAAAAAATGGTAACGTAATGGGAAAAAAACCTTGGGACACTTTTTTTCTCCTATTAGGATAGAAAGAGCTCGTGATTCTGAGTAGAAATAACATATAAATTCACAAATTAAAAAAAAAGTGTAGGGGACAACTTTAAATAAAATGGCCCTAGTAGGTAGGTATGACATGCATCAAGATGCATGCCTACCGCGAAACGCGAAAATGAAAATTTCGTTATCTGCCTCTATCGCTCGAATATGCTAGAGTAATTAGAGAGGTTAGATAACGAAATTTTGATTTTCTTGTTTCGCAGTAGGCCTCCAGATTGTGATGGCTTGTGGTACTGGCGCCCCCTACGCAGAATTACGCTTAATATTCAAATATTCCCTAGTAAGTTTGTGACCCAAAGACGGACATGACATGTAGAGTCAGACCAAGAATAGTCTGCAGCGGATTTGATAGCCCACGCAGTGAAAGAGTGAAAGTGTTATTTTAAATGTCAAACTTCTATGTAATTATGACGTATAAATGACACTTGCACTGCATGGGCTATCAAATCCGCTGCAGACTTTTTTTGGTCTGACTCTAACATAAACAAATGAATTTTAAACATGGGGGCCACTTTTGGGGGGGTAAATGAGAAAATTAAAACAGTTTTTTTAAAGATAATTATAATAATCATCCTGAAGAGTACACGGCCCATTTTTCCTCAGGTATGAAAATATGGACTCTTGGCGGTCTAGCATGACTTGCGTTCTCGCGCGCGACTCCATACATCTACCTACTTAAATAGCGCGACTTCAAGTATGGACTCACGCGCGAGAACGCAACTTATGCTAGACCACTTGGTTGGGTATTTTTTATGGCATTTGTGGGGTACCTATCTATTTAGAATAATACACATTGAAAGTCGTATAAAATTCTAGCACAAAAACTTTCTTGAGTTAAAATTATAAATAACGCTTGACATTATCAATATTATCATTGGGTTAAGTTGGACAGGTCGTTTAAAAAGAAAAAGTGGTCTTAAGGATGACTCACGTTAGACCGGGCCGTGTCCAGGCCGGAGCTTCCGGCGCTTACGTTTCTATGACATGACAGGCGGTCACATGATGCTTTTCATAGAAAACGATGCGCCGGAAGCTCCGGCCCGGTCTAATGTGAGTCATCCTTAAAGGAAAGAATCGCTCCGAAAGTAAGAAAAATGTCCTCTCACGTTCTCCCGTTCTAAAAGATAAGTTACCTTTAAGATAAGTGTTTCATTTCAAAAATTGACACAAATATGATGGAATTAGGGTGATTTTCGACACTAGCCGAAACAACAAACATTTTGAAGTTGTCGGAATTACCCGAATACACCCTAATAACTTCACGGCCAGAAATAAAACTCATAAAACTTTGATAATCCTAAGGAGAAATATCCATAGGCGATGCTGGGATTGACAATACCTACGAGCCATTTATTAACCCACCCACATGTGTAGCTTAGCCGCATAATTAGCTTTTAAAAGTATCTACTTCAGAAGTATGTTTTTTAAATAATTTTGCACAATACCTAGTGGTGCATCGTGCATCGCGTAACCACGAGGTAGCTATCGACCTTTCCCCGCCCAGTTATAGTATAGCTGCCCGCCCAGTGCCGCTATAATGTAGTGAAGAGACACACTTCCGTCGATATTGGTATCGAAATGAAAAAGTGCTGCCTGGTTACCTGCCAGTGCCACGGCTCTCTTCGGTGCCCGCTTATACATACATTGCTGCTTGTTTTAAATAGATCAATGTCTGTTTAAGTTGGGTTTAAGTACAAATGGTTAACTTTCTAAAGTTGTTATTCTTCCTGTTCAATTTCTTTGTCCAATGTCATTGCGTCTCACTCTTTTTAAGCAAAATGTGAGACACTTTGGACAAAGATATTGGACAGATGAAATACCACCCTAACATACCTACACTAGCAGCTGATTTCCCACAGCACCATGCCACCATCGACTATCGAGGTTTTTCCTCTCTCGTCCCTAGCAATCGCTTCATTTTCCTCAGTTCCAATTGAAGTTGGGGGAGGACCGCTCGCCGCGCCGAGCCTTCCCATTCACGAGGGAATTACAATTTCCCAACACGAAGTCACGCGATAATAAAAAACCTTTCAGACCATAATTTTATTTAAAACGAAACATGTGAGCTTCTGACGAGTTAAGTATTGCTTCATGCCGGTTCCGATGCCGATATAAAAGTAAGTATTTGAGATTGGCGTAAGTTAGCACATCAGTTGTTTGTTACCAAAAGTCGTTTCAGCAAAGGTACTGATATCCAATGCCTATTAGTGGGGTTAATGAATGTTTAGGTACTTTTATGATGTAGTCACTCGAATAAATTCTCATTTCGTGACTTTTCTTCAATACGTAGTACTCGTATTATTTAAGTACCTAATGTACGTAGGTACGTTACGAATGTGATTGACCGATATAAGTTTTAACCTGATAATTGTACCGCAATGCACTTAAATACAGGTTGCTATTGTTCTTGAACCAAGCGGACAAAGCGTTTAGGATCTGAAGGCGATTTTTATGTTAAGAGAGGAAGAACAGGTATACATATTTATAATCATTTTAAATAACTCGATTAGGTAGGTACTTATCATGTCAATAGGTAAATGTTTGTGACACTAAGCACGAACACTAAGGTTTCAATTTTTGTTAGCTAATTTGGTTAAGTAGGTACTTTCCACCCATCACAGTGGGGGTTTGCACTTTGATTTTGGGGACGACGATAAGAGAAGTGACTACATTACATTATAAGTAGAGATGCCCCGAATAGTGAATTTGGCCGAATACCGAATATTCGGCCCCTTTCTCGGCCGAATACCGAATATTCGGCATGAGATTCGAACATTTTGAGTAACAATTATTATGAAAACGCCATCAAAGCACAACGTTTGCTAAGATATACATAGTTTTAGGTTGAACAGAATTAATGAATGTAACTTATAGAATCAGACCCATGATAAAAATAAAATATTTTGTAATCAACAATGGTCAAAAACCTGCCTTCGTATTTAACTACTTTCCAAGAATACATTTTAAATATTAAATATACCTAGTTTTTGGTTACTTTTTTGTGTAATTTTTCTTTTTAGGTAGGTGCAACAGATATTCGGTATTCGGCCGAATAGTAGGCAACATTCGGCCGAATACCGAATATTCGGCAAAGTTGCCGAATAGGCCGAATACCGAATAGTTGCCGAATATTCGTGGCATCTCTAATTATAAGTGCCTATTACGCATAGGTAAGGTACCTAGTTAAGAGTCCCCAGCCAGCTCGGTTCTCCATACAAAACGCTCTCAATTAAAAAAAAAACTAGCTGCCTAGATTGCTTTGAAACTTTGTAAATAGGATAAGGTATATCTAGTCCTGTAATTAGTTTATGTAGCTTCAGATACCATAAGTACCTAAAAAACAACAGCGAATTTAAGTTTTTCATACAAAACTTGTTTTTGCTCTATTTTCGATTGTTTTATAAACTGGAGCTATATAAATAATTACGAGGACTAGATATAGGTACTTCATGTCATTGTATGTGCAAAGTTTCATTACAATCCACCAAGTAGACTATACTAAGTTTTAAAATGAGAACGAATTCTCCATTTGTATGGGAAGGTAAAATTCGGCCGAGCTTTCTGGGGACTCTTAAGTGCTTGAGAATCGCTTGGTACCTGCTTTCCCAAGGGCAGACCTCTTGAAACCTCTTGGAAGTCATATAAAAAATTGCTCATAAATATATCTTTCTTTACCCTGCCGCCAGTGCCGCCAGCCATATATTTTATTTACACAAAAACGGCAGACCCACAACACAAAAGGGACATGTTTTCTAAGTTCAACCATTGAGAAATAAGTAAGATGGTTTGACCATTGTCTTTCTCAGAAGATATAACAATTGATTATTTCTGGCCGGAACATTTCTGTACCTACTTAAATCCACACGTGGCCAGCACAAGGCACTTCTTGGGATTTTGTAAAGCAGGTAGTGGTCCTTTTCTATTTAGCGTGTTTAGGTACCTACTTTGTACTTCGTCGGCAAGTATCATCATCACGATATTCTAATGTTTACGTAGTTGGTCAGACTGCGGGATGTAGGTACATACCTACTTATACCACGTAATGTACCTATGCAACGAAATTAGTAGTAGGTAGGTAATGGGCAGCGAGAATCGGTTAAGAAATGCGACCTGCAAAGAAGAACATCCGGACATACGAAAGCATAATTGCCCGAGCAAAAATGGAGACCTTCGCTATCGCTCGGTCAATGAAATGATTGGGTTAATCCAGAATCCAGATAAGCACATATCGATGTACCTATGCCTATACAGGATGATTTCGGGGTCGTGGAGCAAGAGAGCCAGACATCATACAGAATCCAAAGATGAGCCTAATGATGTTGTTAATTATTGTTTATCATCAATAATGATAATTATTTTCCAGATGACAAGTAGGAAAAAACATTTTTGCATACAACTTGGTGACCCTACTCAATGTGACGTCTTATCGCTTTCCATACAGCGTATGTCAAAAGTCATAGGGTTACCATAATTAATTAGTATAACATTAATATTACTTGAAAAATAAGAATAATTAAAGTAATTATCTTTGAAACAAATACTACCATAATTATGATAATGTGGATCATTTACAGAGTCAGATAAAGTGGTTCTGGATCACGACCCAGATATCACCCTGTAGGTAAATTAATTTTAGTACAAAAATGTCACAAATGTAAACTTAGCAAACTTATCCAATCTTAGGTAGGTACTCGTAGTTTTTACTAAACTACATATATCGTTTATCATGTTTTATAATATTTTTTTACTTATGGTTGCTTAGTCAACTAGGAATCCTTAAGGGGCCGGTATATGACGTTTTCGATTTAGACCTCACTTTGTAACCATAATTTGTTCAATAAATGTTTGATAATTGCATTAAATTACACGTAAATTTATTCACGAAGAAACCGTGTACCGACTCTTTATGCCATTATATTTTGACATTGGAAATGTCTTTTCGTTCGCTCCAGTATAGGGTCCGATTTCACGAAAAAGTGCGATCCCCTTATATCTCAGAAAGTTGTGAAGATATGATATTAAAAAATAGGCTCAAAAGACGCATAATCACGAGAGCTGTAAGGTGCAAAAATAATTATTCGAGAAAGTCAAAAACAAAAAAAGTTATGGTCGAAATAGTGAAAATAAAATTCAATTTTTTCCGAATTTTTGATTTTGGTGCTCGATAATTTAGAAACGAAGAATGATATCAAAAATTTGAGAAAAACTGCTCTGGATAATTTAGTCAGCTACAATTTGAGCCTAAAACAAAGACGATCGGGTTAAGGGTTTGCCCTGTAGCCTAACCTTAAAATAGTCAAAAAGTCAGAACGACATTTTTCACATGACATTAATGACTTTATGTTTCGCAAAGTTCGTTATCGGTGTTTGTTGTGAATTATCGGGATTATGACGGCAGAATAACACTTGCACTGCGTGGGCTTTCAAAATCGCTGCAGATTTTTCTTGGTCCAACTCTATCTATCGAGAGGGAAAGGGAGAGGGAGAGGGAGAGGGAGAGGGAGAGAGAGAGGAAGAGGGAGAGGGAATTTTATTCGTGAGCACAAACACAAAATAAAAACTTATACAGAGAAACATAAAAAAGAAAAAGTGCCACGAAATGGTCTCACCTCAGCATGTTGCTGGCGGCTGCTAGCAGATAGCTGATGCTGAACCCTGGCAGTACCTAGTGGAGCTCGGGTTTAATACAACATAAGCACACGCTGTTTTGGTCATCCGACTCGTCTTGATGAGCACTTAGGAGAGTAGTACCCAAGATAGAGCTGATGCTGAACCCTGGTTGTACCTAGCGGAACTCAGGTTTGGTGCAACATAGGCACGCGCTGTTTTGGACACCCGATTCGTCATGATGATCACATGGTAGAGCATTACCCAAGATAGCTGATGCTGAACCCTGGTAGTGCCTATTGGAACTCAGGTTTGGTGCAACATAGACAAACGCTGTTATGGTCATCTCTCGTCGCGTCAAACTGCTGTCAACGTTGTAGTTTTATTTTGTAACTTTTTCCTTATCCAGACTTTCTCGTCGCTCAGCGACAATATTTTTTCGAATTCCGTAGATTCATTTCCAATGTGCTCGATAGTCGTGTGAGGCACGAAATCTGTGAATTTTTAATTTGCTGTTATTCTCTACAAATCGACACTAAAAGTATCAAAAAATCAAAATATGGAGTTCCGTTTGAGACAGAAGCAAAACAATTTTGTCTTTGACAGTAATTGAATTATTGTATGATTTTGGAAGCTAGATAATTCAGCTACCAATTTATTATCGATTTATATTTTTACTCACAAAGACAACACAGAAATTCAATCTCAAATGTAAACTTTCGAACAATTTCCATACATTGACGACATCACTCAAAATTCTTCTTCAAGTCAGATGCCCGTTGGGGCTACACCGGAGCACACGTGTACTTCTTCAAATGAAAATGACAGCTTGATTTTCTTGCTTTTGTCAATTATATTGACATTAAATCATATACGCACACGAGAAAGCATACCAGTAGATAAAATGTATTTCAAAAAATAGGGTACATAAATAACAGCTCGCGTCTCATTTAAATTTCATTTGCTGTTATTTACGGGTCATTATTGTTGAAAACCGCAGTAAACTATCTTAAAATAATACGATTACAGTCGAATTTAAGTATTATCTTCCTTCAAAACTCGCTTAAAATGAAAAAAGTTTAAAGACTCATCTTTACTGATTGGGATCAATTTTTATTATGCTGGTATCATTTTGCGTCATTTTAAAAACGTATTTGACTTCTGTATGTCAATGAATTTTGATGACAACTGTAATCTTGTATTATATTATAGAACTTTTATATTAAAATATTGCATATTAACAGGAAGAGTTATGTAATTCGTATAAGTAATACCTGAAAGTCTTGTAACTAGATCTGTAATACCATGGATTGCGACGAATAAATTATTATGATTATGCCGTTCGTTCCGTCTATATGTATAATGCGTGTACGTGCTGTTCTCTGAAAATCTTCAAGAAAAAATAAAGGCTAGACCAGCACTAAGTACTAGCAAGTTTTTGCGGCTTTGGAGACCGAGATGAAGCTCACAGGCCAATAGCGTTGTGGCCTGGTTATTGTTATGTATACCTATGTATCGAATGTTTTATAAATTTACTATAAAAAGCAATGTTTTATTTCGATTAGGTCTACATTTTGTGCATATTGCATATCTGAAGTATTTTCGTACTAAACTTGAAACTTTCGTTGAAACTAAATAAAATAATTATTCCAAATGTACAGTCACCTGCAATTTATGTTACACAACGAAGGCCGCAAAAATATCTGACACGATCTTATTTGTAGAACCATAAGAGCATGTCACATATTTTTGCGACCTTCGAAGAGTAGGTACCGTCATTACTCATTATCATCAACTTTGCCCGCTTTTTTTTTTTAAACACGAATTTCTCAAAAAACATCACATCATATGACTTTTTTTTGCTCAGCACGTCCATTGTGATCAAACGCATCAGTTTATGTGAAGAAAACATTTTTTTATCGTGTTTTTACCCATTTTTTTGCGTTTTAGAGGGGCGAAAAGGGCAAATAAAAAAATATCCGGGTTTTTCGCCAACATTGCCCACGTCAATTTGGTATTCAAATACAGCTCGTATATATGATGATGATGTCTAAGGATCACTTAAAGGTTTTGGGCAATCCTACCATTCCCTGTTAATAACTTAGCGATAAGTGTAAAAACTTTTAAATAAATTTGCTGGGCAATGTTGCCTACCCGTTTTTGCCCATTTCCAAATAAGGCTCGCCTAAGCATTTTACAAAGGCTAGGGTTGTCACTTTTGAGAAAATCTGTTACAATAGTTTAATGACCAAAAATATGATTTTTGTTATGTTTTCATTCGTTAACGGGATAAAACATCTAAATAAAGGATAATAAGACAAATTAAATACAGTATATATTTATAAACTTATTTTAGTGTACAAACATAACCTTCTTTTACTTGCGAAGTTGGGTAAATTAGATGAAAGTGACAACCCTAATCCGTTTTTGGTGGTGGGCAATGTTGGTATGGATGCCAAATTACCGGATTACTTTGCCCACCGCTAAAACTTTTGTGTATTTAGGCCTTATTAGTTTAAATCTCAATAGACATAATCTATGCTTCATGTGTTATAACTGAAACCCGGAATATTTGTCAAAGGGTTCTCAATTTTTTCTACTTGCATTCATTATTTATCAATTTTTTGCCCGCCGAAATATACCCTATATTAGACAACTCGCTCAAACTCAAAATTCCCAAGTCAAGTTATGCACAAGTTTGGCATATACTTTGTCAGAAATATAACCAATTTTCTACTAAAAACAGCAGGGTGGCCATAACTATTATCAATTTTTCTACATTAACGAATTTGTTTAAAATTGTCGTTTTGGGCAAAGTTTCCCTGGAGGCAAAGTTGGCGCTAATGACGTAACATATTATTGCAGGTGACTGTACATAAATGTTTCGGTGATTTTGAGATTATTTTCCAGGTTAGTTTACTAACAATCAAGTTATGCAGATACCGATTTCGTGAACGTATAAGTAGTAAGGTACCGCTATTGTTTAGCGATACCGATTATTTTTGAAGGTAAAATTATACCGGTTGAAATATAAAGATATTAAAATTACAGCAGGGACAATCATTTTTTATAGGTGTACCTAAACCATCATTGGCCGAGCGTTAGCAAAGGTCTCCGTTTCAGCTTGGGCAAAAATGCTTTTGTATGTTCTCCTTTGCAGATCACATTTCTCAACTGATTCTCGTGAAAATTTGTAAGCAGGTTCGATAGAACTATTCTGTTTCGCTTTATCCGCCAAAATGGAATTGCCACCCTGCTGAAACTTTATTTATTTAAATTCCTATTGAATGGATTTTGCACCATAGGAAAAACCGTATAGAGTAGTAAATAACATTTTACATCTGACTTAATGACATCTTGTTTTATTCGCTTTAATTGTACAAAACGCGTATCTCGACAAAGCAATAGTAGGTAGTAAAACAGTCAACAATCAAATGAATTAAATAGGTACGTCACGTGTGACATGAACAGACAAGCAAGATTAAATGCATTGTTTCTCTTTCATCTTTAAATGGAATGCTTTTACCCTCAAAGGAGGCTAGTGGTCAATACTAAACTAAAAGTCCAATCTTAAAAAAACATGATGGGTCACTGACCTGTCCCAGTAAAGTGAGGTAGTGTGCGTGAAGTGCGCTTGTGTGTGAAATGGGGTAAATTGACAGAATCTGATATTTTACCCACCGCTACCGTCGCCTTAAGGGGCTACCCGAGGTTTTCATCAATTATTGACAAGTTTTGAATCGTATCTCCTTTTTTTGCACTACAGATAGAATTATAAGACAAACGGTTATCGGTTTTTTAATCTTATTACTTATTTTTTTATGAGTTTTTAAACATTGTCTAAAAAACACACTTTTTTCGTATCTAGTTTGCTGTGAGAGATCTTACAGTATTACGAAATCTACATACTTATTTGGGTTCATCTTTGACGTCTCGAAAAACGTGTCTAGGGTTTTAATTTTAAACTACTTAATTAACACAAAAGTTATGGCCAGAAAACCAGTTTTTTATGCCTAAAATTGTTCAACTTTAATGCCAAATATCTCGATGACAATGAACAAGTAAATATGGGCCGTTGCTGTTAATGTGATAAGCTACAAAAAACAAGGGATTTAGATCGAAGGTCATTGGCGTGGGGTAGCCCCTTAAGACACATATATTTCATGTCATGATTCGTCGAAATATGAGTGACAGCAGGTGACAGCATTGTTCAGTATGACCACATTCACTCCACAGAGTATGATCAGGCTTAACAAAGTCATTCTGTTTTTTTTTCAGGTGAGGAGTACGGTCCTCAGGAGATGGTCAGTTCACCCGGGCGCACAGAACGGCCACGAAAATTGCTCCCCACGGGCACGGCAGTCCGGCGCGCGCGTACATCGCCTACCACAAGCTCGGCGGCGCCAGCATGGACACGCAGACCCCGCCGCAGGTACCTTTCATACTCCGCTTGGCCACGACAATTGCTCCCCACGGGCACGTACCACAGGCTCGGCGGCGCCAGCAGCATGGACACGCAGACCCCGCCGCAGGAACCTTTCATACTCCGCTTGGCCACGAAAATTGGCCTCTTGGCCTCGTGCGCGCATACCCTTACGCCTTGGCTACGAAAACTTAAGGATGACTCACGCTAGAACGGGCCGTGCCCGGGCCGAGGCGTCCGACTTGTCATTTTCTATGACGGCTGATAGGTGATCTCGATCATGTGGCGCTTTCTATAGAAAACGAAGCTCCGGCCCGGCCCGGGCCCGGTCTGGCGTGAGTCATCCTTAATTCCCACAGCAGTTTTAGGTAGGTAGGTGCCAACACTCATCTGGAGTTTTTCCAGTAGCACTTCACTTAAGATCTTTAAGCGTAATAATTCGTCATTGTATTAGATCTGTGAATTTAACAGAATTTAACGGGACATTCACTATGCGGACAGTGTAGCTAAGGGTGCATCTAATTCGGCCCCTAAATGTGTATTTCAAATGTTCACCTTGTCACATGACTGAAATAAATGAATTTATCTGTTTCAGGAGTGCGAGTGCGGCGTGCAACCATCCGTCTTCTACTTGCTCGCTACGCTGCTACTCACGAGGTACGTTACGTTCATTACTCTTAACTTTAGGTTAATATTCAATTTTGAGAAAAAGCCAGCAGTTACAAAAAAATGTTTATAGACAGGGGATATGAGGCCATTATTTGTCTACTGCGTAATAATAATTAGGGTTTGCTCCCGGGAAATACCGGAACCGAAAGTACCGGGAATTCCCGGGATTTAGAGCCAACAAAGAACCGGGATTGCAAAATTAAAATCCCGGTACTTTCGGGATTTTCGGGACTAAAATTTCCGGTACAATATTTGACTGCTTTCTGTTACTTAGCATGAAATATCATGTTTTATAAAGAAAATAAATACATTTTATCAATCTAAGGCTGATGGTAATACTTTTACGGCTGACCACTACATTAAAATAAAATAAAAAAAATAGTCAATGGGTTTGACAATGCCGACAATATAAAATTGCGTAATTTGATACTTTAAGGGCATAAATGTTTTCACGATAAATAATTTTATACGAACAATTAGTTATTTCATATTTGTGTACTACACAGAAGCAAAAATAGAGAGAATTTTGTAATTAATGAAATAATACTTTTAATTCAAATTCAAACTCGGTATAAGAAACTCACATATGATAATGATATTTTAAATGAATTAATATATTACAGTGACATGCCCGGGGTCCTTGGTAAATTCATAATTCTGACTGAATAATTTCTTGATTTGTCGTATTGATAGTTCTGTTATTATATGTTATTGTCAAAATGGGTCCCATTTTGAACGCATGCGAAAATTATTAAATTTATTATCCTTTTTCACGAAACGTCTTACATATTCAAAATAAATGATGATATTACTGAGCCACAATTCAGTTTTTGCCGATCAACAAAGATTATAAAAATATCACATGTAGTTTAGGAAAAAAAAAACAAATTATATTAATGATTGTGTGGTTTAAAGACACATTTATGGTACAAAAGAAGTGTGTACCTTCACTATGCTACTAATTTATTGTTTTAAGAAAGATTCATGGTCGTTTTACGCTTTTTTTTACTGAAAATTGATGTAAAAACTGATTTTTGAAGGCAGTCCCGAAAGTACCGAAAATACCGTAAAGTTGGATCTATATCCCCACGCAAGCCTATCAAAGGACCGGGTTTTATAGGCCCGTGAAATCCAAAATGACTAAGGTTTACTCGGGTAATTCCGAATGTCGAAAACTGTCGGAGAATTCCAATAAGAGACTTTTATTATGATGGAATTAAGGGTGATTTTCATCTGAATTTCGGAATTATCCGACATTCGGTAATACCCGAATACACCTTACGTAATAATAATACAACTCATGAGCCATCCTAGATGTCGCTTTTTGTGGGGGCCCATCTTGTGAGGGCGAGTCACCGTCTGCCGGAAATAAAATTGCATACCGTTTTATTAGGCAGGCGTCCGGTTTTTTACCCCATAGCTCAGTTCTTAGTCCATCGCTTTCACCCAATAACCTAGTTCATTTTAGATTCCATCAACTCTCAATAGTCCTTACACCCTAGCGGGTGCTGCCTCTGCGTGCGTCCCATGACACGGGCAAGGGCAGCCTCCGCTCGGTGTACCCCTTACATTTCATTAAAGTGTCAAAAGGGCCTCTACGTGTTGGCTTCGGCTCCGCGCACGCCTCCCAAAGGTCCGGAACACCATTGTTCCGTGATGGGAAAGACATACAACTCATAACATAAAACAAAGTCCCCGGCCGCGTATGTTCGCGGTAAACTCAAAAACTATTGAACGGATGCTCATGCGGTTTTCACCTATCAATATAGAATATAGAATGATTC
This sequence comes from Cydia splendana, assembly GCF_910591565.1. NCBI lineage: Eukaryota > Metazoa > Arthropoda > Insecta > Lepidoptera > Tortricidae > Cydia > Cydia splendana. Next base: position 17,698,915 of record NC_085965.1, on the reverse strand, counting down.
TTGAGGAAGGTTTAGGTGCGATTAACCCGTGCGAAGCCGGGGCGGGTCGCCAGCAACATTAATAACAGTGTCCGTCTTTCAATAGCGTGGTGTTATATTGTAATCGATTCGCATTCTTGAAATGTCTCGATAACTTACAGCAATTATAAGTTACATCTTTTAATTATCAATCTACTTATGACTGACTTATCGATGCTTCATTTTCTCAAACTCTCGTTTTTGCCACAAAAACTTCTGACTGTTTATAATGTTTATATCCAATTAATTGTGTCCACAATTGTACTTGTATAAGTTAAGTCTTAACTTGTACAAGTGTCCAAGCAATGCTTCACTGGGCGCTCCGCAAACTTTTGTTTAGTTGTTACTGTTGCTAGTTAAATTGAAGAAGTTTCCTGCTATTTCTGGTTCACGAGTTAGTTTTAAAATTTACTTGTTTGGTAACTGTACGGTTACCATCAGTTTGTCACTGACATAAACGCCGTCGAGAACGTAATTTACTTTCTATACATCTCGGTTGCACTCGCATATTAGTGCAAACGGGATGTATAGAAAGTAAATTACGTTCTCGACGGCGTTTATGTCAGTGACAAACTGATGGTAACCGTACTGTTCAGAACATTTATTACTAGACACGTCTAGAGACCTACTTAGCAAATTAGGTACCGTCGCGTAGGGAATTTTTGAACCATGGGATTTGTAATTTTGTATCATAGTTAAGTAGATAAGAAGGTGTATTCCCATCTTATTAATTACTTGTTTGTAATTGTTTGTATTTTCGGACCGATACAACCCAACCTTCGAGATAAGCATCCCCCCACCATAAATGCCGGCAACGCACTTACAACACTTCTGGTGTTATGGGGATCCACGGGCGACGATAATCGCTTATCATCAGGTGATTCGTCTGCTAGTTTGCCTCCTATATTATAGGTATTAAAAAATAATGTATTTTTAAAAATATGTTGATTAAGTAGGTAGGTAATAGACTTACATCGGTTGATTTGTGTAACACATATTTTTGCTAAATAACTATGTGGCTTCAAAGGTAGACGCGCGATATGTTTTTTTTTAAAGTATAAGTATAAGTATACCTATTTTCAGTTTAATACTAACTTTAAATAAATCCCTGAATACAGGCGGCTTAGCACGGTCGCGTTTTTATCCCTTGTCACCATGCCTGTCACGTTCTAACAAGTACGTAAGTGCGAAAGGGACGCGCATAGTGATAGACGATAAAAATGGAATCGTGCTGCGCCCACAGGTCGCAAATCAGCAAATTATATGACATCACAGGAAATAAAAAAACCACAACGCCGTACATTTTTTTATCAAATAGTACGCAGGATAATAGTCAAAATATTATTATCATTAAAGATAAGCATTATTTACTTTCAAGAAATATCAATATACCTACTCATTAAATAATGAGTAATAATGACTATAATGAGTCGCTTTGTTTACCTGCCGCCCTAACGATTCACATCAAATATACTGTACCTGCAGAAGGTTCATAATCCCGTAACTTTTGTACAGGCATCCCACCGCGTGATCTCAAAAGTGCTCGGTCGTGGTCCCCACCCGGCTCGAGCGCAGCGCGTTCATTTCGTTTCGTTCGTCAGTTGCAAATCAGATGCAGCACAGTCACCACGACTACGACGACAAGAACTTCAAGTAATCAATCTACTTAAGTGTTATTGAGCCACATTAAATTTTCTACGTTCTTGTAAAAAAGGAATGGGGCGTCTGAATGGACGGAAGGCATTCGGTCTACTGTTACGAACCACGATCCCATGGACCCATCTAAGAAGCTCATCGCTGTATGGAGAAGGAAGAGGGATACTCAGTGCAATAACTTTACCAAGAAGAACTTAAGTTACTTGGAAACCGCTGATTTTATGATCGCTCGCTGGACTTCCCCGAACGGGGTTCCATCCGGCGGGCTCGATCTGTACGGCGTCGAAGAAGAGAAAATTTCTTGAAGACCGAGTGGAAACAGTGAAATATTCTTCTGAAATCTGTGGCCGCAATGCTGATTACTGGCATAAATTAGATAAACGTAAAAAGGTACATTGAAGAAACAGCAGTAGGTACCTCTATCAAAAAGGCCGTTGCAATTTAAAAAATGTTTATCTTTACCGTTACAATTCATTTGGATGTATATTTCCGCAGCGCAGGCTTTTTCAGATAAATTGTTTTTTTATGTCGTAATTGTTTGGGACCACCGTTCTTTGAATTTTAAGTGGTTTTATATAATTTGCATTTCCTTTGTGATGTCCTACCACAACACAAATACTTTGAAATTGCCTCTGATTACCGATTATATAAAAATTATAAAAATACATTAAATTTGTGGGTGGGTGGGTAACTTAATTTCATAAATAAATGTAAAAAAATTGGTTGTCATTGTCCAGTCGTTGTTTTATAGGTTGTCATTGTTGTCAATAAATCTTGTTGTTCGGATGGTTGTAGATTCTCTAGAAAAATAATAATATCTCCATCATCGTTATTTTTGGTGTCGACTAGGTTGCATAGGTGTCGTTAGAAAAATGAAAAATAAAATAAAATGTTTTACTATAATGTATGTACGTAAATGGTTGCTATTACCGTTCTTTTTCTTTAAAATAAAAATCAAGAATTTACCTAATATTGGGTGGCTGACTAATAAAATACAATTTTGTAAATTGGTTGTCATCGTTGTTTTAGGTTGTTACTTATGTAATCAATGCTTGATGTTCTAATATTTCTAAATTCTGGTATTTTTTGGTGTCGACTAGGTTCGTAGGTTCTAATTGTGTTGGTAGAAAAGTGAAAAAAAAAATGTTTTACTATTAATATGCACGTAAATGGTTGCTTTTGTCGTGTCTTTTTCTTCAAGATGCTTTCATGCTAATTTTTTTAACTGTTGCTGGAAACAAAACTTATATCTTGGTCTTCTTTTCGTATGTGTGAAAGTAACACTATTCACATATACAAGTCGCTTGATTCATATACACGTAGAGTAGGCAACTAAATAAATAACTTTGTATTGTGTAATGGTATTTATCATTAAAAAGAAAATAATAATTTACAATAACCTTTTAAGCATGTATATTAAAGGGTTGGCCTACCTTAGGAGGACTAATTACATATAATCAGTTCACACGAACGCCATACGTATCCTGAAATCATATTTTGTAAAAATCAATACAAAAGTTCTAAAAATAGCTGAAGGAACACATTGTGAGACGCATTCAGCCACTTACAAAAGATCGGGGAAAAAAAGGGTTAGCAGTTACTCATTTAAGTGTGTGTGACGACGCTTCCTTATGGTGTTAGTGTAAATAAAGTTTTTAAACGAGTAAAATAATATGGTGTAAACCAATGAGTTGAATTTACCAGTCATACTCGTATATATACGTTATGAGTAAATAAAATGGCATTAGAATAATATAACAGATTAAATATTAAGTATAAATTAGCACTACGTAATACATACTATATACTGAAAGAACTGACCGTGTTCTACCAAGTTGACATTCCTAGAAAAACATTGTTGTTTAGATTAAAACAAAAATGTATGATAGTAGAAGGAACAGAGTATTACTTACATAAAAAGTAGAATCAAATAGGATTATCCATGTCGTCTAGTAATCCGGAATCGTTTATAAGGTCCAGAATTTTTTTTTTATAAACTGTTAATAAACTTGTTTCTATGTTTCTATAAAACAACGTACGTTGAAGTCCAGAGGAGGTTCCTCGTTTTCAAGCGCTTGCTCCGGGATATCAAATAGTATATTTTGTAAACTTGGTGAAGGCTGTGAAATAAATAAACATAATTAAATGAGTGATCTATACAACAATAACAATATTAAAAATAGGTTAATCATACTTCAACGGCAATAACGGCGTGTTGTGGAGACTCCGAAGTTGGTTGAATTATTCGAATTACGTATCTGAAACGTTGTCCGTTTGCGACTTGTTTCCTCTGAGTGATCTATACAACAATAACAATATTAAAAATATATTAATCATACTTCAACGGCAATAACGGCGTGTTGTGGAGACCCCGGATTTAATTCAATTAAAGCAACGTACAGTGAAGTCAAGGGGAGGTTCAACATTTTCTTCCACTTTCGCCGGTATGTCAAAAATTAAGTTTCGCTAAATCCATTGGAGATGAGGTACTTAGATGGAATCTACAAATAAATGTATGACGTACATAACAAAAAAATATTGCTTTACGCTTTAAACATATTAATTATACTAACTGGATCAGAGGGAGTTGTGTTCAATGACAATGTTGGTAATGGGTGCAGAAACCGGTAATTGTCGGCTTATATTTAATGGTAAATTGAGGTGACCTTTGTCTGACAGTTTGTTTTTCCGGTAACATTGTTTTTTGAGAATTTAAAACATTTTTGAAATAACATTTTGTGGGATAACAGTGACGACAAAATGTTTGTTTGTGATAGAGTTTTTTCAAAGATATAATTGATGGGTGAATATTCGCTTTTGCAATAAGAATACTTGTTAGGCAATCATTAATTTCGTTTTCGAGATTTATTACGGATTCTAGAATTTGAAGTGAATTAGTTGACACATCTTGGCTAGCTTTGAGACTAAAAATCAATGATTGGGTAGAGTTCAAATATTTATTTAGGCGTTCAATATTTACATTAATAATAAATTCGTCATAGGTGATTTGGTTTTTTGATCTAGTTTCATTAAAGGTTTTAACTGTAGATGAAATAATTTGAGTTTGTTCAAGCATAAGCGAAGAAAGATCGGAATCTTGTTTTTAAAGTTGATCTATACAATCGTCATAACGCTTGGTGTCTCTGGCATCAGGTGTGCCGATGAGCCATTTGAGAATTGAACTAAGAGCATCTAATAATTCGCGTTTTTGTCTTGCGTTTTTACCTAAATACAAATTTAATTCAGGAAGACGGTTTTCAATTTTATCTAAGTTCATTTTTAAGAATGATTTGGTTGATTCTACGTGGGTGAAATTGTTGTATTGAGTTGAGATGATGTGGAATTTATTTGCTAGTCTTGTAAGTGAGTCTCTTGCAATAAAGAGGGGCCTAAGGTCTCTATAGAGAACAAGTTTCCAAGATTCATCGCTTAGGAAGATTGTTCCTTCTTTCTTAAAGAAAAGTCCAGAATAGGAAGGGAGTGGGTCGGTTAGTTGTTGTCTTGTGTCTCCATTCGCCGAGGCGAAGGCCCTGAAAGAGACATATTGGTATCATTAAAATTGGAACGCGTTATGATTATTTTCTTGATTTTCTTATATAATTTATAAAATCCTACCAACTGCGCCATTGCGCGAATTGTTATGTGGCGTAGAGTATTTGTGACGTTCCATGAAAAAAGGTACCTTATGGCGGCAGGCGCTTACGTCGCATAGCGCCGCAATAATATTGGAGCGGCGTTAATAATAGCGTAAGCGCCAACTGCCATAAGGTACCTTTACCCGTGGGACGTCACATTTAAAACACAGTTTGTCGTTTCAAACTAGACTAATTTAATTTGGGATGTAGTACTACTTATAAGGGAGACAAATCTAATTAGGATATTAGGATAAACATGAGAATAATAAACACATTATGGTCTCAGGACCATAGGATAAGTTAACACTAATGACAAATAACACATTAAGACATGAGGATGTTTACAGTTATTGATGGGAAGTGTAAATAAGTAATTACTAATTATGATTTTAAAGTACAAAGCTATTGGGAAAGTTACATAAACATGTGAGTAACAACTTAATAACTAAAACTAGGTATATGTATCATATTAATAATAATAATAATAACTCCACGGCCGACTTCGGCCACGGCGACTGCTGTCAACTCCGTTGCTGTCGCTGGTGTGCTCGCAAGTGGCTGATGTAGCCGATCTTGTTAGTAAAAGTTCGCGAACATTGCAGGCATGTGAGCACACCGTTTACATAGTTATAGGGTATTGCCGCAGGTGGTCTGGCTTTTATTCTATCACGCTTGGCATCAAGCTCTAAGCGCCGCTGAGATTCAAAATCGGTTATCTTGGCATTTATTGCAGCCCGCCATTCCGTACGCATGGCTGCCTGCTGCTCCCATCGCGAGGGCTCTACGCCACACTTTTTCATGTGACGCTTAAGCACTTATAATATGTATCATATTATATAACACGCGTACCCACACGTCACGTAGGCACGCGGATAATCGTATATGCTTTAGTTTTTGTGTGTCTGGTGTGCAACCACACTGACGCCCGTTGCATGAGCGGACCGTCATTTTTCTGTTTTATTGTTTGCACTTGCACATTGTGCTTTAACGCAGTTAAACCAACTTAATACGCCAGATACGGGTCGCAGCGGGGTGCCGTCTGGCGCCGGTATTATGGTGTCGCTGGTGTAGGTCGAGCGCCGTTTCTTAACTCCTCCTCTCTCAGAAGAGGGCTTAGGGTGTAACGTATTAGACCCGGACTCTCATTGTTGCGCTGACGATAAATTGAGCAGCCGCACAGACATAATATATGATGATGAGGAAGAGGATCACTGTCCAAACGCTGGGAATCCATATATGGTAGTTAGGTCCCATTCTAAGGGTTGCAGTTGGATCTTCTTGTTCTGTCAGCTGTTCCACGTTGAAGTAAATTTTGAGGTGCATCTGTATCTGTTGGATCTCGTTACGGAATAGCTGATTAGCTTGGCTGATTATGCGGGTGATGTAGCCTCTGAGTATTATCTCGCAGCCTGCGTCCAATTAGTTTTTATAGGGTCCCTCGATGTTCTCATAATGTGATCCTTGCATATTATTTTCGCTTGCTGGATATCCCTCGAGTAGATTAGAAATATTCCTTCTCTGATGGCTTCGATGACTTCCTCGTCGTTGACGTTGGTTGCTGTGTTGACGTTGGGTGTAGTTATTATTGAGGTGAAGCGCTCGAAGCGACAAGTTTACAATTTTTTGGATGAATTATTGCGTTAAGCTTTAAAATCAAGTCCCATCCTATCATTCCCGCATATTTGGGGTCAAAGTCATAGATCAAAAATTTATGTTCCATGTCTTCGCCTAATGGGTATAATTATGAATTATTAGCTCCGCGATTTTTTTTTTATTATTTGAGCGGTCGTAATTGTAAACTCTTTGTCAATAACTTCATTATTACAATTCCTATTAGACTTGAATATTGATGATGCAATAAGGCACTAGACTCTATTGAGATTTTTCCTCCCCATTCATCTATAGTGATATATGGGAGATGATCTTTATATAAATAATTTAATTTTACGGCAATTCGTATTGTGGTCCCGTCTCTTGAAAAAAATCATCGCCATCATACGTATCTGGGCCATAATTATGTTCGTAATTATTCATCTTATTTTCATTAATATTTATTTCTGTATTAAAAACTTCTACCGGTCGCGGTCTTCTTGGCGGTCGATTTACAGGTCGCCTGCTAGTCACGGTTCTCATTGAAATATCTAAATGGTCAAATAATCTTTGAGGTTGGGGTTTTGGCGGGTTCATTTGCCGCCATTGCAATTGTTCCGAAGTTGTTCGCGGTTGGTTGATCCAATGCATTTGGTCGTTGTTATTAGTATTTAACTGCGGATTAGGATAAGATATTTGTGCGAATTGGTTAGGTTGGTGTTGATTTACGCGATTTTGATTGAAATTGGATTTTATTGTAGAATGCTGTGATGATAGTTTTTATTATTACTTATAGTTGAATTTTAGATTAGATTCAAAGGATTTTTCTTGTTTTATCTGGAAGTACTCGGGATGAACTTCTAACTCGTGTTTTAATTGATTATACGCGATATCGAAAGGGTTGTATTGCGCGGAACGGTTAGTATGCCATTTTCCGTAGCCACCGAAAGGACTACTAACACTGGCCAAAAGGTTACCCACTCGGTTTTATATCCAAAATACTGACCGTTCTTTTTCCCAATCCACAATTAAACACCCAACTTATCTGGTTTTGTTCGAAAATGACAGTTCAAAGTAAATCATCCGTAATCGATCAGTCGCGATATCTATTTGCATAGTAGGTAAGTTGGTCGATGGAAACGTTTTCCAAAATAGCTGTTGCTTGCGGTGAATCCATTTTTTTTTGCTGCGTACAGCTCTTTATTTTATCAGCAAAACTTAGAGCACTTTCATTAGGGAACCGTTTGATGCGAGTAATTTACGAAATAATTTGTTCTATTTTCTAGTAGTCCGCCGGACGGAGTTGTTGCTTATATTCATCCCGAAAGCGTAGGAATGATATGGGGATGCGTGGTCTTGAGTCACGTAGGCCACGAGAAGTTTCTGGAGTGCTATCGCTGCCATTAAGATAACGAAGGGTCGCTCCGCAGTGCATGGGAACGGAATTAGAAACCGCCATAAAATAGGTGATGAATTCCATACATCTTGCACTTGTGTCAGACGTTGAGAGTGCATATGCGTTGGTTATCCCATTAACTGCATCTGCGTTCCTCTGATCGTCGCCGAAGATAATCCTTAATGTGTTGCCATCGGTGCGTTCCTGGAGGTCGGGGGTAGGTGCGTACTTGCGTAGCGTCCCTTAACTCCTTATAAAGTTTCCACCTGGGGTCAATGACTGTTCTACAGCTTTTCTAAGTTTGGATATGTCATATGAATTACTTGGATATATCAAGGCAACGTTTTTGTCAAATCTCAATTTAATCCAGTGTCGCTGAATACAAACATAGTCACCAATTTTCTCATAAATGATTTCGTTAGATAAAATTAGTCACATAAAATGAGCATACGTAACGTTAGCATTTGAATGGGTATTTACATAAATATATTGTATCTGTCCATCCCTCTGCGAGTTAATTATACGTCCAATCTTTGTAATTTTATCTTATTATTATTACCTATTGCAATTGTATGAAGAAGCTCTCGCAGTGGAATCAATTTTATTTTGTCGTGTTATTTTTCTACTAAAGCCAGGATGAATTATAAAAAGGATACTTATTATTACCCCATCGTTTAGCATTCAAATGTAAGGCTCTTTAAGTATTAAAGCAGTGTAAACTTACCTGTTATATATTATGCTGCATGAATCCAGGTCGATATATTTTACGAGAGTCTGACTGGGGTTCAAAATTTAGTGCTTTTTCGTAGCTTATTGAGGGTCCGAGCACGTCGCGCCAACGTGGGTTCTACTTTTATAAGTTGGGTAATCCGTGTTCGCGTCAGAGTGAGATGTCGATGTCGCTCCTTTTATTATGTTGCCGTTAACATTATTGGTTGGGCTATTTACCGTTATTAATAATTGGATATTGGATAAATTTTTATAGCAATATTGAATGGCAAGTTCTGTTTCTAAACATAGCCGCCGAGACACTAAAGTAGAAGTCAATAAAGAATATTTAAATAATATTAATAATATTGTCAGATATGCTTTGATAAATAACTGCCGCATATTCAAAAAAATCCATAGTTTTCGTGCCTCTCATCGCCTTCGGGTACATTGAAAATGAATTAAAACAAATCAGTTCTTCATAGTTTTTGGTTATTTGTTATTTATATCAATTAACTTACTGTTGCGCAAAAACAGTATTGTTTGATATACAAGTTTATATTCAAATATAATTCTCATAGCACTCGCAGTGACTTCATCGGCACTCGAATTACGTTCTATATTTTTCACTTATTTAGTATTCACCACAAAGGTTTTAGGTGTCGTCGTTTTAGCACTATCGCTGAAACGTTGCAATTTATTGGGTATGTTCGCGTAACTTAAAAAGTCCAGCTCGGTATCCAGTGACATACCCGAGCGAGTTATTTTAAACCTCAGCAACTCCATGAATGTACTATCGGGTGCAGCGACGGTTGAGCATGCTACAGTTCGTTTTCAAATGCACCCCAGAAGCGGTCATTCTTCTTCTTCTTTTCGTGTCGAGGTTCCTTTTTTTATACGATGGATGCCCAGTCAGCGGTCATTTATTTACTACACCAATACCCACCAATATTTTTGATCAGTAACTCTAACTTTTTAATATAAACGTAACGTGCCTAACAATACGGTACAATTTACAACCGATAGGAAATCGAAATGAGTGGCTTTTTTATACTAAATCAGTAAACCACCAACAAACATCTGGCTAGTAACACATTCGCTTAAAATTGCTTGCATTCTAATGAAGTAATGATCTAGCAGTAACGTTGCCATTACTCTCTAAATGGTTAACCCATTTAGCGACAGTGTTCTTCTGCAAACTAAGATAACATAACAATATTGAGAACGAATATTGATTACAGCTACAAAAATGAAGCAAATGACAAAAAGGTCATTCGGCTTCAAGTAAATCAATTAAGATCATCCACGTCATCTAGCAATCCGGACTCATTGATTAGAGCGTTTAGGTCAAGAGGAGGTTCCTCGTTTTCAACCACTTGCTCCGGAATATCGAAAAGTATGTACATTTTCTAACCTCGGTGAAGGTTCAACAGCGATAATAGCGTGGTGTGGAGACCCCAAAGATGGTTGAATTATACGAATAACGTAATGAAAACGTTGTCCGTTGGCGATTTGTTTCCTCAACTTCACAACACCGGGTAAAATTCAGACAAAAGGGTATTGGAAAACAACACGTTCTAATGAATGGAACACCACCGGCCGGTATTTATTTATTACCTAAACACTAGTGTGAAAGTGAGTAAAGTGACCCAAGTGAACATGAATGATTATCAATTTTGAGATCTATCTTAATATTCTTAATGTATTTAAACTATTTAATAACATAATTGCAAAGTAACCAAGGTAGCATGGGTTTTTAAAGTAGATCCGGTTTTTGGTAGTTTTTTGCTCTATCCTTAATAGATATATGCTTACAGCTTCTGCGCCGGCCATTGTTTGTGTGATGTGGATTTTTTTAGTATGGCCATAAAATAAAGCCGCATATCGTGCGACCGTCCATTTATTGGTTTTGACAAGTGTGCGACTCCGTCGTTCTGTTTTTTGAAGTAGAATACTTTTTTAGGGGTTGCTTGCGTATTTCTTTAAAACGATTTAATTTATTAAGGTTAAAGTTTTTGCTTTGTAGCCTCCCACGCCGTAATAATTACATTTTGTGAAATGCAATAATATTATAAAGTTTATGTGACATGGGTCGTGAGAAGTAAAAAGCATTTTTAGAAAACCAATAAAATATCATTAATTAAATACAGTCAAACCTGGATAAGAGAGAGCTCAAGGGACCATGATCTATTTTTCTTATATAGAGGTTTCTCACTAACTCGAGTCTCTATAGGTATTATTTATTAAAATAATAGTTGGACATAAATGTTTACAAAAAAACTGACATCAAAATTTACTTTAAAAAATCCGTTAACTTAATTTGCGTTTCTGTTTTTACGTTTTGTGTATGTTTTTCCAATTCGTAAATTTTGTCAAAAATGCTTTGATCTACAACATTTGACACATTCTATTTCTTTGAATTTCTTTTTAAAAACAACTTATGATAACCAGAAGGCTTTCTACCAAAAGAATCAAAATATTCACCATTACCATGAATATCCAATGTATCTAGCGAATACTGTTTAGTTTAATTTTAAATTTAATGGTAAAACGATGTTTGATTTTTTAAGCTTCTTTTTAAACAATACCATTGGGTTGTGAAAAATATGTATAGATCCATTTTTTTGTTTAATAAATAAATATTTTATTCATTTCCTTAATTCTTATTGCAAGACTTACACAGAAAGGTAATTATACCAGTAAAATACAGGAGAATTAATAAACAAATTTATTACCTCTATAACTAATTACACACAAATCTTTCTTACATTAATAAAGAAATAAAGAATATTCATTCATTCATTCATTCATTAACACAAACGTTTCACATAAAAACACACATACATATTTCAATTTCAATTTATTTTCAATTTATTTATTTAATAAAGATAACAATGATCTTATTTTTGTTAGTACAAAGACGGTCGGTATAAAGACGGTCTTAATTTTAAAACATCTAGCATCTTATTGCATGTCACACCATTTTCCCCACTCCGATATCCACTCATCGTGTTGTGGCACAGGCGACTAAAATGTTGTAGCACAGGTGGCGAACGCGTCATAGCACATTGGTTCATATGCATCTTCACTGATAGATATTGCCGTGTTGTCCATTCTATGTCTTCCTCTTCATCTTCCCACGTTATCAAAAGAGAGTTTTCAGTATAACTGACGTATAAAGGCGGTGAAGCCGGAGAATATCCTTTTGAATTTTGATTTTGCATTTCAATGTCCTCACAAATTTTAGCCAAATCTTCGTCGTATAGCGAGTTTTGTAGGTCCATTTTGTGCTCGTAGTTTCACTTCCACTGGTGTTAAAAGGGATACGGTATGGTTTTCTGGACTGGACTGGATATCATTCGATACCTCTCTATTAATAGAGAGGTATGGGAGGCCGTGCCCGCCTTTCGGCTGCGACGGCTGTGGCGGGTCGCTCCCCACCGCGTGGGCCTAGCCCGGTGATACCGTTTGAGCGGGGCCGGGCATCGGGGACGCAGGGAAGGCGACCGGCAGCTTAGGCTGGCGAGTTATGGTTTTCTTTGCATTGTCTATCTATATATAGGCCCAAAAATCGTTTGTTCGTTGGTGGGGGATCTCTACGTGTGGGCGGAGTAAGGGATGATTTTATGGCTTTGCTTGGATGAAATATTTTTTGCAGTCGTTTTTAGTTGCATTATGTTTAGTAATATTGTAAACTAATTCTTGTGTGTTGGAATAATAGTCATCATTTTCAGTCTGCGTGTAGTATTTGATACTAGTATTCGCAAATTTCCAGTGCTGATCGTTTGGGACACCTCGCAATTTTTTCGTGTAATAGACATCAATTTTAATGACACGATGAGTGAGTGATGAGCCTTTGAGACATCGTCTACGCGAGAAGATATATAATTTGTTGAATATTCTGTAGCTTGTTTCTTTTTAGGCTTTTCGAAAAATACATCAATATTTTTGGTTCGTTTCTGGGTTCGGATTTTAAGTGGCTTTGAAACTTCAGTTTCATTATTACTCACATTGCCATGATAATAATTTTTGAATATGCACTCAAGAAAATTCTCGTTTGAAATCTAAAACAAAAGAAAACATTTGTGAGGGCTTGATACAAATGGAAACAGGTAGATAATATTTGTGTATAAAGTCAGATAATGTTGAGCTTACCTCCATTTTAATTCGTTGCAAGTTGTAGACCGATTTGCAAAATAAACACTAATGATGAAGAGTACTCGCATTGCGATACTTTAAACTACTTTAAGTATACTTTTAGCACTTGACACTGTTTTAAGACAAACACATTTGAAGGAATGAAGGTCCCATCGATTTGAGCTCCTCCTTTGTCTCCTTTTATAGTACAACACACACACATGCATAACATGTAAGATGAGACTGATTTGCTGCCGGCCCATAATTTAGTAGAGTTTCCATATATGCACTGTATGCATATGTATTATTAGGCGGTGATACTAGTTTTAGATTTAAATATATATCCAACTGGTCGAAAAGTGAATGTAACCAATTATTAACTAGAGCAACATGAGTTTCTGCTGATTTGATGTTAGAACCATCTTGATTCAATATATTGGCTTTGATATGCAGTAAAGTGTGAGACAGGTCAATATAGTTAGCACCTGGTACTTGAAATTCAATAGGACCATCATCACTAAGAGAAGAAATAGGTTTATAGGTATCCACTGCCCATTTTCTATACTTGTTTGCGTTGATGGGAGGGCAAACAAATCTAACTCGGACTTAGCGCATTCGCATGAATGATTATGTAAAAATGACATGGTTTAGTTAGAAAAAATATCGTTTATATATTTTTTTTCTTTGTACCTCTCTGTCGAACTGCTTTTGATGTAATGGTGCGCTCCTGTCTCTTTCGTTGTATTTTATACCCAGACCCTGACATCAAAGAATCAATTTTTTCATCAGCTTTTCTTTTTAAATGACTGCTTGCATTCTTAAAACGAGACTTTAATGATTCATCAATAGGGTGTGAATTCATCATGTCGGACAAGATGCCAATACCGGCATTTAATGCTTCTTTTCCAACCGTTCTAAAGCCGCTGGATAACAGAGGAAATACTGACCTAAACAGTTCTCCCAAAAAAAATCCTATGCCATGTCCTCGGTGAGGAACACCTTTATATACAATGCCTACTCCTGAACCAGCTTGAAGAGAATAATAATGTTCATATGGAGAGCGAATATTTTCACGGCTATGATTCATTTTATTCGTTAAAAATGTAGTTTCACGCATGAAGTTCCAAACTGGAATGGAACCTTTCCACCCGTATGCATTCTTATATCAATTTCAATTGTATCAAACTCTCTACGCATATCGGGTATGTAATGTGCAGGAGAGAAGCTATGCATTTTATATGCTCTATAAATGTATTTTTCTCAAAAATGGACGGCAAAGTCGACTTTGCCGTTTAAAAAATAGGTCGCGAAGCGCGTAGTTTATGGTCAGTCAAAAATTAAAAACATTGCAGTCTCGATTTTGGGACTGCAATGTTGCATACAAATTCCATTATTTGTCGAGTTCCAAACTTTTTAAAAGTTGAAATGGCCATATCAAATGAAGGCACAGGCCCATTAAACAGCCAAACGGATGATTAGTACCGCGACTATTTAGCTGTCTCAAATAGGTTGACGTATTTTCGGCAGAAAAATACACTATGGAACTTATATTCAACGGTAACAGGTGATTTTTCATTTTGTAATAATATGTTCTTTTTTACATACACTACGTTTTCATGTTCCTGAACGTTGTACAAGGAACACGGGTAATGAAACTCCACTAATCCAACAACCCATTCTCCTTCTAATTTTATTGTCTTTGTGAGTTTGGTGAGAAAGTTTTCTGTTGTATTTTCGGAGTAATACTGCATTGAGCTGTTGCTCAACAAAGTTAAATAAAAACAATCATCACTCATATTTCTTCTAAACTCGACGCAGATATCCAACTATTGAATTTATTTGAATAACCTTTCCACTTCACAAGCAACTCCTTTCTGTTACCAACTCGTCTTGAACGCATTATTTTATCTATTTTACATGTCATGGTGGGGTTATAAGTAACTTTTTGTATTAGCTCTTTAGAATAGAAAGTGTCTGTGATTGGTTCACCTTGTAAGTCCTTTAAGCTATAAACAAAATGAGGGGACTTTTTTATTATTGAATCGATAAGAAAGATTTCATCCCTGCAATTGGTTTCGTAACCTTTTTGAAATATGCGTTTATATTTAGTTATTCTGCAATGATCACCGACATTGAAATTACAAGTATAATTTTTTTTCTCTTGGTGTGTCGTATAAATTAGTCCATACAGTCATAATGTTGTTAAAATTGACATCTATTGGACGCATTTTAATACTAGAATGATAACTATGATTATATGAATAGAGGAGATCTTGTAATAGTAGATTGTTAACCAAGGGTTGAAAGGCACCCATTTCTGTCGAGGTAGTTTGGCGCTCGAACGCAGTGAGAGCGCCAATAGTCCGAGACGGAAATGGTGCCTTTCACCCGAGTTAAACACTCTACTTTTCATATCGAATGCGAGGAAACCAAACAAGACAAGGCAATTTCGCAAAATCAGTAATTGCAATTACTTACTTGCAATCGGAGACTTTACATGTGTGAAGATTAATAACCCCTAGCGAAAATCATTTAGATTGCAAAATTTACGAAAACACACATTTATTAACAAATTGCAGTAATTTTAAAATTATTTGTTCATTATTGTATGAAAATCAGCGGGATTGCCTCTAACTTTTTAATTTTATACTTTTTCGTTCTAAAAGCCGCAACAGACTACCGGACCGCACTGCGACCTTGGTGCGCCGCACCGCGTAATAGCATAATAAAAGTATTTTAAATATTAAATAACAATTTAATTAATAATATAAGAAATTTTTATCTTGTATTTTATTTTATTTTCATGAATATAGTCCTAAATAACTTTAAAAACGAATTTAATATCGTACAAACGTTTAACTGTGGCTGTATAAGATTCTGCCTTTGCTCATTTACGCAAGTGTAAGGTTTAAAAAAATATTTTTGGTGTATTCCTTGTGGTTCTCGCCTTATGAAATCGAGTAAATAGAATTCAACGAAAGAAATCAAGAATAATTTGTTTTTAACAATTTACTTACATCATTTTTGATAAAAAAAAGGATCAACGTGGGATTAGTAAAATTATACAATTACGAATTGTTCCAGGCGAGGAAATAAAGACACTATTTTTGCATTTTGTTTCCACTCAGTTGTTTGTGGGACGGGGACGCAGAGGAGTACACCACTTTTCTGCGCTAGAGCATAAACGTATCACTTTCTGCGCACCTTTTAGAACAACAACGACCCACTTTCAGAGCATGAGATATGAAAAATATCAACGTATTTATCAGTATTTAAAATAGCGCCACATTTTCATTTTTAATGTTCTTTGAAATCGTTCTACAATACTTGCCTTAATGTCAGGATTATTTGTCGTATAGTCGTTTATATTTTTACTCTTAAAATAGTTCCTTACTTCTTTGGAAACGAATTTAATCCCTTTATCAGATTGAATGTGACGTGGAGTTGCTCTAGCTTTGGTAAATATATCATCAAAACATTGCTTAACTGTTTCTGGATCTAGCAAAAGCATACTTACTAAAATACTGTATTTAAATCCATCACTATATTTACTATATGTACGCATATCACTTAAATCTACTTGCCAAAGTTCATTATTATTGGAAAGAATGTACATATTTGTTTCGTGTAAAACGTCTTTGAACTGGTTTATGTAACGTATATGTTTCCTGAGACCGTAACGAGTTTTTTGCCTCATCTTTGTTCATTCGACCATGCATTGCTTTAACTAATTTGTTAATACTGCTGTAGCCAGCTGGATTAGAACATCATAGTAAATCCTATTGATATCTAATAAGGGGTCCATCTCTCACAATTTATTTTCTTTTTTGATGCTTCAGGAGTTTTGTGTGAAATTGGCATAGAGGTTTCTTTTACTTGAGTCGATGTTGATCTGGTGTTTTTATATATTGGTGGATCTTGAACCTTGTTAAACTGCAGACTATTTATATAAACTGTAGCCCTAGTGAAAAAGGGTACAAGTCACGCGCAGCTCAGGTGTAAAAGGGCATGTAACACTTATGCCCTTTTACAACTACGCTGCCCGAGACTTGTACCCTTATTCACTAAGGCCACAGTATTCTAGATTAGATTGATTGCCTATGCAAGATGTGGGAACTCCAATATCATTTAAAACTGAAGCAAATTCTTTCCAGCCAGTGGGTTTTGTTTATCGTTTGAGGGGTCTCACAGTGTCACTTGTCAAATCGGTTATATTACTTTCTGGAATTACTTGATTATTCACTACGATTTCACCTCCTTCTTTCCACCAAATCTTCGATTTATTTTTTAAAATAGAATCAAGCAGGGAGTAACCTTTTTTTTGGTAACTTTTTGGAATTAAATTTATGATATGGTATGGAGTAAACTGTTCAAGGTAAGTGTGAGTTGAAGGAGTACTAGCAGCGTCATATTCGTGTGGATTTGGATTTGGTAATGTCACATTATAATCAGTTTCATCTCTTTTAACCATAGATCGATATACTTATATCAGTCTTCATTAACTTTTTTTATATCATCAACAATAATTGATAGCTTGAACGGTTTTCGATCTGTTTCTGTAAAATGCAAAAAACGTTGCAGTGCTTGAGAATATAATGCCCATTTTTGACGATCTCCCGTTTAGACGTGTGCGCCGCGCCGGCGCGCCGCCGCCGCCGGGCTTTTTTGCCACGCCGCCGCCGCCGATAAATGATCGGCGTGAAATCGGCGTGACCTTGAGTGTTGTTAATTAGCTATTCCAAGTTGGTATTTGCATTACAATATGGATATTTTGTATTATATATGTTACGGTTGTCAAATATACATCAATTATTAATTAAATGAAACAGAATAGCCTGTTGCACAAACTATTTGACACACCAGTTAAAGTAACTGAGTATCCTAAGTATTCACCGTCAAGAAAGATAAGGAAGCGATAATATGAAGTAGGGTTATTTCATGTTATTGTGAATTCACATTGCCTCACATACGAAGGCAGAATGCTTCGTCATGAAAATACTTACAGTTAACTAGACAACTAAAACACATGGCTCAAGTAGTGGAGTTCGGCATAAATTTGAGAACATTGATGTGCGAAAACTCTCGAGACCCTGACTTTCTTAAAAAAATCTTGTGCCAAAAATGTCGAAGTACAAACATTCGTGTAAAAAACTGTGCTACTATTTAGGGCTTGCATTCCGGAATTCCGGAATTTCGAAATTCCGGAATCTCGGACAAATTTTCCGATATTACAATTCCGGAATTGAGACCACTGAATATCGAAAATTCCGGAATTGGATTTAAGTACTTTTATTAGATTTTAATACGTATACTACTGAACATTTCCAAGAAAACTACACTATGCTGGTGTTATTAGCCATCACTGATAAAAGTCTGAAGTCTAGCAGCATGCATTAACATGCCCCTTTAACGTAACCATATTTTTTTTACTCTTGATACTTGCTTAAGCAAAGCCATATATTTTATTTGCCCAGAATCCTACCAACGCGAAACTTTTGATTTAAAATTTATAAACATTTGGATATTTTATTCTCAATTCAGAAAGAAGTCTCCTCGATGGAATTTTCGGATCCTGTAGAAGCTTATATTCTGAATTAGGAATTTAGGAACTAGTAAGGAAAAACGAAACTTAAAAAGCGTAATCTCAATAAGGCTTGCGTTTTTGGCACTAGTCGGCAATGCATAAAGGTAATATGTACCTACTTATAGCTGAATACCTACTTTAACGCATAGAAAACAAACTTTACTCAGAAACGAGTAATAGTCATAACACAATAAATGACCTTACCGAGATCGGAACCCCGGGACCTTCATCTTCATAAACAGGGCCACTTCCTACTAGGCTACGAAGCCGTTATATTTAGACATTATATAAAATTGGGCATGTAACCGATTTCTAGCATCCGTAGTTTCCCCAAATAAATACACCGTATCATTGAAGTGAATAAAAGTGACCATAGTAATAAGGTGCAAAGACGGCACTATACTCAATTTATTGATATTTTTCGATTAATAATAATTCAGATTAAATTCCTCTAAAACAATACTTTCTTTAATAAACGTAAAGTATCAGTAATTCATATTTTTTGTTGTTTTTGATACAAAAATAACATAAACCCTAATTCCGGAACCAGTTCCGGAATTCCGGAATTGGGACCCAATATCGAAAATCAGTTCCGGAATTGGAAACCGTCCGATATTGCAAACCCTACTACTATTGTCGCCTGCCTGACGGGAATAACAACAAGAAATACATCGAAATTGCGGCTCTTCTAAAGAAAATTGAATATGAAAGTTCTAGAGAGGTTTAAGATCAACCATTCCAAGACCAAAGTAATGGTAGTAAACAGGGCAAACATACACCCAGTTACCGACGCACTCAGCGATTATACGAAAAACGAGCTAGTTTGCTTAACTTGGGTTGATGCACTGGAGTGCCGGTGGTTGCACCGCCGAGATACGCCGCAGAGCTGGCTTGGCGAAGAGTGCTATGGCTAACCTCGACAAGATCTGGAAGAACAGAGGTATTCGGCGGGCAACTAAAGTACGCTTGGTACGAGCTCTCCTCTTTTCAATATTCCGGTATGGTGCCGAAACGTCGAACCTCAAAAAGGGTGAAGTGGCAAAGGTTGGCGCTTTTGAGATGTGGTGTTAACGACGACTGCTGCTTATACCTTGGATAGGTAGAAGAATAAACCCATCCATTCTCAGAGAGCTCAATATCGCCACAGCTCATCACAACATTCCATGGGTGAACCCATAGATTCTTCGGACATATTATCCAACGCATGATGTGGAGAAACACATGAATTTAGGCCGAATTAATGTTTGCTAGTGCTCGAGTTGGAGCATGTGGGCTTGCGGCAGTCTGCACTGTGCAGTCCACACGGCTTAGGAGTGACCGCACGAAATGAAGACAAATTACATGTGGTCGCAGTCCTCAGCAATGAGAAAACGAAAAAGAAGATACGTCTTAATAAGCCTGGCGCTTGTACGACTAGAAAACCCTTAGAAGAAAGCCATAGCAGTCCACTATGTCTAGCAAATTTCAAGGATATTTGGATTTTTATTTTGTTAAAGTACGTAATTTTTAATAGGATAAGCCATGGAAATCGTCAGAAAATTGAGAGTTACCGATCGGATCCAGTTACTACGGAAATCAAGCTATTTTACCTGTCCTATATTCATTTACAAACCCCTTTTTTACTCACAGCCTATTCAAAACTATACGTAGTTCACTGACCAGCAACCTAGATTGATCAAATTTTCAAGAAAAAGCACAAATTAATGATTTTTCTTAAGAAACCCGAAAGTCAAGGTCACGCCGATTTCACGCCGAAAACACGCCGCCGCCGCCGATCATTTTTTAATCGGCGCACACGTCTACTCCCGTTTTACTTTTCAATATTTTTTGCATGTCTGCGTCTAAACGTAATAAGGAATTCAAACGTGCATTGTCATCATGTTTAAGCTTCTCGATGAATTCTGGTTCTACTAGAATCATTTTCTTCGTGTTCTCCATTTTAATGAGCTCAATAAACTACTTAAAACAGCACCTAGTATAATTGTTAAAAACGCACCACCCTTTCTTAATTTTTGTTTACCTTTGGAAACTAATTTCCGTAATATAATTTTATGCTTATGTAACTTGGTCTTTTTTTACTGTCTAATGGAATTTTCCCCTTAAAACGTTGTAAATGCACCCACATATAATATTTATTTCATCTTCATCACATGCTTTAAGTAAAGTTTTACGATATTTTGGTTTTAACTTATGTAAAGCTTTAAGTAAATGTTGATGTGTGGTTACTCTATCAGGCATCATTTAGAACTGACGAGAACAGAATGATTACTGACATATTTAAACCCTTTTTTTGGAATATATACTGTACAACATTTGTCAAATGGAAATAACTTAGTTTTAAATCGACTTATATCATCAGTGCTTTGTTTCATATCAATCATCAGGTATCCATGTGCTGGCGTAGTTCCATCTTTGTAGGCTTCTTCGACAAATTTTGTATTTTCACGATAAACTTGTCGTGACAAATACCGTATTTGAGTTTTGTCTCTAGGGTTTTTAAAATAAACAATGTATGTTGTGTTCAAAGATATGTCACGTTGTCGTGTCCCTTGATGAAATAGATTTTGAGTTATTTAGAAAACGCTTAAATTTCTATGGTGGCTGCCTTTAGTAAAAATATCAACAATGCGTCCATCTGATTCTCTCATTAAATCATCGATTATAAGTAGTTTAGGTTGCTTCCCATCAAACATACTTAAATCGGGAATGCCTTGAATATAATCGACACCATTTAAATTATACAGTGGCTGCATTTCATCATAGCACCACGGCATTTGACTGAATTCCGTATTACACATTTTTCAACATTTTTCAGAAAGTTAGTGACAAAGTTTGATTCCCCACAACCGCTTGGACCAGCAGTAATAGCTGTAAAAGGATGGATAAAATGATACATTATAGAAAACGGCCCTTTAAACACTGTCAAGAAAATAAAATCTAATTATGTATAAGATTATGTGTATATATGCACGCCTTCTTATACCTTATACACAAAAAATGCATACAAGTAAATCAAAAACATTTAGCTCGTTAACATATTTATTTATAATTAAACAATTGTTGAAAAATACTTATTCACAAAAAATATATATAATTTCCATCATACTAAACTACATCTTTAATATTACATCTACATCTTATTGTTTTAGACACACCTTATGAACGATAAATGATTACTGAGAATTACACATACATTTATTACAAATCTTATATTATAAAAAAAGCTTATAAATTAAAACAATACACTTAAAATAAAAATACATTATCATCCCCAACTAACGAACAAGAGCGGATTTAAAAATTACTTTTACAATTAAATGACCAATGCACAATCGATCCAACAACTTTATCGATCGTTCGGCTTACTTATATATTTATTTCACTACTTTAACTTATAGTGACCCCAAGTTAAGGTGTCAAATGATTCTTGACAAAGATATCTTTTCGTGTCAGAATAAGATAACGAAATTTTATTGATTTTCTGTGTAAAAATTACATGTTTTATAGATCTGTACATTTCTGTTAATAAATTTTTCTTTTCATCGAGACAATTTTTGTAGTCTTGCAACTGAAATTTCATAGTGACACATTTATTCACACCTTTAGCCTTGGCCACTATTTTTCCTCGATATTTAATTCATACATTTTAGATATTAAAACTACAAATTCTTTTAAAATATTTACCTTTATTTTCGTCTTTGAAATATCCTATTTTTTATTTATTTATACATGAAAAACCGTAAATATTATTGGGAGCATAGTCAGATGTATCGAATTGTTTTTTTATATCAGAGTAGAAATCTTATGTAAAAATTTAAATAAAACTGTCAGTATCTGTACATAACAATTTAACATTATTCCTGAATTTTTATTGCATATATCCATAATGGAAGTCATACATTAGGGGTCATTCATTAATTACATCACACGTTTAGGGGGAGGGAGGGGGTCAAGAAAATGTGACATGTTGTGACAAGGGGGAGGGGGAGTCACAAACTTGTGACGTCACTTTAACTTCATCAGAAACCGAAAATTTATTAAAATTATTATATCAGCTGTACAGTTAAATAACAAGTTTTTGGAACGATCATCGTTTTTATTAGTTTAATTTTCTTTCATAATCAGTTTTAGGTTATAAAATTATTAAACTTTAAATAATATTTGGTTAAAAATAAATAATACTTAATTCGATTTGCCGATTTCATAGAAAAAATGTGACGTCACACCAGAGGGAGGGGTTTGCCAAATGTGACCAAGTGTGACAAGGAGGGGGGAGGGGTCAAAAAACCTTGAAATTCGTGTGACGTAATTAATGGATGACCCCTTAATGTTTTTGATAAGTCTAATGTACAAAATCCTAAGTATATAGGCTTGTTGTATACTAGTTTAGTTCTTTTTTTTTTACTGTACTGCAGCTAAACTTTCAGTAAAAATAGAAATACTATGGAATTCAGGACGAGAGATATAACTTTCAAGTAATTTTTTGTGATCTTGACTTTTCCACTGTGATAGCAAATACACCTCCACTCTTTTCTCAATATTTTCCATGGTTTTCCAAAAACTGCATTGTTCATTAATTTATAGAAGTTGTTTTCGAAATCGATTTCTGCAGATGTCCTTAACGTAGTGTTCAAATCAATATACTTTTTAATCCAGTTAGTTTGTTTAAATTTTATATGGACTTTTGTTAAAATTAATCCATTGTCTAAACATTGTATAAGATTCCTATAGTGTATAATGTATTTTATTTAGTTTTTCAAATTTGGAATCATTTTTTTTTATTTACTTTCATCTATAATATGTTCAGCACAAAATGGTAGACCTGAGTGAGAATCATGCAATAAATCTGGATATTCCAAATCGACTTGTAAAATGTACCCATAATCAGCATCGTTTGAAGTTTAAAGTCCGTAGCTGGGTCAACCCATTCAATATTCACCAACAGGAAGACGTTGTGACATCGCCCAACCAACAAGTTATTAGCAATTTAGCATCGAGGTAGGTAAATAAGATAAGATGACGGTTCATTTGGATCAAACTCTGACATATAGTAATTATTTGACTTAGCATAACGATTACTGCACTGTGATATACCACCTCGAGGCCCTTTTTTAAAAAATGCAATTTTATTAAAATCTGTATAAAGTTCAAGTTGAATTCCAGTCATTTTTGGCATAGCATCCCAACTGAGACCAGGAGCTGTAAAATAATGAGCTGGATCCAAGCTGTATGTATCAAGACACACTGAACGAAAATTTTCAAAGACGTCGGTTAATAGGAGAACGCCTGTTTTTAAATACAAGTTAGAATAATCTAACATCGTTTTACAATTGACATAGGTCCATACGTTTTGCGCATGTTGATAATCCTCATGTGTTATACTGCTATCTGTTAAGGCACTGTAAAAATAAGCTTTTTCAGGCAACGATAACGCTTCAAGAGATTTACTCGATTTCATAAACTCGTATGGAAATATACCCTTTTGCTTCAGAAGTTTAAAATCTTCATATCTAGGGTATTGTTTCCTTAATTCATGGAATTGGTGTTCCTGAAGGTTTCGGGCTAATTTATCTAAACTACTCGACATGAATCTAAAGGAATCAACAAATCTAAGTGATAACAATTTTCCATAAAATTTTAGTTCCTTGCTAAAAGAAATATATTTTTCTTTATTTTGAGGTATAACCTCGATAGGCTCTTCACGGAAATTCAATGCTTTTACATTAAAATGGGCATCGTAATTACTTAGATTACGAAAAAATACTGGTACAAACGAGGGAGGTTTGAATTTATTATTACAAGCCTTATGTGTCACTCCATGGAATTTTCCTGTAGTCCAATCATAACTGAAAACGCTTTCAGATTCTAACGTTTTATCACATACAAAACACTTATTATTAGCACCATTTTTGTTTGAATCGCTCTGATTTAATCGAATGGGTTGTTTCCGAAAGTGAATGTATTTTATTAATTTTGTTAAATCATTATAAAGTGTTTCCATGAATAATTTAGCACAATCTGGACCTGTATATGATCGATAGCGTGAAAGACTATCATCAAATGAGCACTTTATAAAATAACCAAAACTGTACACTTCATGTTGTTGAACATTTTTTGTGTACGATTTCGACGTGTTAGGCTTAGGTTCACTTTTTGTGTACGATTTCGATGTGTTAGGCTTAGGTTCACAAGACGATATAGGAATTAAAAACGCCTCGAAATATGCGTAAACAACAAACGGTAATTTAAGCTTACGGTGATATTTCTCAAAAAATATGTGTTGGTTCGAAATTTCTTTACGAAACCAATCTTTGTGCTTCTTATCATGATTTGGGAGTTCAACAACAACGTGACCGCAATAATTTTTTTGATGATTCGTTAGTTGATCATTCGAGTAAAATGCTAATAAACACCCATCGCAAATGTGAAAGCTATAATTGGTTGTTGAAATCTGTCGGCTTACTAATCGAGATAGATGTTTTATATAACAGTAATGCCCCTGGCTAACATTAGATATCTAAAGTAAATTAATATGTGTTGACTTACGACATTTGGTAAAGTAAAGTGGACCGTTTACTTCATGTGATTTGGAATTTTCATTATAATGTAATCCGAAAACATTAATGCTTATATCATTAAATTTTTCAACTTTATGAACATCTGTTAGTTTAACTCGAAACAGTATATTTAAAAATTTTAATGTGTAATATAGGATGACACTCTTTTTGAACTGTTCCTAACCGGGTACAGCGCTGAAAGAATCGCCCATTTCAAACATTCGTGGTCATAGTTTTGCACGTTGATTATGGCTTTTTTGATTTTAATATCATGTGGTAAATCAATATACGAAGAACCACGTAATGGATTGAATTGATTAATGTTCATGTCAAAGTATTGTATTAGACTAGACAAAAAATTCAAAATCGCTCTCCTTCTTGATGCGACTGGCAAATTATAATACTTTTTGGCAACCGGGTTTTCCGTTTTTTAACCTAATTAAACCCCGCTGAATCCGAATTCCCTTTTTTTTAGTTTTTCGTAAATTACTCGGAAACGGTGGCCAATATAAAAAAAATTTGTTAAACGTTAATAATCTACACAAAATTTTCTATAAAAAAATTCAGTACACTTTTCGCAAGGATCAATATTTAAAAGGATAATAAAGAGGAAAGTTTAATTATAATAAATTCTAAGGTTCCTTGTTTTTATTTTTTCGTTAATAATTTGAAAAGTATGACGCAAAGCAAAAATAAATCTTATACATAAATAATTAACATAAAATTTCCTATAAGAAACATATAGAACGCTTATCGCTAGGATGAATATTTAAAAAGACAAAGCAGCGGGTAAGTTAATTATAATCAATTTTAAAGTCCCTTTTTAGTTTATTGTAAATAACTCGTAAACGGTGTCCCATAGCAAAATAGATTTTTATAAATAAATAGGTAATCTACATAAAATTTTCTGCAAAACACATATTGAACACTTTACTCTAGGATCAATATTTAAAACGATATTAAAGGAAGAAAGTTAATCACAATCAGTTCACAGGTCACTATTTTTAGTTTTTCGTAAATTACTCGTAACGGTTTTTTTGAAACGGGCACCGGAAAAATATTATACATAAATATTGAACATAAAATTGTCCACGATAAAAAGGTTCTGTACACTTTTTCGCTACGATCAATATTTAATGAGGTATTAAAGGGGGTAAGTTAATTATAATCAATTTCCAGGTCCCTATTTTAAGTTTTTCGTAAGTGACTCGTATATTTTTAAGGCTCCATCCGCTGTCATTCTTTTCAAAGTTTGAAATGTTATTTATAAGTGACATTTTTAAATTTTCTAGAAATTCTTCCCTGTTGTCACCTTTACAAATTGTCCAACTTAAAACATTAAAATCGAAAAAAATGTTGATTACTTTAGTTTCTTGTATGAATTCTGCGTGTAATATAAAACTAACCTTGAATATTGTTAGCTTGAAAATCGGCATAGCTTACGGTCAGCAAATGTCTAAATCCGGCACTGGACAAACACATTTGAACGAATGACGGTGCCATCGATTTGAGCTCTCCTTTTATTGTACAACACATTGGTTCATATGCATCTTCACTGATAGATATTGCCGTGTTGTCCATTCTATGTCTTCCTCTTCATCTTCCCACGTTATCAAAAGAGGGTTTTCAGTATAACTGACGTATAAAGGCGGTGAAGCCGGAGAATATCCTTTTGAATTTTGATTTTGCATTTCAATCTCCTCACAAGTTTTAGCCAAATCTTCGTCGTATAGCGAGTTTTGTAGGTCCATTTTGTGCTCGTAGTTCCACTTCCACGGGTGTTAAAAGGGATACGGTATGGTTTTCTTTGCGTTGTCTGTCTATATATAGGCTCAAAAATCATTTGTTCGTTGGTGGGGGATATCTACGGGTGGGCGGGGTAAGGGATGATTTTTTCATTTCATTTCATTTATTTATTGCATTCCATGGTATTTACAGATGGTATTTTAAATTGAATTGAACAGCATGGACCCTGAATAGGGTATGGCAAGTTAACCTTAATAGCTAAATACATACTTAAAGTTACCTTACAAAACATATTATGTATTGCTTAATATCTAGTTAGTTTCATCACAGTAAATAATAATTAAGGAATCTAATTAACACTAATAATAATCAATACGAATTTAAATGCTATACTTGTTTATATAATGCAATGATGTCAAATATTAATAATCGAATTTAAGCTGTCGTGAGTCATACTAACACTAAGCGATACAATACCACTAATAATGTCAATTCTTTTATAATAACAATAATGTCAATTTATTTATAATAATAATTATGTCAATTCATTTATAATAGTAAGATAGTAAGATTTATGGCTTTGCTTCGATGAAATATTTTTTGCAGTCGTTTTTAGTTGCAATATGTTTAGTAATATTGTAAACTAATTCTTGTGTGTTGGAATAATAGTCATCATCTTCAGTCTGCGTGTAGTATTTGATCCTAGTATTCGCAAAGGACCATGGGCACTTTAGTATGGAGTCTGGTCCATATCCTCAATACTTATGAAACCTATGCCAAATGATAGCTTCAATGCTATCATTTATTTCATACTATGACAGTTAAGTCGAAGTCGCGGGCCAACATGGTCTTTTTTATATAAATAGAACCCAGTACGGCAACGGATAATAAAATGCATAACGTGTCGTTTTCTTTCTATTATAATAAAACATACTATGGTGAAACCGTTGCCGTACGGTTCTATTTATATAAAAAAGACCATGTTGGCCCGCGACTTCGACTTAACTGTCATAGTATGAAATAAATGATAGCATTGAAGCTATCATCTGGCATAGGTTTCATACGTATTGAGGATATGGACCAAAATTACTCATTGTCCTTTCCAGTGCTGATCGTTTGGGACACCTCGCAATTTTTTCATGTAATAGACATCAATTTTAATGAGATGAGTGGCCTTTGAGACGTCATCTACGCGAGAAGATATATAATTTGTACCTCCATTTGTCAACTGGGCAACAGTAGACGAATATTCTGCAGCTTGTTTCTTTTTAGGCTTTTCGAAAAATACATCAATATTTTTGGTTCGTTTCTGGGTTCGGATTTTAAGTGGATTTGAAACTTCAGTTTCATTATCACTCACATTGCCATAATAATATTTTTTGAATGTGCACTCAAGAGAATTCTCGTTTGAAATCTAAAACAAAAGAAAACATTTGTGAGGGGCTTGATACAAATGGAAACAGGTAGATAATATTTGTGTATAAAGTCAGATAATGTTGAGCTTACCTCCATTTTAATTCGTTGCAAGTTGTAGACGGATTTGCAAAATAAACACTAATGATGAAGAGTACTCCTATTGCGATACTTTAAACTACTTTAAGTATACTTTTAGCACTTGACACTGTTTTAAGATAAACACATTTGAACGGATGACGGTCCCATCGATTTGAGCTCCTCCTTTGTCTCCTTTTATTGTACAACACACACACATGCATACATATCGCGGATAAGACAAAAACCTATTAAATAAACCAGACACCTGTGCGTTGCATGATGCAATTTGTACCCGATCAGTTTTTTAAAATGCTCTATAATTGAATACACGATAAAATTCGGGACCATGACATTTCGTAATAATTAATGATATTTTATTGGTTATCTAAAACAAAAAACCTATTAAATAAAATAGACACCTGTACGCTGCATTAAACGACACGTTGCAACGTGTTTGTACCAGATCAGTTTTATAAAATGCTTTATAATTGAATACACAATAAAATTCGGGACCATGACATTTCGTAATAATTAATGATATTTTATTGGTTTTCTAAAAATGCTTTTTACCTACTTCTAACGACCCATGTCACATAACTTTATAATATTATTGATGCATTCCACAAAATGTAATTATTACGGCGTGGGAGGCTACATAGCAAAAACATTAACCTTAATAAAATAAATCGTTTTAAAGAAATACGCAAGCTACCCCTAAAAAGTATTCTACTTCAAAAAACAGAACGACGGAGTCGCACACTTGTCGAAACCAAAAAATGGACGGTCGCACGATATGCGGCTTTATTTTATGCCCATACTAAAAAAATCCACATCACACAAACAATGGCCGCCACAGAAGCTGTAAGCATACCTATATCTATTAAGGATAGAGCAAAAAACTACCAAAAAAATCTGCTCCGCAGGTTGCCGCGGACTGCCACAGAAGCTGTAATTACCTAAATACTGGTTCCTCGTTTTCAACCACTTGCTCCGGGATATCGAATAGTACATTTTCCAACCTCGCGGGTGAAGGTTGATTTTGATCTTGGATTCCTTCAACGGCAATATAATGGCGTGGTGTGGAGACCCCAAAGATGGTTGAATTATACGAATAACGTATTGAATACGTTGTCCGTTGGCGATTTGTTTCCTCAATTTCACAACACCGGGTAAAATTCAGACAAAAGGGTATTGGAAAAGAACACGTTCTAATTAATGGAACACCACCGGCCGGCATTTATTTATTACCTAAACTTTACACTAGGGTGAAAGTGACCCAAGGGAACATGAATGTATACCAATTTTGAGATATATCTTAATATTCTTAATGTATTTAAACTATTTAACAATATAATCGCAAAGTAACCAAGGTAGCATGGGTTTTTAAGGTTCTCGTGTGAAATCCTGCTTTTCGAATGCCGGTTGTGTGTACTCTTTTTTGCGTCGTTGGCAGATTTGCTGTTCTCGCGCAATAACAAATTGATATAAATTTCAAATAACCACAAAGTAATTCATAATTATTTTCTAAACTGTTATTTTTAACTAATATAGGTAGTATTTGTCTGCACACCTATTCTTCACGAAACTATATTACTTACACCATTATACATATATAATATGTGTTTTTTTGGTTGAAATATAATATGTAATTAAATTAGCTTAAAAGCAATAATAGTAAAAAAATTAAGGTTCTAAACTAGGAACGAATAGGTTTAAAATTAAAAATAGTACACAATATATGTAGAATAGGGAGACCTACTTCCATTCATATATTGTATAGTTGGCTAAATATGTATGTTATATTAACACAGTTATATATAATTTAAAAAATCGCACGCCAAACGAGTTCATCTGAAGTCAACATTCAATACTAGACCTTGCGTACCCAGACCTAGAGAATGGAATGGCTCAAACTGTTTCGGATCCGTTCGGGCCGGTGTTAAGTACCCGTGTAAATGGAGATACGTATCTAAGAAACGTTTCTTGGAACTTTAGTAATCCCGTATTTTGTTTTTCTTTAATGAGCTAATAAGTGGTGGCAACTGTATTGGTTTATGAAGTTTGTATAGACATTAGTTATAAGAAACATGAACCGTTTGTGCCCAAATAAACATTAAAACATACGTATCTGGATCCCGGCAGTTTCGCGTAAACCATGTTCTTAGCACCGCCGGCGTGTAACACGGATACCGGGAGCCCTATATAATTGGGACCATCATTCGACGCTAGAGGTATTTATAATACATCTTATACCTTTAAACGAGCAATTCTTGTATATACCTATATTTATTTATATATATTTCGGGTATCTCGGATATGGCTCTAAAGATTTCGATGAAATTTGCAATATTTTCGGGACGTAAAATTGATCTAGCTTCTTATCTCTGGAAAAACGCGCACTTTAAGTTTTTTATATGGTTTCCGAGCTAAGCTCGGTCTCCCAGATATTATAAATATAATAGCATAAAATGTTCAAAATAAATCATATATTATGTTATGACAATTCAATTATTACTGCATGAGTCAAATATGTAACCGATGCACGATGTAGGCATGAAAACAATTCGCAGACGCCCTCAGACATGGTGGCGCCCAGCTCATCGATTTTGTCGAAAACGAAGCTTTAATGTCTTTTAATTAGGTAGAGTCGGACCAAGAAAAATTTGCAGCGGATTTGATAGCCCACGCAGTGCAATTTAGACGTCATAATTTCATAGAAGTTTGACATTTAAAATAACACGTGCACTGCGTGGGCTATCAAATCCGCTGCAGACTTTTCATGGACTGACTCTACTGAGTTGAGTTTTGCTATTCCATAATGCAACAAGAATTTGTTTGTTGGGTTTGGAACACAGTTAATGCCACTTATTGCCTATACAGACAGTCTAACGCGGTTTAAAGTAAAAGATATTTTATTGTTGTATAAAATCTACTGCGGGTGGAGTATCGAGACAAACCTTACTGCCTACTGGTTTAACAATACTTTTGTAAATAAGTTTAGATATTGTGTTGTAATTACCTGAATAAATAAATACATAAAATAATTTACCTTTACTTTCTATGTTTTCGGGTCACGGGACTCACGGGTGATACTGATAACTTGATAAGTTTTAGCAGAATGTCAAAGATGTGGACACGCTTTAACTAGACCACTGACATAGACTTGTCTTAAAACTCATAAAATGCCAAAAACACACTCACACTTCATGATCGATTTTTAAAACACTGAAGAATGAAGATTTTCACGGAGTAACTGACGTGCTGCTAGTTTAATCCCACGCCACGCCATAGCGATCTACCCTCTTTGATTTATGTTATGTCTACGTAACTTTGGAGTTATGTTGTCTAATATTGTTTTCTGTTTTGTGATTGGTTGAGTACTTGAGTATCTCACAGATTGAAGTCTACGACGTTTATTTTAAATGTCATTTCTTTAACATCTAAATCTTCCTTTTGTATCGTTCGTTTTTTTTTCACGACGACGCCGAGGCTACCGCGTTTAATTTTATTTTCGGGCTATTTTGGATTTTTAGCGATCTACCCTTTTTGGATTTATATCTACCTAACTTTCGATTCATATTTATTGTGCAATATGTTTGTCTTGAGGTTGTCTGGCTCATTGTATTGTTATCGCGATATACTCATTATTCCACAATGCTGTCTAGACAGAAATGGTAGGGAAATGGCGAGACGATTGCGCGCATTATTGTATAGCTGAACAGGGTATATAGAAACGACGACGGCTTAAATTTATATAGGTACATACTTACTTAGAGCAATCGATACTACATCAAAGCAGATAGTAAATAGTTGACCAACAATTTTTTTTGAATTTTAGACTTTGATTCGCTTCAACCCTATAGATAATCAAGTTAGGTCATTCGATGCATTCAATAGACTAGATTCATTGATTAGGGCCTGAATAAAAAGCTATTTAATAAAAACGTAAAGTGCCAAACAATACGGTACAATTTACAACCCATAGGAAATCGAAAGGAGTGCTTTTTTATACTACTATCAGTACACCATCAAGAAACATATGGCTAGTAACACATTCACATGAAATTGCATGCATCCTAATGATCCAATTCAATAGTATTGTTAACCAAGGGTTGAAAGGCATTAAGGCACCCATTACTGCCGAGGTAGTTTGGCCCTCGAACGCAGTGAGAGCGCCAATAGTCCGAGACGGAAATGGTGTCTTTCACCCGAGTTAAACACTCTACTTTTCATATCGAATGCGAGGAATCCAAACAAGACAAGGCAATTTCGCAAAATTAGTAATTGAAGTACTTACCTAATAGACCTACGGCCATAATTTTTTCCCTTAGGACTTACTTGCAATCGGAGATTTTACACGTGTGAAGATTAATAACCCCTAGCGAAAATCATTTAGATTACAATATTCACGAAAACACACATTGTTTAACAAACTGCAGTAATCTTAAAATTATTTGTTCATTAAAGTATGAAAATCAGCGGGATTGCCTCTTACTTTTTAATTTTATACTTTTTCGTTCTAAAAGCCGCAACAGACTACCGGACCGCACCGCGACCTTGGTGCGCCGCACCACGTAATAACATAATAAAAGTATTTTAAATATTAAATAACAATTTAATTAATAATATAAGAATTTTTTATCTTGTATTTTATTTTATTTTCATGAATTTAGCACATAACTGTAAAAACCAATTTAATATCGTACAAACATTTAACTGTGGCTGTATAAGATTTTGCCTTTGCTCATTTACGCAAGTGTAAGGTTTAAAAAAATATTTTTGGTGTATTCCTTTTGGTTCCCGCCTTATGAAACGAGTAAATAGAATTCAACAAAAGAAATCAAGAATAATTTGTTTTTAACAATTTACTTACCTACATCATTTTTTATAAATAAAGGATCAACGTGGGATTAGTAAAAATAAACAATTACCAATTGTTCCAGGCGAGGAAATAAAGACACTATTTTTCCATTTTGTTTCCACCCAGTTGTTCGTGGGACGGTGACGCAGAGGAGTACACCACTTTTCTGCACTAGAGCATAAACGTATCACTTTCTGCGCACCTTTTAGAACAACAACGACCCACTTTCAGAGCATGAGATATGAAAATACCTTACCTCGCAGTTTCGGTTCTAAAATTAAATCTCTTGACGACTTGCCTTTCTTCTAGCCACCTTTTTTATCTAAGTTTCCAAGTTTCAAAAAAGTTGAGTGCTTAATCGAGTTCAACAAAGGTCAATAAATAATGCTATTGATGTGTTTAATTTATATTTATAATATAAGAATAAAATATAATTACTTTTAAAGCTAAATTATAATTTGAATCCTAAACACCTACTTTAACCTAAGGTATCATTATCTAACCTAATTAATTTGGCGCGCTGCGTCTTCGCTCCTGCCGAAGAGCCGGGCTACCTACCGGGTCGGGTGTTCAGGTGATGGCGTTGGCGGCAATGATGGTGATCTTGGCGGCGAGCCCGCCTCGCTCGCCGATGATGTAAACGCGTCCGGCGTTCGGCGGCGTCGGAGGAGGTGTTAAACCCTCCGGCGGCGTTGGTGGTGGTGTATTTATTCCACTGCCGCCACCAGCTCAGGTGGTGGCATTGGCGGCAATGACGGCGACCTAGGCGGCGAGCCCGCCTCGCTCGACGATGATGTAGACGCCTCCGGCGTCGGCGGCGTCGGAGGAGGTGTTAAACCCTCCGGCGGCGTTGGTGGTGGCGTATTTATTCCACTGACGCCACCAGCTCAGGTGGTGGCATTGGCGGCAATGACGGCGATCTTGGCAGCGAGCCCGCCTCGCTCGCCGAGGATGTAGACGCCTCCGGCGTTCGGCGGCGTCGGAGGAGGTGTTAAACCCTCCGCGCGGCGTTGGTGGTGGCGTATTTATTCCACTGCCGCCACCAGCTCAGGTGGTGGCGTTGGCTGCAATGACGGGGACCTTGGCGGCGAGCCCGCCTTGCTCGCCGATGATGTAGACGCCTCCGGCGTCGGCAGCGTCGGAGGAGGCGTTAAACCCTCCGTCGGCGTTGGTGGTGGCGTATTTATTCCACTGCCGCCACCAGCTCAGGTGGTGGTGTTAGCGGCAAAGACGGCGATCTTGGCGGCGAGCCCGCCTCGCTCGCCGATGATGTAGACGCTTCCGGCGTTCGGCGGCGTCGGAGGAGGTGTTAAACCCTCCGGCGGCGTTGGTGGTGGCGTATTTATTCCACTGCCGCCACCAGCTCAGGTGGTGGCGTTGGCTGCAATGACGGGGACCTTGGCGGCGAGCCCGCCTCGCTCGCCGATGATGTAGACGCCTCCGGCGTCGGCAGCGTCGGAGGAGGCGTTAAACCCTCCGTCGGCGTTGGTGGTGGCGTATTTATTCCACTGCCGCCACCAGCTCAGGTGGTGGCGTTAGCGGCAAAAACGGCGATCTTGGCGGCGAGCCCGCCTCGCTCGCCGATGATGTAGACGCTTCCGGCGTTCGGCGGCGTCGGAGGAGGTGTTAAACCCTCCGGCGGCGTTGGTGGTGGCGTATTTATTCCACTTTCGCCACCAGCTCAGGTGGTGGCGTTGGCGGCAATGAAGGTGACCTTGGCGGCGAGCCCGCCTCGCTCGCCGAAGATGTAGACGCCTCCGGCGGTGTTGGTGGTGGCGTATTTATTCCACTGCAAACAGAATGCACAGTTAATTGTTATCTTAATTTAAACAAGTAAATCTTATTCTATTGACGTTTACTACAATGTCATTAATTAGAACGAAGTTACTAAGCACTATGTCGCTATCGCAATATGGTACCAATATCCAAAATTGGTGATTTAACATTTTTTAAACAATATTTTCCGTCCATGTTGTTCAGTGTTCGAAGTGTTAAATCAATATATTATTTAAGTTTCAGCCACTTTAGTTCTGGCCCTCTCAAGTTCATTCCGCCTCCACTTGAATCGCTTAGCCTCAATCCAGCTCTCTGAAACGTTGCTGTTTAGTTCGAGACATTCGACTTACCTGGACCATCAGCACTCATCCACGCCCACATATTGACCGTGACTCTTCCAGAGTCTTGATTTGGCAGCACGTTTTGAGGGCTATGCCGTGTATTATTCATGCGCCATAAATGCTTCCGGCCACGTTGGCTAGACTTGAAAGTGTTTTGGTCAGCAAATACGCATGAAAAATCAAAAATTTTCATTTCTTCGGCGAACCTAAAACGTGCTGTCTTATGAGCATCTGTAAGGTGCAATTTCATAGCTGGAATGCGGCAGTGTATTCCGGCATTGTGAAGAGCTCGCCGGATGGTTGATATGTAGCAGTTAAATTGATTTGCAAAATGCCGCGTCGGGGTGAATGGATTCTGGTAGATGGCTGCCATAATTTCTCTTACGCCGGCTGGATTAATCAACCTAAGTGGAGCTGGTCGCCTTCTTGCGTTGCCATTACTCTCGAAATGCTTAACCCATTTAGCGACAGTGTTCCTCTGCAAACAAAGATAACATAACAATATTAAGAAGGAGTTTGATTAGAGCTACAAAATACTTAAAAAAAATTAGCACATGAATAA
This sequence comes from Cydia splendana, assembly GCF_910591565.1. Taxonomy (NCBI): domain Eukaryota; kingdom Metazoa; phylum Arthropoda; class Insecta; order Lepidoptera; family Tortricidae; genus Cydia; species Cydia splendana. The sequence continues at coordinate 17,662,854 of NC_085965.1, read as the reverse complement.
AAAGTCATACGGCCTTTTTATAAAAACTGGCCAAGTGCTAGTCGGACTCGCGCCCCACAATTTTTCCCCTTTTTTTCTCTCGAGCAAGCGAAAGATTCCAAAGATGAGCCACGAGCGTACCGAGTGGTTCAAAAATGGAATCTTGAGCGTTGCGAGGGAGCAACAACTTTGGTCCCTTGCATAATAAATAACTATTATTAGTGTAATGGAGTTTATTAACTTGGAGTTTAGTAACTCTCTTGCTATTTGCGCTTTCTTGTTACCCTGGTCCCACAGGACTACAATTTTACTTCTCTCCAATTCACTTGTTTGCTGGCATGTGGTGGCTGAACGTTCAATTTATTTAATTTAATATTTACTTATTGTAACTTAAAGAAAGCGTTGTTGACACGAGGCCGTTTAAAATGCAACTGGACTGGACCGATAACGATGGTTAACTTAACACATGTTTGGGTTGGTCAGGTCAGAACCCAAAAACAATACCGATGCTATACTTATTGCACGACCGTGATTGGTTGTAATATGTAAGGAGGCGTGACGTGAAAGTTAATTGAAATAGAATATTGAATATCATTCATATATAAAAACACATTTAAGTACATACTGATATATTTATATTAACTTTGATTTGTTACTGAGAAATTTTAAACTTGGTTTTAAATAAACGGTATTAAACAATGAAACATGTTGAAATGATGAAGTTGAGAAAGTTGAAACTTGGTTAACACATTCGCTGCGTTACGGCAAGCATTTGGCCGTATTTGACTTTCCGCCGGTGCGGCAGCTATCTGCGCTTGTCTTACCCCCGGTGCGGCGGTGGTTTTTCTATGTTCTCGTGTGAGTAAGAAAAAGATGACTATATTCCCGATATTCTTACTTCAAGTATATTCTATTTCAAAAGAAAAAATGTACGGGAAGTATTTTTGCGTAACGCACTGAAAGGTATTTTTTTTCTTTAGCGCGGCACGGGTACTATTTGTCCGTACTCCATCACCCCGTACCGCACCGAAAGGCGGGTACGCAGCGCTCAAATTGGTCATAGTGACTCTAAAAGTTCCTTTTTATTAGGGTTCCGTTCCGTACCCAAAAGGTAAAACGGGACCCTATTACTAAGACTTCGCTGTCCGTCCGTCCGTCTGTCTGTCAGTTGACAGTTGAAATTTTCACAGATGATGTATTTCTGTTGCCGCTATAACAACAAATACTAAAAACAGAATAAAATAAAGATTTAAATGGGGCTCCCATACAACAAACGTGATTTTTGACCAAAGTTAAGCAACGTCGGGCGTGGTCAGTACTTGGATGGGTGACCGTTTTTTTTGCATTTTTTTTCCGTTTTTTTTTTATTATGGTACGGAACCCTTCGTGCGCGAGTCCGACTCGCACTTGCCCGGTTTTATAATTATATGAGGATGAATAATATTTGTTTTGAACTCGTACAGACACGATGACACTAATAAATATTTTGTCGATTATAAAAGTAGTTATCGATTCTTTAGTATCCCATCACTAGTGTTATATACGGCCAGTGCGGCATGGGAAATATATTCCCGTAAAATTAAGGGTCTAGAAAAATTCCTATACCTTTTGTAATCTTATACAGATCCGCGGGCGACGGCAGCTGTATATACTAGGGATTGCAGAACCGGTACTGTTTAAAAGAACCGGGAATTCCGGTACCAGACAAAAATGGAACCGGGATTTTCCGGTATTTTCGGGTTCTTTCGGGACTGCCTACAAAAATCAGTTTTTACATCAATTTTCAGTAAAAAAAAGCGTAAAACGACCATGAATCTTTCTTAAAACAATAAAAAAAGGAGCTTAGTGAAGTAGACACTTCTTTTGTACCATAATATGTGTAAGCCACACAATCATTACCTACATTAACTAATAGACTGCTTCTGCGTACTATACTACTAAATAATATAATTTGGTTAAATCCTAAACTACATGTGATATTTTTACTATCATTGTTGATCGGCAAAAACTGAATTGTGGCTCAGTAATATCATCATTTATTTTAAATAAGTAAGACGTTTCGTGAAAAAGGATAAAAAATAATAATTTTAGCATGCGTTCAAAATGGGCTGTGGAGCTTCGAACATATAATAACAGAACTATCAATACGACAAATCAAGAAATTATTCAGCCAGAATTAAGAATTTATCAAGGACCCCGGGCTTCTCACTGTAATATTTTGATTAATTTGAAATATCATTATCATATGAGAGTTTCTTATACCGTGTTTGAATTTGCATTAAAAGGAGTATTTTATTAATTACAAAATTCTCTCTATTTTTGCTTCTATTTAGTAGTTGCTTCTATTATTTATCGTAAAAACATATATGCCCTTAAAGAATCAAATTACGCAATTTTATATTGTCGGCATTGTCAAACCCATTGACTATTAATTTATTTTATTTAAATGTAGTGGTCAGCCGTAAAAGTATCAGCCTTAGATTGATAAAATATATTTATTTTCTTTATAAAAATGATATTTCCTGCTTAGTAACAGAAAACAGTCAAATATGATACCGGAAATTTTAGTCCCGAAAATCCCGAAAGTACCGGGGTTTTTAATTTTGATATCCCGGTTCTTTGCTTGGCTCTAAATCCCGGGAATTTCCGGTACTTTCGGTTCCGGTATTTCCCGGGAGCAAACCCTACCCATATAACCATTCCAGTCGCAGAATCACAAAGTGGTAACTAAATGTCAGATGTGTCGTAACAGAGTCCACACAATGTGTCTAGAATTGTTTCGAAACAAAGTGTCGTCGCCGTGTCTACACTTTTCCGTAACAAGGTGTCGACACATTTGTGTGCACTTTGCGTGCGGTTTGCGACTAAATCTGACAGCAAATTTGTGACAGCAAATGTCAATATAAAATACCTCTTGAAAACCAAGGTTTGTCAAACTACTATTAGTGTCTCGTGTGCTCGTAATTCTAGTAAGTCATCATGGGCAATGCAAATGATAATAATCGACCGAAACCATATAAACACCCAACACCCGTCAACCTTTTACAGAAAAGTTTTTAAAGAAATGCAATAAGCTACTTAGGTCAGGCAACGAATGCTCCAAAAGTTGTAGAGGGAAATGCTCGGAACACAATTTTTGACTCCGTAACTCGGTTTGACAAGTTAGGAGGTGAACATATCAAAAGTCCCCGGCCGTAGCCCTTGAGCGGGGGGGGGAGAGAGGGGGCTTTGAAGGTCCCATTTTCCCGTTTTTCGATTATATCTCGGAAACTATGCATCTCAGCGACATGGCCACTTATACAAAATGAAAGTTAATTTAATTTGTTACAAGTTTATTCCGTCAATTTTTTCGATATGTTGAATAGTTTTTGAGATATCCGCTCTTGAAAGTTTATTTAGGGCTCTCAATTTTATCTTGATATATCTATATCAGTGAAGGTGCTAGGCCGTGTTTGGTATCGTTTTCGTATAAATCTGGGGTGCTGAATCCATTTAAGATATCACATTGACACCATTCCACAAAATAAAAATAAATCTTTTTAGGGTTCCGTACCTCAAAAGGAAAAAACGAAACCCTTATAGGATCACTCGTGCGTCTGTATGTATGTCCGTCTGAATACACAAAATAGTTCTTTACCTATAGATGACAGGAAAACCTATTAGAAATGTGCAGTCAAGCGCGAGTCGGACTTAATGTACGGAACCCTTAATACGCGAGTCCGACTCGCACTTGGCCGGTTTTTTTGAAACTCTTCTTGACGCTTAACCGCTGAACCGATTTCGTTGAAATTTGGTATAGAAATAGTTTGCGTCCCGGAACAGGACATAGGATAGATCTTATAACCAAAATCATCTTTTGAAGGTGTGAAAAGTGGCGTGGAAATTTGTACGGGAAATCAATAACCGCTGAACCGATTTATATGAAATTTGGGATGGTCTACATCTTTGATTTAGTTAAAAATGATGGAAAAACATGACTTCAAACCTAAACTTAAACAGTATTAACTTCAAGAAGTCAATTCTGAATTCCCCCCTACACCTCATTTCACACCTTTAAAGGGTGATTTTTGAGATAACTTATTATATCCTGTCTCGGGACTCAAAATATATGTGTACCAAATTTAAATTAAAACTGTTCAGCAGTTTAAGCGTGAAGAGGAGTTTAAAAGAAAGTATTTTAATAAGTTTATATGTTTTTACTTCGGAATGGTGTCAATGTGATACCTTAACTAAATTTGGTACTGCGAATTTATACGAAAACGATACCAAAACATGGCCTCGTAGCTTTAAGTTACTGTTGTAGAAGTCAAAATAAAATTGAGTGCCCTAAATTCTTATTTTGAGTTTTTCGGAACTTATGTACGAAATATCATTTGATATTTACCACTAGCTTTTCGGTGAAGGAAAACATCGTGAGGAAACCTGCATACATCTGCGAAGAAATTCAAAGGTGTATGTGAAGTCCCCAATCCGCAGTGGGCTAGCGTGGGGACTATATAGCCTAAGCCCTCTCGCGCATGAGAGGAGGCCTGTGCTCAGCAGTGGGACGTATATAGGCTGAAATGATGATGATGATGATGAAATTCTTATTACTTGGCCAAACTTGTGTAGAAGGAAAAGGTAAAATAAAAGTCTTCGGCAGGAATATAAGACACAAATATATTTTTTTTTGCGTTACTATTTCATTCATCAAATATAAACATACCTTGATTATACTATTCTAGTGAGATCCTCATAGATAAACAAAAACATTTACTTAAAAAATTACAAGGTCGAAATGTCACGGAACTTTTTTTTTTTTCCTTTATTAAGGGGCTTTTTCGATTGAACGAATGGGCATTTCTCAGGAGGGCCATTTTTACGTGTCCGGGGCAATAAATGATTGAATTTACTGTTCAATAAATCTGAATTAATTTAGGTATGATCTTCAGCCTATATTCTATCTGGGACCCTATAAAATTATTTATTTATTATTTATATAATACAAGAAAAAAAAAATTCAAATGCCAAAAATGATGTTCGGTGGGAGTGTCCCGCACCCAGATTTTATGAAACAAAAAATTATTACTCAAGATGGGGCATTAGATCGGAGTTATTATGGGTATTCACGCATAAGGTATTAGTTAACTTATCATATTCTTTATATCACAATAATGTGTTTGCTCAGCTCATTGAATAAAACCAAATTTACGATGTGTCCCGGGCTAGTGCCTGATTTCGGTGTAATTTGCAAAACATGTCGGTACTCCTTCAAAGCTGTAAACCAGGAACTCAGTGTCTCAAACATATTATGCTTTAGTTGTGCCTTAACCGTTGAATAGAGTAGAGGTACAGTCACAGTATAATAAAGAGATTTTTTAAAGGTTTCTCCGTCCTTCGGTGGGTTTGGTTCTATGTTTTTTTGAGATCGGTGGTGCAATTTACTCCGAAAGTTTTAGTGCATTTATCGTTATGCAAGTGATAAAGAAATCCTCGAAAGTACGTAAATCCAACATTATTACATCTCTTCTGTATCACTCATGCTATTTCTGTAATTGCTAAAAAGCGATTAATTTTGACATCGCTGGTGTTGATTTCCTTGGATTCGGTGGATTTTTTGACCACCGATATCAAAAAAGTGATCACTGAATTCAAATCCTGCTCTGTAAACTAGTTTGTTGTACTAATTTATCACACGTAAAAATTGCAATTACGTTGTATAAACGTAAAATTATGTTTGTAAGTAAATTAAGTCATAATAGGTAGGTACTAAAATCACTAGTTTACTATGAGTAGTTTTTTAAACCAGACGTGTGTTGAAACTTGTAGACCCAATGTTTCTTTCTCTGTCTTGATATTCTCTTCAAACCAATGAAGTAAATTATGATAATTGTCCTCTGTATCACCTGAGGCTAGGGTTTGCACGACGGGTCCGAAATGTATGAAATTATCCGGATCTGGATCCGGATCCGCGGATCTTCCCATACATTTCGGATCCGTCGTGCAAACCCTACCTGAGGCCCTACACCTCGATACCTTTAAACGTGTCAGCCATGTTAAATGAATGCAGTCAATTAGATCCCACTTCTTTTAAAATAACTTGTGTAATATGCAAGGTGCACCCAAGGGACAGGATGTTCAGAACAAGGGATTAAAAATAAAGTGGCCTTCTAATGTCGAGATCGCTTCAAAGGCACTGATCGTACCTTGCTGATCGATATTTCTAAAGAATAGCGATAGACACAAATTGAACATAGCAAATGTTTTAACAATCCTCAATGTCCTATGTCTTTATGTCTAAATATAGGAGTTACAAATCAGCTCAAGTGTTTGAGGGTGCTGGAGATCTCCAGCACCCTCAAATAATTAATAGGTAATTAGATCTTCAAGCATTAGTCGACCACTTCAAATAGTTTTAAATTGATGGAGTTCACGCTTTAAAACTCTGTTATTCAAAAATACTTGTTTTCCGTATTGCATCAGACTGCTTTATAAGTGCATTAAATATTTTTTGAGCATTGAACACCACTGAAAAGTTTCTTGTTTATCGGGTGTAGGTAACATAAGTTTATTTTTGATGCGTGTGCGGTCGGATTCTGTGAAACAAACATCTTCTCCTTTATGGCACTAATGTGCGAATTTGTGGTCGACATGTCTGAAACTCGTTCCAGGACCATACATCGCCCATCACCCTATTATATGACGAGTATGACGACAGTCAAATAGTGTGGGATCTTCTAGAGATGTTGTTTTATAAGCCGTAATTAGGTTATTTTAAAATCTTGGGTCTTTATCTATTAAATTTATGTAAGCTTTCGAGATCATTAGCCTTGTTACATCGCTTGTAATCAAATAAGAATGAAAAATATGATTAAAATGTAATATGATTGAGATATAAAATTGAAATGTGATTTTTGTGTATGCATTATTGAATTCGGTGACGCCAATTGATTTCAGTGCCTGCACATGATTTCGGTGTTTTTTAAATCTCAAATATCTTAAAAACTATAAGGTTCTAATGGAGGCCTCCACTACCAATATTTTTTATATTAAGGCTAGATTTTAGGAAATAAATTCGCATATCAAATAAGTTAAAAAAAAAATTTGGCACCGAAGTCAGGCACCGAAGGTCATCTCTGAGAAACGCCCGAATATGTCACACCATAAAAAACAGACTTAATTAACAAAGTTAAAAGAAAGTAAATAGCTACATCTAGTTTAATTACATCACACATTTCTGTCCCTCAGACCGCACTTAACAATATTTAGTACCTTTTCAACAACCTCAGACATGGGGTTCGAAAGGTAGGTATTACATAACCCAATGGAACTGTCATTGTCATAAAATATCTGTCTTCTAAGTCGCTCATTTCGGACACACTCCATTAAAATATGATACACATCCTCGACGCGATTACATAAGGTGCATAATTCCGAATTCACTTTACGCATGAGGTAGGCGAACTTATTCAATGGAATGTGTCCAGAGCGCAATCTCAATAATAAAACTAGATCCTGCCTACACAACACACTATTATCAATCCAAGGAGAATTAAAGGGTTGTGGCTGTATTGTCTTATACCAAATACCTTTGTCCCTAGATCTCTCGTCGAAATATTCCTTCCACAATTCGCGACACTTTAATTTGACTAAATGTAAACAGTCATTATTGCCCCCATATAATGTTTCAAGTGAAATTCAATGCCATCGCTGCATGCCTGTTTTGCTAATGCATCAGCTGTCTCATTGCCACTTATACCTACATGCGATGGAATCCATTGCAATATTATAACTTTTGCCATAGATTTAGTAATATGTGAAAAATATAAACTTTTATGACAAAAAAAATCTGGGCACAATTTAAGAATCACCCAATTGCGTCGAGGAATCATCTGTATTTTTGTTGCTTGTTTCATTACCTCCTCGCTTCTTTTTTGTCCTTTGTATTCTGTAGCAATTTGTTAGATCTGAAAATAAAGATAACTTGCGTCGTCACGGATGTCGATTTATAGGTTTTAGGGAGTGCAGAATTCGAAAACGATGATCATTTTATAATCCAAGATGGCGGCTACGTATTTTGTCATAAAAGTGGAATCCAAAATAGTCATCATTTTCGAAATCTGCGCCCCCTAAAACCTATAAAACGACATCCATGACGACTTTTATGACATAGTGCATGGCCGCCATCTTGGAATCCAAAATAGTCATCATTTTCGAAATCTGCGCCCCCTAAAACCTATAAAACGACACCCATGACGACTTTTATGACATAGTGCATGGCCGCCATTTTTAAATTGAAAATGTTATCATTTTCGAAATCTGCGCCCCCCAAAACCTATAAAACGACACCCATGACGACTTTTATGACATAGTGCATGGCCGCCATTTTGGATTCCAAAATGGTCATCATTTTCGAAAGCGGGGCCCCCTAAAACCTATAAAACGACATACATGACGACTTTTATGACATAGTGCATGGCCGCCATCTTGGAATCCAAAATGGTCATCATTTTCGAAATCTGCGCCCCCTAAAACCTATAGAACGACACCCATGACGACTTTTATGACATAGTGCATGGCCGCCATTTTGGAATCCAAAATGGTTATCATTTTCTAAATCTGCGCCCCCCAAAACCTATAAAACGACACCCATGACGACTTTTATGACATAGTGCATGGCCGCCATTTTGGATTTCAAAATGGTCATCATTTTCTAAATCGGGGCCCCCTAAAACCTATAAAACGACATCCATGACGACTTTTATGACATAGTGCATGGCCGCCATCTTGGAATCCAAAATGGTTATCATTTTCGAAATCTGCGCCCCCTAAAACCTATAAAACGACACCCATGACGACTTTTATGGCTTAGTGCATGGCCGCCATTTTGGATTCCAAAATGGTCATCATTTTCAAAATTGGGGCCCCCTAAAACGTATAAAACGACATCCATGACGACTTTTATGACACAGTGCATGGCCGCCATTTCGGATTCCAAAATGGTCATTATTTTCGAAATCGGCACTCCCTAAAACCTATATATCGACACCCATCTCGACTTTTATGACAAAGTGTTTTGCTACCATCTGCATGCAAGACATTTCTATTATTTTTACGTACAAAAATGGCCCCCTGTCAACTTTCAATCGAGATTTAATCGATAATTTATTCGATTAATATTCAGATTAATTCAATTTCAATCTATGTTAGGTCGACTAAACTAATCGCGATTAAAATTTGAGAATTAACTTTTTTTATTCCATTAATTAGTCGAATAAACAGTTAATCGATTAATGCCCATCTCTGACCACGGCATTTTTACACTTTGAGAATATCTGAAAACAAATCAACACAAGGAGCCATTTTGCAAATCCAGTAACATACCAGTAACTTTGTTATTACTTTTGACAGCGCGTGTCATGTGTCAACACAGAGTCGACACAAAGTCGAAACATTGCAACTACTTTGTGACTGCAATATTTCTCAGCCTTGAACCATATTTATACATCATAATTAACAAGTTTCGTAGTATGTAAAGCGTTATTTCTGTTATTTAAGTATAGTATACGCATCGAAGTACTAAAAATGCTTCAAATAATATAGTTATGAACACAGGCACTGAGAAGTAAACAATTTCATTTCCGGCTAAACTAAAACAATGTGGTGGCGCGTTGATTATATTACACTTAGTTTATCAAATCACTCGAGCAGTTTAATTCCCCATAATAATTTAAGTCATATTGTAATATAAATGCAAACAATATATAATTACGTCTTGTAATCCGTTTTAGAGATGGCGTATTAATGTCACTTATTTTTATTTAAGTATTTTTCCATCTGACAGTTTCCATTCGACAGGAACAAAATGAACGAATGAACGAATGATTTTGGCATAAAGTAGTCGCAAACCCGAAACAATGTGTGCACACGGCGACCACACTTTATGTCACTTTGTGTCATGTGTCGACCCTTCCCCATTTCTGGTAACTGTGTCGACACGGCGACGACTCTGCGACTGGAATTGTGACCGAAACAGACGGTGTCGACACAAGATGTGTCAACACCGCGTCGTAACGGCGACTGGAAATGGTTGTATGGGTAGTATATACACAAGGATATAGTCTATTGATTAGAATGACTTTTAGTTCAAATCGATAACATTCCAGGTCTGTAGGGACCTTTAAAGTCAGGACATGGTACGGGAAAATGTAGGTCGTGCCGCAAATTTGGCTTTCTCAATACGGGAAGTATATGACTCGTAAAGCACTGGCAGTAAGTTTGGGTTTTGCGCTGCCGCACCGAATGTATTAAAACCAACGCCGTCGGTCATATAAAAAAAACGTTTAGGACAATAGACTTCCAAAGATAAGGGTCAGAATGAATGCACATGTTGGGCTTTTGTAACAAAAAATCTGCCGACGGGTCGAGGTTGGCTCTCTACCTGGCTGGACTGTTAACTCGTGGAATTTTGTGTACCAAGTTAAGGATAGAATGTTATTTAATTGATTTAGATAAAATAAATAACACAAGTAGGTATTTATTAAATATGCCATGAATTTATTAAATATGCGTGGATTTGACCGAATAATTAATATTCAGCAAAAGTGACCGAAAAGTTCGAATGCCAAATAGTTGCCAAATATTTGCGCCATCTCTAATATTCTATAGAACATATAAATGTAAAAATATAAAGCTGTCTAGAAATAAATTTAGCAGAATATTAATATAATTCGTCTATAATAGAAGAAAAAAATGTGTTTCCCCCTCTAACTTTTGAATGGGTCCAAAAAATATGAAAAAAAATCGTGGAGTTAGAGCTTAAGAAATACATTAAATGAAAAATAATTATAGCGAACATGATTAGTGAAGTTAAAGGCAATATTTTATCCCTTGGTTAACAATCTACTAATATACTAATACAATGTATTAGTATAGTAGATTAGCTATGTCATAGCTCCCGTTTGGCCTATTGTAAAGGAAGGGTATACCCTTATACCCTACCTACGGAACCCTACACTAAGCATTGGCCCGACATGCTCTTGACCGGTTATTTTGTTTTGTTTCTGTTATCTTTTTTGATAAAACAAGTAAAATAAATATGTATATGAAATTAGATACCTAGACGAATTGTACAATTTTTCAACAGGGCCGTGTGATACGATTAAGTTTTATTGTACAAATACAAATACAAATGCGTTTATTTCATTACTTTTTACATAAGTTCTTAGGTATAGTATAAGGGTTAGGGGGTATTGTCGCTATAAATTCGCTGTAAATTATGTGTGCAAAGTAATTTAGATTTCAAATACTAGGCTGTCAGCATTGGAAAACGATACTCGGTATTTGCCTGCAGTGCTCTGAATTTCTCGAGCCGTTTACGTAAGACTAGCGTAATTTCATCTCATTCCCTAGAAATCTCAGATAGGTACCATTCTGAATGTTTCTTTCAGAATAACATTTAAATAAAGCACATGTAAGTATGTACGGTATAGATGTTGATATGTTCTGTAAGTAGTCAGTCCTTAAAGTGACTGAAATTCAATTTAGGAAAGGTCAAAATCTCTTTCAAGAAATCTGCTTTGAAAACGGGCGAGTAAAAACAAATCTAACAAAGAGAAACGTGTCGCAGGAAAACCCTTGACATGCCGGGTTTCTATTCTTGGGGGGGGTCTGGACATCGGATGATGGTAGCATGACGTAGGAGGAAACGGGGTCATATGACGTAATTTATGAACAGCCGCAGCCCTTGCCGGCCGGTTCGCCGCTGGCAGATCAGTATACAATATGTTCAACATTAGGTACTTACACTTACCTCTTGCATATCTTATCTCGGTCAATGTATACAATATACATAGGTATGTATTAGAGAAGAGCTTTTTGACAGGTAAGTACAAGGTTTGGAAATAACACGCCAGCTTTCATTCTTAGCGTAAAAAGGGTTGGCTTGCCTAGCGAATTTCGTAAATAAAGGTGTCGTTCACTTGTTTTTACGAGTGTGATAAGACGATTTTGCTCCGTGGGTCGGGCAAATAAACCCTAAATGAGAGAAGAAAATGGTACTTTTTAGAAGAGGTTTCTAGATTCTGGAGTTTCACGACTAAACAGTAAGTATATCAGTTTTTTGCCGGCCAGCCAAATACGAATAATTAAATGCATAATAATTGACAGTGACTTTTTATATAAACAAAACAAAATACATAAAGTATTGTCTTGCAAAAAATCTTTTACTTTAGCTTCAGATGTCTTGCACCGAGGATTAAAACTTTTTATGCCCGGCAAACATTCCAGAGTTATTTTCCTCGTTCGTTCTCAGGAAACAAAGGAATGTTATCTTTAGTTTTTGCACACTTGAGACCCATTAGTAACCTTCATTAATTTGTTTTACACGTCGTGTGAATCTTGATATCGTGCCTTTCCAGAATGTTCATAATTTTTAAGGTCCCGTTGACATGCATTAGTGTTGTAAACTGTTCCATATTACTTGACTGTAGCAAAATTATTAAGTACTATTGCAAATCGTTCGGTTTTACTACCTACTCAATATATATCTAGGTACTTACTTCCTAATATGTATGTACCTATCCACTTTAACCTCTATCCGTATAAAAAGACCCCCATTCCATTGTATTTTGAAACCTTATTTTGACAAATCATAATTGCATTTGTCTTGGCATGTTTTGATTCATGGGCGGCTTGACGATAAGTAAACCTTTCATCTTTCTAGTTGAAATAAAATAATAATTATCAGAAAGTTCCAAACTCTGGAAAGTGGAGCTGTTTATGGTTTTGCTGCGGCCATTCATTCTTGCTATTGTCTCAAGTCCAAGTTGGGCAAATCCAAATCTCTATTTTCCTTCTGTTATTTTTCTACCTACCTACCTTAAAATCTGCGTGAACAATAAAATTAGCCGACAAAGTTACACGTGGACAACTTGCATTTGTTAATAGCCTCATCTTACTCGCATTAACCCGGCTTTTTGCCACGATTCATGAGCCTGTACGGTTACCATCAGTTTGTCACTGACATAAACGCCGTCGAGAACGTAATTTACTTTCTATACATCTCGCTCGCACTCGCATATTAGTGCAAACGGGATGTATAGAAAGTAAATTACGTTCTCGACGGCGTTTATGTCAGTGACAAACTGATGGTAACCGTACTGGTGTCCGCTTGGCAACTAATTCCGAGAATTGGCGTAAGCACTAGTTTTTACGAAAGCGACTGTCATCAGACATTGTTTCTATGTTTTTCTTCACCGAAAAGCGAATGGTAATATCAAATGATATTTCGTACATAAGTTCCGTCCGAAAAACTCATTGGTACGAGCCGGGGTTTAAACCCGCGACGTCCTATTAGACAACGTAAAAAAACAAATGCACGGCAAAGGTATTCAAAAATTAAAACATAAAAGAGCATTAAAACTAAGTATCTTGCTTGACTTTAAATGTTATCTTATCCACCATAAATATAAATACTTACCGACACCGCCGTATTTAATACTTACCTACCTGATATCAGTGATATCTTTTAATCCTCAGCCTGGCTTTAGAAATCTCCCGCAGATGACCTACTTTAAGATATAATCTCATCGACAGTTATCCGATAGACGGTGGAGCTCCAAACGAAAACGTTATATGTGCGAGAGCAGCCAGCGTATTATGGATAGCTTTATCCATTTTTATCCACGTGATAAAATAACTGTCACTGTTTAACACCGTGGGATAGAAAAGAAAGTGACGGATACCGTTTTATCACGCTGTCACGTAGACAAGAACGACCATCATATCAGTACCGATCTAGTTAGAAAAAATATACCTACCTACTCGTACCATTAGGAATCTTAATAAAATTACATTTGTTACGCCTGGGAAGATTTTAATAATAATAATAAACAGAGAACACCACTCAATAATTATTTCTTATGCTTGGTCATGGCCCGCATAAGAAATATAATACCCCTTAAAAAGGAGAAAATTAAACAAAATAAATAATAATAATAATAATAAATCTTTATTTCCAAAAATACTAATTACAGAGTGAGGCAGAGGTCTCCGCACTAGGCTTCGCCTGTATCGCGGGGTACCAGGATTACATTAAACAACAGAATTATTGTTACAAAGTCCAGCTTATGGCAAAATAAACTTATTATAACTAACAATCATATCAACACAATAAAGGTTGATAAAGGTATAGTACTTATATATAACATTAATAAGCTAAAGTACATTATCTAACATAGCTTCTGTCTCGGCATAACTAAGAGAACTTAGGAATTTAAATAGTAGTTTTTTTGCTTCTATAGTGGTGCTAGATCTAAGGTTACACTGTTTAAGAATGGAATTGTAAGTTGTGACTCTAATGCGAACTCCAAAACGTTTTCCAAAGGCGGAACGTACTTCGGGAATTGGTAGATTGAAAATGCGTTTTTTAACTAAGATATTATATGAGGGAAATGTTTTAGAGGTTTTGTGTGTGTATGAACAGATTTTGTGTAAGAATAGCTGTCGGACGGTTAAAACTTGAGCTTGGGCGTAAAGATCAAAGGTTGGAAACCGATAGGATTTTTTGAGCATCACCTTTAGTACAGAGCGTTGGGCCCTTTCGATTTCCAACATACAAGTCTTTGCTGCACTGCCCCAAACTGAAATACAGTAACTGATCACAGACTGACAAAGCGCAATGTAAATCATTTTTAATAGTGATTCATCTGCAGAATTACGGAGTTTTTTGAATATATATATTGACTTTCTAATTCTTCCGGAGAGATTATGAATATGGTGTTTAAAGTTCAACTTATCGTCAACTAATAGACCAAGATATTTTATAACATTCGTTTTCTCAATAGAATTACAGTTGCAGGGGTTTAAGGGGAAGTCAGTACATGAGTGGATTTTTATTGTAGGGTTGAAAGATGGTTGTGACGAGGCGGTTTTGTGAAAACAGAGAAACTTAGTCTTGTTGCAGTTCAGGGTCAGAAGATTGGCACGGAACCAGTCAGATGCAATTTGCATGCCCTTTTCTGTTGTGGTGACTGCGTCCTTCCAGCTTGTATCATTAAAAAGTATTACCGTATCGTCTGCATAACACAGAATTTCAGAATTTGGAATTTTGAGATTGAGGATGTCATTCATGTATATCGTAAAAAGAGTGGGACCAAGAATGCTTCCTTGCGGAACACCGAAATTAACCTGTTCAGTAGAACTTTTAAAAGATCCTACTCTGACAAGTTGCCTTCTTCCCGTCAAGTAACTTGCGAACCACGACAGAGGGACTCCATGCACGCCCAGGTTTTGAAGTTTGCGAAGTAAAATTGGTATAGACACTGTATCAAATGCTTTAGCAAGATCTAGGAAGACGCCAATACATTTTTGGTTATTGTCTAAGAAAGATGATATAAGATTGATAAGAACAGAGGTGGCGTCTTCCGTAGATTTGTTCCGCCTGAAACCGAACTGTCGATCCGATAGAAGACAAAATTTTTCAAGATAACGGACTAAACGATTGTTAACTAGTTTTTCTAAGATTTTGGAAAAAGCACTAAGAAGAGAGTTTTACTAAGTTTATTTTACTAAGTTTTACTACCTTTACCTTAATAAAATGTAAAAAGAAAAGTGTAACTCGAATTACAACTTAAGTACCTACCTATGTACCTACAAGAGGCGGAGATTTTGTAAAAGGAAACTCTTGTACAGTGATATTTAATATTCAGGTATTGAAGTAGGTTCAAAAATAATATTTTCATGTTATTATACTGTTTTTTTTTCTATGTCCACACTCTACAGTTTAATGGGAACTATGCATAGTTACTACTATTACTCTGGTTTTCAGGGTTATATAAATAAAATACATAGTGCTCTTTGCGTGCGTAATGACAATATAATGATAATAACATTATGCACATTTGCGTTTATGTACCAACGCTGACACTAACGTGACGTGACGGCGCACTAGGGGTGTGCTATTTATTAATAGCACATGTAGTTCATACATATAAATTGACCTCATTATCATCTGCAGAGAGTAACCATTCCACTCATTACAATAGTTATTTGTACAACAAGAGATCAAAGTTTGATATTTCTTCGAGTGCTTATTTTGAGTCCCGTGCAAGCGAAAGATTCTATAATAGATTCACGAGCGTAGCGAGTGAATCTAATTTAGAATCTTGAGCGTAGTAAGGGACTCAAAAGCGCACGAGATGCAAATAACTTTGATCTCGTGTAGTACACAAAAATATTCACCTGAGCAGTGAAAACATACCTATTAGACAACTTGAAAAATGTAATCCTTCTTCATCACTTAATACCTGCACTCATGTTTTCTTAAGGTATACGAACAATTAAGTTTAATTACCGGAATCGAACACAAAAACAAAACGTAATACTAAATTTCAGTAAAATAATATCGAAATAACGAACATCAACTGACACTTCAATCGACAACTTTTTTTTTGTAAAAAAATACTTTGTAAGATACGGTCCGAATTGCGGATACGTACTATTTGTCAACTATGGTAGAAATTCTTAAAAGTAAAATAATTAATTTTGCGTGATAATCTTTGTACTTTTTGAGTTCATTATTTTAATTGTACAATAAAATAAAATACCTAAAATATAGTATTTTATTAGTTTTTTTCAAATGTTCAACTTTTTTTTTATTAATTAATTATTAAGAATTCATACTCGTACGTGGTTTGGAACGATGCGGTCTGAAGTTTACGGGGGTCTATTATAAACCCTCAATATACCGTTGAATGTCGTTTTAACTTTTTTTGTCTGTTCCTTTTGCTAATAGTGTGAAAGGGACAGAGATAATAGAACCCAAGTATTTCGAACTTGTATTAGACCCCGCATGTTGAAATGACATTTGACTATAAAGGTCACTTGAATGTCATTTTGTCTCACTCAATGAGCAAAATCGCATTTTGCTCACTGTTTTTAAGAAGCAAAGTACCCTTGTTCGAGCTGCTGAGGTGAAAAATAATTATCACAGTCTCCTAAAGCTTATTTACCCCATAAATAAATAATTCCAATTCATTGCACAGATAGCCCAATTTGTCTATTCCAGCACGTAATGAAATGAAACAGAACGATTAATCGGGTTAATCCCGAATTGACGAAGGTTAGAAGGTGCATGCCCCGGTACAGCGGCGGTCAGAGTGGACAACCGCGAACTACGTTCGACGTGTTGCCTCACTGTCACACTTACGTACGAATTTACAAGTGCGACAGAGAGGCAACACGTCGAACGTGGTTTGAGGTAGGCCCGCAGCGGTCAGAGTGGACAACCGCTTCTCCATAAAATCGTAATCCTCGTGTTTTCTCTGGATATTAATATTATAGAAAACATTTACATAGGATGCTATGCCCTTTCAGTTTTTATTTGTTATGAGATTTCAAAACATTTTTTCATAAATAAATACCCTTACCAGGGTTCGAACCCGGGACCTTCAGCTTCGACAGGGTCACTACCGACTATACACGGTGGCTAAAAAATAACTGCATTCCCGTTGCCAGAGAAAAAAATTACCCTCCCATATAAAATGGACCAGCCAAAATGTATGAAACACACAATTTTTTTTACGCGAATGTCGAGGTTGGTCCCATAGTAAAAGTTGCTCAGTATAATTCCAAAACCTCCCTGGCAACGGGAATGCAGTTATTTTATAGCCAACCTGTATAGGCTAGGAGGCAGTTATAATAATTAAATAAATAAAAAGCCTTTTTTATTTTTACCTACATCTCATTTAAAATACGTTTGTATGAAAGGTACCTAAGTAAATTAGTTTATCACTAATAAATGCAATGATTTGATTTATACCTACCTACATCAGATGAGTCGTCGCAGCAATTTGCGGAAAATCACGCTGAAATTGGTTTAGTCCCACAGGCTCTCAACTCTCAATATCGTGTCGTGATGCTCGTGGCACGTGGCATAATGCGTCACAAACTATGTTCCCAAAACATTGTCTTCAGATGATTCAGATCATCCTTGATAAACTGGGCCTTGAGATCCGTAGCAACAAAAAGTATATGGAGATCTGATCTCGCTTACACTGGATACCTGAAGCTTTCTATTGTGAATAACGACCAATCACACCCCCTGCCTCCTTTGACGTGACTTACTAACTTAATTGGATAACCTCTGGCTCTGTACCTTTCAGAACGCAAGTGAGCTATAACTTAGACGTTCCAGTAGACTCTGATCCCCGAAAAAGCATTGTTGTTACGGACTTTGAGATCACGCTTATACTGGTTCATTGAGGCGAACCCGCATTAGTGTGTAATAACAGCTCAGAACAACGTCGGTGATAAACTGATAAATAGATACTGCTGAGATAAAACGACTGTGGTGCGGGTACGTGACAAAATGTCACGATACCTCTACCTACCTAATAAGTAATAACTATTTAAAAAAGTGGGAAATTTAGTCACGGATTTGGTTCCTGCTTTAGAAAATATCAATTTGTTTATCCTTGTTTAGAGATGGGTAATATCTATGCTATAAGTAAGACCGAAATGATTTAATAGCTCCAGACTATACGACCTACGTGCTCCTAAACCTTTTCGTATGTGTGCAGTGTGTCAGTAAATACCTGATTTTTTTTAAATATTACACCAATTGTTGTTAAACAATTACCATGGACCCGGATATAATAACTTTGCAGGTATTTGCAGCTGCAATTTGGGTGTGCTATTCAAATGTGGCTATTGTTTTCTCTGGATAATTGTTCACCCAGAACAAAAGATTGCTAATATTGCTATTCATTATCCAAATACTCGTAACAATAAGTAGGTGGGTCAAAATTCTTTTCATTGTCTTGTTTTTTGTCCCCAAAAATGCGACGGAGCCCACAAAAATGCCCACAAAAATGATTCCAAACCATATTACTGAATTATCTATTAATACATTTAGGAATTATGTAAAGCGTAAACTTATTTCTAAAGCTTATTATACCACACAAGACTACATGAATGATAATACAACGTGGGATTAATTGTTATTCGAAATGATTATTTATTTATTAGGTATATTTGATTATTGATGAGGAAATGGATATTCCGATGTAATACTATCTACTTCTTTTGTTACTTATGCTTTTTTTTGACATTTCGATTTTATTCTAGTAATTCTAGACTAGTATTTTTTTATACAATCTTTTTAATGTTTGACGATCCTTTTGTGAAATTCTTAGTGTTAAATTTGATATGTATAATAATCCAATTTTATTATGGAATAATATTAACATCAATAAATTGCTCTGATAATTAGATTAAGATTAATTACGATTCATAAGAGCTTGTTGCTAGGCCTACATGAATAAAGTATATTTTGATTTGATTTGATTTGGAATTACTCGACTTTTTTATTTATTCTATAAAAGACACAAATACTAGCGTGACAAAGTGGTCAGAAACAATACACCGAAAAGAATTTATATGTTTCTTTAACTAGATAATCTACAAAGACGACGAAATACGAAATAAAATAGCTTTTTCATACATGGCCCAATCTGATCTTTATACTCACCTCGCAGAACTTGGCTATAGGCACCTATATGTTGAAAAACACCCCGTAGGGGCCGTAGGTATGTTATTTACAGTACACGTATATCTTTTGGATATCAGTAGGTAAGTATCCAATTATTTAGGTAAGTTGAATACCCAGTGGTAAGTAAACAAAATATGAATATAAAAATCTAATTTCCCCAGCTGTTGACACTTTCATTACATCGATAAAGCGTTATAAAGCAACGTATCAAATATTCATAACATAAACGCCGTCATCATACAGATAGGATCGCGATATTCATGATACCTAGATAATAACAATTCGAGTTTGGATGTTTATACAAATACATGACATGTATCTACAATATACAAAGTTAATAGGTACAACATTCTGGTAACAAACGAAACGCAAGCATGGAACGAGGAGTACCTAAACTAAAATTAATGTTACCTACTCGTAATATATGTTTTCACAGATGCTCGTCAAAGTAAACTAGATTTCTAAAATCACATCACATTCGGACCAAACTGTATTTTTTTAATTACAAAAATAAAAATACACGTGTTCCAATACTATACATATACATTATTATACATGTATCAGCATTGCGATACAGCGAGGAAATGCCGCCAGCATCCTTGGTACAATGCCTCAAGGGCCTATTTTAGATTTAAGCTGGTTATTAATTTCTTTTAGTATTAGCACTGTATAATATCTTGTATGTAAATACATGTATGTTAATGGTGGGTACGAGTGTACCTGTATTATTAATGTATAGCTAACAGAAACCGATTGAAGGACGTAGACACTCCCTTGGAAGTAAATATTGGCTCGCAATTAACATCGTATGTATACACTTGTACAGAGCAGTAACCTACTTGTATATAACTACTACACGTTATACCTACCTGTGGGCTATGTAAATGTAAGTTAGATGCCTAACATACGGTTGAAAGTATTAATTTATGAGTTTTATGTAGTGTCCGACCGAAACATGTTTTTTTGCCGAAACCGAAACCGAAACCGAATGTTCGGCTTTGGCTCTAGTTTCGGCCGAAACCGAAACCGAAACCGAAACTTTTGTAGACTTGCTAAAATCGTTGAAAAAATGTCATAAAACCGCTTTTACACACATTATGGCGCTGTCAACACCCAATGTCCTTGAAATTGATGTTACTTAAGCAGTTTTTTAAGAAAATTACTAGAGTTAAACCAAGATAATTCTGCAACGATTTTGATAACACACGCAGTGCAAGTGTTATTTTAAACGCTAAACTTCTATGAAATTATGACGTATAAATAACATTTGCACTAGTTGCACTGCGTATGCTATCAAAATCATTGAAGAATTTTCTTGGTCTAACTCTATTCATTCACCAGTCAAGCTAACATGTAGATACAGGGTCAACCAAAAAACCAACTAAAAATGCGAGCGCAGCGAGCGCGAAATTTTTTGTTAACAATATCGCAAGGCCGGGTACCGATCTTCACCTGGGCCTAAAAGTCCGAAGTGCCCCAGTGAGGCGAACTTTCATGCGAAGTCAAAGCCGTGCTTCAGGCTTCAGGATAAGTAAGTTGAGCACAGACTTCAACCATTGTCCATTGTATTAAAAAGCGAGACCACAGGCCGAGCATGGCGCAGCGAGGCCAAAGGCTAAGCTGAAGTAGAGGACATGTGGAACACAAACCAATGGTAATTTGAGGTAAAAAGTGAGGCTAAGGTCGAGCATTCGTATGAAAAACTGTACTGGGGACACTTTTAAGGGTTTTTTCTTCGTTTTAATCAATAGTCAGCTTGCTTGCTGAACAGCATCGCAAAATATTAACTATTGAGAAAATCAACTTTGCGGAACTACACTCGGGTGCAAAGAAATCGGACCACCCCAGCATTTTTATCATTTTTTCAATTTCTGTAAAAACTGTATGTGCTACTGTGACATATTATATACCTAATGAAAGGTTGGCTTTTCCTCTATAAATTGATGTGCTTTTCACAGGTTTACTTCCAATATTTTCAGGCTTTCAGGGCTAAGAACTTTGTCACCCTAAAAATGCATACTGGAGTGAAACTTATGCATAATGGGAAAACTGCGATTCTAAAGATATCAAGTAAAAATTAAAACAATTTTCAGCATTTTAATACCGTATATTGCCTCCTCTAGCCCTACGACATGCAGTCATTCGGTTTTTCATTGATCTTATGAAATTTTTTACAGTGTCTTGAGGGATGCCCGCCCATTCTTCTTCGATCGCAGTCTTTAGCTCCAGTAAGGATTCAGGGGCGGGATTTCTGGCCCGGATTCTTCTTTTCAGCTCGTCCCAAATGTGCTCGATCGGGTTTAGGTCAGGACTGCGGGCTGGCCACTCCATGACTCTGATGCCGACCTCCTCCAAGTACTCCTTAGTGATCCGGGCTGTATGCGGCCGAGCGTTATCTTGCATGAGGATGAACTCATCGCCGATATAACCCGCAAATGGGACCACATGATCAGCCAGGATTTCCTCCACGTACCGACGTGCAGTCAAACCGCCTGAATTCGGTCTGGTACCTGGCCCTGTGATGAACACAATGTCCGTCTTCGCTTCCAAAGAAATACCAGCCCAGACCATGATTGACCCCCCACCATAAGCAACACGTTCCTCGATGCAGCATTGAGAGAACCGCTCCCCAGGTCTTCGGTAGACTCGTACCCGTCCGTCATTGTCAGACAAAGTTATCCTGCACTCGTCGGAAAAAAGTACGGAACTCCATTGCTGAAGGGTCCATTCTTCATGTTCGCGAGCGAAGACGCGTCGTTGTCCACGATGTATTGGGGTGAGTTTTGGGCCATTTGCAGCTCTGTGAGCTGTCAATTCCTTCTCCTTCAGTCGTCTTCTAACTGTCCATCGGCTGATAGACACATTCCTGGTCTCTAGGAGCTTCTGCTGAAGCTGAACGGCATTCAGTCGACGATTTCGTAGCGAGGTAAGAACGATGAAACGGTCATCTCTCTCAGAAGTGATGCGAGTTCTGCCAGTTCCGGGTCTTCTGGATAACGTCTGATCTACGCGGAATCTCTGGAAGACACGTTGAACCGATGACTTCATAGGTTGAGTTGTCGAGCCACTGCACGTTGACTAAGCCCTCCCTGCAATAGGGCAACTGCTTGGCCGGCTTCAGTCGAGGTAGTATCCATTTTTCTCCAGTTTTTCCAGGTTCAGGCGATGAGAGTAGTGTTCAGGAAGACGTACCAATCACGAATGATGCATAAACAATGATAATGACTGTTTTTATACCTAATGATAAGTGGTCAATTAGTGCATGCGCTAATGAGGCAGTTGGAGGGGGGTGATTTCCAGGCCCATATTTTGCACAATATCCATCCCCACTCCTGAATATTGATGTCATTTGATAGGGCAGAAAATTATCTACCACGTGGTATTTAAATTATCATGATCGAGGTTACAGTTTTTACACAAATTGAAAAAATGTTGAAAATGCTGGGGTGGTCCGATTTCTTTGCACCCGAGTGTAGTTGAGCGCAGCCTTTATTAGCCTCGCTTAAAATTTGCCATTACAGGTAGATAGGAAAACGACTGAATAAGTGAGTGAATAAGAGCGAAAAAGACATCGTTCGACTCGGGCCGAGCTGATATTCGGATAACTGCTACGTGCGACAGTGCTATCTCATTCACTCCGATACAATTAGACAGTGTGCGCGTTATAGGTGTTGACAGCCTCTTAAAACTGCGTCGACCGTCTAATATATAGCGCCCTCATTAGTGGAATTGTGTTTTATAATAAACCAATTAATTTCTGTACCTACATGTACCTACTGTACATGAATCAGTATATGCAGGTATTAATATTGTTGTCCTATATACTTATTCCCCAACTTTTGGTCTTTGTCCGAAGTACCATTTCGTAAGTTTCGGCCCGGCCGAAAGGTTCGGCCGTTTTTTGGCCGAAACCGAATCTACAGCCGAAACATGATTTTTTGGCCGAAACTGGCCGAAACCGAAACCGAAACCGAACCTTCGGTCGGACACTAGTTTTATGACCCATTTCGTACCTTGTCACAATGACAATCAATATGGAAGTCGCTCATACTATTGTCACGTGACAAGGTACAAAATGGGTCATAAACAGACATAGGAATCCGCGGCAGGGGTGCGAAACTCCTGACTTCGGTCAAACTCGGCTCCGCTCGGCTCAGCATTGCTCCGAGCAATTATTAGGGTTGGCACCACTTGACTTCCTTTTGCGTGCACGACCACAGATAAGATAATCACTTGATTTTTGACAACCCTAAATAGCCGAAAGGGATAGTGCCATATATTAGAAAGGGACAGCATGATTCGACCCTGAACCGCTGTCAAACTTCGTTTTTGTAGGAAGTTTCCTTTCTGTACGGTAGTACTATTAATTATTCTGTGTCCGCGGGGCAAATTGTGATTTAAGACTTTATGTTTGTGCACTTATGGTACTAATTACAACAAAATTTAGGCTGTTTTAAAACGATTAGGCAATTAAAAACTTATTTTTAACTATTTTGTCATAAAACTTTCAACCGTATGTTAGGCATCTATCTAACTTATATTACCCACATAGCCCATAGGTATTTAGAATGAAATAATTTCTATTTCTATTAAACAAAATTAAATTAAAGTTACCACCATAAGCAATAAGATGTATTTAAGTTAACAATTAATTAGGCAATTAAGTAGCTAAGTCTACCTATCTGTTTTAAGGGAGTTCCCTCTGCCAACAAACTGTCCTGCAGTTTGGCAGAAGAAAAAACGTTTTTTTATGTAATAGCATACAAAAGTAAATTTACAATATGATTTTTTTTTAGGTAAAACGTGTAGCAGTTGAATACAATTACTGCTCTGAACCATTCTGTACCTAAAGAATTCTCACTAACAAAACCGTTACTTTATGTACTGTGTATCACGTGGCCTCCCTCTAACGAAGGTTAGGGAGCGACAAAATTTAACAGAGTTTTTGTAAGAGGTTGCTCAGTCAGTGCAGAGTAAGTTTGGTCCGACTACACGCCCTTTACTTGTGTGGCCTTCAGTGACCGACCGTGACCGCAGATTTATGAGCTCCTGTTTAGCAATGCCACATGAGTGTGTATTGTGGGGTGAAACAGCATGATAGACGGACTTTATGTGGACAAATCTAACTGCGCGAGGTTGAGCTAGAGTCTAGCTATGACATTTGGTCGAGCACCCCCCACCTATCATGCACCGTTTAAAAGTTGCCATACAAAATAAAAGTAGCCAGTTTTCCCGCAATTCTAGCATTTTTCCAAAAAAAAATTTTTCATTGGTATCTAGGGGACCCCGAGATTCCGTGACCAAAATTTCAGCGCTCTAGGACAAACTTGAAAAAAATAAAATAAAAAGTCGGCTATATTGAAAAATACATGGCTTCGTCAAAAACTGCCAGGGTCCCTCTATGACATTTGGTCGAGCACCCCCTCACCTAGGTCTGACCGTTTGGCCGGGCCGTCATACATTTTTCTGACCGGAAGCGGTAGACCAAAAGTCGGAATTTTCTGGGGGTAAGGATACTACACCTAAACTATCGTGAATATTTATGGTATAAACTACGATAAATAAATAAATTCTCGTTCTCGAGAACATTCTCAGAAGTTACCGAGAAATTCTCATGTGGAAAGTTTGGCAACTTTGGAAAGTTCTCGTGAGTGCATTGCTAAGCTAGACTGACCGTTAACAATAATTTGTTGTTAACATTTTTTAGGGTTCCGTACCTCAAAAGGAAAAAACGGAACCCTTAGTGATCCTCGTGCGTCTGTCAGTCTGTCCGTCTGTCACAGCCTAAGTATTTTTCGGAAACTACTGGACCAATTTTGAACAAAGTTGAAATTTGGTACACATATGTAAATTAGTGACCCAAAGATGGACATGTAACGTAAACAAATCAATTTTAAACATGGGGGCCTCTATTGGGGGGTAAGTAAATGAGAAAGTTAAAAAATAAAAACTATATCGTGTTATACATCAAATGACAGCTCATCTTGAGAATTTCAATTTTTTTTTTGTTTTTAATATAGGTACATAGGTTAGAAGTTATTTAAGAAAATAGCCAAAAAATTAACTTCAGGAGAGGTCAACTATAATATACATAGCTGCAGCAAAAGTGATGTACCAACAGATGTAGTGAACAATCCTTTGCCATCGTATTTTCACGGAAACGTTCGTATTTGTCATGCTACTTCAGTAAACCTCAGTACTCTTTGTATTGGGACTAACTGAAATAGTATAACACGTTCATGCGTTTCCGTGAAAATACGGTGGTAAAGGATATTACATCTGTATTATTCATTACATCTGTAGGTACGTTTGCTGCAGAGATTGATAGTTCTGTTGACCTCTGAGACTCTTATACGCTGATTGGTTATCTTACGATTGTCTTTTGTTCCAGTTGCTCAACGGCGATGCTATGCGCGTCCATCATGACAGACCACTGGGAGCACGTGGTCTGGGAGCGAGCCGCGCTGGCGGCGCTAGCCAACGCGTCTAGTACTACGCTACAGTGGCTACTGGACGAGAAAGTCGCTAAAGTAAGTAACTTATGACTTGACTATTAACTTAAAGTTCGAATCGGGCTATCGCTCGCTTCTGGGAGCATAAGCAAGAGGTTCGGAATAGTGATTTATAGCCCCATAGGCACGTTCTGTTTGGCTCTATTAGCGCCACTTGCACCATCTCACTAACCTCGGGTTAAACATGGTATAATAATATACTCCGCCTGGTACTCCATTCCGAGATTCGCGTATGACCTAACTGACACGCGGCCACGTCATCATGCTGTTTACAGGTTCTCAAACTTTGAAATGTGGGAGAATTTTAACCAACGGTGAAAATTATTTTAACGGCATTAATTTTAAGTTATTCATGTAGAAACATAGTAAAATAAAACAAATCTAATGTATTAAATTAAACTTTATTTATCTATACAAGACAAACGTTTAAAAAACGAATTCACAGTTACACATTAATTACCAAGCTTACGACGTGAAAAGTTTGGAAAACACTGCGACTGCTGACACTGAGCGAGAAGGAAATAACAATTAACCATAGACCTATATAATAGGGACAAGACATATTGTTCTATACGTACAATTGCTTATAGAAATAGCACCCATTTTGACGGCACACACATAAATATATATCTATCTCGTTTTTACTCAGTACTGTAACCCATAGCAAAAAAAGGTGACAGTATTTCAGTACGGACATAAAGTGTTCCATGAAAATACGTAAATACCTAATGCGGCCGAAAATCCGCCATGTTTAGTCACGCAAATGTCATTGTCTGTCAGTTCAGCCGGTACTTGTCCTGTCAAAAAGTCGTGGTGAAAATTAAAATTATTAATTATCTTTCAATATTTTGCTTGTGATTGAAAATAATTGAAGCCAAATGTGAATAATTACGTCGCGAATATGCCAGTGTGTAGTGTATTAGGGTGCGGCATAAGAAAACCACCAAATCAGCCATCTTTAACCATACACAGGTACGCTATAATTTACATGAAAAATATTGGTTATTGTTAATGTTCCTGGGAAATTTAAGGATGTTTCACATTATAAATAGCAAGGTTCTTCTGTGCAGTTATAGATCATGAAGTGATTGGATTTATTTAACTATATTTTTACGCTTAAATAATGTAAACATTTCAGCTAGGGTTGTACTTTATTTATCGACTTTGATATCGATATATTATGATTGCCTATTTATATTTTCTTATTTTATCATGCTACCCCGCTTCAAACCAACTAAATTATCTTAATTTAATAATTAAATCATTTTTATAGCTTACCAAGAAATGAACATAAAAAGAAAGAGCTGGAGATGGAGACCCTGACCGACTCTCAGGAGCACTCGGGTCCGTGGGGTCGTTACTCCACAAGCTGCCCTGCGGGCTTTTTTATATCATTATTAAAGTTTTTTTATATAATTCGACATTAAGAGACCATATACATATAGTTGTAATTTATAAAATGGTTAATGTATTGTTATTATTTTTGCTTGTATGTAAATTCAATGTTGACGTATAAAAATGCCCTTGTGGCCTATTTGCTGAATAAATGTTGAAGAAGTTGAAGAGCGGAAGTCATTCCTTATTTTTGTAATAAAAAAATGTTCTGAAGGTGTTTTGTTTTTTTTCACCCGTCGCTTAATAAGCTTGAATTTTGTATCGCTCTCACTTATAGATACGGCGCACCAAGGTCGAGGTGCAGTGCGGTAGTGTGTTACAGACTTCAGGGTTAGCAACACAACAAAATTGATTGTAATAGAGAGGTAAAGTCCAAGAAAAACACGTACACTTATTCTGACATCCAAAACAGATGGCGCTGTACTGCGCCATGTGTTTTGCAGTCACTAAGTTGTCAAACGTCAACTTTTGAAAATCAGTGTTACCGCAAAAATCGCAATATGTATTGAGTAGTACAGCGTCAACTCGTTTACCTGTCAAATTTGAAGCACGAAATTGTCCTAGACTCCACACATCTTACTCAATCAAAGTATCTTTTCACATAACAATATACTAATAAAGAATTTTTATTTATTTACTTACTTCCTATTAAAACATAAACTGCACAAATAATACATACTTAGTATTTTAAATAAAATGAGCCGAGAACGTTAAAAAGGTATCGATGTATCGATAAAACCTAGTAACAGTAAAAATCTTCTGGGCAGCACTAAAACCGCCATGTTTAGTCCTAAGATGACGTCACAGTGGCACGCATTATTCGTTGACGTTTCACTTCCATAGGTTTCATATTTCAGTGCAATTAACACGCGTTCGACAAGGATGACGGTCAGGGCATGAAGTTATCTAGATCCGAATTGTCAAATGTCCACAGAGCTATCCTGTGTTGCCAGTAGTATAAACAGAATTACCCGAAAGTCTGAAATTTCTTTCGTGAATCGGAAGATATTGCTAACGAGTAATTAAAAAAGACGTGTTATTGTAAAATTTAAGCTAAAATACATATAAATGAAAATTATAAAATTATAAAGAAATATTTTAACTTATTAACCATAGGTATAATGTACCCATGTAACATGTTATGTTGAAATAAAGTGGCAATGTTATTGTGACGTAATCGCGTGTCACTCTGGGAATGGAAGACCATGTTTTATTAGACCATGGGGTTAAACTGTTAAACCGTTAACACAGTGTCAAATTGTACCATGGTAACCATGGTAACTCCAGGTTTAACCGGTTAACCCCGAGATAATGGGATGGTGCAAATGGAGCTTAATGGATTGAAATTCAAAATTTCAACAGCATTCGAAAATATACGTAGTGCATAAACCATTAGGCAGTAAACCACGCTTAAATATCTAATACCTATTACAGTTGCAGCCATTCCTTCTCATTTAAATTATGCATGCAACAGTTGCACTTTAAAGGGTGGTTTAACTATGCGGCATGCAGCACGATATTGTAATCTTAACAAAGAGAATTCGAAATACAATCGATTACCGTAAAATGGAATGAGTAGGGTCAAAACTGAAATTCAAACCTCGATAACATTTTATTTTTACATATGAAAACTGAATGGTGTATATAATAAGTG
Organism: Cydia splendana; assembly: GCF_910591565.1. Lineage (NCBI taxonomy): Eukaryota > Metazoa > Arthropoda > Insecta > Lepidoptera > Tortricidae > Cydia > Cydia splendana. The sequence continues at coordinate 17,633,783 of NC_085965.1, read as the reverse complement.
TTCCGAACGTTTGTATTTTAGTTTTTATTTTATTTTGGGTAGTTCCATTTCATAACTTTGACGATAAAGAGGAAAACCCACCTCACCCCGTAGTGCCAGTGCCTCGTATTTGAGGTGAGAGGGGTTTTCATACAAAGGTGATTTTGGAAGGTTGTTAGATCGATTTTTTTTATGCGTATTTTTGTAGCAGTAGCCTTAAAATCCCTTCTCACCCCCCTCTCAAACCTTCTCTCCCCATTCATAATCCACCTCTCCCCGCGAAACCTACTCACCCCGTTTTACGGTATGGATGTTTAGTCAAAGAGTAGATAAAGGTAGGTTAGGTAAGTAGGTAAATATTTACATATTAACGACTAGTAATATTCAACCTTTAGCCAAATTTTAAGAGGCCTTACTTTTACTTTACTCTTCCTGAGCAACTTTTACTATACAGAGCCTCTACCATCAGTTTTAACATTGACATAACGCTCACGTCTACGTAATTTACTTTCTGTACATCTCGTTTCCACTATTGCTCGCATATGCGAGTACGAGCGAGATGCATAGAAAGTAAGTTACGTAAACGTGAGCGTTATGTCAATGTCAAAACTGGTGGTAGCCGTACAGGCGATAATTCCGTAAATATAACAGATATCAGAAAATTTCAAATTGATATCGAAAGTGCGTTACCCAATGAGTAAAATTACATTAATAACTTTTTTTAAATAAAAGCAGAAATATCCCAAACATTAACTTCAAACCCTCCCATACATTTAGTACGACGAGTCACCCCTCAAAGAACGTCGGTGTCGTAAGAGCTAAAACTGCTTGAGATTCATTATTTGCTATAGTAAACTGCAATAATAGTAGATTGTACAACAAGGGCATAAAGTGACCTATTTTTACCCGAGGCAATTTTTTGGTCTGAGCAAAGCGAAGACCAAAATAGTAGACGAGGGTAAAAATGGACATTTATGCCCTTGTTGTACACTTTGCTTTTCACTTCGATTGCGAGGAAAATAAATTATATTTTTCACGGCAATTTACACCACCAAATTGTCGTAAAGCGAAAGAACATAATACATAACCAATTCCCGTACATAACCAATTCCCGCCAACTAACTTTTTTTTTTTTTTTTTTAATTTTCAACATGTGATCAGAGTTTCAGATGCTTGGTTTTCTGCCAAGTCAAACATTTTGGAGCATTTTTGAACGATAATCGACTCCTATTTTATGTGATTTACTAAATTTAATGACAGAAAATACGGATTTCTATATTGTAGCAAAAATAAAACAATATAACAAGTTTTGTCATCTACACAATTTTATTGCTCAGTAAAATTGTGCAATATGTTTTAACTGTTTGGCTGTTGAGACCGATTACCTTAGTCTTAGAAGAAAATTTTACTTTTATGCTCTAGAGCATAAAATGCGATTTTATGTCGTCTACGCACGACATAAAGGTGCACTTTTTGAGCATGAGAAGTGAAAAATAATAAAACTACCGTTTATGAATTAATCAATCTAACATTTGAAAAAACACCCTGTGTTTTATGTGTTTGACACTGTTATAGATAATTCCACTTCAAATAATGCACCTGTGAGTATTATTACATTATTTTTATTTTTTTTATTTTATTATTTCAAATAACAAATTGGACCTTACAGCTAATGCCAAAGTGGCACAAATTATGAATATTCCGTAAAGTTCTTCGGTCCTAAAACTATCTTAGTGACCCTGAAGCTCTAGTACCTAATGGTCATAACCCTTACCTTTGGACGTAGCAAAATTAGAAGAAATAACACCATTGGATGACTGTACGAGTATACCTATAAACCTCCTGACTCCTGAGACCCAGAAGCAATTGTTTTGTTTTTGAAATTGGAACCCTTAGTTACACAATATAAAAACTTTTTACAAAAAAAATGAAACCGACTTCAAAAAGGATGAAATAAAATATTATCCTTTTTTATGTCTATGCGTTACCAACTGATATGTTTGAAGTCGGTGCCAAGCCAAATTTTGAAGCATACCATGACTTTGGTGCGATTCGATAAGGATTTACCTACGTTGGATTGCCTTACACGACGACAATGAACGTACTTTCTGTAGGTACAGTCGACGTTAAAAATATGTTTACACTTTTCGCCTTATTTCAAAGGAGTAAGGTGCAAAAGTGTAAACATATCATTGACGTCGACTGGACCTAAGAACACACCTCAGAACACACGATCAAACCTTCTTGGCGCAGTCCGTACCATATTTGTCGGCACATTAGTGTAAATATAAATGCATTTTATTGCCGTCGTATTTTTTACAGAGCATTTCTTACTAATGCTCGAACAGTCTATAGCACGCAAGTGTGGGATTGGGACTGAGTTATTTCCCTTCCCTTATCCAGAGAACTACATTTCAAAATATAAAACAATTCAAGGAATTTACCTTCTTGACAAATTCCACCTAAAGCGGTTCAGTTGTTTAGCCATGAAAAGTCGACAAAGAGGCAGACAGAATTCTTTACACATTTATAATAGTTATTAGTACAGTTCTAATGTGATTTATAGCCATAAAGCTGATTATTTTTACTGGTATTGTTACTACTTGGCTTGGCACCGACTTCAAACATATCAGGCGGTAACGCATAGACATAGAAAAGGATAATATTTTATTTCATCCTTTTTGAAGTCGGTTTCATTTTTTTTGTAAAAAGTTTTTATTTTACCATTTTTAGTTTTAACGCATTGTTAAGAGCGCGACGCATGAATGAAAAACAAGATCATGTTTAACACTAAATTCGTGTACCTATTACTTTAGTAAATATGTAATCAGGAATTTTCTCGAGTCCGTCTGGGAAATTATAATTCCTGTCAACTAAATCCATCCGCCCGCCCCGCCACTGACCCAATCCCTCAGCCCCCCGATCACTCAACCTCACAGCAGATTAACCCCTGATTAGACGTGTGCTCCGATTAAAAAATGATCGGCGGCGGCGTTTGCCAAAAAATCGGCGGCGGCGGCGTGTTTTCGGCGTGAAATCGGCGTGACCTTGACTTTCAGGTTTCGTAATAAAAATCCTTAATTTGTTGTTTTTCTTGAAAATTTTATCAATGCAGGTTACTGGTCAGTTAACTACGTATATTTTGAATATGCTGTGAGTAAAATAGGGTTTGTAAATGAATATAGGATAGGTATAATAACTTATTTTCCCTAGTAACTGGCTTGCATTAAGAGGTTACCTGGTCCCAATGATCTTGGATCCGATCTGTAACTCTCCGTTTTCTCAAGCTTTCCATGGCTTATCCTGTTAAAAATGACGTACTTTAACAAAACAGAATTCCACATATCCTTGACATTTGCTAGACTATAGTGGACTGCTATGGCTTATTTTTAATGGTTTTCTTATCGTACAAGCACTAGGCTCACTGAGACGTATCTTCTTTCTCGTTTTCTCATTGCTAAGGCTCGCGACCACATGTAATTTGTCTCCATTTCGTGCGGTCATAAGCCGTATGGACTGCACGGTGCAGACTGCTGCAAGCCGACTTCTTCATAGCGTTCGACCATCTCACACATGATCCAACTCGAGCACGTTTGCCATTCTTCTTCTTCTTCATTTGCCATGCCCTAACGGACGTCGGCGACCACCTTTGCCATCTCTCTCCTGCTCTTAGCCATTCTTGCCAGCGTGGCTGCATTATCCATGTTCGTCCATTTTTTTATGTTGTCAAGCCAGGTGACCCTCCTTCTTCCCCTTCCTCTCTTGCCATCAATTTTTCCTTCCAATATTAGTTGTAGTATATTATATTTGTCATTTCTGTATATGTGTCCAAAATATGATATTTTCCTTCTTTTTACTGTGATCAAAACCTCTAACTTTTTGTTCATTCTTTTAAGTACTTCCACATTTGTAACTCTATCGGTCCAGGAGTAGGGATTGCAATCCGGTCCGGCGGATCCGGTAATCAGGCCGGATCCGGCACTTTTTAGAAGCTACCGGATCCGGTTGAAATCACCGGATCCGGACCGGATCCGGGAAAATAGAAAAAAAGACCGCACACAGCACCCACTGCGCGTTTTAAGTGAGATAAAGGCGACGGATAGAAGAAAGAAGTTAAACAGAATAAAGAACGAATTAAAAAATCCAAATTTAGTAAAATAAGCAGATATTTAATATGACGATGATTGAGAACAGAAAAGGATTTCCTCTTCTTTCATGTTAGTGGCACGAATCGGCACGATACGACGATTACTTAAATAATTAGAAGTAAACATTAAAGGATGGAGATGCCATGGAAGGCATTTGTAACGACCGGTCTGGCCTAGTGAGTAGTGACCATTCAGTGACCCTGCCTATGAACTATGAAGCCGATGGTCCTGGGTTTGAATACCGGTAAGGGCATTTATTTGTGTGATGAACACAGATATTTGTTCCTGAGTTATGAGTGTGTTCTACGTATATACGCATGTATTTATCAATATACTATACGTATATATATCGTCGCCAAGTAGTACTACCTAGAGCTAGCTAGTACCCATATTACAAGCTTTGCTTGGTTTGGGGCTACGAGTAGGTCGATCTGTATAAAATTGTCCCCAAATATTTATTCATGTATTATTTATTTATTTGTGATTTAGGCTATAAAACTATTTTCACCGATATAAAATGAAAGCAAGATAATATTGGAACGCATTTCATACAATTTTGGTTAAAAGTAAAATATCTTGTTACTAGAATGGATGTCAGCGTTACAAATAATTCCATCAAAGAACAGTTACGAAAACTTGTCCTTTCAAGGAGTTCCATTTCCTATCCCATAATTATCCCATTAACAGGCTTTGGAATCTAATCAAATTTATATTTTTATTGTAAACGTATAAATTTGAGCAGAATGTGAATGATTAAATATAATAAAATTAATAAATGACTTAGATTTCATATTTTATTTTTAAATTGAGATTGACTACGTGACACTTTTTAATACTTAGATTTATTTTATTGTTAAAAAGTTATTTCTTATTAACTTCAAATTGTTGTTTTATGAATACATTTGTAAAAATACCCTTTGTTTCTCATATAACGCATAAAACTTGAAAAATATGCCATTTAATTAACTTTAATATCCTTATACCTAACTGGATCCGGTCCGGCCGGATCCGGCCGGATTGAAAATCAATCCGGTTTGCAATCCCTATCCAGGAGATTTTTAACATACGCCTATATAGCCACATTTCAAATGCTTCTATTTTCTTTTCCATAGCTTTATTAAGAGTCCACGTTTCGCAGCCGTAGAAAAGTACTGATAGTACATAGCACTTCACAAGTCTCCAACGAAGCTTTAGGTTGATATCCTTGTTGGAGTAAATAGACTGCATTTTTATAAAGGCATTTCGCGCAATCTCTATCCTGACACGTATTTCCTGCTCCATGTCCCAGTTCTCGTTCAGCCAGCAGCCCAGATACCTGTACTTTTTTACCTTTTCTAATGGTGTATTATTTAATTTTAAAATGTGTGGAGTTGTACTAGATTTGCTTACTACCATAAATTTAGTTTTGCTAATGTTAATTTTCAACTTGTAATAATTTATTTTGGAGTCTAAACGATTTAATAGGTGTTGTAATTCTTCAGCACTATTTGCTAGCAGGACGGTATCGTCGGCATATCTTAAATTATTAATATACTTTCCATTACATTTAATGCCCACATCAACCCCCTCAAAGGCTTCTGAAAAGATACGTTCGGAAAATAAGTTAAAAAGGCTTGGGGATAAAATACATCCTTGGCGGACTCCTTTTAGTATTGCCTTTTAGTTTGCCATTCATTCGGCTTAAATTCATGTGTTTCTCCACATCATGCGTTGGATAATATGTCCGAAGAATCTAAGGGCTCACCCATGGCATGTTGGGAAGAGATGAGTGGCGATATAGAGCTCTTTGAGAATGGAGGGGTTTGTTCTTTTAGCTGTCCAAAGTGTAAGCAGCAGTCTTCGTTCGTTCGTTATCAGTTGACGGTGAATACTTAGGTTTACTCAGTTACTTTAATTGGTATGTCAAATAGTTTCTGCAACTGGCTATTCAGTTTCATTTAATTAATAATTGATGCATATTTGAGAACTGTAACATAAATAATACAAAAAATCCACTATGTAATCCAAAAACCAACTTGGAATAGCTAATTAACAACACTCAAGGTCACGCCGATTTCACGCCGATCATTTATCGGCGGCGGCGGCGTGGTCAAAAAGCCCGGCGGCGGCGGCGCGCCGGCGCGGCGCACACGTCTACCCCTGATCCAGGAACCCCTCGACCCTGAACCAGCAACCCTTCAACCGCCATTCCCCGACCCCTTAATCCCTGACCCCTTAACTCCTAACCCTAACCCCCGATCAGTAGCCTTACCAGCTTACCACGAGTTTGACATTGATATATTCGCTAGCATGTGTGTAACTTACTTCCTATGCATCTCGCTCGTACTAACCTTAGTGTGAGCGAGAAGCATAAAAAGTTACATTTAGATGCATAAGACGTTAGCGAATATGTCAATGTCAAACTCGTGGTAAGGCTACAGTTGCAGTACATCAAATTGGTGGTTTTCGGAAGCAAATGCTCGAGTTACTTTAGAAAACCCCGAAATCACTTAACACGTGCCTTTAAAAATTGAGGATTTCCCTCAATTCCTCATGGATTCCATCATCAGACCAGAACCAAAAATAATACGGAAACACCTTGGAGGTAACTTCATCCAAACAAAAAAAGAATTACTTAAATCGGATCACAGGTGCCGGAGTAATCGCTGAACATACTTACATTTAAAGAAATCATCATCATTATCATCAAAATAATCATCATCATCAGGTCTACTTCATCAAATTGGTGGTTTTCGGGAGAAAATGCTCGAGTTGCTTAAGAAAACGCCCAAAACACCATGCATGTACCCTTAAAAATTGAGGAGTTCCCTCAATTCCTCATGGATCAGATCATCAGAACAGAACCAAATTAAAATGGGACCAACTCGGAGGTAGCTCCTTTCAAACAAAAAAAGAATTATTCAAATCGAACTACGGATGTCGGAGTAATCGGTGAACGTACATAGAAAAAAAAAACAAAAAAAAAATAGCCACAACCGAATACAGAACCTCCTCCTTCTATGAAATTGAAGTCGGTTAAAAAGTTCAAAATAGATTTTGGAACATGTACAATTATACGCAGGGACTTAGGAAGTTAACTAACATTACTAACATTCATTATAGTTCAAAGTGCAATACGAAATATGTAAAATTGTGAAATCGCTCTAATGCTGAGGGACGCAACTTAGGGTCGGTTGCACCAAACTGTTCGTATCGTTAAAGAGTTCGCTAAATTTTTATGTATGGAAAGTTTCATAGGTAAGCGCCGGGGCGCGCCGGCTGACGTTGATCAGTCTGTCAAATGTGGTTGGTGCAACTGGCCCTTAATCTCTATTATTAACTGTTCTCTTATACAAACGTACTTCATTTACTACCCACGTTATAAGTTTGAGAACGTTCCCGTCTACTCTCTGTAGAAACTTTATTCGTGTAGCTATCCCTTTGTATCGTAGCCTAGAAACTTGAAGATGGAGTTTGTCGGCTGATTTTATTATTCATTTTCGTCTGCAACTTTCTTAGCTGTCAGCACTTTTTAAAACTTACTCTTAGAAATTGGACATTTTATTCTAGTTGTAGTTTCATTAAATCTCCGGGCGAATACATTTTAATTAGCAGTGGCGGATTTGCCCTAAGGCCTAGTAGGCCCGGGCCTAGAGCGGCAAGATATTAGGGGCGGCAGCACGGCGGCAGTCTATCGGCCCGATTCGAACTTTAAGTTAAGATACGTCAATTAATAGATCTAAAAACTATATGGATTAGATATCTCAGTGTCAAATGCACTGAAATAGGAAACCTATGGAAGTGAAACGTCAACGAATAATGCGTGCCACTGTGACGTCATCCGGCCGCTAAACATGGCGGTTTTAGTGCTGCCCAGATGATTTTTGCTGTTACTAGGTTTATCGATACATCGATAACTTTTTAACGCAGATGATTTTATTTAAAATACTAAGTATGATTTATTTGTAGAGTTTATGTTTTAAGGCGACGGTAGCGGTGGGTAAAATATCAGATTCTGTCAATTTACCCCATTTCACACACAAGCGCACTTCACGCACACTACCTCACTTTACTGGGACAGGTCAGTGACCCATCATATTTTTTTAAGATTGGACTTTTAGTTTAGTATTGACCACTAGCCTCCTTTGAGGGTAAAAGCGTTCCATTGAAAGATGAAAGAGAAACAATGCATTTAATCTTGCTTTCCTTGTTTGTTCATGTCACACGTGACGTACCTATTTAATTCATTTGATTGTTGACTGTTTTACTACCTAATATTGCTTTGTCGAGATACGCGTTTTGTACAATTAAAGCGAATAAAACAAGATGTCATTAAGTCAGATGTAAAATGTTATTTACTACTCTATACGGTTTTTCATAAGGTGCAAAATCCATTCAATAGGAATTTAAATAAATAAAGTTTCAGCAGGGTGGCAATTCCATTTTGGCGGATAAAGCGAAACAGAATAGTTCTATCGAACCTGCTTACAAATTTTCACGAGAATCAGTTGAGAAATGTGATCTGCAAAGGAGAACATACAAAAGCATTTTTGCCCAAGCTGAAACGGAGACCTTTGCTAACGCTCGGCCAATGATGGTTTAGGTACACCTATAAAAAATGATTGTCCCTGCTGTAATTTTAATATCTTTATATTTCAACCGGTATAGTTTTACCTTCAAAAATAATCGGTATCGCTAAACAATAGCGGTACCTTACTACTTATACGTTCACGAAATCGGTATCTGCATAACTTGATTGTTAGTAAACTAACCTGGAAAATAATCTCAAAATCACCGAAACATTTATGTACAGTCACCTGCAACAATATGTTACGTCATTAGCGCCAACTTTGCCTCCAGGGAAACTTTGCCCAAAACGACAATTTTAAACAAATTCGTTAATGTAGAAAAATTTATAATAGTTATGGCCACCCTGCTGTTTTTAGTAGAAAATTGGATATATTTCTGACAAAGTATATGCCAAACTTGTGCATAACTTGACTTGGGAATTTTGAGTTTGAGCGAGTTGTCTAATATAGGGTATATTTCGGCGGGCAAAAAATTGATAAATAATGAATGCAAGTAGAAAAAATTGAGAACCCTTTGACAAATATTTCCGGGTTTCAGTTATAACACATGAAGCATAGATTATGTCTATTGAGATTTAAACTAATAAGGCCTAAATACACAAAAGTTTTAGCGGTGGGCAAAGTAATCCGGTAATTTGGCATCCATACCAACATTGCCCACCACCAAAAACGGATTAGGGTTGTCACTTTCATCTAATTTACCCAACTTCGCAAGTAAAAGAAGGTTATGTTTGTACACTAAAATAAGTTTATAAATATATACTGTATTTAATTTGTCTTATTATCCTTTATTTAGATGTTTTATCCCGTTAACGAATGAAAACACAACAAAAATCATATTTTTGGTCATTAAACTATTGTAACAGATTTTCTCAAAAGTGACAACCCTCTAGCCTTTGTAAAATGCTTAGGCGAGCTTTATTTGGAAATGGGCAAAAACGGGTAGGCAACATTGCCCAGCAAATTTATTTAAAAGTTTTTACACTTATCACTAAGTTATTAACAGGGAATGGTAGGATTGCCCAAAACCTTTAAGTGATCCTTAGACATCTTCATCATATATACGAGCTGTATTTGAATACCAAATTGACGTGGGCAATGTTGGCGAAAACCCCGGATATTTTTTTATTTGCCCGCCCTCTAAAACGCAAAAAAATGGGTAAAAACACGATAAAAAAATGTTTTCTTCACATAAACTGATGCGTTTGATCACAATGGACGTGCTGAGCAAAAAAAAGTCATATGATGTGATATTTTTTGAGAAATTCGTGTTTAAAAAAAAAAGCGGGCAAAGTTGATGATAATGAGTAATGACGGTACCTACTCTTCGAAGGTCGCAAAAATATGTGACATGCTCTTATGGTTCTACAAATAAGATCGTGTCAGATATTTTTGCGGCCTTCGTTGTGTAACATAAATTGCAGGTGACTGTACATTTGGAATAATTATTTTATTTAGTTTCAACGAAAGTTTCAAGTTTAGTACGAAAATACTTCAGATATGCAATATGCTCAAAATGTAGACCTAATCGAAATAAAACATTGCCTTTTATAGTAAATTTATAAAACATTCGATACATAGGTATACATAACAATAACCATCAGGCCACAACGCTATTGGCCTGTAAGCTTCATCTCGGTCTCCAAAGCCGCAAAAACTTGCTAGTACTTAGTGCTGGTCTAGCCTTTATTTTTTCTTGAAGATTTTCAGAGAACAGCACGTACACGCATTATACATATAGACGGAACGAACGGCATAATCATAATAATTTATTCGTCGCAATCCATGGTATTACAGATCTAGTTACAAGACTGTTAATAGGCAATATTTTAATATAAAAGTTCTATAATATAATACAAGATTACAGTTGTCATCAAAATTCATTGACATACAGAAGTCAAATACGTTTTTAAAATGACGCAAAATGATACCAGCATAATAAAAATTGATCCCAATCAGTCTGATTGGGATCAATTTTTGAGCAACATGAGTCTTTAAACTTTTTTCATTTTAAGCGAGTTTTGAAGGAAGATAATACTTAAATTCGACTGTAATCGTATTATTTTAAGATAGTTTACTGCGGTTTTCAACAATAATGACCCGTAAATAACAGCAAATGAAATTTAAATGAGACGCGAGCTGATATTTATGTACCCTATTTTTTGAAATACATTTTATCTACTGGTATGCTTTCTCGTGTGCGTATATGATTTAATGTCAATATAATTGTCAAAAGCAAGAAAATCAAGCTGTCATTTTCATTTGAAGAAGTACACGTGTGCTCCGGTGTAGCCCCAACGGGCATCTGACTTGAAGAAGAATTTTGAGTGATGTCGTCAATGTATGGAAATTGTTCGAAAGTTTACATTTGAGATTGAATTTCTGTGTTGTCTTTGTGAGTAAAAATATAAATCGATAATAAATTGGTAGCTGAATTATCTAGCTTTCAGAATCATACAATAATTCAATTACTGTCAAAGACAAAATTGTTTTGCTTCTGTCTCAAACGGAACTCCATATTTTGATTTTTTGATACTTTTAGTGTCGATTTGTAGAGAATAACAGCAAATTAAAAATATAATGGCACAAAGAGTTGGTACACGGTTTCTTCGTGAACAAATTTACGTGTAATTGAATGCAATTATTAAACACTTATTGAACAAATTATGGTTACAAAGTGAGGTCTAAATCGAAAACGTCATATACCGGCCCCTTAATAGGAAGTAAGTAAGTAAATACATATTCTTTATGAGTATATTGTTATGTGAAAAGATACTTTGATTGAGTAAGATGTGTAAAATCTAAGACAATTTAGTACTTCGAATTTGACACGTAACCGAGATGACACTGTACAACTCCATACATATTGCGATGTTTGCGTTAACTCTGATTTTCAAAAGTTGACGTTTCACAACTCAGTGACCGCAAAACACATGGCGCAGTACAGCGCGCGTGTTTTTCTTAGACTTTACCTCTCTATTACAATCAATTTTGTTGTGTTGCTAACCCTAAAGTCCGTAACACACTACCGCACCGCACCTCGACCTTGGTGCGCCTTACCTATAAGTGAGAGCGCTACAAAATTCAAACTCATTAAGCGACGGGTGAAAAAAACAAAACACCTTCAGAACATTTTTTTTAATTACAAAAATAAGGAATGCCTTCCGCTCTTCAACTTCTTCAACATTTATTCAGCAAATAGGCCACAAAGGCACTTTTACACGTCAACAATGAATTTACATACAAGCAAAAATAATAACAATACATTAACAATTTTATAAAATACAACCAACTGCAACTACCAGTTCAAACTAACATATTACAAGTACTTAGAGATGTATATGGTATCTTAATGTCGAATTATATAAAACAAACTATAATAATAATATAAAAAAAAGCCGCAGGACAGCTTCTGGAGTAACGACCCCGCGGACCCGATTGCTCCCGAGAGTCGGTCAGGGTCTCCGTCTCCAGACACTTTTTCTTTTTATGTTCATTTCTTGGTAACCTATAAAAAATATTTTAATTACTTAATTACGATAATTTAGTAGGTTTTAAAAGGGGTAGCTTGATAAAATAAGAAAATATAAATAAGCAATCATAATACATCGATATCAAAGTCGATAAATAAAGTACAACCCTAGCTAAAATGTTTACATTATTTAATCGCAAAAATATAGTTAAATAAATCAAATCACTTCATGATCTATAACTGCACAGAAGAACCTTGCTATTTATAATGTGAAACATCCTTAAATTTCCCAGGAACATTAACAATAACCAATATTTTTAATGTAAATTATAGCGTACCTGTGTAAGGTTAAAGATGGCTGATTTGGTGGTTTTCTTATGCCGCACCCTAATACACTACACACTGGCATATTCGCGACGTAATTATTCACATTTGGCTTCAATTATTTTCAATCACAAGCAAAATATTGAAAGATAATTAATAATTTTAATTTTCACCACGACTTTTTGACAGGACAAGTACCGGCTGAACTGACAGACAATGACATTTGGGCCGCTAAACATGGCGGATTTTCGGCCGCATTAGGTATTTACGTATTTTCATGGAACACTTTATGTACGTACTGAAATACTGTCATCTTTTTTTGCTGAGGGTAACAGTGCTGAGTAAAAACGAGATAGATATATATTTATGTGTGTGCCGTCAAAATGGGTGCTATTTGTATAAGCAATTGTACGTATAGAACAATATGTCTTGTCCCTATTATATAGGTCTTTGGTCAAATGTGATGTTTCTTCAAACAATAACGTCACTTTTGACAGTGACACATCTAATCCATATCGTTTCTAGATCTATTAATTGATGTATCTTAAAGTTCAAATCGGGCAGTATATATGGGTGCTGAGAAAGGGGCGGCTAGTAGTTACTACAGGACAGGGCCTAGAGCGGCCAACACTGCAAATCCGCCACTGTTAATTACGTAGGTACGTTTTTACCTAGGAAATGTGCCATTGTTACAGACTATATTGACTTTATTTTGCCTTTCCCATTTTTAGATCTTCTTCGAATTATTTTTCCGCTTTGTAGCGAAAAGAGCCTACGATCAGAGAACCCGCCCAGAAGTGACTGTGTTCTAGAGTTCTAGACCGAAGTTTTCACTGATTTTATTTATTTTCTTACCACTAGGTACCTATATGTAAAACGAGCACGTTTGAATCAGACCGAGACATTTAAATTTAAATCACGATAATAAATTTAAAAGGGCACTCAAGAGAGTAGAAGTTTACTTTAAAGGTTTATTCAAACTACGTAGTGCAACCACAAAGCATTTTGTTGAATATCAAACACATCCAACAGCGAGCTAAAAGAGAATTTAATTTAGTTAATTCCATTTTGTTTTTAAGTGATGTAAAGTAACTATGGAAATTTGAGTAATTTAATCGTAATGGGAATATTCTATGAAATTAATGAAGTTTATTTTGGGTCACCTTGGAAATGTTTTGCACGCGAGCTATTGTGGTTTTTGCGTAGAATGGTAATATTTTTGCTGGTTGTATGGTACACCGGTCAAATCTTACAAAAAAATCTCCTAAAAAAACAATGCGTGATGTAGTTCTGTATTTTTTGTATGTTGTTCGGAGTCCTTGGAGGAATCTGAAACTATGATTTGCAAGCAAAAAAAATTTGTGCTCTCTGCGTAATTTGTGAAAAACTGCAAAAATTTCGGACTTTTTTCAGATTTTACAGTTTTATTATAAAACTATGGGTTTTTGGTCAAAACTTGCTATATAATGTTGAAAGTATATTAAATTTGTAACAATTTAAGCCTATAAACAGCGTCATATGTCAAATAGTTCTTGAGATATGGGGCTTTAAAAAAGGGTATTTTTTTCCTTGGAATGAAATTTTTAGTTTTTCCTATATTTTAAGACAAATATCGGCACAACCGCTAATGCTATGAGATATATTACAATGAATAAAGTTGTAGAAAATTTAATTACCTTTCATTTAAGTGCTAGAAAAAGTCAGTAAGCCTTACAGTTCTCTAGTTATCGTAAAAAAATGAAATTGCTATAATAGGGAAGGCAACTAAATGTATTGTTTAAGGCATTGTCAAAATCCCTTCAAGAGGCAGTACCATTGTCGAGAACGCAATTTACGATTATCTTTTACCGGTTTTTCCCGATAGCAGCAGAGCAATGTCAGAGATCAACCATTTTTAAAATGCACCCCCCTCTTAAGCACTTCACTCATTCAGTAATGAAATCAAGATACAATCTGTAGTTTGGCTTGTTTCTCGGCCCCACTTTTTGGTTGTAGCCATAGATCCCACGATGCCGATTCCGATTTAACAATTTGTTATGGTTTTGAACTTGTTTTGATACGACCTTGACGATAGTTCACGTTAATTGGCGTGGTGTTGGTGAAACACACTGAAATTACTGGAAGTCATGTCATTAGTATCTCGCTCGCGCTCGCTTATTGGTGCTCTTGAGTGTACTCTGAGTCGTGGTAATACAAGATCACTTTCTCAATCAATTCAATTTCTCAATAGAAAAAAAGTTATTGTGTGGTTTTATGAAACCACGATACAAGTCATACAAGTGAATCTTTTTTCGGATTGTAGATATAGGCATTTAACTGAAAATATTCGGAAATTTATCCGATTTGGGGGTTAAAAACGGGTTTTTAATCTTAACTTAATAAATATTCTCTATAATTATCTTATAAAAGCTCGCCCAACGCCAATCACACCAATGTAATTCACGCCAGTTACTCAACATGATGCTGTAGTTTATTATTAATATCGCTTTTACGAAAGTCAAGGGCTATAGAAACCGGTATAAGTAAGCTATCCGATAAGAAACAAATGTATGCAATCCGCCCGGCTTGGTACATCATGTTAACTCACACTTATCTATACTTACCTACGTGTTTCGTTCAGTTCTTCTTCTATTAATGATTTGGTTTGTCAATTTATACACCTATCTAGTAAAGACTAGTAGTAATAGGATATTGCTAGTTAAAACCCTATACCTACAGCGGGTAATGGTAGCTGATTTTGATGTATCAATACGTTATGGTTAGGATTTTATCGTGATCTTGTATTACTACGACTCAGAGTACACTCAAGAGCACCAATAAGCGAGCGCGAGCTAGATACTAATGACATGACTTCCAGTAATTTCAGTGTGTTTCACCAACACCACGCCAATTACCGTGAACTATCGTCAAGGTCGTATCAAAACAAGTTCAAAACCATAACAAATTGTTAAATCAGAATCGGCATCGTGGGATCTATGGCTACAACCAAAAAGTGGGGCCGAGAAACAAGCCAAACTACAGATGGTAGGTATCTTGATTTAATTACTGAATTAATGGAGTGCTTAAGAGGTGAGTGCATTTTAAAAATGGTTGATCTCTGACATTGCTCTGCTGCTATCGGGGAAAACCGGTAAAAGATAATCGTAAATTGCGTTCTCGACAATGGTACTGCCTTTTGTAGGGATTTTGACAATGCATTAAACAATACATTAGTTGCCTACCCCATTATAGCAATTTCATTTTTTTTTACGATAACTAGAGAACTGTAAGACTTACTGACCCTTTCTTGCACTTAAATGAAAGGTAATTAAATTTGCTACAACTTTGTTTATTGCAATATACCTCATAGTATAAGCGTTTGTGCCGATATTTGTATTAAAATATAGGAAAAACGAAAAATTTCATTCATGGAAAAAAATACCCTTTTTTTAAAGCCCCATATCTCAAGAACTATTTAACATACGGCGCTGATTATGGGCTTAAATTGTTCCAAATTTAATATACTTTCAACATTACATAGCAAGTTTTGACCAGAAACCCAAAGTTTTATGATAAAACTGGAAAATCTGAAAAAAGTCCGAAATTTTTGCAGTTTTTCCCAAATTACGCAGAGAGCACAACTTTTTTTTGCTTGCAAAACATAGTCTCATATTCCTCCAAGGACTCCAAACAATACACAAAAAATACAGAACTACAT
Source organism: Cydia splendana (assembly GCF_910591565.1). Taxonomy (NCBI): domain Eukaryota; kingdom Metazoa; phylum Arthropoda; class Insecta; order Lepidoptera; family Tortricidae; genus Cydia; species Cydia splendana. The sequence continues at coordinate 17,617,595 of NC_085965.1, read as the reverse complement.
CACGCATTGTTTTTTTATTGTAAGATTTGACTGATCTATGGGACGACCTCCAAATTTTGTTGTATAATATCCTTCAATCCTGCCACTTTTATGTAAATGACATTGAGACTAAACCTATTAGAGTCAGTGTTAATATAATATTAGGTTAAATGTAAAAACGGAACCCTATTATTAAGACTCCACTATCCGTCTGTCCGTCTGTCCGTCTGTCCGTCCGTCCGTCCGTCCATCCGTCAGTCTGTCACCAGGCTATAACTCATGAACCGTGATAACTAGATAGTTGAAATTTTCACAGATGATGTATTTCTGTTGCCGCTATAATAATAAGTACTAAAACAAAATAAAATAAATATTTAAGTGAGGCATAGACAACAAACGTGATTTTTTTTGCGTAATGGTACGAAACCCTTCGTGCGCAAGTCTGAGTCGCACTTGGCCGGTTTTAATTTTTTGTAAATAACTCGTAAACGGTGACCTGTACTTACCAAACTCTAAGGGGTGAATGTGTAGGACATACTGAAGAACTTACTGTAGGGCATGCAGTACCGGTCCCGGTACCAAGAATTTCATTTCCCGGTTCTGGGCATGGCCGGAACCGGGATTCCCGGTTCATCCCGGTTCTCAACGCGTCTTATAATTATTTTTAAGAAATTGTTTGTGTAGGTGTACAGTCTTTATGAATGACTTATTTTCATATAAATGATTGCATAAGAATTAATAAATGACTTATTTTATTTAAAAAAAAACACTTAATTGGCGATCCAACCTATTTTACGAAATTAACCGGCACACTTTGCCTCCGCCTGGGGCACCTGGGCCGCCGTAGCGTAGTCGATGCACTCAGCAGACTCAGCACTATGACGACACGCCATACATAAGTAAAAAATTAGACCAGAGAACGGAATATTTTCATATAAAAGCAACTTCCTAGAAGAAGAATAATAGTCCTTTATGTAACCGGCAAAAGAGTACTGAGCGATGTTTCAGATAAAAACAAAATTGAAATAGAAAATTGGATGATTTTTTACAATTTTACCATTATCCGTAATATTGCCTACTTTACTGGGTTAGTTTGTCGGGTTATTTGGGTCCCACGTTTCATATCACCATTATTAAATGTAATTTAATGTCCCGAGCTAAAGTAAATAGGTACCTACTAAAACATTGCTACTATAGAAATGGGAATAAATAGTCATATGATGAGAACCGGGAAATACCGGTACCGAGTCTTCAGTACCGGTTCTTTTGACACTATAAAATTCCCGGGAATTTGAGAACCGGGAATTCCCGGGAGCATGCCCTAGCTGGGGCCGACCCCGAAATTGCGAAAAATTCTGCCGTCATATTTCGGTGAATTAAAGTTAATGTTTTCTATAGAACAGCTGTTTTTTTTATTTCGCGAGTTCAGGGTTGGCCCCATAGTTGAGTGAACTAGTGTACGGACAAGTGGTGGCATTTTGAACAGAGCGGGAAATGGAGTCGTTATTATCTACTAACTTTTTATGATTGAATGAATAAATTCAAATTTTATATGATATTTACTTTACTTATAAAATCTATTTCTCTTGCTCTCTCACATTCAATCAATATACTTTTTAACCATATACAACAACCTTAATTAATTACTGGCCAAAAACTTTATAAGCTGTAGATACGACAAAATAATTTGATGTTGTCGATTTAGACAACTGTTTGCTATATTTGTTGTTGTAATACGCTAGGCTAATAATTGAAAACAGTACGGTTACCATCAGTTTGTCACTGACATAAACGCCGTCGAGAACGTAATTTACTTTCTATACGTCCCGTTTGCACTAATATGCGAGTGCGAGCGAGATGTATAGAAAGTAAATTACGTTCTCGACGGCGTTTATGTCAGTGACAAACTGATGGTAACCGTACAGCACGACAGCAGAAATGTAAATGAAACAATATGAATGACCCACCAGAATCGTCAATTTTGAAGTGGATTGAACCATACGATAATCTTGTATATAACGATAACAATAGCGTGTACTGTATATCATGTGAAATAATTGTGTTAGCACAATTAGAAAAAAATCGCAGCAGATACTTGAATAAATAAATAAATAAACTTTGGCACTACTTGAATAAGAATTAAAAAGTGTAATAAATATGTTTTCGAAAAATCATTTAATCGTTATTCATCAATCATAAAATGCACCTAGGCGACTCCATTTCCCGCTCTGTTCAAAATGCCACCACTTGTCCGTACACTATGATAACAAAAGTACCCTGTATAAGTATAATATTCGAATGATCAAAGGAAAATAGCTATATACAGAGAAAATGGCCTTTTAAAAGCAATTTCCCTAAGGTACACTACAATCTAAACGTTCCAGAGTTTGCTGCTTGAAATTACGGCTAACGATATATACATTGCTGTTATTTCTACAGCTTACCTACCAAACGCGTTGCTACTACACCAAATCATGACCTCCGATTACTTATAGTTGTGGCAGAATTTGAAGATCACACTTACTGGTTGTCTTGAATCTCCTGAATTTGGAGCGATTAGAATAATGTTTCAGTTCTCAGTGTTTGCCTACTTGCCTGCCCGGGACAATTGGAGCCTCGTCGTGTGTACGTCACAGAATAAATAATAGTACTAGGTACAGAATATTCACCTTCTAACAAAACGCGTCTGTTACGATTAGGACAGATATGACCGCTAGGTGGCGACAGCGCCACGCGCGGCTTATGGCTAGCCACCAAAATTGGTGTGGGACGGATGTACTTGTAGCTACCTGTTGCGACACGACGAAATCGCGGAGTGAGCCATAGTCCCTGGTGTTCACTTAAATATACGGCAAATGATGATGATGGAATTTCCTTTTGCAGAGTTGCTCCTTTTGACTCACAGATTGATTTACGAAGGGGAGCCAATCGAATTTTTGATGCAAAATTTTGACTTAAGGGGGGGTGTTTATTTTTCCGAATAAAAGCGTATATTTATCTTATTTTAATAAGCACACAAAAAATAAAAATTTCATGAAAAAGCCCTACTATTTCTCGTTATAAAAAGTATACTTATGGCATATTTATTATACATTAATGTGAACAAAAAAAATTACATATAGACCTACTTTCGACTACTCATTGAACAAGATACAACGATGTGGCAATTTACGACGCTTAATGATGATGAGATCACTTTTTATTATACGTAGTGAGTCCTTAGAACTCTTAGATCCTTGATTTTTGATACGGTCGGGATGAAAGGTGAGTGATTTGTCCCATACAATCATAAATTTATGCAAGCACCTGTTTAGGTTTCTACAAGTTTGGTGACAAATTCGAGTAAATTTCGTGCCGCGGCCGCTGCTAGAAACCATCGCGAGCCCGGACTTCTGGCCGAAGGGTGTGGTGTTTCGGCGGTTCCGTGGGAATCTGCCAAATCCTACACCGGAACATGCGACACAACTGAAAACCGCCGCGTCGCCGAAATAATTTATTAGCTTGTAAGATTTTACTATTGTATGTATGTTAGTTTGTAAGGTATGTATCTATGGGCCTTAGTTGCCTGATAATAAATGATATTTGATTTTTGATTTTTTAATTTGAAATCAAAAGACAGAAATCATTTAGGTAATTAAATATTCAAAATATAAATTAATAATGTAAATATTGACTAATATTTAAATTATTTTCCTCCGTATAGCTACGTTCCTTAAATCGGATTACGTTGTGCACCGAGCATAAGCAATGTTAAAGAGTGTTTACAAATATATAGGCAGTAAAATCTTTAAAATACGAAATAATGTAACTATTAGTCCATTCCTCTTTTTTTTCTTTGAATTTGCTCGATAATGACACCGAACTTAATACAGAAACCTAAATAGATGCTTTTATAAATTTATGATTATATGGGACAAATCATCCCCGTCCTTTCAACCACACCGCACCAAAAATCAAGGTGGCTCCCGTTCCTAAAATGATCTAAGGGTTCTAGGGACTCACTACGCTAAAGGGTATCTCATCATCATCAAACGCCGTAATTCTCATAGCTGTGCTGTAACTCATATCTTTGTATACTATTCAGTGAGCTGGTGGTCGAAAGTAGGTCTACATTTCATTTTTTTTTCTCTATATTTTTAGACATAAATATGCAATGTGGATACTTTTTATAACGAGGAATAGTAGGACGTTTTCATGAATATTTATTTTTTTGTGTATATATAAAAATAAGAAAAAAATTGGCATTTATTCGGAAAAAAATAAATTAGAAAGAATTTATTATAATAGAATAGAAAAAAAATATTTTTATTTTTTTTCAAATTATTTATATGAAACCGTATAAATTAAATATCAGAAATCAATTTAGCATCCTTGATTTACCCGAAAATGATACCAAACTTGCGCACATAGCCAAACAATTTTTTTTATAATTTCGGGGGCACCCCCGAATAAGTCAACATTTTGCATCCAAAATCCGGTTGGCTCCCCTTCCTAAATAAATCTGTGAGTCAAAAGGAGCAACTCTGCAAAAGGAAATTCCATCATCATCATTTGCCGAATATCACACTTTTTTGTCGTGAGCGCCACGGACTACCACACCTGGTACTCTGCCCTCTTAAAGCAATTGGCGGTAACTAATTTTTAGACATTTCGAGATATTTGAGAAAACGTGAAAATTGATTTCGCGTCACCATAGAGTGAGTTACATTTTAACTGCGACAGAATTTTCATATAATCATGTGTCTTTTTTTATCATATATAGGGTTGTTATCATAAAAATATTATTTTTTTGTCGTTTATTTGAGATACCGCTATTACGCTACGTATTATTAGGTTTTATTTCTTAGTTGTCGCTGTTTCCCTTAGCGTCGGTATATAAAGCTCCCTACAAAAGTAAGTGTATATATTTTGGCTGCAAATGAATAAGAATTGCATACAAAAAACATATTGGTATATTGTAATAATATATTTAATAGTCAAAGATAGAAATTGTAACTTAAATTTAAAGAAAATAAATCATTTTCTATGTTTTTGATGACATGAAACTATGCGCTGGATACAGGTAATTCGTACCAAAATTTCATTCTATTGGATGGTATTATATTTTTCATTGATTTTATTATATTGCGCTTTTTTATTTTCGAATATACCTGCAGGCTTATCCTTTTTCTTTGGAGGTGGGAGCACTTTTGATTTTAATACAATACAATACAATACTCTTTATTGCACACCTCACATACACGTAGTTTGCAATAAATGAACAATAACATAAACAAAGACAATAAATAAATTAATTAATATCTCTATATCTTGCTTTAGTTTTTTGTGAAGTTTTAAACTTTCTCTGAGCAGTTTATTTTTCCTGGCCAACTCCATTAACATTTTTATTTTCCTGCTAGACATAGTAAATCTGAAATATATTTTTTTTCAATAATTTGGCCCGAAAATCGCAACGTAAGAGTTACGTAAGGTCGTGTGCGTCTAAATAAAATATAATATACATATCTATTAAGGATGACTTAAGCTAGACCGGGCCGGGGCCGGGGCGGAGCTTCCGGCGCTTCGTTTTGTATAAATAAATTAATACTGCGTAATTAGCACAAAAAACGAAATACTTATAGGTCGATATTAAGACATCCTTTAATTTTAATTTTTAACTTTATTTCAAATATCTGTTTTTGACGAAGAGTATTTCGTACTCATACCCATAACGAATAATATTAACCTATATAAAATATACGAAACTCACTAAACACCTAACATTCCGATTGTATTTATGTATTTGTGATCCATTGAAATTCAATCAAGTGCTAATTATAAAAAATGACTCTTACCTTAAATCTGTTCAATTAAGCTGGTCACTTTAATTCTCTTTAATCTACTTTTTTAAGCATGAATGGTAATTTCAAAGAATTATGCAAATATTTCTCCTCGCTGTGTTAACAGCAATTCGTAATGACAATGAGTTACTAGATAGGTAGGTACTAATTGCACGAAGGACAGTAGGTATCTTGCATACAGAATACTTAGCGATTTGGCCGTAACTAAAGATACGGTCACTCGCCTTCTAATAGTTCGTCTTAAAAAATAGTTTTTTGTAGCAGTTTGGCAGTAATTGACTATATACTGCTATTACCTTAGTGAGCGCTGTGTAAGCGCAAGAAGCAGACGTGTCGCAAAATAAATTTATTCCGAGATAATTAACAGCAACTAAAATTGAACTGTGTTACTTACAATTTAAAGTCGCGTTTCGAGTGACCTGCGCCGTGCTACTTACGACATTTTCAAATCTTCCGCGTGCCGCCGCTTGACGTGTGCATCGATACATTTCGGTAACATTCGTTTTAACATGCCTCCAATACCCTCTCCGACTGGAAGTGGCTTGCCGGCTGGGCGTAGCGGGTCTGACTCAGAACAGAGCAGTAAAAGCTTGCACAATGACCCTCCTGACACAAAAACGCAGGTGCAAACACGACAAAAACGTAAGTTACTAGATGATAATGACCAAATCAAATGTGAACTGTCTGAAATACGAAAACAAATGGCAGATATTATGATAGAACTTAAACAATTTAGCAACAGTCAGAAAGAAAATTTCCAAAAACTATCACAGGATGTTACTGCTATCAAGGAACAATCAAATAACATAAAAATAACTACGGAAAATTTAAAAATCGAACAAGGAATAATGAAAACTCAGATTGAACAATTTTTTGACCTTAACAAAAACTTGGAAAATAAAGTAGAGAAACTGCAAACAGAAGTACAAGAATTAAAATCTACAACGCAAAATATTAAAACACTGTCTGAGCCACAGTTGAATACCGAAGAAATGATGTGCGAGTTCGAGGAGCGTAACAAACGTAAAAGAAATGTGATCATTACAGGTCTTGCAGAGACATCAGATCAACATGATCTAGAAATCCACGATAAAACTGAGGTAAACATAATATTAACCAAGATAATCGACAACTGCCCAGAGCCAGATAAAATATTTCGTCTTGGAAGATATACCCAAAACAAAGTTCGGCCACTTAAAGTCTGCTTCAAGTCCCACGAGACTGCTGAATCAATACTACGCAACAAAGAAAAAGCTAAAAGCGACACCGTAAACTTATTCTCAGACAAGACGCCGTACCAACAAAAATATTTTAAGAATCTAAAAGAGGAATTAGAATGTCGTCTTACTAATGGTGAATCTGATATAAAAATAAAATACGTGAAAGGAATCCCTACCATTGTAAAAGAACAACCAAAAAACTTCAATCTAAAACAGCCAGCACCCAAGGATTCACTATCGGCAGTACAACGCACCGAGTCACCAACACCTATGATGACATAATTATCAATACAGGATCCTTAAAATGCCTCTACGCTAATATGCGAAGTATTGTAAAGCCTGGAAAACTTGACGAACTCTGCTGTATTGTTCAATCCCTCCAAAGTATAATACACGTAATTATAATAACTGAGACATGGATTAAGTCCGATGAAGAAGCTGCAAGACATCAACTGCCAGGGTACACGCATTACTACAACTATCGACCTAATGCTAGGGGAGGCGGCGTTTCAATATTTGCACACAATAATCTTAAACATCATCTGATTGAAGAGCTCTGTAGTAATGACAATCATTACCTATGGATTCACTTGAGTAAGTTTTCTGTGGATGTGGGTGCAATATATAGAACGAACCGAGAAAATGTCGACACTTTCTTAGACATCTACTCAACACAGCTTCAACGACGTAAAAGAGCTCTAATATTCGGCGACTTCAACCTTAACCTGCTGAGTAATGAAAAATATATAAAAAGTTACACAAAAATTATGGAAGAAAACAACTATACAATACACAATAATATAGATGAAAACTACTGCACCCGCGAAACTACCACAACTAAAACAATATTGGATCACGTATGTACTAATCTAAAAGAAAACAATTTCCACCTTACAATTATAGAATCTACCATCTCAGACCACAAACAAATATATTTTGAAATAGAGAAATATAAGGTACATCCGAAAGAAATAGTAACCTATAAAGCTACAAACTATAAACAATTACTTGAAACTCTAGAACAAACGGACCAAGCGAATAAAAATGATAACTATTACATACTAGAAGAAAGGCTTATGTCCGCCATTCGCAAAAACTGTATCCAAAAAACCAAAATAATGAACCCTCCAAAGCAAAATTGGATTCATAAGGGAATTATAGATGAAATTAACAAAAGGAACCTATTATGGAAGCGGCTGAAGCGTAACCCTGAGGACGAAATAATCAAACAAGACTTTATACATAGCAGAAACTCGGTAACTAAACTTATTCAAGATACAAAACATCGCTATTACTACAAAGAATTCTCGACATGTAAGAATAAGCCAGTGAAAATGTGGAAGTTAATAAACAACTTGTCTGCAGATAAAATAAGTACCAATCCAGTTCCAGCAAAACTAGAAGATTCAACAGGAAGCACAACTGACGTTAAAAAAATGTGTGAAATATTTAATATTTTTTTCTCAACTATTGGCTCAACCTTAGCTAATGCAATACCTAAGTCGCCTCATAATATTACAACCTTCACTAGTAGTAAAGTCACTGCAGACACAGAACTTTCAATTTTAAAGCCAGCTACTAAAGAAGAAGTCAATCAAATCATTAATCACTTAAAACAGAACACTAGCGCGGGTATAGATGAAATGACAACAAAATCCTTAAAGTGTGTAAAAAACCTAATACTTGTAGAATTAACCAAATGTATAAATAAGTGTCTCGAAACAGGTTATTTTCCGGATAGTCTTAAAATAGCTAAAGTGAGTCCTATTCACAAAACAGGTAAAAAATGTGACCCTAACAACTATCGCCCAATTTCGGTTCTCCCTGTAATATCAAAAATTTTTGAGAAAGTGCTATACAACCGTCTTGCAGAACACCTTACGGCAATAAATTATCTATACGATAAACAATACGGTTTCAGGCCTAAGTCTAATACACTCTCGGCAACAATTGATCTTGTAACAGAAATTAAAATAAATTTAGATAAAAAACATATTGCACTCGGCATTTTCATAGATCTACAAAAAGCATTTGATACGGTTAGTCATAACTTACTTATCCAAAAAATTGCTGACGTAGGCATTAAAGGAGCGGCTTTAAACATCTTTAAATCATATATCTCAAACCGTACTCAAGTTGTCAAAATAGCTAACCACCAAAGTGATCCCAGGACTATCACATGCGGCGTTCCGCAGGGCTCTATTTTAGGGCCCTTATTATTTCTTATTTATATAAATAATATAAGTGAACTGGGACTCAAAGGGCAGATAACTCTATATGCGGATGACACTTGCCTCTTCTACTTTGGAAACTCAATTCACAGTGTGATTTCCCAAGCACAGAATGATTTAAACTTGCTCAATATGTGGTTCCAATCCAACCTTCTCACTATTAACGTAAAAAAAACGAATTACATTATATTTGCGCCAAAAAATAAAAATATTCCTAATTTTGAAGCTCTACATATAAATCAGAATAAAATCCAAAAGGTTGACAGGGAGAAATATCTCGGGCTTACATTGGACTGCAGCCTTAGTTGGAGATCGCATATTGAGAAGATTAAATCAAAATTATCTTCACTGACAGGAGCCCTTCGAAGTTTTGCCCGTAGCCTTCCAATCAATGTACGTTATCTAATATATAATTCACTCGTCAAACCGCATATAGATTATCTCATAGAAATATGGGGTACAGCTGCAAAGACGATCCTGGAAATCCTGCAGATAGCTCAGAATAAGCTTATAAAAGTACTTTTCAATTATGACTACTTAACTGAAACCAAGATCATATATAAAGAGACAAAAATTTTATCTATTAAACAAACATATTTTTATTACACGTGTATCCTTATCCGGAAAATACTTAAAAAAAATATCACAACACAAATAAGTTTTAAAAAGAAACAAGAGGTACAAAAAATTAAACTACGCAACGCGAATGATTTGTTACTACGTCCATCGAGAACAAATTATGGCAAAAAATCTATCTTAAATGAAGGTGCCCGAATCTATAACAAATTACCAAAGGCAATAAAAGAAACTAAGTCTTTCATTAGTTTCAAACATAAACTAAGACAGCATGTTTTGAATAATATAGAAATAAAATAACTCACTACAGTAACACATTAAATAAATAATAATAATAATTATATACATACACACACAACATGTATGCATTTATAAAATATCAATTAATTATAATAAAAGAAAATACATATTATTTTATGCCAATGTAAAATAATATTTGTGCTTTCTACGTTCTAATAAAATTTAATTATATGAATATGATCACAAGTTACATAAAAGTTAACATTATTAACGTTATTAATATGTTGCCTGCGCATGTCTTATAACATCGAATTTTTTATAATAAAATAAATCACTATAAAATAAATAACAAACAGTGTATACGATAAAACATTTAAAAAAAAATTAATTAAAATAAAATTTAAATAAATTATATTTAAAAGAAAAAAAAAAGGAATTTAAAATAAAATATACTTATACAAAAAAAAAATTAAATTACTTAACTAATAATATCAGCTACGCATACCACCTTAAACAAAACTAATATTTATACCTAAAAATTGTTATGTATTATTGTGTGTAGTGAGCGTACTTGGATGTAGGACATCACGGTTTACTTTATATCCGTGTATTGTTGCTGTTTCCAAGTGCGCTCGCGCACCGCGCTTACGCCAAGTAGCATGTTTGGATCTACCCGCGTTGTGTATAATTGTATAGCGGCACAAAATGTAAATGTAATGTTTTGTTTTAGCGCTCACTTTGTAAATATTGTAAATATTTAGTTTTAAGTTATGTAAGTTTCTCATATGAGTGAATTGTAAAAATTCTTTTGAGAAATAAAGATCTTTGAACCGAATATTAGACTACTGCTAAATGGCTTCGAAAACTGTGGGAAAATTGAGATATGCAAAATATTCTTTGCGGTTTTTAGTCATGTTATAGATAAAATACGACTTTTTTGTTTCGTACACCTTATGCAGAATGTTTTAAGGTAGACGATGGTATAACTAACTCAAAAAAACTCAACTATGCCCGTGAAATTCTAAGTTCAAGTAATAAAACTAAAAGTATGTGGAGTATGATAAACAACATAATCGGTTCAAAAACCACAAATCGTTCGTCTAACATTACACTAAAACACCACAATTCCACTGTAAAATGTCCTCGACTAGTATCAAATCTATTTAATGATTATTTTTCGACCGTGGGTGCATCATCTTGCACGCAGAGCAACCGACCAACTGGCCGGCCGGTTATGCAACCTGCCATAAACTCGATGTACCTTAGCCCCGTAACTGATAACGAAGTACATTCAATAATAAGGAAACTCCCAAACAAATATAGTGCCGGCATAGACGAAATACCCACAGCTTTGCTAAAAAACTGTAGTGCAGAACTTACGCCTATAATTACTAAATTAATTAACCAGTCCTATACGCAATCAACTTTTCCAGATAAATTAAAATTTACAATAATAAAACCTATTCTTAAAAATAAATGTGACCCGCAAAATTCAAACCAATATCGACCCATAGCCTTACTACCTGTAATATCCAAAGTTTTCGAAAAAACAATGGCAAATCGCATTTACAAGTTTTTAGAAAAATTTCACCTATTAGATGTAAATCAGAATGGTTTTCGCAAGCAACACTGCACCACGCTCACAGTATATAAATATGTCAATGAAATTCTTAATTGTATACGAGATAAACATTACGCTATCGGTTTGATGTTAGATATGACGAAAGCATACGACAAAATTTCACATTATATCCTATTAAATAAACTTTATGGAATAGGTATTCGAGGCGGTGCACACAAATGGTTACAATCCTACTTAAAAGACAGGGCGCAATGCGTACAAATCCAACATCACGACAAAAAAACAGGTGAAGTCTCAAACATACAATCAGACACCCTAATAACCAATTGTTCAATACCTCAGGGGTCAGTTTTGGGATGTATCCTATTTTTAGTTTATATTAATGATTTGCCCAAAATTACAAAACATACTTGCATCATGTTCGCAGATGATGTGTCCCTCTTGTTTAGAAGTCCTAATAACCATAACTTTCAGAGCGATATCAACGATACCTTAACAGAAATTACGAATTGGTTAAATGAACACAGTTTGGAACTTAATATGAGCAAAACCAAATTAATTCAATTTCACCCGTACCAAAAAGACGATTTAGATTTATCGGCAACGTCAAAAGAACTTGGTATCGAAGAGGTTAGCTCATTCAAACTATTAGGATTAAACATTGACACGAGTTTAAATTGGAAAACGCATATTGAAGAGGTCAGGAACAAATTATCACGTTTTTTGTTTGCGTTAAGTGTATTAAAAAGGAACACAAACGTAGAATGTGCACTTTCGGCATATTACGCATATGCCTATGCATGGTTGCGGTATGGGGTAGTCTTATGGGGGAATAGCACAGACGTCGAAGATCTATTTATAGCACAAAAAAAATGCGTACGCGTTATAGCTAACATCCGACAACCAGAAAGCTGCCGACCACACTTTATTAACCTAAAGCTTCTAACCTTACCATGTATTTACATACTGGAGGTTGGACTATTTGTAAGAAAACACATATCCAACTTCCAGTATGTTAAAAGCGCGCGTCGAAATAGACAACTAGTTCTCCCTGAACCTAAATTAACTATGTATAAAAACGGGCCCCATTACCAGTCGATAAAAATATATAATAAAATCCCAGATTCTATTAAAGACGTTGGAACTTATAATATGTTTCGAAATAAACTGAAATCGTGGTTAATTGATAAATCATTTTATTCTTATCAAGAATTTATGGCATCTGACAATAGTGATAACGACTGAGAATTATTAATTTTACTAAAACCAATAACTTTGTCTCAATGTAATGGAATGATTAAATGAAGTATTATTATAAATGAATTGACATAATTATTATTATAAATAAATTGACATTATTATTATTATATAAGAATTGACATTATTAGTGGTATTGTATCGCTTAGTGTTAGTATGACTCACGACAGCTTAAATTCGATTATTAATATTTGACATCATTGCTTTATATAAACAAGTATAGCATTTATAATTCTTATTTTATAATTATTTATTGTGACATTGAATTTTAAATTATTGCATGAAATGATTTTATATTACTTTGACTATTGCTAAAAACTTAATGTATGGAATGTTATTTAATTTATCTTTTGTTGACTTTTACAATGTTACTATTATTAGACTATTGTTTTTCTTATACACGCTAATTATACGGTAAATATATTATAATGAAATGTTTAATAGGTATTAGCTAGTAAGTTAAATGTTGTGTGCCCTAACAGGGTGTCATGAATTGGCCAACTTAACTGTAACATCTTATTATGTAATTTATGTTCATGACTATGCAATAAATGAAATGAAATGAAATAAAAAAATGCTTTTTTTTGAGATACCGCCAATTGCTTTAAGAGGGCAGTACTGTGTATTTGTACATTCCTGGGAAATCAGGATTCAAATCAGCTTGTGCGTTACTTTAGCCGATTATTTTGCCTTCCTTGTAAAATTAGGGATTTTGGACGGACTGTTTGCAAGTGACGGAGCAAGTGAGCTATTCACTTTGAAGTTATTTTCCTTTCTTATTTACTGGAGAGTTTTATTAAGGTAAACGCGCAACATATAATATAATATATCATATCATATCATATCATATCATATCATTTATTCAGTAATGGTCATACATTGTCATTTATATATAAGGTGTATTCGGGTATTACCGAATGTCGGATAATTCCGAAATTCAGATGAAAATCACCCTTAATTCCATCATAATAAAAGTCTCTTTTCGGAATTATCCGACAGTTTTCGACATTCGGAATTACCCGAGTAAACCTTACAATTCACTTAATGAACTAAGGATAATATAGAAATAACTAAAAAAAAATTACATGTCAATTTGCATAATAAAAGATGGAATGTTCATATTTTTATATAAGTAAAAAATAAATAAATGTCAGGTCTCATTGCTCTCGTTAATAAACTCATTTAGGGAGTAATAGGCCTTCCCAACCATTAAACATTTTAATCGTGAGTTAAAACCCGAAATGTTGTTCATGTCACATGGGATGTTATTGTAAATTTTAGTGCCAACTACGTGTATACAATTGCCAGTCTTCCTAAGGCGATGAGTGGGCTGGTCCAAGTCATGCTGGCGAATGTCCCGGAATCTTTTGCTGTTCCACTGTTTCTTGGGGAACGAAGACAAGTTCGCTCGGACGTACTTTGCCACCTCGAGAATAAACAGGGTGGAAATTAATGAAAATTTGGCGGGCAGGTGTATCTGGGGCAACTCTCGCCATTGTCCTAATAATCTTTTTCTGGGTGAGAAATGGCTGGTCTCTGTCTGCAGCGAGGCCCCACTATATCTATATCTATAGGTACATTAGTTAGACACAACTTTAGTAGCGTAATTTAGTAATCCTTTAGTACCGTTTGATGTTAACTATTCCAAACAATAAACTTTACATCGAACTCCCAGGTATTCAGGTACTTTAAACAACAGACTAATTTCAGTTCACCCAGGTTTCCATGACCATAAATTCGAGCACTAATTTAGATAGACCTACATGTAGATACGTACCCAAGGAACGAACTGTCTAACTTTGCGAATACTTCGTGAAATTAGACTTGCCTGTCGGAATATTAATGAAGTAGGCTTTCGGTTTGGAATTGGGATAATATACTTAATGGGTTTGTTGTCTTGTTGCTGAGCTGAGCGAATAGAAATAGGTAGTCTTGGCGACTGGCTGGCGTGCGACCTATTTTATACTTTTAATTTGTATAGTTTTTGAATGATTGCTTGTCGATGGGCAGTCTGCCTGTCACCGTATTACAGATATCATCCTTGTACTTAATATTATTTATTAAAATACTTAATTATACAAGTACGTGTTTCCATCATCTCATTAGTCATAATATGTACAATCCACTCCATTAGCTATCACTATCAGGTAGGTATGTTAACTATTTTATTTGTATTAACTTGCTATTATGACGACAGTAAACGTAGGTAGGTACACACTGTGAAAATTTTAATGTTTATCTATGCCTATCACGGTTCAGGAGACACTGAGAAAAAAATCTTTATTTTTTATTTTTAGGCAATACAATTTTAATTTTATTATTTGTTCTTAAAACGGCAATAATGTAAAAAAACCTTAGTGTCTATTATCTATTAGTGTTAAAAATATAAAGCTGCAATTAAAAAAGGTATAACATAATGAAATTAGTTTACAAATATCGCACATTTAGATTTTAGATATTATTCAGTATATCTATAGTAAGGAGCCATCGCGACTTACAAGTCTTGAAACATGTATTTATTATCCCCAGATCCATTTGTCAGGCGGATTTCAAACTGAAACCCGTCCTATATTGAAGCTTGCAGGGTGACACGTCGTTGATTGATTGACAAAAATCAAAGGCTTGTAACAGCCCCGTATTTCTATTTACTCGCTAGTAACTGATATTTGATTGCACGTGTAAAATATTCAGAAGGTACAAGCGGGGATAATGCGAGCGTTAACTCCGCTCGTACTTTTCATGTGCCCGTTTAGAGGTGAAGACGTTCTAGAGTTTTGTAGTAACTTTATTAGAAACATTATTTTGTAACCATGGAAGGGTTTGTTTATATATGTTTTATAGGTACTGGGGTAAACCTTGGGTTGAGTTTGGGTAAAATGTAAGGACCAAAGATTTAAGTAAAGCCTGCTAATGAAGTATTCTTCAAAACATAGCTTGAGCATGAGCAAGCACATAAGTAAGAATCAACACCTACCTATACAATATCAAAAACCGATTAAAGCTGCAAGAATATAGGATTTTAGATTTTAGCCTCTCTCCTCGAGCGCACAGACTAATGATGCATCGAGACTATCGAGATTGAAAATTGTTCGCCGATCAATAAATACCTCAGTTCCATTCCAATGCACGTCGCATTATCAGGTTGAATATTAATTGGATTGGGTAACGCTAAAAGCAATCGAAATAAATTGCTCGCATTGAAATTCTGATACCTACATATAAAAATATATCAGACTCAGAACAGAACAGCCAAGCAATTTAAGGAATTATGTTCATAAAAATGCTACGATACCCTCGTTGCAAAGTTCTCGCTGCTGGATCTTTCCGTCTTAATGGCCGATCACGAAGAGTAATGGTTGAAACACTTGAAACAGCGAAGTCTGCGCGCTTGATGGAAAAGTTTGCACAAAAATGACATGTATAGGTAACCCACTTATTCGGTTCAGCCGACGTCATAGGATGTTTTATACTATACATTTACGCTTTAAATAAGTCTTATGATTATAAATCTTTGGAATCGACTGTACTTTATGAAGGTGTGAGGAGTAGAAATGAGAATGGTAATATTTATTAACCACACCGATGAAACAGTAAATTATAATGTAAAAAAGTTCGGGTAGCTATCTGGCTCGGTTTGATCTGAGCGTTTGTCCAAAAGTCCAAAGACTTTAACCTTTTGGACGCCAATGACCGAATTATCCGCACCGTAGGTTCAACGCCAAAGACCGATTAATCGGTCACAGACCACAGAGCAACCTACGTACATATGCATAAAGTTCAATTTCAGTTTTGACAGTTCGGTGACGTGTCGTCAGCGTGACAGCTTTTGTGTTTGACACGGCGTCGAAAAGGTTAAAGAGCAGCGCCAAGTAATTTCAACATATGCATTTAACCTCCTGAGACCCAGAAGCAATTGTTTTGTTTTTGAAATTGGAACCTTTAGTTACACAATAAAATTTCAAAATAGATTTTGGATTATGTACAAAAAATTGTACGCAGCGATTTAGGAGATTAAGCGCATTTGTGGTCAAAGAAAAGTAGAACGTCCCGATTAAAGACACACCCCAGCAATCGTTGCGTGCAAAGGGCTGCAGTTCCGCATAGCTATTACCCGAAGGCTCCACCTATTACGTAGGTATAACATGCCTTAAACAATAGGTCGTAATTTTGTTGTGACTCCACGGCGGTTGTTTTCTTACGTTGTTGAGTAGATATACAGTGTCAGGCCTTGACCTGAATGAGCAATCAGCCTGAAATTCCGCAGCTGCTGATTTCACATTAGGTTATCAGAAAAAGTTACATAATGAGTGTGTGTAGACAGTGATGTAGACATTTTGACGGGTAGGTATCTACAATGTTTAAGAAAAAATAATAGTACTACCGTAGGTACAGAAAGGACACTTCCTACAAAACCGAAGTTTGACAGCGATTCAGGGTCGAATCATGATATCCCTTTCTAACTTATGGCATCCCTTTAGACTACTTAGGGTTGTCAAAATTCAAGTGCGTATCTTATCTGTGGTCGTGCACGCAAAGGGACGACAAGTTGTGTCACCCCTAATAATTGCTCGGAGCAATACTAAGCCGAACGGAGCCGAGTTTGCTCGAAGTCAGGAGTGTCTCCCCACTGGCACAACCATAATAATGACTTGTTTATTTAGTCAATCCTTATGGTTAAACCTGCACCAACAAAAATTATGGCGGCTGCCACCAAGCAAGTATGTTAGAAATATCAATAGTCATATCCATTAGTCTTATTGCATTATTATATTTATTATTGGATACAGTTACTTTTGGATAATTGGTCATATAAACGTTTTTACCTTTTAAGTAAAATATAACTGAGCTTAGCCGCGAATAGTTTCCCTGATCCTAAGGATTTCAAAGAACTATTAGTTTGTTCAATGAAATAGAGTTCAACCTGCATATTTCTCATAATTATTTATTTAAGGATCACCTTGAAAGTCGACATTCGTGGGAAAACTTTTGTCATTTATTATAAATATTCGTAACAAGTACTTAATGTTACAACTAACTTCTAGTTTTCTACGCAAGTTACTTGGCTGACGAAAACTATAATTTTCGTATAAAGTTTCCATCGTAACCCGTGTGCTTTAAGTTGCCAGACTTCTCTTGCCCCTATTAGTAAAGGAAAGTCAGTGGAACTTTATTCAAAAGGGATTGTACCTACCCGTTAAACTGTGCGTCAATAAATAACTGACTGGCATAACTAAAGTCAAACCAAGTTGGCAAGCAAATTCTAATTTCTATGAAAATATGACGTTTATAGTCGGACTCCTTAGAGCGTTTAATAACTGGAGTCTCATTTAAGAGCTTACCTCTGCCGAAAAACTTGCACAATTGTGCAAACTGTTGTATGGAGTGACATGGCTAGTTGTACGTTACGTACAAATCATGTAGAAATAGCAATACATTTGACGTCCCCTCCCCGCAAACGTCGGCAGACTGTTTCGTACTTACAGATAATGACAGCCATGATGTCTCCAGTTACTAAATGCTCTAAGTCGGACTCTCACACTGCAAAGTTGGCGCAGCGTTACCTTACACGGCAAACCGCAGCTCGCGAGGCTCTTTTAAGGTACAATTGCGGCTCTTTAAGCTACACAATAAAATAAAACTTGATAGTTCTTAGACCACTGAAAACAACACTTGTGGCTCTTTAAGGATGACCGGGCCGTGTCCGTGCCGGAGCCTCCGGCGCATCGTTTTTTTACCATCACGTGATCGCCTGTTAATTTATGAAAAAATATATAAGCGACGGCAGCTCCGGCCCGGACACGGCCCGGTCTAACGTGAGTCATCCTTTAAGCTACATATAATTATTGATCTTAGATTTTTATAAAAAGTTTGCCGATCCCTGGCTTAGGCGAATTCTGAAAAATATATCCATCAAAATTATAACCCATACAAGGTACTAGTATAAGTACCTACAGTACTTTCTTTGAGCGTGTTTTTTCCTAAAACATTAACAAAATGCCAGGAAGTTAGCAAGGTCATACGAATTACAAATTTTATCAATCAGTACAATTGAAGCTATATCAACCTTTAAATCAATGTATTAAGGTTCCTATGAACAGCACAGGTAATGTTGTCGGATAAAGTCGACCAAACACGTGCGAACCGTGTTTCTCCACAGGTTCCTATAATCCTATCACTAACCTAACGCAGGCGAGCTATCGTCTCGAGCAAAGACATATATAACTATCTATTCTCTTTGGTCTGGAGTTAACCAGTAATATCTGTGATACATATGTATAACCTTAAAATGTATATCACTTCACGAGTCCATCTTTCACTCTCACGAGTAGGTGCTGATATTTACCACTAGGTACATACTTACATTACTTACACATGACATGATCTATCACTCACCTCAAACGATTTATAAAGAAACCGGTCAAGTGCGAGTCGGACTCGCGTTCCAAGGGTTCCGTACATTAGCCAATTTTAAAAATGTATTTTTTATGTGGAACGTGAATAAAATGTCTTTAAAAACCCGTAGGGGTCGGATCAGTCGGAGTCCGACTCACGCTTGACTGTACATTTCTAATAGGTTTTCCTGTCATCTATAGGTAAAGAACTATTTTGTGTATTTTTTTTCAAAATTGGAGACCCAGTAGTTTCGGAGATAAAGGAGGGAGGGGGGGAATGGTCGGACAGACTGACGCACGAGTGATCCTATAAGGGTTCAAAAATTGCGCAGTGATTTTATAGTCGAAGCTTGTTAAGTATTGGGACTAAATTACAGTTTTACGTGCTTAATATTAGGTCATTACCTATGAAATTGGCGTTTTGTTCGGAGAATTTCAACGAAACACGAATTTCCATACAATTAATTTTGCGGATATTTTTTTGATGGCTAATTCAAACCAAACAAAAATTTTCCAGTAATTTTTGACACCTTTAAGGTATGTTTTCAATATCTCCATTTCTTGAAAATTGGTACCATTAGAAAAATATAAGTAATTTTAATACTCGAACCGACAGCACATGAAAAGACCTATTTTCAAGGCTTAATTCTGAACACTTAACAATAAAAAATAACAATTAATTGCTGTCAAGCAGTTTGGCGAAATCATATTGTAGTTTTATTGTAATTGTGTATGTACTTTTGTAAAAAAAAAAAACTAGGATCAGACTTATATCTATGAACAAAAACGCCAATTTCATAGGTAAGGACCTAATATAATACAAATCAGCTTCATAAAGCCAAGCCAAAAGGTAGACCTTTAGTTTTACATTTTCGCTCCGGTTCGAATCCAGCCTCGGCCACCGGAAGGCTTGGCACTATTTCTTTAGTATATGACACTATTCAATTTACGTCTAGGTATTTGGTTTGGCATAATCTATACCTACTGGTTTTCCTGAGTCTAACTTTCACCTGTGTTCTTCTAGGTACGGGAATGCTGGGCCAGTCAAGTGATTTATACCACTTACGTTGATCCGAAGCCTTACAGCGCTCTGACCTGTGTCGATTGGCCTTAAGTTCATATTTTACCAAATAATTAATGTTAGCTCTTAGTAATCCCATAGATAGAGTGTTATATAGTCGCACCAAGAAAAGTCTGCAGCGGATTTGATAGCCCACGCAGTGTAAGTGTTATTAATACGTCATAATTTCAGAGAAGTTTGACGTTTAAAATGACACTTGCACTGCGTGGGCTATCAAAATCGCTGCAGACTTTTCACGGCCTAACTCTACTTCCTCTGACTATCAGTAGGCATAGTTATTTCTCACGTTAAAGCAGTCTTACATACAAATTTAAAAAGTGAAAAATACCTAATTGATTCGATTTAACAATCAGTAATCACAACTGTGTAGTCGTTAAAAGTCTCTAGGGACGATTTTTAGCGACAATCACGACACAATTTTCGCTGCATAGCGGGAAAATTATGTTATCGGCTACGACGTAGCGCCACGTAGCGCTACGTAGCGCTACGTTGTAGCCGTTGCTACGGTATGGTATAACGTTCTTAAAAATAGCATAGCAGAATTAAAACATTATAGGTACGGTACGGTATACTAACTGCCCGATTCGAACTTTAAGATACGTCAATTAATAGATCTAGAATAGAAACGATATGGATTAGATGTGTCAGTGTCCAAACTTCAAAAGTGATATTTTTGTTTGAAGAAACGTCACATTTGACACTGACCTATCTAATCCATATCGTTTTTAGATCTATTAACTGACGTACTTATCTTAAAGATCGAATCGGGCCGTAAGTGTAAGTATACTATACTTTACACTTTATTTTAAAAGTAGCATTTGTTTTGTTTCAGATCGAGCACACAGGACACAGGAAAGGTGGGGGGACATTCCTGGTTCCTATGAATGGCGGCATATGGACCATGTGCGTGTCTCTGGAAGGTATATACTAACAGAATAGAAACATTCATCCATGATTTCATTTTATTTCAATGTGTCCCGCTTGCACTACGAGTTGCTTGAGAGGGACGCACGGTATCAGCTCGTGATCTATCTTAGCTGCCTTATAAGACTACTTATACTGCGACTGCGATTTAAATAGCAAATTAAAAACCAAATTCGTGATATCGCTTGCTCATGCCACACATATGTATGTTACGAGAATGTCATAAATGGTCATAAAACTCATAAAACATCTCTAAAATACTAGTTGTTCGCCCCGAACTTCGAACTTGCGGTTTGCCAAAAAATATACTTTATACCTACATTTTATGGTAGGTAATCATAGTGGTTTATTTAGCTTAGGTATCAGTGGTTTTCCGGTTCAAGGTCCGAGTCCGGGTCCGGGTCCAGTTCCGGGTCCAGGACCAGGTCCAGGTCGAGGTCCAGGTCTAGGTCTTGGTCCAGGTCCAAGTCCAGGTCCAAGTCCGGGTCCAGGTCCGGGTTTAGGTTCAGATAAGAGCCCGGATCCGGGTCAGGTCTGGCTCCAGGGCCAGCTCCGTCAAAATTGAAATTCGAAATCGCCAAACGTGTAGTCATTGAAGAGTTCTGTTCTGATCATCATCAGCAGTTCCACTTCATCAAATACGATAGTCTTTAATGTAAATTCTTGATTTTCTGATGAAACTACAAAAATCTCTATACGCATGCCTTTAACATTTGAGGACTTCATCAAATGTCACTATTATATGCTTGATTTGTTGATAAAACACATAAATCACTATGTATGCCTTTAAGATTTGAGGAGTTCCCTCGATTCCTCATGGATCCCATCATCAGAACTGGGTTTTGACAAAAACGGGATCAATCTGTATGCATATACATACAATCAAAAAAATTTCAAAATCGGTCCAGTAATGACGGAGATCAGTGGCGTGACTCCCATACAAGCCCAAAAGCCGGGCTTGCCCTAAGGCAACTAATTGCCTTACCGAAATTACGTAGTGATAAGATCAATAAAGATTATTTTAAAATCGCGCGCCAAACGAACCCCTTATTATTAAATTCAAGCCACAGCGGCCTCGAACCGCGGCACGAGCGTGTTGCAAAATTTTGCCGCGACGTGGCGTCCCGTCCGCGCGAAAGAAATCAGGCGTAGGATGTTCTAGCTATCCTGCTCGTACTCGCACTCGTTGGCTTGCAACCGTGCTTGCTTTTTCGTCCCGCTCTGGGCACTATTAGCCTACAAACCGCCAAAGAACGATGTAACTATTTGTTGGTATGTATAGCAATTTTATAAGGCGATTTAAGCTCGGCTTTTGTTTGGAGTGAAGTAAGCTGCATAAGTTCGCACGAGCGCGCGTTCGCGTTTACTTCAAGTGTATTATTACTTGTTTAGTCGAGCCGAGTCAGTGGTCGAGACGAAAGTAACGAAAGTTTGTTTAAGTGAATTTGATTAAATAGTGAATGTGGATTTGTTCATTGTTGTGGCGTTTAGTTTAATAAGTGTTAACAATGGATCAAGAAGTGGTTCCTTGTGACGGTTTGAAATGCGTCCACGTTTTAGTCAACCAAAACAAGGTAAAGTCTTTGACCTTTGTCGAAAAACGGGACATAATTTCCGCGGCAAAACCAACACCCGACTTGTGTATTTCTCAGTCAAGTCAGTCGCGTCAGAGAAATATCTGTAGGGCCGTCTACAAAACTCATTGGATTGTTGGTTGTTCCCATACAAATAAGATGTATTGCTGGTGTTGCATATTTTTTTCGAACGACATTAACGTTTGGAATACTTCTGGCTATAACGATTTAAATAATTTATCTGGAGCGATAATGAGGCACATGAATTCCGGTAAACATATGTGTGCAGTGATTTCTTTTATCAATTTTGGGAAACAAAGGATCGAGGCCTCTTTGTCGCGCCAATTATCATAAGAAATATCAAATCATAACAAGCGTGTTGACAACAATCGTAGTGTTTTTCAGAGGTTAGTCGATATTGTGTGCCATTTAGCACAGCAAGAACTTCCTTTTAGAGGACACGATGAGTCAAACACTTCATTAAATAGGGGCAATTTTTTGGAACTTGTATCGTTGCTATCAAAATATGACGGCGTTCTAGAAAAACATGTTCAAAGCGACAAACCAAGCTCCAGCTATTTGTCTAACAAAAAGATTGTTCTAACCGCACAGCACAACTGTATGTAAATTATTATCGTGTAAATTTGTTAATATTGTATATACAAATGAAATTCACTTAAATAAATTAAACGGCTTTTATCAAAGCCACCGGGGGTATGCAATTGCTGATATGTTTGTAATATTCTATCTAGTAATAGTATGCCCTCAGTGCGCTATGATTAGCTCGCCTCGACACGTTAGCAGAATGCATTTGAGTCCGAAGCGTGTAGATTGGACAGTTATTACGAAAACATATCTTTCGGCTTGCCCTACTCCAAAACCCTAGGCACCCCACTGACGGAGATATGGAGTAACAAACTTAAAAAAATCACAATCGAATACCCTCCTTTTGAGATTTGGAAGTCAGCTAATAAATGAGGGCGCCACTTTCTCCGTAGCTGTCACATTATTGACGTAAAATGCTTACACATGGCAACAATTTATAGTCTGTCAAGCCATTTCCGTCAGTAGAAAAAAGCGGCTAAAAAATGTAGGCGCGAAGGGTTATCGTCCCATAGAAAATTTGAATATCGCGCCTTTTTCTACTGACAAACTTGTATGACCAACTATAGTATGGAAATTTTAGAGTTCCATTTTATTTTATTTCTACTATTTTATGTCCCACTATAGGTGGCAATGGATCAAAAATCGCGTGGATATATTACAAGGTCTGTGGAGCCCTTAACTGATACTGTATATATCCTGTGGTAAGCCGAAATATTTCCTTTCAAATGTCAAATACCTATATTATGTTTGTTTTTATCTTGCTAATTATTTCAAAATGGTAAATTTAAAAACGATATTATAAAAGTGCAAGCCGAGCACTTTCATTTGATACCAAACTCGACCATACTTTCTTGCAAAAAGATGACCAGAATAGCAAGACCCCTCACAAAAGGCTTTTTAGCCTTCTAAGCTCTTCTAGCTCAATAACCCCTTGATCGAGCCTGCTCATAATTTAATGACTAAAATATAATGCCTTCAACTACACGTTTACCCAATTTCATTTA
Organism: Cydia splendana; assembly: GCF_910591565.1. Taxonomy (NCBI): domain Eukaryota; kingdom Metazoa; phylum Arthropoda; class Insecta; order Lepidoptera; family Tortricidae; genus Cydia; species Cydia splendana. Next base: position 17,593,089 of record NC_085965.1, on the reverse strand, counting down.
AATTAGAACAAATTTACTTAAGTTCTTGAGTATCAAACTATCCTCTGATAGTTCAGCTTAAAAACATCGAAATGCCGCGACGTGCCCCTAGCCAGCCGAGTGTCCCAAGTCGAATGTAAGAACTTCGTTCGCTTCGCTCGCTCGTTCGATTAACTTATTTTTTCATAATGGCTACCTACTTACTATGGCTAGACTTTTTACGACCATTACGTCATTTCTCGTCTTTGGTTTTAGGATAAATTGCGTAGCCCAACACAACCAATTTTGGACGAGCTTTATAATTGTTGACCTTATCCTTATATGTCCATCTGAATAATAAAATAACTCAGTGTCTAATATCTGAATCTGTTACTCAAGATTATTGTAATCCAATTTTCAATTTGGTGCCTGGGAATCTTGACTTGACTCAATATTCAAATTTATACTGACGCGATATTACAATCCCTTAACTGACTCTTCAGAAACGAAAAACCGCTTCGAGTTACGGAGTTAATTCGCTCTAATATGACGATGGTAGAGTCCAACTAAGCTAAAGGTAACATTCCAACTAAGCTAAAGGTAACATTCCAACTAAGCTAAAGGTAACATTCCAACTAAGCTAAAGGTAACATTCCAACTAAGCTAAAGGTAACATTCAGATTCAGACTGCACTGCACACAGCGTTACTGCTGCAGTATTGGTTGTAATATTACTGCTGCAAAAATGTCAAAAATAGTGGGAACAAAATTGTTTTTGTTCAATCCTAATGGTACCGTAAAACGGGGTGAGTAGGTTTCGCGGGGAGAGGTGGGTTATGAATGGGGAGAGAAGGTTTGAGAGGGGGGTGAGAAGGGATTTTAAGGCTACTGCTACAAAAATAATGTATTACAATTTAAAATGGAGCTATAGTAATACGCATAATAAAAAAAAATCGATCCAACAATCTTCCAAAATCACCTTTGTATGAAAACCCCTCTCACCCCAAATACGAGGCACTACGGGGTGAGGTGGGCTTTCCTCTTTATCGTCAAAGTTATGAAATGGAACTACCCAAGATAAAATAAAAACTAAAATACAAACGTCCGGAACACTTATTATATACACCATTCAGTTTTCATATATAAAAATAAAATGTTATCGAGGTTTGAATTTTGTTTGAATTTTACGGTACCTACCTTAATTCTACATGACTTTGCTGCAACATAATAATCTAACTGTTCAATATATCGTATATATCGTATCCCTTTTTGATAATAGCAACCTGCTTATCAAAGAATGGTAGTTACATTTGACGCGTTAGTTTGATCTGCTACTTTTGATTCTGGCTAAATTGCGCTTCCAGTTCTAGGGATGTACATGACTCGGTGTATCCAAAAATGGTTTTTATTTCCAGAGGAGGAAGTGTCGATATTGTCCAGAGCCGGCTTCCCGACACAGCCGGTGTGCACAAACTATCTGGCTGACAGCGAGGATGATGAGCCCAGGGCGGACTGGCAGCACCGTGAGTTTTTATACAATAATTCCATATTCTATATATAGGTATCTATGATAGTTTAAGAAGCAGTGGTGGCCGAGTGGATATGACGTCTGACTTTCAATCTGGAGGTCGCGGGTTCAAATCCTGGCTCGTACCAATGAGTTTTTCGAAAAATATGTACGAAATATCATTTGATATTTACCACTAGCTTTTCGGTGAAGGAAAACATTGTGAGGAAACCTGCATACATCTGCGAAGAAATTCAAAGGTGTATGTGAAGTCCCCAATCCGCATTGGGCTAGCGTGGGCACTATAGCCCAAGCCCTCTCGCGCATGAGAGGAGGCCTGTGCCCAGCAGTGGGACGTATATAGGCTGAGATGATGATGATGATGATGATGATAGTTTATTAGCAAAGCCTACATATTGGTAAGGTTCTAAGAGCCATCCCACACTTAGTGTCTCCCGAGCGTCGGCGTCTATATACTCTGTCCTCCTTATTCATAAACGTTTACTAAAGTTGACAAGCCGATAATAATCATTTGTCCCTTTCCGACGTATTTGTATGATGGAAAGGGACAAACGATTATTATCGGCTTGTTAACTTTAGTAAACGTTTATGAATAAGGGGGTAAATCTTTATTGTATTTAAATAAAAGTAAACAAAATCTACCCTCAAATGGCCAGTTGAGGGTTGATGAAAACATTACATGATCAAATAATGTAGGTTAAAGTCAGGTCGTTCAGTGACAGATCCAGGCGGTTTGTATTTGGTTAGTTAACCAATAAATGTTATAACTACCCGAAAATTATCAAAAAGTTATTTGAAAAATACTTTAATGATCTTCGTACTTTTCCCCCGTATATATAAGTAATTTGCATCATATAAAAATACCTACCTACCTGTACCGTGTACACAAAGATCGTTTTTTGAATTCGGATGATAAAGAAAATTAAAAAGTAAATAGGTACCTACGTTCAATGCTTAAAGAACTTTTTGCCGATATTTCATAAAGATAAATTGACAATGGGGCCGTATTATTCATAGCCGAATATAAATTGGGTACTCAAGTTTTACAGACGACAATGATGGCGTCAATTTGTCAGCAATATAATTCAGGAATGTTTTATTGGCTTAAATAAATATATAGGTAGTCACCGTTCCAATATGCCTGACCTTATTTAATCGACTTCGATATAAAAGGAGAATATTACGATTGAGTAGGTGCAATTTTCATACTAAACCTCGGAGTAATTAACAATGGAGCCGCCATGTCTAAAATTTTCGGTACAAAATAGTCTGCCGTTTTTTGCGGGGGAGGGGCACATCAAATGTATAGGTACGTCATGTCAGATAAACGTCAGTCCATACATATGGTTGACATGTGGTTGACCATTGGCCGCCTTTTTTCGACAGAGGGGAACGCCTGTTAATGGCGGCTCCATTGTTAATTACTCCGAGTACTAAACAAATATTAATGGGGCTGGAAAACACGTAGGTACATCTGTGATTACTTAAAAACTTACTAATATGCACGATTAACATAATGTAGGTAAGTATTGATTCCATCTAAAAAATATATCTTATTTTTAGGTTATAGTCGTTTTAGGAAATATAGCTAGTTTGTTAGTGCACGACACCTTGCACTTTGTGACTATGCGCTGAAACTTGGCACAGTTGATTCTTAGCTGGTCATGAGCAGATACAGACCGGGAGACCTCGAGAGCCACGTCTCATTTAGTGGGGGGGGAGGGGGAGAAGTTCGACGCCGCCGCGCTTCACTTGGAGCAACATTTCTCTAAAACTGTACCTATTAGGGCATGTGATATATCATTTTCGGTTAAATTAAGGATGAGGAATTTTTTTTTGGAACCAAAACAATGCACTTTCTAACAAAAAAAAAAACATAAAGTAGAAAAGACAAAAAAACGTATCTTGGATTTTTTCATAATTACCATTTTTTTTTAAGTGTAGTAGGAATCTGAAAACAAAAAATATAGTTGTAAAGCTACACTTATTACGTTTAAGAAAATATATAGTTTATTATACAAAACTGTTGATAAATGGGAGATAAAAAATAATATTAAGCGTGGGCCAGAGTGATCTCAATACAAAATATTATGAATGTGGGAAAGTTACTTATAATTTGTTCTACAATCGTTTATTTTTTAGTTTTTCGTAAATAACTCGTAAACGGTAGCCCACAGCAAAAAAATATCTTTTACGTAAATAATCTGTTTCAGATTTCTTATAAAATAAGTGCTCCTTTTTTTCGCTAAGGTCAATATTAAAAAAAATGTTGAAGGGAGAAAATAAATACTAAGGTCCTCTTTTTTAGTCATTCGTAAATAACTCGTAAAGGATGTCCAATAGCAAAAAATATTTTAACACAAGAATAATTAGCATAAAATTTCCTACAAAAAAGGTTATTCAAACTTTTTCGCTAGGATCAATATTTAAAAAGGGGACCTTAGAATTTATTTTCTCTCTCTAATATCGTTTTTAATATTGATCCTAGCGAAAAAGTTCGAATGACCTTTTTTGTAGGAAATTTTATGTAAATTATTCATGTACTAAAAATTTTTTTGCTATTGGCCTTCGTTTACGAGTTATTTACGAATGACTAAAAAAGGGGACCTAAGTATTTATTTTCTCCCTTCAATATTTTTTTTAATATTGATGGTACCGAAAAACAGTAGTACTTATTTTATAAGAAATCTGGAACAGATTATTTACTTAAAAGATATTTTTTTGCTGTGGGCTACCGTTTACGAGTTATTTACGAAAAACAAGAAAAATAAACGATTGTAGAACAAATTATAAGTAACTTTCCCACATTCATAATATTTTGTATTGAGATCACTCTGACCCACGCTTAATATTATTTTGTATCTCCCATTTATCAACAGTTTTGTATATTAAACTATATATTTTCTTAAACGTAATAAGTGTAGCTTTACGACTGTATTTTTTGTTTTCTAATTTCTGCTACACTTTAAAAAAAAATGGTAATTATGAAAAAATCAAAAATACGTTTTTTAGTTTTTTCTACTTTATGTTTTTTTTTTTGTTAGAAAGTGCATTGTTTTTGTTCCAAAACTAGATTCCTCATCCTTAATTTATCCAAAAATGATATATTACATTCCCTAATAGGTATAGTTTTAGAGAAATGTTGCTCCAAGTGAAGCGCAGCAGCGTCGAACTTTCCCCCTCCCCCTCACTAAATGAGAGATGGCTCTCGACGGCTCCCGGTCTGTATCTGCTCAAGACCAGCTAAGAATCAACTGTGCCAAGTTTCAGCGCATAGTCTCAAAGTGCAAGGTCCCCATACAACGGTGTGCAGTAACAAAGCAGCTAATAGTGATGAACTATGTAATGCCGCAGATTATGAGTAGAATATATTCATCTCTGTTTCAGCCATTCTTCGAATAATGCCTTCCATTTTTTGAAGTGAAAACTTCTTTAGCGGCGCTGGGCACTTTTTGAGGTGGGGAAAAAATTATAAACTCGAGACAGCGTAAGGCGATCACGTGACCGTAAGGTTTAGATGGCCACTCATTTAGATGGCATTTAAATCAATAAAGAAAAATTTCAATGACTTTACATGAAAAAGGTTGAAATACGAGGATCTCACAGTTACATTCTATAATAACTTTATATCACTCAAATATAATTCAATAAAGCTACATCTTGATGAAATCGCTAATAAAAGTGAACTCTAGTACTGGTGAATAAAACTCAAAATATCATGTCCAAATATATTTAGATGCGAGGTCTGCAAGGTAACTTTACAATTTCTATTCGAATTTTAAACAATTAACGCTACAAATTTGAATTTCGAATTTTAAACAAGCTCACTGACCAGCAATTTCGGAACTAAAGTTTTTCAATAGAAAGGAGGATGGGTCAATTATACATAGTGCTGCAGACATTTTGGACTATAAGTCATCGAGTTTTCACTTCTGTCGGCACTCCCGGAGTGCAACCCGTTGTTTTTTTTTTATTCTTTAGAGCCATGATAATTTATAAACAGCAATATTTTCCATGAATGGCCAGATAGGTACGGTCCCCGGGGCAAAGACATCTTTTACGGACGAGAAGGAACAAAACCTTCTTACACAATTTTATTATTTCCCATTCCAGCTTTTCCTGTTGCTCTTTGAATGGCTAACTAAGGTTACGATCAGATAGAACGAGCATGTAACCAACCCCCACCACAACGGTGCCCACCCTTGTTTTCCTCCCAATCTGTCTGCAAAGAAATGTTACTGCCTTCGTGGTTCGATAAGGGCACATAAGCCCTTTTATCACTTAGACTACATTTTCCCGACCTATATCTACGCCACGCCAGGATTCCAACTGTTATTCTCACCGCCTACTGTTCTCGTCTTGGACGTATCAAAAATTGTGTGGCCTCAAGATCTGTAATATCCGTACGTACCTCTAGGAAGTCTAGATCACACAAAAACTAGTTCATATTGAGACGATCATCTCGGCAAGCGTTGGGATTAACTGCCCTGCCAAGATGTTGACCTGAAACGTTGAATACAAATCATAATATGCTGAAGTGACTAGGAACATGAGAAGGCTATTTCATTTTATGATCTATTTTACATCTTAAGTTATTCCACATAAGGTATCATTTCACTTGTCTTTGAGTCTCTTAACCCTTTTGTGTTTACAATGTGAAGGGTCAGCCATAGAGTAAATCAGTAAACGTGAAATACTAGTGGAGAGAGATTTTGTGTACACTCTTACAGCCCGTTCACACAGAGTCTCCGTATTTACGGTACCCGTTTTAACGGATACGACAAAAAATTATGCTTTGTTCACACATAGGCACCGTATAACGTTCAACGTATCCGGCATTAACTGAGAGCCCGTTCACACATATGTAGTCTCCGTCCGGGCTCGCTTAACACAGTTTTTGTATAGGATTTTGCTTTGTTCGTCATTTCCGCAGCTCGGCCTTCGGCCTTGCCCAAAATTACTGGGGGTGGGGCACGCTTGGACATTCGGGATGAAGCTCCGGGCCTAACGGCCCTCCGCGGGGTCGGCCTTCGGCCTCCCAGGCTGATGCTCGCCCTTCGGGCTCGCTTAATCTACTTGGAAATTTGAGTTTGGCCCGTGTCCGCCGCCATTTTGGATTTGTTTTTTTTTAATGCAGTTTGTTTTGTATGATAGCACCGTTTAAAAGTTGCCATACAAAATAAAAGTGGCCAGTTTTCCCACAATTGTAGAATTTTTCTAAAAAAAATTTTCCCCTAGGGATCTAGGGGGCTCCGAGATTCCGTGACCACAATTTCAGCGCGCTATCTTGAAAAAATTTAAAAAAAAGAGTCGGTCATTTTGAAAAAAAAATGCGAGGCCGAAGGCCGAGCTGCGGGAATGGAGTGCTCGCATGCGGATCTTTTCTTTCTAGCAAAAGTACAACTTCATTTCCTTTTCCCTCTGGAAAACCAACTACTACACAAAAACTACAGCACCAACAACAGCACAAACAACAACACCAACAACAACAATATATTTAACAAAAGAGCTCCCCCCGCCCCGCACCCCACACACAGTTTATATCCAGTAAAAACGTACGGATACATGACGGATACGTATTCCGTTCATCCAGTATTTCGATGACAAAACGGAATGTCATAATTTAACGGACCGACATTTTTTACTGTATACTGAATACTGTGTCATATGTGAAGTCGCTCATACAACTCCATACGCCATCAATGAAAAAAAACGTATACGATAAAACGGAACCGTAAAACGGAGACCCTGTGTGAACGAGCTGTTAGAAGAAACCTACAGTTGTGCAAGCTGTGGTAGTTGAATAGGGTATTATACTGATGTATTTAAAATAAATTATTTTACACCATGCATGAAATAAAGCACCAGTTAATTATTAGAAAAACACAGATAGGAGTTATTTTTAAACACAAGTTCTATTTAATTAATCGGATAGAAATATAAAAAGTAGTTGAATTGACCGTGTCGTCACGATGTAATGTTTCATATAAATTCCATATTACTCAAATCGTTTTGACAGTTCTAAAAAAGTAACTGATTTGACTAGTAGGAAAATACCCTATTGTATTGGTTTTAAAGTGAGTGATAGCCCAACGCACTGATTAAAATGCCATTAAGCATTGACCATTTGCCATTTGAGTGAATTGCAAAAAAATTGTACGTAACTAAGTGCAGTTAAGAAGCTGTGATTAGTCTTAATTTAATTGATTCATTTGTGTTACGAAAATTAACTATGTAAGTTGTATTTATTGTACTTAATTCGTACACATATAAGTCTATAGCATACGCTAGTTACCACACTTTCATGCATCTAACTTAAATAGAAATGGCTTAACTATGGGTAACACAATGGAATCAATTAACTTTAGACTAATTACAGGTGCTTTTTTAAATACATTTTTTTTGCAATTTACTCATTTGGCATTAAGACATACATACTTATATACATAGAAACATAGAGCATAATAAAAGTTAAGTAATTAAGTTATTTATTTGTAGATGTGTAACTTTTATTCTCTGAAACCATTATTTTATTTTCGTGGTCGGTAGATGTTGTTAATCCTAAAATGTTAATAAATTCAGAGTAGAATGTTGACGACGTTGCTCCAAAAACCTCTCTACTTTGTAGGTATCATATGACATGGCGATATGTACATATTTATGAGGGTAGTAAGCAGCTAAGCATACAATATGTACAATAGCGTGTAGAACAGAGAATGACAATGCTCATTTTAGGGGAGTGTCGTTTATTGTTTGTTTCTGCTTAGCTTTGCGTCCATAAAAACCTAGAGGGGGAATATTTGCGCTTTTTGAAATAAATGTCTCGTTTTCCTGTGCGCGACCTACATACCAAAATCTACTTACGAATTGAGTTGTTAATAATTAACGTCTTCGCATGTAAATAATAACGAGTTTTTAGAGTAGAATAATGTTTATCGTCTTAATTGGAAATCGACTTTGTCGTGACGGTTTTACGATTATGCCGGTACTTATTATTATTATATTATGTATAGATAGGTACCTACTAATACTTACTTTATAGAAAAAATATCTTTTAAAAACCCTTATTCTTTTTAAAATACCAATTCAAAGAGACGCCCCAAATCATAAGAATGAGCGAAAAAAAATGATCCGATACTTGTAACTCTAAAAAATTCTATTTTTTTTCTACTTTTTATTTTACCACTCTGAAATTATGTACGTAAATTGCAGTTCCTAATTGTTTACGGAACCCTAAAAACATCCTTGCTTTGGACAGGACCTAGAGATGGGTACCCTATTTCTTCGAAGATTTTATTTTTTCACGTTTCTTTTGTGTACGTGATTAATATCAGATAGGTTTTGGGTACAAGCCAAATTCCAGCTTTCTATATATTAGGTAGGTACTAAATTAGGCTCTGAAAATTCCTTAGCTACGCCGCAGACGGAGTGACCTAGACCTTGCCAGACAAACTAGATATAGGTAATATAGTATAGATATGTATAAGTAGGCTCGTTGTTGATTAGAGGGTTAATGAGGAGCCATAAAGCCCGTGTAAGAGTGTGCAATGCCTATTAAAATAAAATAAAATGAAAACAAGTTTAATGAAACAACACAATCTTAAAACTTTTCGGAATAAATCGAGCTTTTGAAGTAGTCGGGATTATCCGAATACACTATAAGGTAAACGTACTGGTGCTCGACGCGGTCCCAGTACATGTCATCTTGAAACTTAAGTCATTGTCAATAGAGGTGACAGCAAGGTATCATCTATTGGGCATTAGCATGTCGAGCACTAGTACGTTTACCTTAATCCTAGAAATCATATTACAGAGACTATCTAATAGGTATGTAATTATTATTTTATTTTCCCAGGTATGCAGAACCTATCCATATCGTGCGCGCTCGTGTGCCTCATAGTGCTAGGGAGCGCTGCTCTGGTGGGTGCTTTTGGAGTCTGCAAGCATCAGATCAGCGCAGTGTTGGTTACTGGGGTCATGTACCTACTAGCTGGTGAGTATAATTTCAAACTACTCGGTTGGCCTACAAAACGAGTCGAAATTCTAGATAAAAAATGCTGTTTCATGTCGTGCAGGTTGTAGACAAAGAAAAGACCGCATAAAAGTAGCATTCATGAAATGTAGGTGTGAGGTGGGTGTGAGTACCTACCTATGATCGACCGGCTTTTTAAATTTTCTTTTACCTACTCGTCACATTTCGTTAACGCGAGCGAGTTCAAGAATTGGGACATGCTTTTTATCGAATGTCATATCATTCATATGAATGTGCGAATATTTAGAAGTATTAGGTACTAGCTTCCAAATTTGCATATTAAATAAATGCTCTATTTTATTACACAGTCAACGAATTCATCATGAATCCCACAGTTAATTGAATTTAAATTGAGTACGTGCTCGATTCGATGATATGCCGGGGGAGCCGCGGGCTTTAGATGAAATGGTGTCTCGCCGTAATAAAAATCTGCTTTATAACTAAAGTTTGCTCTTTCTATTAATTTTAATGCTGAAGTTTTCTATTTCTACACGACGGCGAAACGAGATTGGATGGTAAATCCATTAGTTTCACGCGAACACTGACACAATCAAAGCAATAGGCATGTATAGAAACCTAATTGTGATAGGTACTATCCTATATGATTTACCTATGTCAATATTAAAATCAAATTAGTTGGTATAGTAAATAAAAAGAAGCATAAATAAGTTTTTGGCAAAAAAATCATTTTTGGTACAAGCTTTTATCACTGACTGTACTTTTCTTACGACAGACAACTAATACTCATCGAGACAATTCTAAAAACCCCTAACACTATTAGGTTGCGTTGTTTCATCACAGAGTTCCTATGGCCACCTCCTGTCTCCATCATCAGATCAGTTCGACAGTACCATACATACATACAGCTGCCAATTTTCATGACGCTACGATCCTTGGAAGATGGTTAAATTAGTTACCTTAGATTCCATTACAGTTAGTTACATACAGGTCGAGAGTTCCTATGGCCACCTCCTGTCTCCATCATCAGATCAGTTCGACAGTACCATAATACCAATACAATAATGTATTGTCATCAGAACTACATACAGCTGCCAATTTTCATGACGCTACGCCTTGGAAGATGGTTAAATTAGTTACCTTAGATTCCATTACATAGTTAGTTACATACAGGTCGAGAGTTCCTATGGCCACCTCCTGTCTCCATCATCAGATCAGTTCGACAGTACCATATTATTGTATTGTCATCATCGCAGAACTACATACAGCTGCCAATTTTCATGACGCTATGATCCTTGGAAGATGGTTAAATTAGTTTCCTTAGATTCCATTACATAGTTAGTTACATACAGGTCGACCTAATAAAAGCTTGTTAAAAACGTGACACTTTTAGGTTACATTTGGATAATTTTTGGTACCGTGGTGGTTATTATAATTTGATTTGTACCGAATGGCTTGTGATTCGTGTGACACGCCATCACCTCATATCACTCGTCTAAACTAAACAGAAATAATTATAAATTACACGTTGCGTGACAAGATAATCCCATATGTGTTAGAAACTAATTGGTAAGTAACTACCTAAATATCTGATGATTTTAAGATTGTGCTGAAGTTTTCTTCTCTCTTGTACACAAACAAAACTAATGCAAAATGCTTAATGTATGAAACTATATATATTACATGAATCTAGTATTAAACTGGATTGGGCATGAGTGGTAGGGGTAACGGACAGAACGGGATAGTCTTATGTATCTTTCAGTAGGAGTAGCAGCGAAAGCGCTATTATTGTTTGTCCTTGTCACAGTCTCACATATTTTTTGTTCCCCACCGTTTTTTAGGGTTCCGTAACCCAAAAGGAAAAAACGGAACCCTTATAGGATCACTCGTGCGTCTGTCTGTCCGTCTGTCACAGCCTATTTGCTCCAAAACTACTGGACCAATTAAGAGCGCTATTACATTTCGGCGTTGAGCGAGTTTAGGTATTTTACGCGCTGCGGCAGGCCGTGCGAGCTCAGTATGCCGATCCCTTCTACCACACTCCCACTACAATGATGGATTAAACATTCTTGATCCTTCGCGAAGCATATTGAAATCAACCATAACAACACTAACTGTACTTAACTTTTAAAGTTCTAAAACTGTTATTTGGTAAGTACGAAAATACTAAATGCAGTGCAAATGTACATAGGGGCTGTTCATAAATTACGTCATCTATTTTTGACGATTTTTGACCCCCCCCCCCCCCCACCCCTCAAATCATCCAAAAATCAAGCTTCGGATGAATCTGTTTCCTCCTACGTCATGTTACCATCATCCGATGTCCAGACCCCCCCCCCCCCCCCCACTCCTCCCATTTGAAACGACGTAATTTATGAATAGCCCCATACTCGTACTTATGAAGGTATATTACTCGAAAGAAATTATAGGTACCTACTCGCTTATTTACATGTTTCGTCATTGCATTTGGTACCTATAGGATGTAAAGTTTGTATCAACGAGGGTTTAAAAACGAACTGGTACTGAGGATCTGATGATGATTAAGGTGGTCACGGATACCAATCAACCATGTAGTAACATGATTAGGCTCGTTTGATTCGTCTCAACAAGATCTTTGACACTGAAGATACACAGGGTCTGATGATGTAGCTGGAAGGTGGCCACGGGTACCAGTCTATCATGTGACTAAACAACTTCGTGTTTGGGCTCGTTTGATTCGTCTCAACAAGATCTTTGACACAAGACAGTACTCAGGGTCTGATGATGGAGCTGGAAGGTACCATTACCAATCAACCATGCAACTAAACCACATCGTGTTTAGGATCGTTTGATTCGTCTCAACAAGATCTTTGACACTAGGTGATACTCAGAGTCTGATGATGGAGCTGGAAGGTGGTCACCGGTACCAATCAACCATGCAACTAAACCACTTCGTGTTTAGGCTCGTTTTATTCGTTTCAACAAGATCTTTGACACAAGATAGTACTCAGGGTCTGATGTTGGAGCCGGAAGGTGGTCACCGGTACCAATCAACCATGCAACTAAACCACTTCGTGTTTAGGCACGTTTTATTCATCTCAACAAGATCTTTGACACAAGGTAGTACTCAGGGTCTGATGATGGAGCGCGAAGGTGGCGACGGGTACCTGTCTATCATCATCAGCTCCATCATCAGACCCTGAGTAGTATCTTGTGTCAAACATCTTATTGCGACGAATCAAACGAGCCCAAACACGAAGTGGTTCAGTTACGTGGTAGACTGGTACCCGTGGCCACAGTCCAGCTCCATCATCAGACCCTGAGTACTAACTTGTGTCAAAGATCTTGTTGCGACGAATCGAACGAAGCCAAACACGAAGTGGTGTAGTTGCATGGTTGATTGGTACCGGTGACCACCTTCCGGATCCATCATCATACCCTCAGTACTACCTTGTGTCAAAGATCTTGTTGCGACAAATCAAACGAGCCCAAACACGAAGTGGTTCAGTTACATGGTAGACTGGTACCCGTGGCCACAGTCCAGCTCCATCATCAGACCCTGAGTACTAACTTGTGTCAAAGATCTTGTTGCGACGAATCGAACGAGCCTAAACACGAAGTGGTTTAGTTACATGGTTGATTGGTACCGGTGACCACCTTCCGGCTCCATCATCAGACCCTGAGTACTATCTTAAGTCAAAGATCTTGTTGAGACGAATAAAACGAGCCTAAACACGAAGTGGTTTAGTTGCATTGTTGATTGGTACTGGTGACCACCTTCCGGCTCCATCATCAGACCCTGAGTACTATCTTAAGTCAAAGATCTTGTTGAGCCGAATCAAACGAGCCCAAACACGAAGTGGTTTAGTTGCATGGTTGATTGGTACCGGTGACCACCTTCCGGCTCCATCATCAGACCCTGAGTACTATCTTGTGTCAAAGATCTTGTTGAGATGAATAAAACGAGCCTAAACACGAAGTGGTTTAGTTGCATGGTTGATTGGTACCGGTGACCACCTTCCGGCTCCATCATCAGACCCTGAGTACTATCTTGAGTCAAATAAATACATATAGAATGTCAGGTCGTTTCAAATATTTTTAATCCTGTCCGGTAGTTTATTAAACTGTACCATTATAAATTATAATACTATAAAAACAGTGCTAGGATCAAAGTCTCTCGTTGCGGTTTACACGCACACAGTATAGCGTTTTACACGGCGCCCGCCGCACACAATGATAAAAAACCTCGTCGTCGCCGTTGAAAATGTGCGGAGCCGACCGACACACGTCCTGCCTCTACAAGCTCTGCCGCGGCACTGAGCTGGCGCAGCGCGCGTCATCGGTAATATAGAGTAGTTTTCAAAAAATTGCCAAAAAATTATAGTAGAATTTCATAAACACTAATGTATACCAACAGTATAAGCAAACGTTGCAGATTGCTTGAGTATGAAAATGACTTCGATATTAAGTAGATTTTCGTAGGAATTGACACTTGTTTCGGAGAGAAAATCGAGTTCGTTTTACTTTGATTTTCTCTTTCCCAAAGGTATGTAGGAAAAATATAGTTTGATATGCCTAAAGTACAGGGTATTAGTAATACAAAATAGCCAGGTTTAGCAGAGTAAAATTCTCAACATTTCCAAATAAGAGCTCGCCATTCAGTGCTTCACGGGGTTTTTCGGAAACGACCATCAGAAAAAAAATCATTACTAATTTAATAAGTCCTTTTTCTAATATTTACAACGATATTTATAAAGATAAGAAGACGCTTTTACTGGAACAAGTACTCATTGTTTCTAATAATGAGCGCAAAGTCCTGAATTTCGTCGACTAGTATCATCAATTTTGCATTATTTCGACTTTTCTTGTAAGAGCGCTCTTAAGTACGACTAGCTAAATGAGAAGGCTGAACTGCCGTATATCAGAGGGTCTACCGCGAACACCGAAGTTCGCAAATTGCGAGGATTTCTCTTTTACTCCAATGAAACCGTAATTAGGGTGACAGAGTGAGATGCCAGCAATTTGCGATCTTCGAACAAAATTAAAGATAGCCAGCCGTGTGTGGAAGAATTGAATGAACAATTGAATGTACTTATGAACTTCGCTTTGCTCGCTCGTTCGAAAATGTGTGCAGTACGGAACCCTTGGGACGCGAGTTCGACTCGCACTTGACCGGTTTTTTTAGTAAGGATTATGGTGGGCAACAAATAAATTCGACCAATCATAGTGTCGCATTGCGTATGTTTTGTCCCTCACGGAGGCACGCGTAATACCACTTCTATAGGATCCTACCTTCTATGATATATTACCTATATTTTGGTAGGTAGGTAACTATAAAGAATAAAGATCAATAAAAAGTTAAGCGTGGCGTGATCATCACTACACCTTATAAAACAAAGTTGTCTAATTGTTATTATAGTTTGTTAACACGTGCTTGGCTTCCCGGGCCGCTAGTACATAAATATAATATATATACGCGTCGACTTGAGAACCTCCTCCATTTTTTCATCGGTTGAAAATTAAGACGATGTAAACTTCTAAAACTATATTCTTTGCTATTCCAGGTCTGTTCGCGATGTTCACCCTCATGATAATCCACTTCAAGCGCGTCCAGCGCACATCGACGCGCGGCGTGCACGGCGACGGCACCGGCGACGGTGTCGTAGGGCCCCAGGCCCCGGCCTACCCCCTCCTAGCCGCCAGGGAATTCTCTACGGCCTGGTCACTAGATCTGGGGTGGGGAGGAGTGGTCCTAGCCACCACCACGTCGCTGCTTTGGATCCTTTTGTCGAAAATTATGAGATATAATCCTTTGTCCGCGATGTTGTTGTAAGTTTTTGATGTTTTATGTTGGGAACGCTGGACTGTCGGATGTTAAATTTTAAGTGTACCTATACCCCTGACGTTTGGGTACCGAGTCGTAGCAGAGCCATTAGGTAGGTACTGCTCTTGAAAATATATACTTCAACTTTAATCCCTCGAACAAACTTTAAATCTGTGCCACGAATTTTGGGTAGATATACCGGCATGCCCGAAGTTTAATGACCCACAGATGTAGTGCATAATTTATTTTCCATCGTATTTTCACGAAAACGAACGAACGTGTCTTGCTATTTCAGTCAGCCTCGGTACAAAGAGGTTGACTGAAGTAGCATGATAAATACGAACGTTTCCGAGAAAATTATTAGAATTACCTAAGTTTCCATATTGTAGGTACGCCTCTCTGAGGCAGGACATGATGAAGATCGTTGTAAATTAGAATAACATCTCTGTAACTCATGACCAAATGCCTAATTTGATTGATTGAATACGACGGAAAATAATTAAATATGCATTACATCTGTACTAGGCATTGCATCGAAAGTTTAAAGCCGTTAGTCGTATTAATTAAAATTCTATGTTAAAGCGATATTTTGAATTAACGTTGGCGCATTATACTGTTGAAGTAGTAAGGTATATTTTTCATCAGCCAGCTCTGTTTCACGGTGTAATTATTTTGTATTATAGCTGATGGCACAAATGTTTAAGCGTGGTTTTAATACATTACGATGTTGTAGTTGTAAGTGGCTATAATTAACATCTAGGCACGCAATCGATTATACTGTTAGTCAATTACCTACTATCTCTGGCCCTTCATCTCCATAAGACTCGTAATAACTCGATAAAACTGCATTTTGGAAAAAGCTGCCTTTTCAATGTATGATAATAAATTAATAAATCGATTCGGGCCTTCGGAAAATTTAAAGAATGAGCTGATCATGTAGGAACTATCTATCGAACAACTTGATTCCTGACTCACTGTGAAATCTTTTTATATTTATTATTCATTGGCATTACATTAATGTAAAATTATTATGATACTCATAGGTATTGTGAAATCGTTCTATGGTGGGATCACAAATAACTCAAATCAGTTTGTTCGATTGTACATTAACTAGGTACTTATTTATGTAACACGCCCACCTGTACATATTTTAAGATTGCGACCGGCATTTATATATAGTGTTACCTGAATAGTTAAAAATTGATGTAATTATCTAATTATGCATTTATATTTAGATAATCGCCGAGCTTGCTGCCGTCCACGTTATTGTTAATTCTTTGTAAACCTAATATATATATATTTTCAACGTTTAACCTTTTTACCTAGGAGTTTTGAAATAAAAATATGGAGCATATAGATCCATCATGTATGTACTTTTTCACTGTCAATAGTTCCAACAGAAAAAAAATACATATTTCTTGGTTTAACCTTTTGGACGCCATTGACCGATATATCCGCACCGCAGGTTCAACGCCAAAGACTGATTAATCGGTCACAGACCACAGAGGAACTTAGACCATGCATAAAGTTCAATTTCAGTTTTGACACTTCGGTGACGTGGCGTCCGCGTGACAGCTTTTGTGTTTGAAACGGCGTCGAAAAGGTTAACGGCCTCCTATCCTAGTCGGTACCTAAGTGACCAGGGCCTAGGCAAGCCGCGAATCGTTTGCTCTGTAGCGAACGAAACGCTATTGTTTCTCTATCGAACTTGTATGGAAGAGTGATTTGTTCGCTACGGCGCAAACGATTGGCATCTTGGAAATGCCCTCTGCCCTACGAAATTGGAGGTCCCGGATTCGAGTCCTAATAAGGGCATTTCTTTGTGTGTTTATCACAAATTTATTCTTGTGTTATGAATGTAAATATGGATTAATATCGTTGGTGAAAAGGTTAAACGCTGTTCGTCAAGAGCTTCTATGGATTTCGACCTGTAAATTTACTTCAAATATCAATTTTAAGCTTTGTGTACTCGCCTGTACCTGTCTGTGTCCTTTTTAACATGAATTTACAAATACAGCATTCACATTTCCTGTTATAAGCACCACTAATAGATAGATATATTATAAATGATGTTTTCAGGTTCATGGTTTCTCTTTGTTGGATATTGACAAACGTACGCGCCAGCACACGAGGCCGAAGGCCGAGCTGCGGGAGTGCAATGCTAAGCAGAAGTACAACTGCATTAACTTTAGGTACCCTTTGGAGAACAAATATTCTTTATACTAAAAACAACTTATTAGTTAGACCTAGAACAGTCTGCAACGGTTATGATAGCAGACGCAGTGCAAGTGTTATTTTAAACGTCAAACTTCTCTTGGTCTAATTCTAAATAGAATCTAGAATATCTACCAACTATTGTGATATCATTTACCTGAGAATGCCATGTATAATTAATTACACACTCAGCTTTCTCGCACTGTTGACATTATCACGTTACAAAAGAAAATTGTTAGAATACTCGGCCCCTAGTCAAAGTTGTAGAAATAAAGTTAATTATTATAATATCAGGCTGAATGGGTGTCGATCAAAAACGTTTCATCTGCCATTCTCGTGTGCATAGACACTATACAAATCACACTTGACGTTTACACTTCGCAACAATAATCAGGGGGCGCCTGTACTGCCTCCCATAGTTCACGCGCGCTCCCTATTAGGTGACATCAAAGAGAATAAAGTACTGTATAGAGAGGCGTCATCGCTCGAAAAGATTGCACCATATCTTTGGCCTAGTCTCGAGTAGATGGCGTTACTTTTTGATATAAACAAATTTAACCGATTCGTTGCGTCCTCCATTTTCGAAAACTTTTGGCTGTGGCGGGGAACAATTATTTCACATGACACGACAGGCGTGCCTTACGCCATAGAATATGATGGCACGCCTGTCGTGTCATACGCCACACGTTAAAAACATTGATGACACGCCTGTCGTGCCATCCGCACCGAAACGGTTAACACATATCAGTGAAAAAATAAGGATCAAAGTCAAATGGCGTTCTAAAAGTTTAAATATTCTATGGAAATATGGCAGTAAATTTACTGTGGCTACATCATTTACTTTGACAATCCGCCCCTATTTCAAATTCTCTTTGGTGACAGTCAAGAGGGCGACAACTAGTTAAGCTGTCAGTTGTTACAGCCAAGCCAATAAACACACTTATCAAACCCTTTGCCTATGTCCCGTTTATGAATGTAACGCTTATGAGACATACCCATGTAGTTACAAACCTAGGTAGAAAGAAATATAACATTGTCAGAAAATGATGTGAATGAATGCAATATGGTGCTGTGATGCGAGTATTTGTTTTAAGAAATATTCGATAGATATAACAGCGACGCTATATTCGATAGATATATAGCGTTGGAGATTAAATCATTTAAGGATTTTATTTACTTTAACGCGCTAGGAGTTATCATGTTTACTTTCATCGTAAGTAACAAGCAACTTTAGACCTTACATATATAAACACAGTTTATTTTAACAGCACAATATAAAACCATAAAAGGCTAAGCGTGACTGATCTGTGTCAAGCTTACGCGATTTAAATAATAATTGAAAATGGGACAGTTGTTTATAATAATTTCGACCGTATACTATGTTTGTAGATTTTGTTAATTATTTTATACTTTTAGAGCATAATAAAGCAATATTATTTTCATTAAGTACTGTTGTTTTACTTCAGACATCCATTAGGTACAAAATAACAACCGACTGGTGTACTTAAGTTAAATTTAAATCCCTAAATTTTCAAATAAAATCTTTATACAGTCACACCAATGTTTATGTAGGTAAAATGTTACTTTCTCATTAAAAGCTAGTTTTTTTATTATTTTATAAATAAATGAAATTGAAAGATAAAATAAAACTATTTAGTTAAAATAATACATTTATTACTCGAGCAATCAACTATTTACAGTAACACTTACTTGCATCGTAAACTGTATAATATATTGGTTTGATCTTTAAGGAACGGTCATGAGTGTGTCAGAATTTACGCAAAATTGTACCCTATCACTTTGAAATAAAGTTCAAAATCATATTGGGAAATATATTCCCTCTGCCTTAAAATGGCTTAACAAACTAAACTTGTATCTACAAAAGACTTTAGAAACAGAGAACAAACAAAAGTCTCACTAAACATGACGTACCTTATGCTACACTTATAAACTTGCAAAGGCAATGAAAAAAAAATCAAAACTCAACTTTAAACCAGAGTTACCTGTTTTTCATAGGCTACACCTTTTCTACTATTAATAACTCTTTACATATCAGTTTATTCAATGACTTTAAACTAACGTAAACTAACTTAAATAAACAATTAGATAAAATAAATTATCCCTAACGGGCTGGCCACGACATTGCGCTACTGGCTTCGGCTAAGGAGACACAACCATAGGTTGGAGCGAGACACAGCGATCGGACCTTTTGTTCCCTATGGTTTTCGCCTTAGCCAGTCGCGCAACGTCGTGGCCAGGCCGTAAGCATTCTAGTCATCAGCCAACAGCGCGTCTTCGATGTCCAAGTCGTCCGCTTTCCGCTTCTTGGGGCGCGGCCGCTTGCCCTGCATCATTTCTAGCTTTATTTTCTTCGACTGCTTCTTCTTTTCCTTTAGTTGAAGCTTCCTCTTAGCCGCCTTCTCGGGGTTGTTGACTTTTTCTTGCAACACCACCTCAAAGTGTAAAAATAACATTAGAAGCGATGACAAAATTATATTATTCTATGTTAATTAATTTTTGTTTTATCAAATATATAATAAAAATATTTGTCAAAATTCTACAGGTTAAAAATGCCAAAAAAGATAGCAATACATACGTATAGCATGAGCTGCTTCCTACTTCGATAATTAACTGGTCTAGTCCAGGGTGGACATCAAGCAGAGGAGCTATCTAATCTAATGGCTAAAAAAGCATTCAATAGCAAAAAACACCTGCTCAAAGCACACATCTCGAAGAATGTGAAAAAACGCTTAGTTAAGGTGTATATCTGGAGCATTGCTTTATATGCGTGCGAGACGTGGACACTGACACAACGGGACAGAGAGCGATTAGAGGCCTTTGAAATGTGGTGTTGGCGGAGGATGCTAAGGATTAGCTGGACAGAAAGGAAGACGAACGAGGAGGTTCTGAGCATGGCAGGAGAGAAAAGATGCCTGTTAGACACAGTAGCTAACAGAAGGGGCAAGATGGTTGGCCACCTGATACGGCACGACAGATTCTTTTTAAACATCCTGGAGGGCAAGATTGAGGGGAAAAGACGCAGAGGAAGGCCCATTCTCACATATCTCAGCCAAATAAAAGATAGAGTTTCTGTCGTGTCGTACGAGGGAGTTAAAAGGCTGGCCCAGAAAAAAGAAGAGTGGCGATTACTCCACCGACAAGATTCTGATGATGAGTCCAGGGTGCCTAGCCAACGTGCAAATCGTTAACGCTCCGTGGCGTAGCGTAGTCATATCTCTCTCGTCCATACTAGTGCGACGGAGACAGTTGCTTTTCGTTCGCTACGGAGCGTAAGCAATTTGCACGTTGGCTACGCGGCCTGTTCTTTACTAGTTAGTTGCCTTCTCCTAATGATAGACACCAAATAGTTTATTCGAATGCAAATGCTATTTCACCTTCCTTTGAACTTTAATACTATCACGATACAGTCACTTTTAAAATGATATTTGCTTTATAACGCTTGCCGCGTGCCTAAGGCCTATTTTACATGGTGCGAGAACTCACATGCGAGTTTCATTACATAGCGGTATTTGATTGGTGAGCAGTGGTGGCCGAGTGGATATGACGTCTGACTTTCAATCCGGAGGTCGCGGGTTCAAATCCTGGCTCGTACCAATGAGTTTTTCGAAACTTATGTACGAAATATCATTTGATATTTACCACTAGCTTTTCGGTGAAGGAAAAACATCGTGAGGAAACCTGCATACATCTGCGAAGAAATTCAAAGGTGTATGTGAAGTCCCCAATCCGCATTGGGCTAGCGTGGGGACTATAGCCCAAGCCCTCTCGCGCATGAGAGGAGGCCTGTGCCCAGCAGTGGGACGTATATAGGCTGAAATGATGAATGATGATGATGATTTGATTGGTCGGCTGAATTGGATGTAACCAATAGCCCTCAATGTATCTAAAATCGCATAAGAGTTGGCGAGCCGTCTAAATCAGCCCTAATACGGGAGCTGACCGCTCGCATAAAAGAAACAATGGCTTTTGTTTAATAGATTAGGGTCTGAGGCCTAAAAATCATTTCACAAAATTCATACTATAAACTACGAACCTTTTTCCTCTCCGCCCTCCTAATATTGAGCCTGGTCTGCGCTTCAGCTAACAGCTTTCCATACTCAATGTCCCCTATCCTCCTTCTTAGCTTCTTGCCGACCCGCGTGGCGAGTTGCTTGACGGGCGACGCTGGCGCCATCGGGTCGCCGGTCGACATTTCACGAACTAACGGCGGCAGAAGGATGTCCACTATGGAGTTTATGTCGCTGGTTTCGAAGGAGCTTATTAGGTGAAGCAGCATTGTGAAGATTGAGATGCGCTGTAAGAAAAGTTTTAGTTATACTTTATTGCACAAAAACAAATATAAAAATGGCTGACGTAATGCCAAATGGCATTCTCTACCAAACCAATCAACCGTTGTCAAATATAGCTTATCAGTATGGCTAGTGGAAAGCCGTAGATTTTCAACGAGATATATAAAAGCAGAGCATAGAGTAACACAAAATATTGCTGATACAAATTTGACAGCCGAAGTAGATGGCACTGTGCACCCTCGAACATTACCCACACCACGCTAACGCTTGACAATAACTACTTCACTAATAGTGTAGTACAAACAGCAACACTCCTAACTGTACATCGGTGGATCTTATTACAAAAGGGGTTGTACACAAATCACGCGAGGTGTTTCCGGCTACTTTTTGACCCCCCCTCCGCCTTGGTGATATTTGGTGAGGTTTTTGGCTACCCGCTTCCCCCACATAACCTCACGTGTATTTTTTTGAAATTTTTCCATCCGACCGGTCAAGGCCACACGCTCCAAAATTTCGTACAATAGACTCGCTATTTTGAAGTGCGGAGTGGAGTGATGTATGTTTAACGAAACCGAGAGAAAGTATTTATTCATGTGGTAGGTATTTTTCTTAGTTTCGTTCACTTTAGAAAAACCATCTCCCCCAACGTAATATGTCGTGATTTTTTTCGTGACCCCCCACCCGCCTATCGAACCTCGCGTGATTTGTGCAAAAGCCCAAAGGCATAAATAAGGTCCACCGATGTACAGTTAACAATGTGGGCGATGGTACTACTACTACCTACTACTACTTCTGTGTAATTGTGTAATTTGGTGACATTAAGATATATTTTGTCTATAATAATAAATTATTATCAGACCACTTACGATATTCATAGAGCCAGGCGCCTTAGCGACCTCCACGTTGCAGGCCTTCCTGGGCTTGAACAGTATCCAGCGAATGTTGACCTTCCCGCCGCCCTCCATATCGTCATCCGTATCGTCGGCAGCTTGAAGCTCGGTAGAGAGTGCACTAGCTTCAAGATTAATATTAGAACACTTACGATATTCATAGAGCCTGGCGCCTTAACGACCTCCACGTTGCAGGCCTTCCTGAGCTTGAACAGTATCCACCGAATGTTGACCTTCCCGCCGCCCTCCATATCGTCCTCGTCTTTTACTTTACTCGGCAACTTGAAGCTCGGTAGAGAGTGCACAAGATTAATATTAGAACACTTACGATATTCATAGAACCAGGTGCCTTAGCGACCTCCACGTTGCAGGCCTTCCTGAGCTTGAACAGTATCCAGCGAATGTTGACCTTCCCGCCGCCCTCCATATCGTCCTCGTCTTTTACTTGGCAACTTGAAGCTCGGTAGAGAGTGCACAAGATTAATATTAGAACACTTACGATATTCATAGAACCAGGTGCCTTAGCGACCTCCACGTTGCAGGCCTTCCTGAGCTTGAACAGTATCCAGCGAATGTTGACCTTCCCGCCGCCCTCCATATCGTCCTCGTCTTTTACTTTACTCGGCAGCTTGAAGCTCGGTAGAGAGTGCACCAGCTTCAAGATTTGGAATAGTACTGCTGTGGCCTGTAATAGAAATCAAATAGTTGTTACGTGCCTAGTCCGTCTGAGCGAAAGCTGCATCGAATTTGACAGAAAAAACAGTGTGGAAAATGTTACTCATATTTTTATAGAAAATTTGATTTGATACACACTTCGTCTTAGCAAATGCCAAGCAGTTAGTTTTATCCGACTCTAAAGTACCTACAACAAAGATTTGAATACCTATTATTTCAAAAAAAAAATGCTTTTGTACTTTTGGACTGGGATACAAATTGTGATATTCAGATATTGCATTGAAACAGTTTATAATAATAAGTGTAATAAGTAAGTAAATAAGTGTAATAAGCCTTTTCATGTGTGCATGGTCTAAATATTTATTTTAGATTCACAATTTCACATCAAAATGGCACTGCTAACGATCTTGAGCAGTATTAGGCACGCGGCGCAGAACGGCACAATCATTTAAATATGGAATTTAAATACTGTATAGAAGGTTTCAATTCCCTTGACTAGTAAAACACTAACAATACAATGTTGTGCAGTGATTACTTGCCTGTTCAGCCATTTCTTGTGAAACACCAGCAGTGTACTGCGCACACAGATCCAACACCAAACTCCTCAACGCCTCCTCCGTATTATCAAAAATAAACCCTCTATCACTTTCCACCTTCTTTCTTAGTACCACATCTAACTCTTGAGGATCAACGGCTAACAAAATCTGGTGTATAACTTTCGCAGCTCTTAACCTAACCCAAGCGTGAGGATACGCCAGCAACGCTTGACACTGCTGCGCTATTTCGTCATAATCGTTTATATATTTCTTGTTTTTCAGACTAGACTCGCATTGGACAGTGATCTTATCGATTAGATTGAGCATTTGTATCAGACTGTGATCCTTTTCTCTCTGTTTTTCCTCGTCAGTCTTGTCGTTTGCGTGTTCTAGTTGGATCTTGACGAAGCGTCCGGCGCCTATGTCGTTGGTCAGGAGGAGGAGTTTGCCGCTGACTAGGGGTAATATGGTGGTGAGTCGGCTTTTGAAGTCGTCGCCTTCGACGTTGACGAAACGTATGCTTAGTTGGGCTGCGAGCTCGAAGTGTACCGGCTGGAAGGAATAAATGGGTAGTTGAATTAGAGGTAATCGTTGATGTACCTATTTATAAAAGGAAAAGAGAAAACCGCAACTTGAATCAACGGCGATATACTCACTGACATGATCTATTTCGGCGGGCGAAGCGACAATTTTTACAATGTATGTAAGTAGATTAAGAGAGAGAGAGATACAAGTAGAATTATTTGGGCTTTGTATGGATAGGACGGTTGGCAGATTTAGACGAACACCATAGAAAATTAAATCGCGTAAAAATAATTTTCTTCTGCTTTTTCCTTAACAGAACACGATACAGAACATGCCCTTAAACGGTTCTCTACTATTTTTGTTACACCTTCTATAGTAAATTGGGATGAATTTCGTATGTTTGAGAAAGCAATGAGACAATACAAAACTACTACATTTGGTTTAATAATATAATATAATAAAGCCATTTATTCCGAACGATATAAATTACACTTATTTTTTTATTTTTTTATAATATATCCCTCAATTCGGTGTGCCGTAAGGCATAGGCCTCCTCCAACTGCCTCCATTGGGCTCTGTCTGCAGCAACCCTCATCCAGTATGGCCCCAGAGTCAGACGAATGTCATCTTTCCATCTTGTGATTGGATGTGCTTGCTTTCTAGTACAGCCTCTAGGGTACCATAGAGTAACCTGTTTGCTCCATTTTTCTATTGGGCAGCGTAGCATGTGGCCTGTCCATCCCCACTTTAGATGGACAGACAGCCCCACTTTACATGGATAGACATTTGGTTTATGAAAGGTTATAATTATATTGAAACGGAGTGTACATTGTTTGCAAATTGGGCCTTACAAGGATAAATGCCCTAATCTAGGGGATGTCATTTTCCAACATTCTCTTTCAACTTAATTTATAAAGTACCTGCGTGTCCTCAAAGAACGTGGTGATCAGATCGAACAGCTTATTCCTCTCCAGCGCAGGGAACCGTTTGAGCATGAGCTCGATGCAGGTGGCGGCGGCGGCGCGGCACGCGGGCGCCGAGTCGTTGAGCATACTCGCGCCGAGTGCCAGGAGGAGGTAGTCGCTTTGCTTGGTGAGCTGGGCCTGCAATAAGTAAGAAATTGAAACTTGAACCCAACTTCGGTTTTGTATGCCCGATATATTACAATCGCTTGGCCTTTTTGAAGTCATCTGACCCGTTCACACAACACAGTTGTAGATAAATAGTTATTCACGATAGAAGTGCGGAAAGTAGGAACGTTTATCCGCACGTGTATTGTACAACGTTTTACAGAACATATGGCCTATCAATTTTTTTACATATGCACGGAAAGTACACATTCCCGCACCGTTGCACCATAATGCTGTAAAAGTCATTGAAGTGCGAATAGGTAATTCGCAACTCGTGTCGATTTAAAACACTCCCTTCAGTCGTGGTTTAATTTATCACCACTCGTTGCGAATTTCCTGCTTTCCGCACTTGTATCGTACAACGTTTTACAGTACATATGGCCCTTTGAAGTAGCACCATACTACTATGCATGAATACTGCAACGTCTGCAACGCAAGTAAATATAACAGGGTAGCATTGCCCTTAATTGACTAGCAATGTTGTTGTGTTAACTAAACTTACCACTTGCAGCTTACTGATGATCATCTCCAGGAACTTAAGCGAGGACTCCCTGCCGTGCTGCAGCTCGTAGTTGAGCTGAGACACGAAGAACTGGATGTAGCGCTCCAGCCGCTTGCCCGGCGAGTAGTTGGTCAAGAACTTACCACTTGCAGCTTACTGATGATCATCTTCAGGAACTTGAGCGAGGACTCCCTGCCGTGCTGCAGCTCGTAGTTGAGCTGAGACACGAAGAACTGGATGTAGCGCTCCAGCCGCTTGCCCGGCGAGTAGTTGGTCAAGAACTTACCACTTGCAGCTTACTGATGATCATCTCCAGGAACTTGAGCGAGGACTCCCTGCCGTGCTGCAGCACGTAGTTGAGCTGAGACACGAAGAACTGGATGTAGCGCTCCAGCCGCTTGCCCGGCGAGTAGTTGGTCAAGAACTTACCACTTGCAGCTTACTGATGATCATCTCCAGGAACTTGAGCGAGGACTCCCTGCCGTGCTGCAGCACGTAGTTGAGCTGAGACACGAAGAACTGGATGTAGCGCTCCAGCCGCTTGCCCGGCGAGTAGTTGGTCAAGAACTTACCACTTGCAGCTTACTGATGATTATCTCCAGGAACTTAAGCGAGGACTCCCTGCCGTGCTGCAGCTCGTAATTGAGCTGAGATACAAAGAACTGGATGTAGCGCTCCAGTCGCTTGCCCGGCGAGTAGTTGGTCAAGAACTTACCACTTGCAGCTTACTGATGATCATCTCCAGGAACTTGAGCGAGGACTCCCTGCCGTGCTGCAGCTCGTAGTTGAGCTGAGACACGAAGAACTGGATGCAGCGCTCCAGCCGCTTGCCCGGCGAGTAGTTGGTCAAGAACTTACCACTTGCAGCTTACTGATGATCATCTCCAGGAACTTGAGTGAGGACTCCGTGCCGTGCTGCAACTCGTAGTTGAGCTGCAACACGAAGAACTGGATGTAGCGCTCCAGCCGCTTGTGCGAGTAGTTGGTCAAGAACTTACCACTTGCAGCTTACTGATGATCATCTCCAGGAACTTGAGCGAGGACTCCCTGCCGTGCTGCAGCACGTAGTTGAGCTGAGACACGAAGAACTGGATGTAGCGCTCCAGCCGCTTGCCCGGCGAGTAGTTGGTCAAGAACTTACCACTTGCAGCTTACTGATGATCATCTCCAGGAACTTGAGTGAGGACTCCGTGCCGTGCTGCAACTCGTAGTTGAGCTGCAACACGAAGAACTGGATGTAGCGCTCCAGCCGCTTGTGCGAGTAGTTGGTCAAGAACTTACCACTTGCAGCTTACTGATGATCATCTCCAGGAACTTAAGCGAGGACTCCCTGCCGTGCTGCAGCTCGTAATTGAGCTGAGATACAAAGAACTGGATGTAGCGCTCCAGTCGCTTGCCCGGCGAGTAGTTGGTCAAGAACTTACCACTTGCAGCTTACTGATGATCATCTCCAGGAACTTGAGCGAGGAGTCCCTGCCGTGCTGCAGCTCGTAGTTGAGCTGAGACATGAAGAACTGGATGTAGCGCTCCAGCCGCTTGCCCGGCGAGTAGTTGGTCAAGAACTTACCACTTGCAGCTTACTGATGATCATCTCCAGGAACTTGAGCGAGGACTCCCTGCCGTGCTGCAGCTCGTAGTTGAGCTGCAACACGAAGAACTGGATGTAGCGCTCCAGCCGCTTGTGCGAGTAGTTGGTCAAGAACTTACCACTTGCAGCTTACTGATGATCATCTCCAGGAACTTAAGCGAGGACTCCCTGCCGTGCTGCAGCTCGTAATTGAGCTGAGACACAAAGAACTGGATGTAGCGCTCCAGCCGCTTGCCGGGCGAGTAGTTGGTCAAGAACTTACCACTTGCAGCTTACTGATGATCATCTCCAGGAACTTAAGCGAGGACTCCCTGCCGTGCTGCAGCTCGTAATTGAGCTGAGACACAAAGAACTGGATGTAGCGCTCCAGTCGCTTGCCCGGCGAGTAGTTGGTCAAGTACATCACGAATATAGCACGAGCTTCGTCTCTGCAAAGGAAAATTTATCTTATTTATACAATGATAAAACACTTTCTTCTTTCACAGTTCACAATGGAGGAGACGAACCGCGGCTATCATCGATTTTTGACAAGTCTTGAATCGTATCTCCTACATTTGCACTACAGATAGAATTATAAGACAAAAGGCTATCGGTTATTCAATATATTATCTCCATTCCTGTTTGCCGGATTTTTAAAAAAAAAGGTATACCTACTTATTTTTTATGATTTTTTTTAACATTGTAAAAAAAAATTGGGGAAATCTTACACAGATCAACCTAGCCCCAAACTAAGCAAAGCTTGTACTATGGGTGCTAGGCGACGATCTACATACTTATATAATAGATTAAATACATACTTAGATAGAAAACACCCATGAGTCAGGAACAAATATTTGTGTTCATCACACAAATAAATGCCCTTACCGGGATTCGAACCCAGGACCATCAGCTTCGCAGGCAGGCGGAGGTCTAAAAAAAACAATTTTTTCGTAGTTACCTTGATCTTGCTGATTCGCTCAGGATACATATCTTGGATACTTTCTCCATAACCTCGTGAAGCTCCGTGGAAACGAGTTTCGCCTCTAATATAGCCTTCAGTAAGGAGAACGAGCTAGCTTGTTTCTCGTCGTTCTGGCAATCCTCCTCGGCGTACAGTAAGAGCGTTTTCAGTTGGTCGGCCTCCATCGTGTAGTATTTCACGTTTCGGATGAGGACTGTGATTGCCTGAAAAGTAAGGTAAGTATAGGAGAAGAGTTACATTGTGCCATAGACTAGGAATCCTCTAGACGGAGTTTAGAGCAATTATTTCATGAAACCGATGCTGCCAAAAATTCAGGGGTGCGGGAGACGAGGTGAGGGAGGTCCCGTGCCGTGATTGGTCCGTTCAAAGACACGGACGTCACACAAAGACACTTTCGACTCGAAAATGGAGTAAGTAAAACTACCGTATTTGTGGCAGAGGGGGGTAGAGCTACTATGCTCAGTCTGGAGGATGTCTTGTCTGTGCATTGTGCGCTATAAATGTGACCTTCATGCTTTACATTAAGGGTTATATTGATTCGCCTGCGCCCATGATCTTGGCGTGTGAGTGACGCGTTTGTATATGACGTATGGGGATCAAAGTGTTAATGTACTAATATAAGCATAAAATGCATTAATGTGTTTCTGTTTTTTGTGTCAAAACAAAGTTAAGCTATTGATATTTGCGCATTAAAAATTATATAAAATAACTTACCTTAAACGCATTCCTAACTAAATGGTAATTGTCGTTCTGTTTGCTGATTTCAAACGTCGCGTATTTATGTAAAATCAGGAACATCGTCTTCACAATATCTTTCACCATTGCTTCGAGAGTCGGCGTACTGACCCTTATGGTCCATAGCGTTCCAATACACTTCAAAGCAACAGTAGTTACTTTGACATGGTCGCTCCTCAACGCATCTACTAGTAAAGGTATTAACGGATCCACGAAGGCCCTGCATTCCACTCTTGTAACCTTCTCTCTTTTAAGGATCACGTATAGAATGTTCAAGCTGAATTCTACTAAAACGTGAGCGTTAGCTTTTGCCGATACCTTTACATGTTTCGCTTGCACTTCTTTATTTCTCTTAGGCGTTTCTGGGATTATAAAACAATCAGGCTTAGCTATAAGCATCTTTTCTTTCTGCTTCTGTGTTATTTCTCTTTTAGGTGCACCGAGTACGAATTCAGGTATGCTTTCTGACGCTATACCGTGTAAAAATATAAATAGTGATTCGACGTCTATAAATTTGTTTGTCACTAAACCACTGGTTATATGTGTTAGAGCTTCTTGAACTTTTGTAACGATTTTTTTCGATTGGTGCTTTTGTAGAACCTCTTTGAAAGGTAAAAGTAAGTTGATAAGGCATGATTCTGTTATGTTTTGCGATACTATCATCAAAGTTACATAACTTTTCTTACTAGGCTTAGCTTCTGGTGTTTTATAATGTAGTTTATCAACCTCTTTTTCTTCAGATAATGCTCCAAACAGATCATTGGTACAAACGTCTAGAATGTAGTCTAAATTGTTATTCAGTTCTCCAGGTTTGAAATCAGTTTTCAAAGCATCTAGGACGGAATGTATAGTGGCTACTAATACATGGACTTGGAATCCTCTCGTGAGGAGTAGAGTGAGGTGTTCTAGCAGGATGCCAATGTAGGAAGTTCCGATGGTGACCATGATTTTCTTGACGATGTCTCGAGCTGTGATTCGCACTTGTTTCAGTGGCGATTTCAGGAATGAACAGAGTTTTATGATGATACTGAAAAGAAGTATATAACAATGAATAATAGGCACTTTATGGTACTATGTTAAACCTTACAGCATTTAGTAACTGGAGACGCCTGGTTGTCATTTTCTGTACAAAACAGTCTGCCGATGCGGGGGAGGGGCACGTCAAATGTATGGCTATTTGAACATGATTGGTACGTAACATACAAATAGCCATGTCAGATAAACGTCAGTCCATACAAAGTTTGCACAATTGTGCAAGGTTTTCGGCAGAGCGGTAAGCTCTTAAAGGTGACTCCGGTTATTAAGTGCTCTAAGTGTTAAACATATTGAATTGTGTCAAAGATCCATTGTTAGTATAAGATGTGTAAAGCCTAAGAAAAAATGTGCCCTCGAGTTTGACAGCTGAAGAAGATGAAGCTGTACGACGACTACAGCGGGTTACGGTGGCTACGGGGGCTTACCCCCGCGAGCGACCCCCGTAGCCGTGGGAGATACCCCACTATGCCCACCGCAAAAACTTACCCAGGCAGGTGATGTCGCAGCACATCGCCAGGCAGCCGCTGCAGCAGCTTAACTAAAGCCAGGGCGATTGGCACTCGCAGCATGTCTTCCGCTTGCCGCTCCAGGCCCAAACGACGGCGGTTCACTTTATGGGACTCTTCGTGCTCTGTCAGCTTGCCGATAGCACTGAGGAACAAAGAAACGACATTAGAACAGCCTTGAACGATCTATTTCCATTCATACCCACCCGTTGGACAAATGGGAACGGAAGAGTGTGGAAACTGCGAATCCTTCACGAAATTCCGTTCACCCGCCTTTAAGCCAGTGAGTTAGAGGATAAAGCACTGTACTGTGTACTGTAGGCAGGTATACTAAAATGACTGGACAGATTGGGTAATCGAACGGTCGTAAGTAAGAAAGTAAATATTCTTTATTGCACCAATACATTTACATACATGTAAAACGTTTAGTTAAACTTGTATTTTTAATACTATTAAACTTACCGATTGAGCTG
This sequence comes from Cydia splendana, assembly GCF_910591565.1. Taxonomy (NCBI): domain Eukaryota; kingdom Metazoa; phylum Arthropoda; class Insecta; order Lepidoptera; family Tortricidae; genus Cydia; species Cydia splendana. Next base: position 17,561,731 of record NC_085965.1, on the reverse strand, counting down.
TGGAAGCAACCCTGCTGACAAAGACTTGATAATTCTCTTCGCCAGAGACGGTGGGACATGCGTGACCCTCTCAAAAGCCGGCACGGTTGTAACCTCTTTACTCACTGACTCTTCTCTTTCTGCTTCCGCATCGGCCGCTTTTAATTCTGAATCTATATCGATTTGTGTTTCTTCTAAGTTATCAGTAGTTTTTTCAGCCTCATCAATTCCTTTTTCATCATTTCCTCCAGTTTCTTCATCATCTTCCATCACTTCTTGCTTTGCATTCGTTTTATTTATATTTACAGTCTTGTCTTCTTTTCCTTTCTTATTCTTCCGTGGTCTATTGTCAATGTTAGCTAGCAAAGCTTTAGGCAACTCAATATTCTTAGCTTTTGAGAAATCGAAGTGGAAAGCATCTAGAATGCTGACGACCAGTCGCGTCAATTGTTTCTGATGATCTGAAGCGTGACACATTTTATTCAGATACAACTTTAGTATCACCTCATAATGGTACCAAGGAAGTAATCTACAGCAAGTCGAAACTGTTTCTATACATGCGTCTATCAAGGTGTTTTTATCCGTGTATTTGTCGTCGCAAATGTAAATCGTTGCCAATGGCAATATGAAATTGGTGAGCGTTCTTGGCGAAGGACATTTAGTCATTTTCTTGGCGACTTTGCAGAACTTCATTAGCGCTCTAACGCGTCTGTGCATTTGTAAATGGCACATGTTTTCGAAGAAGTCTACTTCTCTGTCCTCGTTATTGGCCAAATGGGCCAGATCTGATAGAACGACGTCGGTACTTGGACATTCCCTCGCTAGTTCACCAAGGAGATTTATACTCTCATTCCTCAGTATTTCGTTCTTTGAGTCTCTGATACCGTTTGATATTAGAGATAAAACTGTATCGCGAACCAAAAACTGACCATCAGTGGCTGACCAATATTTCAGAAGCAATTTTGGGAGAACCTTCTTTAAACATAGAGCGGCTCCATCACGCAATCCTATATCCTTTTCAGTCCGTATAAAATAGAAACAGTTGTTAACAATAAGTATAGCAAGATCTAGATCGATTTGATTGTCATCCAGCAACTGGTAAATTGTCTTGTATGCATCCAGTCTCCTATCGAAATCAGGCTGTTCGATCCATCGTTTGTTAAATGCGTTCATTTCGGATATAACCTTGCTAATGCGAGCGAGAATTTCTTTGTTTTTAGGAGCTGTTTCTGCTATTGAAGACAACAGTTTAAGTAGGAGTTTCCTAACATCAATTAGAGTTATTTTGTTGAAAAGTACAGCAATATTCTTGATATATGTTTGAGGATTAGTGCTGTGACCTAATAAGTTGATAATGGTATTGACTGCATGCTCCATATTTTCTTCTGCCATATTCATACACACTTTCTTAACAAGTATTGGTAGTAAAAGGTTCAGAAGTTCGTCACACAATTCTGGCGAAGCCACAAGTTCTGTGACCCGCGAGAGTATCAGCAAATCTCTTTTGTTCATGGTATTTGACTTAGCTGAGTTTGCGATGCGTCTTTTCATAACTTCCAATATGCTTGGAATATGTGGTAATAAAATTTTACTGCCAAAATTCATATCAACAGACAATTCAGTATTAGATTCTACTTGCGTAGTGTTAAATGGCACTATGGCAGGTAGTTCCTTATCCTCTTCGTCTTCTGTCAAGGTTAATAACTTTTCAACCATATCTAGAATCATATTAACAACCACAGGACTAGTTTTTGGCGCTAGTAGAAGTTTAAATATCTCAGGAATCGCACTCAGAGATGAATCCCGTTCTGGACATGTCACAAGCAAAACGTAATATCTTGGATTTTGGCACCACGTGTTCAATAGTTTCAAAAGTGCAGTAGGGCTGTGGATACCTTCAATGTGTAATTTTGACATTAGAGGCCAAACCAGTGTTTCAAATAAAACATTCAGCTCATCCGAGCTCCACGAATACTTATCGAACTGGTCAAATAGCTTTGTCAGTATGCCTATGGCTAATGTTCTGAGGTTTTTCATTACTTTAGAATAACCAACATGAACTTTGTCCCCGTGAGCCAGAACAGCCCCAACCGTCGAACACACAGATATAAATATCTTTAGTAGTTCTGATAATAATTCATCCTTCAGATATCCTCCGAAATATTCACGTACTACTTCGATCAAATTCAGAATACTGTGCAATTTTCCTGGAATAATCACGGATTTTAAGTCTAAGGTGGAGACAATGCTTTCATATATTTCTTTGGGTTGCATTGTGATGTAATGCTTTACATGAGAGAATGCCATTTCAACGAACATTTTCAGTTCTTTCTCATTACAGCCAGCCACATATCTCATGATTAATGATCTCCTAGTTTGACCGCCTCCTTTCTTGTCTGTCGCCATTTTTGATGTCATTTTCCCGTAAAGAATTCTTAAGATGATTGGGATCACATCTTCTCTATCATCCGCGTGAATGTTTTGCGCGTCTTCAGTAATTTTGAATAAAGTCAATTCGTCTTTAAACTTTTTGTCGTCTACTAAATTGTACAAATTGCTTTTATATGCAACTATGCTTTTGTTTTTGTAGTTTATGACACAATCTAATGCAAACTTCTGTAGACCGGCGTTTTTATGTTTCAGAAATTCCATATAAAGTTCCCAGAATACTGGCTCCTTATGAAGTGCTCTTGGATTTTTAAACTGTGCTAAAACTTGCATTACATTGATAAGAGTTTTAAATGTTACTTTTCCAGAAACAGTTTCTTTGACATCTTCAACAATGTCTGTAATTTCTTCTACATTAGCATCATTAACATTTTCTTCATCCGGTTTATCATCATCAACATCCATAGCATTATTTCGGCTTTCTACGTCCATTTTAAGGGCATTCGCTTTGTCAGTTCTCTTATATTCTTCTTCAATAAAGTTCAAAAACAATACAACTACATCTCTGTTTCTTGCTTCACACACCTGAATACAATTAGTCATCACTTTCAATAACAGATCTCTGTAATTATACACATCTGGTCTTTCTGAGATATTATTATGTTCTGCATAAAGTTCTTTCAACAGATCAAATTCACATTCGTCATCAAACTTGAATTGTTTCAAATCCTTTTTTGCATTGTCAAAAGCGGTTTGAATAATTTTGTGGAAAATCGGCCAAAACTCGTCAGTAGCAAGAGAATTACCATAGCTGGCAATGAATTCGGTGACTGGCTCCCATAATAATTTAAAATTCATATACAACACCCCAAACATATAATTTAAGGGATATAGGTGGAAATCTGTATCTTTTATTAGTGCATACTGTGTAGTATTGAACACTATCTTCTGTAGTGTGTTCTGTTGGACCCTGTATTCTTGGATGGAAGGAACAGTAGATTCCACAGAGTAGCACATGCTGAATACTGATAATTTTTCAGTAGTGCCTCCTACTTGAGCAGTTTTGTTTAGTGGTTCTGTGTTCTCAAACAGTTTGTAAATATGTGTTGTTAACAGGCGAACCTGGAAACAAATGAAAAATTAAATGAGCAGGCAAACAAAGAAATTATTTTAATAATTAGAATATTATGGCGATTTGATGACACATATGCGCTAGATTAATTTCTTGTATAAGTACGAGATGTGTGAATTTTAAGAAATTATCGTGCCTCCGATCGTGCCAGCTGATAAATAATAGCGCTGTACGGTGCCATATCATTTTGTTACCTAAACTGTCATACAGACATTTTACGATCAGAATTACCGCATACGTACATAACCGAACAGCGCCATCTACATTAGCTGTCAAATTCGAAACAGGAAGTAAAGGATTACATCTTAAATTTTACATATTTAATACAGTAATTGAATCTTTTAGAATAGTAAGTAAGTAACACTTTATTGTATGGAAGAGAGGAATACAGGTACATCAGATAGAACATAAATATAGTACAAGGGCGAACTTATCCCTATGAGGGATCTCTTTCAGTTAACCAATAGTACTAGCTGTACTAGGGTTAGAGATTATTAGAGCTGAAATAGGAAACCTAAAACAGGTCAGCAAAAAACACTTACCACATGGAATGGAGAAGAAACATTGGCACTGAGATAAGAATCAATCAGTGCCAGTACAGGGGAAGACAGACTGTTGTCTTGCTCACAAGCAGTCAAATACAAATCTGTCAAATGCAATGCCGCCAAGTAATTAGGATCTGCGGCATATGGCAATATCACAGGCAGCAGTGTATCAAAGTCACAAATTACTTTCAAGTTTCTACAGCTGGAAATGTGGATAGCACTTTCCATTGCATTTGCAAGTATGAATAGGACTTTTCTTGCACTCTTAGATAGTTCTGTAGTGCTGCAGTGGTATTTATTGCCACTTGACTGGTTTTCGAGGTTGTAACTTGTCAATATCTGAACCAGCTTAGATATAAGTTGACTGAATGCAGCCACACAACTATCAATATCTATTTTCTCAATATGCGGTAGGCAGAACAGCACATTCATCAATTTCAGTGGATTTTCAATGATATTGTTAACGTCATCATTAATTATACTTGAGAAGTGTTCCATAAACATAGGTAGGTTTGGTCCAAAATCAAGGGGATATTTGACCCACTCAAAAAGCTTTATACCATTCATGGACAGTGGTGACTTCTTTAGGCATATTTTGCTAAGTGTGCTCATAGCATCTTTGTCAAAACCAGATTGGATTACATACTTCAGAAAAGGCGGCAATATGTGCATGTCAAATTGGGTATAGTCAATAACATTCTGTACAAAATTTATGAGAATGTTCGGGTATGGCAACGGCAGTAGTACTTTAACTATGATCCCAGCATGTTCTTGAGATAAAGACACATTTGGAGAGAGCAGTAACAATGCTCCTATTTGGGCACAAACTTGAAGAACATTTTCAGCCGATTGCTCACAAATAACTTTGATCAGAAGTAGAACAAATTGTGGGGGATTTATCAGGTATTTTCCTGTCTGGTGTTCTATCACTTGGCCAGCAAGTCTCAGTATAAATTCAAGGCCTTTATTTTGTTCATCTTCTTTAAGCATCTCTTCTGTATATTTGAGAATACTTGTCCAGAATATGGAGAATTCTTTGTAATTGATTGTCTGCAAGCTGTCCTCGAATGTTTGTGTGAGGAGCTTGAAGAGTATTTCCTGGTGTGGTTTGTGTTCTTTCAAGTGTTGTAATAGCAGTGGAATGAAGGTTTCAACGCAGCTGTGGAACTTGCCAGGTACACCTTTAATGATTTCAAATATGAGGTGGCCACAACCTGATGTTGCCTGTAAAATACATATATTGTAAATGTATAATAGTAGTAAGTATTTAAAAAGTTTACAATATAACCAGCATTAAATTTATGTTAGAGGGGGTAACATTATTTGGAGTGCTTTTATTGGCTTATATAAAACATGTAAGAGCAGAATATATTGAGGAAAATAAATAAATAAATAAATATTAGGGGACATCTTACACAGATCAACCTAGCCCCAAATTAAGCAGTTTGTACTATGGGTGCTAGGTGACAATATACATACTTATATAGATAAATAAAATACCATACTTATGTACATCAAAAACACCCATGACTCAGAAACAAATATTTGTGACATACAGACAGCAGGCCCAACAGATGGATAACCAAACTAAAAGGGTTACATTTTCGCCATTTGTTTACCAGACTATGAAACCTAACATCTACTTACATCATCATTTGTCTGCAGATAATTCAATACAAGTTCAATGAACTTCTTCTTGTCTCGTATATCCCGAGCCACAAATGCAAAGCTCTCCGCTGCAAAATTATTGATATACTGTGGCTGTGATTCACTCAGTAGTGGAATTATCCTCTTCAGCACTACTGCTATATCTTTCTTGAGGTACGGTTTAAGGATCTTGAAAAGAAATGCAAGGCAGACTAGTGTCCATTCAAGCCTTTCTGCATCTTTTGTTTTTAGTAGCCTTATCAAGATGTCCAGAAATCTTGGGAAGTATGGATAGAAGTCATCTCGTAGGTCTTTGGCAAGTGACACCAAAATTCTGGAAAAATGTAATGCATTCATTATAAATTTATAAATTGATGGCCTATTATGATTTCCAAATATTGTTAAATATATGCTATATTGGCATGGCCTTACTTTTTAGATACAATGGAAGTCCAAAGCTTTAGAGTAGGGATGTACCAACTATTCGCCGACTAGTCGGCCGACTAATCGGCCATTCGAGCGCCGATTAGTTGGCTAGTCGGCCAAATCAATAGTCAGTACATCACTACTTTAGAGCAGTGTTTTTTAAACTTTTTCATGACGTGACCCCCTTAGTATGAACAAAATGTTTCGTTTATTTATGTGATTTAAGGCTGGCAGAGGCTGGCAGTTTGAAAAACACTGCTTTAGAGAAATTTAAACTAGATCATACTCATGAAAAAAAGAAATATTTTTTGTTCTCAATAAAAAATACATAATGTGATTTCTGGGTGTGGAACATTCGACTTATGCCTCACTAACATCAATAAATTTCAGGAACAAAGAAAAGTTAGAACTTAAATTCCAGTGTGATCAAATTTCTAATTTCTAAGCAAATCATTATTTATGAACAAACATGCGACTTGTATATTTTTACAGTGAGAAACTAAATTAGGACGTAGGATAGACATAACATTTGTAAACTTACTCCAGTAAAGGTTGTAGGCACAATTGGTCTTCTAAATTTAAATATTTTTCTAATATTTCTACCACATCATCCTTCCTATGGACTAACTGTGGAACTGTTATAATTCCAAAGACTTCTTTCTTAAACTTTTTGAAGTTTAGTGTTAAGTTTAGTCCATGCCATTTCCTTAATGCGAGATGGAAGTGAGTCTCATTTTCTTCTGGTTGTTCTGTGTATGCGTGCTCTATGTGGTAAAGGGCTGCATGTCGAATGTCTATAGAGTTGATCCGTTCAGCGAAAGGAACAAACTGAAAACGTAAGCAAATACTTTCATTAGAAACAGTTTACTTATCAACATTTAATTCAAGATGTAGTGCACTTATCGCATACATACCCGAAAGGTGTTGGTTGTTTTATGTTTTACGGGTTTAATCTTCATTTTGATTGTTCCTCTATTGCCTATTTATTTCTTAAATAGATATTTATTATTTCACGTAAATAAAACCACATGTCTGCGGCGCGCACATTTGTTTGACGTTTTATTTAGCCAAGTGTCAATGTCAATCTTGACATAAGACAAGGGCCCAACGTTTTCTGTTCTCTTTCACGTCGCAGCAACTAGTATCATTTCTCTCTCCTCGCTCTTCTAAAAATGCCGTTTGTCAAAACAGGACAACCATACTGTTGACAAGGTGGACTTCAAATCAAGTGTTGCCTTTCTTGATGCGCCCAGGCTGTGTATGTGTGCGTAAAAGCGTATATGTGTGCTCTTTTAGGGATGTGAAAAGTCGATTTTAATCATGTTATATATCGATAAACGCTACACAGCGGAACGAAATAGCGATTAATTGAAGCTTCAATATCTTCGTTAAACATAAACATAATTGAAATGCTAATGGATAATGATTATATTATAATATAATAATATAATTCAATTATTGCGGAACACCTATTTTAGGACGTATTCATGTATTTTAATTAAATATCTGAACTTTCCCTTGGTTCCCTGCTGGGGCGTGACTATAAAATTGTGATCTGATAACCACAATAAAGAATAAAAGCGTTTTTGGTAATTTTAGGTATCGTTAAGCCTTTGAAGTAAAATTAAAATTGCAAGAAATGTCGATAGTTTATCGATATGACTTTATCGACATGGCTACAGCAACGTGGGCCTCATTGTTAATCGTACACTAAACAAAAACACAGAATAATTAATAGTACAGCCCCTGCTACACGGCAGCCGACAAGCCCCCAAACCGCGTGGCCTTGGTCTGTCCCGGACCGTGTAGACAGTTGTTACCAACAAAATTTCGTTTGACCTCCGGACGCCCTTGGCATGCGAGCGCGCGCCAGCGACCGCGGTCTGAGCGGTCGGTCCGGAACCGTGTAGCCGCCCGACGCCGACCGCACTAGGCCATTTCGCTTGAAGGACGCGCCGTGTGCGCTCGTGTGGTTAATAGACATGCCATGGGTACTCAGTAGCATTTCTAATAATTTATCAAATACTTTCCTCTTCATTTTCAGAAAGTTATATATGTCCCCGTAGCGTAGTCCAGCGAATTCATTAAGTTGAAATGACTCAACAAATGCCGTTTTTTGAGCCAACGTTTCATTCATATACCCTTTTCTTTTTTTACAAACTTTTTATTAACTTGCAATATACCTAATCGTAAGTATGTAAATATGTTTGTACGGGTCAAATCTTGCAAGTTAAATTAGACCCACTTTCTAGTTTCCGATGGAGCTGAAAATTTGCATACATATATAAGTCGGGTGACAATGTATTATTATGGTACCATAGAGCTGATCTGATGATGGAGACAGGAGGTGGCCATAGGAACCCTGTGATAGAACAACGCGACCTAATTGTGTTTGGGGTTTTTAGAATTGTCTTGACGAGTATTAGTTGCCTCTGGAAAGAAAAGTACAGTCAGCGATAAAAGCTTGTACCAAAAATTATTTTTTTGCCATAAACTTATTTTTTTGTCATTGCACTAGTATGAGTAGGTAGGTTATGAAATTTGGCGCCGCGACCAATAAGTTTTGCTGCCCCAGAAGTGAAGGAAGAAAAACAAAATGCAATCCGCCAGGGGTGGCATACGCCGCCCTTAGGGCCATACGCCACTGAGTAGGTACTAATGCCACGCCAACTTTCTGAAAGGTTAGGGGCCATTTTGTGCACTTGCAATACGTGTTGTCCGTCCGCGAGTTCTGAACACACTGTGGTTTGCCACCGTCTAGCCAGACAACTCAAACGGACCCACACACCAAGGACAGACCAAGGTCAGACGGTTAGTAGGCTTGTCGGCTGCCGTGTAGCAGGGGCTTATGTCGCCGCCTCTTTGTCATCGTTTTTATAAAAACAGTTTGTCGTTCCTACCACAAACTGTTATTTCGTTACAGCACAACAAACTGTTTTTAAAAACACTTACGGAAAAAAACGCTCAGCTCTATAGAATAGAAATAAAAATAAAATAAACAAAGTAATGTCAAGATAATTTAAATGATATTGAAAATTTATAGTATCTAATGTAGAATTAATTAAGCCCATAAAGATTTCAATTCTCTCAATTTAAACATATTCGGTTAATGTTTTGTTTATTTTATTTGCGATCCAAATTTCACTATCTTTCTTTCAGGTTGTCATTCATGCTGTCGCGACTCGTAAACTCTTTGCCGAACGGCTTATCTCAACAAATAACTAAACTATATTTTCAAGGTAAGTTTTTATTTGTTGTGAACTAAACAGACTTACATTTAGATAAAAGTACTGTGTAGCGTAGTCATTATATTAGTAGAGATCGAGGAATGTGTGTTAGTTATCTAAACTTCTCATAATACATTACTAATAATTTACAGCTCTTGTCCGGAACCAGAGAGGGACTCACAGTTGTACAGAATACCATCAGTTCAAAAATATGGATGTAAAAATCTTACCAGCGCTTCAAGACAACTACATGTACCTTATCATTGATAAGGCGACAAGAGAAGCAGCCATTGTGGATCCTGTTGATCCTAACTCGGTCGTGTTGGCTGTGCAGGAGCATAAAGCTAATTTAACTACTGTGTTGACTACTCATCACCACTGGTAAAACTTAATTGTATAAACGACTAGGTCTGAACCCACTTGTGTTACGCATACCAATGATGAAGAGCTTATGCAGTTAGCAGTTACCTACTCTAATGTCAACCCAAATTGTAGATCATACAGTGGTTAAAAAATAACTGCATAACCGTTGCCAGGGAGGTTTTGGGATTATACTGAGCAACTTTTACTATGGGACCGACACCGAAATCGCGAATAAAAAAATTGGCTGTTTCATACATACATAGTATTTTAGCTGGTCCATTTTCTATGGGAGAATACATTTTTTTTTCGAGATTTTGGGGTTGGTCCCATAGTAAAAGTTGCTCAGTATAATCCCAAAACCTCCCTGGCAACAGGTATGTTAACCCCCTATTATTCATAAAACTTTACAGGCCTGAATTAGAAGTTATGTTTTATCCCTATCTTACAAATACATAAGTCAAAATTACAGATAAAGACTAACCATTCATAGCTAATTCAGATAATTAGTTAGTGATCCATTAATTGATGTTGTTCTTCAGGGATCATGCTGGAGGCAATGTAAACTTAGTGAAAATGGTCCCTAACCTACAAGTGTATGGTGGGGATGATCGCATTGGAGCATTGACTAACAAGGTCCAACATGAGAGCAAGTTCAATATTGGCAATTTGAATGTGCAGTGCCTTTTCACTCCGTGCCACACTGCGGGTCATATCTGTTACTTTGTCAGTGCTCCTGAAGAAGGGAGTGATCCTGTTGTATTTACTGGTAATTTTATTTCACATGCATGAGGTGCACTGGGGTTACCCCCAAGTGGGGTAATTTTGAAATTTGCCAAGTGGACTATTATAAACTAGAAGCACTTTCTACTGTAGATGATGCCTTGGTATGTGTTGCTAAAGTATGAAGTGCTTCTAGTTTTATAGTTATCTGTCATTTACTATATCCTTACATCAGGTTCCAATATTTCCATGGACCAGTTCCAAGCAAGTCATACCTAGTGATCACTTGACTACCCTACTGTATCAAAGCATCCAATATATTATATCCAAATACTACATACAGTGGTACAAGTACTGTGGTTGATGTCTATTAATTATGCACAGCATGTAATGTAAAAAGATTAAGGTGCATTCCACGGGCTGTCCTGTACAAACGCATTTTATTTCCTGTGTTGTGACCTTTTTTTCGGCATTTAAAGTGGGTGATTATTTTTCTGTGCATATTTTTGACCATTTGTCATAGAAAAGGAAACTCTTATACCTGCAAATCTTCAGAAAATTCACGTTTGTATGGGACAAACAGTAGACGATTTCATGGAATGCTCCTTAAGTATTGTTTTAAGTATTATGCTATTACAATGCCTTATCAGTTCTGAAAGAAAACAAGCCAGATAAGGTATAGATACTCAGATAGGTCACTGGTTCATATAATAATTGTTTTACTTGCAGGAGATACTCTATTTCTTGGAGGTTGTGGTAGATTCTTTGAAGGCACCGCTGACCAAATGTACAGAGCTCTCGTGGAGATTCTGTCCCAGCTCCCAGATCAAACCAAAGTATTCTGTGGCCATGAATATACACTCCAAAATTTGAAGTTTGCATCCTTTGTTGAGCCCGAAAATGAAGAAGTAAAAAAGAAGATTGCTTGGTCTGAACATATAAGGATGCTAGGAAAACCAACTGTGAGCACTGTTCATTATTTTATTGTTTTACTCTTTGACAAGTAAGCAGGTTACATTTGTCTGGAAGTGAGATCTGAAAATCTTATAGTATATTGAAGGTAGTTATGGAACAGTGATCAGCTAGTATCTTTTTAAAGGTCAGAATACACCAGCTGGTCTAGCATGAGTTGCGTTCTCGCGCGCGACTCCATACATCAAGCGCGACTTCAAGCATGGACTCGCGCGTGAGAACGCAACTTATGCTAGACGGCCAGATGTGCAATTGTGCAGGCAAGCTAAAATATTGGAGCCATGCCCAGATTCATCACACTAGTAACGTGCCGTTTCTTACAAGGATCCTATTACGTAACTGCACGTCTATGCACACATCTAGGGTGCGGCAACATTAATTATTTTACAATTATTTGGATAATCATTGAGCTAATCTTGACAATTAAAACTGCCACATTATATTTTATTTGTGCAGGTACCATCAACAATAGCTGAAGAAAAATTGTACAATCCTTTCATGAGAGTAATGGAGCGTACGGTAATGCAGCACGCCAAGACAACTGATGTCATTGAAACCATGAAGGCAATCAGAATGGAGAAGGATCATTTCAAGGCATAATCCAAATTCCAAACCAAGTTATACTTATAAAATGAAACATATTTTTATATATTTATTGCAAATGTGTTGTTTAAACTTCTGCATTTAAATTTTTATTACTTTGATAACTAGTAAAGCTGTCCAAAACAGTTAATGTCTTTAGCTCAAATAACAACTACAGTTGTGTGGTACTCACCGGTATATTGTAAATAAAACCTACATATTTTCAACACCCTGTTACAGAGTTTATAAGTTATAATTTTGAAATGGACAGTGCATTTTAATATTTTGTTGTAAAGGTTTAATGGGTATTGCAATAAACTTGTTATTTTTTTAAATATGCTTTTTATACTACACTGGCAATTTTTATGATTTAAAGTTTGAAATTAAACAAAAAAATTATAAATAATTTATAATTAATAATAACCTAACCTTAAAGCTGACAATCACAAGAGATCTAAGAACTATGAGGATCAGTGTCTCATTGTTCTTTTTTTATGTATGCTGACATCTCTTCTGCATATTTTTCTTTTGATCTCTCGAACATAGCCACATATACCTGTAAATAAACAAAATATGACTGAAATTAAAGTTGGGCTAGGTGAAACATTTAAAATCATGATCAACACATACTCAGCATAATTTGCACTATTTTTATATAAAAGACAACGTCCATGCTTCCACTATAAAAAAATAAAATAGTTTACCCTCTTGTCTTCTGTTGATAGTGCTCTCCATCTTGAGGCTAGCTGCCTGGTTACTTCCTGCTTGGTAGGCTCTCCGCCCATCTCGGAGCTGGTCTCTGCCACTACTACTGGCCGCTGCTCTTGGCAGAATTGGAAAAATGCATTACAAGGCTTCTTAGGTGCATTTGGATCTCTTTCTGGCTGTAAAAAGAATAATTGTTTTGAATAAAATGGGAATATGATATTACTTAAACACATTCAGTGCCAAAACCCAGACTATCAGGTATTTTATGATTTCGTTCTCAGGCCGGACGACCCTATAGGTGGGGTATTTTATGATTTCGTTCTCAGGCCGGATGACCCGATAGTCAGGATTGTGGTACTACTGCTTTATGACGAAATTATTGCGGCCTGGCGCGGATGTCTTGTTTGGCTGGGTGGCATTGAATGTGTTAATTTTGTCAGATTCTGGTGGGCTGTGGCGATACAGCATTGTTATGGCTTGATGATTTTATAAATATAGGGCTTGCCCTATTATTCAGTCCTATTTGGCCCTTGAGCCAAAGAGTGTCCCTGCTCCACATGACCGCCCCCTTACATGAGGCAGGGACAGATGAGAATGATCATATTAATGTATCTGTTCATTCATTCAGCAAGGACAAATGAGAATATGATGGCAAAAGGGACCATTGCCTGGGATCGCACAATTCAACTATCGCAGTCAGTTGGCTATACTGGGTATGGAGCAGAAAACTCTTCAGACCAAGGATTCTAAAACTTATTGTATGGTATAGTACACTCATCCTTTCAATAATTATGGATCCATTATGCTCACAGGATCAAAATTGAAATGGATAATGGTGTGTCTCTAATCTGTATCCTAAAACATAATGAGCTTTTCATAGCTTGTTCTAAATTCCTATTTTATTTTATTAACCCTTCCTTCTCCTTTACTTTCATTCACATTGGTTACAGTTTCACACTATCTATTTACCTTGTCAGCTTTGCTTTTTCTTTTAGGTCCAGGCTTTTTAACACCACCAGCGTTTTGTTTCTCTGTCTGTTTGGGTGCTGGCTGCGCTTTAGACGGCACCCGTGCAGTCTTGACCACCACATCAGGTTTCATCTCCACGTCCAATGACGCGGTTCTGAACCCATCTCCATGCTTGTCCAAACGCTCAACCAAGAGCTTAATATCTTTACGGTAACGCTTTGTTATTTTCTTTGCCTCGTGTATCCTGCAAAGGCAATGAGTGTTTACACTTTTGTACACAACGAAATTCATAGTTTGATAACATAAATGCGGTAAAACACAAACCTATTCACAATTCGTTCGTTATCCTGCTGTAACACCTCACATCGCTCCAGTAACAGTTGGTATTTACGCCTGTAAATCTCTTCTTCCGATGGTAAACTAACCATGTCATCTGAGTCGTCAGAAATATTAGAGCTCAGTTGTTGTACTGTCATTTTAATTTATTTCACTGCATCAAAGTTCAACGCGATCAAGTTTCTTTTTATTCGAGCTGTCAGACATGACATTTCGGCCATTAATATCTGAATGTTGGTACGTTTTCAGTAGTATTTTCCTGAGGAAAGGCATTGACAGCGTGTATTTCATTACCTTGAATAATACAGATAAAAAAAGAACTACCTATGAATTTGTCTATGGTTATGCCCAATCCCGCAACACACTAGTGCGCGAAGCCGCGAACGCGAGTGTAGAGTCGGTTTCGCACATTAATCTAGTATAATAGTCGTAACACACTATCGTACCGCACCAAGGTCATTGTGCGACGCACCCATAAGTAAGAGCGAGAACACGATATCTCTTTCTCGCTCTTACTTATCGGTGCGTCGCACAATGACCTTATATTTGAGAGGAAACCATGTAGGAAATCTTGGCTCCTTAGCGCTATATCATCGCTAATTGTCGTCCGACCTCAGCAGTTTCCGTTTCATGATCATAACATGGTAAGTTGGTAACACATGCATATCAGTCACATGTCATTTTTGACAATTTTGACATTGTTGATTTGTTTTGACTTGGCAAGGTCCTGCCCAAGTTAAGAAAATTAAGAGTTTCTTGGAGATGAGTCTGATTAAACCGATAAAACTTTTGGTATCATAATTTATTGCCTGTTAATTTTTCAAATAAAGTTTCAACAGTATTTATATACAGACATGGGTGGATTATTTAGCAAACAAAAAAAGCACGTAAGCAGGGTTACTGAGCAAGATAAAGCAGTTCTACAACTTAAACAACAAAGGGATAAGCTGAAACAGTATCAGAAGAAGATAGAGATTAATTTGGAAAGAGATCGTCAGTTTGCCAAAAGACTCCTAGCAGAAGGTAAACGTGAAAAGGCAAAATCACTTCTCAAAAAGAAACGTTACCAAGAACAGCTCCTACAGAACACAGATGCGCAGTTAGAGCAATTGGAACAGCTTACTCACGACCTTGAGTTTGCGCAAATTGAAGTTCAGGTATGTATAGGGTTTGAACGACGGATCCGAAATGTATGGGAACATCCACGGATCCGGATCCAGATCCAGATAATTTCATACATTTCGGATCCGGATTGCAAACCCTAGGTATGTATGAACTTTCTATATTTTTTCCTGAAAAAACATATCCCCATCCCCAATTCAACCACACACTCAAATGACAAAAACCTCTAGTCCTATTTTAGGGATTTTTTACATTTTGTATATAAATAGCAAGGTCGATATCGGATATATGATTTTTGCAAAGGCAGAGAGATTTCATATGAATTTCAAGCTTAAATGGAATTGATAATATTTCTTAGTTCTATTTTGTTGAATATTTTCCAGTAAATTGGTTTTCATTGTTACAGTAAATCATTGAAAGTTTTTTTTTCTTAAGTAGCTTAAATGACAATTCTATTTTATTTTTACAGGTACTGGATGGGTTGAAGACCGGAAATGTAGCATTAAAAAGCATTCATGATATACTAAACATAGATGAAATAGAGAAAATCATGGACGAAACAAAGGAAGGAATTGAGAAGCAGAGAGAAATAGATGAACTAATATCAGGTCAATTGACTGAGGAAGATGAGGAGGCCGTGGAGGCTGAGTTGGAAGCCATATTGGATGTCAGTGACCAACTGCCCGATGCGCCAAAAGAGAAGCTGCCAGACATCGAAGAAGAGGAGGCAGAGAAACCTCGGAAAGCTAAAGAAGCACCAACTAAAATTGCTATGGAGGCCTAAATGTTTATATTATATTCATATATAGTTTGGCAAGCCATTTCTGTCAGTAGAAAAAGGTGCAAATTTAATAAATGTAGGCACCCATAGGCATAATGTAGGTTGGGGGGTTGTTCCTTCCATAGAAAATTTTAATTTCGCGCCTTTTCCTACCATAAAGTGGGTTTGTCAGAGTATAATTTTATTGTATATTATTATTGCCATAAGTAAATATTTTTCTGTACAATAAACATTTGTTTTTAAATCTTTTTTTTACTAATGCACCATTCTATTTTTTTAGCTGAAACTAGAATGCTGGTGTATTTGTGTGTTCCGAGATTCCCACTAGTTTTATTGTTAAAAATATAACAGTAATATTCTATTTCGAGTTTGTGCTCATGAATAAAATTATTTCTATTCTATTTTAATCTAATTGACCGAAGCGAAGCGAAGGTCTACGTTTTGACTCGGGCATTTTGCTTTCGTATGTCCGGATGTTCTCCTCTACAGGTCGCAATTCTTAACCGATTCTCGTGAAATTTTGTGACCGAATTTTATGACTAAATAAAATTTTTTTGTCAATCCGGTTTTTGGAAATTTTTAAAAATGGCGGAGTCGTGATACCTGGCGCCTAAACAAATAGTCGTATCGATATCATAAGACTTTTTTCTTTTTGAGACATGTTTACAGAGTTAATAGAAAAAAATGCAGAAAAAAATTATCGCTGGTTTAGGCGGTATTTAGATATTTAATTTTAACTAATTTTAATTTGAGAAGGAGTAGCAGGTAGTAGTAGGACTAGTAGTTACTAGTAGTAATATTACTAGTGGCTCTGTGAGCTGTAGACCTCGCGAGCAGAGCTTGAAATAACATGGTGCTAAGAGCTTTAAATACACCGTGTTTTTTTTGATTTCCGTTAATTTCAAGGGTGCATTCCTGAGCTTAAATCAAGTAACTTTCTCAAAGACACCGATGTTCTAATTAAGTCCATTTCGGAGATAATCCATAATTTATTTTTTTACTATAAGGCCTCTACAAGCGTGTACACTTGCCTTAGGGCCGGCTTACATATTGATTAGTGTTTAGAATGAGTTCATACATTTGCTACTAAACTTAAGTACAATCTCGGTCGATTGATGTACGAAATGACATTGATATGTCACAGATTTCAATTGTTTGGTTGAGTTAAATGTAATGCCCGTGTTACAACAACGCTATATGCTACATTTAATTACTTTGTAAACAAAAAAAAAAACAAAAAAGAAAACAAAAAAATTTTTTTTTTTGAAAATTAACTATGCCATTTAGTTCTTATAAACGTACTTAACTATACCCCGAACTTAACGGAATTCAATAAAAACACGGTGTATAGTAAATTAAAGAAAAACAATACGAAATTTATGTGTAAAAAAATACAAAAAGTTATAATATCCCAGCATACAATTACTGGGGATCGAACCCAGACCCTCTGTGCAAACAGAAAAAGCGAACGTTTACAAACTGAGCCAAATAGTTCTTAGATGGGTTGACGAAATTTAGCTACTCCTTCTCAAATTAAAATTAGTTAAAATTAAATATCTAAATACCGCCTAAACCAGCGATAATTTTTTTCTGCATTTTTTTCTATTAACTCTGTAAACATGTCTCAAAAAGAAAAAAGTCTTATGATATCGATACGACTATTTGTTTAGGCGCCAGGTATCACGACTCCGCCATTTTTAAAAATTTCCAAAAACCGGATTGACAAAAAAATTTTATTTAGTCATAAAATTCGGTCACAAAATTTCACGAGAATCGGTTAAGAATTGCGACCTGTAGAGGAGAACATCCGGACATACGAAAGCAAAATGCCCGAGTCAAAACGTAGACCTTCGCTTCGCTTTGGTCAATAACAATCTGTAAGTTTAGTAGAACTAGTGAAAATTTTATTTAGTAGTTTTTCTGACATATTTTATAGTGAAACTATATTTCATAGATTGGTAACATGCAAATGAGACAATTCAAGTCGCCTTACTTTCATATTATGTTTACCTGGGGATGTTTATGCACTTTGTAAACTGAAGAATGATATAAACATACCTAATTTCCTTTAGTACTACACCTGGTTCACATTACTAGCTGTGTTCAGTTGGCATTCCAAGAACCACACTAATTTCGCCTCATAACAGTTTTATAACTTATACCTGGGGAATAAGATTCAAATTTATTTGCATATTTTTATACTTACAGTATACCAATGAGTTCATCAGGTACGTTAATGAAATGGGGGTCCGATTACATTATGTTTATATCCGTTCGCTCACATATTTCAAGTTCACAAGTCGCATTCAACAGTCGTGAGTTGTCCTGAATCACGATGGGTGGTTTAATGTCAAAATATACCAAAAAAGAGAGGAAAGGCGCCGATATCGTGTCCCGATTAGACCAGCAAAGGAATAGCTTACTAACGTATCAGAAGCAAATTGAGCCTACTCTAGAAATGCATCGGCAGCTTGCAATACAGCTGCTTAATGAAGGCAAACGCGAGGAAGCGAAGACAGTACTAAGGAAGAGACGATACCGTGAGCGACAGTTACGAAGTTCTAACGCCCAGCTAGATAGAATAGATCAGATAGCTAACGATCTCCAGTTGGTGTGCTCGCTCAATGAGGTAAGATAGTTTGATCTAATCGGTCGAGTGAAGCGCCTTAATGCTTATTTAGGTGCACATCGATGTATTATTGAACGGTTTTAATTTTTGGTAGTTAGTCGCGCGTTAACTTCAGTATTAGTAGGTACAGTCAGCGTAATATAGTAGGCAGCATCCAAAGTATTCAAATAGTTCGGTACACCATATTATTTGTATGGCGTACCGAACTATTGGAATAATTGTGATGCTACGTATTATACTACGCTGACTGTACCTACACTACTATTTTAGTAGTTAGTTCGGATTTTAGTTAAATTTAGCGTAGTCAATGTAGTCATGTCTAAGTTCTTAACACAGGCAGCATTAATCAGGGGGTTGGAATTAAAAGATTTAGCGCGGGGGTCATGATAGGGTCATTGCGTCAGTTTACTGACGTTTAGTTAGTATTGACGGAAACGGGAACGGACGGTGAACTGAAGCAATGACCCCATACTGGCCATCTCGGTTGGGATTCTGTGAGGCTTTATAGAATTTTTAATCTTTCAGGTGTCCCAATATGGAGCGAACAAAATCAAACGTGGCAAGTGGAGATCCATAATAAAGAGGAAATTAAAAAAACCACAACATAATACCGATTCACGAAAGAAACTGGGAAAGTCCGTTAACGAGGACATTGAAATTCAGGTAAGTACCTATTTATTAGCATATCCATACTAATATTATAAATGCGAAAGTGTGTCTGTCTGTTACCTCTTCACGCTCAAATCGCTGAACCCATTTAGTTAAAATTTGGTATACAGGGCCTACACATAGCCTTTACATAGGATAGTTTTTATATCGGACGCCATCCCTAAAGTGGAAATGAGAAAATTAAAATAACACTAGCCCTTAGGTGTGCTATCACAATCGTTGCAGACCATTCTTGGTGCTCTATCAGTTTTTATTTCTTGTTCTTTTACAGGTCCTCAACGTTTTTAGTAAAAAGGAAAGGAAAACAAGTAAAAAAATATATGCTAAAGCAAGAAATGGAATTCAAAAGCAGAAGGAAATCGATAAAGCTATTATGCTTTCGTTTAAATTAGAAACGGGAGACGAAGAGGCAGTGCATGAAGAGCTGGAAGCCATTTTGCATGGCAGCTACCAATTGCCCGACATCGATCAAGACGGTAGTCAAGTAGAATCACCTCGTGGGTCTATCGACGTTACTGCCGAGATTGTTGTTAGTGCTTAATGATATTCATTCAGAAGCCCCCTCCAGACTATGCGCGTGAATCGCGGGACAAGCCGCGAACGCAAGTGTGGAGTCGATTTCGCAGGTCTGCGTTCAGGACTCCACACTCGCGTTCGCGGCTTTGCGCCGCGATTCGCGCACGAGTGTGGAGGAGGCTTGACGTCAAGTTATGCCGGCTAATACATACGTAACGATAAATCGTAGCGATTAAACTGTGCAGTCCGAACTGCGCAGTTTTATCTACCGTGTGTATGACAAATCGTTACGATAATCGACAATGATAGTAGCCGGGGTTACAAGAGCTGGCACGGATGGAATTGAAAATATCTGTAGTATCATATTAACCAATTAAATGGTGGCTCTGCCTGTATTAGTAGGGGAGCCCACGATGCTAAATCGGGATTTATTCGAGCGTCATACAGACCTATTGAAATCGAACTATTAGATGATAAAAAAAAAAGTGATATAAAGTTTTTTTTTCAGCGAGCCGGAAAGCGACTACAATTTTTTTTTATTTCGGGAGGTTGGTGGAGGTTTAAAAAATCGTTAAGCAGTTTGTGGGTTTGGTCGTTTTTGTCCATGTTAATGCTATATTTTTTCTATAACTGAATATAACACTTATTTGTAGGCATTTTCTTAATCTGACGAACACAAGTTTGACGCCTAATTTTTACATTGTAACCGTCAGATTAACCTTTTCGACGCCGTGTCAAACACAAAAGCAGTCACCCGGACGCCACGTCACCAAAGTATCAAAACTGAAATTGAACTTTATCATATGCACGTAGGTCTATGTTGCTCTGTGGTCTATGACCGATTAATCAGTCTTTGGCGTTGAACCTGCGGTGCGGATATATCGGTTATTGGCGTCCAAAAGGTTAAGGAAATGCGTGCAAATAATTATCAGATTTACTAATAGCATAATTATAGCGTTAATTTGGACTAATATGACCAAATCCACAATCTGCTTAACAATTTGTTGAACCTCCCACCAACCAAGGGCTCAACATAGATAGCAAAAAAGGGTAAAGGTAGACTACACGGGGTAGCAAGATATCATTCATAGCATAATCTGACGCGCTCGAGTAAACACAAAAATCCCGTTGGGCTCCCCTACCATATACTGATACAGGTGTCACTCAATTGCTCATACAATCAAAGTTTCGTTCATTCCATTCATGCCAGCTTTCGTGAATCAACCCTGTACCTCATGAAAAAGGGTTAACAACAAGTCATCATTTTGTTATGTGATGTTGATAAGATAGATTTTAATTTATTGAATGAATTGAGGAAGGTACTGAACATAATAAGAAAACAAGCGCATTTGTTTGATTTTTTAATCTCATTCATATCAAATTACTGAACATAATTTAGTACTTACTATTGTGTCTAGGGATTTAGTTTTCCTATGAATATAAATTAGCGTGGCACCATTGAAGATAAGTTACCATTTTGTTTGGCTCTGATATAATTTATCCCAATGATTCTTCGCGTCTTAAAACGAAATTTTCATTAACTTAAAACGATTTTCAATCGTTTCATTGTCATATGTTTAGTAATTTTCCAGCCTGTTAACATAATTTAAAAATAAATCTTAATATACCTACAGGGTACACCTTTTCATTTACAACTAGACTATGTACATTTAAATAAGCTGTATTCTGTTTACAAGCCGGTACGTGACCACAGAAGTGATTATAACACCACTTCACGCCGACAATGGCTAAGCGATACACCAGCATTTTATATAGCTATACAATTTTATCGAATAAAAAAAACATCAGTTTTATCACACTTGTACTGTACAATCATGGCAAAATAAAATAATATCTATAAGCTTGATCATAATTATCATAAAAGACGGTATGTGGCAAAAATAGTTGTAAAATTTTGTAAAAATTCACTCAATTTTATTTAGCTGTTAGTTCCGGGAAACTGCGAGTCTTGAAGCTTCATTCTCGCTTCTCTGTGGTCCCTGTTTACATTATAATATTACATTACATCCAATGTTTCACCGCATTTGCGTACGTAATATATACTCAATAAGTTCCGACTGCCCTTTTAATCTTTAATAAAACATGCAGATAAAACTTTGTAAAATTCAATGTAAAACGTTCTGTGATGATCCGCGCATTAAAAATATTACATCAAGTTCCACCTGTAACATAATGCTTCTAAACTAGTATTTACAGAGAATTGTAAATTAAACCTGGTAACCGCTATTTCCATAACTATAACATTAATCCGTATTACAGAAGTATTAGGTCATTACCTATGAAATTGGCGTTTTGTACGGAGAATTTCAACGAAACACGAATTTCCATACAATTAATTTTGCGGATATTTTTTTGATGGCTAATTCAAACCAAACAAAATTTTTCCAGTAATTTTTGACACCTTTAAGGTATGTTTTCAATATCTCCATTTCTTGAAAATTGGTACCATTAGAAAAATATAAGTAATTTTAATACTCGAACCGACAGCACATGAAAAGACCTATTTTCAAGGCTTAATTCTGAACACTTAACAATAAAAAATAACAATTAATTGTATGTAAAATCGTTGTTTATTGAGTGCACTGTAGTTTTATTGTAATTGTGTATGTACTTTTGTAAAAAAAAAAAAACTAGGATCAGACTTATATCTATGAACAAAAACGCCAATTTCATAGGTAAGGACCTAATAACAACGGGCATGTTTAATTGGAACTGTATATTAGGAAAACAGGTAAGATACTGACGTCACAGACTAGCAACTTACGATATGGCTGATAAAATTGAATACAAATTTATTTACAAAAGTATCTATCACCAAGATTTCACCATCTATTATAATAAAAGAGAAAAGGAACTGAGAAGATAATTAACAATTGTTAAATCCGGTACCAATAGGAGCACACAATTGGTCAGGAGAATATCTGCAGCAAAAAGAAACAACTTCTAAAATAACTCAAGAAGTTTACTGTCAGAAAAGCGAGCAATAAGAGAGACCAATAAGCTAGTCACCATACAAGTTATGTTCCTTCTCAATAAAAGATAAATTGGATAAACTTGGTACGGAGATTCGTAATCCTTATTATTTACTAGTCTCTGGATTATGAGTAGTACTGTATGTAGTGGAGAATGAAATTAACTCGTTTTCTACTAGGTATTTCCTCACTGTCTTGATGTTCAGTTCGCCGAAACTGAACTGCAGATTTAAAATTGTATGACCCTTATGTAAACCCAATAAGTGCTAGGTCTGACAAGTGGATTACATCCAATCGCTGGGGCAAAGAAAATAAAATTTAGGAAATAGTCTCTCTAGACTAGACTCACATTTATGTCTAAGGGTGTTATTACACCTGTCCAATTTCTTTGTCCTATGTCAGTGCGTCTAACTCTCTCATTAAAGCAAAATGTGAGACGCAATACACATTGGACAAGGAAATTGGATAGGTGCTATACCACCCGTATACACGCCGTTCGGCAGTTTCCATCGGTTTGAAATCGGTGCCAAGCTCAGCCGTATTTAAAATCAGTATTGGTCGTATCGGCCGTATCTGCTTCTTTCTAGAGATATTTAGCAGACGTTTGACCAATAAAAATGCCACATCTATTTCTCTTTGCGCTATCGAACGCCAACTTACAAGATTTGTGATAGCATTTCGAACGGTCACCGGTCACCCCAGACATGCAGGGGTCTCGATTGCAGTGGAGTCGGAAGTAGTGGAATCAGTAGTAGAGTATGGAGGGGAGAGTTGCACAGTTACGTCTAATAGTTGACGGTGACGGGGTGCGCGAACGTGGCTGTCGCCGCCTCCAGCCCCACGCCGCCCGGCGCTCGGACTTGCTGCAATAACAACGGATTAATATTAGACCAGATCTGGAATTGGTATTTTCTATGTATAATGATAAGGTAACCGTAGGTTTAGCACATGATTGGCGCGATAGACTACCGTTTTTTTTCTATGTTAATAAAGAGGGTCGGGTAGTCTATCTCGCCGCGAGATACTGACGCGCCTATCATGTGTTAGCCTGGCAGGTAAGGCATAATAAGTAATGTGATGTGTGTACATGTGTTTGGGAGTTTTGCATTGGTCAAGTCAAGTACTTACTTGGCTGGTAATTTGCATCACAGTCGCGTTAGTTTGTTGGGGGTTTTGTGCTACGGCGCTTTCCGCCGGACTCGCATTTGCTGAAGGTCTGGAAAAGAAACAAAAACGTGTTTAATAACGACAAATTGTATTTCACGTTACGTTTATTTATTAATATAGTAATCGGGCAGACATATATCAATATAAAAAAAAAATACCGAGCCTCTCTTCTGCTCCCTAGGGTTCCATTTTCAAATAGAGTTCATACATATTTGGGGTCGCAGCGGCCGGTCGCAATTGTGCTCCTACAACCTGCCACTAATATGCAGTCCTCATACTTTACGCACCAAATTTTCCCAACATTAGAATTGAAGCGGTCGGCCCCACATGCGAGTTTCCCGCTGTACTAGCGATTTTGTCAGCAGCACGACGCACACTGGAACCCGCCCATACATTGCTGTGCTCAAAACTACAAAAAGTTAAATCAAGCAAAAAAAGTACCATTCTGCATTCGTAATGTCAAGTAGTGCTTATAATAATTATTATTTACATTATATTTGTATAAAAAAAATATTCCTATGATAAAGGTACATATTCATCGATAAACATATCGACAGCTTCCGGGTGAAATATTTTTGTATTCATAATTGGCAGAGGTCGTATGCTGGTGATGAGGGGATCAGAGGAAACCAAGAGCCTATTAAAAACATCCGTCATGTTGTCGATTCTGGAAGTTTTACGACTAAATCTCTCTCGATAGTTTTTAAAATCCTTATTCCTCGCTTCCTGGGCCTCTTCACTTAAATTGCCTATTGGAATCAGGTGCTCAGATATTATTGCGTCTCCATGAATAAGGATTTTATGAACAGTAGGTGTCATACGACACCACGGGTACAGGTCTACATATAACTTTGCTGTCTCTAGACAGTATGTCTTGAATTTACACGTATCGATTTTGTAGCCACTGGAAATCGTTTGTAAAATTATGTAAAAGCGACGTATGAGTTCTTCATCTATTTTAGTTATTTTGGCTGATATTAGATAGTTTTGGAAAAATTTTCGAGCCACATTACCATTATTAGTATTGCCAAAACCTGGTTTTGGTTGATCTATTATTAAGGAAAGTTTTTCCTTAAACTCTGTCTGGATCCTTTTTTTATTTTGATCAACTTTTGGTTTGTGCATTTTGTTTACACTCCAAGATCGTATCTCTAATTTATATGCCATGTGTAACAAAGCTTCGAAAAGTCGGATCCAAGCATGTAAAACAGATATACCAAATGCTAAATATTCTTTTCTCAGAGGTTTCTGTAGTACTTTTTTCAAGTCATTAAATTCACCGGAAGTAGCTTCGCATAAAAAACATTTCAAAGTAGATTTAGTATCTGACAATGCGTTACAGACCTTTCCATCTACCATTGTGAAATAAAGTTTGTGTTGAATTGAATATATTTTATCTTTTAGTTGCACATTTGTTTTTATTAAACTACTTTTTTGACGTTCTATCTGATCTCTAACTGTTTTTGAATGATCCGTTGTCTCTTTTTTATACTGTAGTTTTATAGGTCTGCAGAAGCGAGGGGAAGAGGGTCGCGGATTGTTCCAAATAACTATGTTTTTGTCTTCTTCATCCATTGTTAATCGTACAGGAACCAAAGAAGCGAGAAACATGTATTTATCGTCACATTCTTCAGTAACAAATTTCTGCATGTATTGCGTGCGACTTGAAGAGCCATCAAAGCCCCATTTGTAGTGCATGGTAAATTGGCATTCTGGATTGAATGATGTGATAACATCCTCTTGAACTTGTAACAGACGAGAAGTTGTATGATCCAATAAGGACTGCAATGGCACTTCTGCTTCAATGTCTGTACATGTCACATTTTCTGGGTAGCATTGGTTTTTTTCCTTCTTCACCATTTTATAGGATGGGAACACATCAGGGGCATAATTTTTTATTATATTGTATTGTTTCTTTGATAGTTGAGCTTCCATCATCAAAGACAAAGCTTGTACAGGTGTCACTAGGTGTTTGTTTTTATTATCATTTTCCGAAATTTCCTTTGGTGTTATTACCTGCTGTACATGTTTGGCTTCTAATAACTTCCGCTCCGCCCTTAATTTCATTTGTGCAGCATATGTTAACATGTCAGCGGAATAACTGCTGCGTAAAACTGCTGTTTTTCTGCGTTTTGAGCCATCACTGGATTCCACAAAATCTTTTTGAGGTCTCCCTCCTTTTTGTTGTTCTGGTTTTGAAAAATGCAGTTTAAATCGGCATTCACCGCTGAGCCATGTCTTCTCTTTTTCTAAGAATGTTTTTTTATAGCTGTTAGACTTGGCCCACTTTATATTGAATTGAGTCTTAAAATTACGTGCCTCTATGATGATTTTGTGTTTTAGATGATCAGGACAGTTGGTTTTAAGCATTAAAAATTTATAAAGGTCTTCAAATTTGTTTTTCATTGTTTTGTATTTACTTTTAAATATCGTGTTGCACAATTCTCGTCGTTGAAGTAAAATTGAATCGCTTTTCTCATCTGAAACCGTCGAAATGAATAGAAGTAACCTTAGGGTAAAATATTACGCACTAAATCATTGTTTTAGTGCGAAAAAGTTACATTTTCGCTACAGTAAAAACGCCTGATCAAATAGCCAGAGCAAAAAATTTCGTCCGTTTTCGAAAAATGGACAACATCTTTTGCTTTCGAATAAAGAATAATAATAACGACCACTTTTTTAGCTATCGTGCCTAAAAAGTATCAAAAGATGTTTTCCATTATAGGAATTAAGACCATTTTTATTAAATTACAATATAAGTTATTATTGTCCAAATATCACAAACACAAAAGTGTTTTTAGAATATAAAATACGTAAAACGTAATCAACATACCTTGCTCAAGATGAGACATTGCGGATTTTGAGTTATTATTCCTGCTATAACTTGAAACAAGTCTATTTAATAATCGATGCTAATTACCACTGAACGTGACATATGAAATCTTAGACCTTTGACATAATGCAACTACGTAATGACAACTGATAATGAAGGTATTTTGCTGCAATGAGGTACAATACTTCCCTGGTCATACATATATTTCAATTTCAGTACAAAATACCCATAATTGCTAAGTTGAGTTTTAAACACAGCAATGTATGGGCGGGTTCCAGTGTGCGACGCTACGCCCGTTATATCATCTTCAACCGGCGTTCTATTCCCGTGACGTGGGGGGTGTGTGTACTGTGTACCTGGAGTCGTGTTGCCGCTCGGGCTCCTGCGCGTCCTTCTCGCACTTGACGCCGCAGTCCCCGCACTCGGGCGCCGGCTCGGCCGCGCCCTCCGCGCCGCCCGCCGCCGCCGCCGCCGCCGCCGCGCCTGCGTGCGTGCGCCGGTGCGACGACAGGTGACCTGATAGAAAAGACAAACAGGTTAGCCATTTTCAACTCCTCCATATCGTCGCTATACTTACTCAACCTCATATCTGCAACGATCATTTGATGGAAAGGTACTTTTCTTTCATTCGAAATGCGGGTGTTTTTGTCATCAAATGAGTGTTGCAGATACGAGGTTGAGCAAGTACCTATAGCGGCGATATACATATTTCCATCCCGGTCCGCAAAGACCGAATTTTGACTTAACTCGGCTTTTATAAACAATTATAATAAAAGAGAAAAGGAACTGGGAAGATCATGAATACAAGAGCACATAATTGGTCAGGATAAGATCTGCAGCATATAAAAACAATTTCTAAATTGGCTGTTTTGTGTCAGAAAAGCGAGCGACAATTTAAATCCTGCCACAGACCCTGATTATAATTCATGTTACCTTTGCACATGAAGTCCTTGGAGCAGATGTCGCATCGGAAGGGCCGGGCGCCGTTGCCGTTCTTGTTGTGCGAGCGCTCGTGGAACAACAGGTTGCCCTTCAGGGGGAACGACTTGCCGCACTCGCCGCAGCTGAACGGCCGCTCGCCACAGCTGTGCGATCTACAAATAGAATACCAACTGTGAACTACTGCGGTACCGGCTAGAAGTAAGGACAGTAACGAGGAAACTAAAAACGGTAATTGCACTCAACGTAGGTAAAATGTGAATTTTAATAGGCTCAAATTTTCTCATATTGTATCCCGTAATCGCCAGGCGTATATCAATTCAATGAAAAAACATAACATAGATCAAACACGTAACTAAGATGGTGTAGACTACAGAGTTAGTTATCAACTTTATATTGTGATTGAGTCAAAGCACAAATTCAAATGTATAAAAACCATCTATCAATTACATATTAACCTTTCCGCTGACAATACGAATCTGCAAAAAAATTACCTTCAGGTTCGATATAGCACACGCGATTTCAGACAAAATGTATAAAAATTTAATAACAAAACTTCCGTGAGACACAGACATATTATAGTATTTTATGCAACCGTTGTTTAAGAGAGGTCAAAAAAGGTGAGTGGCGTGAGTAACAATTTGAGGCGAAGCCGAAAATTGTTAATAAAGACGCCACGAGTATTTTTTGACTCAGTTAAACAACGTTGCATACAATACTTTTTCTACGACCAAGCACTTACTTTGAAATACAATTGTAAATTTAACAAATAATATTTTTAATTCAAGAAGTAGCAAAAATGGGGGGTACGGGCGGGAAAAGAATGAATGAACGAATGAAAAAAACATTTCTATGGTTCACTTATTTGTCAGAGATGACATTTAAAATACGGTTGGCAACACTGTATTTCATTCAATATTTTTTAAGTGGTCATTACACGAAGTATCGTAAAATCGCCAAAAAGATACTGCGTGTATGCACAAATTCTTTTTTTGGGGAATACACTAAAGACTTGTCTTGACAAGTATAAGGTAGGGTTTTAAAAGTGTGTGCACGACCCTTTAAATGACAAATCAAAGTACGGGAGTAGAAAAAATATATTAAAAACGAGTCACTCATGTATTTTAAGTCGAAAAACGCTTGACATGTTTCACTCCGTACCGAGTAGTGTCATCAGGAGCTTGCGTTTACAGTGACGGACCGGCGCAGACTGCGGGCCGCAGCTCTCCGCGCCCGATGACGAGTTTGGATTCAGCGAAAAGTACGGGAGGCTATCGAAATTAGTCGTCATCCGAATTTTAACCGTGATTGTGGTTGGTCAGTGCCTATAAGCTGGAAAACTGTTTTGGGTACTACGTCGGTGGACAGTGTGGACGAACCATTAGCGAATGACGTAGTGAGTGTTGTGTGCAATCCATCATTTGACAATAATGCCATAAATGAGGGTAGTTTCTCGCCCCTCCTGCCGCCACCGGCGCAGGAGTCATCGGGCGCGGAGAGCTACGGCCCGCAGTCTGCGCCGGTCCGTCACTGTAAACGCAAGCTCCTGATGACACTCCTCGGTACGGAGTGAAACATGTCGAGCGTTTTTCGACTTAAAATACGTGAGTGACCCGTTTTTAATATATTTAATAAAATGTATAAAAAATCAAAAACCCCTGGGGAAATTTGAAAGTACTGAAACTCAAGGGGGTAAATTAACCTGTAACGGCTTACCTCATGTGAGCCACCAGATGTTCCTTGCGAGTGAAGGCCTTGGAGCACACCTTGCAGGAGTGCGGCGTGTCGCCCGTGTGCTGCTTCAGGTGGTTGGTCAGGTGCTCCTTCCGCGTGAACGTCTTGTGGCAGAACTCGCATCGGTGAGGTGACTCGCCCGTGTGTATAACTTGTAACGTCTTACCTCATGTGAGCCACCAGATGTTCCTTGCGAGTGAACGCCTTGGAGCACACCTTGCAGGAGTGCGGCGTGTCGCCCGTGTGCTGCTTCAGGTGGTTGGTCAGGTGTTCCTTCCGCGTGAACGTCTTGTGGCAGAACTCGCATCGGTGAGGTGACTCGCCCGTGTGTATAACTTGTAACGGCTTACCTCATGTGAGCCACCAGATGTTCCTTGCGAGTGAACGCCTTGGAGCACACCTTGCAGGAGTGCGGCGTGTCGCCCGTGTGCTGCTTCAGGTGGTTGGTCAGGTGCTCCTTCCGCGTGAACGTCTTGTGGCAGAACTCGCATCGGTGAGGTGACTCGTCCGTGTGTATAACTTGTAACGTCTTACCTCATGTGAGCCACCAGATGTTCCTTGCGAGTGAACGCCTTGGAGCACACCTTGCAGGAGTGCGGCGTGTCGCCCGTGTGCTGCTTCAGGTGGTTGGTCAGGTGTTCCTTCCGCGTGAACGTCTTGTGGCAGAACTCGCATCTGTGAGGTGACTCGCCCGTGTGTATCCTGCAGATATATTGGATATTTATTCTTAGTTGACTGGCACAAGAAACGAACGATTACTCCACCGACAAGAGCAAAGCTCTTAAGTTATGATGATGACATTGTAAATTGCCTTTTCTGCATATATAGAGTGCAGTAACATTCCTGTGGAAACGATTTGCTTTCGAGGATATTTCGCCACTCACGTCTGTCCTTGGCGGCAAGTAGAGCAACATGGACTTAGGTGGACTTAAATTGAGCGGATCTAATCTGCCCCGCTTTATTGCAAGACTAGTTATGAGGATAATAACTGTGGTGGCACTAACCTGACATGGTTGGTGAGGTGCTCCTTGCGGCTGAAGGTCTTGGTGCAGAAGGGGCACTTGTGCGGCGTCTCGCCGGTGTGCAGGTGCACGTGGTTCGTGAGGTGCTCTTTGCGAGAGAACGACTTCGAGCAGTACGTGCACTTGAACGGAGTCTCGCCAGTGTGTTGCCTGCAAAATTTTGTTTAGTTAGGGCCAGTTGCACCAACCACATTTGACAGACTGATCAACGTCAGCCGGCGCCCCCCGGCGCTTTACTATGAAACTTTCCATACATAAAAATTTAGCGAACTCTTTAACGATACGAACAGTTTGTGCAACCGACCCGTCACGTAAGTTTTAGGACGATTTCCTTTTACAAATTGAAACTTCTTTCCAACAGTTTTTTTTTTTACTTTTCTGTAATTAAACTTCTTTCAACGAAAATTGTATTTTAAAATAAAGAGCCAGGTGTACGTCGGGCTATCAACCTTGCCGTAACTGCCTTGCCAAGCTTTTCCATTGGTGTGGAATGTTTGCTAATTCTTGGTGTTAAGTATGCATTTTTTGTTTGGACCTCGCATTGCGCGGCAAACATTTTGAGTCGCCTTGCTTTTGAGTTTGGAAAAAAAAAACAACGGGTTGCACTCCGGGAGTGCCGGCAGAAGTGAAAACTCAATGACATTGTAACAGTTTTTCGATCAGGTCACGTGTCCGTCTTACGTCTTACGAATCTTACGGTCACGTGACCTGTCGCGAGTTTAACATTTTTTCCCCATCACAAAAAGTGCACAGCGCCGCTAAAGTTTTCACTTCAAAAGTTGACAGCATGCTCTCTGACCCACCAAATCAAATGAATTGAAATCTACACGCCTAACGCGAACCCGACCAATCAGTGCTGCGATAGAAAAACGGTGCCTGTATGTAATATTATAGATACGCACCGGACATGATTGACAAGATGCTCCTTCCTGGAGAAGCTCTTGTTGCAGTAGGAGCAGGCGTGCGGCGCGTCGCCGGTGTGCTGGCGGATGTGGTTGTTGAGGTGCTCCTTGCGCGAGTACGCCTTCGGGCAGAACGTGCACTTGTGCGGAGTTTCCCCCGTGTGCTGTCTGTAACAGCAGTACATTCCGATTCAAACACAAGCAAAAACTAGAGGGATTATTCTCATTTGTCTTCTCTTTACGCTCACCGGTAAAGTTTACATCTACCGATAAACGGGGAGCTGGAACAAATGGGAATAGCCCGACTAGAGGGGAGGGGACCGAGCTCAAATCGGAATGTACAATGCTGTGCTACTAGCGGGGGAAACGGCACGAATGACGCCTGATTCTAATGCGTATGTGGTAGAGTTAGCTTACCTTGGGTTTGGAAACCGTGAAAAGTTCATGCGTTTCAATACATGCTATTAAGAACTATGGTTATATGAAAATTAATGTAAATTCTGCACAGTAGTCGGTAGCACAGCATTGTTTATTACATTGGCTCATGCGACAGGATAAAATAAACATAAAGACAGTCAGGAGTCAGGAGCCCTGTCGATCGTATGTTACTCTTATTTATGACTGACGAATTTTACATAAACTTTCAAAAATAAAAATAAATCATATACATAAAACACCAGACCGTTTTTTTGAACTTATTAGAATACATACTGTCTATAAATCTCTAAATAAAAAACCACGCGCACGAAGGGTTCCGTACCATTACGCAAAAAACGGCAAAAAAATCACGTTAGTTGTATGGGAGCCCCACTTAAATATTGGTATTTTTTTAGTTTTTTGTATTTGTTGTTATAGCGGCAACAGAAATACATCATCTGCGAAAATTTTAACTGTCTAGCTATCACGGTTCGAGTTACAGACTGGTGACAGACAGACAGCGGAGTTTTTACCCTTTGGGTACGGAACCCTAAAAACAAGACATCAAATAATAATTCAACCGCCAAGCAAAGGCGTAAGTTCGTATTATATATATTAGGCAGATAGGGGTAAGTTTTCCAAGGCATCGACGACAAAAGCCTTGGATCTATCTGCTGTGACAAACTCCAAGATCTCAAGCAGTTTTGAACTTTTTACGGCCTAATTTCCTCTTAGGCTTACATTGCTGATGTCGGTTCAGCGTAGAAAGTTATGGAAGAAAGAAAAAAGAAAGAAGCGTTATGGCAGTGTAATGTTCTAGGAGGAAATCAGGCCTAACAATTTCATTCAGAGTTCTGAGGTCGACGGACGGCGAGTTTAATAACCCCGTTCCCAATATGTAATTTACTGGTTACCTGACATGGTTGTTTGAATGACTTGGCGCAGTAGGTGCAGCGGCTCGCTCGTGTGCCGCACATGAGGCGCTCCTTGTGAACGACTGGTGAGCACACATGAGGGGACAATCAATGACTCTGTTATCACCTGACATCGTTGTTGAGATGCTCCTTCCTGGTGAATGACTTGGCGCAGTAGGTGCAACGACTCGCCCGTGTGCTGCCGCACGTGGTTGGCGAGTCGCTCTTTGTGAACACATCTGAGGGGCCACCAATGAATCTCTGTTCTCACCTGACATGGTTGTTGAGGTGCTCCTTCCTGGTGAATGACTTGGCGCAGTAGGTGCAGCGACTCGCCCGTGTGCTGCCGCACGTGGTTGGCGAGTCGCTCTTTGTGAACACATCTGAGGGGCCACCAATGAATCTCTGTTCTCACCTGACATGGTTGTTGAGGTGCTCCTTCCTGGTGAATGACTTGGCGCAGTAGGTGCAGCGACTCGCCCGTGTGCTGCCGCACGTGGTTGGCGAGTCGCTCTTTGTGAACACATCTGAGGGGCCACCAATGAATCTCTGTTCTCACCTGACATGGTTGTTGAGGTGCTCCTTCCTGGTGAATGACTTGGCGCAGTAGGTGCAGCGACTCGCCCGTGTGCTGCCGCACGTGGTTGGCGAGTAGCTCTTTGTGAACACATCTGAGGGGCCACCAATGAATCTCTGTTCTCACCTGACATGGTTGTTGAGATGCTCCTTCCTGGTGAATGACTTGGCGCAGTAGGTGCAGCGGTGCGGCGACTCGCCCGTATGCTGCCGCACGTGGTTGGTGAGGTGCTCCTTGCGCGTGAACGACTTGGTGCAGAACGAGCACTTGTGAGGGGACTCTCCCGTGTGCTGACGCACGTGGTTTACTTTAAATACAAAAGAAGTACTTATGAATTATTGTTTCATCTAATAGTTAATATGATGTTAGCACTTTCTGGATTGTATTCTCAGATGCTAAGGTGTATTTATCCTTACGTGTCTTATCATGTAAACAAACGTGACGTCAAAGTGTCATTCCAATAATACGATTAATAGACAATCCATCGTAATGTCAGATGTTTTTGAGTTTATCCGTTCGTTACTGCGATTATTGATGAAAATCTTATTAGAAATGATATTTTTCAGTGGCTATTTGATTGATTTAAATACTTTGTGAGTTTCTTTAAGTATACAACAATATTTAAAGTGAAGATTATTGTGTAATTCCAGATAAAAGTGTGATAATGTCTTCAAGAAGTGTTTATTTACATGATAGGACAAGTAAGGATGAACACACTTTTGTGCTTTTGAGTTGATAGGGAACGCGTAGCAAGCCAACATAGTAGTTGCGATATTTACTGATGCTTACTGGTTTATGTCAGTCTCACCTAGGTGATCCTTCCTCGTGAAGGCCTTGGGGCAGTACCCGCACTGGAAGGGCGTTTCTCCGGTGTGCTGGCGCACGTGGTTGACCAGATGCTCCCGCCGCGTGAAGGACTTGGAGCAGTAGTTGCAGCGGTGCGGAGACTCGCCCGTGTGTTGCCGCACGTGGTTCAGTAAATGCTCCTTGCGGGTGAACGTTTTGGAGCAGAAGTCGCAGCGGTGGGGGGTTTCGCCTGGAAAATGTACTCATATTGCATTTTGTTGGTGCGTAAACTAGCAGTCGATAAAATAAGAAAGCGTACGGCCAGGCGTGGCTCACTCCGCGATTTCGTCGCTTTGCTACAGGTAAAAGTACATCCGTTCCACCCCAATTTTGGGGAAAGCCATAAGCCGCGCGTGGCGCTGTCGCCACCTAGCGGCCATATCTGTGCTGATCGTAACAGACGCGTTTTGTTAGAGAGTGAGTCTTCTGTACCTAGTACTATTATTTATTCTGTGGTACGGCACGGTATTTGGCGAAAAACTCTTTATTTTCTTGACAAGCTTTTGTATGTGCTTTTACTGAAACTACTCCTATTGTTGTCTGTACTCTGTGTGCACTCTAGAGTGAACAGAAGAATTATTTTATAACTCCGAGCGTAGTGAATGATCCTAAGCTATTCTAAATAAATAATTAACACACTTAAAATTATATTTACTTTGTGAAATAGCATAAATGAACAGCTTTTGAAAGGAAAAACCAAGCCTGCCACCGAGTTGAACTCAGAATGATAGGATATGGGTGTTAAATGGAATCTAATACTGACCAGTATGCCACAGTATGTGATTGGTGAAGTGTTCCTTTCTTGTGAAAGATTTCCCACAGAGTTCGCAGCGGAACGGGGTATCGTTCGTATGTGATCTCATATGGTTTGCTAAGTGCTCCTTCCTAGTATACTTCTTGCCGCATATTTGACAATGGTGTGGAGTTTCACCTATGGGGGTGGGGCAGAAAATAAAATGTTATTCAATGATGCAACTATGTCACTCCCTGTTTATTTTTCTCTTCGAAAAGCGAAGGTTTTCTCGCAACTATAAAAAATACCCTATTCTTTTTTACACCTAAACACGAAACGACTGTATCAAAAGGTCTACTAATTTAAATTGCTAGTTTTTTTAAACTTACGCATATCGAATTGTACATTTTGATACAAAGTCGTTTATAGTAACATTGGTTTAGATGCATTGATAATAGGATGTTTTGATTTTAGTTGCAACGAAACCCTTATCTGTCTCCCAGAAAAAAAATATAGAAAATAATTAAAAAGGTGTTTGTTTTCGTTAGACGAAGAGAACTATAAATTTGGGAGACCATAATGTTAATCTTGCTTACAATAATGTGTTAGATCTTCAATAACTCACATTGAACAAATTGTGTCAATAGTTGAATCATTCAATATTCTAATTTCTGCACCACCGTGGCCCGATCGGTGCACGCTTGGTAG
Organism: Cydia splendana; assembly: GCF_910591565.1. Lineage (NCBI taxonomy): Eukaryota > Metazoa > Arthropoda > Insecta > Lepidoptera > Tortricidae > Cydia > Cydia splendana. The sequence goes on along the minus strand of NC_085965.1, from coordinate 17,526,235 downwards.
TTACGGACAGTGTCAGTACTTGGATAAACCACCCACAAATTGGCACCCAAAGAACTTTAGGCATCTAGTTTTTGCAGGATATTGGTCACTACTAATATCCTGCAAGTCACTAAATGTGACCACTACGACGGGTGCCAACAATAGGTAGGTTTACACGAGTTATTAAAAAATAGAACTGTTCTACCACTTTAAAAAGCGTTATCTAGAAAAATTTACTAATTCATGCATGCAGAAATACAAAACCGAAAATTAAAATATGCAGGTTATTTGATATGGCTAATTTGAAATCATATTAATATTATCCATATCCTTATCAACCAATACAAAGGCTGCTTGCATTATTTACCAAACAAAGCTACGAGTATCAGCTGGTAAGATTCTCTTGTAACAACCAAATCGAAGTTTAACTTTGTAGCACTTACACATTTTCAAAACATGCAAACTTAAACGGTGTCATTCAATTATAAACAGACGGTGATAGCTATTACGTGCCATAGCAAATAAAAGAAAGGTGAGTGAGGTGTTGTCATGGGTGTCGAAAACATTGCATGACAGCGAAAAATCGCCGTATGCGACGGTCTACATATGAATTTCCGTAATCACCACAAGTTACGCTCCAACTCAGCTTGTTACAAGTCCCTCAGCACACGGCGTCATAACGTAAGAGAAGCGTAACGTAATACGCGCGTAGAACGAGAGCGGTACGAGCATTCGCTTCTCTTACGTTATGACGCCGTGTGTCATAACGTAAGAGAAGCGTAACGTAATACGCGCGTAGAACGAGAGCGGTACGAGCATTCGCTTCTCTTACGTTATGACGCCGTGTGTCATAACGTAAGAGAAGCGTAACGTAATACGCGCGTAGAACGAGAGCGGTACGAGCATTCACTTCTCTTACGTTATGACACCGTGTGTAGAGTGCCTAAATCTTAGTAAATGTTACCTGTATGCCACATGACGTGGTTCATAAAGTGCTCCTTCCTCGTGAAGCTCTTCTTGCATATGTCGCACCGGTGCGGAGTCTCCCCCGTGTGTTTGCGAACGTGGTTCACCATATGCTCTTTCCGGGTGAAAGTCTTTGCGCAGAATTGACATCTGTTGGTTACAAAGAATACTGTAGGTATTCAACAGAGAGAAGAATATTCAAAGAGTTTTCATACGACGCCGCCGTAAATCATTTTTAATGTTGCTATATTCTATTTTAACATTTCAGATTTGTATGTATGAAAACTATTTATTTCGTACTACGAAACGTAAAATGGCATATGCCTGACTACTCACAGGCACAAAACTTTTATAAAAGGACGTCATAACAACAACGTGTACAACAAACAACTAGAATTGTTCTGCTTAATAACATTGTAACCATTTTATTTTACTAATATTTATTTTATTTAACGCCACCAACATAAGTATCCACAACACAACCCACAATGAGCTTACTGTAGGGCTTAGTCAATTTGTGTAACCTTATAATATTTATTTATTCACATTTATTTAATTCAAAGATATATCACTAAGGCCCCAGATTCCACTAACCTGGGGTTAACCGGTTAAACCTGGAGTTACCATGATTACCAGTGGGTCATTCCACCGTTTCGGGTGTTACACTTGAACTCATAAAATAAGGTTTTATTCGATATTGTAACAGGAACTAGGAGGTTATAACTATTGATTCATCTACTACTTTGATAATATTTTCCTTTCCTGTACGCACATTATTAAAGTATAAGAGCAATAAGTAACGAGAGAATCACTAAAAAGTAACTGTTTCGAGCGTTACGCGAATTTGCCTATACCTTCTGACCATCAGTACCAAAATGCATAATTAAGCGAATTTTATCAAGTATGTTCCAGTTTTATTAATGTCCAGTAATAATAGTTAGTATAGTCTACTGAAACACTGAAGTAACACTTAGTATCACTTTTTATTTAATTTTAATAAAATAAATTACCTGTTTCGGGTGTTACTCATGGTTCGTTTCGGGTGTTACGAGTACGAAATTAAGACAGATTTATACGAAATTATGGCTCATTTTATTGAAATTATTGTCTTTTTAATAAATTCGATTAAAAATATAAGTAATAAATGCTGAATTATTTTAAAATACATTATCTTAACAATAAAAACTGTTTCTCGAAGATATTATAATTATTTTTCTTTCGATGCGAATATTTCCGAAAATATTCACTTAATCAAAAACTTGTTGATGGTGACACCTATTCATTTTGAAAGATCTATCCAACGACACCCCATATCACAGGATTAAATGCAAAAAAAAATTAAAAATATTTTTTTGTACAGGAGCTACCATAAAAAAACATTTTTTTCGGTTTTTTTTTTGTGACATGAAGGTTCGGTATGTTTTCTATGGAAATAGGTTAGTTTTGACTTCTTAAACCAGTTTTCATTTTTCAACCCTTTGGTAGCGTTTATTATGGAATGACCCCAGTACAATTTGACACTGGGTTAACGGTTTAACCGCTTAGCCCCGGGTTATTGAGATGGTGCAAGTGGGCCTAACTAGACTAGATGAACCTGTATGGCCTAAGGCCTGTATAATCAAAGACAAACCTGTAAGGCGTCTCCCCAGTGTGGCTGCGGACGTGGTTGTCTAGGTGCTCCTTGCGCGCGAACGTTTTATGGCAAGTCGTGCACGCGTACGGCTTGTCCTGCGTCAGCCGCTTGGCGTTCCTGTCCGCTGTGTCGCCTGCTGTAACCACGGCTATGTTAAAACTAAACTAGTAAGGCGTTGGTTTTCTACTGATGCTATGCCGAGTACGAGCAACAACTTAATAATTAATCAGAAAGCTCAAAACATGGGAGTATGACTCCCGGATCAGCTCTAATAGGAACTGCTGTAAATAATACAATTACGAATACCTGAATAATTCCGAACGTTGAATATACGAATTCGAAGAAAGATACAAGTAATATTTCGAATGATTAGTAAAGGTTACTTTCAGGGGCGGGTGGGTCCCTAGTAGCTACAGAAGATCTTGAAACTTAACTATCATAAATGGACATAGCCACTCCCTAGCCAGCATAAATGGACATATAGAGCTATAATGTAATTTAAAATACTAACCAAGATGGCATTTCCCGTGCCTTGACAGCTCCACGGGATTAGCGAAGGCCGATCCGCATACCTGACACGTGAAAGGTTTTCTTTCGCCATGATATCGTCTGTAAAAACCAAATAAAATTAATTTTGTTCCTCTAAACCTGTCATCATCATCATCATCATCATATCAGCCTTTTATCGCCCACTGCTGAGCATGGGCCTCTCTTCGAGTACGCCACTTATCCCGGTCCCGAGTAAACTCTAAACTTGATGATCAGAATGCTCAACCATTTCTGTATATGGAAATGTACGAGAGCGACTACAAACTTTTTATATGGTACAGTATTACGCTGTCGTAACTTTTATGATCGGATCACTTACCTGTGAACAATGAGTTGATATCGGAACTGAAATATCTTCCCACAAATATCACAGGCATGGTGTCCGGGCGAGTTCTCCTCGGCGGACATGGCGGCGCTGGTTCCCGCTTCCACTTCCACTTCGCTTATTACCTAAAACAATACCAGGTGAAAATAAACCTTCCTACAAGAAAATAAAGACTAGTCTGTTTTAAGTAGACAGGTCAGCTGCATATGCGATCTAAACCCATGTTGTTTATGTACAACAAAGCTTCCCGTGTGTTGAAGCGTGTGAGGTACAGCTGTTTGAATACGCGAATACATGTACAATCAAGAACATAATTTCTATGCGGCCTATCTTACTTCATTATTACTCTTTTCATGTAGTTAACTGTATACTATACTATATATATTTAAGTTATTTTTGTATGATTTTTTACTGTATACTTATGAGAAATCAAATGCAAATATTCCGAAGACCATTAACCAAAAGCGCGTGAAACCGGCGATGCTGATTATATTAAAGAGAAGGCTTAGTCGATTTCACAATGAAATGAATAGATTTCTTTAGGTTTATAATATGTAATTAGATTGGGTCTCTACTGTTTCCCATAGAGTTTTGAGGCATTTCAGAATTATGACTAATGATAATCTAACAATCATTACATTATGACTTTCAAAAATTATGTTAAACCGATGTTTCTAGTGTGCCGTAATCGAAACTGAAAATTTCTCGCAGTTTGAATAGCATTCTACTCTAATCTGAAATAAAGTATAAAACTCCTTACTTTGGCTTGGGGTTGCCCATCAGCGTTAAGTTTGCCGAAGACCTCGTGGTAAGCGAGTAGCTGTGAGAGGTCTTCCACGTTGACTTTGTACATGGCGTGCATGTCGTGGTCCGTTGCTCCCGCGGATATCTTCACTACGGCTCCTTCCATACCCATTGCGCCCACACTCTGTATCAAGGAATAGTTATTTCTTACGAGGGTTAAACAAAATTTGCCCCCGAGTGAAACACAAAAGTTTTCACAACACCAACCCGAATCAAATATTAAATGTAAAATATCAAACAAAATCAAACCAAATCAAATCCAAATGAATGTTGTTAAATATTTAACATCCAAAATCATCATTTGAAAGTCAATTCTACCAGCAAACATAAGAAAACAACTCAAAATTTGCATTTGATTACTTTGCCTCACATGTGAATAAAATGCAACTTTGCTATCAGTTTTTGAAGTGCAAAGTAAGCCTTTCCGAGCTGGTGTGGTGAAAAATAAGTTAATGTTTAAGGAAGAGTTGGAGAGGTGGTAGTCAGCTGCAGAGATAAGTAGTAACTACCCCCTTGCATACAAATTTCTATGCAGGGGAGGTACTTTATCTCTGAGCTGACTGTACTTTTGGTTGATAATATTGACCAACTTTATAATTATGTTCAAAGTTGAACTATACGAGGGGGAATCAAAAAGAAATTAGAAACGCTATGATATCATGGAATTACAGGTATCCTGTTATTTTTTACTTTTAGGCAACCTCTTTATTAGTTTATCTGCATATTCAGTATTAAAAAATCTGGCATGTTCGTCCATAAAAAAAAAGAATCACGATTTTAGGTACTAATTTTCCTTTTTTTTTAGTTTATCGCTAGTACAGCCAATTTATAGGAGATTTTTAAGAATCAAAGAATGTGAAGTAATTGCAAAAGACATACTCTTGATTACGCAAATACGCAACTCTTTAATTCAAGCACAAGATTCTGCGCAGCATTCTTGGGAAACTGCATGGTCTGAGGCCCAAAATCATCTTAAAATTAGGTATTTTATTTAATTGCGTTTTTCTTAAAAAGATTCTTCTGATTTTTATTGAACAATGTTTGATAGGCCTTATTTTGTATTTTCATATTTATTTTTGTGGTATGTTTCCATTATTTTTTCTGAATTGAACAAATAAATGTGTGAAGACCTAAAATTACTACCTTTAACATTGATAGGACATCCTAGCCTGAAAATTAAAATTTACAAGCATATTATTAAATACTAATTCATTCTTAAAAACCCAAGTTTTAATTTAAGTACCAATTTTTATGACTTCTTCACCAAAAATTTTGAGAAAATCGTTCCTGAATGATCACAAAAACTTGCCTGAATTTACTGATATTAAAAGACATCACCTACCCTACTGTCATTGTTTATCGATAACATAAAAAGTAATTAATTTATTTATGTCTTTACTTATGCAATTTATTCCCAAAAAGTGATGTATCATGACCAATAATCAAAACGTATCATTATGTGTTTAGCTGATATCAATTCTAAAGACTTTTTGATGTACCCTCGTAGAACTAGTCTAATGCAGTAAGGTCTTTTAATTTAGCACACAGCGTAAAATAGGCGATTTCTATTTTGGACACGCTCTTTTTATCTATGACGATCCTTAGTGGGTCCGCGGCGCTTATGTTATATTACGATTTTTTTTAACCTATACACTTTGTCCTTGACGACCTAAGACTACGTGTTACTATAAAACTCACCTTTAAATCAATGCTCTTAAGGTCCTTTATCTCCGCCGGCAGCGCGAAGTGGGCCGTCTCTATCTTGGACCCGCCTTTCTCGTCTTTGACTATGGCCAGGGGGTCCGCGGCGCTGGCTTCTATGGACGTGGTGCCGTCCGGGTTCTGTGTTACGAGAATGTTCGCCGGCTCGCCCGTAGCTTGCTCGATGCGAACTACGTTTTCTAACACCTGGAAATTAGCTTGGGTCAATTCCACTGTGACTTAAATAATTTTTTTCAACAAGTTAATATTAAAATGATATAAACAATTTAACTTATTGTAGGACCAGATTAATATTCACAGTGAGCGTGTGGTCTGACGGCATCTTGATAGCTTCATGCAGCTCCCCACCTTGCCTCCGCCCGGGTATACCACGGTGACAATGTCTTCACTCACTGTTGGTTGCTAGTTGCCCCACAATCTGCTGCAGCTGGTGCACAGTGTGTGCTGGTCTGACGGCATCTTGATAGCTTTATGCAGCTCCTCCTTGTCCACTAGATTGCCTCCGCCCGGGTCTACCACGGTGACGATGTCTTCACTCACTGTTAGTTGCTAGTTGCCTACCTGTTGCCACACAATCTGCTGCAGCTGGTGCACATTGAGTGTGTGCTGGTCTGACGGCATCTTGATAGCTTCATGCAGCTCCTCGTCCACTAGCTTGCCTCCGCCCGGGTCTACCACGGTGACGATGTCTTCACTCACTGTTAGTTGCTAGTTGCCTACCTGCTGCCCCACAATCTGCTGCAGCTGGTGCACAGTGAGTGTGTGCTGGTCTGACGGCATCTTGATAGCTTCATGCAGCTCCTCCTTGTCAACTAGCTTGCCTCCGCCCGGGTCTACCACGGTGACGATGCCGTCTTCACTCACTGTTAGCTGGATCTAATAAAAATACAGGTTTTAAGTTTTAGGTCCTATTATATGAAACTACAATTTATATAAATCTAGAAATATACTGTACAATACTCAGAACTTCTAGTTGTTATTTGCTATTTATTACGCGAAAGTACGGTGAATATTATGATGTGCAATTAAAACCTTAAAATCAAACAATTGTTTAAAGCATTTGAATAGTGAATGACTTACCTCGCTGACCTGTCATTTGTGGATATTAAGCAGCGTGAATACAAATGTTTGTTTACAATGTGCACATTACAAAATATACATAATTAAGCCACTATGTCACTAGATATCTTTTTTTTATTTTTTTATTCAGAAACAAACAGTCATACATGGTTTATGAACATATTTTAGAGACAATAAATATAGTTTCATAAAAAAAAAAAACATATAAATAGGTCCGTGGCTATTAACTACACAAGAGAAAGACTTTTTACACTTATCCCTCTAATTGGATGATTTTTTCCTACTGCTTCACCAGTGAAATGGATGGTTGGCCAGACTATAGGTGTAATTGACAACTGACACACGGTATTTATGAAATATACAATATTACCTGCTGGTTGGAGTGTTCTGGCCTCGTCGCGGCCATCAGCTGCTGTTGCATTATGTGTTGCTGCGAGTGATGCCCCTAGAAACATTTTAGTGTTATCATAAGCGCCCGACCTAGAAAATTATCGCTGATTCGCTACATTGTTGGGGTTGCGTGCAAATGGAATTAGTTTCACATAATTATTTAAATACTTAGTAAAATTTACTAATAGAAAACAAACTAAGAAGATACTAATAGAAAAATGAAACATTAGTGAACATGTATGTCAATGTCAGTATCAATAGTACAGAAATTAACAAGTAAAATTACATTAGAAGGTCAAACATTAAAATTTAATACATGCGAAAATACAGAGAAGATACAAAGACTAGTCATGCTTTGGTCAAATTTTAAATTAGTTTTCTGACCAATTATTACTAGTAAATTGACATATAATACTGGATTTTATAAAAGTTAATCTACACTTAGATTTCCCGAACCAATGAAACAGACAATGCTAACATGTTTCCATTCCAACATGCAATAGGAATGATGACATCATATAATTAAAGTTTAAAAAAAAATACATTTAATGGCATGCCCATTAAGATCTATTCTGTAATAAATCTATGTAATAGTTTGCAGTAAAATTATAATGCTTCTAACAATTAGTTTAAGTTGAAAATAGTAATTATGTTGAAAGAAATATGCATTTATTTTGTTCTTTTAGGTCTCAGGGGCTACAACTCTATGGAAATGATATACTGTTATACACTATACATTGAATCATGTCACTTTCGATAGCCTCAATTGGTCTGGACGAAATTACTGGGCATTACCCCTAAAAGTTCTGAGTCATCATCCCTACCTCATACACATTAAGCTTCATTAACCAAACTACACAACAGTCATGTACGAGCATTCCCGCAAATAAACGGAGTGTGTTACCACGTGATTTACCATATCAATGTTATGGTGTACAAACTCGACCCGGTTATTGGCTACCTGCTGGTGGGTTTGACCCGAGTTAGTTGTGACCTGACCAGTGGCCTGCTGCTGGGACAGCTCTTGTTGCTGAGCATGGGCCAGGGCATCTAGAAATAAACATGCAGAGAATTAAAAAATCTTTGTTATTCAATTTTTTCTTTTTATATTTGTCTCATATGCCAGATGATATCAACAGTGGAATAGAATTTTACAAAAAGATACTTATTAGAATGATGTAATGCAATTTTCTCATTGCTCAAGAAGGTTTAGGATACAAATTGTAGTGCATTAACTAGCCCAATGCAGATTGGAATAAGATAAGAAATCTTGGCCAGTTGTATGACTTAAGGAGTGTCCTATAAAAATAAAAATCACAATGAGATTAAATAGTAAAAACAGTATATGACCATCATTTTCTTTGTCTATAGCTTGGTGGAGTGCCAGTATGGCTACCACCAGTTTGACACTGACATATTCGATATTGTGCGTGTAAGTTACTTTGTATGCATCTTGCTCGTACTCGCATATTAGTGCGAGCGAGGTGTATAGAAAGTAAGTTATGCAGACGATAGCCAAAATGTCAGTTTGACACTGCTAAGGCAGACATGGTAAGGCTACAGTAGTACTAATGGTAGTTAGTAGACTACAACAAATGGTATTGATAATAATTACCATGTGTTTGTGTCTGAGTGGCAATGATCTGTGGCAACTGTTGCGCAGCCGAGACAGTAACTTGGGTCTGTCCCGGATGCCCAAGTATAATGTTGGGGTCTCCATTGAGTATGCTTGCATGGGCTTGACCAAGGTCCTGAAATAATTAAATACGGTATAATAACAAGTTGACAGTGCTTTTAACAAATGGGTCAAAGTTCTTTTCATTGTCTTGTTTTTTGTGCTCAAAAATGTGACCTAGTGGAGCTTTATGAGATGAATAGTGTTTAATTTTTCTCTTTTAAAATAGTGTCTACAGCTAGAAGTCCATACAATGTCACCAGCTTTTGCAGACTGCAGTGGTGAAAAAAAAAACAACAAAAATTGTATGCATATAGGGGTAGGACTGTAGGTGGGGGTAGATTAGTATAGGTGGGTAGGTGGGGGTGTTGCCTAGGGTAAGGCATGCAACTTTCAAATCAAAGCTAGCCGATTCAAACTCTAGCTTGTACAAATGAGTTTCAGAAATATTACTTGATATTCACCTAAAAGAAGCCAGACTTATCTCAATAAGGCCTATATCCCTATCTGGATTGAAAGGTCAAATGGCAATCAGTTTAAAAAAAACTAGTCCCTGTGGCAGACCAGGCTTTTTAGGATGTTATATTTACAAACTGGCCCACATAGAGTCAACACAAAATATATAGGTCATACATACATGCTGACCAGGTTTAAAATCAAAAAACTCCTGTATTATGCTATGGATGTGAATTTAATAAAACCTCATATATTAGAATAATTACTTTCGGGTTAAAGAGTGGGTCAGAATTAAATACTAAATTAAATTCCATATTACTATAAATATTATAATTTGTGTTTTTATTCTGCTATCATGAAGAACATACATAATGAAAGTGAATACAATAAGGGTATGTTACCTTGAATTAGTGCAATTATCTAGCCCCTATCTTGATATATTATTTACTAACCATATAAAGGTATAAAAGTGTGCTGTGTACAACATACACCAAGCATTATGCAGTGTATAATTATAAAATCTAATTATTCAGATTATTCAGTAATACATTTGTAGCTAAAATATAAAGTTAATGATGATTTAAATGATAATTGCAGTTGCAGTAAATAATGTTAAATGATAATTGCAGTAAATAATGTAATGTTTAGTACCTGCACTGGTTTCCCATTTTCTATCCTCGTACCCGTGGGCAGACCGTACACCGACACTTGCGGTATCGGTCCCGGGAAGAGATTTGTAAACACCCAGTACTTCGCGACACTAGACAAAGCGACGTTTACTGCCGCAGAGTTCACTCGCAGGTCGGTAGCGGACGTCGTAGGGGTCAAATTCGCAGTCTGCTGCTGCTGCTGTTGACCATATTGAACCCGTTTGTATTTGGAACCCAATAATCAAGTAAAATTAGCATTCTAACACGAAAAAAACTAGTATGACCAAGCACTAAAAAACTACGAACCTCTGAATTTCCTTGGGGCTGGCCGCCACCCGTATTGATATTGTGATGCTCCGTATTCATTTTGAGTCCTTATAAACTATAAAACTAGTAACTTTCACTAAAATATTTACAAAAACACAACATTTCTAAACTTTACGTATCGGCATTGTCATAATTTGACTGTCAACGAAATGGAGGCGCGGGGGACGCGACGGGCCGCCATTATGAAACTTAGCACACAATAACATTTTCTTCAAATAACGTTATACACCATTTTATACGTAAACACAATAAAATTCACTTATTACTAGTGATATAGGCAGTGGATATTTACGAAATCACAATCAAAATGCTTTTCGCAAATCATGTAAGTAACTTTAGGGCAAATACACATTTGTGATAGTACGTTCCACGAATTCATCACACAACCACCCACGACGAAAGTTACTCAGTGACAATGCTGCCATCGTGACAAAACTAACGATAGAAAAAAATCATAGTGGTAGTGGATTTCTGTTTGCGAAGTTTCAGTCATATTTACTTATTAATTGAGTTTTATGCCGCTGACACCAGTACCTACTAATTAAATTATTAGTTTAGATACTATTCATACAAATAGTGACTTATTTCAAGTATTGTCTTCATACAATTTGTTGTTGGTTAGTATACGTATGGAATAGATGGCGCTTATATCAACGTTAATGTACAGTGTCGACAACATTAGGATAATCATGCGTTCTGGAATAAAATTGTAAGAACGCGTTCTTCATTTGGTTTCCTTTTTTTTAATAATAAATATAGTCTGGCAAACACAACTTGTCAGTCAGTAAGAATCAGGAAAATTATACCCCTCCCTTTTTTTGGATCCAAGTACTGGCGTAATACAAAGACAGTATGATTCTCTCTATCTATGTTTGAAATAAGAGAGTCCTTTTTCCCACTTACTTTCTTTTCTATAGCTTCCTCCCTGCTCTTCTAGGGTTGTCAACAGATAGCCTACCACGATAATCGATATTTCTATAAGTAAGGTTGGTATTCCACCAGTCCAATTTCTTGGTCCAATGTGCATTGCGTCTCGCTCTCTCACTATGCGAAATGTGAGACGCAAATACAGATTGGACAGGTGGAATACCACTCTAAACAAGAGCGATAGTGGTTGATAGTCTGTGCGGAAAGAGAAGAGTCGTGGAATGTATGGGGCCCAATACATTCCACGACTCTTCTCTTTCCGAATAGACTAGCTATAATGAAATTACGATTTCCGTTTTCCGCGGCAGGCGCTCTAATTAATCTGGTCAGTTTGATCATCCCGTCTGGACGGGCCTTTATTCTCATTATCAGTCTCGAGCGAAGCGAAGGCAAATAACCACTTTATCCTAGTTACTATATATTATCTAATATTATATCGATCCTCGCTTCGTTTTGGATACATTGCGTCGTATGTTGTGTAAAATAGATTTTACAGTACATATGGTCCTATTTTCCCGCACTAGTGCGTAAAATACCACTTTTCGTGCGTATGTCAAAAGTTTAAAGAGCCATATGTACTGTAAAACGTTGTACGATACACGTGCGAATAGGAATTTCCTATTTTCCGCACTTGTATTGTAAATAACTATTCTATGAAGAAATACTATACATATTAGCATATTACTATATATAGATGAGACGAATGTACCTGCTGCCAGTACCATTTAAACCATTTTCACTTGAAGATGAGGATCTGAGCAGGGGCTTGATGAAGCGCGTTACTTTAAGGCTGGCGTCCACTAGACTCGCCGAGGCGAATCGAATCGAATCGTAATAATTCGCCTCCTATATTTTCTATGCAACTGCGTCCATTGACGAATAGCCGCGGCGCGCCGATTCGACTCTCCGCCCGTATTGCTCGTCAGGCGAATTTCTGCGGCTACGCGTTTCGACTCGACTCGGCGAGTCTAGTGGACGCCAGCCTTTAGAAGATGTCTGGAGCCCAATTTCAACGAAAAGCAGCACAGTCATTATTTTCTGTAAGTAACACAACTTTTATTATATTAACAGACTTCAAAAAGGAGGAGGTTCTCAATTCGTCGGAATCTTTTTTTTGTATGTTCACCGATTACTCGAAGACGCCTGAAACGATTTAGAAAATTCTCTTTTTGTTTCAAAGGGTAATGCTACACAACAACATGCCAGGTGGTCGCATTCATAATATTAATTAAAAATAGTTTTATACAAATTTTGTAGGTACTTTTTCTTTATACCTATTCTCTATTGAGATTGTATTGGTAAATGTTAGATGTAATGTACCTACGCTCTACATCTACTACATAATAGATACAGTTCTGGCATATCTCGAATACAATACCATTTGGTATTTAATTGAACGTCACTGGCCACTATCGGTGTCAGGTTGTTAGAAACATTAGGTACACTCTTATTTGAGCAGTCGCAGTCGTGTCGAAACCTAAATCTCTAGCTACAGATGTGTAGTGCATACATAATTTGTTTTCCATCGTATTTTCTCGGAAACGTTCGTATTTGTCATGCTAGTTCAGTCAATGTCAGTACTTTTTGTAGGTACCGAGACTGACTGAAATAGCAAGACACATTCGTAAGTTTCTGTGGAAATACCTACGATGGAAAATAATTAGGTTATGAACTACATCTGTATCAAGATTTTTTACAATAAGTAACGAATCCATCTCAAATGCCGCTGCGCTGTTCCTTATAGGAAGTCCTGAATCGCGCTAAAATGATCTTCAAAGGTTCGAAAATTTATTTAGTTAACGAATTGCACGCTAGATGGCTTTGTATAAAGTTTTCTAACCTGAATATCGTTTCTATTGGTTTTTCTAGGAATAATGTCCTATACCTCATATTTTGTAAGTTCCTACTAAATGAGCTTTTGAGATATTTCGTGGAATAATAACCCCAGCATGACTTATACTGGTACAGATTTTTTACCAAGAAAATAAACATTTTGACCGCAGGCATTTAACTTGAACTTGACCGATTAGAAATAAACTCTTAGTTAACACCAATAAAATTTGTTTAATCGTGCGCCGCTGTGGGGTTATCGAACGTTTTATTACAAATAAAAGCATGATCCGCTGCTCGCTGCGTGCTAGTAATTCGAAGTTATTGATATGTTTACATATTTATCAGGCATCTGAGTTTTAATTTATACTAGCTTAGTAAATTGTACCCCCCTTTCCACGCCCTTAAGGGATGAAATGATAATAACTGCCGTCAACTGGGGTGGATAGGGTCAATTTTGAACTTTGAGTGAGATTTTAACGGGATATGTCCCTGATTGTTACAAATGCTACAATAACTTTGATTATATGTTTGAGAATCGATTTATAATACATAGTATATTTCCAAGTAGGTACCAATAGGGAAAAGTGGTTAGGGTTGTCACATATATATCAAGCTGACAGTAAGGGCCGGTACAGATGGAGAAGGGTAGGTACGCAGAGATGCCGTTAACGGGAACTGTTACAAGCGCGTATCAACATTCAAGTATCTCGGTTGCACACACCACCCAGAGAGAAGAAGAAATCGACGTCCGTATCCAGAATGCCCTAAGATGTTCAGCAGCCCTTCACAAAATATTAACACCCAAGCTCATCAGCAGAAGAACCAAAATTAGGGTTTACAAGACCATGAGTCCGATCTTGGTACATGGATACGAAGCGTTGACCCTGAAGGAGGAAAACAAGCTCTTGGTGGCAGAGAGGAAGATCTTTAGATATGATTTAGGCACTACAAGACGAGAAGATGGCTCTTGGAGAGTGCGAAGGAACTTATTAGATGTGTAAGAACTGGTCGGCGAGCCCAACATTATCGGCGAGAGCAAGGCTGCTCGACTTCGCTGACTCGGCCATGTGGAGAGGATGGGAGAGGCCAAGTGAGCTTTATTATCTGGGGATTCTGGGGCGACCAACTGGGAGTCCGGCCGGAAGGCCTAGGTACCGATGCGATGGATCGACGAGGTATAGAAAGACCTGTGCGACATTCAAGCGGCTGAATGGCGTCGGATCGCACAGGATAGGAACGAATGGCGAACTCTAGCGTCGGAGGCCAAGATCCACTTCGGGTCACTGAGTCAGTAAAATAAATAAATAAATATTATAGGACATTCTTACACAGATTGACCAGTCAGTGAAGTAAGTAAGTATGTATTAAGCTGGGAAGTGAAATACCTAACAATTAACTTGCAATACCTTCGTACTTACCTATTTTTTTGGGAAAACCGAGAAGGTAAGTTGTCTATAATTCTTTATCAAAATCATTAAAGTTTCCATCAATTACATTTTTCCTGTAAGAACTAGGCGCAATGTTTCATGGCAATTTTCCATTTCGATTGATTCTATCGCGTGCAAAATTTATCAGATAAGTAAATATTACGAGTAAATATACGTCTACGTTTACGTTAGTTAACCTTATGGGCAGTGCCGTCTTTAACTATGCTGGGGCCCTAGGGCACATAAGAATTTGGGGCCCTTTTGGAAAGTAAAGAAAGCGAATTAAACTAACATTTACTATGATCTTCTATTTTTAGGGTTCAGTACCTCAAAAGGAAAAAACGGAACCTTTATAGGATCACTCGTGCGTCTGTCTGTCTGTCCGTCTGTCACAGGCTTTTTCTCGGAAACTACTGGACCAATTAGGTTGAAATTTGGTACACATATGTAAATTAGTGACCCAAAGATGGACATGTTTTTTTCAATTTTTAAATACATAGGTTCGAAGTTATTTAAGAAAATAGCCATAAAATGACCTTTCCCCCCTTTATCTCCAAAACTACTGGGACTAAAATTTTGAAAAAAATACACAAAATAGTTCTTCACCTATAGAAGACAGGAAAACCTATTAGAAATGTGTAGTCAAGCGTGAGTCGGACTTATGTACGGAACCCTAGAAACGCGAGTCCGACTCGCACTTGACCAGTTTTTTTTATAGGTAATCAAATATAACGTTACTGTCTGTCCTTCGGGGCCCCCTGAGGATGGGGGCCCTGGGCACGGGCCCCGTGTGCCCTTATGGTAAAGACGGTACTGCTTATGGGCGGAACTCCTAAATACAAACGTCAAACTACGGTAACGTAACTACGATCGACAGTCAGTACCCACTCTGAGGCCGGTTGTACCGCACGCGCGCCGGCTCCGCATTCGCGTAAACATTTACGAACATAACAATAACTTTTAGGGAAACATTTCAACAATATTTCAGTTAGACTACACACGTTTTTCATCGCGCGTTATCGCGAGTTAACCGCAAAAAGAAGTTTGATTAATAATTGAAAAATTGGACATTACAGTTCGCGCCGTCATTTGTTTTGATTAGGAAACATCGCGTTTCGCCGGTCATCTATCACAGGTATGCTCTTTCAAATTACCTGTTAAGTTACATCATTACAGGGTGCTGCTTTTGTTCTCTAATAGGCTTTAAATATTGCGCTTTGAAGTGGCAAGACGAGAAGGAAATTATTGCGGTTTGTCACCGCGGTTTTCACATAAAGTTTGCGGGGATTGTAAAAGAAATTTAATTAAGATTGTGAAATAATCCCTCAGCTAGCGAGAATAGTTTTAGTAATAAATATATTTTCCTTGTAGCATTAAGGTTTCAATGATACCAAGCTAAGGTCGGCACCGGCAGGCGATGTTATGAAACCTTTAAAGTCTTTAAACTGTGTTGTTTTATGTCACAATCAGCTCCAACTGGTTGATGGGCCACTAATCTAATTTTTGCACTTGAATCGAAGTTAGTAACAGTTGTGTTACATTATGCAACAGTGCGTACCTACTTATTATATGAACGTTTTCGTGAAAAAAAAAAGCCGGTATTAAACTTTAAATTGCTTGTTTAATCCTTGATTTTTATTGGCGGTACATGATAGAGTCAGTGCGGAAAGAGAGAGTCGTGGAATGTATGGGGCCCAATACTGTTCTCTTTCCGCACAGACTACCTGCTTTATAAAATTTACTATGTACATAAGTACACTAAAAAAGATGACATTATTCTTATTGAATATATTAAAGATGACACATTTTTGTTAGTGTCTTTTAGGGTCCAGTACACAAACGTAACTTTATTACTAAGCCTCCACTGTCCGTTTGTCTGTCTGTCAGTTAGTCTGTCACAGGGCTGTATATCAAAGCTCGTCGTAATAAATAAACAGCTGAAATTTATACACACTTAATAATAATGCCAGGAAATTTCATTGTTTTTGTGTTATCTGTAAATTGTTATTATTATTATGAGCCCACATTGTCCCACTGCTGGGCAACGGATTCACTCCTAGGTATTCCGCCACGTATCCCTATCCCCTGAAGTCTCCCACTAGTCCCTGTAAAAGGCGTCAAGCTCGTCCGGCCATCTGTACCTAAATATAATAGTTAAAGATACACCTCAAACTCGATATGATAATCAAGCCGCCAGCCGATGTGATACATATACTGCCTCGGACTTAAAAACATCGAGTAATGCTACGCAACCCTCGGGCCGTGAGTTCGACTCGCATTTGGTCGGTTTTATTTTGTTTTCTGTATACCGTGACTTTGGGTTGGTTACCTACTCGTAATTTACTTCAAATAATTTCTCGTAATTTACTTTTTTTTTTATAATATACGTCACATCATAATCAAACGTTGGATGTCCGATTAGATAAAGGCTTGCACGCTATATAAACTGCGCTGCGAGCCAAATTACCTTTTTTCCAAATTCCTTGTTTAGCAATTTGTGGTTATCATACAAAGCAATTAATAATTATTTAAGTCATAATTAATTGTTAAGGCCACTCTGTCAATTAAAGTATAAAATATAAAATTAATCTTTTGATTAGTTAATAATTAGGTATGTTCTGACAATAGGTAATTGCTTGTTGCTTGCTACAAACGTTGTTATTCGAATAATGTAGGTACTAGGTACCTATCTAGAGTCTGTTCTGAAAGAGAAGAGTCGGAGTTCGGAGAGAGAATGTATTGGGCCCCATACATTCCACGACTCTTCTCTTTCCGCACAGACTCTATAGTGATGTTGTTAGGGTTCCGTACCAAAAAAGGTAAATAAGAACCCTTTATGGTGCTACAATGTCCGTCCGTCAGTCTGTAACAATCTGTCACATTGCTAAATATCTCGAGAACTACTTATATGTATTAACCTACGCTAACGATTTGATATTTGGAATACATATGAACAAAGTCAACCCAGATTCATTGAAAGTATTTTTTTGCTTCTGATAAATTTAAAATGCCTAATTTAAAATTCCGTTAGTCACGTCCTCAAGTTTTCATTAAATGTATAAATAAGAACTTCTATCTAAAAAAAAACAACAAATGTCATAATCCTAATCCTTTAGCTGTCAGTGTTAAGGATAAAAGAATATGGAGTCAAAATAGATCGTTTAATTAAACTGTACGTGAATTATAATTAGTTTACCTAAATGCTGTACCTACTTATTTATATCCCAGCTACCCGTTAGGCGGGTTCTCTGTTCGAAGGCGCTTTTCGCTACATACGGTTTTTCCGTGTTATCCGCTACACTCGTAACGCGTAGCTCCCGCTGGCACTGAATATGTTAAGGTTTTTATCTATGGGAAAATAAGTAATACTTGCCTGAAAATAAGTTTATTCATTTAATTTTCAGAACTTATACTTACATCAATCAGTCAATAACTTTCAAAATATTAAATCATGTTTGTAACCGGGTCTATCGCGAGCGAATTTATTTTGTTACCTTTATTTACCGACGTTTCGACACAGGTTTCAATGGTCGTGGTCGCGGCTAACTGAAGTCACAGCAAATTAATTATATATAATTTAAATATATTTCCTTGACTTGTGTTAAGAGCCAACGGGAGTGGTCATTTCTCCATACAAACGTACTCCTCGTTTTCCTCCGTGGTTTTTGAAGCTAGAGCAATGATTTTTTCAACACAGATTAATATTGTCAATATCTGTGTCGGACCGTTTTGCTTTTTTTGATATTTTTGTTTTTTAAGGCGCTAGAGCCCTTCAAAAATGGCCAAAATGGCCTAATTGACTATGCCGCAATGAGAGGCGTGGCATTCAAAACTGATATCAATTAGCCAAAAAAGCAAAACGGTCCGATACAGATAATTTCATAATCATTTAGATTTCCAAATTTGGTTAGGATTGGTTAAGTTTTGGAGGAGGAAACAGAGGAGTACGAAACCTCTATTTTTGAGATTTTTACGCATGATTTTTCGCCTTGTCCTTATCGCACTACTTTTAGGTGCCGCTTCCGTTAGCGAGACGGGTATATTTACCCGTATTTACCTAAAATATTTAAAACTCAGCTCCTGTTTCGTCTTAACCTACTTTGTGTTCTGATTTAAGTAGGTACATATTAGAAATGTAATAAGTACACCTTACATTTTAATATGAAATAGGTAATATTGTTTAAAATATATTAGATAGATCTTTATATACATCTGCAGACCTATATTTGTTTGAATATTTCATATATTTAGGTATAGCAGAGAGAGACTAGCGGAAAAGTTGTTCCGTGTGCCAATACAACTGTACAATGGTCATGCATGACGAAATTTAAAATATTATTCGTATTTAATTTAAATGACCATTACCAGAGAGGTCACAGGATATAATGCATGAATCTCACTAATGACAAAGTTAGGTTAGTTAAAATATGAACAATTACTATTGAAATTGTTTAGTTAGGTTTAGTTTTAGTTATTATATTTTATTTATAAGGTACTTAAATAAGTTTGTAATTACTGATGGACTTGTAAATGTTTTTTTCATATAACTTTTATAAATTTTTAATTACACCAATTATTTTATATTACTGTCATGTTAGGCAATTATAAAAATATCGACATCTCTACATTGAGCCTATGAAGGCCACTAAAAAACAGCCAACCTTTAATTTAAGTTTTCTGCTATCCACGTCCTGTTATTAAAAGTCTGATGTTAAATATTTATATCAGTCTTTTAGTCGGTCAACAAAAACTTTATCCCTGACCTATTATTTTTTTAAACCAGCACATTCACCTTTTACCTCTATAAGAGGATAAGATCCAAAAATATATTTTATTAATATTGTCGTAAAGTCGTTTTGAGTAAGTATTTCCACTCGCGACAGCAATGCAGTGGACTACAGAAAATGCGTATTTTTTTTCTAATACTTTCTAAGGCTTCTATTAGGAAGATCAATAACTTTCGAAACTATTTTTTAATCTCCACGTGTATGTAGTTTATCGATTTAAGTTGAGCTATTAAGACTAATTTATAGAAGAAAACAATATTAAATTCATGCCTTTTCAGTTTTAAGACAATATGTGTTTCCGCTGACCATACGTCAGTTAATCGTTAAATGAAAGTGGTACCAAGACTATTGACTGCATAAACTCTTAAAGGCCTTGAAATGAGTTCGGATGTCCGAAGAAGTGAAACGCATCGGAGTCACTTTCTGCTGCACTGCCGTTAAATGGTAAAACGCTGCAACTCAAGTTACAGCGTTTTAAGTTGCCTTGGATCAAATGATTCCTTTTATGTTCTTCTATCATCCCCTTTTTTCAGATTTTTGATATCTCTTTTAATTAAGTCTGTAGAAAACTGTCAAAACGCGGCAACTATAGTCTAAGCATACCAAAACATTGTAACAAGAGTTAACGCGTGTTTATTTCGGTGTCGTGTTAATACATCATAACATAGAGTAAAGCAGAACGCTGTAAGTGTTACCTGCAGCGTTCTGCTTGCATTATAATATTGTTAAATTAAGAGCATAGAATACGCCAAAACGCGGCAAGAGACTGAAAAAAATGATAGTAATACCGTTTATCTAAATTGAAAGTAAAAAAATCCAATTACCTAATTAATTTAATTTCTTTAAATTACAAATCCATTTTAAGAATTACACTTACAATGTTTTCTTTTTTCAATGAATCACTTTATGAGTTATAATCTAAAGGCCAAAACGCTGCAACTAGGAAATAATTGTGGCAAAATGATGTAACTATGGAGTTACAGCGTTTTGCTAAGAAATTCTCTTAGTTATTTTTTATTGGATCTTATTGGCAAAACACTTTATGGCTAATATTTAAATAAATACACTAATTTATAAAATTTTCATTAGTCGGCTATATAAAATGCACTCTTAGGTATATATTGTCAAAATTTCCACCTTATAAGTTTATAAAAAATAGGTGTTTCAACGGCCGGAATGTTTAAACCTTTAAATGTGTTTTTCTCAAAACTGCGTTTTTTGACTTGCAGCGTTCTATCATTTGACGGCAGTGCTTCCCACGACGCGGAGGTCTACTTATTCCCACTATGTGACCCTTTGTCCAATTCGTTACAAATTTGATCAGTTAAGATCTTTCACACTATTTTACTTATAATGTAAGTAATGTTGTAAGTTTATACAAAATAATTTAACATTATTCAAACATTGTTCTACTTTAGTAATAATTGTGAGATTTTAGTGTGCATTCGATGTTTCTAAAATTTTCTCACTGCTTACATATTTGAAGTGTAAATTATAATAAACATACACCGAGTTTTATGACATAATTCAGCTAATATTTAGTTGGTAACTATTACATGTATGACAGTGACGCGGCAAACAAGTTAAGGTGGTGCTAATATGAGCCAAACCTTTCATATATGGCATTATTATGCTACATTCGTTAGTTGTTACCTACAAACTAGATTTATACATGGTATATGGTATCCGCGAGAAAAACTTGACTGCTACTTTTTGCTTCACAGTCGGATGCGTTCCAACCGCATTGTAATCAGTAATTAATTAGTCTACCGTCAAAGGTGATTGGTGCATAATGTCCTGTCAAACGTCTTCTGTGAGTTATTCTCTGTAACGTGTGAGAAATATTCACGCAAAGGCGTCGAGGTGCTTAGTAGAGAGCAAGGTCAAACCTAAGCTAACTGGGTGACCGTTTACGGCGTTTACGCTAATGTTGGGCTTACATGAGCCTAATATCGCCACTTTCAACTATGTGTGTAACAATGTGCCTACACTGCCTATTTTGGTGAAAATGAAATGCAAGGAGATATAAGCCGATCCTGTTAACAAAGCGACAGGGATCTGACCCCGACAAGTCTACATTAGGTGCTATAAGCCTGGAGAGGGCGTTAGATTCATTTAACTGAGTTCTTATAAACGCATTCTACAAGGAGTACTCTGAAAAGGAGTAGTCTGAAAGTCCCTGTTAAGCCAATATGAAAAACATCCCATTATCTTGAAGCCACCTGTGAAGTCGGTTTTTTTTGAGTTAGCTCTTTTTAGTGTTCCGTGCAAAACTTTGTTCACGGAACACTTATGGGGTCACTTCGGTCTTGCAAATCAGTTAAATGCTTTTTTTCTCAGAGACCGTTTGACGTAGATACCTAAAATTTGGAGTAGTTATAGAAATTACCACCACTAAATAAGTCAAAAATGCTTATTTCTTATTTTAGGGGGAAATTTAGGGGGTTGAGAGGGGTAAGCTGTTCTTTTTATTATTTTAAATCTATTTTCTTTAGGGCTTTAAGCTACTTTATATATCCAATTTTGGCCTATTCTAAGTCATCTTTAACTAGGCAGCAGAATACTGTGGATAAGCGGCTTTAGAGTAGAACCGGTGCCATGCCATACGCTTACCGTAAATTGATTTTAACGCGCGCACCGCATACGCGTTTTTTTTAATAAGAAATGTTGTTGCTATCGCCGTTTGTGATCGTGCTTCAATGATTCATTATTTCTCCGTTGTGATTGAATTAAAACGAACTGGGCAGCACACGCTGTTATATAATCAATGCGCGGTTCAAAGTACAAGAGTTTTCGGACATTTCAAAACGTGCAGTGGTTTGTTCCTAGAGTCCGTGTTTAAAACTATGAAAAAGTAGCCGCATCATTTAAAATTATCTTGAAATTAAATATTAACAATTGTACAAGTAAGAAAACAAGTATGTGTTTCTAAAGGGTGACTCATCATAATTTGTAGGTACAATATGTTCATAATAACTAATTACTAGGTAACCTACCTACCTACTTATAACATCCTGGAGACAAAATTTAATTGGCAACTAGAAGTTTCGTCATATCTTTGAGTAGGTGTCCATGTGGGCAAGGCAAAGTGGGTACAATGCCTGAATTGCTTAAAAAAGATTTTTTTTATGTTGGCATGTTAAACATTACCAAATATGTATCAGTTTGCTTCGTAACTACACATAGCTTTGTCTACCAGAGGTTAGGTACCAACCTTGCGTCAGGCCCCCCTTGGTGCGAATAAATATGTATGCCCCTCTTTATCAGCAAGGAATTTTCCACGGCCCTTTTGCCATATCGCTACTGGTTTCTCTAGCCTACAGGATAGGATCTTGCCATAATAAACCAAGACCAAATTTAAGAGTTTATTGTAACTTAGACTATGCTTGGCTAAAACCTCTCAGTTGCCGCTTCATCTCACATCTTCCGTCGGCACATTAATGCAAGCTGCTTACAATGGCTCCTCGACCATACTTTAAACACGGCGGTGTTTACAAATTGTTACATTACAAGCAATTTCACAATTGTTCGCACCGATTTGTTTGTTCTAATTATTCGGATTTTTCCTTTGTTTCTTGGGCTGTTATCGCATTTCTTTGCATGAACTTTTTAGTCCGAATTTTTAGTGTGTAAAAACATACATTTACAAAACAGTTTGTTTAGTATTTATTTATTTAAAACCATGTAACATATTGACGCGACTCTATTATAATACAGCTCTACCCAATAATAATTATACACGGAACCTTATTCTAATGTGATATTCTTATTCTAATGTATTATTATTATAAAACAGTCAAGTTCGAAGCTGATTGATTCTCCGGGAGTGACGGTGTATTAACGCCGAATTTTTTATACCTACTGTTTTATTAACCGCTTTTTTTAATTCTTTAAAAACACACCAAGTTCGAGGTTTACGAGTACAGGTTTTTGCGATAAAGAGATACGAGTATAACAAATAACAAGTAAAAAACTTTTCGGGTATTTTGCCTTCTTATTTAGAATTTAATTATATTTGGGTCGGCAATATAAATATACATACATACACTCTGTGAAAATATTAACTGTCTCGCTGTTAGACTGTCGGACAGCGAATGCATAGTAGGTTTCCGTTACTTTTCGGTTCTTTCTTCTTCTTTGTCGTCACACTCTTGTCAGTGGTCGTGGTCGTCATATCAGGGCCGGTGGCAAGCTTCACAATCCAGGCCAACTGTAGCCCTTCTTGTACATTCATGGAGAGGTTCATTGAATGCACTTTTGACTAGGTCTGACCAACGCATTGGTGACCTACCGCGCCTTGTGCCTTCGACTTTTCCCTGTCGTTCGACAGATGTATCATCTCGACATGTAATATGTCCAAAGAAAGTGAGAATACTTTTCGGTTATGGGACCCTAAAAGCAAAGTCTAATTAATCCAAACTTAATTATTTTACTGCTTGCGCCCTAATTTTTATGTCCGCACTACGTGGCATTATACGTATCGTATTTCAACAAGTTACTTACACATTTATTCCATTTTCTAAACTGTAATTAGTGTAAAGTGTGTCAAGGTAATTATAGTATGGATGATCTATTATTATTTTAGTCCATTACACAGTGTAAGCTTATGTAAAGTAACGATTAAAAACGTATCACACTCAGAAATGGAACTCAATACATATAATAATAAGTATAATAACCAATATATTAACTTCCTGTTACCACTCAAGTTAATACATATGGATTTAGCAATTAATACCATTGTATGTAGTTTGAACTATTCAATAAATTAAATAACCATACCATAATTTATTGTATGGACACATAATCATTGTGTCCATATAATAAAGGAAATAGAACCTATGTATTGTATTTACATGTTACCTACCTAATGTATGATTTTCATAATGCACATAATCAATCACTGAATAACGTTACACTCAAAAGTAAATTAAATATAATGGATCACTACGAGTAGGTATGTACAGACATGATGTATGATGATGATGATGTAGGCATGTTCATAATAACATTAATAACTCTAAATTTAAAATCGATTGTAGTCAGATAGGCATGAGGCTTTGGACTACTAAATTCTCGTCAACGTCATCATGCCTTATTTGCTCTAGAAAATGTACGGTCTGAGAAAATAAAGTAGGATATTAATTTAATTACTCGTAGTTATCTTTGTTTAGTATCTGAGTTTGAATTTATGTACCGAAATCACCAATTAAGAGTCATATGACTTGGACCATATATTATGTTCACTTCAACTTACACATAAAATGTTCAGAGCACGCTACAAATATTAAGCGGCTTTTAATATTGATGTCATGTCAACCGACATTATACCTACTGTAGAGTAGGAAATTGATGTACCCGCTATCCTCAATTTGCAGGTCTAGTATATTTCGGGGCGCTGCGCTCGTAATTATAACTTCCGCAGTGTAATTGTGCAAAAATATTTGTTTAAATGACAGTGATATGGCGGTTGTTAATCATTTGAAAAACATCGTAGTAACAAAGTTCTTAGCTTTTTTGTATATCACATATCTAGGTATCACAGGTAAAATGACAATTTGATTAGGTAGTACCCAATTTACATACTTACTAACCAACACCTGTCCAATTTGATTGTCATATTAATACAAAACCAGATATATTGGGCAGTTGATCTGTAATTTTAGTATGTTTAATATAAACGAGATAAAGTAGCAAATGGGACTTGTTTTCGTTTAAAAAACTTACGTTTAGTGATGTCAGATAATTCAAGGGTAGTTGCAATGTCATGTAAGACGTCCCTAATAGTAGCTTGTAACGGGTAACTTCGAAAGCGGGATAATTTTGAAAATTGTTAATATCTCTAAACCACGCAACCAGCAGATCGCCTCAGATGTCACATTGGTAGTCCGAGTTGCCTTTATAATGTCGCTTTGAGTAGACTAGTAGGTAGTTCTTAAACTGTGATGAGTTTGTCATAACGTTTTCGATGTCATCCTCATCTTATGACTCATGAGCTGTCAAAAACAATCTGTTAGTGTGTCCCTGACTCACAAGTAGGAATTAAAAAAAAAAGTACCTTTGGGTACCTATATTATATTGCGGTTGCTGTGGTCAGACGATGTGGTTGTCGTATTTGTCAGGCATCGTCGCTTTCTCGGAGACGCTCATACCATTACAGTAGTAGGTTTGAACGCGGAAGTAAGTGACACTTCTGCCTTGGTGAGCTGATGTGACCACATTCTCACGGCAAAATACGGACACGAGCATATCGATGGAAACTTATTAATCGTGGCCATATTGTGATTATCTAGTTTGGTATCTATTTATTAACTTTGATTCCTTAGAATAATTCAGAAAAAAGTTGTATTTAAAACAAAAATTATTAATAAGTTATTTCAGCTTTTTCCATGTTTATTTCGGAATACCTAATTTGTACTTAGTAAATATTTTTTAAATCCAAATTAAATCGATTATGATTAAAAATATAGTTATTTAATACCAAAACATTGCAGTAAAATAATATCTGGTAAAAAATGGGCGTATAAACGTGAAACATCAGTAAGTAACTTAGTCACTCAACCTTCAGACTGGTCCGGTTAGCTTTACTTCCGTGCCGGGCTTTAGAATCACGAAACAAATTCCTTCTGTTTAACCAACAGGTGCTTAAAAATTATCTTGACCTATGAACCTATCAAAACTTAATTATCAGTTTATTGTTACAGGTATATTCTTTGTTTGTTTTTTGCCATCTTTGTAAATATCTTCGTTTCCCGGTCCGATTATTTTTATTAGTCTTCTAACATCGCACACCTATAAGGGATCATATTTTTCTGTTTATAATCGTTCTGATAGCCCGATTTTCATCGATATTGTGAAACTTATTACACAGTTTTTCTAATATACAGACTAACTACAGATACTACTAAAACTGTTATACTAAGATAAATTATTTAGTTCGAATAAGACTTTGAACAAGGTATTTGTTTTAGTAATTTGACGCGATGACGATATTTAGCCAATTTTAAATATTAATGTATGTACGAGTATGTATACTCGTATGGTATTGACATTGAATATAAATATCTTTTTAATAGGTGCATTATAACCTTGAATCCAAGTTGTGCAATTGTATTTCACGAATTAATTAAGAATAAGATGAGGCAATGCATTCAAATGAAACAAAGTCCATATATTTAATTCGCGATGCGGCACCACTGTACCGCCAGACAAGTCATGCATACGATATCGTGCGATGCAAAATTTAGACATCTAGAGAAAGTGATGGATTCATTGACGCCAACCCATTTAAATGAAGTGCTAAGGCAAAATTGGAGAAATTAAACAGCTTTTACATGTTTTAGAGGGGTCAGGGTTAAAGTACAAAACAATTGCCTAGCTCAGTAGAATACTTACCAGGCATACCAGCAGAGCACGCGTTCACTTTTACTTTGAATGCTATTTAAAGGTTGTTATAGTGCAGACGCATTGTCGTGTTTTTGTGGCATTTATTTCAACTTTTAGAAAATGCCTTGAGTATACTGGGGATAACCTAATGGGGCATTATGGACATGGGGTATTCATTCATCACTTTCTGGAAAAGTTTTTGCGAGTCGCATCCAACAATATTTAGGTACGATTACAATCTAATCTTAATTCCAAAGCATTCGCGTCAAAGAGTAGAGCCCTACGTATTTGTATAGCTATCTAAACCCAGTGAGTCGGCTTTTTGTGGCTAAGAAAGAAGTCTAATCAACTTATTTAATATTGATGTCTAGGTAACTACCGAGACACTGAACTAAAGTGTTCAATGTTTATTTTTGTGTCATAGCGACCTCTATTAATAATTAACTATAAATTAACCACTTTTATATTCACGTTCACTTGCCACAATGTCGCCCGGTAAAGAGTAATTGCTGCTGTGAATTGAACTCAAGGATTACTTTAATATTTTATGAAGCGGTCTATCATAAGGCAGAATGTTTGTCTAATATAATAGTACGTCAAACATTGTCTGTAGAAAGTAAATGGGCTCTCTCGATTATCACGGTAAGTGCCAATCTAAAATTTCTTGATTGCCGCGAAGCTCTGTAATTTTCGTAGGACGTCCGTTGCGTTTGGTGTTGAGATTAAGATCTAGTCGGTTTATAAAACTGCAGATTTGAAGTCATACTTCTTTAAATATCTTTATAGTACCATGAATAAAATTTTAAGTAGGTAAACCAAGGTTGGAAGGAATCTCATTGATAAATACTTCTATGTATTATAAGAATACACTTATGTACGTGTTTGAATAATTGGCATAGATGCAGGTACTTCTGCACAGTGCTTATCTTTATCATTATTATCATCCACGATAGTCCAGAGTCCACTACGTCTAATTTTTGCTGTATAACGCTTTTAGTTTAGAAACTAATCGTATAGAATCCCTAATCGTAATTAATGAATGCTGGCCTATTTACAAGGGAATACAGTGAATATTTACTTTTCTAAATCGCCAGCAAACGTGCTTGTCACGTGTCGAGGCCTAAGCCTCGATGAATGGGTTCCATTCAAATAGTTATTTTTTATTTATAATATCTTGTAGTTCGCATTAGAGTCACTCGTGCGCAACGTATCTGCGGCAGCAATGCCTCTATAGAGAGATTTGTGTATCATTTTTTTCACTTTAAATTATTGTATTAACTCTACGCAATCTACGCATGATTAGTACTCTATCCGATATGCTTGCTTTTATGTTTTTCCGGTTTTCAGGCAGTATATTTTCCCGACTGATATCTTAGAATTTGGTATTTGCCATAACATGTATTTGACATTATTTAAGGTATTTGACATTGTTTAAACACCCTGCTTTTAAAAATCGTCTACCTTGGGTTTTGGCTGTGTTCGCGACTGTGACGTTCGCCTTGAGGCTATGCCTAATACATTTGCTTATTCCTCACTCTTGTGACAGTAGACTGATGTTAATATTATATGTAGGTAGTATAAAAAAAATGGCTCACGAAACACGTCATCGTTTTTAGCCCCCCACTCACGCTGTACAGTCAGAAGCAGAAGTAACTAAGTGGGATCGATGTTCAAAGTGATTTGCACATGCTGTTAATCTCTTAACTTAACAATAAAGTTGTACTTATTCAGATAATTTAGAACATTCATCCGGCTAGCTACATGTACTTCTGTCTGTATATAATTATACTTTTCCCACCTGTAAGTAAGAAATTATATAAATAAGGATCATTGTGTTTATTATATCTGCACGAGCCGCAGGGCACACTTAGGATAACCCTTATAATTACTTACTTAAGTAAGGATAATCCTTATAATTACTTACTTACAGGTGGGAAAAGTATAAGTAAGTAATTATAAGGATTATCCTAAGTGTGCCCTGCGGCTCGTGCAGGTATAATAAACACAATGAACACGGAATTGCTTTTAATAGGCACCAATCCGATTAGCGCGATCAATAACTTGGTAATAGGCGTTATTACTACAATCTATTCTGTGGTAATAGGCTACTAGAGCTTAAAATATCTATCACAATTTCACTGTTATCACGCCGCAGTTGTTACCCAATGCCGTAAAATAGATAAAAACGAAAGTGAACATTACATTTACTGTGGTCAGATTTAGCACAACTTTTGTGGTCACGGTCAAATGGGCTTTGGCATTGCATAAAATAATAGAAGATGGTGTGTTGTCTATGTATTAAATAATCCATAGACAGGTGACAATAAGAATGTATATTTTATGCGCTACATCGCGTGCGCGCCGCGATTACGTCTTATTGTGAGTGCGTTTATATAACGGCGGTAGTCTTTAGTGTCTTTTCCGTGAATCAATTTATCACGGCTGCTTAGAATACGCTCTCAGCTAATGATTTATGGTTTAAACAGTAGACAATCATTTTTTTTTAATTTTATTGGCCTAAGTATGAAATTCTTAACGCACGTTTTGCTAACGATCGATATTAACAGCGTCTTGCTTGACAACCTTTGTGCAGCATATTACATATACTAGTATCACGTATAATATTTTGTATAAAATATCAATTCTGCACAGAAGTTATTGAGAAGCTAAGGCTGAGTAGCTATTTGGTATTAATAGCTCCTTGAACGTGAGGTATTGCAGAACTTTTTTTAAAAGCAATTCTTGAAAATGTATCTGATCTGATCTCTACAAGTTGTTTCATAACCACGGTAATGTCATTTGCTTTTCCCAGGCGATTAGTTTCTAATAAAACCATTTAGCAGAACATTCGTTAACGAGGCTTATTGCAATCGTATTTTAGTTTTAGATGACTTTTTACTTGTCATGGTATTCCAATTTAATTGGCTACCTAATTAATCAAGTACTTAATGTGAAGTCACTAAATGTATTTTTATATCGAAGGTCACTCATAAGTATTCATTATATAGGTACTTATTGCTAATAGATAAAACTCTTCCCACTGACTGGTTTTCGCGTAGGTACAAGTCAAGTGTTTTAAATAGTTTGTTTTAATCACAGTTTTAGAGTGGTTTTAGAATAGAATAGAATAGAAAATATTTATTTGGCGTATAAAACATACATAAGTTACAACATCAAGTTAAATAAAGAAACATAGACCAAATAGGATGCCGCTCAGCATAAGCAGTGTCTGTAAGACACGGCGCTGGTTTTCAGGGCACCCAAACCATAATATATGGCATTTCGTGAAATCATCAACAACGAACGTTCTAATTCTGCTATATATGACATGGAATGAAGCATTTGCAATTAGCACAGCAGCAGTTCTACCGGTCACGTTGAAATGGTATACCTATGTATTTTTTTCTTTTGGTTTTATCTTTAAATTGTATACCGTGGCTACTTTTACGAAGCGTACCGTTAGTAGATTCCAAAGAGTCGAAGGGCTTATGTCCAATTTACAGGTGGAAAATATTTTTCACCACACCAACTGGTAAAAGCTCTCTTGATTGTTCAAAAACTGATAGCAAAGTTGCGTTTTATTCACATGTGAGGCAAAGTAATCAAATGCAAATTTTGAGTTGTTTTCTTATCTTTGCTGCTAAAATTGACTTTTAAATGATGATTTTGAATGATAATTATTTAATAACATTCATTTGGATTGGATTTGGAAAAAAATTGTGTTTCAGTCGGGGGCAATTTTGTAAAACAAATAACTATTACTATAAAAGAACACAAGTTTTACGAGGACCTATTAACAAAGTGAGTTTCCGCTTCAGACAGTCGTTGAAATAATCAAAGATAGTGACAAAAAAAACCAAAATAAACCTATCGCAGAAACAATCGAGTGTGGTCGCAGTTACTGTCAGTTTATGACGTCAGTTATTGGAGACAACCGCGGCATGACCGCAAGGTTGATTCATGTCCTATATATACATGTGTGTTCGTATACTCCGTATACAATATTATATAGAGTCATACAGACGTTTTTTTTTTTTATGTATGTTCATCGATTACTCCGAGACCCGTGGGCCGATTTGAGTAATTCTTTTTTTGTTCGAAAGGAGGTACTTCCAAGGTAGTCCCACATTAATCTGGTGCTGTTCTGATGATGGGATCCATGAGGAATTGAGGGAACTCCTCAATTTTTAAATGCACATGTAGGGTGATTTGGGCGTTTTCTTAAGCAACTCGAGCATTTTCTCTCGAAAACCACCAATTTGATGAAGTGGACCTGATGATGATGATTGTTTTGATGATAATCATGACGATTTCTTAAAATGTACGACGTTCAGCGATTATTCCGAGACCCGTGGTCCGATTTGAGCAATTCTTTTTTTGTTTGAAGGGAACTGCCTTCAAGAGCGTCCCACATTAATCTGGTGCTGTTCTGATGATGGGATCCGTGAAGAATTGAGGGAACTCCTCAATTTTTAAAGGCACATGTATGGTGATTTGGGTATTGTCTTAAGCAAATCAAGCATTTCCTCTTAAAAACCACTAATTTGATGGAGTGGACCTGATGATGATGATTGTTGATGATAAATCATGATGATTTTATAAGTGTAGATTACTCCGGAACCCGTGGTCCGATTTGAGTAATTATTTTTTTGTTTGAACGAAGTTACCTCCAAGGTGTTCCCATAATATTGTTGGTTATAATCTGGTGACGGAATTCATAAGGAAATGAGGGAACTCCTCAATTTTTAAAGGTACGACTATGGCGACATCGTTGTTTTTTATAGTAACTCAAACATTTCCTCCCGTTAATAACCCATTTGATGAAGTACAACTGTAGCCTTACCACGAGTTTGACACTACATCTTCGCTATCGTCTTTGTAACTTACTTTCTATACATCTTGCTCGCACTAATAGGATGCCAGTACGAGCGAGACGCATAGAAAGTAAGTTACGCACACGCTAGCGAATATGTCAGTGTTAGACTTATGGTAAGGCTACTGAGGAGTCGGGAAATGGCGGTTGAAGGGTTGGTGGTTCAGGCTTCAGGGTCGAGGGGTTCCGTGATCAGGGGTTGATGTGCTGTGACATTGAGTGATCTGGGGGTTGAGGGATTGGGTCAGTGGCGGGGCGGAGGATGGATTTTGTGTTTGTGCACTGTAGTGACAGGAATGATTACGAATTTAGTGATACGCATCATTATTATTTTCATTCATGCGTCACGCGTCACTCATAAGCTGTTAACAATGCCTTACAATTAAAAATGGAAAAATAAAAACTTTTACAAAAAAAAAGAAAACCGACTTCAAAAAGGATAAAATAAAATATAATCCGTTTTTAAGTATATGCGTTACTAACTGATATGTTTGAAGTCGGTGCCAAGACAAATAGTAACAATACCGGTCAAAAATAATCACCTTTATGTCTATAAATCACATTACAACTGTACTAATAGGTATTACTAGCAAAAAGCAGAGCTTTGTAAGGGCTCGCGGAGGTTTTCTACCTTAACGTACCGAACCGGTTGCTGTCCGGTAGGTACGCCTGTCTGTTACAGCTTTTAATTTGTCCTTTAAAAACGTGTCCAGACGACAAAATCAAATTGCCAATATCATCCACACGTAATATACAATTTCATAAGTGCATTAAGCCCGCTCCACACTCGTGCGCGAATCGCGGCGCGAAGCCGCGAACGCGAGTCTGGAGTCGATTTCGCATATCAGCGAACTAGACTCCACACTCGCGTTCAATATTCAATATTCAATCATTTATTTGCATAAAAACACATAGAAATGCATGCAAATACAATTTTTAAAAACACAGAGATCACAACAATACACAGATCGGAAATAATAATATACACATAGCAAGCTCAAACAAAAAAAAAAACATTAAGTCAAGTATCAGGTACAATGGTCAAATACAACGTTAACATAAACATAAAAAAATAATATAAACTATGTCAAAGAAATAATAATAATAATGAGTCAAATGAATGTCAAAAAAACAGCAAAAAAGAGATGTCAGGTACATTGGTCAAAAAACTTATCATAATATTCATTTATGGAGTAAAAAGGACGGCTCAGAAAATATTCCTTAACTGTTTTGTCAAAAGTTTTAAAATCTTCTATACTTTTAATTTCGTCGGTCAATAGATTATATACTCTTATGGCAGTATTATTTAAGCTTTTATCGAAATTGACATAATGTGCTTCATTTAAGAGTAACCTATTTCTATTTCGCAGTTCATAATGATTGATGGTCGCACCCTGTTCCGCGTACAAGTGTTTGTTGGTGAACACATAAACACATATCCTGTATAGGTACATAGAAATTACAGTCAAAATTTTATTCTTTATAAATATACTACGGTGCGACTCAGGTATAGTACGACATCCTTCGACTATTCTTAGGGCTTTTTTTTGCTTAAGCAGAAGTGAATTTATATTAGTTCCGTTTCCCCAAACCTCAATACAGTATCTAATTATGCTTTCGAAGTATGAAAAGTACATAGTTAATAAGACTTCCTTGCTTGCAATGTTCATTAGGGCTTTCATAGCATAGCAAGCCCCAGCTAATTTTATATTAATCTTATCGATTTGATCATGCCATCTCAAGTACGGATCAAGATCTACGCCTAGGAATTGCACACATTTTGCTTTACTGATTGGGATATCACAGTCAAAATCAGGACTTGTTGTGCTCCTACGAAATGTCATATAAAAGCTTTTACCGCAGTTCATTTTCAGTCCGTTGGCTGCAAACCATCTAGTAAGTTGCGCCCAGGAATTTTGCATACGTACATTTAAATCTTCAACAGACATTGCACTTAAGATAACACTTGTATCATCAGCGTAAAGATATGGAGTGCCATAGCTTAACATATCAGGCAGGTCATTTATAAATATTATAAATAGTAACGGTCCTAACACTGATCCTTGCGGAACTCCATACTTAACATATTTCTCATCGGATCTTATTACATCTTCATTTGAAATATTATTTAGTTCTACGTATTGGTACCGGTTGGATAGGTATGATCTCAACAAGGCCAGAGCAATGCCACGTACCCCATAGAAATCTAGTTTACTTAGGAGTATTTCGTGATCAACACAGTCAAAGGCCTTGGTGAGATCACAGAAAATGCCCCCACACGCAAGTCCTGTATTAAGGTACGTCATAACTTCTGTTACCAATTTACTTACTGCTGCCAACGTGTTTCTATTTCGCCTAAAGCCATATTGATGCGAGGTAAAAAGATAGTGGTTTTCAAAATGAGCTTGCGTTCGCGGCTTCGCCCGCGATTCACGCGCATAGTCTGGAGTGGGCTTTACATCCTACACGGTCGCCCAGTACTTTTTGTAAGGAACCCAACTGGCTTTCCTACATAATGTTGGGTCAGCGAGCCAATGTTCTTGAATTTATTTTTGCGTCCACTCCACACAATTGATCGAAAAACTATCCCGTCTGGACACCTACTGGCGGTAATCACGCTGCTCCGCATATAAACTAACACACACAGTTCCACTAGGTACAGCCAGGGTCCAGCATCAGCTCTATCTTGGGTACTGCTCTTCCAAGTTCTCATTAAGACGTGTCAGATGACCAAAACAGCGTGTGCCTATGTTGCACCAAACCTGAGTTCCACTAGGTACAGCCAGGGTTTAGCATCAGCTCTATCTTGGGTACTAATCTCCTAAGTGCTCATCAAGACGAGTCGGATGGCCAAAACAGCGTGTGCCTATGTTGCAACAAACCTGAGTTCCACTAGGTACTGCCAGGGTTCAGCATGAGTTCTATCTTGGGTACTGTTCTCCCAAGTGCTCATCATGACGAGTCGGATGTCCAAAATAGCGTGTGTCTATGTTGCATCAAACCTGATCGAGTTCCACTAGGTTCAGCCAGGGTTCAGCATCAGCTCTATCTTGGGTACTACTTTCCTAAGTTCTCATCAAGACGAGTTGCATGACCAAAACAGCGTGTGCCTATGTTGTATAAAACCCGAGCTCCATTAGGCACTGTCAGGGTTCAGCATCAGCTATCTTGGGTACTGAAAGTACTGATC
Organism: Cydia splendana; assembly: GCF_910591565.1. Lineage (NCBI taxonomy): Eukaryota > Metazoa > Arthropoda > Insecta > Lepidoptera > Tortricidae > Cydia > Cydia splendana. Next base: position 17,491,256 of record NC_085965.1, on the reverse strand, counting down.
TACCCAGTGATCATCATGACGAGTCGGATATCCAAAACAGCGTGTGTCTATGTATGTTGCATCAAACCCGAGCTCCACTAGGTACTGCCAGGGTTCGGCATCGGCTCTATCTTGGGTACTACTCTCCTAAGTGCTCATCAAGATGAGTCGGATGACCAACCCATAATGTGCCTTTGTTACACCAAACCTGAGTTCCACTAGGTACTGCCAGGGTACTGGGTCATTTTGCTGAACTGCACGCCGACGTTTCGATTGGCGTGCAGTTCCCATACAAGTTGCAGTCGGGTTGTAGTCCGTCTGTATCGGCCCTAAGTCACTGAAGTTTGTATTAATTATGCTTATCTTTATTTATAATTTTAGCAGTTCCAAACAATAGTAACACTAAAGGCGCCATTCATTAATTACGTAAGACAATTTTTGCCAGCTTTTGACCCCCTCCCTCCCCTATGTAAGAAATAATAAGAATAGGCTGACCCCGTCCAGCCACCAATATAATTTATTTTCAAAAAAATATTTTTATGAATGTTTATTTGGACCTGTACAAAGGTACTTGAGCTCGTTTAAGCTAACTCTGCACCGTGTTTGATAGCATAGAGTGTGGAAGTATTATTTTAAACGTCATAATTTCATAGAAATTAAAAAAAATATCGCATCTTTGTGATCTTGCTTAAGAACTATGAAAACCCCCTCCCACCCCCTTGTAAGAAAAAATAAGATATGTTCAACCCCCCTCCACCCCAAAATCGTCTTACGTAATAAATGAATGGCGCCAAAACTGTATCTCGAACTGAAAATACCCGATTTAAGTTTGCTAACACAACATGACTGATCATCACATCGTCAGCGTCACAAAACATACGAGTAAATTGACCTCCGCAGTAAATATACAGCAAGATTGATTGTTCTAGTAGGTATTCACAAAAACTTAATTGCTAAAATGGGAATCAAACCAAGTGAAGCGAGGTGGGTTGAATCCAAAATTGTACCCACTTTGGTATTCATCGTTGTTAATGGCGTAAGCGCCATCGACATTATTGAACTTGAAAACACCACATAGGTATCGTATTGTCTGAATACCCACAACGCAAGCCTTCTTAAGTAGTCAATTTGTATAAGAATGTCCAATATTTATTTATTTATTTATTACTAACGCCATCTGTTAGAGAAAGAAATAATTAACATTAGCACGAATGTTAATTCATCATTTTGCCAACAGATGTCGCTAGTAGTAATACAAGTTGTTATTACTTTATTTTATTTTTTTAGGTTTATAAAATGATATTTTTATGTTTGATAACACATCTAGACATGAATTTAAATTACTATGTTAAATTTCAAACCTAACAGTGCAGTAGTTTTTCCGTAAAGTGTACCACAAGAATGCATAGTTCGTCGATTAGTGATAGGGCTCGCTTCGCTCGCCCTAATAATAGTGAAAGTAAGTCTCTTTGTCACCTTTTCCGCTAAACAACTGCCATGTAAACTGGTGAAATTTGCCATGCAGGTAAAAAGTTAAAGCCCTGTAGATGGTTCTTGAATTGTTTTATATTTTGAAATCAAGTTCTCTGGATAAGAGGCGGGAAATAACTCAGTCCCAACCCCACACCTGAGTACTATGGACAGTTCGAAAAATAGTAAAAATTGCTCTTTAAAAAACATATCAGCAATCGCATTGGTTTTATACTAGTACCGACAAACATGGTACGGACTGCGCCAAGGTGGATTGACAGTGGGTTCTTAGGTATCTACAGAAAGTATGATAATTGCTGTCGTGTAAGGCAATCCTTGTTATGGCAAACATTGTTATCGGATCGCCCTAAAATTATGGTATGCTTCAAATTTGGCTTGGCACCGACTTCAAACATATCAGTTAGTAACGCATATACTTAAAAACGGATTATATTTTATTTTATCCTTTTTGAAGTCGGTTTTCTTTTTTTTTTTGTAAAAGTTTTTATATAAGATGATACTAATATAAGAAGCTACCGCGAAATACACAACACGTTCGATATCTTCTTATCTTTTGATATATTGGTAGATTTCTATTATTTTAGCACTGTATACTACAGTTTACGTTTTAATTTTTAAGTGCTATATTAAATGTATAGTAAAGAAATTATGTACGGTTTTGTAATTTATTTGCACTATTGAAATTTCTCGGTAACTTACCTACAGCCAGCAGAAATTACATAGGTATTTTAAATAAATATAAATATAATATCGATAACAGATTTATCGATGTTTCATTTTCTCAAATACTCGTTTTTGCCACAAAATCTTCTATGTCTGAAAATTAAACATGAAAGAAACATAATCAGGGTCAGGGTCGTCGAAACGGCTAATATATTTAGATGATCATTACTTTGTCGTGTTGTATTTACTCGGTACGTTTACGGAGGATTATTATGATTGCAATAACAGGTTATGAATTTGATCTGGATTTGTTATAATTATATTAGATCTGTTAGTATGAAAAGTGATTTTTCTGGTTGAAGAAATGATAAAACGGGTTAGGTACGTGTTTAACTGTAGCAAAGACATATGTAACTTCGTATAAGACGAATAAAGTCTAAGGAAAAAACGTGCCTCGGAATTCAAGTAAAAGTCATTCTCGAATAGATGCCGCACACACCTTTAGCCTATCCTCGGCTAGATGGCGTGACTACACCGTTTCATATTTAACAATTTTAACACATAGATATCAATGAATGAACATGGATCAAAATGATATAAAAATAATAAAATAATTTATCCATATATATACATTTTTTGATAACTTTATACGTTTTCATTTTGAGTTTTAGTCGTGTGTCGATAGATGGCAGTAATTTACAGTGACTACAAAATTTACAATGACAGGAGCCCTCTATACTATCCATTCTTTTTGACTGTAGGTATGTAAGCCTCCCTCCATGTTATTATGGTTTGTAGAAAGGATATTATTATAAACAAGTAGATTGCAACAACGCTAAAGTACCTAATAAGATTAGGGATACATAATAGAAGAGGCGTATTTACAATAATGGCCCCGCCTACCACAAGTAGCGCACGCGTGGTTGTTTAGCTTGCTGTAAACGATATTTGATGCGCAGCATTATACACAGCTTTAGCCTCTTCTATTAATGAAACTTTTCTGCTCCGAATATGCTTGAAATTGAGTATTATTTTCGTGGTTTACACACCACAAAAGACACTTGTTTAACTGCGTGACTCCGTGGACGACCCAACAGCGTGACTATACGTGGACGACCCTGTCGACAGGGTCGACCCTTGATCGGAAGGTGTATCATGAAATGTGAGTGAATGGGAAGAAATTATGTAAAACCTTTACGGTACCTATAGACATATATTTTTAATTTGGGGGCAGATTTGAAAGTTTTTTTTTATTTAACCTGCGTAAATCATCATCATCATTGGCCACAGCATTTTGCAGCTGATAGTTGCAGCGACTAAAGAAGGTATTTTGAGGAGGTAGTCTACAGGCTACATCGAATGCGATGACTGTATAGGTAAGAAAATAAAATACAATTAGCAAATAGCTTATTCGGTTACAACTGTGAAGTTAGCTTTAAATCCCGTGCCTACCAAGTTAATTTCTCACGACTCTGTCGAAACGGCAAGCGATCGTGAAATAAGATGCGAAAGTTTTTATCAGCAAGGTTTTGTCTCGCTCGAGGCGCGAACAATGTTAAAACGTGGCTTTCGTCATAAGAATAGGTACTTACTATGTTGCAGGGTTTTCAGACACGTGCTAAAAATGTTGTAAGCTGTGAATTTCGTCATTCATTCAAGCATATTTTGCCGTGTTTTTGTTTTACAGGTATCCGTTAACGTGCCTTTCTGTTTGTGTTTAATTTAAAAATTTAAAAATATTACATTATTTCTCTAATCAAATCTTAGTATATACCTACTTACAAATTGGATTAAGGAAAGAAACCTCTGAAGTGATTCCTTTCCGCGTATGAAATAAAATAAGTCGAGACACGTAGGTATATTTATGTGACTAGGAGCACGATTTATTTTAAAAAAAATGTTATGGTTTTTTAATTGGTTTGACACGAAAATGAAGATCGCTCACCCTGATTGATGCATAAGAAATTAAGTAAAAGCCGTGCGTGAGATGCGCGCCAATCGCCAAGATCATATCAAAACCAGTTTAAAACCATAACAAATTGTTAAATCAGAACTCGCATTTCATCAGCTTTCCTATTCCCTAATTTGAAAAGAGGTGAGCTCATTATCGTATGGGGATTGAAGAAGGAGCAGGCATATTAGCTGCGACTTGCCCTACAGCTATGTATAACGCTCCGCCAATGCTAAGGTTCCGTAAACCGGGGTTACTTTGATCAATTTTAGAGTTTGGCACCATTTTTTGACGATCCTAATATACGTAAAAATATGAAATAAAAATATAATAATCGGTTTTTTCTCTTCTTTCCGCCTGCCAAATAAAAAAAAATGAGGACTTATATTTTTTTCATAAATAAATAAAAACAACGCGATCAAAGTTATATTGAGAATGGGGTTACTTTGAAACCACTAATTTTTTTGCTGACAGTCTAAAGTAGACCCGCTAAAAAGCCCGTAAAAAATAAAAAAATAAAAATCGGTTAAGTATTTTTTAAGTTATTTATATTTTTAAGGTGTGGGGTTACTTTGATAACATACCAAATGATACAAATTAATAACTTGAAGCGCTTATTACATTATCTACTATAAATAACGTAGGATTTTAACTTATTATCCCACTTAGCAACTGATTTTTGAATTGCAAGCTTTAAGGTTTCAGTAAATTTGGTATGTGCACTCGGGTTTTTGATATGTTGCCTTTATACTTATTGTATGTTCTATAAAAAAAATTGTATGCTTTCGACGCGGCACGAATAGATCTTGTGCCCGCCACTAGGTGTGGCGTGCTCATTGAGTTGTTCTTCTTGGTATTTTTTGTAGTCTCGTTACCCGATATTTTATTGTAATCTCTGGCATTGTTTCTATAAAAAAAACAATGCATATTTATTAATAGTAGAATTAATTAATACCCTGGTGGGCTGGTGGCCTTACGCACGTATAATAAAACACCTAAAGCAAAGACGCAGTATTAAATATAGCCAATTTCCACCCAGAAAGTTAATACCATACAATAGAAACGGGTAAAAGAATGTTTAAAATCAGATGAGCAGTTCCGGAGATCAACATTTACATACAAATTTATAATTCTACAACCTCTACCTCTTCCACTGACTCAGACGATACATATTTATTATTGAAAAAGATACATAAAAAAATCGTAGGTTGCCAAAACAATTCATGGTGTTACTTTAATATTTTGATCAATTTCACCACGTATAAGTGATCAAAGACACCCCGACTCATGGATTCCCCGGCTATGTGCACATGTGTAGGTTGTCGAATTCAGGTATTTTTTTATAAACTCACGAATAAACACTGATTAACCTAAGACACTATAAAATTACATGTATTTAATTATTGACACAAATACAGTTAAAGTTTTTCAACCAATTAAACCAGAAAGAAATGCGTATCCGCCATTAATATTTTTTTTCAAGACGAAATAATAATATTACACTCACATCCGGTTACTGGGCGATGAAGCAACTATCAGTGTTGCCAATAAAGAAAAAAATACTGCGAAGTTATTTTCCAACTCGTCAAAACAAGCACTTTAGTAGCGGAGGGAAGTCGTTATCAAAGTCGACCCGCAAATCAAAGTAACCCCGGTTTACGGTTCTTACTAAATTTCAGGAAATCTTGATCAACAACACTACGCAAGTTTACTCTATGATTTAAAATCAGTTAACAGACATTTGATACATACATATAAAGATGTACCCCTATTCCTAGTTGATTCTAAGAGCCAACTTCACTCGGACGACAAAGGCGTTATGTATACGATAGTATAAGCATAAGACAATAAAGTAAGCATTTGAAGAGAATAACTTTTAAGTTAATGATGACGAAACAATTAAAACAAAAACGTAAAAATATGTGCATTGTTTGTGTCTTACGCAGGATTTTACTACTGATAAGGTTATTACGCTACATTGTTATTGTAAGGTCATTGTATAAAACTTCTTATGAATAAGTTTGTCGAAGCTGTTGCGACGTGCGAAATGAATAGACGCGAATATATAAGTTATTTAATTCTAAAATTTTTATTCATAGAAACATAGTTGAAAAAAGAGAAAGGAAACAAACGGTTTGGCAAATATGGATTATATTACTCATAATATTTATATAGATGTACATAATCGTATAGAAAATTGATATGAAATTTATATTAAATGCCAACGTTCTTGTTCTGCATAGGTAATTCAGGCCAAGGGTTGATAATTAAGATACTCACAGGCCTATTCGGATTTCGAGATAATCACAAGATCTTGAGACGATTTAGAGATCAACTAGATCTACATTTGATTTCGACTAGATGTGACTTGGATATCTAAGTCATAAGTTGTCGAAATCGTTCAAGAGGACCTCCAGAATCGCGGAAACGTCAAATTTGACATATCTATCTTACAAATATCTTTAAATTATCCGTATCGTAACTTGTTGAAGTCTAGTAGAAATCTAATTCATTTTCCGAATCGAGCCGTCATTCATTTTTATTAAGTTTAGATTTCATTATTCGAAGCAGGTGCGCACTTAATACTATCAAAACTATATTTTCATTTCATAAAATAACCTATGGGGTTTGTGTTTACAAGTGAGCGTATTGAAACCCATAAAATATGATGCCCAGTTTAATTTTGTGCTCAGTTAGTAAGCATTGAGACATAGGTACGCGCTGTGAAGTTAATATACCTACTTACCTACCCATATATGATACCATTAATTTTGTAAATTTTCTTAATCCCTTAAATTAAGTGTATCCCTCCTCCTTTCTACAAAAGCCTAGTGTTCGAATCAACTACCGTGTGGTCGCGACATCGAGACGGGGTCATCGGGAGACAATTGATTCATCGAGACGCGCTAAATGTCGCCAGGCTAGGCTGTTTGTCGCACGGAAACTTTAGCATTTATGAAACATAAACAGCAATTTGCCATGCATGTCTTCATAGTTGCGGAAATGTCCGTGTTGCGGAATAAGAAGGTATATAGTATTACTTGATTAAACCTTCATAATTTTCACACATAATGTGAACTTAACGGGACTTATAATCGCGTATAATATTGATGGCGTGAGCAAGCTAGTTAAGCGATAGTTGAGTTGACTTGCATAGATCCAGTCATTTTACTTATTTGTAGTATTACAGAGATATTCCCCATACGGAAATGTTGAATTTAGGTACATGCATATAGCACATAATATAGTACGGTCTAGTTTCAAACATGTATGCAACTTTAAATCTTATTGCACAAACATAAGTGCTACATGATATGTTCTAATAAACATGTTTTTACGTCAGATGTGCACACTTGATGCATAAACAATGCAGCTGTCATAGTAGCTCGTTGGCCCATGAACGTCAAAAATAATATGTGACGTCCCACGGTCAAAGGTACCTTATGGCGGGTATGGAGTTATGCATACCCCAGTAATCTACAATAAATAAGCTATCGATAACACAAAAGATCAACCTTCTAGGTTGCGTAGTTACAGAGATATGATTTTTTGAAAATAATGTTGTGAAATGAGCAACTTTACGATAGAGAAGTTTTAAGTTTAGCCGCCTAAAAAACTATGTTCCTGAAGTAAGTTACATAGTTGACTACAAATAATAATACCTTATATATCTGAGATTAAAAAAATATTGCGACTTGTTCTGTAATGCAAATAGAAACTTTTGATATCGACTGATTTATGTGTATACTAACCAATCTCTTGAAAATAAAGTTTTATTTCATTTTCACGATTGATTGCAATGAGCTCTCAAGATTTAAATTTTATCTATTAGAAAACTACACTGACAGACAGTTTAAGCAAAAAACAATACCGATTTAGAGGTGAAAATGTATTTTCTGACTTTTTCATATAAAATCACAAAATTGAATATTTTTACTTTTAATGTGACACACAATCAATTTTTCTGAGCACATATGAAAGAAATTCTGTCATTCAAATGAAATAAATCCTAAAACCCCAACTAAATACTATATTTAACCCCTTATGCCACTTTAAACTTACATAACAATAACAGTATTTGCTCCATACATTTACGAAAAGGTACCTTATGGAAATAAATCTAATAATACATCACTACAAAATATCAATCATATTACAGTTTATCTTTTATGAATAGAAAATATTAATTTACATTAAACTGCCCCAAATTTAATTAGTTCTTCGTCATAATAATCTTAAAAAAGACCAATAATTTGTATGTAATGAAAAGGTACCTTGTGGTCAAGTTACATGATGAGGCATGATGATGATGGAACAGTTAGGATAAACTAATAATATTTTGGGGTTAAGATGGTATAAATCGTTTATTTCTTATCAATAATATATTTCGGTTGCTATTGAAGATAAGCGGCATTGAGGTTCAATGACCTCAGATATTCCATAAGGTAATGCGTCGGGTATTGGCATTTTTCAGCAAACCAATGGCTGATTTACTGCATGCGACCAAACCAAATGAAGATTATTCTAGTTAAGAAAGACTTGACGAGAGTAACTTTGGTATAATAGCAGTCTACTTGGATTTGTGATGTCGGTCTATGTACGGTTATAATATTTGCGAGGCGCCCCAACCAGAACTGAAATTATCAAATTAGTTTTGCAGAATGCTAATACAGTTCTCTACCAAACTTCTTTTCCCGTATTGACTAGTTTTTTTGGGAATTTTCAATCTTTTTTCCATAAGGTACCTTTTCTACTAAACTCTGAGACGACATTACTAGGCTTATAACTAACTTATAACAAAAATAAAAACAGGTAAACAAACGTTACGCATTAAGGTTTCAGATCACACAATAAAAAAAAATTGAGCATTTTTTCACCTCTTTACAAAACATTTCATATCTCCGAAACTAGAAACCCTCATAAGGTACCTTTTCCCGTGGAACGTCACATATAGGTACCTAACCTATGTATAAATGTGTCGTCATTTTCCACTTCACCTATTTCCTCGTTCACTGTAAAGTGGATTCAATCCAATTCAAATTAACCTATTCATTTGCAATTAAGTAGGTAGGTAAGTTAAGTAAGTATAGCCTGGATAAAGGTAGGTAGATATAGGTAGATAATGTTTTTATACTAACGCTGACCCAAAAAACATACCTATTTGGAGTTTTAGTATATAATTAAGATTAAGTTATAGACCGGGAGATAGTGACACATTTTACTGGGTCATTTGTACCAGTATGGCGGTTCGTCAGGGGTCTAAGCATGTAATGAAGGAAAGAAAAATGATGGTCATAGCGCTGGTACCGGCGGCCCAATCGCGTGGGCGTTAGTCGAACGTGTCGGATAAAACACGAGTGTCGAATGATTTGTTCCACAAAAATCCTCGTATTTTCCGATAGTCCATAAAAAAGAAGTAGGCGGTAGCGTAATGCCATACTTCTCCGGTGTGACTTACAGCCCGCCATACTGAGGCGAACACATTAATAAAAAAAAAACAATCAACCATTTGTGCCAAGCTAATTTTTGCACAGGTGATCATCGTCGAGCAGCCATTCATGGACATCACCATGCCATACTCTTCGGACGGTTCCAAATGGCCGCCATACCGCCGCAAGGGAGTTTTTTTTTTTTTTTTTGTTAAACGATTTGTACCAGTATTGCATTTAAATTTTTGGAAAGTATTTGATAAAATGTGACCGTTATTATAATTGCCATACTTATAGTAGGGGGATAAAGTGCTGCCATACTTGAAAAACTTATTTAATCGACACGTTTCAAAAATACGACTATGTATACGTAAAATATTTTTTTACAGCATGGCATCATCATATTCTGTTTGTTTGGATACAATTGTACCTAAAAAAATATATTTCAGATTATAACTACGGGGCGGACGACTGTGAGACTTAAGCCAAGACTTAAAACAAAAAACAATTTTTTGACGATTTGTACCAGTATGGCATTTGGATTTTTGGAAATTATATGATGCAATGTGACCATTATTATATTTGCCATACTTCTAATAGGGGGAAAAAGGGGCACCATACTTGAAAAAAAAAATATTGTACACATTTGCCACCTCCTACAGGTATGGCATTATGAGATTTCCATTTATGATCACACAGAAAGTCTTGAAAAAAAATTACAAGATGGTACAAATCGTTTAGCAATAAAAAAAAATTAACTCCTTTGCGGCGGTATGGCGGCCATTTGGAACCATCCGAAAAGTATGGCATGGTGATGTCCATGAATGGCTGCTCGACGATGATCACCTGTGCAAAAATTAGCTTGGCACAAATGATTGAATTGTTTTTTTTTAATTAATGTGTTCGCCTCAGTATGGCGGGCTGTAAGTCACACCGGAGAAGTATGGCATTACGCTACCGTCTACTTCTTTTTTATGGACTATCGAATAATACGAGGATTTTTGTGGAACAAATCGTTCGACACTCGTATTTTATCCGACACGTTCGACTAACGCCCACGCGATTGGGCCGCCGGTAACAGCGCTATGACCATCATTTTTATTTCGTTCTTTACGTACTTAGACCCCTGACGAACCGCCATACTGGTACAAATGACCCAGTAAAATGTGTCACTATCTCCCGGTCTATTAGGTATCTACTTAACCCGTGGAGCGCCCAGAACCCAGAACATTATGGAGTAAGTTTCACACGTGATACTAAGGCTCTCTACGGAAAAAAAGTATTAAGTTAATTTGTATTTACTAAGCCAAAATCACCATTTTGTATACCTAACCGTTTTGAATCAACATAATTTCGATATAGTGGTAGCTATGTACGGTATGCACTGAAACGAAAGCGGATGTTAAGTACCGTTAAATGGATTAAGGAAATAAATGACAGTCAATCCAATCAAACCAGGAATTTTCATCATTATACGTACGCATCTGCAAATGCAAAAGCAATAAATGATTCTACTAACTATCTGAATAATAGTACGAGTACTTTATACGATATTGGGAAGTTTAATAGGATGGGATGGATGAACCACGCGAATATACTTAATTAAACAATGTTAACAATTCGTGTCGATGATTGTTCGTTTCTGGATTCCAGCAACAATTTCGTAATATGAACATACATTCCGGTAAATTAGATATGTATGCCTGTACACATATAACCGCTACCACGACTTTTTATTTCTGTGCATATGTAGCTTACTGCTTGTGAATTATAAATTATTAAATTCGTTAATTTCTGTGTAAGATTTTCATCAAATATGTTCTTGTGGGGGTGAGGTGAGATATCGGTAGTATTAAATGCCTTTAAACAGTTTAAACCATGACTACACTTTAGGGGCCCACATATTACCAGTTCGCCGGACGATATCGGCCTGTCAGTTAAGCGCAAAAAGAGACAGTTCCGAACAACTGACAATCTGATATGATAATATCGTCCTGCGAACTGGTAATCTGTAGGCCCCTTTAGAAATCCAATCTTAATAGGTACTATTATTTTTGCTATTAATTTTGAAGAAGGAGAAGAAAGACATTTATTGTAAAAACCTTCTACATACAGCGCCACTTCAGTTACAAAAAAAGAGATGAGATGGGGGTTTTGGGATTCTTTGCTGGCCCGGCTTTAAATGTAAACTTTTAATCACACCTAAATTAGCCTTGCACAAACAGTAAACGGTTGATAACTACATACAGTAAAAAGATTATCTACTTACTATGTAGCGAGGCCCCTTAACTAATTAAGAGTTCCAGTCATACAGTTTAGTTCAATGGTCATTGGCAGGAGGGGAGCTCTTCCTGTGCCGCACGACAGAACAGAATAAACATTACGTGTGTGCTTGTTACTATTATCTCAATGGTTTAATGGCTTCAAAGAATCCGTTGAGATAAGTACCGTTTTGACTATAAAATTAGCTATTTTGTAACTTAGGCAATGATTTATTTTGATGCTGACTAACATCACTATTATGTAGTACAATACCTACAGGTATATACCTACTGTAGTACCTGCAATAATATGTTACTCTTCGAAGAGTTCGAAGGCCGCAAAAATATGTGACACGCTCTTGTGGCTCTAAAAATAAGATCGTATCAGATATTTTTGCAGCCTTCATTGTGTAACGTATTATTGCAGGTGACTGTACGTACCGTCATAATATATGTGTATGTGCTCCATTTGTCGTTTGACGACCGGTCTGGCCTAGTGGGTAGTGACCCTGCCTGTGAAGCCGATGGTCCTGGGTTCAAATCCCAGTAAGGGCATTTATTTGTGTGATGACACAGATATTTGTTCCTGAGTCATGGTTGTTTTCTATGTATTATATATAATATGTAAGTATTTATACATTATATATATCATTGTCTGAGTACCCACTAGGGTTGCCAGATCGAAAAGTGCTATTATCGGGAAAAAAAATTAATTTATCGGGATTTTGGGACTTAAGTCGGGAAAAAAACAACATTCAAATTAAAGTAATTGTATTAAAAACAACGATATTTTACATTATTGGCACTACGCTCGACGCGGGTCGCTCGCTCGCTCGAGGACAGTTCGGAACTTGAAATTATTGTTTTATAACGTGAAGCTGTTTTTCGGGACAGTTTTCACTTTGTCGGGAATCGGGAACACATGCTAAAAATCGGGAGAATCCCGCCAAATCCCGACCATCTGGCAACCCTAGTACCCACAACACAAGCCTTCTTGAGCTTACTGTGGGACTTAGTCAATCTGTGTTAGAATGTCCTATAATATTTATTTATTTTATTTGTAGGGCCGAAGTAAAGTACATAATATGGTTTCAAAGTTAGGTACCGACACTATGTATTTTCCACGCAAACACATAGCCCAAGTAGCATGGAAGTGTCGGCAACAACAATATACCAGCCAATTTAGAACTTAGAGTGATTTAAGGGATAATAAGAGTGTCAGAAAAGATTTAAGCTGTATAAAAGGTATTATACATACATTATACAGCTCAAGCTGTATAAAATCATTATAAAGGATTCTGCGGAAGCATGGGGTGCTTTATCAGAATATAAAAAATCTACTATAAAACTAAAAGTGTTGTGAAACACTACAAGCTATTTTTATCGTAAAAGCTGTATACAGGCTGTATTGTAGTATCACTTGGCACTTGTTGCTGTACAAATGTATCTGTCAACCCCGTTTTAAAGCTATTTCTTATGGCGTATGTTTACTCTCCTATAAGAATAGTAGTTGTATAACTTCTGTCTGTAAGGGTATTATAAAACTAAACGAATAAAGGGCAGCTATAGTACAGCTTTTTTCTGTATTACTGACAGAGTCGCTTATAGCAATCTTTTGGCGTAATTTTACACTAGTATAAGTATAGTAGTATAATGATTTCTGAAAATAAGTGTATTATAAAACTAAAGGAATATATGACAGTTACAGTACGGGTTTGTGTTTGTTATACGGATCTCTAAAGAGAATTATAACTTATGTACGGAGAGCCGAAATACAGCCAAACGAATACAAATATTCTATTATAAAGCTGTTTTAATTACAAAAGCTGTAAAAGACACTCCATTTATTACACAGCACAGCTACTGCGATTATAATGCTCTCCAACTATCCTGTAGGCTGTTTAAAAATTGTCGCCATTTTACAATAAAAAAAAATGTATTTGTAAATATAATTAAAGAAATACTTGCAAATATTCGCAAATATTATAACAGACTAACGCCGTATTATGATTACCAGCTAAAATAAATTGACTTTAGCCTTAGAATTAACATTTATAAATATATTTGATATTCTAACCTTAAAAACAAACACTAACTTTCCCGAATTTTGATACTTTTGTTATGGTTTCTCTTTGTTATTTTGTAGGCGCGTGAATATTTTGCCAGAAAAGATACACAGGTTCACAATAAATAATAATCGGCACTTACGAATAATATAATATTCCACTCAAGTCGTGGATAATATTTACTTTTACTTTTACCATCCACTATAACACTTTATTGTCGCCATTACTATATTACGAATGAACAAGTTAAGACATTTTAGTTTCTTAAATGATTATTATTTTCTTGTAATTATTTTTAAAAACTCATTTAAAACTTATATTCTTATATCGTACTTATAAGAGATTATGTGTAGTGGTTTCCTGTTACACCGAAATATAGCTGTAATGCAGCTATTATGCAGCTCTAATAACGCGAAAGGCTGTATAATTTGGGCCCTTTTTTAACTTATAAAGGCTGTATAAGCGCTTATACAGCCTTCGTACAGCCTAACTGTACAGCTTATAGTATACAAATAAACTTGAATACAGCTTATATACAGTTTGCAATGCTACTTGGGAGGGAATCATTTTTTTCTCTAAATTATGTGAATGTTACTGTATCTATACTATCTATTTAAAATGTTATTGTGGGACTAGTTCGATTTGTGTAAAATTTATTTATTTATTTTCATTTAGTCAACAGTGAATAATCCTGGCCCCTGTTTGTCCTGCCTTCTACCATCGAACACTTATTTAGTTAATACCATATATTTCTATAGTATTCGCTAATTGTAAACAACGGTAAACGACGTCGCTAAATCACTCCGCTTCCGCGACACGTTGTGTTGATCCGATATTTTACACGCGCCCACGCGGCCTGAAATAGTCGCCATGGAACCATTGATTCGTTGCATGCATTGATTTATGTTGCAAAACTGGTTCATAGCCAAAACCATTATTTACTAACCCCCTTATTCATAAAACTTTTCTAACGAACATAAATGTCAAAATTACATTAGGACAAACGATTATTCAGAAGGGCTAAGATGGACGGCTCTTTATTATTTGTCACCATGCCTGTCAGGTTCTAACAAGCAACAAGTATGTAAGTGCGAAAGTGACGCATGGCATGACAGGTGATAAAAACGCGACCATAATACCACTGCAGGGCTTATTAGACTTGACAAACGTTAATAATAAGTATTTTCCTAAGATTATCTGTCCGTTAAGACCTGACAATACTCGTAGGTACTAATGAATTAAGAGTAACAAAAACGAGTGCAAATCAACTCCGCCATGATCATACATCGGGGTTTTCGGGCCGGGAATGTTTTGCACTAGCCAAATGACAGGTAAAAACTCTAAAAAACGATACTAATTTAACATTTCTAAGCATATTTGGACCTTACTACCTACGTTTAATTCATAGTTTGGTAATTATTTTACAATAAACAAAGTTATAAATACACGAAATCAATCCCGGCCCGAAAACCCCGATGTATGGCCATGATTACGTTCAAGGATCTATAAAGCAACCGGCCGTATGCTGTTTTCATCCATTTTTTTCCAATCCTGACGAGATTATAAAGAGTGCCATTGTGGCTTCTTAATTACCTATCTAAGTTGGTAATTACCTGCAATGGCGGTATTTATTTACGCTTATATTTGCTAGGATATTAAAGACAACCTCCACCGGTTGCTTCAGGATTCAGCTTTCATGAATATCTCTGACACGGTTATGGAGTCCTAGAACTTTTAAATTTTTTTTACTTTTCGCAATTTGTATATCTCTAAGTCTTAGTAGTTGCATTCCTCGTCATGGCACCATCACGCGATACTCAGCGCAAGGTCTCGGGCCATATTTTATACAGCACATTGACCTCTGCTCCGCTTAACACAATAATGCCATCTTGTCAGCCATCTAAGCATCAATAAAATATATGGAATCGAGGCCGCTAAATGGCCCTTTTTACAATTAGAACAATGGGGATCGCGCGATGTTCTATAGATATTGACTGTAATTAATTTTAAATTATTTCTGCAATAATGAGTATCGCGATTTCTTATAGATATTGATGGTTTTAACTTTAAATTATCTATGTGAATATTACGAGTAATTGCTAATGAATGTCAATTATTAACATTCTCGAGTCCAATTGGTCTTAATGGCAGAAACCATTAAACGCAACAACAATTTCAACTTGCTTTATGGCAATAAGCTCTTATTAGACATTACTTGGGTAATTAATTTATTTATAACATTATATTTAGGAGAACTCAAGCTCTTGTCTTGTTCTCAAGATTCTTGTTCTTGTTCTTGAGTGCATTAAGGTTAGATACAAACATATTGAGACACCGCGGGAAATGTCAAAATCCATGTACTTAATGGTCATTTTTGTCTACGTGATAGTGTGATAATTATTGAGGTAGTGTCCGTATTTTCCAAGTGGTACCTATTTAAAATTGTCACTGTAATTAAAACTCTAATTTATTGACAATTTATTTAAAATTGGCTAACCACACTCGCCATACTGGCCGGAAAGGCGTACATCTTTAATTATTATTTATTTTATAACTAATTATTTTGTTACGTCTATTACTTTACTCCCTTCTGTAATAATAATAAAGTAATATAAGTAATGGAGTAACGGTAACTATGTAATGAATATCGATTAGGACATGAATTGACTAGAGTAATAAAACTGATATAACAAAGCCTGGAAAACTAGTACCTAAATATTTTATTTATTAAGTAAACTAAGCAAGAATCGTGTTTGACGTATGAATAACAAAATACTTCAACCTTTGGCTTTAAACCTGAATCAACATCAGCGGTTCGATTCCACTTTGTTTTTGACAGGTTGTATATTACTTTGCATAAACTTTCATCAACTTTTATCAAACTTTCAGCCTATTGTCGTATAACTAAGCATGCCTACAACTCTAGGTAGGTTCCCTACTTATTCCTTTTTCATCGAATCTCATATTTATGACAAGAGTGTTTTGAATTCGAATGTTATCAACCTGATTTGAAAAAATCTGACCCGGGAATATTTGTTATTTTAATAAATTTTGAGTGTCAACAAAATGTAACAGCGACAACATCACAATAACACGGTCGCTATATTACGTTTCATCCTTATAAGTAATAAGTTTGCTATGTATCTCACATCTGTCTCAGCACAGAGTATGCGTGTTTGTCCATAGGTAGAACTAGGTAAGTAGAGTGCAACTCATTGAAACTTAACAATAAGGTTAAGAGTAAACGATTGAAAGAGTCACGATCCGCGCTTGTGCCGCCGGCTGTATATTATCAGTGCGCTAGCGCTGGCCAATGTAACGTGACCTACAAATCCTTAACAAATATGGGTATAATGAAGAGCGTTCTTATACTGGTATTTGCAGTCTTCTTGTGCCTTTGCTAGTAAAGGAATCGGGATGGGCGTTTCTTTAAGTGACGCAACGATCCAGGTTGACAGCAAAGGTTAAATCTGTACATTAAACGGCAATAATGTCAGCCATATTATTGCCAAGTAAACTTTATGATACTTAAATCACTTACGTATTCTGAATGAAGAATCAGTCGTTCGTGATGTTTGTTTGTATACGTTGTTTCACGAAATGCAGACTTAACGTAACGTAACTAACGTACAAATTGCGAACAGTATCGAATGGCTACTAGTCGACGCACACGTAGAACTATTGTTTGATTAATATTCTTACACCGAAGTTTATTGAAGTGAAAACGATGGGGAAAAATATTTAACTCGCGACAGGTCACTTGACCGTAAGACCGTAAGATTCGTAAGACGGACATCGGACCTGAAAACACTGAAACACTCGAAACACTGTTACAATGTCATTGAGTTTTCACTTCTGCCGGCACTCCCGGAGTGCAACCCGTTGTTTTTTTTTTGAAGCTTCGCTGAAAACCATCCTGCAGGGATGCGTTCTTTTGCCTAAATAGCTTTTACCTTAGCAAAAGGCACAAAACCCTGCGTCACGTATAAGGCAGGGTTTAGTGCCTCCGACAATTGCAGTTGTCGTATGGAACTAAAAATTTTCCATACTACATTGTTGCCATGTAAGCATTTTACGTCAAAAATGTGACAGTAACGTAGGAAGTGGCGCCCCCATTGATTTTCTACAATTTCGTGTCGGACTATAGCCGCTTTTCAGCAGCTAAATAATTATGCTCCGATCGTATTGATTGAAATCCACACGTGACAGTCGTTAGATAACAATGCGAATCATTTCATTGAAGACTATTTTTATAGCCGTATTTAATCAGAAAAAATTTAATCGTTTGTGATCGCTATCAAGCACACGTGCAGTGTGCTTGTAAGCTGTTGCCGTGGTTGTAAGTCTAGAAGTTTGATAGGCGCGTTGAAGACCGTTTTACTTTTCATTTCAATGAAACCTGTACTTCTTCAGGAAATCCGCGGTCGCTTTCGGAAAACGAGCATCCGCCCATAAAGGAAAAAATAAAATCGTACCTTATGCAGTTTAAGTTAAGTAAAAGCATGTTGCTAGATTAAGCAGGTACTTACCGTATTTAAACAGCATGTAAGTAAGTCATGTTGACCTACTAATGACGACACAGCCGAATGCATCTTGCGTATGAGTACGTAACAAGTAAATATTCGTTATACGTGTGTAGAGATGGGTAGGGGTGATTAAATACTGAGTATTTACTCGATATTTACTCAAAGCACCCGATAAATACCCGTATTTACTCATTTAGGTGCGTAAAAACGATTTCTTATAAAATATTCAAAAAGTGAGATTTAAGAACAAAATTGTCTTTTATTGAAGAGTGCTAACGTGTATTAACAATATCTATAAAATAAAAAGCATATAGGAGGCTTAATTTAGGAAAAAAAGGTAATAATTGGTGAGAGGCAAATTGTGATAATGCATAGTTAACAATTTTGTTTTAAATAAGAAGGTATTTACTTTAAAAATATGGTACTTAAATTCTATCGATGTTCTAGATAACTGCATGTCGCGCAAAAGTGCGTGTTTACGCGGCACTTACCACCTTTTATTAAGGGTTTTTTAAAGAAAACTCAAAAATGGCTCAACCGTTGATGTTCAAAATATTGTTTTTTGTACTCTATTATACGGGTAATCTCCCGGTATGTTTTCATATTTTTTCTGAACTTTGGTTCGAAAGTTATAGAGAGATAAACATTATGGTTTTTTTCCAAAAATATTCAATTTATCCAAAAACGTTCTTAGAAACATTCCAGTTATTTTTAAAGACCCATTTAATGATGTGCAAGACGTTGGTGGTTACTGAGATTTTTTTTTGTGTCAATTAGTTACATGTATGGAATGCCTCTTTTAAAAATACATTTCTTACAATTTTGAGTACTTAATCCAGTAGCGGCTTACAAAATACACCTATATTTCAAATGTATATGCCCCTTTCAGCACTCTAAATAGTTTATACCCACCAATTTGGGTATAAACGAGTAAATACGGGTATATTGAGTAAATACTGAGTATTTATTCGGTATTTACCCGTGAGTATTTACTCACTACCCATCTCTATACGCGTGCCCTGACAGGGTGTCCTAGAAATGCTGGACAAAGTGTAAAGGTCAAAATCTCCGAAAGCATAACACTACTACTGCTACATACATTACCTATGCATGTACGATTGATAACCAATAAAACAATTTACATTTTTTATTACCGATAAACCGGTTCATAGCATCTTAATGAGTAGAATAACTTGGCACGAGTTGCCTAGAAATAGACGCCAAACTTAGATGTATTTGATTACGATCCGTGCCAAACAAAGTCATGCGTGAGATAATAATACACAATTACGATAACTTTTGTATTTCAATTAACTTTATAAGAGAAAGGTGTGATGTCATTCTTGTACCACATGTCATTGAAATAACAGATAGGTGTAGATATTTGCAATAGTATCTCAACCTACATGCATCCATATTTGTAACATGCAGACTCGGGGTATAAAGGCAGCCTTTGATTGCATTGGCACGTGGGCAAAGCGCATAGTTAGCAAGGTTGTGATGTAACGTCTTGTTCCGAAGACGAGCCTCGAAAGTGGTCTGGCCGGTCGAGTCACCGACCGGTTGCACTTGGTAGGGTTGACACCGCATCGAAAACGATTCGTAATGAGGTGGACAATCTGTACAAGTACATAAACGACTTTATGATTCCGGTCGCACGAGGTGTAAGATTTTAAGTATTTGTTAATTGTAATGAGAAATGATATCTGCATAATGGACTTTAATTTATGTAAACATTATTTATATATTTTTTAGGAACATGTCTTATTGGATAACATTAGTTTCTAATTTGACTCGTAAATCACTTGTTTAAAACAATTTAAAAATAGCTTTCTTATTTTACATCTTTGATAGTTTTGGTTATATTTAAAATGAGTTAGGTACTACTAATTAACTTACAAACAATTTACTAAAATATAACTATTGGTGCAGCCATCTCAGGTGACAACCCTATACACCTTAGTACCTCCAGTGATTCCTGATTGGCCACTGTGTCATCGGAGCAACGCGAGGTGACCGAGAATTAACACTGTCACGCGTACTTTTTTCTCCCAGAAATTGCACTTGCACTGTTTATCCATTGTTCATACTTAATTCTCCGTCTTTGTTGTCCTAGCACGCAATTTCAATTTCGTTTATCGACTTTTCGTGCTACCGCTTTGTGAAATGATATCATCAAATGTGTCAAATATAGATAGTTAGGTAGGTACTTAAGAACAGCATGACGTGGCAGACGTAAATGGCGGAACAACTTGTACCCTTCATCAGTAACTTTTTTAACTGAGAGTTGTGGAGATCAAGGGGAGAGGCCTTTGCCCAGCACAGCATTAGTATAACGAGCTAAGAAAAAAAGGAAAACTAATAGCTCCCGAGTGCGGATACATTAAAAGTCATAGCAGACATTTTTATTGTGAACAGACTATATCTCATGTCACTAAAAAGTTACATGGCAAAATAAACGATCTTGCCTGTACTTAGAGTTAATATTTATTACAAGCCTATGAAATACAATACGGGTGTGCTAAGGATGTTATTAAAATTTATTGTCATTGCAACTGGTTTCCATAATACAATTAATCAATTCTGTCCATAATAGACATAATGGGGCTATAAGAAATACATTGGATAATTGAGGAGATTACTAAGTCATTGTCGTGCCGCGTATTACAGTTTATTAATATCCTGTTTATGTAGAGTTATGTCATAGGTTTGTTTCCACGGCATTGATGACATTATACACAAAGTCGCTGCGCTATAGGAAAATGTCTTTCACGTCTTCAAAATGTCCCTAAAGGGCTAAGATGGCCGACTCTTTATCATTTGTCACCACGCCTGTCACGTTCTAACAAGTATGTAAGTGCGAAAGTGACTCATGACATGACAGGTGATAAAAACGCGACCGTGATACCGCCGCAAGACGATACACCCTGACATTACGATGATGATGTTGTCTGACATAACGATATATCCAATTTTTGATCTACTTAATGCCATAATATGGCATGACATGGCTGGGTTGCGGGCAACTAAAGGGTCGCAACCCATGTGTTTTTAGTTCTGTAGATAGGTAAATAAAACTGTATACCTATAGGTCTTTATTTTGCTCCTCAAAACAATGAAATCACTGATCGATGCAGAAATTGCAGTGGTATATTAGGCTAACTCAATTTTCTTTAAAAACCATTTAGTAGGTATAAGTTTGTGACATTTAAGAGAAGTAGAGTTTAGCCATATTTAATGCTTGACTAGATATTAATCAATTAAAATACATACATGAAATACAGGCTGATTTTAAATTGGTAATACAAAACACTTCATTGGGACTCAGTTAATGCCCAATAGTATACTACAGTAACTCCGTTGTTAAAATTTGCTGTATTTAATTATCGCTAATTTTCTAATAAAACAAATAATTAAAGTCCCGAAGTGTGGTTACCCCACATTAAATACCCAACTGTCATACCTGTCACTCGATGTTATCAATGTAAGTTAATAATTATCGATATCACTGAGTGACATTCGTGTAAAGTAGGTAGTGCAGACGGGCGGGGGAATTATGGTGACAACCGCTCTAAATTAAAAATAATGCCCCTAAACGGCCATACTATCGTCACAAATTAGTATTCTTGCGTCCGCATCTCCATTTTATCGGTCATAATCTTACAATCGAATAAAAGGGGAATCGGCGAGCCAAATGGAGTTTTCAACCACACCACCTGATTTGATCAGACAATTTAACCAGATTGGCGCAAAACTGTTCCCGTCTGGACTGGCCTTAAGCTGTTTAGTTTTAAGTACCCTGATACAGTCGACGTCAAAGATATGTTTACGTTTTTCGCCTTATTACAAAGAAGTAAGGTGCAAAAGTGTAAACATATCTTTGAAGTCGACTGTACAATCTGTGGTAAATTAAATAATAAATAAGCGAATTAATTTAAATTAAATCATTTATTAATGTACGTAATCTACCGAATGTTACACACTCTTAAAATACGAGTACCTACGTTTCAATTCTTTCAATAAGTAGATAAGTGTGCACCTACTTTAACTAAACGTATTTTAAGATGTGTTGAAAATGACCACCGCTTTTCTGGACACATAAGTCTGATCCATATGATTACTCTTGAGATTCTTGTGTCTGCCAAGAATAAATTCATTGGTTTTCACAGAATTGAACGTCTCAATTATCTTTTGGCGAAGTTCATCGAGGGTTTTTGATTCCAGTGCATACACTCTCCTTTTAATTTCGCCCTACAAAGGAAGTCGAGTCGGCCATGCGAAGATCGGGACTTCGAGGCGGCAATGCGACTGGGCCGTTGCGTCCAATCCATCTGCCAGGGAACTCTTGGTCCAAATGATATCGCACACTTAGAGCTAACTGTGCTGGTGCACCATCTTGCTGGAAATGGAGATACTCCAAATTTTGCTCCGGCACCTTTTGTAGCAAAATCGGTAACCCGTTTCTCAGGATTTGTTTTATTTAAAAATTTATTGTAATATCAAAATCTTGCGGAAAATCTAATTTTCGATTGACAAGTGACAATTACTAATCAAAACACGTTTACTTCATAAATACTGTGACAGGTGATTGATAACCAAAGAGGAAAGTGTTCTTTTGAAATTATTTAACCTTCTTTGTTAATCATTATGTTAGGATAACCATGTGAAGCCTAAAAAAATGGGATAAATAAAAAAATAATAAAAATTACTTTTGATTATTTTAAAAGCATGAGACTTAATTGAGGGGCTTAACTAAGGGAAGATGTATCTAAAACATTGATTTTGTATTACCAATTTGAAGTCACCCTGTATATTAAAAAACTGTAAGTACCTGCGTGTAATTTTTAAATTTATTCCATGTATTTTATAATTGTATATTTCCACACTGAGCATCGAATTACGGTTATTAAGCGTAATTATTTATTTTCCGAGTACTTTACCTGACATACGATAAAAAAATTACTGTAAGTTGTCAAAACGTTGATTCCATTGCGATACTCTCTAAATACTTAAAAAAGTTATTTATATGTTTGTTGGTCCAGCTACTCAGATACGTGTTTTTATTCGAAAATCCTTTTAAAAACCAATGCAAATGTTAAAATATTGCGATGACCGCGATATCGGCGAAGATTTTATTGGATATTCGTTCAACAAAATTGGGTTTCAGAAAATAATCAGAAACTGTTTATACGATTAACTTTATACGACGCGACGGTTGCGAAAGTGGTATTCGCTGAGATGCAATAAAACCACTTCTAGTTGGCGTAGGTACACAGTACCTATTTCTTGTAACTTGTGACGATTCAGTAATATTTAATGCAATTTACGTATCTGGGTGATAGTTATTTGAAGGTGGTTTTTAAGCAAGAACGAAAAGAAGGAAAGAAAATCTTCGGAAGATAACACTATTTTAGGACCAGGGACCTACACAAGGTATGTTGTTGTCCCAAGTCCCAAGTAGGTCGGTGTCAGGGGATCATCGTTTTATGGTGCATAGCATAACTGCAGTGGTGATTTGCGAAAGTCAGTAATAAACATTCTTAATAATAGGATATTATTTATTACTGCAATATGACAACACTGTGATGCTTGCGTTAAAAGTAAGATTAACTTTTTTAACTTAAGTAATTTAAATATTATCCAACGACGATTGTTGTCTGATTCTGAATGGATGCGGTTAGGTCCATTTCTTGGAGCTACCTAGTAATACTGAACTGAAAGACTCACTGTCGCACATGATCCAAACAACTGTGAAAAATATGTGAGCTTGTCTAAGAAAGATAAAAAAAAGTATCTTTGTAGTGCGCGACTGTGGGTTGTTTTATAAAGTATAACGCATACCTAACTACCGATTGATTTTTAATTATCGTTCACAGTATCGACATCGAAAAGTGTCATTGCCACTGGGATAATTTTAGCTCACATACTCGTACCGTGTTCAAAATAAATCTTGTTATTGTGTTAAGATAGACCTATAAGTGGGACAAATCGTGGTATTCCAGGCAACCTTGCCAGAGGGCCGAGGCGAGAAGCTCTAGTAATAGCCGCGTGAATGCGTGGGCGCGTCTTTCTTTACCACGCGATTTGCTCAAAACACTCGGCGCTCGCGCAGCGCCGCGGATCGGCTTACATCCCTTTCCTCTCCCGTTTTTTGTCAAATATATTCGTAATTGACGATGTGTGAGTGAAATATTGTTTTGAACAAGTGATAAAAGTTGGAAAGTACGTGATGAGATATTTTCAGTTTTGTTTAGTGTTATTATGCAGGTAATGTGTTGTTCTTTATATAGATGGTCAAGCAAATCTTGTCAGTAGAAAAAGGCGCGAAATTCAAATTTTCTATGAGACGATATCCCTTCGCGCCTACATTTTTCAAATTTGCCGCCTTTTTCTACTGACTGGATCTGCTTGACCAACTTTAATTGAAATGTCTGTTGATAAATTGATGTAACTTGCATAGGTTGTAGTTGATTTTTTTGGTGCTAGTTTATTTTGTGTGAAAATGTTGTTTTTTGTTCAGATTCAAATTATAAACTTTATTTCCTTTGCTAAATAACCGTTAATGTTAAAAATTTTAAAGTAATTAGAACTTCAATAAAATTGTTGAGTTGAGATTTTGCTTTGTGGGACATGTTTCTTGTTTGGTCACAAGGCGCTAGGTAGTTATTTAGGTACTGTAGGTATTAGGTATACCTACTACTTGTTAACATTATTTACGCTCAAGGTTACTTTGACACATTGGAATGTAAGAGTCTAAACTCTAGTTTGATGCAAATTTAGACCTTTTGAATATTTCGTTTTAACATTTCATTTTTGACTTTTACGAATGAAATTCAGATCAGTTTCTTATGATCATGGTAATATTAATGCGCTAAAGTACCTAGATTACATACGATTATTTTCTACGTAGGTATCTATCAGTGTGTTCAAATTACGTGACTATTAGTCGAACATAGGACTTTTTGGCACCCGAGTAAGCTCTGAGCTGCAGTTAGTACCAACGGTTGAAACGTTGAGTTCAATGAGATATTTTAACATATTTCTACAGGTACATACACTAATCTACGAGCGTTCGTTAATAACTTTTACTTTATTTTGTTGGAAAATATATTTAATTTATGATATTTATTTACGTCTACAGGAATTTATTCCAAACTAGCGACCCTCCACGGCTTCGCACGAGTAAACCCTAACAAATTATACACCTAAACCTCCCTCAAGAATCACTATATTGATAGGTGAAAACCGCATGAAAATCCGTTCAGTAGTTTTTGAGTTTATCGCCAACAAACATACAAACACACAAACAGACAGACGCGGCGGGGGACTTTGTTTTATAAGGTGTAGTGATGGTAGCAAACTAGTTGGCACGAGCTGTCTTAAGAGCGCTCTTACAAGAAAAGTCGAAATAATGCAAAATTGATGATACTAGTCGACGAAATTCAGGACTTTGCGCTCATTATTAGAAACAATGAGTACGTGTTCCAGTAAAAGCGTCTTCTTATCTTTATAAATATCGTTGTAAATATTAGAAAAAGGACTTATTAAATTAGTAATGATTTTTTTTCTGATGGTCGTTTCCGAAAAACCCCGTGAAGCACTGAATGGCGAGCTCTTATTTGGAAATGTTGAGAATTTTACTCTGCTAAACCTGGCTATTTTGTATTACTAATACCCTGTACTTTAGGCATATCAAACTATATTTTTCCTACATACCTTTGAGAAAGAGAAAATCAAAGTAAAACGAACTCGATTTTCTCTCCGAAACAAGTGTCAATTCCTACGAAAATCTACTTAATATCGAAGTCATTTTCATACTCAAGCAATCTGCAACGTTTGCTTATACTGTTGGTATACATTAGTGTTTATGAAATTCTACTATAATTTTTTGGCAATTTTTTGAAAACTACTCTATATTACCGATGACGCGCGCTGCGCCAGCTCAGTGCCGCGGCAGAGCTTGTAGAGGCAGGACGTGTGTCGGTCGGCTCCGCACATTTTCAACGGCGACGACGAGGTTTTTTATCATTGTGTGCGGCGGGCGCCGTGTAAAACGCTATACTGTGTGCGTGTAAACCGCAACGAGAGACTTTGATCCTAGCACCGTTTTTATAGTATTATAATTTATAATGGTACAGTTTAATAAACTACCGGACAGGATTAAAAATATTTGAAACGACCTGACATTCTATATGTATTTATTTGACTCAAGATAGTTTGACTCAGGGTCTGATGATGGAGCCGGAAGGTGGTCACCGGTATCAATCAACCATGCAACTAAACCACTTCGTGTTTAGGCTCGTTTTATTCATCTCAACAAGATCTTTGACACAAGATAGTACTCAGGGTCTGATGATGGAGCCGGAAGGTGGTCACCGGTACCAATCAACCATGCAACTAAACCACTTCGTGTTTGGGCTCGTTTGATTCGGCTCAACAAGATCTTTGACTTAAGATAGTACTCAGGGTCTGATGATGGAGCCGGAAGGTGGTCACCAGTACCAATCAACAATGCAACTAAACCACTTCGTGTTTAGGCTCGTTTTATTCGTCTCAACAAGATCTTTGACTTAAGATAGTACTCAGGGTCTGATGATGGAGCCGGAAGGTGGTCACCGGTACCAATCAACCATGCAACTAAACCACTTCGTGTTTGGGCTCGTTTGATTCGTCTCAACAAGATCTTTGGCACAAGATAATACTCAGGGTCTGATGATGGAGCCGGAACGTGGTCACCGGTACCAATCAACCATGCAACTAAGCCACTTCGTGTTTAGGCTCGTTTGATTCGTCTCAACAAGATCTTTGACACAAGATAGTACTCAGGGTCTGATGATGGAGCCGGCAGGTGGTCACCGGTACCAATCAACCATGCCACTAAACCACTTCGTGTTTAGGCTCGTTTTATTCGTTTCTATAAGATCTTTGACACAAGATAGTACTCAGGGTCTGATGTTGGAGCCGGAAGGTGGTCACCGGTACCAATCAACCATGCAACTAAACCACTTCGTGTTTAGGCTCGTTTGATTCGTCTCAACAAGATCTTTGACACAAGTTAGTACTCAGGGTCTGATGATGGAGCTGGACTGTGGCCACGGGTACCAGTCTACCATGTAACTGAACCACTTCGTGTTTGGGCTCGTTTGATTTGTCGCAACAAGATCTTTGACACAAGGTAGTACTGAGGGTCTGATGATGGATCCGGAAGGTGGTCACCGGTACCAATCAACCATGCAACTCTCAGACCTTGAGTACTATCTTGTGTTAAAGATCTTGTTGAAACGAATAAAACGAGCCTAAACACGAAGTGGTTTAGTTGCATGGTTGATTGGTACCGGTGACCACCTTCCAGCTCCATCATCAGACTCTGAGTATCACCTAGTGTCAAAGATCTTGTTGAGACGAATCAAACGATCCTAAACACGATGTGGTTTAGTTGCATGGTTGATTGGTAATGGTACCTTCCAGCTCCATCATCAGACCCTGAGTACTGTCTTGTGTCAAAGATCTTGTTGAGACGAATCAAACGAGCCCAAACACGAAGTTGTTTAGTTACATGATAGACTGGTACCCGTGGCCACCTTCCAGCTCCATCATCAGACCCTGTGTATCTTCAGTGTCAAAGATCTTGTTGAGACGAATCAAACGAGCCTAATCATGTTACTACATGGTTGATTGGTATCCGTGACCACCTTAATCATCATCAGATCCTCAGTACCAGTTCGTTTTTAAACCCTCGTTGATACAAACTTTACAACCTATAGGTACCAAATGCAATGACGAAACATGTAAATAAGCGAGTAGGTACCTATAATTTCTTTCGAGTAATATACCTTCATAAGTACAAGTATGGGGCTATTCATAAATTACGTCGTTTCAAATGGGAGGAGTGGGGGGGGGGGGGGGGGTCTGGACATCGGATGATGGTAACATGACGTAGGAGGAAACAGATTCATCCGAAGCTTGATTTTTGGATGATTTGAGGGGGGGGGGGGGGTCAAAAATCGTCAAAAATAGATGACGTAATTTATGAACAGCCCCTATGTACATTTGCACTGCATTTAGTATTTTCGTACTTACCAAATAACAGTTTTAGAACTTTAAAAGTTAAGTACAGTTAGTGTTGTTATGGTTGATTTCAATATGCTTCGCGAAGGATCAAGAATGTTTAATCCATCATTGTAGTGCGAGTGTGGTAGAAGGGATCGGCGTACTGAGCTCGCACGGCCTGCCGCAGCGCGTAAAATACCTAAACTCGCTCAACGCCGAAATGTAATAGCGCTCTTAAATAACAGTGTACGTAGAATTAAGTGCGCTTTGCATAATATCGCATCAATCGAAAGGCCTACTTCGTTCAAGTGATTTGGATAGATTGGCTTTGCGATACATTTTACAGCGAGGTCAATTTTATTGATGTATTTACAAATGGCGTAAGCTTATGCAATGAAGTTACTAATAAAAATTGAAATATTTTTCTTGTAGCATTTAGCTTAGAAAGCAAGTTTGATGTTTACACGGACGGACAGTATACATGCTTATTGCTTAATAATAGTCTCGTTGGCATCTTTCGGCTAGGACCTGGAATCCTTAATAATGACTTAGTTGTAATTACCAAATTAAAAATATATATCTATACGAGTATATGATGTCTCATAAACCGTCCATTATTTTTGGTGTAATACTGGAGAGTACTCTTGTAAAATTAAATTATCTGTAAAACACATATATTTATTTAGAATGATAAATAATATACAACGAAATTCTACGTCAATGGAATGATTACGGTAGCGGAGATTTTGTCGGTAACCGAGTCATGACAGATCGCACGAAACCTGTCTCCGACCTTGTCTCAGATAAACCGGTATTTGACTCTGCTATTTACATTAAATTTATGAATATGTATGTCGTTGTAAGATAACATTTTTCAAGAAAAAACGAGAGTTTTTACGATCTTTTGACCTGCCTATTATGACTATGGTAATCATTTATAGTGTACAATTTGTTTATGCTTCACCGTGCACGTATGCAGATGAGCGAATTGAGAGATTTTTCTTTCCCAAAATCTGTAATAAGAACTCAGTCGAGGTTTGCTCAAGGTACTACAGGTTTTTAAGGGGTCGGCAATATGCGTGTTGATATTGGAGCGGCGTCCATAGACCGCGATTACCGGTAACCGTTTACTAAAACCTGATTGCCACCAAAGTTTGTTTTCGTAAATGTTAAATAATTCTTTTTTGGCTAAAATTGTGTAAATACGATTTAAAATATATTTAAAAATTTTGCTTAGTAATCCAAGAATTTTAGAGTGAATAGTGTGGCTATAATATTCAGTAACAGGAAGATAAATGTTAAACTACTAAAGCAAACAAAAGGCAAACTAGAACGTGACTGTAAGTGACATTTCAGAAACTTCTCGCTCGATAGTATAGTATAGGTAGAAGTATGTGCCTACTTACTGCTAAACTAATACCTAGCTTTTTTTTCAAATCATCATGGTTAGTCCAGCTAATTAAGTCAACCAAAGATGGAACCAGTTTGTTCCAAATTTTTTTTACTTAACACAACTATAATACAATCAGCTTCATGCAGCCAAGCCTTGAACCAGTCCATGAGTGACCAAAAATAAATACTTACTAACGGTAAATCTACCTAACTTCAATTATTTACTGACTGGAATTTTGATTCGGTTTAGAAATATGTAGGTACCAAACATGCTCATCATAATAGCCAAATTGACAGAATTTTTGCGCATATCAGCACAAAATCTGTGCGCAACCGTGACGAATAAACTAATTAAAACTAAATTCATACGTAAGTATTTGCATTAAATGTTACTACATGTACAAACACGGTAAAAAACGGAGCTCGGCCCATTAGCAACTGGGCCATTGTCAATGCCATATGACTGGAATGGAATTTTAATTTCGGTCTGTATTTTTATTCAAAAGTTCTCATTGTAAACACGGGTCCTTAACTGCTGAACGCTGTCGACATTGGGCATGACTGTAGGTTATATAACCGTTGTTGTTTAAAGCCCGTTCCATAAGTGGGGTTCGATTATTGGGAGGTCAACTCGATTGCCACAGTGCGATTGCGAGCTTCGATTTCATATGACAATGTGAAGAAGTTGATGCAATCTGGCTTTTCCGTTTTCCGATTTGAGCTGTTGTAGTTGTTTTGTTGTGGTGCACAAGTTTGATTTACCTATATTATTTTTAATAAGTAGGTATACTTGCGGTTCCTTACTGTAGTGAGGTGAATTTTTTCTCGCCTAAATGTATTTTTGGTATCTTATGCTAAATTGATGGGGTACTTTTTCTTCGTGTCATAAACTAAAAACTACATAAAGTCGCAATATACTTTCATAACTTACCTATCCTTTTTATCCTCACCTAAAATAAATAAAAACACATAGTATACTAAGTTACTCTTTGGTACTCTCATCTATTTAATTTAGTGGCAAAGGAAAGGCAGTGGTAAATGTATTTATTTAAACTATTAGTTTCCTTGCTCTTAATTGACTAGCCGTTTGAAGTTTGTAAAATTTTCGAAGTGATAATTAATTACCTATAGGTAATTTATTTAGAGTCTGACAATTCTGTTCTGAATTAAAGTATTCAGGTGAATGAAAATAATGTGTCGGTAAAATTGGCAAATTTATTATAGGCTTTGCAAACTGTAGCTAAAAACGAATAATAAATATTCCCTGAAATTTTTGAGGGATACATTTTAGATAGTACCTACCTATAATTGACTCGCTGTTTTTTAGTTTTCTGGATTGAGTTTAATATAAGGTTCGAGATGAACTTGTATATTGAAAATCCGTGTAAATGAACGGGTGTAAGAACATGACCCGTGTGTTTCCAGCCAGGTTTGTTTAATTGCATTTAATAGCCATTTATTTACCTGATAGCATTTTCATGCTAAAAGCTACTAACTGTGTACATTTTATTAAGTAATTTAGCTTTTATTTTCTGTTAAAAGTGTTAGTCGAGGCAATTAGCACAACTTTCCCGCTCCGTCAGCGCACCGAGTTCGTTCGATTTTGAAATGTTCCCTCTAATGACCGATGCTCCCCTCCCTACTAATGGGGGTTGATGGCTATTTGTTGACATTACCGACAGTTATTAATATTTATTACTTGATGTTTAGATATTTAACTTTGTCGGCGTTGAGAATGATTTTGGAACTTATGTTAGTTGGAATCCAAGGACAGCCTACTTTTTTTTTATCATGTTTATTCAATACTATATTATCATAGTAATTTAAGTACATATATGTATTTTGTCCCGTAAAGTGGCCCGTCTCCGTGAGACGAGATTAATCTTGAGCAAAATTTAAGCATTTTGTTTTCTTTTAAGGATAAAGTTTTTACTTTGTCATAATGGGCTATCTATTTTCACAACGCTCTGAGTCCCTTTAGAATGTAAATAAGTAATTTATGTAGGTAATTTGTGATATCAACAAAAAAATAATTTCGACGCATACTGAAATTATTTGTACCTTAAAAAACCGTCCGAACTTACCTAACCTGAACCGAGGATTGTGATTGAACCAAAAGTATTCTAATTTTACAAATAAATACCTACATAGTAAGCCAAACATCGCAATACCTACACTCACCAATGATCTACTTGCGTCACATCCTATTGTTACAAAATAGGTACGTATCCTGCGTTTGACGAGTGATAGTTTCCTGAGAGTTCTCTGTCACACTTACGTAAGAATTTACAAGTGCGACAGAGAGGCAACACGTCGAACGTGGTTCGCGGTAGGCCCTCTGCACCGCAGAGAGGACATTCCTAGTTCCAAGTCGCAGACGAAATTAACTAATAAACTGGATTTATCACTGCGTAGGAGTGCCTTCCTTCGTTGTACAGTCGACGTCAAAGATATGTTTACACTTTTGCATCTTAATCCTTTGTAATATGGCGAAACATGTGAACACATCTAACGTCGACTGTACTTATATACAGTAAACTTGTTTGAATTGTTCCTTATTTATGCTGGTCATAAATATATTGTAATTTGAGTTCATATTTTGCAAAAACTAAATTTGATATCTCTTTGATTTTAATATCAGCATGTCGATTCGGTTCACACTTGACTGCGCCATACTGATGCGCTAGAGGCCAATTCTGAATTCGGAATTTGCTAAGGGTTTCATCTTGTTTTGATACGACCTTGAGTCTGCAATCAGTGCTGCGTCATGAACTCATGAAGCATCTCGCTTGCACTTATTGGTGAGCTTGAGATACCTAATGACACGACTAAAGTTGTGCTGTTCTCGAGAACGTTTCCGTTTTGAATGGGAAACTTTCTCGCTAGAGAATATTCATATAAACAAGTAGTATCAATTCAAGATGAAAGCCTTAACAAATTGGTAAATTAGTATAGATATCTACGGAATTAATTGTATGAATCTGATCACAAGCTTTGAGAAGCAGGTACTCGTACTCTTAATATTGTGATCTCCTCAATTTTATTTAATTTAGTTTTTATTTGTTTTCAGAAATCTGGAAGCTGTATTCTACTTTCTCTCTGGGTAAGTTCATATTTGATTGTTTGGGGTGACTCTTAAGTCAGTGACTGTTAAAAATGGAGCTGCTTTTTATTTCAAAAGCCGGTAAAAACCTTTCGTAATCAAAATTTGTTGAGGTAAATAGTTAGATAGCAATCTAAATACCAATAGCTACTTATTTTACAGAAGTTCTGCAAAATTATGGCTTATAAACTAAATTTTCGAAATCACCTCTTTTGTCTGTCGCATATATGCTTTTCGTGATTCGCATGTGAGTAAGGTAAACGTACTAGTGCTCGACATGCGAATGCTCAATAGATGACACCTTGCTGTCACCTCTATTTACAATGACTTAAGTTTCAAGATGACATATATACTGGGACCGCGTCGACCACCAGTACCTACGTTTACCTTACAGTCAGTGGCGGATTTGCAGTCTTTGCCACCCTAGGCCCCAGACCTTATGGCCTATAGCCGCCCCTTCGCAGCACCCATCATATTAACTACATTTTATTTCTTGTTATGATCAGCGAATTTTTTGTCACAATTTGCCGCCCCTAATTTTTTGCCGCCTTAGACCCGGGCCTACTGGGCAAATCCGCCACTGCTTACAGTCAAAGTACCTCGATCGATAGGCATGCAAGCCTGCGTAGAAATTTGTATATAGTGTTGAATACTATGCCTAACTAATATTACAGAATTTTGTATGTCAAGCCAACGTCTCGCTATTACATGCAAAGTAGGTAATCGAAGTAAAGAAAAAAATACATAAAATAAATGGATCCCATTTAATGTTTACTTCGTGTATCACTCAGACTTTATACCATTTTGATTGTACCAAGAGTACATTTATATCGTTAAAGAACTCTCAACGAGATATTATGGTAAAGTATCTTACAAGATAGAAAAGTAGCAAGACACTATCGATGTCTCTGAATAGGACTAATGTTATGTTATGTCGACTCGTTTGTTTTTTAGGGGTACCTATACTAAAAGGAACAATATACTATACATATTTTATCTTGAAAGTACTTTCTAGTTGGCCCCATCGATATCAAATCAGGTACCTACTGGTAATTAGGCTTCTCATGCAAGATATAGAGAAAACCCTCTATAGTACATTATTGCAGAGGCCGGGAAAGGGCAATTCGTGGATGAGTTTCGATTTTGTCGGACGACGCGAAGCGGAGTCCGACAAAGAAGACGAATCCACGAATTGCTATTCCTGCCGAGGCATATATAGTGCTTTTCTCCAAACATGCGAGGAAATAAGGTAAAATAATTATTTAAGCATGAAGCATCACTCAAATCGAACCTTCACATCAAAATGTCAAGTCAAAAACTACCCAACTAGCAAAATAGTCGTATAAGAATTGATTTACTCAGCCTGTAATCGTATAACAGCCGAGTTACGGTTGTTGAAACACCAATATATCGTATAATAGCGGGTAACTCGACTATTTAGCAATTTTCGCTAATTAGTGCTATAATCATGTCGTATAAACGTTTATAGCACTATCTTTTAGCGCTTTTATTCCACCTTTTAATAAATGGTGAGTTAGCGCTACTAAATCACTTTTATTCAGCATAATTGTTCTATTAAAATCATATAACAGCTATAGAATAGCTAATTGTCTGAATAAGGCGCTTTAATACAAATGTTACTTTAATACAATTCTCTTCTCTGTTGCTATAAAAGCTTATTAAAAGCAATCCAATAAGCATTTGGCAACAATGCTGCTGTAACAGCGCGCTTATATCATAATTTGGGTAATGGGGTTCAAACCGCTGTTATAGGAGCTGCAGTGTATTTACAGGTTTTATTCAAAATGTATTCAGCTTAGAGTACTTTTAAAGAGTTTTGAACTACATTAACAGCACAAGTCAGCCATGTTGTCGTTTCAATATAGTCCGGTGGCCAACTGCATGAAACCCTACCTGATAAAAAAATAGAAAAATCCTACTCTGTAGAGGTAGCTGACTTTTAGTACCATCAACTGCTCTTGGTCGGCCGCGGCTTAATTTGGCAAATTTTGCGCAAATGGCAAAATAGTGGCACAAAATTCATCAAAAAAAACCCCCATCGTATAATAGAATTGAGGACAGCAAAACAAAAGTGGTCAGCTACATCCTGTGTTGGCAGGTTCCTGTGTCCTACCGAATTTGTGGTACCACGTGACAGCTACAATTTACCTCATCGAAAAATAGAATGGAAAAAACTGATTGTAATACCTACATTAAATTTGTTGACGTATGTCTTGGTCGGTCTAACCTTAGCCTGACAGCTTTTGCAGTCCGTCCGCATTAAAAAAAATGTCAATGGCAGCTATCCTACCATACAAGTGACATTCTATTTTTCGATGAGGTAAATTGTAGCTCACGTGGTACCACAAATTCGGTCGGACACAGGAACCAGCCAACACAGGATGTAGCTGACCACTTTTGTTTTTTTTGATGAATATTTGTACCACTTTTTTGCCACTTGCGCAAAATTTGCCAAGTTAAGCCACGGCCGACCAAGAGCAGTTGAAGCTGCTAAAAGTCAGCTACCCCTACAGAGTAGGATTTTTAAATTTTTTTATCAGGTAGGGTTTCATGCAGTCGGCCACCGGACTATAAATCCATAAACATGGCGACATCATGTGCTATAAGTGTAGCAGTAAACGCAGTTACTCGACTTATAGTCGAATTAATGATATATAACAGAAACTAGATCGTGTAAGCAAATTTTTACTTATTTTAATTAATATTTTTTTATTGATTTTTCGCGCTAGGTTTTACTGTATTACGTGTACTTACAGACAGTAAAAACTTATGTACACAATCACGGTAAAAATAAATGTCATGGATGACAGCAGTAAAAAAATACTTAAGTACCTTTTTGTTTTATTAGACACGTGAAGACGATTAGGCCTCAAACTTAATAAAATAATTGAAATAATCGCTTACCTGAGATCGTTTTTAGCACATATTAGTTGAATAAAAGCATTTACTGCACTCTTACACATTTAAAATGCCGAGTAAAAGCAATTCGGCTACTTTTACGAAACATTTTTGCTGAGAAAAAGCAGTGCGGCTGCTTTTATAAAACACTTTCACTGAGTAATAGTAAATTGCTAATGTTTATAGAACAAACAGTCGAATAAAAGCACTATCGTTGCTATTAAAACACTAGAAGCGCTTTTACCCACTTTTACTCCACTCTTGCAGCATCGATTTGCTTCTTATACAGCGCTTACTCGATTTTTATAACACTTTTAGTCTGTATAAGTGCGCCGTTTTTGCGTTGAGTAAACGCTTACAGGACTTTTATTCGACTGTTTTTACACCTTTTATAGCACCAAAAAGCGAAAATAAAAACGTGCTCTCAACTTTTATAGCACATAGATTTGCTAGTTGGGTATTTCCCTCTTTAATACATTTTTAAAAGTTAAAGGCACAAACTTATTCTGCCATTCAGTACCATTCAATATTCGTTCATTCAATATAATTGTGCAATATAGTTGGTCAAACTAATTTGTCAGTCAGTAAGAACCAGGAAAACTATACCCATCCTTTTCTTTTGGGTGCTAGTACTAGTGTAAGACAAAGATAGTATGATTATCTTTGTCTATGATTGAAATGAGAAAGTCCTTTGACAAACTATATAAGCTTTATGAACACCGATGAAATCCTTAAAAAAATATAAAAATAATCTTTGATTTTATTAAGCAGTATTCGCACGATCATACACGAGCACAACGGTCTTGTAAGAACGAGACAAGTAAGGTCGTTTATCTTATTATCTCACTCTATCCTATATCTTGAAATGATAGCTGATCGGGACGTGTAGACACGGCTCGCGGTTATAATAATTGGCTGTTTGCGTTTTTATTTTTAAAAAGTATAAAACACTACAGTACTTAATAAGTTATTACTGTAGTGTTTTTTTACTTCCCGTCCGCTAGAGCAGGACAGCGATAGTTTGATTTTTTTTATTAGAGTTTGACAATAACGAAGAACTTCGCGTACTATTTTTGCTACAATAAGGTGAACATTTCCGAGCATATTGGAGAAAAATATTATACACACCTATAGTTATTCTGGTATTTTATGGAGACTTGCATGTGCTCTTGGAAAATATTGTTTAGTTATCGTTATAAGTCGGCACTTTCTTGTAAAACTTTTTTTTTATTAACATAAAGCATATTACTATATGTATATGTCGCAGTCGGATCGTATAATCCGCCGTATTACATTACGGCTAGCCGTTTTCAAAAACAGGGGCGTTTTGAAATGCGGCGGTTTAACGATTAGCCGGATTGAATGCGGCTGAATGAGAATCCGCCGGAATGTATTCGGCGCCATACGTTCTTCAACACGGCTAGCCGTAATGTAATACAGCGAGTCATTAGCCGCCGCTTTGACAGTTTTTAGTTCCCATTTTTAACACCCGTGGCGCTGCCTGACAAACGCTGGGGTGTCCATCAAATCTGGAGTTCGTCGGACTGTTTCTTTTCAAAAAACATTTCTTTCGCAACTTAACTAGACGGAGCCCCGCTTCGCGGGGCTCCTATTTCTGAGCGGTTTGCCCTTCGGGCATCTGAAGCTACCTAACGAACCTAACCTACCTACCTATTGATTTAGTGAGACGTCCGTGAAAACATTACACTTTGGGGAAAAAAGCGTAGGTAGGTAAGTAGGTTGGGTTCGTTAGGTAGCTTCAGATGCCCGAAGGGCAAACCGCCCAGAAATAGGAGCCCCGCTTGCGGGGCTCCGTCTATTTAAGTTGTGAAGGAAATGTTTTGGAAAAGAAACACATGTAGTGCGGTGGGACCATGGTAAAAATAAATTAAATTGCAAACATTGTCAAACTCCGGTTACGTAGGCGACCGAAAGAACTGGTCACTCTACAATCTAAAATAGTAGTACGATGCGGCTAAACGTTGGCCGCCTTATTGAAGAACGTATCGCAATGACAATCCGGCTAATCGTCGAACCGCCGCATTTCAAAACGCCCCTGTTTTTGATAACGGCTAGCCGTAATGTAATACGGCGGATTATACGATCTGACTACGACATATACATTCGAAAAATTATGACAGCGAACAAACCCCCTAAGGCTTAACTGCCGCTGTAATCACTTTTATCTTATCCTTGTTACAAATGAATTTTAAAGACCTATCTTAACGATTATATATCGGGCCTAAGATATACAATACACAATAGTACCGTACTGCAGTCGATCAAAACCCCAGAGAAAGAAGCGCGACCCGTTAACAGTACCCCGGTGACAATCGACGATATACACTCAAGAGCAATAAATACGTGTCATATTGTATGGAAATTACCATTCCAAATGACTCGCTTTTATTGCTATTGAGTGTACATGATCAGTACCGATCTCACGCGCGCCCCACAATACTCGATTTATGCGCTTCGCGACAGTTTTATAACCTGGCGGATTATTGTGACCACAATAATTACCTACCTACGTACGAACATACGTATACATATTTATGAATTGTATTTAGCCATTCGAATTGATTTTAGAGCATAAATAGGTACTAGTTTACTTGTAATTATTGTCACAGATTTGAAAGAGGAATCAAAATTTGTCGACAAAACAAAACTTTTGGAACGCTAAGTGTATTTTATGTAGGCCATATTTTGTGTAGGTATTTATATTAAACTTAGTAACAATAAAATATAGTATGTAGGTTTTATTTAACTAAAGTAAGAATATTACGTGTTGTTTATGGTAATAGGTATTCTGTTCGACTTCTTATATTTTTTCTTTGCACCACCAATTGCATATTCTAATTTTATTGTCTCCGCTACCCAAAGGTTTTCTGGAAGAGATCGCTCATAAGCGCTAAGACCGCCTGTTGTTACCTCTATCCAATTCTCTTTATTTATTGGTTCTGTACATGTATTGTAAACTGTGTGAGGTGTGTAATAACGAGTATTGTATGTATTGTAAGAAACAAAAGTAGGGAAAGAAGTAAGAAACCATAAAATATACGTGTTATATAAACGTACGACTTAAATTCCTTGGTTTATAAAGTTACCTCTTTTGTTATTCGTGTTTGTTGGAAAATATTTAACTTTGTTTTTTCCTCAAACGTAATACCTACCTACTTAAATGTGTGTTGTGTGTAATATAATATTCCTCATATAGATGATTCAGTATATACGAGTATATATACCTACATATATACTTTATGTAAATAATATGTTTTGCACTAGTGTTGTGATTCGAACATTCATATCTATATTTATCGACATTTAAATCGCTTCACTTCCGGTAGTTTGAAAAAATAACAATACTGAACCAATATTACATACCTACATTCAAAATTTGAACATGAGTAGTTACATAGTACGTGATAGTACTTAATAAACTTTGATCAATACTGTTTCTGGCCTTCAGAAACCTCTGTAGATATTGAATTTAACATATTTCGATTTCTTTGAAGTAAATCCTTTCTTTTTATATTTACACGCGAATAAATTCAATAAATCACAACAGGTTAAACTTGTACCCAATTTTAACAGACCGCAAGGGTTAAATCTTAAAGGTCGTTCAAAACCATGATTCAAGTCAGTCGATATTACTGATATTAGCTTCTCTGACGTCAGCGAATACTTTTTTTTTAATTTATTTGGGACAAAAAACAGTAACACACATGGTTTAGGCACAGAAATAGAGTACATACAAAGGATAATAAATTGTGAGACCAACCACATCGTCCACTTGAACAGACATTCGTAATTTTCTGGAAAGCTGACTCCGACATGTATGAGTGCGCCAGGAACACTGCCGCTTTCTACGCGACGGTCAATTTGAGGTACTTGTAGTCGTAGGACTACAATCCATACCACAGAGGAATGAAATAAGCAGAGTAACAAGCACTTATTTACTTTGAACAGTGGTGTAGCATGCAAGATAACTCTACACTTTTGTGATAAATCTTTCGACGTTTTTAACGGGAATCTGAGCATCTATTTTGAAGTCAATAATTACTTAAATTATCTTTGCATGTGAAATGTCTGAAAGAGTTGTAATAAGGGTTTGCAAACCGGGTCCAAATTGTACGAAAAATTAATTGGTCCCGGATCAAATAATTCCATATTCTAAAGGTATCTGTTCAATACACACTCCCTAGTTGTGCCGATGCTGATGATCACTCCTCCCAAGCACAAGAAGCACAGGAAAAAGCGCTGCGCACATGAGGCTGCGAGGGTACCTATTGGAAAAGCATGATGGTATAAGATGTACTCTTTTTGTTTTAATATTTTTTGTTTTAAAATTAAATGTTTTGTATTACAGTTCCATATAAGCCAATGCAATAATTTGGCGTCAGAAATTGAAATTTTTCAATTGTTTTAGAAGATGATATTATTATCCAATTTTGCAAGTTGCTAGATGTCGTAAGATACCATTTTTTCAGCAACAAAATTAGATTAGATTAATCATAGCGGGTGGTAACGATTCCGCGTAATTGTCTTATTTAATGTTTCATAACGTTGATCAGTCATAATCGATTAGACAAATAGGCCCATGTTGCGAAAGGCGACGACCGGTAAAATGGCGGACTGTTGTTGCTTTTCCTGTAGCTTACAGTGGAATAGCCTCTAATGGACCAGTACCTATCAGTTGTATTATAGTATTTTTCAAACCGGAAGGATACGGTGATAGATGTCAGTTCAATACAAAGGCCAGAAGTTTCGGGGTCCCTCTTGCCCTGATTCTTTTGTTTCGAAATGACACAGTAACAAACTGGGTTAGACATGACTCTGTAGCCGTAAAATGTACATGTAATTTTAAAATACACCTATAATAATAGGGTATTTTTCTACTAGTCAAATCAGTTACCTTTTTAGAACTGTCAAAACGATTTGCTAATATAGAATTTATATGAAACATTACATCGTGACGTCGCGGTCAATTCACCTACTTTTTATATTTCTATCCGATTTATTAAATAAAACTTGTGTTTAAAAATAAGTCTATCTGTGTTTTTCTAATAATTATCTGGTGATTTATTTCATGCATGGTGTAAAATAATTTATTTTAAATACAGTATAATACCCTATTAAAATAATAATTTCCATACTAAGTAATCAATCAAGCTTGCACTGAGCACCGGCTCAGTTGATTAAACTTAGAGCAAGCCGGTGTACGGTAATCCTGAATATCGCGAATCTCCCTCAGATCGTAGATAAAAAAACTTAAATTTAAAATTAATTATGTAATTTTTTTTGAAGGAATAAAGGTCGAGGTTGGAATTATGCTGGTAGCCAAGAGACGATGCGTTTTGTGAAGATTGGGAACAACTGTCCAGTTGTATCGGTTATTAAGCACCGCGACGCTTGCTTGATTACTAACTGCTGTCTCGCAGTGAGTGACGCACTGACGCATAAACGGCTTTCGGAACTATGTGGAATTTAGCAACGGCTTTATCCAGATATAACATATCACATAAGTTGCCTGCAACCTTTATAACATTAGTTAGTTGTCTATCTTGACTTTCCCTTTGGGTACCTATTATAGTGTTTTCAATGACTATGTATGCCTAATTTTTATAATTATGTTTAGTGCCTGCATAAGCACAGTGAGCAACAAAATTAGATAATATACTTGCATGAGAATGTATATTCGCGGCGAAAAGGTACATATGCACTTAGTTTGGATCATAATGTCATAGTATCATAATGTAGTAGTATAGTATGTACTTAGTACCTTTTTATGAGAATAAATTCTACACAACGATCATTTATTGAACAGTTAGCGAAAGGGTAGTGGGATCAATTAAAGTTAAATACGCAAGTGGGCAAATAATTTATTGCATTTGACAAACAATTATGAAGACGAAAGAGCATAGGATGTTTCGATGCAACTCTCGTCATGAGTAGATATTTAGAATGTATTTAGAACGTTTCAGACAATTTACGATGTAAGTATTAAAATGTTTTGCTCAATCATCATCATCATCATTTTAGCCTCCAGTCGCCCACTGCTGAGCATAGGCATTCTTCGTGTACGCCACTTATTCTGTGGAATATGGTATTTATACTAGGTATTTATATTCGTAAACGTCTGCCAAATATACAATTCTGTTGACAATCTTTTGTTCTATCTGGGATTTTGACATTTGTGTTTGTTAGATAGAGAAAAAAATTCACAGATTTCGTGCCTCACACGACTATCGAGCACATTGGAAATGAATCTACGGAATTCGAAAAAATATTGTCGCTGAGCGACGAGAAAGTCTGGATAAGGAAAAAGTTACAAAATAAAACTACAACGTTGAATGATAATTATTTTATTCTTAGACTAACACAAGTATCCTGGACATAACGCATGTGAACAAACAAATTGCAAAATTTCCACACGCGGATCGAAGTTTGAATAATTGTCGCCGTGGCGCATAAGTATAGGTACATATTTCATTT
This sequence comes from Cydia splendana, assembly GCF_910591565.1. Lineage (NCBI taxonomy): Eukaryota > Metazoa > Arthropoda > Insecta > Lepidoptera > Tortricidae > Cydia > Cydia splendana. Next base: position 17,448,931 of record NC_085965.1, on the reverse strand, counting down.
TTCGATTAATAAGCAGGATATATTAATGTTCAAAGTACACGAAAATTATTACACGGCAAATCCGTAGTCAACTCGAGAAGTGGTAGCCACATCGCCGTTATCGTCACTCGAGTCTTGATCGGCAGCGGCCCATTTGCTGCAAGATATGTATTTTTCTTGACAGCAGTTTGACGCGACGAGAGATGACCATAACAGCGTTTGTCTATGTTGCACCAAACCTGAGTTCCAATAGGTACTACCAGGGTTCAGCATCAGCTATCTTGGGTACTACTCTCCTAAGTGCTCATCAAGACGAGTCGGATGACCAAAACAGCGTGTGCCTATGTTGCAACAAACCTGAGTTCCTTTAGGTACAGCCAGGGTTCAGCATCAGCTCTATCTTGGCACAGTATAAGAACAGTAGTGAATCTTCATAGAAATGTGCCGCTGCCGGCTTGAATGTGTGCGTGCGCGCCGGGCGCCGTGTACGCACGCGCTGCCACGCACACATTAGCATAATATACGGGGGAATACGGTGGCGGCAGTGTGGGCCGTACCGCGACTGTGATCGCGCGCATTCGAGTACGCTACCCGCCCGCTCGCATTTGTCTGCTCTGACGGTACGCCTTAATTTTTTTGATCATGACTATGAACAGAGGCAATAGTATAAGTAAGGTACTAGATTGAAAAGCTTGATTATATCACTATTGTATACAATACTTTTTCTACGAATCAACAAAAATAATACTTTAAACTAGTAGAATCATACAAACAAACCAAACCAAAAGTATACAGCTAAGATACGGGAGCAGCCGCGATACCTTCATAATACTGGTACGCGCCCCGGCCGCCGCGTTGGTTGGTCAATGACACCTTCTCGTAACTCATGAGGCCCTGGTACTTGCTCCGCGCTAAATTCAATTTTTAGACAGTTGTTTTCTCGATTTTGGCCATCGTAGCCTAAGGAGACTAACAAGCAACACTAAGTGGTTTTCGTAGTCTTTGGATGTTGCTATATTAAGGGTGTCACATGCGCGTTTCTGATTTATGAATCAATTGTTTCTACTATACAACCTAAAATTAATAATTAATTTGAGCTATGGTTTTGTTTCGCCCTCTTGACCGCGGCGAGCTGTAATTGGTCATTTTCATTATAGTTGACTAAACTGTATCGAAATGAATATTATAGTTGAGTTGGGAGCCCGTACATTAAAAATACCCATTTGCAGTTTGGTATAAGAAATCTTAATTCAAAAATTACAGTCGTACAGTAGAAAAAAAATATAGTGTCTCAATAACGACTCCTCAAAACCGGACTTGTCATTCTTCATAATACCTACTTGCCCATGCTTCCCTAAAACCTTTTTACTAAATTTATACGTAAGGATGAGAATTTACTTTACTTTAACCGCTAACAATAAAGCGTTCCGAACATGCAGAAACCGGAGGATTTTTTTCTGTATCGAATTTGTAATTTTTTTAATAACTGCCATTTCCTAATGTTAATATTTAAAAAGCGTTTTATTTATACTTCATTTATGAATTGATAGAACATTTCATTATATTATAATAAATAGAAACGTAGTGCTATTCATAATACGCAAATAATATTTAACTAAAAATAAAAGTGACAACCCTAAGCGCCAACGCAAGAGTAGGCAAATAACTTGCCGAGCGGCCTTAGATTCACTACTGTTCTTAGTGTACTGTGATCTTGGGTACTACTCTCCTAAGTGCTCATCGAGACGAGTCCGATGACCAAAACAGCGTGTACTTATGTTGTATTAAACCCGAGCTCCACTAGGTACTGCCAGGGTTCAGCATCAGCTATCATTTCATTTCATTTCATTTAATGTATTGCTAGCAGCCTCTCCCTCTCCCTCTCCCTCTCCCTCTCCCTCTCCCTCTCCCTCCCTCTCCCTCTCCTCTCCCTCTCCCTCTCCCTCTCCCTCTCCCTCTCCCTCTCCCTCTCCCTCTCCTCTCCCTCTCCCTCTCCCTCTCCCTCTCCCTCTCCCTCTCTCCCTCTCCCTCTCCCTCTCCCTCTCCCCTCTCCCTCTCCCTCTCCCTCTCTCCCTCTCCCTCTCCCTCTCCCTCTCCTCTCCCTCTCCCTCTCCCTCTCCCTCTCCTCTCCCTCTCCCTCTCCCTCTCCCTCTCCTCTCTCTCCCTCTCCCTCTCCCTCTCCCTCTCCCTCTCCCTCTCCCTCTCCCTCTCCCTCTCCCTCTCCCTCTCCCTCTCCCTCTCCCTCTCCCTCTCCCTCTCCCTCTCCCTCTCCCTCTCCCTCTCCCTCTCCCTCTCCCTCTCCCCTCTCCCTCTCCCTCTCCCTCCTCCCTCTCCCTCTCCCTCTCCCTCTCCTCTCCCTCTCCCTCTCCCTCTCCCTCTCCCTCTCCCTCTCCCTCTCCCTCTCCCTCTCCCTCTCCCTCTCCTCTCCCTCTCCCTCTCCCTCTCCCTCTCCCTCTCCCTCTCCCTCTCCCTCTCCCTCTCCCTCTCCCTCTCCCTCTCCCTCTCCCCTCTCCCTCTCCCCTCTCCCTCTCCCTCTCCCTCTCCCTCTCCCTCTCCCTCTCCCTCCTCCCCTCTCCCTCTCCCTCTCCCTCTCCCTCTCCCTCTCCCTCTCCCTCTCCCTCTCCCTCTCCCTCTCCCTCTCCCTCTCCCTCTCCCTCTCCCTCTCCCTCTCCCTCCCTCCCTCTCCCTCTCCCTCTCCCTCTCCCTCTCCCTCTCCCTCTCCCTCTCCCTCTCCCTCTCCCTCTCCCTCTCCCTCTCCCTCTCCCTCTCCCTCTCCCTCTCCCTCTCCCTCTCCCTCTCCCTCTCCCTCTCCCTCTCCCTCTCCCTCTCCCTCTCCCTCTCCCTCTCCCTCTCCCTCTCCCTCTCCCTCTCCCTCTCCCTCTCCCTCTCCCTATATAATTCACAACAAACACCGATAACGAACTCTGCGAAACATGAAGTCATAAATGTCATGTGAAAAATGTCGTTCTGACTTTTTGACTATTTAAAGGTTAGGCTACAGGGCAAACCCTTAACCCGATCGTCTTTGTTTTAGGCTCGAATTGTAGCTGACTAAATTGTCCAGAGCCGTTTTTCTCAAATTTTTGATATCATTCTTCGTTTCCAAATTATCGAGCACCAAAATCAAAAATTCGGAATAAATTTAATTTTATTTTCACTATTTCGACCATAACTTTTTTTGTTTTTGACTTTCTCGAATAATTATTTTTGCACCTTACAGCTCTCGTGATTATGCGTCTTTTGAGCCTATTTTTTAATATCATATCTTCACAACTTTCCGAGATATAAGGGGATCGCACTTTTTCGTGAAATCGGAGCCTATACTGGAGCGAACGAAAAGACATTTCCAATGTCAAAATGGCATAAGTTACGAGTCCGTGATTCGTGTTAATAATTTTTCCAAAATGGCTGCGCCACTCAACCGGCTTGTTATGTCTGTCCGTCTCGCGGCCACCGCCACTGTAGAGACCTCGAGGAGGACAATGCCACTCGAAGGGAGACACATTATGACAAAACAATACATTTAACACGATTCACACAGTTTATTTCACTTTTTATGAGTGCGTATTCCGTTTGAATGTTCGCGGCTCGACGACGGTCGGCGCGTAATGGGCGAGGTGGGGCAGGAACATCACGTCATTTCTAACAAACTTTGTTTTACGCGGGAATTCGACCGTTAGGGAATACCATCCTTGTTTATTGACGAATGCATCTTGCAAGAGTGAGCAAGCAAGGCATAGTTATAATGGTTTTATTTTGGGCGCGAAATGCAGCGTCGCACAGATGCCGCGAGACGGTCTCTGCCAATTACGAGCTTGTTATGACCGAACCTTCTCGCGGCCTCTGCCACGCCGAGGCATATTTAAAAAAATGGCCGCGCCATTTCTCCTACCGTTCAACTGGAGGTGCTGCCACCCGAAGGGTTATCTGTACTAATTAGTACGGTTGAATGGTAGGAAATTTGTTAAGTTTGAGCCATTTGACCAGTAAGTAATGTGCACTTAATAAACTAAAAAATCGAGGGCTGAGCAGTCAAACACTATAAGCAGATTTACTTATAGATATTTTTTCCTTTCTTTACACATGTCACATATATAAGTAGATCCAATTTCAAAGACCCACATGCTTGACTTATTGGGTTTGTCTGCTCATCCGTCGATACAATATGAGTACTTACATATTTCTTTGGTTGAAATTTGACGAAGCCGGTTAGCTAAGTAAGAGCAAATATTTGTTCCTTTGTCTCGGATGTTGTCTCAGTATTATTTATCTGTGTATGTGTATTGTTAACGCCCTTGAGCGGACAATGGTAACATATTTATTATTAACAGTCATAAAAAAAAACATAGCAAAAAAATTATGGTTTGAAATTGAAAGTTTTGGAAGGGTTAAGTACTCTTTAAGTTTAGTTCCTTCCAGGTCTAGAATAGTAAAAATAAAAAGCACTACCTGTATATGGAAGTTTTCAGAAAATAGTGTACCTACCCAATCAGTGTGAGTAGTTATAAAAGTTATTATAATATATGAGTAGGTAATAACACTAATAACATCGAACATACCAGAGGGGCTACCGCGAAAACCGAAATTCGCAAATTGCGGGGATCTTACTCTTTTACTCCAATGAAGGCGTAATTAGAGTGACAGAGAAAAATGCCCGCAATTGACGATTTTCGGTATTGGCGGTAGCCCTACTGCACCTGCGGCCGTCAGAGTGTAGGTACTTCATCTAATAAAGAAAACAAATTTTTCATCAGAGAGCTAAAATTGATGATCGACCTGGCAAAAACTTTCTTGAGCACTTATTTTATACTATTTGACTGTATTTGTCAAGTGTCAAAAAACTAATGTGACCCATAGCCGGCAGGCGGTTGCGACTGTCACGCACACAGACATTAGGAGTTTGTGGGTTACTCGTTTGCTATAAAATAGGATTTTTTAGCTTATTAGCTGTTTATTCCAGCTTTAATTAATTTTTTTAATTCGGTCTAAACGTCCGTTAATGTCGTCTCGGCGGCGCGTCGAATGCTAAACACGGCTTAGCTCATTAGACTTTTCATTATGCGATTCGTGATAAGCTATGCGTGTATCGGTCGTACACAAAGCAGACAAATTAGTGCCATTAAATAGTTGTTTTTCTTAGAACATCTTTGACTAAAATGGCAAATGGAAACTTTTATAAGGTCCCCTGCACCTTTCGACTGTGGGCAATTTCGACTGCGGGATAATTTCAACTAATCGAAATATCTTCCATGTTTTACTTTATTAACTACAGTCACACACAACATATCTTTTTCGGTATCTGGACATATATGGCACTTAATAATGCAATTATTTTGTAAGATGGAAGATATTTCGATTATAGTTGAAATACCCCATAGTCGAAATTGTCCCCCTGCACCTTATGGGTTTTGACCAGCTATGGGTTAGGTATTCGTATCCTGGGTAGGTACATATAGTTGCTGCGCTTACGCGGCTGTGACTCTACCACAAATCTCACAGTTAGACAAAAACAATTATTTCAATAATTTGAAAGGAAATCCGTGGTATAAATGAAATATAGACATTACAATATCGAATCTCACCATTGGTACATTTATAAGCAAGGTATTAGTGCCTATCCAATGTGATCAGTGAAAACATCCCTAAAATATTTCAGGGATCTTCCAAAATCAGGTCAGATGGATATGAAACGTAGGCTTATGCCAGGTTAGGTTGTTATCCTTAATACGACCTAGCTTACGAAAACACATGGATAAGTTGGATATATAGCGTTATATATCCTTCGCTATTTGTGCACTCTCCTCTGACAAGAGAGTACGTGACGTCTAAATCCGTGTCTAGTTAATATGATTTATTATTTTCTTATTTTTACTGGTTCACCTGAGGCAGTTTTATTTACAGTCCAACTAATACCTGTGCAGCTGTGTTGTGGAATGTCCTTCCTGCGCAGGTATTATCAGTGAAGCTGAAAAGAAAGAAATAAACATAGAGTCTGTGCGGAAAGAGAAGAGTCGTAGGATGAATGGGCTCCCGTACATTCCATGACTCTTTTCTTTCCGCACAGACTAGACATTGAGCCCGTTTGGTTTTAATTTCTTATTATGAAACGGTTCTGAATTTCATCTGTTATGTCAGCTGTCAACAGTGACATTTCTGGTCCAGAAATGTCACTGTTATTGGGTTCTGATTATAGAAAAATGAACGCAGTAAAAAGGTGGAAAATTTTATTCACTGATTACGGCGAGCATGGCCTGAAGGCTACTAGAACATTTTACATTCATTACATTGATTTTAAATGACCAGTATTGTTAGGTACCAGTATGCTAGGATTGTTATACAAACTCTACGGTATCTACAACGCTACTCTTTATTATTTATTGAATCAGACACAAGCATAAGATTACAACTATGCCGAGTCACTTCAGGTCACTCTTCAGGTCTGTTATACTGTTAATACACAGTCAGTATCATAAACATGTGTACACTTTTCGGTTCTATCTCTATAGGAATAAAGTAGTGAAATGTATAGATGTTTCTGGCGCTGACTCAATATTAAATTAAATATATTACTAAAGTTACATAGATAGAGTAAAAATTGATCGGCATCGTAGGTGCATGGACGATCCCCTGGTGTAGCAAACGTATACTACTTAGATTACGGGGATTGCTTATCCTTGTGTGCTCGTTTACCTCCAATGTCCTACAAAAAAGTCGGGTGGTATGAACTAGGTTACGCACACACCTGTATCGATTCCTCGGGTATTGGTATTCCATAAATCCACGTAGCACGTCAATTAAGTCACCCCTTAGCGCTTTTCGGCCGCTCCTTTGTTTTGACGGTATAGTTCATTACGGTCGAGAACACATACCTACTTAGAACAACTATGTTGTTTTGAGAGTTTTGAGGTTGCATTACGTTGAAGAAATAAGTATGGGTATGTCAGTTTATTTTAAATATAGGTACCTTACTATAAATTTTCAAGAACGAATCTAATACGAATAAAAAAACGAATATCAAATAGGCGAAGCGAATTTATCTAACTCAGTTTTTATCAGGCACATTAAGATAGCGATGATGCGGTTTTAAATTTAGTAGTACAAATATTTAGAATAGGAAAGTTGCATGATAGGCGAAATATTTACCCCGAAATACATGTTTTAATGAGATACTAAAACATACCTTGTTTCTTTATAACTTACACGGTGACTCAATTCTCTGTCATTTGTAAATCTCTGTTGTGAATTTGTGTTGTCAGAGATGACAGTATCACTCCCACAGAATCTCGAATAAACATCTCGAGTGCTCGAACTGGCCTTCAGCTTGACGTGTGGGAATATACAGACGAAAGAGTAAATATACAAATCTATGACGAAGTCTCTTATGATTTCTCATTCTAGTAATTTAGCCTAACGTTATCTGATGCACTAATGCTTAATTTACGGGCACCTAACAAATCGCATCCTGTACGGATATGATGGTCGTTCTTGTCTACGTGACAGCGTGATAATACGGTATCCGTCACTTTCTATCCCACGGTGTTAAAAAGTGACAGTTACTTTATCACGTGGATAAAGATGGATAAAGCTATCCATAATAGGCCGGCTGATTAAATATTGGACCCAGAAAGGCAATTCCTAAATTTATGTAATCGGGTTGGGGTTTGTCCGATGAGTGAAGAAATTGACTTTTGGAAGTTCACAAACCAGTTAAAAAAGAACTCTAACACAACACACTATTTTTTGTGTCTTCAAAAGCTCTCAATAGCCATCTAATATAGCACTCAGTAGGTAGCCATACAATAAAGCGGTCATCGACTAATATCAGACTAACCATAATAGTGATCGGTACGAATACGCGAGCACTTGTAATCCTAAACAGATATTGCTGTTTGCATTAAACAAGGCTAAACAGATATAATAATATTCCTACAATAATCATAGTTTTCACTTTCCATGTTTCACTGTTTGTCTATTGCGCAAACTGCAACAAGGATGTGATCGCGTGCGCGCACTCGTTCCGCTTCCGAAGCGCAAGAGTCGATGTGAACAGCGTGCGAAAAAACATGGCTGGCGGTTACTCAGCCACTGTGTCAGCCCGCATCACGCTATAAAACTCAATTAACTGACTTACAATTAGTAAGATTGCAGATAATTGCCAATTACGAGTGCAGCTAATCTGAACCTTAAACTCAAAGTGACCCAAGTACAGTTGCCAATATACTGTGTAGGTATACATTTTTGTACTGTATTCGTTGGCTGTAAGCATCTAGAATGCATATATATTTGTTACTGGCTGTGCGCGTGATGCGTGTTTACGTTATTATCAGGATATATTCTTATGTAATTACCAGTTAAATCGCGTGAGAATGAAAATGAGCCTCGGTCAATAGGTGTATCAAGTACAGAAATATTGATACAGGTCTAATCCAAAACTATTAATAATATTTAATTAGCTCAAGATGCTTCATGCTGCGTATTACAATGTAAACCTTCTTTGATTATAATTGAAATCTCGCTAAGCGTCGTGCAACGGTGTATTGATAAAAATGTATCAGGAACTGCTACTAATCTGGTGGATTATCATGTTTTCTTTTTAAATTAGAAGTTTTAGAACACTTGTTTAGACAAACATGTAATTATACCCACTGATTCTACGTGTAATGGGCTCTGTTTCAGTATTAGGTACCGTAAAACGGGGTGAGTAGGTTTCGCGGGGAGCTATGGGTTATGAATGGGGAGAGAAGGATTGAGAGGGGGGTGAGGTGGGTTTTTAACAGTGTTGGGCATTCAAGAATAAAATCATTATTTGAATACGAATTCGTAGGAATAAAATCATCTCGATTTTATTCCCGTCAAAAATATTCAAATAATTTTGGTCGGGAATAATTCGTATGAGAAAAAATTGAATGAGAATAACATAATTCTTAATCAAATAAATATAATCATGATTTTTATTCGATATAATATTCCACGAATAAAAATGTTGTCTGGGTACCGTATAGGTACTAATTACGTATAGTTAGGTAGATGTAATAGTATTAGTTAGTCTCTTGTCTAATTTATACCTATTTTATGGAATACAATCTTACAAATTGTCTGTCGCATATCGCATAGTTTCAGTAACTGTATCATTTTTAATTTACTAACCAAATCATTAGGTTCAATTTAGCTGGTCTAGGGGCCTAGCCAAGATGCCAATCGCTTGCGCTCCGACAACGAAGCGCTTTCTGTCTCTATCACTCTTACATATTAGTGCGATAGAGAGACAGAGATAGAGTATCGTTGTCGTAGCGCAAGCCATTGGCATGTTGGCTACGCACTCAAGGTGCCTAGCCAAGATGCCAATTTTTGTTTTTAATTTAATAACCAAATCATTAGGTAAATTTAACTGTTCTAGGGGCCTAGCCAACATGCCAATCGCTTGCGCTTCAACAACGAAGCGCTTTCTGTCTCTATTACTCTTACATATTAGTGCGATAGAGAGACAGAGATAGCGTTTCGCTGTCGTAGCGCAAACGTTTGGCATGTTGGCGACGCTCCCAAGGTGCCTAGCCAAGATCCCAATTTTTGTTTTTAATTTAATAACCAAATCATTAGGTAAATTTAAGTGTTCTGGGGGCCTAGCCAACATGCCAATCGCTTGCGCTTCAACAACGAAGCGCTTTCTGTCTCTATTACTCTTACATATTAGTGCGATAGAGAGACAGAGATAGCGTTTCGCTGTCGTAGCGCAAACGTTTGGCATGTTTGCTACGCACCCAAGGTGCCTAGCCAAGATGACAAGTTTTGTTTTTAATTTCATAACCAAATCATTAGGTAAATTTAGCTGTTCTGGGGGCCTAGCCAAGATGCCAATCGTTTGTGCTCCGACAACGAAGCACTTTCTATCTCTATCACTCTTACATATTAGTGTGATAGAGAGACAAAAATAGCGTTTCGTTGTCGTAGCGCAAACGATTGGCATATTGGCTAGGCCCCCAGTACAGGTAAATTGTTGTGTTTGTCGGCTACGCTCCCAAGGTGCCTAGCCAAGATGCCAATTTTTGTTTTTATATAAATAACCAAATCATTAGGTAAATTTAGCTGTTCTGGGGGCCTAGCCAACATGCCAATCGCTTGCGCTCCACCAACGAAGCGCTTTCTGTCTCTATCACTCCTACATATTAGTGTCAGAGCGACAGAGATAGCGTTTCGCTGTCGTAGCGCAAACGATTGGCATGTTGGCTAGGCCCCCAGAACAGCTAAATTTACCTAATGATTTGGTTATTAAATTAATAACAAAAATTGGGATCTTGGCTAGGCACATTGGGAGCGTAGCCAACATGCCAAACGTTTGCGCCACGACAACGAAACGCTATTTCGGTCTCTTTATCGCACTAATATGTAAGAGTGATAGAGACAGAAAGCGCTTCGTTGTCGGAGCGCAAGCGATTGGCATATTGGCTAGGCCCCCAGAACAGCTAAATTGTACCCAAAGATTTTGTTAATAAATAAAAAAACAAAAATTGTCATCTTGGCTAGGCACCTTGTGTGTGTAGCCAACATGCCAATCGTATGCGCTACGACAACGAAACGCTATCTCTGTCTCTCTATTGCACTAATATGTAAGAGTGATAGAGACAGAAAGCGCTTCGTTGTCGGAGCGCAAGCGATTGGCATATTAGCTAGGCCCCCAGAACAGCTAAATTGTACCCAAAGACTTTGTTATTAAATAAAAAAACAAAAATTGTCATCTTGGCTAGGCACCTTGTGTGTGTAGCCAACATGCCAATCGTTTGCGCTACGACAACGAAACGCTATCTCTGTCTCTCTATCGCACTAATATGTAAGAGTGATAGAGACAGAAAGCGCTAAAAACAGCTAAATTGTACCTAATGATTTGGTTATTAAATTAAAAACAAAAATTGGCATCTTAGCTCGGCACCCAATCGTTTGCACTACGAGTGCTATGACAACGAAATGCCATCTGTCTCTCTATCGCACTAATATGTAAGAGTGATAGAGAGAGACTATACGCAACTCTACGGAGTGTTAACGTTTGGCATGTTGGCTAAGCACCCTGATCGGATGATAGAACTGGATAGTGTATAGCGGAACTGTTCAATGGGTACTGTACCTAAACTAAAGTAACAAATATCAAATCAATCCGACTTTTAAATAGAAGGGTGAAAATCAACTTACAAAATATAACCGATTGTACTACAAAAATTAACTTAATTCTAAATAACATTTTAATTGAATAAAACCTTATTTAGAATAGTCCCACTTCTAGAATAATTATTCTGATTTTTATTCCGCATTTCAAATAAAAGTCACATGATTTATTCACCTTAATTTTATTCTAAAATAACTAGTGCAAGAATTATTCTAATTCAAATCGAGTTGAATAAAAATAAGATTTCCGTTTTTATTCTTATTCTTATCCAAGTTAATTTTTGCCCAACTCTGGTTTTTAAGGCTACTGCTACAAAAATAATGTATTCCAATTTAAAATAGTAATATTCATAATAAAAAAAAATCGATCCAACCAACTTCCAAAATCACCTTTGTATGAAAAACCCTCTCACCCTAAATACGAGGCACTACGGGGTGAGGTGGGTTTTCCTCTTTATCGTCAAAGTTATGAAATGGAACTACCCAAAATAAAATACAAACTAAAATACAAACGTCCGAACCACTTATTATATACACCATTCAGTTTTCAGAATATAGATATTTTTAATCAAGAAAACATTTGAAAAAAAAAACTAATTAGACATTGAAACAAAATAATACCATAAGATAAGTCATACCTAAAACATAATTAAATAACTATCCTACAAAACTTAAAAACTTAATCTAAAAACCTTTTGATAAATATAATTGGTAATAATAAAAAAAAACATTAAAACTAAATATGAATTAAAGATTTAAAAACTAAACTAAAATTAAAATAAACCTACTTAAAAATTAAACTAATACTTATAATATTATATAAAAACTAAAATATACTAATGAAATATATGAAAATAAAAAGAAGTTATAAAAAGAATACCCCTTCTAGAACCTCCGCCTGCGGCATTGAGCCCATAACGCTGGCTGCGTTACCTCTCTGTATTGCCAGCGATATGCGCTGAGAGAGGTAAGCGCCAGCCCTATGGTCTCCCGAGGCGTGGACCAGCCGTGTCGACAGGTCCCCCATGAAAGTTTTCATGTCCGCCGACCAAGGACCCATTGTTTCCACTGCAAGCGCCGCAAACTCATAATCTTGCAGTAAAGATGAGTATTTGCGGCGCTTGAGTAGTTGGGCCTGGTCGGCAGCAGCGCCAGCCTGTGCCCGGGTAGCCTGGATGTGGGACTGCGCAAACGTGTCTACGCATGTAGCGTCCCACACCAAAGGCCTACCCAGTCTCCACGGCACCAGTGTGGCTCCGTCCGGTCGCTTACCATCGTCTCTCGCCATGCCTGAGGGTTCTACGAGTAAAGTAGCAGGCACAGAAACGGTACTAACGGTAGCAAGCGACCGCCGAACCAAATCATTAATGGTGCCGTGGCGATATAAACGGCCGGCGCTTTTGATGCAAGAGGTAGTTTTCACATGTAAAAATAAAATTTTATCGAGGTTTGAAAGTCAAATTTCACCCAACTCACCCCATTTTACGGTACTTATAAATTATTGTTTGTTTGTTTATAAATCCTAGTCATCAGCAAAATATTAAAAAATATTTATTTACAAACTCAAATGTGTTATGGCCTCTACATAGCAATTAGTATGTCCAAAGACATATGTAACTTCGTATAAGATGAATAAAGTCTAAGGAAAAAACGTGCCTCGGATAGATGGCGCACACACCTTTAGCCTATGCTCGGCTAGATGGCGTGACGACACCGTTTCATATAGATATCAGTGAATGAACATGGGTCAAAATGATATAAAAATAATAAAATCATTTATCCATATAAGTATATACATTTTTTTGATAATTTTATACGTTTTCATTTTGAGTTTTAGTCGTGTGTCGATAGATGGCAGTAAATTTACTGTGACTACAAAATTTACTACGACAGGACCCCTCTATACTATCTATTCTCTTTGGTATGTCATACTTGTATGGTATGATGGTGTAATGATATTATGGTCTAACTTGGAATTGGTAAACGAAATTGTAATAATGATTCAACTAAATTTACTTAGCCGCAACAAGGAAGTAATATTATTAGCACAAAGCAGTGAGCAATGAATATCAAAACAAGTCAACCAATAAGACGGCAATGACATAAATGTGGTATTAATATAATGTGTTGGATACGTTATTAATTTTGTTGGGCGGATCGTATGCGATTCCAATTGTTACGTAAATAATACTAATGTTGCCCTTTTGCATTACTTGGTTTTAGTGAATATCAACTTCAAAAGTACTTACTCGTACTGTCGTAAAGATATCCTGCCTAGGTGTGTGCGTCCTGATTTATTTTTTACATAGTTACGTTCGAACACATGCTAATTATAAAAACTACTCTATATAACAAGTATTTTATGTACTAAATTTACAGTTACATAAATATAGGTACATGTTATAAACAGACCGACAAATAAACCCACATATATTTTTATTACCTACATATTGTGTATTTGTGTAAGCAAGCGCCAAACGTTACTAAAACAAGCTGCAGAGCTCTATCTTGCTCGAAAAATTTCTTTAGATAGGCTCTTTTAAATATTGGCCTCAGAACAATTTGCGTGTGATCACCTGTCAGGTATAGACCTAGTATAATTGACCTCAAGATATATAACGATCATGTGTAGTAGGAGATCAACATTATCTGGTTATTCCACGATGATCAACTGATAATTCTTTTAGCGTTTGGAACACTGTGCCAGAATAGTGTCCCGAGTATTTTACGCACGTCAATAGGGATTAGTTCACGACGGGGCGACGACACCGCCACCTGTTGGCGTCCCGGGCCAATTACCCGTCGTCGCGGCTTCCCACATCTCCTGTCTCTTTCGAATCGAGTACATTAGCCAGGGATGACAAATATTGACAACGTACTGTGGCAAGTTTACGTAATGATCACATCTTGAACTTGTTCCAAGGAAATTTTCGTGGGTTCCTTCGGTTAGGTGTGTTGTTTGCTACAGTTGTCATTTATGATGATGTTGGACATTCAACGTGTCTATGATTATGTGTTTCTTTTTACTGTTATGGATTATAATTTACATTTTATGCATTACGTTTGCACTTGCTAGAACGTGATGGTCGTTTTATTCACGACGATAAATGATAAAACACAATCATTTTTGAGTCATGAACCAAATGTATGAACATTTGCTACTAAACTCTAGTTCATACTCGTACTCGCACTAAACACTAATCAATGTGTAAATCGGGCCTTGGTTACCTATTCTTGCACTCTTCTTGGATTACAATCTGCCAATTTAAGTGCAAAGTTGAAACATGAATTGCATTGGAAATGCTTTAAATACAAAATCCTGACACCTCTACTTTTGGAGCTGTTACATTAGTAACCGTTGTAATAGTAGAGGTATCTGGTTTTATAATAAAAATAAATTATTAATATTTTACATTCCTTGGGACACCCTCTTCCTATTTCAATGTGTGTAATTTTGATACATGTCGTCAAGATCTAGTATCAAAGTATGTAACTCTATCATCCGTCACTAAGTATGATAAATACGTTAGTGACAGTGCCAAGTTTCTGTCACACATTATTTAGACGAGGTAATGAGTAACAAGCCGGTACGACACATTAGATATCCACTCGAGTACAGAAATTACATTAGTGAAACGATACTTTGTTTGGCTCTAGTTGTAATTCTCACTCATAAGAATTTACAAAATTAAGGTAGGTACTAAGTGTTTTCTAGGTTTTTCTTAAATTTGTGCTTGGTATCATTTTTTAAATATTATCAGGGCGAGCGGACGACCTTTAGGGGAAACAGGTCCAGGGGTATACGAAGCAGCATTTGAAATTGATATACGTATGTTATTATTCTTACCGCATCTGTCAAAATGAGAGATCAATTTGGATAAGTTCGAATCAGCCTCTTGTTTCTAAACTATTTATCATCGCTATAACCGTTCCGTCTCAATGTTTAATACATTTAATTTAATCAATTTTAATCTTTGGTTAACACATAACACACAAAAGAATATGTAAACAAAAACTAAATCCATCTTTCAATTACTTTAGTTATTTTTATGCCTCAGTTTTTATATTTATTTTAACTCTGTGATTTTAAGAAAAAATCCTATTGACTTGGTTTATTCATTATTTAGCTTGTTAGTTATTATGTGCGCTTCGTAGAATACCTTTCCTTGATTTTTCTTTGCCCTAGCTACGTTTCTAGTGTCCGCGTAAACGTAGATTTCTCTGTATATAAATGTAACTCTAGGTCAAGAGCTCTCGCGATCGCTGGCTTCCTTCCAATCGAGGGGCTAACCTCAACTGTCTCTTATCTATGCAAAATGAGAAAATCTTTCTCTGCATTTTACTACGAACTGTGCGCAGCGTTATTTTAAAGTATCTAAAGTTTGTTCAAAGTAGAAAATATATTTATTGTTTACCGGTTTTTTTGTGTGAAAATGTGTTATAGTTGGATTTGTTTACGGGGTTTTGTATTTGTAGTAATCGATTTTATTTGTAGGTATCATAGGGTATATTTAGGCATAGGTTTCAACGATACAAAGACTTACGTAGTAATAGTAACTAATAGTATAGTATGACGCACGCATCTCTACGGATTCATAACATATTAGCAAATCGCCGGTACCTACCGGTGCCGGTGTAAGTGTAATCGTACTATAACCTGAAATTCTATGCCAGAAGCCTCTATTCTTTGTTTCTATGCGCATTTTATATTTATTGACTATGTGCCAGTGCCAATGCTAATCGTAGGACTAGTATAAAATAGCTAGTGATATACCCGAGCGACATCACTGGCAAAATGAGGTAAAACATTAAATTCCTTATCTTCCGTCGCAAGATTCGCGCTGCACGCCATATCTTTTGTTCCCTTCTAATTTCCTGGCTTTACAACCGCTTTTAAATAAAAGATAAATACGAGTATAATCATATAGACATCTTAATCCACGGCAAAGAAAACTAGCAATAAATTGATCATTTTCAGTTTTTTTTATTTGTGTTTCACTACCTTATACTTATTTAAAATTGCCTGCAATGCCTAACATTGTCTAGTCTCGTAGAGAATGTTGAGCATGTGTTGTGCGGTACTTATATATTATTCTCTCTATGCTTAGGGAATGCTAGCATATGTTACAGGATCGTACGGATCACTAATTAAGTAAAAGTTATGAGCGAATGATAAATAAATGCGTGTAGCAATGAAACAATACTCAAATAATATTTAATTTATTATATCTATTAAACATGCATGGGTGGACCGAATTGGTCAATATTATCAAAGAAATCACTATTAGCAATGCAGCAAAAACAGCAACTTAATTTTATTTAACAGCAAGTAAAATTGGCAAGGCACGTTTGCTGGTAGGTCCTGCAACGCTGGGTCACTAACATTGCAGTTGCAACACTGCTGCAGTCGCAATCCATATTTTACTTTTAAGATTGGCTATGTCACCTGCGCACTGTCAAAATTTGCCATAGAAAGGACAGTTATCATTAAACCTAAAATCGGGTCCAATCTATCCTCCTCTTTCCTATTACCAAAGACATATGTAACTTCGTATAAGACGAATAAAGTCTAAGGAAAAAACGTGCCTCGGAATTCAAGTAAAAGTCATTCTCGAATAGATGGCGCACACACCTTTAGCCTATCCTCGGCTAGATGGCGTGACGACACCGTTTCATATTTAACAATTTTAACACATAGATATCAGTGAATGAAATAATTTATCCATATATATATACATTTTTTGAAAACTTTACTCGTTTTCATTTTGAGTTTTAGTCGTGTGTCGATAGATGGCAGTAAATTTACAGTGACTACAAAATTTACAATGACAGGACCCCTCTATACTATCTATTCTTTTTGCTATTACTAAGTACTTTAAAATCGACTCCATCTCAGTATTAACTAATTCTTTCCATTCATTTAATTAAGAATTTAATGATTACTTGACCATTACCAAATTAGTAGATAATAAATAAAGGACCGTCGACGATTACGTATTAAGTGGAGTGATTAAGCACGCAAATGCCACGCACGATCACCCTTTACAGGTCAATTGCTTGACAGGAATACTGTAGTACCTATCTGTGGCTGTAAATATCCAATCGACTCTGAAAATAATAGCTTTGTTAATTATAAATGATGATGAGATAGCGATTAAGAAATTTTATATTACATAGACGGGAATGTGTGATGGCAGGTGTTACCTGCTATCTGTTTGACTACCTTCTCTTTCTTTCTTATACCTAAGTATTTAGTAATTTTAGTATACCAACTTGTATACAATTATACATGAGACATGCAGTGCGAGCGAAGTGATGCATTTGCAACGCATACACTTTTGTAAGTTTCTGTCCTTTGTATTATTTCTTGTGCTATAAATAAATTAAAAAAAGGTGATAATGAAGAGGCTCAATGATGTAACTATATTGATTTAAACCAATACGATTTTTACTCACAAGTAATTTAAACCGAAACAGGGCATAATTGCGTGCACTTTAATTGCACGCATTTAAGTCCCATTTCAGTTTAAATTACCAATGATATATTAGGTATGATTGGAAAACTATGTTGAAAAAAAAAATCTTTATGTTTAATTTATTTATAAAACTGCTATATCTAATTACATGCATTAATGTATTATTCAATTGTATGACTGTTTAGAGAACGTTATTCAAAGTTAAGGTCAGTGAATTTATCAGCACTGAACCGCCTGGTGCAAATGATGGTTCATACTTTAAAACCTTCATTTGATACCAAGTCGTCAATGTCAATATTGAGACAAGTTGTTCGAGTTTTTAAATCCATACTATTATTTTTAATATTATAAAGCGAAAGTGTGTCTGTCTGTATGTCTGTCTGTCTGTCTGTCTGTTACCTCTTCACGCTTAAACCGATGAACCGATTTAGTTGAAATTTGACATAGAGATATTTTGAGTCACGGGGAAGGACATAGGATAGTTTTTATGTCGGGAATCATCCCTAAAGAGAGTGAAAAGGGGGATGGAATTGAGAGAGTTAATGAATTGCCTGATCACTGATTGAAACTTATGCTCAAATTGAATGATTGCTGTTACACTTTATTCAGGCGCTATGCTTACACTAGCAGTAGCGTGCCTAGGGTTTCGGAGTAAGGCAAGCCGAAAGATATGTTTTCGTAATAAATGTCCAATCTCAATCTTTGGACTCAAATGAATTTGCTAGCGTATCGCGGCGAGCTATCATAGCGCACAGGGCATACTAGGTACTACTATAACTACTAGATAGAATTATACAAACATATCAGAGGGCCTACCGCGTTCACTAAACTTTGCAAATTGCATGCTTCGTTCTCTGTCACTCTAATTAGGTACGCCTTAATTAGAGTAAACCAACAATCCTTGTGTTTTGTAAACGTCCGTACAAAATTTTCTCTTATTGCGACTGACTTATCGCAGAATACACAAGTCGGGTGTTGGAAATGATATCCCGTTTTTCTACAAAGTTTAACGATTTTACCTTGTCTTCGTTGAGTAATACGTGGACGCATCTCATACCGTCACAAGGAACAATTTCATCCATTGTTAACACTTATTTTAAATGTCACAACAAAGAAACAAATCCACATTCACTACTTAATTCAAATTCACATAAATAAATTCAGCTTTCGTTACTTTCGACTCGACTAAATAATAATACACGTGAAGTAAACGCGTGCCCGTGCGAACTTATGCAGCTAACTTCACACCAAAAGCCAGGCTTTAAATCGCCTTATAAAATTGCTATACATACCAACAAATAGTTACATCGTTCTATGGCGTTTGTAGGCTTAGAGGGCCAAGAGCGGGACGAAAAAGCAAGCCCGGTTGCAAGCCGACGAGTGCGAGCAGGATAGCTAGAACATCCTACGCCTGATTTCTTTCGCGCGGACGAGGCGCCACCACGGCAAACATTTGCAACACTCTGGCGCCGCGGTCCAAGCGCTGTGTGGCTTGAATTTAATAATACGGGTTCATTTGGTGCGCGGTTTAAAAATTATCTATATTTATTATTGATCTTATCACTTATCACTACGTAATTTCGGTAAGGCAACTGAGGCAAGCCCGGCTTTTGGGCTTGTATGGAAGTACCGCCACTGTACACTAGCTGCAGTTACTGATTCCACGCAGACGAAGTCGCGGGCAAAAGCTAGTCTGTTATATTATCAATATTATCATGGACATAGACCTTTTACTTATTAACCTGCATAACCTGCGTCGGCGTCAAAAAATGCTGTAATACGAATCTACTAGTGCAACATAACTGTCAAATTTAATGGATCGGTACCTACCCGCCCACCTTGTAATAATAAATATATGTAAACTAGCTAACAATACACGTATCTCGGTATTCATTACATCATACGTAACAATCTTAGCAATAAAAAAGTAATAAACTCTCTTTTGTTCCTCTCTAGGCAAGCGATAAAATTATGTTTGTTGAACGCAAACGGATTGATTCGTCACACGCGAGTAAGTATGAGCTAGAGGCATGTAAATTTAAAATAATAGCAGTGTTAAAGCGTATTACGGATTTTATGGATTTTTGAAGCTAATTGTTCAAGTTCATTTTATGAGTTTATTTATTATTTGAATGATCGGCGTGAAGACAAGAATTATTTTATTCTATTATTTGTTTATCGAAATATTACAGAAATAATGTAACACAAACTCGCGGCTCCGGAATACCAACTCGCTGTATCTAGTTTAAAGAAAGACCATGTATATAAGATTCTACAACCCACATTTATAGACGGGTCTATCGCGAATATATTTTATTAAGTACCTTTATTTTCCCCGAACCGACCCGCCCCCCCCCCCCCCGAAATAGCTTTCATACATACCTACCATTCATACACAATTACACACGAAAACAATACTGTACACAAACCACCATGCCTTATAACAACTTATAATAACATTTCATGACGAAAGGTTACGTATGCAGCCTAAAGAAGCAACACACCATTTAACCATACCACTTAAACATGTAAATCGGGCCATAATCCACTACAACGAACATTAAAAATGGAATCGTGCGCTCACAGATCAGAACCCTCTAATTCGGTTGTTTTCACTAAATTTCCAAAGCGTGACATTGATAGAGATCGTCCGCTTACTAAACCCATGTCCGTGAAGTTACTAGTGACAGTGTTTTGTTTTAGCATGCAGAATGAGTCCCGGCCACTGGAGTAAATAAACGGAACAGAGTGACAGCTCTTTAATAAAGATATCTAGATTCGAATTTAATTTTGTCCTTTCTATAATTAATAAATAAAGACTGTAGTCCACAAGTATAAAGAAGGTACGGCGAAACCTCTGTGATATACATATTTGTAATAAATAAACTAGTAAATAAAAAAATATGTTTAGAAAAAAAATGTCACGTACCTACGTCGTAGGGTCAATGAATTTAATTTCCGTACTATTTCGTACCGTGTCACTGTGACCTGTGAGCCTGTGACTGTGACCTGTGACAAGGTACGAAATGGTACTGAAATTAAATTGACCGTACACTAACGCCGCGCCGGCAAGTCAACAAACGCCGCATGCTTTCTGTAGTGCACAGAACAAGGTCGAATAAAGCTGTTGCTCTGTTCCGTTCATTTACTCACATGTCCCATCGACCGCGCCTTATTAACCACCTGACACACTTACGTGGAGACACAAACAGTGATACACCCTTCACTGCGCCATTGTAAACGCAACCTTGCTGCATTCGAAATACAGTTAAAATTTTAAAGGCAAGGGCATTCTTGATATGAGGTTGGGAAGAGTAGACGACATGGACAAATAAACATGATAGTAGTTTAATATGAGTTTAATGGAATTAATACTCAGGGAGTAAATTATATATTATTGGCAACCGCAGTTGTGTACAACGTCTATTTACCTACATTACGAATTTAATTTCACCTTTCGAAAGCAATTAGTATGTACAGTAAGTTAATTAGTAGTACTTTGTACAGTCGACGTCAAATATAATATTATGTTACACTTGTATCCTTAGTTTTTTTTAGTATTGTTTTTATTATCCTAATTTGGGGTCCTATTGCTGGGCAAAGGCCTCCCCTCGTTTTCTCCACTCGACCCTATCATCGGCATTTTCCCACCATTTGGTATAGAATGCGCCCAAGTCGTCCCGCCATCTCCTTTTCTGCCTGAACCCCGGCCTGCACCGTCTATGGTGTTCCGTGGGTCCCACTCAGTGACCACTTGGTTTATGTTTATTAAATTTCGGTTCGTATTGTATGTTCTGAAGTTTACATTCGGGTGCATTCGGTTACCACAGATGACTCAAGGATCTCTTGTGTAACAATTTACCGATATTATCACTTAAACAGTCCACCCACAACCGTGAATTACACAATTTTCAATAATTTCAATACAAATGTGAAGGTTTCTGTATGCTAACAAACCTGACTTTGATATGATGTTACCGTGAACTGGCATTGTCATTGTGTTACCGTTACCTAAATGGCGGTTTACATTGTGGTCAAACCAATGTCAACCATTCAGAAATATCAATTGATATTGTACTATTTGTACTTCATTATGATTGTGTACCATTATGATCGTGACAAATCAATTTCAGAGGTCAAAAGATTAATGGTACATTAAGTTATATAATAACCATAATAACTATAATAAGGCACACTTGGACACTGACATCACTATTTTGGCCGTATGTATTATTACATCTCGTCGCGATGTATTATGTAAAAGATCCGTACCTACTAGAGATGTGCGCCGATGGCAAAATCATCGGCGGCGGCGTCCGATGATTTTTTGACCGGCGGCGGCGGCGTGATCGGCGTGAAATCGGCGTGGCATAATTTTTGATACTGCATGAGAAGGTGGCTGTAGAAACTCTATATTAAAGCCTTCTGAGTATTTACTAGGCTATCCAAAACATATTATGTGTGTTTTCTAAATTATTGCCGAAAATTATATCCCATCATGACACTTGGCAACCATTTATTACCAATACCAACCTAACGGTTACCAACGGTATGTTTAAATATTAAAATAAAAGGATACTTTAAAACGCTACATTTTAGGCAGTATTTTTACTTACTTTGTAAGTGGAATACAAATAAAACAAAAAAAATATTTTTAAGTTAAGTCTTAAATCTATGTATATTGACTTTTCCCAGCCGCTGTCGCCTCACCTAGGATTTGTTACGAAATAATGATGAACTACATACTTTACATTTGTCTGAACTGAAGTTTAACAGAAATGTAATGTTAGATTAAAGATGTCTTCGTTTTCCAAAGAAAACGTCTCTGGCAGGTAGATTCGCTCAACAGAATGTCTTTGAAGTGTCCCGTTTTATGGAATACTAAGGTCTACTTTGTTTTCTTTACTACTGCAGCTTAGTGATGAATTGATGATAGTTGGTGATTTAAGTTCCTATAAGTAGGTATAATTGTTTAAGTATAGCTTATTGACGAAGAGTGGCAGAGTATAAAAACAGCAGTGACGTGAAGTTCAGCTAAGAGCACTATCGGAGAAGCAAAACGTTCAAAAAATATGGAATGGTTTCATAAGGAATACTAGGAAGCCCTCAATAAAAAGAATGAAATGCGGCTTAAATATCTCCAAAACGATGGCTTAGAAAAAAAAGAACTTTATAAGAACGAGAGGAACAAATGCAGAAAAATGGCGAGACGCAAAAAGAGAAATATGGAAAGGGAGAGGTTTAGGAGAATGGAGGATTTGAGGGTGCGTCATTTCGTACGACCTTTTTACAGCCTACGTAGTGGATACCAGCCGAAAACCAATGCATGCCAAAATACCTCTGGAAGTCTTCTCACGGAAAAGGCAGATGTGCTTAGGAGATGGAGAGAACACTTTAACGATCTCCTGAACATTCCGCAAACAGCCACGGAAAAAGTGCCCATTTACTTTGACGTTGAAGAACGATTACAACCGCCTACTCGGTTAGAAGTCCAGCGGGCTATGCGTTGCCTCAAGAATAACAAGGCGCCGGGGCTTGATACTATTGCTTCAGAGTTACTCAAAAAAGGAGGCAGCGATCTCGAGAAGCGAATGTTTAGACTCGTATCTATGATATGGGAAGAGGAAAAGATGCCAGAAGATTGGAATTTAGGTATTATTGTGCCTCTTCTTCTTCCTCGCGTTATCCCGGCATTTTGCCACGGCTTATTGGAGCCTGGGGTCCGCTTGACAACTAATCCCATGATTTGACGTAGGCACTAGTTTTTACGAAAGCGACTGCCACCTGACCTTCCAACCTAGAGGGGAAACTAGGCCTTATTGGGATTAGTCCGGTTTCCTCACGATGTTTTCCTTCACCGAAAAGCAACCGGTAAATATCAAATGATATTTCGTACATAAGTTCGGGGCTGTCCATAAATTACGTCTTCTATTTTTGACGATTTTTGACGAACTAAAACTTGCAGTGTTCGAAAGAAAAGTGCTCAGAAAAATCTATGGTGCTGTAATAGAACATGATACCTATCGTCAACGCATGAACCACGAGTTGGATGTACTCATAGAGCACGAGAACATCGTCAGGGTCTGTAAGTCACAGAGGTTGAGATGGGCGGGTCACCTTGAAAGGATGCCGTACAAGAGGGCAGCAAAAGTCATGACAAGGTGGACGCCGCAACAAAAAAGACCGAAAGGCAGGCCTAAGAAGCGTTGGATAGATTGTGTAGAAGAAGATCTTAGGAAGATGGGAAAGTTTACCAACTGGAAGAAGGTCGCCAGACACCGCGACAACTGGAGGAAGATTGTGGAGGAGGCCAAGACCCACAAAGGGTTGTAGCGCCAACGGAAGTAAGTAATAGCTTATTGCGAAGCTTTAAACTGATTTTTATAATTTTGATTGAAATATATATTGTTAAGTAAAAGAAGCTGATAATCACCATAAAATGACTAAGAATTGATCGTGTGTAATTTTAAATGAAATTGTATATTATGTGATAAATAAATAAATCATATTTTGATTTATCACATAATATACAATTTCATTTACGTTCTACAAAAAAGCTGTGCGAAAAAATATCAAATAATAACCTTAGATCCAGAAACTAGATCTTGTTTAAATTAACACTAAATCGTTATCACAGCTAACACCGCAACGACAAAAATGATGCTAATTTGGTTCACCCGCAAATAATAAGCGAAAAAGCATAAGGATCTTTAAATTATACCTCTGACACTATCTATTCACTACGCAACATGGAATAAGACACGATAGGTATCAAAATTTCCCACGCCGATTATACGCCGGTCAAATTTATCGGCGGCGGCGGCGTGGAAAAATCGTCGGCGGCGGCGGCGCGGCGGCGCGGCGCACATGTCTAGTACCTACAGTACGGTACGGTACTAACAATCAAATGTTCGTAATGTTTCTATTATGTACTTCCGTTTTATTGTACCTTTACAATATACATATTGTTATCTAAAAATAGTCTCACATAGATGCCGTATTGAATTTTAATTAGACACAGTTGTATTTATGTCATACAGAAAATATAATCGATTTGTTTACAAACAGTGATACAATAAGTAACTAAACTTCTTGCAATATGTTTGTTTTATTATAAGCAAAGACATATGTAACTTCGTATAAGATGAATAAAGTCTAGGGAAAAAACGTGCCTCGGAAATCAAGAAAAAGTCATTCTCGGATAGATGGCGCACACACCTTTGGCCTATGCTCAGCTAGATGGCGTGACAACACGGTTTCATATTTAACCATGGTATAATAATATACTCCGCCTGGTACTCCATTCCCGTCTTTTCTAGGTCACCTAACTGACACGGGCCTACGTCATCATGCGACAGCGCTATATGCAGTGGCGGATTTGCAGTCTTTGCCGCCCTAGGCCCCAGGCCCTGTAGCCGCCCCCCTTTCTCAGCATCAGCACCCATCATATTGACTACATTTAGGTCAGGCAACAAAAAGGTATAGAGGGAAATGCTTGGGACGCATTTTTAACTTAGTAACTTTGTTTGGACTCGTAGGCCCTTGAGCGGGCGGGGGTAGGGGGTTTGAAGGTCCCATTTTTCGGTTTTTCGCATATAATATCTCAGAAACTATGCGTCCTTGTGACATGATCATTATGCAAAATGAAAGCTGATTAAATTTGCTACAAGTTTGATACAGTCGAGTTTTTCGACCGGTAAGTACCTAGCTTGTTTAGTTTTTGAGATATCCGCTCTTGAACGTCTGTAATTTTGCATTACATTTCCTACAATAATATTCACGGTGCTCACGAGGAAAGGAACCCGAAAGATTTTAACAGTTTATTGGGTAGTTTTATTTATTACTAATCATATTTAAAGAGTAAAATGTCCTTTCAACTTTGACGTATGACTCCACACTTCGCGCCAAGATGGCTGAAAAGCGTTAGCTGATCGAGTTAAACTGTCATAAATTTATCTACAGGGCCCTCGACACTCGTGCGCGAATCGCGGAGCGAAGACGCGAGTGTTACGTCGATTTCGCAGATTGTTCACGACGCGCGAACTAGCAAGACTCCACGTTACACACTACTCTGACTTGCTCCGTTGACACGGGCCGAAAAACCGACTAAAAACGGGGAACAAGACGCGAAGGCGTAAACAATCTTCGCGCCGCGATTCGCGCACAAGTGTGGAGAGCCCTGTAGATAAATGACAGTTAAACTCGATCAGCTGATGCTTTTCAGCCATCTTGGCGCGACCGAAACTGCGAAATCACAAAGATATCGAAAAACTTGACTGAGTAAAACTTGGAGCAAAAATCAGCTTTGATTTTGGATAATGATCATGCCGTTAGAACGCATAGTTTCCGAGATATAAGTGAAAAATCGAAAAATGGGACCTTCAAACTCCCCTCTTCCCCCGGCCTTAGGGCTACTGCCGGGGACTTTTGATATGTTCACCTCCTAATAACTAGTACAAACAAAGTTACGAAGTCAAAAATTGTGTTCCAAGCATTTCCCTCTATGCCTTTTTTTGAGAATTTGTTGCCTGGCCTAATTTTGAGTTAGGTATTTCTTGTTATCATCAGCGAATTTTTTGTCAGAATTTGCCGCCCCCAATATCTCGCCGCCCTAGGCCCGGGCCTACTGTGCCTTATGGGAAATCCGCCACTGGCTATATGATAATATGCGATAGCGCTATATATAGCGGCCATGTTGTTGTGACGTAGGCCCGTGTCACTCTGGGAATGGAAGACCATGTTTTATTAGACTATGATATTTAACAATTTTAACACATAGATATCAGTGAGTGAACATGGGTCAAAATGATATAAAAATAATAAAATCATTTATCCATATAAATACATTTTTTGATAATTTTATACGTTTTCATTTTGAGTTTTAGTCGTGTGTCGATAGATGGCAGTAAATTTACTGTGACTACAAAATTTACTATGACAGGACCCCTCTATACTATCTATTGTCTTTGTTATAAGTAATAGCATAGGGTGTGTTAATTTAATTACTCATTATAGGTTTATGCCATAATAAACGCGCTACAAGCCTCATTTAGCTATTAAATAATAGTTTATCTTAATCTGGCATTTGACTAATGTATTTGTAAGAAAGGGATAAAACTAAAATTAACTAATTGAGTCTTGTGAAGTTTTATGAATAAGGAGGTCAGTAAATACCTGTATAGTGCGTATATTTCTCTCTGTGCTCTATATTTAGGTTCGTTGCTGGTTCGAAACTTGACTTTTGATCTTAAATATGTAATGTGTTACTTAGGTAAATAATGATAAAGTTCGCTCGACAGGTAATCGAATAAAAAATAAGGCATTTTAGGATCGGAGGCAGATCGTATCTACCTGGGCGTATTCCACCTTAAAATATTCAAGAGATTATAATATTTGAAATACTTTTGAACAGGTATATCAACATTTTACTTCCTCATAAATTAATTTTATTACTACCAGTCATTAACACGATGTAATTTTTATTACCTATTAATAAATAGAAGATTATTCGCACGCTTTCGATGAATGGTTGTATATATCATTGAAATTAAAAAGAAGCTTTCTATACATTACAAGAAACTAGGTTGATTTCATCTTTCAATAAGGTCACTGAACCTTTAAATTTTCTTACATTCATCATCTATAATTATAACCAAACCAGAATAAAGCACTGGGCACTACTGGACAGCAAAAGAAACTTTAAATAGTAGCGTTGGTCTGAGTCTTTCAAAAACGAACACGCTGAAAGAAACTCATTTCCTCAGCGTTTTCTCAATACATTTCATTTAAATACAGTCTTTAAGTCATCTGAATACAAAGTGCGCGGTTTAATTCTATGCAAACTCACACGGGACAAGGGAATGCTTTCATTGCGTCACAAGGAGCTTTACTTCTCGGTCTTAAAGTTCAATGATTATACATAATACAATTTAAACGGCGAATGTGAGGCTAGCTCATTTAAAGAAGGTGCATTCAACACTATATATTATGACTGCAGTGTGTAAGTGAATATATATAAGCCTGTTAGCACTATTACCGAAAAAGAGTAATTGATTACACTTATTAGATAGTAACATAATTAGATTTTAGTTTCTTAAGTTTTGTAGGTAGTTAGTAGAATATATTGTAATTAATTAAACTAATCATTAGAGGTTAAATTTATTAGTCTTCTGGATTTTACGATCATTTTCAGTAGTAGGTACTTTATTCCTAATGTAAATTTTCAGCAATATAGTTGATCAAACGATATGAAGCACTGACATGTTTATATGTATACCTTCATGTGATTACGTTAATAAACATTTACAATAACTATTATTTAAAGTATTTATATACCACTTTAGTTGAGATAAAACCAAAAAACAAATATTATTTGTTTATAGTTCGTTTATTTTAGCATTAGAATAAGACTACGCGATCTTGACGTGTCTTTTAATTGAAAAACGATTTTTAAAAATCAGTAACTATTACTTATGAAAGCAAAAGAATGTAACTAATCGTATTATGATTCATAATTGTTACATATTTGCCGTGACTTATTTTTCAAAAGTGTTTTTCAATAAAAAGACACGTCAAGATTGTTTCTTGCTTTTTTCTAATGCTAAAAAAAACAAGCTATAAATGTCAGTCTTGTAATAGGTATAATAGGTAATTGATGGACTAAGTACAGTAGGTACGTACTGTTACTATAACTATTATTTATGAATAAGTTTATCTAAGCAACAAAACTAACTGACACAACATAATTGCGCAATAAATAGATCAACTCATACACTTATTTAAATAACTTGTCATGCATATTTTTAAAGTAATTAACAAAATGCAGCGGTCAATAATTGCGCGTTAGGTTTGTGATTATGTACAGTGAGAAACATAAATATGTATGCATTTGTAGACTTTATTTCTTTGAGATAATGTTGTAATGTGTATATATATTTATATTTCTACTGAAATGCTCATTTGCAAGCCAAATGAAACTAGTTTCTTGTCATATCTAGTACAAAGGTATTTTAAAGTAGGTGCCTTAGTGTTATTGCCCGTAAATTTAACTTTGCTGGAGAATTTTGCTTTTACATTTTGTGCTGCAATGCAACTCTTACGTACATATCTACATTATTTGGCTTACACACATATTCTTATTCTGCTTAGTATAGATATTCCTGATTCAACTTGATGATATATTCATCAAGCTAATTTTTAATCTTACTCATTTTCAATTTTAATTGATCAATTTTCGTCGTTTAACTTGAACTGATTGATATTAATCATTATTGTAATTGTAAACTTACTTTATCTTATGTTAAATCTAAACTCGTTATGCAAAAGACAGGAAACTATTTAACATAGTACCACTTTATTACAAAACGGTAGCATTTTGCTCCAAAAATACGATATGAACTGTTAGTACCTATATTTTTGAAACCATCACTGGTTGGTTGGTTCATTGGTATGATTTTGTAAATTTTTTGCATTATCTATTATCTATCTAATACCTTCAAACGAGCAATTCTTGTATATTTATTTATTTATATGTATATATATTTGGGGATCTCGGAAACGGTTCGATGAAATTTGCTATACGGGGGTTTTATGGGGCGATAAATCTATCTAGCTAGGTCTTATCTCTGGGAAAACACGCATTTTTAACCGACTTCCATTTCATAGAAGGAGGAGGTTCTGTATTCGGTTGTGGCTATGTTTTTTTATTTTTTTTTTATTTATGTATGTTCACCGATTACTCCGAGACCCGTGGGTCGATTTGAGTAATTATTTTTTTGTTCGAAAGAAGGTACTTCCAAGGTGGTCCCACATTAATCTGGTGCTGTTCTGATGATGGGATCCATGAGGAATTGAGGGAACTCCTCAATTTTTCAAAGCACATGTATGGTGATTTGGGTGTTTTCTTAAGCAACTCGAGCATTTTCTCTCGAAAAGCACCAATTTGATGAAGTGGACCTGATGATGATGATTGTTTTGATGATAATCATGACGATTTCTTAAAATGTAGGACGTTCAGCGATTACTCCGAGACCCGTGGTCCGATTTGAGCAATTCTTTTTTTGTTCGAAAGAAGGTACTTCCAAGGTGGTCCCACATTAATCTGGTGCTGTTCTGATGATGGGACCCATGAAGAATTGAGGGAACTCCTCAATTGTTAAAGGCACATGTATGGTAATTTGGGTATTGTCTTAAACAAATCAAGCATTCCCTCTTGAAAATCACTAATTTGATAGAGTGGACCTGATGATGATGATTGTTGATGATAATAATGATGATTTTATAAATGTAGATGACTCCGAAACCCGTGGTCCGATTTGAGTAATTCTTTTTTCGTTTGAACAAAGTTACCTCTAAGGTGTTCCCATAACATTGTTGGTTCTAATCTGATGACGGAATTCACAAGGAAATGAGGGAACTCCTCAATTTTTAAAGGCACGAGTATGGCGACATCGTTGTTTTCTATAGTAACTTAAGCATTTCCCCCCGAAAATCACCAATTTGATGAAGTACAACTGTAGCCCTACCAAGAGTTTGACACTACTACATATTCGCTAATGTCTTCGTAACTATCTCGTTCGCACTAATAGGATGCCAGCACGACGCATAGAAAGTAAGTTACGCACACGCTAGCGAATATGTCAGTGTAAGACTTATGGTAAGGCTACTGAGGAGTCGGGAAATGGCGGTTGAAAGGTTGGTGGTTCAGGGTCGAGGGGTTCCGTGATCAGGGGTTGATGTGCTGTGAGGTTGAGTGATCGGGGGGTTGAGGGATTGGGGGGTTGAGGGATTTGGTCAGTGGCGGGGCGGAGGATGGATTTTGTGTTTGTGTAGTGACAGGAATAATTTCGAATTTAGTGATACGCATTATTATGCTTTTCATTCATGCATCACACGTCACTCATAAGCTTTTAACAATGCCTTAAAACTAAAAATTGAAAAATAAAAACTTACAAAAAAAAAGAAAACCGAGTTCAAAAAGGATGAAATAAAATATTATCCGTTTTTAACCGACTTCAATTTCATAGAAGGACGAGGTTCTGTATTCGGTTGTGGCTATGTTTTTTTTTTCTATGTACGTTCACCGATTACTCCGACATCCGTAGTCCGATTTGAGTAATTCTTTTTTTGTTTGAAAGGAGCTACCTCCGAGTTGGTCCCATTTTAATTTGGTTCTGTTCTGATGATGGGATCCATGAGGAATTGAGGGAACTCCTCAATTTTTAAAGGCACATGCATGGTGTTTTGGGCGTTTTCTTAAGCAACTCGAGCATTTTCTCCCGAAAACCACCAATTTGATGAAGTAGACCTGATGATGATGATTATTTTGATGATAATGATGATGATTTCTTTAAATGTAAGTATGTTCAGCGATTACTCCGGCACCTGTGATCCGATTTGAGTAATTCTTTTTTTGTTTGGAAAAAGTTACCTCCAAGGTGTTTCCGTATTATTTTTGGTTCTGGTCTGATGATGGAATCCATGAGGAATTGAGGGAACTCCTCAATTAAAGGCACGTGTTAAGTGATTTCGGGGTTTTCTAAAGTAACTCGAGTATTTGCTTCCGAAAACCACCAATTTGATGTACTGCAACTGTAGCCTTACCACGAGTTTGACATTGACATATTCGCTAACGTCTTATGCATCTAAATGTAACTTTTTATGCATCTCGCTCACACTAAGGTTAGTACGAGCGAGATGCATAGGAAGTAAGTTACACACATGCTAGCGAATATATCAATGTCAAACTCGTGGTAAGCTCGCAAGGCTACTGATGGGGGGTTAGGGTTAGGAGTTAAGGGGTCAGGGATTAAGGGGTCGGGGAATGGCGGTTGAAGGGTTGCTGGGTCAGGATCGAGGGGTTCCTGGATCAGGGGTTGATGTGTTGTGAGGTTGAGTGATCGGGGGGCTGAGGGATTGGGTCAGTGGCGGGGTGGGCGGATGGATTTAGTTGACAGGAATTATAATTTCCCAGACGGAATCGAGAAAATTCCTGGTTCAGGGTCCAGGGGTTCCTGGATCAGGGGTTGATGCGCTGTGAGGTCGAGTGATCGGGGCGTTGAGGGATTGGGTCAGTGGCGGGGCGGAGGATGGATTTAGTGCAGTAGTGATAGGAATTATAATTTCCCAGACGGACTCGAGAAAATTCCTGATTACATATTTATTAAAGTAATAGGTACCTACACGAATTTAGTGTTAAACATGATCTTGTTTTTCATTCATGCGTCGCGCTCTTAACAATGCGTTAAAACTAAAAATGGAAAAATAAAAACTTTTTACAAAAAAAAGCAAACCGACTTCAAAAAGGATGAAATAAAATATTATCCTTTTTGAAGTCTATGCGTTACCAACTGATATGTTTGAAGTCGGTGCCAAGCCAAGTAGTAACAATACCAGTCAAAAATAATCTTTATGGCTATAAATCCCATTAGAACTGTACTAATAACTATTACAAATGTGTAAGTAATTCTGTCTGCCTCTTTGTCGCCTTTTCATAGCTAAACGCTTTAAGTGAAATTTGGCAAGAAGGTAAATTTCTTGAATTGTTTAATATTTTGAAATGTAGTCCTCTGGATAAGGGACGGGAAATTACTCAGTCCCAATCTCACACTTGCGTGCTATAGACTGTTCGAGCATTAGTAAGAAATGCTCTTTAAAAAATACGACGGAAAAAAATGCATTGGATTTCCACTAATGTGCCGACAAACATGGTACAGACTGCGCCAAGAAGGTTTGATCGTGTGTTCTGAGGTGTGTTCTTAGATACAATCGACGTCAAAGATATGTTTACAATTTTGCACCTTACTCCTTTGTAATAAGGCGAAAAGTGTAAACATATTTTTAACGTCGACTGTACCTACAGAAAGTACGTTCATTGTCGTCGTGTAAGGCAATCCAACGTAGGTACATCCTTATCGAATCGCACCAAAATCATGGTATGCTTCAAATTTTGGCTTGGCACCGACTTCAAACATATCAGTTGGTAACGCATAGACTTCAAAAAGGATAATATTTTATTTCATCCTTTTTGAAGTCGGTTTGCTTTTTTTTGTAAAAAGTTTTTATAGAGTTTTTATATGTTTTCCGAGCAAAGCTCAGTCTCCCAGATATTCTTTAATTAAATCGAAATACTGTCAATAAAATAAAGTCAAAGAAAGGTAGGTAGGTAACTCGTCAATCTTGTTCTAATTATATAGATTAATAATATCTAAGTAGGGTTGAATTTGCTGCGTCTAATTTATTGATAAAATTAATAATCCGCGTGGGCACAAAATCCGTGTCATATTACTCATTCAAGTGAAGCATTAGCAAGGTATTTTAAGCGTCGGATGCATATTATAGCGGCGCCATGTCCATTAAGGATGCAGTTTGCAAGCCAATCACAGCTGGTATTCAAAATGCTGGACACGAGAACCAGTGTAAATGTGATCTCCAATTACGCGTACTAGTTATGGTTTTAAAGGTCTAGTTATGTCAGTGAAAGTAGAAAATGTTTTATATTAGGCTCGTCGCGCGGGTGGTCTAGGTATGGTCGCAATAAACTGGCATCGTTTGGTTTTTCAACGGTAGATGGGCCTTGCTAAATAAACGTAGATAAAAATAAATATTTTTTAAAAAAATACATAAAATAAATAATATATTTATTTACATACAATATATATACAGTGGTACTACTAAACGAAATTAATAACTAGCTTAAATCTAAAATAGGCCCTTGAGGCATTGTACCAAGGATGCTGGCGGCATTTCCTCGCTGTATCGCAATGCTGATACGTTGTGCGAGGTAGCCGCCAGCTCTTCGGTCACCAGTTACGTCAACCAGACGCTTCGCGATTTCTGCGAACAACTTATGCGCGCTGGGACCCCATGGACCTAGAGTTTCAACACCAAATGGTACAAAATGGTACTCTCTACCGAGGCTCTTATATTTGTTACGTTTTAGAATAAATATGTAGTAATAATATTTACCTAACACATAAAATAATAATGTAGCAAAAAATATGCTAAAGGTGACTTTCTAATGATGACTGCAGCTGCATTACTGATGCGACATTGACGCGGGCTCTGTGACAGTCAATTTCCTTCATTAAATGAGTGACGTTCGTAGCCGCATTACTGTTGCGATTAGAACGTTCAGTCCGACAATTAGGTATTTTTATAAATATATATTATATATTATTTCAAGGAAGTTGGCAGTGACAGAGCCCGCGTCAAGGCCACAGCAGTAATATCTCAACAGCAATGCAACTGCAGTTGCCATCCGAATATCACCTAATTGGCTTTACATCTGACCATGATGCTGTTCGAAAAAACGATACCTACATACATAATTCAGAATAGGTAGATAAGAGTGAGTGTTGTGAGCATTAAAAAAATTACTTACATAGTGAGATTATTGGTTTATTATAACTATTGTAGGTAGGAACTTATAATCGCGGAAATACAGAAACCAGACTTAAATAATACCTCAATTAACGCATTCTCTTTATAGAAATAACCACTGTAATTAACAAACCGAAAAAGTACCTAATAAAATATCTTACCTATACATATAATAGTTCTGTAAAGTATCGCCTTTATTATTAAATTAGACAGAAATATATGATGCGAGCTAAAAGCTTCATGTTGTTGCTACAACGCATTTAATGCCACAAAACATCTGGGAACTAAAACAGTTTAAAAGCTTATACCTGGTGCGTTATCAAAACCTATTGCTCCATATCCATATGTTACTTCTCACGGCTTATGAGAAAAACATATTATAATACACACAAAGAAAAGAACTAAGAGAAGATGGCCATGTTTTAAGAAAATACCTATGTATATTTAAGCAAAATATATTTTTTACGTTAATATTCGTACTTAGGTATTAGAATAATTTTGATGTAACAGTAGGATTACAATTAAAACAGAAGTTAATTCAAATAAAAAAATCAATTCCAGATAAAGTGTCGTTCAAAAAGCAAAAGCCACATGAAAATAACAGGTGTGACTAATAGTTTACTACCGTTTTACGAACTCTTTATAATTGTTTAAGTACTAATTTAACAAGAAAATATAGTTTATGAAAGAGTTTAGGAATAAATATTTCTTAGGTTTAACATAATACATAGTTTCTCTTGTGCAGGTACCTATATGTACTTGACCTAATTTTCTTTCTTATATTCTTCTCCGACCGTCCACTCCGTCCAGCGACGCAAACAGGTACCTATAAAGACAAGGCTGTCAGCAAGGGCATGTACCTACACAAAAGAAAATATCTAGATATAAACTTGCTTTGCAGGTTTTCATTACTTTCCAGTTAATCTAGATATTGAACTCTCAACGCCCAATATAGCCGACGATAGCAGTTGGAGAAGGTAACTGGTCTACTGGCGCCTCGCTCGAAACCGCAGTCGCCCCAGCCTACTAGATGCCCATGTGCGAAGCCCTCGACGAATATCTTCAACCGCCTCGCGATAAAGAATAAACTACACGATTTAAAAAAAAACTGACTTTTATTACGCGGTACAAATATAAAAATACTCCTACAACGATTAGGCGGTACAGCTTCGGATCCCTCAGGTCTTCCTTGGTTTTCTTCCTTTGGTTTTTCCTTTTCGGCTGCTCCTGGTGTACTGTACGATCCGAAGCGGTTCCGTCTTACTTTTATACGAAAAATCAAGAAAGAGAGTCACCTACGATAGGGAGATAAAATCATGTCTTAATTCGCGGAATTAATCGGCCTGTGATTGGTCGCTTACGTCATACGGTCATTTTCGGGTGAATTTTCATTATCCCGCTATCGTTCTGCGACTCATATTACATACATCCGATTAATTACTGACTTAAAACTATTACAAATAGTTAACTACGTTCATTAGTTATAAAAACAAACGATAACAAGTTCACTAGTCCTTACGACTTGGCTTACAATAGATAGGAAAGCGGCCGAAATGAATACAATGGATGGTCTATGGCCCTTTTGCCGACTCGCAGGCCTTTGTCTACCTGTGACTGCCTTATGATTCTTATCTAACTAGGTGACTAGGCTAACGACCTATAATATCTACAAATATTGTTATGATGTAACTTTAACAGGTTACGAATTAATTAATGAAACGTGTATGTTTCTAAGTGAAAATTACGCTGTATCGGAGCGCTGAGCTCGAATTTGGCCGACCAATGAGAAGCGGTCATTCTGTCCCTTTCATATTGAGACTTCCTTGTCTTGATCCGCCTTTCTTTGGTTAACCAATGACAGAGCCTACATTATTTTACTAAGTTTATAGTGATTACTTGGGAATTGGGAAATAGGTTTAACCATGTTTTTTCCTAACTTACTGGGTGACCTAAAACTTATTACGAACCTACGAGTTAAATAACGGATATTTTGAATACTTATGACTACTGACAATCTAATCGCGGTTTTCCCTACCTATCAAATAAATCTTTATTGAGAATACAGTCTTAATCGAATTTGATCTTAATCTAACTTATAATTATCCGCGTCTTGTCGTAGCGTCGCTAACATTTTGTCCCCGCAGTCGAAGACTCCTGGTGCATGGGTTGCGACGCGATGACCGCCAGCTTGCAGCTCGGCCTGCGTAGCGTCCCGTGCCTCGTTCTGACGTCTGCGGAGCGAACCCTCCCGTCGGGTCCATGATAGACGGTCTCGACGACTCCTTTAGGCCACACGCTGCGTGGTCCGTTGGGTTCAGAAATGATGACAACATCTCCCGGCTGGATCTGTCGCCCTCCGTCGTCGGATGATTTGCGTGGTGCCAGCAGTGGAAAGTACTCCTTGGTCCAGCGCCGCCAGAAGTGGTCTGCTAGCGCCTGGGCAGCCCTCCATTGTCGCTTGTCGTTTTCCTCGTAAGCGCCAATCATAGGTAAGTTAGCGTTATGAAGTAGAAGAAAGTGCGCAGGTGTGAGACTTTCTTCGCTCTCTGGGTCGACGTTCACGTGTGTTAACGGCCTTCTGTTAACGATATTCTCGATCTCTGCCAGTAGAGTCTCGAACACTTCGGTTTTCGGTGCTCTAGTGTTGAAGGTATAGAGCATCGCTGTCTTCACGGTGCGTACCATTCGCTCCCAAGCTCCGCCTGCAGATGGGTTGCCGGGGGGAATGAATTTCCAATCCATTCGTCGCTGCACGCCGTAGTGTTGCAATTGCGGAAGCCATTGCCTGTAGGCCTCGCGCAGCTCGTTCGATGCCGCCTTGAAGCAGGTTGCGTTATCGCTATACATAACGCTCGGCCATCCTCTTCGTGCGGCGAAGCGCCTTAGCGCCAGTAGAGCGCTATCCGTAGACAGGCTATGTACAGTTTCGAGGTGAATAGCCCGAGTTACTAGGCATGTGTACAGACACACCCAGCGTTTCTCTCGTCGTCGTCCTATGGTCACGTACATAGGCCCGAGGTAGTCTTGCGCGGTGTAGGTGAATGGCCTCTGGTAAGCCTGTAGCCGCTCGGGTGGTAGATCGCCAAGGGGCTGCGCTCGCGGTGAAGCTCGACGTAGCTTACACAGCGCGCAGTCTCGCGCTACAGCTTTCACAGTAGGTCGCAGTTGTAATATCCAGTAATGTTGTCGTAGCTGATTTACCACTGCCTCGTTATGAATGTGCGCCATTCGCCTGTGTGCGCGTTGGACCATTAGTCTGGTAAATGAGTCCTTGCCGTCCAATATTACGGGTCGTACCGATGTGTACAACACTGGAGCGTTTCCTAACCTCGTCTTCATTCGCAGCACGCCGTCGTCGCACAGCTCGGGTGCTAGATTGTATATTCGCGATTTCTTGTCCAAATCGCGTCCTGCGCTTAGAGTGCGCAGCTCGTCCGGGAAACTTCTTCGTTGGCTATTCTGTAGCCACATATGCTCGGCTCGCTTTATGTGGTTCACTTGCAGCTGCAGCGTCTTGTTCTTATTTTTCATCTTATCTATGAAAAGTAGAACGTAGGCCGTCGAATTCATTAGCCTATCGTAATTACTGAAGCGTCGTATGTCAGGTAGCACGCTCGACGGATCTGACTTTGACGTAGTAGTAGATAACGTAGTCTCTACTGTGACTCCGCTTTTCCTTTCAGGAAGGTCTTCAGTCGGTCTGCCTATTTCTTGACTCGGCCACTCCACTTCTGGTCGGTGAAGAAATGACGGTCCTTTGTACCATTCGTCGTGAGCGGTGATTTTCCTCGCCGGCTTCCCTCTCGTAGCGTGGTCTGCGGGGTTCACGTCGGTTGGCACGTACATCCACGCCCGCCGGTCCGATTTTTCAGCTATTTCAGCCAAACGGTGTGACACGAACGGCTTGTAGTTTCTTGCGTCGTCTTTGATCCATCCTAGCAATACTCGAGAGTCCGTCCAGTAGATAATTTTCTTGACGTTGTATCGTTGCTCCTTTTTAATCGTCTCGGCCAATCGAACTCCGATTACTGCGGCTGTAAGCTCTAGTCGTGGTACTGACAATACTTTCAGGGGGCAAACTCTGCTTTTGCCCGCTGCTAGGCTGACTCGTACATCTTCTTTGTTCTCGATACGCCAATACGCCACGGCGCAATAGGCTTCAGTTGACGCGTCGGTAAAAACGTGTAACGTGTATCTCGTAGCTCCGCCCGGTGACTCATACCTTCTAGGTATGCGTAGCGCCGCTACGTGTTTCAGTGCGTTCTGCCACTGAAAAAAGTCTTCAGCTTCTTTATCTGGTAGCGGTGCGTCCCACGTAGTGCCTTTTGTCCAAACTCGCTGAAATATCATTTTAGCGCTGATGACGTAGTGAGCGATAAGTCCCATGGGGTCGTATATGGACATTATCGCGCTGAGAAGTTCCCTTTTTGTCGGCGGCCGTTCTTGCGTCTTCACAGCCTCGGGAACTCGCAGCATTTTCGTGTTGTAGCCCAGAGTGTCCGTCCTAGGGTCCCACGTCATGCCTAGAACTGTGGGTTGACCTTCGCCCAGATGCGTCGGTCCTTGCGCTGCGTGTAGTTCGTGCTCGACGCTTGCCAGCATTCGCGTACTGTTGCTCGCGTAGCCTCGTAGATGAAAACTGCCCTCCGCGTGCGAGTCTCGCACTTGTTGTGATACTCGTAGCAGCTCATCCTCGGTCTCGTACGATGCCACGTAATCGTCCATATAATGATTATTGTGGATGTCGTAGACCGCGTCCGGATATTTGTCCTGGTTGTCGAGCGCGTTCCTATTACGCACCGAATGCGCGAGGAAAGGCGATGACACGTTGCCAAAACAAACTCTGTTTAGTTTGTACACCTGGGGCTCCATATCTCTTCTAGTGCCGCGCCACAGGAAGAGTTGGCTCTGTTGATCTTCTTCTCGCATTTGAATTTGCAGGAACATTTCTTGTATGTCCGCGACCACCGCGAAATTCCATTCGCGGAATCGTAGCAAAATTCCTAATAGGCTTCGTAGTAGGTCTGGCCCCGATAAAATATAGTCATTCAGACTATTTCCTTGACTTTTTGCCGCGCAGTCAAAAACGGCTCTTCCTTTGCCTTTATTTAAATTAAATACATTAAAGTGCGGCAAAAACCAGGTTCGGTCGGTCTGCGGCGGCTCCATGATACGTTCCGCGTATCCTTTCTGTAGTAACTTCTGAATTTGGGCTTCGTAGTCTTCAGCGAAGTCCTTGTTGCGCCGCATTTTCATCTCCAAGTTGTGTAGCCTCGACCGCGCCATTACGTAGCTCGGTGGTAGCTTCACGTTGTCCGACGCCCACAGTTGACCGACCTCGTACCGGCTCCCTGCAGTCTTGCGTACCGTAGCGTTGAAAATGTCGATGGCTCGCTGATCGCTCGGACTGACGTTTTCTTTATTCGTTACTCCTAACGCTTCGATCGACCAATGCTTCTTAACTTGATCGATTAATTCGTCGTCCTCTGTGCGGCAATGAAGTACGGTTTGCTCGATCGTGCGAATGATGCGCGGCATTCGCCCAAAAAATACCCAACCCAAGGGTGTCTTCATTGCGCAAGGCTCGTCCTCTCCGCCCTGCCTGATCTCGATGGGAGTCTTCAGGTGGCAGAAATCGCCTCCAATCAGCATCTGCGGTACTCCTGTACCCACGTAGCATTCGTCGCCCAAATCTTCTAAGTGTTTGTGCTTCATCAATTCGGCCTTGTTGAGTGATTGCGATCGTATGCCAAGTCCTTCTACGGTCTTCATGACGATCTCGTGCACGGTGCCTCCTCGCAGCGGTCCCACTTGCGCCTTTACAGTTTGCGTGATAGATGTGTGCTTCAGGTTTCTTATCCCACGTAGACAGAGAGGTTCGTCTTCGCCTACTGCTCCGATTTCATCTGCGACGTCTTGATCTATCATGGAAAGCGTTGACCCGTCGTCGAGGAAAGCGAATATTTGAGCCGTACCCTTCGGCCCCGTGACTGTTACAGGCAGCACCTTCAGTAGCACGTTGAAGTTTGGGGTTGACGACACGTAGACGCGCGGATCGTTGTCCTCTCGTTCTGTAGGCCGCGACTCCGTTTCGGCCGCTGCCGCAAACGATGACGTCACTCTCGGTGAGGCGACCGCTCGATGCGTCGACTGAGCTACCGCTATTGTAGCCCCACTGCTGTTGTTCGCCTGTGTAGGCTCGGTGTGCAGCAAACGGTGATGCGTGTGCGGGCAGCCTGTCACGCCGCACCCTTTCGCGTTGCATTGCGACTTCAAATGTTTCGCGTCCATACATCTGAAGCATATACGATTGAGTCTTGCCCATTCCCATCTAGCGCCTATACTCTGTGCGGCCAGCTTGCGACAATCTGTAGTAATGTGATTGCCACCGCAGTACAAACACGTGCTCTTCGCTGTGATTTGTCGAGCCGCATACGTCGCCTTCTGCCCTCCGCTGCATCGATTTGCGGCCGGAGCTGGAGTGGGGATGGGATAGCGCGGCGCGGGCGCGTTCAGTCTAGCGCCAGGCGCGCGCGCGTACGGTGCTGTCATCGGTCCCTGCGCGCGCTTCGCTGGTGCGCGCGCGTGACAGAATGACATCTCTAGCTCGCTCTCTTCCATCAGAAAATCAGCCAACTGCAGGATCTCGGGGTCGTCAGTATCGCGATGTCTGTTGGCGTAGTCGCACCATCTGCTTCGTAGATGAGGCGATAATCGATCGGTTACTTCCCGTATCAGCATCGGGTTGTCGGCGTAGTGTCTTCTATCTATGTCCATGATAGTAGATACGACGTTCATAATCTTGATCGCAAACGTATTGAGGTCGTTCGCGCTCGACCCCAACGGTGGCAGTCTTCGTAGGTCCTCGATTGCTTTATCCAAAAGCACCTCGCTTCGGCCAAACTGCTTCTTCAAAATACGTATAACCATGTCTGGACGAGTAGCTGTAGACAGGACATGTGACACGCACATCTTAGCGTCCCCGCGTAACGCCATACGCAGTCTTGCAACGTTCTCGTAGTCGGTGAACTTGTAGCGCTTCGATGTCTCGATGTAGGTATTGTAAAAGCTTCGCCATTCGCTCACATCTCCATAGAAGTGAGGTAGCTCGAAGATATCTTTAGGTGCCGGACGAGCCGCCATCTGCATCTTCTCGAACAAATGCAGCATAGACTCCGCAACTGTGCCTTCTTGCGTGTGTTGCGTACGCGCCGTGTGCGGCGTACGGGGCTCCTCCGGTGGCGATTCCGATCGCCGTTGACGTTCCACGCGGCTCGGTGAGCGGCGTCGCATATGTCGCTCGTCCCGCAGAGGCCGTCTAGGAGTCTCGTAGTCCGGTGGTGGCTCGTTGGCTAACCCCTTCTTAACTGGCTCGGTTATAGTCTTGTCATCCTGAGAGTCGTCCATCCACTTCAGGATTCGTTTCTGTTGTGGCTCGATGTCACCTGCATCTGAGACTGCGCCCGTGCTTCCTTCCGCTATAATCTGTGATTTCTGCGCCTCTAGCCTCTTCTTTATTAAGTCGGCTTCGATCCGCAACTCTTTTCGCTGAATTTCTGCTAGACGTTCGCTCGCCTCAAGCTCCACTTGAGATAGCCTTGCCTCGATGACCGTACTAGCGCATGAGTGCACGGACTGAGTAGGGGCAGGTGCATACGGAGTGCTCGACTCCATAGTGCCTCCCTGCTGCGTAGCTGCGACGTCCTTAAGTTTCGTTCTCGCCCGTCGCAGTGGTAACGGTGTGGGCCTCGCAAGTCGTCGTAACCGCTTGCGGAGCTCTCTGCTCCACAGCAGTGTATTTACTTGCGAGGGAGACCCCGGTGGCCTCGTGAAGTCGTCCGCCCTGAGGGAGTGCTGTGGTGCGGCCGCTACGCCAAACGGCTCGGCGCTAGCCGCGCGCGGACGCTCGCTGAGCGCGTCGGACGACGTTACAGGGGTGAGGAGGGGGCGCGCCGCCTCGGCGCCCTCTGACCTCTCGGCGTCCGCGCGGGCAGCCC
This sequence comes from Cydia splendana, assembly GCF_910591565.1. NCBI lineage: Eukaryota > Metazoa > Arthropoda > Insecta > Lepidoptera > Tortricidae > Cydia > Cydia splendana. The sequence continues at coordinate 17,406,945 of NC_085965.1, read as the reverse complement.
TCTGAGCCGCTGCCGCGCCCTCCGCTAGGTAACGCCGCCTATCTTCGTCGCTCTGCATCGACGCAGCCTTTCGCGAACGCGTACCGACCATTTTATCGGTCATTTGTGACGTTTCTTCGCAGCAAGTGTAGACTTGAGCACGACGTCCCGGTGCGCTGACAGTAGATCCGGCTCGAAGGACCAGAAAATATTGAACTCTCAACGCCCAATATAGCCGACGATAGCAGTTGGAGAAGGTAACTGGTCTACTGGCGCCTCGCTCGAAACCGCAGTCGCCCCAGCCTACTAGATGCCCATGTGCGAAGCCCTCGACGAATATCTTCAACCGCCTCGCGATAAAGAATAAACTACACGATTTAAAAAAAAACTGACTTTTATTACGCGGTACAAATATAAAAATACTCCTACAACGATTAGGCGGTACAGCTTCGGATCCCTCAGGTCTTCCTTGGTTTTCTTCCTTTGGTTTTTCCTTTTCGGCTGCTCCTGGTGTACTGTACGATCCGAAGCGGTTCCGTCTTACTTTTATACGAAAAATCAAGAAAGAGAGTCACCTACGATAGGGAGATAAAATCATGTCTTAATTCGCGGAATTAATCGGCCTGTGATTGGTCGCTTACGTCATACGGTCATTTTCGGGTGAATTTTCATTATCCCGCTATCGTTCTGCGACTCATATTACATACATCCGATTAATTACTGACTTAAAACTATTACAAATAGTTAACTACGTTCATTAGTTATAAAAACAAACGATAACAAGTTCACTAGTCCTTACGACTTGGCTTACAATAGATAGGAAAGCGGCCGAAATGAATACAATGGATGGTCTATGGCCCTTTTGCCGACTCGCAGGCCTTTGTCTACCTGTGACTGCCTTATGATTCTTATCTAACTAGGTGACTAGGCTAACGACCTATAATATCTACAAATATTGTTATGATGTAACTTTAACAGGTTACGAATTAATTAATGAAACGTGTATGTTTCTAAGTGAAAATTACGCTGTATCGGAGCGCTGAGCTCGAATTTGGCCGACCAATGAGAAGCGGTCATTCTGTCCCTTTCATATTGAGACTTCCTTGTCTTGATCCGCCTTTCTTTGGTTAACCAATGACAGAGCCTACATTATTTTACTAAGTTTATAGTGATTACTTGGGAATTGGGAAATAGGTTTAACCATGTTTTTTCCTAACTTACTGGGTGACCTAAAACTTATTACGAACCTACGAGTTAAATAACGGATATTTTGAATACTTATGACTACTGACAATCTAATCGCGGTTTTCCCTACCTATCAAATAAATCTTTATTGAGAATACAGTCTTAATCGAATTTGATCTTAATCTAACTTATAATTATCCGCGTCTTGTCGTAGCGTCGCTAACACTAGACTTCAGCTTGCGTGTCTCTTTTTGACAAGAAAATAAGTAGAGATTAATAACAAGTTTGACTACCTTTATGGGTCAAACAGATCACTGTGTTATGTATTTCCTGTAGACATACACAAGAGTTAAGGGCTATAAAGGTTAATTTACAGGAGAGAAAAATGTACTGTTCGCGATAACACACTAGTTTTCTCTCCTGCGGGCAATAGTTAACAGCTTGTGGGCATGTAAGTAATGATTTTATCATAGTTCTCTAAATAAACGGAGGACCTTTTCTCGTGGATAAGGGTTAAATAAGAAAATTAACCTTTATAGCCCTTAACTCTTGTGTATGTCTACAGGAAAGACATAACACAGTGATCTGTTTGACCCTTATCCTGAAATATGTCTATATAAGTAAAATATGTGTATAAATGACGGCAACTTTTGCTAGGCGAATTTTTTACATATAGGGACTAAGTCACTATCTGCAAAGATGGCAGTCCCTGGAATCTCGGAAAAGACATTTTGTAATGAAATGAGACTCCTGCCACAGATGTGATTTTTATATAAAAAGAAATATTTGTGTCCTTGATTTTGTTTTCCATACATACAAACAAATAACACATAATATAAGGAAGAAATTTAATGTTACGTTAAAACTAATTGAATCATGCATTTATTTTAAATTTTTTACACTATACTTAGATTGAGATGACCACACCAATAGTTTTGTAACTGCTTTTAATTTTTCAGACCCAATCGTTAGTAACCTGTTTTATCACATTAGTCTAATTATCTCTAAGACACATGCTAGTAATATATAATCTTTTTCATACCACGTCGATATCCACAATAATGCGCTGAGAAAAACCGTCCCACTTCCCATGGAAGATTTTTCCGTACCATTGTCTGAAACATGTGATGCACATGCATTGTATCTGGTCTAGCATGCAACGACATTAAACCAGCCGGGTTACGTAAAGTAAAAAAAAAACATGCTTATAACTTATAATTACACTTTTAAGTATGTATGAAAAATATTCTAGAGTCAACGCAATAAATCTGTTTTATCCTCCTTGTAAGTAACTATTTATTTTCTGATTCTAAATTTCATACCTATAATTATATTCAGAAAATTTAATTATGTATATTTGTTTTATACATGTTGTCATCAACTATGTCAACAGGAATATAAAATTCCAAGGAGGTAAGTAAATTCGAGAATTTTTAATAAAATCACGCAGAGCGATATTTTGATGACTGATGACCATTGGTCTGTTGAGAAAAATAACATCAATTTATATTAAATAATGTCGCTAGTAATCAAGAAACAATATGGAAACTGGCCCTAAAAGCGTCAAATATATATTTTTAAAGTCTTTAAAAAACGTCTTGAGCGTAAATTTAATGTATTCGTAGTAGCTTATAAGGACTGGTAAGAACTAACCAGTGTCTCTGTGTCATCTTTTTGAACGAGACGTTTTGCCATGAACTGTATTTTTTACGGTACAGATACAAATATGAGGTTAATACCCCCTCAGAGTCACACACAACACACACAACACATCTTTTTCGCTATCTGGACATATATGGCACTCTAGTTAATAATGTAAACATGGAAGATATTTCGATTAGTTGAAATAACCCCGCAGTCGGAATTGTCCCGCTGCACCTTAAATGTACGTTTTCTATATGGAATTTAACACACGTAGGTATCATTCGGGCTGTAAATATTACATGTAATGACGCTCATCTACTGGACGATATCAGCCAAATAGGTGCTTTTCAGCTATTGTTTACCGACCCCTAACTACCTACTGGAGATATTGCGTGCTGCTTTCGCTTACTAAAACCATTTGGAGAGCCTTTACCCATTGTAGTACCTACTTACCTATGTAGGTTTGTACTAAATAAAACAAAATATAGAAGCGCGAAGCGAAATTTTTATGCTAAACTCATTTAACCACTTGGTAAAAATGTATTCAGTGCATATATGTATGTATACAGGGGTACAAAGATTAATATGTATTTGATGCATCAATGCACAAATATTGCTCGTTCTATCAAAAAGTATTTAAGGTACATATTTCCTTAACAGTACTTGTATAAATTAGAACTGACCGAAAGTAAATGGTGTAGCTGAAAATTTCTAAAACTATATGTAAAAACCTATATTAGCAAAACAAACATAACGAGTGTAACATGTAGTAAAAAGTAAATTTGATTCACAAGCTTTCAACATTAATTATCTAATTAGGTATCTACTACTATTAAGAAATACACATTTAACATGCTTTTAACAATCATATTATTATAGTTTTCAACTCTCAAGTACAATTTTACCTACATTTACAGGTTAATTGTTCGGGTCCACCGATAATTGTTCTCATTAGCTCCAAAGCAAAGTTTTACATCTATTATTCAGCTGACGCGGCGTAGTTTCGGATCCAATATGTATAATATATAATACATTCGGATATATGTATACAATTTCCGCCTTATTACAATGAATTAAGGTGCAAGATCGTACAAGGTATTTTTGATGTAGATTCTCTATATTGAGAGCTTTTGCTGTCGAATAAAAGCCTTTTGACCACTCAATCAAAAGAAATACCTACTCACAAAGACAGCCCGGAAACCTTTATGTGTTTTTTCTTTTCTTTAATAAATGTACACGTGTACACGTGAGAATGCATATTTTATAGAATTGCGGTTTAGAATTAGTACTTGGGAATTCAGGTATCTTAAGAGGCTCGATATGAGACATAATATCCGACCTCTTTATATTAATAAGGGATTTCCAATGAGCACATGTACATACACATTATACATATTCGTGCTCTATGTTAGCTCACATATGATCACACGCATAGTGCTTCACAGTATCCTCGTCACCGAGTATTTATACTTGAATATCAATATTTGAAAGAACGTTCACTTGAATTTAAACAATGTAAAATATTTTTCTTGATTTGATTTAACGGCCCCTAGCCAAGTCTGAAGAACTCTGCCAGCAAATCAGGAGGTGCCGGGTTCAAATCTCGGTAAGGGCATTTATGTCATCACATACCTATGTATTAGATACTGAGTTAAATGCTTTCTATGTATTCGACCTATTAATATGCTGCTTGTCAACTTTCTTTATTAATAAAACAAATGTACCTACACAACACGCTAGGTAGGAACTTAATCAAAGCAATTTTATTTTATAAGTTATACAGTTAGAACGTCAGCAATAGTATCTACAGGAATTTACTAGTAAAGTTTTGCAGTTCGCCAAGTTGGTATAGTTAGTATCAGCACCAGTTTCACAAATATGATTTCCTTTCTCGACGAACACAGGGACAATCTAGTTAGACGTAGGACTGACCTCAATTCGACAGTTCCGCGGTCAGGTCAAACCGCTGCACTGGTAAACAAATACAGACAAAATAATATAAAACTTCTTACTATACAAATATAAATATACATGGGTAAATCTTGCCATGGTTACGTTCTCCTGGGTCATTTTTAAAACCAAGATTAAGCAATATGAGACAATATGACATCTTTATAAATTAATCAAACATACATTTTTGATAGCCAGCATTACCTCTAATTTTTGCTCTCGTTGCTCGTGCCCTTTCTACTCGTATAATGGGATGGGTTACAACAGTTCCTCAAATTAACTAGTAATGCCACAAAAAGCCTATCGAAACTTAAATCATGTATCGAACGGTCACTTTTCGTAGCATCTGTCATCCTGATACATTTTCGTTTGGCATTTGTCGATGTAGGTACCATAGGCCCTTAGGACGTGTGAATTTACGGTCGGTTGCACCACACCGTCTGTCACCGTTAAAGAGTTCGCTAAATTTTATTGTATGGGAAGTCTCATAGTTGACTGTTGAGTGACGTTAGTCAGTCCGTCAACTGTGGTTGGTGCAACTGACCCTTAATCTATCATGTATAAGCTAACTTTTATCGATATAATTTATTTAGTATTAATCTTTTACTCCCAGATTCAAATTCAAAATAATTCGATTTTTTATGATTTATTTATACAGTTTCCTTCGTTACCGAAGCTTTAATTTATGTTTCTTTTTTCGCGTATAACCAAGTAATTACTAGTTAGTTACGTTACGTTACGTTTAACAAACGGTTCGAAAGTAGTTTAAACAAACTTGGGGTCGAAGCAGAAATACTGCATCACGGGTGCAGTTTATGGGAGCACACTTGTGCAGTTCCCTTCTACCTATAACAGGGGTACAAAGATTAATATTTGGAGTTACTACTTAAACTACGTAAAAGAAGATTTGCGGCTCTTTAAGATTCCTAAAGGTATTTAGGTATGTAGTGATTTCTACTGCGGTCGGCTACTCTTCTCAATAGTTTGACGAGACCAGCTACTCTGCTGTTTGCTTGATAAGCTGAGATTCGCCTACATGGGCTCTCAGAGATAGTAACGGTAAAGTACCTTCACCATAATGCCCCAACATAACAATCGCCAGTTCATCGGCATGCATGTCGAAATGACTGCATTCAATGGGGACAGTATTAATATACGGGTGGTGCGCACACGGCGCGTAATGAGAGGTAATGCTGGCTGGCGGTAATCACTCCGTTGTGCAAAGCGCTTCTCAAGCCACTTTCCTATCAAATAAGCCTGAACGTGTTTCACTGCTGTTTGGAAAAATATAGTGCTTAGAAAAAGAAAATGAGTAGAATACTACTTCATCAACCGACTAATTTGAAAGAAGAGTCTGTGCGGAAAGAGAAAAGTCTTGGAATGTATGGGGCCGAATACATTCCACGACTTTTCTCTTTCCGCACAGACTCAAGCAAGAAATTCCCAGCCGGACGAGTGGCTTTTAGCACTAAGTACCTACTTTGAATTTGGTGTGGCGACACTCAGATTATCCTAGCGTTCAATTATATCTAAAAAGCTAATAATATGACTCGTCTACATATACCACTTGGTGATCAAATATCCGGTAGCGTCTTCCCACTGCGCAGTATTGCTATCTACAGCGAAAACATGCTGGCAGAAATCTCTTTGAGGTACCGATGGGACCTTATTTATTAATAAGATTTTATTTTAATAAGATGTTATTTCTTACTTTTTACCCTTTATTTTAAAGCAATAATCAAAAAAATATTTAATTTATGAAAAAAAACCATACAACCGAGATATGTGCCACGGACTGAAATACGGTTGACACGGCTGCGGTAGCTGAAAGTTTAGCTAACAATAGATATGAGTTTTGCTCACTGACCGTGACTTCCCAAATTCAAGTGCAACAGCGTGAGTAGATGTCACACAAACACGACGAGCGGTATTAATTCACTTCATGTTTTTGACACCTAATGTTTATAACGACAATTTTGAATTTCATGATGTTTTCATTCACTATGAATTCGCGAAATGATGATGAAAGCTTTTGAATTTTCATAACGGTCGATCATCTAAAAAAATTATTGACCTGTAGAATCGCATTTGTACTCTGAAGATTCCAACCACTAATTTAATTACTGATTTCGGAATATTCTTTTTATATTTTCCATTAATTAATGCATTATTTTTATCTCCCACTGATTCATAATAGTGCCACTTTTAATACCGCAATGGAAAGCCACAGAGTCAATTAACAAAGGTTCGAATAAGCCTTTTCACGTCTTTCCTAATTGGGCCAGCGTTCATTTATTTATATTGTTCGTCAACTTTTCAATTGTCATGTTATTGTTACAGGCACTTGTTCAACATTGTATTATTGTTACGGGATTGTGTTTTTAACCAGCGACGCGGATATAGGGAATATATGTATGGATTTTATGTCTGTGTGTGTATCTGTTTGTGCTTTCGTTGTTGCTCATATCATGATCAAACTGATGTAAGTCCCTAATAGGTAATTAGTTATACTTTCAAAATGGAATGAAAAAAAAGTCTCGCTGAATTATTAACACTAATAATAGTGAATGTCTGCAAAGCAATTCGTCTGATCTATAATTATTTAATATATTAGTAATACATTAATTAGTGTTAAATAATATTTAATTGCAATGGTTCGGCCTAATGAAAAGATAATTATAGGGGTTGCAGTGCATAGGGCAATATATTAAAATCGTGTATTGCCAGTCAGCCAAGTAATTACAACTAATCAAGGTATTGGTTTCAAACTAATTACTATTGGTTAGCTAATAACGTCCCCTGTATGACCGTGAAATGTCGTAATTACCACGATCACAACAATTATACGTAGTCGATTGTCAGTTGATCGCTTCGGGTAATCAACCCCGTTATTACATTGTATACGGAAAAACATCTTGATTAAAATGTAACTAGGAAACACGTGTATAGGAAAATATTTAAAAGGTTATCATCGTACGGTACTCTATAACATGACGTATAAATGGTTAGGGTTAGGGCTGTAAATAATGGCCGATACCGATGAACTGCATTTCGGCGACAACTTATTTTATGGGATCTAAACTGGACTGTCTGCATTTCCACTACAGATATACTATATAGGTAGGTACTTAGGAGGTTAAAAATGTTTATGTGTGCATTACGCATAGGTACATGTGTCAGTAAATTAAATTATTAATATAGGTACAAGACGAAGTTTTTCTTCTCATTTTTTACTATTAAATTATAAGACTACTTAGTGTACCTACTGCACTTTACCTACTTTACTACTCAAGTACTCACTCTGAAATCACAGGAACAAGTTCTTTATTTTTTTGATTTGAGTTTGTACCTACGTATTTCCAAACTTCATAAAATGGATTAATAGGTACCTACACCTACATTCAATCAAAGGACATCCTGATTCAAACCGAAGCGATCCAATAAATGCTCCGTGATCATAGTTTTGGATGGAGTAAGTATTAATAGAGTTCACGGCAAACACCCAACCCTAGGTCTAAAGAAAATATAACTAATACAAAAATATGTTCTATGTGTGTCCACGTTATCTATACCTATACGTTTTTAAAACTTAGGTGAAAAATAATATTCTTGTTTTCGCTTTCCTAAAGGATTTCGTTAACGATAGAGCACAGCGTATTGAGCTCAGCCGGTGCAGAATGTATTGAACTTTGACCAAGCGTCGTATTTCTCGTAGGTATTCCATTTTACATTCGTACCATATGACACCGCTGCAGTTGTGCAATGGCATATTGTTTTGTTACAGAAAATTGTAACGCGAGCACATTTTACAAGCGTCGTTAAGATTTTATGCAGGATGTTGCGAGCTGAATAGGTTTTCGATACTATATTGTCGAACGTAGGCAGTTTTTGATTAACTACGTAAATAACTTATGAATTTAGAATAAGTATTAAACGTAGACAAACATGAATAACGATATAATTATTATTAACAAAAGATTAATGGTATATAAAAAAATCACAAAAATAACTTAAATATATCTAAATATTAAAATATTTTAATCTAAAAGACATCCGCGAGTTGTACCGGGTGCAAAGGCGCCCATTGCACGTTGGATAGCGATGGCCAGCCTTTGCACCAGGTACGAACCCGCGCGAGCATCAGAGGTCCTCTCCCTAATTCTGCGTCCTACGTCTAACATGAATAGGTATCTAATGGCAGAAATATGAGTAATTATGTATTATCAAACAAAAAAAACAACAGTATATGTGATTAATCGATAGCGCCTTTAAGGCTGTACAACCTGCCTGAAGTCTCGCATGATGTCATAAGTTTCACGTGATATTTAATATTTTTCCGCAGGCCACTCGCGTTGCTTATTCCACCGCTATAAGCAGAAACTATGATATTAGACTAGATACTTTACAGTAACACTTTGATGTTAGTTAAGTAATATTTATATTCGTACTTAACTAAACAAGAGACGTAAGAGCACTGTAATGGTATAAATAAAGAATGAGAATAGAATAAGATTGAGATAATATCGCACGTTTATGAATACGCCCCTTGGTCATCCCGCCCTTCTTTTCTGGCGCCCATGAAATCCGCCGCCCTATTGTCGAAGCTGACCGGCCGTTTCTCTTTCAGTGTAACCTGGTGGGCGCGCGGCCGCTGGCGGCGTCGCGTCGGCGCGCGCGACTGCAAGCGGTCGCCTCCGCCCGACCATGCGCGAGCGCGCCGTGTGCGCAGTCCGACCCCGCCGCGCCGGCCGACCGCGCGCATCATGCTCAACATGAAGCTCAAGGAGCGCCTCGCGCTCGCCATCAGCGCCTTCCTCGTCCTCTTCACCCTCATGCTGATCGTCGACATTCAGATGGACTATGGCATCTCCGGGCAGAGGGTACCGCTGCATGGCCGCGTCAAGATCGGCGATGACACCGACAAGGGGAAGTCGGCCTATATTGAATTTCGGAAACGGTTTTTGCAAAAAAGGTGAGGTGCTGTGATTTTTAAAGTGATGGTGATGTGATTATTTAGTGCCTATTTAACGCTTAATCGGTAAGTTTTATATGTAGTTTAACTCATTACAGGCAAAAATAAAGGATTAGGTAGGTACATATTTTGGTTCGCCTCTATATCAAAGTGTTTCACACTAATATTTTGTTTTATATTTATCATAAAATTCATACGATGACCTTTCGGTTTAGGTACCAACTAGATACTATATAAAACCCATGCAACTTATCAGCATTGTTAAGTATGTATTAATGACATTTGATTAAGTGCGGATTAATTAAATATGATTGATCATATCCGAACTAAGTAAATATGTCTTGCAAATACATAATTATAAAGTTATCTTTTTTTATCACTTACTTTTATTTATTCGTATTTAGAACATGCCAATAACCACATTCATACAATTTTACTTAAGTTATCCATAAGAAAATTTTAACTGGTCCGCCACTTCCCCCAAAATACAGTTCACACGCGGTAGGCAGTTAATCGTAAATGAGAATATAAATTAATTAGATATAGCTCCTTGAACAGTTGAGTGTTTGTCCATGTACCTCCAGAAACCGTTATCGTAACGAGTCGTTATCACTTGTTTACCAATTTGACAGCGCGTCTCGCCCGATAACGTCCTCTCGGAACGAGTTAAATCTTATTGTACTACAATAATGTGATCGATTTTATCATTAGAAAAAAGTAAGAACATACTTTCGAGTACAATTTTATTAAGGGACATATATGTAGATATTTCTAAATATGTAGATATTTGCAGAAAGTATGAACAGAACAGAACATAGAGGAGCAATTAATTATTTGTTTAAGAGATAGATAGTTTAAAACCTACCAATAGAGCAACGTAGCTGTTAACCTCTTGTGCTAATAATATTGAGATCTGAATAAAAGAAAGTTTCCAAAATATGAATACTTATACCAAAATCATCCCTCTAAAGTCCATCCTGCCAGCTAAAGTGCAGAAACAACTTAACATCTGCATCAAATTACTTTGCACTGTAACTGGAAGATAAAATTCAACTTTACACTGATTTCAAGGATTAAGACAGCTTTTCCGAGCAGATGCGTTGAAAATAATAAAAATGTATCAGTTTCTATGAAACGGCATGTCGATTATTCACGATTAAATGATCGTGCCTAATACTTAATTTAGCTATTGTTTCTCTCCTTCTTCCTCGCGTTATCCCGGCACACTGTCACTGCAAATGCCATGCAGTTAGCTTGGTCCGAGTCTAGTGTACGTTGAACTTATCAGCAAGTAAAGTAGGTCACATACTTTATAAGTTGTAAATTTCTGACACTGACGTGATTCACAACACGTAAACAGACCTGAGGGGAATAATACTCGTACTTTCTCAGATTACAGATTCTTATGAGTAGGTGACAAATTCATACAAGTGCCATATTTAATTTCTTAGTTGACAGAATGTAGTTTATGGAGGTAAATAACAATATGGACACACGAAATTTTAATATTATTATGATATATAGATAGAATACTGAGTTACTGTATCATCGTTGTGCTAGAATCCCAGGATAAAAGCCCTCTACCTTGTACCCCTATTACCTTGTACCTTGTGCCTTGTACCTCTATTTCTGTAACTTTTATTTAAACCTGTGTTGTATACAATAAAATGATTATTAATACTACTACTAAAAGGCACGATGTCACGATTTTCAGGAACAAAGCTCGAACTTAAAGAAAAATACAATAGGTGCCATCAGGAATTCTTCAGTAAAATTCATTAATAGTTATTTGTTTTACAAGGGGGCAAAGTTGTTGTTTAGCCGCTCGTGCTAATATTGATACCCGAGCAAGCGAAAGATCCCAAAGTTGAACCACGAGCATAGCGAGTGGTTCGAAAATGGAATCTTGAGCGTTGCGAGGGTTTCAAAGCACGAGGGTTAAACAAAATTTGCCTCCGAGTGAAACACAACATTTTTCACCACACCAACCCGAAGCAAATATTTAATGTAACATATCAAACAAAATCAAACCAAATCAAATCCAAATAAATGTTTTTAAATATTTATCATCCAAAATCATCACTTAAAAGTTAATTCTACCAGTAAACATAAGAAAACAACTCAAAATTTGCATTTGATTACTTTGCCTCACATGTTAATAAAATGCAACTTTGCTATCAGTTTTTGAAGGGCAAAGTAAGCCTTTCCGAGCTGGTGTGGTGAAAAATTCATTTATGTTACTTTTGTATGTTAAACTAGTTTATCACGAAAAATAAATAATTTGTGATTTATTTATTTATTTATGATTTATAAAATCTAACATTTTAGATAGATACATGGTTAATTTCGTTCAGTAGTCCCAGTGTATATATATTGTATGTAAATAAATGATTTTTAATGGTAAGTACATGGTTCATTCTAATTGTTTGGTAGATATTGGATTTATCTTATTATTTACCCAGAGATAAAAATTCGGCGCTGATAAAATATTTTATCAGTGATAGGAACAATCAATACATGTCCTTATCAAAAGTAAAGTAGCGAGTGTTTACTAAAAATAACGGTACTTTAATCTAAAAATACTTAAAAAATAATTGTATGGAGACTGACACTTCATGGAAGGGCTATAACCACGAAAATCGAAGTTCGCAAATTGCAGGATTATTTCACTGTCACTCTAATAACGCTTTCATTGGAGTGAAAGAGAAAGATCCCCGCAGTTTGCGAATTTCGGTTTTCGCTGTAGGCCCTCAGAATCCTCAGATGCCGTTTCAGCATTCTACCAAATGTGGTCCGTCTAATTATATTTTATGTGTAACTCTGATCTATCCTATCCATTTTATACCTATCTATAAGTAGTTGGTCAAACCAATTTGTCAGTCAGTAAGAACCAGGAAAACTATACTCATCCTTTTCTTTTGGGTGCTAGTAGGTACTAGTGTAAGACAAAGATAGTATGATTCTCTCTGTCTATGATTGAAATGAGACAGTCCTTTGACAAACTATAATTACATTTATTTAATTACACAAACGGGTCTACCGCGATATAATTTCATTGTTTTTACCTTTAATTCCGACGTTTCAGCTGAGTTGCACCAGCTGTGGTCACGGAAAGACATAATGGTAATTAAATATGTGTACAAAAGGCGAGAGTTTAAAGTGTTATATAATTATGTACATTATTTCACCTAGTTTTGAGTTAACGACGACTACGGCACCCAAAAATTGCATGGTAACATTATTATGGATGAATTTCTCCATAATTGCAATTTTGTAGCTCGCTGTACATAAAATTGGAAATAGATTTTCCATCTACCGATGAATATATAAACAACGATATAACGCGTTTTATAGATTCACTAAAAGAATATTTGAGACTCTGTTTTTGAAAATCGGTGGAATTTCTGCACAGAGTGCCCAGGAATTCGCGCAAAAACTAAAAACTAATTCAATTTAATTCGGAATGAGAGCACGACCCTGCAATTTCAAGCAAACGCCAAACACCCAATATCCAATATCTATCTATTCCTAGTTATAGTTAGAAACATAGATTGCATAGTTTTTGTCGAACGTATTATTTTATTCTCTGTTTCGAACATTGGTTCACGGATCACTTGTTTGTAATTTGGTTAACAATCATCATCATTATATTCCTAGTGTTATCCCGGTTATTGCTACGGCTCATGGGAGCCTAGGGTCCGCTAGGAGACTTAATCCCTCTTCAATTTTTACGAAATACTAGTCTACAATAGCGATTGCCACCTGACCTTCCAACCCAGAGGGGTTCGTATTCGTACAAATACGTTCCGAAAATCTTATTGGTAAGAACTGGGGTTTAAACCCGCAACCTTCGGATATTATCTTTTCGTCAATTATCATCATTTTATGAAAGTTTCGTCCATAATTGTCAAATTTCCTAAAAACTCAAAACACATTTTGTAAAAACACCTAACTTAATAATATTAAAAATATTTCTTATCTTAGACTTTGAGGGTGCTTGCACTTTTCACACTTCTAATTAAAAGGCATATTTTTATTTCTAAATAATTTATCCTTGCTTAAATTTGATACCCATAGATCGAGTATTTCAGTGGTTGTAGATGTCTCCGTCTACATATTAAATGGTTTTGCATTGGTAGGTAATTAGAAAATACGAACATGCATCGACATTATGGTTTGGAAGAACTTATTTTTTATTCAAACCAAATTTGTCTTAAGATTGTTCACTTAAGTAGATCTAACATTTTGCCTACACTCAAAAAGTCAATACCCTGTAGGTATAGATTTATTGAAAAATTAACACTAAATAATATCTCTATTGGTTGACAAATAAATCACTATAAGTATAAGTACCTATTTCACACTGCAGAAACCTAATACTATTTACCTACTCGTATTTCAAAATCGCATGCTTCTGTCGTGCATAGAAAATTGCATGACTGTTTCTAAAAAAATGCAATGTCAATATGCAATGCGGGAACTGACAATGCAAATAATACACGTTGAGAGAATAAATGCGTGAGAGAACACATTTTACATCGCTGTTTTTGGATAATATAGAACCTTTTTGTTGTGAATTATGACTTAAAGGGGTTAACTTGCTTATCATATTTCTTTGGCATTTGGCGTTTAATTATCGTTGACGTAAGTTTATATGAAATAAGTATATTGGCGGCCTTCTAGTCTAGTCGCTTAGTGACCCTGCTTACAACGCAGGAGATCCCGGGTTCCAATCCTGGTAAGGGCATTTATATCATCATCACGAATATTTGTTCCTGAGTTATGGATGTAATCTATGTATGGTATCTATATAGGAACAATTTTATTTCCATGTAAACTTCATGTTACACTTAAGACTAATTTGTAGAATATCAGCCTTATCGCCCCGGAGCGTGAAAAAGTAAGCTTTGCACAAAAACGCAATGCGATATAAAGATAGTGTATTACGGTTGAAATATTTAATAATAAGACTTTAAAATCATTTCAGGAACAAAAAAATCATTACGTAGTGAATGCTAGTAATTGTCCACCATTCATGGCTAACAATGATTATTGAAGCATTATCTTAGGTTTTGTTTCCTACCCCATTGTCGCGCAGTTTTGATTGCGCGTACATTGTTCGTAAAAACGCCATTGAGTGGCGGACTCATATTTCGTTTGTTTAACATAATATTTGCGCAGCCGAAATGACAAATTAATTAATGCATTGTTCCATGACAAAAGCTGCCGATGACAGTTTTATAATGAGAAGTGTTTTTAAGTTCATTCTTCATTTGGATTGCATACGTTTACGCGTGATTGCTTACGTAAGTAAGCGAAGTGGAGTTAAGGATGACTCACGTTAGACCGGGTCGTGTCCGACCCGGAGCTTCTATGGAATTGGAAAGCATCACCTGATCGCCTGTCATGTCATAGAAAAGTAAGCGCCGGAACTCCGGCCCGGACACGGCCTGGTCTAACGTGAGTCGTCCTTTAAACAATAGGTTTTTCAGTTTGACGTTATGTGCGCTGGTATCTCATTTTATTCTCAAAAGAATAAACATGTGAAAGTCATGCAAAATATAAGAATAATCTGAAACAGCATGTTTGATTACACGATGTAAATATGAACTAGATATTAAAGAATCTTGATAACTGTTTACTCACATTACTCACAAACCTTAGAATGATGTAAATATTCCTAAATGCAGCTTTACTCATTATTTGATTAGTTTATACTGATAAAAGTGATAAACTATATGAGCCATGCCACTATAATTTTAAGTGTTTAACTTTTACTAATAAAAGATTCATCTAATGTAATTTTTTGTTTACATTACGCTCAGATTCCGCAGGAAACATGAAGAATCTCTATTTTGGCATAAGACGGGTAATTAGATAAAGTCGTTTTGTAGCAGATAACAGTGTCATGTTTTAAAATTATATGTTGCTTACTATGACTAACCCACAATTGTTTTTTTCTAGTCATGTCTCGAAACACAAAGGTATTTTATCTAACAACTAATGCGAATCTCCACTTCAGTAAATACTGTTTATGAACAGAAAAAAACTACCTAAATACTATCAAAACCGGGTATTAAAATAAATATAGTAAGGTATAGTAGGTACTTATAATGAAAATGACCATGTTAGTATAAAATCGTATAAAACGATTCAAAGTTTATACATTACCGATGTGTACTGTAAATTTGGTTTAGTCACCATAGACATAACTGCAAAAGGAAAAGAAAAACTTATGAAAATGTTACTGCCCAGAGATCCATAATGCAGGTTTCTCAACTTAGGGTCTCCCCAGATATATCGACGCGCATTCGGCAAAAGCCGATAGGAAAAAGCTTTATGTCCACGCAATAAGAGCGAAAAAGCCGTCGACACGTCGGCAGGCGCCGGCCGATGCGAGCCGAGCCGAACGACGACTTTTTCGCTCTTATTGCGTGGACATAAAGCTTTTTCCTATCGGCTTTTGCCGAATGCGCGTCGATATATCTGGGGAGACCCTTACAGAAAACTGTGAATACACCACAGGCTTTGGAAGAACATATTTGTATGTTATGTATTTCAATATCATCTTAAGTAAAATAACCTGCCTAAAAATATCGGGTGTAATGCTCAATTTACCTGCCGTCACAATGTTATTTCTATAAAAATATTTTTAAGTTCCTTATCTATTTTAAATACCTTGGTAACTATTTAGAGCTTTGCCCTACGAGTATAGGTATAAACCAAACGAAATCATCCCCTCTTTAGGGGCTATTCATAAATTACGTCATTTCAAATTAGGGGGGGGGGGGGGTCTGAACATTGGATGATGGTAGCATGACGTAGGAGGAAAAGGGGTTATTCGAAGCATCATTTTAGGGGGGGTCAAAAATCGTCAAAAATCGATGACGTAATTTATGGACAGCCCCTTACCGCGTTTACGGGGACTGGGAAGGCATAATTATATGTACATGAAAATGAATAAAACCATTCTAGCTGTGATTTTATGAAACATCCTCTGCAATAAAAATGGTTTATTTCGTTTAAATAATAGGCCGATAAAACTTATACAGCAATTGAAAAAGCAGTTGAAAAATCAAAGTGCAATTGTATTTTTACGAATAGCTAGATGGTGAATTATTTGATTGATTCGTAAATATTGTAGCCAATATTACCCACGCACTGTGGAACAATCTACTGCAACATGTTGACGTTCAAATTGGTTTGAACAAACACTTTTCCACCCACCACGGACCAGTGTATTTCCAAAGCTTACCGAACAAACCGCCTTAAAGCCTATTACTTAGGGTTCTGCTAATAACTTTATCTTAGGTTTAGGAGATCATACTTTACTGGTTTGGCTAAGGTTTTGTAAGTGTTTGGAATAATCCAAGCTAATGCTGTTATTGAAAATGAAGGCACAAAGGACCTTTTAACCTATTCATCCCGACTCTCCAGAAAATATCAATTATATAAAATCACTGATAAGTTGATAACTTGTTATTGTTATTGTAATAACGAAAATAGACAAAGGTAATTAAAACAATAGATAATCGCATTATAAAATTGTACTAAAGACTCTTAACATTGGTTCACTTTACATTTAATTAAATTAACTCTTGTGTATTTTCCTGATATTTATAAAATTGTACTAGAGGTTCTTAATAATGGTTCCCTTAACATTTAATTAATTTTACTCTGCGTATTTTCCTGATAATATGTTTATCTTCTTCTCTATTCATAACGAATTTGGTCATTATCTATTGTTTTATATTCTTCAAGAGAGTATTGATAAAGATATTTTACCAGGCATTAAAAATATTTTATTCCCATTGAAAAGTCACACTAAGAAACAGCAGTTTATTGACTGGTAAGTACGTAGATGTAGATGTTACCTATCGTCACTACTTTGAAAGAAAACTCGTATCTCACACTGCTACTCAAAGTTGAAAGGCAGTAACTCTGTATGCATCCCATACATAGATACCACCTTTTTCTTTTGATTGACAGAAATAGATACGAGTTTTTTTCAAAGTAGTGCCGCTATGTAATTTCATCAATTTCATTTAACGCTACAGAATCAACCCATTTATCTATTCAACCTATTTACGTTTTTTATAAAAAAGTTATAGAAGTAGGTACCTACTTATATTAGGATCGAAGGTTGATAAAAAATAATAATATTGTAGGTAGGTATTTCATAGGAGACCGGTAAAACGTATATTGAGTCACGTACTTATAGTACCTTCGGCTTTATAGGTAACTAGGGTTTGCAATCCGGATCCGAAATATATGAAATTATCCGGATCTGGATCCGGATCCGCGGATATTCCCATACATTTCGGATCCGTCGTGCAAACCCTATAGGTAACAGAAAAGTACGAGTATGAGAATAAATAAATCTTCTTTATAACACATAAAAAATTAATTATATTTTTGACGTCGTCCTTGGTTTTAGACAATGCTAAAGAGGATAGTGGACGACGAATTCTTATTTAAGTTTTACATTACGCAAAGTAGTCTATTTGATTTGTAACTTAAGGGCAACACAGAAAAGAGCAAAGAGAAGAGCGTACCTACATATTGTAATTTTCCCTTTTGTATTCTTTACGAACAGGCGTAGTGAAATATTAACTAGGTAGTCTAGGTACCTATCTTTTTGTTTAAAAAGTTCAATGGTCAACTACCGTCTTAAGCCAGAAAGCAGCAGCTAGACCGCTGTTGTTGTAACGCGGATCCTGGCAGGTGTTGAGTTAAGAGCGCTATTACATTTCGGCGTTGAGCGAGTTTAGGTATTTTACGCGCTGCGGCAGGCCGTGCGAGCTCAGTACGCCGATCCCTTCTACCACACTCGCACTACAATGATGGATTAAACATTCTTGATCCTTCGCGAAGCATATTGAAATCAACCATAACAACACTAACTTAACTTAACTTTTAAAGTTCTAAAACTGTTATTTGGTAAGTACGAAAATACTAAATGCAGTGCAAATGTACATAGGGGCTGTTCATAAATTACGTCATCTATTTTTGACGATTTTTGACCCCCCCCACCCCTCAAATCATCCAAAAATCAAGCTTCGGATGAATCTGTTTCCTCCTACGTCATGTTACCATCATCCGATGTCCAGACCCCCCCCCCCCCCCCCCCACTCCTCCCATTTGAAACGACGTAATTTATGAATAGCCCCATACTCGTACTTATGAAGGTATATTACTCGAAAGAAATTATAGGTACCTACTCGCTTATTTACATGTTTCGTCATTGCATTTGGTACCTATAGGTTGTAAAGTTTGTATCAACGAGGGTTTAAAAACGAACTGGTACTGAGGATCTGATGATGATTAAGGTGGTCACGGATACCAATCAACCATGTAGTAACATGATTAGGCTCGTTTGATTCGTCTCAACAAGATCTTTGACACTGAAGATACACAGGGTCTGATGATGGAGCTGGAAGGTGGCCACGGGTACCAGTCTATCATGTAACTAAACAACTTCGTGTTTGGGCTCGTTTGATTCGTCTCAACAAGATCTTTGAGACAAGACAGTACTCAGGGTCTGATGATGGAGCTGGAAGGTACCATTACCAATCAACCATGCAACTAAACCACATCGTGTTTAGGATCGTTTGATTCGTCTCAACAAGATCTTTGACACTAGGTGATACTCAGAGTCTGATGATGGAGCTGGAAGGTGGTCACCGGTACCAATCAACCATGCAACTAAACCACTTCGTGTTTAGGCTCGTTTTATTCGTTTCAACAAGATCTTTGACACAAGATAGTACTCAGGGTCTGATGTTGGAGCCGGAAGGTGGTCACCGGTACCAATCAACCATGCAACTAAACCATTTCGTGTTTAGGCACGTTTTATTCATCTCAACAAGATCTTTGACACAAGGTAGTACTCAGGGTCTGATGATGGAGCGCGAAGGTGGCGACGGGTACCTGTCAATCATCATCAGCTCCATCATCAGACCCTGAGTAGTATCTTGTCTCAAACATCTTATTGCGAGGAATCAAACGAGCCCAAACACGAAGTGGTTCAGTTACATGGTAGACTGGTACCCGTGGCCACAGTCCAGCTCCATCATCAGACCCTGAGTACTAACTTGTGTCAAAGATCTTGTTGCGACGAATCGAACGAAGCCAAACACGAAGTGGTTTAGTCGCATGGTTGATTGGTACCGGTGACCACCTTCCGGATCCATCATCAGACCCTCAGTACTACCTTGTGTCAAAGATCTTGTTGCGACAAATCAAACGAGCCCAAACACGAAGTGGTTCAGTTACATGGTAGACTGGTACCCGTGGCCACAGTCCAGCTCCATCATCAGACCCTGAGTACTAACTTGTGTCAAAGATTTTGTTGCGACGAATCGAACGAAGCCAAACACGAAGTGGTTTAGTTGCATGGTTGATTGGTACCGGTCACCACCTTCCGGATCCATCATCAAACCCTCAGTACTACCTTGTGTCAAAGATCTTGTTGCGACAAATCAAACGAGCCCAAACACGAAGTGGTTCAGTTACATGGTAGACTGGTACCCGTGGCCACCTTCCAGCTCCATCATCAGATCCTGAGTACTATCTTGTGTCTAAGGTCTTGTTGAGACGAATCAAACGAGCCTAAACACGAAGTGGTTTAGTTGCATGATTGATTGGTACCGGTGACCACCTTCCGGCTCCAACATCAGACCCTGAGTACTATCTTGTGTCAAAGATCTTATAGAAACGAATAAAACGAGCCTAAACACGAAGTGGTTTAGTGGCATGGTTGATTGGTACCGGTGACCACCTGCCGGCTCCATCATCAGACCCTGAGTACTATCTTGTGTCAAAGATCTTGTTGAGACGAATCAAACGAGCCTAAACACGAAGTGGTTTAGTTGCATGGTTGATTGGTACCGGTGACCACCTTCCGGCTCCATCATCAGACCCTGAGTATTATCTTGTGCCAAAGATCTTGTTGAGACGAATCAAACGAGCCCAAACACGAAGTGGTTTAGTTGCATGGTTGATTGGTACCGGTGACCACCTTCCGGCTCCATCATCAGACCCTGAGTACTATCTTAAGTCAAAGATCTTGTTGAGACGAATAAAACGAGCCTAAACACGAAGTGGTTTAGTTGCATTGTTGATTGGTACTGGTGACCACCTTCCGGCTCCATCATCAGACCCTGAGTACTATCTTAAGTCAAAGATCTTGTTGAGCCGAATCAAACGAGCCCAAACACGAAGTGGTTTAGTTGCATGGTTGATTGGTACCGGTGACCACCTTCCGGCTCCATCATCAGACCCTGAGTACTATCTTGTGTCAAAGATCTTGTTGAGATGAATAAAACGAGCCTAAACACGAAGTGGTTTAGTTGCATGGTTGATTGGTACCGGTGACCACCTTCCGGCTCCATCATCAGACCCTGAGTACTATCTTGAGTCAAATAAATACATATAGAATGTCAGGTCGTTTCAAATATTTTTAATCCTGTCCGGTAGTTTATTAAACTGTACCATTATAAATTATAATACTATAAAAACAGTGCTAGGATCAAAGTCTCTCGTTGCGGTTTACACGCACACAGTATAGCGTTTTACACGGCGCCCGCCGCACACAATGATAAAAAACCTCGTCGTCGCCGTTGAAAATGTGCGGAGCCGACCGACACACGTCCTGCCTCTACAAGCTCTGCCGCGGCACTGAGCTGGCGCAGCGCGCGTCATCGGTAATATAGAGTAGTTTTCAAAAAATTGCCAAAAAATTATAGTAGAATTTCATAAACACTAATGTATACCAACAGTATAAGCAAACGTTGCAGATTGCTTGAGTATGAAAATGACTTCGATATTAAGTAGATTTTCGTAGGAATTGACACTTGTTTCGGAGAGAAAATCGAGTTCGTTTTACTTTGATTTTCTCTTTCTTAAAGGTATGTAGGAAAATATAGTTTGATATGCCTAAAGTACAGGGTATTAGTAATACAAAATAGCTAGGTTTAGCAGAGTAAAATTCTCAACATTTCCAAATAAGAGCTCGCCATTCAGTGCTTCACGGGGTTTTTCGGAAACGACCATCAGAAAAAAAATCATTACTAATTTAATAAGTCCTTTTTCTAATATTTTCAACGATATTTATAAAGATAAGAAGACGCTTTTACTGGAACAAGTACTCATTGTTTCTAATAATGAGCGCAAAGTCCTGAATTTCGTCGACTAGTATCATCAATTTTGCATTATTTCGACTTTTCTTGTAAGAGCGCTCTTAAGTAACTCGCCAAACCGCCCACGATTTAATCCAGTTTTGGTTACAAAACACCAGCGACTTCAAGATTTATTGTACGCAATAGTTCGTATTTTCATTAAAATAGGTAGTACCTAACAATAGTGTAGTGTGTAATGGAAATCTAATTATAATTGAATGAAAAACTACTTGCTTCGAGAATTTGAACCCAATGTGACCTGCATCCCTGGAAAATCTAATCATATTTACTAGATAGGTAGGTACTATTTAGTTCTTTCGTTTAAAATTTTAGTATCAAGCATATTGTTAGTAGTGTAGAGTGCTACGTTCATCAAAAACGTGTTTCGAATTGCGTTAAATACTTTTCTCTGCTTTTATAGGATTCAAATTGATATTTCAATACCCTGATAGCTCTATGACCTCTATGTTCTAAAACGTAGGTAACTTAATAGTGTAATGCGATGTATTAATTTTAGTTAGTTATGAGTAAGCGTCATACTTATCTACAACTTATTTCACAGTAATGGCAGCAATAGTTCCCGAGAGTACGAGCCGAGCGAGACGAGCGGCAGCGGCGCCGACGCCGAGCCGCGGACGCCGGTGCCGCCCGCCGACAAATACGAGGATCTCCAGCGCATCGTCGACTCGCAGCGCCTAGGAGCCCACAACCATGCGGTCGTCATACCGCCGCAGAAGGACCTCAATGTGCTGCGGCCCGAGAACCCGACCATAGGGGAGATGGAAGACTTGGAACCTAGGTGAGGCTTGCATTTTAGTAAGATATGTAACGTTAGGTTAGCATAAGCATCCACACAGCAGATTCAACATCACTAATGCAGAAATGGACTATCGTAATAGGGACACTGATTTAAACTTTTACGATTTTTAAACATTATTAAATTGCACAACGGGACTTGATCGCGTATCTTAAAACTTAAATACGCGATTAAGTCCCGTTGTGCAATTCAATAGCGTAGGGACCTTAAAAGCGAAAAAACTTGATTAGGAAGGAAATGGATAACTTATAGGATTCAAGACGCGTCGAAATGCTTTACAAATATGGTGTCTTTAAAAAAAAAAAAACCGCCCAAGCCCTGCTTTATCATAGAATCTAAGATAACGCAGAGCTTGGGCGGCAGGACTTAGATGATATGCTGCAGTCAGGTTAGTTTACATTGAATCATAATATATTTATAATACCTATCAGTAACGAAAATTATCAAGTGATTTTACATAACACGAATAAAATCAAATATCTGGGCGAGCGGTAATCAAGCCTCAGCTAGCTGTAATAGGTACAGTCACCTGCAATGATATGTTACTCTACGAAGGCCGCAAAAATATGTGACACGCGCTTATGGCTCTACAAATAAGATCTTGTCAGATATTTTTGCAGCCTTCGTTGTGTAACATATTATTGCAGGTGACTGTACAACACAATTGATGCTCCCAAAGAATGTCTTAATGTCGCCTGTAGGTACATTTCACAAAATGTTAACGCACAATGTAAATACGTAATAACAGGAACGGTTAATATTAATTAAAATTACTCCGGGTAAAAACGACGCTAAAAGGACATTACAAGGAAAATTTCTCCAAGTTCTCGACAGTTGACATCCACAAGTACAATTTATGTAGCGCTCTGCAAGTCCCCAAATTAAATTAGTTAGTTCGCTATTGCTGCAATTAAAGTTTAATAATACGAATATCGCGCCGGGGACGGTCTTCGGTAAACACAGCCTCAGAAACTGTGCTGATGCTCCATTTGCGTGTCTTGAACTACCGCGGCCATAAACTTACGCGTGTGTACATGCCCAACACCTACGCTTATACTATGATTTATGTCTTACCGATTTCTTTATCACTGTTATTTTAGGATCTGTGACGTATAAATTTTACTATCGCGTGGTATTTTTGTATTAACTACGGGCCAAAAACCTAGCTCAATCACGAATAAATGTTACGCTGTCAAAATTCTGGTTCCGGCTCCTCTAAAACGAGAGCTTTATTCATTGGAAATGCCTGCGCTTAGTGCTGAAGTATGCATTAAAATCAAACAAGTTGGTCGCGGCCGGCCTCTGGCGGCCCACGTAGGTAGTAATTCCACCAAAGTAAATATTAGGCCAAATCTCATAGGAGCATTGTGAAAAGATGAAAGGAATATTACATGTTTGCCCCAGAATCAAACGAGTTTCAATCACTAAACACGTGGTTATAAAGTTTGGATCATATCATACTCCGGTGACATGCCGATTCCGTAAGGATCAGACAACGCGACCTTTCTTTATCTCACAAGGCAAATTTCGCAACCTCTGAAAGAAATCTTATTTAAAATCCTGTTACAGGGCGGGCCGCGATAGGCGCGGGTCTCGGACAATAAAACTAAATGGAATGAATGCATGATGGCTGGCTGAAACGCTGCTTGCGATATGAGGGGCCCTCTTATGCCCAAAATTTCATGTCTCATATAAGAAAGGGTCGGCTTGATACTGATTAATTTGGTACACTCTTTACGAAATTGCTAGCTTATCCTGTGTAAATGTCACATGCACTGAAACTATAACGGAGAATCCTTATTTCCGTAAATGGACAGTGAAAGCTCGAACGTTATTCTAATGGAGCGGGCAGTGTTGGTCATTTAGTATTCCTTACGTCCATTTGTCCGAGCGGGACAATCGAGCTTTTAGAATTCCCACCTGATGCCGGTACAATTCTCACCAAAAAGAGAGTCAATAAATTTTAGAGTAGGTAGCTGCCGGCTTGATTTCTAAATGCAGGTTATCGGAGCATGCCACAAATCGAGAACGTTACACGTAGGCTCCTTAGTATTCAGCGACGGGCGCTCCGCGTCGCCTGGAGTCTCGCACCTCGCGCTCGCAGGCGAATCACGTCCACTTATGTGTTCCACGCAGCCAAAACCAACGCCGCCATCGGAAAATCTTCCATGTAAATCTCGACATTAACGGCCAGGTTTACTAATATGCGCCAACACTGCAAAGTAGCC
This sequence comes from Cydia splendana, assembly GCF_910591565.1. Lineage (NCBI taxonomy): Eukaryota > Metazoa > Arthropoda > Insecta > Lepidoptera > Tortricidae > Cydia > Cydia splendana. The sequence continues at coordinate 17,381,991 of NC_085965.1, read as the reverse complement.
GTGATGTTTTCTCAACCAGCCGCTTTACATTTTGCTCCATTTTTCGAGACCGATTGGATATTCAATGAGAGAGCGACTTCTGATTTACGCAGTTTGTCATACATAGCGGATTCTTGCATTTATGCATGGAATTGATTGTGTTTACACATAGTGTCAAAGTGTCACGTTATTTGAATTACTGCACTTTAAGTGTTTTGATGCCCTGGCATCGCCACTATCAGACGAGGCCAGGATGATGTGCAATCTATACTTAAATGTGATGTAGTGGTGTAGGTAATACTTCGCTACTATATATATCATTATTACTCTAACTGTTAGATCTTATTACGGGGATGACATCGTCACTGCGTGACAAAACCCCTTTTTAAAAAAATTATATAAAAAAAAGTGTTTTGATAACTACATAAGTATAGTCGCTAACTAAGTTGTATTAGCGACTTCTTGAATATTTACTTGTTACTGAGTATTTGTATTCAAAACATAGATTATAGTGGAGCGTATCTTCGTCGGAAAATACCTACTATACCTTAAGTGCTTTATAATAATAAATTTTAAAAAGCAAAGGCCAGATTTGAGCTTGACGATAAATTAATGCCATCGTCAATCTGAAATTGAGATACTATTTATCTGTTTGATTATATCAGCCTATTGGTTCATATAATCTAAATAATGAAATCAATACATGTTTATATATTGTTACAGCGTGAACGCGTCCAACTTGGAAAAATTCCAGCTGCGGATAGCGCAGCACGAGCTCTACGAAGAAGGCGAGCCGCTCGTCGATGCCGTTGTTAAGGATATGGTCACGCTGCCTGTGCTACATGCCGGTACGTCTCACTTACTTACTTACTTAAGACGAAACAGGAGCTGAGTTTTAAATATTTTAGGTAAATATACCTGTCTCGCTAACGGAAGCGGCACCTAAAAGTAGTGCGATAAGGACAAGGCGAAAAATCCTGCGTAAAAATCTCAAAAATCGAGGTTTCGTACTCCTCTGTTTCCTCCTCCAAAACTTAACCAATCGTAACCAAATTTGGAAATCTAAATGATTATGAAATTATCTGTGTCGGACCGTTTTGCTTTTTTGGCTAATTGATATCACTTTTGAATGCCACGCCTCTCATTGCGGCATAGTCAATTAGGCCATTTTGGCCGTCTTAAAAATCAAAAATATCAAAAAAAGCAAAACGGTCCGACACAGATATTGACAATATTAATCTGTGTTGAAAAAATCATTGCTCTAGCTTCAAAAACCACGGAGGAAAACGAGGAGTACGTTTGTATGGAGAAATGACCACTCCCGTTGGCTCTTAATGGCGCAGCGACCCAAAATGAGTCTTGGCCTCCGACACGAGTACACGCCAGTTGTCTCGATCCTGTGCCATCTCCCGTTATCGCCATGGAGATCGCGCAAGTCCGCTTCAACCGCATCGCCCCAGCGATACCTGGGACGTACGATCGGCCTCCGCCCTACCGAGCGTCCCAGGTATCACTACACCTTATAAAACAAAGTCCCCCGCCGCATTCGTCTGTTTGTGTGTATGTATGTTCGCGATAAATTCAAAAACTGCTGAACGGATTTTCATGCGATTCTCATCTATCAATTGAATGATTCTTGAGGGAGGTTTAGGTGTATAATTTGTTAAGGTTTTGTGTAACACGTGCGAAGCTGGGGCGGATCGCCAGTATAATATAGACTATATGTTTTTATTTATTTCTCATCTGTATATCAGTTATTCGTGATATCTACGAGATGGGACCCACTAACACCTTCTTGCGCAGCAGCAAGTAAGTAGGAGTGTATAGGTATATATTGAAAACAAGTATTTCTTTTTATTAAGCCTTCTTTGTACCATATAGACACAAAGAAATACGTCTGTTTGTAAAGATAGACTTTACACAACATATTATTATGTATAATTCGATTAACGTAGGTAGTGGTAGTATTTAGGTATGTACTGTACAAAATTAAAGGTATCAATTATGCAAGCTCTTGGCGATTGGAATTAATAAAACATTCATATTTTGGATAGCGACCTTAGCGACGCTTGTTACATTTAAATGCCCGGGCTTGCTCAGTTTGCCTCTTTTATAATTCATTACTAAATCCGTTTCTCTTCAGTCTTGATTTAAAGAGTCCATAATTGAAATAAGCCTTTTCTAGACGTCTTTATATTCTTTGATACGTATTTTGCTTCCATGAATGGGTCTTAATATTTGTGATTGATTTAATTGATTATACTTCATTATAATTGATATTTGTATATTTGTACGTACGTATGTATATTTAAGAACAATGGGCAACTTCTGTGTGGGGCGGGTCCAAACAGAGAGCCGTATGTATATTAAATGAAGTCGGATTTGCAATCAGTTGTGGGGTTAGCGGTCCGGCGGACAATAGTACCACAACAATCTCGCCCTTTACTTCAAATTGGACTTAAATATTTAAACCAGTTAATTGGATTTCATTGTTAGAGACTTTATTTCATAGTTTACCGTTTGTTTTCAAATTCAGGTAGAAAACCCTTCAAAATCTCCGTCTACAAAGAGAGATTATTTTCGATCAAATAAATACCCAGCTACGTTTTCAATAATTAATTTTATCTTCGACAGAGCAAAAAGAAGGAGGGACCCAGTTGAAGCTCATTATTGACTATCCCTACGGTATTCAAGCGCTCTTCAAACCAATGAGGTGAGGTATATTGATTTCTTCTTATCATGTTGAGAAACGTTTCAGGCCACCCCAAGCGGCTTTAAGCGCGTTGTTCGGTAAACAAGTTTTCTTCGAGAGCTGTAGTTTCGAGTACTCGTGCAAGGTCCACGCGAGCGATTTGCGGAAACTTGGCAAAGTTCTTCCGGATCCGAGAAGGTGACACAGCCGTGTTCGAGTGTTATGCGTCGGTTCCATTCACAAAACTTCCACACTTCTTTCACGCGACCGGCTTAGCGGCTTGTCCTACAACTTCTCCACTACAACTACTATTAAACTGAGGCAAGCTACGAGTTCGCGATGTTGTGTATATTGTTCGATTCACAAAGGACTTTCAGAGAGTTTCCTTCCCATAAGTTCTTTCACATTTCGAAAATTGAGTGAGTAAACCTAATCCAATATTATTTTACAAATAATAGTAAAGTTCAGAAAGGCCAAAGAAGTCAATTTTCGCTGCGACAAATAAAACAAAAGGAACATCCAAAAATCCACTCTGGGGGATTGCGTGAAATTCCTATAGGAGGTGCATATCGCGTGTCAGACGTCTCAGCACTTTACTTTGTTACTATATTCCTTTTTGCAAAAATTGGGAAAGGGATTGGAATTGGGAGAGACGTCCGAAAAATAAGTGGCCGAGAGATAGGATATAGATATCGGTAGATTATGTACGTCCGCACGTAACTCTCAGGTTACTTTTCTAAGGGGTCCGTAGCTTTGCTAGGTAAATTATGGACTCGAGGGGATGCCCCGACGACATATCAAGAGGCCTTAGAGACCGTACTACAATTCACTCGGGGACGATAGATTACGCGACAGCCGATAGTTAACCCTACCGTTCGCTATTTTTAGCTGTCTCTAAGATTATGCTAATCCGTATGCCCGATTTGACCAACCCATTTTCGACTGAATAGTCAAACTGTTTAAATTACTATGTTAGCAGAATTAAGATATTTTGTTCAAGGTTTATTTCAAGAATTATAATTTTAAAGCTACACATTTAAATATTAATTTAAGTCCATGTTCATCTCATCAGTTGTCAAGAATAGTTTGTGGATATATCTTAGGCTTCGTTTGTAACTCCTTGAAGGGTTGAGGTATAAATATAACACTTCTCGAAATTATAGAAAAAAAAAACCACTGCTCAGGTACCTAAACAGCCTATGCTAATAATTCTACAACTGAGATAAATTTAAAGCCATCTTACCGTTATATTGCTTGAGCTGCATGGCTTGTTAAAGAATTAGACTATACGTCATATACGATACTCGAGAACCGTCACTGTCCTGTTTTCATTAGTCGTTACGACAATATTTCTAGTATCCGGCAGATTATGACGATAATAATGTTAAAGATGAAATAACCAACGATTACTGCACTCGTGTTCGTCGAGACAAGAGCCGAGTCCGTGCGCTATCGCTCCATCGCTTTATCGTTTCCTCCTCAGCTCCGAACCCGAGTGCTTAAACATCTGCAAGATGAGAACTTAATAATCAATTCAAAATCATTTTTATCTGGTTTCGCAAAGCGTTCGGTTGGTCGTCGCCCATATTATAATGTACCTAACATTGAATTTTACCAACTTTTCGTACCTCGATATTGAAATTGGTTAAGTAGGTTATTGTATTGACTATTGGTAATTAAAGTTCTCGTTTCAACGAAAGAAAAGACCCGTTTACACCTCATTAGATTCAATATGAATTCAATGAATGTGTAGGTATAGTACTTACTAATATAATTCGAGTAACTAGTAGTATGATACAACGATAAAACACGTACATTTTACTTACACCGGTTTTATTGTTTTAGCTGTTAGAGTAAAACCATTCTTAACATGCACGTGCCTTTAGAAGGATTTGTTATACAGCTTCAAATTGTACGGAAGATACGTCTGATCTGGATCCAAATCCGGATAATTTCATACTCGTTGGGTCTAGATTGCTAACCCACAGATCAACATATATATTAGCGGAATGGAACGCACTTTAATATTATTTCAAGGATTAGTTTAATTATAATGGAGCATTCCATGAAATTGTCTACCGTGTGTCCCGTACAAACGCGAATTTTCTGATGATATTCAGGTATAAGAGTTTCCTTTTCTATGACAAATGGTCAAAAATATGCACAGAAAAATTATCGCTTGCTTTAAATGCCGAAAAAAAAGTCGCAACACTGGAAATAAAATGCGTTTGTACGGGACAGCCTGGTGAATGCTCCTAATTAAAGTTTTTATTATATTTTATTGTATTAATTTATGATTTTATTAATTTAATTTAAGATTTTATTATATTTAAACTAAACTGTTTTTGGTCCACAGATTCGCGAGAGATGTGCAGACGTTGCCCAATCATTTTTATTTTTCCGACTACGAAAGACACAACGCTGAAATCGCCGCATTCCATCTAGACCGGTGAGTTACTGCCCTATGTATTCGAACTTTAAGATACGTCAATTAATAGACCTAGAAACGATATGGATTAGATGTGTCATCAGTGTCAAAAGTGGCGTTTTTGTTTGAAGAAACGTCACATTTGACACTGACATATCTAATCCATATCGTTTCTAGATCTATTAGCTGACGTATCTTAAAGTTCGAATAGGGCCGATAGTTCATGTCATAATAGTGCTGGATACTAATTACTGCTGAAATAACAGTAGGTAATTCAAAGTCAATTAAATTTGCTTATTTTATATTACTTCGGTCTTGCAAATCTATTAAATGTTTTTTAGGGTTCCGTACCTCAAAAGGAAAAAAACGGAACCCTTATAGGATTATTACGATAGCAAAGCTCATTTTGAAAATCCCAATTATATTTTTTTGTAATTTTAAAATAGTTTAGAAGTTATTTAAGAAAATAGACAAAAAATTATCATTCCCTTTATCTCCTAAACTACTGGGTCTAAAATCTTGAAAAACATATACTAAATAGTTCTTTATCCATAGATGACAAGAAACCCTATTAGAAATATGCAGTCAAGCGTGAGTCGGACTAATTACTTAGTTTTTGATCCGACCCCTACGGGTTTTTTAAAGTCACTCGCGTTTCACATATAAAAACACATTGTTAAAAATTGGGTAATGTACGGAACCCTTGGAACGCGAGTCCGACTCGAACTTGGCCGGTTTTTTATTATACTAATATATGTTAACGTACCGAAATAATTTTGTACCTATTTCATCTAGTGAAATGTGTAAAAATCCTGTATTTATTTAAAGCGACGTTGACCGATAATTACTATAATGACATTATCAAGTACCCGCACTTTAATCAAGTGGAAATATCACGTGTCCGATTAATCGATTATAAACTTAACAGATAACACGAGTAGACTTATTCAGAAACGGAAAATATCACTGCATAACAGTATCGCACTACACGAGTGCCAACGTGAGGCAATGATATTGAAATCAAATTGGTATCAGATTTTAGGTTTCTGAATACGCCTCTAAGTGTTGTTAGCCTTGGCTGTAATCTAGTACCCACGGGCTATCTTAATCCTAGAGCCGGTAATAAATAATAAATACTAGGTACCTACACCTACACACCAACAGCCAGGAGGGATTACTAATATGTTGCATAAAATTTATTGTCATATACAGTGGAACCTGGATAATTGCAATCTCAAGGGACCGGCCATTTTTTGTCAATTAACCAGGTTTTTCATTTAAGCAGGTCGTGTCAATTAACGAGGTTCAAGAAATCGTTGTGTCAATTATAGAGGTTTTCATTAATAGAGGTTGCGTTCTGACAAATTTCTTTTATGGAGGTGCAAATAACCATTGAAAGTAGATTTACACGCTTAAATTCTGGGTTTCTGTTCTATATATTGCTTCTGTCTATACTTGTACTTTTGCACTACATTAATTACTACTTTATTATCTTATTAATCATTTGGGTTTAAAAATTCCCTTGAATTGTAGAAGAAAGTCTTATTAGAATGTAAAAAGCATACTTTGTTTTTGATTAAATCAAAACTATTTCACCTACTACAGGCTGTGATAGATACCCAATAAATAAATTGAATTCTGGATGAAGATATAAATAAAATGATCATTGCTATTAAAATATTGTTTCTGCTGTCTACAACTACATTATTCCAATTACAGAGGTAATAAGTAAGACTCGTTTCAATAATAGAGGTAAAAAGAAAAGCAAAAATAACGGATTTTTTTAGCACAGTGTCAATTATAGAGGTCTTAGTTGCGATGTGGTCAATTACAGAGGCAAAATTACGAAAAGCACTAAAATCTAAATTGCAATTATAGAGGTTCCAAACTTTCAATTATAGAGGCCTTTTGGTCTCAAGGGACCGGGACCGGACTTTTGGTTGCAATTATTGAGGTTTTCCATTTATCCAGGTGCCAATTAACCAGGTTTCACTGTATTACTTTCGCATAGCAACCCTTGGCAGAATCATCATTTCGCAGAATTATATTTTGCATAAGTTTCATGGCATACTGTTGTTTCGCACAATTTTGTAAAGCTGAATAATACAATGGCATAATGTCAATTTAAAGAATAATCCTATAATCGAATAATTGTTTTGCCAAAAATTGCGTCGCATAATATTTACTTGGCATACTGTCTTTTCGCACAATTTCCTTAGGCAGAATAATTCATTGGCATAGTGTTGATGAGAATAATATTTCCGTATCCTACTCCACCAATGAACACCTTCTCCAACAGTTCCTATTGAGTAGGGGTCGCAGTTCTAACCTAACCTACACTTCTGGCAGCAATTCCTTTTGTGTAGGGGTCGCAGTTCTAACCTAACCTAACCTACAGTTCTGGAAGCAGTTCCTTTTGTGTAGGAGTCGCAGTTCTAACCTAACCTAACCTACAGTTCTGGAAGCAGTTCCTTTTGTGTAGGGGTCGCAGTTCTAACCTAACCTAACCTAACCTACAGTTCTGGAAGCAGTTCCTTTTGTGTAGGGGTCGCAGTTCTAACCTAACCTAACCTACAGTTTTGGAAACAATTTCTTTTGTGTAGGGGTCGCAGTTCTAACCTAACCTACAGTTCTGGAAACAATTTCTTTTGTGTAGGGGTTGCAGTTCTAACCTAACCTATAGTTCTGGCAGCAATTCCTTTTATGTAGGGGTCGCAGTTCTAACCTAACCTACAGTTCTGGAAACAATTTCTTTTGTGTAGGGGTCGCAGTTCTAACCTAACCTAACCTATAGTTCTGGCAGCAATTCCTTTTATGTAGGTTCAGTCAGCGACATGAGTATTATGCGGTAACAATTTCAGCAGAACTTTTATTCTGCTGCATAACATTCTGCGAAATTCAAGTCTGCAATATGAGCAATATGCCATAAGAAATTCGGTGAAACGTAATTTATGCTACATACAATTCTACGTATGTAAAATCGACGATATTAGTATTCTGCTATTCAAAATTCGGCCAAATGAATGTTATGCGACATGACAGTTATGCTAATTATACAATTATGCAAATGTATCATTCGGTTAAAAATGTTTCTGCGAAACCTGCTATGTGAAGTGTATTTCGGACAATCGATATTATGCAAGATAAAGGGAAGCCAGCCAGGAGCATATAATGATATAGGTAGAGCTATACTTGGTCAAGCAGATCTTGTCAGTAGAAAAAGGCGGCAAATTTGAAAAATGTAGGCGCGAAGGGATATCGTCTCATAGAAAATTTGAATTTCGCGCCTTTTTCTACTGACAAGATTTGCTTGACCATCTATATATCTTAAGTTTTCATTAATATTTATTACTTATTATCTGAAGTTTGTTGTACATAAATATGAGGGATAAACTGAAAGGTTTTAGAATAGAGAAAACTGTAGTATTTTAATGGCTGATTTAACTTAAGTATTTTGATTGAGGCGTACAAATTTTGTATGAAAGTCATGAGGTACCCGTCGAGATTAAAGTTTTTTACGCGTAGGTAAATAGTTACCTATGTAAGATTTTTTTTTCTGGTGTCATAGGAATACTGAGAGATGCCAAAAACACTTATCAGTCTTTTCGATTAACCACGCAAGTACGATGTTAACTTTTGACGTCGCTGTTGAATGACATACTTTTCTACGATCATCCACTACATCAACTACAGAAGCATGTACAGAAGTCATTAAATTTGGAATTTCACGAGTATGTGTAAATAAACAGTCGTACTCGTATATAAAATATAACTGAAGCCAATAAGAGTTACAACATAACTCGTACAATATTATGACACGGAAAATATCTGGGGTCAAATCAAAATTTCGACATACAATTTTGAAATTGCCTGCAATTCTGAAATACAAATGACAACCGAATAGCATAATATACCCCAAAAAAGTACATAAACGAGCTAGCTATAAAGAGTCTTTTTTTCTTTCTAAAAACTTTCAGTGTTACCTATGTATAATCTGAAAACACAAGGGCGTTCACCTTGCATCCCGAAGAATAACAAAATGTATTAAGGCTGTATTTACATAACGAGTACCTACTTATAGGGGGTGTTTTTATCAGTTGGTACGCACCCGGATCTGTTACTTGTTTGCCAACTTATTTAAAATTTCTAAACCCTAATATTAATATTTAATAACCATAAGCTCAATTTTAATTAGTTTATTGACTTAGGATACTGGGATTTCGACGTGCGATGCCAGTAGTCGGGCGCGTCCTAAACATGACTACAGAGATCTACGATGTCACCGAGGGTGACATTTTGAAGACATTCTTCGTCTCGCCGGCGAACAACTTCTGTTTCCACGGAAAGTGCTCGTACTATTGCGACACTGGGCACGCCATTTGTGGGAATCCCGACATGTTGGAGGGAAGCTTCGCTGCGTTCCTTCCCTCATCCGACTTAGCTGAACGAAAGGTATGTTACTTGTAATCAGCAAAACTTCTGCTTAACTGTTCATATAACTGCGACACGGGATACGCCATTTGAAAACCCAACATGTTGAAGGGAAGTTTCGCTGTGTTTCTTCCATTGTCCGAATTAGCTGAACAGAATGTACTTATGACACCTGTTGCGAGTGAACAAGTTCTGCTTTTTTGGAAAATGCTCATAGGTGCTACTGCAATATTGTGAGAATCCCGACACGAGTTCCGATCCCGAGATGAGTCTTACATTGTTCGAGTTATCTGAAAGTTTTCTGATCGTTGTCGAACTATGTATTTCTGGTCCAGTCCTTGTACTTGCATAAAATTATTAAATACTACGTTAAAATAATTCATACAGTTCAGCCTTTATAGCTGCTATAATTTTAAAGTTGTATTATTGATAGAAAAAAGCCCCAATTAAGAATAACTATCTATGTTTAGAGTCTTGAGGTTTACAATTTAGATTATCGACGCCAACCGCACAACGTAATAAGTAATGAGCGTGCAACGTGGAAATAGGACTTACCTACGATAACGTGCAACTAACACGTAATATTGACATAAAGAAGGTGATAATACCTTTTTAGGGTTCCGTACCCAAAAGGTAAAAACGGTACCTATTACTAAGACTGCACTGTCCGTCTGTCTGTCACCAGGCTGTATCTCATCGAATCGAACATGGAACCGTTGCCGCTATAACAACGCCGCTGTAAACAGCCACTGTGCCAACTCGCGTCTTAGGCATATATGTGGTATTATCTATGAAAAGGGACCTTATTGTCGATGGCGCTTACGACACTAACATCGATGAGCACAAAACGTAGTAGTTTAAAATTGGGGATTCTGGCCCAGTTTAGTTATTTTGATTTCCAATTTAGCAATTAAGTTTCTTTGATTACTGGAACATTCAATGTTGCTGTCTATCCAATGCGGAGGTCAATTTAAGTTATGTGACGCTGATGAACTTATCAGTCATCGGGTTTAAAGGTCCCTTTGTAGTTTTTTATAAATAACTCGTAAACGGTGACCTGTAGCAAAAATGTTCTGATACATAAGTAATCTGCGTAAAATTGTCTATATTAAATATTCTCTACACTTTTTCGCTAGGATCAGTATTTAAAAAAATATTTAAGGTAAAAAGTTAAATATGATCAATTGTTAATATTTTTTGTAAATAACTCGTAAACGGTGGCCTGTACCAAAAAATGTTCTGATACATAAGTAATCTACTTAAAATCTACTCACACCAGAGGATGCTGAAGACCGGACGCTTAGCTAAAACGCTAGGTTGAAGGAGAAGAAGATTGATCCTAGCGAAAAAGTGTATAGAATATTTAAGGCGCTCTTATACTCGAGTTTTACGTTTTCAAGGGGGTGAAGCAGACGAGTGGTAGAACGGGCAGGCGGGCGCCCCGCGCGGCGCACCGCACCATTCCCGCGCAGCACGTCTACGTCCTTATTCTGATGACATCGGTATTCTGAATCGTCAGTTCCGGGATTTTTAGTTCGGCAATTAATATTGAAAAAGATTTATTAGTAAATTCGAATTTTGATGAGTACTTAATGAAATTAAAAACCGGACAAGCGCGAGTCGGACTCGCCCACTGAGCCCACCGAGGGTTCCGTACTTTTTAGTATTTGTTGTTATAGCGGCAACAGAAATACATCATCTGTGAAAATTTCAACTGTCTAGCTATCACGGTTCGTGAGATACAGCCTGCTGACAGACGGACGGACGAACGGACGGACAGCGGAGTCTTACTAATAGGGTTCCGTTTTACCCTTTGGGTAGGGAACCCTAAAAATGGTAGGTAAGACGGTGAGGTCGGTGAGTGTACCTAAATAATTATTAATTATATGTATACAATATGAGTGTATACTTGACTGATCATGTTTTTGTAAAAATCGATTTCGACTGGCAAAACATATTAACCGGGCAACCGGGTTTTTTAACCTAATTAGACCCCGCTGAATCCGAAATTGCCGGTTGATTGATCGAATTCTTGACTGGAAGTGAGATAGTTGATATTAAAGGTCCCTTTTTTTTAGTTTTTCGTAAATAACTCTTAAACGGTGGCGCATAGCAAAAATTTTCTTAAACATAAGTAATCTGCATAAAATTGCCTACAAGAAAGATTCCGTACAATTGTTCGCTAGGATCAATATTCAAAGAGATATTAAGGTGGGAAAGTTAATTATAATCAATTTTTGAAGGTCTCTTTTTTTAGTTTTTCGTAAATAACTCGTAAACGGTGGCCAATATAAAAAAAATGTTAAACGTTAATAATCGACACAACATTTTCAATAAAAAAAGATTTAGTACATTTTTAGCAGGGATCAATATTTAAAAAGATAATAAAGAGGGAAAGTTAATTATAATAAATTCTAAGGTTCCTTGTTTTTATTTTTTCGTTAATAATTTGAAAAGTATGACTCATAGCAAAAACAAATTTTACACAAATAATAAACATAAAATTTCCTACAAGAAACATGCAGAACACTTTTCGCTAGGATCAATATTTAAAAAGACAAAGCATCCGGTAAGTCAATTATAATCAATTTTAAAGTCCCTTTTTAGTTTTTTGTAAATAACTCGTAAACGGTGTCCCATAGCACAATAGGTTTTTATGAATAAATAATCTCCATAAAATTTTCTGCAAAAAACATCTGAACACTTTTCTCTAGGATCCATATTTAAAACGATATTAAAGGAAGAAAGTTAATCACATTCATTTCACAGGTCGCTTTTTTTTCGTAAATAACTCGTAAACGGTTGCAACGGGGGCAGTTGTAAAAAATATTATACGTAAATATTGAACATAAAATTGTCCACAAAAAAGGTTTTGTACACTTTTTCGCTACGATCAATATTTAATGAGGTATTAAAGGGGGTAAGTTAATTATAATCAATTTCCAGGTCCCTATTTTAAGTTTTTCGTAAATGACTCGTAAACGGTGGCGCATAGCAAAATAGGTTCTTAATGTTAACTAACCCCCCTTGGCTAAAAAGTGGCCTCCATGTTTAAAATTCATTTGTTTACGTAAGATGTCCGTCTTTGGGTCACGAATTTACATGTGTGTACCAAATTTCAACTTAATTGGTCCAGTACTTTTGAAGAAAATGGGCTGTGACAGACGGACAGACAGACAGACAGTCGCACGAGTGATCCTATAAGGGTTCCGTTTTTAGGGTTCCGTACCCAAAGGGTAAAACGGGACCCTATTACTAAGACTTCGCTGTCCGTCCGTCCGTCTGTCACCAGGCTGTATCTCACGAACCGTGATAGCTAGACAGTTGAAATTTTCACAGATGATGTATTTCTGTTGCCGCTATAACAACAAATACTAAAAACAGAATAAAATAAAGATTTAAATGGGACTCCCATACAACAAACGTGATTTTTGACCAAAGTTAAGCAACGTCGGGAGTGGTCAGTATTTGGATGGGTGACCGTTTTTTTTTTGCTTTTTTTTTGTTTTTTTTTTTTGCATTATGGTACGGAACCCTTCGTGCGCGAGTCCGACTCGCACTTGCCCGGTTTTTTCCTTTTGAGGTACGGGACCCTAAAAACTAAAAAAAGTGACATGTGAATTGATTGTAATGAACTTTCTTCCTTTAATATCGTTTTAAATATTGATCCTAGAGAAAAGTGTTCAGATGTTTTTTGCAGGAAATTTTATGTAGATTATTTATTCATAAAACCTATTTTGCTATGGGACACCGTTTACGAGTTATTTACAAAAAACTAAAAAGGGACTTTAAAATTGATTGTAATTAACTTACCGGCTGCTTTGTCTTTTTAAATATTGATCCTAGCGAAAACTGTTCTACATGTTTCTTGTAGGAAATTTTATGTTTATTATTTATGTGTGATCAACAGGGTAAAGACCGGTAGTGATCACCGAATCGTAAGAGGCACACTGAATATCAATATTAAACTTGAAAGGTCCAGCCTGATGAAGTCTACGCTCCGACCTACTCGAGCCCATGTTCAAAACCCCGAAAGCTTTCAACTCGAGCTCTCTAACCGCTTTGCTTGCCTAGAGAACTTGGCTTCAGTGGACGAAATCAACGACGGGCTAGTGGAAACTGTCCACACAGTAGGGTCTAAGTTTTTTAGACCCCGCCGTAAAGATAGACCTCAGAAATTGACCGAGCAAACCTTAAACCTCATGGCTGAACGACGCTCGCTACAGTTGCAGTCTCCCGATGACGCGGAGTCATATAGGCAGCTCAATAGACGTATATCTAAGTCCTTGCGACATGATCTGCGTCTCTTTAATACTAACCGTATTAAAGAGACTATTGAGCGAAACCAAGGCTCCAAAGTGTTCGCAAAGGACAAAGCAACGCAAGCAAAGCAAGGGTCTATTGGGCAAAGCCAGCTGACAAAGCTGAAACGGGAAGATGGCAGCATAGCGTCGAGCAAAGCGGAGGTTTTAGGTGAGATCGAGAGGTTCTATGGACAGTTATACACTTCGATCGCAAAGCCCGTTGACAGCTTGGTAGGAGGTCCAAGAGCCAAGCTGTCCCGACATTATACCGAAGATATCCCGGACATCAGTCTGTACGAGATTAGGATGGCCCTGAAGCAGCTTAAGAACAACAAGGCGCCGGGCAAAGACGAAATCACTTCAGAGCTTCTGAGAGCGGGTGGAACACCGGTACTTAAAGTCCTCCAGAAGCTCTTTAATTCCGCCTTGTCCGAGGGTATAACGCCTGAAACATGGAATAGAGGCGAGGTGGTGTTGTTCTTCAAAAAAGGTGATAACAACCTATTGAAGAACTACAGACCCATCCCGCTTCTGAGCCATGTCTATAAGCTGTTTTCAAGGGTCATCACGAACCGTCTCGAACACAGACTTGATGACTTCCTGCCTCCCGAACAAGCCGGTTTCCGAAAAGGCTATAGTACCATAGACCACATCCATACGCTGCTGCAAGTTATACAGAAGACCGAAGAGTATAACTTGCCATTATGCTTAGCGTTTGTGGACTATGAGAAAGCCTTCGATTCGGTGGAAACATGGGCGGTGCTTGTCTCTTCAGCGATGCCATATTGACTATCGGTACATCGAAGTGTTGAAGTGTTTGTATAATAACGCCACCATGTCGGTCCGAGTACAGGAGCAGAGCACGAGGGCGATTCCATTGCAAAGAGGCGTAAGGCAGGGAGACGTTATCTCTCCGAAACTGTTTACTGCCGTAATGGAAGACGCCTTCAAGCTCCTGGAATGGGAAGGACTTGGCATCAACATCAACGGCGAATACATCACTCACCTTCGGTTTGCCGACGATATCGTAGTCATGGCAAAGTCGATGGAGGAACTCAGCATGATGCTCGATGACCTCAACCGAGTTTCACAACGGGTGGGCTTGAAAATGAACATGGACAAGACGAAACTTATGTCAAATGCCAATGTTGTGCCCATCCCAGTCTCTGTTGGGAACTCGGTACTCGAAGTTGTTGACTCGTACATCTACCTAGGACAAGTAGTCCAATTAGGTAGGTCCAACTTCGAGAAAGAGGTCAACCGCCGAATCCAACTCGGTTGGGCAGCGTTCGGGAAACTACGTAATGTCTTTTCGTCCGACATACCTCAGTGCCTCAAGACGAAAGTCTTTAATCAATGTGTGTTACCAGTGATGACTTACGGCTCCGAAACGTGGTCTTTCACTACCGGCCTCATCTCAAAACTCAAAGTCGCTCAACGAGCTATGGAGAGGGCTATGCTCGGAGTTTCTCTACGTGATCGAATCAGAAATTAAGAGATCCGTAGACGAACTAAAGTCACCGACATAGCCCACCGGATTAGCAAGCTGAAGTGGCAATGGGCAGGCCACATTGCACGCAGAGAAGATGGCCGATGGGGTCGAAATGTGCTCGAGTAGAGACCACGGACTAGCAAGCGCAGCGTAGGACGTCCACCCACAAGATGGACAGACGATCTTGTTAAGGTCGCCGGAAGACGCTGGATGCGGGTCGCTTCCAACCGGCACGTATGGAGGTCCAAGGGGGAGGCCTATGTTCAGCAGTGGACGTCTTATGGCTGAGATGATGATGATGATGATGATTTATGTGTAAGATTTGTTTTTGCTATGAGTCATACTTTTCAAATTATTAACGAAAAAATAAAAACAAGGAACCTTAGAATTTATTATAATTAACTTTCCCTCTTTATTATCTTTTTAAATATTGATCCCTGCTAAAAATGTACTGAATCTTTTTTATTGAAAATTTTGTGTAGATTATTAGTTCATTTTTTTTATATTGGCCACCGTTTACGAGTTATTTACGAAAAACTAAATAATATCACATATTAATATCACATATCTCACTTCCAGTCAAGAATTCGATCAAGCAACCGGCAAATTCGGATTCAGCGGGGTCTAATTAGGTTAAAAAACCCGGTTGCCAAAAAGTAATATGTTTTGCCAGTAGAAATCGATTTTTACAAAAATGTGACCAGTCTAAATTATTCAATTTGATTAATTTTATAGCCTTTTAAAATATGTTTACACAATTTATCAATCGTGACTGAATTCCGGATTGGTTAGATGGGTGTGTGCCTTTGCTGCCCAACTTGTTATAAAATGACAATATGACGGACGAATGTCTGAAATGTCACCGTATTTAAGAATTATTTTGCTTTTCTTCGTAAGTATGTTGAAAAACATTGTGTGTATAACATATTTGCATATTTATACTGTGATTACCCATTTTATGAAACGTCCGCTAAACTAGCACAGGTCCGACGCTGACAGCGGTCACGGGCGTACTGGCGTGAGGAATAGGCGCAAGGTATTGCCGCGTAGGGTGTAATTTAGTAGGCAAAATGTTGAATTCATCAAATGATGAATGAAAAAATTAACGTATCGATAAAAGGACAAGCAATAATGAAGATTTACTTAAAAGCTATCGACTGAAGTAAGTTTCATATACATTTTCGTCCTAGTACTTCTAATATAAGGAAATAAAGACAGTGTTAGGCATGTTTTCAACTTAAGATTCTATCGAGAAAATAATGAGCCGTCGTGTTTCTGACAAGCAATAACGTAGTTCAAGGACTTATACATACTAGAAAATAATGCATGAAATCCTTGTAAAAGTCTGTAAATATGGTGGTGGTAATCAAAGAAACTTAATTGCTAAATTGGAAATCAAAATAACTAAAATGGGCCAGAATCACCAATTTTAAACTACTACGTTTAGTGCTCATCGATGTTAGTGTCGTAAGCGCCATCGACAATAAGGTCCCTTTTCATAGATAATACCACATATTAGCTCTGACACCCCATTCTGGACGGCCGATTACGGCAAGCCAGAGGTGAGACTCTCACTGTGAGAGTCCTGCAGCCCCTGCTCAGTGCTCACTCCAGTCGGCCAATGAAGGCAAGCCGGAGAGAGGGGCCTGACTATTATTAGATTTAATTATGTTATGATAACTCGATGCAATATAAATAACATATTAAACACAATAAGTCCTAGAAACAAACATGTATCTGTAGAATATATCTAGGTATTTCTTGTTCTACTTATTCGCAATAAGAACAAGAAATCAAGCCGCGTCATATTTCAAAACTAATGATACGTATTAGAGCCGTAATGATATTCTTACCGTAAATAAGTCCACGCTCTGTAATCATTTTCCATTCAACTGTTTCTAATCGCGTTGGTTTGGTGTTTGGGTATTTTTTATGTTACATCTTATTTCTTTCTACATTTAGATTTTTTGCCTATTATTATTGTAGACATGATGAAAAATGTACACGGCTAAATTAAGGACTGTTGCAAGAGGCTCTACAAGCCTACATCTCAACAATCCATTTAAAATGACTATGTGACATCGGCGACATAACCATAAACTTCATTTAATTTTGCTGACTCTATTGACTACAATTGCCATGCTTATAGACGTTACCTACATAAAACAAACAAACATGTTTTGTTCCATTTGATTGATACATAATATTTACTCATTAATTATAAGACCTACTGTTTACACGACCATTTACTGTTTACAACATGCAACAATGTTTTCATTACAAGATATATAACATTTGTGCTTAATCACATCATCATAATCATCATCATAATCTTAAGATTATGATTGTGATTTATCACAATCAATAAAAACTTATAGTTTCGTACGTAAAGGGTGTAAAGCTGTACTGTGACACAATGTAAATATCATTCGATAGCATGACGTGACGTACGCGTTTACGTTAAGTCTAAATTTGTATGGGATTTGGAGTTTCCAAAACGTCCTGCTCGGCGCGCTGCAAAATGAGACTTAACCCTTAATTTTTTTCTTTTTGCCCGAAATTAATATTTGTATCACATAATTGTTTGCCGATTCTATGAAAGATAGTAAAAAAATATATAACTTCGATTTTCACTGCGAAATCAGTGTTAGAAGTTGAATTGGCTAAATCATATTTATGTAAATATGTAATTTTCAGTAATAGATATATGAAATTTTTTGCTACGATTAGAAAGGTACACTATTTGTGATATACCTATGATAAAGTTTTTAAATATAAAATAATTACAAACACTGAAAACACCGTTCAAAATCACATACTTAAAATTATCAATTTCTGGATTATTCCAAGTTTTCCGACGTTTCGTCTTAAAACGAATGTAATTTTTATAAATTCAAAATATTGCGTAAATTTAAACCTTAAATCATCACCCTAATACTTGACGTTTGGTATAAAGGTGCGTTCAAGAACGTAAGGCTTTTTTTTTATCTGTGAGCTGTCTAATGCTTTGTAGACATTTGGCAACACTATGCATTTAAGGGTTAACGCAAAGGCGTACGTCCATCACGCAATGGAATGAAATTTACATTGGGGGTTCTGGTCATTCATGCGTACCCAGTATAAAGTAGAAATATAAACTGTAAAAGCGGGCGGAGCGGCGGAAAGCGCCGAAATTCTAAAACGTAACAAATATAAGAGCCTCGGTAGAGAGTACCATTTTGTACCATTTGGTGTTGAAACTCTAGGTCCATGGGGTCCCAGCGCGCATAAGTATAAAGTATCTTAGGTTACTTCGTTATTCAGAATTCACTTAGCGATAAAGTTTTTTTTAGTTCTGTGCCTTTACATCTCACTCGTACTTCTGCGTTACTATTGTTTATTGAGTACGGAGTAAGTATTTGACTATAATCATGTATTCTTTCAGGTGTGGCGGCATCCTTGGAGACGTTCGTATCACAAAAGAAGAAAAGCCCAGTGGGAGTTGCAGTCAGACTACTGTGAAACGGTACAATATAAAACAATTTTAATATTTCTCTTTTTAAACTTAACTCTTTTTCTATGCCTGACGTGATATCACAGCAAAGTTTTAAGCAAAGTTGCACAGTCATTTACTCGTAGTTGCTACGAACTACTGCGTAGAGCTACGCACGAAGCCGCGGAATAAAGGAGTACTTATTTTATAAAGTAGGTATATGAAGCTAAGTACTTATAGCTAAGTAGGTATATAACTAACTGACCATAAAATAACTACCTATAAAATGTCACTTTCGTATAACGTTTACTTTCGAGTTTCGAAAAGATTCAATTTTTTTCTATCTATGTTAGAGCTGTGTCATAAGGAATTGTAGATACATAAGTACTTAACCGAACCGAAGTGTTCAGAAATATCTGAACATTAACTTTACTTAACCTCACTTTAATCTTGACTTTGTTCAGATATTTGTGAACTGTGAAAACCTCTGCTCCGATAATTTCTGATGTTTAGAGCATTTAATAATTGGAGTGGCCATTAAGAGCTTACCCTTTTGCCGAAAAACTTGCACAATTGTGCAAACTTTTGTATGGACTGACATGGCTATTTGTACGTTACGTACAAATCATGTAGAAATAGCAATACATTTGACGTCCCCTCCCCCGCAAACGTCGGCAGACTGTTTCGTAAAGGAAATGACAGCGATGACATCTCCAATTACTAACTGGTCTAAGATCTAATGGTGACTCTAAGTTACCATGGGCTGCATACTACACAGTCATATTTACTATGTCTCACTTGGAGTGAAATTCCGTTCAAGTTTGACAAGTAAACTCAAGTTAATTCGCAGACAATACGAAGGTGATAGTTAGTTACTTATTATTCTGTATTGCTTTGGTATTGCACAGTAAGTTGAAACGTTAGGCGTAGAGGTATGTAAATCTGAAAATGTTACTCCATTTGTGCCAAATCGGTTTTGATGTATGGAAATTGTATGTAAATGACAGAATGTGTGTTGAGAAATAGGGCAATGCATACAAATACTGTCGAAACGACGATATGATAATCAAACCTAAATAATGTACTAAGTAGTGTGTAAAGGATGACTCACGTTAGACCGGGCCGTGTCCGGACCGGAGCTTCCGGAGCTTACTTTTCTATGACATGACAGGGGATCACGTGATGCTTTCCATAGAAACCGATGCGCCGGAAGCTCCGGGCCGGACACGGCCCGGTCTAACGTGAGTCATCCTTAATAGGTAATGTACTAGTGAAATAAAGTTTTCCACGGGCCATGTGAAACTAAACCTTATATCAATATCAGGAAAGCTTTTCTCCGATCTAAATCTGTACCGTTAATTTTTCCTTATTTGTTCGGCGCGTGACAATAAATGTAGATAGATAGGTTTTTGTCCGATATATGGGGATCTATGAAAAGGGACCTTATTGTCGATAGCGCTTACGCTGCACAGCGTCGCGCGGCATTATATCTATATCGGAGCATCGTTAATGAGCGTTTCTTTTATTTTTTGCCATTTTATATATTGTGACCTTTTTTGCCACTTTTGTGTTATTTCTAGTCAGGATCGCGAGCCCTTTTCATCCTTATAGGAAAAAAAAGTGCTAAAATTTCAAACTTTCCTTTTTGTTACCGCTATACAAAGTGTATGGGGAAATGGTAACACAATAGGAAAAAAACTCTGGGACATTTTTTTATCCCATTAGGATCGAAAGAGCTCGTGATTCTGAGTAGAAATAACACAAAAGTGGCAAAAAAGGTCACAATAAATAAAAATGGCAAAAAATTAAAGAAACGCTCTAATAATGGCGGCATCATCGACAATAAGGTCCCTTTTCATAGTTAACGTCACATATGTATACAATTTAATAAACCTATAATGAAATAGAGTCCGTCTACGCTAACTTTGCACTGAATTGGCACTGACTTACAGTTCCCATATGGGCGCCATACTTGACGCAGCACTCGGCGTGAAAACCTATAGTGGTCGGAATCCGTTAGTTTTTTTATTAAAAAAAAAATGTGCTGTTGTTTAGGTAAAAACTACGGCGCCATACGACTCGGGGCGGCGGATGCTGGACTTGATGGACATGGCAATTTTCGACTTCCTCACCGGCAACATGGATCGACATCACTATGAAACTTTCAAGTTCGTAGATTTACCTAAACTTTTTTTAACCAATTTCAATATTTCGGAAATTCTTAATTCGTCGGGATCTTTAAGTTTTTCGAAGACGGATGGACTTATTTGTGTTTTGTGTTTGAATGGTATAATTTATACTTCACAGTTGGACATTGTTAGAAGGTTAATATATCATAATGGAATCCTGGAGAAATCGGATTTTTTATAGGATACCTATAAAGTTACTTGGGTATATTTGTTAGAAATTCGTGCATTATGCACTTATGAAATTAAAAGCGACATTTGGTAAAATGGATCTGTCGATGAAGACCATAAATAGAAATAGAGAAGAATGGCCAGGAAGAAGAAGAAGTAAAATGGGGTTACCGCCAGATCTAATTGCAATTTTTTTAACTCAGGTTTTACACCTAGTAGGAAATAACATATTTCATGGGAAAATTGTTACAGAATGTTCGGGAATGAAACGTTCCCGCTGCACTTGGACCAAGGCCGCGCTTTCGGCAAGGCGTTTCACGACGAACTGAGCATCCTGGCGCCGCTGCTGCAGTGCTGCCTAGTGCGTCAGACCACGCTCGCCACGCTACTCAAGTAACTATCTATACTGTAATTTAGAATGTTTGCCATTCGGGAACGTTCAGCGATGCTTCCACGATGGACATATTAGGTATTATCGTGCTGCTGCTGCAGTGCTACCTCGTGCGTCAGACCACGCTCGCCACACTACTCAAGTAACTATCCGTATCCGTACTATAGTGTAACATTAAATATTAGGGGACATCTTACACAGATCAACCTAGCCCCAAACTAAGCAAAGCTTGTACTATGGGTACTATAGGCGACGATATACATACTTATATAGATAAATATAGAGGAAACACCCATGACTCAGGAACTATTAATATTTGTGTTCATCACACAAATGAATGCCCTTACCGGGATTCGAACCCAGGACCACTGGATCATCGGCTTGACAGGCAGGTTCATTACCCACTAGCCCAGACCGGTCGTCAAAAATGTTCGCCTTTCTGCAGTGCTGCCTTGTGCGTCAGACCACGCTCCCCACGCTTCTCAAGTAACTATCCGTACTGTACTGTAGAATATTCGTTGTCCGGGAGGGTTCGGCAAAGCTTGCGCGATGAACTGAGGATTCTTGCGTCGCTGCTGCAGTAACGTTGGACAATGCTTCCACGACGTATTCTTAATTGAGTATACTGCCATACCATAATCCCGTTTCTACGAATAGTATCATTCGTATCTCACGAGCGTTCGGTTTTCGTTCAGCGTTGTTTCAATTGATTGAAAGTTGGTACTCTTGTCAACAATTTTTTTGAGTTTTTCTGTAGGATTCCTTGTCCATGTACCTACATTTATCTGACACAAATATTTTCTTACCCATTTTAGATATACATTATTACTTTCTTTTTTCTCTATTCAAAACCATTATGAGCTTATGTTTTAATTGCCGTGTCATATTCTTAAACTAAATTATTTACGAATTAAATAGGAAAAAAACGAAAAAAAACGAAATAAATAGGTAAAAGAGTATGGAGTTGGCATTTTATATGTTGACTAGACGGGCCCGCAGCTCCGCTCGCGTAAATGAAATAAAGAGTTCGTCTTATGTTTAGTTAAATACCGACATTATTATGTATTCAACCCTGCCATGGTTTAAAACTGTGATAGGGATTTCTTATTTGTAGCCGTTATTTGGATAACTCAATTCGCAAATTTGACAAAAAATGATGTGATTTGATAAAAGGCAAGATTGTATTTTTTCATCTACACGTATTTATTTAAAACTTGTTTCAAGATAAAATTATTATTTGTTCTTATAAGCCTAGTTGCAAAAACGTTCATTAGATTAATTTTCGCCTTAAGACGAATATGGACGACCACCGCCTTTAAATCGCCTTTTCATACAAACATAGGTAGTCTAGTCCTCTCGGTCTTGCGATAGCTCTCGCCAGTCGCCATGGCCGAGGTTGAGCAGGTCTTGAGCAACTACGTCGTTTCAGCGGTACCTAGGACGTCCACTCGGGCGTCTCCCATTTTGTTGTCCCAAGTACCTGCGCTCTCTCCACGGCACGATCCTCTCCCATTCTCTCTAAGTGTCCGAGCCACCACTGAATAGCCGCTTTTGTCTCTCTAAACGCCAACTATATCGGACCACATCCTTATTTCTATGGCAACAAAATTATATTACGATATTTGGCCGACTGCTGATTGTACATTTGCTTATTTTTATTAGGTCGCTCAATAACATCTGAACATGCACTGGTAGATTAACTACCTACATAACTTACTATCAACTTTGTATTTTTGGCCCATCTCAGCATTCTTAGCCCGTTCCCCGGACGAATGGCAATGTTTGCCGAAGCCGTGAAAGTCAATCTGAATAATATAACTCAAAAATAAATTTAAAACAACAAAATACAAATTGATAATAATAATATAGTAATTACTTTGATTGATAAGAATGATAAGTCATATATGACATAAATCACTCGTATGGGCTCTATAGACTAAGGTTGAGGTTGGCAGCACTTTTTATTTTACTTCGTGTAAAAAAACTCAGAAATACCTGTATACCAACATGACAAACATAATTTAGTTTATTTTAACTTACGGATTATTTGGCTCTAATCTGTAGCACCGCCAAACGAAAGCAACCGAGAGTTGCCGAGAAATGGCCGATGAAGATTGTTATGAAAATTTCTTTTCCTTATTGTAAATTAAATACACATCGGAAGCGATAGTTTTTATGGTCTAGTTCTATTCCCATATGTAGATAATTGATTTGAACAGGTTTTTCTTATCATACGTGCGTCGTATTCGAGAAACGTGTCAAAAACTTTTTTAGAAATTTGTAAGGCGCCATCTCGCTTCGTCGCTCATTTTTTATCCCGTTCTGGTTTTTCAATTTTATATATATGATACCCTAAAGTATTTATTTCATCTGCATATGTTTCGCTCGAGTTTATCAGAATTTGTTTTCCAAATAGTTTGATTGTACCGCGCGTAATCTAATTAACACATCGATTTAGCTCTAGCTATGAGAAAATTGAATTTTCGAGAACAGCATGTGTATAAAATTTTTGTTTCTCAATTTACGTACACCCCGGCTGGGTGTACTTTATGAATGAGTTTATTCACAATGTGTCCATGCAATTTTGCAGCTTACTGCACATCCCGCTGCAAAACTGCATGGACATTAATTTGACACTTTGTAATAGAATTCATATTTATGTAATATCTTCATGTAATTTTGGTGAGCTTTATATTGGATCTTGATAGTCAATAAATAAACCATAATCACGTAAGGTGTAGCGGGGCAATTTCGGCAATTTCTAAATTACCCCGCTGTCGAAATCGCCCCTCTGCACCTTACACAGATTTATTAGCAGTATATCCCAGCGCCTCCACCAAACTACATCTAACCAAAATATTATTTGTAAATTTTTTCTTTATCTTTCTCAGGTTCCACAACGGCAAACCACTTTCAGCGTCCCTTCGCGACGCCATGAAGGTGGACCCCGTCACGCCCGTCCTCTGGGAGCCCCACCTGGCGGCCCTGGACCGGCGGACCGCCATCATCCTCGACGCCATCCGCAAGTGCGTCCAAAAAGCAGAGGCCCCCGTCGACAACAACGATGTCAACGACTTCGTATGACCGCTAAAAACACCTGTGATGGAACTAAAAGTGTGATAAAGCTATGGTCTAAGAATGGTAAACAGTCTACCCCGGACTTAGACTTAAGATTTTAGTGCCAAAGAGTATCCAAATGACATTGGGTGAACGTTTGAAGTCATTCCACTGACTCTGTAAGAAGCCATTGTACAAGCCAAAAATGCCGATTTTTACGCAATGACCAATAGGTTTTACAATTGGAATCAGTATTGATTTGTAGGAAGTTAATATCCTGTGTATATTTTAATGGAACTAAATTATTGTTAATGTGTGGAACTATGGAACTTGCTAACTATGTAAAAAAAAGTCACTAGTAAATTCATGATTCAGAGACAATTTCAATATGGCGGTTTGTTTACATAATTAGCAAGTTCCATAGAATGACACTTTAGGTTGATTGCTGATGGCTTGATTGTGTTAGTTCAGGGGTCCCAGAAATGTAAAGATGGAAATGATTGACCCTTGAGTGCCACAATTTTATGGATGTGATAGTAGGTAGGTCATGGCTCGCTATTGATAAAGATTCTCAGGTAAAATTCTATGGAGATTCTTGGGCCACACTAATTTAATGGGGTGATTATGTTAATATAATGCGCTGTACATATTAATAGTGAAATGCAATAGTAGTAGTAGTAGTTTAAGTTTAGTTTTCGTTATAGGTGTTTTGCTATATTTAGCTGTCGTTATCTTTTAAAGCTATAAGCTCAAGAAGACAGACATATCATGGTGGCGGAGTTAGCTTCGTTTGATAACGTTGAGGGTTTTGTTGAAACGTTTTGATAAGATTGACTTTAGTGTTTAGGAGGCTAAATGCTAATTTGAAAAATGTTTCCTATTTATCGATTTATTTTTTATTATTTCTACGCATTTTATGATTTGTTCCTTTTTGTTATTTAGTTCTGCTTCTTTATTAATTTATTAATTAAGTATCTACTTTAATCGAAATCATGCAATTAGAAAAGCTGAAATAATATTCAGTTGGGTAGATCTCGAAGCGGCATAGAGGAGCATTCCATTTATTTCAATAACAATGACCTACTGATAATGATTATTTAAGGCAACTAAAATAGGTAACGATACCAACCTTTGTACAGAGCTATTGCCTATTTAAGAACACCATTGAACCGTAAGCCCAGTTTTGTCTGATAACTGCTACACTTGTATATTATGTTTTACGAAACGACAAAAAATAATAAATTTGGCTCCTGTTCGCCGCATTGTACAGTCACGGACTTTAATTGTTGAGCCATTTAGGGATTACTTTACATTGGACATTTCATACCGTTAGTGTGGACAACCAAATTAGCTTGACCCCTAAATGGCTCAACAATCAAAATCCGTGACTGTACCTACTAATGTGTAAGTGTAAGTATAGTTTAGAGTCAACCAATGCAAAGTGTTGTTCTGTATTCTATGTTCGTTGTGATTTTAAGAACGGCAGCTTTTATTTTAAGAACTTCAGATACCATTCCTAGAGATTTAAGGACATTAAAAGACAAAACAATGACTTCATTTAATGTGCAAAACGTAATTTGAAGAGTTGTATCCATGAATTTTGACAAGATGTTTCCGTCTCGGAAATTTGGTAACACGACATACTACCTTTACAGTCGCCTGCAATAATATGTTAGTGTCGAAGGCCGAAAAAATATGATACACGCTGTTATGACTCTACAAATAAGATCGTGTCAGATATTTTTGCGGCCTTCGTTGTGTAACATATTATTTCAGGTGACTGTACCTATACCCCATTTTTTTTTCAGATTAGAAATTATAACCTCAAAGTAGTGGTAATTTTTTTCTTCCAAATTTAAATCTGAGTAACTACGGACTGATTATAGTGTCGTTTACATATTATTGTACCTACCGCAATATAAGATATCATAGGAACCGTAGCATTACGGAAGAAAAACTTAATTACCACTACTTTTTGAGGTTAGAAAAATTATAATTACTTATAAAAAACGGGGTATACATATACATAAGTATTTCACTTGTTGTTTCGGTTTCGTTTTGGATTAAAGATTTGATTGACAAAAAGGAAGAAAAGTCTTAATAAAATATATTTAATATGATTAATTAAATCGTGGTATCGTAATGCTAGCTTATTTCGTAAATGTGAAAAGCGAGCAGTCGTTAAAGATGTATTTGTATTTATTAAATTAATACGTGCTGCTGTGTTAGTATAAGTGCTACGTATTGTTGTAAAGAGATGTATGTCATATATAAGAGAAGTCGACTTGCCAAAGATGTACCTACAATGTTTTAAGATGTAAAATGTAAGTAGGTATGGAAACATGAATACTGTTTTCGAAGCGTGTTTCTGTTGATCGTTTATAAATTAAAAATGAAATGATTCGACAAGTTTGTTTTAATTCCTCAATCACTTTCTGTATTGAATGACTACTAAAATCAAAACTTACGTGTTGAATATTCCTAATTTAATTTTGCGTTGTAACAAAATATTATATGGATAAACGAACAGACGACGTATCACTAGACTCCATTTTTTTTATTTGATGATTCAATGTTATCGTTTATTTCAAAAGCTACTACAAAATGAATATCTGATAATATCATCCACTGCATTTGTAATAAACAAAAAGAGAGACATAAAACCGGAGCGTAAACGAATTTCGCGGGTCAGTGTACTTGACGGTCCCGTAAAGGTCGCATAAACCGGGAAACACAAAGATATGTCGGTCCCCCATAAAAACAGGAATATGAATAGTACGGGAATATTAGGATACCTATTTGCTATAACATTTTATGGCTTCAAGCCTGTTTTGTTGTTTATTAAACATTTCAGTGTGCCGTAAAGTTAGGTTTTGTTTGTACTGTCCCAAGAATCTTTACTATCACTATTTAAAAAAAAACTAAAATCAATTCTGTATTCGATATACGTACTTGATCGTAAGTACAATATTTGGGGTACCTATATCTGCTTATTTTAATTTTATTATTAACACATTCACTGCCACCCTTCGGAGATAAGTTATCAGTGTACCAGATTTCACCCAATACCGTTCAGCCGTTGTTTCGTAATTGTGCAACAGACATACCACCCCAGCTTCCAATTATCAAGATCCTCAATTTTCCAGTTCCCTTCAGTATTACGAGACGAACTTTACTGCACATTTTTATATACAAGTAGGTACCTACATTTACACAAACACGTTAAAATAAGGAAGTAAACTCCGAGACGCGGCATAGTCACAGAGTTAGCAAGCGGAACACAGGACGTGATATAGTTCCTACGGCGGATATTGTCATTCCCGGCCCGCCCGCCGCAATCTTCCAAATTGTATATTCACATGAAGAGTTTCCGGCCGCTTTTCACTCGCGGGGAATAACAAAATGTCGAACGTAAGTGCTGCTTTTGACTCTAATTACTGATGTTATTTAACGGGAATACAACAGAATTATGAGATGGCATGACAATTTATTAAAATTATGTTTCAATGCTCTATTATTTAGCTACTGTACTCTATGTCATATTTTGTTATGCTCTTTGCAACCCGTAGGGTTATTTGAAACAATAGGAATCAAGCTTTGAGAAGCTGAATTTTTAGAACCATCGCAATATTGAGAACTTTTTATAGCTGTGGTCAAGCAATGCCTATTCGAGCAAAATATATAAAACAATTATAATAGAAATGCCGTAGCACTCTCCTTAATGTTATATTATATTAAAACAGAGAGTGCTACGGAAGTCAGGCTACGCCACGTAGCGCGAGTATGTTACAGATTATCTCACCTACTTTCAAACTTACGAGAATACTGAATGCTTAACGAGAAATAATGACGGATAAGCACTTAAGCACCTTAATTTAAACGGTCCGTTGGCTTTTGATAAACTCTCCTTGGAAAACAAATCAAATTTCAAATGACAAACATTACTTTAGAAATTAAGGACGAAAGAGCTAAATTAAAAGGAATATTTCGATAATTACAGCGTCGGGGGAGAAGGGAGAATTTTCGTGAAAGTTGACAGATCTAACATTTAGCAAATTTAGGGACAATTCACTTACAATCGGCAACTTTGACTCTTTCGCTGATTAAAACTTTTAACGGCGCCCATCTTAAGGATTCGGTTTTAATCCTTTTGCATATTTAAATTAATGAAAGCTATTAATTTATAACAAGATCACATACATACATAATTATATACCTACTTACCTAATAATTTAATTTTTATAGCTTTTGTATTACCAATGTGCAATTTGATCACTAACTTTTATTGGCTACACTTTTTAGAAAAAATCGCATAAATACGATGCGATTGTGGAGACGAATTTGCCAGTGTTAAACTTTGAACTCTCTCTTGAATTGTCAAGGTATAGTTAAGTTCATTCATCATCATCATCATCAGTTCATCATTTAAGCATATACAAATTAATTAAAGTCTGATTATTAGTTTGGCCTAAGAACTTATTATCTTCTATATTATATTTACCTATTTGTACGGTAGCGTGCATTCCTTCCTGTAAGTGCATAGTGCAGTGTTTCTTAACCTGTGGTCCGCGGACCCCTGGGGGTCCGCGAATATATGTACGGGGGTCCGCCGCAATCTCACCTATTCTCACCGGTCTGAAATGTATTGCTGTTTTTTTTAATAAGGGGTCCTTGTGCTTGATTTCCTAGGGGCCCGTGGATGGAAAAAGGTTAAGAACCGCTGGCATAGTGCATCCTCCAAAGAGTGCCAGGGAATCTGCCTGGTGGTAAGTGAACTTCAATATTAGTTAGGAAACCCTTGAAACCATCTAGGTAGTATAATTAATTTAACTTTGTAAATGTTAACATGCATCGTTACCCTGACAATAACTCTTTTGAGAAGTAGTCGATAGTTAACAGACGGCCCCGCAGGCCCGTGTAGCTACATATCAGATAGTTCGTGAACACATGCTCCTAGCGCTTGCTAGTTCGTTCGCAGGATGCAACTCGGAAACTATTAGTTGGTCTGTACTAATTGTTGTTTGTAGGTATTTAAAGGTAAGTATACATAAGCGTTTCTGGTCTAGACATTGTTGTGTTGCCTTTGAGGCATTTTTGATATCATAATCATCATCGCTAATCCACAAATTTAGTTTTTGAAGTAAACAGTACGCATATGATGGTCGTTCTTATCTACGTGACAGCGTGATAAAACGTTATCCGTCACTTTCAATCGTGCTCTGTTAAAAAGTGACTGATATTTTGTCATGTGGATAAAGCCATCCATAATAGGCCGGCAGTAGTGCATGAAAATAGTAGGTAAATAAAAGCAATATCGCGCCAGGTTACCAACAAGGAATGCAGTAAAACTACGTATCGTGTCTATCTCTGATTTATGCGCGTCCGATCTGGCGTTAGCGTCGAACCTGCTGCGCTATTGTTTAGTGCGATTTATCACCTACGTCGGCATTGGAGTCGTAGGCACAACAATTCACTTGGACACAGCGCCCATTGATGGCGTTCCACAGTGGAGTCAGATACAGAAGGGAATTTATTGAACTGGTCCAAACAAGCTTGCGATGCGAAGGAGGCACGGCCCGACGCAAACCCTCTCACTTTCTCAGTTACAAATTCTTCAGACCTTCTGAGCGAGCTGTACATGACCAGTTTTTTAATTGCTCAATTATGTGTTGATGTACTTATCATCGAAAAGTTTCCAATAATGTGTAGTGTGTAGGTAACTTTCCACTCCACGGCAAGATCAATTCCTATAGAAAACTTCATGGAAACTATATTGAATTCCTATAAAAAGTCGCTAAAACTTCGGAAAGTTTTCCAACTTTAGTGAATGAATGCATATCAGAAATTATATGTGATCATAAGTATAGGGCATAGTAGGGTATGAAACTAATTCAACCTGAAAACTGAGTTGCTGTGCCTACTGTATATTCCGGTTAACCGTGTGCTGCGGCATTGTCTGCTTATGCTTTATACCACGAGGATAACAAATGAGGTATGCCCTGGAAATGACTTTGTATAGTCGCCCGTATATCACCGTTATATAACGATGTGGGGAAAAATGACTCTTAATTACTTTATTGCATAGGTTGTATATAAGCGGTATGTGTAAATAATATGATAGATAAATAAATAATAAATATAATAATTTTATTTCGGATATAAATCCATAGTTGTTAGTTACATTTAAAATTAACTTATAAAATAGTGTTATTGGAATTACAATCTAATCTTAACCTATGTACTTATTTAGCTATTTACTACAGTGTGGAGTTTTGTCCACTGCTGCAGCAGAGGGGAGTCCCACCTATCCAACAACGCTGCCCCGCCAGCGGCTAAGTAAAGTATAGAAAGGAAAACAAAAAGTCTAAAACAAATCGGTTCTTAACATGTACCTAACATATTATTATAAGACTATTATACGAATATAAACATTTTTTTTTGTTGTATACTAGGAATTCTGCCTATTAAGTATAACGGCAACTTTTAAAAGATAAACTTATTACCTTAAATTTAATTTTTGTTTTGTTTTTGTTTTTAAGGACGAGAAGTATAACTAGCACCATTGAAACGTCTGAATAAGGAAATAAAATCTATTAGTGCCTAACCATGCTCCACGTCTGGGTATCTAACCAAACATTATAAATGTTTTTTTATCACCAATTAAGTATCAAAACGTATCTTACGAATAATTAAAATAAAGTAATTCCATTTGAAACATCTAAAACTCTTAATTTACACTAGATTGCGCGAAAACTTCGTTTACGCCGACAATTATTATCATATTTCACAAAGTTATCCCTCCGCGCAGACCAATTAGTCATTTAAACAATTAATGTGTGCAATTAGACCCAGATAATGTGTAATGATATCGCTACAGGACCGCCGTCTCGCGGGGCCGCGCCGCTTAATTGTCGATCTATCGTGGGACAGGATGGAAAAGGCACGTTTTACACGGACAAAACTTTATTCTAAGGAATACGGCCCGATTCTAGCTTTAAGATACGTCAATTAATAGATCTAGAAACGATATGGGTTAGATATTTCAGTGTCAAAAGTGACGTATTTGTTTGAAGAAACGTCACATTTGACACTAACACATCTAATTCATATCGTTTCTAGATCTATTAATAAAATTGACGTATCTTAAAGTTCGTATCGGGCCGTGAAATGTTTAAGCAGTCGAGGTAAGGTAGTTGTAAGAAGTCTATAGGCACCGCTTACACTCAATGGACCAATTAACTTTTATTATATACTTTACTAGGTACCTACCTACTAACTTAACAACAATATGTCTGTGTTGGTTAAACATAGCTCTTACCTATTTATATTTTTCTTCAAATCTGCTGCATACGCGTACTTAATAAACTTGCAAAAAACTTGACCGACTCATGCTCTCGTTGCATCGGTTCAAAGCATCATTGGCAGTAAACGGGACACTCGGTAGTGAATGCAGTTTTGTAGATTAATGTGGCTCCTTTTATTTTATTTCCCTCTATTTATCTGGGCGAGTCCGATTTCGCAAGCTAACTTTAATTAAGAAAAATAAATCAAGTTTTACAAAGCTCGTTTCTATTAGGTACAGATAATATGCTGTAACAGTCTGTATCTTTAGATTTTTAAATAAAAGTAAACAAACAATTGGTACATTTTCGGGTAGTTATAACATTTATTGGTTAACCGACCAATTACAAAACCGCCTGGATCTGTCACTGACGACCTGACTTTAACCTACATTATCCTCATTAACCTCAACTAGCTTAAGGAGCCATTTGGGGTAGATATTGTTTACTTTTATTTAATTACCTAAATATACAGAGTACCTATAGTAAGAGATGAGGCTTGAGGATGTTGATGATAATGATTTTGACGTTTTTCAAAAAGTGTACCGTACCATTTTCCATTATTATGACAACCAAACTATTCACCATGGAAAATTACAAAATATAATAAATATAAGTATAACAAAATAATGCCCAATAAAATAAATATTTCACAACAGAGAATCTTAGTTTTTGATAATGTTTAAAAAACTAAGATAACTCATTAGGTACCTACTGATATTCACCTTCACCACAATCAACGATGACACAGTGAAAAACAAAACATACCTACGTACCATGCCAATCACGAACATATCCAATTACCCATAACCGAATATTGAATCATTTTCATAGTCAATTGGGACGGTTGCCTAATTTTTTCTAGGCCATAAATAATAGATCGGAGCGATTTGCAAATTTATGGTTATTAAAGATGGCTCTGAGATACGAACAGCCACGCACCACGCGAGTCATTTGCATGGAAATGTGCACCCCTATGATGATCTGGTACTTAATGACAACACTACACTCGTAGTCATACGGCCAAAAGTGTTTTTGGCTGAAAAAAATCACACTTTTGACACTGATAGATCAGCATCGTATCGCTGTGACATCTTATAAGCATTGTTCGAATCAGGCCAATAGTTCTGTTGTCTTTATAACGAGTACATATTTCCAATTATACTTCAAAAATGCTTCAGGCCTGGTCAGGTCTGGTCAGGCAAAGACCCGTTTTTAGTAAAAACGGTAGTTTTCCGTAGCGCCTCAGTGAAAACGCGTTTTCTTTTCACTAGTGTAAACTAGTTTTCCGTAAGGTCTCGGTGAAAACTAGTTTTATATAAAAATTAGACAGAAAGATTCTGTTGCGACATAACTACCGGTTCAACATTATAAGTATTTTATTTTGTTAACTTCTTTATGTAGAATAAAAGGATTTTTTGCGTTATTACGTGCATCGTCTACTAAAAACTAAACTAGTTTTCACTGAAATACATTTTTGAACAATTTGTCAAAACTAGTTTTCACCAAGGCACTTTGCGGAAACCCAGTTAAAACTAGTTTTCACCGAGGCCTTACAGAAAATAATTTTAACTTGCCAAAGCCCGACTTTAGATAGACGATACGGAGAGCTAGTTTTAAATAGGGAAAACGCGTTTTCATTAAAATCGTCCCTTCATATTTATTTATTTATTTTATATGTTAACTTCTGCAATATGACAAAAAATCTGAAAATGTTATTTCACGTAGTCAAGTTCCGCTTGGAGCCGACTTAAGTTCCACGGTGTGAGGATTTACGGTTATTGTCGGCGATCGCGATACTTCGAGCCAATGCATTTGAACCGATGAAGTCGTACCTTACGAAGAATATACCTACGTGCCCAAAGTTAGGAGCCCTTAATATTTAGAAAAAGGAAGAATACCTAACTAGAACTTTTTTTGTTTTCAGTCTCCAGTTTTATGAGTCAAAAATGTTATCCATTTTATTTGTTTCGAGCGTCATTAATTTTGTAGATATATTTTATTTATACATCATTGATTCTATATCTTCTTCGCCTGTCTCTTTTTTTTAAGTTTATATTTGATATTGTCACAGTGTCTTCTATAACTCTCTCGAGTAGAATTGGGCCCCAGGCTCATCTATTCATACACAGGCATAATCATATGCGACTCATATTTTCTAAAAAGAGCGGATTGTTTCCATAGTTCTCAGGCCGGTGAAATATGCAGGCCGCCATATGGGTGGCGGCAGACGGTTAGTTTGTTTCCCGCTAACTCCATCGTCCAAGGCTTTTTTATAAAACGACGTATACTGATTTGTTACGCTGGATTTTTCTTACAGAAGTTATATGACATTGTTCGTTCACTAGTTTTTAAAATCGGCATTAATAGCGATGCTTGTAAATCTAGAATTTATTACTCATTGCTGTTATTGTGTTAAATTTTCATCATCTCAAATTTATTTATTTTTATAATTATATTCTTCGAAATACATCGGGTGCTATTCAACGGCACTTGCAACGATTTTTACAAATAAAAGTGTTATTTTTGGCTGCCTCTTCTGATCAGTTTGTCACTTTGATCGGAGAATTCCGAAGCTGGTTTCCGTTCCGGTATTATGCGTATGCATACATATAAGTATTTATACGTGGCGATGTTACGAGTTACGACGGTTCTACGGCGTAGGTTTTGCCGTAACCGTAGCCGGAGCATGAATGAATGAATGAAATTCCAGAAATATTCCATATGTGATTAAAATATTTAAAACTAATTACATAATAAAATATAATGTCATCAAATTAAATTAAGACTTACATAAACACAACAATGAATTACTAAGAACCTGAGTCTCTGGTCACCCCGACCCCGATACGACAGGCTTGTGGTAGGCACTCCATCGCTCGTGCAGCGGACTAAAAAAAACACAAATACCTACACCAGTTATCGAACGAGCGAGCGAAGCGAAACGAAGTTCTTACATTCGACTTGGATCACGCGGCTGGCTAGCGGCACGTCCCGGCATTTCGATGTTTTTAAGCTGAACTGTCAGAAGACAGTTTGATAGGTACTCAAGAACTTAAGTAAATTTGTTCTAATTTAAATGAAATTGGGTAAACGTGTAGTTGAGGGCATTATATTTTAGTGATTAAATTATGAGCAGGCTCGATTAAGGGATTATTGAGGTAGAAGAGCTTAGAAGGCCAAAAAGCTGTTTGTGAGAGGCCTAGCTATTCTGGTCATTTTATTTGCAAAAAGCATGGTCGAATTTAGTATCAAATGAAAGTGCTCGGTTTGCACTTTTATAATATCGTTTTTAAATTTACCTTTTTGGAATAATTAGCAAGATAAAAATAAAATAATATGAACATAATATAGGTATTTGACATTTGACAGGAAATATTTCGGCTTAGCACAGATACAGTTTATTTTAAGCTCTATGATTTCTATGATGACTTAAATCCAGGGGAGGGACAGTCGTATATAAAACACTTTATTCGAAAAAATAGCGACATCTATATTACTTAACGCTAAACTTTTTTTAATATGGCTTCACTTAATTCGTCAGAACGTCTTAAAAGTCTTGTATCTAAGGTCTTGGTCTAGTGGATAGTGACCCTGTCTGCTAAGCCGATGGTCCTGGGTTCGAATCCCAGTAAGGGCATTTATTTGTGTGATGAACACTAATATTTGTTCCTGAGTCA
This sequence comes from Cydia splendana, assembly GCF_910591565.1. NCBI lineage: Eukaryota > Metazoa > Arthropoda > Insecta > Lepidoptera > Tortricidae > Cydia > Cydia splendana. The sequence continues at coordinate 17,346,368 of NC_085965.1, read as the reverse complement.
TGGTTGTTTTCTATATATATAAGTATGTATTTATCTATACAAGTATGTATATCGTCGCCTAGTACCCATAGTACAAGCTTTGCTTAGTTTGGGGCTAGGTTTGATCTGTGTAAGATGTCCCCTAATATTTATTTATTTATTTATTTATTTTATCTAAGGCATGGATCAAACAAAAAAACATCTGTTAGAACTAGGGATTGCAATCCGGTCCGGCGGATCCGGTAATTCGGGCGGATCCGGCACTTTTTTGGAGCTACCGGATCCGGTTAAAATCACCGGATCCGGGAAAATAGAAAAAAAGACCGCACACAGCACCTGTGCGTTTTAGGTGAGATAAAGACGACGGATAGAAGAAAGAAGTTAAACAGAATAAAGAACGCATGAAAAAGTCCAAATTTAGTAAAATAAGAAGATATTTAATATGACGATGATTGAGAACAGCAGAGGATTTCCTCTTCTTTCATGTTGGTGGCACGAATCGGCACGATACGACGATTACTTAAATACTTAAAAGTAAAAATTAAAGGATGGAGATGTCATGGAAGGCATGTATAACGACCGGTCTGGCCTAGTGCTGGGTAGTGACCATTCAGTGACCCTACCTATGAAGCCGATGGTCCTGGGTTTGAATCCCGGTAAGGGCATTTATTTGTGTGATGAACACAGATATTTGTTCCTGAGTCATGGGTGTTTTCTATGTATATAAGCATGTATTTATCAATATACTATAGGTACGTATATATATCGTCGCCTAGTAGTACTACCGAGCTAGCTAGTACCCATAGTAGGTACAAGCTTTGCTTGGGGCTACGAGTAGGTCGATCTGTATAAGATTGTCCCCAAATACTTATTCATGGATTATTTATTTGTTTAAGATTTAGGCTATAAAACTATTTTTAAGCAAGATAATATTGGAGCGCATTTCATATAATTTTGATTAAAAGTATAATATCTTGTTACTAGAATGGATGTCAGCGTTACAAATAATTCCATCAAAGAACAGTTACGAAAACTTGTCCTTTCAAGGAGTTCCAATTCCCATCCCATAATTATTCCATTAACAGGCTTTGGAATCTAATCTAATTTATAATTAGGTATATTGTAAACGTAAATTTGAGCAGAATGTGAATGATTAAATATAATAAAATTAATAAATGACTTAGATTTCAAATTTTATTTTTAAATTGAGACTGACATTGTGACACTTTTTAATACTTAGGGCTCAATTAGACGATGCAATGTAATGAAACTTTGCGGTTTTTGATCGGTCGGTTGAATTGGACGTAACCAACAGTCCACAATGTAACTAAAATCGCATGCGAGTTCGCGTGCCGTCTAAATCAGTAAGTACTTAGTTTTATTTTATTGTTAAAAAGTTATTTCTTATTAACTTCAAATATTTGTTTTATGAATACATTTGTAACTTGTAACCTTTGTGTCTCATATAACGCATAAAACTTGAAAAATATGTCATTTAATTAACCTTAATATCCTTATACCTAATCGGATCCGGCCGGATTGAAAATCAATCCGGTTTACAATCCCTAGTTAGAACATATTATTTATGGACATCGTTGCCATGGAGGCGATTGTCAAAAAAAACAACTTTGTCAAATAAAACTCAAAATATTATAACACCCCATTTATTAAATATATTAATACGGGTCACTCACGGAAGTTTTGTTATTAAAACACACCATTTATTGTCTGTACTACGACATAATGCAGATAAATAAAAATACTTTCAGTTTTACAATGTTAAAAGAAACAAAGTTTTCATACGCCATCACAGTTGCTGAGAACTTTATTACCAAAAAATTTAGAAAAATTATGGCGCGTAGATTCACAACCTGGTGCGTGTAATTGTGTGTTCGTGGCCAATTCTGTGTTATTCCAGCCGTGTATGATATTTACATCAACAGTCAAGTTAAAAGTATCTTATCTGTTTTCGTGTATTAATAAATATCCTGAAGCCTTTCTTGAAAGTCAAAGTTTTTTACGTTCGCAACATACTTAGACGCTATTTATGCCTCCCCCCCCCCCCTGATATTGACGTTGATATTTCTGGTTAAGAATTACAGATGGCACTTCAAAATGGATGCAAAGTTCCACGAGAGGGCTCTCTTTGTCATACATATTATACATACTACTCTTTGCTTAAATCTATCAGTCAAGGGCTCCACAGACCTTGCTATAAGTCCAGGCGATTTTTGATCCATTGCAGCCTATAGTGCGACATGAAATACTAGAAATTGAATAAAATGGAACTCAAAAATGTCTATACTAAATTGTTGCCATGTGTAAGCATTTTACGTCAAAAATGTGACAGTTACGTAGAAAGTGGTGCTCTCATTTATTTTCTACTATTTTATGACGCACTATACGATACCCAAGTAGGTGCAACAAAGTCAATCGCCCTATAATAATTTTTGGTTAACTGCGAGTTCTCAGTTCGGGGCGAACTACTAGTTATTATTAATTAATTATTATTTTTATTATCTTTATTTATTTGAATTCTTAGGCTAGGTGATTTATAATAAGAATTTAAAATTAAAATATAAAAACACTTACAAAACATTAAAAAATACATATAAACACATTATAAAAAACCTAACCTAGGGTGCCGCCGGTGGTCAGGGCCGCAGAGTGAGGAACGGACGTACTATACGCGCCGTGTCCAAAATTACCGCCTTCTGCATCTTACCCTTGATCCAACCACCCAGCGAGAGTCTCTCTAGGTTCTAGGTGTTGGTCGAGACTCTTCGCTATGAGACCGTTCGCTGACACAACTATCGGAACAATGATCGTCGAGTCAACATCCCACATGGCGGTAATCTCGTGAGCTAAGTCTAAGTACTTGCTGGACTTGTCCTTCTCGGCCTTCACGAGATTCTCATCATGGGGGATGGTGACGTAGGCGAGCACGGCCCGGCGCTGCGATCGGTCTATTAGCACGATGTCAGGCTTATTGGCGACAATTATTTCTTAATTATTATTAGTTATAATAATTAATATTCTCTTTATTTATTTCTCATCTTAAGTTAGGTTATTTTATAATATGAATATAAAAGTAAAATACAAAAACACTTACAAAACGATAAAAATTATAATTAATTATTATTAGGGGCCTCACGCCGCTCTCCTTGGCAAATGAGAACTGGCGCAAACCTGTAGTACTTAGCACCGAGGACCGCAAGGCGGTATGGAAGGATAAGCAGCTACACGGGCGGTTCTACAAGGCCCTCATGGGACCTGATGTAGACCTGCCCGCATCGGTGAACTGGCTACGATTCGGGGACCTCTTTGGAGAAACCGAGGGTTTTGCCTGTGCAATTGCGGACGAAGTTATCATGACGAATAACTACCGGAGATATATCCTGAAGGACGGTACGGTCGACATTTGTCGGGCATGCCGCCGTCCCGGAGAGTCACTCAGGCATATATCTCCGGTTGTTCTCATCTTGCTAACGGCGAGTATGTACTTGCACAGACATAATCTCGTAGCCAGAATTATTCACCAGCAGCTTGCTCTTCTATACGGCCTTGTGGACCGTGAAGTGCCGTACTACAAGTACTGCACCTGCACCAGTTCTCGAAAATGGTCGTGCCACGCTCTATTGGGATCGATCTATCATCACTGACAGGACTATTGTCGCCAATAAGCTTGACATCGTGCTGATAGATCGATCGCAGCGCCGGGCCATGCTCGCCGACGTCACCATCCCCCATGATGAGAATCTCGTGAAGGCCGAGAAGGACAAGTCCAGCAAGTACCTAGACTTAGCTCACGAGATTACCGCCATGTGGGATGTTGACTCGACGATCATTGTTCCGATAGTTGTGTCAGCGAACGGTCTCATAGCGAAGAGTCTCGACCATCACCTAGAGAGACTCTCGCTGGGTGGTTGGACCAAGGGTCAGATGCAGAAGGCGGTAATTTTGGACACGGCGCGTATAGTACGTCGGTTCCTCACTCTGCGGCCCTGACCACCGGCAGCTTGGGCCAAGTCCCGCTGCCGGCGGCAATCTAGGTTAGGTTTTTTTATAATGTGTTTATATGTATTTTTTAAGTGTTTTTATATTTTACTTTTATATTCATATTATAAATCACCTAGCCTAAGAATTCAAATAAATAGAATTATTATTAGTTATAATAATTAATTATTACGCGGTGCATAAAAAATAGTAGCAGCATAAGAAGACCCCAAACATATTGTGGACCGAGGATCTTTATACTGTATAAAGGCATTCAGGCACACTCGCTATTGTGTCGAGCCGTTTTACAAATATTAGTAATCAAAAAGTTTTCTGGTACCTAGATTGATCAATCATCTCCCCAACTCTCTGCTAACGATTGTAATAACACCGGCCACAGTAAAGCAAACTTGTAGAAACCGATTGAATATATTACACGTGGGAGCTGCAGCTTGGGCGAAGACGATCGGAGCTATCTTAATTATGCACTGAACACTCCGCCTTTCGCGGCTACCTCACCTGTTTGCTTTTCATTGGTAAATGGAGGTCTGTTTGCAGCTGGAGAACTGACAATTTACCTGATTGTGTTCGATGCCTGACTTGCGGGCAAATTTGGTTTCCATATTAATTTAGAGATTGGTTTGGTTATCATATGACTAAATATTGGTTATATACAAGATTTTGAATGAAATGCTACCGCTTATATTAATTGGTTTGTGGTAAGTTAAATACGTATGATAGTAAAACTTTATGCACTACTCAATTTTAAATCAGATTTTTACTAATATTTAGGTTTCACAAATGAACATAGACTAGGAATCCTCTAGACCGAGTTTAGAGCAATTATTTCATGCAACCGATGATGCCAAAAATGCGGGGGTGCGCGGGACGAGGTGAGCGAGATCCCGTGCCGTGATTGGTCCGTTCAAATACACGGACGTCACACAAAGACACTTTCGACTCGAACATGGAGTAAACTTACCGTATGCGTGGCAGAGCGGGTAGCGCGACTATGTTAAGTCTGGAGGATGTTTTGTCTGTGCAAATGAAAAAATAAATTAAGTGTTTAAATATTTATCCAGTACGGATATGATAGTCGTTCTTGTCTACGTGACAGCATGATAAAACTGTGTCCGTCACTTTCTATCCTACGGTGTTAAAAAGTGACAGTTATTTTATCACGTGGATAAAGCCATCCATAATACGCCGGCTGACTAGAGTTGTAACAATTAATTGTGGCATCATTTCTAATTAGATGCTTAATCAACAGCTGAATGACCATCGCTCGAATTGCAGCAAAAACGTTAGAAAGGTTTAGATACCTAACGAATTTGCGGTGAACCAATATGGACCCCTTAATTATTTTGTGCATTGAATAGTAATGTGTCGGTTTCTAAAATAGCTTGTTTAGTGCAGAGACAGACGGACCGACACCGGCAATTACGCGACCTGTAGCCACATCAATGATGGCGACCTATTTATTATTCAGGGACATACGAAATAGAAGCGCATCCGCTAAGCCCCGTTTACATTATAAATGTTGAATAAAGTTTATACAGAAATCACGCAAAAAACGTTATTTTGGTATTGCATTGATAAAAAATAAAACGTTTTTTTTGCGTTATTTCTGTATAAAACATAGTTTTACTATCAATTTAGCGCAAATGAACATTTGAAAGTAGATAGATGCGCACATATTTATGTAGTCGATCATTTTAGTGTGTAATTACTTAATATAACGCAATTGTTTTTTGTATGGAAAGCGAACCACCTTAAGGAGGATTGTTTAGAGACGCGGATATTCGGATGTAAGTACATTTATATTTAAGCTATTTCCAAGCCTGTCGAAAATGGACTAATCCAATATTTTGTTCTACATTAAAGATAAAAAACGTCACTTACCGTTGATGTGGTCGGTATATTTGAAGAAAGACTATATTTACTACAGGCACTTAGTGTTGTATTTTATCCGCATGAAATTATTGTACCTATTTCTCATTCGCACATGATTCGCACGAATTGCATGATCTATATTTTGTCAAGTTATTTATTTGTCACAGACAAAACAGGGAATATTAGGCAAAGCTCTGCGTAGGTGGCACCACTAGCACATACAGTAAACAAACCTCATTGACATCATCAATTACACATCATGCGTCACTAGGTCAATCACATGGCCTACCGTGAAACAGGACAGTCGAAAGTTCGGTTTCTGCCTCTCTATCACTTTTGCTTATTCGATCGATAGAGAGGCAGATAAAGAAATTTCGATTTTACCGTTTCGCGGTAGGCCACCTGTAAACAAACCGCCTTGGTGCATCAATGTCATAGTGAAAACTTGTCAAAAAACTGTTTAAGGCCTAGTATGTATAAGTTACTCTATGGTTTACTAAACCAATTAGTGCTGCACTCTGGCGGCAGAACATTGCATAATACTCCCTTGTTTTATTGTTTATAAATGACCTAGGTACCTATAGCAAAACTTTTGTGTAACATGTGTGATCAAGATATTTCGGAGACCAGTGTCTCCGAAATGAGGTAGTCCTCATATCCGGTAGTCCCGTGACAGAGAAACGACGCAGCAATGCTGGTCGTAACATGCGGTTCCTCGACGTCATCATAGAGAGCTTATAATTTGTGTTAAAACAGTGTATGTAACTGTACGTAAAGACATTAAAACACTCCTGGGTGGCTAACTACGATGCTAACCGAGGAAACAGGACTTAAGGCTTAGGCTTTCCTCTAAATAGAGTCTCTAGACTGCAAAATACAATACCTGGCAGTCGCTGTCGTAGAAACTAAGTAGGGGAGATGTGGGTGTAATGATCCCTCGGAGTAAAATGATTCCCCATCGTATCTGACTGTACTGACTTAATTATTTTTTTTTTATTTTACTTTATAAGACACACCAACAGTACATAAACAAAGCAAGTAAAGTTACATAAGTACAGCAGACACGTATGATATTTATGCACCAATAACAGGTGTGCAACAACATTCAAACAGTTCGAGGCTTTTACACTACTTTACAAACTATAACTATACATTAATAGGTTAAGTAATTAAGACATGCATGAAAGACTATAACTACTGTAAACATTACTTATTAAAAGTTTGTTAGCATTCTGCGCTTTAAATTTTGTATAGAATCACTAAATATGTCTATTTCAAAGTTTTGTTCAAGAGACAGATTGTTCCATGTTACTTGCATTCTATGGACCGGAAGTGACTTGCCCAGTTTAGTCTTTTTGATTAAGACGAAGAAATCTTGATATTACAAAGGAATTATCTGTGATTATTTTAACTCTACCCTAGGGATCGTTTTATACATACCTATGTATAAAATGATCCTTCACTAAACCTTTAGAAAACATAACATAATTATTTAAATATATAAAAAACACGAGAAATAAGTATGCAGTTACTTAGTTACGTAAATGGACTATTCATAAAGACCTAAATCTTGTGTTTTTGTCTCCAACTGTGAACACAGTAAAGTTTCTCCCTTAAGGGGATCATTATACCCACATCTCCCCTATATAGTGCCACGTGATAGTGCTGACAAAGAAAAAAAGAGAATCAACAAGGTAATAGGCATTTAATAAAAAAAGTTCAAGTTTAAACATTTTACGAACATAGACACAGATTTGCAGTTATAAAAATACATTGCATTTTATAAGCTCCAATTGTATACGTAAAATTGATAAGTATAAAACTTTAAATGCCGTTGTGACCATAAATGGACCGAGATGTGAAAACCCTTAGAATAAGTATTACAATTGTCGAAAATAAGTTATTATAGTCTATCTTATAATTATAACCTTGGAAGTGACGGACTAACAAGGTATTGTGAATGCATTAGAACACTTATGGTTTGTTTATCCTGTACTACATGATAATCATTGTGCTGTTACCTACATAAATATAGGCATGTACGAATTGTTTTCTTTTGACCTTTTGGTGTAAAGAAGTAACCCATATAACCATTCCAGTCGCAGAATCACAAAGTGGTAACTAAATGTCAGATGTGTCGTAACAGAGTCCACACAATGTGTCTAGAATTGTTTCGAAACAAAGTGTCGTCGCCGTGTCTACACTTTTCCGTAACAAGGTGTCGACACATTTGTGTGCACTTTGCGTGCGGTTTGCGACTAAATCTGACAGCAAATTTGTGACAGCAAATGTCAATATAAAATACCTCTTGAAAACCAAGGTTTGTCAAACTACTATTAGTGTCTCGTGTGCTCGTAATTCTAGTAAGTCATCATGGGCAATGCAAATGATAATAATCGACCGAAACCATATAAACACCCAACACCCGTCAACCTTTTACAGAAAAGTTTTTAAAGAAATTCAATAAGCTACTTAGGTCAGGCAACGAATGCTCCAAAAGTTGTAGAGGGAAATGCTCGGAACACAATTTTTGACTCCGTAACTTGGTTTGACAAGTTAGGAGGTGAACATATCAAAAGTCCCCGGCCGTAGCCCTTGAGCGGGGGGGAGAGAGGGGGCTTTGAAGGTCCCATTTTCCCGTTTTTCGATTATATCTCGGAAACTATGCATCTCAGCGACATGGCCACTTATACAAAATGAAAGTTAATTTAATTTGTTACAAGTTTATTCCGTCAATTTTTTCGATATGTTGAATAGTTTCTTATTACTTGGCCAAACTTGTGTAGAAGGAAAAGGTAAAATAAAAGTCTTCGGCAGGAATATAAGACACAAATATATTTTTTTTTGCGTTACTATTTCATTCATCAAATATAAACATACCTTGATTATACTACTCTAGTGAGATCCTCATAGATAAACAAAAACATTTACTTAAGAAATTACAAGGTCGAAATGTCACGGAACTTGTGAGAGTAATATGTAAAAAATAAAAACTTTTATGACAAAAAAAATCTGGACACAATTTAAGAATCACCCAATTGCGTCGAGGAATCATCTGTATTTTTGCTTGTTTCATTACCTCCTCGCTTCTTTTTTGTCCTTTGTATTCTGTAGCAATTTGTTAGATCTGAAAATAAAGATAACTTGCGTCGTCACGGATGTCGATTTATAGGTTTTAGGGAGTGCAGAATTCGAAAACGATGATCATTTTATAATCCAAGATGGCGGCTACGTATTTTGTCATAAAAGTGGAATCCAAAATAGTCATCATTTTCGAAATCTGCGCCCCCTAAAACCTATAAAACGACACCCATGACGACTTTTATGACATAGTGCATGGCCGCCATTTTGGAATCCAAAATGGTTATCATTTTCTAAATCTGCGCCCCCCAAAACCTATAAAACGACACCCATGACGACTTTTATGACATAGTGCATGGCCGCCATTTTGGAATCCAAAATGGTTATCATTTTCTAAATCTGCGCCCCCCAAAACCTATAAAACGACACCCATGACGACTTTTATGACATAGTGCATGGCCGCCATTTTGGATTTCAAAATGGTCATCATTTTCTAAATCGGGGCCCCCTAAAACCTATAAAACGACATCCATGACGACTTTTATGACATAGTGCATGGCCGCCATCTTAGAATCCAAAATGGTCATCATTTTCGAAATCTGCGCCCCCTAAAACCTATAAAACGACACCCATGACGACTTTTATGGCATAGTGCATGGCCGCCATTTTGGATTCTAAAATGGTCATCATTTTCAAAATTGGGGCCCCCTAAAACGTATAAAACGACACCCATGACGACTTTTATGACACAGTGCATGGCCGCCATTTCGGATTCCAAAATGGTCATTATTTTCGAAATCGGCACTCCCTAAAACCTATATATCGACACCCATCTCGACTTTTATGACAAAGTGTTTTGCTACCATCTGCATGCAAGACATTTCTATTATTTTTACGTACAAAAATGGCCCCCTGTCAACTTTCAATCGAGATTTAATCGATAATTTATTCGATTAATATTCAGATTAATTCAATTTCAATCTATGTTAGGTCGACTAAACTAATCGCGATTAAAATTTGAGAATTAACTTTTTTTATTCCATTAATTAGTCGAATAAACAGTTAATCGATTAATGCCCATCTCTGACCACGGCATTTTTACACTTTGAGAATATCTGAAAACAAATCAACACAAGGAGCCATTTTGCAAATCCAGTAACATACCAGTAACTTTGTTATTACTTTTGACAGCGCGTGTCATGTGTCAACACAGAGTCGACACAAAGTCGAAACATTGCAACTACTTTGTGACTGCAATATTTCTCAGCCTTAAACCATATTTATACATCATAATTAACAAGTTTCGTAGTATGTAAAGCGTTATTTCTGTTATTTAAGTATAGTGTACGCATCGAAGTACTAAAAATGCTTCAAATAATATAGTTATGAACACAGGCACTGAGAAGTAAACAATTTCATTTCCGGCTAAACTAAAACAATGTGGTGGCGCGTTGATTATATTACACTTAGTTTATCAAATCACTCGAGCAGTTTTATTCCCCATAATAATTTAAGTCCTATTGTAATATAAATGCAAACAATATATAATTACGTCTTGTAATCCGTTTTAGAGATGGCGTATTAATGTCACTTATTTTTATTTAAGTATTCTTCCATCTGACAGTTTCCATTTGACAGGAACAAAATGAACGAATGAACGAATGATTTTGGCATAAAGTAGTCGCAAACCCGAAACAATGTGTGCACACGGCGACCACACTTTATGTCACTTTGTGTCATGTGTCGACCCTTCCCCATTTCTGGTAACTGTGTCGACACGGCGACGACTCTGCGACTGGAATTGTGACCGAAACAGACGGTGTCGACACAAGATGTGTCAACACCGCGTCGTAACGGCGACTGGAAATGGTTGTATGGGAAATTATATATCTATTACGTTTTTGCGAAAAAATAATATTAAAGCTTCTATTTATGTGCCTGCCTATAATATCTTATATAAGTAGATAAAGATAACTTATCCATAAAATGAATACCTTTGCAGGTGTGTTAGATATCTTCAATATTTTGTCTTGACTGGTGTGAACAGTCCTCGTTGTTTTAATCTACAGTATACACTTATACATAAATATGACAATTGCTAGCCGATCTCTTTTTCACTGTAGTTGCAATTGGTACTTGCGGTTGTATATAATTCAAAATCTGACAATCAGATCGTTAAAAGTCTTTGGATTGTATTTGTCTTGAAGTATCGTTAAAGTGTTAAATGTTAAAGTAGCCCTTGCTGGCTTAGAGCGGGGAGTGTCAGCTTAACCGCCTCGTTGGGTGAGGATGGCGTCCAAGAGCAGGACGGCTCCGTTGATGATGGACAGAGAAGCCTTCGCCAAGTTCGTGTTGACGAATTCAGTCCTGGACGCATTGTGGAACCTGAAAATCAAAGGTTGCTATTATTATTTTGTTCTAAATAGGTAATTGTAGCGTATTAGGTATCAACTGTAATTTTTAATGTTGTAATATTAGGACCTTGTATTTTTAAATTGCGACTTGTAACTATTTATTACATTTATAGACTCTAGTTTACTAAAAATAAAAGTCTCTATTAAACATTTTTTTCTTTTTTCGTATTCTGAATGAAAAGTAGAGTGTTCGGGTGAAAAGGATTCTGACTCGGCCTATTAGCGCTCGCTCGAGTGTCAAAATATCTCGTCGGAAATGGGTACCTTTCATCTCTAGGTTAAAAAAGCTAGGGTAAAAGCACCAGTAGTCAGCCTTATAACTAAATTTCTATGTTTAAGATTGTATAATTTGCACACTTATGGACAGGGCCGGATTAAGCATGTCGGGGCCCCTAGGCAGTGCGAGGCTCGGGGCAGCAGCCTAGGCCTAGCCTAGGCAGTCAATTCTGCACACAGCATATTCAGTACAGGGAAATAAGTTTGCGTTTTTAATTTCAATATTCAGGCGTCGGCCCAGCCGTCCAGCCGATTCGAATCGAACGATGTCTTTTTCGCTCTTATTGCGTGGACATAAAGCTTTATTCTATTGGTTTTTGCCGATTCCGTCGCGTCAAGTGTGGGGAGAACCATTTAGGCTTAAGACCGATTCCCAGTGGAATATCAAAGATGTGAGCTTCAGCGTCACTTTCCTATCTACCTCTAATGGCAAATTTTAAGCTCAACTAGTTAAGTGCCGCAAAGTTGATTTTCTCAATAGTTAATATTTTGCGAGGCTGAACAGCGATTGTCCGACCATAAGGCCAAACGCCGAGCCACATGATTAGAATCAACTTAATAAGTAATAGTAAATAATTTCCATATGTTAAAATTATTTAAATTACTAGAGTTAGACCAAGATAAGCCTGCAACAATTTTGATAGCACTCGCAGTGCAAGTGTTATTTTAAACGTCAAAACTTCTATGAAATTATGACGTATAAATAACATTTGCACTGCGTATGCTATAAATATCATTGCAGACTTTTCTTGGTCTAACTCTATTCATTCACCAGTCAAGCTAATATGTAGATGATACAGGGTCAGTTAAAGAATCAAAAATAAACGCGAGCGCAGCGAGCGCGAAATTTTTCGCTAACAATATCGCATATTGTGAAAGCGTGTTAAAAAAGGCCGGGTAAATATCGATCTTCATCTGGGCCTAAAAGTCTGAAGTGCGCCAGTGAGGCGAACTTTCAATTTCATGCGAAGTCAAAGCCGTGTTTCATCAGGCTTCAGGATAAATAGTTGAGCACAGACACGAACCAATGTCCATTGTATTAAAAAGCGAGACCGCAGGCCGAGCTTGGCGCAGCAAGGCCAAAGGCTAAGCTGAAGTAGAGGAGATGTGGAACACAAACCCATGGTAAATTGAGGTCGAGCATTCCTATGAAAAACTAGGGACACTTTCGTCTTCTTCCCCCTTTTAATTTTGACCCTATGGAACAAAATTTTATTTTCACTTCTCATGCTCAAAAAGTGCACCTTTATGTCGTGCGCAGACGACATAAAATCGCATTTTATGCTCTAGCTAGAGCATAAAAGTAAAATTTTCTTTTAAGACTAAGGTAATCGGTCTCAACAGCCAAACAGTTAAAACATATTGCACAATTTTACTGAGCAATAAAATTGTGTAGATGACAAAACTTGTTATATTATTTTATTTTTGCTACAATTTATTAGAAATCCGTATTTTCTGTCATTAAATTTAGTAAATCACATAAAATAGGAGTCGATTATCGTTCAAAAATGCTCCGAAATGTTTGACTTGGCAGAAAACCAAGCGTCTGAAACTCTGATCACATGTTGAAAATTAAAAAAAAATAATTAAAAAGTTAGTTGGCGGGAATTGGTTATGTATTATGTTCTTTCGCTTTACGACAATTTCGTTGTGTAAATTGCCGTGAAAAATAGAATTATTTTCCTCGCAATCGAAGTGAAAAGCAGAGTGTACAACAAGGGCATAAAGGTCAATTTTTACCCTCGTCTACTATTTTGGTCTTCGCTTCGCTCAGACCAAAAAATTGCCTCGGGTAAAAATGGGTCACTTTATGCCCTTGTTGTACACAGGGGCGTATTTACCCTAGGGCCATCCGGGCCATGGCCCGGGGCGCCCATCCGCCAGGGGCGGCACGGGCGGCGAATGCCGCCCCTGGCCGATTGCATTTTGTATCGGTTTTGGCGCCATTCAACTAACTTTTCCTTCTTATTTTTTTTTTCTTGACAATCTCAATTTAAAACTAACATAAAAAATAGGGATAGGCTGTATCAGGGACACAACCGCAGTGGTTTACGTGAAACGTTGACTGGAAAGTTATTGCAAATGCCGCTTAGGGCCGCTTATAGACACTGCAGGCGCCCTGTAGGTATGTCAGAGCTTTGCCCGACATTACAGTGTAAAGGGCGTCGCAGGCGCCCTGCATATAAGACGCCTGACTTTACAGTGTAAAAGGCCCCGCAAACGCCTTGTAGGTAGTACATTACAGTGTAAAGGGCGCCGCATGAGCCCTCTATGTAACCGTTCTTAGCTACAGTCTCAGGCGCCCGTACCCGCTATAGCGCCGCCGCGGCCATAAATTCTAAAATGCATTATTTGAGGAGATGAGCATGTTCTACTAGGGTTAAAAAGGATCGTAAAGAACTGTTTTTGCTTCATCGTTTTATAGGTATTTTGCGTCAGTTTTGTGCATTAATTTTCGCACACGGTGGCCTCAAGCAAATGCAGTCGTAAAATTTCTATAAAAAATGCCACATTTTTAGTTTTTTACAGCATTAACATTGAATAAGATCTATCAAATGACACCAATTTCACCAGAATCGGTTAATGGACTCATGAGTAATTACTTACTAAATAAACAAATAGGGGTCATTTTAGCTCCGAATGCGCCGTTTCTAGCGCAGAATCAGCGCCATCTAATATAATTTTCGCAGCACATGTACATAGTTCTGAGTAATGGCTACTTTTTTCTATACATCAAAACTATACATTAAGGTATTACTTATAGTTACAAAGTTACAGAGATATATGCCACCACGCCATAACACTTCGTTACATCTTGTTTTTGGTCCCTACGGGTTTTTAAAGACGTTTACCTAACGTTTCACGTCAAAAATAATTAAACATTTTGTATTTTTTTATTAATTTTTTTTATTTTCTTAACTTCTGGGGCGCCAAACTTATTGGCCCGGGGCGCCAAATTTCAAAATACGCCCTTGGTTGTACAATCTACTATTGGTGCGCGCTGAGCCGCCGGGGCCCCCTAGCCGAGGCGGGGCCCCTAGGCAGTTGCCTACTTTGACCTAGGGTTAATCCGGCCCTGCTTATGGACCAATAGGTATTATTAATTTTTTTTCTGTTCAAGAATTTAATAAAGTTTAATTTTTGTAAAGAATAAAACTTAATTGAATTTAACTTTTGGAAATATTTAATTAAAAATAATAAAAGGGCCTTTTTGCCAGTAATCAGCCCCCTGTATATACCAATACACAGCCTTTAGGAACCCAGTGTTCAGCCATCCCATTCTAATAGCTGATTAGCCACTCACTTGCTTTTGGTAACTGTAACCGAAATACAAACCGGTAGGTACGTAACAACAGGCGGACTCATCGCCAAACAGCGATCTCCTCCAGGCAAACTTCAGACAAGGAAATGGCTAACGAAGATTATTACTCTTCGATCGTTATCTTAAATCTCTATCGCAAATAATTTCAAATTTAATTTCAAGTTCACTGGTATCTTTTCTCCATTAATCACCATAAAAACATCGTCTTATTGTCTTGGAAAATTATTTACAAATTCTCCAAACAGGCTACATACTGTCGGACAAATGCCACAATGTTTTTAAGTAGAGATAAATTGATTCAATTTCATAATAAATACTCAAGAATAACATCTCCGCTTATACGTAAAACGGAACAATCCACTTTTAAGGATCAACCTCATGCAGGCAAATTAACGACATGAACGATAAATCATCAACGTAACAATCATAAATCATAATGGAACGAACTGACCCGATTTGATGTCCACGACACTCCAAACAGGATTTACAGGAAACCACCAGTTTCACCGCATATTAACTTTACACCTTACGTCTTTGCACAAATTGAAATATTCACTCTTCAGTTCATAATTCCACGATATCACAAATCACAACATACACAATGCATCGAATTTTCTTTAGGTACAAACCCCGCAGTACTTTCGCGTTACGATCCCACGATCTGATGTCGGGGCTTAATGTAGGTTTAGGTATTCAGGAATGGCTAGATGCACTAGGTGGTACATCCGTAGGGCGTAGATATTTAACGCGAGTACAAGTACGCGAGGCGTAATGCAGTCTCTATTACTACTGTCCGACTAGATTGAGATTCAATCCCAGAGTGACGCCAGCCTGCAGCCTGGCGATCCCACTTACTCTAGTCCACAAAAACCATAAGCTAATTAATTATCAAACAGAGCAATTTCCGAGAACACATTCAGACGTTACAAAAACCCCTGACGCCTCTAATACGCTCCCATAGCCTCTTGAACAGACATCTTTATTACCCACGTCGCTTACAAGTGTTTTTGATAAATCGTAAGTATGTCATGTAAGCGCCCATTATTTTCAATTTACCAATTACATCACCTGAGCGTCGACATATATAAAAAACACGAGAAATAAATAAGTATTGTCTCCAACTGTGAACACAGTAAAGTTTCTCCCTTAAGGGGATCATTATACCCACATCTCCCGTATATAGTGCCACGTGATAGTGCTGACAAAGAAAAAAAGAGAATCAACAAGGTAATAGGCATTTAATAAAAAAAGTTCAAGTTTAAACATTTTACGAACATAGACACAGATTTGCAGTTATAAAAATACATTGCATTTTATAAGCTCCAATTGTATACGTAAAATTGATAAGTATAAAACTTTAAATGCCGTTGTGACCATAAATGGACCAAGATGTGAAAACCCTTAGAATAAGTATTACAATTGTCGAAAATAAGTTATTATAGTCTATCTTATAATTATAACCTTCGAAGTGACGGACTAACAAGGTATTGTGAATGCATTAGAACACTTATGGTTTCTTTATCCTACTACATGATGATCATTGTGCTGTTACCTACATAAATATAGGCATGTACGAATTGTTTTCTTTTGACCTTTTGGTGTAAAGAAGTAAATTATAACCTTTTACGTTTTTGCGAAAAAATAATATTAAAGCTTCTATTTATGTGCCTGCCTAAAATATCTTATATATAAGTAGATAATGATAACTTATCCATAAAATGAATACCTTTGCAGGTGTGTTAGATATCTTCAATAATTTGTCTTAACTGGTGTTAACTGTCCTCGTTGTTTTATTCTACAGTATACACTTATACATAAATATGACAATTGCTAGCCGATCTCTTTTTCACTGTAGTTGCAATTTGTACTTGCGGTTGTATATAATTCAAAATCTGACAATTTCAGATCGTTAAAAGTCTTTGGATTGTATTTGTCTTGAAGTATCGTTAAAGTGTTAAGTGTTAAAGTAGCCCTTGCTGGCTTAGAGCGGGGAGTGTCAGCTTAACCGCCTCGTTGGGTGAGGATGGCGTCCAAGAGCAGGACGGCTCCGTTGATGATGGACAGAGAAGCCTTCGCCAAGTTCTTGTTGACGAATTCAGTCCTGGAGGCATTGTGGAACCTGAAATCAAAGTTTGCTGTGTTTTTATTTTGTTTAAAATAATTGTAGCGAATCAACTGTAATTTTTAATATTGTAATATTAGGACCTTGTATTTTTAAATTGAAAACTCGACTTGGAACTATTGTTACATTTATAGACTGACAGCCATATTCGAACTTTAAGATACGTCAAATAATAGATATGGAAACGATATGGATCGGATATGTCATTGTCAAACAAGTGTCAAAAGTGAGGTTTCTACAAACAAAAACGTCACTTTTGACACTTGTTTGACACTGACATATCCAATCTATATCGTTTCCATATCTATTATTTGACGTATCTTAAAGTTCGAATATGGCTGTCAAGCTTACTACAAATAAAAATCTCTATTTAATCAAAGTTTGCTGTGTTTTTATTTTGTTTAAAATAATTGTAGCGAATCAACTGTAATTTTTAATATTGTAATATTAGGACCTTGTATTTTTAAATTGAAAACTCGACTTGGAACTATTGTTACATTTATAGACTGACAGCCATATTCGAACTTTAAGATACGTCAAATAATAGATATGGAAACGATAATGATCGGATATGTCATTGTCAAACAAGTGTCAAAAGTGAGGTTTCTACAAACAAAAACGTCACTTTTGATACTTGTTTGACACTGACATATCCAATCTATATCGTTTCCATATCTATTATTTGACGTATCTTAAAGTTCGAATATGGCTGTCAAGCTTACTACAAATAAAAATCTCTATTTAATTTGAAAAGTAAAAGTGTTTAATTCGGATGAAAGGTATCTATTCAGATTCGGCACATTGGCCTTCTCACTTCGTTCGAGTGTCAAAATATCTCGTCGGAAATGGGTAAGGTGTAATCGGGTAATTCCGAAAAGAATAAAACATGTAAAAAGTGGCGTATAATACCAAAAGGGACTGTTATTACAACTCATTATGAGTGATTTTTAAATGGGTTTCGGGATTACCCAATTTCTTAAATTACCCGAATACACCTTACCTTTCCAATAGTGAATAGAATCAGGCGTTACTTTGCGGAAATCCATATTAATTAAAACGAAAATATTACTTTGCTAATCCGCGAAAAGATAACGTGCTAGTCAATCAGTGCTAACCCGTTATACTTACTTGCGTATTTTTACGTGCAATTAATATTCCCACCCTCCCACCGCAAAAATAAATACGCAAATAAATATAACAAACCACCACCAAAAGAATAATCCTCGACACGTGTTTCGCCTCTCTACGAGGCATCCTCAGGAGTTGTTGACGGGTTTGCCTCGTAGATCTTTTTGCGGATTAGCAAAGTAATATTTTCGTTTTAACCTTACCTTTCATCTCTTGGTTGACAAACTACTATTGAAATTTTGTTGAACTGGAGTTTTGTTAAAATATCACCCACGCGCTTCGGCCTTTTTGTGAAGTAGCGAGCTAGTTACGAGTATAAATCCTCTAGGCATTGTAAAAATCAATGACCGTGAAATGTTTTGTTGGGTACATTTTTAGTTTCTTACGTGACTAACTTCTTTGCACAATACGTGCTTTAGGTATACTTCCGAGGGTTACGAGTAAATAACAAAGATAGAGTTAGACCAAGAAGATGTCTGCAACGATTTTGATAGCACACGCACTGCAAGTGTTATTTTAAACGTCAAACTTCTATGAAATCATAACATAACTCTAATTTGCATACAAAAGTTACGTTCATAAATCATTATTCATACTGTAGGTATGGTGGCACCTTAAGTTTGGAGACTATTTGCTATCAAATCCTCTGATCAGAATTTAACTAATCCAAATATTAAATTATATTAGTCAAGTGGACTCGCCTGTCAATGAGGATCGCGCCGCTGGCAATGAAGAGGCCTACTCCAATCAGCGTGTAGAAAACGTCTACGCGCTTGTGGGACGGGGTCTGAAGGAGGTAACCTGAAACCAACATGCAATTGATTTATCATGGACCATGGTTATAAAAGTAGAGTTAAGGGGCCCACTTCCCCTGACCAGTTCGCCGGACGATAGCAGCCTGTCAGTTGTTCGGAACTGTCACCTTTTTCGATTAACTGACAGGCTGATATCGTCCGGCGAACTGGTAATCTGTGGGTCCCTTTAGCGCGGCTACTCGGCTAACTGCAATCAAGGTTTTAAAAATTTCAGGATTCTTATCTGCGGAAGGAGAAGATACTTAGCTAACTTGCTCTAGGTAGATAATTGATTTGTTATGTGGCCCCAATTTTAAATTAAAACTCTGTAGCAGGCTTCAGTAAACTTTCTACGTTTTGCTCGTGACAAGAAGTATCTTATTCTGGACATTCTGATGGATAAAACTTTCTTACTACCTATTAAGTGTTTTGGCGATAGCAGAATCACGATCACGACGATATAGGCCTGGGTAAATACGTAAGTACCTAGCCCAGCTCCACGTTACCGCTAAAGCACACGGAGACATGATCATGACGACATAGGCCTGTGTAAGTAGGTAAGTGTTTACCAGCGGCTGCGCCGGCGATGACGATGAGGTACCCAAAGGAGGTGCTGGTCACCAACTAGCCCAACTCCACGTCACCGCTAAAGCACACGGAGACCTGATCATGGCGACATAGACCTGAGTAAGTAAGTGCTTACCAGCGGCTGCGCCGGCGATGACGATGAGGTACCCGACGAAGGTGCCGGTCACCAGCATGCCAGTTTCCACGTCGCCGTTGAAGCTCACGGCGTGTATTCCCACGCAGGAGCACGTCAGCGCCTGGAATCAACGAATTACACGTTTGAGATACAAGAAATAATATTTATAATAAAAGAAATATGTTTGAGCTTATTCTTGTTCTTTATCCATAGGGTAGTTTCACAGGTTTTTTTTCATGAAATTATATTAACCTTACTTAATGTGTATAAAACTTTATATCTTTACGAAATCCATTCGGTCAGATAGAAAGTTTCAATATTTATCATGCAGGTCAACCATAATAAGTAATAATTATGTAGGTACGTACGTAGTACAAAATGTCAAAAGAAATACCGGCCTATTAAAGTACCTACTTACACACCTTGTAAACATCATGCTAATTAACTCAACCCTGACACACCCTGTGTTAAAAGCATTTATGACGTCAGCGTCAGCAATATCAACATTCCTACGTATTTGCAATTTAGTTATTTTAATTTTTTCGTAGAGCTCATGGAAAGATTATAGTTACTAATAAGTAAGGCCAAACACAATCTGACCTCTATATCGCGAACGTGACCAGCGACAAAGAATAGGCAGTTATATGCATCACTCTGTTTACTATATTCGAATCATGCTAACCCTGCATTGCATTTGCAATGACAACGAGTGGTAATGTCATCATTAATGATAATTTTCTATGACGTTGGTTTTTAATAACACAATCTCACTTTGTTATATTCAATTCGGTGCTAAGTTAGCTTAGATTATTTCTAAACTATTTACATTGCCTGTCAATCGAACAATCTACGGCGAAATGTTGTATTGTCCATTGCCAGACACGGCGGGGGATTAGGCAGGGACACACAAAATGTTAAGAAGAGGAAGGAAAATGACAATAGCATAACAAATGGTGTCAGACATAACAATAGCAGTAGGACGTGCTTGTAGGTCTACAACTCTACAAGAAGGTCGTAGGTGACAGAAGTTTATTTTCCGGCTAGGCGTCATTCACTAAAATAGGTAAATGGTAAATGATCTCATGCTTGTATCACGCGAACCTCCTGTTGTGAGCTGTGAGTAAATAGGCTACTCGTACGATAGGTAACTTGTTTACAATGAACTGGTAGAGACCTCAACTTGCGTGAGTCACGGTGATTAATTATTATGCGAAACAATTTAATAAATAGTTTACAGGGATGATGAATTCATTAAACACTTGTGAAGTCATTCCTCTTTTTAACTAACCGGTCATTTGCGTGTCGGTATGACATTATGAAGTATGCCTATTTTAACTATGACAATAACTTATTCCAGCAAAATATCGTAAGTAAGATACAGTAGAATAGGTCAAAAATATATAGAAATAACTTCCGCCACCCTGAATAATGAAATTTTGAACTCGAATGCTAGTAACAGTCTAACAGCAGTAGAGCCAATTAGCACTAATTTAAAAACTAATTATAGTGTACATGTTACGTTACAAATTGCGGTCAAGAAATCAAAATGAATGCACGCCTTTGTCTTACAAATTAAGGAACTATGAAGTCCATAAGATAAGTATTTTTTTTCTATCACTACATTCATATTCTGAGTATGTTGTTGTAAACACATATATTTATATATATACACACATATATACACACAATTACCTAAGTGTTATCTTTTACTTAAGTATGCAAAAGTTATAAATATGTTGGCAAAACGTGCTGTGAATACTTATTTAAGCTGCCTTTTTTATTTACTTCACGTTTGATAATTTACATTGATAGGTACTAGGTAATTAATAATAACACAGCTGAAATGTGGATTAGTCTGAGACACTATTTACACACCTCACACCTACATTACCTATATACCTACCTATAAAATTATTTAGGTATATTACAAATGCCTCATTAACGACTTATTTGTTCACATTACGAGTAGCAAACAGTCAAGTGATGTCATTTGGCGCCATAATTGTGCCGCGATAATACATTCAAGTCAAGCTTCGAGGTCGGCTATCAATGGGTCTCGTGAGGACAACTTTCCTGATGAGGATTAATTGATTCCCAAAACGTTTAGACTCTTAAGTTGGTGGAACGTAGGTAGGTACATATTGTTTTTTTGCCAGCTAAACTCCGGCTAGGTTATCCAATACCGGACGAATCAATATCAAATAATAATGTCCTCAATACCAAAATCCTCAAATTAATACCGATATTAAAGATGACCGTTTTATATAGGTACGTATTTAAAATAAAATCAGTTAAAAATGGTTCGTTTTGTCTGTACCACAGTCTGGAATCTAAAGGTCAGTACGAGGTAAACTACTGCAATAAATGTCTTCCAGTAGCAAGGAAAGGTTAGGTAGGTAAATTTTCTTTGCGCCAATTTATTATTATTACTTATGGATGTACATAGTTTGAAATTTGTGAAGGGTACGTGTTATCAAAATAAATAGGCAGGTAACACAAGTGATTAAGCACCGGTAAGACTTGAACACAACCTGTGTTGTGTACAATAAAGTGATTACTACATTTTTATCAGTTCATTGAATTTAGCTCGATCCGAAAACTTTTTTAATTATAACGGTACCTAGTTAGGTAATATCGTGATTCCGTGGCAGGGATGTTAATTAATCGAATACGATAATATTATTCTAAATACGGTTAATTATGTAAATGTAATTCAGCCTAAAGGATGCTCACGTTAGACCGGGCCGTGTCCGGGCCGGAGCTTCCGGGGCTTACTTTTCTATGACATGACAGGTGATCACGTGATGCTTTCCATAGACAACGATGCGCCGGAAGCTCCGGCCCGGACACGGCCCGATCTAACGTGGGTCATCCTTAACTATAAATAGTGTACCTACTATTAAACAGCCGGTCTGTACCAATGCGTAGGAATAAATTGAATAATCGTAGGATATTTAATGGGTGTTTGTGCCATTTATTCCGAGTCGTGACCTCATAAGGTATTAAGGTATTCGTGAGAACTAAGGTGGGCGCCAACACTCACGTGTTAGTTGAGACTCGCATCATGAGAGTCCAGTACGGTTACCATCAGTTTGTCACTGACATAAACGCCGTCGAGAACGTAATTTACTTTCTATACATCTCGCTCGCACTCGCATATTAGTGCAAACGGGATGTATAGAAAGTAAATTACGTTCTCGACGGCGTTTATGTCAGTGACAAACTGATGGTAACCGTACTGATCCTGACTTTGAGGATTCGATTGAGCCAAAATTTGTATTATTATCTATGTGAATCCGGTGAAAATGCAATGCCTATATTCTTATTATGATGCCATAGAGCAGATTTGATGGAGACCGACGAAGTTGGTCTAGGAACTCATGATAATGCAACCCAAATGTATTGACTTGAACTCATTGGAATCTCCTCGATACTTTAAGGATGGCCGTTTAAAGAAAAGTATAGTCAACATTAAAATGTAATTAGTCAAAATCAATTTTGTAGACAAGCATGAAGTCGACACTTAAGTTCAGATAATCTTGTTGGAGACTTCTGTGGAACTTCGAACGCTTTACGTTTTATTAGGCATGCAAAAGATTTTTAAGCGCAGAATACTGTAAAACTGACGTGAACTCCAATTGGACCTTGACAAGCTTGCAAATAGTCAAGAAGGATCCAGCAAAAATTGTATCACTGGTTAACTCAAAGGATCTAGTTTCCGTGACCTTTTTGAGTGGGCGCCTAGGCGGCCGGTTATTTTGTACAATAAATGTGTAAGTATGTAGGTACACATTGTGAACCGTATTCCCCAGACTTACGGTCGAAAGTGGGTACATATTTCTAGACGTGACTCGCTGCGTGTCATCATAACCAAGAATACGGGCAGCGTCAGACAAACAATCGACGGCATTTACGAGAATTACGAGTTTTAACTAGAAGGTCGTATCTGCATTCACATTTTATACTACGTTACGATATTTTGGCATCAAACTGTAGGATTAGATATTAAGTGCGGTAATAGTTTTGTACTAGTGCTATATTGGTACAATCAATTAATTTCTTTATCACTAACGTGCTAATCGTGAGAAAATGATGATGTTATTTTGCTTCGAACAATTTAGAAGGTAATCTTGAATGTAATCGTTTCAACTGTTGTTAAATTTTCTCGAATAACTGCCAAACATATTTAGAACTGCGCACCAGGCAGGTGACTGGAGTGTAGAAGTAGTACACTTCATACAGGTGACTGTGTAAGTAAAGGTATGTGTCCAAATTTTAAAGTCTCAATCGAACAGCACAGCATAGTAGGAATATACTAGGGAATGCAATCTCGCACCAAGATTGGCGATTCGAGATCTCGCACGAAAAATCTGAATCGAGATAGGGAGTTTCGAGATCTCGGCGGTCACACTTTCGAGATCGAGATTAATCTCGACGAGATCGAGATTTGACAAAGTTATTAAAAATGTGTTATTTTGAGCAAATATTTCTAAGAATTCCGTATATACTACTTATTTAGAGTACGGCATGTTTTATTTTGAAGAAAAAACAACAAATTAATCTACATTTAATAAAAAAAACTAATTTTATTAAAAAAGAAAACAAAAAATGTATATGTAGCTCCAATTTGCATGTAATTATGAAAAAGTGGTAATTATATATTTTTAATTATACAAAAAAAATTAGGGTAAGCGAGCAAAATTCATAAATAATTGTGACTGGGTACGTTAAGTTCGTCCGATTTTTCCGCACAGAGCGCGGTACAGCGCTTTTATCGTCAGCTAAAGCCGGCACAATAGCACTGCCTGAACAACATGAATCTAATGTCAAAAAGATTACTCAAAACAAAGTAGGTAATTCACACGGATCAATCTTTCAATCTCGTTCGAGATCTCGAAAATATTAATCGCGATCTCGACCGAGATTGCTAAAATCGAGATTTCCTGTCAACGAGATTGAATCTCGAAAATTCGTGCGAGATCTCGCGAGATCTCGAAATTGCGAGATCGAGATTGCATTCCCTAGAATATACCTAAAACAGCATTTTTTCTCTATTCCGGAGGATAGTGGTGAATTCGACCCTTTATTAAGATCGTTTTAGTTTTCACATTAAATGTAAGATTTACATTGCACAAATAACTTGTTCGATTATACTCGTAAGGCAAACTTCGAAAGGACGATGTCAAATCTGGGTCAAACCTGGGTCAAACATGTTTTACGCCCCCTTCGGGTGACCGTATGGTCACATCAAAACCGTATGGTTTTGATAGTTAGGTTAGGTTAGAAGTAATTGTAATGTAGTGTACGGAAGTAAATATCTATACATATATGATTGATTTGATAACTGGCAGTAGTTAAGTACTACTACTTGCAACCGATGTAGCGTGACTCACAAATTTTGCTATTTTTATCTTTCAAAGGAAATAGGTACGTTTAAGTGACACATGCTTGTTTTCATATAAATCACATACCTATTTGTACAACATTTAAGTTGTAAATAAAATTGTTAAAGACCTCCTTGGGTATCGAAAAATAGAATATATTTAATTATTATAGTGTGCTTAAAAAATTACTTACACATAAAAACAACAAAAAGAAATAGGGGTACACTAAATAGGATGCATAGGTAGGTAAGTCACGACACATAAGACTTAAATATTCTTGAACTTTATAATAGTTACCATGTTCGAGCGACTAAAATTGTTAGCTATGCCATAAAGTTTGTTCGGCTATACCGCCCAAACAACAACATTTCTCTTTTAACATCTCAAAGTAAACAACTGTGGGCGGTCTACGAAACATTATAAGAACTTCTACCAAAATTAAAAATGTACGGCAAGAAAGGCCCTAAAACCTGTTATGCGCTTCACAAACCGGCTTCATTTCGTATTAACCTCTTAGATCCAATGAAACTTGACCCTGAAATACGTTATAGCCATACGTAATCGGAGGTCATACTCGCACTGTTCGGCTGTGACGGAGTGGTTGGTAATCGTTATGAAGGGCCCGGTTGAAGGGAAAGTGAACCTGCCTTTATGGATCCAGTTAAGTTGAAAGTTAGACTCATTCGTATTCATAATGGCTTATCCGCGATGCTTGAGTTCTACTGGATTTGTACGCTTGAAAGAGACGGACAGTTTATTATGGTAAAGTTTATATGTTAGTTTACATGATTTGAGGAACTCTTTGAGGTATAGTACGAGTACATTGAACTATGCCCTAGATTCTTAATTGTTGAGATACGACTATGTAGAAACTACGACTGTAGAACTAATATGTACCTACTTAGGCATAGTAGACAAATGCAGTTTAGCTGATTTACAGGTCAAGACCATGGCGACCTACTCGAACGGTGAAAAGTGGTAATTTCATGGCTAAATTGTCCCAATCTGTTAACAAAATGCATCAAAATATGTATTAGCAATGTAATGACCTTTCAGATTATTAAACGGAATAGCTAGATTCTTAAAGAAACTTACGGTTATGGGGTTATTCATAAATTACGTCATTTCAAATGGTGATGATGATGATGGTAGCATGACGTAGGAGGAAACGGGGAAAATTTTAGGGGCGAAGGGTTCAAAAAACCTCAAAAAACGATGACGTAATTTATGGACAGCCCCTATGTACTCGGTTGATATTCTACATTGATAATAATGTAACCTATCTACATTTATTAAAGTTTACTTTGGGAAAAAGCATTGACCCCTTATGAGATAGGCAACAATAAAATATGAAATAAAAGTAAATTCGAAAATAAGCTTAAGTATAGGTAGAGGTATGTCGAATACTTAAAATGTATTGTCAGTTATCTTGGTACTATTTTGTATTGCTCAACAAATATCAATAACGATTGATAAGACTTAATTTCCTGTTATCAAGGTTAGTACTAACTAATCCATACGAGGTAAAAATTGTAAAAATGACAAACAAGACTTTACAAACTGCCGATGCGTAGGTAAGTGTGGTATTCTACCTGTCCAATTTCTTTATCCAATGTGTGTTTGCATCTCACATTTTGATGGTGAGAGAGTGAGACGCAATGCACGCTGGGCCATGAAACTGGACAAGTGGAATACCAACCTAAAGGCCCCAGTACACAATGGGCCATCGCCGGCCACTCCAAGGGACGCATTTATGCGTTAGAGGGAGCAAGTGATATTGCTATCTCATTCTACCGCATGGCTGCGTCCCTTGGAGTGGCCGGCGATGGCCCATTGTGTACTGGGGCCTTAATACACCTCAACATAATCTCTACAAAGTCCAGTCAGCGGCACCAATCTCGAATAGAGAGTGAATGCATTCTGCATACTACGCACCGCACATAACACTATGGTGTGTATAACATCTATACATATAATAAAGCTGAAGACGGTCGAAAGTCTGTACATGGAAGATATTTAAAAAAAAATTGGCTGGGGATACTTAGAATCGATAACAGAACACGTTCCAAAACTTTTTAGATTTTTTGTCTGTTTGTCTGTTTATCTGTTTATCTGTTTGTCTGTTTATTTGAACGCGCATCACGTGAAAACGGCAGAACGGATTTTGATGAAAACTTTACTAATCTGTCGAGAAAATCCCCGGCCAGGTTATAGGCTATAAAAATTCAACCCCTAAAAGGGGGGGTAGCCACAACACTCGATTGACTTAAGTTTGCCCCTGAATCGTATGGCGCTACTTAGGAAGGAGGGGCAAAATTTTTTCAAATATGTGCTAACACTATAGAGTACCCTGGTAAACTAACAGATGGCGCTGAATTTAATACGATGTGACATAAATAAGCCACCGAGGAAGGATTTTGCCAAATTAACTCTAAGTTTAGAAGACCCCTCTTCTAAAATTTCAATCAATCGTACGGATATCAACAAATTTAATTGAATAATTGTATTGATTTAATAATACAACAAAATTAAACGACAGTAAATTAATTGGCCCTCGTTGCACAGTGCCATCTTTTGGGGAGCTGAGTAAACATTAAGTAACCAAGAAAACTAAAAATGGGTTTACATAGTTACGTAGTGGTAAAATAAACACACATATCAACACGCGTATAATTGCATAAAATTATTTATTTTCTCCGTCACGAATTATACCTAATCGTAATTATATCGCATCCATATCAAATCCATATTCATACGTATCGCCTCCTTAAGCACTTAATAATGGCCACGAAGGTGGGTACTTTGAAAAAAAAAACATTGACCTCTGTCATTTGCAGTGCCGGATTAACCCTTTTAAGCAAAATAAGCACTTGCTTAGGGCACAAATTGTCGAAAAATTTTCGCGCTCGCTTCGCTCGCGTTTTCAATAACATTCTAAGATGTTTATGTTATAGGTGACATTCGGGTGGCGCCTGCAGCAGCATTAGGTACTCTGTTGCAACGTTACTGCTGTAGCACTGTCAATTTTCGTGATAAAATGATGTGACTGATTTCCACACTAAAAGTAAAAATGTACAACTGTCTATCAAATTGCGTTTTTTTATATCGAAAAATTGTCGCGCTCGCTTCGCTCGCGAGTTCAATAACTTTCTGAGATATGATAAAGGTGACATTCGGGTGGCGATTGCAACAGCATTAGGTACTCTGTTGCAACGTTACTGCAGCGGCACTGTCAATTTTCGTGATAAAATGATGTGACTGATTTCCATACTAAAAGTAAAAATGTACAACTGTCTATCGAATTGCGTTTTTTTTTTATCGAAAAGATAACATTGTAAGATGTTTATGATAAAGGTGACATTTGGGTGGCGCCTGTAGCAGCATTAGGTACTCTGTTGCAACGTTACTGCTGCGGCACTGTCAATTTTCGTGATAAAATGATGTGACTGATTTCCATTCTCAGCTGAAATGCAGCAATGAACGTCACTCAATTTATCAAAAAAATTCAATGTAATCTTGATGACCCTAGGGAGAGGGGGCACCATGGTCTAGAAATACTTAGGGCATCAAAATATCTTAATCCGGCCGACTGGTCGTTTGCGGAGTCAAACGATTTGGGACTCGCATTTTATACGCATTACCATGCCTTCCGGAAAAAAATCGAATCATTCGCGAAAGTTTCGCAACGCATTGAGGTTACAAGGGGCACGTGGTCTTCCTCAGGAGTCTGAAGAAGACCACGGTAAGTGGCGCTCTAGCCAGGCAGGCCGCTTCGCTTTCGCTCGCGCGCGTATACCTTACTGTATCGTCCGATGTTCCCCTACTACTCTGTCGTTTAAATCCTTAGAGAATATAACCAACGGAGACGCCGTCTATAATTTTCGGTACAAAATAGTCTGGCGTTTTTTGCGGGGGAGGGGCACATCAAATGTGTACCTACGTAAACGTAAACATAGCCATGTCAGATAAACTTCGGTTGACCATTGGCCTCCTATTTTCGACAGAGGGGAACGCCTGTTAATGACCACTCCGTTTGGTTATATTCTCTAAGTTTAAATCACGTGTAAAATTTGAATAAGGGCGAATGAAACTATTGATTTTGGAGTGTAGTTTTATTTAGTGGTACCTAATTGTAAAATATTTTATCTGGACTTCAGTCCTCTAGCATATTCATATGTCAACTTTACTTCAAGTTCCGCCTCCAGGGGAGAGGGAGAGAAATAAGGATTAGAAATTAGCCGCTTACTGACACAGACCGAATTACACGCGGGCGGAGCCGCGGGCACAGCTAGTATTTAATATAGGAGTCATTGACGCCTTCTAAGGGCACAACAACAACAGACGCCCGGTCATTGCTCACTGAAAACGAAAGTGGAAAATTCAATCTTGATAGTCTAACAATACAGTTGTGTTTAGACTACACTATTCCTTTAAATCTGATGCGACTGCGTATTTACCTGCAAGTATTACGCAGCAGTAATACAAACATTTATCGTCAATGTCCATGCATTCACGAAATTATTATCACTCCAAATTCGGAATGCGTGAATAACATCCGGACCCCACGAAAGCCAATGGTAATGAGTAATTAAACAGTAAAAAGTAACATTAAATTAAATATAAACTCACCAGCTCCAAGAACTTAAGGATGGACAGTCTGCTGATGGCCATTTTGAAGATTTAAAGTCTGACAACACTGTTTGTTTACACTCGGCGAGCGCAAGGCGCGGGTACTTGTTGTGAGGGCTCTGGATGAACTGGCGTGGCGCGAGTTTCTACTACGGCGCGCGGCGTGGTGTGACGCCCTCGAGGGGATGAGATCATCGTTCGTGTGTCCATGTTTTTACTATTCCGGAACTCATAAAAACACGTCCCTATCTTTTAAATCTTATAATAGTTGTTCTGAGTCAGGCGTTAGCATCAAAGCATTCGACGCCGGCCTAATATTTTTATATGCAGCTTGTTCTATAATTAACTTATTCTGTTTATATTGGTGCTGGAATATCTTTGTGGCTTAGCTACCGTCTCGTAAAATTTGGGCGTTGGCTGTTGGCTTTAGTTACGGAAATATCCGTAAAACCCAGGATATTGTGGTGACACCACATAGAGTGAGGTCTTTCTTGCAGTATGGTGACGTCATGAACGAGTCAATCGATGAGGTAGTTTGGCCATTTTCGTCCGATGAAGGCTGCAGATGGGCAGGGCTGTTTTATTTTCAAAGCTTACCTTTAAGCTAGATAACTCTTAGATGAGATCTTCGATTACCAACAGTACCTACTGATATGGTCAACTAATAATAGACTAGTGGAGATGAACTATTCGGATGTGTGTATTGATGGTCCGTGATAGATGACATTTTGATATTATTAAGACTGCTGCCTACTACACATTTTGGACTTTACATAATTTGTTTCCCACGGTCACGGTGGTGGGCGTCAATACCCAGAGGAGGTACCTACTTAAGTTTTGTTTATAAAATATATGGAAGCTCGATTGAACAGTTTCCTATCCAATCTGCCCGACCCAACTCAATTTAATACAAAACTAGACAGATTTAATAAAATTCCACAATCGAACAGTATTTTTAATAGGTATTTGAGATATAAAAACTAAGTGTATCTACTCTACTTATACTATAAGTACTTACATATAATTACAAGATCTAGGTCAAAACAATTACGGGGTAATTCATGGTATATGCCATATATGAGTGGCATGAGTACCAAGAGGATCATGTAGGTACAACATAGCAATAAAACAATAATAGAAACTTTGCCCAGCATTGGATGTAAAAGTCTGTCGATGACGAATGCGAATGAATCAAGTCTTCTGAAATTAATCAACTGAATTAATTTCGATGCGTTATTTTATTTGATATGGATGCGTAACTTCCGCATCGCGGCATATATTTGTTAAGTGCGGCATAAGCAAGAGAACTGTTTCAGTTGAAGTGATAAACAACAGACATGCAATGTAAAGAGCCCACTTGTTAAACTCAAAATGAGTTATGTATACATTCATACATCATACAGAGAGCTGAATTTTGATATGAATTGCACTTATGAGACTAGTTTTGTGCAATATTGTGCAGCAGTCGACCACCTTCCTTTAATGCTTGAAACGTTCCTAAAATTATTGCATTTTTTCAGCTTGTAGAACGTTGTCGTTCAAGGTTTTTAGGTTAATTAAATAGACAAGCGAGCAGGCAACTAATTAATTAAATATTTTCAGTTTCACGCAAACACATTTCTCACTAACAAACTAATAACCTGTTTTAAAAAGGAAATCCCATCTAGGCATAATGATCGGTCGGGTCCAATAATATTTACCTCATTATTTTGCTTGATGTTGGTGACATAGCTTATCACGAATACGAGAATAAGTATGACAATTATGTACAAAATATTACATCATGAGCTAAGTTAAGCCAAAGATTGGCCTACCATTGATCACTGTTATAACCTTTTTTCTTACAATTTATCTTACATTAAGTAATTCAAGAAGTAGATAATGATGCGATTAAGTATACAGTCTTCTTAGGATTAAGTAAAATCGTATCATCTTCGGATCGTTAGATTTATCTTAATTGTTGTAATGAGCGATGACTTAGGAATTTTTACACATAATTATTTTAGCGGAGCCTTGGCAAATTAGCCGGAACGGAACAATACGAGACGCTAGAATGACAATTTGTTATTATAATTTATTTTTTATTCACAACAAATTTCTCTTTTTTCTTATTTTGTTTGTACAGAAAAAAAAATAGTGTCCCTCTACTATAGAGACATTAATATCAGCTTATAATATCCCACGCATGATCCTTGACTTGTGATTTGTGATTTGTGATTCAATCACAACAAATTGCCACAATGTTTACACCATATCTAAACAATTCGACCTTCGAAGCTAGCTTATGATGAGTTGTCTAATTAAAGCCTATCAGTTAAACAATAGTACACATTATACTTTTTTTAAGACGTCCGCTATAGCGTTTATTAATAAATTGGTACCTGCCTGGATACCTACCTACATACTTAGCTATTGATAAAAATACATACTTAGATATAAGTACACAACTTAATTCATAGTTATAAAGAAACCGTTATTGCTTCTTAAAAACTTACATAGCAACTCATATTAAGTAACTATATAAAATATAAGCACGTACCTACCTAACTTTGGTCCTTCCACGGCCCTTCCATTCCAACACTTCTGTGGTTGAACCGTGTACCGCACCCGGGCCAACCTAAGAAACCCCAATGATAAGTAACCTTTCAATTTATTGAAAATGTTCAGTATATATTGTAGTCAACTGTACAAAAAAAACTCACCTTCTCGCTGTTATTCGATAAAAAAATATATTTTATTACGGTATTTTATGATTCACGCCATCTATGAACACTCTTTAGAACTTTTGAACACCAAGTTCAGGTATTTAGTTGGCTTTGCTTTTGTACACTGACATATAAAATTTAAGCTAACCCCAATAGATGGCAGTGTAAATTTGGAGTCAAACATTTGTTTATCCACTATTTCCTTATTGTTTTGCCATGTAGTAAAAAAAACAAAAGTGGATGTATTTTGTCTCAAACTTATGGACCCTACCATTTAAGTATGTAAAGTGCGGTTGGTCTTAATATATATAAAGAAAGTGCTAAAACCTGGCTAAAACTGAAACCGTTTATTTTGAACTACCTATATATTATTTCAAACTGTATTTTTAACTAGCGACCCGCTCGGGCTCCGCACGGGTTTACAAATTATACACCTAAACCTTGATAGGTGAAAACCGCATGAAAATCCGTTCAGAAGGTTTGAGTTTATCGCGAACAAACAGGCAGAAACACACAAACAGACAGACGCGGCGGGGGACTTTGTTTTATAAGGTGTAGTAATTTATTTCAGGCATAGATACATATTTGTCAATATTGTACCTATTTTTCAAATGATTCATATTATGTCAGTGTCGTTTACGAGCAGTTTACGAGTATGTCTGTAATAAACAATGTGTCTATTACAGACATGTTCCACTGTCAAATTTGGTTGTCATGTACTTAAATTAATAAACGACATTTAATAAATTTACTTGCAATACATATTTATAAATTAGTTCTAATATAAATTCAAACAATGTTAATACCTACTTGTCTAATCAAACTCACCGAACTTGTAAGTATTTCTAGAGATCTATTAAATATCTGATAGAAAAGACACAAATTGAATGGCTGGGTTGTTTACTTTTAATTTGACAATATTGTTACTATTAAAATGTTATTATTTAGATGCAATAACATAGTATCAGATCAGACTTTTTAAATTCAAATTATTAATTAAATAAACAAATCACATACTTAGCTAAAGGCCCTTAGTGTACATGGACCTATTTCCGTCAAGTTTTGATCCTTTATTATAACATAAAATGGAAGAAAACCTTAAAATATACCTACGCTGAATTATATTTGATAAAGTAAATCTTTATCAAGCATAGGTTTTCAGAATCAAAAGGCAATCTTAATGCAAACATGCATCATCATTAGCCGGGTCCAAACAGAGCCTACACTGGCCGTTTTGTGCGCGAGGAAATTGCCTCGCGCGTATGCTCGCTCTGTGTGGACCCGACCATTCTAATTTCACCAAAAACCTGAATAAGTAAATTCCTCGTATCGTTACAGCTTTTAACAATAGCATGCCTAGTGCTTCACCACTACAGTTACGATCTCACAGACGTGCCCACTCTGATCCTATGCTCCGGAACATATGTCGGCTTCATAGTGGTGCTTTCGGGAGAAATTGTCGGTAAGAATTAACAACTATTTTCCATTACATATATATAAGTAGTATGTATAAGTTTTAAATGGTCGATCGCTACAGTTGTTATAAGGTTTCTAATGCTTAACTATTTAGGGTGGTAGGGTCACCATTTCTGATATTAGTAAGGTTAATAAAAAAGTCGCATTTATACAAACACCGGCAACACCGCGTTGATTTTATTATTCGTTTACCCATTTGAATACCTCTACTATACTGCAAGAATCTAATACATATATCGCCATATTTCTCGATCGGTTTACGACTAGTAGAGCTTTATTCACGAGAAATACGATCACCAACAAAATCCATCGAAGTTTTTGCACCCTGTACTTAATTCAGTGGCGAGGCGTCCCAAAAATGCATACTCCCATTTTTATAATTAGACATTTTGCTGTCTTATTTGCTGCCTTTGTAACCAAATTTATCTAGGACGACAGCCGGACGTCACGCCACTGCTGTCCATATACCTAGGCATGGTCTAATAAAACATGGTCTTCTATTCCCAGAGTGACACGGGCCTACGTCACAATAACATTGCCACTTTATTTCAACATAACATGTTACATGGGTACATTATATCTATGGTTAATAAGTTAAATTATTTCTTTATAATTTTATAATTTTCATTTATATGTATTTTATCTTAAATTTTACAATAACACGTCATTTTTAATTATTCGTTAGCAATATCTTCCGATTCACGACAGAAATTTTAGACGTTCGGGTAATTCTGTTTACACTACTGACAACACAGGATAGCGCTGTCACATTTGACAATTCGGATCTAGATAACATCATGCCCTGACCGTCATCCTTGTCGAACGCGTGTTAATTGTTATTTCCTGCTCGCTCAGTGTCAGCAGTCGCAGTGTTTTCCAAACTTTTCACGCCGTAAGCTTGGTAATTAATGTGTAACTGTGAATTAGTTTTTCAAACGTTTGTCTTGTATAGATAAATAAAGTTTAATTTAATACATTAGATTTGTTTTATTTTACTATGTTTCTACATGAATAACTTAAAATTAATGCCGTTAAAATAATTTTCACCGTTGGTTAAAATTCTCCCACATTTTAAAGTTTGAGAACCTGTAAACAGCATGATGACGTAGGCCCGTGTCAGTTAGGTCATACGCGAATCTCGGAATAGAGTACCAGGCGGAGTATATTATTATACCATGTACCTAGGTAAGTAACAAAGCTGAACGTTCTAGGGGAGATGATATTCGCGCCGCTGGACCTTCTCCAAGACATGTATTTTGGCATTGTGGGCATGATCATGTTCTCCGTGTGCGGCGGCTTGGTGCTCTCTGCGCGGATGAAGCCCTCGATCGTCCCTCGCACCGGAGACCCCACAGCCGGCACTGTAGCAGCAAGTCTGGCCCTTCTCAACGCTTTACTCATGTTCCTGGATCTGAGCATGGGATATTTGGACTCTGAGGAATTTAACGAGGAAACGAGCGTGTGATAGTAAGCTTTAAATAACGTTGAGAAGTGAACTTTTTAGTAAGTCCGTGCCGCTCAAAAACGCAACTGCTAAACGAATAAATATTTTTTAAATACGTTCGAACGACCCGATATGCTCAGGATTACGGGAATGACAATCGACATCCGGCAGCTTTTCCATGTCCTAGATTATTCACAACAAAAGTACACTTCTCGCCTTGTAGCTCGTAGTTTTCAATGTCATATAATTATTATTATTGCAGTGTTTTATGATATACTCCATTGTTTGTATAAATGCGACATTTATGGAAATTAAAACCTCCAAATGAAAGTTTTGATTCCTGATTATTTTAAGTCCACATGCATTTATGGCATTAAAGCATAATTTTAGTGTGGGGATCTCTTGGATTGCTAATTTATTGAAATAAATATATTATATATTTTGAATTTGAATTTATAGGATGCAATAAGTGGAATACCTACTTACATATTACTTTATCCAAGCGACAGTTATTTTAAATTGGAGGGATCGCTTAAATCTTTCGCGTGTACCTGCTCTCTTAGGTTCATCTAAGCCGTAGAGAGTTTTTCAACACACTACTTTTCGCTGATTATTAAGTTAATAAACCTCAATGTACTATAGAAAATACAGTTGTCAACAATAAATAGTAAATGTATAATGAGATGTAGATAATATAATAACTAGAGCGAGTTCATAAAACAAGCCATTATATCTCGGAAAATAAGGCCCCTAACAGAAGTAGCGCTAAGGGAACCATCAAGCGGGATTAAATCTAGACTTTAGACCTGCTTTTAAGCAGGTTTTCATTTCTGCTTGCGT
Source organism: Cydia splendana (assembly GCF_910591565.1). Classification (NCBI taxonomy): domain Eukaryota; kingdom Metazoa; phylum Arthropoda; class Insecta; order Lepidoptera; family Tortricidae; genus Cydia; species Cydia splendana. Next base: position 17,310,182 of record NC_085965.1, on the reverse strand, counting down.
ACCTACATTTTTGCCACCTAAACTGTTTCAAACAAAGCATTGCCTTGTTAATATTCTCAGAAGCGCAATCACTCTCGAGAGTTAGCTATTAATAAGAGAAAAAAGTGAGGATAGGTTTTAGAACGACTCGCCTACATCTTCTAAGTAGACAGCTTGTCTACGAGTGTGATTTCGGGTGACTTTACCAGGGGAGGCGGTGTCGGCGACGTCAGACGCGTTCGTGGACGCGTGGTGGTCGTGCGCCGGCGCCGTGCTGTTCGGCGCGTGCGGCGCGCTCACGCTGCTCGGCTGGCGCGACGTGCCCGACTGCCCGCGCCGGACGCAAGCGCGCGCGGCCGCCATGTGCGCCATCGCTGCCACCGTGCTGCTCATCGTTGACGCGCTACTGGCACTCTGTGCCGTCGACAAGGACGACCTCAGTTCTAAGACCAGGGCTAAATAATAGCGTTGTAATAATATAATGTAATTAATTCAATCTGGCCGCGAAAATATTAGGGTTTGCATATTAACTTAAATTGCATAACTTGATTAGCATTTTTCCTGATCCTTTTTGTACATTTTCGCGACCAAACCGTTTATATTGTAGTTTCTTACTACCCTTACCCAATGTGTGCGCGTACGTGTGACTTCATTCGGCTTGTATTTGTTTGAAGAGTTTTGTTTTTATATGATAAAAGTCTATATACCTAATTAAAAATTTTGTACATAAACCAGTTTCCTTTTTTTTAACTCGGGATACGTTGACCGAACAAACATTATAATACAGAGCTAGCTGACTATAAGTATAAAGTATAAAGGTAAAACCCCAGGTAAACTAACTGAAAATAACACCAGTCACAGGCGTATTTATTCAGTAAACAAAGCCAAACGTAATTCCGGGCTTAGCAGCTTCAAAATATTACAGTGCTATGATACGGTTGCATGTTCGTGCACCGCACCCGACCAGTAATATTTTTAATACGAATTTATTGTTTTTTTCTGCCGTTTAACATTTTTTTTAAGTAGATTATAGTGAATAAAAAAAAGTTAACTAATTGTTGCTAATAGTTAATATTAAGTTCATTTCTTATCTAGTAAAATTTATAACTTAATTTGTATAAAATATAATAAAAAGTAATACAAAAGTACTTTATTCTACTGGCATTAAATCTACTCACTAGGACATTTATCTAGCAGATGACTAAACATTAGTTTTACAATATTTGATAAACGCACTAGCTTCACATTCGCATTACAAGTGAATTATAGTTTAAGTGCAATCGTAATTAAGAATGATAAATTACCAGAATGATCGGGCCATTTTTGGTTCCATCTTTAGAGGACGACAAGTGTCAGGGAGTTTTTTAAGGGCAAATTTCTGAGGGGATATTTTGGGAGCACCCAAATCGAGCCTGGTCTGACCGACATTCATAGTTTCATTCATGGGTACTCTGGCGGGAACGAGTCTAGCACGATTCCAGTTAGTCATGCACACATGTAGTTTGTTGTAATTTGTTAGGTTTAGCCCTAGTAGAGGAGCTCTGGATTTGGTTGGTTTTTTGTGGGAGCTGGCGATTGAGGTACCGTCTTCCGCGCAGAGCACGCGGATGGTGTCAACGATGAGCACGGAGGTGGCGGCGAGCGCGCATATGGCGGCGGCGCGCGCATAGTCGCGGCGCGGGGAGTCTGGCACGTGGCGCCAGCCCTGCAGCGTGCGCGCACCGCACGCGCCGTACAGCGCGGCGCCGGCGCCCGACCACCATGCCTCGACGAACGGGTCTTGCTTGGTTGAGATCATCTCACCTGTGCAACCATTAAATTTGCGGCGGGGCGGACATACGGAACATAATTGAGTTGGCCATTATGTGTTACAAATTTTGATGTTTCGAAAGATTTGATGCAATCATGACCTGCCTTAAAATGTCACTATTGCATTTATAATTCATCATATTTATTCAAAGTAAGCAATTAGGGTTCCCCTCTTCTGGCATAATATTGTTTGTCAGAAATATACACTTCGCATATCATGTATCGCAGAAACACTTTTAGTAGAATGATAATTAGGCATAAATATTACTTTGCATTATTATTACTAAGCATACAATACATTTTGCAGCATATTATTTAGCAGAAGATTACTTTTGCAGACTTTGGTTTAGCATAATTTTATGTAGCATAATCATCCTGCAGCATACTTTCATTATGGCATAATGTTTTTCTACTTGCAGAAAAGTGGATTACGTTAAGTAAGAACTGTGACCCCCAAACAAAATTGAACCTGTGCCAGATAAGAAGATTATGTTAGGTTGTAACTGCGGCTTCCTGTATAAAACGAACGGCTCCCAGAAAAGTGGGTTAGGTTAGGTTAGAACTGCGACCTCATACAAAACGAACGGCCACCAGAAAAGTGGGTTAGGTTAGGTTAGAACTGCGACCTCGTACAAAACGAACGGCCACCAGAAAAGTGGGTTAGGTTAGGTTAGAGCTGTGACTTCCTACAAAAACGAACAACTGCCAGAAGAATTGATTAGGTTAGAGCATAATATTGATATACGTACTGGCTATTATAAATAAATGGAGCAATTTTTTTATAATATTATTTTATTACCCGACAGACTTCATACTTACTGATTCTTTTACCATATACACATACACCATAAACACTTTAAAAACTAGTAAACAGCAATTCCATCATAACTCTGTCCGTCGGTATGTTACCACTTCGCTAAAGAGAATAAATTTGAAAGTCCTCAAATTAAATAAAAACAATTTCTCAAAGTACAAAATTATTATTACAACAATGCAATATATATTATTAGTACAATAATGCAAGTGATTGAAGTAATTCATCTGATTAACTTTAATGCATCTTGATAACTTTATGCTACCTAAATATTATGCAATACATTTATCTGCGAAATTAATACTCGTTTAAAAGACTATTATGATCATCAACAGTATGCCAAAATATGGTTCTGGATTTTAAAACTCTGCAAATGATTGTATGCTAAATGATATATGGGAAAGGAAATTCTGCCAAACGACATTTCTGCCAAGTAACATTATGCAATACAAAAATATGTCAAAAATCTTTCTGCAACACATTAGTAAACCAAGCAATTAAGTTACGATAAATAACACTATGTCAAAAAATAAAATTGTTTAATCGGAGTTCAACAGAAGTGCAAGTGTAGGGAACACCCTCTGCAGATAACTTTCTAGTAGGTACACCTCAAGTTTTAAACCAAAAACAAATAAGTAATACAGCGAGTATTGCTTTGCTCATAAAATATTTTATTGTTGAAAATCTATAGTCGCATTTATACAAACAGTATCAGTGTAGGTACTTAGTTTATTCACGACTAGATTGTAGGTATTTTTACATCAATAAGTTAACACAGTACGTATCTGAAGCGTTAACTGCATTTTCCTCATGCATAATATACTTGCTTTAGAATTTGTCATAGCTCACGTTGAGACAGTTTTAAAATTCGATGTAGGTACTTTGTCAAGCTCGGTATAGTCTGAATTCACTGTATGCCTCTTTTAAAGCGTGCCGCTTCTTTGTTGCGCGTCTTTACCGCTTATGCCGCATTCTATTTAGATAAGAATCATCGTCTGCTTACTGGCACCCAGGACAATTCGCTTCCGCCGACACGGTGGACACCCTCGTGTCGCAGAACATGATGACGACGTTGACGGCGTTGAGGGCCACCGCGTACGACACGAACGTGTCCTCCATTCGCGGGTTGCGCTCAGGGTCCGTGCGCGCCGTGTACAGGACCCAGCCGCACGTGGCGAACATGGCCATCCCCAGCACGCTAAAGTACACGTCTTGGATGACGTCCAGCGGCGCGAATACCATCTCCCCTAAAACATTAACGCTTTGTTACTACTAGCGACATGCGCCCCGTTTTTATCAGGCGTTAGTTATTGCTGCGTATTTTCGTTTACTCTAAGTATTTACCACAAGAAAAGTTTACGTATATGTTTTAAGCTTACGTCTTTTTACGCTCATTAAGCTGTCTTACTGGAGTTAGACAACCATGCTGACAGCTAACGCTTATTTGCACGATAACTATTCATCCATTAGCATTAAGCAACACAGGGAGTGAGGGCAGGTAACGGCTCAATGGTTGCACATGTATAGGTTCCTAGTGTTTTGACATAGCAAGTCTGGGATTGCGTGTAATTTGTACCGCGCTAGGGACAGGTTCTAAATTTGATCGTAAAAACTTGTAGTAAGTACAACAAATTCGAGTGTTTGCGTGTCTTGGTATTTATGACCCTTCATGTGACGTTGTTTCTTACATATTATTTTTATCTGTTTGTACAAATGCGACTTTTAGATTTGTGTTGGGAAATCTAGATTTTCTACTCTTAGTTTGACGATTGAGCGATTATGATTGCGATTGTTAGCAGTAAGCAATGTTTTGAACTTTCAGGGCATGAAAGAAGGGCTGAAAGCTAAAAATCTTTCATTGTACATTTCGACTTTACCTACCTAATATGTACCTACTCTAATGACATCATCATCATCATTAGCCCATCATACATAGACATAGGCCTCTCCAATGACACGATACTGAGATCGGTCTTGAGTTTTTTGAACTAATGACATAATAAATAATTATCTCACCAATAAGTTCTCCTGTAATTACCAATATGAAGCCCAGGTATGTGCCGGAACAAAGGATGAGTGTGGACAGGTCTGTCAGGTCATAACTGTACTGTTGTAGCATAAGGCAGGCTGATGCTATCGCCTGTTGAAACAGAAAATGGGAATTGGGACACCGATGCAGACTTTTCTCCTTCTGGGTGGAACTTGCGCTTTCACGTTAATAAAAGCCTTTTAGAGCCTTTTGGAGATTTTCGGTTATAGAAAATTGGTGATTTCGATCTAATATGAATGTCATTTTTGGCTTTGTAAAACCTCATATTAACGATTGTTCTTCCTAAATGTATTTGATAGCTGTGTTAATAAATGTGACGTTCTCAACCAAAAGGTACCACATTGTCGGTTGTAATAAGGTTGATTTCAAATTAGAAAATGACACAAATTGTGAATATGGTTTTAATGGTTAGCCTCCATCAGCGTTTGTTTCTACCAGATCATGATGTCCCTGATGTGTTGTCCAATATAATTATCCGCAATAATTTAGAAAATAAAGAAGATATATAAAAAAACATTTAAGTAATTCTTATATTAGATTATCTGAAATGTAATATTACGATATATATTATGTATACTTACAAGCTCAATTAATTTGATACAAAAACTGGGCATAAACATTGTAAGATTTTGAATCCAAAGTGAACGAGGAAGCAAGTTTAAGTAACTTTTACTTTGATAAATTTACATAAAATCCAAACATGTCATTTTATAGTAGTGACAAATGTGACAAGACAGACTCATCAATCATCAGCAGGGAATACCATAGAATAAACATAAGCACTACGTAGGTCTGTACAGTATACAAGTAAAATGCTCTCTTCTACATTCGTCTTCGAGCAACACGGAAGGGAGGCGGCATTCGCACTATTTCCCCTATGCCGAGGTACAAGATTAGCGCGTCAATCTAATCTAGCGCGGGTAATAAAACTAGTTGCACTTGGATTTTTCACTAGACCGAGTCCAGACGCGCGCGTGAACACTGCTGCACAAAAATGCCTGGTTGCTCGGTTTTTTGTTATAAAAAGAGGTCGGGGACATCAAATTTACAAAAAGAAAGTGTTACATTTCACATGTAATATTTTTTTTTACATATCATACGTTTAATTACATTAAAACACAATTATTATATTTTAGTCTCATGTAATTGTTGGATTTATCGATTTTGCTCGCTCAGTACAAATTGCGGATCGGTCGAGCGACAAATCCGACTTCTCATCTCTCAGAATACAATAACATACTTCAACGAAAATGTGTTAGTGTGCGTGTTGTGACACTTGTCACTCGTCCGTACACAAAAAGAGATCGAGGTTTGCAAGATTTGTCTTTGACGTGTGTCATTTTCTATGTATTTGTGTCGTCATTACAGATTGGATTCTGTATGTAAGTGTGTGAGAAGTGCGACTGTGTGCACCTTTCCCCCCCGCGAAAAATGGCAGAAAGATTTGTACGGTGAGATATCGCTTGGGCCCCTCCCTTCCGATGTGTCGGAAGCCGGTGTTGCTCGAAGACATTCGTTGATATAAAATAACATAGAATTCGCCTTTCAAACCGATGGTGGCGAGTTAGAACTTAGAAACAAGTTTGAACCCCTGCTCGAAACAATGATTTTCTTAGGACATTTTACATCATGTATGAAATATCACATAATATTTACAAATTGCTTTTCTACGGAGAGTAGAGGAAGACGTGATGAAACCGGACTAATCCCAATAAAGGAAAAAATAAGTATTCTAGAATTAGACCAAGAAAAGTCTGCAACGATTTTGTTAGCACACGCAGTGCAAATGTTATTTTACGTTTAAAATACACATACATGGAGGTCATTTAGGTTTTCTTACAATAATAATTAAAAACGAGTTGCGTCAGCATTAAAATATAATTAAAATATAATCCGCAATCAGACAAGTGACAGCGGCGATCGTTCTACAATGTTATAGAACCTAATTCCGTGTTATGCCTGTTTCTGAGTTATGAATGCATTTATCCATCGGTAGTCGAGTTAGGGCAGGGCACGGATTGCTATTATTAAGTGAGAGCCATCGACCTAAAACTGCTCGGAAATTCCAAGATACACGAAAGTTCAAGGCGTGCAGTGAATAAGGATGCTGGTCTTATTTCTTTTTCAATAGATTTGGTTTGGTTGAGCAACAACATCTCAATCGATCGTCTGTAATTGAACGATTTGCTCTTTCAAGGGTTCAGAAATTGAAGGTTCGCCTTTCAGCGGATCCAATTATTATAAGTAGGTACTTATTAATAACTAATTTGCTTAAAATTTTAGCTCTTTGGACTTTCTGCAACTTTGCACATTTGTAGAGCAAGTACACTACACACAAAACGAATATGGTTTTTAATATATCTCAATCTGGACAGTGTTTAATTGTTTATATCTAGTTGAAATAGTATATAGGTTAATAAGGAATACGTATTGTATGCACATTTTTATTTTCATGATAAGTAAATAACAGCATTGTTCAAAAGTTAGTAATTTTATTTATATTTGACAGGAGAGTTCTTTATCATTTTAAAGAAATGAACACTGGGAAAAACCTCATTTTTTTAAACAATTCCTACTGAAGTCACCGAGATGAGATATTACATTTTTAATTTTTCATTCAGCCCACAGATTCGTTTTAGGCAACGATACCAATGAGGATTCCGCGACAATGAAATTTGTTGATGGAACGACGTTTTACCATTTTTTTACTGAATTTACTTTAGATGAGGGGCAAAATTAAATCTATTTGCAGGAATAATAAAGAAAAATTATAGCCAAAAAAGGCTCATTACACGAAGGGTCAAGTTGTTAACAATCTTGCCGCTGCCCTTATATTTCGGTTAGTCATACGATTAACTTATTATGAATGAATTATATAAATGAATGAATTACATTAATAGAAATTAAGCACACACAGCCATGTCGTTCACCCGCCTAAGTTAAGTGGCAGTTCTTACCTAGTTGTTTTGTTTCATTTGGTGGCAAGATTTGTTTAACCCGTTTAACCCTCGTGCCTTCAAACCCTCGCAACAATCAAGATTCCACTTTTCGGAACACTCGCTACGCTCGTGGTTCAATTTTGGGGTCTTTCGCTTGCTCGGGTATCAGTATTATCATTCATTTTGTCTTTTTATTAGCACAATAAAATAGACGGTTATCCTTACACACCGCTCTTTTTAGTCACAACAATCTTACTCGATAAAGCCGTAAGTCAATTCCAGCTAAAAAATACACACTCTCGGGAGTTGAAGTTGTCATGCAAATCAGAAAAACTGAAAAGGACGGTTACCTATTCCCCGGGCTTTCCCACGGCGGGGCAAGGGACATCCGAGACAATCAAATTTGTCCACAAATTTTATGAGCTAAGGAAAATCTATTTCCATGGCTTATTTAAATTTCTTGGAGAAAAACTCCTAAAAAAACGTAGGACTAATGCAAAGACGAATTTTAAAATTATACTGACGAGGGATGACACTGTTCCTCTTGTATATAATTATAAACGGAATAAAGGTACTAAATATGATAGGTAGAACTAGAATATTTTTAGACAAAGAATTTACCATAATAAAGATGAACGAACTATAAGTAGGTAAGCATGTTCCACATTTTGGTGTAATAACAATTTGAATACAGGATTAGGTACTTACTTACAGAAGGGGCAATTTGCCTGGGTTAGTTTCCCCTTTCAGGTTTATTCATTAATCATAAAACATACTTATCTATACATAGATTGAAAACATAATTCCATCTTACGGAAAATGAGAACTTATCCTTATTAGAAATGGAAAGACAATTCAATACCTTAGCTTCTCATTGTACTCACAATGCAATCATCGCTGAGTCTTGGAATTGAATCTCAAGCAATCATTTCAAACGAACTAGTTCAATCTGGATAGGAACAGGCAATTGTCAGAAGTTTTTGGGTAATGCTCTAAGATGTATGTATTCGTACCTAATGAAAGCTTTTAGTAATACTCTGTATTTATTCGTGATCGTAAATCATAGATAGGTATGTTGCTTAATAATAACAAGTTATTAACAGTTAATTTATAGATCACGTACGGCCGCGTTGTGGATTTCGTCACTCGAAAATCGGTGGAGAACAGCAAAATGCTAATTTTTGAAATACGAGTGATAGAAATTGGGAATCGAGTGGTATTGACCACTCGTTTTGAATTCTATTAGTAGAATTAAATGCCTTGTACGGGGGCGATTTTTGAATTTTGATCGCTCGATTTCGTCACTCGAAAATCGGTGGAAAACGGCGAAATGCTAATATTTTAAATACGAGCGATAGAAATTTAGAATCAAGTGGTATCGACCACTCGTTTTCAATTCTATTAGCAGAATTGAAATGCCTAGTAGTGGAAATATTATTGAAAGAAAAACACGACATCGAGAGGTTGAAATTCAAAAATCGGCCCCCAGGCAGTGTTATTCTCATTGACATTGATACCTAAGTAAATTATGCAGTCCGTCTAACCTAACTTTGCACCGACTTGAACAAATGACGTCATATTAGAAATTTGACAATGAAGATGACATATCCATACTTTGTCATTGTAAATGCCATGCAGAGTTAGCTTTATGTATTTAAGTTGAGATTCGGTGAATTCGAGAGATTCAAAATTAGAGAAGATGAGAGTTTGAGGGTCAGTTTTTGAAGAGGGTGCTTTTTCGACATTTGTATGCAATTTTTTTTATTTTGAAATCAGATTTTTAATCATCGCTTTAGAAAAGGTTTTTAACAACAAAAAATATACTGTACGAGGGACCACTTTACTTTTTATAGTAACGTAGATATGGACGTTTAAATATCGACATTATTGGGTCTTCCATTTAAAATCCAGTTCCGAAACTCATGCTTAGCCACTTCATGGCTACTCCGAACGTGATAATTCCAGCCAGTTATTGGCTTTTTATTTTTACTCCTTGGCGCATCAGCATCCGAACCTGCACTTTCTTTCGCACCACGTTGTAGAACAGTAATAATATATATCGTAAAAGCTATTAATATATATTCTAAAATAAAATTACTATCACATTTGGAGCTATCATTGCAATGACATTGACTAGAATCATAAATTACGTATAATTTTGATTTACAAAATAATCCATAATTATTAATTTGCTGCATGTTTATATGCCCCCATTTTATTCTACCGTGACCCTTTGACACTGTTCTAGAAAGTGGCTGCGTCCTTACACTATCAGAAAAGCTGCAATCAACCACCAGAGGAAAATGATCAGACCATTGAACATCATACATAATACTAATGCTATTAATCGAGGTTATCCGCAGATGGTCTAAAACGCAAAATGACTAGTGTGTTGTTTTGCCTAAATCGCAATTAGTCTACATCGCAAACGGTCTAGAACGCAAAATGCCCAATTTTTATATCACCACATTTTACATAGGTAGGTTAGGTTCGTTAGGTATCTTCAAATGGCCGAAGGCCAAACAGCAAAGAATAGGAGCCCCGCGGAAGCGGGGCTCCGTCGACATCGCTATAAAGTTACGATAAAACGGAAAAATAATTCGGGCATTTTGCGTTCTAGACCGTTTGCGATGTAGACTAATTGCGATTTAGGCAAAACAACACACTAGTCATTTTGCGTTTTAGACCATTTGCGGATAACCCATTAATCGTACGGTGCGCGGCTGCAGTGGTGATACAATGGTCTAACCATCTCTCCGTCGCATGTGATTGACTATAGAACGTATGGGTATTCTGAACATTCCCAAGCAAGCTAAAGTCGCTCCAAATCCATAGCTGCTCATCACAAAAAGACTGAAGCTCCGCACTAAACCTAGTCCCAGGGTGTGCGCGTTCATGTCACCCAGTAGTATATATGTGTATATATGGCATTTTTTCGAGATTGTATGGCAGTATCAACATTTTTATGGCACTATTTATTGTTTTTGTGGCATTTGTAAGACCCTGACAACATTTGTATGGCACCTTTTCGACATTTGTATACCACAATCGACATTTATACGGTCAAAATAGCCGTACAAATGTCACCATACAAATGTTGCCAATAATATTTTATTGCGAAATTTCCTACACCATATAACCGATTCACTTATTTACTCTACGATATATTTTAACACTATATTTGTAACTATTATTGTAAAATACATATTTTTATTACGACTGTATACCAACATATTAAGCGTCCATACAAATGTCGTTGTAGTTGTACCAAAATATATCGAAAGAGATTCTTGCCTGTTTTTATATAAATAAAACTGCTTCCACGTCCACTATCGATGTTGAACGACGCCCAACTAACCGCACTATTGCGTCGTAAATTTAATCTAACCGTTATTCAATAGACAAAGAAAATTTTGGGGGGTATCTTTAAGTCATAACAAAACAAGTGCCGCGCGGGACAACGAAAAAAAGGCTTCCCTTGTTTTATTAAACAACTCATTAAATTATCGATATTATTAAATCAACTAGCTGACCCGGTGAACTTCGTTTCACCGAGGTACATGTATGCATTTGTTTTTTAGGGTTCCGTACCCAAAGGGTAAAACGGGACCCTATTACTAAGACTCCGCTGTCCGTCCGTCCGTCCGTCTGTCACAAGGCTGTATCTCACGAACCGTGATAGATAGACAGTTGAAATTTTCTCAGATGATGTATTTCTGTTGCCGCTATAACAACAAATACTAAACCAGACAGTGCTCGGCAGTGGCTACATATTTGAGCCTTTTGGGGTGGAGACGTTAGGGTCGTGGGGGCCCAGCGCCCGGCGCTTATATAAGGATTTGGCCTCGCGTTTGGTCGACGCCTCGGGTGACCAAAGGGCTGGCCAGTATTTTGCCCAGAGAATTAGCATCGCTATTCAACGGGGAAATGCGGCCAGCTTGTTGGGTACACTGCCTGCTGGCGGTGAGTTGGAGGGTGTATTTTATTTGTAGGTTTTTTTTTTTTTTTTTTTTTTTTTTTCTTCTTATTAATGTGTATTTTTAGAGTAGTTGAGTTGACGAAGCCTGTTGCGGATTTTATCGCTGTAGTTTTTTGTGACGATGCCTGTAGCTGATTGTAAATTTGTGTTTACCTGACGAAGCCTGCGTTGCGGATATAAAAGTTTGGTCTCTGAATAAACTTATAAATTGTAAAACCAGAATAAAATAAAGATTTAAGTGGGGCTCCCATACAACAAACGTGATTTTTGACCGAAGTTAAGCAACGTCGGGCGGGGTCAGTACTTGGATGGGTGACCGTTTTTTTTTTTGCCGTTTTTTGCATTATGGTACGGTGCAATGCAAAAAACGGCAAAAAAACGGTCACCCATGGTTTACTAATATGTGGCCGAAAATTGTGTGGCAAATTATCACTTCCCAAACTATTTTTCCCATAGTATCATTTGACAAAACTATCAGATGGCAAACCAATGTTTCGCATATATAACATGTCGCTAATGATTATTTACAATATTATTGTATGGCAAAATATTTAGTTGGTCATGTTTCAAAATGTCTTTCATTGTTATGTCGAATGTATTGATAGGCATAAATTATTTTTCGCCTAATATTGTGAATAACCTATCTATCCCTGGGAGCAGTTTCGTTTTTAGGGTCATAAAAAAATAACCCTAACCTACCTATCTCTGGGAGCAGTTTCGTTTTACGGGTCATAAAAAAAAACCCTAACCTACCTATCTCTGGGAGCAGTTTCGTTTTACGGGTCATAAAAAAAATAACCGTAACCTACCTATCTCTGGGAGCAGTTTCGTTTTTAGGGTCATAAAAAAATAATCATAACCTACCTATCTCTGGGAGCAGTTTCGTTTTATGGGTCATAAAAAAAATAACCCTAACCTACCTATCTCTGGGAGCATTTTCGTTTTTAGGGTCATGCAAAAGAAAATAACCCTAACCTACCTATCTCTGGGAGCAGTTTCGTTTTACAGGTCATAAAAAAAAATAACCATAACCTACCTATCTCTGGGAGCAATTTCGTTTTTAGGGTCATAACAAAATAACCATAAAAATGCTAAATATAATTGTGATCCAATAAAAAGTATGCGAAGTTTCAATTTGGGCAAACGTTATTTAACAATAAATAGTTAGGTATAATAAAACATTTGCTTAGTAACTATTTTTCTAAATAAATCGTGGTAAAATGAACATCTGCTAAATAAAATTGTGTTCAAATAAAAATTATGCTAAATAATAATATGCTAAGCATTGGTTTATTTTGGTTTTAATATTTGTTGTTATAGCGGCAACAGAAATACAGCATCTGTGAAAATTTCAACTGTCTATCTGTCACGGTTTGTGAGATACAGCCTGGTGACAGACGGACGGACGGACAGCGGAGTCTTAGTAATAGGGTCCCGTTTTACCCTTTGGGTGCGGAACCCTAAATAAAAAACGATACAATTAAAACAAAAACCAAATGACAATAAAATGAAATTCGATGTGAAAAAAAGGTTATTTAATAATACAAAGTTGCAAAAATCGGCAGTAAAATCGATTCGACTAATTCTTTTATAATCGCTACATTTGACAAACGTGATGTAACCTTATGGTTAGCCTCATCACTATAGTGCATGCATAAATATAAATATGTCAATCCGTTGTCATTACTGTCACTATTTTACAATTTTAAAATCTCAAATACGGCGTAATCCTAATATTGTGGATATATCTTGTCGATTCGAAACCCTTTTTTAAATACGTTCTTTAATTTGAGGTAAGAGTTTACCGTATCGACGGGATGAACATCAAATGTTTGACAGGTAAGATACCTACCTAGGAACATTTTGTATGGGAATGATTTTTCTTTCATTATTTTGTTTATATAAATTTTTTCAATGGTTTTAACAGTTATTCTGCTATTCTGGGCCAAGACTAATCCAACAAATCAAAAACCATGAAAATCGGTCCAGCCGTTCTCGGGTTATGGGTGCTGGAACAAACACGACTTTGTTTTATATATATAGATTCTCTAGAAAATGCTCTTTATAAAAATATAATGTTATTAATAATACGTTGTCTACATCCAAAGTTATGATTTTTTTATTGGGTGTGTGCCGCCACTGGGACACGCAAACAAGCGGCAAATTTTGCCGTTTTTGGAACTTAAAATGCGATTTTGTCAGAAACAAATAATATTTAAGATACAGTTGTACATTATATTTAAAGTTTACATTACATTGGATGGAAATATATAAACACCCAGTATTTTAGTCCTATGGACTTTGAGGTCTTCGAGTTATAGCCGTGGGACAGCAAAAAATGCCTATTTGAAAATTAACCCTTGACCGAATGACATCCCTGAATTATTAAGTTCATATTTTATTCTAGTCTAGAATATATGTTTTTTATTCCGACACTAATTAAAATTAAGCAAAAGTGTTCCAAAAAACCTTATAACTAATAATAATAATTAATAAATACCATATAGTCTATAGGTAAATTTGAATAACTAATTGATATTTTATGCTTTTGTGGCGGGTCAAGATTGGTAAAAGTGAGGATGTAATTGTAACACACGTAATGTGATCGTAATACTCGTAAAATATGTATCAGTGAGTTCAAGGGATCGAGGTCAACCGTATTACGGTGTCAGCCGGATGGCAATGTGAGGTTACATATCAGAATACCGAAAGTTGATTTACCTAATGTCGAATCACCTATGCTCGATTCACCTATTTTTTTAAACACCTAACGGTTTATTAACCTAAGCTCATAACACCTAATGAAGAATTACCTAATGCACGTTTCACCTATAATTGTTTTACCTAAGCTCAGAATACCTATGGTCGATCTACCTAAACTTGATACACCTAATGCTTGAAATACCTAAAACCGATTTACCTAATACATGAAATACCTAAAGTTAATATACCTAATACACGAAACACCTAATTTTGATATACCTAATGCACGAATTACCTAAAGCTGACATACCGACTGCATGAATTACCTAAAGCTGTTACGCCTAACGAACCAAACACCTAAAGTCGATATACCTAATGCACGGAATACCTAAAGTCGATATACCTAATCCACGTACTACCGAAAGTCGATATACCTAATGTACGATATCCCTAAAGTTGATTTACCTATCTAACGAAATACCTAAAGTTAATATAAGTACCTAATGCACGTAACACATAAAGTTGATATACCTATTAGGTACAGTCAACTGTAAAAATATGGGTGCACAAATCATCTCAAAAATATGTCCCATAGCTCTTATGTCAGCTAATTAAGAACTATGGGACATGGGACATATTTTTGAATAAGTTGGCTCCACCCATATTTTTACAGTTGACTGTATCTAATAAACGAAATGCCTAAAGTCGTTGTAAGAAATCTTTTGCTGCAGATAATATAAGTAAATATAGCATTAAGAATAAAAATAAAAATAATATAAGGTTTTTCTACTGACAAGATCTGCTTGACCCAGTATATATGTAATTAATTATAATAAAAAATATAATCTATACATTTATTGATTAAATTCAGATTAAAATTAAACACTCAAACCAAAAAGCAAAAAATAGTTTAAATCATATAATGTTTATGCGCAGTCAAAAATAAATTAGAATGTCAAGCTTAAATTAATTTATAATACATTCCTTTTTTTAGGGTTCCGTAGTCAACTAGGAACCCTTATAGTTTCGCCATGTCGGTCTGTCTATCTGTCCGTCTGTCCGTGGCCTTTCTCCGTGATCGTTAGTGCTAGAAAGCTGCAATGTGGCATAAATATATAAATCAATAAATCCAACAAACTCGTACAATATAATCTTTAAAAAAAATTTTTTAGGGTACCTCGCCCACACGTAAATTGGGGGTGGAATTTTATTTTCGCTTCAACCCTACAGTGTGTGGTATCGTTGGATAGGTTTTTAAAACGAATAGGGATTTTAAAACATATACCAGCCTTAGGTATTTCGTGCATTAGGTATATTAATTTTAGGTGTTACGTGCGTTAGGTATATTAGCTCTAGGTATTTCGTTCAATAGGTAAATCAACTTTAGGCATATCGTCCATTAGGTATATCGACTTTCGGTACAACATGCATTAGGTATATCGATTTTAGGTATTCCGTCCTTTAGGTATATCGACTTTAGGTATTTCGTTCGTTCGGTATAACAGTTTTAGGTATTTTATCCATTAGGTAAATCAACTTTAGGTATATCGTTCATTAGGTATATCAGCTTTAGGTTGATCGTCCATTAGGTATGTCAGCTTTAGGTGTTTCATGCATTAGGTATAATAGCTTTAGGTAAAACGTGCGTTAGGTAAAATGTGCATTAGGTAAAACGTTCATTAGGTGTTTCATCCATTAGGTTAATTGAGATTAGGTATTATAAACTTAGGTCATTCAATGTTTAGGTAAAATGATCGTTAGGTAATTTAAAAATAGTTGAATCGAGCATAGGTGATTCGACATTAGGTAAATACATTTTCAGTATTCTGATATGTAACCCAATGTGAATGGTGTGCGCAAAAAATGTACACCTGTGTCCAACTGCAAGAAGTCATTAGTGTGTATGAAACTGATCACATTATACTTCGTTTTTTCGCTAAATGGTTCTTTTGCTTCCTTTACTTTATGACGTGTTCATTTCAAAAAGGATCAATTGGTTATGATAAAGGTTTGAAAGAAAAATACCTAGTGCATAATTATTGCCAATTATAAAGTTATTTTCGTTGTCTAGATTTTCGTTAGCTTCAAAAGAACATGAACATTTAATTACTGGACACATATCAGCTTTCTGTGAATGAGAACAAAAATATTAGGTATCCTGGCCATTCTTGCTTAGTGTGGACACAGGTAATATTTAGTCAGGCTGATAGTAGCGAGTGGTAGCGATGAAACAACGCACCAAAAGTATCTGCCACCTGAGATACTTTTCCACATAGAGACATATCTTAACAGATAGCGTTCAAAAGATTTGTTCATCAGACATATATCTTTTAGTTAAGCTATTAGAGAATGACGCGTACTTTTGACGCGTAGTCTGATCCAATGCTGACAATTTTGATGCTGACTCTATACCCCCATATAGGTTTTACTCAAATCGAAAATTGCTCACGCAACAACTACGGAATTTTGGAAGTTTCTGGTAACACAATATGGCTCATCGATGCTCTATAGCCCAATATTTTATCGAACTAAAGCGAATCTCCCCGTAAATGGGCGGCCTTGATAATACAGAATCAATTTTGTAAACAATAAAAGTATTTTGCAATCGACTCGAGTGCGAACATTCGGAACTGCCTATCATTGAGATAAAATTACACTACTTTTGCCTGTGGCTCCTCTTTCATTAATTCGTCCGTAAACTTGATTGGAATAATTTAAAAGTAGGTATGTGCTTCAGCTATTCATTCGATATTTAACGCGCTTTACTTACAAATAGGTAAGTATAAAATTTATTGACTAGCTTTGAAGAGATGCTGGGGTTAATATTTTCATACGAACAATAGCTAGGTATTTATTATTTATTACCCAGTATGCTAGTCAAATTATTAACTTTATTTCTAGCTGTGGCTCACGCCCGCTAGCCTAGCTAGAGAATGAGTGTTTTTTAAAGTCAAAAACACATGATGTCACATGTTCATTCTGAAGATATTTTATTTCTAAAAAGCTTTCAATAGTTTTCATAAGTTGGATGTTGAAGTAAATCAATCACTTAAGAAGAAGCTTTTAATCCCTTTACTATGTTAGGCTACTAACACTTACCTACGAAAAAAACATACGTTTAATGTAAAACAGATAGAAATGTAACAATTAAACATAAGTATAAATTACTTATAAATTAAAATAAACCTAAGACGCTATGTAGTAAAACTGACTCCCCTTAAAAAGCCTTATCGAATATTCAGGTAAAGTTACTGTGAAGTTGAATAACTTCTAAGTACCGTATCAATTTTCATTAGATTTTCACAATGCCACCTCTTAGGCTTCATTATCCAATTTCAAAAAATAAACAAACGAGCAAAACTTTTATAATACTATGAGCGAATGGAGAATGATAACGCGGGCAGGCGTGGCTCACTCCGCGATTCCGTCGCTTTGCTACAGGTAGCTACAAGTACATCCGTTCCACACCAATTTTGGTGGCTAGCCATAAGCCGCGCGTGGCGCTGTCGCCACCTAGCGGCCATATCTCTCCTGATCGTAACAGACGCGTTTTCTTAGAGAGTGAGTCTTCTGTACCTAGTACTATTATTTATTCTGTGACGCGGGTATGGGTACTGACGTAATTCGAATGTGGCGAATACGGATGCGAGATGAACTTCCAACGTTTAACATTAAACGGTAATACGGTAGTTGGCCGTCGCTTTGACTAAAATGCAACTACACAATAGCACTAAATACAAATTTATGTGGATAAATTACCTTTGAATAGGTACATAAATGTTTCAAAAACTGTCTACCTAATTATGTCACACTATGATATGCCAGATTTTACGTTTTACTAAGTAACTAAATAGTTTACCTAAGTAGGTACTTATGTGTCGCATACGCATCCGACTTTGTTGCGTAGGTATAATTGGAATCTATTATTCCTAATTAGTGAATACCTAACGTAACCTAATAATTAAACATAGTTTAAACTCTAGTAAACGAGTAAAGCATGTAAGAAGTTTAACTTTATTGACAGAACTGCAATAAGCTAAGTAAATGCCAAGCACTAAAATATTATGATGCTATAAATGTCCATTATGTTTGTTTAGTTCTTAATAAGGTTCCCTGACACCTGTCATTTCAATAAGTGATTGAAATGAGTTGAACTAACAAAAGTACATACATTATTTGGTGCAGGTGCCTTAAGTTGCGTGGCACTAGCCGCACATATAGTTAACTTATATAATTTATTTACTTTCAGGTCACCGCATTATTAGATTTCGTTTACGGTAAACATAATAAGTACCTATTTTTTTAATGCTATATAACAGAGACTCTAATTATCAATCACTATATGGCGTTGTTTTAAGATCATTTTAAAATCTATACCTACGTAATATAGGTATTCTTATTTTCCTTAAGAGGAAACAACAAAACATATTCTCCTAGACTGTAAACAGGTAGAAGTATACAGGAGCAAATACCTAGGGAATCCCTGCACACTGAAGGAGGCAGTTAGCAACCTGAAGACCTTGCTAGTTTTCGTAGAGGAGCTGGGGTGGTTTGAGTAGGGGTACGTCGTTTCACGTAAAATACAGATGATGCACAGTAGATGTCGATTTACGGAAAATGCCCAGCAAAACTAACTAACTAACTACGTATCCTTAAATTATAATGTGTTGTATCAAATCGTAATCTATTCGCGCACCCAAAGCGCGTGTTCCCCGAAAAAGGATATCTATATCCTTAACGGGATAGTAATTTCAGTCTAAAGTCAAAAAAGCTTGGGGCGTTTGGATGCAGCGATAGCGGCAGAGCACGCACCAAGGTGAAGCAACCGAGAAAGGGCAAAAGCGAGCAATATAAAACGAGGTACATCTCTGCAGTAGTATTCAGTAAACAGCTGAACATCGGAGAAATAGGTTAACACCTAATTGCACTGCTCTAATTATGACCACTGCTCTGGTGAGTTCCATTGTTATCCCTGAATTCCACATCGAAAGTAGAACATCTAGTGTTCAAGTACAAAAAAAGATTGTATTTTTTTATGGATCTGGATATCCTCAAAATACGTATTGCAGTAGCGAATTACGATTTTGTTTTGGACTTAAGTACTATAAATTTATGGGTTCCTGATGATCTTACAAAATATGGTGCAGACTTTTAGTAACTTTATCTATTCATAATCTGTGTAATGTAGAATTCTATTCCAAAACATTCTTGAAAAACAAGGAAGATCATTATTTACTCCTAGAGTTTAAAGACTCTTCAGCATTTTAAAACGCTCTCACACCTTATCACCCACTCCTCACACATAATTTGTAAGTTATCTAGATTTGATGTTTCCAACTGTTACATACTCTTTTTGGTAAGGCCCAAGATACAGGCTCAGCCTAGTTTGGGGCTTACCAGACACCTCCTGTGCATGTACTGTGTTCCTAATTAAGTATTATCAATAAATTATCCTATTCTATTCTATTTTATGTGCTTTTCTTTTTCAGTTCAAATTGTCCTTCGCGGCGTTGCTGGCCGTGGCCTGCTGCGGGCGGTTGGAGCAGCAATACCTCCCCCCGCACGTCGGGGGTTCCCATGGAGGTTCTGGCGGATCTTTTGGAGGAGGATCGTTTGGGGGATCGAGTGGGGGATCATTCGGGGGATCGAGTGGCGGGTCGTTCGGCGGATCCCACGGAGGAGCTAACATCCCTATCACCAAATTTGAGAACGTGAACAATGGAGATGGCAGCTATCGTTATAGGTAAGGCTGAACCAGATTTGTGTAGTTATATATGTACAGTCGACGTCAAAGATATGTTTACATTTTTCACCGTATTACCGAATTACCGAAAGGAGTAATAAGGTGCAATAGTGTAAACATATCTTTGACGTCGACTGTACATGTTCAAGATAACTCTAAACTAAATACAAAAAATAAGTATCTAAGTGTGGACTAGACACTCTAGACAGAGCACCAGACAAACACACGCCTTCGAAAAATTAGGAAGTCTTAATGTTTTTTTTTTTTGTATTTTCTAAAGGAGTTCGTTATTAAAAATATGTCTAGGTACTGAATTCAATTTATATTACTAGAGAGAGAGACTCTCAGGCCTATTCGGATTTCGAGATAATCACAAGATCTAGAGACGATTTAGAGATCAACTAGATCTACATTAGATATCGACTAGATGTGACTTGGATATCTAAGTCATAACTAGTCGAAATCGTTCAAGAGGACCTCCAGAATCGCGGAAACGTCAAATTTGACATATCTATCTTACAAATATCTTTAAATTATCCATATCGTAACTTGTTGAAGTCTAGTAGAAATCTGATTCATTTTCCGAATCGAGCCGTCTGTCTCGTTACTGTCGTGGTGGGCTCGTATTAACTTCTCGCGTGTAATGAAAAATCGTTAATGACTACCTAATTAAAAAAAAACCTCCAATTAATTACAACTGTGTCAGTTTCTTTTTTCTAATTATACAGTGCTTTAATCTGTCTAAAATTACGTTATACATTTTTCAACAGCTACGAGACCGGTAACGGCATCAGAGCGCAGGAAAGCGGAGCCCCCCGCGCCCCCGGCCCCGAAGGCCCCGCTGTCACGGCGGAGGGAGGCTTCTCCTACACCGCCCCCGACGGCCAGCAGATCTCCATCTCCTACACCGCCGACCAGAACGGCTTCCATCCCGTAGGCTCCCACATCCCCACCCCGCCCCCCATCCCGGACGCGATCCTCAAGTCCATCGAGTTCAACAAGCGCAATCCTTCTTCGTAAGTCTATGCTAAGTCCTTCTTCATCTCGCAATAATTCTGCTATACTGGATAATTAGGTACACAAAATATAATTGCATAAAAAGGAAATATAAGAATTTGGTCCGAAAACAAAAATATCACAAGATTGCACTAATACGGTGCCATGAATTTTGTAGTGCTCTCCTGTGATAAATGTTTGCCTTTCACGGCGCAATGCTTTCTTGGGTATACTATACATCTATATAATTCAGTATTTTTAACCACCAAGAGTCAAAACTGAGAAAACTAGGTTAGATAGGTACCTATTAGAATATGTAACCCAAAGAACTTTCTTCGAGATAAATATCGATGGACGCATTTCTCAACAACTGCGCTAAAATTGCAGGGTGGTGATCTTTCTCAGTGCCCAACTGTGCGACACTTTACTTATTCTTAAAATCCACACTTAATATTATTTTCCAGCGAGGGCCAGTACAACCCCAGCGGCAACGGCGGCCACGGCGGTTCAGGCGGCTACCACTACTGATCTCACCCTCGACACTAACTCACCTCACCATGGACTGTGATACCACGACCTAGCACTAATTCGTTAGTTTAGTTAGTTTTATGATGTAAATATGCATGAAGAATAAATTATGTTTGAGTATAAAATAAAGTATTTTTTATTTATGAGAGAAATTGTGGAATTAGTTAAAATTTACTTTTACATAAGTACATAGGTATACTTATATGAACAGAACATGGAGTGACCCTTACTTACACTCCAAAGAAAACCACTGACACCAACTACACTACTGCCTACTAAATACACATTAATTACTAACGATTAAAATCGGCTTCTCTTTAGCAGACATAAAACTATTCGGTATGTACAATCGAGTTCACAAACATGTTTACAAGCCAACGTTCCAAAAATATATTAACTCGCCTCTAAGACACTGACAATAAGGTCAAGTAAATATGTTTGTGAACTCGACCGTACTATGGAGCAGGGATGTTGCGAACATCCGCATCCACATCCGCAACCGCGGAACATCCGCATTATTTTCAACATCCGCATCTGCGTCCGCATCCGCATAAAATCGATGCGGAGCTTATGCGGATGGGGATGTCGACCAAGTCGGTACAGGAACGTCTTAGCGGCGGCGTAAGTGCTAGGTAATTTCGTCATTAAGTACCTATAACGAAATCGTCTAGATCCAGAAAAGTCGGCCAAATTACTGTTTATTAAATATAACGCACCTATATTCTTGCTCAAATACTTAACGTTTCGTTTTTTTTTAATAAAAAAATACAAAAAATGTTATATTTGACATTTTCTAAGTACCATTGACCGGGGTGACTTTCAAATGCAGGGGCGACTTTAAAATTCTAGTTTTTAAGCCATAATGTATATTTATGCGAGATTTTTTATAGTAGGTGAATATGAATATACAGTAATCTAACTAGTGACAGGAACATTTTCAGTAAATAATGAATAATGGTAATTATATGGCCGTTTTAAATCTATCAAAGTAACCACAAATTTTCCAAAGTCACCCCGGTCTACGGCACCTAATCTTGACATCCGCATCCGCATCCGCGGATGTGAGCCTTTAAATATCCGCATCCGCATCCGCGGATTTCAAAAAAATTTGCACCAGCAACATCCCTGCTATGGAGATACAGTTGGAGTCTGTGCGGAAAGAGAAGAATCATATTATGTTTCCTTATATTCCACGACTCTTTTTTTTCCGCACAGACTACAATCCAATAGAAAGAAATGTATAGTATAACGTCACGATACATTGTGACGAATCCTTGATGAACTCGAGAAACCAAAAACGGTGAAAAATACTACTCCTAAAAATACGTGTGATTTATAATGAGATCTTATTAATCATGTATATGAGAAGAGCTCTAGAAAGCGAAAAAAAATTACGATAGTTTTTAAACATTTTTTTAGTTTTCAATTAAGAAGGAAGATCGAGAAAATTTTGTTAATTAACAATTAATTGCCTACCTAACTTGTTGAAAAAATATCTTTAAGATGAATTTCTACAAGTACCTAATACATTTTCTGACATGTTTTAAATACACCATATTTTTTTCAAATTTTTCAATGAATATTTAATACTTTTGAAATTATATTTAATGTTACGTACTCGCTGTTTCACGCCGCGAGCGTCTCCCAAAAAAAAACCGGCCAAGTGCGAGTCTGACTCGCACACGAAGGGTTCCGTACCATGGGGGTTACATGACCTAGCAAGGTCGAGTAACCTCCACGAGGGTCAGGGCTCTGCCAATTCCTTTGAATTCTCGTGAATCCGCAGGAAAGGGTAGGGTCCTGGCTGGTGCACCCTGGGGGCAACGGTAAGGGATCTTCCACGGGGGATCACTTATCGGTGCTGCTAATAACTCGACACGGGTGGGGGGGAGAGATTGAGAGGGTGTTGCTCTAGGCTCCTCTGACGTAACAGAGGACACCTCAGATGCAACCTGGAAGAGGGAAATGGACGATTTGTCCTTGATGTCCTGCTGATCCCTGAGGCTACACCGGATAGGGCCACCCATACCGGCCAGGCTTGGGGGGAAGGATGATACAGGAGCGAATCAGCACACGGGGGATTACGCCACCCCCCGCCAGCCCGAGCTCCAACACTCTATCCCAAAGACCTCCATCTGGGGCGTTATGGAGTACGGGAAGGGTGCTGGACTGGAGGGCGAAGGTGCGTGCAATGAGGAGGGGCGACGGGCCCTACTACTCCTAGTGCTAGGCGTAGCGGGGCAGACTTAGGTCACCGTCGGTCAACCTGTTACTCCTTCAGGAGCCAGGGGGCTTGCCTTTACCGGCCGGCCCAAGTGGAGAAAACCACACTAAAAAACCACAACCCCCGGTATTGAGGTACATGGTATCGGGGTGCTCCGGAGCTCCGGAGTGGCTGGGGTGCTCATCAGCCACTAATGCACCAACCTGCAGTACCGCCCGACCCTGCAGCGTATTAGGGGCACTTTGATTACTGGGGTTCTCTGATCACTGTGCAGCAAAAGTCACCCTACTCGTGGGAATTGTATGGAAAATTTACTTGAAAACCTTTCAAACGACCCTTCTCAGGGCCTAAACACAAGCGGCTCTTCTCAGAGCCTGTCGGAGCTGTTCGATAGGATTGAGGCAGAAAGGATGCTCCTCGGAAACGAGCCGAATAAAAGAGCTCCTTATAAAGGCCGCTTTGATCTTCCTGATATCGAATCCGAATCGGAGGAGGAAGAGGCCGCCATTACGGAGGAGCGACCGAACGCGAGTAAAAGGGCCCGGAAACCACAAG
This sequence comes from Cydia splendana, assembly GCF_910591565.1. Classification (NCBI taxonomy): domain Eukaryota; kingdom Metazoa; phylum Arthropoda; class Insecta; order Lepidoptera; family Tortricidae; genus Cydia; species Cydia splendana. Next base: position 17,285,863 of record NC_085965.1, on the reverse strand, counting down.
CTGTAGATCCGGAACCTGATAGCGGGCCCAAAAACGTAGCCCTCTCAAAAACAAAGGCACCGGTGGGCCACTACTTGGGAATGGCGAAAGCCAAATCCCTATTGCGGGCAGATATTGATGCAGACTTCGTGGCGGACCTAGAGGCAGCAGTGACCAGTGGCCGCCGGAGCGCTCGCCTGCAAAACAAGAAGGCGTCGCAACATAATAGGGACCGCAGCCCAATTATGGACGGGTTAGAAAAAGTAAGAGAGGACGCCATTCAAATTGTACGTCAAGCGACACAAACGGTTAGTGACGAGGTAAAGAAGTCGTCTAACATCAGCGGGCGGGTTGTGGGCAAAATAAACACCGCCCTCAAAGACATCGCTGACGCTATGAACGGACTGGCAAGCCGGGAAGAGGAAGATGAGTTGCGCGCTCTTCGCGCTGATAACAAAAGAATGCGCGAGCAGCTTGCACTCCTACAAGAGGAAACCAAAGCCCTCAGGAGAGCTTTCTCGGAAAGGAATGAAGGGAGGAAAGAGCCGCCACAGACAGAGGCCAACTCTGTTCACGCGTTGGCTATTAAAGAGTCATTAGCAGAACTCAAAGAGGAGCTCAAAAACGAACTCATCAATACCATCGGTGATATTATTAATATTCGCCTGGATGAGGTGAAACGACGTCTCCCTCCTGAGCCGATCCTGCGCCCCCCGTTAGCGGCTGACCGGAAGGGAACTGGAGACGCCACCCAAGTACAAAGCCTACCAACGGCCCATGTGAGGGACTCAAAAGACCGGCCTGCCCCCAAACCACGAAAGCAAAAGCAGACCCGCGCGAACCCGGCAATGGGAACACAACCCGATGCAGCAAACGTCGCGTCAGCACCACGGCCGAAGCGACCTCAGACGGCACCACCAACACCGTCCACGCAACCCACAAGGTTGTCTCAAGATGCGTCGCAGGAGGAAACATGGAGTCAAGTGACACATAAGAAGAAAAAGGCTAAGAAGGCCGTTAAAGCGGTAACATCGGCACCTCAGCCGGCTACCAAACCGGCACCGAAACCGCGCAAACGTGGAGTTGTAGTTCCTCCGATGGCTGCTATAGTTGTGGCCTTAAAGCCGGAATCAGAAGCTACTTATGCCTCCATTCTGACCAAGGCCACAACCTCAGTTGGGCTGGCTGAATTTGGCATTGACCATGTACGGATCCGCAAAACAGCGGATGGGGCCCGAATCATTGAGGTTCCCAACGCGGATAACGGCAGAGCGGCCGACGGTCTGCGGGAAAAGTTAGAAGCCCTTGTAGGAGAAGATGCGAAGGTTTACAGGCCCGTAAAAGTGGCTGGTCTACGCGTGTCTGGTCTTAACGAGTCAGCAACGCCTGATGCTGTCGCAGCAGTGATAGCGGCCAAAGGCGGATGTAGTATAGAGGAAGTCAAGGTGGGCTCAATCCGCGCCTCCTTCAATGGGTCCGGATCAACTCTGGTGAAGTGTCCTGTAGCGGCGGCAAAGAAAGTGGCAGACGAAGGGAGAATCTCGGTGGGGTGGTCAAATGCGGTGGTACAAGTTCTGGACCCGGCACCGTTCCGGTGCTATAAATGCATGGGGACGGGGCACACCAGAACAACATGCCCTTCACCAGTAGAACGCGGTAATTTGTGTTTCCGTTGTAGCAAACCGGGGCACAAGATGGCGGAGTGCATGGAGAAGTCGTTCTGCGCGGCGTGTCACCAAGCTAAGCGCCCAGCGGGCCACATCATGGGGGGTCAGGCATGCAACCCTCCAAAGATCAGAGGTAGGCAAGATCCCGTCCGGGCCCCGGGGCGTAACCTAACAGCCGGCCTGGCTGACGAGGGACAAAACAACATGGAAGAATAATGCCGATACGCCAACACGAAATATTGCAGACCAACGCAAACCACTGCGTCCGAGCGCAAGACCTGTTACTGCAGGTCATGGCGGAGTGGGGTATAAGCATTGCGGCGGTGGCGGAGCCCTGGTGCGTTCCTCCTATCCCAAATTGGGCTGCAGCATCGGATGAGAGAGTGGCCCTAGTTGTTCCGGCTATCGGGGACTTCCCTCCGCTAATGCCCATTGATAAGGGGCCTGGCTATGTAGCGGCAAAGTGGGAAAACATAGTGGTAATCGGGACCTACTTTCCCCCCCGTTCTCGAAATCAGCCACTCATAGCTTTTGAGAGATATCTAGATAACATTGGGAGGGTAATAAGGAGGGTTGCTCCGAAACCAGTCCTACTAATGGGGGACCTCAATGCCAAATGTGCAGCCTGGGGCTCTCCCGTCACGGACGTGAGAGGTGAAGCCTTGCGAGACTGGGCGATGACAATGGGGCTAAACATTGTCAACCGAGGCAATGCTTATACTTGCGTGAGATGGCAGGGGGGGTCCATTGTCGACATCACGTTGGCAACCCCAGTCATCGCCGATAGAATTAGAGACTGGCGTGTCATGGAGGAGGTGGAGACCCTCTCTGACCATGTATATATACGGATGAGGGTTTCTCCATCGCTAATGGCCCCATCTCCTGCCCCGCGACGCATGAATAACAGGCTACCAAGGTGGTCCCTGGCTAGCCTGGACAGAGAGCTGGCGGAAGAGGCAGCAATAATTGAAGCATGGTGTGCTACTCCACCGAATCAAATAGGGGTGGAGGAGAGGGTAGTTTGTTTCCGTGCGTCGCTCACTAGAGTATGCGACGCTAGCATGACCAGAGCAAAGCGGCTGCCTGGCAAACAACAAGTATATTGGTGGTCTGACGAGATAGCTGTCCTGCGAACCACTGCCAACGCTGCCAGGCGCAAATATACTCGCTGCCGACGTCGCCGGCATACAATCGAAGAAGAGGAATTGCTGTATGCTGCCCTGGCAACTGCAAAAAAGGCACTCAAAACTGCGATAGCCAAGAGGAAGGACGAAGCCCGAGAGGAGTTCATTTGTACGCTGGACAGGAACCCATGGGGACGGCCATATAAAATAGTGCGGAATAAAATGAAACATGCCCCCCCCATGGATTCCTTGGAGCCGGAACTCCTCACGAGAGTCATAGAAGGCCTCTTCCCAGCGGCACCGCAGTTTACTCCTCCAGTAATGTCGGTTCCGACCCGTGAAATCCCGGTTGGTGATGTCCCTGAAGTGACAGATGCGGAAATTCTCGGGGCAGTAATCCGCCTTAAAGCATGCAAGAAGGCCCCCGGGCCAGATGGCGTGCCAGGAAAGGTCATCCCTGTGGCTTTGAAACACTTGGGGCCACGTTTGCGGTATATCTTCGATGACTGCCTCAGGGAAGGGATTTTCCCCAAATGCTGGAAAGAGGGAAAGCTGTGCCTGCTGCGGAAGGAGGGTCGTCCAGCTGACTCTCCTTCAGGGTACCGCCCCATAGTCCTCCTGGACGAGACGGGAAAAATGCTTGAACGCATTATTGCTAGGCGTGTAATCAAGCACTTGGAGGACACGGGCCCGAACATAAGTGACAGGCAATTCGGGTTCCGGGAGGGGCGGTCGACGATCGACGCATTGAGTACACTGAAGGCCTTCAGTGATCAGGCAGCGCGTAAAGGGGAGGGGGCAATAGCGGTATCCTTGGACATTGCAAACGCTTTTGGCTCCCTCCCCTATGAGGTAATTAAAGAGGCACTCCGTTACCACCAAGTGCCCCTTTATCTGCAGAAGATTATAGGACACTACCTCTCTGAAAGAGTAGTGCTCTATCAAGTAGCGGACGGCCTAAAAGAGCGCAAAATGGAGTGCGGCGTTCCTCAGGTGTCAGTGCTGGGGCCCCTCCTTTGGAATGTCGGCTTTGACTGGGCGATACGAGGTGCACAACTCCCCCGCATGGTCACCATTTGCTATGCTGATGATACTATGGTGGCCGTGAGGGGGAAGGACTATAATGAGACTCTGAGGCGGGCAACAGTTGCTACAGAGCTGACAGTGGGGAGAGTCAGCCTCTTGGGGCTAAGGGTGGCGCTGCCGAAAACGGACGCAGTGATCTTCGGAGGAAGGGGCTGGCGATTACGACCCAACGAGGCGCTCCCCGTTGGGGGAGATGCGGTCCAGGTTAAGGCCCACATAAAATATCTGGGTCTCATTCTGGACCGCAAGTGGAACTTTGAGGAGCATTTTTTACAATTGGCTCCTCGGCTCGTCGGCACGGCATCGGCATTGGGCCGCCTGCTGCCAAACGTGGGAGGACCCCAAACCCTATGCCGGCGCCTCTTCGCAATGGTGGTACGAAGTATGGCGCTATATGGGGCGCCGATATGGGCAGAGCGCCTAAAAGATAAAGCAAGGGCGCTCCTCCGAAGACCGCAGAGGATAATAGCCCAGAGAATGAATAGGAGCTATCGCACGGTGGCATATGACGCTGCATGCGCTCTCGCGGGCACTCTGCCATGGGAGCTCGACGCCAGGCTCTTGGCAGAGCGGTACAGAGAACGGGTGGAGGCCAGAAACAATGACGATCGTCTGGCTCCACAAGAGATAGATGCGAGGCGAAAGGCGGCAGCCAAAAGGGAGCGGGACCGGTGGAAAGACCAGCTGGAGGACGCCCGATATGGTACCCGCACCATAGCGGCGCTTCTCCCGTCTTTCGACAACTGGCTGGACCGGAAAAGAGGGAGCCTAACGTATAGGCTGGTGCAAGTTATGACTGGACATGGCTGCTTTGGTCATTATCTGTACCAAATTCAGCGGGAACCGTCAACAGTCTGCCATCACTGTGGCGAGGAGGACGACACTGCCCAGCACACCCTTGCGGATTGCCCAAGCTGGGTTTTAGAGCGCCACGAAATGGTGGCGATATTGGGGGTGGATGATCTCTCTCTGCACAGTGTGGTGTCTAGCATGTTGAGCAGCGAGAGATCGTGGGATGCCGTCTCAAAATTCTGCGAAGAGGTCTTGCAGAAAAAAGAGGTAGCGGAACGGGAGCGCGAAGAGCGAGCAAATGCGCACCCGCTCCGGCGTAGACGGATGGGGAGAAGGCGGTTACAATATATCAATCGCCTACTCCCCCAGTAGGGCCTGTGGGCTGGGGACCCACGTTAAAGGGCCCTCTCGACGTCTGGGGGAAGGATCAGTGCGTTGCTGATCCTTCCCTCGAATGAAGTGAGGGTGCCCCCGGTATAGTATCCGGGGCAGCCGGGGGGACGACACGGTGGAATGGTCTGCGAACCCGTGGCGTCCCCCAATAACGGTAACGCGGGCAACGCCGCAGGGGATGTTAGTGGGTATTCTCTTCCCCTCCCTCTGCTTAGCGGAGGGAGTTATGGGAGGAGCGAGTCCCACATACCACCCCCTCCCCCTTGGGGGTGAGATGCCTAAATGCATTTACCCCTGCGTCAAAAAAAAAAGGGTTCCGTAAAGTTTATTTCAATAGAACTTGCTAACTATGTAAACAAACAACTTAACTTTGTTGTATCACTGTTTCTCTTTGAATTTTCACACCACCTCATCAAATACAATTGAAACCATACACATATACACTATTGAAACGGTCCGTTCCGTAAAATACACAAATATATAACTGTATCTTGGATATTTCATTAAAAGTTTAAAATGGGTTCATAAGTTAGGTTATTAGGACCTGTTGGAATGACGGTTTTGTTTCTTTTAAATTCTACAATTGTCTATGATGGGTATTGTCGTGACTAAAGTTTGTGATATAAACCCGCTACACACTACCCAACCCACGCTCTGTACCTACCGCCGCGGTTATAAAATACATCAATACATCATTCTTAAGTACTAATTTGTCTTCTGATCGTGATTAAACAAATTAAAAATAAGTAACTACTTGTTTTTTACTTTTGGTATTTTATTATTCGATATGGTTTGACATTAGTAAAGTAGTAAGTAGGAGTCTTGCCCATCACTAGTAAATTCATCATTCAGAGACAATTTCAATATGGCGGTTTGTTTACATAGTTAGCAAGTTCTATTGAAATAGACTTTACCATTATCTTTAAAAACGGTCACCCATCCAAGTACTGACCCCGCCCGACGTTGCTTAACTTCGGTCAAAAATCACGTTTGTAGTATGGGAGCCTCACTTAAATCTTTATTTTATTCTGTTTTTAGTATTTGTTGTTATAGCGGCAACAGAAATACATCATCTGTAAAAATTTCAGCTAGTCAGCTGAAATTTTCACAGATCACGAGATACAGCCTGGTGACAGACGGACGGACGGACGGACGGACGGACGGATGGACGGACGGATGGACGGACGGACGGATGGACGGACGGATGGACGGACGGACGGACGGACGGACGGACGGACAGCGGAGTCTTAGTAATAGGGTCCCGTTTTACCCTTTGGGTACGGAACCCTGATGAGGCGCGGAGGGCTGTGTTGCCTGAGTTCAGCGTTGAATAAAAAGTATAAATAATGGAGATACGTTTCAGCAAGCTTGTATGGAATGTTTTATTCGAAATATCCTCCTCTTTTATAATATTAATTTTGGTTTCTTAAATATTAATACTTTTTAAGATATTGGGGAAATAAAAAAGATCTACTTTTTTCCCCCTTTTTTGTTTATATTTTTTGATATTTTTTGTGTGCACGTACACGCTTCGGATATATTTTTCTAGGCATCATTACGAATATATTGAGGTACCTATCACAGGTATTTTTAGGAATAGGTAGTATCTCTATTTTTCACCGTTTTCAGTTTCTCGAGTAGATTAGTTTGGCGATGTGTCCTCTTCGTTATTTGTTAAGCATAAGCAAGTTAAGTTTTTAAGCCACTTTTTTGTCAAGCTTGAGTTGTAACGATGGTATGAGGAATCGAAGGAACTCCTCAATTTTAAAGGCACACGTATAGATTTTTGTATTTTCATCAGAAAATGAAGCATTTACATTAATAACTGTCGCATTTGATGAAGTGGAACTGCTGATGATGATCAAAACGGAACTCTTCAACGACGCATCGTACACGTTTGGCGATATCAATTTCGACTTGGACTGGGACCCGGACGCGGACGCGGACTCGGGCCCGGACCCGGTTCGGACCCGGACCTGGACTCGGACCCGGAGAGTTAGAACTGCGACCCTTACAGAAACGAAAGCCTACTAGACTAGATAAGTGGGTTAGGTTAGGTTTGAACTGCGATCCTCACAGAAGTAAGTAAAAGTAAGTAAATATTCTTTATTGCACCAACCGAACCGCACTGCTATCTGTCAGAACCGAACTCGTATCAGAGAATAGGTGACGAAATTGATTTATTATATCTGGTGATCAATTAAAGACCAGCCAATAATATATATGGCATATCAACTGTTTTAAGAAGTCGGTTTTTTCTAGTGTAGGTATATTTGTAAAAATTTATTACGCGACGTGCTGTAAAACAATTTCAATCATCTACAAATGCTAGTCTATTAAGTTCTAAAAGTTACAGATTGTGATTCTTAACTACATTACAGATAGTAGGGCAGATGCCCCGGTTTTGGCCACTTTAGCACTCTTTTTATTACTTGAAATTTTAATAAATATATAGAAAACTATATTAAAATCATCTTTGAGTTTTAAAAGCTTTATACGGTGAGGAATGAGTATGTAACGTACAATTTATTTTATAGTTAGTTTACACAATTAAATGGATAAAAGCGGCCCAGTGGCCAGAACCGTCTGCCCTATCAACTTATATAGGAACTGGACGCGCCCTTTCAGCCCTTACTCACATGCAAACTTACTGAACTGCTCAATGCAGGAATAGAATTCAAACAAAGAGACGACCATAATGACGAATTATAAACTGACGACCAGTCTGGTCTAGTGGGTATAGTGACCCTGCCTATGAAGCCGATGGTCCCGGGTTCAAATCCCGGTAAGGACATCGTCGCCTAATAGTACCATAGCAGAAGCTTTGCTTAGTTTGGGGCTAGGTCGATCTGTGTAAGATTGTACACAAATATTTATTTACTTACTCGTAGACCATGTACCTAAAGTACTCAGTCCCTTGAAACATCTATACATATAATAAAGCTGAAGACGGTCTAAAGTCTGTACATGGAAGATATTTGAAAAAAAGTTGGCTGGGGATACTTAGAATCGATAACAGAACACGTTCCAAAAGTTTTTAGAATTTTTGTCTGTTTGTTGTTTATCTGTTTATCTGTTTGTCTGTTTATTTGAACGCGCATCACGTGAAAACGGCTGAACGGATTTTGATGAAAACTTTACTAATCTGTCGAGAAAATTCCCGGCCAGGTTATAGGCTATAAAAATTCAACCCCTAAAAGGGGGGGTAGCCACAACACTCGATTGACTTAAGTTTGCCCCTGAATCTTATAGCGCTACTTAGGAAGGAGGGGCAAACTTTTTGCAAATATGTGCTACCACTATTGAGTACCCTGGTAAACTAACAGATGATGGCGCTGAATTTAATACGTTTTGACATGAATAAGCCACCGAGGAAATATTTTGCCAAATTAACTCTAAATTTAGAAGAGGGGGTAAGGATATCAAAAAAAAATAATTGAATAGTTGATTTAATAAATTAATAATACAACAAAATTAAACAACAGTAAATTAATTGCCCCTCATTGCACAGTGCCATCTTTTGGGGAACTGAGTAAACATTAAGTAATCAAGAAAACTAAAAATGAGTTTACATAGTTACGTAGTGGTAAAATAAACACACATATCAACACGCGTATAATTGCATAATTATTTAAAATTATAAATTTTCTCCATCATGAATTATACCTAATCGTAATTATATCGCACCCATATCAAATCCATATTCATACGTAGGTATCGCCTCCTTTATGTACTTAATAATGGCCACGAAGGTGGGTACTTTGAAAAAAAAAAACATTAACCTCTGTCATTTGCAGTGCCGGATTAACCCTTTTAGAGTTTTAATCAAAATAAGCACTTGCTTAGGGCACCACGTCTAGGGGGCACCAAAACCGTAGGCAAATAAACGCGCAGGCTGCATCAGCGTTGCAGTCGTCGTGGAGTAGGTACCTACATGAAACTTTTATACGTGTACAAGTACCCATCTAATAACGAAGGGTCGTAGGGATCAAGTAAGAGAGTGAGGGTACGTAAGAACATCTCCAACGTAGGCTTTCGATTTGACCTTACGAGGAGGCCCTTAAAGTCATGGAAAAAAATCTTGCTTTCGGGCTTGCGGCCAGCCGATTTTTTCGACATAGGTTACCGATTTTATAGCTAATTTTGCTCTCTTGCACGCCAGATTTGTCGGCCAAGCCGAGTTGCTCCTTAGCCGCGATCCTGAGACCTAACTGTCAAAGTGTTATAAGGGGCCCCGTGAAAGCCGAAAACTAAAAGCATCCCATCAAGTAGCGCTTTCGAGTGAAGCCAAAGAGCGAGCAGTAGAAGAGTCGTGATTACATATGCATAGATTCGACTTCAAGCCACTCTTTTGCAGTTCGGCGTAAGGTCTTATGCGAGGTCTTCTGCCTTATGAAAAAGTTGATCTTCTGCCTTAATTACACTTGGGCGTGGATCCAAATCCAAGCTTTCCTCTATCGCAGCTGGGCCTTCTGCCTTGCTCACACTTCACATTCACTTGGTCAGTTCCAAGCTCTGCTTTTTTGCATCTTTTCTGTATGAGAACAACCTCGCTGAGACCCTTAAACATTGAGCCCTATGCGAAGCTAGGCTGATAGAAAACTGTCCCATCCCTTCTCTGTATGAAATCCTGGACTCGCGCCTGGTTGGGACTAAAAGTAAAAATGTACAACTGTCTATCAAATTGCGTTTTTTATACCGAAAATTTTCGCGCTCGCTTCGCTCGCGTTTACACTCACGTTATAAGGTATGGTAAAGGTGACATACGGTTGGCGACTGCAGCAGCTTTACTCTGTTGTAACGTTACTGCTGCAGCACTGTCAATTTTCGTGATAAAATGATGTGACTGATTTCCATACTACAAGTAGAAATGTACAACTGTCTATCAAATTGCGTTTTTATATCGAAAAATTTTCGCGCTCGCTTCGCTCGCGTTTTCAATAACTTTCTAAAATATGGCTCCTGCAGCAGCATTACTCTGTTGCAACGTTACTGCTGCAGCACTGTCAATTTTCGTGATAAAATTATGTGACTGATTTCCATACTAAAAGAAAAAAATGTACAACTGTCTATCAAATTGCGTTTTTATATCGAACAATTTTTGCGCCCGCTTCGCTCGCGTTTTCAATAACTTTCTAAGTCAAATTGCGTTTTTAATTCGAAAAATTTTCGCGCTCGCTTCGCTCGCGTTTTCAATAACGTTATAAGATATGATAAAGGTGACATTCGGGTGGCGACTGCAGTAGCATTACTCTGTTGCAACGTTACTGCTGCAGCACTGTCAATTTTCGTAATAAAATGATGTGACTGACTTCCATACTAAAAGTAGAAATGTACAACTGTCTATCAAATTGCGTTTTTATATCGAAAAATTTCGCGCTCGCTTCGCTCGCGTTTTCAATAACTTTATAAGATATGGCGACTGCAGCTGCATTACTCTGTTGCAACGTTACTGCTGCAGCACTGTCAATTTTCGTGATAAAATTATGTGACTGATTTCCATACTAAAAGAAAAAATTTACAACTGTCTATCAAATTGCGTTTTTATATCGAAAAATTTTCGCGCTCGCTACGCTCGCGTTTTCTATCTTTTTCTAATATATGGCGACTGCAGCTGCATTACTCTGTTGCAACGTTACCGATGCAGCACTGTGAATTTTCGTAATAAAATGATGTGACTGATTTCCATACTAAAAGTAGAAATGTACAACTGTCTATCAAATTGCGTTTTTATATCGAAAATTTTTCGCGCTCGCTTCGCTCGCGTTTTCAATAACTTTCTAAGATATGGCGACTGCAGCAGCAATACTCTGTTGCAACGTTACTGCTGCAGCACTGTCAATTTTCGTGATAAAATTATGTGACTGATTTCCATTCTCAGCTGTAATGCGGCAATGCTCACTCAACTTAGGTACCAAAAAAATCAATGTAATCTCGATGACCCTAGGGAGAGGGGGCACCATGGTCTAGAAATGCTTAGGGCATCAAAATATCTTAATCCGGCACTGGTCGTTTGCGGAGTCAAACGATTTGGGACTCGCATTTTATACGCATTACCATGCCTTCCCGAAAAAAATCGAATCATTCGCGAAAGTCTCGCAACGCATTGAGGTTACAAGGGGCACGTGATCTTCCTCAGGAGTCTGAAGAAGAGCACGGTGAGTGGGCGTCACTCTTAGCCAGGTAGGCCGCTTCGCTTTCGCTCGCGTACGTATACCTTACTGTATCGTCTGATATACATCTACTACTCTGTCGTTTAAATCACGTGTAAAATTTGAATAAAGGCGAAAAAAACTATTGATTTTGGAGTGTAGTTTTATTTAGTGGTACTTACCTAATTGTAAAATATTTTATCTGAACTACAGTCCTCCAGCATATCCATCTGTCAACTTTACTTCAAGTTCCGCCTCCAGGGGAGAGGGAGAGAAATTAGGATTAGAAATTAGCCGCTTACTGACACAGACCGAATTCCACGCGGGCGGAGCCGCGGGCACAGCTAGTGATTTTATAAATGGTGACATTAACCCTCCAAGACAAAGTTCGCCGGTTTCACTAAATAGGTGGAATGTATTATTCCAATTTATTTTAATGTTGACTGTATTTATTCAATCAATATTTTGAATAGGTACTTACTACATAACAAACATGACGGCACGCACCACTCTGCTAGACTAGGTGCAAAATAAGTTCAGGGTTTCGCTAATCGTACAGTTCGTGAACACCTTATCATAGCAGAACAATCGACACAACAGTCAGCGGGGGGCATAGGCGGCGCTGTTCACAACTCAGAAGTGCAAGGACTCTTTCGAAAACACGGTGAACATCCATATAAAAACTTGCACAGCTTCGAAATCATCATTCTGTCATCACATTTCTAACAGATATCACTTTCTGAGATTTATTAAGAAACTATATAATAATTTGCAAAAATGTGCTCTCTGAAGGTTTGTGCTTTATAATATTATTTGGATGACTTCAGCTTGGCTTCAGTCTTCGTGTTCGCTTAATGGGTATCTACCTAGTCTGAATTTCAGCATTTGCAGCAGCAGCTCCTACAAATTAACACTTAGCAATCAGTTGCCAGTATAAACTACGAGTAGAATAACAAATTAAAGTTATTTACACAAAGTTGTGTGAATACTGAATATAAAACAAGATACAGGTTGATTCAGGAGAAGTGGGCAGGCTCAACCCTAGGAATTCAGTACAAACAACCTATTGCATAACACCAATCAAAGAATCGAACTTAAGCGTCGTATTTAAGTAAAAAAGCACATTTAGTCCCACTAGCGCTTATAAATTAAAATGCCAAGGGAGTCGTTGATGGAATGACATGAATTGGCTATGGTTATATTGGTTATAATAATTTAAACTCTGCATTTTTTTAAATCTTAAAATGTACATATTTTCTTGTAACAGATAGTAGTAACTCTCGCTGTCCTAGCGGTGGCTTCGGCCGAGCACTTCCGGTCCCAGCAGTTCGGAGGCTTCAACGGAGGCTCCAACGGTGGCTACAGCGGGGGCTTCGGCGGCGGCGCGCACATACCCATCCTGAGCTATGAGAACGTGAACAATGGAGACGGAAACTACAGATACAGGTGAATATCTTGTGTTGAAGTAAATCCTGTCCTCAATAAATTAACTTAGTTAAGTTTTAAAATATCAAAGCCCAATTTTGATCTTTAATGTTTAATCTTTATTAAATATAACCTTAATACCTTAATACGTAACAGATAAAAAGGATGAATCTCGGTACAGATAAACAATTTGTGATTTGATTGTGTAGTGTATACCAAACTTCATTATCGTCCATCATTCTTTCTGTCATTTCTGATTCCATCATTCTAATCAATTCACTGTCAGTAGTTAATGTCATTTCTAGTATCATTACTTTGACATAACTCCAATACTGACGGAAATTATTAAAATAAACTTCATTACTTGCCGTCATTCCTTCATGACAATCCCTACACTATCACTAAAAACATCATTCCTTCAAAGTAATGTCAGTATTCATGATAGTGTCGGGGCCGTAAAAGATAGTCAGGTTAGTTTAAAAAGTAAAAGTTAATTCTTAGATACAAGGTATCTGTACAAGACTCCTTTGAAAATATCCAATATTTCGACAAGCTATTAAGTAACCAAGTTTTATAGTTTTCAAACATCTTCTAGCTCGTTCAAAGGTAACCTTTTAAAGTGCTACGAGTGGTACGTAATGCAACTTCAACTTTTGTTGTATTTACTTAAGCTGCCAAGAGTTTCCTCCAGCGTTAGGTACGCACAACTTTACTTCGGTAACCGTATTATTGGACTAGCAAGAGGATTACTTACGGTGGCTACGGAAGTCTCTTAAACTCGTCCGTTACAGAATTTCTGAAATTCACTTCGATTACGTGCATTAAAGCTTAGAAGAGGGCTGATAAGGGCAGAATATTTTAAGATTATATTATAATCGTATTAAATTGTTAACTTTTTCACTTTCCGAGCTCTATAAATTATGTACCTATGCGAGCCACAAAATAGATTTTAAGATTTAGACAGAATTATATTTAAGTATTCATTTAAACTTTATTGCACAAGATATATACTTACAACAATTTACAAATGGCAAATGGGTTGTTTATATTGTTTAGCGCTGAATGTCTTTTTTGAATCGTCAAACAAGGCCTGACGATTTTTTGTTATTTCCAGCTATGAGACCGGCAACGGTATCAGGGCCCATGAGAACGGATCCCCCCGAGCCCAAGGGCCCGAAGGCCCCGCGGTGACGGCGGACGGCGCGTTCTCCTACACCGCCCCCGACGGCCAGCAGGTGTCGCTGACCTACACGGCCGACGAGAACGGCTTCCACCCCGTGGGCTCACATCTACCCACCCCGCCGCCCATCCCGGAGGCCATCCTAAAGTCCCTGCAGTTCAACAGGCAGAATCCTTCATCGTATGTACTCTACCTACCTTAGCTACTTAACCTCATAGTCTAATAAAACATGGTCTTCCATTCCCAGAGTGACACGGGCCTACGTCACAACAACATGGCCGCTATGTATAGCGCTATCGCATATTATCATATAGCGCTGTCGCATGATGACGTAGGCCCGTGTCAGTTAGGTGACCTAGAAAAGACGGGAATGGAGTACCAGGCGGAGTATATTATTATACCATGCTTAACCTGTAAAACTTACTTATCACGCGGCCGTCATGGACCCAGACGAGGTGTCCATATCCTTTATACATACAGGATGCAACGAAAATATAGTGATCCGTTAAGGGCATATTCGGTATCGTGTTCTGTTGTGTATGTGAAAAAATAATTTGAGGCAAAATATTATTTTTTGTCTATGGGGAGGGTCGGTCTTCCAAATCGGCCAACCCTCCATACAACCGCCAAAAAAATTACCAGTTTCAATAACTTTCCCATTTCCTATTACATACTTAAAATGTTTCTCTCTCTTCTTTTCAGGGATGGATCCTACAACAGTGGAAGTTATAATAATGGTTATCACTACTAAATGAATATCTACGATGTTTATATATTTCCATTTACAAACAAGTGACTACGATGCTGTGCAAAATTTTAATTTATGTCCTCAAATTCGTTATTTTTATTAAATATAAATTATTGTCTGCATAATTAAATTTTTTTTTTTCACCTACAATAAGTACCTAGGAACCTACTTAATCAAAGCAACACTAAAACTAAAATGTATACAGTGTGTTACCAGGACCCGGGCTTTTTTTAAGGCAGGTTAAAATATCGTATATCTATAATGTAACCATGACATTAATTTAATTAATAAACTAAATTTCAGACTTCGTTAACTTTCTAACAAAATTTTAATTGCCCACAATGTACAGCACAGTAAATTGACAAGTAAGTGCTAATAATGACAGCTCTTCATATAGTTTGAATAATCTCAGGTGAATTTTTCGGGCTCGGACCCTAATCTGTTAAACAAAAGATATTGTTTCCTTTATGCAGTGGTTACAATGCTTACTGCTAATAGCCCCGACGTAAGTAACGGGAACAAACCCATTTAAAAAGCAAATTTACCATTCTAATTATATGGTTCAAATTCTTGAATCAGCTCATTTGGAGATAACACGTTTTTGCTATCTCTAAAAACAAGACCACCCTAATTGTTCTCTGAACAAGCTGTCATATGAATTAGAACCTTAATACTATCACGATAGTTGCTTTTTAAACGACATGGTTGCTTTGGCACGTGGCTGTAGACCGCTCTTAAAAGAAACAAAGGCTTTTGTTTAACGGATTAGCACCCGAACTCGAAAAATTCACCTGAGATTATTCAAACTATACTTTATTACGAAGTTTATTTCAAGATGCACTTAAGATAACTACACCAAATTAAAGCCACTCTGGTCTCATTGATAAAGACTTTACTACCAACTAAATTAAACTTAAATACAAACCCCACATTTTAATAAAATAATACATTAACCCCACACAATACGAGTACTGGACGTTGGTTTGGTACCTGTCTGAAGTGCTTGAGAATCTTTTCCTCAGCTTGCACTGGCATGATCCCGTGCATGGCCCTTTCAGGCTGACCAGGCGGCGTAGCACGGTCGCGTTTTTATCCCTTGTCACCATGCCTGTCACGTTCTAACAAGTATGTAAGTGCGAAAGGGACGCGCATAGTGATAGACGATAAAAATGGAACCGTGCTGCGCCCACAGGGGCGATTGGCCTATTCTCACGAACTCGCTGAAAAGCCGCTGTTATCAATCGAGCATTGTGTGGATGTCGTCAATTTGGGAAGTGTTTCCTACAAAGCCTTAAGCCTTGAGCTGCAGTTCCGCGTGTATCTACAACTCTCGAGCATTGTAACCCATTTTAAAGAAAAGCTAATACCAGTTTTTCTAATATTTCATGGTTTGTTTTGACAACCCGTCGTGTTGACGACTTTTGAAATTGTCATGTCAAAGTTGACAAAAAACTCTTTAATTAATGTATTAAAACCTCCATACATGAACCCAATGATAAGGACGCCAATAATTTTCCGATAGTTGTCTCAGTTTTTTACCCTGGTACCACGACATGCCTTGTACCACGTGCGTTAGCGATATGAGTAACGACAATTACGCAGTACACGCACTACATTGCGTGTGCGAATTTTGGAAATTTAATTGAGCAGTTAATTTACATAATTATGATTTGCTAATACACGCAAACAACTGCTAATGGATCATATTATTACCAGTTTTAATAAAAGCCCGCAGGCTGGTAACACACTGTATTTCACATGAGTCCAGTGATTGTTAATTTTCCAGCAATTTTGGTGCAGCATAGTTTAATAAAGGATTTTCTTCCATTTTTTTCTAGGGAGAGGATTGGTTAAGGTTAATACTCGTATTACTGTTATTAATCCTAATTATCTAGAGTAGGGCATACAGATGCTTTTAACCAACAATGCTGCACCAAAATTGCTGGAAAATTAACGATCACTGTACATGACTTTTGTTCAGATTCGTTTTTAACCCCCGACGCAAAAGTTGAGGAGTGCTATACGTTTGATGCCAATGTCTGTCTGTGTGTCTGTCTGTGGCAGCGTAGCTCTCAAACGGATGGAACGATTTCGATTCGTTTTTTTTAACGTGAAAGCTAGTTTCCTTGCGGGGGTTCTTAGCTATGTTTGATAAAAATCGTTCCATGCTCTTTGAAGCGTATCAGCTCTTTACCAAAATGATGTAATCTATTTTTGACGTAAAAATGGCTTAAAATTGTATGATTAGCGTAGGATTTTTTTTTATTTAAATGTTATTACAAGAACACTTCCATTATTTACGCAAAAGATATCTAGAATTAGGAAGAGTAAACTGACAGCAGTTTGTTTTTTTCTTTATTCAGGCAAATATAAGTAATGAATGACTGAGAAAGTAGAGCTAGAGTCAGACCGTGAAAAGTCTGCAGCGATTTTGATAGCCCTCGCCAAAGAGTAAAGTAAGTAATATACTGGCCTGGCCCTCGCAGTGTAAGTGTCATTTTAAACGTCAAACTTCTATGAAATTATGATGTATAAAAATAACAGTTGCATTGCGTGGGCTATCAATATCGCTACAGACTTTTCTTGGTGTAACTCTACCTACGTAAGTAAAAGCTTTGGTAAAAGTAACTCTAAGCATAGACAAAGGAAAGCATCTACTTAATTCTCTTTGCCCTAAGTTACAAAACAAAAAGTACCTATGTATAAAGTAAAAAAAGATAATGATAATATTTCATATACAAGCTCATCAGTGTACGATACAAGTGTAGTAACCTACTTGTTTTGTATTGTATTGATACAATATAGCTGAAACTATGGGTTATTGAGTGAGGTTTATGAAGTCACCTGTTCGAATAGCTGCAAGAGAACCCGAGCTACCTGGCTGTAACTAAGTTATAATTCAATGCACCCGGCAGAGGCTAGCACGATAGGGCTCAACTTCTAATAGTTTGCTGCAACTTTCATGTCGAGCCTCGCTCCGGTATTCCTTCTTGGAATTCCCGGTAAGCACTAATTTCCACGAAAACCGATTGGGAAACTTATTACTTACCTAGTTACGTACCATGCGGGAAATATACCTAATGTAATGCATAGTTGTATACATAATAAAATACATGGGATATTTAAAGTCATTGAGATATCAGGCCGGGGGCCAAATTCGACATGTACCACTGTCAGATTTCGTATCCACGTCAAATCAACAATTGATTTTATTGCATGTTCTATCAAGTGTTGATTCGATAATATCATTTAGCTGGTTTGTTAGTGCACACCGTTGTATGGGGACCTTGCACTTTGAGACTATGCGCTGAAACTTGGCACAGTTGATTGTTAGCTGGTCTTGAGCAGATACAGACCGGTAGACATCGAGAGCCACGTCTCATTTAGTGGGGGGGAGGGGGGAAGTTCGACGCCGCCGCGCTTCACTTGGAGCACCATTTCTCTAAAACTATACCTATTAGGGCATGTGATATATCATTTTCGGATAAATTAAGGATGAGAAATCTAGTTTTGGAACAAAAACAGTGCACTTTCTAACAAAAAAAAAGCATAAAGTAGAAAAGACTAAAAAACGTATTTGTGATTTTTTCATAATTACCAATTTTTTTTTTAAGTGTAGCAGGAATCTGAAAAAAAAAACAGTTGTAAAGTTACACTTATAACGTTTAAGAAAATATATAGTTTATTATACAAAACTGTTGATAAATGGGAGATAAAAAATAATATTAAGCGTGGGTCAGAGTGATCTGAATACAAAATATGTATTATGAATGTGGGAAAGTTACTTATAATAGTTATAATTTGTTCTACAATCGTTTATTTTTTTTTAGTTTTTCGTAAATAACTCCTAAACGGTAGCCACAGCAAAAAAATATCTTTTACGTAAATAATCTGGTTCAGATTTCTTATAAAATAAGTGCTACCTTTTTTCGCTACCATCAATGTTAAAAAAAAATATTGAAGGGAGAAAATAAATACTAAGGTCCCCTTTTTTAGTCATTCGTAAATAACTCGTAAAGGATGGCCAATAGCAAAAAATATATTTATACATAAATAATTAGCATAAAATTTCCTACAAAAAAGGTTATTCAAACTTTTTGGCTAGGATCAATATTTAAAAAGGGGACCTTAGAATTTAATTTCTCTCTTTAATATCGTTTTTAATATTGATCCTAGCGAAAAAGTTTTAATGACCGTTTTTGTTGGAAATTTTATGTAAATTATTCATGTACTAAAAAAATTTTTGCTATTGGCCATCGTTTACGAGTTATTTACGAATGACTAAAAAAGGGGACCTAAGTATTTATTTTCTCCCTTCAATATTTTTTTTTAATATTGATGGTAGCGAAAAAAGGTAGCACTTATTTTATAAGAAATCTGTAACAGATTATAAAGATAATTTTTTGCTGTGGGCTACCGTTTACGAGTTATTTACGAAAAACTAAAAAAAATAAACGATTGTAGAACAAATTATAAGTAACTTTCCCACATTCATAATATTTTGTATTGAGATCACTCTGACCCACGCTTAATATTTATTTTTTATCTCCCATTTATCAACAGTTTTGTATATTAAACTATATATTTTCTTAAGCGTAATAAGTGTAGCTTTACAACTGTATTTTTTGTTTTCAGATTCCTGCTAC
Organism: Cydia splendana; assembly: GCF_910591565.1. Classification (NCBI taxonomy): domain Eukaryota; kingdom Metazoa; phylum Arthropoda; class Insecta; order Lepidoptera; family Tortricidae; genus Cydia; species Cydia splendana. The sequence continues at coordinate 17,266,671 of NC_085965.1, read as the reverse complement.
ACTTTAAAAAAAAATTGGTAACTATGAAAAAATCTCAAATATGCTTTTTATTCTTTTCTACTTTATGCTTTTTTTTTTGTTAGAAAGTGCATTGTTTTTGTTCTAAAACTAGATTTCTCATCCTTAATTTATCCGAAAATGATATATAACATGCCCTAATAGGTATAGTTTTAGAGAAATGTTGCTCCAAGTGAAGCGCGGCGGCGTCGAACTTCCCCCCTCCCCCCCCACTAAATGAGACGTGGCTCTCGATGTCTACCGATCTGTATCTGCTCAAGACCAGCTAAGAATCAACTGTGCCAAGTTTCAGCGCATAGTCACAAAGTGCAAGGTGTCGTGCACTAACAAACCAGGTAATTTGGTACAACCAAAACTCAACCTCTGACCTCGGGGTGGTTCGGTTTGGTTTGGTTGTCACTTAATTGTGGATTGCTAATGTCAAATTTTGACATTGTACCTACGTATTCGAGAACTTATGATTTTTCCCACATCAACGGGAGATGAACACGATACGTCAAACGTCACTTGTCTAATAGGGGTCCTGTACGGATGGTATTGGAAAATAATTTTGTAATGATGTTTTGATAAACGTTTGGTTTTACTATACCATTGAGTAAAATTATCTAATACCAACGACAATGACTTCGAAGTAGTGTAAACGTGAATATGGTTTTAATATACATTATTAATGTGACATAAGCAATGTTATTTACATTGAAAGTACCTACTGATACCTACACTACTTACCAAGTTTTTAATACTTTGAATGTCAAAAGTTATCAAATAGAAAACATATTGCGCTAGGACAAAGTTTCAGCTCTAAATGAATCTCCGTTGCGTTGTATAAAAGTACTTTTTTAATAAGAGTTCTAACTGTCGGATAAGTCAAGGCGCTAGTTAAAAAAGAACTTTTCTAATCTGAGCAGATTCTAATGAGAACAATGAGAATAGTAAAGGTTAAAAGGCAATGTTGCATAGACCTGGTGTATGCAATGTTTCTCGTATTTTATTTTGCTAGGCATTCAATATACCGGGTGTGGCCTGTAACATAAGCAAATAATTCAAACATAGATTGTACTCCTCAAACGGTGACACTTTTGTTCAACAACTTTTAAAAATTATGAAGTATTTCGACTCCCTATTTTTCATACAAAATAAACATTATCTTCAATGGACGCCATCGCCACGCCATATCATTGTGATTGACGTTGCTTGTCACGCCTTAAACATAACAATATTCGCAATACATTGCGTCTTAGAATAAACTTGAAAGTGTATTAAAAAGCAAACCACAAGTTATTTTTAAAAATCGCTGAACAAATGTTGGTCAGTATGAGGAGTACAGCCTACAGTAAAATTTTTTGCTCATGTTACAGGCCACACCCGGTATAGGTAATCAAATACCTAATAATAAAAAGCAAAAGTTTGTGCCCTCCATTTCTCTATCTCATGTCGATGTTATGACTGTTCTAATGTCTGGCTGTGAACCTACCTATGTATTTTCAGAGATTGAATGTATACATCTAACATTAATTACCTATAGATAAAAGCATGTATCCAAATTTAATTTTTTGAAAAAAAAAATTTTGTTTGCTAAAATTTTGCGTTGCGAAGCGCAATAACTTTCAGTGGCATATTAACTTACTATATTAAGAAAGATACTTATCAAGTAAGTAATATGGTCATTTGAGTGCCGGTGTTATATACACGTCAAACAGTCTAGGAACTGCCGGTTTGCTGCACAAATGTATAAGGAACTTCGCTATTTTAAGGTGCAGTAGGCTCAGAGAACGGAATTTTTGAAAAGTGGTGGCGCTTTTTCAGATCACAATACGGTTGCCAAAAATTTAATTGGCAATCTTGAGGCCTTTCTCCAGGGACTTTAGTTATTTGCAACCTGAATTTTTCTGGATGACATGGCGTTTAGATGTAGGTAAAACTTTGATTGGAAATAATAGGCAAGATACTAAATTAGTTAAATTACAATTATAGTACACAATTTATTTATTTTATTAGTTTTTTTTATTTAGAGTATACTTAATATTAATAATAGTTTATAAGTTTTGTTATTGAATAAAAGTTACCTTGTACACAATTGTACCTACTTCTTTTATAGGGTTCTACATTTTTAGAAGAATATCCGTGAGTCAGTCAGTAAAAAGCCGGATTTTATCATTTATTTTATTACTTACAATATTATTTAAGTTAAAGTTACAGTTAATTGTGGAACAATGTTAAGTAATGTTGAAGAATTATAAAAAAATCCAATATAATTTATTTTCATTTTCTTATTGACTGCCATTCTATTGCACACAACTGTACCTACTCGTATATAATATAGCTACCTATGTACTTAAACAAAATGGCTTATTTTACAAAACCAAATAAACTTAGTTTATCTGTTATTCCCTTTCTGATAACATCAAATTTGAATGTTCCAGCTCAGTAACTATTTGCCTATTTGGAAGTTCTGTCGGGAACGTCTCCAGAGGCATCGAGACATTTGAATAAGCACTATATCTCATTGTTGTTTTACTCGCTGAATAGCATTTGTATCCATCATATTACATATAAACATCATTGTGCCTTCTTAGGAGTATAGGAAAGGAGGATACGCAGTTTTAAATTAATTGTGTTGGAAACAGGAATAAATATAATTGGAAACAAGAACATAGTCGGAATAAACTGAAATAGTTGAAAAGAATGACCGTAGTATATGTAAATGTCCAAAAAAGTTTTCAAATTTAGAGTGAGTTTTTTATTGAAGAGCATATTTTTTTAGAAATATTTATAATTTCTAAATGGTTCGGTATTATATCATGTCCATAAATATCACACATGCAAAAACATGCAGTATTCCTGATTTAATTATATTTTTTTGTATTTTTGGAATGTATTTATCTTTTAAAAATGTAATAATCTACTTTCTAAAATTAAATTAAAGACAGTAAATTACGTAAAACTGCGGTTTATTTGTTTGTTTGCGTTAAGTTACTTACAAAACTATAATATAAATATTTCGTTATCACAGTCCATGCATATTATGAGGTCACACGCTGCACGCATTCATTGCTTGAAGATCCAGTGTTAGGGTTTAAAAACGAAACGCGTTCCGACCCCCGTTGTAAGAACCATCATCCCTGGGAACAACAAAGCAATTATAAATAAACAATTGAACACCTCAACTGGATTAGGTATTCCACCAGTGTCGCTTATTAACACTACTTTTCTTTCTAATGCAGTTTTTCGGTCTCAGCCTTTTTGGTCGGTCTCGGTTGGTGGTTTTTAGGGTTCCGTACCCAAAGGGTAAAACGGGACCCTATTATTAGGGTTCCGTACCCAAAGGGTAAAACGGGACCCTATTACTAAGACTCCGCTGTCCGTCCGTCCGTCCGTCCGTCCGTCTGTCTGTCACCAGGCTGTATCTCACGAACCGTGATACCTAGACAGTTGAAATTTTCACAGATGATGTATTTCTGTTGCCGCTATAACAACAAATACTAAAAACAGAATAAAATAAAGATTTAAGTGGGGCTCCCATACAACAAACGTGATTTTTGACCGAAGTTAAGCAACGGCGGGCGGGGTCAGTACTTGGATGGGTGTCCGTTTTTTTTGCCTTTTTTGCATTGTAACCCTTCTGCGCTTGCAACCCTTCTGGTGTTGCGGGTGTCCATGGGCGGCGGTAATCGCTTACCATCAGGTGATCCGTCTGCTCGTTTGCCTCCTATTTCATAAAAAAAAAAAAAAAAAAAAAAAAAAAAAAATTGTGGTACGGAACCCTTCGTGCGCGAGTCCGACTCGCACTTGCCCGGTTTTTTTTTTACAATTGTCATCTTGGCTAGAGCCCTGGTAAGAAACCAAAAACCATAGTTAAATAACATTCATATTTCATATGTGCATTGTGCATCAAATATACATTAGGTACCTAGGTAGTTGTTGTCGACATGATATAATTATTTAACTAATATAGGTACCTACTGCACAGTAACTCGCGAGATTATGTTTGTGTTCGTTTATATGACCTATTTAATCTATTAAAATATGTACCTATACCGAACTGCAATCAGGGAAACACGGTATTATGTATTGGGCCCCATACATTATATAGGTACTTACATTCAAAGATGAATTTAAACTGCAGCTCGAATACTTACGAAGAAGGATTTTGCCTGTTGAACTCCAGCGCTTTAAGAATCGCCTCCGGAATAGGCGGTGGGGTGGGCAGATGAGAGCCGACAGGATGGAAACCGTTCTCATCAGCCGTGTATGACAGTGACACCTGCTGGCCATCAGGAGTGCGATACGAGAAGGCGCCCTCCGCCGTCACCGCCGGGCCCTCAGGCCCCGCCGCCCGCGGCGCCCCGCTCTCGCGCGCGCTTATGCCATTTGGAGTCTCGTAGCTGGAATTAAGCTAACCTTTACTAAAGGGTTTAAAGGGTTATGAGGTTATCGCGTAGAAGGAAATGGTAGGTATCAAGGTAGAATGTCAGGACTGTTCTTGTTATTTTCCTTAAATGCGACAGGTAATCTAGATATCTGTTATTAAAGTCATGCACGGCGGTAAGTATATGGCTCCAACCACAATATAGACGCCGTAGCTTAATGTCATTAGTTTCTTGGAAGTTATGTGTTTGTGTACCTACGACATATTATGTATGTAAAAACGGAACCCTTATAGGATCACTCGTGCGTCTGTCTGTCTCTCCGACCCCCCCTCCCCCCCGCCCCTTTATCTCCAAAACTACTGGGCCTAAATAAAATAGTTCTTTATCTATAGATGACAGGAAAACCTATTAGAAATGTGCAGTCAAGCGTGAGTCGGACTTAATGGCTTTGTTTTTGATCCGACGCCTACGGGTTTTTTAAATACATTTTAATCACGTGCCACTTAGAAAATACATTGTTAAAAATTGGTAATGTACGGAGCCCTTGGAACGCGAGACAGACTCGCACTTGACCGGTTTTTTCTATATACAAAATAAGGCGGTATTACGGATCTACATGCCGCACCGGTGAGCGAGTGGGACATCGCAAAGACGTGCTTAGCTCTGACTCGCGCCGATTCGCATCAGTAGATACGATAACCGCATATACTCGTAACGTAAATGTAACGTTCCTTTAGGCTCCTACCTGAAGTGGTAGTTGCCGGCGCCATCGTTGACGTTCTCAAAGCGCGTGGCTTCGCCGATGCTGGCGCCGCCCGTCAGGTGGTCGAGACGCGCCGCCGACGCAGACGCCACGACAGCTAATATGAGTACCTGAACAAATAATCACGATGAAAATAAATATAACACGTGTAAAAAAACCTTATAAGTAAGTAGTTACAATAAGGACAGTTATGAGTTATAAAATTAATTAAAATACATTAGTATGTGGCAATTTTATGTACCTACTATCCTCTTTTTGTTTTCCTGTATGTGTCGGTTTTCTTCTCTCAATAAGGTACATATATTATATGCACAAATGAAAAATAGTATGTCCATACTTACAACTGACACAAAAAAGGGAACTGATAAATAAATAATATGGAACATGTGTTGTCATTTTTCCATTAAAATTTTTCATCGGTAAATAACTGATGGGTGAGCCCCAAATTAGACTGCGTAAAAATAGTCACAAAAAGTAAAAAGAATATTTTTTGTGAAAAGGTACAGCTGACAAATTCACACAAACATGACGACCGGTCTGGCCTAGTGGGTTACTAGCGGGTTCGATCCCGGTAAGGGCATTTATTTGTGCGATGACACAGATATTTGTTCCTAAGTCATGGTTATTTTTCTATTTATTTAAGTATTTATATATTATATACAGGGTGATTCAGGAGACGTGAGCAAGACTAACACTGCGCATATCGTTAATTATAAGCAACTGTTTCGTATCAGTATTAGTGAGGTTAACGTTAATTTTCTGGTCGTGTTGAAAAAAAAAGTTATTAATTTTTTTACGACATGCATGGTCACCCTAAAATTAGAATACTAGTAAACGACCGATATTCTGTGTCAAATTGAATGTCATTACTGTCATCACGGTCTGGTTACTTTTGAAAACTCGTATCTCACTCAAGTTTGACATTTTATTTTCTTCGTAATCAAAATGCCATTACGGTTAAAGAGGTTTTATGTTGATTAATTAGGTCCTGTAGGGTGACCATGATTGTTGAGAATTAAATTTGCCCTCACCAAAAAGTAAAAACATAGGAAAAAGTGTTGTTGTTTCTCCTAAATACGACGGTGATCGATCAATTATCAGTTACTGAGTGTGCAGGATTAGTCCTGCTCACGTCTCATGAATCATCCTGTATATCGTTGTTTGAGTACCCACAACACAAGCCTTCTTGAGCTTACCGTGGGGCTTAGTCAATTTGTGTAAAAATGTCCTATAATATTTATTTATATAAATCTACGAACAAGTGTAGCTAGAGTCAGCCCAAAAAAAGTCTGCAGCGGATTTGATAGCCCACGCAGTGCAAGTGTCATTTATACGTCATAATTTCATAGAAGTTTGATGTTTAAAATAACACTTACCCAGCGTGGGCTATCAAATCCGCTGCAGACTATTCTTGGTCTGACTCTACATAATTTCGGAAAATTTTACTGTCTTTTTCAGATGAGTAGAGTACCTACCTAATAAGGCAAATAAAGCTCATAATGATACCTAATAAGTAAATTAGTCTGGGCCTTACCAGTTTCATGTTGCGGGGTACGTGATGCTATTGTGTTCCGACTCGGAATACAATCTCTGGGGATGTTCGACATTTTATATATCGGCCGGATTTGCCCTTTTGGCAAGTTGCTTCACCTTGCTCGGTATTGTCGATATGCTTAGACGAATGCGGTGCAAGTCATGAGATGTGAAGTGTCTGAAGTGTATGCGTGTGTGTGTAGTGTGTGTTGTAAGTTTACTATAAGAATCCCGAAACAATCCAGAATTGAGTGACGATCTGGTTACAAGTAAGTACATTGATGTCCCAAACAGTAAACAATCAGAATGCCCATCACCACCGTCATAAACAGTGCTAACGCACTTAACGCTGCTAACTATATGCTGTGGCCACCTGGCGGTGAACCAGGACCAGGAAGAGTCCTTCGTGACTTCTCGGTACGCATGCAATATTTATTTCTGATTAAAGAATAAGGCGCCTTCATGTAACAGCATTAATGTCGTGCCGATCCCTCGGAGCTCGAGTAAAGCAGCATGAGCGCCTCGAGCAGCGATGTATGGCAAAAGAGCCCGCTGGTGTACCAGCGTGTACCTCGTCTCATACTCTCGTGACTTGGACACACGCATATTTCCTGCGAAGGATGGTCGGCGGGCCCCGCCCCGAGCCGAGGTGACGGTACGTGTGAAGCGGTAAACTATCTCACTTTACATACCTCTGCCTCCATTAATCAACCGAATAATCATAGATAATGCCGGCCTGTACATAAATTATGTCAAACTCTCATTTGCTCTATGGTTTAAAAGGTTCGATGGCAGTAGTGAAAACTAGAGCTTGCGTCAATATTTTATAAATATTAGGTTTAAATTAAATTGGCATGCCAATGGGTTCCTTTAGAATGTAACCGGAAAAGGGCTAAGACGAGAAACATTTAGTGTAAACACCTTTAGTGTTCATTTGTAACTGTGTTAATGAAGCTTTAGGACTATTGACAAACCTTAGTCAACGACTTAATCTAGATCTTTTAATTTTCTGTGCATTTGTTATCTAACGTGATTATCTCCTGATAGTATCATCGGAAGATGGCGTTCTAAAACAAGCATTGCAATTAGCACAAGTCTCGGAGGCGTGTTAGTTATGCGCAGTTAAAGGTCAAATTGAAATTAGTATCCGTTTTACTATTCATAGGTCACCTGTAACTACAAGCCTTATTTACTTGCTCTTCTCCACAATATTCAGAGTTCACGATAAACATTATTTGGCGGTATTTAAGCGGTATTATCGCTAGTCGAACGGTCCATCATAGTACTCGTATGGAGAGGTATCTTGGCATTGATCTTTATTTTATTTTATGTGTAAAATTTTAACCTTTTTCTAATTTTATTGGTACCGGTACCAAATAAATAATAGTGCTAAAGTAACCAGAGTGAATAATCTAAGTGTTAGCGTTTAACTTAAGGTACCTGGTTGGTCGTGATGTCGTAAACGTAAAGTATTATATCGCTAACTGTACCTCTGCACGTCCTTTGCACGTCAGTCAACTCCTCCTTTAGACCTTTCTGTGTGCAGACTCGATTTAGTTGCCTCTTTTTGTCGATTAGGTACCTATACCGGGTGAGTCCGGGTGTGGCCTGTAACACGAGCAAATAATTATAACATAGATTGTACTCCTCAAACTGTGAAACTATTGTTCAACAACTTTTTTTAATGATGAAGTATTCCTATTTTTCCATCGCCATGCCATATCATTTGTGATTGACGTTGCTTGTCATGCCTTAAACATAACAAAATTCGCAATATAAACTGAAATAAATGTCATATACTAAGAAAAAGTGACCAAGGCCTCTAGTGCCCCAGGCTGGAATCGAACCAGCGTCCTCTGCTACCGCGGCAGGTGCCTAAGCCACTCGGCCACCGGGCCACAGCGGCATAGGTCAAATTTAAATAAAATATTTATTTATATTTAAATATTTTTCTGAAATATTTTAATTTGTTCAAATACTTACTTTAAAATTCGCAATACATTGCGGCTTAGAATAAACTTTAAAGTGTATTAAAAAATCAAACCACAAGTTATTTTTAAAAGTCGCTGAACGAATGTTGGTCAGTATGAGGAGTACAGCCTACAGTTAAATTTTTTGCTCGTATTACAGACCACAACCGGTATAGTTACCTAATTAAAGATGGCAAACTTAATGCAACATTAATGTTCATTTCTTTAGGCACTCGACGCTATTTGTTTTAGCAGTTTTAATGGACAGATTTTGAGTGGGCAAATAATTTTCATTTCGGAGACAAGTGCTAAAAGTGAAAGCACAAACAATATATTGTTTCGGACACTTGCAGGGGAAAGAACTGTTAACTGTCAAAACTTACCAATATCTGACCAATATTTATTTTCGTATCATAATGCATTTAAGCGGCAAATTCAAAAGGGCCGTCTGCAATAAATTGTTCAGTTCTCTGGCTAACTATACTATTTTTGTTATAACATTAATGGTTTCTAAAGAACTGTATAAAATCATGGATCTCATAAAATAGAGCTGGAATATGGCAATGGACTGTGTGCCTGCCAGGCGACGCATTAGATTTTTAGCAAATGACGATTTTAATAACGCACTTAACAAATAGAAAGGTACATGTACTGTACCTAGTAATGTCTTTACGAGTAAGCAAATCGAATACATGTTCATTATAGTTTATCATAATTCATACAAAACGCTTTCCAAGCGTGTCGCCTGAATAGAACCATTGCAAGTGTGATCTCCAATAAAGCATAGTTGAAACGCCTCTCAGAACCAAAGTTCTATATCTAGTACTAGATATAGACCAGCTTTCAAGACACACAGAAACTTTGTGAATTAGAAAACAATTTACGAGTACATCAGACACATTCGATACGTAGTAAATCTTTCCGAGTAGCCGAGTACCAACTGTCTAGCGGCCGGCAGATTGCCAAAGTTTTCTGTTGGGTAGTAAAACATAACTCTAATTCGCACAATGGCTGGTTGTCATTACGATCAACTACTGAGCGTAGAAGCTAAACCGAACTAGTTTACGTGTGACCTCCGATCACATGCTTAAGAGAGGAAGAGAACATCAGCGAAATGTCATCTCGCGCTAATTTGAAATAGCCCAATAAAACTTAACTACTTACATGTAATGAATGATATTCAGCTGGTGCTGATGCTAACTAAGATTTCTATTTTAGATCTTTTTTTTTTAATTTAGGGGACCAAGTCTCCCCTAGGATCAAGTTTCCCTAGTCTCCTTGAAACACACTAAATTTAAAATAGATCTAAAATTGCAATTCTAACTCTACTAAGTACTACATTGGCAAAATCAAAACATTATACTCGTAGCGATTGGTTCCTTTTAAAACGGGTTTTATTCATTCATTGGCAATTAATTATGCTTTAATAATTTAGGTGACCAAGTCTCCCACTTTTGGAGCAGGCGCGATCAAGCCAATCTACGATCAATGATTTTAAAGAGCCGATCCTATATATGCATTATTGTATATCTAACGAGTAAACTCCTGAGTATCGACAAGCGTCGTTTGAGCAAGAGTCGACCGACAATCGTCCATAAGGTTGCCCTCAGGGGCAGGGCCGTCTTAAACTATGCTGGGGCCCTTGGGCACATAAGAGTTTGGGGCCCTTTTGGAAAGCAAAGAAAGCGATTAAACTAACATTTTTCTACTATGATCTTCTATTTATTATGGGTAACCAGTAACCAAATATAAGGACAGAGAGTAACCTGTCCTTCGGGGCCCCCTGAGAATGAGGGCCCTGGGCACGGGCCCCGTGTGCCCTTATGGTAAAGGCGGTACTAGTCAGGGGTCGGCAAACTCCTGAGTTTGAGCAAGGGTCGACAATCATCCATAAGGATATGCCTCTAGGGTCGGCAAACTGCGGCTAGCGGTGTTTAAGATCCCTAAAACTATATGATTTCTACTCCGAATGGCTTCTCCTCAAAACTTTGCTGACCCCTGGGCTACGGTACCTAGGCGGTGTAGCGAATTGTACGCAATTCTATCAAAAAGAGTTGTTACGAATATCTAAGTCACATTTAAACTAGTTTACTTGAGGTGCTCATTAGTCGATGTCTCGATGAGAATAACACACCTAAGTGTGGAAGTTTTCGCACGGCCACGAGCCATATTGTCTGACGCACAAGCAAGTCCAGGGATAATTTCCACTAACACGTATATCACTCCATTTATGCATTTAAAATTAAAGCTTTGTTTCAGAGATATAAAGTTCAAATTTCAATAAAATGGTAGAGTGATACGAAATGTTAAAAGTAGTCTCGATGTGAGGATTGATATGGAAGCGACATTTCAAAACAAACAGTTCCCGATCCAATGTGTACTCGGGCCTATGTACTGTTGTGCTAATTTTCAAGGGCGTATGTACAATCGAGTTCAAAAACATGTTTACATTTTTAAACCTCGTTTCATTATAATTACTGTGTTTTATGTATGTGTTTGACGACCGGTCTGGCCTAGTGGGTAGTGACCCTGCCTATGAAGCCGATGGTCCCGGGTTCGAATCCCGGTAAGGGCATTTATTTGTATGATGATACAGATCATGGTATAATAATATACTCCGCCTGGTACTCTATTCCGAGATTCGCGTATGACCTAACTGACACGGGCCGACGTCATCATGCTGTTTACAGGTTCTCAAACTTTAAAATGTGGGAGAATTTTAACCAACGGTGAAAATTATTTTAACGGCATTAATTTTAAGTTATTCATGTAGAAACATAGTAAAATAAAACAAATCTAATGTATTGAATTAAACTTTATTTATCTATACAAGACAAACGTTTGAAAAACTAATTCACAGTTACACATTAATTACCAAGCTTACGACGTGAAAAGTTTGGAAAACACTGCGACTGCTGACACTGAGCGAGAAGGAAATAACAATTAACACGCGTTCGACAAGGATGACGGTCAGGGCATGAAGTTATCTAGATCCGAATTGTCAAATGTGACAGCGCTATCCTGTGTTGCCAGTAATGTAAACAGAATTACCCGAACGTCTGAAATTTCTTTCGTGATTCGGAAGATAATGCTAACGAATAATTAAAAATTACGTGTTATTGTAAAATCTAAGATAAAATACATATAAATGAAAATTATAAAATTATAAAGAAATATTTTAACTTATTAACCCATGTAACATGTTATGTTGAAATAAAGTGGCAATGTTATTGTGACGTAGGCCCGTGTCACTCTGGGAATAGAAGACCATGTTTTATTAGACCATGATACAGATATTTGTTCCTGAGTCATGGTTGTTTTCTATGTATTTAAGTATTTATATATTATATAATTATATCGTTGTCTGAGTACCCACAACACAAGCCTTCTTGAGCTTACCGTGGGGCTTAGTCAATTTGTGTAAAAATAAAAAATGTCCTATATTTATTTATTTATTATTATTTATAAGGTCAACGTCGGACATCGACATTAATTAAGTTCCGTTCTGAAAGTACGAGTTTTTGTACGATGCTCGTTTAAAGGTATAAGATATATACAAGAATTGCTCGTTTAAAGGTATTTGGTATAAGATATATACAAGAATTGCTCGTTTAAAGGTATTTGGTATAAGATATATACAAGAATTGCTCGTTTAAAGGTATTTGGTATAAGATATATACAAGAATTGCTCGTTTAAAGGTATTTGGTATAAGATATATACAAGAATTGCTCGTTTAAAGGTATTTGGTATAAGATATATACAAGAATTGCTCGTTTAAAGGTATTTGGTATAAGATATATACAAGAATTGCTCGTTTAAAGGTATTTGGTATAAGATATATACAAGAATTGCTCGTTTAAAGGTATTTGGTATAAGATATATACAAGAATTGCTCGTTTAAAGGTATTTGGTATAAGATATATACAAGAATTGCTCGTTTAAAGGTATTTGGTATAAGATATATACAAGAATTGCTCGTTTAAAGGTATTTGGTATAAGATATATACAAGAATTGCTCGTTTAAAGGTATTTGGTATAAGATATATACAAGAATTGCTCGTTTAAAGGTATTTGGTATAAGATATATACAAGAATTGCTCGTTTAAAGGTATTTGGTATAAGATATATACAAGAATTGCTCGTTTAAAGGTATTTGGTATAAGATATATACAAGAATTGCTCGTTTAAAGGTATTTGGTATAAGATATATACAAGAATTGCTCGTTTAAAGGTATTTGGTATAAGATATACACAAGAATTGCTCGTTTAAAGGTATTTGGTATAAGATATATACAAGAATTGCTCGTTTAAAGGTATTTGGTATAAGATATATACAAGAATTGCTCGTTTAAAGGTATTTGGTATAAGATATATACAAGAATTGCTCGTTTAAAGGTATTTGGTATAAGATATATACAAGAATTGCTCGTTTAAAGGTATTTGGTATAAGATATATACAAGAATTGCTCGTTTAAAGGTATTTGGTATAAGATATATACAAGAATTGCTCGTTTAAAGGTATTTGGTATAAGATATATACAAGAATTGCTCGTTTAAAGGTATTTGGTATAAGATATACACAAGAATTGCTCGTTTAAAGGTATTTGGTATAAGATATATACAAGAATTGCTCGTTTAAAGGTATTTGGTATAAGATATATACAAGAATTGCTCGTTTAAAGGTATTTGGTATAAGATATATACAAGAATTGCTCGTTTAAAGGTATTTGGTATAAGATATATACAAGAATTGCTCGTTTAAAGGTATTTGGTATAAGATATATACAAGAATTGCTCGTTTAAAGGTATTTGGTATAAGATATATACAAGAATTGCTCGTTTAAAGGTATTTGGTATAAGATATATACAAGAATTGCTCGTTTAAAGGTATTTGGTATAAGATATATACAAGAATTGCTCGTTTAAAGGTATTTGGTATAAGATATATACAAGAATTGCTCGTTTAAAGGTATTTGGTATAAGATATATACAAGAATTGCTCGTTTAAAGGTATTTGGTATAAGATATATACAAGAATTGCTCGTTTAAAGGTATTTGGTATAAGATATACACAAGAATTGCTCGTTTAAAGGTATTTGGTATAAGATATATACAAGAATTGCTCGTTTAAAGGTATTTGGTATAAGATATATACAAGAATTGCTCGTTTAAAGGTATTTGGTATAAGATATATACAAGAATTGCTCGTTTAAAGGTATTTGGTATAAGATATATACAAGAATTGCTCGTTTAAAGGTATTTGGTATAAGATATATACAAGAATTGCTCGTTTAAAGGTATTTGGTATAAGATATATACAAGAATTGCTCGTTTAAAGGTATTTGGTATAAGATATATACAAGAATTGCTCGTTTAAAGGTATTTGGTATAAGATATATACAAGAATTGCTCGTTTAAAGGTATTTGGTATAAGATATACACAAGAATTGCTCGTTTAAAGGTATTTGGTATAAGATATATACAAGAATTGCTCGTTTAAAGGTATTTGGTATAAGATATATACAAGAATTGCTCGTTTAAAGGTATTTGGTATAAGATATATACAAGAATTGCTCGTTTAAAGGTATTTGGTATAAGATATATACAAGAATTGCTCGTTTAAAGGTATTTGGTATAAGATATATACAAGAATTGCTCGTTTAAAGGTATTTGGTATAAGATATATACAAGAATTGCTCGTTTAAAGGTATTTGGTATAAGATATATACAAGAATTGCTCGTTTAAAGGTATTTGGTATAAGATATATACAAGAATTGCTCGTTTAAAGGTATTTGGTATAAGATATATACAAGAATTGCTCGTTTAAAGGTATTTGGTATAAGATATATACAAGAATTGCTCGTTTAAAGGTATTTGGTATAAGATATATACAAGAATTGCTCGTTTAAAGGTATTTGGTATAAGATATATACAAGAATTGCTCGTTTAAAGGTATTTGGTATAAGATATATACAAGAATTGCTCGTTTAAAGGTATTTGGTATAAGATATATACAAGAATTGCTCGTTTAAAGGTATTTGGTATAAGATATATACAAGAATTGCTCGTTTAAAGGTATTTGGTATAAGATATATACAAGAATTGCTCGTTTAAAGGTATTTGGTATAAGATATATACAAGAATTGCTCGTTTAAAGGTATTTGGTATAAGATATATACAAGAATTGCTCGTTTAAAGGTATTTGGTATAAGATATATACAAGAATTGCTCGTTTAAAGGTATTTGGTATAAGATATATACAAGAATTGCTCGTTTAAAGGTATAAGATAAAACGGAAACTGTTTACTTTTTAGGATTTTCGTAAGGTTATCCTATAGATAGGTTAGGTTAGGTTTGTTTTATGGCAATCCTGAAAAGTGACGCGTTTCTGAACCAATTGAATTATGACTAACGAAAATGCGGGCAAACAATACATTATGACTTGAAACTTTTTGGGAAACAATAGAGACCCGGTTGTCACATATTGCGCGAATAATTAATCAAAATAACAGATTTTTTCGTAGGTAATATAGAAATAAATATGGAAGTATTTTTTGTGCTCCTTTTGTATGAGCATCACCCATCTATAGTTATATAATATCATTGGGTACGCACAATACAGCGGACACGTGAGAGCAACAATAGCGGCGGCACGTGATCGATATCTAGGATTCCTTTCATTTACTTTATATACCACAAAGGAAAGTTGGTTGCTAAGCCTCGAGGCCGCGGTTAGTCGATGACGTCTATCCGTCGACTTGTGAGTTTGAGCTTATTGAGAGCATTAAGGTAAACATGCCAGTACTCGACATGCTAATGCGCAATAGTGCCCTCTGTTGCTGCATGACGACGTAAGTTTAAAGATGACACTGTACCTACTGGGGACAGTGACGGGCAAACGGACGTCTACCATACTTTTTGTGAAAATAATGTAACCATTTGAGTATTCTATTTACTTATAAAGTACAGTATATGCTCAATTTTCTTTATCTTCAAAGCATACCTATTTCTCACTCTTTGTGTTTGACGTTATGTGTGTATTAATATATGTAGGCTTTAGGCATCCAGTGTATAGTCTAATGAATGTCTACGAAATGTAAATTACTTTTAGTACACATAACGTAAGAGTGACAACGTATAAGCAAGGTTGTTTGCTCGCAAACGGCATCGCTCCAAGAAAAACAAACTTTCCCAGAGCGGTGCGTCTGCGCCGACACGCTGTCCAGGCCTAGACATCCCGATTAAAACCTATACACAAACCTAAACTTCTCGCAATCATATACCTGTCTCGCTCAAATCAGTACCGAGAGTAAAAGACAACATCGATCATAGTGCAGGTTTAAACTGGAAACCGATTTCCCGAGCGGCGACCTTCGTTCCATTTACCATCGAAACCACTCGTTGATTCCAAGAACCCAGTATTAGGTTCGAGTGTACTGAAAACATGACTGAGTAATCGTAATTGTAAACCCGAGGGTATATCGGCCCATCGAATATTCCGGAGCTAGTAAACAAATGGAAATCAATGGAAATTTTCGCGGCGACTTTTATCTTCAGTCACGTTCCCGCGAATTACGTTATCAATTGAGAGAATTGTTTTTTTTTATAACTATATTGGATATTAATGTTATCGCTATCTGTCGGTATGGAACATGAATACCGCCATTTTTTTGCAGAAGGCAAATTATTGTTTCTTTACTATAGTTGGTCAAAAATAACACAAGGCAGTGATAATTAATTTGAGTAGTAGTAGTAGTATTTGAGTAGAGAAAGGGGAATGAAAAAGTAGCAATCAATCGAGAATTTTATTAAACAATGTTTCAGAGTTAAGAGATTTCTAAAGAAACAAATGACTGCAGCAAGCGTTACTTTAGTTTAGACACACAATCAACTTAACCGGTGGCACATATTCTCCTTTCGGTGTTAATTAATCGATACAACAGGAAACCACGTCAGAATCAACAGTTATCTGCACATAACCTAACACACGCCATAACGTATCACTTTGGCTCGTCTCCAACAAAACAATCAGACACATACAAACACAAATTGATTTATGGACTTGCTTTTTTACGTTTGATCTCTTATTGTATGTATACTTATACATACATACATATAATCACGCCTATTTCTATGTATACTTATAGGAGCCATTATCCGTTCGTTGGTGTTTCGCTTGCACTCATGTTGAAAGGGTCGAGTCAGGTTTCCTTATTGCGGTAGCGTAGCAACTGTGAGTCTAATGTGTGGCGACAATAGCTGTCAGTGCGAGACACCAACACTTCGGTGATTATAAAGCAAACAATACCTGTCAAAATGCCTGTCAACAGGTGTACCGCTCCCTCGCATACTAGGTAGGTCCTAGAGTCGGACCAAGAAAAGTCTGCAGCGGATTTGATAGCCCACGCAGTGCAAGTATTATTTTAAACGTCAAACTTCTATGAAATTATGACGTATAAATAACACTTGACACTGCGTGGGCTATCAAACCCGCTGCAGACTTTTCTTGGTGCTACTCTACTTATTGTAAGATTTATGCACAAATAATTATTTAATTCAGCTATTATAGCTCGGAGTGTAAAAAAACTCGATACTTACCATTTTCCATTTTGTTTATTTTGTACAAACTGTAAATATTCTAGATTCGAGTTTAAAAATACATATATTCGATATTTTTGATAGTCCTAAGTCAACAAAATGTATCGTGTCGTTGAGAAGACCCTAGTAATAGTTCAATTTTCGTTACTTAATAGCAAGGGCTGATGTTATAGTCACTACTTATACCTAATGTTATTGCTTGCATGGTATAGCTGAGAGACCAATTAGGTAAAAGCTAGCCATAAGGAAATTGGCATGTGCACTAGACGTCCAAGTTTATTAATTTATCCGTGCACGTGACATTCCTGTTTATCCATATCCACGGGCCACTTCAAAAGTTCCAACTTGTCCGAGTTTCGAACTTGCCAACACTACCGACTTTGTTCACAATATTGAATTTAACGTGAAATTTCACTAATGCACATGGAATACCTATAATTTCTTCATGAATAAGTAGTTCAATCCTCGTGAGGCTCTGTGTACATAACAAGGCATGTACCTATGAATGTACTTATATTTAAAATTTTATTTTGAAGTTTTATCGAACACTATTAGAAGGTTCCTAAAAACAAAATAATTGCTTCTGCAATTCAATTTCATATATTTTTACACTCAGGCAATATAATTTACCTATGAATGTGTATTATCAAGACGGTTGGTAATAAAGGTTACCTCTAGGTTTCATTTTTTAATAACCTATAAGATTCACATACAAGAGCTAGCGCCGAATATTATTACTAAATACTGACACCGGTACTTACAAATGTATATGCAAGATTACAAACAAGTAAATATATAGGGGCAAACAACAGGATGGTCTCATCGCTAAACAACAAATCTATTACAGCAGGCTAGCATCTATCTATCTCGCCGCGAGATACTGTCGGCTCGATTCGGAAAATGAATTAGATTTCTACTAGACTTCAACAAGTTACGATACGGATAATTTAAAGATATTTGTAAGATAGATATGTCAAATTTGACGTTTCCGCGATTCTGGAGGTCCTCTTGAACGATTTCGACAAGTTACGACTTTAGATATCCAAGTCACATCTAGTCGATGTCTAATGTAGATCTAGTTGATCTCTAAATCGTCTCAAGATCTTGTGATTATCTCGAAATCCGAATAGGCCTGTGTGGCGCCAATCATGTGATAAGCCTACAGAGAGTATGTGTGTACTACCTAATTCTACTACTTACCAAAATCCGAAAAAAATCACATCACATGAATTCCTATAAAACCCAATACATCATTCACTCATCGCTCTTCAGAATCCATCATCGGTATGGAATCTCTCGCAGTTACATCTTTTTTGTCCAGATACTAATCATACTTACTGGCAGTAAAAAATGAAGCGAAAGAAAGGCGCGAAGGCTGGTGGAGTATTCCCATCTATACGCAGGGCGGGCGATCAGCGTTCTCGGGAAAACCAGTGTAGCTAGACCTCGAGTCACGTATTGAATACTCGTATTGTAGCATTTTAAAGGATAATGTCATCAAAGAAAATATTGAAGTGATTAAAGATGAGCGTTTCTTTTATTTTTTGCCATTTTTATATATTGTGACCTTTGTTGCCACTTTTGTGTTATATCTACTCAGAATCACGAGCTCTTTCGATTCTAATGGGATAAAAAAATGTCCCAGAGTTTTTCTTTACTATTGTGTTACCATTTCCCCATATACCTACTTACTTTGTATGGCGGTAACAAAAAGGAAAGTTTGAAAAATGTATGGAAATTTTGGGACATTATTTTCTCCTATAAGGATGAAAAGGGCTCGCGATCCTGACTAGAAATAACACAAAAATGGCAAAAAAGGTCACAATATATAAAAATGGCAAAAAAATAAAAGAAATGCTCAGATAAGGTCACGTGGGGTAAGAGAAACCTATACGAATATTACTAGAGTCAAACCAAGAAAAGTCTGCAGCGATTTTGATAGCATACGCAGTGCAAGTGTTATTTATATGTCATAATTTCATAGATGTATACGTTTAAAATAACACTTGCAGTGCGTGGGCTATCAAAATCGTTGCAGACCTTTTTTGGTTTAACTCTAATAGTTTATTTTTCTCGAGGCAACAGAAACACTATGAGGTTTCCCTACAAAGTGTTTCTCTTGCCCCAATGTTTCTTATACCCCATCTAACCTTGCGTCTATTTTTTTTTACTGATGACTACATGGACATATTGGACATAAATGATCTCTCGTTTTCTTACATACCTATCAACAGAAAATAAACTTTCCTTGTACTGATAGTTTATTTTATGTTGATCAGTAAGATAAGAACTTACACGCGTGCTTGCAATAATTTACTTGTTTTTCATAGGCCATAGGCATTTCGACTGCTTTTTGATAACCTGCGACATATTTGTGACCTTCTTATTGTTTTTATTCTTTTTGTATGCAATCAGACAGATACCTACCTAGCTTAGGCAATCAAAAAAAACAACGGGTTGCACTCCGGGAGTGCCGACAGAAGTGAAAACTCAATGACTAGTCCAAAATAAATGTCTGCAGCACTATGTATAATTGACCCATCCTCCTTTCTATTGAAAAACTTTAGTTCCGAAATTGCTGGTCATCAGTGAGCTTGTTTAATATTCGAAAATCAAATTTGTAGCGTTAATTGTTTAAAATTCTAATAGTAATTGTAAAGTTACCTTGCAGACCTCGCATCTAAATATGGTCATGATATTTTGAGTTTTATTCACCAGTACTAGAGTTCACTTTTATTAGCGATTTCATCAAGATGTAGCTTTATTGAATTATATTTGAGTGGTAGAGTGTCTGGCTACTGAAATATTACACAAATGTTTGGCGGGAAATTCAAAAAATCTTGGGCTGGTCACACTTTGTGTAGTAGGAATTATAGTTTTAATACTAGAAAACATTTTTGATTTTCTGTGCACATGTAAGGTACCTAAGGATATAAGTTAAATATACGTTGACGTGCATTCAAAGTCAGCTCACATAATGTCTACCACTATGTAAAGTACAGTCAACGATAAACACATATGTTAACACTTTCTCACCATATACCATTGTAACAAGGCGAAAAATGAAATGTAGTGTAAATAAGACCTAGCTCGATAATACCGTAATATTAATCCATCATCAAATAAAATACACAAGTACTATGACAAATACGCTAAATGCTAAGTATCAAAATATTTATAGAGCACCATCACCCTCCTAATTTGTTTACATTTGTTTATGAGTTGTAAACATTGCAGTTTTTCGTTATTAGACGCTACACGTCGACTTCGCACATTGTCGTAATTATTTACGAGCTTAAATAATAGTTTGCGAACCACACTCAGTATATACATTATTAATATTATTTAAAATAAACCCCTTATAAACCGCAAACAATTTGAATGAATGACATAAATTGACAACTGACTTTCAGCTTTTTTTTTAAATCATAGACAATTGGTGATACAACAACGAAATATCTGTCAACAATTTTTGGCTAGCCAGACTCTATAAAGTTAGAATGTAACTGTGAGATCCTCGTATTTCAACCCGTACAAGATTAGAACCTTTTTCATGTAATGTCGTTGAGTTTTTCTTTATTGATTTAAATGCCATCTAAATGAGTGGCCATCTAAACGTTACGGTCACGTGATCGCGTTACGCTGTCTCGAATTTATCTTTTTTCCCCACCTCAACAAGTGTCCAGCGCCGCTAAAGAAGTTTTCACTTCAAAAAATTCATTTTAATATATCGTGGATATAGAAATAAAACTTTAAGCCACAAACCTTATTCTGTGTGTAATAGATGAGTGTTCATAAACTACTATTTCGCCTACATAAGCCCTCGACTCGCTCATGTTCAGAAAGCGATCGGAATGCTTGCGCGGGCGCCGACGGCGATGACATTGTCAAGGCCGTTGGAGGCCGCGAACGCATCTACAACCATTACACACTACACGATTTTCTTTTGTTACATTTGGATGCCATCTCGAGCCAGTGAAAGCAAATAAGTGTGACTTACAAACCTTAATTGGATTATTATAGAGTGCATTATTCTGGGTACCTACCTACTATAACAATATATCATAATTTTATTCTTTTTAATATGAGTTTCATTATGACTTCTTTTATTTTAATTTACGACATCATTAAATTTTAAAGTAAGTATAAGCTGCAGTTTCAGTTCAATATTTTGATTATACTTCGTTAACAAAATAAGTTCCAAACTAAATGAAATCATTGCACGAGAACGTCTTGACTCTAAACACTGCACCAGTCTATCCCGGTAATTCGGCGTGGTGTGAACGCGCACCGCGTTACATAACCACAACAAGCGAATGTTGCGCAAGCGGCGTGTCCGGGTATCGTAACGGTGCACCCGGAATGCCGATTCGCCGCCGCGTTGCACCATCGCCACACATTCGGATGGATTGATGGGATCATTGTTGATGCGGCAGCTAAGTACTAAACCTTTGGGTAGCACGAGTTAAGTCACACACCATATCAATATCCGTTTGACGAAGCTCGCAAATGATTAACTATGGTCTGAATCTGAATACAGCGCGTTTAAATTATAATAGGTACCATTTTGGATTTAAATATAGTAATAAAAGAATTGGGTATGAGTTGAATTGAAATTGTTGGTGGCGAGTTTCTCCTTTAACTTAATGCCCATTTGACAATTGTAAAAATAAAAACCTATTGAAGGAAAAAGATGACCAGAATAAGTTCCGGTTTACCTTCGGGTGTGTTTGACTCACTGGTCACTGTTACCCATTTAATGCATTTTCCCGTATCACTATGCAATCGGAACGGCAAAACCCAAGGGCAAGTCTTACATTTAAAGTCATCCAGCTATAGAATAGTCGCTTCGCATACATAGATTCTGCAGGGGGGTGCAATTCGACATTGTTTCGGATAGATTGCAGCCAAATGGTTAACCCAACTCAACGGACATTTCACACAAACTTCACAGTATGATATTTTCCCGTAACTACTCTCATATGTATGTATAAGCACATAATTTTTCTACTTTCATTCGTTTTTATTTACCACTCAATCAAATAGGAATTCTGAACCAATCAATTCAGATGCGATTCTTGAAAGCAAACAACACAAAAGCTCAACACTGCAATGCCTATTTCCCGCACCTACTCTTCTATGTATAAGCACACATAATTTTTCTACTTTCATTCGCTTTTTAATTTACCACTCATCAGAATAGCAATTCTAAACCCAGCAAATCAGATGCGATTCTTGAAAGCAAACTACACAAAAACTCAACGCTGCGAGATAATACAAATTTCGACATCGCACACCACTCGCATTACGCAAATCCAGAATAATCATAAAACTACGTGAAGGTTTTAAGGTATAGAATACTAATTAATACTAAGTGTTTATACAGACGTAGGTATTACAGGTGTAAAGTAGGCAAAACATATCACATCCACCTAACATGCATGCACCTAACAAACACAATGTTGTACATAATTTAGGTAGGTTAATGAATCACTAATAGTCCTGCTTTGCCTTGTGCCTTTGAGATCGATAGTACTAATATACTGAATTCAAAGCCAATCAAACCATTAATTAAAGCAACTAATGAAACTTTGCGAGGATTTATGATTGCAAGTAATCAGTAATTAAGTTACCTCTAGTACTATTTGCCTAACATTATTAACAACATAAGGATTTTAAACCCCATCGGTATTAATTTTCTTTGAACTGTATCGGACCACGTCACGCCACTTGATTGCTAAACCTGTTTATTCCTATATGTTTTATTTTTAGTATGTTTTCTTAGTAATGGCCCATAAAGTAGTTCGATCTGGAGTAATCTGGTGGAAAGTTACTTGGATACGGGAGAATAGGGTTACCTAATTGAAAAAAGGTATTTTAAAACAAGATAACTCCCAATTTAATGTTGACAAAAATGGGGCCACAAAAGTGGAAAGGTTTCACTAACATATCAGAACAGGTCAACAAAATTTCTGCGGATCCGAGCACATCATAAGTTCTTAAATATGGCTAAAATGAATAAGTTAGTTTGTTTATTAAGTACATATATCATTCCAAGGATATGATATTATATGTGTCAAACTCTAGTCACCAAGGTCCCACTTTAACGCTTACCATAAGGACGAGATTTGCTTGTATCTTTATACGAATAATCTGTCAAAACGTCATATAAATTGGAAATAGAAATTGGGTATTTAGAACATTCCGATTCCTCCCAAACAATCCAAAATAGAACACGATCACTATTGATTTGGATGAAAAACAATTGCGGAATATCCGGTTATGCTTACAACATCCCAATATACCCCAGTTCCCCTATACGGTCTCAAAAGCTCACATTAACCGGGACTCCCCGGTTTTGTGCTCGCAGCCGAGCCAATTCGCCTACAATGATCAGACCTCGTCATCCATAATAACTTGAAGCGATCACTAATACATGGGTAAAGCATCGATAATTGTCTTTATCGATGTAGGAATTCCCTGCCCGTCAATAAATTTTGCCCCTTAAAATCCGATATCTGGAGTTAAGTTAGTAGACCAAGAAAAGTCTGCAGCGACTTTTATAGCACACGCAGTGCGAATGTTATTTTAAACGTCAAACTTCTATGAAATTATGAATGACACTTGCACTGCGTATGGTATCAAAATCGCTGCAGACTTTTCCTGGTTTAACTCTAATAACTGGGCATGATCGGAGCTAGATCACACCACATCGGTTTGAGTTCGGCGATGCACTCCGTATGCGCTATGAATTACCTCCGTATGCACTCACTTGACATTTCAAAAATTGTTCATTCTTATTTTATACGTTTATTGCTTTTGTTTATGCAGATTTAAATTAAACTCTACATCCCACCAAGGCTAATGAAAGGCAAATGTGTAATTGTTTACGTATTCATTTACCTGGATTACTATTCTAAAGACCGCTTTACCAATCGGTCTTGGTGGTTGGCAAAGAAACCTCATAAATTAATCTTAATTAGGATATGTATATATACCTATAGTTAGCATAGCAATGATGTTACCGTTTTATGGAATAACATATAATTGTATCATCGTAATCATCGTATATAGAGTCCGTCCAACCTAACTTTGCATCGACTTGAAAATACCAAAGTGAGGGAGTGTCATTAATAAGCTTCATATTTTCATACAAACTTGACATTAATGATGACCTTCCCATACTTTGTCATTGCGAATGCCAGTTTCCTTTTTAAATCTTTAGTCCTTGTGAGTATGCGTAGAAATAACCCGAAAGTTGATGGTTTTTCGAAAGAAAAGTAAATGGTACACTTTTAAGTGATAATGCCCATAGCCGCTTTTGCTTCAAACAATTTAACATCAAATAGGTATAGGTATATATACATATTTTCGTAATTATAATATTAAGTACAACGCAGTACCTACATATCTTTCTCACTAAATACGCTAAACTACTATAAGTGGCATTCGAAAACCCATTCAATTGTATACCGTATTCTTGCATCGTAAAGTCAAATTTAAACCAATTTTCAAATTTCATTGATATGCGCTTGGGCAAATAGCTGTGTAGGGAATTCAGTCTAAAAGCTCAAATTAACTGCCCTGCATTACTGCATTACTGCTAGTGCCAATGTAAACGCAGAGTATGCTCATTAACGCTTCAAAGTGAACTCGCATGCAAAACAAACTATAATTAGTGCACATTGAGCAAATAGTCGGTCGGAATTAGGATCGAAATTAGCAGCTAGCTACCGAAACGAGCGGGAAAACCGCATATTTACACATGACTGAAATGTAGATTTAGCGAAAAGTATTGTGTAACCTGAATCAACTGTTTATTCTGTTCCATACTCCATATTATATAGGTAGGCAGTTATGTACGAATGCATAATGCGGTGTGCATATTTTAATGTAGTCGTACATATTATTTATTCTAAGGAAGTCCGATGAGGTCCGTGCTATGCTAGTTCTCTTAATTAAGTCTTACAAAATCACACACAGTAGGCTAACCAACACAGTAGGTACCTACAGGAAATTCCACATTCAAAATTTGTGACAATTATTAAAAAAAGAATTTCGAACAATTAGCAGTTTAATACAAACAAGCGATAGCGAGTCGGTAACTTAAACCTTAATAAATGAAAATCAACCCATGTACCAGACTGACACATATCGTATGTTCACAGTGTAGTATGGTACTTCTTAGGTTTTTGAAATACTCGTATACTAGGAATGGTATTAAATCGAGAGAACGATATTTAAATTCTTTGATGCCTTCCAGCAGACGCCAATCTTTTGTTCATCGTGGCACCGACTCGCCTACTTCGTGCTGAGCTGCGGGACTTCTCGCTTAAAGTTCAAACAATTTTCTACTGTCAGATACATCGAAATAGGCACTTTAAAGGTCTTGTGAAGAATAATACTAGTTAGTATAGATTTACTCGTAGGCACAAGTCAGCAATTTTCGCAACGTTATTTTTAGAGTTCATACTGAGATATACAGTGATTTTAAAAGTTTCCCTTTTTTCCGTAATGGCTAGTGCAATCCCGTATTAGCACGAAAACAACTTTGCAATTCTTTTACTTTCTACACTATTCCAGAAAATGCTACTGGAGAAATATGGCAAGCTCAATAGACATAATATTTATTTGTTTTAATAATTTTAGGAAAGATTGAGTCTCTCTCGAGAGAGGAGGATACGGCAATACAATCTTAGTTTTTTTTTGTAATAATGAAACAAGAATCCTAATGTTTTATATTACAACATGCATACGAGTATGTAGGTATGTGTTTATATATTAGTATGTGAATAACTTTGCTTTT
This sequence comes from Cydia splendana, assembly GCF_910591565.1. Classification (NCBI taxonomy): domain Eukaryota; kingdom Metazoa; phylum Arthropoda; class Insecta; order Lepidoptera; family Tortricidae; genus Cydia; species Cydia splendana. Next base: position 17,240,611 of record NC_085965.1, on the reverse strand, counting down.
ATACAATTTTAATTACGTTTCACTTGTGAGTCAGTTTTTATAACATTTACCAGAAACTTTATGATTATTCCACGTCCGTGACTCCGTCTATGTTCATCTATCCGTAGGTTTGCTCCTAGAGACTACTCATCTAGCAAGCCAGATTTTTTGTTTTTACTTTATATTCGTTTTTATTATACACATTTGTGTGACGGTATACCCCCTAGAGGGCTACAGCTGATAGTTTACCTACATAATGACACTGCGTATCAAAACTGTTGTTTTGATACACCGCTGGCGAAAATAGAAGGCCAGTTAAATGTCCGTCGTTCAGGATACAATTTTTTTCTTTGTAAAAAGTAGTCAGAAAGCGTCATGCGACCGCCTACGTCAGACAAAGCACGTCATGCAACACTTTCGCTAATGACTACACTTCCGCTCGAAATATCGCCCGAAGGTGCCGCTTTACACACGCACTGCGATAAACAGACAACCTAATTAGATATATTTTTATGACAATAGTTTTGAGGACATAATGAGGAAAAACGAAGAAGTAAAGTAAGTTTGTTTTCTTTTAATAATGACATTGCATCTACACCACCTACAACACTGACTAGTAGTCAGCGTATCTAATGTATCTAATCAGAAACGTACAAACAATATTGTTAAAATCCAATGCATCACACGAGCACTATCATCTCGAATTGTCGACGCATTTTTACCAAAATCAAATCGGTAGGTATCATATTTTAGGCTACTGAATATGCTCCTTAATAACTGGAAGTATTGTAGTTGCTTATAGAAAATGACATCCATTTTCTTTTTACGATTAAGTATTAAACGAGAAACGCTCAGAATTTTTCCATGACTGTTATATCTGTCAGAAAGTTTTTGTACCAGAAAGCTGTAGAATATTGACATAACTTTGAAGGTAAGTATTTCGAAAGAAAGGTGATCGATTCGAGTGACATTTTGTAACGGCAGTTTATGTTAATATCTGGATACACAAATATCCACACAATATTTTTTTTTATCAGTGAGTAACATGGTACAAAAGACCTATCACTGCACGCGAGTGCTTTCGTTATTTAGAAGAAATAAAAAAAGACTTTCAACACCCGAGCGCTTTTTTGCAATTAACCCACGCGATTGTTCTCCGCAATTACAAGCTACATATGTAAATATACGTTGCTCATACATTGTAATAAGTTACGAGATCGTTGCGCCGTGCAGTCCCGTTAATAGAATCTTGAGTCGGCATAATATTCCAATCACTCATTGTCCGTCATGGCTCTCAGGTTCTGTTATTATTAAAGCTCGAAAACATCGATTTGTGGCTCACCGTGTCAATGCTATGGTTCTTTATTTCGGTAAACAGTTTAATCCCAAAATTAAAAAAGAGATTAAGTATAAATAAAACGATATTGATACAGTGGCAATATAGTACCTATCTTATAAACAAAACGTCGTAGAAGCATACAAAAATATGAAGAAATTTTAGTTTAGGAACTCATGTTTTCCCCGATGAATGAGGTGTGTGGGTGTCTTATATTTTTTGAAACTTCTCCTTCTTCTTGTAAACTTCTCTTATAACACATTGGAAATACCTCCACGTGATTCATGGTTTCGCAACGCCAAGATCAAGAGTTGTGCATATTACCATCGCCTAGCGAGCGCAGCCGAGCATAATACGACACGTGAAAACAAACATAATCATGACATCCAAAGCAACGTCACCTCCTAACCTAGGAATATCAAATCAAATACTTTACAGACTAACATACATACAATAAATATTATATTAAAAACTACACAATCATTTTGATATAATATTAAGAACTTAAAAACATTTTGGCGATACAACACGTCACCTGTTCTGGTGTAGGATTCGGCAGATTTCAGAAGTCCGCATCGCGATGAATATGGGTAGATCACGTTCTTCGGATGTTGTACAACTATAAAAGATTATAAATTATGTACAACATCCGAAGAACGTGTAACACTCATAACATGCAGTGAAAACAGCGCTTATTGTGACAGTGAGTATATTATGTACGAGTACAGTGCAGACTTGTCCTCGTGCAGGTGGAATCACCAAACAAAGCCGCAATGAGTTTTTTTTTAACATAAAACTATTAAGTTATTTTTGTAGCATGTATCCTGGATTAAAATAGGTCATGAATTGCCTGATAATAGAGTTAATTTATTCATAGATTATTCATTCCCCGTCTGCCGTCGGTATACCGATTGGAATAATAGCCCCAAATCTCAGCTTTGTTCGGCGACTTCGGCGGTGACTCAGAGTTGACACCTTGTTAAGACTTCTTTTTAGGGTTCCGTACCTCAAAAGGAAAAATCGGAACCCTTATAGGATCACTCGTGCGTCTGTCTGTCTGTCTGTCCGTCTGTCACAGCCGATTTTCTCCGGAACTACTGGACCAATCAAGTTGAAATTTGGTACACATATGTAAGTTTGTGACCCGAATACGGACATGTAACGTAAACAAATGAATTTTAAACATGGGGGCCACTTTTGGGGGGTAAATGAAAAAATGAAAAAAAAATTTTTTCAAACTATATCATGTTACATATCAAATGAAAGAGCTTATTGTAAGGATTTCAAATATTTTTTTTTATAATTTTCGAATCAACAGTTTAGAAGTTATTCAAGAAAATAGGCAAAAAATGACCATTCCCCCCCACCCCTTATCTCCGAAACTACTACGTCTAAAATTTTGAAAAAAATACATAAAATAGGTCTATACCTATAGATGACAGGAAAACCTATTAGAAATGTACAGTCAAGCGTGAGTCGGACTTAATTACAGTTTTTAATCCGACCCCTACGGATTTTTTAAAGAGAGTTCACTCACGTTTCACATAAAAAATACATTGTTAACAGTGCCGGATTACTTAGAGTAGTAGTTTTCTTAGAGTAATTGGTGATAATTTTCTGATAAGATACCTAATCATTTTAAATATTTAACGGTCTTACCTACTTACGAGTAATTGTAAGGTCAAATTAAAAATAATGTTAAAAAAAATGTTAAATTGAGAGCTAGCTTAAAGTTTTTTGTACTCATCGACTTTAATGGTTGAATTAATAAAGACTTTGTAACCAATAAGCAAAACAAGCACGTGCTTAGGGCACCACGTTCAGGAGGGGCACCAAAATGCCAGGTTGAAAAAGGTGAACAAATTTTAAAATTAGGGACAGACACATCGTTTTTACCACACGATTTTTTTTAGCTGTCCAAAAGCTAATTTGCAAAAATAATGGCGCGTAATTCTTTGGGAAACAATCGGTAGCAGTAGAAGAGTCGTGATTACATGGATAGATTCGATTTCAACCCACTCTTTTGCGGTTCGGCGTTAGGTCTTATGCGAGGCCTTCTGCCTTAATTATACTTGGGCGTGGATCCAAATCCAAGCTTTCCTCTTTCGCAGCTAGGCCTACTGCCTTTCTCACACTTCGCCAATTCAATTCCAAGCTCTGCTTTCTTGCATATTTTATGCATGAAAACAACCTCGAATATCGAAGCCTAAGAAATATCGAGCCCTATGCGAAGCTAGGCTGATAGAAAACTGTCCCATCCCTTCTCTGTATGAAATCCTGGATTCGCGCCTGGTTGGGACTAAAAGTAAAATTGCGTTTGTATATCGAAAATTTTTCACGCTCGCTTCGCTCGCGTTTTCAATAACTTTATAAGGTATGATAAAGGTGACATTCGGGTGGCGACTGCAGCAACATTACTCTGTTGCAACGTTACTGCTGCAGTACTGTCAACTTCCGTGATAAAATGATGTGACTGATTTCCATACTAAAAGTAAAAATTTACAACTGTCTATCATATTGCGTTTTTATATCGAAAAATTTCCGCGCTCGCTTCGCTCGCGTTTCTATTACTTTCTCAGCTATGATAAAGGTGACATTCGGGTGGCGACTGCAACAGCATTAGGTACTCTGTTGCAACATTACTGCTGCGGCACTGTCAATTTTCGTGATAAAATGATGTGACTGATTTCCATTCTCAGCTGTAACGCGGCAATGAACTTCTCTCAATTTACCAAAAAATCAATGTAATCTTGATGACCCGAGGGAGAGGGGGCACCTAGAAAACCTTAGGGCATCAACATATCTTAATCCGGCACTGATTGTTAAAAATTGTGTAATATACGGAACCCTTGGAACGCGAGTCCGACTCGCACTTGGCCGGTTTTTTCTGAGAAAAGCTTTAATTTAAATAATATTGAAATAACCTTAATTTCGTAACTTTAATCTGAATCACCATTTATGTTTTGATACTAGGTAGAAGTCTTAAAGGTAAAAAGCAAGATGTTGTTTAGGAATCCATGGCCACTGTCTAACAACTTCAGCTGCATTTAAAAAAAAGAGCGCTATTACACCCAAATAATAGGTAACAATATTAGAATAAATTTAATAGCATCGTTCGCAGACGGTTCTGCTTGTTAAAAATTAAAATTGGTAACAATATTATTCAACTTATTTTAATAACGACGCCTGACATAATTAAATATGTCTTAACATAAAATGAGCTTAACATAAAGATATACGTCTATGTATTTAAGCTGTCACAGAGATACTCATACTTTAGAACGTGAAATGAAGAGATATACTTATCTAATATATTTGAAAAAGAGTTTCGGGGTGGCAGATAGGGTGTGGGGCGGAGCGTTTTGACTGACTGTAATCTGTGATGTCAATAACTTTAAATTTATCAAGGGACCCACTGATTAACAGTCCGCCGGACGGTATCGGCCTGTCAGTTGTTCGGAACTGTCAAAATGTTGTTCTAACTGACAGGCCGATACCGTCCGGCGGACTGTTAATCAGTGGGCCCCTTAAGATCCATCGCTGTTGTATCACGTTATCTTTACCGAGAACCTCAATCAAATCGGCCATACCGATTTGGCAAACAAACAGCCTCTCACCCTAAATGTACCACCCCCTTTCCATCGGCAGTAAACTATCAAAAAGGAATTCAACTTTTTAAATCGATATATATGTATGTATATTTTGGCTAGGGTAAGTAGCTTATCATTAAAGATAGACAGATAATTACACTGGCTTCCAACGCTAGTATTACCGCCCCTAAAGGAGGGACGGGTCATACATACGTTTTTTATTCTACTGTTATTGACAACACTTATTTGCCAGACTATATGTGTCTACCCATTACTCATACAAAGCTGCACATCACAGCAGAGTAAGCACACCTCACATCAACCTTTCAGTGAGATACTAACGTCATTATAGGCCGGAATAAGCAGCTTGCAAATGTAAACTAACCTCACCGCCAGGAAGGCGTCTCCGCTAGGGTTGTCACATCGCATTACTAACTAATTAGGGTTGCCATTTTACCATTTTAATTTTAGTTAAAATTTTAAAAATTAGCTTTTATAAAAATTAATATAGGTACCTAAGGTTCCAACACGTACTAATACTTATCCATAATCCATAAAAGCAGGTACTTACTTAAGCAAATCCCCATGTTTACATCTAGTCTCGCTTTTAGCAATGTATATACTGTAGTTATTATACTTATTGTTCAAAAAACCGCGGATTAAGGTCAACTTCACTAACAGGAAGGCTAGGGCTGTCACATTACATACAGAAAAACTAAAGTCTTAACCCCTAGAATTTATTGAAAGTAGTTAACAAACAAAACTATATTTTTTACAACAAGTTTTTATTTTACTTAACTAAACCAATAAACATACCTACCTATTGGTTTTCAATGTTTTGACTCCAAACATACTGTACATACTAACACGCAAAAGATGACCCATTATTAGTAGTAATTTTTTGATGTTTTTATGTAAGTTAGAAGAACTGTCAAAACTGGAGAATTTAATTAATTTTTACTTTTTTTGTCATACTCATTGTCATGTGTCTTGTTATTACAGTTCCGGTTAGTTATTACCCCCAGACTCCCGTGTGGTCCCGACAGCCCTGTGCCAACCTTACACATCGATTATACGGCCCATCTCCATCTGCCCTAGATCTTTACTCGATAACACAACTTCCTACTTACTAATGCATCGCTTTCATTCAATTATTTTGGAGAAGTTCCTTGTCTATAGCTATTAAATAAATATCAATAGAAGTAGAATAAATTACATCTATTTTCAATTAATAATTTGACTAGCTATGACCACGGCTCTGCGCGTATTTGACTCACTGCCGTATTCGAACTTCAAGATATTCACAAGAGACGACACGTACTAGATCCATTCTAGATACGTAATAGTTTAGATATCAACTAGTTCTCTTTTGCAGCGCAATTCGGGCAACCAATGTCACTTTTACGTTAGATAGAGTAAGATATCTATTAGATGTGGATTGGATCTCTAAGTCATATCCTGTGGAAATCGTTCAACAGTATCTCCAGAATCGCGCAAATGTCAAATTTAACAGGTTAGATCTTAAACATATCGTTATCGTATCTTGGTGATGTCTAATAGATGTCTATTTCAAAATCCGAATCGGGCCCTCACTCTCTGTTAGTTCTGCTCCCTCTCCACTGGACTTGGCGTTCCAGACAGAAAATAGCCTCGTACGTCCACCTTTTTAAACGGAAAAAAATATATTATAAAAACTTTTTACAAAAAAAAGCAAACCGACTTCAAAAAGTATGAAATAAAATATTATCCTTTTTGAAGTCTATGCGTTACCAACTGATATGTCTGAAGTCGGTGCCAAGCCAATTTTTAAGCATACCATGACTTTGGTGCAATTCGATAAGGATTTACCTACGTTGGATTGCCTTACACGACGACAATGAACGTACTTTCTGTAGGTACAGTCGACGTTAAAAATATGTTTACACTTTTCGCCTTATTACAAAGGAGTAAGGTGCAAAAGTGTAAACATATCATTGACGTCGACTGGACCTAAGAACACACCTCAGAACACACGATCAAACCTTCTTGGCGCAGTCTGTACCATGTTTGTCGGCACATTAGTGTAAATATAAATGCATTTTTTTGCCGTCGTATTTTTTAAAGAGCATTTCTTACTAATGCTCGAACAGTCTATAGCACGCAAGTGTGGGATTGGGACTGAGTTATTTCCCGTCCCTTATCCAGAGGACTACATTTCAAAATATAAAACAATTCAAGGAATTTACCTTCTTGCCAAATTTCACCTAAAGCGGTTCAGTTATTTAGCCACGAAAAGGCGACAAAGAGGCAGACAGAATTCTTTACACATTTATAATAGTTATTAGTACAGTTCTAATGGGATTTATAGCCATAAAGCTGATTATTTTTGTCTGGCATTGTTACTACTTGGCTTGGCACCGACTTCAAACATATCAGTTGGTAACGCATAGACATAAAAAAGGATAATATTTTATTTCATCCTTTTTGAAGTCGGTTTCATTTTTTAGAACATTTTATTTTACCATTTTTAGTTTTAACGCATTGTTAAGAGCGCGACGCATGAATGAAAAACAAGATCATGTTTAACACTAAATTCGTGTACCTATTACTTTAGTAAATATGTAATCAGGAATTTTCTCGAGTCCGCCTGGGCAATTATAATTCCTGTCAACTAAATCCATCCGCCCGCCCCGCCACTGACCCAATCCCTCAGCCCCCCGATCACTCAACCTCACAGCAGATCAACCCCTGATCCAGGAACCCCTCGATCCTGAACCAGCAACCCTTCAACCGCCATTCCCCGACCCCTTAATCCCTGACCCCTTAACTCCTAACCCTAACCCCCGATCAGTAGCCTTACCAGCTTACCACGAGTTTGACATTGATATATTCGCTAGCATGTGTGTAACTTACTTCCTATGCATCTCGCTTGTACTAACCTTAGTGTGAGCGAAAGCGAGCGAGCGTGCACAAAAAGTTACATTTAGATGCATAAGACGTTAGCGAATATGTCAATGTCAAACTCGTGGTAAGGCTACAGTTGCAGTACATCAAATTGGTGGTTTTCGGAAGCAAATGCTCGAGTTACTTTAGAAAACCCCGAAATTACTTAACACGTGCCTTTAAAAATTGAGGAGTTCCCTCAATTCCTCATGGATTCCATCATCAGACCAGAACCAAAAATAATACAGAAACACCTTGGAGGTAACTTCTTCCAAACAAAAAAAGAATTACTCAAATCGGATCACAGGTGCCGGAGTAATCGCTGAACATTCTTACATTTAAAGAAATCATCATCATTATCATCAAAATAATCATCATCATCAGGTCTACTTCATCAAATTGGTGGTTTTCGGGAGAAAATGCTCGAGTTGCTTAAGAAAACGCCCAAAACACCATGCATGTGCCTTTTAAAATTGAGGAGTTCCCTCAATTCCTCATGGATTCCATCATCAGAACAAAACCAAATTAAAATGGGACCAACTCGGAGGTAGCTCCTTTCAAACAAAAAAAGAATTACTCAAATCGGACTACGGATGTCGGAGTAATCGGTGAACGTACATAGAAAAAAAAAATAGCCACAACCGAATACAGAACCTCCTCCTTCTATGAAATTGAAGTCGGTTAAAAATCAGTTCAGTATGGCCGAAAGAAGGTAACACGTTGACAGACAGTTCCATTCGAATATATAATATGTAATAAGTATGGATTGTGATGTTCCTACATTAAAAAAACCGGACAAGTGCGAGTCGGGCTCGCCCACCGAGGGTTCCGTAATTTTTAGTATTTGTTGTTATAGCGGCAACAGAAATACATCATCTGTGAAAATTTCAACTGTCCAGCTATCACGGTTCGTGATATACAGCCTGGTGACAGACGGACGGACGGACGGACAGCGGAGTCTTAGTAATAGGGTCCCGTTTTACCCTTTGGGTACGGAACCCTAAAAAGATTAATGTCTTCAAACTTTAAAAAGGATAATTTGAAAATAACTTCTCCTGTCTTTATCTTTAATTTAAAATAAATCGTCACAATTATTTCCCTCTTTTAATAAAAATAGTCCTAGAATATAAAAAAACTGGTCAAGTGCGAGTCGGACTAGCGTTTTAATGGTTCCGTACATCACACAATTTTTAACAATGTTTTTTTTTGTACGTGTAACGTCTTGAAAGACCCGAATGGGTCAGATCAAAAAGCAGATGTAACAGGAAATGTTATGGCGCGGTAGCATATTATCTATATCGCTGCAACTATGCAAAGTAGCTTGGATAGGAAGATTAAATACCTAACAATAGTACAAGTGTCCAAATGCGAAGACCGAAGGCCGAGCTCCGCGTAAGGGCTGAAAGCTCGTCGGAGCGTCCGACGCGACGGGTTCGCGCTTCCCATAACTTCCGCAAGTGTTTTAAAAGCGAAGGCCGAAGAGAGATAATACTTATAGTGCTTAAGACGAAGAGGACCCGCGCGAAATCGCCTTTTCCTACAAACGTAGTCCTCATTTATTTTCCTCTCTGAATATTAACATAATTGAAAATATTTTGATACAATCTGTTGTATATCAACCACAGCTATGCCCCTACGTTTGTTTTTTTTTCGAATTTTTAATTATTATAAAAGTTAGGAGCATAAAAAAAATTGTATGGAATCGGTTTTTCGCTCCTAATTTTTACATTATTCAAAAAAATCGAAAAAAGTCAAACGTAGGGACAATAGGGGCATAGCTATGGTTAATATATGTACTTACATCCAATTATGTAAAAATATTTTCCATAATGTATATATCCAGTGAGGGAAATGGGGACTTACCCACTGAGGTATTATGTAAACTAGAGTCGACATGTCGAACAAAATGTTTCCGCACTTCATAGAAGTGCATGCACTTCTCTGCGTTTAGTACAATTAGTACGGCATCGACCACTGACGAGATGCCACAAATGTACCAAAGATTAAAAAAAAAATAATTAATGCCTTCGTGCGGGCGCAAAAGTTGTAACAATAGTACAAGAAATATAATAAAAGCGATGGAATAACATTTCACCGGAAAGCAATCGAGTAACTGTTGATTTACGATTTAGTTTATCATTATCACGAAACGTCACTTTATAACATTCGCGGCTGGAAGCCATTTTCTTCGGCGCAAGGTTAATTTTCTCAGACGTGACACAGTGGTACCTACGAAATGGTTGTAGGTATACGTTGTTGGTAAATTGCACAAAAGTTACGAAATATATATTTTTCTCGTGATTTATTGAATGTTTTAGTTATAATAACGTATTTTATAATATATTTATGTTACATTAAGGGTGGTAAGTGCAAAATTGTTACATAAATTAAAATTGAAAATTTGATGAATCGTTAAAACATGTAATATAGTCCGTGATACAAGTAATGTACTTTGAATATTGTATAGAAATAATATTTTAGGAAATAATCCTCGTTTTCACCCGTGCGATATATAATAAAAGTTATAAAAATGGTAAATTATATTCAAGTTTGCGTTTTAGTGGTTGTTCCCATTAGAAAATTTGCTCGGTATCGCCTATGTATATGATCATATTCACGTCGTATAATAATTACAGGTCATAAAAAAATAACCCTGTACGTAGGCAGAATATGAACAGTTGTCATAACAGTTTCGCTTCTGGGGGGCGATTTTTGAATTTCTTCCGCTCGATTTCGTGTATTTCGTTCAATAATATCTCCACTACTAGGCATTTAAATTCTACTAATAGAATTGATAAAGAGTGGTCAATACCAATTGATTCCAAATTTCTATCGCTCGTATTTCAAAAATTAACATTTCGACGTTTTCCACCGATTTTCGAGTGAAGAAATTCAAAAATCGCCCCCCTGGCCTAGATACGCTTGGCGGACACAATTTCTTCGATGTCGACTCTAGTTATATACCTCAATGTGACTACCTACGTTTGTACGGAGAAGCGGCCGTCCCCTTTCCTCTTAAAAATACGTAACAATAGTACAAGTAGGTACCTAATCAATCAATAGTACAAGTACCATTGCGGCTGTGTGCCAGATACAGCCTAGTCGCATTTTTTGTCTTCAGTCCGATTCACGCTTGAACCTAAAAGCACGCCACTTCGGGAGGCTTCAGGCTTTCGGCCTTATGCGGATAACGGCCTAGGGCATTCGCAATAGCTGTGTACTCCACGTTTCACTTAAACCATTGCGGCTATGTCCCTAAAAAAGCCAAACCGCATTTTTGTTCTTAAATCCGACTCACGCTTGACTGAAGATTTCTAATAGGTTTTCCTGTCATCTTTCCTGTTAAAGAACTATTTTGTGTATTTTTGTCAAAATTTTAGGCCCAGTAGTTTCGGAGATAGAGGGGGGAATGGTCATATTTTGTCTATTTTCTTAAATAACTTCTAAACTGCTTATCCTAAAATTATAACGGAACCCTAAAAATAATTCAACAACGCAGTGCAAGTGTTATTTTAACGTCAGCCTTCTATGAAATTATGACGTATTAAATAACACTTGCACTGCGTATGCTATCAAAATCGCTGCAGACTTTTCTTGGTCTAACTCTATATAGACTATTATTATTTAGCCTGGCAATGCAATGAACAAAGTTGTCACGACTCGTCCATTTACTGGGCTAGTTGTTTTAGCATCACCATAATCTTATTTGATCCTTCGTAATAGGGCCGGCCAGACGGTGAATCATTGTTCTTTTTTTCTTTACTTTGTAGTAACACATAGCAACTACTTTTAGAAGACGCTTAAATTTAATTGAATAAAAATTGTTATGTAAATGTCTCTGATAATCACTTCGGTAAATTAGCACTGAGGAAAGTAGTGTCACCCAGTATGGGACGTGCAAATTTTGGTATCGGATAACAAGGAAAATATGAAATAAAATACAACACGGCGGCGGAAGATTCCCTTAGTTTTTCCTTGCGCTACCATTAGATAGGTATACCCACTTTGATTTGTAATTTAACTTGCATGAATTTTGGGATTCTTTTTCTACTGATCTTTAGGCCAATCAAATTAGTTTTTTTTTTCAGGAATTAATTCCCAGCAAGCTGGAAATCGTCTTAATACCTTCATTTGGTTCTAAATTAGTGCAATCCGAGTTTGCTCCATTCCAGGAGTTGTGAAAAAAATAATTTATACATCCCAAATAACGTACTTAAGTCATGTTTCGCGTGCCTCTGTATCGTAATTCGCTAATAGTCGGAAGTTCCATCGTGCTGTCGAGGTGTAGGATTATCATAATGCCGAATCTATCGATCACGAGTTTCCTGTGCGGGTCGCATCTCCGGATTCAGACGATTTTATATGGAAAGTAGATCTCGAAACACGCGACTCGGAAGCTGATATAACACTTAAAGGTGTGAATTATGCAATAAATGCTACAACGAATTTGAAAAGGGATCGGTACTGGCTTTGCTTGACTTATTTACAAAATATCTTGTATCGTGAACTCATCTCATAGGATGTGCATGGCATTGTGGTATGATTTTCATATTCCTGCGGTTAATATTAGTGATGTTACCTACCTTTAGCGTTAGTATCATAGATATAAGAAAATTGGCCTAGAGTAATAAAATCACTACTGAAGGAAGGAAAGTGCATACAACATTAATAATTGTTTTTGAAATTAATTAATATTCATATCAACTGAAGCCAACGCTTTCAAATCAATTATAGGTAGGTATGTAGGTATACAGGCGTCAAAACAGAAACATTTCCACTTTTTTCAATAGATTTAAAAGGTCAATTGACCCTACGGATGCCTATGGTACATTGCACTTTATAGAATTGTGAGGCAGTGGTCTGGTATGCGATGCATGTCGTCTTTTTGGCGCCAGCCCTAAACTGGTATTAGGACAGGCCCGTTGAGTAGGTTCGCATAGCTTTAAGATAAAACTCGACGTTCTCTCTAAAGACATGTCCTCATTTAAGCAGCCTTAAGCCTACAATTAGTGAATAACTAGAAAGAAGATATATAAATAATTCATCAATCAACATGTTAACAAGTCTCCGTACACGCAACCCTGCTGGCGATGGCGTCGCGGCGCCAATACGCGTGGTTATGCAAATATTCGTCGACGCTACGCGAATGTTGCGTCCAACGTCCAACGCTCGAAATACGCTAGTGTACGAGTATGAATGGAACTTATGTCACTTCTTTTGTTCCATAAAAGCATTCATTATCTACCTACAACAGCCATGCGGTAAATACATATTACTAGTACAGCCAAGTTCATAAATATGTATATGTCACAGTCAAAAGTGTGAACTGGTCAAAAGAACTTTTAACCGACAAAAACAGGCAAAACTGCTTTTGACTGAGCATGTTGGTCAAAAGTAGTTTTACCTGAAAATCATTGGTTAATAGTAATTGTGACTGTTACTATCAGTCAAAAGTACTCCCAGAGATGGGTAGGTTAGGGTTATTTTTTTTTTTGCTACGCCCTAAAACGAAACTGCTGCCAGAAATAGGTATGACTTTCAGGTAAAACTACTTTTGACCAACATGCTCAGTCAAAAGCAGTTTTGCCTGTTTTTGTCGGTTAAAAGTTCTTTTGACCAGTTCACACTTTTGACTGCAACATATACATATCTTCACTATAATCCATTGTAATAAGGTGAAAAACAGTATACATACATCCATGTCGGTTATTTATTAGTTATTTTTGGCTTGATGACTTGTTACTGGACTAGTATAGTAAATATAAACAACCAACTTTAAAAAAAAATGCCGTACTCATGTAAACAGCCGTGTATTCAATCAGGATATTGAAGTAGTTCACATAACCATGTATTTTCTGCAGGGACATCCCAGCACAACGAGTATGCGTTCGAGGGTCTGGTCTGGGTGTCCACAGTAAAAAGACCAGAGTATAGTGCATACGGACAAAACTGATCGGGAATGTAAAAACTTATGAAGACGAATGTGGCTCACAAAAAAATCTGTAACACCATTATTTCATTAATGCCTAAATGATGGATGGGCCTCCCACTAGGACAGCGATCGAACGCGGTAAAGGTAGCGGGAGCCCGCTGCATGCGGCATGCGACCAATAATTGCAACTATTGGAAAATACTAAGTCCAGCAATGAATGTTTTTATGTCACCAGTATTTATTAAACCGCAGTACAGCCCGAAATGTCAAATATGTACCTATCATAGAAATGTGTACCTAATAGCAATATCTGGCAATATTCAGTAAAATATAAAAAATCACATAAAACTGAACAAAAATAATGTTCAAATGCGAACGCGGATTTAAATAAAAGTCAACCGCCTTACTCTTGTCGCAAATATATCAAAATGAAAAACAAAAATAAAAAAGCTTCTTATCCGAACCACGGCCGATATATTTCTCGTAGTGACGCAAAAAGCAAAACAATGTATTTACTTTCTTGGCACTCCTCGATCTCGTTTTCCCCTTTTTATTCCGTAAATAAAATAAAAATATTATCCATAGTTATTACGTCTGACCTTTAAGACCAAGATAAGTATTGCTTATCAGTTGCAAAATAAATTATATCGTTTCGTTTAAAGTGACTTTCTTAGATAACAGTTGAAAGAGTCTAAAGAAGAAACAACGCCTAGCAACGGAATAACAAGCAAAATTTATTTCTCTTCCACAAATTTTCATAAAATTAATCTTATATATATCGTTTGCCGATATCCCCAAGATCCGCTCGCGAGCTATAGACAAGCCGCACAGCAGCACTGTCTCTGCGGAGACCGCAGCGCGGGCTGGCGCCGCCTGCGTGTGGTGCACCTCGATGCCCCGTCGTTTGACACCATATGTCAACATTGAAAATGTTTACTAACAAATATTTCTGTGAAAATATTCCACCAATTATCGAAACTACACTTTGAAAAGTGCATACTGTATCAGTGCCAATTCTCAACAGTGTTCGAATTTTGTTACGCCGGCTCTTCTCTTCCTTCTCGGCCTTGAAAAAAACATATCCTGTGCAGAAGATTCATTTAGTGCAGTGGTGTTTTTATATCATTTAATTTCTTATTACTTATATTTAAGACATAGTATTTAGCTTGTATTTAGCCTATTATATAGTTAATGCTCCCTAGCCTTATGTCACAAACCCCATCAACATCCGTTCACCAAAATGGACCTAGCATTGCCAGCAACAACGCCACTGAAGATCTTTTACCCTGCCCTCACTGCCCACCGTCCCGCCGTCTTTACAAAGGTAGCAGAGGTCTCAACGTCCATATTACTCGCATTCACATAACTCAGTCGCAAACTTCTCAACAGTCGCAACATATAAATACAGTGCCCACTCATATCAGCAATGACAATACAATTAACAATTTACCGGATTGGCTTGGTTCACAACGGAATGCAACTCCTATCGTTAAAAGAATTCCTAAGGGAGCTCGCATTTCCGTCGCGAATGCTCTATGCCCAATTATATTAAAAACTGTTAGCGAAAATTCATTTCAAAGTTGGGCCCAACTATTATCCTTTACCTACAGAACATTACACGTAAGCGACATAAACAACAACATATCCCTTACTCAGAAAATTAAAACAAATTGTATCCTTCCAACTGACCCAGTTCCCCGCCCTCAGTCGAATCGTACCCCAAATAATAATAAAATATTTAAAATAGTGGAACAAAAAGTCACAGAAGGTGATATAAAGGGAGCCGCCCAAATGCTTTTCTCCAGTGACGTTGTTGCACCAGATACTCCTGACACCGTTTCAGCATTAATTTCTAAACATCCACTTCCAGCAGCATCTCTTCGCCTGCCTGATCCCCCGGACCCTGGAGCACCACACCTCATTGCCACTAAAAAGGATGTGCTAGCTGCTGTGATGTCATTCAAGAATGGCTCCGCCGGCGGCCTCGATGGCCTCTCTCCGCAACATCTGAAAGATTTACTGTGCGGTGCCACCGGTGACGTCGGAGAGCATTTGCTGGACTCCATCACGCAGCTAGTAAACATCATGCTTTCTGGCAAAGTATGTGACGAGGTATTAGACATCCTATATGGTGCTAATCTCTGTGCCCTTAAAAAAAAAGATGGGGGCATTAGACCCATCGCCATAGGCCTAACTTTTAGACGTATCTGTTCTAAAATTTGCTGTAAATCCATTTTTCCCACTCTCACAAAAAAATTTCAGCCTCTACAACTCGGTTTTGGCAGCAAAGGTGGCTGTGAAGCCGCTGTACATGCAACACGCGCCTTCGTTGTGGACGACGCTTGCGAGGTGCTGCTGAAAGTGGATGTGAAAAACGCCTTCAATTCTGTTGACAGAGGCGCTCTTCTTACACAAATTCAGGACGCCACCCCCCTGATCTACAAATACCTATGGCAGTGCTATCACCAGCCCTCGCACCTACTATTTAAAACAAATCGCTTGTCGTCAGCGGTGGGCTGCCAGTAGGGTGACCCTTTGGGACCCGCCATTTTCAGCCTCGCCATCCATCCAGTCATTTCCGACTTAAAGTCAAAATTCAACTCCTGGTACCTCGACGATGGGACTCTAGGGGGAGACTGGAAAACCGTTTTAGATGACTTGAAAAACCTAACTGACTCCTTTAGCGCAATAGGTCTGGAGCTAAACTTCTCTAAATGCGAGCTCTTCATCAACAAGCCCCTTCCTGCTGTTGACTTGAAAAACATAATCTCATGCTTCAATATTCTGGCTCCCAATATCAAAATTATCGACAGACAATCCCTCCGACTCCTAGGTGCTCCCATCTTCCCGGAATCATTTCCACCGCTCATCAACGAACATCTCAGTATCCATCAAGCCTATTCGGACCGCCTTTTAAAAATCAGTTCACACATGGCATTAGTCATCATAAAGTTTTGCTTGTTCGTTCCCAAATTCACATATATACTCAGATGCAGCCCCATCTGGAAACATCCCCATCTTATCGAGCCTTTAGATTCCGTACTCAAAACTACTCTCTCATCAATCCTTAACATCCACCTCGATAACCGCGCCTGGACTCAGGCCTCCCTGCCAATCCGTCATGGCGGCCTGGGCATACGCCAAGTGGTCAGTGTGGCCCTCCCTGCGTTTTTGGCCTCTTTCCATAGTACACAGAACCTTGCGGCTAAGATTTTTTGCCCAGCTGCTGGAAACGAGTGCACCACCACTCTGAATGAGGCCCAAGACGTCTGGCTGCAGTCCTGCCCAGGCAGCCCGCTTCCAGTTTCCCTTAAATCACAAAAACAGTGGGACGAGCCGCTCTGCCGATCAACCTTAAAAGAACTCACGGACTCTGCTCAGAGTTCAGCAGAGCGCGCTCGTTTGCTGGCAGTGGCGGAACCGGAAGCTGGTTACTGGCTTCACGCATTACCATCAGCCAATATTGGCACCCTGCTCGACAAGACGACCCTCACTCTTGCCACCTGCTTACGACTGGGCACCAAAACTAACGAGCCCCACCGCTGCCGCTGTGGCACCATGGTAGACGATCTGGGTCACCACGGCTTGTCTTGCCAGAGGAGCGCCGGCCGTATCTCCCGCCACGCATCCTTGAATGATGTCATCCGTAGGGCGCTTGCTTCCGTCAGCGTGCCGGCCATACTTGAGCCGAACGGTATCGCACGCGACGACGGCAAGCGGCCCGACGGGATGTCACTCATTCCGTGGAAGCTGGGGAGGACGCTTGTGTGGGACGCCACCTGCGTTGACACGCTCGCGCCGTCCCACCTACAGGCGACCTCCGTCAAGGCGGGGGCTGCGGCCACAACAGCGGAACTAAACAAGCGGCGCAAATATGCTGTCCTCGGCGAGGGCTACATATTTGCACCGTTCGGAGTCGAAACTCTGGGTCCGTGGGGGCCCAGTGCGAAGTATTTATATAAAGAAGTTTCCGAGCGCCTTATAGATGCGTCTGGTGACCAGAGGGCTGGCAGCTACTTCGGCCAGAGACTAAGTCTGGCCATCCAACCGAGGTAACGCTGCCAGCCTACTGGGCACCATAACTCATGACAGCGACCTAGGGAGCATTTTTTATTTATAAGTTTATTTATAAGTTCATTTATAAGTCTATTTATATGATTATTTTAAGTTTTATATTCCATGTAGTTTAGTTTTATTATTGTTTAGTTTGTATTTTTTGTCTCAATAAAGTCCCACTTATATACTTAATACTACAAATAAATACAGTCTAAAGTTAAGTACCTATTCTAGTCAAAAGAGTCAAATGCCAAGATTACGAAACAAGAGATTGTCAGTTTAATTAATAAAGAAGCAGGTTTGCGGCGTACGTAGGCGTTAGGTATTCCGTCCGATAACTTAGTCCCTGATACCTATGATGATTTACTTACATCAATAACTTATTTTTTCTCAAAAATGGACGGCAAAGTCGACTTTGCCGTTTAAAAAATAGGTTGCGAAGCGCGTAGTTTATGGTCAGTCAAAAATTAAAAAGTTAAAAACATTGCAGTCTCGATTTTGGGACTGCAATGTTGCATACAAATTCCATTATTTGTCGAGTTCCAAACTTTTTAAAAGTTGAAATGGCCATATCAAATGAAGGCACAGGCCCATTAAACAGCCAAACAGATGATTAGTACCGCGACTATTTAGCTGTCTCAAATAGGTTGGCGTATTTTCGGCAGAAAAATACACTTCTATTTTTTTATTAAAAAAATAAATGGGCGGCAAAGCTAATTTTTCAATTGTTTCTACTTTTTTCTGTGAAAATATATAGGTAAGAAAGTTGCTTTTGTAAAATATTTCTATGATATTTATATTTCTTGCACCATTTTTGAGAAAAGCACTATATATGACTCGGCTGGAAGGCTACTTGCTGGCTTCGGATTCAATTAAACGGACTCCCAAGGTCGTCCGTTTAAAACGAATCCTCAGCCTGCAAGTAGCTACTTCCGAGCCTCGACAATAATGTACTATTATATGTCCTCATGTACTGACGTATTCATGAAACTGGCAATTTCAATACAAATTTTATTACGACACAACTACCTTAAGGATGCTATATTATCCTTGTATCACCTTGTTGACAACCGACAATAAGTTACGAGTCTTTTATTACTTAATAAAATAGAGTCATCTTAGTAAAATCGTTCCTTAGGTACGCTGCATAAGAAATTGCCCTTTTCAACAACCGTTAAATGTGACACTGTCATTTTTGATTAATACTAGCACTAAAGATTACCAATCGGGACTTACCGTTTCCGACCCCGATTGAAGCGTTTATAAAGCGCATTTACATGATTGAAGGCAATTGATACAAATTTTGGAAGACGCCACCGATTAATCGTTTCGCCCAGAAACAATAAGCTTAAACAATCCAAAAACATTGAAGCATCGATTGTAATTGCATCAATGGTACCTACTACGACCAGGCTAAATACATAGTCAATTAATTCTTCTTGACAAGCGCGGTTGATCATCACGATCAGACCACTTTAGGGATAAGTAGCCGTATCACAACTGCCTTAGCAGTGTCAAACTGACATATTGGCTAACGACACGCTAGCGAATATGTCAGTGTCAAACTGGTGGTAGCCTGTAAATGAGTCGTAGACTTACAAAACATTGCACACGTTTGCAAACGTTAGTGTGTCTATTTCAAAAGTGTGAACAAAGATGGGCATTAATCGATTAACTTTTTATTCGAAACAGATGCACTCACACGCCTCACTTGATTGGTTTATGATGGGATCATTGAGGCCTCAGGGTTGTGACCGGAAGTAGGAGCGGAACCTGAGACCACGGAGGCTTAGATAATCTTAACATAATGTAAGTAGTTACATCAAAGCTACGTATTCATGAAACATCGTCCTTGTTGATAAGAATATTCTTGATTTTCACGAACCTTTTCTTACGTTATAAAACGTTACAAGTACAGTCAATTGCAGAAATAGCTAAGCAGACGAAGTATTTCAATAATATACAAACGCGCAAAGACTATAATGAATTTATTCAAACTTTCGTGATAGCATTTCATTTCAGCTACCTATTAAGTGGGCACGTGAAAATCTGTTTTACATAAACTATACACAATGTATGTAAACTCGTAAAATATTCCTAAAAACATTATGGTTTGCAGGCGTTGCTGCTTACAAATAGTACATTACTACAGAGGCCGGGACGAAAGGGGTTGCCGGCCGAAGACATATAGACGGCCGAGCGAAGCGAGGCCGAATAGGTCTGAGCGCGGGCAACCCCATTTCCCGCCGAGGTATGTATATTGTATAGTGCTTTTCTCAAACATGCAATGAAATAAAAATCCACGAAACCCAAATTTTATTTATAGAAAAAACTAAAAGTAAAGTACACCCAAAATATAACCAACACGTACCTATATCATTATCACGCGTATGTTTTACACGAGTCGTGTATTTTTACTACCCGTATATTTTCATGTAAGTATCTTTGATTTTTTCGCCTTGTATCCGTCTGACTGTCGTTTTCGTCACATAAGTTTACATAGTCTTTCATGTTGATATCATGTTTCACATACATCGTTGCTTTATGCACGGAGTAAATAAGTATAATTTCCACAGTGTTGACGAATTTGTAGTTACATTCATTTAAAATATGCCACAAAACTGTTTCTAATAAACAGTAAGCCATTTTTCTTAATTTCTCAAATAATAAAATTGCCATAAGCAACCATATACATACTTCGTCTTTGACTTGGCGGCAGAGGCAGCAAGTTATTAAAATCAATTCTGCTTACGCTGCCAATTACAACGCCTAAATTACAATTAATATTAATTTCATTATTTCGTCGGAACTCATATTAAAGTCAAAAAATCAACAACGCACCATAAATCCAATAAAACAGAATGAATATTTTTCAACTTTACCTCCATAACAATTTAAAAAATATAACTACGCGTGTTTGAGTAGACCTTTTTACCGCTAACGTTTAGATGAATTAATATTTTAAATGTTTTTATTTGTGTAAGTAGTTAAATTTATAATTTAAAATTATAAAATTATAGAATGTATTATTTATTAAGTTCATGTTGATTTTATACAAATAAAACTGCAAATTATAGCAAACATTGTTATTTGTTTTTTTTTTTCTTTATAGGCGTAGTGGCAGAGTGTCATTACCATGGTATAATAATATACTCCGCCTGGTACTCTATTCCCGTCTTTTCTAGGTCACCTAACTGACACAAGCCTACGTCATCATGCGACAGCGCTATATGATAATATGCGATAGCGCTATATATAGCGGCCATGTTATTGTGACGTAGGCCCGTGTCACTCTGGGAATAGAAGACCATGTTTTATTCGACCATGGTCATTACGAACCATAAAGCAAATACTGCCTCTAGTTTTTTTAATGGATGAATGCCACGATGCTGTGTCACAAATATCTGTGAAATGAAAATTAAAAAAGAGGACTTTGCCGGCCTAGACCTGCAAGATGTGTATGAAATTCCATTAACGACCTTTTGTCCTAGCCGCACCTGAAACGTCATACTTCGCAGCCTATTATAAGGAACATAACATCAATATTTCATTGCATGTTTGAGAAAAAATAATAATTATTTGTTTTAAAAAACTTGATTTTAAACCTTTTAACCTTTTGAGTACACATGCACACTTGAAAAAATTAAATATATTATAAAGAGCCACAGATTACCAGTTCGCCGGACGATATCAGCCTGTCAGTTGTTCGGAACTGTCACCTTTTGCGTTTAACTGACAGGCTGATATCGCCCGGCGAACTGGTAATCTGTGGGCCCCTTTATAATATATTTAATTTTTACAAGTGTGTATGGAAAAATATATAAAAATTTATCATTTCTATACTTATCAATGTTACTTTTACACTATATTGAGAAAAAAACCATTCCTTTCCATCTGTGTTGACTGTGTAGCCAAAACTAACGTCTCCGTAGCTCAATTAAGCTCCCGCCGCTAGGAGTATTACAGGATGCCTAAGCGTATAACCAGATTGGTTAGGAAGCCAGAATTACAAAGCAGTTCCATTTACCGTTCCTAATGTTCCCATAGCCCGTTCGGATTCGGATTGCTAAGTAGATACTTCCCTTTCTGGCAAAGTCTAAACACATGAACAGTTGAACACATGTCATTAATATTTTTTTATGTACCTAATTTTTTCCTTTCCATCTAATTTCAAAAATACATTTATTCTTACTGATCCCAGTAAAGTAAAGTACAACATGGGACTCAAGCCTTCTCCAGCGTCTAAAGACACGATATCCACAGATATACGACACAAGAATACGTTTACGTATCTAAAACCATATACATCATGGGTCACCGTTCCGTTACCAATGCTTGATTCTTAGGCCAAGTGAAAAAGTTTTACGATTAAACACAACTATCTACTTAGCTCAAACATTCCATTTATCGCTGGTTAAAAATGGGCCAAACAGATCACTGTGTTATGTCTTTCCTGTAGACATACACACGAGTTAAAGGCTAATTTTCTTATTTAACCCTTATCCACGTGAAAAGGTCCTCCTTTTATTTAGAGAAGTATGATAAAATCATTGCTTACATGCCCACAAGCTGTTAACTATTGCCCACAGGAGAGAAAAATGTACTGTTCGCGATAACACACTAGTTTTCTCTCCTGTGGGCAATAGTTAACAGCTTGTGGGCATGTAAGTAATGATTTTATCATAGTTCTTTAAATAAAAGGAGGACCTAGCTTTTCACGTGGATAAGGGTTAAATAAGAAAATTAACCTTTATAGCCCTTAACTCTTGTGTATGTCTACAGGAAAGACATAACACAGTGATCTGTTTGACCCAAATACGCGGTGTAACTTGTAAAATTCTCTTCTACAGTTCTTAGTACAAGCCCCATGGCAGAGAGTAAACGGTTGACAGCGCGAGCTCTAGCTGAAATATAAAACTTACAGGCTAGACTAACGGCAAATTTAAAATATTTTTTTAAATGAGTGATGTTTTTATTGTGAAAAGTATAAAAACATTGATTAAATAGTTAGATAGTAGACTTCTGTCACATAGAAGGTATACCGAACCAACTTGCTTATAAAATTATTTTTGTATCATATTTTACCTTTTATAAATACTACCCATGGTTGTATCGACTCATAGCATGAGTCAGAATGTACCACCATCATGGTAGTTTCAATAAATACCGGAGTGAAACGAGTCTTATATTAATTTGCGGTTAGCCTCCTCGATCGTGATTCACTGAGAGATAAAAAAACCGGGCAAGTGCGAGTCGGACTCGCGCACGAAGGGTTCCGTACCATAATGCAAAAAAAAAACGGAAAAAATGCAAAAAGAAAACGGTCACCCATCCAAGTACTGACCACTCCCGACGTTGCTTAACTTTGGTCAAAAATCACGTTTGTTGTATGGGAGCCCCATTTAAATCTTTATTTTATTCTGTTTTTAGTATTTGTTGTTATAGCGGCAACAGAAATACATCATCTGTGAAAATTTCAACTGTCTAGCTATCACGGTTCGTGAGATACAGCCTGGTGACAGACGGACGGACGGACGGACGGACGGACGGACGGACGGACGGACGGACGGACGGACGGACGGACGGACGGACGGACGGACGGACAGCGGAGTCTTAGTAATAGGGTCCCGTTTTACCCTTTGGGTACGGAACCCTAAAAAAGATTCCTTTTCCTTAACACCTATCCATCACAGATAAATTAGAGCAAGATTAACCACAAACGCATTACGACGGCGAAGTACCATGAACTCCAAACTAACATTTTTAGTAATACACATTTTCATTCATTTAGTAAACAGTTAGGAGTTCATGGTACTCCGCCGTCGATTAGTAATTTTACGCACATCCTCTAGATTCTCCCGCTTTCTTGTTTAAACTCCTCCGAAATTAATTCTTAATATGGGCTAGAAGTATCCACACAAAACTTAGTTTTATTTTTAAAGTACATATATAGTGACATTAGGTAGGTAGAGGTAGTGGGTTCTCACTTCGACATTTTGTTATAAGCTTTGACATCTGCTTCATACCTTAGCTTAGCGCATTAGCAAAAACTAAGACCTAAATGATAGGATGAAGATGTACCTACATACAGTGTTCTATTTAATTAGAGCAGCACTCGAATCATATTACTCTATAAAACCAATATAATAATATACGAGTGCATTAAAATCATTGTTTATTGTTTATTTACAAAATATATAAGCGTTACGGTCAACAAAAACCGAGTCGCTTATATACTAGGACAATTCATAATATATACATTTAGAGAGAAATAACCATAATAAAAATAATACAACTATCATTAAAACCAAAATAAAATTAAATTTACATAATCATTAAGAATTCATTACATCAATTAAAATAAATCCTTACAAAAACTACACACAATTATTATTTAAATAAATTAAAAGTTTTTGGCCGATGGGCCATTGAGTGATACATCTTAATATTACGCTATCTGCGCCTATAACAAAGTTATTAACCCGTGTCATAAAAGTGTGACTCACCACTTCCTAAAACTAAGCACACCATACCTATGTCATTTAAAAATCATTACCAAGTTGCTAGGGCATCGTAATCTAAAACGCTTCAATTCTGTTATCTTCTAGCACAGAACCTATCTGTAGCATGTTCTATACGTAGACTCAATACTTGTAACTAATAGATTCTGTGGATGGGGGATTACTAGTTGACTAACACGGAAACGAACTGATGACCGCGTTACACATTCATAATCTACATTCGGCTTTTGGACTCAACGATCTACACATTATCCACAGTTTCCGCTGGGTTGGATTTAATGTCTGTGTCATAGAGCTTTTTAAGCACCCTATTTAACGCAGGTACATTATTTCTTATTACATATAGGTTCTTACGTAATTATAATTATTTACTTAAACTTAAAATATTCCTCCATAGTTGCTATCATGAAATTCAAGAATGAAGCTTTATTATTTTGGTAATGAGTTGTCTGAAACTTCGCTCACAAACACACCACCCTAACATTTGACATTTAGACACACCCAAAAATAAGCTGAACTACTTTACCCGATGAATTGTGTGTTTTAACGAAAATTAAAACAACAGCAAAGTTATTAGCAAACAGCAATTTTCATGAAAGCCACTGCCACTGTCATCGTATCGCTAGATAACATGTTATCGTTCTAATATAGTCCGGGCACACAAATCATAGAATAACCAAAGCGTCAAAATCAAAATCAAAATATACTTTATTCATGTAGGCCTAGCAACAAGCTGTTATGAATCGTAATTAATCTTAATCTAATTATCAGAGCAATTTATTGATGTTAATATTATTCCATAATAAAATTGGATTATTATACATATCAAATTTAACACTAAGAATTTCACAAAAGGATCGTCAAACATTAAAAAGATTGTATAAAAAAATACTAGTCTAAAATTTCTAGAATAAAATCTAAATGTCAAAAAAAAGCATAAGTAACAAAAGAAGTAGATAGTATTACATCGGAATATCCATTTCCTCATCAATAATCAAATATACCTAATAAATAAATAATCATTTCGAATAACAATTAATCCCACGTTGTATTATCATTCATGTAGTCTTGTGTGGTATAATAAGCTTTAGAAATAAGTTTACGCTTTACATAATTCTTAATTCTTTTCACACTTTCTTTGTCATTCGACAAACCAAAACAATATAAAGCCTAAAAATTAAGCTACCTATTAAAGTTTAACGTTGAATCCGTAAATGTCAGATTAAATTCTTATTATATTTGATATCAAAACAAACCTAATCAAAGAAGTGTGTACGTTTTGGAGACTCGCTAAAAATACGAAAGTTAATTGAACGATTTTTCAATAAGTAACCCAGATAAAATAGTGAATTTCATTAATTTGTCGCAAACGTAACATAATCAGAGTTTAATTACGAAATCGGAGTTAATCCACTAATCGTTAGGAGTGTTATTCACAAGGGACTGCTCTCATCATCTTCGACGGACCAGTGTAAAACATACCATTAAGAGTCACTTACCTAGCCGGTAGCCGCCGCCATACGACATGCGATGCTAGGAAGATAGACTTGCGGTAGAGGATGATTCATTATAGGAATATCTTCAGTAATCCCGTATTTAATTTTGAGTAAGATAATGTAATGTTCATAACAAAACTTCCGTGAGTCATAGACATGTTAAATATATAAAAAACGGGTTAAGTCGAAGATCGCTCGACATGTTTTACTCCGTACCGAGGAACATCATCGGGAGCTCGGGTTGGTGGACCGGCGCAGACTGCATGCGGGCTGCAGCTCTCCGCGATTGATGACTCGGTGCGGGCGCTGTAATATCTGTGCAATAGTTAAACTTAGACAATGTTTTTATTTATTTATTTACTGTGAAAACCAACAGCGATACAGTTTTTTTTTTCTTATGCTAAATTATACAATAATATGGCCAATCACAGGTTTTCCTGTGTAACTTGAATTGTATACAAAACATCGAACCGACTTATGTTTTAAGTATGTATTTGTCATCTTATATTCTTACAAAATGTTTCGTGAATCAGGTAAGTGGAGTTGTGAAGCGAGCTCTAATTGTTTCTGACCGCACGACTTTGGCAACGACGTGTTCTACAATCTTAATGAATGAACGCGACAACTTGCGACGACAGCAATGCAACTTATTTTGCTCTATCTCTTTTTAATCCTATACGTTCTAGTCAGGTTATGGCCTTGAGCGTTTAGTACAGTAGAACATATTGTGATTTAACTTTAAGGCTGTTTATTTACTGCGACTCCGTTTTAAATTTATTTAAATCAGGGTAGGCAAAGTGTTTGTAATTTCCGTCAAGTGGGGTTACTGGGGATAGGGACAGTACGGATATGATGGTCGTTCATGTCTACGTGACACCGTGATAAAACGGTGTCTGTCACTTTATATCCCATGGTGTTAAAAAGTGACAGTTATCCCAAGTAGCATTGCAAGCTGTATATAAGCTGTATTAAAGTTTATTTGTATACTATAAGCTGTACAGTTAGGCTGTACAAAGGCTGTATAAGCGCTTATACAGCCCTTATAAGTAAAAAAAGGGCCCAAATTATACAGCCTTTGGCGTTATTAGAGCTGTAGAGTAGCTGTATAAGCAATACATAAGCTGCATAATAGCTGCATTACAGCTATATTTCGGTGTAACAGGAAACCTTAACACTACAGATAATCTCTTATAAGTACGATATAAGAATATAAGTTTTAAATGAGTTATAAGAAAGAATTACAAGAGAATAATAATCATTTAAGAAACTAAAATGTCTTAATCTTGTTCATTCGTAATATAGTAATGGCGACAATAAAGTGTTATAGTGGATGGTAAAAGTAAAAATTATACAGGACTTGAATGGAATATTACATTATTGGTAAGTGCGGATTATTATTTATTGTGAACCTGTGTATCTTTTCTGGCAAAATATTTACGCGCCTGCAAAATAACAAAGATAAACCATAAGGAAAATATCAAAAATCGGTAAAGTTACTGTTTGTTTTTAAGGTTAGAGTATCAAAAATATTTATAAATATTAATTCTAAGGCTAAACAATTTATTTTAGCTGGTAATCATAACACGGCGTTAGTCTGCTAAATATTTGCAAGTATTTCTTTAATTATATTTACAAATACGTTTTTTTTTTATTGTATAATGGCGACAATTTTTAAACAGCCTACAGGATAGTTGGAGAGCATTATAATCTTAGTAGCTGTGCTGTGTAATAAATGGAGTGTCTTTTACAGCTTTTGTAATTAAAACAGCTTTATAATAGAATATTTGTATTCGTTTGGCTGTATTTCGGTTCTCCGTACATAAGTTATAATTCTCTTTAGAGATCCGTATAACAAATAAAAAACCTGTACTGTAACTGTCATATATTCCTTTAGTTTTATAATACACTTATTTTCAGAAATCATTACACTACTATACTTATACGAGTGTAAAATTACGCCAAAATATTGTTATAAGCGACTCTATCAGTAATACAGAAAAAAGCTGTACTATAGCTGCCATTTATTCATTTGGTTTTATAATACCCTTACAGACAGAAGTTATACAACTACTATTCTTATAGGAGAGTAAGATTACGCCATAAGAAATAGTACATTTGTACAGCTACAAGTGCCAAGTGATACTACAATACAGCCTGTATACAGCTTTTACGATAAAATTAGCTTGTAGTGTTTCACAACACTTAATGTTTTAAAACGGAGTTGACAAATATTTTTGTACAGCTAAAAGTGCCAAGTGTTACTACAATACAGCCTGTATACAGCTTTTACGATAGAATTAGCTTGTAGTCTCTCACAACACTTTTAGTTTTATAGTAGATTTTTTATATTCTGATAAAGCACCCCATGCTTCCGCAGAATCCTTTATAATGATTTTATACAGCTTGAGCTGTATAATGTCGGTAAAGTACCTTTTATACAGCTTAAATCTTTTCTGACACTCTTATACGTCCCTTAAATCACTCTAAGTTCTTAATTGGCTGCTATATTGATGTTGCCGACACTTCCATGCTACTTGGGATTTTATCACGTGGATAAAGATGGATAAAGCCATCCATAATACGCCGGCTGAAGGGATAACATTAGACAAAGGAAATATACACCGTGTTTTTATTGAATTCCGTTAACTTCGGGGTATAGTTAAGTACGTTTATAAGAACTAAATGGCATAGTTAATAATTTTCAAAAAAAAAATTTTTTTTTGTTTTCTTTTTTGTTTTTTTTTTTGTTTAAAAAGTAATTAAATGTAGCATATAGCGTTGTTGTAACACGGGCATTACATTTAACTCAACCAAACAATTGAAATCTGTGACATATCAATGTCATTTCGTACATCAATCGACCGAGATTGTACTTAAGTTTAGTAGCAAATGTATGAACTCATTCTAAACACTAATCAATATGTAAGCCGGCCCTAAGGCAAGTGTACACGCTTGTAGAGGCCTTATAGGAAAAAAATAAATTATGGATTATCTCCGAAATGGACTTAATTAGAACATCGGTGTCTTTGAGAAAGTTACTTGATTTAAGCTCAGGAATGCACCCTTGAAATTAACGGAAATAAAAAAAAACACGGTGTATATTCCCCAATATGAATGTGGCTGTCAACAATGTGGGTACTTTATACAATCTTTGAATCAGGATTTACCGGTCTTAGAGTTAATTTTTCAACTACATAGATTAGTTCATGGTAAAAAAAAATGTCTAAAGTTAGCCAGTAAAATACTACAATATATAATTGATACACAGAATTAAACGCAAATTAATATATACATATTGGCAAGCGTGACACTTACTGAAAAAAGCTTTGCGAAGGGGCCAAGTCCATCATGCACTGTTCCGGAATTTCCATACTTGGCTAGTCGTCTGTCCAATATCAACTGTCAAATAACAAACTAGATCCGAAAGGGCCAGACGGCGCCACCGTCGTACGCATAACCAATACAAGTAGTACCAATTACCAAACCGTATAGCGTAAATACTTGTATGGCGCCGGCTGCTGTCATCTTATAATAAATAAACTTGACATACATTAATGTTTGTATGTAATTAAATTTCACTTGCTATACCTGACCAAAATCTAAAGTTTATCCTGTCTTAGCATTCCTCTTAATGATGATGATAAGACTATTTCTCATAATGATTATTTGTTCTAAAACCCCTAATTGTGATTATCATAATGATTATTTGTTATAAAGT
Organism: Cydia splendana; assembly: GCF_910591565.1. Lineage (NCBI taxonomy): Eukaryota > Metazoa > Arthropoda > Insecta > Lepidoptera > Tortricidae > Cydia > Cydia splendana. Next base: position 17,211,061 of record NC_085965.1, on the reverse strand, counting down.
AAATAAATAAATAAACAGTCAGCAGTATATTATCGCCGTGAAAGGACAGTTACTAACGAACGCACCTGATTAATGGGATGTGGGTCAGACTTTTTTTATTAAGTATGTGTAGGTACAATTTGAACACGATAAAAACTTATTCACAGTAAAATATATATTTCATCACTTATTTTACTAACACGTAGAAAAAGCAACTAACGATCAAACTGCCGCAACACCGACATTTCGGCTACTTGATTTGCGTTTAAACTTTTAATGGCCGGCTTCAGTGCGGATGCACTAACTTCAGCGCTATTTCTATAGTGCAATGAAACTATACTTATCTGTGCGATATAAATACGCGTGGCCTATTTCTAAAATCCAGTACTCACTACGGTCAAGTTTTAGTACAGACTTAATTCTGTATGAGAAATAATATAAATTGGGTATAAACTTGAACCTACACCATGTATTTATAAAACTGCAATTTATGATTATGTGCAATTTACTTTATTTACATATCTATGTTTTTCGGTTTAAAGATTTTTATTTCTCATAAAGAATAACAGTAATTCATTTACATGTGTTTTTATAGCCATTTTCGTATTATATAATTCAAAGTCTAATGTCACAAAAGGTTTTCAACTTTATATTTCTCCATATATGACTACGTAGAATTATTATTTATTATAGTAGCCGTAGAGATTGCCATTATGGCAAAATTAAATAACTTAGTAACTTATTCGTACATTTGTTTTGCCGACGCTACCAGCGTTATAGTTCGTTTTTTTAGCATTAGAAAGAAGGTCAGCGATCTTGACATGTCTTTTAATTGAAAAACGCTTTTAAAAATCAGTAACTATTACTTATGAAAGCAGAAGAATATAAATTATCGTATTAGATTCATAATTGTTACATATTTGCCGTGACTTATTCTTAAAACGTGTTTTTCAATTAAAAGACACATCAACATTGTTTACCTGTTTTTAATGCTAAAAAAACCGGGCAAGTGCGAGTCGGACTCGCGCACGAAGGGTTCCGTACCATAATGCAAAAAAAAAAACGAAAAAAAAAGCAAAAAAAAAAACGGTCACCCATCCAAGTACTGACCACTCCCGACGTTGCTTAACTTTGGTCAAAAATCACGTTTATTGTATGGGAGCCCCATTTAAATCTTTATTTTATTCTGTTTTTAGTATTTGTTGTTATAGCGGCAACAGAAATACATCATCTGTGAAAATTTCAACTGTCTAGCTATCACGGTTCGTGAGATACAGCCTGGTGACAGACGGACGGACGGACGGACGGACAGCGAAGTCTTAGTAATAGGGTCCCGTTTTACCCTTTGGGTACGGAACCCTAAAAACGAACTATAGTGTCAGGGTGGTTGAGCGATATTCGCTCAGAGCGTTTTTGTCCTCCCTGAGGCATTATGATCGGCATGCCAGGAACTTTTATTAAAGCAAGTTATGCCTATGTAGTACTACGTAATGTCATCTTTACAGTTTCGTAATATTTCTTACCTTTCGATATTATGAATGAGTCACGAAATTAATATTTGCAGTTCAGGAACGCGCATTGTTCTCGCCCGTATCTTGATTTCGTGCCGTTATCGTAATTGTTTCTAGTTTCCGGTCATTGCTTCCAAAACTACTATATTATAAACACCTTTCAGTCCATAAATACCGCGCGGTTTCCAATAGAAAATACTGACTTTTCAGTAGAATTTTATATAATATTATTATACTTTTGAGCAATAATGAGTGTGTTCATTCAATGTTTTATTAAGCATTAAAATATGGATAGGTAGATAAAAAACCGGGCAAGTGCGAGTCGGACTCGCGCACGAAGGGTTCCGTACCATAATGCAAAAAAAAAAAACAAAAAAAAAGCAAAAAAAAAACGGTCACCCATCCAAGTACTGACCACTCCCGACGTTGCTTAACTTTGGTCAAAAATCACGTTTGTTGTATGGGAGCCCCATTTAAATCTTTATTTTATTCTGTTTTTAGTATTTGTTGTTATAGCGGCAACAGAAATACATCATCTGTGAAAATTTCAACTGTCTAGCTATCACGGTTCGTGAGATACAGCCTGGTGACAGACGGACGGACGGACGGACGGACGGACGGACGGACGGACGGACGGACGGACAGCGAAGTCTTAGTAATAGGGTCCCGTTTTACCCTTTGGGTACGGAACCCTAAAAAAATGATTGCTTTGTACAGATAGAAAATGTAATAAAATGGCTGCGCAATGTCACACAAATTTCCTGTTAGACAATGTGTAGGATCTTTGTGGCAGAAGGTTGATCTGTAACGTTTATACTTAATTGAGGAAACAAATGTGTTCAAATGTTCAGATTACATAATACCCGTTACCTAAAATTTTACCATACGAAATAGGTACTTAAACTGATATTGAAAAGTTTTATTTTCAGACTACTAGTGGCTTATAAATAGCTTAAAATAAGCATACACATTATAGGTACCTACTTATTAACCAAAACTTAAAAGTAATAACTAAAAGACATACGTTTCGGCTATGCAAACCCTGTCAATACTTGAGACCACAACCGATTAAGGTCCATACTTTTTCCCAATAACCTTTTAACCTTGTCTACTACCTAACAGCAGAAAACTATACCCTTACCAATACCCTTGTAAGAAGTGAAACTTTTTCACGTGCGTCTCAGCACGTGCCGCACACGTTGCGTGGGCGGGCACTGCACTCCTGATAAGAATGCTTTCGATACCAGCTGCTATTGAACATTGTAAAGGAGTAGCATTCTTACAGGGCTACAGTTAAACTAGATCTCATCCGGGCTATTATTGGCAACTGGAGCTGCGAATTGCGATCCCTGTTCAGGCAAACACTTAGTCCAACAAATAATTCTAGCGCAGCAAGCAATTTTATCGTTTTTGGCTTACCTACTGTACGGTCTGTACCAAAATTTTGTATAAAAAATATAAAGGAGTTATAATTAGCTTCCATTCTGAATAGTGAGACCTATAATTTTTAGTATAAACAGACCTACGAAAACTTTTTACAAATTAATGGTCAAAATAATTACTGTTCGATTTGATGGATTTTATCTTGTTACGTGTTGACCGTGTTGTTGTGGAATATCATTCTTTTAACGTTACTTTGTAACTTCATTTAAAAAATACGTGATAAAGGTATGCAACGTACCTATGTTTGCTATGCAACTTATTATGTTACCATGTCGTAATCATAATAATATTAACCTTGTACCGTTTCAAGGTTTGAGTGACACATAACTAACACTTAAACGATTTTAGAATGTTCGCCAATATAGTCACATGACAGACAGGTCGCAGTGATTCAATATGTAACATTTAGAATGTATGTGTCAATGTACGTCTGTATGTCTAATATTTGATATAATAATGTTTGCTTGCTTACCGCAGTATAAGGTTAAGTAGTAAGCTAAAATAATTCAAATACAGCAAACGTGAGCAGTGAGCGATCAAAGATTGCATCTGTATTCCAATATGCATCTCTTTTATTTTCACACGATGTACCTACATATACTCATTCATTTTTGGTGCTAAAAAAAACAGTCTATCACCAGTCAAACCGCTGCCTAGTGATTCTCAAGTCAACGATTCAAATGCCATCAGCTACAATAGTGCTACGCCGTAGCTTCGCCACATGACTTCACAGGGTATTGACAGTCACGTGACCTACACAAACACATGTCACACGCCATTTCATCGCAGCAAACGATCTTATATCGTAGCTCTTTGGAACACATTTATCGAATGCACCTAGCCTAGCCTAGTATCGTAAAGGACAGTTGTAGGCGAGGACACCGTTGTATGAATCTGTCGTCGTCGAATACGTAGACAACACAAAATTATATTTTAATATGTTTTGCTATAGACAAATACACAAGAACACATAGTGAAATAATATTAAGTATTAGTATTGAGAATAATATTAACCCAACCTAATATATTTTTTTACAAATGTGTCACAAATTTTTAGTATAATGGCTACTATCAATAAGTACACGACTTAAAATTTTGTTACCTCTGCATTTAACGACAACGGAAATTGTATGTTAATTATCAACGTTTGTAGATCTCTTACTGTGAGACTGTGACAATGTAACTGTATTTCTCTCATAGCTATGCGATAAAACAAGCGAACGCATGCAATAAATTTAATTCCCATTGTTTTTAAAGCGGATTCTATAGATATATTATAGGTTCACTGAGTAATAGATGGCTAGGTAAATTGTCTACGGATGCTTTCATCGCTAAGAATTGCGGTGGGACTCTTAAAAATTGGTCCAACCCGTAGCCCCCTAGAAAAACTTCGGCAGTCAGCTAATCTTATAGTCAAAACGTTCACAGAAAGCCTGCTTACCTACACTCAATGAAATCTACTTTGCACAAGGGGCTCACGATCTACAGTAGGTAAGTATACAGTGCATAAAACGTGTCCGTTCCGTGCCCACGGGCCGAGCAGCACGTGAGGCCTCCTCGTGATCCGCTGTCCTCTCAACGGCTGCGATATTAAGCTACACCCATAAACCTTTACTCCATAAACCCTTCCATGGGGTTTATTGAAACGGGATTGAATGGGAAAGGAAATGTTATTGCGCATCACGGTTTTTTCCCTTTGTGGAATTGAGAAAGTGAAAATAGGTGCGTCACTTCTTCAGTTCGGCTTATAGTTCTTGATTTAGAAAATACGATTTAAGAGAGTAAATCACGTTAAAACTTATTAATCTGATACATTTCTGGTAAGATGCCTGACTTACTTAAAACAGAAACCAAATTCAGTATTCCTTAAAAAATATTTTATCACTTCTAGGGTAAGTACTACCTATAAATAATATGTTATAAATATTACCAAAAACAAAACAAGAAAACATTTTAATTTAACTGTGGTCTTCTTTAAGTAATTTGCTCAGTTTATCAAATTCAAAATTACCGAGTTATATGAACCCCATGGCTCCCACCTGCAGGCGTATTATGGATCGCTATATCCACGTAATAAAATAACTGTCACTTTTTAACTCCGCGGGATAGAAAGTGACGGACACCGTTTTGTCACGCTGTCACGTAGACAAAAACGACCATCATACCCGTACTGGATACTCGTATTAATATAAGTAGGTACATGCTAATAAACAAAATGTTTCCACATACACGCTTTTTTTAACGTTCTAAGCTTGAATAACTCAGGATTACATGTGGCCAAACACCTGAGATGATATTTCTGTCACCTACACAGCGCACACTTATCCGATCCAGTATAAGTGTGATCTCCGATTACGTATAAGTTGTATGAATTTCGAGGTTCCCAATATTATGGTTTATCAGGTAAACGCTCCATGTTGGATGATACGTAGAGCCTGAATTCATAAATCAGCGAAGTAGGTCATGGCCCAGAAGGCGGCGATCCTACATCACAAAATTTGTTTTAGACCTTGTGTCTACGGAATAAGGTCCTGAATTACATATATATCGTTTTAGTAATACCTGTTGCTAAACATTCGGTCGTTTCCGCCAGCCATCCTAATTCCATTACTCAACGTAACATTCTCACAATGATAAATCTTCCCAACTAAAATCCCTGCCGAAACTATGCATATGGATGCAGATCTTATGTGAAAGACTCATAAAGGGGCCCACTGATTAACAGTCCGCCGGACGGTATCGGCCTGTCAGTTAGAACAAAATTTTGACAGTTCCGAACAACTGACAGGCCGATACCGTCCGGCGGACTGTTAATCAGTGGGCCCCTTAAGTTAAAATAAAAAACGGCGATACCTAATTGATGTTTAGCTTTGACTTTTTTTATACGTATACGCATAATGCGTATCGCATCACATCAACATTCATGTCAAGCATGACATGATGAGCGTACGCTGCGTACGTATTTTAATAACCTCTAAAGGTTCACTTCCGATTGCGACTGCATTACCGCGCCGCACTGCTGACGGCTGCATTGCCGCGAGAATTATTAGTTTAAACGAAACTAATAATCAAATTATGGTTTTATGTTTAAAGAGTACGGAATAAATGCTCCTTATTACTGCTAAAAATCATGTATTTTTGATAAATTTTATGAAATTCAGTCTTACTGCCATATTCGAACTTTAAGATATTCACAAGAGACGACACGTACTAGATCCATTCTAGATACGTTATAGTTTAGATATCAACTAGTTCTCTTTTGCAGCGCAGTTCGCGCAACCAATGTCACTTTTACGTTAGATAGAGTAAGATATCTATTAGATGTGAATTGGATCTCTAAGTCATATCTTGTGGAAATTGTTCAAGGGTATCTCCAGAAACGCGCAAATGTCAAATTTGACAGGTTATTAGATCTTAAACATATCGTTATCGTATCTTGGTGATGTCTAAAAGATATCTAATAGATGTCTATTTCAAAATCCGAATCGGGCCCAGGCTCATAAGAAAATTTAAAGCAAGAACTTTATGTTATGAAAATCTTTAATGCCATTTTCCGGTCGTGACGTGCATGCATTCGCCATTGTTTTGGACAGCTTTTTTTCTTGTTCCCATAACAAGTTGGTAAATTCAGTAGCAATTCGGTTCGTCTATCTATATATGACCATGCAGCTATATTATACCTATGTATATAAAGGCGTATCTCCTGACTGACTGAAATCAACGTAGAGCCGAAACTACAAAATCTTGAATGTTGAAATTTGCATATACATTATTAATAATGAGTACAAATAAGAAGCGGTTTTGAAAAATTTAATCTCTAGGGCAGCATTTTTCAAACTATGGGTCGCGACCCAGTGGTGGGTCGCGAGCGAATACTGAGTAGGCCCTGACACTATTAGAGCATTTGAGCGTTACCAATAATATTTTATGCCCCCTTTTTAAGACGGCCAAGAGGTGGGTCCCGAATTTGACAGCTTTTGTTACTTAGGTGGGTCGGAGCCCAGTCAACTTTGGGAACCACTGCTATAGGGTATTAAACAGAGGATGCAAGTTTATGTGGTGTCCACAGGAGAGAATACTATACAGTTTTGATGCACAAGTTTTCTCTCGTGTAGACAATAGTCAACAGCTTGTGGGCATGTAGGTAATGATTTTATCATATGTATCCAAATAAAAGGAGTACTTTTTCATGTGGATAAGGGTTAAATAAAAGAATTAACCTTTACAGCCCTTAACTTTTGGGTATGTCTACAGGAAGGACGTAAACACAGTTTTGTGTTTGACCCGAGTACACTGGAGTCTAAAGCATTGTAAGCTCCGCACCAGCTCATGTAACTGTTAAGCTTACCAGCGATTAATAAAAGTTATAACCTATAGGTATATGAAGACCAAAGTTTTGCAAGAATTGAGAGAGTAGGTACCTATATAGGTATATTTTTTTATAAGCTTCATGCCGCCCTACACGTGTCGGCGCGCTAGCGGGCCGATAAGTGGTTAGTTACGCTGTTAACACAAGCTTATCGGTGCAAACATGGCATTGACAAATTGGCAGGTTCGCGCCCTTGACGAAGCATCGCGGGAGACCTACACACCGATATTTGCATACATATATTTCAATGCAGTTCTGAACAGTAATTGCCTTCTGGTTATATTATAAGATTAAAAAAAAGACCTCATCATCATCATAAATTGACGACCGGTCTGGCCTAGTGGGTAGTGACCCTGCCTATAAAGCCGATGGTCCCGGGTTCGAATCCTGGTAAGGGCATTTATTTGTATGATGATACAGATATTTGGTCCTGAGTCATGGTTGTTTTCTATGTATTTAAGTATTTATATATTATATATATCGTTGTCTGAGTACCCACAACACAAGCTTTCTTGAGCTTACCGTGGGGCTTAGTCAATTTGCGTAAAAATGTCCTAATATATAATATTTATTTATTAATATGTTCAAAATTACTAATATTTATTTTGTAAAAAATATTTCAGTCTGTAACCAATATTGTCAACAATGTTAAAATAATACTTACACAAAACCTTAAACTAACAACTAAAACTAAATACTAAATATAAAATATCTCTCCCAAGCTATCCGCTTCTGGAATGGACCCTAGAATGCTGGCGGCGTTGCCCCTTTGAACCGCCAGACTTAATCTTTGAGCCAAGAAGGAGCCCGCCCTGTGGTCGCCCGAGACGCCTATTAGCCTGACCGACACTTCCTTTATTAACTGTTTGGTGTCGGTCGACCATGGGCCCAGTGTTTCAATGGCGAGCGCCGCAAAATCGTATGTGTCCGTTAGGAACGCATATTTGCGGCGCTTTAGTGTCTGGGCCTGGTCCGCGGCAGTCCCGGGCTTCCGGGCCGATCCCTCAACGTGGGACGGTGCTAGCGTATCGACGCAGGTGGCGTCCCACGCTTAAGGACGGCCAAGGCTCCAGGGCACAAGAGTGCAGCCGTCAGGTCTCTTGCCATCTATGGCAGAGAGGCCTGACGGCTCCAGAGTTGCGGGTAAAGAGGCGGTGCAAAGGGCGCGGCGGATCAGGTCGTTCAATGTGGCGTGTCTATATAGTCGGCCTGCGCTCATTTGGCAGTGTAAGCCGTGCCGTCCTAAAGCATCAACAGCTTGAGCGCATCGACTACAGGCGTGGGGCTCGCATATTTTTAAGCCCAGGCGGAGGCAGACAGCGATGCGTTGGGCTGAAGGATCTAGAGTGGAGCCAAGGTTTCGCGATGGAAGCGCGTGCAGCCAATGTCCTGATTCCTTTTCGGAAACGGCTAATAGCCTCGCCCGTTCGTAGTCGTTATGGCAGTTTTGTAGTAGGAGTTGGTGTTACGATTTTATATTTATGACGTCCCATGTTGCTTGGCTAGGTTTTTCCTCTGGTACCCGTTCGACGGGATGGTCTGCACTCCAAGCCGATTCAGCGTCCGCCAGGCACGACACCGACACATTAGCGGTTGAAGGGGTACGTAATATACCACCAATGAGGGTGAGCGTGCTATAGGCAGACGACAAACAGGCCGGGAGAGCTAAACTGCCCGTCAAACGGATACCAAGACCGCCGTATTTGATCGGGAGGGTAGCTTGGATCCAACTCGGGGATGTGAAGGTTACGTTCAGAATTTTACTAACGGTGTCCTTTAAAATTTGGTCGATGTTTGCAGTAATTATGGGGAATTTCCAAAGTGGGGCGCAGCGAAGGATGTACAATAATTTGGGCGAGAAAAGGCATAGTCGTAAGATGTAGAGGGCCATGTGTGGGTTGATTTCATAAAAAAGGTTGGAACACTTAAAGAATTTTTCTATTTTGGAATTTATGCATAACGGGATGGATTCGTCTAAAATGGGGCTCCTAAAAGTGTGAGGGTTTCGCGGGTTAAAATGGAAATATCTGGTGTGAGCTGGTTAATCTCGTTGATAATAGAGCATCGGGTATTGGGCGGAATGGCTTCTGAAATGAACATTTCACACTTATTAAAATTGATTGAAAGACCGATTTCTGCGAAGCGGTCGATTAAAGTTTTAAGGTCCGCCAACACAGATGACTTACTGCCACCGATGGTGCCGTCGTCTAAATACCAGAGATTTAGGTCCGATGTGAGCTGAGTGATGACGGGGTGGATGGCTAGGCTGAAAATTGTGGGCCCTAGTGGATTTCCTTGCTGACATCCTACACAAGAGAGTATTTCATTATTTTTATACATAAGCTTTGAAGTGGTCCCGTAACATTGCCAAAGGTAGCTATACATTTCTGGCAAATCATTTTCAATTTGGTTCAATAAGATGCCACGGTCTATGGAATTAAAGGCGTTTTTAACGTCAACTTTCACAAGAATTTCGAAATGTTGGCTGTCTAAAAAAGAGCGAGTCGCATGTACTGCCGCTTCACACCCTCCTTTAAGTCCAAAGCCCAGCAGCTGGGTAGGTTTAAATTTGCTTGTTAGACGGGAATGAAACTCACGGCAACAAATTTTTGATGTGAGGCGCCGAAATGTGTTTCCGACTGCAATTGGTCGTATTCCGCCATCTTTTTTCATGAGCGCAACAAGATTAGCCCCATATAGTACGGGGACGATGTCTTGGCAAACTTTACCCGTAAGCATAAGGTTTGTGAGTGCGGTTAGCTCATCCAGTAAAGTCTCACCGGCATCTCCTGCAAGCGGGCTAGTTAAATCTTTTAGGTGTTGCGGAGAGATTCCGTCTAGTCCGCCTGCTGACCCAGTTGGAAAGGAGAGTATCGCATGTAAGATTGCAGTTTTCGATACTTGTAGTGGCTGGGAAGAGGTGGCCGCGGTGGGTTGGGTTGCAATGAAGATGTTGAAACGGAGAGGTGTTTCTCTTGCAGGTCATTGAGCACGGCAGGAGAGCAAATCGCCAGGGTATCGCTGGAAAACAGTAATATTATTTATATTTATTATAAATTTGTCGATGTAGTATTCTCCACATATTTCCTTCCTTAGCTGTTTTTTGTAAGCCTGATACCTGACTGGCATTCTTTCACTTTCTCCTTCACTTGATCCATGTATGTCCTGGTTTGCTTCCCTCTCTTCCTTCTTTTTTCGATTTTCCCTTCTATTATAGTCTTGATTATATCATCGTGTCGTAACTAACAGACCCCTAACATGTTTCCTCGGTTCAGGCGGAGTATGTCACTTTCTTAGGACGTCACATTCTGAGGACGTCACATTCTGAGTTCGTCACTTTCTGAGTACGTCACTTTATGAGAACGCCACTTTCTGAGGACGTCACTTTCTGAGTTCGTCACTTTCTGAGTACGTCACTTTCTGAGAACGCCACTTTCTGAGGACGTCACTTTCTGAGTTCGTCACTTTCTGAGGACGTCACTTTCTAATTTCGTCACTTTCTGAGTACGTCACTTTCTGAGAACGCCACTTTCTGAGTACGTCACTTTCTGAGAACGCCACTTTCTGAGGACGTCACTTTCTGAGTACGTCACGTTTTTTAGCATAGGTACGATTTAACAGTATAATATACCTGCACGAAAAATGTATACTGCCAGCAACCAGATTAGCTGTTCGACATACGGTCGCTTTTATTTCCTACATACCAATACCAATCTCTGTTTGCCTTACGCCTGACTGGTAGAGAATTCCATTTGGCAAAACGTCCTATGTTTCGTGCAATAAAGTGAAAATAGAGAAATAAATAATAAAAACACAATCTAATTATGTTTAAATCAGATTATTTAATTCAGAATACATAGAAACTACAAGCACCAAAACATTTAGCCACAGATTGGAGTTAGGCCGGCAACAGCTTCGATTCAATATGTTTCGCACAGTAGGAACCATGATTTTATCATTCGCCGCTGTGATTAGCTGGTGAAGGTATCACGGCAAGCTCGCTGACACCAGTAGAAGGTCATTCCCACATATATACATTTAAACGGACTGCCGCTCCTTTTGTGACAACATATTCTTCAGCATACCGCGTCTTCTGTCGTGTCTCCATAAACTCAAACGTCTTTTTTTCTGATGATAGTGTAAATTTTGGATATCTGCGTATAAAATAAGCTCTTGCAGTTTTGTTTCAGACAATATTTTTTCTCGTGTCACCTGTGGAGAATAGGATTCCGTCAAAGGATTTTTTCTACGAAGCTACAAAAAGGTTATATAGTTTGTCAAAGGACTGTCTCATTTGAAACATAGACAGAGATAAACATACTATCTTTGTCTTACACTAGTACTAGCACCCAAAAGAAAAGGATGAGTGTAGTTTTTATTGTTCTTATTTAATGACAAATTGGTTTGATCAACTATACTTAGGTACAGTCCGTTAACTCTCAGAATGAACTTCGTTTTTCGGGTAAAATCGGACGTAATCGCGTAATAGAAAATGACAGCGTCGTACTGATTTAGTTGCAATCCAACACTCAAACTATACAGGGTGGTCTATACCACGACGTCCAAAATATTTTTTGTTCCTCAATTCGTGGGCAATTAGAATATACGCTATGTATGTTAGCCGATTTTTCGTAGTTTTCGAGTTATGAATTTTTGAACTTTTAACTTTTGTTAAGAAATTCCGGGGTTCACCCAATTAATTTATTTAAAAAAACTATTGAACTATTTTGAATGTTTCTTTTTGTAACATAATCCTTTACAAATGACGCAGTTGCTTAAATAACCGGCCAAGTGCGAGTCGGACTCGCACACGAAGGGTTCCGTCCCATTATCTATAAAAACGGTCACCCATCCAAGTACTGACCCCGCCCGACGTTGATTAACTTAGGTCAAAAAGCACGTTTGTTGTATGGGAGCCCCACTTAAATCTTTATTTTATTCTGTTTTTAGTATTTGTTGCGGCAACACAAATACATCATCTGTGAAAATTTCAGCTATCACAGATCACGAGATACACCCTGTGGCCTATCCCACAAAACTTACAATTACAATTTTACAAGTGTCAAGTTACAAGTTTGTAATTATACAAATATGCGTACCACAAAATATACAAGTAACACATTTGTAGTGGAAAATTCTTACAAATATGTAAATTGTATCGACTAGTCTACAATTTATTGTATTACAAAACTTTACATACGCTACATATATTTTCCGGAAAACGTACAAATTTGTAGCTGACAATTATTTTGTACTACATTAAATTGTAGTAATAATTATACATATATGTAGAATTATACCTACAAGTTAACAACCCATATAACCATTCCAGTCGCAGAATCACAAAGTGGTAACTAAATGTCAGATGTGTCGTAACAGAGTCCACACAATGTGTCTAGAATTGTTTCGAAACAAAGTGTCGTCGCCGTGTCTACACTTTTCCGTAACAAGGTGTCGACACATTTGTGTGCACTTTGCGTGCGGTTTGCGACTAAATCTGACAGCAAATTTGTGACAGCAAATGTCAATATAAAATACCTCTTGAAAACCAAGGTTTGTCAAACTACTATTAGTGTCTCGTGTGCTCGTAATTCTAGTAAGTCATCATGGGCAATGCAAATGATAATAATCGACCGAAACCATATGAACACCCAACACCCGTCAACCTTTTACAGAAAAGTTTTTAAAGAAATTCAATAAGCTACTTAGGTCAGGCAACGAATGCTCCAAAAGTTGTAGAGGGAAATGCTCGGAACACAAATTTTGACTCCGTAACTCGGTTTGACAACATATTTAATTACACAAACGGGTCTACCGCGATATAATTTCATTGTTTTTACCTTTAATTCCGACGTCGACGTCGGTTTGACAAGTTAGGAGGTGAACATATCAAAAGTCCCCGGCCGTAGCCCTTGAGCGGGGGGGAGAGAGGGGGCTTTGAAGGTCCCATTTTCCCGTTTTTCGATTATATCTCGGAAACTATGCATCTCAGCGACATGGCCACTTATACAAAATGAAAGTTAATTTAATTTGTTACAAGTTTATTCAGTCAATTTTTTCGATATGTTGAATAGTTTTCTTGAAAGTTTATTTAGGGCTCTCAATTTTATCTTGATATATCTATATCAGTGAAGGTGCTAGGCCGTGTTTGGTATCGTTTTCGTATAAATCTGGGGTGCTGAATCCATTTAAGATATCACATTGACACCATTCCACAAAATAAAAATAAATCTTTTTAGGGTTCCGTACCTCAAAAGGAAAAAACGGAACCCTTATAGGATCACTCGTGCGTCTGTATGTATGTCCGTCTGAATACACAAAATAGTTCTTTACCTATAGATGACAGGAAAACCTATTAGAAATGTGCAGTCAAGCGCGAGTCGGACTTAATGTACGGAACCCTTAATACGCGAGTCCGACTCGCACTTGGCCGGTTTTTTTGAAACTCTTCTTGACGCTTAACCGCTGAACCGATTTCGTTGAAATTTGGTATAGAAATAGTTTGCGTCCCGGAACAGGACATAGGATAGATCTTATAACCAAAATCATCTTTTGAAGGTGTGAAAAGTGGCGTGGAAATTTGTACGGGAAATCAATAACCGCTGAACCGATTTATATGAAATTTGGGATGGTCTACATCTTTGATTTAGTTAAAAATGATGAAAAAACATGACTTCAAACCTAAACTTAAACAGTATTCTTCAAGAAGTCAATTCTGAATTCCCCCCTACACCTCATTTCACACCTTTAAAGAATGATTTTTGAGATAACTTATTATATCCTGTCTCGGGACTCAAAATATATGTGTACCAAATTTAAATTAACCTTGTTCAGCAGTTTAAGCGTGAAGAGGAGTTTAAAAGAAAGTATTTTAATAAGTTTATATGTTTTTACTTCGGAATGGTGTCAATGTGATACCTTAACTAAATTTGGTACTGCGAATTTATACGAAAACGATACCAAACATGGCCTCGTAGCTTTACTGTGGTAGAAGTCAAAATAAAATTGAGAGCCCTAAATTCTTATTACTTGGCCAAACTTGTGTAGAAGGAAAAGGTAAAATAAAAGTCTTCGGCAGGAATATAAGACACAAATATATTTTTTTTTGCGTTACTATTTCATTCATCAAATATAAACATACCTTGATTATACTATTCTAGTGAGATCCTCATAGATAAACAAAAACATTTACTTAAAAAATTACAAGGTCGATATGTCACGGAACTTGTGAGAGTAATATGTGAAAAATATAAACTTTTATGACAAAAAAAATCTGGACACAATTTAAGAATCACCCAATTGCGTCGAGGAATCATCTGTATTTTTGCTTGTTTCATTACCTCCTCGCTTCTTTTTTGGCCTTTGTATTCTCTAGCAATTTGTTAGATCTGAAAATAAAGATAACTTGCGTCGTCACGGATGTCGATTTATAGGTTTTAGGGAGTGCAGAATTCGAAAACGATGATCATTTTATAATCCAAGATGGCGGCTACGTATTTTGTCATAAAAGTGGAATCCAAAATAGTCATCATTTTCGAAATCTGCGCCCCCTAAAACCTATAAAACGACATCCATGACGACTTTTATGACATAGTGCATGGCCGCCATCTTGGAATCCAAAATAGTCATCATTTTCGAAATCTGCGCCCCCCAAAACCTATAAAACGACACCCATGACGACTTTTATGACATAGTGCATGGCCGCCATTTTGGATTTCAAAATGGTCATCATTTTCTAACTCGGGGCCCCCTAAAACCTATAAAACGACATCCATGACGACTTTTATGACATAGTGCATGGCCGCCATCTTGGAATCCAAAATGGTTATCATTTTCGAAATCTGCGCCCCCTAAAACCGACTTTTATGGCATAGTGCATGGCCGCCATTTTGGATTCCAAAATGGTCATCATTTTAAAAATTGGGGCCCCCTAAAACGTATAAAACGACATCCATGACGACTTTTATGACACAGTGCATGGCCGCCATTTCGGATTCCAAAATGGTCATTATTTTCGAAATCGGCACTCCCTAAAACCTATATATCGACACCCATCTCGACTTTTATGACAAAGTGTTTTGCTACCATCTGCATTCTATTATTTTTACGTACAAAAATGGCCCCCTGTCAACTTTCAATCGAGATTTAATCGATAATTTATTCGATTAATATTCAGATTAATTCAATTTCAATCTATGTTAGGTCGACTAAACTAATCGCGATTAAAATTTGAGAATTAACTTTTTTTATTCTATTAATTAGTCGAATAATCAGTTAATCGATTAATGCCCATCTCTGACCACGGCATTTTTACACTTTGAGAATATCTGAAAACAAATCAACACAAGGAGCCATTTTGCAAATCCAGTAACATACCAGTAACTTTGTTATTACTTTTGACAGCGCGTGTCATGTGTCAACACAGAGTCGACACAAAGTCGAAACATTGCAACTACTTTGTGACTGCAATATTTCTCAGCCTTAAACCATATTTATACATCATAATTAACAAGTTTCGTAGTATGTAAAGCGTTATTTCTGTTATTTAAGTATAGTATACGCATCGAAGTACTAAAAATGCTTCAAATAATATAGTTATGAACACAGGCACTGAGAAGTAAACAATTTCATTTCCGGCTAAACTAAAACAATGTGGTGGCGCGTTGATTATATTACACTTAGTTTATCAAATCACTCGAGCAGTTTAATTCCCCATAATAATTTAAGTCCTATTGTAATATAAATGCAAACAATATATAATTACGTCTTGTAATCCGTTTTAGAGATGGCGTATTAATGTCACTTATTTTTATTTAAGTATTTTTCCATCTGACAGTTTCCATTTGACAGGAACAAAATGAACGAATGAACGAATGATTTTGGCATAAAGTAGTCGCAAACCCGAAACAATGTGTGCACACGGCGACCACACTTTATGTCACTTTGTGTCATGTGTCGACCCTTCCCCATTTCTGGTAACTGTGTCGACACGGCGACGACTCTGCGACTGGAATTGTGACCGAAACAGACGGTGTCGACACAAGATGTGTCAACACCGCGTCGTAACGGCGACTGGAAATGGTTGTATGGGACGTGTCGTCTCTTGTGAATATCTTGAAGTTCAAATACGGCAGTAAATAACTTTTTCATCACACTCGCTCAGTAAATGTGGAATTGCACGCAGGTTTAGCGGGAGTTATAGAAAAAGCGTTCTCCCTAGCGAGTTATGAAGTTTCTAGTGCCATAATTAACAGTTTTTTGTCTTTATACTTAATTTTTGTATCGCAAGTGTGATGAAAAACATTGTGTGTAACTCGGGGCGTAATAATATTGCTAACTCGAGTCTATAAATCGCTCCGGCAAGCCGTCGCGATTTAACTTACTCTCGTTTGCAATATTCAGCTTACGCCCCATGTTGCACAATGTACTATACTAATAAAGGGAATACTAATAAGGTTTCAAAATTGCGAATTGTTTCAGAATTAATTCTCTAAACGTGTGTCGCACCCTCTTGCTACAGTTGCTACTATACGAATACTAGTAATTGCAGTATATTTTATCATATTTAACTATTCCAACCTTTTGTAACTACTTATGAAATGTTTATTTCAAGTTGCAGTGATAGTAAAGAAGAATTAATTGTAAGACGTCCTAGGACGTATAGAAAACGTATAAATTTAACTTTGACCATAACGGATTTTACATTTAATCAGCGGTTCAGAGTGAGTAAATCTACCGTCGAATATCTACTACAGACTATTGGTGGAAACCTTAGACATCCGACACGAAGAAATCATACTCTTGATCCTAAATAACAGTTACTGACTGTTTTAAGATGGTTGGGCTCAGGATCCCAATATCACGTCACTGGCGATGCTCATGGTGTTTCAAAAATGACAATGTGTCGTTCGATTCACGCCGTATGTGCACAAATAGTGGACAAATTACTGGAAACTGAAGTTTGATGGCCAACAAATGGAAACTCAATTTCTGAAGATTTTATTGCAGCATTACATGTAAATTTTCCCAGAGTTGCAGGTATAGTAGATGGGTCATTAATACCGATAGATGCTCCACGTCAAAATGAAGCTTTCTTGATCGACATGGAGATCATTCTATAAAATATAAATGTTATGGTAATTTGTGGACCGAATTTAGCGGGTTTTAAGGTGCTCATCGTTATCTCAGCAATGGGATGACGGATGGAGACCTTTCCCCAATGCCGTAATATTGGGAGACAGTGGAAATGCTCGTAGATAGATATACAGGGTGTCCCATAAGTGACACGTCACAGTGACACTGCAGGTAGACCAGGCCAAGAGGACCCAAACCAACTTAACATGACCCCGGTAAAAGTGGCACGGTTTTCAAGTTATTACCAAATTAAGGTTTTTCATGAATTTTGACCGTTTTTAAAATTGTTAGTGCCTGTGTGCACTCGGAAAGGTATCGAAGTTAGTTTTTTTATGTGTACGGCATCATGAATAGTTAATTAAGATAACAGAATAGGTATTTTATCGATAAACAATGTAAAACGCAAAAAAGTACTGGTTTAATCTTGAATTAAATTCACAGCGAAACATTGATTTTGACTTTGACCACATGTCGCGAAAAGAAAATACTAGAAAAGTAATGAGAAAATAAGGTCAAGCTATTGAGCATGTTATGCAGATTCAGAAATGGTATGACACATGTACCTTCCTGCAATAAAATAGGAATTATTATCATTTTTCGAAAGCCTCATAAAAAATAAGTTAAAACCAGGAAATCTGCAATCCGTTGCTACTTAGTAAAAAATAACGATTTATGTTAAGATATCTCATTCTGGATACAGAAGTAAAACAAACGCCAAACCTTTATCAACTCAATGATACCCTTAAAAAGGGAGAGAAACATTTTCCATCTCTTTCTTTTAGGCATTCGGCAAATACTGAATAGGCGTTTTTTTTTCTGTATCCAGTCCAGAATGAGATATCTTAACATAAATCGTTATTTTTACTAAGTAGCAAAGGATTGCAGATTTCCGAGTTTTAACTTTTTTTTTATGAGGCTTTCTAAAGATGATAATAATTCCTATTTTATTGCAGGAGGGTACATGTGTCATACCATTTTTGAATCTGCATAATATGGTCGCCGGTCAAAGGAATCGAGGTGGAAAGTTCGCAAATTAGTAATCTGATAGCCCACGTAGTGAAGAATCTAAAAAAAATACTTTGGACATCGAGGTTTGTACCACCCTGTATAGAGTAGTTAATACCACCATAACTAGTAGGTAAATATTTAAATTCATATTATAATATGTGACTTTTAAGTACATACTGTATATTTACAAATTAAATTTAAAATTATTGTTTTAATTTATTTATTTTTTATTAAAGTAAATTTGAATTAAAACTGGAGATAAAATAAAAAACACAAACTGTAAATATACTTACCTACAAAAAAAATATGTGACTGTTATTACCACTCTATATAATTTCAGCCAGAAGTAGTAAATGACGGTGTGACCCGTGTGACGTATGACTGCTTTCAAATTCTGATTCTATTTTATGTAGATTATGACAAAAAGTCAAATCATAAGATGTATGCCTTATAAAATAAATCGCAATATAGTCATCAACCAAATATTAAGCATAACGTCATTAAATTAGGGCTTATTTTACATTGAGACAATAGGTATCCCTAACTTTTTGCGGTGAGTGAGTAAGAAAGCAGAACAGCAGTATCACCTTCGCGTGTTACCGCCGATACCCGATGTAAGTATCTTTCTAAAATCCGAAGGTCATTCTGAGAGTTAACGTACTGTAAGTATAGTTGGTCACACCAATTTGTCATTAAATAAGAACAATAAAAACTACACTCATCCTTTTCTTTTGGGTGCTAGTACTAGTGTAAGACAAAGATAGTATGTTTATCTCTGTCTATGTTTGAAATGAGACAGTCCTTTGACAAACTATATAACCTTTTTGTAGTTTCGCAAAATCAGCGATGTCAAATCGGCGACATGATAGATTTTTATTGACAGGCTAAAAGTACAATGTAATATGAATTTAAAAATTCACCGTGTAACCTATATAGGAAGAAAAGAAACAAATAAATTACATTAAATATATGCAGAACATGAGAACTATGAGAGTATGGATCACTCCATACGCAGAAGTGATTGATGGCTGAACATATATTCTGAAATTCGACAACGCTATGAAGAAAAAATCATTTGACGCCTATTCTCCACAGGGGACACGAGAAGAAATATTGTCTGAAACAAAACTGCAAGAGCTGATTTTATACGCAGATATCCAAAATTTACACTATCATCAGAAAAAAAGACGTTTGAGTTTATGGAGACACGACAGAAGACGCGGTATGCTGAAGAATATGTTGTCACAAAAGGAGCGGCAGTCCGTTTAAATGTAAATATGTGGGAATGACCTTCTACTGGTGTCAGCGAGCTTGCCGTGATACCTTCACCAGCTAATCACAGCGGCGAATGATAAAATCATGGTTCCTACTGTGCGAAACATATTGAATCGAAGCTGTTGCCGGCCTAACTCCAATCTGTGGCTAAATGTTTTGGTGCTTGTAGTTTCTATGTATTCTGAATTAAATAATCTGATTTAAACATAATTAGATTGTGTTTTTATTATTTATTTCTCTATTTTCACTTTATTGCACGAAACATAGGACGTTTTGCCAATGGAATTCTCTACCAGTCAGGCGTAAGGCAAACAGAGATTGGTATTGGTATGTAGGAAATAAAAGCGACCGTATGTCGAACAGCTAATCTGGTTGCTGGCAGTATACATTTTTCGTGCAGGTATATTATACTGTTAAATCGTACCTATGCTAAAAAACGTGACGTACTCAGAAAGTGACGTCCTCAGAAAGTGGCGTTCTCAGAAAGTGACGTACTCAGAAAGTGGCGTTCTCAGAAAGTGACGTATTCAGAAAGTGACGTACTCAGAAAGTGACGAACTCAGAAAGTGACGTCCTCCGAAAGTGGCGTTCTCAGAAAGTGACGTACTCAGAAAGTGACGAACTCAGAAAGTGACGTCCTCAGAAAGTGGCGTTCTCATAAAGTGACGTACTCAGAAAGTGACGAACTCAGAATGTGACGTCCTCAGAATGTGACGTCCTAAGAAAGTGACATACTCCGCCTGAACCGTTTCCTCTTTTATTTTGTTCCGTAACCTACTCGTTACTGAATAATAAAGTTCGAAAATAAATAAAAGATTAAACCCATTTGTATATTTAATAATTCTAACTATCACAGATTTGGCGACCACCCTACATACCTACACACCCACTGATTGTGATCCGTACTGCAACTTAAAGTTTTAAATTAAAGCCACTGGGGGGCGATTTTTGAATTTCGATCGCTCGATTTCGTCACTGGAAAATCGGCAAAAAACGGCGAAAAGCTAATTTTTGAAATACAAGCGATATAAATTTGGAATCGAGTGGTATTGAACAGTCGTTTTCAATTCTATTAGTAGAATTAAAATGCCCAGTAGTGGAGATATTATTGAACAAAATACACGAATCCAGCGGTTGAAATTCAAAAATCGGCCCCCTGGTCATTTTTGCAATCCATATAAATCACAATGTTGCTCAAGTGCATTGTGCTCTCCGGGATCATTATTTCACACGCAGTTATGCAAACTAGAGATCAAGGATGTTTATAAAATTAATGAGGTATCACAATCTAATTGTACAATTGTAACACGTTCGCAGCGGCAATTATCTTAACTCATCTATTAACTATATCTGTACGGGGTCGAATAGACCCCGTACTGCAGCAAGCGTGTACAATTCTGAATTAAACCTACTACTTTAACGAGTGTGTACTTATTTTTTCACCACACCAGCTCGTAAAGGTTTTTCAAAAACTGATGAGAAAGTTGCATTTTATCCACGAGAGTGGTAAACCCAAACCAAATCAAACCGTCCCTTGAAACCCACGCATGGCTCTAGGTTCAATTTTGTAAGCTTTCTCTTGCTCGAGTATTAATATTAGCACAAGAAGTTAAACAACAACTCCGCCGCTAGTAAAAGAAATAACTATTCTTAATTACGGTCTTCTAATACATACATACTTCTAAAACCTACTTTACTGTTGTTATGGGGGACTTCAACGCAAAGTTGGGCGAGAAGCGGGGATGAGTTGAGAGTGGGGCAATTTGGGTATGGGCAACGGAACCCTAGGGGTCAGAGGCTGGCCGACTTTCTGGAGAGAGAGGAACTCTTCATGATGAACTCTTTCTTCCAGAAGCCGCCTCACAGGAAATGGACCTGGATGAGTCCTGACGGTTCCACGAGAAACGAGATAGACTTCATCATGACCGACAAGATGTCTCTGTGATCAACAGGGTAAAGACCGGTAGTGATCACCGAATCGTAAGAGGCACACTGAATATCAATATTAAACTTGAAAGGTCCAGCCTGATGAAGTCTACGCTCCGACCTACTCGAGCCCATGTTCAAAACCCCGAAAGCTTTCAACTCGAGCTCTCTAACCGCTTTGCTTGCCTAGAGAACTTGGCTTCAGTGGACGAAATCAACGACGGGCTAGTGGAAACTGTCCACACAGTAGGGTCTAAGTTTTTTAGACCCCGCCGTAAAGATAGACCTCAGAAATTGACCGAGCAAACCTTAAACCTCATGGCTGAACGACGCTCGCTACAGTTGCAGTCTCCCGATGACGCGGAGTCATATAGGCAGCTCAATAGACGTATATCTAAGTCCTTGCGACATGATCTACGTCTCTTTAATACTATCCGTATTAAAGAGACTATTGAGCGAAACCAAGGCTCCAAAGTGTTCGCAAAGGACAAGTCTATTGGGCAAAGCCAGCTGACAAAGCTGAAACGGGAAGATGGCAGCATAGTGTCGAGCAAAGCGGAGGTTTTAGGTGAGATCGAGAGGTTCTATGGACAGTTATACACTTCGATCGCAAAGCCCGTTGACAGCTTGGTAGGAGATCCAAGAGCCAAGCTGTCCCGACATTATACCGAAGATATCCCGGACATCAGTCTGTACGAGATTAGGATGGCCCTGAAGCAGCTTAAGAACAACAAGGCGCCGGGCAAAGACGGAATCACTTCAGAGCTTCTGAGAGCGGGTGGAACACCGGTACTTAAAGTCCTCCAGAAGCTCTTTAATTCCGTCTTGTCAGAGGGCATAACGCCTGAAACATGGAATAGAGGCGAGGTGGTGCTGTTCTTCAAAAAAGGTGATAACAACCTATTGAAGAACTACAGACCCATCACGCTTCTGAGCCATGTCTATAAGCTGTTTTCAAGGGTCATCACGAACCGTCTCGAACACAGACTTGATGACTTCCAGCCTCCCGAACAAGCCGGTTTCCGAAAAGGCTATAGTACCATAGACCACATCCATACGCTGCGGCAAGTTATACAGAAGACCGAAGAGTATAACTTGCCATTATGCTTAGCGTTTGTGGACTATGAGAAAGCCTTCGATTCGGTAGAAACATGGGCGGTGCTTGAGTCTCTTCAGCGATGCCATATTGACTATCGGTACATCGAAGTGTTGAAGTGTTTGTATAGTAACGCCACCATGTCGGTCCGAGTACAGGAGCAGAGCACGAGGGCGATTCCATTGCGAAGAGGCGTAAGGCAGGGAGACGTTATCTCTCCGAAACTGTTTACTGCCGTAATGGAAGACGCCTTCAAGCTCCTGGAATGGGAAGGACTTGGCATCAACATCAACGGCGAATACATCACTCACCTTCGGTTTGCCGACGATATCGTAGTCATGGCAAAGTCGATGGAGGAACTCAGCATGCTGCTCGATGACCTCAACCGAGTTTCACAACGGGTGGGCTTGAAAATGAACATGGACAAGACGAAACTTATGTCAAATGCCAATGTTGTGCCCATCCCAGTCTCTGTTGGGAACTCGGTACTCGAAGTTGTTGACTCGTACATCTACCTAGGACAAGTAGTCCAATTAGGTAGGTCCAACTTCGAGAAAGAGGTCAACCGCCGAATCCAACTCGGTTGGGCAGCGTTCGGGAAACTACGTAATGTCTTTTCGTCCGACATACCTCAGTGCCTCAAGACGAAAGTCTTTAATCAATGTGTGTTACCAGTGATGACTTACGGCTCCGAAACGTGGTCTTTCACTATCGGCCTCATCTCAAACTCAAAGTCGCTCAACGAGCTATGGAGAGGGCTATGCTCGGAGTTTCTCTACGTGATCGAATCAGAAATGAGGAGATCCGTAGACGAACTAAAGTCACCGACATAGCCCACCGGATTAGCAAGCTGAAGTGGCAATGGGCAGGCCACATTGCACGCAGAGAAGATGGCCGATGGGGTCGAAAAGTGCTCGAGTGGAGACCACGGACTAGCAAGCGCAGCGTAGGACGTCCACCCACAAGATGGACAGACGATCTTGTTAAGGTCGCCGGAAGACGCTGGATGCGGGTCGCTTCCAACCGGCACGTATGGAGGTCCAAGGGGGAGGCCTATGTTCAGCAGTGGACGTCTTATGGCTGAGATGATGATGATGAATTACGGTCTTATGACGACCGGTCTGGCCTAGTGGGTAGTGGCCCTGCCTGCGAAGCCGTATATTGAGGTTATTTAATAGAATATGTTCTTTTCACACCACCTATTCGGAAAAGAGCTTTTTCTTCCCTGCTAGGAGGGATCAAAGTGGCACTTTTCCTCCCTGCTAGGGGGGATCAAAGTAACACTTTTCTGTTCTAGCACACTATTTTTACATTTTTTTGCACATTATTTTTTTAGCTTAAATAATCTGCTTAAGCATCAGATTGTGTCAACACTAATTTTTTTTTATTTTCATCATAGTTGATGTGAAAAGCAGTATGTGTCACACGGTATCAAAATTATTTCGTCTTGGGAGTTAACACTTGAATCCCTCATTATGCTCAGGATTCAATGTACGCCCTTGACGGAAATATATCATTTTGATCCCTTGTAACACAAACTACTATTAAACCATAATGTAACACAATCTCATGTCTGAAAACACAGGGCCTACACGCAATGCGCGAACTATTTTCCTAAACAAAGTCAACATGTTTTTTTTTTTTTATAAAGCCACATTGGGTTAGATATGTTCGAGTAACGCATTATTATCGTTTTCATGCCTAACTTATACTAAAAGTTACTATTCTACTAACTATAGTCGCTTTTCAGACCTCGTATAACATTCTGGGAATTCAGGGTGTAAAAAACTAATGTTATTATTTTATAGAATGTATGATTTACGTTTATTCCTTATTGGTTTTACGTCCATTATACCACGAATTTATATTCTAGCCTCCTAAGTACCCCAAGGACGTGTCGGAAGCCGGTGTTGCTCGAAGACCCCAAGTCATTATTGCAGTTTTGAATTTGGAACCTTCTTGTTTCCATTTTAATTCAAAATTCAATTTGCATTAAACCCTTTATATTCATGAAGGCCTCGGGGACTCAGGAGGATAGACGGGTCATTGCATAGGTTTTAATATCGGGCTAAAGTATGGATACACGGCATTATACTCGCTCGCCACAGTGTAACCTGAGCCCGGTGCTTAATACTAAAAGCTTCGAGATAATAACACTCTGGCGTTTTTGTGAAAAATTGCATAAAACTGTCATATCATATCATACTTAAACCTACTTAAACGAATTACGACATACCTATCAGCCACGTGTAATCCCCTTATTTGTTACTTTATTATTTATTGTTCTTTTTCACTCATTTGTGTTTCGAGTTGGATATTTTTAGGCAAATGGTTGACATTAATGGCATTAAAATGGCATTGAATCCAAAATGCAACCAAATCCAATAAGGTTAATTACCTACTTACTTTAGTTACAATTGCGCTTGTACAAGTCACAGTCTCACAACTGCAATGAGCATTTAAATTTTATTTCTGCACAATGATATTCTGAAATTTTGTATAAGGTATATGCAATGCCAATGTTCTGCGTGAAAATAATTTGAGAAACATACACCGCCACGTTCTACAAAACATTTATTTACCAAAAAAAAAATATATTTTCAAAATAGGCACACATACATTTTTTTATGGAAAGTAAATATTTTGTAGAACGTGGCGATGATGAATTCCATATAAATTACCTACCTGGGTCGTTCTCTCATTTCGTGCAAATCGGTGATGTTCTCTCGATTTGTAAATTTTCTTTTAAATGGTAAATTTTTGGGTTTTCATGCATTGTGGATTCATTTATTGACACTTTTATGCTAAAGGCACCTTCGTAACCTTATTCCTTTTCATTTAATAAGACTGGTGGTAATGAACTACGCGCTGGTAATGAAATGGGCATGGATGGTAATTTTATCAGTGGAGGGTAATGAAACAAACTTATGAAATCGCAATAAAAAAACTTTAGTTAATGAAAATTAACACCATTAATATAATGAACAACATTAAAATCACGTGTCTTAAGCGCTGTGCAGACGATCAAGCCGACTTAACAAATACTCCGGCTTGACAATCGCGACTTATGATTTACCACCTAGCTTGTAGCGATTGTCAAGCACAATTTACGTGATTGAAGACGTATTTCGTATTGTTTATTTATTTAATGATTACACAGCACTACATCAGTCTTGTCACCAACACACTGAGAAACTACATACGTTAATTTAAAATTAACATCCAAATACACTCGACTGCCAATCCATCCACCGTAGCTCCATAAACTCGCAAAATCTCAAGCACTCATGAGTTAACAGGAGATGCACCAGGAGAAGCCTAAGGGTTATATTTCTAATGTCCAGTACAAAAAGTCTTACAAGCCTCTCTACTAGTTCAAGGCAGCCAGAGTCTCCACGAAAAGCCCAACAAGCTAAAAGTAGTAGGCTTAAGTTGTGCCTCACCTCCAAAGAAATGAAGCCCAGGGTTCCTAAAATAAATATTTTTAGGTAATACATCCTAAGGAAATTCTTTTGGACCTTTCCCAATAGTAGAATGTACGTTGACTCGTAAGGGATCCAGGCTAATGCTGACGCCTCCAACTTGCTTCTGACCAGAACATTGTAAAAAACTTTTATGGGGCAAGGGTCATGGAATTCTCTGACAATGCGAGTGACAAAGCCTAATCTACTGAAGCTACAGTACCAAGTGCTTTGATATGGTCGTGAAATGTTAGCCGCGTATCGAATATGACCGCAAGATCCTTTACTGAGACGACTCTTGAGCATGTGTAGGAAATAGGGCTTGATTAAAACTACACACTTGACACTTAGCCGCATTGAAAGTCAGTTTGTTACCCCGACTCCATTGGAACAGAGATGATGAAACATCCTCCTGCAGCAACTTACAATCCTCCTCCTTCTCAACTCAATATACCAATTTAAGATCGTCGGCGTAGAGTAGACAACGAGCGTTATGGATAACCGAGGGCAGGTCATTGACCATTATTCCAAATAGGAAAGGCCCCAAGATTGAATCTTGGCTGTCACCAGAACGAGTATGGTACGGATCTGGTACGAAGTGGCCATGCTGGTCGTTGCGTGCTGCGGTTTATCACGCAGATAACTGGCAAAAATGTTAAGCAAATGTGGATTGAACCCAATAGCGTCTAGTTTGTGTAGGAATACATCGTTACCCACACGATTGAAGGCTTTTCGGAAATCATAATACAGGACGTCTATCAGGATATCCATATCCAGATGCTCTGAGATGATGTCACTGTCAACCAAGGTCAGGTTAGTTTTCACAGACCGTTTCACTCTGAAACCATGCTGAGTGTTGCACAGGAATAATGGTTTCACTTGTTTCGACAACGTGCCATGGAGTATGGACTCAAACAGCTTTGCTAAAGCTGAAAGAAAAGAATACCTTGACTTTGGGTCGGTCTTACCCGTGAAATCTTCCAATAGTGATGATATGTACTTGTGGAGAGTAGGTACCAGATTAAGCATGGAGTGTATTGGACCATTCAAATGCTCTAAACACCCCTTTAAGATATATGCAGGTACCTAAGTAGTCTGGACCAACAGTATAGAAGCCCGAAAAACTTACTTTGGTGTTAAGACCCCTTATGCAGGTACCTAAGTAGTCTGGACCAACAGCATAGAAGCCCGAAAAACTTACTTTGGTGTTAAGACCCCTTACATTTTGGTAAATTAGATCCAGTCAAGGTTTCAAATCAGGATTCCGAACTAAGTATTACTGGTTGGTTTTTGTCTGACTCCCATTGACGTTGGATTTACGAAATGACCACGATTATCGGGCTACATAGTTGGAAATAAACAGGATTCATACATTGTCGAGGGTACTCCTATTTTGAAAGTCTTGGAGTCCCCTTTGAGCTTAAGTTCATCGACAGTGCACCATGAATAACAGCAGATATGCCCGTATGTCCTCCGATCCTCAAGCTATATTCCACAGATGGATGAACTTGCGATGGTCCACCGCCCTGAGAGGGATTTTACACCGCTTTTTACTGCTGATATCAGTTTTCTGAGATTTATCACGCACGGATTGGGAATTGTCGCTTTTGACGGCGGAGGCACTATTATTGCTTATCGGCCTGTGTTTATGTTTCTGTAGTTTCTGCCCTTTATTCCAAACATTTGCCCCGTTCTCTACCTTATCGTTGACAGGTATCAGATGATTCCAACTCACTTAGTCTCTTAGTAACGTGTCAAATTTCTCAGCACAGTCCTTGAGTGCGGTCTGGTATTATATATAGAGCGGCCATAGAGCGGCAGATTATGTTAATCTACTGCGCTCTAGTTAAATCCAAAAAATCACCAGTTGGGCTCCCCTATATATTATTACATAGTTTTAAATGCTTATACCAACATTCTATTTATAATAACTTAACCCTCTTTCCATTAAATGCACTGCCTGATATACATTATCATTACCTTCTAAATTCGTTCATTACCTTCCCTGGCAAAATTGGAAGGAAAAGAAATGAATGAAACAGATATGAATGAAGTTTTGGAAGTTTTCGTCGCCTAGGTCGGTTGATATCAGACCTTGATTTCGCAGAATAAGCCACACGAAAGGCAACCCTAAAACACATCAATTAGGTATAATTTTAATAATGTACAATTGGTACTTACTGTATAAATCACTAGATGGCGATGAAGATTTATCTGAACCACACTCCTTCCCGACACGAGAGAACGTAGGTATTTTCGTCAAAAGCAACATACGGACGACCGCTGTGGTAGCACGCGGCCAACTGATTGACGAACAATGTGTTGTATCCGCGGGAAGTGCTATATACCCTTGCTATATAGCAAAATATAGCTAATCCATTTCTCGCGTCGGTAATGAAGAAATTGCTTGGACCATCACTTATAAGGCTGTATAGTTTTATTATTAATTTCTTAGCGTATAATATTATAGGATATAAAACATAACTAAATTACTTGTTTACTGAACCAACAACAAGTTTTCTATTTTTAGTATCTTAAGGTTCAAATGGAGGTCAAAGTTTAACTTCACGCGTTACATGCAGAGAGGAATGAAAATAGTGGGGGTTAATTGTAAATATAAAGAAAATAACCACCTTTTTAGAATTGTTCATGGCGGGCCAATATACTTTAGGTCCTATGTTACAACCTTGCATTAACAGATATTCGAAAACACCATCACATTTTTGGTAAATTGCAAATAATACCGATTTGCACGAAATGCGAGAATGACCCACCTAACCCTTATATTATAGCTAAGAACTGATGTAAAATTTTAAAATTTGGAAAGGCTTTAAGGCTTCATCGGAAAATATTAGATGCACAGAGACAATTCTAGTGTCTTATTGTAGCAAATTTAGTCTACTTTAAAAACGCCCTAGGAAGTTACCATGGTATAATAATATACTCCGCCTGGTACTCCATTCCGAGATTCGCGTATGACCTAACTGACACGCGCCTACGTCATCATGCTGTTTACAGGTTCTCAAACTTTGAAATGTGGGAGAATTTTAACCAACGGTGAAAATTATTTTAACGGCATTAATTTTAAGTTATTCATGTAGAAACATAGTAAAATAAAACAAATCTAATGTATTAAATTAAACTTTATTTATCTATACAAGACAAACGTTTAAAAAACTAATTCACAGTTACACATTAATTACCAAGCTTACGACGTGAAAAGTTTGGAAAACACTGCGACTGCTGACACTGAGCGAGAAGGAAATAACAATTAACACGCGTTCGACAAGGATGACGGTCAGGGCATGAAGTTATCTAGATCCGAATTGTCAAATGTGCACAGCGCTATCCTGTGTTGCCAGTAGTATAAACAGAATTACCCGAAAGTCTGAAATTTCTTTCGTGAATCGGAAGATATTGCTAACGAGTAATTAAAAATGACGTGTTATTGTAAAATTTAAGCTAAAATACATATAAATGAAAATTATAAAATTATAAAGAAATATTTTAACTTATTAACCATAGGTATAATGTACCCATGTAACATGTTATGTTGAAATAAAGTGGCAATGTTATTGTGACGTAGGCCCGTGTCACTCTGGGAATGGAAGACCATGTTTTATTAGACCATGGGAAGTTACTACCAAAAACTAGTACTTTAGGGTTATAATCGTCCAAATCTAAAAAAAATGCGGTTTATTCGATTTTTGACAAAGTTGCGTTCGGCGCTCGAGGTCACAAACTTGGATTATTCATTGGGCCAACATCATAAACAAGCCTGCAAAAAATCAGAACTACCGGATTTGACGCAAACGCAAAATGTATAATTTTACTGTATTATAAGTATTAAGCTTTTTTTACAACTCCGCGTGCTTACTAGGTAAGGTCAGCATCAATTCAAAAGTAGCGGATCGACTAATACGCGTCACAAATAATCTCTAATAAGTAGCTTAACAAAAAAAGATGTCTCTATATTTATGTAGAACAATTAGACTATTACAGATACTTTTGAATGCAAACTGTAGAGTTACATCTCTATTTGGTAAAGTATTCCAGGTTGGCAACTACTTTTGATGCGTTGTTTCATCCGCTACTATTGAAGCTGACTGTACCTCTTACAGTTACAGTAGGTTTGTAGAGTTAGACCAAGAAAAGTCTGCAACGATTTTGATAGCACACTCAGCGCTAGTGTTATTTTAAACGTTAAACTGCTATGAAATTATGACGTATAAATAACACTTGCACTGCGTATGCTATCAAAATCATTGCAGACTTTTCTTGGTCTAACTTTAGTTGTTCTTTTCCACATAGAACCTGTAATTGAAGTGCTCATGCTGAATAGGGTATTTTGACTACTAGCTGCTACTAGTCAAATCAGTTTTCTTTTTCGAACTGTCAAAACGATTTTACTACTATGGAATTTATATGAAACACTAACATGTGACGTCACAATCAAATTACCTACTCTTTATAGTTTGATACGGGTTTTAAAATAGAAATTGTGTCTAAAATAACTGCTGTCTGCGTTTCTCTATTAATCTTCTGGTGCTTTATTTCATGCATGGTGTAAAATAATTTATTTTAAATACAGTCAAATAACCTAGGTTTACCCTTGAGCAGTCAATAAATTTCAACAATCACAAAGTGCAACAGCACCGTGATTTTGGTTCAGTAATGCAGCTTCATAAAATATATACTCATATAGAATTATGCGTGATGGAAAGTGGAATCGTGACATCTGTCGCCATTCGCGGGGATTACGGGAGAAACCGCCTTTCTACCGACACGGGCATAAACATCTTTACACTCGTTCACCTTATGATATTACAGTAAGGTGAAAATGTGTTTACTTGTTTCTGACTGGAGTGTACCGCCCGAATTATATGCTGATACGCTGTGGTTGTTTCGGTTAATGCTTCTGGGTGATTATTTGCATGGCTTGCTAAGCGTTTGCTTGTGGTACGAAAAAACAGGTATGTAAAAGCCTACGATACGAGTTATTAGTTTTAGGTGGAATATTATACCTATAGTTTCTAGTAAAAACCGAAAAAATGCTCGACTCTTTCAAACCCTGGCTTTTTTATACCACTCTGCGTCAACTACATTGTGCTGCATACCTAGATACTCATCAGTATGGCCTGGTCATTAATTATGGACGAGATGAGTTCAACATCCATTTATTAAAGACAGACCCTTAATCCTCAACCAAAAAACGTCACTTTTGACACTGACACATCGGTATCGTACCGCTGTGTTTTCTTATAAACATTGTTCGAATCAGGCCGAGAGTGTGATCTGGTCTGGGAGTTCCCTTAGATTAGACTGATTGGTTTGACGCAAATGTTGATAAGCATTGAGAATATTGCCATGGGTTTATTTATCTTACAAATGTATAAACACGGAATATGTATGCGAGCTCTAGTACCCAGGCATTAAACATTCAATTCGCTTGTCATAACAAAAATGTATTCTGGGGGCCTACCGCAAACTTCGGGAATCGAAATTAGTGTACTAAATTGACAACTGACTTTTAGCTTTTTTTTTTAAATTATAGACAATTAGTGATACAACAACGAAATATCTGTCAATAATTTTTGGCTAGCCAGACTAACACTTCGCACCTACATTTTTTAAATTTTCCGCCTTTTTCTACTGACAAGATTTGCTTGACCAACTATATGTGTCATCTCTGTCACTTTAACAGGTAAATACGCGGAAAATCCGTATAATAATAAGAAAAAATAAATGAGAGGACGAGTTAAGAGTTGAAAAGAATCCACGACACGTAAGTATTTTAGAAGTCAATAGATTGAAGCTTCTAGAGTTAAAAGTCACCTGCTTGTTATTATATTAGCGGTACTTACTTAATACTTATGTACCTAATCCAATCTTACCGTCTCTTAAAAATCATATTATAAATAAAAAGTAATTAAGGGTTGTGTACAATTTCACAAATTCTCGGAGTCGCATGAACAATTGAGTAGTACCTACCTAGGTAGTTCTTTTTACATGGTTTCTCCCTTTTTACAGAAAAATAACAGGCAGTTTCAAATAAAAAATTTCGTTATCTGCCTCTCAATCACAATGCATATTCGAGCGATAGAGAAATTTCGATTTTCATTTTACGCGGTAGGGCCTTTGGCTCGAAATTCAGTAATATTAAAACGGCTTTAGGTAATTGGCTATCAGAGTTGTTGTTATACAACTCTATTAGCCCTCGATTTATTTTAAAACATTTCAGTAAATCCTCTTTTAATTGGGTTCATCAGTTTTTAGGTAGGCCCGTTACCTGCGCCGTTACGAGATAAATCCTAGGTTTGTTGTTTTACAACGACATTTCAGTATCACTTATATAATAATATTATTTTCACCACGCCGTAAAGGCTATCTTTAGTTACTTTATATTACCCCTAAGAACTCATTTAAGTGCTCGAAACGAGAAAAAAATAGAGCATTAAAGGGTTATTTTAGTCACAATACGCCTGTACTGAACGTGACACTCTGTATTTTTTTAATCGAACGAGCGAGCGAAGCGAAGCGAAGTTCTTACATTCAACTTGGAGCACTCGGCTGGCTAGGGGCACGTCCCGGCATTTCGATGTTTTTAAGCTGAGTTATCAGAAGATAGTTTGATGCACAATAACTTAAGTAAATTTGTTCTAATTTAAATGAAATTGGGTAAAAGTATAGTTGAGAGCATTAGATTTTAGTCATTGAATTATGAGCAGGCTCGATCAAGGGGTTATTGAGCTAGAAGAGCTTAAAAGGCTAAAAAGCTATTTGTGAGAGGTCTTGCTATTCTGGTCATCTTATTTGCAAGAAAGTATGGTCGAGTTTGGTATCAAATGAAAGTGCTCGGCTTACACATTTATAATATTGTTTTAAATTTCCATTTTTTTTAATAATTAGCAAGATAAAAACGAAATAAAATAAACATCATACAGGTATTTGAAATTTGACAACAAACATTACGGCTTACTACAGATACAGTTTATTTTAATCTCTATTGTGACGCATATCTATCAGTTAAGGGCTCCACAAACCTTTTTTCGATCTGATTTTCGATCCATTGCCGACTACGTAGGTGCAACAAAATGAATCGCTCTTTATAGTTTTTTGCAAACATCGAGTTCCCAGTTCGGGGCGAACTACTAGTAGCATAATAATCTGAAGAAATAATCTCTTGGAGAAATCTACAAAAACAATTCACTGTTTACAGCTTGTTGAAACGGTTACGCCATAATTTTATTGAGTGTAATAATTCGACCAATAAGAGTGCCGTTAAAATGTAACGAGCAAATGTCTCGGACTTTCTTCTCGTTTAATGGGCATCGCAAATGTTGTTGCAGCAATTGAAATACACTTGCAACACAGTGTTGCAGACGATTTTTATGTACCTAAATATGTTGAAAATGTTGTTCTCCAATGATCAGTTTTACACTTACACATTCGACCCAGTGTACATGGCAAAACCAAAAAAGTAAATATATTTGGTATTAACCACACACTGCGGAAGATTTCAGTGTTAGGTAAAATATAAGAGCATGTACCTACATATTATTATATTAGTAGTAGCATACAAATGGGAAAATAAAGCTGTTTAATAGATTTAAATTACTATAAATAGTACTTATTCAGGATTCAGGACCCCAAACGTTTCATAAAGTCACTTATATTATTTGTTATTTTCTATACAGTTGTAAAAATCATTTATTTACATACAATATATATACAGTGGTACTACTAAACGAAATTAATAACTAGCTTAAATCTAAGCTCTAGCTTTTCTATACTATACTTTAAATATCTTAGACACAATATTTTATATATCTTAGACTATTATCAAATTATCATACGATACGTTTGTAGTTACTTACCTTCAATTTTACACCGCATGCGTACATTGACTCATAGCGAACGTCATAATCATAATACCTACCTACTATTAATTCATTATCACATTGTATGGCAATGTTATGCGGTCTCCTTGTGTCACTCTCACTTTCAAAGTGTCTGTACTTGTGTTGCAATATTATGAAAGTTACTCCAGGATTACACATTAATTCATGAATATTTAATAACGATAAATAATCGTGAATAATAAATTGATCAGCCATTAATTGCGAGTCCTCGGGTTGCTACAGCATATTAAGACAACAACAAAGTTGCAGTTATTGATCGATACAAGCTTACTGATGGTATGTATTTAGGTCTACACATATGGTCAAAGATAAAGTAATTAAATATGTTAATACCTAAACCGAATTGATTAGTTAAAACATTATAACGAATGTGAATGTTTCAAATATGTCGTAAAAATATATAATTGAACTCATATAGTAGGTATACAAGGTAAGTATAACAAAAAAATATTAACTTCGTAAGACAATAAAATTTCTTTTTTTTTTTCACCAGCAGTTCCGCTTCACCCAATGGTGTTTTTCAAAAGCAAATGCACGAGTTACTAAAAAATAGTACCTACCCAATTCACTATAGGTATATACTTACCTATATTATTAACATGTAAATTGCAATGACGCCACGGCGGAGACAATGGCATCCACATTAATGTTTGAGTAATTTGTACTTTCTTATTATTTTCATTATTATATAATGAATAAAGAACCAGTAATAGCGATTTAATGAAATAATTATTACGAGTATAAGAAACCAAATTATGTTTCGCTTAGAAAACAATATAACTATCTTTTATACTAGAGATACTAAAGATTAGTGAACTGTATCCCTATACAAAAAAAACAAAAAAATATGTTCTAGTATCTAGTTAAAAAAGATTAAGCATTTTAGCACCAAAGGGCCTTTTATATTAAGAACTTTCCACCTTTAAAATGTCACGGCCGCCATAAACCCGTCCTTCATGTTCACAGATGACACAATAAAAAATATAATGATGTGTATACTCATCAAAATTTTATTACTTATTAAAATTACAATGTAATCTTATCTCATCAATATCGATCACAGCTAGAGACAATTAAATTAAAAAGACATCCGATCTTAACACAAAGTCCCATAGAGAGGTAGGTTTCTATAAAATAATGACGTATTAAATAACACTTGCACTGCGTGGTCTATCAAAATCGCTGCAGACTATTCTTGGTCTAACTCATTATTAGTTATAATTGTTGTAAATAATGTCGGAGGTCCCAAGGCTTTAAGGCAAGGGTTTAAACATTTATTGGGTCCTTTTATCACTGGAGCAATATCTCTTAGCTCCGGAAAGTTTGTGTTATTTATTACGAAACACACCGTAGACATTTCTGTGAAATACTTATTGTTTGTATATTGGCAGCCTTTATTAAATACTTGTCCAGATCGCGGCTTTCCGATACTCTTCATAAACATTACATATTACACCCGACACCCTGCAATTGGCCTTCACCCGGAGGTGACATAATTTTTTATCGCCTTACTTATGTATAAGTTCTCTGAGGACCGTTTATTCCATAAAAAGTTAAATTTCTTAGCGTAGAGAAGAAAATTGCACTTAAGGGAACTTTTCTTTATGAATTATGTTGTCCCTCTTAAGAGAGCCACCCTGGTGCTTAAAGTATTATGTCGCCGATGTCATAAAACATAATATAAGTACAGCACTTGCAATTCAAGGACAATTAGGTTTTCAGATGTATTTTTAGGAATAATTTACTACACATTAGGGTCTAGTTATTTTACGAAACCGTCGTGTCTAACTACTCAGAATCCCTGAATAACTTAAGTTTTCGAGGCTATTCGGGAGTACTTTCAGTAATTTACTGTTATTGTGCAGGAATAATTCTCGTTTGCTAATGATAATTTAAAATACATGTGTACATTGAAGAAACCGGCTAAATGGATAAAAAATGGACCAAAACTCTTACTATGTTTGATCAATAACACAAAAAAATAGGTATTGCATCGTAATGAGAGGCAACGTAACATACACAAAACTACATCTTAAAACATGAGACCTTTTAATGCCATTTTAAATTTATAAATCTAACCAGATTTTGCCCTGTGCGCGGGGCCCGAGGGCCCCGCGGTGCGCGTGTTTTTTGTTGTTGGTACTGTTGTTTGTGCTGTAGTTTTATTTTCCAAAGAGAAAAAGAAAGTTGTACTTTTGCTAGAAAGAAAAGGTCCGCCTGCGAGCACTTCATTCCCGCAGCTCGGCCTTGAGGAGGGCTCGGCCGGAGGGTTGGTTTTGCTTCGGGGCTTAAGCGGGGCCTTCGGCCTTCGGCCCGCCGTTTCGCTTGTCTAAGACACTTTTCCTATTGGGTCGTGTTTAAGCTCCAACTTCCCCCTCTCGTGTGACGCTTCGGGCCTTCGGTCCTACGCGGAGCTCGGCCTTCGGGCTTCGCGAGCCTAGACGCTTCGCCGTCGGGCCTTCGGCCCGCCGGCTTCGCTTATCAAGACAGTTGACTTTGTAGAACGCTTGGGGGAACTGCATTCACGCAGCTCGGCCTTCGGCCTCGCGTTTTGGGAGTCGGGGTGGCGGTTCCGGGCCTTCGGCCCTCCGCCGGGGTCGGCCTTCGGCCTCCCGGCCTGAAGCTCGCCCTTCGGGCTCGCTTAACCTACTCGGAAATTTTAATTTTGCCCGTGTCCGCCGCCATTTTGGATTTTCCTAAAAAATTTTTTTTACATGGTAATCTTGGGCCCCCTAGCTCGCCGCATGCCAAATCTCAGCTCACTCGGACCAACTTGAAAAAAAAAAGTCGGCCATTTTGAGATTTTTTAAATGCAGTTTGCTTTGTCTCGGGGCCCTCTATGACATTTGGTCGAGCACCCCCCACCTGCCTCGCAACGTTTAAAAGTTGCCATACAAAATTAAAATGACCATTATTTCCGCCAAAAATAGTCGGCCATTTTGAAAAAAAAATGGTGGCTTCAAAAACTGCCAAGGTCCCTCTATGACATTTGGTCGAGCACCTAGGTCTGACCGTTTGGCCGGGCCGTCATACATTTTTCTGACCGGGAGCGGTAGACCAAAAGTCGGAATTTTCTGGAGGTCACCTAGCCGCCCTCTATACGACCGTACCAAACTCAAACACCCCACGAACCTCCTTCTGGGAGAACAATTCTGTCATCAGTCAGTCGTGTTGCAGCTTTATATAATAATCATACGGTGAATTTTTATTGGTGATTAGGAGTTGAAAAATAGGTATTTATTCAGATTGGCAATAAATACTATTTACTGCCAAACTAAACAGAATTCTATACGCGAGATAGATCTGATGCAATTTACTTCACCATCTAATTAAGTACTTACTTAATTAAATGTAACTTAATGATATCATTAAAATTAATAACCACTGGATACATCGACACTACTTTTATTTAAGGGAAGTAGGTACATATACCTAATACGTGTAAGACAAATGCCATAGCTTTGGCGGGGAATTTTACAATTACATATTGACAGCTTATTATTACTCATATACCTATCTTGAGTTTTTAATGGCTGTTATTTTGTAAAGAGGTCTTAAACGCTTTAGAGTTTTTAGACTAAACCATTGGTAGGGTGACAATACATTTAAATTAAAAATTAATTTCAACTATTAGGTAATTCTTCTCTTCTTCTTAGTCATTATACTCTTTGCAGAGTCTCGTGGTCAACTGCTGACATCAAGCAATTAGGCATTATACAAAAAATAACTTAGTAGTTAGGAATACATAACATAAAAAAAAACAACGGGTTGCACTCCGGGAGTACCGACAGAAGTGAAAACTCAATCACTAATCCAAAATATCTGCAGCACTATGTATAATTGACCCATCCTCCTTTCTATTGAAAAACTTTAGTTCCGGAATTGCTGGCCAGTGAGCTTAAATTTGTAGCGTTAATTGTTTAAAATTCGAATAGAAATTGTAAAGTTACCTTGCAGACCTCGCATCTAAATATATTTGGTCATGATATTTTGAGTTTTATTCACCAGTACTAGAGTTCACTTTTATTAGCGATTTCATCAAGATGTAGCTTTATTGAATTATATTCGAGTGATATAAAGTTAGAATGTAACTGTGAGATCCTCGTATTTCAGCCCGTACAAGATTAGAACATTGAGTTTTATTGCTTAATATAAAAGTCCAGTTTTAAATAATTGACCTGATTATGATACGTTATGACTAAAGTTCTTTGGTGAATAACATTGTCCGTGACACATGACGTCAGCGTTACGTTACGCGTTACGCTGAATCGAGTTTATCATTTTTTTCCCACCTCAAAAGTGCTCAGCGCCGCTAAAGAAGTTTTCACTTCAAAAATTAAACAATAATTTTGCTGTATTTAACCACAGTTGCCATATAGGTACCAACATTGGCATCTAACTGAAGGTAAGCTATTCTATTGGTTTGTAACATTGATCGTAAGTACATACATTTACCTAGTTAGTTTTTAATGTATTATGGTGCATTTTAGTTAAAATTAGTTATTCATAGCAATGATAGGTACAAACTAATAAAAAACATTACTAAATAGGTATTATTAAAGATTGATCAATGACGCGCAAAACAAAACAGTTATTGTTATTGTTTTTATCATACCATATACGGTTGGTTGGTACTAACCATAATTGATAGTACTACATGGATATGTCATAATCAAAACAACAGAAATTTTAAACAAAAGAAGCGTGTACAAGCATGCATTTCGATCGTTATTGCTAATCTTAGGCCTCGGGCGCATTATCAAAGACTCACAAGTCCGGATGTGTTAGAAGTGTCAGATTATGCACATTGGTGCATAATGCAGTCAATTTTCTTATTTGATTCGTCCGGAAACGGCAAGCAAAGGCAAAAAGACGAGTGGGTTCTCGGGCCGAGCGCCGCTGCCGCTGCTCACTCGACATTCGGCTCGAGTCTGCCGAGCGCGCTGCGTGTGTCCCGCGCTCTCCGCCAATCAAACTTTACTCGCTTCCACGATCGTGAATCAAGTGCACTTTATGAACAAACAGTTTCAACTTGACTTACACTAGTGACAGTTTTTGTGTTGTTTGATTTTGTTTTGTGAACACATTGGAGGTGCCCAATATTCCGATACCGGCTATTGGTGAGTATTACTGATTTTTAATTTTACCGGGTGATTTACGAGGCGCCCGTGTTTAATTCGCGATTTTCTTATTTTAACCCGCCGGAGGTCGGCGAGTACAGTGCATCGCCTCGGTTTCCATGTCACTGCGCTCTCAGAGAATTGTTATCGTCCCATTGTTATTGGCCCAGTTACTGCTAATTAATACGTTTCCATTACTTAAATTACTAATAGTGTAATATTATCATTAGACGAAATTCATACAATAATAGATTAAAATGCAATCAGTTTATGGATAGAGTAGCCGGTCGGCTGCGGGGACCGACCGCAACCGCGGCTCGGTGCAATAAAATGTTAAATAGGTAGCCGTGCGAAGCTATACCCATAACAATCAATCATTTATCTGTCGAAAGCCTTGTTTGGCGTACAAATCAGTTACAAGTACATCCGTTAATGACCTTACCAAGTTTTTGTTATCAACATTTAGAAATCATGGACTTTTTTGTTTTATCTCGCACTTAACATCGCGGCGCGTTGAAGTCTTTCATACTTAACGAAACAATATTCCAAAATATTTATTAATATAAATAATTATTTTACTATACGAATAATGAGGATATATCTAAGGATTATAAGGTGTTTATATTCTAATGAAGAGTAAATTGTTATCGCAGTGTAAATATTTGAACTGGTGTTACTGTTTACACAATGCAATTGTTGTTGACATAATTCTCACAATCGATGGACTTCGGTCATTCTCGTTCTGATTTTAGGACGACAAGATAATCCTTCTAACTTTTAAATGTAATATATTTGAATAACCGTATCGGTTATCAAAACTTAAATTTAACAACAATTTAATTCCTGCAGAAAAGATGATTCCATTTCAGTTTAGGTAAGTTACTGTTTAAATATTGTTTAAGCCATTAACACCAATATGATTTCAATAGGTACCAGTGCTCCGGACTTATAATTAATCTTCGAAATCAAATTGGAATTAATAATGAATAATTTAACTATAATCATAATCACACCATAATCAATATCAATCAACATGTCTGATCAGGATACGCTCACGCTTCACATAAAGTAGGTAGGTAGGTAATACCTACTTATAATATGCTTCAATTTGCAACCTATGTCTGACATTTTTATCAAAACAGAACAGCGCTTTTTCCCTTGCAAGATTTCCATCAACTGAGATGGGCATGAAAAATTAAGCGCAATTAAAAGGCGTGTCATCATTGTTATGAATTATGATGTTGTGTCCGATAATCAGTTTGTTGATAACTAAACAACTAAAACAGACGGGGAGATGTGATGTGTCCGCCACATGTCGCGTCCGCGATTAAGGACACTACAAAAACGGCCAATGTAGGCCACTATTGGTTATTTCTTATTCTACGCACTAGGGAATACTCACAGTTTTGTAAAATAGTGTCAACATGATATCTTGGTTTCCTCAAAACTTTTTAAAAGAAATTCCTACGAGGGGGTATTCTGATCATATCCCTTTATCTGGCTCGGTCGAAAGTTAAATAATATTTAATGCGTACCTAACACGAATCCTTTAAAATTGATCACATATTCGGGAATAGAATAACCCAATAGGTTCAAGTATGTACAACTACGATAATATATTTAGTAGTCTTTTGTGACCAAAGGACATAGAACACATATGATACCTCCCCCATGGATACTAACTAGCTAGGCTAATTAACCACGCCCTATGTAATAGGGATTAGGTTTTTCTATCTGAATACTAACTGTGGAATAATTCCGTCGGAACAAAATTCATATCAGGATAAATTAAGTCTTACCAATTCTGATTGAAAACACTTACTTAGTTGGTATAATAATGTGTTTAACGTAAACATAATATATGTTATCTTAGAATACACCACGTGATTTACCTATTTGTTTATTATTTTTAATTGTTAGCTTACGTCTTAACTTATCATGGTTTTGTTTATACGAGTAAACTTATCGTTTCATCATAATCATCAACATCATACACGTTTTTTTTCTCCATGACTATGATATAATATAATACTGTGGTATGCTAAATGTGTCAGTTATGATTCCGATTAAAATAATAATTCAAATTCGGTATTGGGTCGTTCTCTCATTTCGTGCAAATCGGTGATGTTCTCTCGATTTGTAAATTTTCTTTTAAATGGTAAATTTTTGGGTTTTCATGCATTGTGGATTCATTTATTGACACTTTTATGCTAAAGGCACCTTCGTATAACCTTATTCCTTTTCATTTAATAAGACTGGTGGTAATGAACTACGCGCTGGTAATGAAATGGGCATGGATGGTAATTTTATCAGTGGAGGGTAATGAAACAAACTTATGAAATCGCAATAAAAAAACTTTAGTTAACGAAAATTAACACCATTAATATAATGAACAACATTAAAATCACGTGTTTTAAGCGCTGTGCAGACGATCAAGCCGACTTAACAAATACTCCGGCTTGACAATCGCGACTTATGATTTACCACCTAGCTTGTAGCGATTGTCAAGCACAATTTACGTGATTGAAGACGTATTTCGTATTGTTTATTTATTTAATGATTATACAGCACTACATTAGTCTTGTCACCAACACACTGAGAAACTACATACTTTAATTTAAAATTAACATCCAAATACACTCGACTGCCAATCCATCCACCGTAGCTCCATAAACTCGCAAAATCTCAAGCACTCATGAGTCAACAGGAGATGCACCAGGAGAAGCCTAAGGGTTATATTTCTAATGTCCGGTACAAAAAGTCTTACAAGCCTCTCTACTAGTTCAAGGCAGCCAGAGTCTCCACGAAAAGTCCAACAAGCTAAAAGTAGTAGGCTTAAGTTCTGCCTCACCTCCAAAGACATGAAGCTCAGGGTTCCTAAAATAAATATTTTTTGGTAATACATCCTAAGGAAATTCTTTTGGACCTTTTCCAATAGTAGAATGTACGTTGACTCGTAAGGGATCCAGGCTAATGCTGACGCCTCCGACTTGCTTCTGACCAGAACATTGTAAAAAACTTTTATGGGGCAAGGGTCATGGAATTCTCTGACGTTGCGAGTGACAAAGCCTAATCTACTGAAGCTACAGTACCAAGTGCTTTCATATGGTCGTGAAATGTTAGCCGCGTATCGAATATGACCGCAAGATCCTTTACTGAGACGACTCTTGTTATTACAAGAGTCTATTGATCTAAGAGTCTATTGGCTCAGGTCCAAGAAAAAATTGAGCATGTGTAGGAAATAGGGCTTGATTAAAACTACACACTTGACACTTAGCCGCATTGAAAGTCAGTTTGTTATCCCGACTCCATTGGAACAGAGATGAAACATCCTCCTGCAGCAACTTACAATCCTCCTCCTTCTCAACTCAATATACCAATTTAAGATCGTCGGCGTAGAGTAGACAACGAGCGTTATGGATAACCGAGGGCAGGTTATTGACCATTATTCCAAATAGGAAAGGCCCCAAGATTGAATCTTGGCTGTCACCAGAACGAGTATGGTACGGATCTGTTACGAAGTGGCCATGCTGGTCGTTGCATACTGCGGTTGATCACGCAGATAACTGGCAAAAATGTTAAGCAAATGTGGATTAAACCCAATAGCGTCTAGTTTGTGTAGGAATACATCGTTACCCACACGATTGAAGGCTTTTCGGAAATCATAATACAGGACGTCTATCAGGATACCCATATCCAGATGCTCTAAGATGGTGTCAACCAAGGTCAGGTTAGTTTTCACAGACCGTTTCGCTCTGAAACCATGCTTAGTGTTGCACAGGAATAATGGTTTCACTTGTTTCGCATACGTGCCATGGAGTATGGACTCAAACAGCTTTGCTAAAGCTGAAAGAAAAGAATACCTTGACTTTGGGATCGGTCTTACCCGTGAAATCTTCCAATGGTGAGGATATGTACTTGTGGAGAGTAGGTACCAGATTAAGCATGGAGTGTATTGGACCATTCAAATGCTCTAAACACCCCTTTAAGATATATGCAGGTACCTAAGTAGTCTGGACCAACAGCATAGAAGCCCGAAAAACTTACTTTGGTGTTAAGACCCCTTACACTTTGGTAAATTAGATCCAGTGAAGGTTTCAAATCAGGATTCCGAAACTAAGTATTACTGGTTGGTTTTTGTCTGACTCTGGAAATAAACAGGATTCATACATTGTCGAGGGTACTCCTATTTTGAAAGTCTTGGAGTCCCCTTTGAGCTTAAGTTCATCGACAGTGCACCATGAATAACAGCAGATATGCCCGTAGGTCCTCCGATCCTCAAGCTATATTCCACAGATGGATGAACTTGCGATGGTCCACCGCCCTGAGAGGGATTTTACACCGCTTTTTACTGCTGGTATCAGTTTTCTGAGATTTATCACGCACGGATTGTCGCTTTTGACGGCGGAGGCACTATTATTGCTTATCGGCCTGTGTTTATGTTTCTGTAGTTTCTGCCCTTTATTTCAAACATTTGCCCCGTTCTCCTCGACACCTTATCGTCGACAGGTATCAAATGATTCCAACTCACTTAGTCTCTTAGTAACGTGTCAAATTTCTCAGCACAGTCCTTGAGTGCGGTCTGGTATTATATGTAGAGCGGCAGATTATGTTAATCTACTGGGCTCTAGTTAAATCCAAAAAATCACCAGTTGGGCTCCCCTATATATTATTACATACAGTTTTAAATGCTTATACCAACATTCTATTTATAATAACTTAACCCTCTTTCCATTAAATGCACTGCCTCAAATACATTATCATTACCTTCTAAATTCGTTCATTACCTTCCCTGGCAAAATTGGAAGGAAAAGAAATGAATGAAACAGATATGAATGAAGTTTTGGAAGTTTTCGTCGCCTAGGTCGGTTGATATCAGACCTTGATTTCGCGGAATAAGCCACACGAAAGGCAACCCTAAAACACATCAATTAGGTATAATTTTAATGATGTCCAATTGGTACTTACTGTATAAATCACTAGATGGCGATGAAGATTTATCTGAACCACACTCCTTCCCGACACGAGAGAACGTAGCTATTTTCGTCAAAAGCAACATACAGACGACCGCTGTGGTAGCACGCGGCCAACTGACTGACGAACAATGTGTTGTATCCGCGGGAAGTGCTATATACCCTTGCTATATAGCAAAATATAGCTAATCTATTTCTCGCGTCGGTAATGAAGAAATTGCTTGGACCATCACTTATAAGGCTGTATAGTTTTATTGTTAATTTCTTAGCGTATAATATTATAGGATATAAAACATAACTAAATTACTTGTTTACTGAACCAACAACAAGTTTTCTATTTTTAGTATCTTAAGGTTCAAATCGAGGTCAAAGTATAGCTTCACGCGATACGTGCAGAGAGGAATGAAAATAGTGGGGGTTAATTGTAAATATAAAGAAAATAACCACCTTTTTAGAATTGTTCATGGCGGGCCAATATACTTTAGGTCCTATGTTACAACCTTGCATTAACAGATATTCGAAAACACCATCACATTTTTGGTAAATTGCAAATAATACCGATTTGCACGAAATGCGAGAATGACCCTATTATGAAACTTTGCCTTGATGATGCTCTTCTGACCGATTTCGGCCAGAGCGACTGTTTGCTCTAGAGTAGGCAATTTT
The DNA here is from genome assembly GCF_910591565.1 of Cydia splendana. Classification (NCBI taxonomy): domain Eukaryota; kingdom Metazoa; phylum Arthropoda; class Insecta; order Lepidoptera; family Tortricidae; genus Cydia; species Cydia splendana. Next base: position 17,166,178 of record NC_085965.1, on the reverse strand, counting down.
TATTTCGCGTCATTAGAGTGTTGCTGATCCACTCTCTGGTGCGCCCTTAGGTGGCTCACGTACCCTATCTTCTTGCTAAATAATCGAGCTTTCATTTTATTTTTTTCCGTCTCTATGACATCGACGGGTCCCAAACAGTGCGAACTTACGTAGACATCCTATGCTTCTTATTCCATACGAGCGCATTGTCGATATAAGATATTTTGTGAATCACGAAGACGGCCGCGTACATATATTCCCATTGCTTGCGATGCGCTGGTAACTAAACCATTGTAATAAACCAATATAACTGTGACCCCAATGTGCGTGACATAAATAGTCATGCCCTATCACAAAGCGCACACTGGTCGGCTCAAATATTCCACTTGCCCACGCTCGTTAAGCGGTTGAAATATTCCCTCGAACCGCGAACGAGGGCCTAATCTAATTGCACATGTGTGACACGATCGCGTTTACCTCGGTCACCGTTACCTTACCAACACCAATGACACAGCACAGCCGTAAGATATTCATTCGTAGGTACGTATTCCATTGATTTTTTCACATCACCTAATCAGAAAATGGATTTTTCTTCCCTGCTAGGAGGGATCAAAGTGGCACTTTTCTGTTCAACGACATTTCATTGCCAGTATAAAATATTAATATAATTAACTATGAACATCGTATGTACAGCCTGGCAAAAAAGAGTAGAAATTAAAAAGTGGCAACACTGTAGTGTCAACACTAAGATTTTTTTTTATTTTCCTCATAGTTGATGTAAAAAGCAGTATGTGTCACACGCTATCAAAATTATTTCGTCTTGGGACACTTGAATCCCTCATTACGCTCAGCGGGCGCAGCACGGTTCCATTTTTATCGACTATCACTATGCGCGTCCCTTTCGCACTTACATACTTGTTAGAACGTGACAGGCATGGCGACAAGGGATAAAAACGCAACCGTGCTACGCCGCCAGGATTCTACTTTAGAATCCCTCACTACGTTCGGGATTCTATTGCAAAATCCATCGCTTCATTCAGGATTCAATGTACGCCCTTGACGGAAATATATCATTTTGATCCCTTGTAACACAAACTACTATAGTACTCCTGTACGGATATGATGGTCGTTCTTGTCTACGAGACAGCGTGATAAAACGGTGTCCGTCATTTTCTATCCCACGGTGTTAAAAAGTGACAGCTATTTTATCACATGGATAAAGATGGATAAAGCTATCCATAATACGCCGGCTGGTAATATTGCAATATTGCAAAGTTAAATAAATGACCGAGAAAAAACGAACTGTCCAGTTTATTGTTATTATATGATACCTCGTATTTATAGTTTATTTATAGTTTTGACTGATGGTATATGATATGCTACTTATATTTTACATTTAATTAAACTTTGCGGAACTGGGCAGATGTTTTTTTGATTTATTTTCGGCATAAAAATATCAATAAATCTAAGTAATAAAAAGGCAAAATCTGCTGAAAATATTATAAACATGATTTAAAACGGATTCTCCCTAAGCATTATTAACGATGCAATAAAATTAGGTATCTATGTACGTTTAATAATTATACTTGTATAGTTTCAGATTACCAACCAATAATTACCAGTCAATATTCAACTTAAATGTAATAGAAATCCTAAAATAACCATGATACAAACCGGAGATTAAAGCCACGTCACTATTGTCGGTGTTATTAAACTCCCCGGGAATGTTAATCCTTTGTACCGTGATTTAAACGTGGCTTTCATCGACATAATAGTTACATAAATAACTGGCTCAATCAAATTTAAGGAAGCGGATCGCGATTAAGTAGCAATGTCATCATGTCATGTATAATATTTGGGAAAACCGACGTAAAATGTCTCACGACGTTCTAGTTACACTTGCATTTGAAATTAGGCTCAAAGGCTCGAACCAATCGGTGAACCTACATTGTTCTTATTTGTCTTTTCGTCACACAATATGTGTTCTCTCTTAGAACCTTATCAGAGACAAAATGAAACCCGATAAACCCGTTAATTAGTTAGCAAAATTGAGTCGTGTTATCTGGTTACCTCCATTACACAATACCTCCATAACATACAATAAAACAATTTTTATATGCCAGTATTTATGTAGTTGATATTGTTTTGGAATTAATAACAGTTGTATTTTTTGACATTTTATTACTGAATTTCGTCATGCGTAAATAGTTATTAATTACTTAGGGGCTATTCATAAATTACGTCATTTCAAATTAGGGCGGGGGGGGGGGGGGTCTGGACATCGGATGATGGTAGCATGAAGTAGGAGGAAACGGGGTCATTCGAAAGCATGATTTTTGGATGATTTTAAGGGGGGGGGGGGGGGGGGGTCAAAAATCGTCAAAAATAGATGACGTAATTTATGGACAGCCCCTTACCTAATTATTGGCAATTAATTTTATTTTTAATATCACAAACATTAACATAAATACTTGTCCAACAATATATGAAATGAAAGTAATTATAACAAACATTGCACGAAAATAAACCCAATGGATTACAATACCACAGAATAAATAATAGTACTAGGTACAGAAGACTCACTCTCTAACAAAACGCGTCTGTTACGATCAGGACAGATATGGCCGCTAGGTGGCGACAGCGCCACGCGCGGCTTATGGCTAGCCACCAAAATTGGTGTGGAACGGATGTACTTTTAGCTACCTGTAGCAAAGCGACGAAATCGCGGAGTGAGCCACGCCTGACAATACATATTTACAATGTTACCTCATAAAATCATTATTCATACACAAACGACAGAGTTCAACGTGTATTTGCAACTTGTGTAAGTTGCAATTGCTGTATAATGTGTATAAGGACGTAGGCAACCGATGACATTACTAAATTGCATTGCAGTTAAGGGTTTTGTATGCATTTACGAGACAATGGTGTCCACAATCCATAATGCTTAGAGTACGCGCGAGCGTGCCGCCACCGCATAACATGGGCTTACATTACAGAATCGAAACACAATCGGATCGCATTCAAAAACAAGCAAGTGGCTCCGGAGTTACTTGCGTTCTTCCTAGATTAAATCCATACTTTTTACGATATAGTTATGTAACAATGGAATTTGAGGAATTTATCGTTTCGTTGTGATCGTGATTTACTGTGTTGTTTTCTAAAGGTAGGTACTTAAATTACGGGGTTTAAAAGAAACTTCCAAAATATGGAAAAATAATTAGTGTTCAATGAAATACCATTTACAAAATATGCAGCAGCAAACTACAAAAAGCTTAGGTACAGGTATTTAAAAATGATGACGTACTAAAACATATATGATAACCGAACCTAACCAAAAATGTAACTAGTTAGTTATAAAAACAAGAAACAATTAAATAGAGGAAGTAGATTTCATAAAATGTATTGACCTCCATTGAAATATTTGAAATTGAACTGCTATGATTCAGAACGCTTACAGTATTCATATATTGGCTCAGATGGACCAGTAAAGTTTGAGCCCCAATTATTAACACATTCACTGCCCCCAACGCACATTGTGCGTCCACTACTCCACTGTCATACAAGTTTTTTCCTAGGCCACGCCCCTGGCAGTGAATGCGTTAAGGATGGTTGTTTCAGATCTATCAGAGTTTCATTGGGACAAAAACGTGAGGGTGTCACAGGTTTGACGCATCGAGTAACCTGTCGCGAAATCGACGCCTGCGGCCTACCCGAACCAGCCTGATCGATAGACTCCACGTCCTATTATGTTTTATTAAGCCCATCAATTTTTACGACTGTTTTAGACGTCTACTACCTGCACTAAGTGTGCCACTAAATTAAGTTAGCAGCAGCCACAAGGTGGCTTGTTAGGTAGTAATATGTAGGGCATGTAGGCGTATTTCATTTTTAGTTCAGTCAAATTATTAGTAACCTACTAATAATATTAACTTTTAATCACAATTTCCAATAAGGGTCAATTAATTAATACTAGCAAGTAAATCTTTTTAGACATTATTCTGACTCGGTTGAGTTATATTTAATCGTATGGAGTATAACAAAGTCAACAGTATTCATGGTGTAAAATAACGATAAGCGCGCACATTTTCTTATTGAAGATCATTAAAGTTTTGATAATAAAGCATTAATTTAGATATAAGCTAATAAAGTTCAAAAATTTCAAGTTAAAAGAGAAGAAAAATTATCCAATTCAAATTCGTCACCATCATCATCAGATATGCGATGTCGTATCTCCTGCGACCCGTCGTGCGCTATCCTAATTGCAAGTTAAATACACAAAGTTCAATAATATATTTTGAAGAAATTCGAGATGTACACAAATGCACACGTGTTTAATTACTCTCCGGTTTCAAGATTAATGAAATTTCGAAAGACCTCGTAAACGGATACAACATCAAAGGCTCGAACGTCGGACGTATGCACTGCGCCTGCGTTCATCGAATTATCCGCTGGTTTCATTACGCCACTAATAAATAGTAAACTCATGGTAAACTCAATTAGCAGTGTTTATTCCATGCGACCATAAAACGAGCGGATTTTTATTTTATTCAGTTCCGCGTTTCAGTCACAATTGTTGCATTGCGACTGGTTTCGGAAAAAGTCGATGCGACTTTTATGTAAGTTAACATTGGATGATGTGAACTCACGATACGCAGCTCGATTTCCCGCGATGGGGCAGGTCGGCCCCGCGCTCGCTCCCACGTCTTCCGACTTCTCCTCATGGATACACTTGCACAATGGCTTCACGTTACTGCATTGCTTATTTTTTCTCCATCTTTGTGTTTATATTAATCGTTAGCGCTGATCGAGAATTCCTGGAAGAGAAACTAGCCTTTTTCTGAGGCTGCATAGAATGAAGATGTCTTCCGCGTACCGATTTTTTATTGGTAACGATATCAGTCCTACGGGGCAGACGACGGCCTGATTCATTTCTGAAGTAGAACGCGTCATTTATTCATTAACAAACGCGTTTCAACAAACAATGTGGACTTGATAAATTGTTGGTAGATACTTTCTTTTCGTGATGCTTCCTCGTTATGCGTTTATTTTGAATAGTCGGTTCACGCGAAGATGTCACGTCGGTTAAGCGCCGACGGTAGTCGCTCGGAGTGATTAGTGGTTCGTGGGCCAGCCACGCCTCACATCTGATCGCATGTATAGAAGCCAAAACTGTTTTCACTGGGAACTGTGCCATCTGGGTGCACTAAAGGTGACAACCGGCCGACTTCGCTTTATTTATCGCAGCTTTATAATCACGCTCCACGCGACATATTACGAGACGTCTATACCGTCATGCCATGAACTTGATATATTAACGCAATTCCATGAACACGTAGTTAGTTGAAGCCCATTAAGACAACGCAATTTTTTTAAAGTAGCGTTAGCTAAAGCCGTTTACAAATGGATAATGGCGTTAAGAACAGCGTTCCGGCATGGCGTAGCTTTTAATTACGGACCAATTGTGACTGATAAAATCTGACGACTGCAATTGAGGCGGTGGCGTACTGTGAAGGCGCTTCGACCTTATGTAGCGAACAAAGATTACCGTTGCTCGCTGTCATTTTTTCTTTATTTAATTCCGCGAAGCGCTGTAACGGTGTCGCGTTCATTTGTTTTGGTTGCCGCCGCATTACATAGTCTTTATATTGTTATGTAATTACGAGCTGTATTTAACATACTGCCTAATTAATTATGTCGTGGGACTTTGTCGCTGAAATGCTGATGATATAAGTGTAAACAATCTTGTATCATTCCGTGGGACACAATCTGACCGGTGCGTAAGGAATTCGCCGGCGCAGTTGAAATTTGATTACGGTGGAGCCTTTACGCAATGCAAAATATGCACATTTGTTTACGTGTACGTATCACCAAGTACGGCTGTGATTATCTCATGATCGTAATTATATTTCTTTAGGATTTTCTGCCGTGGATTTCATCATTTATCCTTAACGTATATAATTAGTTACGTATATTATTTATTCCGTTGTTGCAACCGAGCGTTAGATAAATACACTAGATTGATTGACAGCAAGAAAATGATTAAGTCACAAAATCAACTTATTATTTCACACATGAAGGCCGCGTGGTCAATAGTGATTAATTTCATTAAGTTAATGCAAACACAAGAGTAATCAGCGAATGAATTGCCACAATTGTGCTGGGAACAAATTTACCTCCTGTCATTAGTTAATGAATATCAATCGAGCGCAAATTGATTACTCCCTTACGAGTTTAATGCGCAGTTAGGTGCATATCTGCTCTGGGTGCTAAGTGCTAAAATCTGATATTTACTACCTATTTAGTTAACTTATTTATTTCTTACGTAATAAAAACTGGGAAATTATTTCATTGGAAGATCATATGACAGATGCTAACACAATCAAATGCCAGATCTCGTAATCAATAAATTGCATCTCGTAATCATCTTCAGTTTACGAAGAAACGCTCCTTATAAATTAAAATACGGAAAATAAGGTCGTCCTCAAAAGTTCCCTGCATTTTTAAATCAATAATTAAGACTTTCTTGGTAAATAAATGGAGTTACATGGTAAAAAAATATTACTTATAAAGATTTAAAAAATTACGTTTAGCAATATAGCTCTATCCAATGTAAAAAAAATTATGTACTGTGAGAAAGCAGTCGTGTATTAAAATTAGCCAGCGCATTCTGTGGCCGAATGTACCAAGGGATAAAATTAGAAAACAGACTAGTTTTATATTATTTGGAATGAGGACCTGTCACCGTGTCCCATGTTTTGTTGCATCGCCCCATTGCTCATCCCCGCTCGGTGACAGTTCAACAATTGTCTTGTCCCTCAGAATGCATCTTGAATTTCTTCTTTGTAAGTTTCTGGATGTACTGCCACACGGAATCCTAATTCAAATTCAAAGCGATGTAACTTAATCTTTCTTTGTTATTTTTTATAATTTTATAAGATGTTTGGTTTGATAAATTGTTTTGTTGTATTTTTAGTCCGATGCAGGAGCATACCTATAAGGAAATAAGAAATCATCATTTGTAGGGGATACGTATCATCGGGCATCGTATGCCATTGGAATATTCCAGCAGTAGGCTTCTCCATCTGTGGGATGTATTTCCCATTACATCAGGCTTACCAGTGATCCTTGATTACGAATATCTGAGAGCTCGTTAAATCGAAAACGGCTCTTACTTATACTGGTCTCAGCAAACAATGGGAATATCAATAATCACATTCAAATAAAAAATAAATGATGGTATTTGCAGTGCAGCTCGTGCGCATATATTTATTGGTGCAAGTTGCATTGATCGTAATGTCAAATCCAAATCTAATCAAGATAAAAAGTATAATGTTCGAATGCCGCTCCAACCTCCAACTAAGTTTCCGAGTGAAATTGTCATGGTCAGGTGCGCCTTAGATGCGACGACACCCGCGGGCACTCACCCGTGTAACGCATCAAATCTTCGCCAATCGTACTTTGACTTTGAACTCAAACAAGTAAAACGTTTGAAAAAGTATAAGCCGATGACGGCGATGACACTTTTCATGTACTCTCAAATTCGTTTCAATGTATTGAGACAGTTTCGATTTTTTTACGTAATGGTTATCGTCGTCGACGACTTTACCGCACAAAAAAGGTAAGATTATACCTACTTACATAGACTACTAAAATCATAAACCCTTCTGAATCCATATATCCATATCCTTAAAAAGCATATAGTCGATTAATAGATTTAAGGTAACGTGGACGACGTGCTGGAATGTTCAATGTCTGTTAATTGCAAAATAAATCCAATACATACTTTTTAACTTGCGGTTTTCTAATGATAAGAACCGGATATGCTTGATCGTACAGATATTGCAACTCGTAATTGACATGTTTGCTCACCACTTATCAAAATTATATGTAGCTATACATTGTTGCTTTTTTGCATTAGAACATTAACCGACTAGGTATGCTAGTTAATCGCCTTGGTTTGGTTAGTACTTATTCTTCTTTCTTCTATTTATACTTTTACGATTCCCAACATTATGAAACGTAGGTACCTCGGTGACATAAATTAATTTACATCAACGTGGCATTTTGGGTGTAAAGTTCAGCTCGTGATCATAAGGAGACCGGATATCACCTTCCGCTATGTATAGGTAGGTAATTAATAGTTTTGCGAGTCTTCAAACTCCACGCATGTATTACAAAATTAAGTTCAAATGTCGACGGTTTCAGACTTCACGTTTCGTTCCCACGCCTTGTTCCCTACACGATAAAAAAACGATAAATGTTACTACCTAAGTACGTATAAATTATCTCGCGAATTAACGAACTGTGTTTAGGGTTATGTATACTCGTCTTATAAGCGTTCCGGAAGGCGAGGTATGAACGGCAAGACAGGGCGAGGCGGCGCGCATCGAAAGTGACAAGCGCGTAGTCGAAAGTGCCCGCTAGATTTATTTACACTTGATTGAAATAGACGCAGCACTCCTAAACTGGTGTCCACTTTACACGAGCGGCCGGCTGGCTGGCTCGCTATTAATAACACTGCGTCTGCCATCTACGGCAAACTAGAATGCCCGAGTCGCGACACATGCAATTAACTGTGTTTTGTGCATTAAGACATTCTTATCTCCTTTAAATGAATTACTTATAATCTTGTTTCACGTTTTTATCGGACGTACAAGTGTTTGTACACAAGTTTTTCCGCGGGGTTGATGAACTCCCCCAGTTAAAAGCCCTTTGTTTGTTAGTAAACAATATTTGAGAGCGTTTTATGTTAGTTCGATATGTTTTGTAGGCTTACATGGGTTTTCCAAACACCTTCCGCGTCGCCGGCGCCGTAGTAACAGGAAATCGAATTTCGCCAGTGTGACCCGCGCGGTCCAATTCAATAAACCGGGATGTTTGCTGCACCAAGTTAGCCTCAAAACGATAAGCTCGTAAATGGAGCAGCGAGTAATATTCCGATGATTGGCCGTGGGTGACTACCACCAATTGGATAATACCAGTCGGATGTCGCACTCACTGCTCACTTAGGGCGACGGATCTATCGAAAAAACGAAAGTTCCGAGCAGGGAAGATATAAAAATGTGGGAGCGATTCCAGATATGTGAAGAATGTGGATTTTTAAATCACTCGTTAAATTTAAACGTAAAACCATGCGAGGGTCAAACATTCGAGAGAGAAATGGAATGCTTCATGCAGAGAGATAATTTCGATTTCCTTTTATAGAAAGTAAGTTTATTCCGATAGTTAGATATCGTAGGCATGTTAACGAGCCACCGCGGTAGCCGGGAACCTGCTGGCCAATAATAGACATAAGACCGGGTTACTAATACCTGACACGCCACAGGAACTTTGATACAAGCATTACTACTTTGTTTATAGCTCATACCGATTCGTTACACACACTGTATACTCCGTATCGAAATCTTGATTTTACCATAACCAATGTTGAGACTAGGTAGAGTAGGTATAGGTATCTCAAAAGATTTACATACCTATTACGAATAAATATGCGAGCTTTAGTGTTCATTAATAATTAATTAATTACGGAAAGGGACATTGTTAGTTGTATTTGTATTTAGAGAACGATTCGATCAGATTATTTTACTCACTTAGCTCAGCGATGCAATATGAGACTTGGGCTCCGACTAGGGTTGCCAACCGTACTATATTATATAGTATTGTACTATATTTTGGCTCTCTGTACTATATACTTTTGGAAAAATATATAGTACGCTAAAATACTATATTTCGGATTAAACGTATATTACACTCATGTTTAGTATTTTATCTAAAAGTACAATATTTTTTTGAAATGTACTATATTTTTGATGCCTTATTCTGGAAAATACTATATTCCACAAAAAAAAAGTTGGCTCCGACCCAAGACAGCGCAGCGCCACTTTATTATTATTATCACTTAATTATTTTTTTTTATTAGACTATTTTATTTTATAAAAATAATTTAAAATATAAATTATGCTACGTTAAATCCATATTATGAATTTATAGTACGATCTTCAATATTTTGTTGATAAAATAATATATATAAAAACTTTACTAATTACTTTAAACTGTAACTCACATCAAGTACAGTTTGATGTCAATTTCGTTTAATTTTGACGTTATTCGCCCTTGTATCTCACTCGTAAAACTTAAAATATATTGTTGCGAGTGAGTTATAAACATCAATAATCATTATAATCAATTAATAAAACACTTTTAAATAAAATTGGAAGCCGGTCGACTGGTTAGATTATTTTCCCAAAATTATAATTTACCTGTAACATAATTTCTATTCGCACTTTTTCCTATTCTTAATTTACACCAGACGCATTAATTCCTAACATGATTTTTCCATTCGCATATTTTCCCATTAGACAATTTAGCCACTCACAAATATTTCTTACGGCGTTTATTCTATAATCAAAAAATCGATTACGCCACCCCACTTTCTTTTCAAAAAACATTTAGTTCACAACTTAGCTAGACAGAGCCCCGCTTCGCGGGGCTCCTATTTCCGGGCGGTTTGCCCTTCGGGCATCTGAAGCTACCTAACGAACCTAACCTACCTAACCTATTAATTTAGTGTGACGTCCATGAAAACATTACACTTTGGGGAAAAAAGTGTAGGTAGGTTGGGTTCGTTAGGCAGCTTCAGATGCCCGAAGGGCAAACCGCCCAGAAATAGGAGCCCCGCGAAGCGGGGCTCCGTCTAGCTAAGTTGTAAACTAAATGTTTTTTGAAAAGAAACAGTGCGGTGGGACCATGGTAATATTATCGCATAAGAAATAAAAAGAATGCTAATAAAACGACTTGGAAAGTATTAATTATGAGAAAAATGTAACCTAGGAATTAATGCGTCTGGTGTAAATTAAGAATAGGAAAAAATGCGAATGGAAAAATCGTGTTAGGAATTAATGCGTCTGGTGTAAATTAAGAATAGGAAAAAATGCGAATACAAATTATGCTACAGGTAAATTATGATTTTGGGAAAATGATCTAACCAGTCAGCCGGTCTGACATAAATAGGGCGCGGACATTATTTCCTCATAATATGCAAACCATATTTTATATCAGTAGCTATATCTAAACTTTATCGCATCTAGCACGAGAGCATAAAAGCTAAGTTTATGGGAAGTCAAATAAAACTTTACTGTCTGAACTAAACCTCTATTTCCGCATTAAAATTTCACTCGTAATGCACACACTGCTGAATTTTAATGGCCTCTTTTTACCGGTTACTTTCTAAGGGGCGAGAGGGTGTTAATTCTGAGACGACACATTTTTCTACAATGTTTGTTAGTAACACGGTTTTGTGGTGAAGGAATGAGACAAAAGTATTTTAAGCAGTCGAATAACACAGAATACGGATGCGGGTCGGCATGGAAGATTGGACACCTAAGGTAACATTACGACAAGACCACCCTCCTAGACAGACACGTATGTAGGTATAAGTATACACGCACATATGTATACAGCCAGAGATATATATTAAGATGCGTGTACCAACGACACTGCCACGTAGGTGTTTTGTTTTTTTAGGACTAATATACATATTATCTATTTGTCTTTGAACTTAATAAGCAGAGTTTAGTCAAAAGTGTCAGTATACGTGTGACTGAAGTAATTTAATCCTCCAGTGACTCGTATACATTCCATTTCTTCCTAAATATTAGTATTTTAGCGTTTCCCTAGAGAGATGCTCCGCTTGCTCGTGACTGTCGCGGTTGTTCCAAATTATCTAGCAGATGGACAGAAGAAAAATGAAAATAAGACTGTTTTGTCATAAAATAATACAATTTTAATAAGGCCTAACGTTTTTTTTATATTGGCAAAGAACTCGCAGTTTTTTGTAAAACTCAACATTGTCGTGTTAAAATTATCATGCATTTACGTCAACGTAGTTCAAAAGCCCTAATACAACTCTTATTCAGTCCCGTTAAAACTGCAATGACAGTGCCAAAACACATTAAAAGAAAAACATTGGCACAAAGCCATTTCCACAGTCGGCCGGGCGTTTCCCTCGAAACCCTAAAAACACAGACTCATTCCGCAGCCCCATAAAGCGCACCTATCGTTACAAATTGCAGCATCCCTGTCCCCGGGGGCTGATCCCCTGTTCCGTGTCACGGAAAGACGAGAAACAGTGAGGTGAATACACGGTAATTGAGATTTGCAGCTATAGAACCAGACGGATAATTGTATTGCGTAACATGCATTGGAATCCGTTGCTGTCTTAGTTATGGTACGAAAATTGATACATGAAAATTGCACAACTAGTTCTTAAATATTATATAGGTATTTGATATAAGGAATTTACGTGATATTCACTTAAGCTTGTGTTATTTATTTAATTTTATCATGAATTGACAATTTTCTTTAAACTAATATCGTAATATTTGTTCATTTCCTGTAATTAGTACGACTAGAAATATAGATAAGTCAGAAGTTTATTTATAGTCGCATATCGTAAGTAAATCAAAGTTATCAGTAACTACCTAAGTGCCAATTTGGGTACGTACCTATTTAAGCTTAAGCTTATAAATAAATTATAAATCATAATGTCACGTTACGTAGGTATATTAAGATCTCTTAACACGTACCTAAGTTTTATCTAAATTGCCAAAGCCTTTGTCTGTAGTTGATCAGTAGACACTATCAATATGACGCTACTGTGTAGCAGTAAGTACAACTCGATTTCGCAATCTATCTACCACGCTTCACCACAAGTAGACGTTATGCTGTGTACCTACTTGTATAGAATATTACAGAATACCCTCGCAACATGTTGGCGCTTTAAATCATGACTGACAAGGGACCCTCGTCACGTCAAACAATCAATATTCCACAGTGCAAGGCGACTTCCGCGAGGATTTGTCAATTGTCACGTCACAAGGAAGCTATTCGCTCACGTCCACTCACATTGGCTTCTCTAAACTTTTGATTAAGTATACGTCCAATAATTCCATAGTCTAATAAAACATGGTCTTCTCTTCCCAGAGTGACACAAGCCTACGTCACAATAACATTGCCACTTTGTATAGCGCTATTGCATATTATCATATAGCGCTGTCGCATGATGACGTTTGTGTCAGTCACGTGATCGGAAGAGAGTACCAGGCAGAGTATATTATTATACCATGAATAATTCCATTCACATAAAAGAGTATATGGTATGGTCAATCCATTATAGGTCTTCAAATCCTACCCCAAAAGAAAAGGATCAGCGCGCATTACATAATAATCAACGCGTCATCTGAGGAAATTTGCGTTTTTGCATATTCAATAAAATTAAGTCGCTCACCATACAAAAATGCCACTCTTGTTTCGTAAAATTTGAAACGCTAGAATCTATAGCAACTGGCTTTAAAGTTGAATCCTACTTGTCCTTGTCCTCATATTGTTTATACATATTTGGTACCTACACATGGGGTATTGGAAACTATCGGGATGGGAAAAGACAAATTACCTGCCATAGACGTCGATGACCCTAAATATCCCTTTTGATATATTATTGTGCTATAACAATGGCTGTTTATGAACCAATTCCGAAAGTTCCAATAAGGGCCTCTTATTTAGTCAATCCGTAATTTAGCGGGTCGGGTATTTCGCAATGGCGCTATAATCGTGATCTGCTTCTGACTAATTGTTCGAAAGGTATGGAAGTAAACAATCGCATCCATTGTCCAGCTACACAAGAGATCAGCAGAGCTAGACGACAATAATGGCGTGGCAGACGTGTTTCACGCAGTAAAAGTTGAAACGAACAATAGGAAATGGCCATTCGATTCCGTGCTTTCCCATTCTACCAGCTTGGCCACCCGTCAAAAGGGTGGCTAATATTTTTGATGAGACCAACTTATTGTATTGTCATGAGACTCGTGGCAAATACTTATACCGCATGGTCAAGCATAATGTGCGATACCAAAATAGAGAACAAAATGTAATATGTATGCGTATGTGTAAATATTCGTTCAATATTAAGCCGAATAAATCAGTATTATTACAAGTAAAGCGTCATATAATAAAGTTAATGCACATTTCTAGTTTTCATTGCGTTCCGTAGACCAAATACAAATGTTTAGACTAGCTAGGTAATTCATATCATGAAACCAAGCCGTATCACGTTTACAATCGTGCAGCGTGAGAGAAACAGAATACGTTTCTATTTAGATTTGTTAGCATATCAATCAACATCTATAATGATCATTATTAAGTAGTATTAATGTCAGATAAGGAATATAGATACGCGCACGATTTCTTCCTTATGTTACCATTGCCTCCGCGTTGTGTTAACTTTGCCTTCGTATTTAATTCATCATTACCATTCATAGATTTCATCATTATGATGATCATCACATCTACCGGAAGACATAAACTGCTGGACAAATATCGTCACTTGCAGCTTAATGTGTAGGTATGTACTTTTCGTAGGTGGACCGTAAAATCCTGACCATACTTGTTTTCTTTTACTAAATTTCATTGTGTTTTTATGTAAACCCTAAACAAACAAAACCCTAATCGACTTAACACTTTTTAATGGCAGCTGCAAGTTGTTAACCGGTGCATGACACGTTGCACTATTATCTAAATCGGTTTGCCCATTCCTAAACTAAACACTTTTAAGTGGTCGGTATGTAGTAGACAAGAGAAAACAATCGGTAAGATGTTTAAAGTTCGAACAAACAGGAACTTCCGCATGCATGTGTTTATTAAAACTGAAAATCGAGTTATTATATTCGAGTAACTCATCATTTGTTGTCATGTAATTTAATGTAAAACTCATATCCAGCTTCATTAGTCTAAATACAGCCATAAAAAATCAATAATAGGTATGGCAGCTAAGAAAAATAGCACTACTAATTATCATTCTTTACTAATAGTTAACTTACCGATCAAATATGCCAACATCATTATCTGATGTAATAATAGTTTAGGAAAAGGTAACCTTATAGCCACCAATTGTTTGACCAGACAGATTAACTATTTACCCGCGGTTTGACTAAGGTGGCAGTCGATAAAATATCGATTACATATAGCAGTATTAATAGTGCACTATTAATGAGACTATCCGTGACTTTTGAGCTACAGTAACGACTTTCTTGTTATTAGTATTTTTTCTATTACCTAAATGTGACGTCCCACGGTCAAAGGTACCTTATGGTGGGTATGGAGTTATGCATACCTCAGTAATCTACAATAAATAAGCTATCGATAACACAAAAGATCAACCTTCTAGGTTGCGTAGTTACAGAGATATGATTTTTTGAAAATAATGTTGTGAAATGAGCAACTTTACGATAGAGAAGTTTTAAGTTTAGCCGCCTAAAAAACTATGTTCCTGAAGTAAGTTACATAGTTGACTACAAATAATAATGCCTTATATATCTGAGATTAAAAAAATATTGCGACTTGTTCTGTAATGCGAATAGAAACTTTTGATATCGACTGATTTATGTGTATACTAACCAATCTCTTGAAAATAAAGTTTTATTTCATTTTCACGATTGATTGCAATGAGCTCTCAAGATTTAAATTTTATCTATTAGAAAACGACACTGACAGACAGTTTAAGCAAAAAACAATACCGATTTAGAGGTGAAAATGTATTTTCTGACTTTTTCATATAAAATCACAAAATTGAATATTTTTACTTTTAATGTGACACACAATCAATTTTTCTGAGCACATATGAAAGAAATTCTGTCATTCAAATGAAATAAATCCTAAAACCCCAACTAAATACTATATTTAACCCCTTATGCCACTTTAAACTTACATAACAATAACAGTATTTGCTCCATACATTTACGAAAAGGTACCTTATGGAAATAAATCTAATAATACATCACTACAAAATATCAATCATATTATAGTTTATCTTTTATGAATAGAAAATATTAATTTACATTAAACTGCCCCCAATTTAATTAGTTCTTCGTCATAATAATCTTAAAAAAGACCAATAATTTGTATGTAATGAAAAGGTACCTTGCGGTCAAGTTACATGATGAGGCATGATGATGATGGAACAGTTAGGATAAACTAATAATATTTTGGGGTTAAGATGGTATAAATCGTCTATTTCTTATCAATAATATATTTCGGTTGCTATTGAAGATAAGCGGCATTGAGGTTCAATGACCTCAGATATTCCATAAGGTAATGCGTCGGGTATTGGCATTTTTCAGCAAACCAATGGCTGATTTACTGCATGCGACCAAACCAAATGAAGATTATTCTAGTTAAGAAAGACTTGACGAGAGTAACTTTGGTATAATAGCAGTCTACTTGGATTTGTGATGTCGGTCTATGTACGGTTATAATATTTGCGAGGCGCCCCAACCAGAACTGAAATTATCAAATTAGTTTTGCAGAATGCTAATACAGTTCTCTACCAAACTTCTTTTCCCGTATTGACTAGTTTTTTTGGGAATTTTCAATCTTTTTTCCATAAGGTACCTTTTCTACTAAACTCTGAGACGACATTACTAGGCTTATAACTAACTTATAACAAAAATAAAAACAGGTAAACAAACGTTAGGCATTAAGGTTTCAGATCACACAATAAAAAAAAATTGAGCATTTTTTCACCTCTTTACAAAACATTTAATATCTCCGAAACTAGAAACCCTCATAAGGTACCTTTTCCCGTGGAACGTCACAAATGTGCATTGATAAATAAAATATCCGCCCTTAAATTGACTTGGTCAACTTTATCGTCATTCCATTTTTTTAAACGCCGTATGTCAAATTGCAACCATGGTAACTCCAGGTTTAACCGGTTAACCCCGGGTTAGTGCGATGGTGTAAGTGGCAACTGGCGCTAACAAGTTAAAAGGGTTTAAAATAAGTTTATATCAATTCTTCCTTTCGCAACAAAGTCAGCGTTAGGTAAGTATAATATTTTTTTAGGCATTGTATTTTGTGATTTTTGTGTTCAATGAGTTGCTTATTGATTTTCCTTAAAGTCATCATCAATGTAATCTTACTGTTTCCTGTAGTTGTGTAATATTGGAAAACATAGTAGGTAGTTTCTAATAGTTACTCGTATTGTTTAATTCTTAGACTTGAATAATTGAGATGAAGAATTACTTTTTCTACTTACTCATCTTCGGTTCGTAACTTCGTTAGGAAGAAAGGTACATGTGGGTAAGGTATTTCGTGCGCAGTGGACACCGCTCATCGTTCCGAGAAACGGCCATTTCCTCCTAATGACAACCTGTCCACAAACATTGGCCCTTCGTTAGTAATAACGTCCGATGACCTATATCACCGGCTTCTTCAGAAAACTCTTACAACTCGCGTTTTACGGCCGATAGTAGGTAGGCAACTTTAATTAAAAACTAGTCATAGGTACATTCCTCGCTGGTTTTCTAATACTTAGTTACATGATTGACTTTATATACTCGAACCCGACATAGATACCTATTGGTATACTACCTATAAAAATATCAAAGTTCAAGCGTTTGCTACTATGAGGCAAATGCAACTACATATTCAAGAAATATAAGTAGCTAGTGAGTTTAGGCTAGATCCACTTATACCATAGCTAGGGTTGCCAACTTTTGTTTGGTGGAATATTTTCCAGAATAAGGCATCAAAAATATAGTACATTTAAAAAAAATATAGTACTTTTAGATAAAATACTAATCATGGGTGTAATATACGTTTAATCGGAAATATAGTATTTTAGCGTACTATATATTTTTCCAAAAGTATATAGTACAGAGAGCCAAAATATAGTACAATACTATATAATATAGTACGGTTGGCAACCCTAACCATAGCGGCCATAGCCCATAGGAGAACTATAATAAGTGCCTGCATACGTACGAAGGTAGTTCTTTGAAGTATTTCAATCGTTTTTGCCTTAGTTCAAGAACTGACCTAACACTCTTGAACACGTTGCGTGCACAGTGGATACTCTTAAGGGGCCCACCGATTACCAGTCCGCCGGACGATATCAGCCTGTCAGTTGACCGCAAAAGGCCACACACTAAACAGTTCTCTGTCAGTTTTCGGCCTGACGACTTACACGAACCGATAGTGTGTGGCCGCCTGACGATTCCAGTCAGCGCCGACAGATATCCGCCGGACAGTCCGTGGCCTCGAGTCCAGTCAAACACACATCATGAGGTAGCCGGCCGGCGATCGACACACGTTACAGCATTAGTAAATTCTACTTTATTCCTAGTACTTAAGAGTTCATAGTCCCTAAAATAAGCATACGACTTTTTGTCTTCGAACATCACGGATCCAATACTTAATTTATGACGCTGATATTTGCTTGTAATTTCATACACAATTTTAAGGCCAGTAGACCTTATTAACCTTAAATACGGTAGGGCTTCTGTCAAATTGAAATAGAATCAGTAAAAAAAAAACAGATATGTACGTTAGTAAAATTCAACTTTAATTCTAGTATAGTTAGAGTTCATAGTTGGTTCATAGGCATCATTTTAATTTTAAGGCATGAATACAACAATGCGAAGGTTGCATAGTATCTAGTTTGTCAAGACTTTTCTTTATTTATCATGTTGTTACCTCGCAACTGTTGTTTACTGTCAGTCAAAAATAAATGTCATAGAGAGAATTATAACATAAACCTTATTTTTTTCTCTATTAATTTTAAATGTGACATGTTATTATTGTATTTGCATGGCTTATATATTTGAAAATACAGACTTGATTATTGATTGCTGGAAGAGTAAGTAACCGAGTAAAAAAGGAGCAAACATTGAAAGATTCAAATAGGGAAATTAGCGTCCCAATATACCAACACTGGTTAAAATTTTAATAGTTCTCAAGACAACGCCGGGAGGTATACCTTCGATGGCGTTCACAGCAGCTAACAATGAAAAGACTAGCTATTGTGCGTTTTGATTCCGCTATAAAGACACGTGGTAGAAACACTAGCGCAAGTATGGAGGTACCTGCTTAGACAAGAGATAAGACCTACGCTTGAAATTCTTCAGCTACAAGTGGGATCCGAATTATGACATCATTAATTCATTCCGTTTTAAGTTAAGAGAATATCTGGAGCAAACTGTGTTCGGAGTTACAGAGCGTGGCGTGGCGATATTACCTACCCGAAATTCTCGTAATATGTGACAATTATTACAAAAAAAGGATATGGAGTCACAAGCTGCAAGCGGTGGATTCAACATACTTTTACTTACACCGGCTCTTATTTAGGTACTATCTATGTATACCAAATTGAAAAAAATGAAAATACTTTACTGTTATGTTTTTGTTATATTCATTCTACTCTTTTAAACCTTTTCTACATAATATTAGGTCTACTTGGCCGTTACCCGAGTGATTTTTTTGTTTGATACCTTGTAATAAATAATTTGGCCAAGCCCGAGATAGCTCGAGGCATTTAGTGTTCCGCTCGCATCGTTATATTTTACAGAGGTTGTTTGCCTGTTTTTAGGATTCCGTATTCAACTACCCTATAGGAACCCTTATAGGTTCACAACCCTTCTAGTTTTTACTATATATTTAATATATCATTAATTCTTCTTCGGCGGGAACGGACTCGATTAGATGCATAGCCTGCATCAAAAGTACGTCCCGGGGACGGTAATTTGTGTTTTGGGAAAGTATCCTATGAAACTCAGTGACACATTCATCCTCGATGTAATCATTTGCAAGTATATACGAAAAGCGAGCCATTGTATTCGACAACAACCTAGTGCGTAGGTGGCACCTTTGTGGCACATACAGTAAACAAACCACATTGACACATCACACGTCACGTCAATCACATGGCCTACCGCGAAACAAGAAAATCGAAATTTCGTTATCTAATCTCTCTATCACTCTTGCATATTCGAGCGATAAAGAGGCAGATAACTAAATTTCGATTTTCGCTTTTACCGGTAGGCCCTTGTTAACAAACCGCCTTGATGCATCAATGTCATATTTTATTGTCTGTGAAAACTTGTCAAAAACAGTTTAAGGCACAGTATGTATAAGTTAGTCTATGAATTTACTGAGTCGGTAGTGCTGCACTCTGGCGGCAGAACATTGCAGTAATATCCCCTTTTAACCAGGTTTCACTATAGTAGTCAAAAATATGTTTACATTTTTTGCCTTATTACAAAGGAATAAGGTCCAAAAGTGTAAACATTATCTTTGACGTCGACTGTCCATTTTGATGAAAAAATTAAACTAGTTGAAAAACATGAAACTGAAGGCTCTCGACTGACAGCAGATGACGGCCAACAGGCCACCGGCCGGCTATCTGATAATGTGTGTGTAAATTGGCCTGCAGGCCACGGACTGTCCGGCAGATATCTGTCGACGCTGACCGGAATCGACGAGCCGTAGTTCGAATAGCCGTCAGTCCAAAGTCTGAAGTAGAACTGTTAATGTGTGGCCTTTTGCGATCAACTGACAGGCTGATATCGTCCGGCGAACTGTCAATTTGTAGGGACCTGTCAAAATTATATCAGACTATTGCCGGCGGCCGGCCGTACGGTGGGAAACTGACGACTCGTCTGTAGTCGCAGAGGTGGCAGCAGACCATTGCCGGCCGGCAATAATCGCTTATGTTTGTGGACGTTATTGGTCTAGGACGGCAGGCCGCCCGATAAGGCCAGAGACTGCAGGCGGACTGGTAATCAGTGGGCCCCTATACCTACTTAATAAGCATCGATAATGTTATTTCATTTTAATCTTGAATCTAATAAGCACCTATTATCCCATACTATTTAATATACAAGTCAATCAATAAGGCCACTGGCTATTAGGTAAAGGCTACTGCGTCTAAACTATGACCCATTGCGTAAATCATGAAATATCGATGAATAACTATCAAAATCTAAGATCGCATTAGTTTGTGCACTTGAATTATAAACTTGCTGCATTAGAATTAAAGTTGATATTTGTATTACTCGTGCTCCTGTGATACGAGGTCGCGAAAGTTACACCGGAGCGTTTCTACGCTTCATTGTCGTGTCAAGGCGACAGCTGTGAACAATTTTCCGCGCATCATTGTTGATAAATGATAATATATCGTAAATCATACTGGTTTAAAAACATTATTAATGTGTTAACTTGACGTTCAATAAATCAAAATTTATTTTGTTAGATAAATACTTACACTTCTTAAATTTTAATCATATAGAACGTAGATAATCTACAATAGAAGTTATAATTAGCTAACACTTCGGTCTAAATTATACAGTATCAAATTGTATTTTACTTTCAGTACCTATTCTAGGCGAAGACACAAACAAACAATCAAGAAAATCCCACTAGATTACATAATATCCCTAAAACGCCAGCAAGTTTTATTTCTAATAGCTTACAATCGTTATTCAGACGGATGTGATTTAAAAGGGAATATTTAAGGAATTAGTATACAAAAGTAAATTGTAAAACATCTGGGAAATATCGCTAACAGGAGATTGTAAACATCGAAACGGTCAGTCAATTGATAAACGTCGTCGTCTATTCTCTAATGAACATTTGAATTAGATTAAAATTGTATTGGTTCGCGGGCAGGTGCATATTGAAAGCAAATATGAAGGTTTAGCACGACATGGAATTTCGTTGAATTGAATTGGCATTGTGATCTGGCAGAAGATTCTGTAAGGTTTTTTATAGTAAATAAAACGTTTATTTATTCTTAAATTAAATCTGAAGTAGATTTAATATTAAGACAAACAGATTGCAAATGCGGCGGTTTTATTCCCATTCCATGGAGAGGGGTCTAAAACCAGGAAATTAGAAGAGAACAAAAGATATGGCTATCGCTCATGTTTACCTCAATAAATCTGAAAATATACTTCCGTTATAAATTTTGCTCGTAACGTCCCTCGGCTATATTACTACCCATATTAGCTAACTCCGTGCAAAGTACAATCAGCATAAAATAGATAGTGACAGCCAAAGAGTAGAAATATATTTGGTCACTTTGGCTGCGACCGTCTATTTGACGCTGACTGTACTCAAGGTACAACAATCGTAATAAGCTCATTAACCATTAATATCACAAAGGATAGAAAGTAAAGGTATGTACACATCGGTCGTCTAGGGACGACATTATGCGGAAGCTGCGCTGTGTCACGGCCGCGGGCGGAATGGCTAATGCTCTCATTTGTCATCGCGGAAAGTGAAAACTGCTGCTGTGGAAGTAATTCATTGTTGTTGCTTTATCATTTAACAATGCCTGCCTTTTCTTTAGCTACAAATTTTATTTTAACGGCGGTATGTACTATGTAGTTAACTTAATGACATTTAATTTGAATTGTATTCCCTTTTCGAAGAACTATTACATAATCAGTACTTTGACGCATCACAAGCATCGTGTTTGTATGGCAAGAGTGTTCGTACTTTGTATCATGACATGATAATTAAAGTATTAGCCAAATTCATGTTATTCTTGTAAATTGACACAGAAATTTTAAGTGAAAATATTGAAAATAACAATGTGTTTATTGTAAATTTTAATATTTACGAATATTACTTGCGTCATTACCTTACACACACTTTACACAACATTGGCACACTCTGTATTGTTTTTATTCTGTACAGCGCATACAAATTAGGTTCAGAATTTAACAACCCAACAAATGCTAATGTGTTGCACACAGTGTGATATAACGGTAACTTTTGTTATGGTGTCGCAATAGTGTAGTGTAGTGGTGTAGAAAAAGCGAAAGATGTGCTGTAATCAATCTCAAAGGCAACAAATAATATGCATAAGCATTAGAAAAAGTTAAGAGTAGAAATATTCATCACCTGGGTATTTGATATTTTCTAGCATATGAAAGGACTCTACAAAAGTAAATAAGCATAGAATATTTATATTACTTTACGCGATATGCCTATTAATGAAATGTATTCAGAAATTATATTAGTACGTAGCTTAATAAATTCTAATCAAAATGCGTCAATCTGTAATTAGGGATTGCAAACCGGATTGATTTTCAATCCGGCCGGATCCGGCCGGATTTTGGCCTCAATCCGGCCGGATCCGGCCGGACCGGATCCGGTTAGGTATAAGGATATTAAAGTTAATTAAATGGCATATTTTTCAAGTTTTATGCGATATATGAGAAACAAAGGGTATTTTTACAAATGTATTCATAAAACAACAATTTGAAGTTAATAAGAAATAACTTTTTAACAATAAAATAAAACTAAGTATTAAAAAGTGTCACATAGTCAATCTCAATTTAAAAATAAAATATGAAATCTAAGTCATTTATTAATTTTATTATATTTAATCATTCACATTCTGCTCAAATTTATACGTTTACAATAAAAATATAAATTTGATTAGATTCCAAAGCCTGTTAATGGGATAATTATGGGATGGGAAATGGAACTCCTTGAAAGGACAAGTTTTCGTAACTGTTCTTTGATGGAATTATTTGTAACGCTGACATCCATTCTAGTAACAAGATATTTTACTTTTAACCGAAATTTTATGAAATGCGTTCCAATATTATCTTGCTTTCATTTTTTATCCGTGAAAATAGTTTTATAGCTTAAATCACAAATAAATAAATAATTCATGAATAAATATTTGGGGACAATTTTATACAGATCGACCTACTCGTAGCCCCAAACCAAGCAAAGCTTGTAATATGGGTTCTAGCTAGCTCTAGGTAGTACTACTAGGCGACGATATATATACGTATAGTATATTGATAAATACATGCTTATATACGTAGAAAACACTCATAACTCAGGAACAAATATCTGTGTTCATCACACAAATAAATGCCCTTACCGGTATTCAAACCCAGGACCATCGGCTTCATAGTTCATAGGCAGGGTCACTGAATGGTCACTACTCACTAGGCCAGACCGGTCGTTACAAATGCCTTCCATGGCATCTCCATCCATTAATGTTTACTTCTAATTATTTAAGTAATCGTCGTATCGTGCCGATTCGTGCCACTAACATGAAAGAAGAGGAAATCCTCTTCTGTTCTCAATCATCGTCATATTAAATATCTTCTTATTTTACTAAATTTGGATTTTTTCATTCGTTCTTTATTCTGTTTAACTTCTTTCTTCTATCCGTCGCCTTTATCTCACTTAAAACGTGCAGTGGGCGCTGCGTGCGGTCTTTTTTTCTATTTTCCCGGATCCGGTCCGGATCCGGTAGCTCCTAAAAAGCGACGGATCCGGCCGGATTACCGGATCCGCCGGACCGGATTGCAATCCCTATCTGTAATTCGCATCATCAAGTGACATTACATTATTGTATAAGTACCCAATCTGTGACGATACGTGATCGTCACAATACAGGATTACCTATAAGTAACTACAAACAGTTTATTTCGAATGTTTCGATTTTCCTACATAGTTACTTTTATTTTAAATGCGTCAACCGATTATGGGACATGACCTTATATGGTTTAGTTTGATGTACCTATTACGATTGACCACAAAACCGAACCCTTAGTTTCGTGATGTCTGTCTCTCCGTCCGTCTGTCTGTCTGCCCGTATATCATAGGGCCATAGCCATTTATTTCAAAATCTATAATCGCTTCGTGCCTCCCCCCTTGCTCCCCCCTCTAACTTTTGAACATGATCAGTTGACCCAATAATGAGTTTTCTAAACACGCCCAATATGCACTTAGGCGGTTTTTTTCTCTTACTTGCTATTTTTTACACAATTCTTTCTACATTTAAAAACTAAAAACGACTCAAACATCTTAAATATCTATTGTAATAATTGGATCATGAGAATGTATCGTAAAAGATGTAAATTTCTAGAAACCCACTGCTTTCTGATGAAGTCTGTCAAGTTTCAAGGAAATATGTTTCCTTACTTACACTGAGTAACCGCTGAACCACAAATCATTGACCTAATTTCAATAAGCATTGCTAAGTATGGCGCCAACTTGTCGGCTATGGGATATACCGGGTGTGGCCTGTAACATGAGCAAAAAATTAAACTGTAGGCTGTACTCCTCATACTAACCAACATTTGTTCAGCTACTTTTAAAAATAACTTGTGGTTTGATTTTTAATACACTTTAAAGTTTATTCTAAGACGCAATGTATTGCGAATTTTGTTTTGTTTAAGGCGTGACAAGCAACGTCAATCACAATGATATGGCGTGGCGATGGCGTCCATTGAAGATAATATTTATTTTGTATGAAAATAGGGAGTCTATATACTTCATAATTTTTAAAAGTTGTTGAACAAAAGTGTCACCGTTTAAGGAGTACAATCTATGTTTTAATTATTTGCTCGTGTTACAGGCCACACCCGGTATTATTTAACTGACAGATAAATAATCACCCATGACATATTGTCATTTTTCTCACGACGTTGCCACACTTGAACTTGCATTTCCCCTACCACGCACTTCGCACATTAGTCTAAATATCCTATTACATATTACACGTACAGTTTTTAAAGCACGCATTGGCAAACAAGCACCCTCTCTGCTAGTAAGAGAACGTCATAACGTAAGCGCTTACCTGTCAAAAAATTAAATTCTCGTTAATGATCCTTTAAATGTCATACGAGGACTTTGTTAACAGCTTAATTGGTTTTGTCTGCATGCGCCAGTACCTTATGTACCGGGTCATAAGTTAAGTTAATTTTATTTTGTTTTATTTTATTTTATTTTTTTATTTAAATGCATTATTTAGTTTTATATAATATTAACCCTAATTTTAAGTTTAGTAATAATGATACTAACCCCGATGGACTTACGGCTGAAATAAATTATTTTTATTTTTTTATTAAGCCAATGCAGGATAAGTGGTAGAGTTATAATGATTGTGGTCACAACAACTCGTATTGTAAGTCAAGTCAACGCCACAAGCACGTGAGGCGCCAGGAAACTCTAGAATGTATAGACTTTGTCGGGATCTAGGTTATTAGAAGCAATTAATTTACATTCGCTTAATTATACTTACCGACAGCTTACCGAGTACCGAGTACCTAATCTGAGCTTAGTGCTACCAAAGACATAAATATGTAACTTCGTATAAGACGAATAAAGTCTAAGGAAAAAACGTGCCTCGGAATTCAAGTAAAAGTCATTCTCGAATAGATGCCGCACACACCTTTAGCCTATCCTCGGCTAGATGGCGTGACGACACCGTTTCATATTTAACAATTTTAACACATAGATACAAACCTAATAAAGTTTAGATATTGTGAAAAAAAATATATAAAAAAAATAGATATCTGTGAATGAACATGGATCAATATGATATAAAAATTATAAAATCATTTATCCATATATATACATTTTTTGATAACTTTATACGTTTTCATTTTGAGTGTTAGTCGTGTGTCGATAGATGGCAGTAAATTTACAGTGACTACAAAATTTACAATGACGGGACCCCTCTATATTATCTATTCTTTTTGGTGCTACTAACCTATGATATGATAAACACCCCTATAGGCCCTATAATGGACATGGCACTAATAATGAAATGTATGTATTTAAAAAATCCTGTAGAACAAGTAATATAGAGTCTGTGCGGAAAGAGAAGAGTAATGAATTGTATTGGAACTCTTTTCTCTTTCCGGCTTTCCGCGCAAACTCTACCTAATATAATAGTAATAATTAACATCATTTTTTAAACACTGGCAAAATTTTACCATAAACACTATTCATAGAGCTGCTTAAGTTTGACGTTGCATTAATTTGGATCTGTTCTAGACGGAATGAAATGGTGGGAACATTCACATTCACACGCCTGTTTGCCACCTCCGTGGTATAAAAATTACACTAGGTACCTATATTAGCTATGTGCGACCATAACGCGCTGACAATGCACTATGTAGTGCTTCATTCATCAATATAGCATAACTCAAGCATAACTTCATCCAATTTGACACATCAGCTGTCAAATAACTATTACACATGTATTAAACTATTATGATCAATAGCAAGCACTTTACCGGGGATTCCTCGAATAGAGGTATATAATGTAAAAAAATACCTAGTAAATCTACTAGGTATTATTACACAATTTGTCAATCTCACAAGAGCTATTATATGGGTGACACCGAGGATTGACCAGTACGGTTACCATCAGTTTGTCACTGACATAAACGCCGTCGAGAACGTAATTTACTTTCTATACATCCCGTTTGCACTAATATGCGAGTGCGAGCGAGATGTATAGAAAGTAAATTACGTTCTCGACGGCGTTTAGGTCAGTGACAAACTGATGGTAACCGTACTGGCGTTCCATGAATTTTCAGTTACTGCCTACGTAATAGGTACGTTGATGTATGTAGAATGTAGATTATATGAGTAGGTAGATCCCTACATCGCCTTAGGCGTATGATTTGCTATTTAAGTCACGTGTTGCCTACACTCTGTTTATTTTCATATAAGAACAACATTTACTTTGAAATTACGTAACTCAACCGCAAGCCCTCTATCTTGTACAAGCAATTAAATACTTGTGGCTAGAAACGTTTACTTTATTGTGTTATCACTGTCCCTTGAACTTGTTTATGAAAAATACGCATTTTAATTACTTACGTAAATGTTATCTTTTTATGTTGTTATTTAGTTAAACACTTGCTACAGGGTTTTCATTAGAGTATTTAACTAATAGTTCGTCTAAGGTGAAATCCCAGTATATTTAGCAATGCCGATATACACATTACAAATTATATGTATTTGAAAATGCCAATATAAAAAACACATTTCTATGATTTTGGTGGTACCTATAACGAACTTGATTTAGATGGCCCTTGGAAACTTAAAAATAAAAATACCTAATTAGTAATTACCTATAGTGTACATATATACTTAATTTGGAACTAATTTAATGTTTTATATCACTCACCTACTTATAGTTCGGAGATTGTAAATTTCGGAAAATAATAATTGACGCAGACGTATGATATTTTGAAGATAAAACATTTCGAAATACAGTAATTTCTAAAATTATAAGTGTTAATAACGTTATTTTCTCAAACATATTTAGATAAGTAAATGACCGTCGAACAAATATATATAACATTGTGAATTGAATATGCTTGCACTTGATTACATATAAATATTGAAGTCTCGGAAATAATTGCCAAGACAACAAAAACTATCGGGCGACATAGGTATTCTAAGAATAGGCTACGGTTAGATCGTCGGATAGCTCAAAAACAACGTATAACAACGTACACAGCCGACACGAGTAGGCAGTAAATCGCATGGACACGGCGCGGATAGGGTTACCAGATTTCACAAATTTTCCTGACCTGAAAGGAAATGTCATTGACGCAATACGATCTGATTACGGATATTTTTTGTTAACAGAATTAAAAAAAAACGACTTTTAGCACTTTAGTATTTGTACAATTAATACAAACAGTTAAAAGCTGTCGAAAAATTTTAACATAAAAAGTTATGGAAAAGTCAGTGTCACATTTGACTTAGAGTCGCACCACGCTAAGTTTTCATGCCTATGTCAAGTATGTATGGTGCTAATTCCTATTATCAGTATATCCCCATATACCTACATGCATTCTTTATGCCAAGTTTGTGTAAAGTTAGCAATCTATCAAACACAACAAACATCTCTATAAACCCCTTCTTCTTATTACCAGTTTTTGATCCATTGACTAACTATAAGGCAAAAATTACATCATCTTTTCTGTATGTAAATTCGGAATGAGGTTTGCATTGCATATTTTTCATTTGGTCCATTGAAGGACCGTTCATTCAGGACTTATGCAAAAGAATCGAGGACTGTATCCGGTGCCTATAAAACAGTATCTGGTAACCCTAGGCGCGGCGCCAGTTGGCATTCCTGTCGCAGGAGCAACTTTCATGAATAGTTAACTGACTAGTTTTAGTTTAAGCTAGGACCACGCTCGTCACGCTGTGTAAGGTAAACAGAAGGCTCGATCAACTTCACAATTTGCGAGCGGCCCGCGACTATGTTGCGTTGCATGCACCCAGGCAATCTTGATTGCAAAGGGCGCCTGCTTCTTATTTATCATGTCTTGACCCCTGTCAAGGCTTATTGCCATAACAGAAAATAAAAAACAATTCTTCTAATATTATCACATGGATATTGCACTCAGTTGATCTTAATAGATCTTTGTTAGCTTAGGTTAGGTGCCATCGTTTTTTTTTTTGAACTATGAGCACCAAAAGGCCTGGCCAAAATGCAAATCGTTTGCGCCGTAGCGAACAAAACTGTAATATCCCTATAACAGTCTTCGAGAGACATTAGCGTATTGTTCGCTACGGAGCAAACAATTGGCATCTTGGCGAGGCACCCTGAATTCTTTTTCGGATCGTATGGTGCATCAGCTTCTGTTCCAATTTCGCGTCGAATGAGGTGAATGCCACTCAGGGTTTATGTGCATTTTTTATTAGTTAATCATAGAAATTTGATGCCTATACATCATCATCAATCATTCGCAGAACTCATATTATACTATGTAAATTGATTAGTAACACTGCTGAAGTCACCTGTTGCCTTATCGTACCCAAATACTAGGTAGGTAAGATATATATGACTTTTTGTGTAACGAACACGTCATTCTTTTGACGATTTCATAATAGTTAAACGTGTAGTAAAATAATAATTATACCAATTTCAATTATTCGACACTTAGATTTTTAAATTATGATTTATGGAAGTGCTCTTATCGGAGGTAAGTCACTGCGTCGGTCATGTGCAAACCCAAATCGAATCCATTGGTCAAGCCTCTAAACTAAAACTACTTAATGTTTATTTCGCTTATCCGCCCTTGCATAGTTATAGACTTCATAGCTCTAATTACTAAGATAAAATTTCCATTTTCACGTGCAAAATATAAATAAATAAATAATTACCTATTTGTCAAGATATTCCATACCTAGTGTGTATATTATGCTATCTTAATTGATTCAACCTAACTACACCGATACACTGATGTTACTTATAAGGTATAGCACAATTGAAAGATATTTAAAAAATAGTTATTGCACTCTACGTTAGGCGGCAGGAGGTCAGTGTTGTAATAACGCACCACAAAAATACGTCACGCATATCCCTTTTAGGTTAAAGTGGTATAGGTGGATGACCGCATTAAAAACGTAATTAATTACGCGATCGCGTGAACGAATAGGGAAAAACCATACATATCCCATGGCCCATATATACTATATATATGTATAGTATTGAAGATAACTTAGGTAACTTAGGTTCATACATAGTTACTCAACTTAAATAATAAAATTCTGTATAAAAATCACACATTGAAACGAAAACAGAACAAACCGCACAATCGTATTAATTGGTTTCATCTTATTATTTTGGCATTGATACGTTTGTCTTCGAAATATCAAAGCACAAAAACAATGTCTAATAAATACCTAATTAGGAAAATAACCAAGTTCACGGTAGATACCGATCGACTGCGCTGGCCGATAATTACGTACTATCGTAATACTGTACAACTATTTAAGTACTTATCTTCTTTACTAGAACTTACGAAAGTAGGTAGTTGTAATTAGGTAGCATTATAAACAAGGCTGGAGATACTGTTTTGAGGCCAGCATAGGTTCCAATTAAACTAGAAATCAACTTAATCTTTGAAGAACATAATTGTGGCACTAATTACAAGTTGATTGCAATTTTATTGTAACCTTTCGTTTATCTATATTGTTATCTACATTAAATAAATAATAACAATCTGAAATGTTTGTACACGTAAGGCTTTAGAGTGCGTAATGCAGTGAGTAATATCTTATGTTGTGCGGTCCTGGGAATGCTGTTCCATTTTGTATTGGTAAATATTCCTAATAGGGAACAAGATACATAGGTATATCACATCATTTAAGAGGAGGCGGAGAGCCAGGAAATAGAAAGGGACAAAGATATGGCGCGACAGAAGATTTGACCATCGCGCGGGTATTACCGTCAAAACCTCATCAAAACTCTAAAAGTAAACTTCTCTTTCCTACATCTCGTACCTATCCCTCAGCAATTATCACTAGCTACATATTTTATACTAACATTACACTGTTATGGTATGCAGAGCAACGCACTACCTATACCTACAACTTTATTTTCAGTTGAAAATAAGACATTTTATCGTGATTTTTTTCTATTGAGCCTTTTTAAGGTTTTGGCCGGATTTTGCCCTTGCGAATAGTCTAGTTTCCGTGTGATTGTTTGCATGGCATTTGCCCTTGATTAAAACGTTGATTGATTTTGCCTTAGCCTCCTCTTAAGTAATATGAAATTACAATATTAAAGGGGTATTAAAGTCCCAGGTTATTACTAAAAACTCGTATTATTCAGAAGAACTAGGATACAGTACCTCAAATTTTTTTTTAACCACGGTGAAGGCCAAGCAATCGTTATGGAATGGACTCCGCCTGGTGTCACATGCACCCTGCAGGTTTTAGGCCTTTCGGAATATTACCTACTAGTTGATTGTCACGCGCCGATATATAAAATCTGTTAACCTTTTGCTCTCGTAACCATAGATAACATTGAACTACCTAATTGTTTATTTTTTATGATAGCGCTTATCAACTCTAGATATTTGCCACCCAAATCGTATGTATGAAACAAAATAATTATAACTTTATAAGTCATGATTTTGAAAATTAAGCCTTTTCAAACATCCGTTTAGTTTAGTTTACACTCAGAATAAGAGGTGTTTTATAAAACCCAACCCTGTTCTGCACATACTGTTTCTTACTTAAGTACCTAAAAACCTAGTTTTATTTTTTGATGCTAAATAAAACAATCAACAGGTTCAGAAACGTCCTTGTTTTGCTTGCAACCGGACTCGTATCATAACAAACAGATCTCTCCCATTCCTCATTTTCTTTACAATCTAGAAGTGACACACGTGCTAGTTTCCATATAATAAAATGTTTCAATGATAATTCTTCACGTAATTATTAACGTACGTGACTAAATCGTGAACGTTCACTTGCGCCGCTTTTGGATCATAAACTTTAACTACTATTTCTTCTCATTCATGTTATTAGGTGTGAAAACTCGTACTAAAATTCACCTAGTTCCGTACAATTCATCTACGAGTACTTTCATTGATATAATGTACCAGACTCGATATTGCTTTCTCAGCATTTGCAGAAGTAAGAATAATGCCTTTTCGTAAGCGGCATTCTCTTGGAATGCCTCATTTTAGGACTTTTAGGAATAGCATGTTAGTAGGTATTGTTGGAGAATAACAAGAAGTTACCTACCTACCCAACAATACTAATAATATGAGATTTATAATGCTAGTATACAGGTAGGTATACCTATCATCCCCTACCTGCTATTCGGCCACTTCTCAAAATTTATGATTATTGGAAACTCAACTTTATTATTTTTAATTAAGATTGAATCTCCAATGATCATAAATTTTGAGATGTGGCCGTATGGCAGGGGACCCTATGTTCCTACTTCCTATGCACAAGAAATAGAGAGTAGATACCTAAACACACTATATTATAATGGGTAGTCAAATTCTCTATCTATCTATTTAATAACTAGAGACTAAATCGAAGTCTTTTCCGTGGAATGGGTCATTGTCTTCTGCAAGATTGTTGTACCTAATGCCTGCAGTGCTGTCAATATGACACATTTAAGACCCTATTGCAGACCTCAAAACGCATAACAAACAAGACATCCGCGGTTGTGTACGCGTATTTGCTTTTATCGACAGAAATTTGCACACAATGTTTAGAAACAAAGAGGCACGATGTTTTGCTTTCACGGCTCATAGCTAGCTGGGAATCATTGTACTGTTATTGCAAACGCGAACAATTTGCGTTTTTATTTATATTATGACAACTACCGCTACTTGCCTTGTGGGACTGAAAGGTAATAAGAAAAGTTCCAAATTTTAAACTATTGTATAATGTGCGCCTACTTGGCACCCGCTCAGACTTTAAAAAAGTATGGAATAATATTTTACTTAATTATTTTATACGTGTTCAAAAAGTCTGAGCGTAGGTAATTTTTTTATGCCCAAATTTATAATCTATAATTGAATCCGACCGTTCCGACCTAAACCGAATAAAGGAACATATGGACACGGCTACTATTGTACTCGATGTCATATAAGTACCAAAAATAGTTACAGTTCACAAGAGATTTCATCTAAATACGTATATAGTAGATACTCTTCCCTATTGTGTACTCCCTTTGACTCTGCACAATATGAGCCCGATCCTATCCGGTTCCAGCCAGGTTTAATGAAAATGTCCAGCAAACGCTAATTAAAAGACCGAGCATAAGACCTGATCACATTATTCTGAGCATTGCTTCATAGAGGTACTCTTTTAGCTAGTCAGTGTCACTCAATTTTTTGTCATAAAGTAAATGTTGATTGATTGCCAAGGATGTTGTTAAACAATAGACACTTACTGTGTTCATTTCCTCCGTCCATGTGTCATGCATGCGTAGCAATTTAAACCGAAACCATCGATTTAATTTCCGACCGAAGTCTAAAATGGCTTTGGCCAATTAATGTACCATCAGCTATAAGTGTGCATTTATTCATTCATAATTTCTCCATGCAATTTTGCAGCTCACTGTACATACTATTAGGTACATAGTGGAGAAAAAGTATGTAGGTACCTATATATTTTAATCACAACCATTCGTATCAAGGAGCACGGCAGCAGCAGAAAAATACAACGACAAAACAACAACGATGACCATACGACTACTGGCAAAAGAGATAGGTACTTAAAAGTTTGTTTAATTAAAGCAATATGGGTATTGCATAGGTATTGCTACCTACTAGGAAAGTAGGAACTTAGCTAGGAAGAGTAGGAAGATCCGAAACACCCCGGCACATAATCTTCAATATAATTTGAATTAAGAGTGCTAGGGATCCCTAACCGCATAGGCTTTGTTCCTGTAACAATCAAGTCTATAGGAGCTTGAGTATCAAATGGATATAGTCGGATTCTCGGGAGTCGGTCGCCCGAGACGCGGCGTGTTTACCGCCCATACAAACCAATATTGACATTGGCTTTGTCTACTAAATGACAGTTAATCTCTTTGTACGGGATATTCTTTGTGCCTTTTATCATTGACGCGTTTGTTTGAAATGTATGCTGTAAACGCTGTCTTCGGTTAAATCGACTGGAGTGATCACTAAAAGCTTAACGTAGAGATATTTTAGTAGTAGCGAAATATTTATAGGTGACTTACCTGGTCTAATATCGCCCATAATTTTAAGTATTAACACCCTTTCTACGACATAATTTTGACTTCAAACCCACAACGCCGATAATATATCAATTCGTTAATAGAATATGCATCATAAACAAATCTCAATAAAGTAAAAGCTCGTAAAGGGCTCGCTGGTGCGGAGCTGGGCTCGGCCGGTCCACTTTCGTCCAGTTTGTGTGCCAGCGCGTCCACTGCACCGGCCGGCCGGCCGAGACTCGTTACATCACATCATGCACGCTAGAAAGCGTCCCAGACAAATCATGTCTCTAGGATGTTCAAAGGGAACAGCAGTCGCCGGAATCAACAAAGCGCACGAGTTCAAAGAACGCTTAGACGGTGATTGATGAAATATAAATTGATTTGATTAGCTTGTAGGATACAAATGTGCTGCGCTAAATGGGTCACGTTACCATGATGTATGGACTGTGGAGTACCGAAAGTGGTGCGCCAGGGTTTCAATCGTTATCTTTTGACGGGAGAAAGTTACTCAAACATTTAAAATGTTTATATCTTTTCGAAGTAAACTTGCGACTTAATTAACACCGATACACTTGGATTACAGGTAGTCGGCTAATTGCGCCAGTTGGCTCACATTGAGTCTGAAACTTAAAAAGTTCCCGAAACGTGTTGCGGACGTGTGATATATCATTTTAATGAAGATTTATTTGTCGCAGGGCTGCGCCGGCGCCACACTACGGACGCCAGTTATGATGTGAGCGGCGCACAGCACCGCGCGTCTCCCAAGGTAAGCCTCCTTCACTCACCCGTTTTCCTCGCCGGTTCTTTTTAGGGCCTTTGCATATGCTGTGGCAATAGGCGAAGTGGTTAATTGCATTCGTGTAACTGATAAATATGAAGTAACGAAACGCCTAGACGGTAGTTAACTCGAGGTACCTATTAGGTCCTAGGTAATAGGCAGTCGGATTGCAGCACTATTACCATTTAGTGCCCAATAGATTGTTATTACTATATCGGACAATTTCATACCTAGTATCTACTGCAAAACTTTTGATCAGATGGCAACTTCAACAAATCTCAGTAGGTACTTAAATGCCGAAGAGGACATAAACGAGTTCTATGGTAACGCATTCAGGTAACCTTTAAAGGTCTCGCGATGCGTGGGTACGCACTGTAGGTATACTTAACAGGTGAGTGCATCCGTGGCCGTGAGACTCTGCGTAAATCTTGATACAAGTTATTTGTTATTCACCGAGGAAAGCAGCCGCCGCGCTTCCGTCAAAGCAGACTTCCCTTCCAAAAATACGAAGACGATATTCTGAACGCATCCGTCGCGGTGCGATGCGTGCGACTTCGTATTCGCACACTCATTAACAACGACCATCCTTCCGTTTAATAGAGACGCTTTTAAATATTTAGACCGTAAAATGAACCCTTATGAGTGATGGTCTTTTGACAATTTCCTGCACGATTCTTTGTAATGTAATAATATAAATATTAATTTACTAATTTAAAATGTTTATGCGTTATTAGCTTAGCTGGCTTTATTTGTTTTGTCAATAAAATGGTATATATTCTGTGCAGGAATGTTACGCTATGATGAACGATGGCTTTAAAATTATAAAAGGGAGTGGAATGGGATATTTTATAAATAAACGAGTCGTCTCCACTCCGCGCGTGTCGGAGGTCGGGCACACTCACACTCGCTTCGATTAGCTCCATTTGCTTAAATTGTTTTTGGACATTGACGAGCATCTGCTCTAACACAAACGAGACTCATTACTGCGTATTACGCCGCACTCTGACTTACTACGGCGTATGCATCACGTCGATTGCTATCTCTGAACGGACAGTTGAAATTTATAACCATGAGACTGCATATTATGATAGACACCTTCAACTCTACAAAGATCGAGATTGTGTTCGGAACGGAATAATTTATGCACCTTACAAGTCCATGCGATTATCAACCGATCTAAAGTGCCGAAAATGAAGATGTAAAATGTCACGACACATGTGTCGAGTCAGTCAGTAGGTCGTCGCTCTCCGTCGGTATAGTAGCCGTCAGTCGACACACTTGCCTACGAGAGTGACAAAACGTCTCGTACTCTCGTCGTACACCTGCAAAAACCGAATTGCAATCACTATTAATGATTAAGAGGCCGAAGCGTAACTTTCAAGCACGCCCGCGTTCTTTATTCTGCCGTGAGAACGTATTGTAACCTGCCTGCGATGTAGTTTAGCAAAGCATTCAATTTAATTACACTCTGAGAGTCGGAACGGTTTTAATAAGAATTTTAGTTAAAATATCAAAAATATGGTCAAGCGCGAGCTGCGCGAGTCGAGCTCTCGCTAATAAAATTGGTCTACGACACAAAAACCTGTCCTTTGAGGGCTTCATGAAAATAAAATGAATCACAGTAGGTACCTACTCTAACTTTTCAGTTTACATGGTATCATGGTCAAAATATACTTGTTTTTTTCTACAAATAAAGCCTTAAGAAATAGTTTGCTTCTAAACTTCTTCACTAGGTTAGTTACATAAAAAAACACAATAAAACATACATGTACGTAATGTATTATGTACGTAAGTAACGCGCTAACCTAGTGAAGAAGTTTAGAAGCAAACTATTTCTTCAGGCTTTAAACAAAATAACTATAAATTCCATTTTATCTACAATTCTACAGAGCCCAAATAGATAGCATACACTAAAATCACGTGATGCTTTCAAGATACGAATACACCAGGGATTTATCGTCAATATTGTATGGACTGATTCGTCCTTTTCACTAAGACCGGCTTTTCACTAGACCGGCATATAGAATATTTACGATTTCCTTCGACTTCACTAGGTTTTACAATTCCTTATGCGACACAAATTCCATTTCAAAACGCAAACGTACCATCTGCGTACCTAAATGTCGAATCAAAGACCTAAATAAGTACCTACCTACTAAGTTGTAAGTAAGAATTGCATGAGTTCCTAAGAAAAAACCAAGACTTTTATGTTTCATTGTGTTAATTTATTTTTTAATTATTGTGTGCCAGGAGCATAAGGTGATGACAATCCAGACCCTTAACCACTTGCTCAAACGGAGAGGTGAGTAGCATAGGTATAGCCACGGTACAGCAGTAGCGACTTAAGACGAAACAGGAGCTGAGTTTTAAATATTTTAGGTAAATATACCCGTCTCGCTAACGGAAGCGGCACCTAAAAGTAGTGCGATAAGGACAAGGCGAAAAATCCTGCGTAAAAATCTCAAAAATCGAGGTTTCGTACTCCTCTGTTTCCTCCTCCAAAACTTAACCAATCGTAACCAAATTTGGAAATCTAAATGATTATGAAATTATCTGTGTCGGACCGTTTTGCTTTTTTGGCTAATTGATATCAGTTTTGAATGCCACGCCTCTCATTGCGGCATAGTCAATTAGGCCATTTTGGCCATTTTTGAAGGGCTCTAGCGCCTTAAAAAACAAAAATATCAAATAAAGCAAAACGGTCCGACACAGATATTAATCTGTGTTGACAACAATCATTGCTCTAGCTTCAAAAACCACGGAGGAAAACGAGGAGTACGTTTGTATGGAGAAATGACCACTCCCGTTGGCTCTTAATGACAACAATTGACAATAAGTTAGCTTTTGCATAACAGCGTATAAGTAGGTACATTTACGTATACAAATTAGGTACCGGCTACCCACCTAATCATAATACACAGATACGTACGTACTCCTGTAGTTTGTAGTTTTGGACTGAATTTTAATAAGGTACTTAAACTAGTGCTCGACATGCTAATGCCCAATAGATGACACCTTGCTGTCACCTCTTTTGACAATGACTTAAGTTTCAAGATGACATGTACTGGGACCGCGTCGAGCACCACCTTACATAAAATGCCAAAAGTTGATACTTAAGCTCATGAGTTATATACTGAGGTATATTATACGAGTTATATACAGCTAGTGGAAATGGAGGCAGTATTCTCATTAGTACCTACTGCTGCGCGAGGGGCCGTGACAATGAGCAGCTAGCAAATTATCGCGGACGGCACTGCGCTGCTAGTCCCGCAGCTTTAACAAACACTCGCCTCATACTACACCATAAACAGTGTGGTCTCCGATCACGCATCGGGGGGCACGGCAGTGCCCCCGCCAAGTCGAGCGCGAAGCAAACACTGCCGTACCATCCTTTACTGGAACCATTTCGCCGCATTTTCAGGTCCCTATTTGAGAACCTCTGGATAAGACCAGAACGCAGAAATTTTCGTCATCCAGTAAGCTATAATCACATACTTAAAATCCAAAATTTCAAGTCTGTAGGTCATTTAGTTCCGAAGTTAAGCGAAAGCAAAGTTTCGCATTTATGACACACACTCACTCACTTATGATCATCAGAATAGAACTAGTACTTTCCATAAACTCAGAGAGCTGAAATTTGGTACAGAGTTAGGGTTTAATGGCCACATAAAGGGAAAACTATAAAAACTAGGATAATCGAAGATCTGGAGTACCTGGTGACCCTGATTAGAAAACACAAGAGCCCAACCAAACTATTGGAGATCGACATACCGCCTTTACAAAAAATATTCAAATTGGTGGGCCGCTTCATTTGATGTCAAAAATCGAAGGTCTGAAGTATCTGATGAAGAACCCTCAGCTGGTCTCAGCTGTATTAAGGCTCCGTCAGACATAGGCGTTTTGCTTGGTGCAACATATGTACACACTGTTTTGGTCATCCGACACGCCTTGATGAGCCTTTGGGAAAGTAGTACCCAAGATGGAGCTGATGCTGAACCCTGGCTGTACCTAGTGGAACTCAGGCTTGGTGCAACATATGCACACACTGTTTTGGTCATCCGACACGCCTTGATGAGCCTTTGGGAGAGTAGTACCCAAGATGGAGCTGATGCTGAACCCTGGCTGTACCTAGTGGAACTCAGGTTTGGTGCAACATACGCCCACGCTATTTTGGTCATCCGTCACATCTTGATGAGCACTTGGGAGAGCAGTACCCAAGATAGAGCTGATGCTGAACCCTGGCTGTACCTAGTGGAACTCAGGTTTGGTGCAACATAGGCCCACGCTATTTTGGTCATCCGTCACATCTTGATGAACACTTGGGAGAGCAGTACCTGAAATAGAGCTGATGCTGAACCCTGGCTGTACCTAGTGGAACTTAGGTTTGGTGCAACATAGCCCCACGCTATTTTGGTCATCCGTTACATCTTGATGACCGCCTAGTGGAACTCTGCAACAGGCACACGACGACAAGTCGGTTAACCAAAACAAAGTGTGCCTATGTTGCATCAAACCTGAGTTCCACTAGGTACAGCCAGGGTTCAGCATCAGCTCTATCTTGGGTACTGCTCTCCCAAGTGCTCATCAAGATGTGACGGATGACCAAAATAGCGTGGGCTTATGTTGTACCAAACCTGAGTTCCACTAGGTACTGCCAGGGTTCAGCATCAGCTCTGTCTAAGGTACTGCTCTCCCAAGTGCTCATCAAGATGTGACGGATGACCAAAATAGCGTGGGCTTATGTTGCACCAAACCTGAGTTCCACTAGGTACAACCAGGGTTCAGCATCAGCTCAGATCTATGTATACTAAAACCTTTACCAGAATGTAACAAACACTTTTCTGAAAACCGCATCAAAATCGGTTCAGCCAAACGCGAGATAATCGCGAACAAACATACATACGGGTCAAACTGAGAACCTTTATTTTAAGGCGGTTAAAAATACATCAACTTTGACATTTTTGGCAGTAATGCAGTCGGCAGCTATACTGCAGCAGGATTGCAGCATGCACTACTGCTGACTGAATTACTGAGGTAAATATAAAAAATTCGGTCAGCATCATCGTATTTGACATTTGCTGCAGTAATGCAGTCGGCAGTATTGTCGCAATATACTGCTGCAGGCTACAAAACGCTCGTGAAACTATTCAACGTCCATGATCATGCTTTCCAACGTCCAACGTTCAGTAATCGAGTGACCGCTCACAACACGCGCTGTGTTCTGTGTGACTGCGCGGGCGTGATCAGAGCGGGTCGCGCGCGCAGCGCGCCAGCGGGCCGCTGCGTCCAAGCGCAGATCGCGAGCGCCACGCGCTCGCGTCACGCTCGCATCGTGCCCCGCTCACGCCGCGCTTTGAAAACGCTCATGTGTGACGGAGCCTTTAGAGATATGGTAATAAACAAAATACTCCTAAAAAGAAAAAAAATGTGTCAAATAAGAAAATGTAATAAAATAAATAAATATGCCCACGTTTCTACAAAAAGAAGTGAAATCCCACCAAAAACATTCTGTAAAAAACTAGCCAAGTCTCGATGGAGCTGCTTGTATATCTCTAAAAAGTAATGAAATCTAGACAAAGTCGTGCCAAGTCTAAGGTTCCTTACTGCGATTTCTTTATTATTATAGTTAATGTTGTGTGACTTGGCCGTTGAAGGGTACACAAGGGTACAAAACCAGGTGCTCCATGACACCAAACATACAGTATAAAAAATTATTTCCAGTACAGACGGACTTCTAATCATTGATAGAAGTCCCTCTGTACGTCTATTTTATGTTAGATCGATGGTCGATTTGACGCTTCAAAAAGGAGTGTTTGTTTCAGGCTCGCCTATACATAAGTATTATTGAAATACGCAGCTTTATCAAGCCTACAATTGACTGGTTATTGAATCAACGTTTTCCAAGTGGCAATTTTCCATCGTCAATGGGTAGCGGTTCTGGCGACAGATTGGTGCAATGGTGTCATGGAGCACCTGGTTTTGTACCCTTGTGTACCCTTCAACGGCCAAGTCACACAACATTAACTATAATAATAAAGAAATCGCAGTAAGGAACCTTAGACTTGGCACGACTTTGTCTAGATTTCATTACTTTTTAGAGATATACAAGCAGCTCCATCGAGACTTGGCTAGTTTTTTACAGAATGTTTTTGGTGGGATAGTTATTACAAGTTTCAAGACCAGACTTCTATTTCTTTACCTCCGGCGAGTACTCGGTAAAGCAATTGCAGTAACTGCACGGTTTAACGGTAGAACACAAAATGTTCCTTCCTAACTAATTGCAATGAAGGAAGATGATTTAAACAAAAGGTGAACTACGCTAGATTCCGGTTTTGCGAGTTCAAGTTTACTCGAGCAAAAAAAGCTGAACGACCTCCGGCAGTCAAGTCAAGACAACT
Organism: Cydia splendana; assembly: GCF_910591565.1. NCBI lineage: Eukaryota > Metazoa > Arthropoda > Insecta > Lepidoptera > Tortricidae > Cydia > Cydia splendana. The sequence continues at coordinate 17,124,897 of NC_085965.1, read as the reverse complement.
TTTTTGGAGTTTTATATCAATTATATTTCCAAAAATCACGATTGTTTAGGTACTCGGTAAAATTGAATTGAAAAATATTTATCAACTAGGTTTCTAGGTATATATACCTACTGCTTAACCCATTCAGGGCCAGCGACTCAGCGTATGGGTCATGCTCAAACAGTTCCGCAGGGCCAGTGACTCACATGTGAGTCTTGAATAAATTCTGATTTAAACATAAACGAAACGTAATTTGATGTAATAACGTAAGTATCATATAAGCTAACAACCATTTCTGTACGGTATATTAGGTTAAAAAATTATAAACACGTATTTTTTAATGAAAACAGGGTCTAGAATATTCAAGTTTGGTTTACTATCAGTGCAATATAGTAAATATACTGAAATTCTAGATACATATGCGATGCAAGCAAACAGAAAAATCCATATTTAATAAATACAAAAAATATATATATTTCAGGAGTTATTTACATGGCTCAAGGTATGGGTCACCGTGGCCTGGCGCTACTTGTAAAAACTACTAATGTTTCCGTAGCAGGCTAAAATAAACTTTATTGGCTGGTTTTAAAGCTTATTTCATGTTGAAGCTGTTTGATATTGTACCATTTTACAACCGATTACTGTTTGGATGATGGTAAGCCACATTTTGGAGGAACCAAACCGTAGTATAATAATATTTGGTTTTGTATGAGGGGTAAGGCAACTAGGATTTTCTCCCACTGTACTTTGGCAGATTAGAAAGTAGGTACTATAATACATTTTAAGTTCTCTACTGTTACTATAATGGCGTTTACCAAAACAAGGATAAATGACCGACCAGGTGTAAGCTTATCGGACACACTTGGACAATAAACTCATCTGCATCCGAGCGGCGGCGGCGGTATTATCTTTCATGTGGTATTTGTCTCAAGAGTTCAAGAAGTGATTCCCCCTATTAGAGATGTATTTTGGAGTAACATGGGAAATATTATTTAGTCACGATTTATTCGTGGGCGACTTTGTACTCCTACTGTGCTGTTTAGTGATTTCGTGTTTTGTGACCATGGCTATGGATTACCGGAATTTGAACCCGCCTAACCAAACTGCAATAAGTAATTAGTTTTTTTTTGATAGGCACAGAAAAACGGTGGTTAGTAAAAATGTTGCATAATGCTGTTCAACTGGCCGGCTTCATAAGCGGCGATTTATTTACCGTGCGCGCCAGGCTCGAGACCCATAAGCTGAGTCATACGTTTTAGCTAAAAACGGTTTGTATGGTGGCCCGGCGTATTGTGTACGCTCAGTGGTTCGTGGCCATGAATGGGTTAAGTACCACATACGTAGACCAAAAGCATTGCTATTTTTTAGACAAAGATGAAATTGACAACGCTGCAACTACCGTCTTTTCTTCAGGTGCAGAAAATTTAGTGGTAATTTCATACACAGCGCCGAATAATTGACAGCATGATTAGACTTCTTTAAGATTATCAGTATTATCACACACAAAACTTAAGGTCGTGATAGGTACAACGGAAATAAATCTCATCAGGCTGACCTCCGTGACAGTAAGCGTGGTGGCGTGAATACTAAGCCGTTTCTGGGAAAATCACTACTTCTGAACAATCCGGAATCTATATGATCCACGTGTCAATATTGTCAATCGATATCCTGAGCAGGTGACAAGTCAGTTACCTAATATGCAAATTTGGCCGACATCGTGTCCAACCAGTTAGTGGGCACTTTCTCGACGCTGACCATTACCATACAATGGACATTTGTGGTTGGCAACCCGAGTTCGATGTGGCCTAGCCTGGAATAAGTTCAAACATATTGGCACAGTCAAAGAAATGATCAAAACGAAATTGCGAAACTATGCCTATAAACATCATGCTGACCATGTCACACTTATTGTCTTTATTAAAATATTAGGCCCGATTGTGCCCCCGAAAACCGAACGTGTCGTTTGTTTTCTGTAAAATTGTATCTGGATCTCTTGAAGGCAACATTAAATATTACTATTGCTGATCTTTGACCCAAAAGTCACTTCCTGTCAGGTCAGAAACTAGGGTCAATCGTGGTCAGATTGTAAAATAATACAGCCGAAGTAAAAATATCTGAGTTTTGATGTCAATACTGTACCTATGGACTGTTTGAAATAAACTAACCTTAAGTATTACTTAGTCGAATTGACGTCGCGAACCCATGACTGTAAAATAACGGAATAGAATACGAGTGTAACACATATCCTACACCGTTATTTATTATCAGGTGCACCATAACAAGGATATCCCTAATTCTGACCGAAACGCTAATTAAAAAGGGTCCCGTCTCGTGCGCGGTCATAAATCGTCGCGTCGTGGATATCCTAACATAGTCGTTATTTTCGTGTGCACCTGCGAGTCCTTGGCGGAGGGTGGCGATGTAGTCCAAGCGTGACTGTAGAAAGTTAGGAACGTCCAATCCCCTTCCTGACCCATTTAAACGATGTTGATTCACGCATTCATATTAATTAAACGAACATGTCCAAACAATAGCTGCCCGCGAGTGCCTACACTTCTTAATGACCGGCGGGATGTCAGTCAGGCGTGTGTTATTAACGATGGCCTTATCTCCAGCGGTTTAAAGCTAAAGTAGTTCATACCGGCATCGAAGTATTCTGAGAAGCACTCGACTCGAGTTCTTGTGACTGGAAAGCTATTTGTGTGCAACCCTGTGCCGACGCACCTCGGTTGTGCGCGGCGCCGCGCTCGCATGCATGTCAAGGTAGGGTTCAACATTCGAGGATTCGGCGCGGCAAATATCCGTGTGGAACACCCGACGTCTGCCTGCTCGGTGTAAACGTAAACACAATAAACAATGTATTAGGTCAGACCAGACTCGGCTACTAAACCCTCACTGCCTCGATTCGCACACATATTGAGACAAGTTCTGACACCTCGCAGACGCAGACTATGCGAAAGAAAGCTGAGAAGTATTTGTGTAATTATTTTTTATCATACATTCTCGTTGCTAATAACGGCAATGGGATCGTACAATTCGTATAAATTACGAATGGTCAAGAACTAGCGTTAAATGCAAAAACCGTTGTATTCACGACGCGTAACCGCATTAAAAACATAGATACGCAAAGATACAAACGCGGGATTATGGCATCGTATTTCACGGCGGGGTGTTATAACGTGAACCGAGCTTGGATCAAGGACTCCTTGAAACGCGGTCAGCTCTCGCTTCCGCGTACGTCTGTACGAACGATCATTGCCAGATGCCCATAGACGGGGTCAACAGCCACTGCCCCTGTTTTGCGCACCAAATTCATTAGCCGATTGTATGGACGCCATAAGGTGTTCAATGTTCACAGCGGAGGTCAAGGGGACCCGATGAATCCATTATCAGAGTGACGAGTGACACGTGTAGTACACATTAGCATGTTACACTTCGTAATGAGTTACACAATAGTTACGTAACGGTAACAGTAATTTTTATCTACTTATGTGTTTATTTGTTTACGGTTTTGCGAAGGAGTTTAGTTAGTAAAAATGACTCATTGTTTTTATAAGATATCATTTTTAAAAGTAGTTAAGATTCCTAAAAGAGTTTTATTTTGGATATTTCGCATTAATGTCGTTGTGTTGTGTTATTTCTTAAATTATCAACTAGAATATGATAGGTACTTAGGTACGAGTATGGTTTACTAACTGACAAAATATATAATCGTTGACATAGAGACGATGAAGCACATTGCAACGTAAACGTGGCAAAATATTGACCTGACTTCGAGAAGTCGAGATCATTTAATTCGAGCAAAATCGGGTACGGTCGGTGCCCCCAACTTATGTACCCAAGCTGCCATACTAATTGTATAGAAAAGTGGATAAGTACTTATGTTAGGGAACCCGCTTCCATTGATCTGGATGATATTTATTTATTGCTGTTATTTTGAACCCAGTTCTTATTCCGACGATGGCCTCTTTAGGATTTTTTCTTAGGTACAGTACAACTGCTCTTAAATACTTGTTTTGATACATTTTCTACAATTACAATGGAAAGCGGAAACAACTTCTAATTAACTGCAACCCGCTAAACCTTGTAAGGTTGCCTTTTCAAGACTAAAACCAAGAAATTGATTTAACTATTTCACGCCATCGCCAGGGATTATATAAAGTACTAGCTGTGCCCGCGGCTCCGCCCGCGTGGAATTCGGTCTGTGTCAGTAAGCGGCTAATTTCTAATCCTAATTTCTCTCCCTCTCCCCTGGAGGCGGAACTTGAAGTAAAGTTGACAGATGGATATGCTGGAGGACTGTAGTTCAGATAAAATATTTTACAATTAGGTACCACTAAATAAAACTACACTCCAAAATCAATAGTCTTTTTCGCCTTTATTCAAATTTTACACGTGATTTAAACGACAGAGTAGTAGATGTATATCAGACGATACAGTAAGGTATACGTGCGCGAGCGAAAGCGAAGCGGCCTACCTGGCTAAGAGTGACGCCCACTCACCGTGGTCTTCTTCAGACTCCTGAGGAAGATCACGTGCCCCTTGTCACCTCAATGCGTTGCGAGACTTTCGCGAATGATTCGATTTTTTTCGGGAAGGCATGGTAATGCGTATAAAATGCGAGTCCCAAATCGTTTGACTCCGCAAACGACCAGTGCCGGATTAAGATATTTTGATGCCCTAAGCATTTCTAGACCATGGTGCCCCCTCTCCCTAGGGTCATCGAGATTACATTGATTTTTTTGGTACCTAAGTTGAGTGAGCATTGCCGCATTACAGCTGAGAATGGAAATCAGTCACATAATTTTATCACGAAAATTGACAGTGCTGCAGCAGTAACGTTGCAACAGAGTATTGCTGCTGCAGTCGCCATATCTTAGAAAGTTACTGAAAACGCGAGCGAAGCGAGCGCGAAAAATTTTCGATATAAAAACGCAATTTGAAAGACAGTTGTACATTTCTACTTTTAGTATGGAAATCAGTCACATCATTTTATTACGAAAATTCACAGTGCTGCATCGGTAACGTTGCAACAGAGTAATGCAGCTGCAGTCGCCATATATTAGAAAAATATAGAAAACGCGAGCGTAGCGAGCGTGAAAATTTTTCGATATAAAAACGCAATTTGATAGACAGTTGTAAATTTTTTCTTTTAGTATGGAAATCAGTCACATAATTTTATCACGAAAATTGACAGTGCTGCAGCAGTAACGTTGCAACAGAGTAATGCAGCTGCAGTCGCCATATCTTATAAAGTTATTGAAAACGCGAGCGAAGCGAGCGCGAAATTTTTTCGATATAAAAACGCAATTTGATAGACAGTTGTACATTTCTACTTTTAGTATGGAAATCAGACACATCATTTTATTACGAAAATTGACAGTGCTGCAGCAGTAACGTTGCAACAGAGTAATGCTACTGCAGTCGCCACCCGAATGTCACCTTTATCATATCTTATAACGTTATTGAAAAAACGAGCGAAGCGAGCGCGAAAATTTTTCGAATTAAAAAACGCAATTTGACTTAGAAAGTTATTGAAAACGCGAGCGAAGCGGGCGCAAAAATTGTTCGATATAAAAACAGTTGTACATTTTTTTCTTTTAGTATGGAAATCAGTCACATAATTTTATCACGAAAATTGACAGTTCCGCAGCAGTAACGTTGCAACAGAGTAATGCTGCTGCAGGAGCCATATTTTAGAAAGTTATTGAAAACGCGAGCGAAGCGAGCGCGAAAATTTTTCGATATAAAAACGCAATTTGATAGACAGTTGTACATTTCTACTTGTAGTATGGAAATCAGTCACATCATTTTATCACGAAAATTGACAGTGCTGCAGCAGTAACGTTACAACAGAGTAAAGCTGCTGCAGTCGCCAACCGAATGTCACCTGTACCATGCCTCATAACGTGATTGTAAACGCGAGCGAAGCGAGCGCAAAAATTTTCGATATAAAAAACGCAATTTGATAGACAGTTGTACATTTCTACTTGTAGTATGGAAGTCAGTCACATCATTTTATCACGAAAATTGACAGTGCTGCAGCAGTAACGTTACAATAGAGTAAAGCTGCTGCAGTCGCCAACCGAATGTCACCTTTACCATACCTTATAACGTGATTGTAAACGCGAGCGAAGCGAGCGCGAAAATTTTCGGTATAAAAAACGCAATTTGATAGACAGTTGTACATTTTTACTTTTAGTCCCAACCAGGCGCGAGTCCAGGATTTCATACAGAGAAGGGATGGGACAGTTTTCTATCAGCCTAGCTTCGCATAGGGCTCAATGTTTAAGGGTCTCAGCGAGGTTGTTCTCATACAGAAAAGATGCAAAAAAGCAGAGCTTGGAACTGACCAAGTGAATGTGAAGTGTGAGCAAGGCAGAAGGCCCAGCTGCGAAAGAGGAAAGCTTGGATTTGGATCCACGCCCAAGTGTAAATAAGGCAGAAGATCAACTTTGCCATAAGGCAGAAGACCTCGCATAAGACCTTACGCCGAACTGCAAAAGAGTGGCTTGAAGTCGAATCTATGCATATGTAATCACGACTCTTCTACTGCTCGCTCTTTGGCTTCACTCGAAAGCGCTACTTGATGGGATGCTTTTAGTTTTCGGCTTTCACGGGGCCCCTTATAACACTTTGACAGTTAGGTCTCAGGATCGCGGCTAAGGAGCAACTCGGCTTGGCCGACAAATCTGGCGTGCAAGAGAGCAAAATTAGCTATAAAATCGGTAACCTATGTCGAAAAAATCGGCTGGCCGCAAGCCCGAAAGCAAGATTTTTTTCCATGACTTTAAGGGCCTCCTCGTAAGGTCAAATCGAAAGCCTACGTTGGAGATGTTCTTACGTACCCTCACTCTCTTACTTGATCCCTACGACCCTTCGTTATTATATGGGTACTTGTACACGTATAAAAGTTTCATGTAGGTACCTACTCCACGACGACTGCAACGCTGATGCAGCCTGCGCGTTTATTTGCCTACGGTTTTGGTGCCCCCTAGACGTGGTGCCCTAAGCAAGTGCTTATTTTGATTAAAACTCTAAAAGGGTTAATCCGGCACTGCAAATGACAGAGGTTAATGTTTTTTTTTCAAAGTACCCACCTTCGTGGCCATTATTAAGTACATAAAGGAGGCGATACCTACGTATGAATATGGATTTGATATGGGTGCGATATAATTACGATTAGGTATAATTCATGATGGAGAAAATTTATAATTTTAAATAATTATGCAATTATACGCGTGTTGATATGTGTGTTTATTTTACCACTACGTAACTATGTAAACTCATTTTTAGTTTTCTTGATTACTTAATGTTTACTCAGTTCCCCAAAAGATGGCACTGTGCAATGAGGGGCAATTAATTTACTGTTGTTTAATTTTGTTGTATTATTAATTTATTAAATCAACTATTCAATTATTTTTTTTGATATCCTTACCCCCTCTTCTAAATTTAGAGTTAATTTGGCAAAATATTTCCTCGGTGGCTTATTCATGTCACAACGTATTAAATTCAGCGCCATCATCTGTTAGTTTACCAGGGTACTCAATAGTGGTAGCACATATTTGCAAAAAGTTTGCCCCTCCTTCCTAAGTAGCGCTATAAGATTCAGGGGCAAACTTAAGTCAATCGAGTGTTGTGGCTACCCCCCCTTTTAGGGGTTGAATTTTTATAGCCTATAACCTGGCCGGGAATTTTCTCGACAGATTAGTAAAGTTTTCATCAAAATCCGTTCAGCCGTTTTCACGTGATGCGCGTTCAAATAAACAGACAAACAGATAAACAGATAAACAGACAAACAGACAAAAATTCTAAAAACTTTTAGAACGTGTTCTGTTATCGATTCTAAGTATCCCCAGCCAACTTTTTTTCAAATATCTTCCATGTACAGACTTTAGACCGTCTTCAGCTTTATTATATGTATAGATGAATGTACGAATTTATTATGCTAGTCACTAGCATTTAAAATCGCGTGCAAATAATTCCTAATTAATGAAGTACTCAATTACCTATCAAAAAGTTATTACCAATTATACGTTTGGCTTCTTAGACGCTGTAGAATCGTAAAAGTTTTTGCAAATAGAAACAAACTCCGTCAACCGTGCCGGCTAGGATGTCATTACGTTGGTCTTCCAAATGTAACTTGTAATTTCACTTTCTCTCGCTCATTATCCATACCAACTTAAGTCACATTTCATTTAAAGGTAGCAAGCACCTGTAAGAGCAACCGGATTAACATTCCACCATAATGTGAAATTGTAGTGTTTTGTTTTCCTTTTATAACTCACAACGCAGAGACAGGTGTTGTACTTGCAGTCGTGATCCGATCGGCCATGATGGATGAAATACCGGGCATAATTTGACTTCCATTACCATTTAACATCTTAATAATGGGATCGAACTATAAGTGCATTATTCAGTGCTTTAAAAGTGAAGGCGAATCTTAGGGTATTAACTTTCACTTGGTTGAATGACAAAAGGGCTCCAAGGTCGATGATGTGTGGTATCTGGAACACGTTCACTGTTTTTTTATTGTGCATTTGCGCAAAATGCTCCACCTTCGCTAAAAAAGGTAGTCAAATTTGCGTCGATGTTTTCGTTTCACTTTCGTAACAGACACTTCAGTCTTTGATTATTTTGTTTGTGTCCAAAATACATAGGTAGTATGTCTCTTGTATAATGAACACAATTACGATATTGACGCCTTTCCAACTTTAATCTTAGTCACCAAGCATAAAAAGAATGAACTCATCGGGGCCGTTCCTATAATATTTACACGCTTTAAATTACGCATAAAGACCTAACGTGGACCTAGCTCACAGAAATCGAAAGTGACTTAACCCCTGGAACGCCGAACCGACAAACGTACTTGTACCCGTCAGATGCCTAGTGCCGGATCCGTCCCATCCCCCTCAACTGCCGGAGGGTCTTCAATTTTTGTACCCGTCAACTGCCGCGATCAAAAAAAAGTGATATTGTGCAAATGATATAAAACTCTATTTGTAAGTGTTTAGATCTCAAAATTGTAAAAATATAATACAATAAATTTGGTGACTGATAAGGCACAAGGCAGTTGAGACACTTTGTACAGATCTGGGACTAGGCAGTTGACGGGTACAAAAATTGAAGACCCTCCGGCAGTTGACAGGACTGGTACGGATATGGCACTAGGCGTCCCAAGGGTTAATGACAAAATCGGCGGTAGGTAATGGAAGTGGGTCCAGTGAATACGCAATTCACTCGTGCTCGAGCTATTGAACTAATGGCTGAGGCCGGGCCTTGGTCCAGTTGACATCACACGCCTGGACACAATCGATCATCTCCTTGAACAATACAATGCAAGTTTATTTATCGCAATCCCGATACTGATTTGTTGAATAACAAGTTCATGTTTTATATAACGTCAATAATAATTAAGATAACGACCGGTAGGAGCCTAATGTGTTAATAATAGATACTTAAACTAAAAGACGCTACGATCCCTGTCTATTATGTAATTTTAAGATCTACTCTGTGTCGGCAAGTGCTCCTCACTGGAGTCACTAGGCAATCCGGTTACGATAGCAACGTGACATTTTGAAGTTGTTATTACTTAGCCACTGATAGAGTTCCTCAAACCACGTGTCTACTAATTTGTTAGAGAACGAACTGTAACACGGCAATACTAATTGAAATCATGAATACAAATTTTGTAATGGGCAGCCAAGTCTTGTCATAAAACATTCGCTGCCGAATAACAAAAATGCCTTTTAATACGTAGTTGATGACGCGTATTGTACCTACCTAAGCTTACACCTATATCAACAGTCGTTACAGAAACATTAAAAGTCTCCATTCAATTTGCAGGTGTCTGCGATGTGGTACGTGTGGTGCGCGTTATTGTTGTCGTCCTGTGCGCTGGGGGCGGCAGTGGAGCCTGAGGCCACTACGGAGGCCGTGCCGGTGGCGACGACGTCGGAGGCGCCGCGCACGCTGGACCGGCAGGCCTCCGAGCTCGCGTGGCGCTCCTGGCTCAAGAGTCCTGAGAGCGGCAACCCCAGCGCCCCGCCAAGAAGGATCATCACAAAGTCGCTCTTTATCACGCCTTATGTGTGCCCTAAAGGACAACGGCTAGACAGAAACGGATGCGTTCAGGTAAATCTCATTTTTTATTTTATTCTGTTACAAAGACTTTTCATTATAACGTACAATTTCCTAATAAAAATCTTATGACTCTTCTGCTCATTGTGCTAAATATTTATCATTGGAAGAGTAACCGAAGTGCAACGGGCGTAAGCAAGTAAAGATCGGATTTTTCCAATATTAACCCAACCCCTCTCCCCCGTCAAATTATTATCTTAAAAGTCCATAGCGGTATAAAATTCTACAAAAAAAAAGCGGTCCCTGCTTACTTAAAATGAATGCCATATGAAGGTGTAGTAAAACGATCTTACTAAAGCAAACGTATTACCTACACTAAACGTAAATGACAAGCAATAACATTGTACATTTCAGATGGTAACGGTGAACAAAGATGAGCACGAGCGCATCCTCCTGGAACAACTGAACGCGCTGTTCACGTCGCCGCCGAGCGACGTCATGTACGACTACGGCGACGAGGAGGCCGGCCCCCTGCAGCTCTCCATACCCATCGGTCTGGACCCCCAAGCCGCTCCGCTGCAGTCGCATGAGCCAGCCGCTGAGGTACACGATTTGCTACAAAAAGTTGCGCAGTTGCATTCTTGAATAAAACAATTACTATTCATGCTTTTTTATTTCAACACATTCATATGCCCTCCGGCCCATGAGAAAAGTGCATTATTATCATTGGCGTTATGAAAAATCAGACAAACAATCAACGTCAAATGAATAATGTGATGATAATCCTATTCATCACAAGAACCCAACTGCAACTTTAACTTAATTAGCTTAACAATGATGTGTAGAGTAGATTTTATGCTTTAATCTCATTTGAATTCTTTCTCGTTTCAGGCTCACGAACAGCAACTGAACGTTGTCAAAAAAGACGAAAACAAACCTAACAACGACGCGAGCATAGAAGCCGAATTAGAACTTTTGAAACTGCAACATTCGAAACCAGATAACGATACTGCCTCGCTCGGAGGCGCCGGTATCCTGAATCACAACGTGTTAAACAACTTCTTACCGTACGCGGATAAACCGAAAAGAGACAGTCCCGCAGCCAATTTAACTGAGTCATCTCAAACTAACACTACTGACCTAGGGCAGAAGGAGCAAGTTTATGGACACGTTAACGTCGACCCAGTTGTTTACGGTACGGAATACCAAAATCAACAATATGACGATTTACCTAAAGAAACAGAAGTTACAACTGAACAAACAACAGAGTCAGCGCCGGTACTAGTTAATGAGACAATTGTTAACAATACCGATGTAGACAAGAATAATAGTGTTATTTTAACGCCTGTTCAGAATCAAACAAAAGATGACGTCACTACTGAAAAATCTGGCATAAGTACTAATTTAGATGAGCATTTGACAAAGGATAAAACTAAATTGAGCCCCGAAAGTGAGTATTCCGACATCGGAGAAGCAATAAAACTGATTAGTCGCTACGCCGAGGTAACAACTGACGACAATTTTGCCAAAGATCAGAAGAAATACCCTTCGAAAGAAGATAGCGTACTCGGCACACGCACCAAACCACTTCAGCATCGCCGCAATAAGCCCCTCGAACTGGCTGAGCCGCCATTGCCAATTCCGCATGTTTTCCCACAAGACACCAAGGAAAAGCCGATATCGACAGGTTACGTGCCTAACGAGGGTTACTACCGCTATCCCTGGACAAGTCAACATACCGTTACTCCTCCACCGAATTACCCGTTTCGTCATTTACAAGATTACTGGCCTGATAGGCGCCAAGTGGGCGGGGTCTACGCTGGCGTAGGTCACGAGAATCCCAGGAGACATCATCATTCGTACCCGCACAGCTACTACCGACCGCACGGGCTACCGGACGCGAGCCAGGCAGGCGTGTACCTGAGGTCGGAGGACGCCGCGCTGCCGCAGGAGTATCCGTACAAGACCCACGCGAGCCCGATGCGCTCCCACAACCAGGACCTCTACACTCTGCTCGGTCTAAGGCACTGGTTCAGCAGCGAAAGTACTTCAAAAAGATAGCTCACTTCCCCCAACGCTAGACAATTCGATGTTACCCGACGACTTATAATGGAAGCTATGGAAGAAATGTCATAGAAAGTAATACAAATAAAACGATTACTTATTGCTCCAAACATAGGCAAAAATTAGCAACTTTAATAGCAAATGTACTTATAACGATCCTTAGTCCTATCTGTTTGAGTTTAACATTTCTGTCAATAGCTTTCAATATATTAGCCTATTTATTTTAAAGCCAAATATTACAGTCATACATAGTTAAGTTTTTATTAGCTGTTTAAGTTTTTTGTAAATACGCCTACTTATACAATTTAAGTGTTTCATCTGAGTATTATCGTTGTTTAATTTAAATGTAAATTGTTTATGAATTATCAATTACTAATTTAAATTACTTATATTTATTTGATGTAATTATTTTGATGTTATTTTCGTTGTGAACTGTGGTAGTGTGTGTAGATGTTTGGTGTATAGTGACGTTGTCTTAGTTTATTATGAACGTAGGTAACTGGCGCTGGCTTGCCTAACCCCCTTTCAAGGATAATATCAAATAATCAGAAATTGCGTAGATAATTATAAACATTCGCGTTATTTACAAAGTAGATAATAAGTTTAGCATAATACCTACATGTTCTTCAGACAATAACTTTGTGATTTCCGACACTTATGAAACCCACCTTTATCAATGGAAACGCTGACAATTATCCTTGAAAGGAACCTAAGTTTAACTTTAAATTTATTGGCTCGTCGGAGCCGCACGCAGACTTGCCTCATATTTTATAGAATTTGATGAGATTGAAGGACATCTGTTCCTGGATAATTTTAAGTTCTTGAATGTATATTATGTATAATTTTCGTACAATCTCAGTCAATGTCTTTAATTTTCAAAATGTATTAGTTTCGTGTATTTTTAACGTATTGTTTAACTAACTACTCATAACTTGTCTACCGAACTATTACAAATACATATAACGATCCCACCAAAGCTTAGATTAAGTATTAGAATATCTAATAGAGACGCATTGGTGCATTTTAACTGACTAATACAAATTAACTATATTAATTAACGAATTATGACATAGAAAAGTGGATGTATTTTTCAGAAATATTGAATGACTATTTAAAATATATTATCAATGAAGCAATATATTTTTGTAATAGTCTAATATGACTAGGGATTTGGGCTACTTCCTGACAGTTTTAATCGTGATATTAAAGTATACCCGTCACATTATCGTACACTCACATATTTTAATGTGTAGTGTAGTATTAAAAAGTGTAGGTACCTGTTCGGAATAGTTTTTTTTCTTAATATCGAATAGTAAACACAATATTGCTTTTAATACAAAAACATCTATATTTTCCATTTGAAAAACTTTATTCACATAGTTATTTTAGTTATTATGGATAACCACTCGATATGAACCTGAAGACGTACCTGTCTATGTGAAATGGCTATATTTTTTCTTTATAAAATCAATCAAGGAGCACTTTTGACCCTATGTAGAAAAACCTATTAACTTCTTATAAAAACTCATAAATACACCTCGGTGAATCTCCCCTATATGGGGATAAAGTTCCATCCCGCCAGTCACCATTAATTATATACAATAGGTATTCAATAATTTGAGAACCCCGGATCCATTCGGATGTTAACTAAAACGTGATAGAAAATTTCCATTGTGAAAGCAAACTTCCTTTATTAAAGTACCTACCTAGGCATAGATGTTCTTTCTTCATTCTTTTAAAGTTTAAAATGTTAATAAGAATAATAAGCAGTGTTTACGTATGTACTTAGGTATACTTCGTCAGTCACAATTTGTAACCAGTGGATCCACTTTACAAAATATCGAAAGTACAAAAAACATCTTCATATATTCATACTTTTTAAAAGAGACTTACCTCTAAAGTATTGCGTTGGTTCTCATCTCATTCCATATTTCTAAACATGTCGCGTCTTTATATAAAGTTCACGTCACGAGCTGCAAGACCGGAGCCGAGTCTTGGCAACTCTTCAATTCCTGATTGCGACTGTTTTTGCGCTAAAAACGGTTTGCGTAGGCCCAGTCCGAGAATGTGCATCGGTCAAGTCTTGCACAAATATCAACTGTTTACTGTACAAATAGATTAAGGTATTATAAGTAGTGAACTCTTAATATAATAAAAACAACTTGAAACAGAACTTACGAGAGACGAGGGTAATCTTCATGCGATTTCTTCTGGGACGAAGTTTGGGTCGCCTTACGTATACTCTATCAGAGAGCTCGATCACATTCAGTTGTTTTCATATCTGCGTCTGTCTTAACTTTTTTAGAAAAATGCTACAAGACTATTTGGATAATGGACAGTTTGTTTGTTATTTTATTAAACTCTGCCTCGTAGGTATTTCTGGTCACTGTTAGTTCTGTTTTGAATGTTGTCGTAAAATATATGTCTAAAATTTGAATTACTATACTGCATTTCGATGAATTACACGAATATGATTATCTGCCAGTATTTTATTATTGTAAATATTAGATGTGTTATATTAAAACTGAATCAAATGGGAAGTTACGTATTTTATTTCAATGTAAACATTACTCATAAATAATAAAAAAAGTCTCAAAATTGCTGTAAAGACATTTTATTGAAAATATTCAAATATTTATGATCAAGTCAAAATATTAACTTGTTCAAACAAGGTTCCCTGCACTTGCACATACTTCGTCAGATTGATTTGAAATGGCTTACATCTACAACAATGACATCAACGTTCACGACGATCAATGATTACAGCGACATGATCACTTACACACAAGTAATTTGTACAAAATATCACAATAATAAAAACTTACTATTATTGAGAAACATATACATTAACTACCACACTTCTTGGCCGATCATGTTCCAATGTCAAAAAATAAATAAGAGTATAATTTTATGCAACATACATATAAAGTAGTATATAATCACTACACATTTACTAATTTCATTTTGCTCGACTACGAGATGTTCAGATAAAGCAGCATAATATTCGATATTACACATATACCTATTAGTCACCGAAAGACACTAAACTGAAGTATGTGCAAGACCAGACAGCTGCTGTTCGTGATTCACACATAAATTCAAATCAAATTGCTACAACATTACAGATTATTGAATATTTTGTTCTGATGAATTTTTTGTCATTGGCCCTGCATCTTTCACTTACATTTATTTTACTGAAGAAACTTAAAAACTGGTATATTTATCTTTTCCAAAGATGATAGATAGACTTAGGGAACATGTAAGTACTAGCGGACACAAATAACCATCCAAACTTGAAAGTCTGACACATCTCATCTGAACTCATAAATTTGGATGCTGTGTTCCGGAACATGACTTAGAGTCAAAGATTGAAACCTGGAATTAATAGAAAAATAGGATATTGGTGATATTCCAACGTGAGGTTATTATAAATATGCAAACAAAAGTTGCACACAAGTTGTATATCACAGTATTGGCCTCATTGGGAATATAAATATTCATAAAACTATAAGTAAGCCTTAATCTACTTATAAACAGTACAATGACACTTTACAGATAATTATTATAAGTATACACAATGAGGCCCATACTATCTTCTTTTAAGTACAATGGAAACCGCTTATTAGTATGCTCCATAAATATGTTCCCGTACCTTAAGATTTTTCAATCATTTAGTTTAATTTACTATAATTTTCTATCTATATCACATGGAGTCATATTGTCTGCATCTAATTATAGTTCGTTTTTTTAGCATTAGAGAAAAGGTAAACAATCAGGATGTGTCTTTTTATTGCAACACTTTTGAAAAATAATGACGAACAAACTATATAGACCCCTCACTTCAGGGCCTCAATGCACATGCTCAGCCATCTATAGAACTGATGCACTCTGTATGAAATGCAGCATGGTTTTGCTGCAGCTTCTACAAATCAATGTGCATGTCTTAATTTGTAGGAGCTGCAGACAGAGCCATGCTGCATATGCAAGCAGTGGGAAGAATTCTTTTTAGTTCTATTGAGCTTCCAAATCATATTAAGCGGATTCCATCATACAAATAAAAACTTAGTAAAAATGGTAATGCTCACCACTCAGAACTTCGATGATAGTAATAACCTTCTATTGTCGCTGCTGACTTATGGAAGCATATGTAATAAAAGCCAGCGAATGAAGCACCATTTATATCCTTAATTGTATGGTCCGGCACTAGGAAGTGTTCTTTCCACCTCATAAATACATAGTCAGCCTTTGCGAGTGAGTCATAGTCAAATGAATCGGAGTTGAAGGTCTTCAGGTATGGAACAAATAAGTCAAATTTACTCTGAAAAAGAAAATATAAAAATAAAAATTGGATCAAAACAATAACTTGATAGTGGTCTGTCCCTAAACAAGTACCTACCACTTTTTTAAACCACACAAAGTCATTGTTATATATTGACATGTGGGTAGATGAGAAGATCTGCGGGTACCCCCAGTTCGGTTCCAGCTAGCAAGCCAGCACACGTACGTAACATTCTGGCGACGGGATTTAATTCGGGAATACGCTAAAAGTGCTTTAAACATAGTGTTTGAATGTTTAAAAGTGTGATTTAAGTGTGATGAATAAAATGTCGGTAAAATTTAGTGAATTTCATATGGACAAAGACAATTGGAAAAATTACGTGAATAGGTTCGAATATTGTCTGCTCGCGAATAGTATTCAAACGGACGAGTTAAAAAAAGCGAATTTCTTTGCAGTTTGTGGTCGTGATTTATATGATCTAGTTGAGTCGTTAATTTCACCGAAAAAGATCGCAGACATAACCTATACAACTGTAAAGTCCGCGTTAGACGATCATTTTAATCCAAAACAAAATGAAATAGTGCAATCGTATAAGTTTCATATGAGGTGTCAATCGAGCAGTGAAAATATAAAAGAGTACGTGGCTAGTTTGCGTAAATTGGCTATAGAGTGCAATTTTACCGATTTGGATCGCACGTTGCGCGACCGGTTAGTATGTGGCATTCGTGATAAAGAGATGCAAAAACAATTGTTGCAGCAGACAACATTAACTTTTGATCAAGCGGTAAAATTGGCGTTAACGGCTGAAACGGCGGACGCCGGAGTGATAGTCATGACGACGCCAGCGACGGTAGCGACCTCTAGCGTGGCGCCTGCTGGTACAGGCGGTGACGAGCCAATGGAGGTTAATAAAATTAAAGCGAAACCGTTGGAACCGGGCAAGGATTGTTGGCGGTGTGGCAAAAGGCACGGAAATTTCTGTAGGTTCAGATATAGTCGGTGCTATGTGTGTAAAAAACAGGGCCATATTGCAGAGGTATGTTCGGATACACGAAACAAAAGTAAGTCAAAAGAATCAAGTCGGTTGAATGGATTGTATGAGGATGTTTTGTGTAATTTAGTGTCGAACAAAGTGGATCCTTTTTATGCAAATGTGGAATTAAATGGTCGACTAGTCAAGTTGGAAGTCGATTGTGGAGCGGCATTTACTATGTTGAGAGAAAGTACAGCGAGGAAAATTTGGAATGGGAACTTGCCAAGTTTGGATGCGTCAAGAGTTAGGTTAACAACCTGGACTAAGAGCCAGGTGGAGTTGTTAGGAGAAGCGGCAGTTGATGTAAGGTTTAAAAATATACATAAAAAATTAAACTTGCTGATCGCGAGAGGTAACGGGCCAGATTTGTTGGGCCGTGATTGGTTTCCAGAGTTAAATATAGATATTCAGGGAATATATAACATGAAATTGGAGGATGAAGATATAGATACTTTATTGGAAAAATATAAAGAAGTTTTTCAGTCTGGTTTAGGAAAGTACACCGGCCCAGTAGTAACCATACCTTTGAAACCCGAGGCGAAACCAAAGTTTTTGAAGTGTAGGCCTGTGGCGTTTGCAATTAAAGAGAGAGTGTTACAAGAGATTGACAGATTAGTTGCAGAAGATGTTTTGGAACCTGTCAGTCATTCTGAGTTTGCCAGTCCTATAGTACCTATCATTAAGAAGAATGGGAAAGTCAGGCTTTGTGGGGATTACAGGGCCACAGTGAATATGGCTACTGAGACTGATACTTACCCTCTGCCAACTTTAAATGAAGCTTTTGCGGTTTTGCAAGGAGGAGTTATTTTCAGTAAGATAGATTTAGAGCAAGCTTACACCCAGGTCGTAGTTGATGAACCAACTTCAAAATTACTTACTTTAAATACTCCTAAAGGATTATTTCGGTGTAAAAGATTAGCATTTGGGGTTAAAGCCTGTCCTGGAATTTTTCAGCGCATGATGAGCAACTTATTGGCAGGCGTATCAGGAGCAGCGGTACTGCTGGATGATATTGTGGTCACCGGATGCACAATACAAGAACACAGTGACAGACTTCAACACATCTTACAGATCCTTAAGGAAGCCGGGCTTAGAGTCAACAAGGAGAAGTGCAAATTTGGGAAGGCAAGCGTGGAGTTTCTAGGCCATGTGATTGATGCCAATGGGCTGCATCCTTGTGGAGACAAGATCAAGGCTATAATGGAGACGCCAGCACCAAAAAATGTAAAGGAGTTGCAGGCTTTTCTTGGGTTATTGAATTTTTATGACAGATTTATAGCACAGAAAGCAACTGTAGCAGAACCACTGTACAAGTTATTGTTGAAAGGAGCCAAATGGGTATGGACACCAAATTGCCAACAAGCTTTTAGTCTCTTAAAAAGAATGTTGACTACGGGGAACACATTAGTACATTATGATTTAAAGAAACCAGTGGTTATTACATATGATGCTTCGCAGTACGGTCTTGGTGCGGTTCTGGAACACAGGATGGAGGACGGTTCTTTGAGACCAATCATGTTTGCTTCCAGGACAATGAGCTCTCATGAACGAAATTATTCGCAGATTGATAAAGAGGCTGCTGCCATTATTTTTGCAGTACAGAAATTTTACTCATATATTTTTGGCCGTAAGATAGTCATTCAGACGGACCATAAACCACTTTTGGGTATATTTGACCCAAAGAAGCCAATACCTAATGTGATATCACCCAGGATGTTAAGATGGGCTTTATTGTTAAACTCGTACGATTACGAGTTACAATATGTTGAAGGGAAAAAAATTGGGAATGCTGATGCCCTAAGTAGATGGCCTGGTCCTGAAAGCAGTGGAATAGAAGAAGAGCTGCAAGAGGTGAATGTTTTGTTGCTCAATGAGACACCAGTTGAGTTACAGATGACGGCTAAGGATGTGGCTAAATTGAGTAAGACCGATGGTATATTAGCAAAGGTGATGTTCTGGATTAGGAATGGTTGGCCAAGTACAGTAGAAGATAAATATAGAGATTATTATGTAAGACGGGATGAATTAACAGAATATAATGACTGTATATTGTGGGGAGGTAGAGTAATTGTGCCTCTGAAGCTACGTGAAAGCGTTCTTAAAGAGCTCCATAGCAATCATGATGGTATAGTCATCACTAAAGCAATAGCAAGGAGTTACTTTTGGTGGCCTGGTCTCGACAGAGATATAGAGAGCTTGATACATAATTGCCAAACTTGTAGAGAAGTAAGGAATATGCCAGCCAAGGTGACTCACAGATGGATTACCCCACCAAAGGCTTGGTCCCGGCTGCATATTGATTTTGCAGGGCCTTTCATGGGCAAAGTTTTCTTAATATTAATTGACTCATACTCAAAATGGCCGGAGGTCAAAATAGTTAATGAGCAAAGTTCAAGTATGGTAATTAATAAGTTAGATGAGATATTTGCTGAACAAGGGCTGCCAGACACCATAGTGAGCGATAACGGAAAAGCGTTTGCGTCAGAAGAGATAAGTCAATATTTTAAACAGAATGGTATTAGACATATACTGGTACCCCCATATCATCCTGCGTCCAATGGACAGGCGGAGAGAACGGTACAGACAATAAAATTGAAGTTAAAAAAGATGTCACATCTCCCATGGTCAACCAGACTGCAAAAGATATTGTATGGGTTGCGGACAACACCTAGTTCTGTCACCGGTAAGACACCCGCGGAACTCCTGAACAATAGACGTTTCCGAACTAAATTTGATAGGCTTCACCCCCTTTCAATTCAAGAAAAGGAGACAGAAGATATCCAGGAAAATGAAACAAAACGTGTGAGAGAATTTAGAGTGGGAGAGACAGTTTGTTTCAGGAACTATAGAACTGGGCCTAGATGGTTAGAAGGAACAATAGTCAAAAGGATTGGAGTGTTAAGATATAAAATTAAACAAGGAAATAAATTATTTATTAGACATGTAAATCAGATGCTTGGTTTTAGTAGAAGTGGCACAGAAGAAGAAACACAAGTTGAAATCAAGGCAAGACCATCAAGTAATAGTAAAGAAGTTCAACAAGGGGAAGAAGAAAGAGAAGATGAGGGTTTTGGCACAATAAGAATCCCTCCACCGAGTCAGTGGGCAGAGATAATTGGTGTGAAAGGCCCAGAAGAGTGTTTAGTACGGGATTCGGATGATACAGTGCCTAGAAATGAACCGAACAGTAACAAGCGATGAAATCATAAAAAATACCCAATAGTCAGGTTTTCGGCACTGAATGTGTTAAAAAAATTAACTTGGTAGTGATATATTTTAATAACTACTTTGAAATTCACAAGAAGGCTGAGGTTGTTAACATTATAATTAGTTTAGAGTTCATTGACCCAGTTGATAACTGATAGATATGAGGAAAAAGTCAATACATAAGCACTCCATTATTGATATAAATAAAATAATTAATAGTAATAAAGCAAATGATTATCTATGTATGATCAATAAGATCATTTGAACCCTTAAATGCAAATGGAAGCAATCAACACTTCAAGTTATGCAAATTTCTTTGCTAAAATTGTTATTTTAGCAAATGGTTAACAGATTTTCTGGATGTAAATAGATATTTTATACTTCAGTACTTTATTATATAAGTATATCACTAAAAGTGCAGAAAAAGTTCGAAAGGAATCCTACAAGTTACATAGATCTTAGCTTAATTCTATACACAATCAAAAATAAGATTTCAAATGTGAATCTAATAGAGATAGGTACTTACCCAATGTTTCCTATCAACATCCTCGTCAGCATCCCATTTTCGAGTCAAGAATGGATATTTAGCTGATATTATTTCACCATCAAAAAAGGTGGTAAGTGTTGGAAATTCTTCTGTGAGACCTTTTATTTTTAAATAACCACAAAGGTATGAATTCTCCTCATCAACATGCTAGAAAAACAAAATAAAACATTTAAGATTGGTCAAAAGTATACCGATTCTTAATATTAATATTTGTAGTAAGTATACATTATCTATAAATATGATGATGTTAAGGTTATGTGACAAAACTAGTTGATTGTATATTTTTTATACACTTACCTGCAAAACCACCTCGACTTCGTATGAGTTGCCCTTAGATTTCTGATGGCCTTGGAATTTTGACCCATTGTACAGCAGGGACTTAGTCACGCCAGGCTGTTTGGAGTTTGCTGGCGGCGGTGGAGTAATGTCAACCTTCACTGGCATCGTCGTCCCATCAAATACAGGAAACTAGAGTATGATCTAATGTCACTACCAGCACGAACCACAGAATCAGATTTGCGGCACTGAGTTACTCCAGGTACATTTTACGCAGCAGCAGAAGGCATCCAAGGTACAGCACCTGACACCTGACAGCTTGCTCCTTTTTCCAGTAGATTCTACAGAAACTTACACAATTTTCTACTTGAGCTTAATTTGGCGCGTCTAATTTTCGTTGCTTGCTTAATTTTGTGGTAAAAAGTTTGTTAATAGATCAGCTTTTTACTTTGCTAAAAAAATACTGAGAAGAAAGGAGGAAGTGAAAGTTAAAGTTGGTACACACTGGCGCGCAGCGCGCCGTGATGACGAAATACAAAATTACGAAATGTATTTTCAAGAACCGAACAAACAAAAAATATAATGTTACATTTACGAAGGAAAACACATTATTTGCTTTAAAAATAGGACATAAATACAAATAAAGCAGTGAAATAAAAAAAAATAACTCATACAATAGCTTTACTTTTGTTCGATTTACAATCGATTCAACTATTTATATAAATGGCAACACCGTCAAATCCATTCACAAATCATTCACTCATTCACGCTAGTCTTGTCTATGATTTAATTATCATTCATTCAATCAGAGGATTTCGTTTCGTAGTTCGTCGTAGATGTGTTTCGTTTTGTGATTTTGCATTTTTAACAAATATTTATGTTTAAATTTAACGCTTTGACACAATGATTTCTTTTTTCATTCGAAAAAGCATCCGTATGAGCAAACGGTATAAGTCCTTGAACACTTTGTGATCTACAAGCAATAGTAGTGATATTTTCCCACATAATTATGGTTAACTGACGTTAGTCTGTGCATCCTCAATTATGGCAGACCCAGGTTATTACCACAGTGATTATATTCGGCACCCCGTTCTCTACGAACTGGGCGTCAAGTATGGAATTAAGACGGAATGTATTCCAGAAATAGCTTTGCCCTCTAAACTGGAAGAACTCAAGGATGTGATACGTAGAGAGATACGTAAAGAACTCAAAATAAAGGAAGGTGCTGAGAAACTACGTGAAGTCGCCACGGACCGCAGATCCCTCTCTGACGTCGCAAACATCGTAAAAAAAGCGAATTTGAAGCTCAATGAACTCAAGTCAGACCTACAAGAGCTCGAATCACAGCTCCTCCTCTCGCGCGGTCAGTCGACGCCGACGTCACCCGAAGACTTGTCGTACGATGAAGAGATCATTCTGGCGTCGGAGGCGGCTCAGCAGCAGAGACAACTTGGCGAGGCCACCACGGATCGCAAACTCGCCTCTCTGGAAAAGCAGCTCAATATCGAACTCAAGGTGAAGCAAGGCGCGGAAAATATGATTCAAAGTATCACCAGTAGCAACCAGTCGCGCGATAAGAAACTCCTCGCTGAAGCTCATCAGATGCTAGCAGATTCTAAGGACAAAATCGAGTACCTCAAATTACGCATTTCTAAATTAAGCAAACAACAAAAAGGGGACCATGCTGGTGCCAATGGTGATGGAAGGAACTTAGATATGAGTGGGGTAGACCAATTGTTGGATGAGAGAATTGCAGAGTTAAGAAACAGACTCCGAATTGAGGCAGCTGTAGTAGAGGGCTCCAAGAATGCCATAAGACTCTTACAGAGTGACAAGAAAGTTACAGACAAGAAAGCTTTACAAGAGGCACAGACTAGCCTGCTTGAATCGTCTCAGAAACTGGATTTGCTTCGGAGGTCTTTAGATATGCGACGCCAAGAACTTCCGGCAGAAAGTGCTGCATTTATAGAATTGGGTCATGAGTTACGCAGTACTGGATCTAGCCCTGGTTATGTGAGTTTATCATCTGGGAGTGGATCCCGGGCTCAGTTCCTGTCCCCTGCTCCTATGATCAGCCCCTGTGTTCAAGTGACCGGCACTCTAGAAGTCCGGTTGATGGGTTGCCAAGATTTATTAGATGATGTGCCCGGACGCAGCCGTCGGGACCCGCTAGCGAGCCCATCGGACCTTAAGTCATTTGTGAAAGGTGTGACGATACGTAATTCCATGAAGTACACATACAGCATCAAGGAGGACACCAGCAATGAGATTATGGCTGTGATGAAGCTGGACAACCATACGGTGGCGCAGACCAGCTGGAGGCCCTGCTCCCAGCAGGCTTGGGATCAAAGGTAATTCTTTCATTTTTACATTTTTTTTATTTCAGGCTCATGAATTCCAACAGAAATTCAGATAGAATGGTCCTTATTGCACATGAAGTATAAGGACCGTTCTTTGATGGAAAGCCACTTCTTAACTTTATTTTAAACCAAGAAGGAAGTTGAGGAGTTTTAAAACAAATTAACTTGTGAAATAATAAATAAAATAAAAATGCTCTTTATTCATTATAAAATGTTTACATAAAAAATTAAAATAAAACAAACTTATAATACGAGTTTTAATAATGAATCCCTAGTGGGTATAGGCCTCCTCCAGTGCTGCCCAACTTGTGAAATAATAGCTGTAAAAAAAAATTGCATTTGTATCAAATTATTAATTTCAAAAATACATAACTTAAATTGATATATTATATTACTGATACTGATTATTTATTACATAAATAATATGACACAAAAATGGTGTGCAAATATCTTTAGCCTTAACTAGCTGGAGGATGCACAAACACATATTCAAATATGTACTCATGTACTGCTATCTTAATAATTAGATAAATATTGCTTCTTATTGTCTTATTTGAACAAAACTAAGAACAATCATTTTAACTGTTATAAAATCAGCAATTGCAATCTACCGTCTAACCTCATTATGTACCTGTACTTCCTTGAATTTATTATCTTTATGATTCTTTTCATATTAGTCATATCTTATCAGGTACACATAATGTATAGTATGAATAGTATGACTAATTTTACTCAACTTAAGCTTAGAGTGACACTTGTCATGTTAAGATCAATGATTTTGATGTTTTATTTTACAGATTTACTATAAAGCTGGATAAGTCGAGAGAACTTGAAATTGGTATTCATTGGAAGGATTGGCGTGGGCTGTGCGCCGTGAAGTTTTTACGACTAGAGGAATTCATTGATGACATCAGGCATGGCATGGCCTTGGAACTGGAACCCCAGGGTCTATTATTTGCAGAAATTAAATTCTTGAACCCCATCATATCCAGAAAACCAAAACTCCAGCGTCAAAGAAAAATATTTAAACAACAGGGTAAGAACATCCCAAGACCTTCATATGGAGAAATGCACATACCCGCAGTTGTACTTGGCAGGCTCTTAAAGAGATCTTCACCCTCAATACAAAACAACATCCAAACAGCCCACATTACTCCTCCGCAGCAGCTCAACTTCCAGTTTGGATCAGCAGATAACAAAGATGTGGAGAACCCGAATACTACTCTTGGTGGTATGGCCGGTGTCCGGCCTTTGGGTCTGCCTACTACAGCCACAGCCCCACCAACACCAGTAACTCCTCCACCCAAGCCGGCATTCCCACCTCCGCATGTCTCCACCTTACGAATGGAAAAGGAACTCCAGGAAGCATTTGCATTTTTAGAAGATTCTTACGCGCGGGATAATTTTGCACCAAAGGAACCGCAAACACCCTCATGTGATACCCCGCTTGTTGAGTATCCGCCTTCACCATCACCTAAACTCGTTCTGGAGTTCCCAAGCAATGAGGATCAAATTGTGGAGGTGACAAGTAACATGAGAATATCATCTTCCCGCTCCTCTTCAGTTATAGAAACCATCAAAGAGCTGGATTCTCGCCGACAATCTTCAGGGGAGATGTCAATGGAATGCTTTAGATTTTTGAGTGTTCTAGGAAGAGGTCACTTTGGCAAAGTCATATTAGCTCAATATCGACCCACTAATGAATATTTCGCAATTAAAGCTTTAAAGAAAGGCGATATTATAGCAAGAGACGAAGTGGATTCATTGTTGTCTGAGAAAAGAATTTTCGAGGTAGCTAACGCGATCAGGCACCCATTTTTGGTGAACCTGTTTGCATGTTTCCAGACTGACCAACATGTGTGTTTCGTGATGGAGTATGCAGCTGGTGGTGATCTTATGATGCACATTCATGCAGATGTGTTCACTGAACCCAGGGCAGTATTTTATGCAGCTTGTGTTGTATTGGGCCTACAGTATTTACATGAGAATAACATTATTTATAGAGATTTAAAGTTAGACAACCTTCTTCTAGATACCGATGGGTTTGTCAAGATTGCGGACTTCGGCCTCTGCAAAGAGGGTATGGGATGGGGTGACCGCACGGGCACTTTTTGCGGGACACCAGAGTTCCTCGCTCCTGAAGTGCTAACCGAGACATCGTACACGCGGGCCGTCGACTGGTGGGGTCTCGGAGTATTGATCTTCGAAATGTTAGTGGGCGAGTCGCCTTTCCCGGGCGAGGACGAAGGCGAAGTATTTGACTCGATAGTTAACGACGAAGTGCGGTACCCGAGGACGTTATCATTGGAAGCGATAGCGTTAATGCGTCGCCTGTTGAGGAAAAACCCCGAGAGACGCTTGGGATCGTCGGAGAGAGACGCCGAGGACGTGAAGAGGCAGGCCTTCTTCCGCAACGTGAACTGGGAACAACTACTTCTTCGTAAAGTGAAGCCACCATTTGTGCCAACTATTAATAATTTGGAGGACGTGAGCAACTTCGACAGCGAGTTCACGTCGGAGGCGGCGGTGCTGACGCCGCCGAAGGAGCCGCGCGCGCTGAGCGCCACGGACCACAAGCTGTTCCATGACTTCACGTACATGGCGGACTGGTGCTAGCCCCGCGGCGCCGCAGCTACATACAGCTACAAATATTAAGATATTAGTTGTAATTTCAAAACTACAAACAATAAACCCCCATTGCCTTACAAAAGTGTGTAACATTTCTGTATTTTGATAATAACTCTGTTATCTCTACAGATGAGTGTGTAGATTGTCTTGTTAACTTGTATTTAGTGCGGTTAAAATGCAATATTTTATAATTAAATATGTAATTTAATATCATAAGTTTAAAAATGCGATAATGTTTATTTTTTTAAAACATCGTCTAATAGATTTATTATATATAAAATGTAGTTATGAATTTGAATAACTTAGAAATAACACTAATATAAGGGAAGGAGTGTCAAATCATTATCACTATTACGTTCTCAGTCAGTTGTTTACTTACATCATCAGTGAAATAAAGGCATCATCAGTAAGAAGCATAAGTTTTATTGTCCCATTAGATAAGTCACAGGTCACGGTAACACATAAAACAGAGCTGTACAGTTCGCACACTAAGTCTGGACGAATTCGAGAATCTAGAGGAAGCGGGCTGCGCCGTAGGGCAAGCGGCGCTCGCCTCTGAATCCTCGGAGTTCGTGTGCGATCTGTACCTGAAAGTTTCGATTAAATCATCAATATAAAAGACGCAGTGCTGCACCTTTATTTATCGGGTAAATAGTAGTACCTAACAAATGCACCCTAACTTACGGTAGGTACAATATACCTATACGGGTTTTACGTTTATACCTATTGTTCCTACTAATTAAATTTGGCATATTGATCGCGCTACTATGACTACAATACAGAAGCCCAATAGTGGCTACTACTTATCTATCATCGTAAAATCCTTTGTATTAAATAAAAAATACACGAAATATAGGGTAGGGTCATTGCGCTAGTTTCCGCGTCCAAGCTCTATAGCTTTCGTTCACTTGACGGCTGTATGTACTGTACAGTAGGTAGGCTGGTTACATAGTTCTAGAGGGTTGAGGTCACTAGCTAAAGCAATGGTTACGGACTTCTCAGCCACATACATCTTTGGAATTGTGTTCAATTTTCACAATGGTTTCATTCACTGAGTAGGCGCTACCTACAGTCCTACACCCTATGTACCTATACAACCCTACATTCCCATTGTCCTATCTCACATTGTAATCTACAATAGGCACTACCAAAGAGCAGTATAATATATTGTTTCTGTTCCAACACATTGTTTCTATTCCTTGAAATAGAAATAGCAACATTGTATTTAAATTTATGTAAATCTACAATGTAAAAATCTAATCATAAAATAAGAAACATACTAGAAATAAAATAAAACAGCAGATATGGAAACGTAAAATTTATATTTTGCAAATGAGCATATCTGGGAAACTGGTTACTGATTATGAATAAATGTATTATTATTTACAAAATGTCGTGTATGAACAATAAAGGACTAATGCTGTTGATATTACAAAAAACAACTATTATACTCATTACACTACCGACAACCAAAAACCATGTACTTGTAATTCCAATACTTATTAAATACACCCATAGGACTTCATATTTTCTAATTTTGTGAAAAAAAAAACAAAATTAGATAACTATTTTAAAAGCATTGAGTAATACCTTATATTATTATTCTGCTTATGGAATGTCGGCAGTTACACTCATACAGTGTACAAATATAAATGGTTTTACATTACACAACAGTACTTTGCTTCACACAACTTTAACTTAATGACTATCATTAACTAGACTTGAAAATATTGTAAAACAAAGTCACAATAACATTGTAAGTAATACAATTTTCTGATTTTTTTTACTTTATATCAAACTGAGTATTCAGTTGCCATCTAATTGACATTATGCAATTAACATTCCATAAACTGAGATTTAATGATTTTGGTTAATTAATAATACAAATCATGTTGAGTCAAGGAAATAACTGACCGTCACACTACAAATACTTATATACACATTCCACACAGAGCTAACAGTCTCAGAAACTAGTAAAGCTCACATCCGTGAACCCTTTTGCTGAAGCACCTTGGCACGGTCAGTCGGCTCCACATCATTACTGTTGAGGGAGCTGCCACACTCCCGACTGACCACACACAGGAACTCCGCGTGCTCGTCGTTGCCGTAATTGTATTGAGAACCAATATTAATCAGCTGTTCAAACTTCCAACCGTCTGACATCGTCGACACCATCTGAGTTAGCTCCTCTTCATGGAACTGCAAAACCCTATACACATGCTTCTTTGAGTCTTTCAGTGGCCTTCGTTCTCTTAAGCATATTCTTTCTTTGACTAATCTTATGAGCTCTGTTATATTGTAAAACTCCGCTTCCTCGAGGACTCCCTCTTCGGCGATGTCATTGTTGATAACCAGTTTACCGTGTCGAAGATAATTCAATACGGGCGAAAAATACGTCGGATCTCTGTCTATCAGATAAGCACCTGTCGCGTCCTGAAACAATCGACATACTTAAACACTGTCAGGGTGTGTATTGGCTATAAATTCAAACAATAAATAAAATAGTACATACCCTGTCTGAAATCAAGTCACTGTCCTCTTGAACTAATCGATACAAAAATGAGTTAGGGTCACGGGATAAAGTCGTTTTAGTAGTTAAAAAATAAGTTCCTCCGACGTTCAGCTTAACCCACTGCTTACTACTCCGCCTTTCATTGTTAAATTTCTGTATATTTTCTTTAAAAAAATCACCGTCACCAACTTCGTCCGCCATGGCGTTCCATATACCATAGACAGAAGTTTAATATTTTTCCGAATGAATTTGACATGAGTTCAAAATTACTTAAAGCAGTAACACACTACCGCACCGCACTAAGGTCACGGTACGCCGCACCTCTCGGAGTAAATATCTATGGAGTAGAGACGCGCACTAATTTCTATCTGAAAAATTCTGTCGTTTTTGGCGCGGGGGACGAGGTAATGCACACAAATAATGTTAACACTAATGCATTTTTAGCATGCGTCGCTACTCACGCACACGACAAAATTATCAAACACTAGCAAAAACTATATTCACACAAGTACAAGAACAAACACAGACAACCCTGTCCGTGAACGAGATGACGTCAGTTCTAAGGCCAAGAACGCACCACGACTTTTTGTCGCGCGATAATTTAGTCGCAGAAATGTATAGTTGAATCATCGAGAGCGTGGAATTGCATATGTAGTAGTATTGTTTGTTTACAGGCATTCTATATTTGAATTTTCTATTTTCTTGTACTATCAGCATACAACCACTACAAATGCAATTCCATCTTCTCGATAATTCAACTATAACGTATGTGTTTATATGGCAGTGCACGCATATGCGACAAAAAAATCGCAGCGATTTTAAAATTGTGATTTGTCACATTTGCTCTGCTGCTCGCGACGCGATAGTCGCAAAGTGAATTGCAGCATACGGAATTGTATGGCCCCGCGCGCACTGCGATAATAAAATCGCACCCCGGACCTCAGTCGGCATTTCGCTCTCCAAGCGTCAACATATCGGAACCTGCTTCTCCAATGGAATCACAAGATGAGACGCTAGATGTTGACCGTTTAATTATAGAAATAGAAGGAGATCACCTTTGTGGTACAAATACTCAAAGTCATACAGCGATTGCATATTGTTTCACGACAAGCGACTGGTACGAAATCCATGTCGAGAATGAACAAATCGTCGACTTTTCATCGCAGTGCGCGCAGTGAATTTTCTGCGATAAATTACAGCGCGATTCTAAAATCGTGTCGCAAAAATTAAAATCGTAGTGCGCGCTTGGCCTAAGTAAACCTAGATAGTGCGAGGGACGCCCCGATAATATTGTCGATATTTTATTGACAATGAATTTTAATTTCTGCTTTTATCAATTATAATAATATTACAATATCAAGTCTTTATACCAGCATTTTACTAACTTTCAATTTTTGTATTGTTTTTAGATGTTGTTCTAATAGTTTGTCAATTTGTTTAGGGCGAATCTTGCAAGCTGATATAGAATGATTTTTTTATTATCAGTTCATTAGTTAATATTTTACATGTTGGTTTACTTCTGGAAGCAATGCAATATACTATCGAGCATGCAGATCTGATGACAGAGATGGAACGCGGCCATAGGATGTCATTTAAGGGATATTGAGTAGGGGATAATTAGTATATATATCGGCGGTAGATCGTAAAATCGGGCATATCGAGATATTCCTAGGCATATCATGAAACTCCGCCATTTAATAATCTGCCTTTTGCATTTTTTGCCACTGCTAGTGCTGCATTCTATGTGGCATTTGGAGCAGAATGCGTAGGTGCTAGGTAGGTACTAAAATCATACGCTACCCAAACACGTACTATAAGTAGGCTGTCAAGCCATTTCAATGGTTATCATTAGCTAAAATGTAGGCCATCCTACTTATTGGATATGCCTAAATGTTGAGGTTTGCACGGTATGGCTGGTGATCACTAGTCAGAACATGACATGCCGGCGTTTCATGATCTGCTTAGGAATATCACACCTTGAAGTTAGCACGATATGGCTGGTGGTCACTAGGCAAATCATAATCTGCCTAGGAATACCACTCCTTGAGGTTTGTACGATATGGCTGGTGTTTGCTAGGCATCATGACCATCTGTATATTATTCATTATGTTTATATCGATTTTACCGATATTGGTTTTTATGGTGTCCCATCACTAATATTGGTACGGTGATACCAGAGTAATAAATTAAAAGTGCCTATTTATGGAAAGTGACAGCCGTAAATACCTTAAATTAATAAAATATTTGACGTTAAATAAAAATATATAGCTGGTCAAGCAAATCTTGTCAGTAAAAAAGGCGCGAAATTCAAATTTTCTATGGGACGATATCCCTTCCCGCCTAAATTTTTCAAATTTGCCGCCTTTTTCTACTGACAAGATCTGCTTGACCAGCTATCTGTAGAAACTAAAGGAAAAATTAATTTTCAAAAAATAGTCTATCGGTAATTGTACGTTATTTAGGGGTTGTGCACAAATCACGCGAGATGTTTTCGACTACTTTTTGATTCCCCGTCCCCCTTTTCTTTATTCTTATAGATCTATTTATTTGATTTAATAGATTAGGCTGATATGAAACTAAGGTGTTATATAAAAATAATGTGTTACATAAATTATATAACAAAAAGCAACGCAAATAGGGCGTATTACTGCAATGTTCTGCCGCCAGAGTGTAGCACTAAGCTAGCTAGTAAATTTTCTCTTTTCTCTTTATCGCTCAAATATGCAATAGTGATAGAGAGGTTAGATAATCATCATCATCATCATATTTATTCATCAACAATACAAGATTGTGTTTGAAATGCACATAAAATACAATTACAATAAAATAAACAACATTTGAAAATAATAATAACAATAATAGTAAGCACTAGTAACATATTTTAGCCATTATAGGACGACATTCACAGTATACATAATGAGATCAAAAAATAAGGCATTTATGAACTACTTAAGTATACAAAGCTTATACACTAACTAAACTAAATCAGTATCAAATAACTCATCAAAGCTATAAAAACAACCTCTTAACACTGACTTAATATTAGAAATAGACACACAGAGCGGAACAAAAATGTCAACAAAATGTGGATCAGAATGACATTAGCTGCAAATTTGCATTGATGATAAAAACGCTTACGTAAATTTTGAGTCAAGATAAATGTTTTGTACGGAAAAGAACTTACTGTCGTAAGCATTAAGTGTCAAATTTGTAAACATTATTACCAACACTGTTAAAACTTTAAGTCCGATGGCACTAAACGTAACTTCACCTTTGTATTTACGTCAAACAACGTCAAACGAGAATAATGAACGAATGGAGTCCCTTTGGTACATTTTAATAGGTATTACTGTACAGAAAAACCGAAGTAATAAATGAAACAAATTTAATTTTATCGGGAGTTCAAATAAAATTAATTCATGGTAACAACCCGTGTAAGTTATCATAAAATAAATTTATAAATTTATTATATTTTCCTTGAAATAAATTCAACTTATTAAATAACTGTGTATTTTAGATCTACATAATACTCTTCGCACTTTCGTTCTTTGCAATATAGTGCACGGGGACATTCAGGTCGCTACTGGTACTGATTGGTTATGGTCTTTATCAAAAAAATCCTGTGGTTGTCACTGTGTTCAGACAGGTTTAACATTTACAGTTAGTCAATGTAAGCCCTTATTGGTCGTGTATATGTCGGAAACAGGGAAATGCGCCGAACACACAAGTGCCGTTTTGCCTTGTTTAAAACTGCATCACCCCTATCTCTTGCTATAATAGCAGTCCACTCTGCACGTCGCATAGGTTTTCTTGGAAATCTTGAATTTAAACATAATATTATATCTTACGAATTCCATATAAAAATAAAAAAGTATTGGCCTCACATCGACTCATTAGATTTTTGTTCCTTCACATCCCTTCTTTGGTACTAACATAATAATTTATTCAAAATCATGAAATTACCACCAGATTACATAAATTATGTAATGCTATCCAAAGAACTAACCGAAAGAAATACATTCCATGCTTTTTCCTCGTTTTATCATTGTTGTTTTTGCATATTTTTACGACCATTTTACGACATTGTTGACAACTTCACATTTGAGCGGTCCATACAAGACTAAACGAAAAAGTAACGCGTGATCTGTTTTAACGTTACTTTTGCGGGGCCATTTTTTGCGGCTGATTGGGTATCCAGTTCTTATTCTATTCTATATCAATGCCTCTTAACAAATATTGCTTCAGTTTTTGCTTAAAGATAGTATACTTTGAAATATTTTTTAAATGCTGAGGCAGTTTATTAAATAACTTAACAGCCTGATGTCTCACACAGTGCTCCTCAATTTGTGAAGTAGGGCGAAAATGAATTTTCAAATTTTTAGTGCGTGTGAGAAATCGCAGTTCCTCTTCTTCATGCGTTTCAAATCTTTGCTTGTGTTTGACAAGGTCCGTAAGCAGTATATGTATATATAAGCAGGGCACGGTAAGTATACCAAGCTTAAGGAAAAATTGCCTACAAGAGACCCACGGTGGAATACGAAATATGGTTCTTATTGCCCTTTTTTGAGCGGTTAGAGCTCTGTTCACGTTATATCTAAAACTGTTACCCCAGAACAATATTTCTTGTTCCGCGGCGGACCCCCAGATTGTGATGGATTGTGGTAGTCCCTACGCAGAGTTTCGCATAATATTTCCTATTAATTTTTTTTTTTAAATTTGCCGCTTTTTTCTGCTGACGGAAATAGCTTGACAGACTTTATTAATCAATAATTATTAAAATTATTAGCGAGGAGTAAAAGCCATAATAAAAAATAATAATAAAATATTAAAATAATAACTAGTGATTATCCGTAGTTAAAATGGTTCTCATTCCCATTTTACGTGGACATGTGCACGCGAGACATCGCTATGCATTTGTAGAGCGACGTCCCGTTCCCACCTGTCATTCCGTACGGAAACCGAATGAAAATTCCGTACGTGTATGGCCAGGCTTATAAAAATCTTCTCATAAATATTTTGTCTATGTCAAAAGAAAAGTCATTTGTTTGACTTGACTGACGTTTACATTGGCGTTCTTTTCGTCTCCGTTTACGTTTTTGATAAAAGTTGTAATATTTATGAATTAAACATCTCTGAAAATTGTGGCTTTCCGAAGTGTTCGCTGATACCATGTTAAATTGATAGAAGAAACAAAGTGATCTACCATGAGTAACAATTTAGAGAATGAAAGAACAATTACTGCTGGCAAAATGTATCCAATTGATTTGGCACCACAGAAAATCACAATCGTGAAAAGTGTATCCAATTCCGAGGTGAAAATGACTCACTTGATCACAAGCCAGCCCAAGACAACAGGTGCAGGTCAAATAATCACTCACGCCGGGTCTATGGGCTTGATTCGTCCTGCTACTCAAATTCTAACTCCTGGCGTCGGTTCGCAAGTACGTCCATATTATACACTTTTACGAGCTTACAAACGATTATTCCTACAATGTACCTCTATATTTAGGTTTTAAACACAATAAGAAACATTTTTACTGTCAATATCTTAGTATTTTGGAGAAGACTGTCTATCTTTATATTTATTCAATTATTTAATATTACAGCAACAGATGATTGTTAGTGGATCCCCAATCCTTCAAGGGACATCAATAGTGAGCCAGGGCTCTCAGCTCTTGGGGCAGAGTTCCCAGATCATAACTCCACAGTTGCTCAGCGGCCAGATATTGCAGCCCGCAACGCAGATCATTAGCCAGGGGACTCAGCTATCTGTGCAAGTGTCAAGTTCCAGCCCTAGTGTGCAAGTCAGTGTGGCATCCCCAGTCAGCGGAACACAGGTAACAATATTGTTACCTTTTTTTATCTTCCTGTTGCTCTACTCTAACTGGGT
This sequence comes from Cydia splendana, assembly GCF_910591565.1. Classification (NCBI taxonomy): domain Eukaryota; kingdom Metazoa; phylum Arthropoda; class Insecta; order Lepidoptera; family Tortricidae; genus Cydia; species Cydia splendana. Next base: position 17,090,042 of record NC_085965.1, on the reverse strand, counting down.
AACTCTAAGTAGCTTTTTTGAAATATTTATATGAAATAGGTTAAAGCCAAAAATATGTTCCAGAAGTAATTATCTTGTTTGTATAATCTAGAATTCAATAAAAGTCTGAAACATTGGCTATGGCCAATATAATTCATAGCCAGAAATAATGCTCCAGGTTTCTTACTGTAACAGAAAATATAACATTTGTTTTTCTAACCCTGTAGATGCCTAATATTATTTTTAAACAAAGACATGAGTGTGATTTCCTTTTAAATATCTTCAAATGTACATACAGGTTTGATATATGCATATTTCTTTTCTTTATTTCTTACAGTACTTGCAATTATTGTTTTTTAGGGTTCCATAGTCAACTAGGAACCCTTATAGTTTCGCCATGTATGTCTGTCCGAGGCTTTCCTCCATGATCGTAATGGGTTTTTAAAGTTATTTGGCATTGCAATTGATGTAAATAAAGTAAAATGTAAGATAAAAATTTATTATTTTACTTATTAAATTATTATTTAATTTCTCTAAAACAGTTTCATTGACTGAATGAGTAATGCCATTGACTATTGGCAATTATAGAACAAAAAAGTAAGCTGCAATCCTGCTGATATTCATACCAGACTTGCAAAGTCTCCGATTGAAAGTAAGTTCTAAGGAAAAAAATCATAGTCATACATCTATTGCTTTAAGTAAGTACTGATTAGGCAAATTTGCCTTGTCTTTTTGGATTCCTCATATTTGATATGAAAATAGATTGCTTAACTCGGGAGAAAGGCACCAGGCATCATTTCATCCCTTTGTTAACAATCTTCTATAGGTACCACTAGCTCCAGTTTAGCCTATTGTGATGGATGGGTAACTACGGAACCCTACACTGAACATGGTCCGACATGCTCTTGGCCGGTTTTTTATTTATGTTTTTTGTGAGTTGATACTATAATTTGGTATAAATATTTATAAAAATTTTATAGTATGCTCTGTGAGAGTACCTACTAAATTACTTTTAGAATACCATCCAGTACAATGGCTAAATTCATAAAGTAATCTATCCTAGATTTCAGCACTCAGTCTGTTCTATAAACAAGTATTCTCTGGTAACGCTGATATCAATTCTGTAATTTTCTATAGGTGTTGAATGTGGGCAGCCTGGGTGGGCAACTGGTCACAGGCACTGGTAACTTGGTGGTGAGCTCCTCAGTGCGTACGCTGCCGCAGAGTGTGCGCGTGTTGCCGCCGCTGCCCCACCACAATACCAGACCAGGTTAGTTATACTTGAATGTTTCATTTAATGAAGATGATATAACAATTAAAATTGATTTATATTTGCAGTTCTGACAAGCGGGGCCCCTCACAGCGGCGGAGTGTTGGTGAGCAAGGCGGTGTCCGCCCACGCGCCGGTCAGCAAGGCGCCCGCCAGCCACGTGCCGCGCGGGCTCGCCGCCGGCGCCTCGCTAGCTCTGCGCCCCGCCCAGCCCGCACAAGGTGATTATAGCCCGTTAAATCTAAATAATGAGTTGTGTTATGTTCTGATAAAAAAGCCACGTAGATAATTGATTTTTGTGGAGTTATTATGAGTGCATAAAACGCCATATCAATGAATGTTTGCGGTAGGTTGGTCAGGCGGGCGCGCTCGCGGCGCGCTGGTGTACAACGCGCGCGTCCCCGCCCCGCGGCCCCCCGCGCCGCCGCCGGTCACGTCGCCGCAGCACTCCGCCATCGTCACGCTGCCCAACACCACCGTGCTCGCCTGTACGTAACGTAACCACCACCCGAGGGTCACGACACACACTCGGGGCGTCAGGATCGAGCACGCTCGACGCTGACGCCACAATGCATGGCCGTGGCGTCTGGCGGTCTGCTTTCTCTTGCAAGAAACATTGACGTTTGTTTAGATTTCATAGAAATAAAAGAAATGAATTTACTAATTATCGCTTGCTATTTAGATAGATAATATAAAATGCGGCAAGCAATTTTTCTACGGCGAGACTTACCTACCTGCGAGAAGCGAGTAGTTACAAAAGAGCTTTCTCGTAGCGACCGAGTAAATAAACAATAAAACTCGTTTATAACCTTTCAAATTCTATAAGGCCCACTTCCCACTAACATCATCATCACCATCCCACTAACCCGTGGTTAAACCGTTAATCCTGTGTCAAATTGTACTGGTAACCATGGTAACTCCAGGTTTAACCGGTTAACCCGGGTTAGTGGAATGGTGCAAGAGGGCCTAAGATATTGTTTATCTTTGTAGCGAGCCTCTCAAGTGGCGTGATCGCGGGTGCAGTGCGCGCGCCGGCCGCTCGCCCACTGCCGCTGCTGACGAGGAACTACCAGCCTGCTAAGGTAACACCCTATCTATCACAACATATCTCCGTTAATAATACTTACAAGTCTCAATATTACGCGTCTCTCTTAATATTACCCTATATAGATACATGACGTACTTTTGTAGATCACATCAAAGACTATTTTTATGTATATCTCGGATGTAGTCGTAACATAATTGCTTTTAACTTTAGGTGTAAGTTACAGTCAATATACATTTGTTTTATATTTTGTTGTTTAATATACAGGTTGGCCAAAAAATAAGTGCATTCCCGTTGCCAGGGAGGTTTTGGGATTATACTGAGCAACTTTTACTATGGGAAAAACCCCGAAATCGCGATAAAAAAATTACCCTCCCATATAAAATGGACCAGCCAAAATGTATGAAACAGCCATAAAATTTTCGCGATTTCGGGGTTGGTCCCATAGTAAAAGTTGCTCAGTATAATCCCAAAACCTCCCTGGCAACGGGAATGCACTTATTTTTTCGCCACCCTGTATATGCTGACAACATTAGTGCCGTAACTGTGTACCCAAATTCTGTGTGTTTATATTGACTTGTTTACACAGGTGGTTGGTGTCGGCGTGGGTAACAGCGCTCCCCCACAGTTGTACTACGAGGTGCCCCGCGCGCCGCAGCCGCAGCCGCGCCTGCAGCCGCTGGCGCCGCCGCCGCAAGCGCAGCCCCCGCCGCAGTCGCACGCGCAACCCCAGCCGCAACCGCAGCCGCAGCCGCTAGGTAATACATGCCGTTGTATTATTTTGATTTTCACGTCAAACTGTGTCGGACGGAGACTTAAACTCGTTGTTGGTCGCTGAGCCAAAGCACAGAATAAATAATAGTACTTTCTGTTACGATCAGGACAGATATGGCCGCTAGGTGGCGACAGCGCCACGCGCGACTTATGGCTAGCCACCAAAATTGGTGTGGAACGGATGTACTTTTAGCTACCTGTAGCAAAGCGACGAAATCGCGGAGTGAGCCACGCCTGGCCAAAGCCAAATAATTAACCAAAGAGCTTGTATTTTTTTAAATATTTTTTATAAAGTTAAAACATACACATTTTGGACCATAAATACGTTGAAAAAACAAATACTGTTCATTCTTACAGGGTGGCCTGTACATACACGTCTTTTAACAAGTTTCATTAAAATTAAACCTACAATCGTTTAGCTAAAACGAAACATAATATCTAAAAAAATATTCTCCTTTATTTTTAATATACAAATGCAAATGTTCATTATATCATTATAAACAATATGCCACAGTAAAAAAATATCAAGGTATTTTTGGGCCATCCTGTACTAAGTTTCATGTTATTATTAATTATTTTTGTTTACAGTGACTTCAGTAAGCGTGGTGAACGCGGTGCAGGCGCTGACGGAGATCCGCGGCGCGGCGCCGGCGCAGCCGCCCGTTGCGCCGCGCCCGTCCATACTGAGGAAACGGGATGCTGAAGGGTATGTACTCACAACCAGGAGCGTTTTTAACTAACTCCAAAATTTAGGGGTACCGAACCTCATAGTGAGCTGGGCTCGTTGGGCTGCTATGGGGCGCGCCGTCATAGGTCAAAGGTGCAAATTTTTGAAGTGAAAAATTCTTTAGCGGCGCTATGCACTTTTTGTGATGGGGAAAAAATGTTAAACTCGCGACAGGTCACGTGACCGTCAGATTCGTAAGACATAAGACGGACACGTGACCTGATCGAAAAACTGTTACAATGTCATTGAGTTTTCACTTCTGCCGGCACTCCCGGAGCACCCGTAAGCTTATAAAATGTCAAAGTTGGACTACTCATAAACTTTCCGTAGGAGGTTTTAAAAATATATTTTCTGAAATCGACGTCATAACTAGTAGGAAATAATATAGGTTTTTTTTCTCTAGTTACTAAGTTGTCACTCGCTGCCCCATTTTGATCAAATACCCACTATAATTTGTTCCCATAGAGAAAAAAGCCATCGAAAGGCGTTGTTTGGAGTACCTACTCTCCATATTAAAACTGACTAAGCAATACACAAATATATGACAGGTCACCCACAAAGCAAGCCGCCATGTACGGGCGCACCGGGTGGGAGGACGTGCCGGCCGGCGCCGGCTCCGGGTCGGGCTCCACCACCATGTCGGCCAGCTCCTCGCCCGCGCCCGACACGCCGCCCGACCCGCACCCCGACCTCTCGCCCAGGAAGAAGCCGCGCAAGCAGATGTGAGTACTGCGAACACATTAAGCAGGTCGAACATGCACGACCGAACACGCTGAGGATGTGCCAACAGATGGACTCGGTCCTTTCTTTCATCATTACTGCAAATCCTTAGCCAGATTCAGAGCCACACGCCGAACTCTTGCCTAGGAAGATGACGTGCAAGCAAATGTGAGTAGTATTCGACAGTGATCTGGCACCGACCTAATTCATAATATAAATATGGGTAGTGCTCAAGTTCAAAAAAATTTCTTTTGGCGAATGAATGAACAGTGAATTCGAATTTGTTTTTTTTTTTATATAGAAATGACGAATCATAATGTAATCGTGTAATGTGTCGCAGGCTAACCAATGACGTCAGACAATGCGAGTTCCCCCCCGAGGATGCGCCCCCCACACCACCCCCCGTCGAAGTGAAGCCGCCGCCAAAAAGTAAGTCATCTCTGCAGGTTTACATGTACCTATGCAGGAATACGCTATGAATATACTTATATTAGGACGTCGCCCTGCTTGTTTATAGAGGAGCGTTTCTTTTATTTTTTGCCATTTTTATACAGTGTGACCTTAACCATTGGACAAACCCTGAAATCCCACGTAGGGTTACTTCTCAGATATGTTCTAACGGTAATATTTTTTTAATTAGAACAAAAGATAAAAATAATAATTTTCAAACAAAAGTTATTTCCAATAATCGACAGCAAAAAGAAACATACTGTATCAATCATTGGCAGTGCTTTTGACAATTTGTTTGAAAATGTGCGGCAATGATGACATTTGTCATTTGTTGATGGTATATAGAAATCTTATTAATGTCATAAATAAAAAAGATAATCAAAACGGTCGAAGAAGGTTTCATACTATTTATTACCTCAGGAGCTACTAACACATACAGGTTGCTCCAAAGTAAAAAAATCGTAATTAGTTAATTTCTTCGTAACCGCTACACCGATTGTTATGATACTTTGTATACTGGTTCTAAATACCCTAATGCATATGTACATTTCGGCTTTGTACAATGGCTAGGGACACCCTGTATATTGTGACCTTTTTTGCCACTTTTGCGTTATTTCTACTCAGAATCACGAGCTCTTTCGATCCTAATGGGATAAAATAATGTCCCAGAGTTTTTTTCCTATTCTGTTACCATTTCCCCATACACTTTGTATGGCGGTAACAAAAAGGAAAGTTTGAAAAATGTATGGAAATTTTAGGACACTTTTTTTCTCCGACAAGGATGAAAAGGGCTCGCGATCCTGTCTAGAAATAACACAAAAGTGGCAAAAAAGGTCAAAATATATAAAATGGCAAAAAAATAAAAGAAACGCTCAGAGAAGAGTTTTGCGTACTCGGTAATGAGTGTTGTGTGTGTGCAGGGCCGCTGCTGAGCTCGAGCTACGTGTGCGGCTGGCGCGCCACGGCGCTGCACTTCGCGCGGCCGGGCGACGTGCGGCGCCGCGAGCCGCGCGCCAGGGACATCCTCGCCATCGCGAGCCAGCGCCACGTGCTCGGCACCGCCGAGGGCTGGAAGGTGCACCACCTCACCGCGCAGATGGACGACCTGGTCGGTACCGCAGCCTTAAAGGGTTTACCATCCCAGCAATTGTTTATTTATATGTTACAAGGTTCGTGGGCGTGGAATAACCCGTCTCCGTCCGTGCTCCGTGTCTGTGCTGACGGTTCAACCAAATACTACATAACCGTTCCAACCTTCGCGCATTGCTATAATTGTCATTTAACCCATTAATGCGTGGGTGCAGGTGTCGCTGGAAGCGGACGTGGGGTCGCAGCTGGCGGGCGTACTGCGCGCGTTGGAGGCGCTTCCGAACCGCGCCACTGCCGCGCTGCAACCGCACTCGCACACGCTACTCGAGCTGCTCAAGGTAACAAAAACATACGCGCTTCATCGCGCCTCGGAATATAAAATAAAATCAATATTTAAATTAAAACACGCCGCCTAATCGTATGATCTTTATAATATTCACTTAATCTAATTATTACAACGAGATAAAAATACCAATTGTATAAACATTAAAAACTTAAAAAGTATTTTATTTATTTCTTTAAACAGGGCAACATTCAAAGAAGCAAGATAGTCTGCGAAGGCATCCAGGAAGCCCGCGAAGACATCCTCCGAGTATTTACACACCGTAACTTCGTGTCCGATATTCTGACGCGGCAGGCCGACAAGCGGAGTTTCCGGAAACACAGATCACAGTCATAATTAACAGGCAATACCACGAAAATTCACCGCGTATTGAGCTCTAATGACATTGACTGAAAGTCTATTATCATATACACAGTTATTTTCGTGGTACTATAATAAGCTTGAGTCCTAATGCTATTACTTCTGTAATTTGTGGAACACCGCACATTAGGCATCTCTGTCTTGGGCAATACAAATTTATTTAATGAGCGATGCTATTTATGTGATTCTCACTATTCTCAGGGTTCAAAAATAGGGTCGATCGATGGTCGATCGTGAATGTGAAACTGCCCCTACGGTAAAATTCCTAAAGGCGACTTCATTTGTATGTGAGATCTGACAATGTGTAAAGAAGCAGCTAAAGTCAGACCGTATCATAATGACGTATCATAATCTCATAGAAGTTTGACGTTTAAAATGACACTTGCACTGCGTGGGCTATCAAAATCGCTGCAGACTTTTATTGGTGCGACTATAATATTATAGTTGACGATGGTTGTTTTTATTTTAAAATATATGTCGTGGACACTCCATAGAATGTGCGTGTCCTAAATCTATTCATATTGCAGAATGTACTAGTGTAAGTTCCTTTTGTAAATAGTGTAAAGAATGTGTATGTACATTTAAGTAATTCTATATGAGTATTAATTTTATGAGAAGAGAATGCCTTGAAAAACGAGTTTTACTTGTGATTTTGATTAAATAGATGAAAATAATAAAGAGGATTTCATATAATGCGTGTTTCCTTCAATATATCAGTCTATGCTTGTAGTATTGAATTCAGAGAAAGAGAAAGGCTAAATAAGTGATGAGGTGAATAGCAAGAGGTCGTCCTACGTCCACATAGACCGGAACCGCGGCGGTTGGAGGCCAGACAGCGGCGCAACGCCATAACCAAAAACCACCTATCGGCAGTAGCAACTACACACGGTACCCGTCACGGCTGTTAACTGCAACCTCATCACCTGCGGGCAGCGGGAGGTGAGACAAAGAGTAGTATAATATATAGGTGAGAGCGCGCCACCGTTGTCGTCATAAAATTGAATCACTCAGAACTAGGAAAGAGATGCACTATGCTATGTCTTCTTTCGTGCAACTCTATCTCTATAAGAAACGAAGAAAACAACGAAACATGAGCAAAATATCACACTTGTTTCGCAGTGTGTAACCACCATTAGATGAGCAATGGCTCGATTCAATCTTGTTTCTAAACATTTCGATTAAGATTTGTAGTCTGGCAATACTAGTCTATAGTGTGTCAGCTGTCAGTCAGATCGCATACCTATTTATTTACTTCAATTAATTTTAACCTAAATTCTCTTTAAATTATCAAATCAAATCAAGATATTAAAGTATAAAAATGGCGAGTAGCAGACTGGAAAGAATAGGCACAATTTTCACAAGGTATTTATATTTCAATTCTACTATTGAGTTCATAATATTCTGTTCCTATTATGAAATACTTTTTCTTTTTTATCCTAATTTAAAAATCGAATGCCTATTATTAAAAAAATTGAAAACAGCGGGAAAACGTACTTTTGGCGGGAAAGAAAAAAATTTGAACGAGTATTCGTCGCCGTATTTCGTAAATTTGTACGATATAAGCAGTATTTGCTGTTTAATTACGCGATTTAATAAAATGTCTAATGCAAAGAAAACGGGCACATCAAAGTTCTTGGCGGAAGATCTAAACGATTTCATGAATAAAAGCCAGTTTGTAAAGGAATCGCCTAAGACTGGAAAACCTCAAAAGCGTAATAAATCAGCGGCACCAGCAATACAAGAAGATGACATGTCCAGATTAATGATAGATCAACAAGTAAGCATGAAAAAAAGAAAGATCTCAGCAAGTCAAGGATCTGAGACACCTCTGAAAGTCCGGGACACAATTATGCAGCAAATAGAATCAAGGTAATATTAATTTGCTTACAGTTTTGGCTTCGGTAATTTACCCTGTAAATTTCTTGGTTATATTTTTTATATTGTTTCAGGCAACAATGTACTGATCTTATGCTAAACAACTTGACAAATATTATAAAGCAACAAGAAGCTGAACACACACAGATGAAAGAAAATCAAGATAAATTAGAGCAACTCACTGGTGCTCTATTGAAGTGCATTCAACAGTCTAGCGCTGCTCAAAAACAAAGTCTGAAGATGTTGTGGGAGTTCCATGCCTCTTTTAAAAAAAGGTTAGTTTGTACTGAATTCTACTTTTATGTAAATTTCCATATCAAATATCATTTTCTATAATATTTATCTATGTTATTGGTCATTATTTCAGATACGAGGAAATGAATGTTCTACATAAGGCACAGAATGAAAAACTGACTGAAGAAATAGAGGATGATCTTAAGAATTTGGAGCAGAAGCTAGTAATAGAAACTAAGCGGAGTGGCTGGGACAATTTACGCAAAACGATTTTTCAAGCTATGCAAAATGATTTGTAAACTGACAATATTCACAATGATTGCATTTTATATTTTAGAGACATTCTTAGTAGATTTTTTGTTAGAAGACTACGAAAAATGTGATTTCTGTTTTTAGGATAAGTAAATTGTTACATGTACTATTTTCACAATAATTTTATTAATTTGAGACACATTATAAGAAGGTTATAAGTTAGAAGAATATGAAAAATTTGATTTCTGTTTGTATTAATAAATATTTTGGGTTATCTTTGTTTATTTCACAGACATTTTTCCTTGTGTTAGGTTAGGTCATTATTTGATATTGCACTACACTTCAGTTGCCCTTTTGTCTACATAGTTGCACAAAGTTAGTCTTGAGTGTATGTTTTTGTTCTAATTAAGTATTTTTATTTTAAAATAGGCTTATATTTAACTTGCAGTGTTTGTATGAACTGAACCTCTGCAGTTAGGTTGTCTTCAAAATTAGCAAACCTCTTCAATCACTGAATTGAATTTACATTAATATTTCAAATAATGTAAAGCCTTCCATTTTTAAGGAAGCCAAAGATGATAGAACAGTGCAACCTAAGTTAGGGCTGTAACGAATCGTTTTGGTGAAAAAAACTGATTACTGAAGACATAGACTTATTCATACTTTAGACATAAGTACTTATTAAAATTTCAATCTGTGTTGCACAGAGTGGAGGGCCTGATTACTCGCGGAGCAATGAAGCCAGACGACCGACCGCTGTGGTTCGACATCTACAAGCGGTTCCCGCCGCTCACAGAACCCAAATTTGCAAAGCCATTGCCAGAAATCAAACCCATAAGACCTATTCTTTATGAAGAAGATGTTGTTAGAGCGTAAGTACCTAATAAATATATTTATTTACTATTAAAATGGTACCTGTGTAGTACAATAAGTTTCTTAACAGCCCTATTTAATGCCTGTCTTCTTCTTTCCCCTGCCCTTATCCCACGTTATGTGGGGTCGGCACAACATGTTTTTCTCTTCCATTCTCCTGTCTTTCGTGTCCTCAGCACTCACTCCTTTCTTTCTCATATCCTCTTTCACACAATCCATCCATCGTTTTTTGGGTCTACCATACGCTCTCCGTCCATCAACATTCATCCCTAACATTCTTTTGCCTATATGGCATTCATCCCTCCTCATTACATGCCCATACCACGCTAACCTAGTACTCGTCATTTTCTCCGTTACTGGAGCTACTTTCAAACTTCCTCTTATATACTCATTCTTAATCCGATCCTTTCTCGTCACTCCACACATCAATCTCAGCATTCTCATTTCCGCTGCGTGCACTCTTCTTTCATCCGCTACTTTCGTCGCCCAGCATTCTGATCCATACATTACAACAGGTCTCACGATCGTTCTGTATATTTTCCCCTTAAGTTTATGGGGCATTCGTGGATCGCAAGTTGTTCCAGAGACCTGTCGCCATTTCATCCATCCCGCATTTATTCTATTTTTCACGCTTACTTAATGCCTATGTACCTAAACTAAAATATTTTTGTAACAAAACTTTACTATAACGTCTATAACTGTAGGAAAAACTTATTAAGTACTTACCTACCATTATTCCTCCTACTACCTTACTATTACGTCCGAACTAGGACGGATGAAGATACCTACCTATTGGACGGATGTCAGTCCCATTTGCACATACCTAATGCAATTAATAATCCAATGTTACAGGAAATTCCATTCTGCCGGACAAGGCTACGGCGTCATCAACATGCTAAGTCCAACCGGAGAAACGCCTATAAAGAAGCTAGTGAAACAATACGAAAAGTTGAAGTCTGAAGGCGTCCCAGAGACCGAGCTCGTTGAGAAGGCTTCCGCAACTGTGGACACGCAATATACCCAGCGACAAGAGGCCGCCCCGCAAAAACCGATCGTTAAAAACCCGGATTCAGTAACAGCGCAAGTTCTGGCAGAAGCAGACTTGAAAAATATTTTCAATGAGAAATAAATCATTTTACTGTACGAACATAGTTTAGCATAATTATAATAATTGTTAGAAATAAATAAATGAACGATGTTTCAGTTTGCCTTTCTTATTGGATTTCATCCATAACCATCAAAATCTTGGGCTGACCCGAGCAAAAAGATGGCAGCAGACCCGAGCAGGCATAATAGGTAAAAAATGCACTAACCTAAGACCAACGCCTATAGTTCGTTTTTTTTAGCATTAGAAAGAACTTGAAAGAAGGTAAGCGATCTTGGCAAGTCTTTTAATTGAAAAACGCTTTTTAAAAATCAGTAACTATTACTTATGAAAGCAGAAGAATATAAATGATCGTATTAGATTCATAATTGTTACATATTTGCCGTAACTTATTTTTAAAACGTGTTTTTCAATTAAAAGACACATCAAGATTGTTTACCTTATTTCTTATGCTAAAAAAAACTAACTATAGACCAGGCCCTAGAGAATTAAGATGTCCGACCGACTTGACTTAGTCCCCCTGTACCTAGAATTCGAAGTAGAAATGTCTGTTGCCGGCAGGATACCTTCTGCAATGAATCAATAAGACGCTGGTACCCGGAGCATCCGTCGTCAATATATTGTTTGCGTCGCATACTTTGAATATTATCTTTTATCTATCTACCTGTCACACCGGATGTGCCTACCTACCAAGGTTTACTGTAATTGTCGACCAGTTTCGGAAGTGACTGTTACCCTGACCTATAAATTCATAACAACTATTGCTAATCATAGATCACATATTTTGGTTCTCCTCTAATAAGAGATTGCATACCGTAAAAGTCGTTGAGCTAGGTATTCGTAAGTAGGTAGGTATTTCTGTGAATAGATAACACTTGACTCATCTGACCAGTACAGAACCACGGCTACGCTACCAAGTAAACTGTTAGTAATCATACTTCTTATCAGTATGATAAGATAACTGAGGCTAGCACGAACACACCTTGTATTGCGTTCCAAACCGTTGGCTGTTTTAGTGCAAAATTGTATTATTATAATTAGTGTAAAGGAGTGTCAGTAATCCAAAATGGCACAAAGGAAGTCCTTACTGTTTTACTTGGCGGCTATCTTGGGTACGTATGATGAGGGTCCTATTGTGACACAGACCTCCTTATCTCATATAGTTACAATGTATTCGAGTTGCTTTGTTAAGGTATGCTGAATAGGTACCAACCTAATTAAGTTTGACCCACTTTGCATTACACGGTGCGTTGAGATTGTTAGGATATTTTAGAATATTCTGTTATATACACTAATAATTAACTATTTGGGTTCGTTTAACAAAACAGATAGGTTACAGTACAGGTAATTTGGGTATTCGCAGCCCGAAAACAATATCTAGCCTTCTAGACTATTAGCTTTCAAGTGATTTAGTAATAAGGTTGAAATGGTTGAAAAACATTTGTTTATTGCAAATATGACTTACATTTACTTTATGTATTCCCGTTCATTGCAGATGTGAGTTAAATGGGTACTTTTAAGTGTAAGTTCGTCATATGTATGTAGTTATTAATTTTATTAGACAAAACTTTTAAGCCTTTCTTTGGTATGTAAACTTTTCAGTAATCATCAGCACACTCACACAGGAGGCTGAAGCTCGAAGAAAGATCTTGAGGGGAAGGCGTGTCATGACACGGACTTATTACCGTAAGTAACTTGGTTACCTTTACTTAACGAGTGGTAAGTGAGTTGTAGACCTCGCGATAAGCTTAAAACGTGTAAAAATTAAAAATGCTTTGTTGAATAATTTTAGCATTTTTGCCAAAACTGAAATGGACTCCTTCGCTAACGCTCGGTCAATAATGGTCCGCTTGCTTTACGGCCAAAGTATTGTTATTTGTGGCAAGGATACATAATATATTATGACCCTACCCTACATAATAAAATTGCAGCGTTATTGTCGTGGGTTACTTATAGGCGCCATCTACAACAAAGATCAACTTTGTATTCTAGTCTTTAATATTTACCTGTCTCTGGTTTCGCGAATGTTTATTAATAGTAGCTGTACGTTCACGGTAACTCTGGTTGTCAAAATTTGATGTTTGGCAATTCAGTTGCCACAAACCCTATGGCGCCATCTAGTTCAGCTATCAAATTGGGGGGCACGATTTTTTTCTTAGATTAAGGCTCCGTCACACAGGCACGTTTTGCGGGCGGCACGTGAGCGGGGCGTGCCGCTTTTACATATAAAACGCTCACGCCCCGCCCGGAAAACGCGCCTGTGTGACGGAACCTTTACACCTCTTCTATAATCAAAACAAAACCCGATACCAACCTAGACCTAGTGTTTAGTGTAGCCTGTTTAATTCTAGGTGGCAACGCGATACCAGCTTGGGCGATAAGCCTCATCGCAGGCATTGGAATGCTTTTGATTGGCGGCGTTCTGTACGTGGTTATGAGAAAACTCGTCCTCTCCTCCGAAACGGGCACCTTGAATACGTATCAACCTGCGTTGCAGAATGAAGACGTTTGAAGAGCAAAGTTTTATACAAAACGTGAGATGAACGTCTTTTGGAACTCTTCTTGGTCAATTACGTTTTAACCCTTTTCCAGGCATAGTGCACATAGCGACCACATACTCGCCAATAGAATTTCAACCTTAGGAATCCCATTTAAGGTTCATATTCGATTGGTCTTTGGAAAGTTACTTATCATTAAATGAATCATCAAAGCTCCATAAATTTTAATATATTTGCATTTTTTGGAAAAACCGTGTAGTTTGGTGCGGCCTGGAAAAGGGTTAAGCACTGCTAAGAAAATAAAATCCGAAAGACGTTTTAACAGGTCACGTTATGTATTTTAGTGTTAATTTATGTTAAACCACCGTTTTAATGTATACACTTTCGCGGCTAAGCGATTAACAACCATGTGAAATTACTAGACAAGTAATTTGGAATCATGTTTTAAGTTAAATGTACACATTTTTTTTTTCGAATAAAACTGTCGCCTCGATAAAATCAATTTATTTTAGTTTATTACATAATAATAATTATGGTATATGAAAATCTTAAACCGAGCGCATACCTCGGAAAATGTCACTTAAGAGATTGTACTAATGAACAAATGAGAAAAATGATTTCACGGTGAAGTCAAGTTAAGAGTTTAGAACTCTCGACGGTGGTACTTGTCTGGATCGAAGTAAGATGTGACCACGACTCGGTTGCTGAATTTTCTTCCTGTGAGGGTTTGCTGCGCTTTCTGGCAGTCGGCGATGCTGTTGAACTCTACAAACACCTGTAAAAAAAAACATTTCATCAGAGAAATAATACGTTAGATAGTTCACTAACAGATTTGAGGATAAGAATTTTAAAAGAATGTAAACAAAAACACCATGTGAGCATGACAATGACATACATCCGTTCATACAAAGTAACATACCGTAAAATGTGCCTACTTTGCTCCAAAATTCAAAACAGTTTTAAAATTATAATTTTGTGTGAATTAAATGCCGATTTAAAGAAGACCATCATACTATCATGTCGTAACACTTAAATGAGGTTGCGATATAGTTTTCATATTATAAAAACTGTTGGAGCACAATCACCCAGTGTGGAGCAAAGTGGGGCACATTTTACGGTCTCATTGGCTGAATGACAGATACATCTTTTTTTGTTTACGTTATTTTAAGATCCATATGGTTTGGAACACACATAACCCTCTTATCGGGGTTCAACTCAAATCTGCTGGAGAGAGCATCAAACCAGAGGGCTGTCACATTAAGTTACCATCATGTTGCTTTTTGTAACGTTGGCAGTACTGTCAAATGGTTAAAATCGAGAGAATCGTAATCAATACGAGATGCAATAATCTAGTTTGGCTTCTTTTTGACAACGACTTTACTTTAGGTCACACTTTGATGGTAGAACTCAATCCGCTTTACATACTTAGATCCATACTACAACATGTATTACAATCAACGCTTTGGTTCAGCTGCCTGTAATCGAGACATAAATGTGACGTTTTCAGCCAAAAGGTACCACTTTGTCGGTTGTCGATAAGGTTGATTTCAAATTGAAGCTATATGGAAATAGCGCCATATTGACAACCGACAATATGTACCCTTTTGGTAGAGAATTGTACAAATAGGGCTCTCTTACCTTTCCACAACCAGGCACTTCCACGCCTTCGATGGGTCGGGGGATCTCTATACTGCGCACGCAGCCGTATTTGTTGCATTCCTCCCTGTAATTCAAATAAACATGTTATTCTATTTTTATATAATTTATAATTCTGAAAATAACCCTCAAAAAGTCGAAATTACTAGGCATTTGGTGGCCTAAAATATAATTTCGTTATAAGTTATTTCTGGATTGTCCCTTTTTGTAGTGGGAATTACGATTTTTTTACGCGACTATAACTATCTGTCTCAAATGTGCTATTTTCACCTAATTGCGGATTTATACCAGTCACTGTAAAATATAAACACATCAAATCCTTATCTGATAAAGGAAAGTTTAAGCCATTTAATATAGTTTGGCTTCCATTAGGTAGACTAAACTAATAAGGCGTTCCCAACAACTATGTGCATCTGACATTAAGGGGTCGTCTTTAATTACATCACACAAAATTTCGATCTTTTTGACCCACCCTCCCCCCTTGTCACACTATTTCATAGGAAAAAGATAGGTCTTTCATACGTACTGTCACACTTGGCATGACCCCCCTACCCCTCCCCCTGTTCCTGTGATGTAATATGTGTATGAATCCTAAGCTAATATTAAAGAGCTCACTTGATGTCCTCAAGGATGTCCTCATACTCCTCCTCGTCGCGCAGCTCGTCGGGGGTGACCATGTTGAGCAGGCACAGCACCTCGGTGGGCGGCCCGGCGCCCGCCAGCGTCAGCCCGGCCACCTGCAGCTGCACCGGCGCCGCGCCCGTCATCGCTGCAAACACATTATATATATATTTTTTTTACAGCCAGCTGCGCAAATAAGTATTCTTGATACTCGTAATCAAAAGCAACATTTTAATGTGTGTTATTTCTTTCTCAATTGAATTATAAGTTCTATATTTGATAGTGAAAATATCATGATTGCTAACAGCCAGAGCCGGTCTAGAATTAATGTCATCAGCCTCGAAGGCATAACATATTACGTGGGCATGGGCTGAAGACACCATACATTGTAGACCATTCTCACCAAAATTAAACAATGCAAACTGTGAATGAAGACTCGGCTAATGCCAATGTACTATCTTACGTTCGAATAGACTAGCTTCATCTTATGAGATTACAAATATGCTTTTGGGTCCTATACATCTCATATCAACCCATATAAAAAATGTAAAAAATGGGTCATAATCACATAAATGTATAAATAAACATAAAAAAAAGTTTTAAGTAAAATGTGTTACCTAATGTTGAATTCTTTGCCCCAATACTGGCTCGTTGGACTATGAGTTTCTTGTCACCCAGCTGCATACCATTCAGACCCGCAATGGCCTAAAAATTAATCCGGATTAGTAAAAAATTTAGGCAAGAAAATTGAATGTTGCAATGAAATGTTTATTCTCACCTGATCTGTCATTGAAATGTCCACATATTCAGCAAAGGCATATCCCTTGCTGAGACCCGTTGAAGAATCTTTCACTAAATTGAAAGCCCGGAGTTGTCCAAATGACATCAGGAGTTCTTTCACCTGTTTCATAACATTTTGCATAAGTGCAAATCAAGTCACACATTATAACAAAAAAATACAAATTATTTAATAATATATAAATGTTTATCTAATAACACAGAAAGGATACTAAAAGTTTGAATGTTCCCGTGAACATAAGTGGCAATATGCAGCAAATTAATGTATGTTATCTGACCTGTGTCTAGCCGCATTTTAGTATTATGTGTGAATGGAGGAGACTTGCCTTTGAGTGCCGACGTCTCGTTCAAGTACAAGACGTATAGGTGAGAATGAGAGACAACAGTGACACGCGGGCCGCGAATGTGCCATATCTAAGCTAGGGAGGGGCAGAAAGCAGACTATCAGTGAGTTGTAAAGGTAATCGTCGAGCGAGGAGACGCTCGTCCGTGCTAGGGTACCTGAAATACCTGAAATGGACCAAAATATATCGCGGCTCACTGCTGGCGCCACCGTAGCCCTGTCAACTGTTGAATCTCGCCCTGAAATGTTGCGGCTACCTAATAGGAATCGCCTTTCTGATACACTCATTTATAGTCATATTTGCTCAATTGTTGATTAATTTTGTTTGAGGCAAATATTGATATAATGAGGATTTTTATATATTTTAAAAAGCCTAAAATGTTATGCTGTAAAAATGACATAAGATACATAAAATGTATGTGGAGATTTTTATGTTAATTCATAATGGGCGCAATAATATAATTTGGAAAAATAAGTCCATGGAATAAGAAACTTTTGGCAGGATAACCTGAGTAGCTGTCAGAAGATTAGATAGAAAGGAAGTCTGAAATGTGCATGCACTGCAGTGCTTCCGCATCACTCTCACATTCATGGCCGCATAAGGAACTGTTTACCTAGAAACCTAAAAGCTGGCTATGAAATTTTGACACAGATATTTAAGAAAAACAAAGGCATTTTTCTGTAAAACAAAATACCACTTCATATACAATTAATTAGATACTGAAATAACAAATTAAATGCAAATCTTCATAATATGGATAATATAAATAAAATTCTTGAAAAATGATACATTAACTTCATATTTGCAGTCAAACAGGTTTCCATGTACATACGAGTGTACGTACAAGTACATACTACCAGTATGTACTTTTAAAATAACTTATGAATTAGGTATGATTTTGAAATTAATGTTTCATGAAACACAAAAATTAAGTTTATATATCCTAGAAACTGAAATGATGTTTCATTTCCTATGAACATTAGCCATATAATTTTCCTTATCTTAAGAGTTAGAAAGGTAATTTCTGCCATTATGTACCCTGCCCAGTTTTTAAGATATCAGTCACAAATTTTCTAGTTTTACTAGTTTTTAGTAGTAATAAATTCAAGTATTTTAAAGTCATTTCAGTGTCTGAGATCTATAAACGGGATTCAGTTGCAAGTGTAAGGGCAACTAAGAAAAAATAAAGCAATTACCTGATCCTCATTCAGATAGTTAGGCAAGCCGCCTATGAATATTTTATGTGGTGAATCTGGAACCACTGTGCTGATAACTCCAGCTGAAAAACATTGAAATTGTTAGATTAAAGTTCATTATAAATTTATAAAATAATGCATATAGGCATGCTTTATAAAATCTCTGGGTTTAGAGTTATTCTGAGTTATTAACATCTCACAACCATAAAAATTCTGACAACTTAAACTGGATTAGTTCTACTAACCTGGAACATTAATCGATGGGTTTTCAGTGCCAGGCATGGGCTGGTAATCATGCGGCCGTCTAATCTTTAAGCTCTGCCCTTTGAAATTGATGCCATCAAATGCCATGGCCTGAGTGGTCTCGTCTATAGATCTGAACTCAAGGAATGCAAAGTTTTTGTCCAAATTTATTTGGCAAGCAAGGACTGGGTTTCCGGCCGCTTGGGCCAATCCTGAAAGATGCATCTGCTGGTTGAAGAACTCCATGGTCTCCTCTTCAGTGACTCCGAATGGTATGTTGCCCACGTACAACCTTCGCGCTTGCCGAGTGATGGTTGAGCCAACCACAGGGACTGCCGCCTGGGGCGTGTCTGCTACGATATTCGCCGGGATCTGGCCGGCCGCCTGCATAGCCTTATACTGCAGAGGAGTGATGTGCTCGAAGCCCGGTGGTGGCACATCCCAGTAGAGCGAAGGCTTGCGGCGACGCGACCGTTTCGACGTCGGAGACCTCGATTTGCTCTTAGCCGGCCGCTTTTCTCTCTCACGGCGCTCCCTTGATCGTGATCTGGAGCGCCTTCTCTCTCGGGAACGGGATCTGCGTCGGCGATCTGTTCACCATCAAATCAATGAGGAAACTGAACTCACAAACAGGTCTTGATATATAGGTACTGAATATTATAAATGCCTTACCTTTATCTTCACCCATACTTTATTGCTAGTTGGAATCACAAATTCAACACGGAAAATACTCGACTTCACAGGCAAAATGGCGTCAGCGCGTTCGAAAGCGGTGTGGCGACAAGGGTGAAGGGCAGGGAGGGAGAAAAAACATCGCCATTTTTCGTCCAGAAAAAAATGTTTGTTTATTCAGGAAACAAAATTCAGTCTTACAATCACATAAATCATTGATGTCCCAGTAAACAAACAAAAAACGTGTGTGTAAATTTAACATGTGTTAATTTTAATTTATTATATTCGCTAGATAACCCTTCGCACCCATATTTTTTTTAATTTGCTGCTGTATATTTTTTTGTGATGGTAACTTCAATTAGAAACGTCAATGTCAGTTTCTCACATCGCATCTTTCTTTTCTCCTCCAGTCACAGTAGTGATGGGTCAAATCGAAAAATGTTCAAACCGAATAAGTCGACTCGGATTTAAACCCAAATCGGTTTGCAAACCGATTTGGCCAAGTCGATTTAACTTCTAGTTTTTAAATTATCAGTAGTTCAAACCGCTCCGTAGTCGCTTGGTTTTGAGTTGAAGAAATCGAATTGTCAATTTTACGGTTTGTTCGACCCTTAGAATCTTTAGAATAACACGACAGCAAAAACTTTTGACTTAAAACTTTTGTAATATTTTCTTACTTTCCGTTGATTGGTAGATCAAAATTTCATTAATTGCTAAAGATAAAACGGGAAAGCACTATACGAGTGTTAGAATATTGTTATTCTATGTACAAATTGTATTACGTATAAAACTGACCTGTTTCTCTTTGACGTTCAATGTTGATAATATATTACACTATTTAAACACTTAACACAACATTACGTGAATTTTACAGAATTTGCTATTTATGTGGGTAGGTACGATACGAAACCACCGTTGACAAGAGAAACAGTAAGTCTGTTAACTTACTACTTAAATTTGTAAACTACTTTGAAGTAATTATATTTTGAATTAATATTACTGATTAATAATTATGTATAACGGAGTTTATTTAAAAATATATTCTAATAGTTTTATTCTGCATGATTCGATAAATGGACGAGGTACATGAGAAACTACTTCTGTGACGTCACTTATCGAATGACAAGTGGCATGATCAACCAGTTGCCAGGTAGAAATGGGTATAAAAGGGACCGACCGATCCATTATTGATCATTCTGATTCTGATTCTGCATTCTGCCTTGCCCTGCAGCACTGAGTTAATCATCGCCAAAGGAATATTGAAAGTTAAGTAAATACTATGTTGGTAATTATTGTAATAATTATGTACTTACTTGATTAATTAGATGGATTCATTAATTAATAATTAATTAAATCATCTTTTACTGAATTATAAACTAATAGTGATTGTGTTTATAAGTTGTTGATGATAATGTTAATAAATTGGAATATTTACTTGAATAAAACAGTTTTATTTTCAATTACATCAGTTTATTAGTTTATTTATCTTACTTAAAACTTAAATAGTATTCAGTTATTGATTAAGCAGTTTAACATAATTATGAATCAAAGTACATAAATAAATAACTTCCTGACAAGTTTTACCTTGAAAATAATTATTTACTATTATTTTTGAGTTTTTAATTTTTAATATTTTAAAAATTATTCATTTATCTAACACGAGCAAGCAGGAAAGAGCGTGCGGTCTCGTGCGATTCCGTGAGTCATTGCCGCGAATTCGTTTAGTTAGCAAATCGACGCGGCGCAAAACTGGCGATCCAAGTATACCGCCAAATCGATCTCTAAGCCGCCTCGTATCGATCATAAGCCTATGCAAAATTGAATACTAAGTAAAATGTAACTTATTGTATTTACTTAAGTAAAATGTAACTTATTGTTCAAGAAGTAAGGTTCTTGAACAATAAGTTACATTTTACTTTACCTGTAGATACCAAGTTTCGACTTGACTCGACTCAATAATGGCGGCGATGTGCATGGCAACATTTTTCTTCGTGGTTTGAAGTCGAATCGTGTACATTTTATGCCTCAATATGTCAAACGAAAGTGACGCAGCAACAAATCGGAAAGGGTGCGCTTAGAGCGGGTGAACGTATCTTAAGTCGATTTACGGAATACTCAAGTCGATTTAGTCGACTTCAGTAGGGCTACCGCCAATACCGAAAATCGTCAATTGCGGGCATTTTTCTCTGTCACTCTAATTACGCCTTCATTGGAGTAAAAGAGTAAGATCCCCGCAATTTGCGAATTTCGGTTTTCGCGGTAGCCCCTCTGACCTAAATCGGTTTGAACCGATTTGTGAAGTCGAATCGTAACATCGCTAAGTCACAGTCAGAGTCACTAGTAGTTGTACTTGTAGATCGGCGGCGGTGTTTTGCTTTGTCGGCAAAAAGTGAAAGTTTCTCAACTTAACTTAGGTGTAAATAGTCAATACTTGCGATCGATGGCTCCATATGGGTCTCACCAAGAAGCCATATTACTAGTGCCGCGTATACAACTTGAATAAATATGGTGCGTTATTTATTTCTTAAACTACTGCGATATTTTAGGTCTTATTCATTGTTTTTAAGTATTCATGATAAAAAACTTTACTTTTAGGGAGACCTCAAAACTAACGGTGCATTGAGGAAGAGAGAAGAAGTTTTGAGCAAACCGGCAAAACAATTAATAAAGGATAATGATGAGAAAATAAGTTATAAAAACTCATCCGGGAACTCTAAGGCCATTGGCCTAGTTTTTGTTTCACTTCTGCTGGATCTTCTGGCTTTTACCATGATTTTACCTCTCTTACCTTCATTATTGGATTATTACGATAAGGAAGAAGGCAAAGGCACAACTTTATATGCCTCCTTATTGGGAGCAGTTCAAAGCTTTCAAAAACTGACAGGGGCCCCCGAAAAACTAGCGTCAGTATTATTTGGTGGTGCACTGGGCTCTATGTACAGCTTTCTACAGTTTTTAACCAGCCCCATAGTTGGAAGCCTCTCTGATGCTTATGGAAGGAAACCCATGCTTTTACTTTGTTTGGTAAGTACCTACTTATACAAAATTGTCTGATATAACATACTGATTAGATATCAAACTGTCAAGGGCTAAAGCTAAATGATCTCAAGTTGTATCTCTTATCAACTCATAGGTTCTTAACAATATAGGTCACCTCTTGAAATTCTTGGAAATTTTATGCTAAATATTATTGTTAGTTGTCTGTATTTTCTTGGTTCACACTTTAATTCACCACTTTTCAGATAGGGATAGCGACATCGCATGCTCTATGGAGCTTCGCAAGTACATTCAGTATATTTGTGCTGGCTCGGTTCATCGGTGGACTCAGCAAGGCCAACGTCAGCTTGAGCATGGCTGTTGTTGCGGACGCCTCCAACGAGAAGACCCGGGCTAGAGGAATGGTAAGATTATTATTGACTATATATTTAAGATCTGGCAAAATCTGCATGTAATCATAACTTGGATTTCTATTACGTATTAATTATATATATCACATCTTTTTACAGGAAGATACATGAGGTAAATTATATTTAAATTATATACTAGTTTTTTTTATGGTCTCCTATGAAAATTTTACTTTCATACTTATAGTTGGTAATACAAACTTAATTTTGTTTAAACAGTTGTATCAGAGCCAGACTCGTTAAAATTTCATTGGTGTGATAATGATACCTATATTGGCTTGTATACTTCTGTTTTTATGTTATTACTGATTATTGAATATCATTTCTATTTTAAATTTGTACAGAACAAAAATCATAATGAATAAGCATATTTATAAGTAGGCTATGGATTCACAGTGACATCATATAATTAAGTACTATGTTTGCTTAAAAGACAAGTTAACAAAATATACAAACAGACACTAAAAATCATGACATAGAAATAGTTTTTACACAAATCTATGGCAAGAGAAAAAAAGACAGACATTAGCATGGTTCACGTTTGTATGGGAAAAAATCAAACTCTAGCTAGAACAAGCGGCACCCCCTCATTTTGTTACACTTGTTATGTTGACAAAATACGCCAAGTTTTGTAATCTTATCTCAACTACAAGGGGGTGCTCAAACACTTTAAAAAAATTTCAATAATGTATGAATTCCAAAAAAAAACAAGTTATTAATTTTTACATTTTTATGTAAGTAGTAGTTTTTTACATTATTTGAAAGTGTGCTTTAAAAGTTATTATGTAAAAAAACATTTTTATTTCTATTTTTATGATTTTTTTAGGTAAAATTCAAATAGTGTGAAACCAGATACTTAAATAAAATTCTGAATAATAAATACTTTTTTTTGGATTTCATACAACTTTGAAAAATTCAAGGTTGAGCACCCCCTTGTAGTTGAGATAAAATTACGAAACTTGGTGTATTTTATCAGCATAATAAGTGTAACAAAATTAGGGGGTGCCCCGTAGGAAAATAAAAAAAAAATTTTTTGAACCACCCTAAGGGCTGAAATAGACGGCGCGCGAATTCGCATGCGATTTTAGTTACATTGCGGACTATTTGGTTACATCCAATTCAGCCGACCAATCTAATACCGCAATGTAATGAAACTCGCATACGAGTTCTCGCATCATGTAAATAGGCCTTAACAGACATATATCATATTGTTTTTCTACCATAACTTTCTTGCTTTAAAAAGGGAAATTCACTGATTAGGTACTTATATTGAAAACGTAAATAGTTTGCCCTACCATGGCAAACAACGTAGGAACGAATTATTATTTTTTCATCACACTCGCTCAGTAAATGTGGAATTGCACGCAGGTTTACCGGGAGTTATAGAAAAAGCGTTCTCCCTAGGGAGTTATGAAGTTTCTAGTGCCATAATTAACAGTTTTTTGCCTTTATACTTAATTTTTGTATCGCAAGTGTGATGAAAAACATTGTGTGTAACTCGGGGCGTAATAACATTGCAAACTCGAGTCTATAAATCGCTCCGGCAAGCCGTCGCGATTTAACTTACTCTCGTCTGCAATATTCAACTTACGCCCCATGTTGCACAATGTACTATTGTTTCTACGACTCAGGCACGACATTGTGCGTTCTCGGCACATATGCACAGGTTAATAATGCATTTATTTACAGGCACTGGTGGGTTTGGCGTTCTCAATAGGGTTCATCGTGGGCCCCCTGGCGGGCGCGTGGTTCGCCATAAACAACGATAACTCCTCCGGCCCTTGGGGCGAGCGGCCCGCGTTCTACGCGCTCTCGTTATCTCTTGCGAATATTGCTCTAGTCATATTTTGCTTGCCCGAGTCACTGCCAAAGGTAATTTCAATATTAACTCTTTAGAAGAAATACTGACTTCAGATATTGTTTGCGACCTAACTTTGTAAACCTTTAACTGTTTTGTTCTTGTACTGCAAATGTTCGTATGAACCAGCAACCTACTTTGCTTATGGTGTATTTCTGTAACGCCGAAACAAAATAAATTGTTGAACGATCGGCACTTAATGTGCTGAAAATGGAAATGAAAAACATTTACAGATAATATCTGGTTATTTAAGTAACACTACATGTAGCATTTGTTTGCAGGGAAAAAGGGCACCCCTCTCATTCACTTTATCCAAGGCATTGGACTACATATCTCCCTGGCATTTGCTGAAATTCACGGCAGTTAAAAACCTATCGATACACCAGAATAAAGTGCTGTCAAAGCTGGGGCTGATATACTTCATGTATCTGTTCATATACTCGGGCCTCGAGTTCACTATCACATTCCTGACGCATCATACTTTTAACTATACAGCCATGCAGCAAGGGAAAATGTTCTTGGTTATAGGTAAGATATAGTAATTTAAATTGCGTTTTTTCTTATTTACTCGTAATGCATGTTAATTATAAATGTTTTGAAAAGATGTGTCCCGCCGAGTTTGTTGACGGTCCCATATTGGGATACCTTCCTCCAATTGAGGGGGATTTTAAATCTTCTCGAGGCAGAGGTGTAGGATTGGAGCCGGTGTAACTTTATTTGCCGTTCATAAGCGCATTGTAATATCGCTGGCCCAATATTACAGGGTTCTATGCAGTGGCGTAGCTAGCATGGGTGGCACCCGGGGCGGAAATTGTGGGTGTCACCCCAAAATTCAATCAAAATTGTAAAATATGTTTAATATTTTACAATTATAAAATTACGTTTAATATTCCATAGCTCACAATTTACTCCATCGCTTTCATTTTAGATTCCATGAACTCTCAATAGTCCACACCCTGGCCGGTGTTGCCTCTGCGCGCGTTCTATGACACGGGCAAGGACACAGCATCCGCTCGGTGTAACCCACATTTCATAAGTGTCATAAGGGCATCTACATGTTGGCTTGGGCTCCGCGCACGCCTCCCAAAGGTCCCAAGGCGCGATTTGAAAGAGATTCTGTAAAATCCTATTTCACAATGAATTTCAAATAGTCCAGAGTCACCCAATTAGAAACAGTGACATAGCTTCTCAATTACAGAAATAATCACATAATAAAAAAAAAACAACGGGTTGCACTCCGGGAGTGCCGACAGAAGTGAAAACTCAATAACTAGTCCAAAATGTTTGCAGCACTATGTATAATTGACCCATCCTCCTTTCTATTGAAAAACTTTAGTTCCGAAATTGCTGGCCAGTGAACTTAAATTTGTAGCGTTAATTGTTTAAAATTCGAATAGAAATTGTAAAGTTACCTTGCAGACCTCGCATCTAAATATGGTCATGATATTTTGGGTTTTATTCACCAGTACTAGAGTTCACTTTTATTAGCGATTTCATCAAGATGAGACTTTATTGAATTATATTGGAGTGATATAAAGTTAGCTGTGAGATCCTCGTATTTTGTAATATAAAAGTTTTTTTTATTTACTTTTATATTAAGCGAAGTTTAATATAAAATTCGCTTAATATAAAAGTCCAGTTTTAAATAATTGACCTGATTATGATACGTTATGACGTTATGACTAAAGTTCTTTGGTGAATAACATTGTCCGTCACACATGACATAAGTCACGCAAGCGCCCTGCGCCGCCTACATGAAACATCAGGCTCAGGCATACATTTTCGCCGTGCGGTAGAAAGAGAGGAGAGACACGTTACGCTGTCCCTAGTTTATCATTTTTTCCCCACCTCAAAAAGTGCTCAGCGCCGCTAAAGAAGTTTTCACTTCAAAAACCTTTCTGAATAAAAAAACCTACGAGGCCAACATATTATTGTTATATACCAGGAACCCAGAGAGATTTTAACCATGCATTTCTGAGGCCAAAATAAGGAAAATATACTAAAAGAGTTTACGTCAATTTCGCCAAAATAAAATTGTTTTCGATTTTTTGTACATAAAATGTAAATGTATGTAAATTTGTAAAACTGTCACCCAAAAATACTTTTAACTTTTTTTTGTCAATTACAGAAATAATCACATAATTAAAAAAAAAACTTTCCAAAGTTGCGAAACTTTCCACATGACAATTTCTCGTTTTTCAATTTTTTGTACATAAAATGTAAATGCTATAATTTGTAAAACTGTCACCCAAAAATAATTTTAACTTTTTTTTGTCAATTATAGAAATAATCACATAATTAAAAAAAAACTTTCCAAAGTTGCGAAACTTTCCACATGAGTATTTCTTGGTAACTTCTGGGAATGTTCTCGAGAACTAGAATTTATTTATTTATCTAGTTTATACCATGAATATTCACGATAGTTTAGGTGTAGTATCCTTACCCCCAGAAAATTCCGACTTTTGGTCTACCGCTTCCGGTCAGAAAAATGTATGACGGCCCGGCCAAACGGTCAGACCTAGGTGGGGGGTGCTCGACCAAATGTCATAGAGGGACCCTGGCAGTTTTTGGCTGGTTTTTTTTCAATATGGCCGACTTTTTTTTGAATTTTTTCAAGTTTGTCCTAGCGCGCTGATATTTTGGTCACGGAATCTCGGGGTCCCCTAAATACGTATGAAAAAATTTTTTTTTGGAAAAATGCTACAATTGCGGGAAAACTGGCCACTTTTATTTTGTATGGCAACATTGGCAACTTTTAAACGTTGCCTGATAGGTGGGGGGTGCTCGACCAAATGTCATAGAGGGCCCCGAGACAAAATTTTTTCAAGTTGGTCCGAGCGCGCTGAGATTTAGCATGGCCTAGATACAGGCCTCTAGATTCCCATGACAAAAAAAAAATTATTTTGGATAAAATCCAAGATGGCGGAACAATAATTTCCATGTTGCAGGAATGTTCTGAGAACATTCTCGAGAACGTTTCCGCTTGTTGGGAATGTTCTGCAATTTGTACATTGCTATGCTGGTGGTACTGGACTATGAAACTAGGCGAATTCCAAAACAGTTTATAGGACATTTTAGTCTTTAAATATGATCAGGAATATTCTGTCAAAATCTCTCGGGTTGTATATTATTTCCTTAATGGCGGTTATGCAATCTGCCACAGTTTTACGAATTTTTATAGATGGCACTACTGATGTTCACGGTCGGGTGTCACCCCCCAAATGGGTGACACCCGGGGCGGGCCGCCCCCGCCGCCCCCACCTAGCTACGCCACTGGTTCTATGTTACATTTTCAAGATAGTTGAAATTCAAGTTCTAAGTCACTTTTAATTAGTGTCCGACCGAAACATGTTTTTTTGCCGAAACCGAAACCGAAACCGAATGTTCGGCTTGGCTCTAATTTCGGCCGAAACCGAAACCGAAACCGAACCTTTTGTAGACTTGTTAAAATCGTTGAAAAAATGTCATAAAACCGCTTTTACACACATATTATGGGGCTGTCAACACCCAATGTCCTTGAAATTGATGTTACTTAAGCAGTTTTTTAAGAAAATTACTAGTGTTAGACCAAGATAATTCTGCAACGATTTTGATAACACACGCAGTGCAAGTGTTATTTTAAACGTCAAAACTTCTGTGAAATTGTGACGTATAGATAACATTTGCACTAGTTGCACTGCATATGCTATCAAAATAATTGTAGAACTTTCTTGGTCTAACTCTATTCATTCACCAGTCAAGCCAACATGTAGATACAGGGTCAACCAAAAACGCGAGCGCAGCGAGCGCGAATTTTTTGTTGACAATATCGCAAGGCCGGGTACCGATCTTCACCTGGGCCTAAACGTCCGAAGTGCCCCAGTGAGGCGAACTTTCATGCGAAGTCAAAGCCGTGCTTCAGGCTGCAGGATAAGTAGTTGAGCACAGACTCCAACCAATGTCAAATTCCGGGATTACGCGAGGAAGATGATGAGTTTTCTTATCATTCTTTTCCCCAGACCCAGTAACATACGACAGTGCTATCTCATTTACTCCTATACAATTGTATCTGAGTAGATGAGTGTCTAATTAGCAGTGTGCGCGTTATAGGTATTAACAGCCTCTTAAGACTGCATCGACCGTCTATATAGTGGCGCCCTCATTAGGGGAATTGTGTTTTATAATAAACCAATTCATTTCTGTACCTATACATGAATCAGTATATGTAGGTACATATTAATATTGTTGTCCTACTTATTCCCCAACTTTTGGTCTTTGTCACATAGTTTAGTTTCATAGTACGAAGTACCATTTCGTAAGTTTCGGCCCGGCCGAAAGGTTCGGCCGTTTTTTGGCCGAAACCGAAACTACAGCGAAACATGATTTTTTGGCCGAACCTGGCCGAAACCGAAACCGAGACCGAACCTTCGGTCGGACATTACTTTTAATATTGCGAAGTTAAATCTTCTCTTGTATCGTATTTCAAGAGGCAGTTAATGTTGTTTTGATTTTTTAACACGTAGCATTTCAGTTGGCGTCTAAACCCCTTGTAATTAGGCAGTAAAGGTTCCGTCACACAGGCGCGTTTTCCGGGAGGGGCGTGAGCGTTTCATATGTAAAAGCGGCGTGCCCCGCTCACGCGCCGCCCGCAAAACGCGCCTGTGTGACCGAGCCTTAAAGCCTAGGCCTTGTAATAGGCTAGTTAAAAAGTTTTTTTACTGAGTGCAATTTTAACGTAGGTAACTGACGATGTTTTATGCAAGCCGTAGCATAAGAATTTGATCACCTCTTGCGTCACCTACTTAGTTAGATAAGCAATGCTTGCGATTACTTTTGTTAGTATAAAATAAGTTCCCACGGTCTGATTTCTGTTAAGATGTATTTCGGATGACTTTAACCTCCTTACATTAGCTCATTGATTAATGAGCTTTTAATCGAGTTCTTAGCGGAGTATTGTAAACATAAGAATTACCTACTATTAACTTACATCTTAAAATAATAAGATTAACGTTGTAAGGAAATAGAATTAAGGAAATGAAGTTAGATTCGCTTTTTATTGTTTTTAAAAAAGAATTAGATTCACAATTGATTTTCCCTTTCTTAGGATAAAAATGTACCGAGCTCTTTCTCAGACTAGTCGTTTTATGTTGATTCTCTAAAGCTTAGAGAATACTAATAATCTAATACCTAATGTATTGGCATCCAGGGTTAATAATGGCCGTGCTGCAAGGCGGCGCGGCGCGGAGGCTCGGCGCGGCCGGCGCGGTGCGAGCGGCGCGAGGGGCCTTAGCTCTCACTCCACTGTCGTTCCTGTGTGTGGCGTTAGCTGCAGTGCCGCGGCCGCCGCTGGTGGCGCCTCTAGTCTGGTTGTGGCTGGGGCTAGTCCTGTTCGCTATATGTAAGTATGTATATGTATAGTACCTCGTCCTAGCTCTCAGCCCAGTGTTCGTGATATTCGATAAGTTTATGTACCTATAGTATATAAGGACATAGAGAGGGTACAGTTTATTTGAATTTGTCAATCATAAATCAAACACGTAATTACATAGTTTCTCCCACGTTTCTCCTTATTGAAGTAACCTTAGCACACCTAATTTTGTAGGCAATTACTTTGAAAAAAAAAAAGCTAATATAGTTTGTAAATCGTTCCTGTTTACGGATAGGGATATCCTGCTTTATTACTGATTTAATTTTGTACGGTTTCGCTGATTTCATATGTGAGCGGCAGAGTTAACAAACCTATTTTTTTACCTAAATATTGAATTAGGTAGTCGCCATCAGATATATCGGAGCGGCCCATGTGTTCACAATATCTGAACACGCACTCTAACGCCCTGACAATAGAGGCGTGTTCAGATATTGTGAACACATGGGCCGCTCCGATATATCTGATGGCGACTGTACGTATGAGATGCAAGTATAATCACATGAAAATCATATAATTTCATTACTGCATGAGGATATAATAAATCCATACATATACGTATACCTACTACTAGTGCAAGAATGTGTATTTTTGCCGCTTTCCCGTTGGCAATGGGGGTCAAGAATTGACTAAGGCTTTCTTCACCTAAGAGCGTGGAGCGAGGACTGATAAATATTGATATTTCTTACATAAGTACCTACTACCCAAGACCCCCGGATCGGAAGGTGAGCGCCTTACCGCTAGGCCACCAGTGCTGAATTTTCCAAAACTAATGATTGTTAATAAATTGTGTAATTTATACAGCGACGGCTTTCGCGGTGTCCTGCATGACGTCGATGGCGGCGGGGCAAGCGCCGGCGGCGGCGCGCGGCGCCGTACTCGGAGCCCTGCGTTCTCTTGGAGCACTCGCGCGGGCGATGGGCCCGCTCGTCGCTGCTTCAGGTGAGTGTCACTTCACTTCTAGGCATTGGTCTTTGTATGACGTCGTATGTTGCCTACAGAGCTAAAGAAATGTGCAGTGACAGGGTTTGCGGTGTCATGTACCTATGCCTTCGATGGCAGCGGGGCAAGCGCCGGCGGCAGTGCGCGGTGCCGTGCCCGGCGATTTGTGCGAGCTCGCGCGGGCGATGGAAAACTAAGGTCTAAAGTCCATATCAGAGGGCCTACCACCAACATTGAAAATACTTATCTGCCTCTCTATCGCTCGTATTTGCAAGCAATCGCCAGTTCGAGAGACAGATAACTATATTTCGACTTTTTGGCGGTACTCGGTACCTAGGCTCTCAGGGGGCCTAGCCAAGATGACAATCGTTCGCAGAGAAACGAAACGCTAAGGCAAACCTTGGCTATTCGGTGATACGTAGTTATCCGGCACAGACCAACCCCTATAGACATAGCTTATAGGACGACTCGCGGCCTCCACTCGTGCGAGCAATAGCGCTTATAAAATATTTCACGCGCGCCGCTCCGATCAGTTGCGTCCAAATTCACGACCTGTTAACAGTGTGCGCGTGTTTACGAAAATAAATCGCAATTTATTCAAATCATGGGATTTTGCAGTGTGAAATGGTGTGGCAAGTCATCTAAGACTTCCAGTTATAAAACAGATGGAATAACATTCCACAGGTAAGTCAAAATCACTATTTTGTTGAAAATTATTTCTTGTCCGCGGGGTTCATTTTATACTGGTCAATATGGTTGTACTGAGCGGCAGTGAAGTAGCCCGTCCTTTTCCGTCAACTTGAAAATGCAATGTGCTATCCCTTTCACGTCAACAACTAGTGATGTAACGGTGATGGTTTTGTCAATTGCGGTAAATTCGTGCTTTCGCTCGAACCATATTGTACCATTTTAAGAAATGTAAAAGATAATTGTGATTCTCTTTCATTTTTAATTGAGAATAAATAAAATTAATCCGTAAAATCTATAGTTTTAATTAGGTAGTTGGTAGTTTATCTTAGTGGGTATATGTAGTATGTAGTTTAGTTTTTAGTTAGTAGTACCATTATTGAGGTAGCATCAAAATAAGAAAATGATCATATTTTAGCAGGTTTTCAGAGCAACGCCCATGTGACATTCTCCTAGTTGCAAGCGCCATTAGTTAGTAGTATAGTTTCCATAGGCTGCGTTTGCCACCAAAGTGTATTTTTGAAATTCATGATTGATTTATTAATAATAAATGAATGATGTAATTTTTTTTTAAGAAGCCAGGTGAGCAGTTAGGTCACGAGATGGACCTGATGATGAACTTTGAAGAAGTGCAAGGGAACTCTGTGATGGTTTGTGATAGACACATGTTGTGTGGGTTTGTTAGAATCCTCTAGGTGAGCAGTACGGTGGGGGGGCACGAGATGGACCTGATGATGGAATTTGAAGAAGTGCGAGGGAACTCGGTGTTGGTTTGTGATAGACACATGTTGTGTGGGTTTATTAGAATCCTCTAGGTGAGCAGTAAGGTGGGGGGCCACGAGGTGGACCTGATGATGAACTTTGAAGAAGTGCGAGGGAAATCGGTGTTGGTTTGTGATAGACACATGTTGTGTGGGTTTATTAGAATCCTCTAGGTGAGCAGTAAGGTCTTGGGTCACGAGATGGACCTGATGATGAACTGAAATGGACTCCGACGAAATGTGAAATTTATTACACATTTATATTATTTTATATTTGTTTATGTTATTGCCGTAACCAAACTAATTTTACAGATGTGCTGGGATCATATACAAAATTGTCGCGTCGGTTTATTCGTAAACGTAGGTACTTAGATGCTTTAAATAGATTATGCATGGTTGTTTAGTATGAATTAGACTAGGAAAATAATACAGTATTTTTCATTAGCATGCATGCATTGGTGTATAGCGGCTTTTGCCTTTGTGTCAGTGACGTGGTGCCTCAACGGTACTACTGTAGAAAACAGCGTTAATAAAAACTGAATATCTGAGAGACCGAGCTTTGCACAGCAAACATAAAAAATCTAAAATGCGCGTTTTCCTAGAGTTAAAACGCCTCGCCTCCGTAAACCCCCATATAGCAAATTTCATCGAAATCGTTACAGTTTTTCTTATGTTTACAATCTTAGCTCATTAATAATATGCAAAGTAACATTTTTAGATACATTTTTAAAGTAGGTACCTAATGAATGATTATATGAATATTCTGAAGTAATTAATCTGTGGACTTTATTGATAACAATTATTTTACCACAACAGATTACGGTACCATTGGTACCAGTACCACTGCAAGTAATGAACATGTCCCATCCCTACGCTTACACGTGTCAGCGCGCCACGACCAATCGCAACGCCGGGAGCACCCCTCCCGCGCCTCACAGTTTGGTGATTTGCGTCGCGAACAAAATGGCCAATATTAGGTTTCTAGTCGGGTGTTCTGTGTTATCCGGTGATACTCAGTTTTAATGTCTTCTAGCCGCGTTACCTGGTAAATTACATTACTTGAAGTTGAAACCATATTACACCACATTAGTCACATGTCACATCCATGGTATCTCTTAAACATTGTTTTAAGCAATAAAATTACCGGGCAAATCGGCTAAAAAAGCAATAAAACTGACTATCATCGAATAACTACGTATCACCGAATAGCCAAGGTTTGCCCTATCTATCGCACTAATATGGAAGAGTAATAGGGAAACAATAGCGTTTCGTTTCGTTTTCTGCAAATAATTGTGATCTTGGCTTGGCTCCTGATATACGTATTTGACTTACGAGCGAGTTCAATTTGCGCGTCTTTTATGCATTGTATACTCGTATTGTAGAAATGTACAATAATCCTCCAAATAAAACGAATAATAAATTTATCAGAGCTATCTACTAAACTAGACAATCAGGCCCTGAAATGAGATATAAGTAGGTATACATGTATTGTGTCTGCGGTGCATTTTAACACATTCACTGCGGTATTTGTGTACCTATCAGTATCTACGTGTTATCAGATAAGCTGATGTGCTGAGTCTTAATGTTTGTTTATTTATTTGTTTCCAGTGTATTGGTGTTCCGGGGCGGCCGTCACTTACGCCATCGGATCAATAATATTAATAATCCCAGCTGTGATGTTATTTAGACTGAAATCATAATTCCGCAGACTTTACACTGCCACTTAACTTAAGCAATAATAATTAGAGATTAAAGTTATTATTATTCCATTATTTATTAATTTATTGTTAAGTACTTGCTTTATACCTTTTGTTTTCCTTTCATATGGTTGTATTATTGTACCTATTATACTTAATATACATATTTATATTTTGTAAACACCAGTCTTTCTCGAATGACAGTATTAAAAATACGAGTATTTGATTTTAGCGTTTTATTTATTTACCGCTTCTAGACCAGCGGTGGAACAAAAATGGGTTTTGATAACATTAAAGTTTTTTCTTTTTTGATATGTTATTGCATGCATGTTAAATAACATTTATGTAAAATATTAGAAAATTATAGGTGGAGCGTTCGGCCATATTTAAATATTTCAATTTTGCTAAATAACTATGTAAATATAAAATTAAAGTTACAAAAAACTGTAACATGTTCAATAACACTTTAATTTATTCACAATATTCGGTTTTTAGAAATCTGGAACAGCTGCTTTCTGGTGAACGTAAAAACACGAATTACTTTGTCAATAAAGAATTAAAGTAGCTGATATTGTAAAATTACGATATTATCTATCAACTTAGTATACTTGTAAAAAATTAGAAATGTAGACAATGTGCTTGTCTAGATATTGATTTCTGGTTAAGCAGTATAGCCAATATTGAATTAAAGTTTGTAGAGTTAATATTACACGGTCATAATAAAGATCTTAGTTCCCACACAAAATATTAGAAATATAAAATCACGGCGACACTAAATACTGATACGTAAGTATGCATTCCGCGCTTATATTGAGTTACATTTCAAACGCGCGGCGTTTTCGCGCGCCGCGCTGTGCGCCGTGGCAGGAGGCAGCGATCGACGGTGGCGGGCTAGCGATTAGCGCGGTGCCCGTAAAAAATACGCAAAACGTTTATAAAATTATTATCAATGGTAAATAGTTATATTGTTAATAGTAGGTACACTAATGGAAACTTACCTACACTTATTTATTTCTATATGTACTAGGGATTGCCCGCGGTTTGGTTTACGTAGAATTCGTTATCGTGTTAAGTATAGAAATAATAGATACATTTGAAAATTATTTTAGGTGCATTGTCATACAGATAACCACCCTTGTTAAAGTATTCTTCAAATTCAATAGACAGGTGTCATTTCAATATAATTTTGCGTAATTTGGCGCTTTTAGGTTATAAATGACTAGCGACATATATTTTTTGTTTAAGAGCGATATCCGATATATATATCTCCGATAATATTTACTTTATCATTTAAATCAATTTCAAACTAACGTTATTCAATATTTATCATTTTAAAGTCAATTTTACCAACCAACTGAGCTTTACGAGTATACCTACGGAAACAACTCAAAATTTGCATCAAATTAAATGCCACTCTTCTTATCCGTTTCGAACAATCAAGAGGGCCTTTACGAGCTGATGTAGTGAAAATTTTATTTAACCCTCGTCCCTTGAAACCTTCACTACGCTCGAGGATCAACTTTACGAACCACTCGCTACGCTTGTGGTTCAATTTTAGAATGTTTCGCTTGTTTGGGTATCAATATTAGCATGATTAATCAACAAATTTTCCCCTTGTAAAACAAATAAATAAGGTAGGTGAGGTGCAGGCATATGAGGCCCGGCGGGTAACAAGGCCCAGCATTCAAAAATAGCAGTTGCTCCCTATTATTCTGAATTTGTACTTGTTGCTAAGAAGATCCACTGTCAGTGCAGGTAAAAAGGTCCAGTCCCGGGCCTTATTGAACGTATGAGATGAAATAATAGATTAAAATATTTTTAGATAATTTTGAATATTTTTAATCTCTCATTAATAAGGCCGATTTGAAGAAACTTCTATGAAATTATGACTTATAAATAACACCTTCACTGCGTGGGCTGTCCAAATCGCTGCAGACTTTTCTTGGTCTAACTCTAATAATTTTTCACTTGCTTTATTGACCTAAAGACGTTTTAAAGAATCAAAAAGTCTAATAACATTTAGACACTTATACTTTTTAAAGGCAGTAACTACTTACTTATATAGGTAACTTTTTTTATTAATACATAGGTAGTTATTTACGACAGAAGTGCGAAAAATTGAAATTTTGCAACGAATGACGAATTTTAAAACACGGCCAAAGGGAGTGTTTTAATGTGCTTATTATAGCACCGGTGTCGTAATGTAGCACCAGGGCCCTATTTCACCAACGTGACATTGTTGCTGACGTCACAGGCATCCATGGGCTACGGTTATAGCTTACCATCGGACGGGCCTTATTCCTGTTTGTCACTATCATTGTATTATAAAAAAAAACTTTATTATATCGGCAAAAAACAGGTATCTTTCTTGTTTATGATGATAATGATGACAATTGACACAAGATTTCAAAGAACTTTCGGTAATTCATGACAGTAAATGAGTTCTGTGTCGGAATTTCGTGACAACTGTCGTATTTCTTGTGACAATTGTCCAAGTCCCAGCCCCCCCTTTGCTACAGTCCAACCCGAAAGGCACCTTAGATCGGCGCTTACGTCATTATTACCGGCGCCCTATTAACTAATGAAATGAAAATGAAATGAAAAATATTTATTTCGAGCAACTATGGACTCATACAGATTTGTTAGTAGACTTACGTTCCTAATGTTAGTACCTAATTAACTATTACACATGGAAACATGCATTTCGCAGCAGTGTCTCATATACGGGCAGTCAAGTCTGTCCGCTATCACACACAGGATAGGGTTGGGGCTGGCCCGCACCCGGCGCACCAGGGATGTGCATCGTGCAAACTAATGCGGTGCTACGCGACGTAAGCGCCGACCGCCATATTCAACGTGGTTTGTCACATAGTACCCTGTAAAGGTATGATTCCAGGGATAAAAAATATGTTATAACGTTATCCAGCGTATAATGGAATTCATAAAAGTTTTTCTTTATAATTACTACAAGTAAATTTGTTCATATTTGCATATTATTAAAAAGGTAAATGAAAAGTAATTGAGTAATTTAATTACTAATTAATGTAATCACAATTGCAAATTACACAGAAAAAATAATTACATGTAATTAAATTTTATGTAATTAAATTACAAACATTTTAATTACATGTAATTAAATTACACGAGTAATTAATTACATGTAACTAAATTACACGAGTAATTAATTACGCCCAACACTGGTTGGTGGCAAACAACCACACCGCTCGTCTGATGGTAAGCGGTTACCTTAGCCTATAAAGGCCTGTGACGTCAGTAACAGTGATGTCGACAAATGTCGCACCTGTCACGTTGGTGAAATAGGGCCCAGATGTACAGTAAAAATCATGTTAAAAGATAATACTAACTGTTACGAAGAAATATTTATACTGTAAAAAATTATCCCACCAAAAACATTTTCATGTAAAATGTTGCTAAGACGAAACCATAAGCCTAAGACTCGCACTGTTAAAAAGTTATCGGATCTCTTGTCGAGCCAAGCTTCAAACTCTACAAGCCCCTTCACTAACTCTACACCTTAGTCAAAATATGTGGCTTGGCTGTTTTGCTACCGCCACATGGGCATAAGGTGAAAAACTTATTATAATCATTATTTTTAGGGTTCCGTACCTCAAAAGGAATAAAACTGAACCCTTATAGGATCACTCGTGTGTCTGGCTGTCCGTCTGTCACAGCCTATTTGCTCCGAAACTACTGGACTAATAAGTTGAAACTTGTCTATAACCCAAAGACATACATGTAAAGTAAATATGTAATATAAATTTAAATAAAGGGGTCACTTTTGAGGGGTCATCCATTAATTACGTCACACGTTTAGGGGGAGGGAGGGGTCAAGAAAATGTGACATATTGTGACATGGGGGAGGGGGGAGACACAAACTTTGTGACGTCACTTTAACTTCATCAGTAACCGAAATTTTTTTTTTAATTATTTTATTCGCTGTACATTTAAATAACAAGTTTTTAAAACGATAATCGTTTTTATTCTTTTAATTTTCTTTCCTAAGCAGTTTTGGGTTATAAAATTACTAATATTTATATCGTCAAAAATATTTTGATAAAATATTAATAATACTTAGGTACTTACTTAATTCGATTTGGCGATTTCGTAGAAAAAATGTGACGTCACACTAGGGGGGAGGGGTTTGCCAAATGTGACCAAATGTGACAAGGGGGGGGGGGGAGGGGTCAAAAAACCTAGAAATTCGTGTGACGTAATTAATGGATGACCCCTGAGATGAATGATAAATAGAAGAAAAAAAACTATATCTTTGTTATATATCAAATGAAGGGGCTCATTTTAGAATTAGAATCTCAAATATATTTTTTTCATAATTTTAAAATAAATAGTTTAGAAGTTATTTAAGAAAACAGGCAAAAAATTAACATTACCCTTATCTCCCAAACTACTGGGTCTTTTTATTATGAAAAAAATACACATATTAGCTCTTTACCTATAGATGACAGGAAAACCTTTTAGAAATGTGGAGCTAAGCGTGAGCAGGCCTATGGAACTCTCTGCGCGAGCTCGGATTAATACCTACGAATCTGCTCCCGTTCACGGTAGAAAAGCAAGCCAGTTGGTTGCCACACGCGCTCACGTACGCACGTCACCGCGCGCCGCACTGTCAATTTTTACGATAGTTACACGGATGGCGGGATTCGGGAAATGAATTAGAAATGCACTAGATAAGAAATAGTAAAGATATGTGACGTTCCACGGCAAAAGGTACCATTGCCCCGACTGAATATTGGAGTGGCGATAATAATAAGCGTAAGCGCCAGCCGCCATAAGGTACCTTTTGCCGTGGAACGTCACATATCTTTACTATTTCATATCTAGTGAAGTCTAACGGCGCGATATCTTAAAGTTCGAATCGCGCGGGTAGTAGGTACCTACCTACTATTGAATTTCTTTAATTAAACATGTAATGTTTAATATGTGTGACAAATGTATAGATTTAGATATGTATATATTTGAAATAGGTAGTAAATTTTTAATTTATTTTGGTAAATGTTTATTTTAACGACAGTAAGTTTACACCGGAAAGTGCCTACTCATTTTTGCTCTGGTTAACTTATAATTAATTACCTTTATTCATGGGGTTTCTATTATTTTTCTTTACTATGTAACATTAATCTCTATCTGGTTTTAAATTACACGAAGTTTTAAAACTAATTCTTGCTGGGATTATTGCGCGGTTTATAAAACGGCGTAAACACTGCGGTTACTGCAGGGACATATGACCTTTTAAAATGACTATTTCGCAAACACTAAAGCATAATCTGAATATTAGGTATAATTTAAGATTAAGCTTTCCTTTTATTTCACTCCTCTGTTTAAGCGGGTATTTATTTATCATTTCTAAGCGTCAGCAACCCTAGCGTTGTGCCGGTGCGCGCGGTGCGGGGAGCGGCGCGTTGAAGGTCACTCCATTGTATTTTTGTGTAGGTATCAAAACGGTAGGTACTTGCGTTTTGTTTGAGAGATAAGTATCAGTTCGTAAGAACTATTGTATAATCTGTGGCGTGAGTCGGACTTAAGTACTTAGTTTTTGATCCGGTCCCTACGGGTTTTTAAAAGACATTTTACTCACTTTTCACTAAAAAAACATATTGTTAAAAATTGTGTAATGTACGGAACCCTTGGAACGCGAGTCCGACTTGCACTTGGGCGGTTTTTTTATTATACATACAATAGTTCTTGTAGAAACGAAACGGCCGAGCTACATACTTTGACTAAGGTGTAGAAGGCTAGTGAAGTTAGGGCTTGTAGAGTTAGAAGCTTGGCAAGAGATCTGATAACTTTTTGACAGTGCGAGCCTTATGGTTTCCTCTGGGCAACATTTTACATCAAAATGTTTTTGGTGGGATTTCACTTCTTTTTGTAAGTTGCTTATGACAATCTTCCATCCCCTAATTTAAAGGGTTGGGGGTGATTTACTATTAAAAATCCTGAAATAAGTATCTGGGGGCATCTGTTACACAATGTACTTCTTACTGATTCCCCATATAAACCCTTCACCCCGTAAGGGTAAACTTTGGGATTGAAATCTGCCTTCAGCCCGTAAGGGTAAACTTTGAGATTGAAATCTATTCTATATCCTTCCCCATAACAATACCTATCTACATACCAAATTTCAACTAAATCGGTTCAGCGATTATTGATTCCCCATACAAGATTAAACCCCCTCATCATCCCCTTAAGGATTAAAAAAATCAAGTTTTTGAATTTATTTGTTGTTTGTGTACTAAAACTATCTTACATATCAAATTTCAGCTTCTTAGAGGACTTCAGGAAGTACCCTAAAGGTATTGATAATCATCAAGTGAGTGAGTCAGTGACGAAATCGAAGTTTTTAGATATGAATAAAATCTAAAGTATAAGAGCTATGCAATTGATATGCTTAATAAGTCCGAGAACTTTGTTTATCTAGTATAATCCAACCCCAAGTTATGAGGGTTCCAAAAAACGACGAAGCGCTTCGAGAAAAGGTAGATAGTGCCCTTGCGCTTTGCTCGTCTTGGCGGGGGCACTGCCGTGCCCCCAGATGTTAAAACATAATAATAATAAAGCTTTATGTTTAGTGAGTTTAGTTACCTACTATTTTCGCGTAAACTAGACAATTTTTATATCTTTAGTTAATAAGGCCCAAAAGAATTATTTTTAACTTATTATAAATATCCTCTTGTTGTGAAGTACCAAATATTGTTATTTGTATATGTATAACTCTTAAGTTAAAAACAATAAAATCTGTTATTGTCTACTGTCAAAATTATTATTTTTTGCGGGATTAAGTAATACCCTGCTAGTGTTCAATAAGGCCCACAATAGGACTTTTATAAAAGGTATATTTTCCAAGAGTATCGTAATATTTTTATAACTATTTTGGTATAATGAAGAAACTTCAATAAATAAGATACCTATTTGAGTGAGTTTTTCATACTTAATATCCTGTTTATTAAAAAAAAAAACATTTTAATTTAAGGTGGGCCGTATATGGGCATATACGGCCGACACGGAATATACAATAAGGTGAGGTCACTTACCTTATTGTATATTCAATATGTATACGTGTAATATTGAGCAGTTGGTTTATAATATACATAATATGATATTGACGTTGAATAGGACAGGACATGACAATAGGAACCAGAAATAGGTATAGTCGGTCAAACCAATTTGTCAGTAAATAAAAACAAAAAACTATATTCATCCTTTTCTTTTGGGTGCTAGTACTAGAGTAAGTCAAAGATAGTATGATGATTCTCTCTATGTTTGAAATGAGACAGTCCTTTGACAAACTATGGTAAAAAATAGTTGTGAATATCATGTACATTTTTATTACAATTTCGAAATTCAAATGTTCTTCCTAATCAACTCGGCCACTAAACTAACTGATAACTTGGTATCCGATCCGCTAACTCGGCGAATGAATCGCCAATTCGCCAACTCTCCGAGCCGAGTCAACGCTATCAAACTGCTACTAAGGCCATTCAAAAATAAACCTTAATTCGAGAGCCCGAAGGTTCTTATATGACAAACAATACATTATGACTTAAAACTTTATGGGAAACAAAGGGACCCCTTTAATTTCACGTAATGTCCGCATCTAATTTATATATGTCCACAGTAAACAAACAAATGAATGATAAGAAAAGACAGACAGTGCTGTGAGCGGCAGGTGGGCGAGGCGAGGGGCGAGGTATAGGTAGGCTATGATAGGGTCTCGGGCGCCGCGCCGGCGACACTGACGGACCAGCGCGGCGTATGTATGAATTTCGCGCCTTTTTAAATATATTTTACTATTACAATGCAAGCTACACACCGAAATTTCTTATTTTCCATAATATGGCTGCGTATATTATTTTATAGTAATAGACTTATTTTTACAGACTCTAATTCAATATTAGATATTATAGGACAAAAAACGCATATTAATTCTAAAGCATATATCTTATTCTTCTAAATTTTTAGCTTGCCTATTAACTTAAGAATTTAGATATGTTGTTGTGGATTTATTAAACTTTAATTCAATATCGACAAAATAATAAGCTAATTTGTAGTTTGACTAAGAAGCACGTTAAAAAAATTTCTAATAATTTTACATTATAAAGCGTCATACATATTATAAACGATGAAACTTAAACATTGCACTTTAATTCAATATTAAAAAATCATTACTAAAAATATATAAATACCTAATTTATATCTAACGCTCGTTCTAACTTTTCGTCATATTTTACAAATATGCTTAAAAATATGTCCCATGTCAGATAAGTATCACTTTTTCATCTTTAGAATTATCAAAACTTTTAGTGCAAAAATCCGGTCCCACTATTGGTCTATTCGAGCAACACGGAAGGGAGGCGGCATTCGCACTATTTCCCCTCTGCCGAGGTACAAGATTAGCGCGTCAATCTAATCTAGCGCGGGTAATAAAACTAGTTGCACTTGGATTTTTCACTAGACCGAGTCCAGACGCGCGCGTGAACACTGCTGCACAAAAATGCCTGTTTGCTCGGTTTTTTGTTATAAAAAGAGGTCGGGGACATCAAATTTACAAAAAGAAAGTGTTGCATTTCACATGT
Organism: Cydia splendana; assembly: GCF_910591565.1. Classification (NCBI taxonomy): domain Eukaryota; kingdom Metazoa; phylum Arthropoda; class Insecta; order Lepidoptera; family Tortricidae; genus Cydia; species Cydia splendana. Next base: position 17,047,556 of record NC_085965.1, on the reverse strand, counting down.
AATATTTTTTTTACATATCATACTTTTAATTACATTCAAACACAATTATTATATTTTAGTCTCATGTAATTGTTGGATTTATCGATTTTGCTCGCCCAGTACAAATTGCGGATCGGTCGAGCGACAAATCCGACTTCTCATCTCTCAGAATACAATAACATACTTCAACGAAAATGTGTTAGTGTGCGTGTTGTGACACTTGTCACTCGTCCGTACACAAAAAGAGATCGAGGTTTGCAAGATTTGTCTTTGACGTGTGTCATTTTTTATGTATTTGTGTCGTCATTACAGATTGGATTTTGTATGTAAGTGTGTGAGAAGTGCGACTGTGTGCACCTTTCCCCCCGCGAAAAATGGCAGAAAGATTTGTACGGTGAGATATCGCTTGGGCCCCTCCCTTCCGATGTGTCGGAAGCCGGTGTTGCTCGAAGATTTACCGTCTTCGAGCAACACCGGCTTCCGACACATTTTACCGTGGTAAGTTCGTCAAAATGCATCATATTATATTATGTTTAGCTTCATAGTTAGGTACGTTTCAAAGACAGCTATTTGTTAGGGTGGTATTCCACTTATCCAATTTCACGATTCACATTTTGCTTTAATGAGAGAGTGAGATGCACTGACATTGGTAAGGGTGGTTACCCTTAGATCGAGATAGTAATCCTTCATCAGCCTTTTTCTTCATGTTTGCGTAACATGTAGGTTGCAACCATATTTCTAAACGCAATAACCACGTTACTACGTTGCCATGGTAACCGTTTGTTATGACGCGAAGCGCTCCCATGTCAATGCACTCGTAGTAGCTAATCAAAATGCCTTTATTTAGTAATAAGTTTACTCCTAAAACAATTCCTGTGCGAAGAACAGATACATCGGTGATAAAGAAGGAATTTGGTAGTGACTACGCGTCTAAAGAGCTTTCGTTGGAGTTAAGCCCGCCAAAAATAAAGCTTGGGGACTTTGAGGTCACTTTTGAAGATGGACAATGGATACCAGGTGGGAATTAGGCTACAATCAAAAGATAATTAACTACGTACTTGCTAAGCCTGTATATATCATATATACCTACCCGGTTTCTATACCTACTCTTTAAGAGAATTGCTACCCGCCGTCCTACAGGTAAAGCAAAAGATACGGACGAACCTAAATCGTGTGACTTTGGGTAATAAAAATCAAAACATGTACAGTCACCTGCAATAATATGTAACTCTTCGAAGGCCGCAAAAAATATGTACCTAACACGCTCTTATGGCTCTACAAAATAAGATCGTGTCAGATATTTTTGCGCCTTTCGGACTGTACGCATACCGTATAAGAACAAAATTCAATTTCTGATTCGCCAACATATATTGAAAAAAACGAATTAATATTTCAATAAATCAACCTCATTTCCCACAGCGGCGCACGGTCATGCTCATGCTTAACTATATAGATTTGAAATGTTTGCGTGGTGAAGAATCTTGACCCCTTCTCCATCGGCATTATGCGTCACACATTTTGTATTATATAGACGCTCAAGCAAATTTTGTCAGTAAAAAAAGGCGCGAAATTCAAATTTTCTATGGGAAGATATCCCTCGCGCCTACATTTTTCAAATTTGCCGCCTTTTTCTACTGACAAGATCTGCTTGACCAAGTATAGTTCGTTTTTTTAGCATTAGAAAGAACTTGAAAGAAGGTAAGCGATCTTGACATGTCTTTTAATTGAAAAACGCCTTTTAAAAATCAGTGTCTATTAGGTACTATTATGAAAGCAAAAGAATATAAATGATTGTATTAGATTCATAATTGTTACATATTTGCCGTAACTTATTTTTAAACTGTATTTTTCAATTAAAAGACACATCAAGATTGTTTACCTTATTTCTAATGCAAAAAAAAAAAAACTATAGGTATTTCGTGCTTGCATTCGTGCGTGACGTGCGCTCTAGTGGGCTTCGGCGTTTAGTAGGTAGGTACTTTACCACAGTAGCTTTGTTTTTACTTTTCAGTTTAGGTATGTATGCCATAACCTACTAGCCTAATGAAGACTGTAGACTTGTTTTATCTATATCTGGTCTGTTATCTATCGTAATGACAACGACTGAAACGTTTTGTTTACGATTAAGATACGTGAGTTGGTACCTACATTCGAATAACAATTCATGTTTCAGCATCAGGCAAAGCCGGCGCAGCTCACAAAGAAATAATAAGACTAAAGAACGAGCTAGAACAGTTAGAGGAGGAGAACAACATGCTGCGTCTCAAGTTCGAGATATTGTTAGACATGATGACGGATAAGACTGTGGAGGCAGAGCAAGCGGAGGTGCAGAGAGCGCAGAGCTTGAGCTCGCTTAAGCAGAAGAGTAAAAAGCAGAAATGGTAGCATGTACCAGGCGTGGCTCACTCCGCGATTTCGTCGCTTTGCTACAGATAGCTAAAAGTACATCCGTCCCGCCCCAATTTTGGGGAAAGCCATAAGCCGCGCGTGGCGCTGTCGCCACCTAGCGGCCATATCTGTCCTGATCGTAACAGACGCGTTTTGTTAGAGAGTGAGTCTTCTGTACCTAGTACTATTATTTATTCTGTGCATGTACGCAGATGATCCCACCTATGCAATTTCTTTGTCTTATGTGTAATGCGTCTCACATTTTGCTTAATGAGAGAGTGAGACGCAATGACATTGGACAGGTGGAATTCCAACCTAAACGACAACAGCGATAGACAACATTACAAATGGAATCACATATCATGGACAGCCCCATGGCGCTATGGGCATGATTAGTTACGACGCCTTTAGGTGTTCTTGGCGTTCAAAAGGTTAAAGTACAAAAGATTATCTCGTCTGATTCTGGATGAAATCTTGACTGGCTGGCAATGGTTGTATAGGTTAAGAAATAAAAACCAACTGTACAATAAATAAAATCTTTACTTATGTATAGCTTTGTTTAAAAAAAAATGCATATATTCCGTTATATACACAACCCTTAACAATAACAAATTGGCACCTAAGATTAAATTCCAAATGTGTCCTCGAACCTTCCTTAGTTAAGTTTCATATTTTAATTGACTGCGCCCAGCGCAGTGGACCGAAATGTAGCTATGAAATATAATTACTGTATAGAAGTTTAAAATTCCTTTGAGGCCAGTATAATGCGTTTTGTTCAGCTTCAGCCGTTTGACGTGAATCGTACAATAAGCTTTCTGCGATCAGCGAACCCTACGAGTTTGTATTTTTTTATTTAGTTTCCATCATTGTTAGGGCAGCGGGCCCTGGTGTGTCCCTCCTGGCGGCACAGCCCGCAGCGCCGCCCCCGCGCGCCCTCCTCCCCGCCCCGCGCGCCGCCTCCCCCCCGCCCGCGCCCGCGGCCTCGCCCGCGAGTGCTTGTTGTGGTGGAGCTGCCCCATTCTCCTGTCGAAAAAAAAATTGAGTTAGAACGTTCGGCGCCTCTTGTCAAATGTTAAAGGCTTCAAACATTGAACATTTGGCAAATTAAATACCTACTCATTCGGAGTACGGAGTAAAGCAGGGATGTTGCGAATATTCGCATCTGCATCCACAACCGCGGAACTCCGCATTATTTTCAATATCCGCATCTGCATTCGCATCCGCATAAAATCGATGCGGAGCTTAATGCGGATGCGGATGTGGAACAGGTCGGTACAGGAACGTCTTAGCAGTGGCGTAAGTGCTAGGTAATTTCGTCATTACCTATAACGAAATCGTTTAGATCCAGAAAAGTCAGCCAAGTCTGCACTGTTTATTAAATATATAACACACCTATATTCTTGCTCAAATACTAAACGATTTGTTTGTTTTGAAATAAAAATTACTAAAATGTAATATTTGACGTTTCTGAAGTACCTTATCTTGACATCCGCATCCGCGGATGTCAAAAAATCTGCATCCGCAACATCCTTGCTCGAAAGTAATCGATCATCTTAGACTATGGACGTTGATACAACTACACGGCTGGCTAACTACGTATAAAAAATGTCAGACTAAAAACTAACCACCACCGTCGCCTCTTCCTCGGCTTCCTGTCACACTCGGTGCGTGCCACTCTCCTGACAAATCAATCAATCAATAATCATTTATTTCGAATCACAAAGATTCATAATACATGGTTAGTAAAATAATAAATAGGTCTCTAACTTATTATCTACGTTAGTATTCTTATATCTAAGGTATTTATACAATAATAACTAAATAAATACTCCATTGCAACAGTGTGCTCATCACTCGACTACTTGAGCATAGTTAGTGATGTGCAAACTGCAGCAATGCCGTATAAAAGGACAATCAATCCTATCAGCTATCATGGCCAGGATGCTGTTGCGACTATCCCGCACCCTCCGCACCAGGAACGCGCATTTCTTTCTAATTGTTGCATAAAAGCAGTCAACTCTCGCCTCCGCAAACATCCCTGATGCGCTGCAGAAGCGGGACAGCCGCATCAGCACCCTGAACGCATTATTTTATTATATTGTACGCGTAGGGCTGAGTACGTTTTTCGAATGTAGTTTACCCACAGGCTGCTCGTGTAAAAAGATGTGCAATAAGCTTTAAAAAGCGTTTTTTTAACTTCGTTGGAGAAACGAGCAAACCTGCGGGCTAACATATTGGCTCTCACTGACAGCGCCCTACGCTCCCTTTCTAGATCACTATCGTCTTTAAGACTCGGAGTAAGTATATGCCCCAAGTATTTAAATTGCTGCACTCTGTTGAGTGGAGAACCATACAATTTAACCTCCGGCACACTACTAGGCACTTTATTCCCCTTGCCAAAAACCATGTATTCGGATTTATTTACATTATATTTCAACCCATGATCTGAGGCATACTTTTCACATGTACTCACTGTACTCAGCAATTTCCTTAACCCACACACCGAGGCGCTCAGCAGGACCAAAAAGTAAACCGTGGGGATCACATTACAATTCCGGGTCACTTAAGCCTCAATTTAAGTATGATACCCACTCATTAAACACATCTTATTTTTTTAACACACCCTCCAAAAATTAGTATAATACGTAGTTCAATGTGTTATTTTAAAGACATCTGTCTATATCTTTTAAATACCTCATCAGAGTAATAGTACTCTACATTACAAGCGTCCTAATATAGCGGCGTGTTTTAAAAATCGACACTCTCCTACTTGTGTAAAGGTAGAAAAAGAAATAGTACATTACTACAGAGGCTGGGAAGTAAGGGGTTGCCGGCCGAATGCATATAGACGGCCGAACGTAGTGAGGCCGGATAGTTATGAGGCCGTCAACCCCTTTTCACGCCGAGGTATGTATAGTGCTTTTCTTAAACATGCAATGAAATAATAATAAAAATTGATGATGATGATTGGTTCATGTCCTAATGTGATAGGTTATTCAGTGCGTGGCGTTCATAAGGGGAACGAAAATTTTATTATTTTTGCGCTACGACGCACGGTTTAAGAGCATTAAAGTATTTTTAGTTTATTTTCTTTTTTTTTAGTTTTTTTTTAATATTAATTAGGGGTTTCTTACAGAGGAACGAACATTTTATTATTTTTGCACTACGACGCATGGTTTAGGAGATACAGCCCTATAATTTTTTTTTTGCTTTTTTTTCTTTTCTTGTGTTTTTTTAAATGTTATTAAGGGGTTTCCGAAAGGGGAACGAAAATTTGATTATTTTTGCGCTACGGCGTACGGTTTAGGAGATACAGCATTATAAAGTTTTTTTTTCTTTTTTTTTTGTGTTTTTTTTAATATTAATTAAGGGTTTCTTACAGAGAAACGAACATTTTATTATTTTTGCGCTACGACGCATGGTTTAGGAGATATAGCCCTATAATTTTTTTTTTGTTTTTTTAGTCTTTTTTTTCTTTTCTTGTGTTTTTTTAAATGTTATTAAGGGGGCTCCAGAGGGGAACGAAAATTTGATTATTTTTGCGCTACGACGTACGGCTTAGGAGATACAGCATTATAAAGTTTATTCAGTTATTTTTTTTTTCTTTTGTTTTTTTTTTTTTATATTAATTAAGGGTTTCTTACAGAGGAACGAACATTTTATTATTTTTGCGCTACGGCGCATGGTTTAGGTTTAGGTTTAGGTCATATAAATTTTTTTTTGCTTTTTTTTCTTTTTTTTCTTTTCTTGTGTTTTTTTAAATGTTATTAAGGGGTTTCCTAAAGGGGAACGAAAATTTGATTATTTTTGCGCTACGACGTACGGTTTAGGAGATACAGCATTATAAAGTTCTTTTTATTATATATTTTTTCCTTTTTGTGTTTTTTTTAAATATTAATTAAGGGTTTCTTACAGAGGACCGAACATTTTATTATTTTTGCGCTGCGACGCACGCTTTAGGAGATACAGCCCTATAAATGCCACGATGGTGTGTCACACATATTTGTGAAATGGAAATTAAAAAAAAAAATTACTTCCCGGCCTAGGCCTTAAATTTTGTATGAAATTCCTTTACAGTTCTCTGGAGTTGCTCCGCCCTAAACGTGATACTTCGAAGCCTGATATAACGCCCGGAGTGACGACATTTCATTGCATGTTTGAGAAAAATAAGTTTATTATGTACAAACACACAATCGGTAAACCTTATTGGCCTTACTGCAAATACATAAGATTAACTAAGGGTTAGTATATACTTTAGAAAGTTATCAGATTTTTATTTGAGAAACTTACCGCCCCCGCTGCCCCCGCCGCCGCCGTCGGCCCACTGGAAGAAGTTACAGCGTGAGTTGAAGTCCTTCGGGCACGCGTAGAACGGCCGGCCCTTGTTCGGACCTTCTTTGTGGACTGTTATCCTGCAACAATACAATACCAATTTTCAGTAGAATTTTTTGATCTTCCTACTAAAAAAATCTAACTATGACTTATAAGACTAATTAAATTCATACTTTTACAGTACATATGGTGCTACTTTACCGCACTAGTGCGATAATTAGCACATTACGTAACTATGCCGAAAATTTGAAGGGCCATATGTACTGTAAAACGTTGTACATTTACACGTGCAAAAAGGTAATTCGCAACTCGTGTCTATTTAAAACGCTCCCTTCGGTCGTGTTGAAATTTATCGCCACTCGTTCCGAATTTCCTATTTTTCGCACTTGTATCGTAATGTAACTAATGTACTATAAAATACTACGGACGATGCGAGTTTTGTTCATTGACACGGAACATTAAAAACGTAGAAGAATCCTCATTCAGTTGTTATCCCTCGAGAAGTGCGGAGCTATGCCCCGCTCCCTTGTAATATCCGTGGATGTCCGCGGGGCGGGGGACGGGGTGTCCACAATATTGAAAGTTGGAAATCTAAAAACGTAGAACATTACACACCTTTTACAAGGCAGCCCGCATTCACAATTAACTCCATCATCATTCGGCTGGAAGTTGTCCCTGGGGAAGCTCGGCGCGATGCCCCACCCCCTGGTGGTGTCGGAGGTGCGCGGGGCGGGCGCGGCGGGCGGGGGGGCCGCGTGAGGGGACTGGGAGTCGGGGGCCCAGAGGAAGAAGTCGCAGCCGCCGTTGTCTCGGCCGGCGGCGCACTTGTAAAATTGTTTGCCTGAAAAATTTTACGTGTACTAGGACTAGGTACCTAGTTTGCAGAAGCTAAGCGGGCTACGTATAAAATTATGACACTTGCTCTTTTCAAAATGAAGTTGTGTTAACTCTTTAACCACTTAGAGGTGATGTTCTGCTAGAAGTTCTAGCCTAGAACTAGATCCAGGTGACAGAAAATGTTATTGAATATTAAGAAAAATACTGTTCCAAGGTGCAATAGTGACAAAAACTCTATCTAGTGTTAAAAGAAAAAAGTGTTAGAAGAAAGAATGGTTAACTGGTAGAGAATGCCTCAAGGCGTTAAGTCCGCCATTTGTACTCTTTTTGTGTAAATTTGTGCAATAAAGTTTAAATAAATAATAAAAGTATAATTGTTAGTAACTCGGAGTAATTAACAATGGAGCCGCCATGTCTAAAATTTTCGGTACAAAATAGTCTGCCGTTTTTTGCGGGGGAGGGGCACATCAAATGTATAGGTACGTCATGTCAGATAAACGTCAGTCCATACATATGGTTGACATGTGGTTGACCATTGGCCGCCTTTTTTCGACAGAGGGGAACGCCTGTTAATGGCGGCTCCATTGTTAATTACTCCGAGGTTAGTAATCATGAAATTTCAAATCACAGGTATTTTTATGTACTTTTCTTATTCAAATTAAATTAAGTTACACAGCATTACAGTATTACTATCAAGGCTCTGCGAAACTACAAAACAAAATGCAATACAAATAAAAACAAAACACAAATTAAACACTTCAGATTCGGGCCACGATGTAACAGCGCATATTAGGTATACTAGCTGTGCCCGCGGCTCCCCCCGCGTGGAATTCGGTCTGTGTCAGTAAGCGGCTAATTTCTGATCCTAATTTCTCTCCCTCTCCCCTGGAGGCGGAACTTGAAGTAAAGTTGACAGATGGATAATTGGATATGCTAGAGGACTGTAGTCCAGATAAAATATTTTACAGTTAGGTACCACTAAATAAAACTACACTCCAAAATCAATAGGTTTTTTCGCACTTATTCAAATTTTACACGTGATTTAAACGACAGAGTAGTAGGTGTATATCGGACGATACAGTAAGGTATACGCGCGCGAGCGAAGGCGAAGCGGCCTGCCTGGCTAGAGCGCCACGCACCGTGGTCTTCTTCAAACTCCTGAGGAAGACCACGTGCCCCTTGTAACCTCAATGCGTTGCGAGACTTTCGCGAATGATTCGATTTTTTTCGGGAAGGCATGGAAATGCGTATACAATGCGAGTCCCAAATCGTTTGACTATTAAATCGGTAACCTATGTCGAAAAAATCGGCTGGCCGCAAGCCCGAAAGCAAGATATTTTTCCATGGCTTTAAGGGCCTCCGCGTAAGGTCATATCGAAAGCCTACGTTGGAGATGTTCTTTACGTACGCTCACTCTCTTACTTGATCCCTACGACCTTTCGTTATTAGATGGGTAGGTACTTGTACACGTATAAAAGTTTTTTTTTTTTTTTTTTTTTCTATTATGGCTTTTGGAACGTTAGCCAATGTCAAGTTGTGAAGGTATTAAAAGTTAGGGAAACAAGGAATTAGGAAATACGGATAAGACGAAAATTTGGAAAGGAAAGGATTGGATTTACTGTAATATATATAATTATAATATTATAAACTATATTTTTATATCATTCTTTTCTAAAAATACTGATATGATTTTATAAATATCATACGAGTTGCTAAATAACAAACAAATTATGGATGTAGGAAATGGGATGCGTAATGATTCAAGGCTGGAAAGGAAATCAGACCGATCATGAAGAGAGCATGCAAAGAAAATATGGTTCAGATCCCCGTAGTCACCACAAGGACAATGAGGATCCGGCTTTTTATTTATTCTGTGTAAATGCTCCGGGGAACAAACATGCCCCAGGCGCATTCTACACAAAACAGAAGTTACAGTTTTCGAAAAAAACATTTTGTTAAACCATGGTTTCCTTGGAATTGACGGCTGAATATGCCTATAATGTTTACCTTTTGAGGTTTCCTTATTCCAAATCCCATTCCAATCCTCATACAAATAAACTTTTGATAAATTTATTAAGTCATGACAATAATTATGGTATGGCACAATGTCTCCCACGTGAATAGCCTCATTTGCCAATTGGTCAGCTCTTTCATTCCCAGGAATGCCCACATGGCTTGGTACCCAAGCCAACACGACAGCACAACTCTTCTGTGAACATTTATATAAAAGATTTCTAATATTAAAAACAACTGGAGACTGTTTATGAGACTTAAATGGGAACCTCGTTATGGCTTCTAAAGCACTGCGAGAGTCTGAAAAAATTATGGTTTTTGGTATCTTCAGCATAAGTATATATTCTATAGCTTTAAGTAAACCATAACATTCACCAGTGTAGACGGAAGTTTCAGGTGGCAGTTTGATAAGTTGTAATCCTTTGTATTGTGAATGGAAAATTCCAACACCAACGCAACTCCTATCGCCATGTTTGGAGGCGTCTGTGTATAAACAGTGCCAATCAGCCCATTCAATATTAAGAAAATTCATAAATTCCATTTTTGGATTAATATCATTTTTAGATAACCCTATGTTAAATCTAATATCTGGATCTGTAATGAGACTGTTGTAATCATGTTGATATAAAGGCAGAGTCGCGTTTCTGTAAGTGGGTGCTTCTAAAGCTTGATATTTTTTAAAACTCTTAACAAGGCAAGGAGAATCCTTATGGGACCAATAATTACAGGTTCCGACCAGATCAGCTAATTGCTTTAATTTTAAAAGCAATGGATGAGAATCCAGTTGCAGAGTACGGAAAAAGAATTTATCACAGAGAAACTGTCTTCTAAACGTAAGAGGTGGATCACAGCATTCTACTTGTAAGCAACTTATTGGACTCGATTTCATTGCACCTATAACCAATCTTAAAGCCTTAGACTGAATAGTATCAATTTTTTTGATAGCTTTAACATTTCCAGGGTGTAGAAGAAAAGTGCCATAATCTAAAACACTTCTAATCAAAGCGTTGTATAGCAATCTCATACTAAAAGGGTGAGCCCCCCACCAGACTCCTGTCAGACATCTTAAAATGTTCAGATTTCGTTCACATCTTAATGCAATATATTCAAAATGAGGAATTCCAGTAAGTTTACGGTCCAGTATAACTCCCAAAAATTTTACATTATCTTTAATTACTAATGGAATACCATTGCAATTTATGTTAATAGGTGGAATAGTTTGCTTTCGTGAAAAAACTACAACAGAACTTTTAGACGGCGAAAGATCTAATCCATTATTATTCAACCAATTATTTAAGGCACCCAAAGATGATGATAATACTTTACTAATGTTTTCTAAAGATCGCCCAGAAACATATAAGAGCAAATCGTCGGCATATTGAAGAACATTTACCTGCCCTTCAACAGAAAGTTCCAAATCATAAGTATAAATGTTGTATAGTAAAGGACTCAAGACAGATCCTTGTGGCAGGCCCTTCCAAACTGTTCTTTTAATGACTTCATTTCCTGACTGATCCAATGAATACTTTATATACCTTTCATGCAACATATTTATTATAAAATTAATCAAAAAGTTAGGAACATCTAGTTGAATTAATTTATTTTTTAAGATTGAAATGTTGACGTTGTCGTACGCAGCATTTATATCTAGAAAGGCAGCAACTAAAAAGTCATTTCTAGAGAAACTTATTCTGATATCTGTGGTAAAAATGCTTAAACTGTCAAGAGTACATTTACCTTTCCTAAAACCAAATTGATTACAAGATAAAAGTTTATTATGTTCTAGAAACCATTCCAATCGAATTTTTACTAAGTGCTCGGCAACTTTAGCTAGTACAGTTGATAAAGCTATCGGTCTATAAGATGTGGGATCTGAATTGGGTTTATTCGGCTTCTGTATTAAAATCAATGTTTGAGTCCTCCACTCTTTAGGAACAGAGCCTGTTATCATAACATTGTTAATCAAAGAAAGGAAGTAACAAAGACTGTTATCGTCAAGTTTTGACAAGAAAGAGTAAGGAATCCCGTCTTCACCGGGTGCGGAGTCTTTAGTTGATGAAAGTACTCCTTTCAGTTCAAAAAGTGAAAAAGGGGAATTTAAAACATCTTCAGAATTATTATTAGATAACATGAGTGGCCTTAAAATCATAGGATGCTCTGGGACGTAAGGTGGGCCCAAACGATCCATGACTTGTTCTGCTAAAACTGCAGATATTTTACTCTGTGTGTCTTTAAATGCTGATCTAAATCTTCTAATGTTTTGCCAAACTATAGATGGTGAAACATTAGGACTTAATGATTTACAAAACCTATGCCACCCTTCAAACTTTTTTGTTCTAAGTAATTCTTTAGTGGATTTAGCAACTTCTAAGTAGTTATCAAAGTTATTATCAGTCATTTCTTGACAATACTTTTTCTCTGCCTCCTTTCTTTGTTTAACTGCAAGGGTGCAGTCTGAATCCCACCAAGGTGGGGATGGAATGAATTCTGGACCACTACTTTTCAATGGAAAGGTTTCATTAGCAGCCTCAACCAAAGCTGTGGCAAATGCTTGTGAACTGTCTAATATATTCAAATGGCTTATTTCTGGCAAATTATTAATTTTTTGTTCTACAGCCTCTCTATACTGATCCCATTTATCGTCTATTAACTTGTGTTTAATACGGGGCTGTCTGACATGCTTTTGAGGCTTCTTAAAGTAAGGAAAGGTAATGAGAATAGGAAAATGGTCGCTACCACAAGTGGAGACTGCAGTTGACCAAGATATAGATGAAGCAAGATTTGGAGTACAAATGGACAGATCTATTGCACTTGGATTTCGAGCGAGCCTTGTTGGAGATCCAGTGTTTAATATGCATAAATTACATGAGCTAATTAGTTCCAACAGTTTTTCTCCATAGTATAAAGTTTGAGCACAGCCCCAGAACTCATGGTGAGCATTAAAATCCCCTAAGCATACAAATGGTTTAGGCAGGAACTTAAAAAGTTCTTCAATTTCTTTAAAAATATTATTATTAGGTTTATTATAATATAATGATACATAACAAATACTATTTACAACCACTGCTATAACAGATAATTCATCACTATGTACAGGTAGAGTGATATAATTATATGTTAAAGAGTTTTTGACAAGTATGGCCACTCCACCATACCCATCAGGTCTGTCTTCTCTCAGACAGACATATTCTGGTATTTTAAACACTGAATCCTTTCTCAACCATGTCTCTTGAAGACAGATTAGAAAGGGATCATGTTTATTAATAACATGTATTAAATCTTGTTTTCTATTGATTAGACTGCGAACATTCCACTGAACCACTAAGGCTCTCTGATCCATTATTGTTGTTTCTGAGTTGGTATAAAGCATTAATAACTGCTGCAACGTTGGACGGTGATACTGTGTTAGATTGGGACATTAAATTCATAAGAGCTTTTACTATAGCATCAATACTAGGCGTTTCTTCTTTGTTACTACTACAGTTACCACTACTAAAAACAGGTTTTTCCCTATGAATAACTGGTTGTCTTACTATTTCTGAATGAGCATACCTATCATACCCTTTGCCTAACTTTACAGGAGCCCTGGGTTTAAGAAAAACAGTTTTTTTATAAGATTGGTTATTCAACTCTGGTATTTTATCCTGATAACTCTGTGAATCATGCTGTGTTTGTGAAGAAGATGACACTGGTGTTGCAAGCAAAGCCTCAGCATATGAGACCTTAGACACAGGCGGGTGAATTTTGGAAGCTTCCATGTAAGAGATGCAACTTTTGCTCATAGTTTCTTTAATAGCTCTTTGTCTGTTAAATTCTAAACATTTTTTGCTAGTGGCTTGATGTGAACCTTTACACAAGCAACACTGATAGTCATCCTCCTCTACATCACAAGATTCACCAGAGTGACCTTGTCCACACTTGAAACATCTTGGATTTGAGCGGCACTGATTTTTAACATGCCCATAGCGGCAACAAAGGAAACATTGAACCGTTGGATATATATATAGTTCTACTGGCAAGGCCATGTAGCACATGTACACCCGGGTTGGTAATACTTGCCCATCAAAAGTAAGTATAATGGTACCAGTATTCACAAATTGAGTAGTGTTATTGACAACAATTTTCCTTTTTATTCTTCTAATTTTTATAATTGGCCCACAGCCAATTGGCAGGTTAATAGAAGTCTGTACTTCATCATCAGTCAAGTCAAGTGGTACGCCTTTGATCACTCCCATTCGTGTGACATTGGAAGTTGGGATGAAAGCATTGTATTTGTTATTTCCTAAGCTGTCATTACTTAAAAAATTGTTAGCATCAGTGTGTGTAGCAAATGCAATGCTGACTCTATTTCTGCCTATTCTCTTTAGACTGCCGTTCACAACACCTTGAATGTTATTTTGTCGCATAAAACGACCAAAAGTGATAGGATGGAGAGTTGTGCCATCACTGGTAGCTTCTTTTTGAACATGTACAACAAAAGGTGCAATGTCAGACTGTTGGTAGCGGTCACGACCAACAGGCACATGAGTAGGTGGGGAGTTATTATTAAGAGTATTTGTAGTTTCAGAATTCGAGGTTACAATGGGATTCGGATTTACTGTTGGCTGTGGATGATTGGTAGCATTCTCTTTTAATTTTGCTTCAGCAACGCAAACACAATCTGTATTTTTATTCTTGCTTGACCCAGATTTGCGTTTTCTTTTATTACAATTGGTACACATCCGTGAAAGAATTTTTCTCTTTAAAGTTACGTCCGTAGTATTTGATACTGACGCATCAGTATCCATCGATGACTCTATCGCGGAAATTAAAATATCTATTGGTGTTTTCGACCCTGAGGGAATCGTTCCCCCAGGGTCGGGGGTCTGGCCATCCCCCATATAAATTACATATAATTAGCACTTACCCCTATATGTACACCTAACTACTTAATAAAATTAAAAACTAAAGCTAAATCTACAAATATATACACTAAATACAGACTCCAATCCTTTAAAAATACAATTTCAAAACTTTAGTTACGAAAACCGCGTCCGCCGCGCACGAAGTTTCCCGCCCTTTTTTTTTTCCGTATAAAAGTTTCATGTAGGTACCTACTCCACGACGACTGCAATGCAGCCTGCGCGTTTTTTTGTCTACTGTTTTGGTGCCCCCTAGACGTGGTGCCCTAATCAAGTGCTTATTTTGTTTAAAAGGGTTAATCCGGCACTGCAAATAACAGAGGTCAATGTTTTTTTTTTCAAAGTACCCACCTTCGTGGCCATTATTAAGTGCTGTATGCGTATGAATATGGATTTGATATGAATGCGATATAATTACGATTAGGTATAATTCATGACGGAGAAAATTAATAATTTTAAATAACTATGCAATTATACGCGTATTGATATGTGTGTTTATTTTACCACTGCGTAACTATGTAAACTCATTTTTAGTTTTCTTGATTACTTAATGTTTACTCAGTTCCCCAAAAGATGGCACTGTGCAATGAGGGGCAATTAATTTACTGTCGTTTAATCTTGTTGTAGTTATTATTAAATCAACATAATTATTCAATTTTTGTTGATATCCGTACCCTCTCTTCTAAACTTAGAGTTAATTTGGCAAAATCCTTCTACGGTGGCTTATTCATGTCAACACGTATTAAATTCAGCGCCATCTGTTAGTTTGCCAGGGTACTCTATAGTGGTAGCACACATATTTGAAAACAGTTTGCCCCTCCTTCCTAAGTAGTGCCATAAGATTCAGGGGCAAACTTAAGTCAATCGTGTGTTGTGGCTACCCCCCCTTTTAGGGGTTAAATTTTTATAGCCTATAACCTGGCCGGGGATGTTCTCGACAGATTAGTAAAGTTTGCATCAAAATCCGTTCAGCCGTTTTCACGTGATGCGCGTTCAAATAAACAGACAAACAGATAAACGGACAAAAATTCTAAAAACTGTTGGAACGTGTTCTGTTATCGATTCTAAGTATACCCAGCCAACTTTTTCTCGAATATCTTCCATGTACAGACTTTCGACCCTCTTCAGCTTTATTATATGTATGTATAGATGTTTGCTAATTGAATCCAATGAAAGAAAATAGTATCGTCTTGGGTCGTCCTATTCTGCTTTCGTCACGCATTCTACATTGAAAGCCACCGACGATTGTGACGAATGTAGAATGGGTGACGAAAGCAGAATAGGGCTAATTTAAGAACTTGACGAAAAACGAATGGGACGACCCAAGACGATACCAAGAAAATGTACACTTACCAAAATTCTCATTCTGTTTCCTGACAGTTAGTATAATAGCGGGCTTATTACATCCACACTGCACATCATTGTCATCACTTGGCCCATCCCCACCACTCCTCGGGGTCGGCATTCTGGCACCAGCGTTCGGTCGATTTTGAGTTCTATTCGCCGGAGGCGGAGGTAGAAATTGCCTTGGCTGATTCTGATTAGGGGCACGTATTTGGGCGGATGTGTTTTGATTCCAGTTTTGCCTCGCTGGCATGACTTCGACGGTTGTCCTGGGTACATTATTAGAGTTAACCCTTGTGGGGTTACTATTGGAACTCATAGTGTTTTGTGTCCTATTTTCAGCTCCAGCTTTCACACAGGAGATGTTAATTTTCATGAGTTCGAGGAACGTGGTATCGCAGCCTCCGATGCAGCAGGTGTACGGCGGGGGGTACAAGTGGCTTATGGAGTTGTTCCGCCATTCGAATTTTAGTTTTTTGTAGTTTGGACCGCACTGGAAGGTGAAAGAATAGCGGTGCTTAAATTCGTAGTATGACAAAACGCTAAGGACGCTTAACCTTTTGGACGCCAATGACCGATATATCCGCACCGCAGGTTCAACGCCAAAGACCGATTAATCGGTCACAGACTACAGAGCAACATAGATCTACGTGCATATGCATAAAGTTCAATTTCAGTTTTGACACTTCGGTGACACGCCACGTCATGACGTGTCGTCCGAGTGACAGCAATTGTATTTGACACGGCGGCGGCGTCGAAAAGGTTAAAAAGTAAAGTAGTCGAGGGGTATATAGGTGCCGCTATGATCATTCATACGCACGCTCGTGTTCTAAATTAAATTGTTTTGTTTTGCTCACTCACTATTCAATAAGAGTATGACAGAGAGATCGAATGTGACGCGTGAAATAGAAACCCGGATTAACATATTACGTACACAATATGCACACTAAGGTTTAAGACAACTTACGGTAGGACATGTATCGTTCAAGACTTGTATGGTTCTGACGACGGTGGGGAACCACACGGCGTTCTTGCAGTTGGGGAACGACAGGCAGCCGATGTAAAACTCGTCGGCGTTGTTTTTCTTCTGACGCACCACCATGTCCGAGCCACATTTGGGACATTTTAGCGCTGGGAATAGAAAATGTTATATTTACAATAAATTTTGAATGAGCCCTCTCCCTTTCGTCCATACAAGCCCACACCAATAAACGAGATCTTTAATAGTCAGTAAGGGCAGAAACCGAGGGGCTACCGCGAAAACCGAAATTCGCAAATTGCGGGGATCTTTCTCTTTTACTCCAATGAAGGCTTAATTAGAGTGACAGAGAAAAATGCCCGCAATTTGCGAACTTCGATTTTTGCGGTTATAGCCCCGGCTCTTCTACCGGAACGCAAAGAACGCAAGAGACGTTCCCTCACTCTTTAATTAATGACGGGAACTTGTGAATGAGGAATTCAAGACTTGAAAAAAAATTTTTTTGAGGGTTTTTTTATGTAGGGCATAGGTAATAATGGCACTTAGGGCGCGGGACGCTCGCCAAGCGCATATATCTTCGGCCTTATGTCTCGGTTATAGGGTCGCTACCTCCATGCGGGCTCGCTATCTTCAACCTTGTATCTAGGAATTAAGGTAGAAAATAGTGTATACGTTACCTGAGGGCATGTCTAGCGCCGGAGCTCCGGCGGGGTCGTAGGGCGCGGGGCGCTCGCTGAAGCGCTCGGCGAGGGCGCTGTCGATCTTGTTGGCCTCGCCCGTTACTGTGAGATACACCTCTTTATACTTTGCTATCTGATGAACATAACATATCAATTAATCAGTTACCTGCCACATTACTTTTATTTATATACCAGGGTAATTTCGGTATAGAACTGTCTCATTTTCAGACTTATTAGATTTGATCAGTGCTACAGGACAAAGTATGCTCAATAGGTAAATATCAATTGTAGAAGCTAGTCAATTGTTTATGAAAATCATGAAATAAAAACAAATTAGTGAAGGCACGAGTTCTTAAAGCGCCTAAGAAGAACATAAGCCATTCAATATTAGAAATTAATCGGAGAAAACTGTTATCCAAGCCTTCTAAAAACTCGAAAAAGCCATTTTCTGCGCACAATATTTAGAAAAAAAAGTGTCATGATTTTGTTTTTCATTTCAATGAAAAAGTTATATTTGAACAACGTCACCCTGTATAAAACATTAAAAGCACCTGTTCAGCCAAAACGGCTTGGGGCTCCTTCCTCCCTTCGCTAATGGCCTTAAGGTCCGCCTCCAGTTGCGCCCGGAGATGCGGCTTGGATATTGAGATGGCGAGTCCCATGGCATCATAACCTTCTACTAGTCCCATGCCTAGTAGCCCGGGCACGAAGTGTATTGCGTCGGCTAGAGCTACATATGACCGGTTTTTTATAGTTTCTATGTGTTCTGCGTGAGTTGCGTCGGTGCCTGCAATAGCATAATAAATATTGTTGGAAAATCTTACACATTGACAATTAGATCGACAACGCGCATGTCACATCTCTGGAGTTGCAGGCGTCCATAAGCTATAATGGCCGCTTACCATCAGGCGGGCCGTAGGTATACTTGTTTTCCACCGAAGTGGTATTAAAAAACATGATTGTTACACTAATCCTAGGGCATGTAGAGAAAAGTGAGATTTTTTTTCTTAGTACTTCCCAGGGGTAACGAATTGGTGGTAACTGGTAACAGCTGGTAATAAATAACCCAGCAAGTTGTGGTACATGCAACGCGCGCTTTAACATGTGACGTGTGGAGTGGAAGGGCCATTAGCAGCAAATAATCGCTCATTACTGTAATTAACCTTCGAACTCAGGCTAAATACGCCCGATGTCTAAATAAAATACCGCGACGAAAAGATGTTATGTGTACAACTACAATATAAGAACAAACTATCCTTATTGCAGGTTTAATTCGGATTTATTTCCACAAACAGTTCAATTATTTAATTTTGAGATTATTACAGTGGTGATCCTGCAGTTCACAAATGTAAAGTGAAACACACTTGCCTATTCCATGTTTTTCCATGAGCCCTATAAGATCAGCTTCAGTGAGCAGGTGCGGTGGTTGCGTACTCCCGTCCACCATGTCTATACTCGTAGGGTTAAACGTTTGACCCGTCTGAAAAAAAAACTGTATTAGTTTAAAAGCTTTTAGAACATGGGCATTCAAATTTGAACCACAAGTTGTGGCTCATAAAAGTCAATCTCATTTGACAACCACTTTTTATGGGGGTAGACTGCAAGGCACCGTGAACGTACATATGTAGTGCATAATTGTGTTCTATCGTATTTTCTCGGAAACGTTCGTATTTGTCATGCTACTTCGGTCAACCTCAGTACTTTTTGTACCGAGACTGACTGAAATAGCAAGACACGTTCGTACGTTTCCGTGAAAAAACGATGGAAAATAATTATGCACTACATCTGTAAGACCGTTCGTAGTAAGCCTCTCGATAATCAAGTGCCAGCGTCATTTGAATTTAAACCTAACCTACCGTACGTACCTCACAGGTAAACATTAATTTTCTTTAATGACTATTTGTATTCAATACATGCAAGCGCGCTGTGATCTGCGTCGATAGAAGTAAACCTATCGCACGATAATGTCGATGTTCACTGTGATTTTAGCTTTAACGGGCATAAGGGTTTCAGAAATTATGCTAAATTAAACCCTATCACTTTAAAATAATGTTCAACATCATACATAAAGGCTTAACACTTACTTCATAAACGTGAATTTCCTTCGCCGACCACTTGTCATACGGGTAAACATCTAGATAGTTCCGCGCTATGATCATGAGACCGTTGGCAGTGAACTTCTCGCCGGCTATGTCGATGGCCACGGTGGTCTCCTGGCCTTGCGCGTCCTTGAAGCAGCAAGCGAGGAATGAGCGGACTATGAACTCGTATAGACGTTGCTCGTTGCCATTGAGAGCTGTACGGAAATATGTAATTGTACATTACGATACAAGTGCGAAATATAGGAGATTCGCAACAAGTGGCGATAAATTAAAACAAGGGAAGGGAGTTAAATCGACACGAGTTGCGGATTACCTATTCGCACATGTATTCGTACAATTTTACAGTACATATGGCCCTTTAAATTTCCGACATAGTTACGTAATGTGCTCATTATCGCACCATATGTACTGTAAGGTAAGGGACGTTATTGTACAACGGGCCAAGTGTTGTTCAAACAATTAGCTGCCGCATAATGAGTGTCGTGCAGCGAAATATACATCAGCTGTAAATTTGCGGCCAAGCTTTTGCGCTATTTTATACTGTGTACAATTTACAAATATTAAATGTATAAATCTACTAAAAGAACTGAAGAAATTGGCCATTGAAATCCAACAGAGGTGTTACGCTACCTCGCCCAATGCGCCATTAATCACTAGAAATCCCTATGGGTCGAAGTGTATCCGCAAGGGCCCCCGAAAACAATCATCAAACAACATACAATACAATACATTGCCTAAGAAACTTTGCTTTCCAGTAAAAATATTGCCTACAATCAAGCCAATATTCTGGCCTTCATTACAAACAAAGTTGGCGTGCAAGTGGCATTTTAGGATATGATGAATAGCAATGAAAATACAACTTACAATTTGTATACTTAGTAGGATGTATCGGGGGATGGGCCTTATCACTCTTGTTCCCCTGCCGCGGCGTGGGGCCCCCGGCGTCCAGGATGCCCTGCGCGAAGCCCCCCCAGTTGGGGTCCCCCGTCTGGAGCTCCACGAGCTGCGCCAGGTTCATCTCTTTCGGGTACTCGTTGGTCTCAGTACGAGGGTAACTGATGAAACCTTGGGTGTACAGTTTTTCGGCCAGTTTCATGGTTTCTTTGGCGTTGATTCTTAGTTTTCTTGAAGCAGATTTTTCCAGTTCCTAGTATTGTAATGGGGTAGAAATAATTGAAATACGAACGTAGGAAGTGTTTGAGATTGTGGTTTTGAAATGCCGCTTAAATAAAACTATTGATATTTAAGTTATATCATTTTATACATAGGTACTTTATCTCAAGGTGGTATTCAGTCCATTCGACTTTGCTTTAGTCATTATCTTACGATGTGAGTGTCGTCGAGCATTTGCATGCTCTATACCTGAGTCAAAATGTCTCTTTCGAGGCCAATAGAATTTAAACTGTCATAAGTCATATATCGCGCGAGTGATTAAAAATAGGTACGTGAGTTAAACCGTACCTAATATTAGTTTAAATAGCATCCATCTCTTTTCATTTAGCACAGTGCGAAGGGACGGGTGATTGCGAGTCACGCGTCCGACATAGTTTTGATGGTAACTTACCACAGTGTCCAAAGGCAGCGGCCGCCATTTTGACTTGGGCTTGGTTTTGACCTCAGAGACCTTAGCCATGGGGCTCTCCTGACAGATGTCATGGAGCACCTGACATGCCTCCTGGTCAAACAACCTTATGCGCTCCCAGTTGAAATCCACGCTCAGATCGTTCATTGTGTGGTTCACTAAAAATCATAGTATGAATGAATATAATGAAATACAACTACAGTGGAAACTGGATAAGTGGAATCGCAAGGGACCGGCTGTTTAGTTCCGCTTATCCAGGTTTTCCATTTATCCAGTTTTCCACTTAACCAGGTTCAAATAAAACGTTTTCTCACTTACAGAGGCTCTCGCTAACAGAGGTTGTGGATGCTAGTAATGTCGCTTATAGAGGTCACGTATGGTATGATCAAGACTTAAACAAGCATCTTTTATTAAATATGTATGTAGATATGTATGTATTAACAAAAATAGGTATTAGGGTGATTCAAAAAATAAAATTTATGATATTGTATTTTCCACAAGGCTCTTTTTGTTCCATATCACCTCTTATATCCCTATGCAAAATTTAAACGAAATCGAATAATATTTAGGGGTCGCTATGAAATGACACTTTTTCGAGTACAAAGAAAAGCAGTATTTTTTTTGTATATGGTACTTTTATTGCAAATTTTTAACTTATGTTATTAACATTTAAGTAAAATTAGTAGAATATAACAAAGTTGCATTATAATCATATTATCTTTAAATCAATAATTCAATACCCTACCTTTCCTTTTCTCCCGAGCTCATTTTCAATACGTTAGATTTCGACGCAACTGGATATTTCTTTCTGTGAATATCAACGACACGGGGAAGATATTGTTTTTGTTGTTCATTTTTTGTGATGCTAGAATTGTATTTTTGTATTAAAGCAACACCTCGCTCTGCGCAGTCATTTACCACTTTCAATTGGTGGATTTCAGTGTAAATTTCATCAGTATGCCACTCTGAAGGATCTTTCACTAGAAATGCTTGTGACTTGTCTTGGCCCTCATTGACAAGCAAGTCAAATAGAGTTTTCGTTCTTTGAGTAAAAAAAATCTCTAATGGCAATGGCTGCTGTATTTGAAAGGTTTTTCCCTCTGGTCTTTTCAAAGCTTTTTTTGTTGGCGGTTTTTGGAGATTTTGAACCATCATTATTTTTGTCTCGGGTGTAATTCTTGGATCGAATAAAGAAAGACCGATCAATTGCTCTGAAAAGTACCAGAGGTGACGGCGAAATGCTTTCAGAGCAATGGTGCTAATCTTCTTGTTAGGATAGTCTTAAAGCTGTGATATGAAGTTTGCATCGTTAAGAGGTGCTTTTGCTGCTAGCGGAGCTTCGTTCCAATATCGCCCGTAGAGGAGACTCACAAACAGGGATAGCTGTGTAATCGATCGTTTTTCTGCTGCTGTCAGTGTGAATTGGTCTTGAAATAGATATATTTTTAGACAGTAAATAGCTTTCGCCATCCAGCGAGCTCGATGTAAAGCCCCGGGCTTGCGGAACTTAGCTTCAGCAGTTATTTCCGAGCTGCCGAGGAAGATACGGTACAAATTCAGCAGTTCAAGGTAATCATCTCTGGGTTGTTGATGGTTTATCGCCTCATTGTAGTATTGACTCATTTCCTGGCGTAATGCAATGAGTTCCGCGTTCTCATACAAATTTTCGCTGCCAACTGAGAATTCTTCCTGTTTTATCTCCGGCCATTTTTTTTGGAAACGTTTGATCAGACCAATATCAGGACCACTGCTCGATCCGAACAAAGCTTTGAAAACATCAGAAAGAATTATTTCGAGAACATAGTGTCGACAAGCAATCCAAACTAGTTCTTTGTCTAGAGCTTCCTCAATCAAAGTACATGCACCCAAGTTCAACCCAGTGTTCGAAGCAGTTGTGTCAAAGCAGAGTCCACGCACCTGAGCTCTCAACTGCCAGTCGTCGAGGGTCTGTAAGCATGCGGTCGCTTGTTCACATCCGGTACCCCTTTTGATGGCTGGTACCGCCAAAAGCTTTTCTTCTCCACCGCTACTGACAATGATAACTACACGGTCAACTTGCCATACTTCGTAAAATAAAATTTACTTGCAAATCATAGCGACCACTAAGCGTTGTTAGAATAGACTGATTTTTGGTGCACATACGTTTTTCGATCAAACGAACAAAATAAAACTTGTGGAGCAAGGAAAAACTAAGATATTTATTTTTCCTTAGTAAAGTGAATCACCCTAATAGGTATGTAATCCTGACTTTAAAAAAAGCAATACTGTAAATAATCCACAGTACCTACTCGTATACAATTTTCAAAATTACAAAAACAAAATCACTCCTAATATTTATTTATGCAAGAGAAACCAGTATGGTTAAATAAATCAATGTACCGATTGTACTTTAATGCAAAAAAACTGAACGATGTGTGATCTCATACAAAATACGTAGTTAAAACACGAACCATAATGTTAACGAAACAAACTACCCTCCTTGTGACGGTTTATTAAAAATACAAATTTTATAACGCCGAGCTATTCCACTCATAGAGGTTTCGGGGACGGCTGCTTCCAGTTACAGAGGTAGAAATAAGAAATTTTCGAAAAAATGGATTTCGCTTATAGAGGTCCCAAAATTCCACTTATAGAGGTAATTCGTTGCCAAGGGACTGGAACCGAGAACTTGGGTCCACTTAAAGAGGTTTTCCACTAACCCAGGTTCCACTTATCCAGTTTCCACTGTATAGTATATACTGTAATGTATAAAATGAATTACCTACGTCTAAGAAGAATATAAGATTCAAATAGAGGAATAATATCATAACAATTAAGAATAAAATTGTGATTATGGTTAAAATATACAAACAAATCTTTGCCATGTTTTGTTTTAATAGTAGCTTTTAATGTAGAAGTTTAATGAAGAAGAGTATTCTCCATCTTTACTACCTACCACTACCAAGACAATAGTAATGAGCCTATGAGTTGCGAAACTTCGGTTGGAAACTACCGAAAATATAATTTGTACAGGTTCGGCAGTTTTCTAGCCAAAACGAACCTTCGGTTGAAACATGAAACTATGGTCAGACACTATTGGGAACTGCAAGATTTTAACAAATGTGACGCAACATAGTAGAAAACTGGAATAAGTGTGTTGCACGTTACCTTTTATCTTCCAGAATGGTTCTGGAACAAAGCTCTCCACAGCCCGGTACCGCTCCACCACAAAGCCGAGAGTGGGAAACTGGCAGGAGCCGTAGCTTACTAGACTGTCTGCTAATTTACTCGGGAACACTTTCTGCAGTCGCAGGGTTTGGAATCTAGTGAAGGCAGCACCTGCAAATTTATAATAAAACACTAAGCCTAGGATTTTTTTTTTAATCTTTCAGTTTCAGGTTTTTTATTCCGATTTTTATACTCAGCCCAGAAAATCTTGCCAGCCTCTGTCCAAGAGCACAGGACTGGACAGATGACCTACCTAATGCACAATCATACTAAATTGAATTGTTGCTTTATTCATTGTACTACTAGATTTTTAGTTGAACTCCAAAATAAACTTTCAACATTTCATCCTAATAATGAAACAATCAAAATTATTCTACTTTCTTCTCTAGGTTTGTTTTATTTATTAGATTATTAGACCCAAATAAAAGGCAAAATTAAAAATATTTTTTTATAAAACATACAAACCAATTCTTAAATCCAACTCTTGTCTTACGTCCACAGCATCGCTGATGTTCTTATTTGGTCTCTCCAAATTATTCAGTGCCCTTCTCACAGACACGGCAGTGATCTCCGAGAACTTGGCTCGGTAGATCTGGAGATTGTTCTTGATGGCGGTGCACACTTGTATTATTTCAAACCCTATGTTTTCTCCTTCTCTATCACAATCTGTCCATATTATTAATCCTTGGCAGCTGCGAACTTCTCTCTCTAAAGTTTTCTGCAAATGTGTGAAAATAACAATTTTCTGCAAATGTCTCATTATTCAGTATTTTTGTTAGTATTTTTGTTCCTTCATGTTCAGTTCTTCACCTTCTTGATGTCAGTATTTTTTGCAAATAGGAAAAATTAGTATAAAATTAATTGAAAGTATGATTTTAACATGAGACTGATGATCACACATAATTACAACTATTTTTAGAGTTTGCTAGACTATGTTCCAGTATATGTCTTACCATATCCTTTTATTAGAGTAGATGTAAATAACAGGCGATTTTATTCTTAATAAGTGAATGATTACAATAATTTAACAAAATTGTTTATTGGGCTACAGTACCTTAATCTTCTCATAGTTTTCAGGACAGTATTTGAAGACAGGTGCATCAAACAGAACCAACGGGTTACAAGATTGCCAGTGCTTGTAGGACCCCACAAATTCCAATCCTAAAAGATGGCCCGATACAGAAGTCATCACCATGTCAGCTTTCTGGTGATTCACTTCAGCTTCAAATTCATAGATTTTGTTGTATTGTGATAAGCCCTCTCGCTAAAATAGTAAAAAAATGCATTTTTATAAAGCTTAAGTAAAAAAAATTGCATTGTATTTATTATATTATTATACATACCCTCCTCGAGGTTCCTCGAGATAAGTGCTGGGCAATATTCTTGGCCGCATCATTTTTTTCAGCTACGTTAAGGAATTTCATTTTTTCTTGTGCTATTGTGGATGTGCAGAGTAATAAGCATTGATTGTTTGTATTCAGGCTTAAACCAAGTCGCCGCTTTAGGTTATACCCGTTCCTGAGCAGTTTCATACTTAGCTCGGCTATTCATAGTATTCATATTAAAGCACATGAACGTCTTACAGTTTTTTCAAAACGGCAATACATAGTTTATAATTATAAACAGAGAAACAAACGAAAAAGCAGGAGCGGGAGTATCGCGCGCTTTTGACTTTCATCACTTTGACAATAACATTGACAGTTTCTTCCTGCATATTGGTAGATTTTTTTTTTTATTCGTCCTTTCTGGCATATTGGTAGAACCGGATAGTAGTGATGTACTTATCTAATAGCAATAGCTATACCGGTTTATTATTCAGACAAACCTCCCGTTGTATCAATTATTGTTTTCCGTAAGCGTTTTTAAAACAGTCTTGAATAATAATTTTGGCAGCTACCATTTGACGTTTATGTACTCGTTCAAATCGTTCAATATGCATTGTATTGATAGTGGAATGGGTTGAATTGGAGTTTATTTTTGTTATTCTTCCAATTTAAATATAAAGTTAAGAAAAACAACGTCTATTATTATACAATGTGGACATCGCGCTCATTTGCGCAGACTTCTCTAAACTACACTAGAATGTGTTTTTTAGTAAATTGTCTAAAGCGATTCAAGAGCTCTCAACAGTGGCTAAGTCGTCAAAGAGTGGACCCTTATGTTGAAAAGGCAAAGATATATAACTATAGGTATAAGTTTTATTCCAATATATTGTTTAACATGTGTAATGTGTTTTAATGTAATTATATCATTGTTATATTTGTGCATATTACAGATGTCGCAGTGCATTCAAACTTCTGGAAATGAACGAAAAGACGAACATACTAACACCTGGCCTTACGGTTATTGATTTAGGAGCTTCACCAGGCTCGTGGACCCAAGTAGCAGTGCAAAAAACAAATGCTGATGGAGCAGACCCCAAAAAACCTAAAGGGACAGTGTTGGCCATTGACAAATTACAATTATTTCCTATTGCGGTATGTTACTAATTACGTACTTAATTGATTTATAATGACCCACCATTAAAATACCAACTGATCTTGTAATCTTTGTTTTAGGGAGCTACAATATTGAATAACATGGATTTTTCTACAATTGAGGCACATGATAAGGTGATAAAGGCTCTGGGAGATAAGAAAGTAGACCTGGTTCTGTCGGACATGGCCCCGAGCGCCACTGGCGTGCGGGAGCTGGACAAGGACCGCATCATAGGGCTCTGCTACATGGCTATAAGGTTTGCAGCTCTAGTCACCAAGATTGATGGCAACTTGTTAATTAAAGTATGGGATGGAAAAGAAGTGCCAATCTTAGAAATGGATTTGGAAAGGTTTTACAGGAGTATCAAAATTTTAAAGCCAAATGCCAGCAGGTCAGAATCGTCAGAAAAATTTATTCTTGCAAGAGGATTCAAGGGCATTCAGAGGCCCTTGGAGAATGGCCGCTGGGGGTAGCATGTACCTGAATGTGGAAGCTGTGTCGCTACAAATAATATGTCTTCCAGATGCAATTGAGGACTAAGTTAGTCTTTGTATTTAGGCAACCTTTGTAATTAAATTTTTTTCCCTCTATTATTGCAATGGATGGAATAGTTCCAATTTAATCCCATTGGATTAAATTGGAAGGATTCATAATAAATTGGACAGGACAACTGGGAATGTGTTGCCCTTGTATAAATCTAGTTTTGTTCTCAAATGAAGGGATGTTTACAAAAACAACATAACTGCTTAGAGCGGTTTTGTTCTCAAATGAAGGGATGTTTACAAAAACAACATAACTGCTTAGAGCGGTTGACACTTTTTTAAGAACATTGTTAATTGTTTCAGGTGTCAACCAGTGTCAGTTATGTTGTTTTTGTAAACATCCCTTCAAATGTATAGAACAATGTTTATAATATTATAAGCACAAATAATTGACTTTGTAATAGTACAATTATAGATAAAGTAATTGAGATATACTCATAGTACTTAACCATTAGTCATAATGTTGCCATCTATGAAGAGTTTATAATTAATTAAAATAAAACACTTGATTATAAAAGATTTTTCTTTACTTTCATATAGCATAATTTATGATTGCTCATAATCATATATTTTTTTAAATATGTATTGTAAGCGTTTTTAATATCATTGTATTTGCTAAAGAACACCTTTAATCTTATAGTAAAATTATAATATATTATTCACCTTAAACATTTGACTTGCTTTTAATTTGATTTTTTGTACCATTGCAATTAAATATAACTTATCATTTATTAATTGCTCTCCATAATTAAAATATCACAATAAATAATGATAGTACTAAGTATCATTGACTCTAAGCATGTCTACTTAACGCACTAGTAATTGGACGTAAACAAAGGTACCTATAAGTAGTTGAAATTATTCGGGATATACATAACTTTCAAAAAGTATCAGTGTTATTCAGTTTTATTCATCTTGCCCAATATGGTTAGGTCAAAGATCGTTTATCCCAAGCAATTTCGACCATAAAGCTGGTGTATACGTAATATTTTAGTATTGCTTTTTCTTTTATCAGAAACCTTGCACACCTTTCACCAGTCAATTAATGTTTTTGTTTTTCTGTAAGCAAAATTACCTAGAAAACTACAAAAAAGCTGATGCATCATTTTCCTTATAGATAGTTGTATACAGGTACCTACATATGTTTATGACAATAAAGGATTGGATTTAGATTAGAGCCAGATGAGATTAGGCGTGTCTTACTTCATAATACTCAAGGCATCAGCCGTTAACGTACTAGCGTAATAATCATTAATATAGCGTAATATTGCTAAGAGTAAGGACTAAGTTTCTTTCTTTATCTGGATAATAAGCATGGCAGGTCCAAACTTCACCGGAGTTCATCCCCTTTTTTTAAAATATTAACAAAATTATATAGCCCAAGCCCTCTCGCGCATGAGAGGAGGCCTGTGCCCAGCAGTGGGACGTATATAGGCTAAATTATTTAATTATTTTTTATTTATTTAAGATAATTACCTTTAATTATAATCTTTTTTAAAAGGGACAGAGTCGCACATGTTCGATCCTTTCAATTTTAAATGAATAGAATTAACTTTTTGTAATGATGAGTTATGAGATTCTCTTGGTATCCGTACCCGATTCATCCTCTCTCTACCGAATTCTCTGAACATTAAAGGACAATTTGACAGCGCAATTTACGCGGTTACTGCACTGATACGGATCGCCGCCTTAAACGAAGTGCGTCCTCGTGTTGGTGAGCTTGTTGAGCTGCGCGGCCGACAGCAGGCTGGAGTGCGCCGCGTGGTCTAGCAGCAGCAGGCGCTCGCCGCGCTCGTCGCTGGCGGCGCGCGCGGCGCGGCAGCGCCCTCCCGTCTCCAGGGCGAAGCTCGACACCGCGCAGATGGCGTAGATGAAAGTCAGGACGAAGAGGGCGCAGCCGAAATCTAGAACGAATAGTACTCGTAAGTGTGGAGTCAGTAAATAATAGCACATTATTGTCGAGGCTCGGAAGTAGCTACTTGCAGGCTGAGGATTCGTTTTAAACGGACGACCTTGGGAGTCCGTTTAATTGAATCCGAAGCCAGCAAGTAGCCTTCCAGCCGAGTCATATATAGTGCTTTTCTCAAAAATGGTGCAAGAAATATAAATATCATAGAAATATTTTACAAAAGCAACTTTCTTACGTATATATTTTCACAGAAAAAAGTAGAAACAATTGAAAAAATTACCTTTGCCGCCTTTTTATTTTTTTAATAAAAAAATAGAAGTGTATTTTTCTGCCGAAAATACGACAACCTATTTGAGACAGCTAAATAGTCGCGGTACCTCGGAGTAATTAACAATGGAGCCGCCATTAACAGGCGTTCCCCTCTGTCGAAAATAGGCGGCCAATGGTCAACCACATGTCAACCATATGTATGGACTGACGTTTATCTGACATGACGTACCTATACATTTGATGTGCCCCTCCCCCGCAAAAAACGGCAGACTATTTTGTACCGAAAATTTTAGACATGGCGTCTCCGTTGGTTATATCCTCTAAGCGCGGTACTAATCATCTGTTTGGCTGTTTAATGGCCAATGGGCCTGTGCCTTCATTTGATATGGCCATTTCAACTTTTAAAAAGTTTGGAACTCGACAAATAATGGAATTTGTATGCAACATTGCAGTCCCAAAATCGAGACTGCAATGTTTTTAACTTTTTAATTTTTAAACGGCAAAGTCGACTTTGCCGTCCATTTTTGAGAAACAAAAAATTACAATCACCACTGCGACTTCAGATGGCTCTGTTTATTATGATCGAATTTAAGCTTTACGCGACTGTCTAATTTCAAAACGATGTTTTAGCCTTCGCTAGCACAGGCACAAAACTACATTAAAAGCATAATCAAGGCGACTTAGACTGGGCGTAAAGCGCTATCTAGTGAGCGTTTGTCGGTTTAACAATAACAATACGCACAAAGCTAAAATCCAACCATCTGAAACAATGATGGGGATGCGGCAATGGGGGCACGCGATGTTGTATGGTAATTATTTGAAGGTCTTCTATATTTACTGGACTCTGGTGCTAATAGTAAGTATTTATAGTACCTACTACTTGAGTACTGATTAACTCCTACTATGATACTACTCTATGCAGCGGTCTGCAACAATTAAGCGGCCCGCGAACCTCTCGGTTGCGGCTCGCGAGCCTCCCTGGTTATTTTGTATATAATATTGACAAACGACAATGTCTGCTAAAGTCACAAATTACCAAAGTGCGGCCCGCGTCAACTTCGTTAACTAATATGTGGCCCTTGGCTGCTAAAAGGTTGCCGACCGCTGCCTATAGGATAGTACTAAGATATAAATTCAACTACTTACGGTAGAGGTTATGTCCGCCAAACAAGTTGACAACGCACGGGTATCCGTCGCCCACAATAATAGCAGCCAGCAGCAACACCACACCGACGCAAGCGGCCAGGATCCACGGCAACACGTACTCTCGCCGGTACTTCACGGCGCCGTGCAGCAACGAGATACAGCACATGAGGTAGACTGACGTGAGGATCGTGCTCGTGTATAGGAATATTACTGTCACTGGAACACGGAAATGTACAACTGAATATTATATTGAATCTTTAGCAAAAGCCCTTATTTTATTGGATTAATTGTGATTTTTTTTCAAGTAAATTATTAGTTAGTCAAATTGCTGGAAAATGTACGATGTCTGATAATCAGCAATAAACAGTGAACGATAGTAATTAATTATGTATACACATCGGTAACTCGTGGCATTTAGGTAGCACTTAAAAGATTAGTGATGAGCACACATCGGTAACTCGTGGCACTTGACAGTTTCTAACAGACTAGTGATGTGACAATGTTCTTCCTATACGAGTCGAGAAAAAGAAACCACAAAAAAAAGGAATTAATTAAACTAATCTCTTAAGTGCTACCTAAATGCCACGAGTTACCGATGTGTATGTATGGATGTATAGGTTAATTTCAACAACTCCGGTACACATAGACCTGGTCGAGCGGTATTGGGCGCAGATGCTAGTTCGCGCTAGTGATCTGCGTTCGAGACCCGTTGGGCTGGCTATGTTTTGCATTTTTTATTTACATATTTATTTTGTTTTTTTTACATCGTTAGTTTTTTAATGTATTTGTAAATTTTTAATGCAGCTTCAAAATTAATTAGATGCGTTATTCAGTCAGAATTGCATTTTGCATAAAATGATAGTGTGGAAAAGAAATACAATGAACTATACTATGTAGATGTCTTGTACAGTCGCCATCAGACATATCGGAGCGGCCAATGTGTTCACAATATCTGAACACGCACTCTAACGCCCTGACATTAGAGGCGTGTTCAGATATTTGTGAGCGCCTTAGCCGCTCCGATATATCTGATGGCGCCTGTAACAAAAATGTTTTTTTTTTAATGTTAGCCTACGCTATAATTAAAGAACCTGACTAGTTACATCACCTAGTACTTAGGTATAATATCTTTGCAATATTTATACATAGGTAGGACGATAAGTAGGTTTATTTTTTCATTAGGTACAAATGGAAAATCGTCCACTTGTAATAACCATTCTGAAGTTGGATCAAAAGTAATAGTGTCCAAAGTGAATCTTGTCAAAATGTAATTCTGCTAAAAAATATTTTTAACCAAATTTGTAATCGCCGTAAATTTATCAAGCCGGTATGGAATTTTGTCCATTATAAATTATGAGCAAAATTAAATACACACAAAGTAAATAATATAGTCTAATATGAATTAAGACCAAAATTTTAATTATTGTAATTGTAGGCTAATTTCAACCTAATCATTAGCAGAGCCATTAGTAACTAATTAGGTATGTATAGGTTAATTTCGACAACACAGATACACATAGTCCTGGTCGAGCGGTATTGGGCGCAGATGCTAGTTCGCGCTAGTGATCTGGGTTCGAGACCCGTTGGGCTGGATATGTTTTGCATTTTTTATTTACGTATTTGTTTTGTTTTTAGGGTTCCGTACCCAAAGGTTAAAAACTGGACCCTATTACTAAGACTCCGCTGTCCGTCTGTCCGTCCGTCTGTCTGTGACAGTTAAAATTTTCACAGATGATGTATTTCTGTTGCCGCCATTGACATAGATATTATAATATAATATCTATGTCAATACATATTATGTACGTCAATGGTTGCCGCTATAACAACAAATACTAAAAACAAAATAAAATAAATATAAATTTAAGCGGGGCTCCCATACAACAAACGTGATTTTTTTGCCGTTTTTTGCGTAATGGTACGGAACCCTTCGTGCGCGAGTCCGACTCGCACTTGGCAGGTTTTTTTTTCGCTGTTCGTTTTTTTAGGTACTTACTTGTAAATTTTTAATGCAGCCTCAAAATTACCTAGATGCGTTATTCAGTCAGAATTGCATTTTGCATAAAAATGATAGTGTGGAAAAGAAATACAATGAACTATATACTATGTAGATATCTTGTACAATCGCCATCAAACATATCGGAGCGGCCAAGGTGTTCACAATATCTGAACACGCACTCTAACGCCTTGACAATAGAGGCGTGTTCAGATATTTGTGAGCGCCTTAGCCGCTCCGATATATCTGATGGCGATTGTATCAAAAATGTTCTTTTTTTGAAATTTTAGCCTACGCTATAATTCAAGAATATACCTAAGTACTAGATCTAGTACTTATTAGGTATAATATCTTTGCAGTATTTATACATATAAGCACAGCGGACGATAAGTAGGTTTACTTTACTGTCATTCATTAGGTACAAATGGAATATCGTCCACTTGAAATGACCATTCTGAAGTTGGATAAAAAGTAATAGTGTCCAAAGTGAATCTTGTCAAAATGTAATTATGCTAAAATAGTTATTTGTACAACAAGAGATCAAAGTTTGATATTTCTTCGAGTGCTTATTTTGAGTCCCGTGCAAGCGACAGATTCTATAATATACTTGGGTTCTATTATCTCTGTCCCTCTAGGTATCTTCTCACTGCTTAGGGTGAAAAAATTTGTGTACTACACGAGATCAAAGTTATTTACATCTCGTGCGCTTTTGAATCCCTTACTACGCTCAAGATTCTAAATTAGATTCACTCGCTACGCTCGAATCTTGAGCGTAGTAAGGGATTCAAAAGCGCACGAGATGTAAATAACTTTGATCTCGTGTAGTACACAAAATTTTTCACCCTAAGCGGTGAGAACATACCTAGAGGGACAGAGATAATAGAACCCAAGTATCGAACTTGTATTAGACCCCGCATGTTGAAATGACATTTGACTATAAAGGTCACTTGAATGTCATTTTGTCTCACTCAGTGAGCAAAATCGCATTTTGCTCACTGAATGACTCAACTCAGTGAGCAAAATGCGATTTTGCTCACTGAGTGAGACAAAATGACTCAGTGAGCAAAATCGCATTTTGCTCACTGTTTTTAAGAAGCAAAGTACCCTTGTTCGAGCTGCTGAGGTGAAAAATTAATTAGATGCGTTATTCAGTCAGAATTGCATTTTGCATAAAAATGATAGTGTGGAAAAGAAATACAATGAACTATACTATGTAGATATATTGTACAGTCGTCATCAGACATATCGGAGCGGCCAAGGTGTTCACAATATCTGAACACACTGACGCCCGGACAATAGAGGCGTGTTCAGATATTTGTGAGCGCCTTAGCCGCTCCGATATATCTGATGCCTCTGATGGCGACTGTAACAAAATTGTTTTTTAAAAAGTTAGCCTACGCTATAATTATGAACCTAACTATACTCTGTACTTTTAGGTATTTAAAAAAACGTAAACAAACAGCAGCTGTCAAAAATGACAGATTCAGGGGTTTAGAACCTTTTTCGAGTGATATAATTATTACCTATGTTAATAACCTTAAATATTATAATTACGTATATTATTTAAAGTAATTAATGTACTTTTGAAAGACATCTTACCCATAAGCACTGGTAGCCTGGTGCTAACTGTGGTAAGATGTCTTTCAATCAGGCAGATTCGAACCCCGACCGTACCACTGAGTTTATCAGTCGGTCTTTGACTTTGATGAAAGAAAACACCGTGAAGAAACCTGCATACATTCACAAACAAATTCAAAGGTGTATGTGATGTCTCCAGCTACATACTACAATACAAGCATAGTACCAGTGTGAAGACTATAGCCCAAGCCCTCTACTGCATGGGAGGAGGCCAGAGGCCTTTGTCTGTGCTCAGCAGTGTGACGCATATTGAATAGGTAAAGGCTGAGACCAGTGTATAAATAAAATAAAAAGACACAAGAATTTAATATTATTTTTATTTATTAGTACAATACAGTACAATTAGGAAATTTAATATTTTATTCGGAATCACTTGATGATGATGATGATGATGATGACGATGAATCCCCCCCCACATTTATTATAAATCTGTCAGTCAAGTTGTCGATATGGTTATCTAACCCTCTCATTGTTTCTTCTTCTTTTATGGTATGATCTTCACAGCTTTTCCAATTAGCAGCAGTGACATTTCCGAGTGCCTCGGGTAGTAAATCTCTTAGCTCTTTCAATTTGAACGTTTTGTTTTTTGCGGCAATCTCCCCTTTTACCTGTGCCCAAATGAGCTCAATAGGGTTGAGCTCGCAGTGGTAGGGCGGGAGCCTTATGACAGTAATGCCCCTTTCTTTTGCTTTTTCATCCACAACATATTTTTCGTATTTTTTTTTACTTTTCGCACTCTCTTCAAGAGTTGCTCCTTATATTCCTTAGGTCCAAAAGCAATATTTTTGGACCGTAACCATTCCTGGATTTCAGCTTTTTTTGTTTTTAAAATAGGAGTTTTTTCGAGCTTGCGTGAATGGTATGGTGCATTGTCCATCACAATTACTGAATTTGGCTCAACGTTATTTAAAATAACGTCAAACCATTTTTCAAAGTTTGCTCCATTCATTTCTTTATGGTAGTCTCCATCATCTGTGCCCGCTAAAAAGATCAGCTCGCCCTCCTTCAAGAAGCCGGTTGAAGATCCTACAAAAATATAGAAACATGTTAATGCATGCTAATAACAAATATGGTAAGCAGGCACCGGAGCCTATGAATGCCTGTTACTGCACAGATATCACATTATATAGATTAATTTGTGTATGACTTATTAACCATACTAATATTATGAACCTCTTGACACTTGATGGAGTTTCTCTCGGGAAAGGACATATCATCATAATCTTACACAGACAAAGTGACTGGCAGAAGGTATCACTTATAAATAAACTGCCTTCTGCCAGCGTTTTGTCTGTCTGAAGAGAAAACAGACAGACAGACTTTTGCATTTATAATATTAGTATGGATGATTCATATTATTGAACACAAATATGACATACCTATGTGGCCTAATATGAGGCGTTTTCCTTTGCCGGATGGATTTTTGAGTCCTGTAGAAAGCCCTTGGCGATGAGCTTCTTTGGTACTCTTGATTGTTGTGTCTTGCCAAACTTTTTCTTTCGTGTGCCCTGTAAACCAAAATAATAATTATTGCACTATTATTACAACATAAATCAAACGTAAGACGATAACTTGAGTATAGCTTTTCTAATCTTTATAAATATTTGGTAGGATTAAAGCTGAGACACACAAAATAAAGAAGGTCTATAAGCGAGTGCTTAGTTGAAGGCGGACATGTCAAATTAAGGAATTAGGTGTATCTTTGAATGGGATACTATTTTTACCATACTACATAACGTAAAGAATACATTACAGCATTAGTTTATTTATCATCTCTCAAGTTCTATTTAAATGATTACAAATAAGAAAATTAAAAAGAAAAGTAAAACAATTTAATTACCTTCGTTAACCCAGGTCTCATCCAGGTAATAAATCTTTTTCCCTGCCTTTCGTTCTTCTTCTATTTTGTTTAGATAGTTAATACGCCATAAGGCTATATCACTTCTATCAATCAACATACTTTTTCGGTTTCTTTTAGAGTACTTGAACCCCAGTTTTTTTAAAACTTTAAAAAATGAGGTTCTCGAGAAGTTTGGCAGACTCTCATCACTGTTTACTGCATCAAGCATTTTGTTTATACTTGGTATTTCATTGGCAAAATAAAATTGGTGTACTTTTCTTCGAATGCCACCCAGTTCAATCTCATCCAGTGCATTTACTAAACTTGGTTTCGTCGCAGATGGCGGTGGAGACTGAACACGACCGTGGGTCTTGTATTCTTTCAAAACAGAGTATACAGTAGGAGTCGAGACACCAACAATTTCTGCCGTTTTCTGAACGATTTCGGTTTTATATGGGTATTTATCCTTGGGCCACGTTTCTTCCACGTATTTATAAACGTTAACAAGTACGGTCTTCTCCGATGACGAAAGCTGTCCCGTTTTAGGCCTCTTTTTCTTCGGAGAAGGAAATGTAAGCAGGGAACTAGGCCGGCTACTTCCCGGTTTGTTATCATCCATGTTCACGCAAAACACACAACTCCGTAACAAAACAAACAAGTTCAACAAAAACTTAACAGAAAACCACAAAATTTACAACGAATAACAGCTCAAAAACACCACAAATATCGCAAGGGCATCCGACTATAAAACACAATGCAACAAGCGTCAAGCAATGGCCGCTGTCAAACCGACCAAGTTAAAAAGTGACACAAGGTACGTGTTGCTACACTAAAAACGGTACTCTGTAATCTAGTCGTATTTTATCCTCATAACTATAACCTTGCGTTTTGCACATCTGCAAAATTGGGTGTTTTTTATGAGGCAATTTACTATAAAAAATTATTAATCATTTAATGTGATATAAATAATTGGGTAAATTTATATATGTGTATATATATCATAAAATCCAGCGTAACTACAGGTTGCTGAAATAGGATGGAACGAATCTGTAACCTGTTATTTTTTAAAATTGAAAATTTAACAGGAACCAAAACCTGCCCAATAAATTACCCTTTTAATGGTTTGTTTACGTTTTTTTAAATACCTAAAAGTACAGAGTATAGATACATCATCTTAGTACTTGTAATATCTTTGCAATATTTATTATCAGCGGATGATAAGTAGTAATTACGTATATGAAGGCTAATTTCGACCCAACTCGTACGCATATCCTGGCCGAGTGCGGGCTTGCGGGCGGCTGCTGATTACTGCGCGCAAATCAGCGGTCCGCATTCAAGACTTTACTCGGTCCGGTATGTTTTGCATTTTATTAATATTATGACATACGTATTTTTTTCTAACGTTGGTTTTTTGTGTATTTATACATTTTTAATGCAATCTCTTAAGAAAAGTAATTATATAGTTACGTTATTATTACGACAGCTTCGCATTTCATTCCATGGAATAGCATGTAAGTTAATAATTACTATTAAAACAAATCGTCAGGTGACAAGCAAAAGTCACTAATTACTAAAAATATATTAAACAAAAATCAACCTTATTTAAGTACTAATATGGTTCACTATGGCTATCAACTTGTAGTGGTAATTAGTGAGGTTTGCTTGTCAGCTGACGAAATATGAGGGGATCCAATTTGCAGGAGAACCGGGGTCAGATTATATATTTGGCTCAGAGAGTTACCATGGTTTTAGCAGAGTGGGTTAGGTCATTAGGCCCAAATTTAGAGATCTAGGGCCCTTAGGCACTTAGGATTTAGAAGGTCCCCTTCTCCATATCAAAGCCGTATTATTGCTAGGTTGCCTGGCCCCTTAGGGCCCTAGTGGGCCTAGCAGAGGCGTATTTACAAATTTGGCGCCCCGGGCCATTTTGATTTGCCGCCCCCCTTCATCAGTGACGACAATGACGATAAAGTATTTTATTTAAGAAAAAAAAAACCTGCAACAAGTACCTTTGGGGTGTGAAATAAAAAAAACTAAACATTTACCATTTACTCACATAGGCATTTACATTGTTTTCCTATGTACAAATTGGTTGACAAAATCATCAATAACGCTGTCGTAATTTAAAACGTTTGTCAGCTCAGCTTCTATATTAAGAAGAGCTAAGCTATTCAGGCGCTCTTCGCTGATAGTGGAACGTAGATAATTTTTTATTCTTTTGAGTGCAGAAAGGTGACGTCACTAATGTCACTATTCTAGATACAGATTTATATGGGCCGTTTTTGTCACTCAATGACGATGCGACCTGATATTTGCCTGATCTGATCGGTGACCGGTGGGTACTGCTGGGTTTTGGCCATTGAGAATCAAGGTGAGACATGGCAGTCAGGTTGGATATAGCTAAGGAGTTCGGTCGGGTCTGGCATCGAGTCTGCTCGAGGGACTATGTTATACAAATGGATCGCTAGCTTTTTTTCCGGTAGACGCACATGAGCCGTATAGTAGACGGAAGCTGCTCCGATAGTGTGGACATTACCGTTGGCGTTGCACTAGGTTCTGTGCTGTCATTGCTGCATATCAATGATAATCATTGCTATGCAGACGACAGTAGTAGGGATGCGTATTACACAGGCCGTACCATTATCCCTCATTCTTTGGTGCTGGAAAGTCATGAAAAGTATTGTATTTGTATCTGATATCGAGAGCACTCTATCTGTACTGAGTTTCGGCATGGGATCGGAACAATTTAGTGAGATTGAATATCACGAAGACACAAGAACCGCCCGTATGTATATAGTCAGATGGGTCACAAATAATGTTAGGTACGTAAGTGAAAACGCGAGCGTAGCGAGCGCGAAATTTTTTCGAGAAAATAGTTGGTAAATTTTTAGGGTTCCGTACTTCAAAAGGAAAAAAACGGAACCCATATAAGATCACTTTGTTGTCCGTCCGGCCGTCTGTCTGTCTCAATATAAAGGGTCTTGACATGACAGAGGGCGGCAAAATCGACAAGGCTTGTTATTTAAATTTTACAAATAAATAGGGGAGCGACAAAATTCTGGTCGACCCTATCTGAACAGCTAATAAAATATTTTTTTGACCCAAATTTGCCGCCCCCTAAAATCTGCCGCCATAGGCTTCAGCCTACTCAGCCTAGTGGTAAATCCGGCACTGCGCCGTACTAATACTTCTTGAACGAAAATGTTGCTTAATTTAGGTACTTGTTGGTAGATATTTTTAGCAATTGGTGGGGTTTGAAGCGTTCGTTTGTTTATTAATTTAAATGTCAATTAAAATATAATAAAAAAATTGCTAAGTTTGATTATAAAAGGCGCCCAGAAAAAGCCGCAAGGGGGCGGCTTCGCCGCCCCCCTGCGGCCTGCCGCCCCGGGCCATGGCCCCCTTGGCCCTATGGTAAATACGCCCCTGGGGCCTAGGCAGTATTCCGGCCCACAAGGTTGGCGGTAATGCAGTCTCTTACTTACTACCTGAGTGTGTCGTAGTTTTTCAAGAGCAACAGTACGGTATGTACTAATGACTAATGTAGTACCCACGTTGGTTCCTCAAGATAGGAGTGCAGTATGGAGAAATAATGTTTTTATAGGGTTGGCAAACTCTGGAACTGCAAGCGTCCCGTCACTGATAACTATCAAACACTTGTTTATTCACTGACATGGCAAAAAATTGTTATCATGTACTATGTAGGTACCTGAAGCCAGATGTTGCGCTTTAGCGAATCTCCGCTGGTTGTTGGTGCTCAGGACTTCACCCTCGTGGAACGTGAGCTGCTGGTCGTACGTGACCTCAAAGAACCCTCGTCTCTCTGCGTCGTCCTCCATGTCGTTGTGAAGCATTGACAACATCTCGCCGACATGAGAAATACCAACTAATAAAATAATTAAAACGAATGATGAAAGCGCCTGAAAAAAATAAATAGCAATGTGACTTGTAGAGTATTTCTTGACGCTGTTTTTTCATAGGGTATATAGGTACTAGGTACCTATACCACAGCCTATCTATATTAACTGATGAATAGTGTAATTATTATGATATGTAAAGGTTTGTTATGTACTCACGATTTGGTGGACGGCGATTAGAATGGTGCCTTGACGCAAATTAAAAACATACAAAAAATTGTTTAAGCGAATCATCATTTTGTGCGACAGTTTACATTGCTTGGTTCTATCAAACATTTGTGGTTTTTATATGTCTAACGCATTTCCACTACGAAATAACATTGTTTAGCTACTCCTACTGTCAAGTTACGTCTGGTACGCGCCAGGGCGCATGTTGTTTTCTATTGATTATTTTTTGTCGGTCCGTGCGTAATTTCACGCAGGTCTTGTACAGTAATGAGGGAACCACGGCACACCACGGTGACCGTTCGATGTTTCTTTGTAAGGCCTTGTTTTGGGTTACCATAGAGTTACACGATTTGTAATTCCTAGCTACACGAAAAAAAATATGTAGTTATAAGAATGAAATTGAAGGATAAGGTACCTATTTGCCTGAACATGATTTAAGCGCGTATATGATTACATGTGTTCAGTTATTTGCTGCGGCGTTTTGAACATGTAAACCCCAGGATCGCGAAATGTCTCCTCTTCAAAAATACCTCTAGTATGCAATTTACATTAGGTACTTTTAGTCAGTGGAAAATTGTTTTCCCGGGTATACACGCACTCACAGAAAGTTGAATACACCTAAGCTAAATGATGACATTAAATCCCCCGCTGCCCCTTTTTTACTTACGGTCTCCTTAATGATTAATTAAAAAGTCAGGTATAAATGAGTACACAAAGTTATTATTATAAATTAAATTTATTTCACAACTTACAATAGTAGTGATAATGACTGCATCAATCTAACCCAAACTTTTAGCTGGCATTAGTGTATGTATTTGGATTAAGTTTATCAACTAAATCAATCACAAGTGAAAAATGAAAATAACTCATAATATAATGTCGAAACAATATTTACAAAAGTTAGTTATTTTCGTCAACAGTTATAATTTAGTAAAATAATTTACAAATTCGTCGTTTAGACGTGTTACAACTTGAAAAATATAACGAAAGTTGGCCAAAGTAGGTCTAATTTACAAGTACATAATCACATTTTATTCTTCATTTTCATTATTCACAACATAAATTTTCTATTGGATGGTTACTTTTTGCTGAATAAATATTTTACGCATTTAAACCCCTATTTCCTAAGGGGTGCAAACTGTATTCGTTTGCTGACTGCACTTGGGTCAACTTTCGGTAGCGAGATTATCATGCAACAAGTATTAAGTAGTTACAATAATTTAGAAATGTATTCTTGGGGCTTCCGAGCAGAGCGAACCACAAACTGCGCCACCACGTCTGTTCAAATGACACAATACTGAGAGAAAGATGGATGCGTGATGCATAAGCGACCAGCCGGTTTAGCACAGGACTATCGCAATAGCCTCTCGCCCGCGAGAAAGATTACCCGTCCTCTAGTTCAGGGGTCTCCAAACTTTTTTGCCTGAGGGCCATATTGCGCTTCAGAATTTTCGCGCGGGCCACCGTCGGCGCCGAGGGGGGGGTGGGAGTGTATCTGGTTACTGCTGTTAGGGCTGAACATCTGGAGCTTGGCTCCCGCGGGCCGGATTGGAACGCTGTCGGCGGGCCGGATTAGAACGCTTCGCGGGCCGGGGTTTGGAGAGCCCTGCTCTAGTTAATACAATTAGAAAAAGACACAGTCATCTCGCTGGCGAGATACTGCCGCGACGCTCCTGTGCTAAGTTAGGCCATAGAGAAAAAAATACATAGATTGCTCACTCCATATTTTCATAGTCGACATCTAGCATCGAGTAGCGGAATGTTCAACAACATAAGACTTTCCGGTCGGTGCTACATCTATTGTCAAGTAGCAGTACTGATAATTCCGCAACTCGATGCTAGACGTCGACTATGAAAATAATAGTCCTTTTGGTACTAAAACTGATGTATGGAGTGAGCACTTTTGTCTTACTATATTCCTCTATGGTTAGGCCAACCAACTAAGATATCGACCCGATAGTTTCCCGATATTTTGCATGATGATTTAAAAATGTCGAATTGTAATTATTACTTTTTATCGCCGTAAATTCTTTGTCGGGTAAGTGTCAATACAACAAGTTGAATTTAGGTCAAATGTTACACTTAGTAATTAACGAATGGTTCGGTTTTATAGGGACGGAGAACCAAATGTATTGATTGACACACTTCCAACTTCTTAGTGGGTTCGTGGCTATGTGCTGTGCTCGATATGAATCATTTAAATGCAAAAACTATTCACTGTCACATACTAAAACATACAAAACCATATTTTAGCTTATTTCCAAAATACGAAGATCTCAAAATAGCAATACATATAGGCTTCACAAAGTATTTTTACACGATGTTAAAAAACTAAATATTTTCTTTAGTATAAAATAATAAACACAAATATACAGGAATTGTTTCAAAGCGGTATGGGTCTGTTAATCACACTTCATGCATTTTTGTTACCAATACCAGGATTGAAACATTTTGGAAACAAGCTTTCTAGATAATGTACAGAAATATAATTTCATTATGCAACAAATTGATTAACCTCCTAAATAATAAGACCCTAATATGGTAAACAAGTTATCTGAAATATATCCGACATATGTTGTTGGAATTTAGATTGAACTTTTGGTATGCCTACGATGAATTCCTCAAATTGTTAAGTATTTACAAGTGTTTACATAATAATATGTGACGTTATCTATGAAAAGGGACCTTATTGTCGATGGCACTTACGCCATTATTAACGATGCTTCGATATAAATACAATGCCGCGCGACGCTGTGCGGCGTAAGCGCCATCGACAATAAGGTCCCTTTTCATAGATAATGCCCCGTACGTGACCTTAATCTACTTATAAATAGTGGACAATAAGTGACTTTAATTATAAGGATAGCCCACGACGATACACAATATGGTTATAAAAATAAGGACATTGTACTCTAGTGGTTGGAATTTACGTTCTTTTTTTTTTCATTTAGGTAAATATAGTATACATATGTATAAAGTTAAATGAATGCAAGCTAGCAAGTACGATATGTGTAATGTGTAGTGAAACGGGATTATTTCAACATTGCAGTGTAGTAATTTTAAGGATTTATATTATGTGTCTAGTCTTAACTACTGACATTTTTGAAAACTTTATTTCAAAAGAACAATTGAATTGTCTTCAATATTTATAGTTACGCCACATATTTGTGTCAAGGGCGATAGATTTTCCATTTTTTTTTAATATTTAATTGCTCAGGTGCTCAGGACAGGTGGTACGCTCGCGTTTCGGAGGCCAAGATTCTCTTTGGATCGCTGAGCCAAAATAGTCAGTTAGTTATTTAATTGCTCAATCGATACTGGGCTAGTGAAACTAATACATATATAAACTGGCAGGAACCTCTAAAGTCGAAATAACCCCGTGTGAATTGTCTTCAATATTTATAGTTACGCCACATATTTGTGTCAAGGGCGATAGATTTTCCATTTTTTTTAAATATTTAATTGCTCAGGTGCTCAGGACAGGTGGTACGCTCGCGTTTCGGAGGCCAAGATTCTCTTTGGATCGCTGAGCCAAAATAGTCAGTTAGTTATTTAATTGCTCAATCGATACTGGGCTAGTGAAACTAATACATATATAAACTGGCAGGAACCTCTAAAGACGAAATAACCCCGTTATATCGGAATGAGACTTTGAACGAGAAAAATGTAGACATTGCTGTTTACGGTGGCACTGTGTTGTGTACGTTTGTAAAACTTATGTAAGTTATGAATGCATTCATAACGCACATCAAGTACGCTCTAGTCTATATGCATGCGTACCTGTGGCTAAGCAGGAGCAAAAACCTGAGCTGGATACATAGCGTTGATTAATCTTAACTACATATAATGGGAAAATACAAGGTAACTAGTCTTTCCTTTCAGTAACTAAGTATAGCCTTTCATTACGCACGATACGACGTAAAGTTTTGCCGAACGGTTATGAAAATGTTACGCTATGAGGAGAGGAAAGTGTAACCGACTATGCACGAGCGTAATGAAACAATTAAGCCATTACTCTCCCTTCCTCGTTAAGAGCGCTATTACATTTCGGCGTTGAGCGAGTTTAGGTATTTTACGCGCTGCGGCAGGCCGTGCGAGCTCAGTATGCCGATCCCTTCTACCACACTCGCACTACAATGATGGATTAAACATTCTTGATCCTTCGCGAAGCATATTGAAATCAACCATAACAACACTAACTGATGTGCTTAACTTTTAAAGTCCTAAAACTGTTATTTGGTAAGTACGAAAATACTAAATGCAGTGCAAATGTAAGTGTGTGCAGTGTTCATAAATTAATTTTTCATCTATTTTTGACGATTTTTGACCCCCCCACCCCTCAAATCATCCAAAAATCATGCTTCGGATGACTCTGTTTCCTCCTACGTCATACTACCATCATCCGATGTCCAGACCCCCCTCCCCCCCCTCCTTCCATTTGAAACGACGTAATTTATGAATAGCCCCATACTCGTACTTATGAAGGTATAAGTATTACTCGAAATAAATTATAGGTACTCGCTTATTTACATGTTTCGTCATAGCATTTGGTACCTATAGGTTGTAAAGTTTGTATCAACGAGGGTTTAAAAACGAACTAGTATTGAGGATCT
Organism: Cydia splendana; assembly: GCF_910591565.1. NCBI lineage: Eukaryota > Metazoa > Arthropoda > Insecta > Lepidoptera > Tortricidae > Cydia > Cydia splendana. The sequence continues at coordinate 17,002,698 of NC_085965.1, read as the reverse complement.
GATGATAATGATGATGATTAAGGTGGTCACGGATACCAATCAACCATGTAGTAACTTGATTAGGCTCGTTTGATTCGTCTCAACAAGATCTTTGACACTGAAGATACACAGGGTCTGATGATGGAGCTGGAAGGTGGCCACGGGTACCAGTCTATCATGTAACTAAACCACTTCGTGTTTGGGCTCGTTTGATTCGTCTCAACAAGATCTTTGACACTGAAGATACACAGGGTCTGATGATGGAGCTGGAAGGTGGCCACGGGTACCAGTCTATCGTGTAACTAAACAACTTCGTGTTTGGGCTCGTTTGATTCGTCTCAACAAGATCTTTGACACTGAAGATACACAGGGTCTGATGATGGAGCTGGAAGGTGGCCACGGGTACCAGTCTATCGTGTAACTAAACAACTTCTTGTTTGGGCTCGTTTGATTCGTCTCAACAAGATCTTTGACACAAGACAGTACTCAGGGTCTGATGATGGAGCTGGAAGGTGGTCACCATTACCAATCAACCATGCAACTAAACCACATCGTGTTTAGGCTCGTTTGATTCGTCTCAACAAGATCTTTGACACTAGGTGATACACCAAACACGAAGCCCAAACACGATGCCCAAACACGAAGCCCAAACACGTAGCCCAAACACGAAGTGGTTCAGTTACGTGATAGACTGGTATCCGTCGCCACCTTCGAGCTCCATCATCAGACCCTGAGTAGTATCTTGTGTCAAAGATCTTGTTGCGACGAATCAAACGAGCCCAAACACGAAGTGGTTCAGTTACATGGTAGACTGGTACTCGTGGCCACAGTCCAGCTCCATCATCAGACTCTGAGTACTAACTTTTGTCAAAGATCTTGTTGAGACGAATCAAACGAGCCCAAACACGAAGTGGTTTAGTTGCATGGTTGATTGGTACCGGTGACCACATTCCGGCTCCATCATTAGACCTTGAGTACTATCTTGTGTCAAAGATCTTGTTGAGACGAATCAAACGAGCCCAAACACGAAGTGGTTTAGTTGCATGGTTGATTGGTACCGGTGACCACCTTCCGGCTCCATCATCAGACCCTGAGTACCATCTTGTGTCAAAGATCTTGTTGAGATGAATAAAACGAGCCTAAACACGAAGTGGTTTAGTTGCATGGTTGATTGGTACCGGTGACCACCTTCCGGCTCCATCATCAGACCCTGAGTACTATCTTGTGTCAAAGATCTTGTTGAGACGAATCAAACGAGCCCAAACACGAAGTGGTTTAGTTGCATGGTTGATTGGTACCGGTGACCACCTTCCGGCTCCATCATCAGACCATGAGTACTATCTTGTGTCAAAGATCTTGTTGAGATGAATAAAACGAGCCTAAACACGAAGTGGTTTAGTTGCATGGTTGATTGGTACCGGTGACCACCTTCCGGCTCCATCATCAGACCCTGAGTACTATCTTGAGTCAAAATTAATACATATTGAAACGACCTGATCAAATATTTTAAATCCTGTCCGGTAGTTTATTAAACTGTACCATTATAAATTATAATACTATAAAAACAGTGCTAGGATCAAAGTCTCTCGTTGCGGTTTACACGCACACAGTATAGCGTTTTACACGGCGCCCGCCGCACACAATGATAAAAAATCTCGTTGTCGCCGTTGAAAATGTGCGGAGCCGACCGACACACGTCCTGCCTCTACAAGCTCTGCCGCGGCACTGAGCTGGCGCAGCGCGCGTCATCGGTAATATAGAGTAGTTTTCAAAAAATTGCCAAAAAATTATAGTAGAATTTCATAAACACTAATGTATACCAACAGTATGAGCAAGCGTTGCAGATTGCTTGAGTATGAAAATGACTTCGATATTAAGTAGATTTTCGTAGGAATTGACACTTGTTTCGGAGAGAAAATTGAGTTCGTTTTACTTTGATTTTCTCTTTCTCAAAGGTGTGTAGGAAAAATATCGTTTGATATGCCTAAAGTACAGGGTATTAGTAATACAAAATAGCCAGGTTTAGCAGAGTAAACTTCTCAACATTTCCAAATAAGAGCTTGCCATTCAGTGCTTCACGGGGTTTTTCGGAAACGACCATCAGAAAAAAAATCATTACTAATTTAATAAGTCCTTTTTCTAATATTTACAACGATATTTAAAAAGATAAGAAGACGCTTTTACTGGAACAAGTACTCATTGTTTCTAATAATGAGCACAAAGTCCTGAATTTCGTCGACTAGTATCATCAATTTTGCGTTATTTCGACTTTTCTTGTAAGAGCGCTCTTAATATAGTTCGTTTTTTTAGCATTAGAAAGAAGGTAAGCGATCTTGGCAAGTCTTTTAATCGAAAAACGCTTTTTAAAAATCAGTAACTATTACTTATGAAAGCAGAAGAATATAAATGATCGTATTAGATTCATAATAGGGGATATTACTGCAATGTTCTGCCGCCAGAGTGCAGCACTACCGACTCAGTAAATTCATAGACTAACTTATACATACTGTGCCTTAAACTGTTTTTTGTCAAGTTTTCACAGACAATAAAATATGACGTTGATGCATCAAGGCGGTTTGTTAAGAAGGGCCTACCGGTAAACGCAAAATTGAAATTTCGTTATCTGCCTCTTTATCGCTCGAATATGCAAGAGTGATAGAGAGATTAGATAACGAAATTTCGATTTTCTTGTTTCGCGGTAGGTCATGTGTCAATGTGGTTTGTTTACTGTATGTACCACAAACGTGCCACCTACGCAGAGCTTTGCCTAATATTCCCTATTGTTACATATTTGCCGTGGCTTATTTTTAAAACATATTTTTCAATTAAAAGACACATCAAGATTGTTTACCTTATTTCTAATGCTAAAAAAGGGTAGAACAGTACCGCCCAGAGTCACACTCAGTATGGCCTTGTTGTTACCAATCATAGTATCTTCTTAGTAGTTTGTGATCATGACATTGGTAATGTTGGTCGGTAATGTCGGTATATTGTTTGTCATAGCCTAAGTTAATTGTGGAAATGTGATTGAAATGGACAATTGATGGCACTGGATCCAACATAACTTCATCTGAACTATCGTAAGTCTAAGAGAGGCGAGTCCATGCTTCCGCGGGAGGTATCAGAACAGTTACCGTACAATATATTCACATATATCTATTAATAACGTTACCTATATTCACATAATGACCTTTTAAGTAACAATACCTTAATCTAGTCTAAAACTAGTCACAAATCCGTTGTCAGTACAGCCTGTATTTTGTGTTAGGATCATCGACTATTCTATTGAAGGGCGTTAATACTATCAAATACATTCGGAGCGATAATTACTGTGATGTTTACATTTACGTTATTAATAATAAACATTTAATATTAAATTGTTGGCAGTTAGGAAATTTTTATTTAAAAATATGATTATTTTTGACGAGCATTTCGATCTTTCCTATGAGTGATACAGGAAAAATGTGTCCTAATCGTGGCTTCACACTGAGATTAACAAGAATTATTATAGTGTTTTTCTTTTATATTTCCTTCAACTAAAGCTAAAACCCCGACCTCTTGGCATTACCAATGAATGACATTACATGGAAAAAACCGTCAAATATAACATAACAAATGGCTTTAAATACAACTTTATTAAAAAATAACAACACACAGACCAACTACAAGGTTATTTTGTAATATGGATTTTGCATGCATATTATAAAATAACCTTAAGTTAAGATCTTTTTATTTCGTCAACAATGCAAGGATTCATAATTACAGAATCTTGTACTTTATTTAATGCATTCAAAAGAAGGTATGTTATTTGGTGTTTGTTGAACTACGACAAACAAGATAAACGTTTATAACTACGCGCGAGATGCACGTAATGCTAACAGAAACTATGCACAGCATTCGTAAATACGAAACAATAAAAAAAAACAGTTTTACTAGATGTTGTTTATAGAGTGCTTGGTTTTCCAAACAAGTCAATGTGGCTTTTTAATTTTTATGTATGCCAAGTAGAATACAGTTTTACTTTTAAAACTCAATAATGACTTATCTTTATGATCTGGCTTTGCTGCAGAGACAAAAAATACGACTACCACGCTGACAATTGACACAATTTTCTGTACATTTCTGGGTTAGTACGCAACGCCAATACATATTTACTTGTTAGACCAGCAATGTACAGGGAATTTTCAGCTGTGAAACGGGGGTCAGATCGCTAAGAGGTCGGGGTAAACCAGAGCTGCCGATAGACCTAATAGTCACCCTCAGACGATGGAGCACGAGTTCCTGCCGGTGCAGTTGAGCCGCTGGTGGTTGTGTTTGGAGGCCCGGGCGCGCAGGCGGCTGGGCGCCGCCGAGATGGCGTAGGACTTGAGGTGGGACTTGAGCGCCGTGGGCAGCGGCAGCCGCTCCAGCCCGTACACGGACGTGCGCGCCACGATGGCGCGGCAGCATAGCTCCTGGAGGCTTAGTACTGCGGACAAACATGTTCATATAGATACAGCGGTCGGCAACCTTTTTGCAGCCAAGGGCCACATAGTAGTTAACGAAGTTGACGCGGGCCGCACTTTGTTAATATTTATGACTTTATCAGACATTGTCGTTTGTCAATATTACATACAAAATAGCCAGGGAAGCTCGCGAGCCGCCTGTTGCCAACCGGTGAAATAGAAGTATAGTTTGTTAGATCCAATGATTCAATGTATTATATGTGTAAAGTCTTTGACAAATTCGTACTTCGAGTAGATGGCGGTATATAGGTACGGGTCGGTACATTATCCCGTAACTCTCGGTTGTCAATTCAGATAGCACAAAACATATTTCGTCGTAGTCGCCGTACAGCGCAATTTTCTTCAGCTGTCAAACTTGAGCACGATTTTTTTCTAAAACTTGCAAATCATTCATCGAACTATTTATTATAACAGTCAGACGGTTAAAAGGAATTCGCATTTGTTACAAAAGGAATGTAATTTACAAAAACAAATAATTTAGAAAAAAAAAAGTCGTATAAAATTATCAAGGAATTAACTTCATAGTTCAGCATTTATAAATTTTATGTATTTGAGAAGTTCTATATCGTGTATAGGAACAGTATTAGAAGTAACAGAGTGAATAAAATTCCTCATACCTTTATTGCTCCTCCAGAGCCGCTCCATACCGTTCCTGTGCAGCGCCATGCGCGACAGCTCGCAGAAGCTCTCTCGAATGTTGAAGTCGCACAGCGGGCTCACTTCGAAGAACGCCATGTGGTTCTTGGCGGCGTACATCTCGGCGTCGCGCTCTTGCACTTGCCGCTTGAACGCCAGATGCAGGCGGTTGCCGACTAGCACTTTGGGCACGCCGGGCGCGTGCTGTAGACAATATTTTTGTTGAAATTTCACTTGTTATAATAGCCGCATTATTCATTTATATATCGATTTAAGGATTTCTTGGAAGAACATGAGCAAAATTCTATCTAAAAGCTTTTAACGATTTTTTATAGTTAAATCAAGGCTTTACAATAGTGTTTGAGATAATGCGATTAGAATAAGAGTTAAAAACAAAAACACTCAAGATAAAGGAGACAAAGATAAACAAACAAGTAAAAAATACCTATAAGTAATTTATATTCTTGGCACTAGCTTAAACACGAGATTGGGCTCGACAGATTTTGTTTATGAAGAAAGTGTTTTTAATCAGAATATGACAAAGCTTTAGATAGGACAGGACCGCAAGGAAACTTATTATGTACGACAATACGAACGAGTATTACACTACTACTTTGCGTTATGCGATGTTGCTAGAAGACACAGATTGGTTACTTTTAATGTCTGTGTGCACTGTTTGGTCATTACTTATCTATTGTAGACCTTAGGTGATTGCACTCTTAATTATAGTATTTATAGTGATAGTTAATAGCGTTAATAATAACAAGCACATCTGTCTGATAATAATAAAATGTGCCCAGTAATGTTAAATAAATAAGAATGGATAATCAGTGAGTATAGGGTTGGTACACAATGTAATATAATGCTTGGGATAATACTCTTTTTACCAGATCGCAAGGCTATAAGGAAAGAAAATGTACATACCTATATAAAAAATCGGAAAAGTAGGTAGGCAGGTACTCACGGTTTCAGTCGGAGAATAATTATAATACAAAAATACGAGCAAAAAGTAAAATAGCAAAGCACTCGTCGAAAATTCGATATGTCTAATTATTACGCTAGTATGTAGGTATTGGTAGAAATATAATTATACTATGAACAAATTAATAAATCGTCGTAATTACACGCAAATGTTTGAAACTCATTGTATTTGTAATCAAACTTGTGGAATGCGTGCGACAGCATTTCCCCGCGAATGCCAATTTACTTGTTGTTCCCGTTTTATCACGAAGGCTATTAATAGCTACTTCATAACAAGATCTAATTTAACGTCATTTACATGATCATTGCGATTATAATGGAAATCAAATTATATACAATGTAAATGGTAGGTCTAAGTTCTAAGTTGAATACTAACTAACATTACCAATCCCATTCTACTCGTAATTTAATGCTTAAGAAATGGCAGATATAAATGCAGCTGAGATAAATGCTAATACAAGAGAGACAAAGAGAGAGAGAGAGAGAGATACTACCCTATCGACTTCACTCAACACTCACCCTCTCCACTTCCTCCCGCCACCGGTCAATACTGTCGAATGACCACTTGTTTGTGATGTCGTACACGAGCAGGATGCCCTGCGCGCCGCGGGTGTAGGGCCGGATGATCGTGCAGAACCTGCCCTGTCCCGACGTGTCCCATAGCTGGGCTTACCAAACACTCACCCTCTCCACTTCCTCCAGCCACCAATCAATACTGTCGAAGGACCACTTGTTGGTGATGTCGTACACGAGCAGGATGCCCTGCGCGCCGCGGGAGTAGGGCCGGATGATCGTGCAGAACCTGCCCTGTCCCGACGTGTCCCATAGCTGGGCTCACTCAACACTCACCCTCTCCACTTCCTCCAGCCACCGATCAATACTGTCGAAGGACCACTTGTTGGTGATGTCATACACGAGCAGGATGCCCTGCGCGCCGCGGGAGTAGGACCGGATGATCGTGCAGAACCGACCCTGTCCCGACGTGTCCCATAGCTGTAGCTTCACTCGCTTGCCATCAAGGAGGATCGTTGTTGTTTTGTATGCTAAAAAAATATGAGGGGACGGGATTCAAAAAAATTACTGATCCATTTAATTTAATCTGCAAATTGCAGATCTCATGTTAAACTAAGACTAAGTTAGGATTATAAACAGGAAGAATGTTCATGATGATCTCACAAACACTGGACTTTACTGACACCCATGTCTTAAAGTCTTAAATCCCAGTAGATGTACAGTAGACGTCAAATATATGTTTACATTTTTCGCCTTATCACAAAGGAGTAAGGTGCAAAAGTGTAAACATTCTATGAGTTTGACTGTACCTACAGCAACTAATTTAATTGCGTCTTTGAAATACAAACAATGGTGATGAGATTGTGACAGATTAGTCACAGTCTTATAAGGCACAAAACAATGCTATGTGTCACCTATAGTTTGTTTCTGTTACCATACCGTGATCTAATTAATGATTACTTTGGGTTATGTCAACTCCCTCAAATTAGGAATGGGAAACATTACAGTGTTCTATCATAATCTGAGTTTTAGAACGCAGTGTGGTGGAAATTCAATTCAATTCAATACTTTATTTCCAAGAATATGGTACATATAATGTTCCAATGTGTATAATAATATTATTAAGATATAACTTTTTTTTAGCTTCCAACACAAACCTTCATGAGCTTACTGTGGGGCTTAGCCAATTCGTGTAAAATGTCCTATAATATTTAGCTTGAATTGAAACTTACAATAATTTACGAAAAATAATATCAATTAGATTATTCAATTCTTCACTTGCAATTCAAATAAAATTCTTATGATGAGTCATCCACTATAGTTCGTTTTTTTTAGCATTAGAAAGAACTTGAAAGAAGGTAAGCGATTTTGAAATGTCTTTTAATTGAAAAACGTTTTTAAAAATCAGTAACTATTACTTATGAAAGCAGAAGAATATAAATGATTGAATTAGATTCATAATTGTTACATATTTGACGTAAATTTTTTTTAAAATGTGTTTTTCAATTAAAAGACACATCAAGATTGTTTACCTTATTTCTAATACTAAAAAAAACGAACTATAGCTAGATTATTACATTTTTATTTGAAGTTTTAATAAATTTCTTATAATGAGCTGAGGTTGGCTGAGTTTATTGTCATGATTTAGGATAATGCAGATATCTTACCACTGCCACTACAAAACGGAGAATCTGCAGAGCCATCCTCTAGGTCTTGTAGTATTTCTTGCTTGCCCACATCAGAGTCCCCCACCAGGAGCACTTTTAGAAGATAGTCATAAGACTTGGGGGCTGCCGGCGGCCTCCCTATGAAATAGACATACAAATATATAAACTTATAGTGTGTATTTATGTAAAACCATATACATAATTAATATCAAACTTATTACAATAAAAGGTAACCTAAAATTAAAACTACCTACAAAACTAAAACTAATACCTAAAAAATAAATAAAACAACAAACTTATAGTTAAATTTATTTCAGTACAGTCAGGAACACAAGCTGGTCTCTTAATAAGTAATTTTTTAAAGGTTACTGTGCTATCAAATTAAATCATAGTCATTTTTGCAGTAACCTTAATTTTTTTTATATAAGTTAAGATTTGATTTTGTCCTTTTAAAAGGAACTACATAGGGACTTAGTTAGGAGGCTAAAGGTCTACAATAAGGTTACAATCTTTAGGCAAAATCTTACAGTTAAGGTCAATGTAGCTAATTCCGTCATAGGGTCCGTCCACTAGCGTTTTTCTCTCTCTCAAACCACAAACAACATTGATAATTTTGTCGTCAAAGCAGCGATTGCTTTTAGTTTCAGCAATAAAAAGCAAATGGTTTTTTTTTTCTCCAATTGAAAATCAAAGAAATATATGCTCTTAGACGGAATAGGCCCTATGACGGAATTAGCCACATTGACCTTATGGAAAATAAAAAATTATCATATACATTAGACATTTTATAAATCTATAATAACACAAACATATAATTTAGCATAATAAGACAAAATTAAAATATAAGAAAGTGTGTAAGTACCAAATACTTTATTGTACGAAAAAAATATTAGTTACAGCAGATAATACATACACAAAAGTGTCTGCCTGTGGCTGAGCTGATATAAAGCACAATTCAACTCTTGACTTTATAAAAACCAGTTCAACAACTGAGGGAAGGTCAATCTATGTATTTTTGAATCTGTCAGTAGACTTATAAATTGTTTTAGAGAAAACTAGTGAACATATTGAGATATTTGCTCAAATCAAGATTATTGAAGAAAATGTTTTCTGTTCTTGCAGAATTTGAAGTTGGTAAATTTTGTGGCTTTTACATTTACCTATGTTATAACACCAACTTTACTAGGCAGTGAAATTTGTGATTAGTTTGAAAATATTCTGTTTAGTACATGCAGCATTGAATACAGTGAAAGAGGCAAAGTGGCCAAATATATCGCAACACCTTATTTCTCTTGTAACAAAGGTATGTTGCAATATATTGTATTTGGCCCTTGGGCTGTAACTACCTCTACAAATGCTCAATGTTTTGATATTTAATGTATTTAAATATATTTAAAAATCGAGTAATTTATGAACTACTTACGAACAAAAACAACTTCCACTCAGGACCTACTTTTGGCAATCAGGAAGTGCAGTAAGCACCCATTGAAATAGCACTGATAATATAAGTACCTGTTCTCTGATGATGCGAGCGAGGTAACGTCGTGCTCCCATTCTGCGCCACCTGACCCGTCGCCTGCTGCGGTGCTGCTACCATCCCTGTCGTTGTGAACATACTTCTGACACAAGCCTGATCTCCAGGTGGTCTTTACCACACGCAAATGTATACATAATACTGACGAATTAGTCCTTCGCGATATCCATCAAGGTCTATAACTTATAACACTAACAGTTAACCACTCCGAGCTCTCGATAAACACAAGAATTCACTTTTTGTTTCACATGCCAACCAAAATACGTATGTTCATATGCAAGGTCGGCCCGATTAAAGTTTACGTTTTCACATAACTATGTACAGTTGTTTCCAGCGAATTCAGTAACTGCTGTTAGACTAGGACATAATTGCTACTCCAATTATGTTTAATTGAGATTAGCGACACAAAAACAACCCAATATACAAGAAAAATATGACGATGAATGAATGAAAGATATTTGGAGTTTGCCACAGGTAATATATAAAAATTACAAGGTTATTTACTTATTCGAGTATTCCCAGACTCTGTTTAAATTTCTTTGTCATTAAGGTAATTCATTAATACATTTTCGATATATTGTTACATTACAATTTTAAACATGAGCAAAAATAATACTTCGTTGTTTTATTTTCAACGTTTCGGTTCTTATCGATTTGTGCATCACTACAGCTTTTTTTAAAACAATATGGCCCTGGATGCGAGTCCTTTAAGCCAGCACTACAGCATGCATTGAATTGAGAAAGAGATATCTGTTTCTCGCTCTCGCTTATGAGTGCGACGCACCAAGGTCGCGGTGCGGTGCGATAGTGTGTTACCACTTTTAGATTAATTCTACTTAAAAGATACTGTGTTCGTAGATATTATAGTATTTGTTTGTGCTTATTAAAAAATGAATGCAATTTGCATATAAAATAAAATAAATAGGAAGTGGTTACTCATGTATACTTTTGATAGTCTGGCAAATGGCAAACACAACTTGTCAGTCAGTAAGAACGAGGAAAATTATACTCATCCCCCTTTTTTGGGTGCTAGTACTAGCGTAAGACAAAGACAGTATGATTCTCTCTGCCTGTTTGAAATGAGACAGTCCTGGGCCAAATTATATCTCCAGGGATTTTCTTGAAATTAGGCCGTCACCTCAACCGGGGTCTACAATTGCCAGCTGAAAAACGACTTTCAGGCGTTATTTTAGAGTTGAATTTTGATTGTCATTGCGGACGCGATATCGCGCCTCGAGGGAGGGACGTGTCAAGTAAATTTCAGAAATGTGCCTCCATGGGGTACGAGGGTTGCACTGAAAATGTCGGGAATAGAGAAAACTGTCGCATCTAGACGGTCAATCTTTATTTTAATACATACTTAAACTCAAACTGACCACGCATATAAATTTTCTTTTGAAAGTAATCATTCTGTAATGCACACGGCTCATAATCCCAAAGTCCTTTTTGTATGGCGATTTTGGGGCCTTAGTGGTTTTGTATGAAATTCGTGGAGTAGCCAACGGAATTGAAGTTTTTTTACATATATATATATATATATAAAAGATTTTTTTACTGTTGTCATATGAATATTTAGGAATGTCGAAATCTGCCGATATGCAACTTTTTTGGCAGTCTTTTTAATTAACAGCACAAATGCGATTTTAATTTTTGACGTCGCTTTGGAATGACATGCTTCTTTAAGATCACCCATGGGATAAAATGAAAGTGACTTTCATATTTAATTTTAACTGCAAACGAGCGTACGATGAACTCTAGTTCATAAAAAAATAACAGAAGCCCATTGTAACTTTTATTTGTTCGCTGAGGGCATATTGAAAACCGTTTAAAAATATGATCCGAAAAATCACTTGGCCAAAAATTCAAATAATGTTCGACATACAATTTTCAAATTGCCAGTAATTCTTAAATACAAATGACAACCAAATGGAATATACCTTAAAAGTTTTATAAAGAGTTACATTTTTATAAATTATATGCCTGTTTCTATTATGTTATTTCTAAGTGTCCCATTCCCGAATATTTCAGTGCGACCCTCGTACTGCGTAAAGTCCAGAGTATAAAGGTTAGGACAAATATACTTATTATACTCTTTGGGTTAGGAGTCCTTCCACTGTAACCACAATCTCCAATTCTTTACTGGGAAAAGTGCGGTTTTTGACTTTGATTAGGAAGACTTCATATTTATTCATAATGATTGATCATAACTCGAAATATTTAAATTATTATGACACAGGTACATACTATAAAGGATTTTATCATTTAGCAGGAGTAAAAATAGGGTTTATAGTTTGAGTAACATTTTATTTTACGAAATCATGTCATCAATCACAACTTCCTACAAGAAATCAAATAAGAGATTCTGTGTAATACAGACATAACAGCTAGAGTTAAAACAAGAAAAGTCTGCAGCGATTTTGATAGCCCACGCAGTGCAAGTGTTATTTTAAAAGTCAAAACTTCTATGAAATGATGACGTGTAAATAACACTTGCACTGCGTGGGCTATCAAAATCGCTGCAAACTTTTCTTGGTTTAACAGTATACATACTTGTACAAAGTATAAATTACCTCAAGGCACTTTTTCTTACAACTAGATTACTAGATAATGTTATGTATTAAGACATACAAAAATAAAATACGAGTATAAATCATACTTATCTTAAACATCATTAAAATGAATGATTATACAAGCACATAACTTTACGAATAACAATAATCAAGGAACTATATGGAATGGCGTCGTATTTATACTAGACTTGACTCTTTAACCGCGCGACTCATTATATACGACATTTAAAATCGGATATGAAAGAAAAATCATTTATAGCGCCGCTATGTCGCGTCATGCGCAGTGAAAGGGTTAACAATGTTCAGCCTCTTATAACCTCATTTTAAGGTTAACAACCTGTGGCCACCAGTGCCAAAATGCTTGTTTTAAATTTAACTGAAAATCGTAATTCAAGACCAAAAAAAGTAAGACAATGTTGCCACTCCAATAAACTGTTTGTAAAATAGTAAATCCCTTTTTTATAAATAAACACGCTAAGATAATTTATTTTTTGGTAATTTTACCCCTACGACTTAAAAAAGTACTTTTATTTACTTATTTTTACATAAATACAAGACGCGCCAATAAAAAGTGGCAACATTGTCTTACTGTTTTTGGTCTAGATACTAGATAGAAATAGATATTTTCAGTTTAGTACGTCTCAAAACCCGGTAAGGGGAAAGATCTACTGTAGTTCTCAATCTCCGCTTTAAGCTTGTGAACTTTGGATTTGACGTCGTTATTTTCTTCAATGACCTTGTTGAAGTCGGCCAGCTTGGGTCCGGAGATTTTCGTGATCTCTTGTGCTAGCTTGAGGGCCTTGTCAATGTACTCTACTACTCGGTCCATGTGTTCCTCTTTGAAGCCTCTGGTTGTTAGGGCGGGGGTACCTGAAGAAAATAAATGGAGTTAGAAAGTTATAGACTGAGTTTCTATGACAGTTTGTTCAAAAGATCTTCCATTTTAGTAGGTACCTTAAAAATGGTATAAACACAAGATGATTGGGGTGTCGAGGTGAGCTATGTAAGGTGTAAGACAAAACCGTGCCCCTCGGTTTGACAGCTGAAGGAGATGGCGCTTAATGGAAAATATCTGGGAGACCGAGCTTTTCCTCGGAAAACATAAAAACTCAAAAATCCGCGTTTTCCCAGAGATCAGACCTAGCTAGATCGATTTATCGCCCCCGAAAACCCCCATATAGCAAATTTCATCGAAATCGTTAGGGCGGCTTCCGAGATCCCCGAAATATATAAATAAATATATATACAAGCTCGTTTAAGCTCGTATACGATTTATATTTTATGATCACCAAATTGTCAAACGTCCGTTTTGACAACCATAGTACAGCATAATGTACGTGTGAGGTGGAGGTGCACTTCGAGTCGTAGATAGTCTGGCCCAGTACTGTCTTATTTCAAACATAGACAGAGAGAATCATACTGTCTTCGTCTTAAGCTAGTACTAGCACCCAAAAGAAAGGGATGAGTATAATTTTCCTGGTTCTTACTAAGTGACAAGTTGTGTTTGCCAGACTATAGTAGCCTTACCGAGTCGGATGCCGCTAGGGTTGAGCGCGCTCTTGTCGCCGGGCACGGTGTTCTTGTTGCAGGCCACGCTGCACAGCTCCAGGATGCGCTCGGCGCGCGCGCCGCTCAGCCCGGCGCCGCGCATGTCCACCAGCGCCAGGTGCACGTCCGTGCCGCCCGTCGCGATGTCGTAGCCGAGGGACTATAGTAGTCTTACCGAGTCGGATGCCGCTAGGGTTGAGCGCGCTCTTGTCGCCGGGCACGGTGTTCTTGTTGCAGGCCACGCTGCACAGCTCCAGGATGCGCTCGGCGCGCGCGCCGCTCAGCCCGGCGCCGCGCATGTCCACCAGCGCCAGGTGCACGTCCGTGCCGCCCGTCGCGATGTCGTAGCCGAGGGACTATAGTAGCCTTACCGAGTCGGATGCCGCTAGGGTTGAGCGCGCTCTTGTCGCCGGGCACGGTGTTCTTGTTGCAGGCCACGCTGCACAGCTCCAGGATGCGCTCGGCGCGCGCGCCGCTCAGCCCGGCGCCGCGCATGTCCACCAGCGCCAGGTGCACGTCCGTGCCGCCCGTCGCGATGTCGTAGCCGAGGGACTATAGTAGCCTTACCGAGTCGGATGCCGCTAGGGTTGAGCGCGCTCTTGTCGCCGGGCACGGTGTTCTTGTTGCAGGCCACGCTGCACAGCTCCAGGATGCGCTCGGCGCGCGCGCCGCTCAGCCCGGCGCCGCGCATGTCCACCAGCGCCAGGTGCACGTCCGTGCCGCCCGTCGCGATGTCGTAGCCGAGGGACTATAGTAGTCTTACCGAGTCGGATGCCGCTAGGGTTGAGCGCGCTCTTGTCGCCGGGCACGGTGTTCTTGTTGCAGGCCACGCTGCACAGCTCCAGGATGCGCTCGGCGCGCGCGCCGCTCAGCCCGGCGCCGCGCATGTCCACCAGCGCCAGGTGCACGTCCGTGCCGCCCGTCGCGATGTCGTAGCCGAGGGACTATAGTAGTCTTACCGAGTCGGATGCCGCTAGGGTTGAGCGCGCTCTTGTCGCCGGGCACGGTGTTCTTGTTGCAGGCCACGCTGCACAGCTCCAGGATGCGCTCGGCGCGCGCGCCGCTCAGCCCGGCGCCGCGCATGTCCACCAGCGCCAGGTGCACGTCCGTGCCGCCCGTCGCGATGTCGTAGCCGAGGGACTATAGTAGTCTTACCGAGTCGGATGCCGCTAGGGTTGAGCGCGCTCTTGTCGCCGGGCACGGTGTTCTTGTTGCAGGCCACGCTGCACAGCTCCAGGATGCGCTCGGCGCGCGCGCCGCTCAGCCCGGCGCCGCGCATGTCCACCAGCGCCAGGTGCACGTCCGTGCCGCCCGTCGCGATGTCGTAGCCGAGGGACTATAGTAGTCTTACCGAGTCGGATGCCGCTAGGGTTGAGCGCGCTCTTGTCGCCGGGCACGGTGTTCTTGTTGCAGGCCACGCTGCACAGCTCCAGGATGCGCTCGGCGCGCGCGCCGCTCAGCCCGGCGCCGCGCATGTCCACCAGCGCCAGGTGCACGTCCGTGCCGCCCGTCGCGATGTCGTAGCCGAGGGACTATAGTAGTCTTACCGAGTCGGATGCCGCTAGGGTTGAGCGCGCTCTTGTCGCCGGGCACGGTGTTCTTGTTGCAGGCCACGCTGCACAGCTCCAGGATGCGCTCGGCGCGCGCGCCGCTCAGCCCGGCGCCGCGCATGTCCACCAGCGCCAGGTGCACGTCCGTGCCGCCCGTCGCGATGTCGTAGCCGAGGGACTATAGTAGTCTTACCGAGTCGGATGCCGCTAGGGTTGAGCGCGCTCTTGTCGCCGGGCACGGTGTTCTTGTTGCAGGCCACGCTGCACAGCTCCAGGATGCGCTCGGCGCGCGCGCCGCTCAGCCCGGCGCCGCGCATGTCCACCAGCGCCAGGTGCACGTCCGTGCCGCCCGTCGCGATGTCGTAGCCGAGGGACTATAGTAGTCTTACCGAGTCGGATGCCGCTAGGGTTGAGCGCGCTCTTGTCGCCGGGCACGGTGTTCTTGTTGCAGGCCACGCTGCACAGCTCCAGGATGCGCTCGGCGCGCGCGCCGCTCAGCCCGGCGCCGCGCATGTCCACCAGCGCCAGGTGCACGTCCGTGCCGCCCGTCGCGATGTCGTAGCCGAGGGACTATAGTAGTCTTACCGAGTCGGATGCCGCTAGGGTTGAGCGCGCTCTTGTCGCCGGGCACGGTGTTCTTGTTGCAGGCCACGCTGCACAGCTCCAGGATGCGCTCGGCGCGCGCGCCGCTCAGCCCGGCGCCGCGCATGTCCACCAGCGCCAGGTGCACGTCCGTGCCGCCCGTCGCGATGTCGTAGCCGAGGGACTATAGTAGTCTTACCGAGTCGGATGCCGCTAGGGTTGAGCGCGCTCTTGTCGCCGGGCACGGTGTTCTTGTTGCAGGCCACGCTGCACAGCTCCAGGATGCGCTCGGCGCGCGCGCCGCTCAGCCCGGCGCCGCGCATGTCCACCAGCGCCAGGTGCACGTCCGTGCCGCCCGTCGCGATGTCGTAGCCGAGGGACTATAGTAGTCTTACCGAGTCGGATGCCGCTAGGGTTGAGCGCGCTCTTGTCGCCGGGCACGGTGTTCTTGTTGCAGGCCACGCTGCACAGCTCCAGGATGCGCTCGGCGCGCGCGCCGCTCAGCCCGGCGCCGCGCATGTCCACCAGCGCCAGGTGCACGTCCGTGCCGCCCGTCGCGATGTCGTAGCCGAGGGACTATAGTAGCCTTACCGAGTCGGATGCCGCTAGGGTTGAGCGCGCTCTTGTCGCCGGGCACGGTGTTCTTGTTGCAGGCCACGCTGCACAGCTCCAGGATGCGCTCGGCGCGCGCGCCGCTCAGCCCGGCGCCGCGCATGTCCACCAGCGCCAGGTGCACGTCCGTGCCGCCCGTCGCGATGTCGTAGCCGAGGGACTATAGTAGCCTTACCGAGTCGGATGCCGCTAGGGTTGAGCGCGCTCTTGTCGCCGGGCACGGTGTTCTTGTTGCAGGCCACGCTGCACAGCTCCAGGATGCGCTCGGCGCGCGCGCCGCTCAGCCCGGCGCCGCGCATGTCCACCAGCGCCAGGTGCACGTCCGTGCCGCCCGTCGCGATGTCGTAGCCGAGGGACTATAGTAGCCTTACCGAGTCGGATGCCGCTAGGGTTGAGCGCGCTCTTGTCGCCGGGCACGGTGTTCTTGTTGCAGGCCACGCTGCACAGCTCCAGGATGCGCTCGGCGCGCGCGCCGCTCAGCCCGGCGCCGCGCATGTCCACCAGCGCCAGGTGCACGTCCGTGCCGCCCGTCGCGATGTCGTAGCCGAGGGACTATAGTAGCCTTACCGAGTCGGATGCCGCTAGGGTTGAGCGCGCTCTTGTCGCCGGGCACGGTGTTCTTGTTGCAGGCCACGCTGCACAGCTCCAGGATGCGCTCGGCGCGCGCGCCGCTCAGCCCGGCGCCGCGCATGTCCACCAGCGCCAGGTGCACGTCCGTGCCGCCCGTCGCGATGTCGTAGCCGAGGGACTATAGTAGTCTTACCGAGTCGGATGCCGCTAGGGTTGAGCGCGCTCTTGTCGCCGGGCACGGTGTTCTTGTTGCAGGCCACGCTGCACAGCTCCAGGATGCGCTCGGCGCGCGCGCCGCTCAGCCCGGCGCCGCGCATGTCCACCAGCGCCAGGTGCACGTCCGTGCCGCCCGTCGCGATGTCGTAGCCGAGGGACTATAGTAGTCTTACCGAGTCGGATGCCGCTAGGGTTGAGCGCGCTCTTGTCGCCGGGCACGGTGTTCTTGTTGCAGGCCACGCTGCACAGCTCCAGGATGCGCTCGGCGCGCGCGCCGCTCAGCCCGGCGCCGCGCATGTCCACCAGCGCCAGGTGCACGTCCGTGCCGCCCGTCGCGATGTCGTAGCCGAGGGACTATAGTAGTCTTACCGAGTCGGATGCCGCTAGGGTTGAGCGCGCTCTTGTCGCCGGGCACGGTGTTCTTGTTGCAGGCCACGCTGCACAGCTCCAGGATGCGCTCGGCGCGCGCGCCGCTCAGCCCGGCGCCGCGCATGTCCACCAGCGCCAGGTGCACGTCCGTGCCGCCCGTCGCGATGTCGTAGCCGAGGGACTATAGTAGTCTTACCGAGTCGGATGCCGCTAGGGTTGAGCGCGCTCTTGTCGCCGGGCACGGTGTTCTTGTTGCAGGCCACGCTGCACAGCTCCAGGATGCGCTCGGCGCGCGCGCCGCTCAGCCCGGCGCCGCGCATGTCCACCAGCGCCAGGTGCACGTCCGTGCCGCCCGTCGCGATGTCGTAGCCGAGGGACTATAGTAGCCTTACCGAGTCGGATGCCGCTAGGGTTGAGCGCGCTCTTGTCGCCGGGCACGGTGTTCTTGTTGCAGGCCACGCTGCACAGCTCCAGGATGCGCTCGGCGCGCGCGCCGCTCAGCCCGGCGCCGCGCATGTCCACCAGCGCCAGGTGCACGTCCGTGCCGCCCGTCGCGATGTCGTAGCCGAGGGACTATAGTAGTCTTACCGAGTCGGATGCCGCTAGGGTTGAGCGCGCTCTTGTCGCCGGGCACGGTGTTCTTGTTGCAGGCCACGCTGCACAGCTCCAGGATGCGCTCGGCGCGCGCGCCGCTCAGCCCGGCGCCGCGCATGTCCACCAGCGCCAGGTGCACGTCCGTGCCGCCCGTCGCGATGTCGTAGCCGAGGGACTATAGTAGTCTTACCGAGTCGGATGCCGCTAGGGTTGAGCGCGCTCTTGTCGCCGGGCACGGTGTTCTTGTTGCAGGCCACGCTGCACAGCTCCAGGATGCGCTCGGCGCGCGCGCCGCTCAGCCCGGCGCCGCGCATGTCCACCAGCGCCAGGTGCACGTCCGTGCCGCCCGTCGCGATGTCGTAGCCGAGGGACTATAGTAGTCTTACCGAGTCGGATGCCGCTAGGGTTGAGCGCGCTCTTGTCGCCGGGCACGGTGTTCTTGTTGCAGGCCACGCTGCACAGCTCCAGGATGCGCTCGGCGCGCGCGCCGCTCAGCCCGGCGCCGCGCATGTCCACCAGCGCCAGGTGCACGTCCGTGCCGCCCGTCGCGATGTCGTAGCCGAGGGACTATAGTAGTCTTACCGAGTCGGATGCCGCTAGGGTTGAGCGCGCTCTTGTCGCCGGGCACGGTGTTCTTGTTGCAGGCCACGCTGCACAGCTCCAGGATGCGCTCGGCGCGCGCGCCGCTCAGCCCGGCGCCGCGCATGTCCACCAGCGCCAGGTGCACGTCCGTGCCGCCCGTCGCGATGTCGTAGCCGAGGGACGCCAGCCCCGAGCAGAGGCGCTGCGCGTTCTTGATCACCTGATATATATAACAATAGAGGTACTGGAGTGGACAATATGTAATAGTAATTTTACGCCACTCGGAAACGAAATAGATGGTCTAAATCTTGACTAGAAAGTAGTGCTTAAGTACACCTGAACCAACAATCCAACAATGTTTTAGTTGTACTACATTTTTACTTTCCACTCATTGGTTAACCCTTAACCAATCTCAGCGCGCCAAGTTGATTGGTTATCTGTGGTAAGGATTTTAATCGTAATAAAAATAAAAAATGGTTGTTTATAGGTCCAAAATTTAGTTATTATTCCGTTATTACGTTATCACATTATTATTTAGTTTTATTTTAGTATTTCAAAACATATAATTTCGTTTTAAACGAATAATTCTAGTAAAAATAAAACCAAATTCGAAGTATACTATTTTGAATTTTGAGTTAAAGTAATTGAGAATATGAAATTGTCGTATAGCGTAAAACGAGTATAAAATATACTTATATGCCATATAATATAACATTAATAGGACCAAACGAAAATTACCTGCTTTTGGTACTCCACAAACTCAGGAGTTTGAGCCTGCTTCATGGCGGTGGCGATGGCCGCGATGGCGTGGTTGTGGGGTCCGCCCTGCAGACCTAGAATTAATGCAAAATGCAATCGGTTAGCATAATATGGGTTGGCAATTATATATAGATGCCAGACCGCCTAGCATGAGTTGCGTTTTCGCGCACGAGTCCATACTTGAAGTCGCGCTAGAATGCATAGAGAAAGCAACTCATGCTAGCCAGTGAGGTGGGACCTACGTGGCTCATACATTTAATCACAAGTAAATATTTATTACTTGTATGAGTATGGCAGATAATGTAGATGGCACCGTACAATATGCCGGTTGAAAAATTCGGTAACGATTTGTCCTTAGACTTATACAAACAATAAATTTTTGATCACAAGAGTATTATAGAGGTCTTGTTTTTTTTTATAAACAAAACGGTTACCAAAGCCTACACTGTCTTCTTGAATGAATTGATTATTGATTAATATCGTATAAGACCTAAAAATAGTAAAATATATAGGCAACTCACCCGGGAACACAGCCTGGTTGATCTTGGCCTCGAGGTCATACAGCACTTTGTCTCCGTTGGCCTTCACCGAGCGCACTCCTTTGCGGAAGAAGATGACTCCGGCGCGCGGCCCGCGGAGGGTCTTGTGGGTGGTCGTGGTTACTATGTCGCAGTATTCGAACGGGCTCGGGATCACACCTGCGGAAAACAAGATAGACAACTTTACAAAAATTGTGTACTAATTTTTGAACAATTTAGGGCAGCTAGTGTAGTGTACAAATTATACAATATAGGTATCATCGATGGAGTCAACTTCCGAAATCAGATTTTTTGACCTCTGGGGATAAATGGAACAGTGATTAACAGCACTAGGTGGGAAATTTATTTTTTTGTCTCATTTGTTCCCAATGAACAGCCCTAAAAACAGCCATTCAAAAAACTTTCTCACCTTTTACAAAACAAAGACGTAATTGTTCAAATGTGAATATAATTATAATACACATATCGTCACTACTTTTAAAAAATATCGTGTCTCGCACTGGTAGTCAAAGTTAAAACGCAGTAACTCTGTATACATAGTTACCACATTTGTCTTCTGATTGACAGAACAAGATACGATTTTTTTCCATTGTAGTCATGATATCTTACCTAAAAAAGTATTTTGAGCATGAATGACGCTTAAACTGTTTGTTTACGACACCAGCTATAATTTACAAAAGATTTTGAGCGAAATATAAAGAGTGATTATTACTAAGTAATTAACCTTATCTATCAGATGACCGGGGTCAAACAATTGTTATGGATACACGTAACTTATGACGAAATGCCTTCGCATTTCGCGAGTTAGTGTCAACAATAAATGCAAATAACAAATGATAAAAATTAAATGAGCTAACTTTAGGCAGTATAATCGTTACATAATACTGTCATCAATTATTTTTCGTAGCCTATTTGAGTGTCTCACTGCTGGGCAAAGGCCTCTCCCCTGGTTTCCATAACTCCCGATTTAGCTTGCGCGCCAGTTGTTAAGGATGGCGTCAAAGTCGTCCCGCCATCTCCGTCTGGGCCTGTCATCAGCATGTTCTATTAACCCTTATCGGGCGCGGCGCGTCATGGTGAACCATATCGAAATGCACGAAGGTTGATATTGGGATGTAGCCGCTCGCGTCAGTTGACACTTGAACTGACGATTATTTCATTACAATAAGGTTTCTAATTGTTCAGGTGACTGTGTCAACGACCGTACATACCTGCAGCCACCAATCCTGAAATATGAGCCATATCGGCCATGAGATAAGCGCCGTTCTCGTCAGCGATCTGCCGGAAGCGCTTGTAGTCAAGGCACCGTGAGTAGCATGAGATGCCGGCGATGATGAGGCGGGGCTTGAAGAGCCGAGCGGTCTCTGCCAGCTTGTCGTAGTCGATCAGACCGGTCTTGGGGTCCACCTGGGCACAACAATGAAGGGCTTGAGGAAAATATCCGATACATTTCCATACAATTGGTACAAGCTTCGCTTAGTTCAGGGCTAGGTTGATCTGTGTAAGATGTACCCTAAATATTCATATTCAATTATGAAAAAAAATAAATAGACAGTAGCCGCTAACGATGCGAAAGGATTGCCAAATATTTGCGAGCATTAGATATAGTACAATGTGTGCACACTGTGACATTTGATGATTTAACTTTAGTGTCCCTAATGTTCTTATGTGTACAACTATGTATTTATTCTAAATACTTATCCCTACCCTATTATTGTATGATTATCATCATAAAATAGGTTACAAATGGGTCAGTTTATTGTTACGGCAATTATTACATCAGACCATGACATATGCGAGGGTGTGTAAATAAGATAACAACTCAATTTTAATTAAACTAGTTATAATAAATACATTTTACCCACTATCAATGTCAAACTGGTAAGAAAGGTCAAGGGGTACTTATATCAAAGTGTCTATTGTCAATCTACTTACTGCTATGCAATTTGGTAGTAGATTTTGTTTACGTCATTAAAAAATAAATTTCTACACCATCTGTTGTTTTTTCATGGTTATGGGAATTTTTGGATAGTTTAGTTCCTTTACAGTACATATGGATCACAACTCGTTGCGTTTTCCTATTTTCCGCACTTGTATTGTATATAACTATTGCAGTTTTAGCCTAATCTATTGGAGGCAGGCATAGACTACTTCTTATTCATAAATTCTTGTCCAGCAAAATGTAAATAATCGGACTATGCTACCTAACTAACTCTGCATCTGCACTAATTTTGAAGTGATAAAGTGCCATAATAAACATCATATTTTCAGAGAAATTTGGTGTTTATGTTTACACTACGTCATTGCAAAGTCTGTGCAGAGTAAGTTACTGGAAAATAATGATGGTAGTCTCATACTTACTTTGTATGGCATGCTTTCAAAGAAGATCGAAGTAGCGGAGATCTTCTTAGTAGGGGTGAAGAAGCCATGGGTAAGATGTCCACCATCAGGCAGGTCCAGCCCCATGATGCGGCCGTGGGGCTCCACCACACCCGTGTACACCGCAAAGTTGGCTGGGGAGCCTGTGAGTTAAGAAAAATTGTTTAGTCATTTGGTTGAAGAAAGCCTATGCTGTTTATTTCATTAGTTTCACTATCCATAATTAATATGCTGGAGTTTCAATATTTCTTTAAATTTTATTTACAAACTTCTTAGTAGCATGTAGGAAATCATTTTGACATTTCATAAAGAGTATGTATGTATGTATGCATGTCTAATTCCTTGTCATTGCATAATGGTTTCTTAATTTATTATTTATGACTGACTCTATTAATGTATCACATTTATAAACAAGCAATTTGATGGCTGTGTTCAAGAAAGGTGATAATATATTATAAAGAATGTACTTACACCAAACTAGTGTCAATACAATTTATGAACATTTGGTGATTTGGTGTGGAGTTTATAATAAAAGTAAGCTTTTCCAATTTGTATGGCTTTTTCAAACTTCATTATACTTATAAGCAAGGGGTCCATACACCAATGTAATTATCTAGTTTTACAGAAAATAATAAAAGAATTATATTCCAAATTCATTACGGACCTGAGTAGGGCTGCACATTTACTCCCCATTCTTCCGCTTTGAGTTTGTAAGTCTGTAGAGAGCGCTGTTGAGCTAAAATTTCAATTTCATCAATATATTCATTGCCTCCATAATATCTGAAATAGAAAAATGAATTATTACTTAACACATTCACTGCCCGAGACGCACATGTGCATTCACCATCATACAAGTTTGTTCCTAGGCCACGCCCCCTGGCAGTGAATGTGTTAAGGTTTGATACAGTCATAAATAGCTAGGTACACATGTAATCATGTAACATTGAAAATACAAAAATCTGTTTAGAAAATGAGCTTGTTTGTAGAGTCCAAATTAACTGCACAAATTTGGCATGCAACATAATAGGTGCCAGCATAAACGTTAAATTTTATGAAAATACAATACATTTACATGAATTTGTTAGGAAGCACATCTTGTCACTGCAAATTTTGTTAAGATATAGTATGGCACACACTCCATCAACCATATTGTATTCTTTGAAACTTGACCAGGTTATTTGCTGAACAAATTCACGTAGATACTCAAGTGACAAACCTTTGGTTTGGCATGCCCTCAGAATACTTGTTGTGGAGGCATGAGCTCAGGCACTGGAGCACTGGAACAGAGGTGAAATTCTCTGAAGCGATCATCTCCAGCCCCGCCTCTTGCCGCTTCTTCTCCTTCACAATGATGTCGAACAGCTCCGGATCCGTATCCCATAAGTTCCCGTTCATCAATTTCTTGTCCATGGCCATTGCTGTACTATAACTTCTGACTGGAAAAGTTGTCTGAAACGCAAATCCACGTGAGTACGTCTTTATGCGTTAACTCCTCAATTAAGACTGACCTTTAAGCAAAAGCATTGGCCTGATATTGATATCGAGATAACGCAATCACAAACAAAAGTTGATTGTTTCATCAGTCCCGCTATAAATAACATTAACTGTATCAGTATAATTCCAATATCATTATTAATATAATATAAAATAGCTAAACCGAAAGGGAAAAGCACTTACATGTAATGTTCCAGAGAACCTAACCTACTCGCAACGTGCTGAGTTTGATTTGATTGAAAGTACTAACAATAATAAAGCAAAGGCCACAAGTCGTTTAGGCCCCGTTCGCACGGCAGCTTTTTCAACGCGCGTTAAAAAAGCGTTTGAATGACACAAATGGATAACCATGTATGTATTCACACGATAGCGGTGGCGCTTTTTATCAAGCGTTGTTGGATTTTCGACTTTAACCCTTGGTCGTTAAGTCGAATTTAGAGCTTGGACAGATTCAAGCGCTTTTTTAACGCGCGTTGAAAAAGCTGTCGTGCGAATGGGGGCTTAAGCCGCCAATTTACATTTAACAACTGTTATACTTACTTGAAGGCCGGTTTTAGCCTGCACTGTCAATGATGAGCTCTTCAAGCTTTGTAGTGGATACCTCTGAAATTTCTTAGCAGCATCGTTAAAACAGATTCGTAACAACTTGTTGTTCATGATGATGAAATATAAATTGTATTGACTAGAATAATTGAACACAGTTCTGTTTTCCTTTTACATAAACGCAAGTATTTTTATCACCAGCGATAACCCATTATGAACTTTATCGTCACGTAACATTGACTTGACGTTTCTGACGTTTACAACTTTTTTTCTGAGCTAGAGGTGATTTACGAACGCGCGTTATTCAGCCACATCCAGCCGCAGAATGAAAACAAATGCTGATGTTTTGTGGACTCGGTTGTAATGTAAATGTATAAGGAATTAAGTAACGATTTGTTTATACACTTCCTTATCAAACAAGTCATTATACCCATGAATGTGGTATCAACATACAGGTTAACTTGGTTGGTTCATTCAAGTGTTAGTAAAAAAGAATATCGATGTGTGTGTAGGACTATTTGACAAGTAGAGAGGGAGCGTGCAAGAACTATAGGGGGCAGCACAAGAGCCGTGAGATTTTTGGCGCGCCAACCCCATTCGTGAACAATGAACAAGTGGATGCTGCCCCTACCGTGGGAGTGGGACACGCGCAGACACATCACTATAATGGTCATGGAGTGGTGTAACGATTGAGGAAAGGGGACGAAGTCACGTGACCGCTTCTCCATACAAAGGTAGTCACCATTTTCCTCTCTGGATTCGCAATTTGATGTGTATGAACCACAGCTATGCCCCTTCGTTTGATCTGGATCGATTTTTTTTATTAAGTATTATTATAAGAGGAGAATGGTGCTTCCCCAAGAGCCCCTCAAAGTACTTGGAGTCGTTACTACCCAACAGCTTAGTACTCTTATTAGGTACTTAGAATCGAGCCTAGTTAGGTACAACCAAGTTTCCCTGCGGCCTAGTTAAAATAAGTAGAAGGCTATTACCTATATAACCGAGTTTCCCTGCGTTGAGATTCGCCTACAATCCACATCTACACCCTGCAACCCAAGAAAATTAAATCTTGCGTCCCAGTTTATTATGTAGAGAAGGCTTACGTAGAGCTACCTAATTAAGTTTCTCACCCAAGTTGCCGACGCTACTTGTTATTTATCGGGCAACGTTGAGAAAGTTAGTAAACATGGAGACAAACGTTTCGCCCGGGGCACCCAACACAAACTAACACAGTATTTGCTGTACGTTTGTGAGAGAGGAATACTAGCGGTCTCGGGAATTAATCCCAATTCCCACCTTCGTCCTGAATTTGTGCTGGAAAAATCAGGCTCGGTAAATATTTGTTACAATCGGTCCTATTTTTGGCTGTCTTTCAGACTGACGACTTAATTCCATTAACTTGACACTACGGTATGAAAACATCAGCTAAGATTAATAAGATTAGAATTTATTTTGTGCTATACAGTTCAGCATTTGAGTCCGGGCATTAAGCCATTTAAACAACAACCTATATACTAGGTACCTATAACACAAAATCTCATTGTTCTTTGGACTCTTTGGGTTTTGGAAGCGATGAAGCGTTTTAGAAACGTCTGTAGAGTACCTAGCCGTGGATACCTACATATAGATGGTCAAGCAAATCTTGTCAGTAGAAAAAGGCGCGAAATTCAAAATTTCTATGAGACGATATCCCTTCGAAATAAGAAAAAGGCGGCAAAATTGAAAAATGTAGGGTACATTTTTCAATTTTGCCGCCTTTTTCTACTGACAAGATCTGCTTGACCAAGTATACCTATAGAAGCCTATAGTACGTTAGTACTATTTATTATACTGTGCCTATAGTCTGAAAAACAAGTATTGCCAGAAACAGTAGAATAAAAAACTATACTAAAAACAGTAAGTAGTATGGTGGTCAAGCAAATCTTGTCAGTAGAAAAAGGCGTTAAATTTAAAAAATGTAGGCGCGAAGAGTAATAGTCCCATAGAAAATTTGAATTTTGCGCCTTTTTCTACTGACAAGATTTGCTTGATCAACTATAGTAATTCTGAGTCTCTATTGTTTCCCAAATAGTTTTAAGTCATAATAATTGTTTGTCCGAATTTTCGTTAGTCATAATTGGTTTTTCTTTTCTTTTTTTTGTTTTTCTTGACTTTTCAGGATTGCCATAAAACAAACCTAACCTAACCTATCTTTAGAATAACCTTACGAAAATCCTGAAAAGTTAACGGTTTCAGTTTTATGACTAACGATAATATGACAAACAATACAATATGACTTAAAACTTTATGGGAAACAAAGGGACCCCTAGTAATTCTCTCTGCCTATGCTTCACTGACAAAATGAGTCTTGTTAAACTATACCTATCTAGTTTTATGTGTCAATTTATTAGATACACTACCTACGCTATCTATCTATACTATAGGGAAGCTTCTAACTAACTTAACATCGTGCTCTCGTACCAATAATACAATTTAAGGTGCCTAAGAGAAGCCATTTAGGAGGCGGAGTAAGTTGCGTGCATCAATCTAGTCTAAAGAGATTACTGTAGTTAATAAGTCTAGATAATTATTAAGTTAGTAAATACTTCAATAACTGTTTCATTAATCATTTATTTCATCTGACGAAAACTTCCGGAGTTCCGGACATAACACCGAAGATCCATCATCCTGCGATCATGACCAGATTCTCGATCTCGATGTCGGCGGTCGGCGGCCGATCGTAAAATCAGGCGGATCATGAAATTCCTAGGGATATCGTGAATCGTGTTACTGACGGATATCGTCACACTTTCAAAACTTTTAATAACACGGAAACTCATTTCGTATCAATTCTGTGAATGTTGGACATAAAATTTAATAAGTTACTTAATAACTCTCACCATGCGCAAAGTTAAAAAACTAGACGACTACACGACGCCACGCCACGGCCATGCCACCAGGATTTAGAAAGACCGAATCGTGCCAAGTACGGAAATTGTGTCGTTTGAAAATTACGTCCAAATCACAGAAGGAAATCTAATTAGACGTCGCATGTGAACTGCAAGCATGCTGATTTCTAAGCGATGACCTCCACAGTAGACTAGTCCGTGCCTCCACGAAAAATATTCTTAATAAGATTTTATATTCAAATTAATTTTAGTGTGAAGTACCTACTCAAAATGGAACTACCTACCTACATTTTGTACTGAATCGTTAAATTAAATAATTTTAAGAACCGTAGTTTTCCCTATTTATTAATAATTGCTAAATGATAGCGGTACAGCCTGAAATTCGGGAATCAGCTGCAAATGGTGTTAAAGGTATGAAAATCGGCACGATTAATCTTTAGGCCATTTGAATCAATTTGACCCGTAGCACCAAAAAAAAAAACAAATGGAAAGGAGTTATGACGTCATTTTTTTTTGTATGAAAAAAAAAAAAATTGTTCAGAAACCTATCGTGTGTGGTATTCAATGAAAGGGCATTTTGAGCCGGTTCTAAAAATATATCACATTATTATATTTCCGTCACTTGCATTCAATAAAAATAAAAATAATTTTCTAAACATACCAAGTTTGGGCTCCTCCAGATACGAAACCGTTGAATTATTTTTTGTAAAATATACCTCAAGTAATAATTTCGAAAATATTTAGTTTTATTATTATTTTTTTATTTTTTATTATTACAAATTGTGATCCTGGTAAGGGCATTTATTTGTGTGTTCATCATCATCATCACACAAATAAATGCCCATATACACATATGGTAAGGGCATTTATTTGTGTGATGATGATGATGAACACACAAATAGATGCCCTTACCAGGATTCGAATCTGGGACCTCCTGCTTCATAGGCAGGGTCACTATCGACTATAGTTCGTTTTTTATAGCATTAGAAATAAGGTAAACAATCTTGATGTGTCTTTTAAATGAAAAATACGTTTTAAAAATAAGTCACAGCAAATATGTAACAATTATGAATCTAATATGATCATTTATATTCTTCTGCTTTCATAAGTAACAGTTATTGATTTTTAAATAGCGTTATTCAATTAAAAGACATGTCAAGATCGCTTACCTTCTTTCAAGTTCTTTCTAATGCTAAAAAAAACGAACTATAGGCTAGGAGGCCGTTACATTGATAGATTGACAGATCACAATTTGTAATAAAAAAAAAAAAAAAAAAATACTATTAAAACTAAATTTTTTCGAAATTAATTTCTTGGGGTTAGATATGAGGATATTGGTTATTACTTGAGGTATATTTTACAAAAAATAATTCAACGGTTTCGTATCTGGAGGAGCCCAAACTTGGTATGTTTTGAAAATTATTTTTATTTTAATTGAATGCAAGTGACGGAAATATAATAATGTGATATATTTTTAGAACCGGCTCAAAATGCCCTTTCATTTAATACTACACACGATAGGTTTCTGAACAAAAATTTGTTTTTTTTCCATACAAAATAAAGATGACGTCATAACTACTTTCCGTTTTTTTTTGGTGCTACGGGTCAAATTGATTCAAATGGCCTAAAGATTAATCGTGCCGATTTTCATACCTTTAACACCATTTGCAGTTGATTTTGGTCAACCGCTAGCTACTTGGGATCTGAGAAGCACTCTTTTTGAGGAGTCAGCAGAGATAATTTTCGGGTGGGAAATTAGAACGTTTGAAGATCTACTATAGAAAGTAGATATATATCTGTTGTTCACCATGAACAGCTCTATCACTATTTCTCGACATGAATTATCCCTGACCTCTTTTTCAGGACTTTTTCTTTTGTTAACTATCACTCTAGCACTTAGTAAATAACTGATAGGTTTGGCAGATATCCAAAGTATGTAATTCACACGTATTTTATGCCTTCTTTTATGGCGGATGGATAAGAATAAGAGACATTAAAGAGATAAAGATAGTTTATTATTCAAGTAGGCATATTACAATGCGCTTATGAACGTCAAATAAAGCTACACCGGCTCCAACCCTACACCTCTGCCTCGAGAAGATTTAAGTCCATCTCAATTGGAGGAGGGTATCCCAATACGATACGGGACCGGCAACAAACTCGGCGGGACACATCTTTTCAAAACATTAGGTACATCTTATAATTACGAGCATTACGAGTAAATTGTGTTTTTGACAGTGCAGATACTGTCTTTTGCCAGATATATTTTACTTTCGGTTGTCTTTGTATGACGAGACAGAGGTCCACAATTTAGTAAAGGGAAAAAGTAAATTCATTTAGTTTCGTAAAATTAAATAGTACTTGTATTTAAATTTTATTATCTCGAGGGGATATACAGTATGGCGTTTTTAAATAAAAAGAGTGTACGGGTTTTTGAAGGGTCGGCAACGCGCTTGTAATACATACCTATATCTGGTAAGAGGTATTTGATAATCTTCGCAGTGTTATGCCAGTTTGGTTTGCCCATGATATCGATCATGTAGGTAAATCGGCTCCAACTCTAAGTAAATAATTCTCGAATGTGCACCAGTAAGGGTGGTATTCCATCCGTCCAATAATATCTTTGTCCAATGTGTATTTTGTCTCACATTTTGCTTAATGAGAGAGTGAGACGCAATGAGTCAATGACATTGGACCAAGAAATTGGACAGGTGAAATACCACCCTAAGATAGACAAAGTCTATTGACGGGGGTCGTATGTTTTCATTAGGTTTACGAGCAGTGGGAGCTTGAAGCTGTAAACGGAATAGTGGCGATTAATCTAGTGTCTGCTCTTATAGGTCACTCGTATGTCCGGAGACTCCGTAGTGAAGACCCTAATTTTGTTTTTTATCTGTGTCTGTAATACCTACTAGAGTTGGTAGGTATATGTCATAAGGCAACGATTTAAACTTATGCTAACACAAGTTTAAGTTATCCCTACCACTTAAGTAACTCAGACAGTTCGTGAGGTAGCTGCATGTGCGGCGGTTTTCTAGTTGAATAGAAGGTAACTTACCTTAATCTTGTATGTTTAAGTAACTAACTATAACTTTTACGACATACCATATCTACCTAGTAAGAATAAATTTGTTTACGTACCTAGGTA
This sequence comes from Cydia splendana, assembly GCF_910591565.1. Classification (NCBI taxonomy): domain Eukaryota; kingdom Metazoa; phylum Arthropoda; class Insecta; order Lepidoptera; family Tortricidae; genus Cydia; species Cydia splendana. Next base: position 16,971,940 of record NC_085965.1, on the reverse strand, counting down.
GTTTTCAGAAAGCAGAAGCTTGCAAAAAGCCAGATAAACGCATTTGTATGCATATGAGGAACTTATACGCTTAAACGCTTAGTACTCATACATATGTACGTTTAAAAGCTTGAAGTACCTATATCTTGTGAAGCTTCAGTTCCACAAATTAAACAGGCTGTGAGCTAGAATGCTGTTAACTCGCGACGGGGCGCCTGAGGGCACATGACCGTTTATGATGTCACTGAGACACAGTTTCATGTATACTCTGATCAAATTTTATCACGGGCATATAATGTAGTATATAATTAAAAATAGAGGCGTAGGTACTATAACGAATTTCATACTGAATTTATAGAAATTCCAGCGTATCCCTCTGGAACTTACTGTATTAGATGAGTACGACAAATCGTGCCGTAGTCGTATAAAATATGATATTGAATTTGTTAGTCTTAATGCATCTCGCTAGCATCTCCCACTCCCACCAATGCAATTAGGTATTTTATATATGTGCAATAAATTGAATTGCGCCACCTTAGCAGGGAATGAGTTCTTCGTTAATGTCTTTGGGCCCGATTCTGATTTTGAAATAGACATCTATTAGATATCTTTTAGACATCACCAAGATACGATAACGATATGTTTAAGATCTAACCTGTCAAATTTGACATTTGCGCGATTCTGGAGATACTCTTGAACGATTTCCACAGGATATGACTTAGAGATCCAATTCACGTCTAATAGATATCTTACTCTATCTAACGTAAAAGTGCCATTGGTTGCCCGAATTGCGCTGCAAAAGAGAACTAGTTGATATCTAAACTATAACATATCTAGAATGGATCTAGTACGTGTCGTCTCTTGTGAATATCTTGAAATTCGAATACGGCGGTTTCTCATTTATTAGCGTCGCATCTACGTAATAAAATGGTATTCGATATAGATTTCACTGCTTTTCACGCTCGATTCTTATTTTATGACATGCCTATTCTATGCGTATTTCAGTCACTCCGGCGGTTACTGGATCACTTTATCTTTCACAGTCGACTCGGCACAATTCGGCACGATTTCGAGCACAATTTGCACTTTAAGGACCCATGCTAAGAATATTATGTCATTGATAACGCGATTCTCGCGGTTTAAATAAATGCAACTAGATGCTTCTGGCCATTCAAAGCAAATACAAAGATCGTTTCTACACCGCGATTTGAGGTCCATTTTAATTAGAGGAAGTACCAAAAGGTGACGTGGCTAACGATTTTTAGCGACTCCTAAGAGGAGAAGGTTCTCAATTCGTCGGAATCAATTTTATGTTAATACTTGTACCTAAGCCGACGATGCCACAGTCGCCTTTCGAAGTGTCACAGGGAACTTTTTCCTCAATTACCTATAAGGGGTAACTGCGGCCGGCCTTCACATTGGGGCCTGTTGTACATATTGATAACTGATGATTACAAGTTCATACATTGGTTAATTACATGCTACTTTAGTGGCAAATGAATAAACTCGCAATAAACATTAATGAATGTGTAAACACCACAGCCATACTTACCCGTATTGACCTTACCTAGTCCCATAGGTATTTCATTGTAAGATTATCGTTGAAAGATGTCGCTGTTTAGTCTAGGGGCCCACTGATTAACTGTCCGCCGGACGGTATCGGCCTGTCAGTTAGAACAACATTTTGACAGTTCCGAACAACTGACAGGCCGATACCGTCCGGCGGACTGTTAATCAGTGGGCCCCTTACGGAATATAAATAGAAGTGCTTGTGGGTGTCGGGGTATAAGTTATAGAAGTAGAAGGAAGGGTGGAAGTTTAGTTTCAGTAAACAACCAAAAGTTACAGCGGCCCGTAGGCCCTTCGTTAAGATGTAATTGATTCGTTGCCACATTGTTTGTCATAATTCATGTGCGGATTATACTCACGAGTTAATCAGAATTGTTTCTTTTGACATTACCTGATAGTGTTGGGTAAGACTCGAGTCCTTTGAGTCCTCTGCTTCAAGACTCGACACAGTTTCTCAGACTCTTTTAATTAAGCTTAGTAAATTTAAAAGTGGAAAAATTACTGTCTTGGGTGAGACTTGAACTCACGACCCCTGGATCGATACTCCAGTGCTCTGCCATCTGAGCCACCAAGACCTCATCCATAGCCAGCAAATCTTTCCACCATATTATAGGTCAAGGGGACCCTTAGCGACATCTACCGCAAGAGTGTTACACTTCTTAAACGGCTACCGGAGTTCCAAGTCATATTGGAAATTCACCAGTTACGATGTGCTACCCATACTAATTTTAATTTTTAACAAGCAGAAACGTCTGCAAACGATGCTATTAAGCTTAGAATAAATTTAAAAGTGGAAAAATTACTGTCTTGGGTGAGACTTGAACTCACGACCCCTGGATCGATACTCCAGTGCCCTGCCATCTGAGCCACCAAGACCTCATCCATAGCCAGCAAATCTTTTAATTAAGTCTAAACTCGAGTGCTTTTCAATTTGATAGAGACTCTAGTCTTTGGTAAGACTCGAGTCCTTTGAGTCCTCTGCTTCAAGACTCGACACAGTTTCTCAGACTCTTTTAATTAAGTCTAAATTTAGTAACTACCTATTTACGTATCCGGGTGAGCTGTTTTTTTTTGTTTCTATTAATATTTCCAGGGACACGAGTTTCTAAATTAGGTTCTTAATTAGCATTTTATTTAAATTCTGCTACGGATTACTTTCTTCCCTCATTTTTCTGTTTTTTTCGTTGAATATTCATCTCGTTGAAATATCAGTGCCTAATTCGCTTCAAGGTACCTACTAAGTCTGATTTAATTAGAACGCGCAGGCCCCCAGACAAAGGCCTCATGATTTTATAAAAGATCTACCCTAATCAGCGGCAATGGTTACTAAGTGAGGCAATATTTAATGACAATAATTTAATATACTGCGTGATATTTTCTACCAAACAGGACTACAATGTTTTACTGAGGCTGTTTAAGTTGTTATGATCAGCTACGGATAGCTGGATAGCTGATTTGTATGTGAAGTAAGTAAAAATCGAATTTATATTTAAACTATCATAGTTATTAATAAATGGCTTGATAAATGGACCTGCCGGAGATAAATGGTCGACCTACCTACCTACCTATTTTGGTAGAAATTGACACGATAATTAAGAAAAGTTACCTTAGTACCTTGATTAGAAACGATCACTATATTAGTCTCACTTAAAATGCTGACACTTTTTGAACAACCTTTATCCCGAACACCAGGCAAAGGCCTCATTTCATATTTGGGGCGTTTTGCTCATTACAGTAATAAGTCGATTATTACTCTGGGATTAATTCTAACGTTTAGGCTATACCGAAGGGAAGGGCGGCTGAAAACTCCCTCGTTTTTGCAAAACCTCATTCAATTCAAAACCTTATCCTCATGATGTAAGTTAGACTTTTGAACAAATTTTTCAATGGACATCGATGGATGACTGTATTTATAATCTAGGCGCGGCAGAACTAGAGTCTGTGCGGAAAGAGAAGAGTCGTGGATGTAAGGGAGCCCATAAATTTCACGACTCTTCTCTTTCCGCACAGACTCTATCAAACTCATGTTCACTCGGTCGCTCTCGGGTTTCCCGCGAACATCCTTGTAATTGAAAGCCTTTGTAATGCTAATTATTTTAGGGACGCGGTAAATTGCACTGAACACTGTTCAAATGTAAATTATAGGCTGTACGGCAGCTGTTTACATGTATATGGTGGGGTAAGTAAGAGGTGCCAGAGTGAGCCAAAGAAAAATTACTCTTAATTTAATTTTAATTTTTCCTTTTATTTTATCGTTCTACCTCTAGAGACTAAACGCTTTTGTAATTATACTTTAATTTCCTATTTGTTACTTACACTTTGTTCATAAATTACATCAAATGAATTAATACGATTAAGATTTGCTTAGATACCTTGTTAAAGGTCAAATAAATGTAGTTGATAACCACAAAACCCTCGTTAGGGCAGTGTCAGTGTAAATGTATTAATCCTCCGTATAATGTTAGGTTCTTATGACAATATCTAATGTAACAACACATTGCGTCGGGTCCCTTGACGCTCTGGCGTAGATATTGTCTCTGCGTCTCTATTCGATATATGCTCCATATTTCATATTATAATTCTTGCGTTATTTAAACTCCCTCTCTATAATCATATGTGTTTTTCATATAAAAGTAGTAATAATAAATAACAATAGGTAAGTGCATATATTGCTGCTGTTGAGTAAGGAGGGACAGAGGCAATGTGTCGCCTGTGAGGGACTTGAACAAGAACCCTCGGAAATGTAGGCGTTTATTGTGCACCTATGATACCGGTCTTTTGATTTTTATATACTTAGGTTTCATCATTCACATGTAGTGCAGTAGGTAGGTACCTACTTAATCGGTAAAAATAACTTCACTTTCACAGAACCAAATGTGTGTAATAATAATAAGTTGCACCCTTAATAGACTGTACAATATCACTTAACAGAGTAGGTACAGTCGCCATCAGATATATCGGAGCGGCCAAGGTGTTCACAATATCTGAACACGCGCTCTAACGCCCTGACAATAGAGGCGTGTTCCGATATTTGTGAGCACCTTGGCCGCTCCGATATATCTGATGGCGACTGTACTATGTACTATGAAAATTGCCATACCTACCTACAATGAAATTTTGCGAGACGGTTTGGTGCGACCGAACCCTTAGACAGTCACGCATGTTATTGATATGGTAGACAATGTGTCTTGATCTCAAGTCTACTCACAGTCCCGGGTGTAGGTACTCGGGTGTTGATGGATGTGGCCCCTTACCAACTACGACGCGAAACGCGTCCTTTTGCCGCCCCATTAACAAAATTGATGACAACCCCTGCCGCTATAATGTATTTTCTACATTAATTTTATTGCCGGCGTAGCTCATTTTAACGTTTCATTCTAAGAAATAATTTGCGTATTTTTATGAAACAAAAGGATAACAATTTTTGGCAGTGTGAATTTATGATTTTTCTCAAACATAAAGTTCAAGGTTGGTTTATAAATTTATCTTTGAAATATTCCCTCCACTTTTCCTTCGTACACTACATAATTATGTAGATTGTAGACTATTGTAGACAGACTGAAAATAATAGTAGGGCTGTGGTAGATCAATCAATCATATCGCAGTCCTATTGGCAGGGGTGTTGTAGCAATTTGTACTCCAAACTTTTCAAATCGAAAGTTCGCTCAGGGTTCGTCACTCCGTGACATGAATTTAGTGGCAAAATTTTGTGTTTTCTCTATCTGGCTTCTCTTTTATCACTGAGATATTTTTGTTACGTCTAGTCACGAATTGGCCACAAGGTTGATTCCTATGAGTTGCCACAAGAGTTTATTATGACAACAAAATTAACAATAGACATTCAGAGCCAACTTTTGTGAATCAGGTAATAATGTGTTTATTTGTATTGTATGAATGTTACAGGGTGGATGGGTTTAATCTAGTAGAAACAGTTAGAATATAGGCTTAGTATTTGGATTAGATTAGGGCATTTTCACCTAACTGTCACATAATGCTATTCGAAGTAAAACATTTTCTGCGTCTAACTATTGCTTTGATTGCTTTTGTTTTAAAATCATATTAGGTACTTATTGCCAAAACTTTTTCCGTTGGCTAGTTGCGATTGCGATCGTAACCAAGGGGGCTGGGCTGCCCCTATGTTTGGGAATATGTGCAATATACAGATGATATTAAAGCATATCATCTAATGTTATAGTCGAAGTTAGCAATAATGGAAACGCGTGGTATAACTCATTCTGTCACATAGTAAAGCATACTCTAACAATTAACCAGCTGTCGACTAACGAGCACGCAGGGTGTACTTCATGGACCCTATTGCCAAACTGACCCTACCAATTAAAATGTGGTTTTGATTACGTGCGCTTTGTCGCTCTTGAGTAGGTACGAGTAGATATGTGAGCGCAACGCAACGATTTTGATATTTAATTGGCATTATACTGATATTTAATTTTGGTGTCTGAAAACGAGTGTGCTCCAGTGCCCAGCGCTGGATGGTGTGCATCGATATCGATATCACTTCAATACCGTTCAACAATACGTTCCGCAAATCAACGAAGGCATATATACCTATACGAAATTATGCTGTGGGTGACACATGTACCTTCCTAGTTTAATTGGGTACTACGATAACAGTACTCAAATTTAATTGAAACAATGTCTGTAAATCGGACGGCAACGAAATTGTAATGCTGTCAATGCTGTCATGTAAACTGCTCTACTTAGGCCTAGACTATCTATATACATAATACCACACAAAAATATTTGTTGTCATGAAACTCATGAATTATAAATCAAGTTTTGCACTATAGTTAGGTACCTTATTAAAAAGGTGCGCTCAAACTACGGCAAGTCACATATTGCAGAGTCGCATTGTAAGTAAACCTCGGGGTCCGGTAATTCCAAACCCTTGTATTATCGAAAACGCCTGACTTTCCTTTCAATCTCAGAGAGTTTCCTAGAAAGTTTACTCGGTCGATAGAAATTCTTAATCTATCACAAGGCCTAGAAAATTACATTTTACGAGGTAAATTTATTACGTATTTAAAAAAATTAGAAAAACGTCCATCTATGGTAGTAGTCCAACAATTTCGCAATTCTCGAGTGTTTCGAGCTATTTACTGATGACAGTAGCAGACGATATCTTGTGCAGAAGTGCGCTTGGCAGCCGGAACTTGATCCGGCTATGTCGGTTCTGCTACCTACCTGATTCATAAAACATTTAGTTGCACCTCTGAGCTTACCCTGGTATAATTTGACCCCGAGGTACATAACAACGTCGTAAGTGGACGTCACATTTAAACTGGTTCGTCTTAAAGCGAAGCTCTCAGTAAGCGTTTTTGTAGCTTTGTAGTATAGGTATCATTTGTTATTCCGAAACTGACTAGCATAACCCTTTCTCTGTCCTTATCTGCAGAATGTGTCCGAAGAAAAGATAGATGTAGGTAATAATCCCTTATTTTACTCATACAGCGCGCGAGTTGAATAAATTTAGCTACGCCGTTTTACATAAGAAAATGCTTCGTAGCAAAATTTAATTGACGTGCAAGTCTTGGCCTTCTGTGTTTCGATATCTAAACCTTTATTAGCTAAATGTAATTGCTAGATTAGTCTATGGTAACTAACTCTAATCTATAATTTCTTAGCTCTATTTGATATTCCATTATCAAGTGCGGTGGGCCCCCACAATCCCCGGGGAAATCCGCTCGTTTGCTGGCTTTGTGCCGCACTACGTGCCTCCGGAATCTGCCGGATTATCGGCTTTCCATTAGAGCCAATTTATTTTTTATCTACCCATATGATTACGTAGAGATTTATTAGCCTATGTGGGCCTCCAGAGGATTTCTGCCAACCGCAGGACGGTCAAGGTTCGAATATATCCCAAACCCGTGTGCGGATTTGTTATCTGTTGAATACACACTTGGATTAATTTAATCACGCCACAATATTACCTCGTATCGAATCGATTCCTGTAAATTTGTAAGTACGACTGAGTGGATCATAAAGAGGTTTAAGTATTTATGCGTTTTTAAGAAGATTTAAATTAATGACGTAAACCATCTAATCTAAGTTGTCGTCTAGAAATCTCTACGACCTTTCAACTGTTTTTCCTTATGTTCAATTTTCCTAATGTATGTTCTGATTACTTACTGATATAAAACGCGAATCAGGGCTTGCGGTTAAAGTTTCGGTTTGTATCGGATTACACTTTTGGTAGCCAACTTTGTCGAACAACCTCGCTGATGAGTCCGATAAAGCTTATCCCGGGAGTGGTGAAAATGTATACGTGATGCAATCAATACCTACTTACTTTAGTACAGACAGTTAGCATACATTTTATCCCGGAATTCACTTACTAAGGGGGCGAAAGGGATTGGAAGACAGCACAATTTAACGAATTGTATGTAGAAAAAATTACAGGAAAAAGCACACTTAGTATTATAGACCCTGCCAGAGTTGAAGTCATCCGGACAAAGTACCTAATCACTAAGTAAGAAGGAATTAGACACAAAGAGCAAGGTTTCATTTTATAAAAAAAACACTGTAATTTTTTTGGCACGAAATTAGTTTATTTCTCTTGGGAAAATAGCAAGAAAATGTTAGTATACCTAGAATAAAATTGGTAAATTTTAAATACTACGGATATTTCTGCCGCATCTTATTTGTCCTTAATGGGCTTGACGTATAAAAAAATAAAAATAAAAAAAATAAAAATAAAAATAGTTTTATTTGCCAAAAAGTTTACAAGATATTCTTAACCTATGACTGCCACACTAGGCTACGCCTGTCTTGTGGAGTCAGATTGAAAACAATGCTAAATTGAGTTACTTCCTACGCTGAAGTTATCACATTGTGTTTTGAGTCTTGCAACGATGAAAGGGCGGCCCGAGCGAACTTTACTCGTAGAATGTTACGATGAGTGATCTTCAACCTTTTCTTTATTCTTGGCCATTTGCCAGTGATTTGCCAAAGTATTGTCCCACTTACCAGTATTAGTGCATATCTAAGGCCCACATGCACCATTCCACTAACCCGGGGTTAACCGGTTAAACCTGGAGTTACCATGGACCATGGTTACCAGTACAATTTGACACTGGGTTAGCGGTTTAACTCTCTACTTACCGTTTGTGGTAAAAATCGCAGCACGTGAATTTTATATTCGAGTGCCGAATTAGGTTGGAACTTGCAGCAACAAATTTACAATGGAAAAGACTTACTCCGTTTTACGTTGTAACTAGTTGTATAAAATGAATTGAATAAATTACCTAGGACTTCGTTATTGTTAAAAACCATTTAATTTCATCAAAGTCAAAAGCCACGCATTGTAATATCTTTGCAGTCTTCATATTACATTTAATTTGGTAAAAAGACTAATAGAAAGATTCATTTCAATCCTCGTCTTCGTGCGGAAACAAGAAAAAATACGGCAGACAATGGGTAATGGGTATTTTGTGTTTACTCACTGAACTTCCTACAAGTTCAATGGCATTATTTCCAAAGCAACCTTATGAACAGCAAAACAAAGTTCCTAAAGTAAAGTGCAGTTACAAGGCTATTAGAGTAAACGGTCGAATACCGAGAATACATATAATTTCTTATTTAGGTAAGACCTAGGTTAGACCTAATTGTAAGTTACATCTACACTTATAATGAAAAGAGGAAATGTAAACCTTCGCTGTTTATTTCTTTACATACTTAGACATATAAATACCTATAGGTCAAATAATAAGTAAGTATTTTGGTGAAATGCACTATCTAATTAATCACGATGATTCCGTCCAGAACAGAATCAGAGGTGAGCGACGAACGGCAAAACAAAGCATATTAAATAGGGTAAGACCTCCAGTGAATGAACACTTAAGGAATTATCCAAGTTTGAAAAATCATTTCTCAGCATTCATTAATAATTATCTGCAATTTAATTTTTTTTTTTTTTTTTTTTTTTTATTTACACATCACAAAAACATAATACAAACAACTTAAAACTAAGATGCGCCACAGAAACTTGTGAAAGTTTATGCGTGGTGCAAATGCATCACTACGCTCAAACTGCATGTGTAATGTTTATATACCTATGCTTTTTTTGTATATACTAGACACATAAAGGAAAAAATAAGTTCGTAAGTAAACAAGTATCAGGTAACACCTGTCATCACACATTCCCATCCTGGTAATATTTCTTAAAAGCGTTTTTACATTTAGTTTTATTTTCGAGGGTATTTTTATATATTTCTTCTGGTATATTATTTAGTATGCTAGATAGCATATATTTCCACGTCCTCCTGCCATACACGTTTACGTACTTTGGGAGAATATATCTAGATTGAACAACTGTGCTACGTAATTTTTTATGTCTGTATTTCATTTCTAGTAGTTTTATTTTATCATATTCATCGAGAACTATCGACATGTTGATTTTGTCAAAGATAGACATTACTTTACAGTGTTTAAAAATATCACATTCGTTATCAAATCTATTTAAGTATGTTGGTAAAATAGTTTTAAGTATGCTAAGTTGTAGTTTATATATGTTATCTATGTATGTTTTATATGTTCGTCCGTAGCTACTTAGCCCATAACTTATGACCGTGTCTGCCAGAGACAGGTATAGTAATCGTAATATATTATAAGGGAGTTTATATTTAAGTATGTTCATTTGGGAACGCAGAGACCGTAATTTGTCACATACATGTTCAATGTGAGGCTTCCAGTTGAGGTGTTTGTCGATGACAAGGCCCAGGTAGGTGTGTTGGTCCACCAGCTGGAGCGGCTCGCACGCGCACGCGCGCGGGTCGTGCCAGCAGGGGTGCGCATGAGCTATAACTATAGGGTTGACACTTTTTGCGTATGGGGAGCGTATGTGTAAAAGTTTTGTTTTGTTGGCATTTATAACTAAGCCTACGTCGTGAGCCCACTTACACAGAGTATCAAAATTGTATTGCATCATTTCCTGTGCCTCACTGATGTTTCTGCCGTATGTGACCAAGCACGTATCATCGGCAAATTGGTATACAGAGCCCTTTGTGAATAGGTTACACATGTCGTTGACGTACGTTAAATATTCGGTTGGACCTAAAATCGAACCTTGTGCCGTGCCTTTTTGTGTAGGTATGGGGTCACTATCTTGTCCATTGATGCGTACGACTGTATTTCGGTTTGTATGGTAGTCACGGAACCACTCCAGCAAAGGGCCCTGTATACCTACCGTTTTAAGCTTATAAAATAGCGTGTTATAATTTAAAACATCGAATGCTTTGCTGAAGTCAATGAAGACAACCAGCACCTGATTTCTGTTATTCAGTTGCTGGTTGACCTCATTGACAAATGTTGATAAAAGCTGGGAAGTATTTCGACCCTTTTGAAACCCATATTGTTTATCATTTATTATGTCGTTTTTAGAAAGGAAACTCGTTATCTCATCGCCGATATACCTCTCAACTATCTTATCAATGCATGGTAAAATCGTAATTGGTCTATAATTATTTACGTCATTGTACGCCCCTTTCTTATGAATGGGCCTAACTATACCTATTTTTAATTGATCGGGGTATGAGGACGTGGAAATGCATGCGTTAATTAGGTGTGTGATGACCGGCGTTATCTCTGTGCTAATACATAACAAATCTCTGACCCGTATGTTATCAATACCTGGGCTTTTTTTTTTATTCATATGATTTATAATTTTTAAGATTACATCATTTGTTGCTCTTTTTAGCCTCATAGATACAGTTGGTTGTTGGTGGGACGTCCCATGGGGTAATAATTTGATGTTACATGGCGAGCATATTTTTTTAACATTGTCTTCAAAACCGTACGCAAAAGTATTACAAATTGTTTGTGTATCGGACTTAAAGTGCTTATTAATTATGTCATCAACAGACCTACAAACCCTGCCGCAGATATTGTTTATTATTTGCCATACTCTTTTCTGATTACTAAAGTTATTAATAATATTTGTTTTTATGTGATTATTTCTAGTTTTTTGTATGTATTTATTTGTTAAGTTTCTATATTTATTATACCGGGTGTGGCCTGTAACACGAGCAAAGAATTAAATCATAGATTGTACTCCTCAAACCGTGACACTTTTGTTCAACAACTTTTAAAAATTATGAAGTATTTAGACTCCCTATTTTTCATACAAAATAAATATTATCTTCAATGGACGCCATCGCCACGCCATATCATTGTGATTGACGTTGCTTGTCACGTCTTAAACATAACAAAATTCGCAATACATTGCGTCTTAGAATAAACTTTAAAGTGTATTAAAAATCAAACCACAAGTTATTTTTAAAAGTCGCTGAACAAATGTTGATCAGTATGAGGAGTACAGCCTACAGTTTAATTTTTTGCTCGTGTTACAGGCCACACCCGGTATAATAATCTATTTACTTTATTTTGTTCATCTTGTTTACAAATCTTAAATAGTTCTAATTTTTTCCTACTCATGCTCATAACACGATTGTTAATCCACTTACATTCCTGTCGTTTTCCTGTTTTAATTTTATATTTGGTCATGCATTTATTATAGACTTCGCAGAAATTGTCCGTAATATACTTAAGAATGTCGCGTGGATAAACAAGATCTAAGGCAGGTTCCCAGTTTATTTTACGTAATTCACACTCTAACAACTTATTGTCTAACTTATTTATATATCTACAAACACAGTCTTTTATCTTGGAATCATGCACTAGAATAGAACCGGTTATGTAGTGGTCAGCGATAGCGTTATTTATCACAGCTGTATGCACTTCTCGATGGCTGGCCGCGCGCAAAAAAATATGGTCTATACACGATTTCGTTGTTAAATCACCTTTATTTTCAACACGTGTGTATTGCGTTATACCACAATCTAGTCCTGCCTCACTCATCGAATCTAGGTATTGGTTACGGATCGGGGTTCGTTCGCTTATATTAATGTTCATGTCACCTAAAAGTAAATAAGGTTTCTTACTTGGATAAAGTCCGATAATACGCGTGATTTCTTGAATATATGCGGATTTGGGTAGATTAGGCGGCCTGTACACAGCACATGAATCCTCATTTAATAAATAAGAAAGTAATTTCTGCGATTTTTTATTACTTTCATAGTTTTTGAGTTATAGCAGAATTTATCAAAAAGTACCCAAAAACCTAATGAATGAACATACAAACTAGTGAATGAACACCGCAAAATCCAGTGAATGAACATCATTTAGATATTTTTAATCAGCTTTAAAAAATCATTTTTAACACTATAAACGTTTCCAGCTCTATTTTAGTAGGTATAGCGAAAGCGTTCATATATTTTTATCCCCTCCATATTGATTTCAAATAGATTAGAATGTAATAAAATGATGGTTATTCACCAGAACCTATTACATATTATTAAGAAAAAGAGAATCAATCTTTAAAACAAGAAACAATCAGCATATTCTGATGAAAAAAATTAGGATTAGCAAATAATGCTTAAAATAATAAACTTGTCATTGCATTGTTCGTGGTTACATTGATCAAACATAGAATTAGTAGAAATCTTATAAATGAACACCCCAAATGTTGTATTGTTCATACATAGGCATGAAAAATCCAGTAAATGGACTATAGAAGTTTTGTTTGTTCCAATACTGGCTGAAAGAATCAGAATCATTTTCTATGCAGGATCACAAAAAACAAACTCAATACCAATTCGTTTACACATAAATTTAGAAAAAAAAAAAATCTAGACGACACCAGTAAATGAACACACCGTTCATTTACTGATTTCAGAACATTTGATAAGCCAGTATTGGAACTATAAAAAATAAAGACTTAATCACATAATACGTCGACAAAGTGTACATTTATAGAAGGTTTCTCTTAATCTAACCAAATAACCAAACTTTGTACAGGTAAACATTAAATAAGCACTTCATATGTTGCTCCAAACGTACACTGTTCTTATCTGGGATATAATTTTTGCATACAAAACTTCAAAACCAGAAATACGTAAACTTCAAACGCCAGTCACGTTCAAACTGGTCGAAAATAAATTTGGCAGGGGTTGAAATTGCATAGGAAATAGAGTAGTTAATAAGAAAAAAAAATACAACAAGTGGTAGAAATTGCCATATTTCTTATTTTAGACAAAAAACGTGATTTTGTTCATGCACTGGGGGGTGTTCATTCACTGGAGGGTTTACCCTAATATGAGAGCCAATTTCTCACTAAAATTTGTCTACGAGAATTAGCACTTAAAACATATCTGGCTAAACTCAATTTGGACGTTTACTTTAAGCGTAGTTTTAAAAGTCTAGCGCGCAGAGCTAATGTTAAGTGAACCTCGGACCTCGGAGCCTACTGCGACTAAGTGAGCGAGTCCTAACGACCACCCGACTCCACGCAAATCTACCAAGTTGTAATGGCCCAATCTTAATTATTACATTATAATAAGTTCGAACAGTTTGCTGTTGCTACGTTTCGGAATTTGTTTATTATTTAAACACGTCTGACTTAAATTTGAAAAGGCCTCATGCGATGAACAAGTTTCTTTAATTACTGACCGAATTAAATTAACCGTCATTTGTTTGCAACGCAAGTGTTTGATCCAATTAAATTTAGACGTTGCTTAGTACAAAATAAATTTTAGAAGATTAAAGTGAACTTATATATAAATGTTATGTTTTGGAAAATTTAAGTAAAATATTTAAATTCTGGTGATGGTAATGCTAATTGATGCGACATAATAAAGAGTAAAATTTCTTATAAGTGTCGTTTTATTATACATTACTTACTTTAGATACCCTTGGAGCTTGCCGAGGACAGAGATAAGTGGCGTAAACTGGTGTTCGATGGTCGCAAAATCCACGATGACGCTTGGTTTAAGACACTCGCAAGTAAGCGAGCCAAGCGTCATCAGCCCGACATCTGTTCGCCACGGGCACACTACACCTGCCTGTTTTGCGGTCGTGGTTGCCGCTCCCGTATTGGCTTATACAGCCATGAAAAACGTTGTCGCCCTGCCTGACACTGTTTGTATAGTCTGCAATAGACTGAAAGGCCTATGATGACTTTAGATATAGAAAAACGAAATGTATGGATGTTCCTTGCTATACATATATTTTATTATTTAGTGAATATTGGTGGTGAAACAAAAACATTAAGTATCTACCTAGTCTACCTACCCATTGCAATATACACATACACAGTTTATATATTTCTCGCGCTCGTTTTAAACACTGAGTTGGCAAGATTCGGCTTTATCTAAAGGTACCTATTACTACTAGCATTCTAATCCATGTCATAATCTACAATATAATAGATTGTTAGCTAAAACCTCTCACTTAGCTAACTATTATATTGTAGATTAAGCTAAGTCTGTCCGTGAACCTTGTAATTTTTATTTATAATAAACAGTTTAAAAATATATTTTTTTAAATTATATAGGAAGATATATATTATTATCTTGTACATATTTATTATTAGCTTTAGTTTTCCGCCAACTTGACGAGCCTAATAAGAAAATGTAGTTTGTCAAAAATACGCCTACGTCCATTCCGGATCGAGCTCCTTCAAGATGCATGGATACACACGTAGCAAAAATATTGTAAGTGGGTACTTAATGTGATTGTGTTGCACGACCACGGTTATGCACGTGCCTCGGTTACACCTCAGGGCTCGCCGTGCAAAAAGAAAAACGTTATGAAGTTTTTAGCAGGACCCAGGCAGGATGAAAGTTAGAGGAAAATACATATATTTGTTAGTAATTTGGAAAGCAACATTGCAAGGTTCATTTTATTGAGTTTGTTTTATTTTTAATTAAATTATAATATTGGCTTCAATTACCGCGATAGTTACTTATTAAATAAAACTATTGTAACTGATCATATCGCGTATTAATGTACGAGTATGTATAATACATCCCAAAAATGATTCGAAACGTCGGATTGTATTTAAAATGTAATACTATATGGCCGACTACGACGCCATTGTTATGGGACGACTTGGACGCATTCTACCCCAAATGGTGGGAAAATGCCGATGACAGGGTCGTGTGGAGAAAACGAGGGGAGGCCTTTGCCCAGCAGTGGGTCACCAAAGTAGGCTAAAAAAAAAAAACTATATGGCCGAAACTTTAATGTTAAAATACTTAAAATACTGCAAACATAGAAAACGGTAGTGCCTACGTCAATTCTTGGGATTAGTTGACAAGCGGACCCCAGGCTCCCATGAGCCGTGGCAAAATGCCGGGATAACGCGAAGAAGAAGAAGAAGACTATGCGGCTGAAACTTCAATGTTTAAATACTTATACTTGCAAACGTGCCTAAGTAAATTTTTAATTCGGAAACGGTAACGAGTTTTCCTGAATTAAAAACGCTGTTTTTTTAAGAACAATATTGCCAATGGAACCGGAAACGAGTCATGATTTGGTCGAACATACGGTAGTCCCAAGTTTGGAGAAGTTCCTCATAACACATCATAAAAGATTTGTGTTTGAAAAAAAATCTCAATATGCTTATTTATTACTAATAATTTGGTCATTTCTTGAATTCAATATTTAATGTATATATTTTATCGACAAATATGCGATATCCATATCATCTAAAACGGATATTGATATTATATGCACTAGAATAAATAGTTAACTACTTATTAGGTTAAACCAACTGTAATTTTCACATGCCTAACGGCCGAATGTATTAAGGTTCAGTATCTTAATTGTAACATCCCATGTACCATATGTTCTTGTAAATAAATGATAATTCAATTCAATTCCATACTTCGAAAAACTCCACCACTACTAATTTCACCAACTTTCTACATATTATTTTCATGATTCTTACAATACAGTATGTTTCTATCAAAATCAAAAGGCGCTGGCGGCTCAAGCATATGCATTAGACACATAAAACAAATGTCTTGCAAATTCGTCTGCCTAAACGCAAAAGCTTTGTGACTTACGAGACCGCAACTTGATGGACGAAGATGAATTGCCGACCGTGATTCAGATTTGCCCAACCCAAAATGAACTCTCAATTTGTCACTGTCCTAATGAATATCTCTTGATATCTTTGCTATGTCACATTATCAGACCAATATTCAAACCACTGGAGCAAATCTCTGACCGAATGGATTACGGCTTGACCGAAGCTTTGTTTGCCTTCAATTAGCAATCGAATACTTACACTAATCCTCAAGTAGAGCCAATCGACTGTAAACAAATACACAGGCCTATTCGGATTTCGAGATAATCACAAGATCTTGAGACGATTTAGAGATCGACTAGATCTACATTAGATATCGACTAGATGTAACTTGCATATCTAAGTCATAACTTGTCGAAATCGTTCAAGAGGACCTCCAGAACCGCGGAAACGTCAAATTTGACATATATATCTTACAAATATCTTTAAATTATCCATATCGTAACTTGTTGAAGTCTAGTAGAAATTTAATTCATTTTCCGAATCCAGCCGGTATACACTTCAATCGTCACATTCGTTACGATTTGTAACGTAGTTATAGGTACACTAACGTTTTATTTTAACGCATTTACTAAGTGTTACACATAGGTACCTACTTCAATGAGTCAATTTATCATGAATTTGCTTCATTACATGACTAAATTAATTTTCGGTTAGAAATCAAGTCATGTGGCACAATTTCATCTAAATTGGACAATTTCGCCGAATCGTCAAATTAGCGGCAGCGGAACGTTATGTTGATTGAACGTCACTTCACAGCTATATTTCGGTACCTATACCTACTTAGATTTCCATCGGTTTTATTGAAGAAAACCCGTAAGTGAGTAAACAAATTAATGTAGGTATATACGAGTATTTAACATATACCAGCTTTTTCAATAGAAAAAAGTGCGAAATCTGAAAAATTTCTACTGACGTAGTTGGATTGCCAGAGCATACCTATATTATATACTCAGTGTAGGTTTGGTAAACTCAGTCACCCTTTATAATAACCGGATTAGATTTCCGTAAGGACGAATTTACACCTAACCTAAAATTAAAAATTGAAGTCATATACGTGTAAAAATATACACCGAAATACATACACGGCCGGATATTTGGGTACGCAGAAAACGAAAATAATTTAAGCGGCACCGTGTCCCGCTTTCCAGTACCACCTGCCGCCACCATGTATGAAATTATTGAAATTTCCCAACAATCAAGCAGAAACCACGACAACATTCCCAGGCATGTAACAATCGCCAAGTATGTCGTCTCCGTGTCCACGAGTACCTCCACCGGACTGACCCAGTTCCGCTTTCCTGCGGGTTGCCGAAATGGGGTAGCTGCCGGAATTCAAGGTAATATAATTTCACACTTAAGCTATGGAAGCTTCTCAAAGCAAATTAAGCAAAGAAGCTTAGCAACTTAACATTTAAATACCTACTTAGAGAGTCAAAGAAATTATATACATTTTCAAAGTAAAACTCCCTGGGGGCCGATTTTTGAATTTCGACCGCTCGATTTCGTGTATTTCATTCAATAATATCTCCAGTACCCGGCATTTAAATTCTACTAATAGAATTGAAAACGAGTGGTCAATACCACTCGATTCCCAATTTCTATCGCTCGTATTTCAATAATTAGCATTTCACTGTTTTCCGCCGATTTTCGAGTGACGAAATCGAGCGCACGAATTTCAAAAATCGGCCCCCTGGGGTCGAAGCGTATTTTAATACAACCCGCTTCATATATAAATAAACTCAAATAATGATTGAATTTCAGAGCATAAAAGGAATG
Organism: Cydia splendana; assembly: GCF_910591565.1. Lineage (NCBI taxonomy): Eukaryota > Metazoa > Arthropoda > Insecta > Lepidoptera > Tortricidae > Cydia > Cydia splendana. Next base: position 16,953,669 of record NC_085965.1, on the reverse strand, counting down.
AAAACATCTTTTTATTCTACGTACCTACTTCTTAAATGCCTCAGGGGCCTATTTTAAATTTTAGCTAGTTATTAATTTCGTTCAGTAGTACCACTGTATATGTATTCTATGTAAATAAATGATTTCTTCTTAAAGAGAAATCACAGAATCCATGCTTCGTAGGCGCAGGATTACAGCGAGATTTTAAATGGAATATGTTCTTGTCTTGCGTCGGAAGCCTCATGAATAATCATTTATCATTTTATTCGCTATTATAAAACATATATTATTATCATGCAGGAATCTGATTTAGATAATTATTCTTCCCTCTAAATTAAAGATGCCACGAATATTCGGCAACTATTCGGTATTCGGCCTATTCGCGGCCTCTTTGCCGAAAATTCGGTATTCGGCCGAATACCGAATATCTGTTGCACCTACCTAAAAAGAAAAATTACACAAAAAATAACCAAAAACTAGGTATATTTCATATTTAAATTGTATTCTTGGAAAGTAGTCAAATACGAAGGCACGTTTTTGAGCATTTGTTGATTACAAAATGTTTTATTTTTATCATGAGTCTGATTTGATTGACTCTAACTACATTCATTAATTCTGTTCAACATAAAAATATATCTTATCAAACGTTGTGCTTTGTTGGCGAACAGTTTTTATAATAATCGTGACTCAAAATGTTCGCATGTCATGCCGAATATTCTGTATTCGGCGGAGAGAGGGGCCGAATATTCGGTATTCGGTATTCGGCCAAATTCACTATTCGGGGCATCTCTACTCTAAATTCAATTAGCCAAAGCTATCAAATTGGTAAGTTACCTGTTCAATAAACAAATGGTTGAGTTTGGATAATGACAAATCAGCAGCTTTGCAATCTCCATTGAAATGTTGCCCCCGCTTTAGACAGGGCGTCGCGTTCAGGAGGTACGGATCAAACACAAATCAACAATAGAGGCCCTTACAAGCTACCGGTCTGATCCCAATGTAATTTCAGCGATTATTAATGGTTTCAGACGTTCGGAGAAATGACGGTTGGAAAACAAATCGGGTACCTAGCTGTTAAGGACCATGATATATATGCCTCCGTTTGATCCGTATTGAATTGTACAGTCAGCAGCAGAAGTTGCTAAGCGCCTCGCCGGTGTTCAAAATTACTTATTCTCTTATTAGGGTCAAACAGATCACTGTGTTATGTCTTTCCTGTAGACATACACGAGAGTTAAGGGCTATAAAGGCTAATTTTCTTATTTAACCCTTATCCACATGAAAAGGTCCTCCTTTTATTTAGAGAACTATGATAAAATCATTGCTTACATGCCCACAAGCTGTTAACTATTGACCACAGGAGAGAAAAATGTACTGTTCGCGCGAACACACTAGTTTTCTCTCCTGTGGGCAATAGTTAACAGCTTGTGGGCATGTAAGTAATGATTTTATCATAGTTCTTTAAATAAAAGGAGGACCTTTTCACGTGGATAAGATTAAATAAGAAAATTAGCCTTTATAGCCCTTAACTCTCGTGTATGTCTACAGGAAAGACATAACACAGTGATCTGTTTGACCCATTAATAAAGATTTAGATTTAGATTTAGATTTATTTATTTCATAATATGAAATTACAATATAAATTATTTTACACTAATCTATACGAATACGAAAGTCACGTCAAGATCATTTTGAACACCTCACCCGCTTAGCAACTATTGCTGCTGACTGTACACTGATAAAGAAACCTAACATTATGTGTTTGAGAAGAATCATCTTGTAAGTGCAGTGTGAGAGGGGTCTCATGAGTTTCGTTATATTTTTTGTGTTTTAACACTATTAATGTCCCTGTTGATCTTTGTTTAGATGTTCATTGGGCCTAGCCAACATGTCAATCGTTTGCAGAAAACGCAACGAAACGCCAAGACAAACTTAAAATAAAGGCACGTATTTAACCGGTCAACTATTTAATCGAATTTGAGTAGTTTAAAAAAATAGAAATGGGTACTAAAATTAATAGATTGGCAACAAAAACAGAGCCTTAAAATATATCAATATGAGTTGTATTTTAATGCCGTTACAGCTTTTGTTTATTTATAGGCAGGTATCAAATATTTATTTGGCAACTGAATTATTATATTGGAGACCATTTATGATGCACATTTTAAAAAGAAAACGGCTATCTATTTAATCAAAAATGAAGTTCTTTTAAAATATTTTGTTTGGTCACTACACGGTCAACCTAACACGCTTTTCCTCGCTTCACTCGTCGTCGCACCTATCTTTTCACTCTTGCAGAACACCGTGATAACTATTGAAATTAGTAATTAAAAATTTAAAGACCTAACGGTATAATGGCCATTAGGTGTTTCATGATAAGGAATTTCGATTATTGACCAATGAATTAGGAAATTTGTCAATTTAAAGTACTAGGTATGCATATATTTAAATTATTTAAACTGGAGTATTTAAAGCTTATGTATATAGGTATTTAAGGTATTCTGTATATGTACATATATAAACCACCAAATTTTATGATCGCTTTACAATATTAGTTGCCAACTTATTATTTTAGACGCCAGCCTATCAATTCAAGTTCCCTATGATTTTTTGGGTGGCTTGATTTTGCTGCCAGTTTTATAATAATATGATGCTTAAATTTGAGGCTAATATAAATTTATTGGCGCTAAAATATTAATGCACAGCCATATTATATTATTAATATGCCCAGTGAAAGTTCCTGTTTAATATTTTAGTTGCCCGAATAAGAATATATAGATAAAGAATAATAAGCCTAAAATAAATAATGTATGCAAAGAGAATTTGAAATAGAGGAATATTGTCAAAGTAAATTATTTAGTCAGTACAATTACTGCCATCTTTGGACACAAATGATTAAAACTTTTAGAACGCCATTTGACTTTAATCCTTATTTTTTCCAGTGATACTACTTTTATTAAATGTCAAAAAGTATCGCCATCTACTCGAGAGTACGTCAAAGGTATGTCGCCATCGCTCGAAGATGGCACCATACCTATAACCTTTGGCCTATCCTGAAAAAATAAGGATCAAAGTCAAATGGCGTTCTAAAAGTTTCAATCATTTGTGCCGAAAGATGGCAGTAAATGTAATGACTGCATAATTTACTTTGACAATGTTCCTCTAGTCTAAATTCTCTTTGATGTATGGAAATTATAGCGTTTTTTTCGTTTACTGCAAACGATTTTATCATCTTGGTTAGGTGTTAGGTGTTACTAAGATATGCTACAAAAATAATAATAACCATGTACATTGTATTTTCCAACGTTTATTTCTTTCTAGAAAATCAATACATACACGAATAATACATTGGTCATTATATACCTACCTTATTTCAAGTTACCTTGTTATATTTTACATTCGTTTCGCTTAGGGCTATAAATAAATATTTCAATAAGTATACCTATGTCAGATACTTATCTTGAAGGTAAATTTGGACAATATCAGTATATAGTACAATAAAAGGGTTAGAGAGAAAGCGTAAGCTCACTGTGTAAGCTTACGGATTTAAAGTACCTATTTAATTAAACAATAATTATATTTAACACTTAAAATCATTATTAAGAGTAACTTCGATTAAAATGTTTACTATTGAAGTATAAAAGGTAAATATTTCTGTTGGTATTCATTAAACTGGTTTGTTTAACGAGTTGATTCCTCGACAACAACGAACAATTCACTGCTTTAAACTTTCAAGTTTCAAGACACTATAGAGCAGACTTTAGATTTAGGTATAAACTGTTTCTTGAACTTATTGTTATTAAATTCAACAACAAATGCGACTAGCAATAACGAAGACCAATAAGTAGTCACCCCACAGTATTGCTTCAAATATTAAATTTCAGTGTACATATTTGATGTGATGGTGGTTATGTGGTAACGAAATTTTTTTTTGTTTAGTTTCTCACTTACTACCAATTATATGACGCTGACTGTACCTAGTTTCTGCTTATAAAGAGCTCAGAGTTTGATTACCGAAAAAGTATAAAACTTTGCCCTTTTTAAACATAACTTTGCCCTTAAATATAACTTTGCCCACAGCGTCACTAGTTATATATGGTAAGCTTCTTATAAAAAACTAAAAACTTTATTCTTATTGTTGACCTGGTTTGGGTGCCCATGCAAAACCTACTAAAATGGTGGCGAATACGTTGTGACCGTAATAACCTTTTATGGTTTTCGTTCACGCCACCGATTACCCGTTTCAACAGCATTTAGTCGAGTACTAATCTCTATCACAGTACAATCCAATCTTTAAAATCCATATTGTGATCACGTCTAACATTTACTACTACTTTTACTAATTTAACGTTATAAATATTTACACGCCTTTCGATTTTCAACTAATCGAATAGCTCCGGGGCGCCATTTAACATTTCTTTGACAACTCATGACATTGCAAGTCTTGTGACATACACAATAGTGACGCAATTTGCCGTAACCGGAACTATCATAAAAACGAGTCGAATTAGCCCCCTGTTTGATTTACGGTTCCTAACCGTTCATCTAAATCTACACGTAGGTACATAGACACATCATCAAAAATAAATTATCTATGACTCTTCGACACGTAAAACTACGTTTACACATTATAATCACGCATTGATGTATACTTCGTCATCCTTTATGGGGTAATCCTTAGGCGGTAGTTTAAAGCTGTCCCTAAGATAGGAGAAGCGGTGGAAGTTGTAGTAGTACTCTTTTCCGTCAGGGGAGTACTGGGGGTAGAGGGTGTAGTGGGGGAAGTCGAGGTCGACGAGGGAGTTCGAGAGCGCATGGCGCGTGAACTCCTGCTTGTATCGTCATGACTGCTCGCGATGCGCGCGCCGCTTAGAGCACTTCTCGCAGAGAATGTAGCAGAGAGCGACGAAAATGAGCACGGCTATCGCTATCGCCATGATTATGCTGACCCAGATGATTCCCTCGTTGATGCCACTTGTTGATTTACCTGAACAAAAATTATTAAGGTCACCATCATAGCTCTTAATATATATTGACGGGGAGGGACCAGCGTTATCAAACTGTCAACACAACGAATCCTCATTTACACTTGCCTAGGTGAAAAATTGGCTATCCAAACTTTACCAATATATTGCCATCCGTAATAGTATTTTTTTATACTTATTGTTTTATTTTAATTATACACGCGATTCAATACATACCTTATTATTTTATTTCACACCTCAAACGGTACTACTACGATGTTTTATATTTGTCGGCCTTCGAGTCTATTACGTATAGTCATACAAGCAGTGTCAGGTAGGCAGACAACGTTTTTCCTCTCCACGGACACTGCATCGCCTGGGACACAAACGAAGAGACACAGGATTGCCCAAGACCTGTGGCTCTCTCTCGGCCTTACCGACTTACTAGATCCGCGGGAAAGACAGGTCAATACGCGCGGAGTCGGATCGGCTGCAGGTGCATAACGGCTGTCACCGAGCCGGGTTTGTTTTAAGATTTCCTTCTCTGTTGCTATCTCTTCCGTTAAACAGCAGGAGGACCACGTGCAGGCTTATCTTATCTGTTTTATATTATACTTATTGTAATTATTGCTCGTAAAAGTCCCGCCGTTGAATTTGTAAACGCGTGCGAAGCTTATGAACTTAGAGACGTGTTTTTTCCCGCTAGGTTAAATAAGTGTACATTAAATAATATCGCAATAGGATTTATTAATGTACCTCGGTTCATGAATTCGACCTACGGAAGTATTTTGTAATTATATAGCTACACAGAGGGTACCTACCAAAAATAAATTACAAAAGCGGATCACAAAAAAAAAGGTTCATGATGAAATTCATGCGTATTTCTGAAACGAATAGAGCTAAATGGGAACCGCATTCATTATTTAGAATCAATTCGAATATAAAGAAGGTTTGATGGCTCACAGACGCGAGAAAAGTGCTTTTTCATTAGCTTCTGTGTGCTTCAACACACTCCAGAGTCGAGTACTTTACGAGGTAAGCGTGCGTCCTATGACTTCCACATATGTAATCATAATCATCAGAAGGTACTGTAATAAACCAAAAAGCTTTTAGGGCATTAAAATACAAATATACAACTTACACCATGATAATTAGAAAAGTTAACTCCCAACTTAAAATTAAATTAGAGATCCAAAATGAGAATTATCCTTTTTTGATGTAGTAGACCCTGTTCATAATTTTTTTTTTGTTGTAAAACTTTTTGCAAACCCCAAACTGGGAAACTTTGTTTGCAGAAATTTTTGGAGTAAAAATGGCCTCGTTCTAAACTCGTTAGCATCTGATGTTCTATGTTAGAAGTAGGTAAGTTTGAGTTTTTAAAGGACAAACATGGATATGTTAATACGTTTTTAAAAAAGGTTGAATTATTGGTGTTATTGTGGAATTCAATAACACCTTTATTATCATTCTGGCAACTAATGGCCTACGTCTATACGTAGGTACCTATTTATGGACCTATACCTACCTTAAACGGCTTAATCCTATCACGCGTATTACACAATATTCCTACTAATATATTCATCATCATTTCAGCCTATATTATATACGTCCCACTGCTGGGCACAGGCCTCCTCTCATGCGCGAGAGGGCTTGGGCTATAGTCCCCACGCTAGCCCAATGCGGATTGGGGACTTCATATACACCTTTGAATTTCTTCGCAGATGTATGCAGGTTTCCTCACGATGTTTTCCTTCACCGAAAAGCTAGTGGTAAATATCAAATGATATTTCGTACATAAGTTCCGAAAAACTCATTGGTACGAGCCAGGATTTGAACCCGCGACCTCCGGATTGAAAGTCGGACGTCATATCCACTCGGCCACCACCGCACTAATATATATGGGAAAGTAACTCGGTCTGTCTGTTAACTCTTCATGCATAAACCGCAGCTGAACCTATTTAAATGAAATTTGGCATGAAGATAGTTTGAGTCCTAAGGAAGGATATTGGATAAGTTTTACCACGGAAATTACAATTCTACGCAGACGTAACTAGTCTCAAGCAAAGGTTAGGATAAAATAAAATTTTACCAGATTGGCTGCAATGTGTTACTTAACTCGCTTTTCGATAAACGCTTAGAGTAATATTTGACAAATAATTATTCACTTAAAGTTTTATTTCAAGTATGAATTGTGGCATAATGGGCTATAATGGCCATTAATGGCTTCATTTCAAAGTAGGTAAATTTGCAGTCTCATTTAATTAGGTATTTTTCGGATTGTTTTAGCGAAATTAATATATTTTTTCGAATTTAAAAAACCTTATAACTAATAACGAGACACCTCTTAGCCAAGACGTCACTATATTAGCTTTGAAATCCGACACTTGAAGCTTCAAGCGATCATTCTTTATTATTGCTCCGGTGTCCGGTGTCACGGGTCTCTCCGTTTGACACTCAATTAATGGCTCGTGTCTCGTAGACTTTCTTATTACTAGTTACTTATTACTTACTTGCTCATTTTTAAGGACTGCCTTGCGCCTACTCTACCTAGCTACAGTACCTACATACGTATACTTACATACGTAAACTAATATTAATGGTACATACAAACAGCAACACTTAACTGTCCATCGGTGGACCTTATGCTATTTGTAATAAGGTTTACGAACTGTCAGTGTGAGCGATGGTACCTGAAATCGGCGAAATATCATTACGTTTCACTAGTGTTTATAAATATCGTGAATGTATACATAGTTACATGGTCTTCTTTTAACAATTATGCGTTGAGGAAAATGTAAAACATAATGTATAGGTAAATGTTTTAGTATTTTTGAATGTTTGTTTTAATAAGGATTATATCATTTGTTCTGCGTATAAAGTCCGAATCCCTATTTTAATTACGCACAGTAAGTATTTATTAGGGTTCCGTACCCAAACGGGTAAAAACGGGACCCTATTATCACTAAGACCCCACTGTCCGTCTGTCTGTCTGTCACCAGGCTGTATTTCATGAACCGTGATAGCTATACAGTTGAAATTTTCACAGATGATGTATTTCTGTTGCCGCTATAACAACAAATACTAAAAACATAATAAAATAAATATTTAAGTGGGGCTCCCATACAACTGATACAACAAACGTGTTTTTTTTGCCGTTTTTGCGTAATGGTACGGAGCCCTTGCCCGACTCGCACTTGGCCGGTTTACATTCTATGTAGTAGGGTTGAATTTTCCAATAAATTTTCCAAAAAAATTCCAAATAAATGACATAAATAAAATAAATACAGCAGCGGCGTCGCTCCAAGACTGCTTCATTTAGTTTGCTAATTAAATGACTGTTACCCTGCGTATCATTTGCATAGGCACGCCTAAGTAAATGTTATAGTTAAAGCTTAAACCAGTGAGTTACACAAGGGAGAGTAAGAGTTTGTGTTCTCGGGTTTCCTTCGCTTATCTTCTGTTAATATTAAGGAATATAATAAGAAGAGGTTGCTTTATGACTTTATGAGATAACTACCCATATAAATACTTGAATATTTTTTTAAAGTTATCCCGTCTCAAAACTGTGACGATTTTTTAGATAAAGAATCAATTACTCCTAATTATCTCCTAAGTTCTATACTGCCTTTTATATGTTAAATACCTACGTAATCAAAATTTTGTCCTAGCCGAAGATTCTAAATTAAAATAGTTTTCATCGTGTGAAGCCGTAGGTAAATGAAGTTTGCGCTGAAACAAAACTCACGTCAGCTGCACGCTTTGCAAAACGCTCTTCCGTTGTCCCACATTATGCTGCCGGAGACAGAGGCCAAGAGTTTCTTTGTCATCGAAATCGCACAATGTAAGTCGTACTTGAGTAATCTGAGTATGTGCTGCGCTTCATGTTCTGGGAAAATGCATCTAAAAAATAATTTGGAAAGTGGATTCATGCCGGGTATAAATACGTGCCGACACGCCGGCGCTGCTCGCCACCACCAACGCCACCACTTTTGTCCGAGCAGGCTGGACCACTTACCGCTGCTCTTGTTGGAGTAGCCGCCGACCTTGCCGGCCACGCGTGCCGACACGCTGGTGCTGCTCGCCACCACCAACGCCACCACTTTTGTCCGAGCAGGCGGGACCGCTTACCGCTGCTCTTGTTGGAGTAGCCGCCGACCTTGCCGGCCATGCGTGCCGACACGCCGGCGCTGCTCGCCACCACCAACACCACCACTTTTGTCCGAGCAGGCTGGACCACTTACCGCTGCTCTTGTTGGAGTAGCCGCCGACCTTGCCGGCCACGCGTGCCGACACGCCGGTGCTGCTCGCCACCACCAACACCACCACTTTTGTCCGAGCAGGCTGGACCACTTACCGCTGCTCTTGTTGGAGTAGCCGCCGACCTTGCCGGCCACGCGTGCCGACACGCCGGCGCTGCTCGCCACCACCAATACCACCACTCCTGTCCGCGCGCTCGCGCCGCCTGCGAATAAGCAGAATATGGTGAGCTGACAGTTATTTATATCGAGCGTACTAAATATATAGCATAGCGCAAACAGATAAAAGCTGACAGGATTTACGACGCTAAATATTACTGTAATTTTATATTTAAACATATTTTTTAAACGTAAACAAGCAACAAAAATATACGATTGGATTACTAGTTAAAATAGTTATATTCATTTACGTTGTGTTAAAGCAACTGTTTAAAACTCAGTATTTACACATGGCTGGCGAAATAACGTCACACAGCAAATGAACATGATAATAAGTTGTTTAAAACAGTTGATTTGTTTGATTAAGAAAATATACGTTTTAAAAACTGTTTTCCATTGTTTCATGCATTACCACAAATTACCCCGCCGCGTCTGTCTGTGTGTATGTATGTTCGCGGTAAACTTCAAAACTACTGAACGGATTTTCATGCGGTTTTCACCTAAGGTTAATTTGGCTAATTCCGTCATAGGGGCTAGCCTTTTCTCGAACAACGAACAAAATTGTTAATTTCATCGACAAAGCAGCGATTGCTTAGTTTCAGAAATAAAAAGCTAATGGTTATTTTTCCTACGATTGAAAATCGAAGAAATATACGCTCGTGGAGGGAATAGTCACTATGACGGAATTAGCCACATTGACCTTATCAATAGAGTGATTCTTGAAGAAGGTTTAGGTGTATAATTTGTTCAGGTTTTGTTTAACCCGTGCGAAGCCGGGGCGGGTCAGTAGTTTTAATATAAAAACACGATACAAACTAAAAAATAATAAAATTCTATCTCAAACAGTTTTCTTACACATCACGAGCTCGAAACCTAATCTTAATGCAAACTTGGTAGATTATTATGAAATGAAATGAAAATAATTTATTTGAAATAACACAATCTTAAAATTAATAGATGACAAGCATGTGATATAGTTATGCAATTGGTTGTCCCAAAGAGGATACCACTCAGCATATGTGTGAATTATGAGGCAAAAGGTTCATATCTAAATATTTACTTTCCAAGGTTCATTTGTAGCTCAAGATTATAGATACCTATATCAAAAACCAGTACCAAAGTGGATTTGACTGACATTACGAAAGTCTAGAGCTACTATAGGATTCATTGTTTTGAAAGGGATCTAAATCCATAGTGGGTTGGTTAGGAATTGTTAATGTTGTAATGATAAAGTCTTACCCCTTAATTTAACCAAATCAGGCCCGTAAAGTTTTATGAATAAGGGGGTTAATGTGCTAAATCAATTATGCTGTTCTCTACTTCTCTAATTACTGGACGAAATTCTGAGTTGGACCGAAAGTCGGTATATTTAACTGCCAGTGCCAGAACATGCAAATCCAAATTGTGGTTGATCGCAACTCACATACACCATTACTTCAGAAGGCTTATTTAAATTTAAAAAATATGATGTTGAAGTCAGAGCCTCTCTGTAGCACTTATAAATAGGTGCAAGAGGAATGCAAAGAGATGATTATTTAAAATGCGCTTCCAGTTTCGAAGTTTCTCGCGGATGAAGTTAACTGAAACCTCACTGAAACCGTTATGTCCTTGTTTGGAACAGCTTAATGTCAGACCGCCGCCGCCGACGTTTGTATAAAAATATTGTTTTTGTTTACAAGCCTGCAGGTTAAGGCTATTCGGCTTCTTAACGATCAAAGTTCATTAATAAAATATGGATATCAAACGTTAGCAAATTTGAACTTTCAGCCATAAATAAAAGTTTGGCAGTTAATTCAAATGAAGCACTATAGATATACAAGTACGTGTGAAACGTGTGATACACACACACACAGACACACACACACACACATTGTCAATGCGCATTAGTGGAAAAGTAATAGAAATTGTTATTCTAATTCTCTGAATCATCTGAATAAATTCTGGATTAGTCACCTTCTTTATAATCCGGATGTGGACACAAGCTCTCCTATAAGTTACCTAATCTAATTTGCAGCGAACCATTCCTTGGTATAAGGAAAACAAATAACCGTTTTACCTTCAACGAATGTGAACTTCATCCAAATTAGAGGAGTTACAAAATCCGACCACGAAGCTAGAAAATTGAGCAACAAACAAAACTTCCAGAAGAGTTGTTGGGAAAGAAAGTTTAAAGAACTGTTTAGACGGAAAGTCAAACTTGTACGCAGTGTTTTGTTTGTTACATTTGTGCAATTTTTAGAGTGATGTTACTGTTACTTAGTCTAGCGTGTGACTTTGAATAATTTGAAGAAGAAAACTGATATATCTTGTATGTGAAGTTCCCAATTCGCATTTGTCTAGAGTGAGGATTCTTACCTAGATGATATAAAAATCATGTCATTTTGTTTAATTTGCGCGTGAATTTTGCTCGTAATTGTTTGTGCATACCTACCTAAATTGGCACAGGCGAAACGCATGGGCGAATGATAACAATGACATCATTGTAACATCAAAATGTAGGTTCTAATTGGCCTCCTGATTCGTTCTATTCTGTACTGCTCGAATACACAAGAGCGATATTAGATTAGAGAGATCCATAATCGACGAACGAATGACCGATGAAGTTGGCGGTAGGTCAACTCCTTTATAAGTACCTACAGTAAAAAGAGCCCGGTGTCAACCAGCGGGACGTATTAGGCTGGCTAGGCTTCTAATAGGCAGTTTTGTGACTGTGACTATCTATCCATTACCTTGTTCATCTCGTGTCTACTCACCAATCTACTGTCCGGTTAACATAGAGCTATTTTATGTGACATCAATTTATGTAGGGGTATCTTGCAATATTTAAAAGAAGTCAAATCAACAAAGTCATTCGGTTTACAAACACTTACTTATAACGATTCTCATCATGGATATGTTGTCTTTTCGTTCGCTTAAATTCTCCGATCAAGCAGTTCTTCAGACACTCCAAAATGTTCTCTTCTTATGAAGATTCATTTTATGGATCCCCATTTCTGTAAAAAAACATTTATCAAATTCATCATTTACATATAAAATGATGTGATGAGAATCTGCCAGAAAAATGTAACGTTATATTGTGTGCGCGATAATTCTTTCATATGGAATGAAATTGATACCCGGAAAAATATACATTTCCGGAAGGGTGTATTTTTCAGCAGCCCTGTTATTTCATGGCTTATCGAAAACATTGCCTAAGAAGAACCAGTTAGTCTGGAGGTCCTTGACATGCATATATATAAAGGGAAAAAATAATTCGGAATTTCTTGATAAAATGACGTTTTTGACATTTTCTGCAGTAATGCAGTTGACTGCAGCAGTATAGTAGCGCGACAATACTGCCGAATATGGCCGCAGTCGGCAGGAATGTCACGCTGCAATATTGCATCAGTAATGCTGGTGCAGTCTGAATTCGAACGTCACCTTTACGATTCAGTCACTTCATCGAGTCAAATCGGGCCCTTAGGCGATAGTGCGGTAAGCGACAACAATAGCAGCCTTGTCCGCGATACTCAAGCTACAGTACCGGGGCTCCGCCATAAATTACGCAGTTACGGCCCAAATCTCATATTTTTTCGGTTGAAAGAGCACGTGTCCTCAGCTCGCGCTTTACCAGATTTTTTGCTCAACATGGAACGTGTTAGGAATATTAGGTATTATGGGTTCTATCTAAGGTTTTGGCAGAATTACTTAGGCGTTATCTTAGATAAAATATGAGCATAAAAGTATTCTCTATTGGGATAAAGTGCGACCTGAAAATGTTGCTTGTGTATGAACTATTCATCACTGAAATGTATGGGACGTTTCAGATGTTTTAGAGTAGGAGGTTTATTCTGAATTTAATAACAGGTTATGAATTGATCTGGATTTATTGTAGATATGATCTGTCAGTGTCAAAAGTGACATTTCTTCAAACAGAAACGTGCAATGCAATTCTACGGGAGGATATATTTACTTGCCTCTGTCCGCGTAGCACTTATATAATGACGATATTTGTTTGATTGATTTTATCCACGAGCCTAGCACGACATAATACATAACTTACACATTTTTTACCTAACTGTAGGTAGGTACATTATATTTAAATTTTAATCTAACCAATGTTACCACGTTCTAAGGTCTATAAACTAAATTTTAATACGAGAAATTTGGAATCCCTGAGAGAATTCGTTTCCAGACGAAAGACGTGTACTTAGGTACTAAACAAATTTATAAAAGCACTTTTGTAAATATAGGTACTTAATGTAAAGAGCGAGCGACAATACGAACATAAAGTTACATATAATGTTTAAACACGCTTTGTTCATTGTGTTGCGAGTTTGCAACTGTCTCGTGCAAAATATTTACTCGTCGGAAATGTGATTTTTTTGCTTTATTTGCGGGTTTCGCTCGTACCCCTTTCATTACGTGTTCGTTTTGTTAGAAAGAGAATTATGGTGTTGTTTGTATCTACCCGTATTATTCCATAGGTATATAGTCAGTTGTTTGTAGTTGTGTAAAGTAAACCGAACAAACAAGAATCCGATCCAGCCAATTGGAAACAGAGGCATTTTTCACTTGAATGTAGCGAATAATCAAACAAATGGAAAGCATTTACTAAAAGGAAGTACGGACGAACAGACGCCATTGTTGATCTCTTAAGCTATAAAAACAGAATCAGGTAGAGATTGGTTTTATATCGGTGTTTCAGACACGCTTGTTTCCAACAACGTTTTGATTATGTTAAGGCAACGCGGCTACATTTGTGACTTTCCACATAGAAGGGTCCTTATTCTTCAAATGCAATAAGGTCCTTTTTGTTTGAAATTCTAACAGAACTTCTGATAGAAAGATCCTGATTACAAATATACATAATATAAGAACTCTTCTCTCCCGTCCGGCTAACCGATAAGCTGTGTGCCGGTTTTTGTCTTTGGTATTCAGTCAGTGAGCTTAAGGAAGATAAATAACGACACTAATTGGATTTTGCTCACACTTTTTCAGCTTACTTAGTTATTCCAAACATGGAAATAGGTTCATTATGCTAAAGTACGAACACACTAGGTTATTCTGCAAATATTGCCAATAAACATAAATACAAATTGAATAATAAGTAGCAGGAACTTTGTATGTGTTATTTTTGAAAGTAGCTTGAGTAAAACTTAAATTAAAAAAAAAGACAAAATTGTGTGTTTGCCGGACTATACAGGGTGTTTGGTACATCGTTTGCCAAATTAAAACGGCAGATAGGTTGAGTCATTTGCTATCTTCTCATGCCTAGAAAAAAAAAATTGGCCATGGTTTTTTTACTACAGCGCAAGTAAACATTTTAAATTCATAAAAACTGGCATAGAGCTGAAAAAAAAAAGTTCGCAAAATTAAAAACTTCTAGGCCTGGGGAGATATCAAATGACTCAACCTATCTGCCGTTTTAATTTGGCAAACGATGTACTTACCAAACATTCTGTATAACTGTACCGATTGTCTCTAATAGCGCGCCTATTATGATTATGTATACATATATTGTTTATCCTTGTGAATGAAACATTAGTTAGAATATATGTACACACATACACTACACGAGCGCCATAATTTGACCCACACATAGTGATTACATGTCGCTCTTTTTATTTTTCTTGCATCACACTAACTGGTTCACAAATTATCTTATCTAATACAATTTTTTTTTTGGAAAGTATGTTTTTGCAATTTTTAATTGTTTATAATTGTATAATGGTGTTAATTTATTATTATTAACATTCGTTTTAATACTTTGCGTAAGAAGTAAAGAAATTAAGATAACTGAGTTCAAATCGGAATAAATCTGCAGTATATAATTCATATTTAACTAGTGGTGATAGATTGTGCCGTGTGGGTGACTGACAGAAACACATTAACCAGTGCCGTACCTATAGTCTGTATCTTTAGGTATTTAAAAGAATGTATACAAACCACAATTAGGTATTTTATTGGGCAAGAAAATTCTTCAAGTCAATCAGAAGCTTTTATTACTTACTCAGCGTAATCGTGATATTTTGTTTAAGAATATATCGGGATTATTTGATTAATCAATAGTAATTTAGTTTTGTAATATTTACTATTAGTTCGCCCTTATAAAGAACCTAAAACGAGATCCAATATTAAGCCATTTGAGGGCAGATGAAAACATTACACGATTAAATGAAATAGGTTAAAACCAGAACGATGAAGGAACGGATCTAGGCAGTTTCTATTTGGTTGGTTAACTGATAATTTATCAGTGATAAATGTTTCAAGTACCCGAAAATGTAAAAACACATTGTTTACATTTATTTAACTACCTAAAGATACAGAGTATACACGTAACCGCGCTCGGTCAAAGAGTTGTCACGTAGGCCACGTTAATGGGAGCCATTCCGTTTATATGGCCTCTACTAGTGTTACTACCTGCTGTGCTACGGATCCTTAACTTTTAAGGTTACACGACACTTAAGAAAGCTATTGCACTTATTTTATTTTCCTCCCAAATGGTAATACAAAGAAAATAGGTAGCGCTTAACATACGTACTCACCGCTGAGATACGGTCGTAGCGCTACGTCGTAGCTAATAACATGGGTTTTCCGGTATTTAACGAAAATGTTTCGTAGAGAGACAAAAGGGTTGACAATCGGCGCGATTCGGGAAATGAAGAGATTAATAACTAGATACGATATAGTAAAAATATGTGACGTCCCACGTGTCGTGTAAAGGTACCTTATGGCGGTTGGCGCTTACGCTGTTATTAACGCCGCTCCAATATTATTGCGGCGCTATGCGACGGAAGCGCCAGCCGCCATAAGGTACCTTTTGCCGTGGAAAGTCACATATCTTTACTATTTCATATCTAGTGAATCTCTAATTCATTTCCCGAATCGCGGCGCCAGCCGCCATAAGGTACCTTTTACCATGGAACGTCACATATCTTTACTATTTCATATCTAGTGAATCTCTAATTCATTTCCCGAATCGAGCCGAACGTGTCGTGATGAGCGCTGAATAAGTGTTCACTCACCGCTGAGCTATTGCGTAGCGCTACGTCGAAGCTGATAACATGGGTTTCCCGGTAGGTATGTAGCGAAAATGCTTCTTAGATACAAAATGATATCGTGTCGCGATTAACGCTGAATGGGCAAATGTAACTAACTGATTTGTAAAAACTTTTCTCTTCGTTAATTCTTATGTCTTAAACAAGATGTTGTTGCGCAACATATGGTAGGCCATGTAATAGACTAGCTAATTGTGGTATTGTTATTGTAAATTATCCAAAGAAGGAGATCTCATAACAGGGGTTTTAAACCATTACTTAATTTTGAATAAACCGCGTTATTCAAAATTGTGTTAAAATACATACCTACCTATCAGTGGCGGCGCGTGGAATTTTTCGCTAGACAACTCGGAGCAAAAAAAAACACCTACATTAAACACCTACATTATGTACTTATTTTTTCATGATAAGCGAAGGTAAAGTAAAGCGCTAGGTGTGTCCTTGGGTGCGTTCTTTTGCAGTTAGTGTATAACCACCTTTGCCATACTTGTCATCACTGACGTCACATGAACAGTGTATGTCGAGTATGACAAAAGCGGATTCCTACTCCTAAATTCCTAACAATCCTAACTAATAAGTTTTTTGCAAAAATTTCATTTTTGGTACAAGCTTTTATCGCTGACTATACTTTTCCTACGACAGACAACTAATACTCATCGAGACAATTCTAAAAACCCCTAACACAATTAGGTTAGGTTGTTTCATCACAGAGTTCTTATGGCGACCTCCTGTCTCCATCATCAGATCAGTTCGACAGTATCATATTATTGTATTGTCATCAGAACTACATACAGCTGTCAATTTTCAGGACGCTACGATCCTTGGAAGATGGTTAAATTAGTTACCTTAGATTCCATTACATAGGGGCTATTCATAAATTACGTCATTTCAAATTAGGGGGGGGGGGGGGTCTGGACATCGGATGACGGTAGCATGAAGTAGGAGGAAATGGGGTCATTTGAAGCATGATTTTGGGATGATTATAGGGGGGGGGGGGGTCAAAAATTGTCAAAAATCGATGACGTAATTTATGGACAGCCCCATAGTTACATACAGGTCGACCTAATAAAAGCTTGTTAAAAACAAGGACTGACCTTGAAACACCTGCACGAACAATACGCAACACTTATAACACTCAAAAATTCACTGCTTTAGTCTTTATATATAAATATATGCACAAAACCAAAACTAAGTAAAATCTCATTAAAACCTATAAAACTCTAATAAAAACAACAATAACAACAAATCTTGGCAACAACCGGAATTGTGTGTTGTCATAATATTATTCCATTTTCACCCACGACCTACGGACTTCCAAAACCTATTACTACAAATTTATAAACAGTACTTTCTTTGAAGAAACCCTCGTTATCAAATTACCTTAACTAAACTTGCGACTCCATAATATTCTTGGATTTTGTAATAAAATTTCTTTTTTTAAAGGTTTTTTGAAAATTTGGTATTAATGATAGCAAAATACAATAAAATTTTACCCATTAATTCAATTCAATGTTGGTGTGGCAACATTAACCACACGAGCGGCAAACGCGACTCGATTCAAAATTGTGAAACATTACAGTCCAATATAAATCTTACCTCTTTGTATTTAAGGTTTAAATTCAAATGAAGCAGCAAGTGAATACACGGAAGACAGCACTTGCGCCACTCGCGGACTTTGACTGTGTGCGTGCATTTTTCCAATATAAACATTATATTGTTACGTTTAAGGTTTTTATTTAAATGAATAACTCGATACAAAACCGTGTTATTTTGAAGCGTAAATACGCGGACTTTCTTTAGCGAACTTTATGAGCGTGTGCGTGAGTTTTCGTATGTGTGTGGTGGCTCATGAATGAATATTCAAGCTTAAACTTAGTTGCCCGCGCGCCCGCTATGATTAGTTGAAATTTAATCAATAGTGAAGCTTTAGTAAATCGTGTTATCGATGCCAAGGTAATACGTAGTGTTTTCCTTATGGATATATATGTAGCAATATATTTTAGGCAAGCCGGTGGGAATCGGGTTGTATGAAGCCGCCGCTACTGCTACCTATATCATTTTAAAAGATTCTACGTATAAATAAAAGAAATCAGGTCACAGCAGTCATAAAGATTTACGCCCGAGTTATATTTACGAAACGAGCAGTTACTAGAATAATCCCAATCGATGTTCTATTAGTGTGACACCGTAAAAATACGCAATAAAATACGTGTAGGTATACAGAAGTAAAAAAAAAACAAGTACCGCTGTAAAGTTATATAGGCCCGACGGGACCAACCAAGAGGACTCCGCGGCCCCGTCGTTCCTGACCGAGCGGTAGAGCAAAAACAACACTGTATGTTATGTGATTGTGAACCCACAACGTTACAAGATTTATTTTACGGTTTTTGTGTGGGGCTGGCGAGGCAACACTTTCTAAAGTCCCTAGAAGCAGTTTTACGATGCTGTAAATCGATGTAAATATACATATAAAGTACGATACGATACAAGTACTTACCTAATTTTAGGTATTGTTGCTAAATGTACATACTTAGTAAATTATGTAGATATGATATGTGTACTACATTTAAATATTGTTTCCAATGTCCAAGAACAGCTACAATAATAAAAATTAGAATTTATATAATACGCAAGATTAAATTTATACTCAAATTAGAGGAATAGCGCCGAGGATTATTACAATATTTCGTGCTTGAGTTTATTGAACGTAGTCCGACGGCTACGTGACAGTTTTAACAAAACAACACTGCCCCAGCTCCAGTCTTCCTACGAAAAATGGGTAAGAATTTTATTGAATTTCATTGGCACGCGCTTTATTACTTGTCTGACAAAAAAGTTATTTTCTCCAGCTTTGTCTAATAGAAACTGGCACGAGATATGAGCAAGCGAATATTAAAATACTAAATGCAGAATGCAATCACAGCTACTACGCTGAAAACTTTCCTTTTTAATTCACATTTTCGCAAACGAATTTTTCATTTTATTAAGTTAAATTCTTATTCAATTCATAATTCAAGTGGATCCGTGCTTAGACAACTTTGAATATTCTTTCTTGTTTTCGCCTTTGTGGATCTATTGATTGGAATCCTATTCATCTTTGCACAATGCCTTGGAAGCTGGGGGTGGACACAAACATGCTCTTGGGGAGGTAAATCACTAGACTGTGGGGAACTGAAGTTCAGGGAACTTTAGATGTATGTAGGTACCTAAATAAAATATTAGCCAGAATAGGGTAGGCATGTTGGCGGCGTTCTGTTTTTTCCTTTGGCGGTTAGAGAACCAATCAAGTTACATTGATGCACTGTCTCCAAGCTAATGCTTAATTTTCTCCATTTTTACATTATTAAAGTGAACCCATGGTATAATAATATACTCCGCCTGGTACTCCATTCCCGTCTTTTTTAGGTCACCTAACTGACACGGGCTTACGTCATCATGCGACAGCGCTATATGATAATATGCGATAGCGCTATATATAGCGGCCATGTTGTTGTGACGTAGCCCCGTGTCACTCTGGGAATGGAAGACCATGTTTTATTAGACTATGAGTGAACCTTTAAAATAGAATACGAAGTTATGGCTAGAAGTATAAAACACTTTTATTAAGGTTACTACGGGTAAGTTTGGCTTCAGCATAAGCATGGCTGTCCTTCAGTTTGGGGCCGGTTTACACACTGACTAGTGATTAGGGTTATTGCGAGTTGATACATTTGCTCCTAAACGCAAACAAGTAGCAACCGTACGAACTCGCAATAAACACTAATCAATGTGTAAACAGGCGCCACACAGCCACACTTATCGGTATGACATACTTAACCGTATTGACTTATTTAAAACTTTGAAGTAAATAGGTAGGTAGGTACTTATCTGGTATTTTTTCATTTATAAATCGTGCAATAAAAACGTCTACTTTCCATTAGAGCACAATTATTATAATACTAACGTCTTTCCATTAAAGTAACAGATACGAGTACTTACTTATCCTTCGAAAAACTTCAACCTTTTTCATCGAATATAATTTATGTCCCTTGCTACGAATTTTTTTATTTAAGTCTGTCATTGTCAGCAAGTTCGGCGAAACGAAGTTGCGAACAAGATAAACTTTTAGTATAAAAGTTAAGGGTGAAAGGTTTTTCTACGGACATATCGACAGCTAATATGAAGTTAAAATAGAAAAGATCCACAGGCATAAATATTATAAATAATTACCGGCCTTCTCGCTACCTAGCAGTAAATTTTTCGAAGGCTTGAGAGATGCCTTGAAAAATTTACTGTCTGAAAAAGTGTGTCGTAATGCATTGTTATGGCCCATGAATATGGCCATTTTATTATATGCTACGGGAATGTATATTTGCAATTTGAATTTAGATTTAGTGGCAATATAGTGGTGGTTTATTTCAGACGTTTACGTAATACTTTCCGTAACATTTTATCGTCGGAGGTTTCGTATCTCCACATAACATTTTATCACTAAATTACTTTGTATCAAAAACCTTGAAACAGGGTTTTCGCAAAAAAATCGAATGTCCGCGTTTCGGTCGTTTTAGCTCACAGTGCGCATGACGCCGATAAATTAACAAGTGCGAGAATTTGTGCTATACTTACCCAGTTACCTACGCTAAATTATCGTGACATAAACAAGTCGCTTGTAGTCAATTCTACAGACGTTTCACCATAGCTCCTATGTAAATATGAGTCCAAACATAGGTCTTGTAATGAGTCGTAAACTTATAAATTTGATATACACAGATATATTTTTTTACACTTACACAGTTAGTGTTTCGGTTTATAATTTGTGTATACATATACCTACAAGTATGACTATATACTTTAACAGAACACGAATAAATATAAGAATAAGAATAAAATAAAAATAATTTGATTTGTTCCTCAGTTTTATATGTATGTATATGTCGGCGTCGTCAATTTACAAACGGCTAACGCTAATCATCTCTGTTAAGTGCTAGTTATACCAAGAGTATTCAAGCGACTCGGTTCGAAGGTGCAACCACGTACTTCTAGCCCTAAGTGTATGGTCAATGCGCCTAAATAATAGCCTTTCAGAGATTACATGTACTTACTACTCTTGTATCCGGGAGGCCAATCAAAAGGTTAAGTATGGTGTTATCGGCTAAAGCTGAAGGCCGGGCACTGGAAGGTATGGTCACGTTTTAGTAGTGGGTGTACCTTTTCTAATTTCCGCCAGTTCGTCCTATCCTCTCATGAAGCAATTAAAATGTATTAATTTTTTCTCAGGCAAAGACTGATGAATAGGTATTCGATATTTGTGGTGTAAGTTGATTAGAGATTGTAAATGATAAAAATAAATATCTAATTAGGTCGGTAGGTAGATCATGTTTCAATAAACCGAGATAGCTGGGAGCTTTGATTACCGTGGTCGCCCGTGGGCTCAATAACAGGTTATTTTTGCAATATAAAAGTAAAAATAGGTCGGTTCGCTTTGATCAAGGGCTTAAATCCCTCGCCGTACGCATCACTCCTCGCTGAATTTTAATGCGGACTTATAGGATAGGTAGATGTACCTCGGCGTTCTAGTGCAAAACTTTTTTATAATATTCGTCTATTTATATTTAAAGCACCAACTCAATATTACCTACATGAAATATTTGTAAGTATAGGTATGCATTTGTTTCCACAAAACACGAAAAGGTTTTCCAAAAAAATTTGCACGCCATTTTAACAAAATTCCATAAATCAACTCTCAAGAGGGTGGAATATGGGGTGAAAGATTGCACTGTACTTTTTTAGGGTAATAATTAGTTCTATCGCGATCTTTACACTTTAAGTACTCGATAAACTACGAGTATTGCACAGAGAAGCGTAATTCTTCAACGAGTTGATAAATATAGGTTTAATCAATGACCTTTTTACTTACATCCATGGGTTTAATAGATTAATCGTAAAGGGGCCCACTGATTACCAGTCCGCCTGTCAGTTGACCGCAAAAGGCCACACATTAACAGTTCTACTTCAGATTTTGGACTGACGGCTATTCGAACTACGGCTCGTCGATTCCGGTCAGCGTCGACAGATATCTGCCGGACAGTCCGTGGCCTGCAGGCCAATTTACACACACATTATCAGATAGCCGGCCGGTGGCCTGTTGGCCGTCATCTGCTGTCAGTCGAGAGCCTTCAGTTTCATGTTTTTCAACTAGTTTAATTTTTTCATCAAAATGGACAGTCGACGTCAAAGATAATGTTTACACTTTTGGACCTTATTCCTTTGTAATAAGGCAAGAAATGTAAACATATTTTTGACTACTATAGTGAAACCTGGTTAAAAGGGGATATTACTGCAATGTTGTGCCGCCAGAGTGCAGCACTACAGACTCAGTAAATTCATAGACTAACTTATACATACTGTGCCTTATACTGTTTTTTGACAAATTTTCACAGACAATAAAATATGACATTGATGCATCAAGGCGGTTTGTAAACAAGGGCCTACCGGTAAACTCAAAAATCGAAATTTAGTTATCTGCCTCTTTATCGCTCGAATATGCAAGAGTGATAGAAAGATTAGATAACGAAATTTCGATTTTCTTGTTTCGCGGTAGGCCATGTGATTGACGTGACGTGTGATGTGTCAATGTGGTTTGTTAACTGTATGTGCCACAAAGGTGCCACCTACGCACTAGGTTGTTGTCGAATACTATGGCTCGCTTTTCGTATATATGTACTTGCGAATGATTACATCGAGGACAAATGTGTCACTGAGTTTCATAGGATACTTTCCCAAAACACAAATTACCGTCCCCGCCACGTACTTTTGATGCAGGCTATGCATCTAATCGAATCCGTTCCCGCCGAAGAAGAATTAATGATATATTAAATATGTAGTAAAAACTACAAGGGTTGCGAAACTATAAGGGTTCCTATAGGGTAGTTGAATACGGAATCCTAAAAACAGGCAAACAACCTCTGTAAAATATAACGGTGCGAGCGGAACACTAAATGCCTCGAGCTATCTCGGGCTTGGTCAAATTATTTATTACAAGGTATCAAACAAAAAAATCACTCGGGTAAAGCCCAAGTAGACCTAATATTATGTAGAAAAGGTTTAAAAGAGTAGAATGAATATAATAAAAACATAACAGTAAAGTATTTTCATTTCTTTCAATTTGGTATACATAGATAGTACCTAAATAAGAGCCGGTGTAAGTAAAAGTAGGTTGAATCCACCGCTTGCAGCTTGTGACTCCATATCCTTTTTTTGTAATAATTGTCACATATTAGGAGAATTTCGGGTAGGTAATATCGCCACGCCACGCTCTTCTCCGAACACAGTTTGCTCCAGATATTCTCTTAACTTAAAACGGAATGAATTAATGATGTCATAATTCGGATCCCACTTGTAGCTGAAGAATTTCAGGCATAAGTCTTATCTCTTGTCTAAGCAGGTACCTCCAAACTTGCGCTAGTGCTTCTACCACGTGTCAAATCAAATCGCACAATAGCTAGTCTTTTCATTGCTAGCTGCCGTGAACGCCATCGAAGGTATACCTCCCGGCGTTGTCTTGAGAACTATAAATTTTTTAACCAGCAGTGTTGTTATATTGGGAGGCTAATTTCCCTATTTGAATCTTTGAATGTTTGCTCCTTTTTTACTCGGTTACTTACTCTTCCAGCAATCAATAATCAAGACTGTATTTTCAAATATATAAGCCATGCAAATACAATAATAACATGTCACATTTAAAATTAATAGAGAAAAAAATAAGGTTTATGTTATAATTCTCTTTATGACATTTATTTTTGACTAACAGTAAACAACAGTTGCGAGGTAACAACATGATAAATAAACAAAAGTCTTGACAAACTAGATACATGCAATCTTCACATTGTTGTATTCATGCCTTAAAATTAAAATGATGCCTATGAACTCTAACTACTAGAGTTAAAGTTGAATTTTACTAACGTACATATCTGTTTTTTTTTACTGATTCTATTTCAATTTGACAGAAGCCCGTATCCGTGATGTTCGAAGACAAAAAGTCGTATGCTTATTTTAGGGACTATGAACTCTTAAGTACTAGGAATAAAGTAGAATTTACTAATGCTGTCACGTGTGGCGATCGCCGGCCGGCTACCTCATGATGTGTGTTCGACTGGACTCGAGGCCACGGACTGTCCGGCGGATATCTGTCGGCGCTGACTGGAATCGTCAGGCGGCCACACACGATCGGTTCGTGTAAGTCGTCAGGCCGAAAACTGACAGAGAACTGTTAGTGCGTGGCCTTTTGCGGTCAACTGACAGGCTGATATCGTCCGGCGGACTGGTAATCAGTGGGCCCCTTAAAGTACCTATTTTTGTCTTCAAAGCATTTGATAAAACTAGTAATGCCTTGTTAATTACATACTTTTTTTATATAAACCTAGTCATTAAACTGCTATTTGCAACAAACATACAAACGTTTCAATTATATGTTAAAAATCAATTTATTTTTACCTACGAGTATATAGTTTGCTATTTTATCCATAAAGTTCGAACACTAATGCGACTTCTTTCCAAAGACCGCCAACTATTTCAATCACGTTCAAGCAGTTTTATAGCTAGAGTAAAAGAGCGGCTATCCGTCGGAGCAAATTAGCCTAATACGTAACTCGAGCGCAACTTCAGAAAAACTAATACCAAAGCTTTATTCGCTATTTTTTTTACATTTAAACTGGAGTTTTTACTCTTAAAGAATATCTCGGTGCTTCGCCGTTTTGTGCCTGGCATATTTATCAGCCGTCATTCGATTTGTTGCCCGTTCTCCTGGAAATTTACGTTTAAATAAAACGTTAGGTAAATAATATAAATTGTGACTGCAACAACTAACTCACGTTGTCTAAGAATTTGGTGGTTCTGGGTTCGAAATTTGTGAGCTCCAATTCCAGCGTTATTTGATGTTTTCCGTGTACCTATATCATGCTACGTTAGGTCACGGTGATATGAATATATATATATATATATATATATATATGTGTGTACGTGACATGGCACGTTAAGCGGTTTTCGTTTAGAATCCTATGAATCCCATGTATGTATAATCCCCGCTTAGTTACCAAAATACTACCTAGAAATGTTATTTAGTTCGGGCATAGAGCATAGATTAAATATGGTTTAAGATTAGGACGGAAACTTAAATATTTACTATAATTTATAATTCAAGCGGCTCGACATGTACCAATTACAATACCGCGCGGTGCAGGCTCGAATGTTTGATCTCATACCCTGCAGGTTTATCTATAAATATATCAGTAGAGTTGAGCGAAACAAATCAAACGGCTTAATTTAGCGTAAAAGGGTTCGTTAATTATGTGATGTAACTTTGGTTATATGCTGGATATTGTACATGCACGGCTCACCTACCTCCATTACGATTATTAATCATCAATTAAGCTGGATTCGACATTCCTAACACATACGTAAAAATATACCTAAAGCAAAAATAATTAAGTCTACACCTACATTAATGGAATGGGCACAATATTAACCTGCATTCAACAGTAGATATGCTTTTTATCAAAAGTATAAATGTAAAAACGACCTGTCAAGCACAAACAAAGATACAATCACTGTAAGAGTTAACTTTAACATATTCAGTGCCAGCACGAGCTACGCGCTGCGAGCGTAGCCATTAAAATGAGAAAAACCTTATGTAGCGAAAAGTGCCTACGAACGGAGAACCCGCCTAGCGGGTCGGGTCGCTGGCAGTGAATGTATTTTACCCAACTTTATATTTATCTAGGTATTTTTATTAGTATCAAACATTCGATGTTTTTTAAATTTACTAATGTTTTACAAGCGATAGAAATACAAACCCAGGAGTTACCAGTTCAGCACTTTGATGGTACGAGTACAATCCCAGCTACAAAAGAATTAATCCTTTTACAATTATATACCTTCTCAATAAATTATGTTGTTTTTTTATTGATGTAATTTTACTCTTTTAATTCACTCTGAATACCAATATATGTTTATTGTTTTTTCATTCTCGTATTTACATAGGTACACACCAACGCAATGGCAACGCTTTTAAAATATGCGATATATTGAAGTGAATCAAACAGTAGGTAGGTATATGTATGGTCATTTTCAAATTGTAACTGAAACATTAATTTTTAATTGCATTTGAAATGACCTGCTCGACCTCCAGAACCCGGAACACGCACATGAAACAATGAATTAACACAGAGACAACAATCGCGAAATTAAACCAAACAAGTACCTACGAAGGTTCCCCAACTTCCCCATCGAGAGACAGTTATTACGTAGGTATTATGTCCTGTGCATGTGTTATTCCAATAGCTTAAACTAAGTAGTGGTTCTTTGAGCTGTAGACCTCGCGAATCCCCATCCCCATAGCCATGTACTGTGTAATGGCTCCTCTACACGATAGGCCAGCGCCGGCCACTCCAAGGGACGCAGCCATGCGGTAGAATGAGATAGCAATATCACACCTCTAACACCTTTTTAGAGCCATAGAAGTACACCCTTGGTAAGGCGATCTTCTTCTTTCTTCTTCGAAAGGGGGCCGGTGTACCATGGATTTCCTATGGCCGGGTTGAGTTTTCCGTTTCACGAATTATCAGAACATCGTTAAAAATACTTGAAATATACCTTATAATACTTTGCCTCGAATTGCCAAAATATTGAATGTTTTATACTTTTACGTTTAATGAGAAATTTCCATTGTGGAAGTAGATTTATTTTTACGTGTCCTGATATTACGTGGAACGGAAACTGTTTTTAGGATGCTTACTAGGGTGGTAACTTTCGTTGACCGGCCTTTCTACAAAAAGTTCAGAGCGACCGTATAGATGTATGTAATAAGCGCTTTAGTATTACAGCCGTGTCAGGTAAGCATAGTTGTTGTTACTGGTTGTTACAAAACTTGTCTTCATAGTACACTGGACCGCACAACGCTTATCTAACTCGCATGGTCTCGGTAAGCATTAGAAATATTTACGATGGTATCTATGCTTTTTATATAAACACGGTCTGTTTTTGAGACTTTAATTACCTACCACGCTATAGAATTTTGCTTATTATTATTAAAACAGACGCGCTATGCTTTGTTTTGACGCGGGTAAAGTGTCATTAATTAACGTTATTAAATAGGCGTATAAATGTAAACGCAAAGTTTAAGGCGTTGCTCAGTTAAAATTTATTTATAATTACGTAAATACAAAGATAATAATGACCATATTTCGAGGTGCGCTAAATAATTTACATACTTTATACTGGAATTGTGTTGTTTTGTGATAAAGTTTTCTCACTTTTTAAGGTGCAGCCTGTGTCTTAAAGCACGACGCACTCCCTCTCTCTTATTATTTTCGGCATTAAATACCTCTATAGGTATTAATACCGAGTCTCGGTCTATAGAGTCTGTGCGGAAAGAGAAGAGTCGTAGAATGTATTGGGTCCCATACAATTCACGACTCTTCTCTTTCCGCACAGACTATACCGAGATGTGACATTCCATACCTATCAGACTTTTATTAGTTCCTTTGGCTGTATCGAAGGGCAATCAATTGATATCCTATTTTGTCAGTCTTGGTAGCCGTCTCGTCTAATGGGTCTATTGTACGTGCCGCCTAATTGTCGTTGTTTTTCTTGTTAGCTATGTTGTTAATGAAAAACAGTCAGGTGATAGATGAAATCGCGTCTTATAAATAGGTTACGCATCACAGAAGTTTATCTGCTTTTTGTTGTCATATCAATGCTACGGCCGGGCCGCTACGCCGTTGGCCATCTAAGTACCATTTGTTCGCTTCTTACCATATAGGCGTACTATCGATTTGAATGGGTTAAAACTTAAAAACCAGAATAGGTAAATTTATTTGTAGGTATCTACTAATAAAACAATTTGCGAAGTACGAATATCTTAAAAAATTTTCATGATATCTGCGCTAAATATATTTATGTACCTCATGTAATTTCCAATACATGGTATGAAAAAGTAAAAAAACATATAAACATGCTCATGCTTGTAGCGAACGAATGAAAAAATATGTAATAATCGCCGTTGTTTTGCATGTGCATCTGCGTTTGTCATTGTTTTAATATTTGTTTTATATTTAAATCCGTTTGTCCGTTGTTTTACCTTTTGGCCGGGTAATAAGCAGATGGCATTTTCACATTTCAACTAACAGGTTAAAAACAAAAAAACACGCATATCATGTATGTAAACATACCTAGGTGTACATGTAGGTACATATGTACATATTAGTTGGTAGGTACAGTGAGGATCAATAGTAGTGGATGCGACTACGCAAAAAAGTATCTGGTCTAAATAGGTATTAACTATGTATATTTATAATTTTATTTTAAAATTTATGTATTATATCTAGGTATATGTATTTAAATACAATTCAAATTGAAATACGTACAGCCCTACACGCTTTGTAATTCAAAATTAATATTTATAATCCGGATGTTTGAGGTTTTTGTAACATTTATTTAGATTTTTTATAATATATTACATCTAGTCATGTTTGCAGTTGATTATTTGCGTGTTTCATTTCATGTAATTAAGCCAGTTTAGATGAGTGTAATCATGCAGTAGAAATAATTGTAGGCACACAAATATAACGTTACTTTTCAATAACATCCGCTCAGAATGAAACCTATTATCAGTTTCAATTTACATTCATTAATATAATCCGCACAACGAAAACAATAAAATTAATTAACTTGCATTTTGATCCAATTGAAAATATGAATTCCATAATCCTCTCGGCACAATCCAAGACACTAGCAGTTTCCAATCCTTCCTTTGTGAACTCTTGACGCGAGCACTTCGAACGAGCCCGACTCAAGTGGCGATTAGGTTGGTTCCCATTGTGCACAACTCGCGATAAGTTAGTCGTGGGTAGCGGCGGGGGCGGCAGTCGGGAGCAACCGGGTCGGCAGCCGGGAGAGCACTGGAGCGACGTGAACCCGGCCTTGCCGCGCCGCGCCCAGCGAGCGCCTCCGCCCGCCGCGGTGACAACTTAGAAACATCCACGCGAGTTGCAATGGTTGTTTCCATGGGCAAGTTGCGAAACAAGACGACGTGGATTTTTTCTGAAAATAGAATTTAAAAAATACATATTTTTACTGTACTACCTACCTCTAAAGCGCGTTTTATTCAGCTTGAAAACTACTATAGTTCTATTAGCCATTTAACGAGCCGCCCCGCACAAAATAATGTTTCGTGTACCTATAGGACAGTACCCTGTTAGTATCATTTAATAAAATGAAACGAAGTGAAATGTAATTTTTTAATTCAGTCAACTAGTGGCCCATAGATAAGCCTTAAAACCTAATACCTTACTACCTTAACCTTAATACCTTAAAACTAGCATACTTATAACATATTATACAAATATATTTTAAAACTATAACTATTTAAGATTACGACTAAACTATTTTGGATTTAAGCTAGTTATTAATTTCTTTTAGTACCTACCACTGTATATATCTTTGTATATAGCTTGTTTGTAAATAACTGATTTTTCAATTTAAGATTTGGAATTCTCATCTCCACATTATATACAGTTGTAGGCCAGACCTACACGAAAAAAATATTCTTAACAGGTTGTCGATGCCCGGGGTTTTTAGGTAGGTACCTACTTATTACAGCTCACAATCCTCCGTGATTTCTTAACGTTTAATGTTTTCTTAACGCTGAATGAGATATTCAGCGTAAAGAAAAGGATCCACTTAAGTAGCGTAATGCGAAAGGAAGAATTTTTAAGCTTAAAAACAAGTATGAATCGCTCATTATATGAAAGAAAATTGCGATTCAATTATAATGCGATTTAACTACAATACCTACCTATCGAAATAGTCATCTGACCTAGACGACGACGAGTCTAGACGCTTATACTTACAGATAAATGCCACGTCACTGAAGAGAATTTGCTCAAACCACTTCACTTGACAGGCTGACAGCCCAACGACATTGCTTCCTCCAACCGTTTGGATCTGTCGTTTTTAGGACATAATTGGAGGTAGGTACTAGAGCCTAGTTATGATGGGTAGTTTAAAATTAGCAAAATCGAAACGTCTGTAACGTGTTAGTCATTGTAGGTTACACGCCAAATAACACAATAAACTATGACCTGAATCATCATCATTGGCCTTCGAGTCTATTACAGACTATACAAGCAGTGTCAGGTAAACCATCGTGGGTGAAGTTTCCTCTCCACAGACACTGCATCGCCTGGGACACAAACGAAGAGACACAGGGTTGCCCAAGACCTGTGGCTCGCTCTCGGCCTCACCAACTAAATCCGCGGGAAAGACAAGTCAATACGCGCGGAGTCGGATCGGCTGCAGGTGCATGACGGCTGGCACCGAACCGGGTTTGTTTCAAGTTTTCCTTCTCTGTTGCTATCTCTTCCGTTAAACAGCAGGAGGACCACGTGCAGGCGAGATAAGGTGGGGTTTAATGCCACTGCGCCACACCTGCGAGTAAAAAGACGGACAAGTGCAAAAGCCAATCATCCGTTTTTTTTCATGCCACTGCGCCGCACCTGCGAGTAAAAAGACGGACAAGTGCACAAGCCAATCATTCGTTTTTTTCATGCCATATCGGACCATGAAAACTCAGACTGCCGGACAGTAAAATTCATTGTAGTGAAATTCACAGGCTTACTTTTGTTGTTTAAGTTGTAAACAAGGGCATCAAAGGCGCTCTTTGTCAGTGCTCGGCCGGTGCTCGTCTACTCGTCACGCCCCTTTGAGGCTTGTAGGCATCTGATAAGTCTCACATCAGTATCATTAACACAATCACTTACTTGGACGAGTTAGTTTTTCACGTTGTTACCAAACGTTAAATTAGATGAGTCTCACATCAGTGTCGTTAACACGACACATGTATATGACATGTAAAGTTTGTGATTTTATGAATAAAGGAATTTGAATATGATCTCTAACATTGGGCATTGGAATAACGGCTGATTGGCAGCTAGAAGGTTTACCTACCTTTGTTGTTTAAGTAGTAAACGGTAGCATCAAAGGCGCTCTTAGTCAGCGCTCGACGTGTGCTTGTAGCGCTCCGCCCCTCAGAGGTAGTGTTGTGAATAACGCTTATTTCGAGGCTTAAAGACTCGAACCTTTAAGACTCTCGAGGCTTAACGCCTCAAAGGCGGCAAAGACGATTTCTTACATCCGCGTAAAATAAATAAATACAATTCTCAAATATAGTCGAGTATTCAAGACTTACGAGTCTTGAGGGCTCTAAAAATAAGCGTTATTCACAACACTGCTCAGAGGTTTGATGGTATTTGATATGTCTCACGTAAGCGCCGTTAACGCAATTATCTGTGTACTGATATATAACGCTTACCGAGGGCATTACTTTGGGGATGTGGTAAGCCCAAGTGACATCCCCGATTACACGTGTTGTCGTTAGGGATCTCTAAGGTCAAACTATGTACCTAGGTATATACAAGAAGAGTAGTTACAGTCGGAACAAAGGTTTACTGTTAGATTCATTTATTATTATTCATTTCACGTTAATTGCTTAACATATTTATATTTATCGCTAATGACGACACATTAAAGGTTACGGCAGTGAGTTAAGAAAAATTTCGAGTATGAGTTGCAGTGCAGACAACCTAAATTTAATATGTATCGTAAATTTTTGGGTTACCTACTTAATCTATGTCATTGTTTATCTAAGATAACCTAAGATATAAATCAATTTTAAAGTCGGTTAATTTCAAAACCCTGGAAAGTCGAATGACGGCCTGCACATTAAATTAAACAATGACCAGAACACATATAAGTACCTGTTTCAAATACTAGACACGTTGTTCGTAAAAAGTTGTCACATTAAAGCGCAACCAACTTTATAATATTGTGCATCAAAACAAATATCAAAACTCCCGTAGTTAAGTCTTTATAGCTTTGTCAAGAGATTAAGTGAGAGATCCAGACAGTAAAATTTGCTAAGTAGGTACTTACGTACTTGCTGCGGTCTGATAATTCTATTACGAAGAAATCTTTTCTTTTTTGGCAGATTGATCTTGCATAAAAAGTTTACATATTCATAGACAGAGTTCCGAATGAACGTTGGAGCCGTTGGAGGAGGGTGCGAGGAAGGTTATAGGTAAGTATCTAGATGTAAAATAACTGCTGAAGACAGTTCATAGGCAGCCAAACTATATTGAATGAATGAATGAAATTAATTTATTCCAGAATGAGAATCCATATGTGATTAAAAGTTTGTAAGAAGTTTAAAGTTGTAAAATTTGAGCAATCGAACGAATTCGTAAAATATATCTTATTTTATACCGGGTGTGGTTATATGTAGTTAACACCGGCCAAGTTTTACTCTATTTGTCTATTTCAGAGTAGGTATTAGTTTTATGATTTCCGTCCAATCCCTTAGATAGACCGTCCGATTGCCTAATTTCATTATATATTATAATAATGTTATCGATTGCTGATGAATCAAATCTGTATGAGCACTAAAAGCCCCAGAGAATTGTAGTATGCTGTACTTAACAGCAATGGGCATGTGACATCTTCGGAGTTGCAAGAATCCGTGGAGGATTGTTCCCTAACAATCAGGTAACAGTTGGGATACCTACATACATACATCTTTACCAGTAATACTGATTTAGTTCATATTACTAGGTACCTAGGTACGTGTCTAATTAATTTAGCGGTGTCACACCGCAGCTCGATGCAGATTAACCCCAAAATCCTCCGTGGAGGCGGCATCGTGCACAACTAGTGCGGAATGGGTCAAAAATAAACTGCTACGGAAACACGTTACACGTCCCCCCAAAGTAAGCGTATTCGCTCGCTATCCCTGTTCACGAAAATCCTACAGCGCGGCTATGCAGTGTTTTGCGGTACAGTGCTTGGCGAGGGCATTGCCTCAACGGAACCAGTGTAGTCATGATTTTGAGGTCATACTTACATTGGATCTTCTGCAAATATGCGCTTGGTATGCGACGGCGAGAATGAAAGCTGAGTAGGTACTCCGAGCTGAGGACTTCAGTCGAGAATTGATATAATAAATCATCCTTTACTCCAGCGGTCGGCAACCTTTTAGCAGCCAAGGGCCAATAGTAGTTAACGGAGGTGACGCGGGCCGTACTTTGTTAATATTTATGACTTTATGAGACATTGTCGTTTGTCACTATTACATACAAAATAGCCAAGGCGCCTCTCGGGCCGCAAGTGACAGTTTCGCGAGCCGCATGCGGCCCGCGGGCCGCAGGTTGCCGACCGCTGCTTTACTCCATCGTATTCGAAATTGTTCTATAATACCTACACCTGTTGCGGTTTGATATTGAAACATTTGGTATAATTGATAAAGATTATTCAATCGGTATATCCGGGGTGTATCAAATTAACGTTTATTTTGTCCCACTTTTGAATAATATCCAACTACTACTTATTTACTAATCTACTAATTAACTCATATTTAGAAGCTTTTAGTAGGTACTTACGGGAAAAGTAATATTTTAGTAGTCGATATTTTATATACCTACTTAAAAAAAATTATAGGTTACTCTACTAAATTCATTTTAAGATTTTGGATGATAATATCAAGAGCCGGAATAAGTCTACAACATTTTTGCTTTTATGGTAGATCCCTTTGTGAGATTAAATGCCTTTTTTCTTTAGAAAACTCGGTAGTCTAATAATGACAGCACGGCACCACGCTCGTTTATAGGTTTTAAAAGAAAAATCCTGCTGAAGTAGCTGTACGGTTTAGGACTAAGTTCTGCCGGTACATACATACATACATATAATCACGCCTATTTCCCGGAGGGGTAGGCAGAGACCACGGATTTACACTTTCCACTTCCACCGGTACAATCAAATAAAACTATCTCACGTTTCTCTTAAAAGTTACGAAAACATTTAGTTTTGTCTGAGGTACTAAAACATTAAGCTTTGTCAAGTTCAAGTATAGGGTGCGTAGTAAACGGACCCTTATACAAACATTTTACTTTAAAAACTATTATTAATATAATATCTGGGTCAATTTTTGAAGAGGGTGTTTTTTCGACATTTGTATGGCAATTTTTTATTTTTGAAAAATGTGATTTATAATCATCGTTTTAGGAAGGGTTTTTAACAACAAAATATATACTGTACGAGGCAACTCTGTACTTTTTATAGTTAGCTAGATATGGACGTTTAAAGATCGACATTTGTATGGCACTATTTAGCCATTTGTAAGGCGCTTTTGACATGTATAAGGCATCTTTTCAGCTTGCAACTGCCGTGTTCTTAGCGTTCCATGCATCTTAGTTAAATCATTTCATAGGTATATTTTACTTACTTCCGGCGTGATATTGTGCATAATGTATATTTTTTGTTGGTTAAAACCGTCGATCGTTGCCTTTTCTATAAACCGATTTACAACTACCAACTCACAAATTTTATATTATTTTAATTCTTTATTTATTCGAGTTCCCTTTTTTATGTATATATGATCCACTATATTTAATATTTAATATTATACTAAATACATGCCTTGCCTGACTTCTTCTATATATATTTACATATTCCCAACCCACTCACTTCCATATCAAATTTAATTTTTTTTCTTTTCCTTTTTCTTCATGTATAAGTTTCTAATTTGTGTTAAATATTAAGTACCGAATCACATTTTGACACTGCCTTTACTGTTCTGAGCTATCTTCTTGCCCTGGGCTCCACGGAAGACCAGCGCTATAGCATATATATTATGTTAGAGCATATGCTGAGTGGTGTCCATTTGTAGCCTCTATAGCAGCATCAATACTACGATTATTATTGCATGTTAGTTAAGCTAATAATAGTTTAAACTGTTTAGTGTATAAGATCCTCTTTTTTAAATTTATATGTGTGGTGCTGTATGTAGATGGTTTTTGCAATAAACGTTTTTCTATTCTATTCTATTCTATTTTTTCGACATTGTATGGCAGTATCAACATGTATATGCCACTATTTATTATTTTTGTTGCATTTATAAGACCCTGACGACATTTGTACGGCACCTTCTCGACATCTGTATGACACTATGTCGACATGTGTATGCCACAATCGACATTTTTACGGTCAAAATAGCCGCATAAATGTCGCCATACAAATGTCGCGACATGTCGCCAATAATATTTTTTAGCGATATTTCCTACACAATACAACCGATTCACTTATTTATTTTACTATAACACTATATTTGCAACTATTATTATAAAATAAACATTTTTATTTCAACTATATACCAACGTATTAAGCGTCCATACAAATGTTATTGTAGTCGTACCAAAATATATCGAAAGAGATTCTTACCTGTTTTTAAATAAATTAAACTGTTTCCGCGTCCAAATTCAATGTCAATCGATGCCCAACTAACCGCACTATTGCGTCGTTAATTTCATCTAACCGTTATTCAATAGACAAAGAAGATTATAGAGGGTATATTTAAGTCATAACAAAACAGGTGCCGCGTGGGACATCGATAAAAAGGCTTCCCTTGTTTTATTAAATAACGCATTAATTTATCAATATAATTAAATCAATTCTCTAGAAAATGCTCTTTATAAAAATACAAAGTTGTTTATAATACGTTGCCTACATCCAAAGCTATGATTTTTTTATTGCGCTATGCTGCCACTGGGACACGCGAAAAACGGCAAATTTCGCCGTTTTTGGAACTTCAAATGCGATTTTGTCAGAAACAAATAATATTGAAGGTGCAGTTGTACATTCTTTTTAAAGCTTATAATACATTGAATGAAAATATATACATACCCAGTCTTTTAATCCTATGGACTTCGAGTTTTAGCCGTGGGACAGCAAAAAATGCCTATTTGAAAATTGACCCATCTATTGAAGAAACACGTATCATTTGAGTATGTTGTGATAGGGCGTAACTAGATATAGCCTCATTGACTGGACTAACGTTTGAAAAGCTCTAATAATGAAATTTGTCATCATCTCGCTCCGAGGCGGGCAGGACTTTGTCCTTGTACTTTTTACTCACTAAATATCGTTTTTTGCCTTCATTTTCTATCACGATTTTGTTTCATGTCTGAATTAACTGGCCTAACCTGCACTGGGAGAAACGTATATTCTAAAAATTCTAAAAAATATAAATTGTAGAGGCCTATCTATTCTATGTGGTCAAAAACATCGTATCTACAAAAAAAAACATACAACCGAATTGATAACCTCCTTCTTTGGGATTTGGAAGTCGGTTAAAAATGAAAAGGTATATTTTGCTGTCTGGAAATTCTATTTCACTTTGCTTAATGGAATGTAATATGCTATATGTATTTGATTTAATTTATTTAGCATTTGATTTGGTTAGTTATTTACAAAAAATACACATATGCGCTCAATCGCTCACTCTCTTCTATTATTTATTTAATCGTATGGCATGCATGATTAGGCAATCAGAGTACAGCTTTGAGGTTGTTAAGCCAGGCAACTACGTCGGGTGTCAGGGCATCCAGATCCTCAGCTGGGCCAGGATAGGAGTGAAGAGGGCAGCGCCGTAATATGTGCTCAGTGGTTTGTTCTTCTTCGCCGCACTCGCAGAGGGGAGATTCCTTCCAACCCCACTTATGTTGGAAATAATTACAGCGGCCGTGACCTGTTCTCATTCTATTTAGACGGCACCAGGTCTTACGAGGTAGGTGAAACCCTTTTGGTTTTCTCGTCGGGTCTGAAAGATAGGGTGTGTCTTTTCCAGCCGTAGCAGTAGACCAGTCAGCTTTCCACCTATCCGAGATGTTGAAGTTGCAGAACTCTTGATGTACTGGTAGCGTTGGGTTTATCAAAATCTTCTCCATTTCTCTCTTCAAAGCCTGAGCGCGTCGGAGATGAGGCGGGGCTATATGGCTTAGTACTGGCAGCCAGTGGGCCGGAGTAGATTTAATAGTACCAGAGATGCATCGCATGGTCTCGTTCAGCTTGACGTCCACTTTGTTGGTGTGTGCACTACCTAGCCACACTGGTGCGCAGTACTCGGCCGCAGAGTACACAAGCGCGATACCCGAAGTGCGTAAGCAATCTGCCGAAGCTCCCCAGCTGGTGCCACAGAGTTTATGGAGGAGATTATTTCTCGTTGCCACCTTTTGCGAGAGCTTGGTTAGATGTTCCTTATAGGTCAGGGACCTATCCAGCGTAACACCGAGATATGTTGGGCAGGGATTGTACTTGAGTGCTTCTTTATTCAGGTATACAGTTGGATGATAGCTGGCCATCTGGTTGTATAGATGAAAGCAGGAGACTTCAGTCTTACTTTGGCTGGGTATAAGTCGCCACGCGCTAAAGTATGCTGTCAGAGCTTTTAAGTCCGACACTGATAGTGTTTGGGCACCAGATTCAAAATCTTTGCTCTGTGAGATAAGTGCGATGTCATCGGCATATATAAACTTTGTAGCTTCTGTATGCGGAAGATCTGAGATGTACAAGTTGAACAACATTGCCCAAGTAGCATTGCAAGCTGTATATAAGCTGTATTAAAGTTTATTTGTATACTATAAGCTGTACAGTTAGGCTGTACAAAGGCTGTATAAGCGCTTATACAGCCCTTATAAGTAAAAAAAGGGCCCAAATTATACAGCCTTTGGCGTTATTAGAGCTGTAGAGTAGCTGTATAAGCAATACATAAGCTGCATAATAGCTGCATTACAGCTATATTTCGGTGTAACAGGAAACCTTAACACTACAGATAATCTCTTATAAGTACGATATAAGAATATAAGTTTTAAATTAGTTATAAGAAAGAATTACAAGAGAATAATAATCATTTAAGAAACTAAAATGTCTTAATCTTGTTCATTCGTAATATAGTAATGGCGACAATAAAGTGTTATAGTGGATGGTAAAAGTAAAAGTAAATATTATACAGGACTAGAATGGAATTTTACATTATTGGTAAGTGCGGATTATTATTTATTGTGAACCTGTGTATCTTTTCTGGCAAAATATTTACGCGCCTGCAAAATAACAAAGAGAAACCATAAGGAAAATATCAAAAATCGGTAAAGTTACTGTTTGTTTTTAAGGTTAGAGTATCAAAAATATTTATAAATATTAATTCTAAGGCTAAACAATTTATTTCAGCTGGTAATTATAACACGGCGTTAGTCTGCTAAATATTTGCAAGTATTTCTTTAATTATATTTACAAATACGTTTTTTTATTTCTTGTAAAATGGCGACAATTTTTAAACAGCCTACAGGATAGTTGGAGAGCATTATAATCTTAGTAGCTGTGCTGTGTAATAAATAGAGTGTCTTTTACAGCTTTTGTAATTAAAACAGCTTTATAATAGAATATTTGTATTCGTTTGGCTGTATTTCGGTTCTCCGTACATAAGTTATAATTCCCTTTAGAGATCCGTATAACAAATAAAAAACCTGTACTGTAACTGTCATTCATTAAAAACATTCGTAAAAACTATAAAACTAAAACTAGTGCCTACGTCAAATCATGGGATTAGTTGTCAAGCGGACCCCAGGCTCTCATGAGCCGTGGCGAAATGCCGGGATAACGCGAGGAAGAAGAAGACTGTAACTGTCATATATTCCTTAAGTTTTATAATACACTTATTTTCAGAAATCATTACACTACTATACTTATACGAGTGTAAAATTACGCCAAAAGATTGTTATAAGCGACTCTATCAGTAATACAGAAAAAAGCTGTACTATAGCTGCCATTTATTCATTTGGTTTTATAATACCCTTACAGACAGAAGTTATACAACTACTATTCTTATAGGAGAGTAAGATTACGCCATAAGAAATAGCTTTAAAACGGGGTTGACAGATACATTTGTACAGCTACAAGTGCCAAGTGATACTACAATACAGCCTGTATACAGCTTTTACGATAAAATTAGCTTGTAGTGTTTCATAACACTTAATGTTTTAAAACGGAGTTGACAGATACTTTTGTACAGCTAAAAGTGCCAAGTGTAACTACAATACAGCCTGTATACAGCTTTTACGATAGAATTAGCTTGTAGTCTCTCACAACACTTTTAGTTTTATAGTAGATTTTTTATATTCTGATAAAGCACCCCATGCTTCCGCAGAATCCTTTATAATGATTTTATACAGCTTGAGCTGTATAATGTCTGTAAAGTACCTTTTATACAGCTTAAATCTTTTCTGACACTCTTATACGTCCCTTAAATCACTCTAAGTTCTTAATTGGCTGCTATATTGATGTTGCCGACACTTCCATGCTACTTGGGTGGCGCTAACACCGAACCTTGAGGAAGGCCATTGTTCAACTTGCGTTTCCTGCTCTTCTTGTTTCCCAAGAAAACTTCGAAGGTCCTTTCAGTCAGCATGTTGGAGATGAGATCTACTAATTCTCTGCTTGGGATTGCTGACATTAACTTATAAACCAGGCCGTGCCTCCAGACTGTGTCGTAGGCCCTCGTGAGGTCGATAAAAACCGCGGTCGATTTAAGGCGTTTTTGAAATCCGGCTTCTACAAAGTTAGTGAGAGCTAACACCTGATCGACACAGTTCCTACCCTTCCTGAAACCGGCTTGCTCGGGCGGTGTGACAGCTTCTATATAAGGCTCAATGCGGCCTAGAAGGAGATGTTCTAGCAGCTTGTGAGAACTACTGAGGAGAGCAATAGGTCTATAGCTTTCGACAAGGTTTTCAGGCTTTCCTGGTTTGGGCACGGCTATTACTTTTGCTAACTTAAACTCTTTCGGCAGGTTATTGTTTGCCAGGATGTTAGAGAACAAGGTTGTAAGCCAGCTGACTGGGATGGGCCCCATGTGAGATGTTATCAGGGCCAGCGGCTTTATTGTTTTTGAGCTGCTTAATAGCGGTGACAACTTCCTCGACACTGAATGGTCTGGCTAGCTCATGGTTTCTTGGGGAGTTCTGCTTGAGAGCTGTCAGTTCTTTCTTAATTTTCTTCGTGAAGGTTTTGTCACTTTTGGCTCTAGTTAGTTCAACCAGTCTAATGGCTATGGCATCTGGGTTAACGCTTGGGCAATCTCTGTTCTGGCTTTTCTTTCCAGTTAGGCTGTTGATGGTCCTCCAAGCTTTTCTACTGGATCGTTTGAAGTCCATTTGCCCAACTGCGGTTTCCCACTTTGCTCCTCGGCTCTCATCGAGCGAAGCGAGGAGTTCGGCGCCAGTATGAGGGCATCCCGTTTCTTGGTATTCTTTATATAGATCCTCGCTTTTCAGACTCCATCCAGGTATATACTCCTTTCTGTAACCCCTTGGTATAGATGCCTTTGCAGCCTTGATTATCAGCTTACAAAAGTTTCCATAGTTGGAGGCTATAGGGTCCAAGTTAGCTGAAGATACGGTAAGATCCAACTGCTCCTCGTAGCTCTCCCAGTCCGCTCGGACAAAGTTCCATCGCGGTAGGGGCATAGAATTTTGAAGTGGAATTTTAAGACCAATCTCCAAGAATACGGGTCTGTGTTGACTGTTCGGAAAATTGGACGGTACCGAACGACTACAAGTGGATGATCCAAGGGGTCTTTGGATACAAATACTAGGTCAGGGTTATAGTACTTTCTCCATCTGGCAGAATGGAAGGTTCACTTGTCTTTTGCATCAAATACCAAGTGTAAGTTGTTCATATCCACCCATTGAGACAGTAGTTCACCATTTGGGTCCACATCTGAGTATCTCCAGTTCGTATGGTGACTATTGAAATCCCCAACGTATACACTCGGGTGCAGCTGGACAGGGAGTAGTTCGGAAGGCCATGAGATACTTGGGGGCTTGTAGACATTGGTCACAGAGATGTCCTCTACTTGCACGACGATGTAATATAAAGAATCTTTGGCGCTGACGGTGGCCATATGAATGTTTGAGATGTCTGACCTGGCAAGGGTGGCTATGCCGTGTTTAGAATGGTGGATGGCTTTAATTAGAGTCTAGCGGGCTAGTCTTACCCTTCTCTCAAAGTCCGCTTCATCCCTCGTGTGGGTTTCCTGGACATTAACAATATCAACTCTATAGTCCCTTAATACCTTCGTCAGATAGTCACTCTTAGCTAAACTTATTCCCTCTATGTTCAGTTGCAGGATGCGTACCGAGGGTCCGACATCCCTTGTTCTAAGACTCCTAGGAGTACACCTTTTCTGTGAGCTTGTATCTGTAGAATCGTTGACATTCGTGATCGCCATACTGTATCTCTCTGATTGCTGTGTTGCCTTTGGAAGGCGTTACTCATTTAGCACCACCCAGGGGACACGGGCAGGGTTGTGGTAGGTTATTCCTGCGGCCCCCCGTGGGTTGCTCACCTTGTCGTGGTGGAGGGGCTTAGTAACCGTGGCTTGGTCACCCACGGTGAAGCGAAGAGGCAACCAGGGCCGGCCTGTTTGAGGGTCGGGCTGGCCCGAGGAGGACGCTCCAAGTGGGCTTGTTAAGCCCGCTTGTGACGCGTTGGAGGTGGACCGTCGAGGAAGAGGAGTGTCGGTATTGCGGTGAGCCGTTCTCCCTATCCTCGGCGGCCGAGGTGGGATCGCAGGGGAAGACGCGTGATGGTATTACGATCGCCACTCGCCCTATCCCCTGCGAACTTGGCGGTGCCGTTCCGCTGTAGCGGCGTTGGTGGGGCTGCAGAGGAAGAGGAGTGTCGGTGTTACGATGTGCCGTTCTCCCTGTCCTCTGCAGCCGAATTGTGGTTTTGCGACAGAACCATAGACCTGATCTGTCGCCGGGCGCCGGAGAACTTTCTGGCGCCCGTGGCTTCCTTGTGGCGGGCTCGGGGGGGTCCGCTACAGTGCAGAACGGAGGCGGAGGAGGAAGGCGCGTCGAACCATCTGGCGCGCTTAGCGTGAAGGGCCTTCGGGCATTTGCGAAGGAGCCGCTCGTGGGCGGCTGCCGCCGGTGGGGTCGCGGATGAGTACGCAAGCGTTCCTGTAACCCCACCAATAGGGCGGCGAGGCGGTATATGGGGGGTTGTATTGTATTGTAGTTCGGGCGATTTTCCGCAACTCGACGTCTTGCGCCTATTTTGCGTGATAGGGGGTGGACTAGTCTTGCCAGCCCAGCTCCTCGAGGAATCCTATCAAACCTTTGATGTTGAGTAGGACCTCGGGGAGGTCACTCGGGGATCCGAGATGTTTTGCCCTGTATGGGGCCAATCCGCTGCATTCCAACACCACGTGAGAGGCTGTTTCTTCTTCCTCCATGCATCCACGGCATAGGGGACTGTCTGTGACACCTGTTATAAAAAGATGTTTGTTAAAAAGTCCATGACCTGTTATGACACTGGTTACCATACTCAGTCGAACCTTTCCTAGTTGAAGGAGCGCCCTTGTGAGCTTACCGTTCATGCTCGGCATGGCTTGCTTGGCCTGTCTGCATCCAGTTTGGTTTAGCCAGTGTTCTGTGTGTAGTTTCCCTGTACGTGCCAGCAGCATTGAGCGTACCTTACTAAACGGTATCGGGAGGATCGGTTCCGGGCCAATCGCCCCCGCACCCGATCCTTGTCTGGCGAGCTCGTCCGCGGCGTCGTTACCTCGGGATCCACTGTGTCCTTTGATCCATTGTAAGGTGATCTTATTGTTCTGACATACCTCCATTAGTCGTTCGTGGCATTCGTGTATAAGTTTGGATGTGACTATATGGCTTTTTAGGGCCATTAAGACTGCTCTACTGTCGGAGAGTATGCGGATGGAGGATCCTACTACCTTCCTTGCAGTGATGGCAGCCGCCGCGTTAATGATGCCCATGCACTCAGCCTGGAATACCGAGTTATGGGCTCCTAGCGGAGTGGTGATTGACATGTTCAGGTCTTCTGAAAAGGTTCCAGAGCCTGATCCGCTGTCTGTTTTGGACCCATCAGTGAAGATTCTCAGCTCCCGGGGATTGAGTCCTTCGTAGTTGTCGTCCTCAAATAATTGTATTTTGTACCTTTTGTCAAAGATGGCTTGTTTGTGAATTCGATCCGTGCCCGCCATGAGCACTGGAAATTCGCTGTATACTTTTTCCAGGCATGCTGTGTGAAGAGCTCCTGTGGTGTTAGACCATATATTGAGGGTTCGTAACCTTACCGCTGAGAGACTGGCCTCTTGTTGTATGTGTAGGTGCAGCGGTGAAAGGTTTAGCATGACCTCCATGGCTGCAGTCGGAGTGGACCTCGTGCAGCCAGTGGTGGCCGAGCATGCGAGCCTCTGGAGTCTTTGTAGCTTGTCTCGTACGTTGCCTAGGTTTGTTCTTGGCCACCAAACCAGAGCACCAATGGGGGGTTTTTAGTGGGTATACCGTGGGCCTCATTAGCCTAGACGTCCCTAGTCTAGCCTAGTCCCACATAACCACTCGGGTCACCCCCCGCACCCGGGTGGTATGCGGAATGCATTTTCCCCCCTAAAAAAAAAAAAAAAAAAAAAAAAAAAAAAAAAAAAAAAAAAAAAAAAAAGGTTATTCCTGCGGACGCGAGTAACAATTGTCCCCCAGTCTCTTCTATTAAGTAGATAGGTATAAAAGAATAACGTAATTACGTTGCAACACGCTTTTAGAAGAAATCATATTTCAAAGTCTATATTACCACATGTTTCCTAACGCATTACCCCTCCTGACAGGCAGTTAGGCAACTGTACTTTAGTAACAGCTCGCATTTAATACACGAGCAATTTATTACAGAGCGCTTATCACAACTTTGTAAATGGAAATTTTGTTATCTGCTTCTCTATCGCTCTTGCATAGTCGAACAATAGAGAGGTAAATAGACGACGAACGAAGTGGTTCGCGGTGGGCCGTCAAGTCCCCATCAGTCAGCGAG
The DNA here is from genome assembly GCF_910591565.1 of Cydia splendana. Taxonomy (NCBI): domain Eukaryota; kingdom Metazoa; phylum Arthropoda; class Insecta; order Lepidoptera; family Tortricidae; genus Cydia; species Cydia splendana. Next base: position 16,909,524 of record NC_085965.1, on the reverse strand, counting down.
CGGACGTATAAACCTCATTTACAGGGAATGAGGTCGCAAGAATAACCCACGCACGAAAGTTGCGAAGCGATGTTGAACTAAAAGCCTATGTTTCCTTAGACTATATCCCGTTCCGCGGTTGCAATAACCACAAATAAACGCTCTTTACTAATAAATTTCATGTATTCTACCACACACCTCCTTCACCGTTTTATACCACAAACCACAATATCGTATGTTTAGAGTTTACCCTTAAAACGCAAATGTTCGTTGCTTTTAATTTATATGAGGTCGTGAAGGCGGGTGCAACTGAAATGAGCTGTTTTACTAGTCGGACGAAGCTAACCCTACATGGCATGGCATCATAGATGTAAAGTTTAATGAAAATAATAATATTACATTTATAATGATGCTACCACACTTTGTTCTGTCAAAGTCGGTTCAGAATTAGAGAGCTTTGACGGACTCTAGAGAGAAAGCTCACGTGAGAGTCGTTTTAGGTGGTTATTAACTTATTATGCTAGGTAAGTGATCTATGGTTATCCCACATGTGCGACGTGACGTGACAGAAAACCTCTTCCGTCTAAGGCTCTATTAAAGTAGGCCAGCCTCTGCGTTCTCGTACGAGTCCATTTAAAAAGCAAAGATGGCCGACCGCAGGCTTTTAGCTTTCCATTAGCTCTCCACGACTGCTCCAATTACAATTACGTACTTATATACAATACACTCATACAAAATGATGAATATGTTTATTGATCATTTATAATTAATCCATGAAAATAGTCGGTAAAACATGTAGTGTCTCGTAGGCACGTTCATTATTAAATAGTTTTTTTTTTTTTTTTTTTTTTTTTATTTAGGATCACCAACAGACAATACATCAAGAAAAAAGAATCAGTAGCTTACATAACATTAAAGGTAGACGTTTGTCCAATTATAGGTAACCACAGCTTGCTCCAGTATCTTAGGACATACAATATAGGTACATAGGACATTTAGACTTAAACTATTAATAAATAAAATTTAACAAATATATTTTTTTTTTAAATAGAAGAGAATTATGTATTAATGAATGAATTAATTAATTGGAATACATTCGCACTTTGTGACAGAAAAGCGACGAAATAGGACATCATTAACAATAACATTGACATTATTTTGAGAACAGAGACAAAATTATGAACTAGTTAATAAATATTTATTTAAATTAGTAGTACGCAATTTGAGATGTATTTATACTAATACGGGTTATACATATGTACAATTGTACAGTCGGTTTCAAATCTACCATAATACACCATTGTATACCGACATATTTGGCTAGGACTTTTTGATATATTTCCAACAAAACATACACATCAAAAATCTTACATTCTACTTACGAAATTACAAAAATCTTAACCTACACTATAGTTCGTTTTTTTTAGCATTAGAAAAAACTTGAAAGAAGGTAAGCGATCTTGACATGTCTTTTAATTGAAAAACGCTTTTTAAAAATCAGTAACTATTACTTATGAAAGCAGAAGAGTATAAATCATCGTATTAGATTCATAATTGTTACATATTTGCCATAACTTATGTTTAAAATGTGTTTTTCCATTAAAAGACACATCAAGATCGTTTGCCTTATTTCTAATGCTAAAAAAACGAACGATAACAACTAACCAACACAAAAACTATTCATAAAATTAGCCCCGCGCCCCTCCAGATACAAAGGAGCCCATCACGCTCGCCGCGGTGACAACCTTTGCATAAGGAACGACCAGTACGTCTACCATCAGTTTTTACATTGACATATACGCTCACGTCTACGTAACTTACTTTCTATGCATCTCGCTCGTACTCGCATATTAGTGCAAGCGAGATGTACAGAAAGTAAATTACGTAGACGTGAGCGTTATGTTAATGTCAAAACTGATGGTAGAGGCTCTGGAGCGAGGGTCATGACCACTCTCCATTATCCATTAATCACTTATATATAATAAAACGTTTTTACACTCATATTACCTTCACCTACCTAATAGACGTGTCACTACATTTATGGACCGTATGATGGATCGTATTTATGATTGTGATTTGTGTTACTGTATAGTATAGTATAGTATTATTATTCATCAGGTGTCCGAGATCAATAGGTAGCGTAGCTGCAGTGAATCATGTGGAACGTGGACGATCCATCATCTGTCCGCCATGTTCAGTGATAATGATAAAGCACCATCGGATCGTGTTAAATAACTGCGGAAAAGGAAATTTAGTTATACTACTTATATGACACTCTATATACTAACATTCGTTATAATTATGTATGTAATATCGCCTATACTATATTCGACCGAATAAACAGACACAAGATGTAAAAGTTCATAATGTTATTCGATTAGTAGGAGATTGATCGGGATTACTCACAGCAAAGCGTTATTTGATTCCCGATATTAGTTAAATGGAGAGGCGGTCAGCCGCGACCTCGTTAAGTGTTGGCGGTCAAAGGTGAAACTTGCTTACTATTACGTAAATCTTACTTAAAAATTACAGCAGGAAATATGTTTTTTATTATGGGTTGGGGGGTAAAAATTCCAAGTTATAGATTTGTTTTGCATACTAATACAAGCTTCATACCTCAGCTTTCTAGGACTCCGGGAAGTACCCTCAAAATTTTGATGATCATCAATATCATCAGTGAATGATAGACGAAATCAGGCTTTTTAGAAATCAATAAAATATATATGAAGTATAAGAGCTATGCAATTGAAACATCATTTGTTTAATAAGTACACTATGGACATCATATCCTAAGAATTTCGTTTGTCTGGTATAATCCAAACCCAAGTTTTGAGGGTTAAAAAATCGACGAAGCGTTTCGAGACGCTTAATTAATTTTATAAATGTTAGCTCGACAATGAACAAGTTGATTTTTTTTAAATTAACATTTAGGCTCACTCCGCTCGGGCAGTGTTTGCACTGTGTATACACACGAGTATGTAGAACATGCCTTTATATGTTTCCGACATAGTTTCCCAACTACCGACACGACATGCTCGTTTCAGCAGTTAACAGGCTTCATAGGTAGCGCAACAAAATTCCCAACTTCAATTATTTAGTTATTCGTCCCGCCCACTAGTGCTTTGGAACGGAGTCTCTGCGAGTTCATTGGATTCTTTCAATGAAGCTGTTATAAATCGTTCGAAAATCACTTGATCGGTCAATATTGAATGCAGAAAATTCTATTAGGTCGAGTAGGAGGGCGCTTTGGATGCCGCTGGACGAGCGGAATGTGGCCGGGCCGGTGCGGAGAATGTTCAAGCTCCAGTTTACACAGTATTACGTTGAATAGGGTTATCTACTGTTAATTTGACCATTTGTGTGTGTAATGTATGTATATAGGTGCAAAACGTTAAAAATAATGTTTTACCAATTATTATGTAGAGCAATCTAATACCTTATCAAATCATCAGGGCGTAAAATTATGTAAGTACCTACTTGAATTACTTGCATGTATTATAGAACTAAAGTTTATCGTTACCATTTTAAATATATACCTACACATTTGATATATGTATATATGTCGACATGTTAGTAGATACATAAAGCATGTAATTTTTTTAAACAGTTGAGACCTAATAGAAACTATAAACGCATCGCTATATTGTCGCGCACTCGTAACATCTATTAAGCCATACCCCTACGTACTCATAAACCATTCATGTGCGTTGTGCACCGTAAAAACGAAATAAAACTCTCAGGTCAACACCTTAATGGCAGTATTTACGAGTATTCAAACGAAAAGGCCTTCCGCGTTGAATGCTACATGAATTATGGAGGCATGAATCACAGCAGCCTGGTGGAAAACGCCTTGCGAAATTTGTGGCCCGACGAGGGGATCTTGAGCTCAAAAAAAAACGAAATCGTAGTGAATGATATACAAGCCCAGAAATCATTCAGCTTAAATTATTATTACGTTGTTTTCATAGCCTCATAAAGAAAATAACAATATCGGGTCACACCGCGACGTCATAATTTCGTTTATCCCAACATAAAGGTAACTCAAGTTGATTCTGAACGGAATGAAGCAAGTAAGAAAAATATTAGAAAATCCCGATTTTCTCATTAAATAACGGCGCAACGTGTACCAGTTGCGAGTTACTTGCGATACTTCTGTCCGTCTGTCTGGCGTTGTAGAATGGCGCGCGGCCAGCCTCAGGTTAAACGAGTCAATCTCGGCGAAATTTACAGGTGGGGGATTTATTCCGAAACTTTTTTAAATTATATAAACCAATTAATAAATAGGTACCTAGTTACCAAAATTCTTCTTACAGTTCTACGATTACGTAATTTGTATATGATAATGTAATAAAGTTGGATTTACAATAAAGTATATGGCAACAAGCAATGATAACGTTTAACGGCTTCCTTCTAGTCAGTAGCGACCCTACCTACGAAGCTGGAGATTCCGGGTTCGATTCCCGGTACGAGGTAAATAGAGCTGTCTGAGTACCTATTTATGCCAGCATTCTAGGGTCCATTCCAGAAGCGGGTAGCTTGGGAGAGATACTTTATATTTAGTATTTAGTTTTAGTTGTTAGTTTAAGGTTTTGTGTAAGTATTATTTTAACATTGTTGACAACTCTAGTATTCTTTTTATTATCTTATCATGTTTAAAATAGTTTTCACGATTCTGTTATGGGTTGTAAACTCCAATTTGTGCACAATATCCCGTAAAACCCTATTTACGTGGTTTTACCGTGTCATAAAACATACGTTATAAACAGAAATAAGTATAGGAATCGAGTACTTAATATCTGTAAGAAAAAGATGTTATTTAAGTATGTATATCGTCGCCTGGTGCCAATAGCTCTGCTTAGTTTGGGGTTAAATTAGTCCGTGTGAGATTGTCCCAGGAGATATTTATTTAGGTATTTAACTACCGTGTCTGCTCCTTTCCTTTTACTTGATCTTGAACTCACAAATATTATGAAACCCCGAAATCCCAATTCCAATTACGCGGTGCTCCCCAGTGACCACTATTACGGATAGATTATATTATAACTTAGGTACACAATCATATTATTGCTACCACTAACAATTACATTTTGCGGCTATCCTATAATGTTTACCAACAGTTTCTCGTACTAGTTGTTCTAGTACGTTAATCCTAAGGGCGGCAAAAATAAGTTTGTAAAACCTACGGGATTATTAATTTAAAACGTGTCCTCGACGAGTCGTATCGGGGTTGACAAGGGTTCGACACTACATAAGAACTGTTACCTATTTATAACGGTTTCACAGCGTATTGCCGAGTTTTAAACAAAACAGTGTAACTGTGAGCGCTGTTTTCGTTGTTTCAGACGTCGGGTTCAACTTATGCTAGACGTGAGGTAACAGTTGATAAAATGTTTTGTGATTGTAACGCACGTGTCATTACGTGAGGTAACGAGATAGCCGCCGGTGTCGCATCCCATTTATTTAAGCAGAATAGAATTGGCGGTGATTCAATAACTGATTAAAGGAACGTAGCTAACTTCACAGGAAATCGAATTTAAAGTACCTATCATATTCGACATCAAAGCGAGTCGTTACTTAGAAGTTCCGCAACCGATAAAGCGTTTTCATGGGAGATTAGGAAAACCATTAGGGGATTGAGATTTTGTCGTCGCTATGAAGGTGGAGAAAGGGATTTTGTTGTCGCTATCAAGTAAAGTGAAAAACGTACAAGAGATACAAATGTATAGCAGCAAAACGCCCGTGTTCTGTCTGCATACTAAACCCCTCTTTCAGTAAAGATACGAGTGATGTAATCATTCTTGCCCGTCGAGTCGAATGCCTTAAATATATTCCCACGGCAGCTATGCGTTAAATGAGTTAGCTTTGAATTTGCGTTGAAGGAAAATTTTGCGTGTAAAATTTGACACGTGATTAAAATGTACTTAATTGAATATTCTTGTGTGTCATTTAATTATTCGGAGCATGATGACAGGATCCGGTTTCTAATACATGCCATATCATCACAAATGCCTCTCGAGTACTTATCCTTTCGAAGTCAGTTTGCGTATCTATATACCTACAATGGTTTTCAGTGATCTTGACCTATAGTTCGTTTTTTTAGCATTAGAAAAAGCTCCACAGAAGCAAGCGTGCAGTTTTTATCATGCTCTTTAATTGTTAATAATTATTGAATTATCTAATGTGGCATGGTCAATACATATAATTTACTTCAAATTATTACCGCTAAAAGTGCCGGATTTGGAACCACAAGCTTACTTCTGCGAAGTTCTTTCTAATGCTAAAAAAACGGACTATAGATCGTCCGCCTCGCCTGCCAGTGCCAACAAGGCGATGACAGTTCCCCCCAACATGCTAAACACTGCCAAATCACTCACTTAATGAAAATGGGATAGGTAGCGCACAATTTACGTTTAAATTGGGTTGTATAAATCCAGATTGGCCAGATTGCTCCAGTTCACGTGAATAGAGTTGGCACCACTCCGAACCTCAACGACTTTAATAACTACTGGCTGCGATGATCTGACCTCATATATCCCCATTTTACCTCGCGTAACACGGCAAACTCATTTCGTACTTATACAGTACAGTGACCTTAGCCATTAGACAAACCCTGAAATCCCACGAAGGGTTACTTCTCAGAAATGCTCTAACGGTAATATTTTTTTAATTAGAACAAAAAATAAAAAAATAAATTATCTAACAAAAAAAGTTATTTCCAATAATCGACGACAAAAAGAAACATCCTGTATTAGCGGAAGCGGGGCAGCTTGGTACACCTTTTTTTGAAATTGATTTTAGGCCGCAAAATGAACTCAAAATACATTCTTTTTGTACTTAGTAGATGACAAATTTACTAAGGTACACAAAGTATATATTTTTTTGTTAAACTTATGGCCAGTAAAAGAGATATATGGATTTTAACAAAAAATGGGATTTGTTCAATTGTGCCCCACTTGCAGGGCACTTTGATATATTACATGGGACACTTTGATACATCATTTTGGGGTACTTTGGCACGTGAATCAAAGTGCCCTGTAAGTGTTTCAAACTGCCCCGCAGACCACACGTTACAGATCAACTCAGTTAGCTGACCACTAGTAAACTTTTTCAATATTATAAAACTTCTATTAAGTGCGGTGCTATTAGAACATACTACAGTTATTAAGCAGGTGCACTAAAAAAACAAAAAAAAAGCTTTTAATGAAATCAGTGTCAGGTTTTGACAAAAAGCTACTTGAGTTGTTTTAACTTTTCTTTGTCAATTTTCTTTCTCCTTGTACGTTCGCAATATTCACTAAAAAAATATTTTTTTTTTCTTAACATAAAAACTGGCAGGGGCACTTAGATTCACTAGAGGGGCACTTTGATATGTTCAAAGCTGCCCCAAACTTTATTGTACCAAAGTACCCCAATGGTCAAATAAATTAAAAATATATTTTTTTTAAATATACTATTGAGTATTACTTTAAAATAATAAGCTAACTTTATTACTGAACTACTTAGCGCTCATTATAATGTTCATCCGATAAGGTCTAAAATTTCGCACCACAACTCGATAAAAAAATCATAATTTATTTACTACGCAACCGCAGAAACACGTTTTCACGCACCAAGCTACAACGGCTGGCAGGAGAGATGTGCCGAAGCTGGTACCTCACTCACACATACAAAGCCACGTTTTAGCATTGTAGAAGGTCAACAATAAGTTTTTAGTTAAAAAAATAGTGTGGGTGTCTTACCCGCGGGTATCTACCCCGCTTCCCCTAATCATTGGCAGTGCTTTTGAAAAATTTTTTGAAAATGTGCGGCAATGATGACATTTCTCAAAAGTCAGATTATTATTAATGTCATAAATAAAAAAGATAATCAAAACGGTCGAAGAAGGTTTCATACTATTTATTACCTCAGGAGCTACTAACACATACACGTTAATTTCCTCGTAACCGCTACACCGATTGTTATGATACTTTATCATACTGGTTCTAAATACCCTAATGCATATGTACATTTCGGCTTTGTCCAATGGCTAGGGACAGCCTGTATACGAGTATGTACCTAATCAAAATTTAAGCGGATTATCAGCACGTCGCGCTTTTACACAATTTGATACTTTTTAATGAGCTAACGCGAGCAATTACAGTAATAGGTATATTTTAAAATTTTATAATATGTTACCAGTATAATTTGACACTGGGTTAACGGTTTAACCGGTTAACCCCGGGTTAGTGGGAAGGTGCAAGTGGTGCTTATAGGTTTAGTGAGATATAAGAACTTATTTTATTTGTATAGCTTAGTTGCGCTTTTTTGGAATGGTTTTCAAGGTAGACCAGCTTCAAGGTATTCAAAAGGTACCTAGTTGGACACTAAGCTGAGTGGAAACCTTTTTAGTCATGTTTCAAAGTTTTTGTGACCGATGTATTAGTTAACTTGTTAAACGTCCGGAATAAATGTTATTCTTCATTCTATTTTCTATTTTAAATAAAAAGACTTCAGAAGATTATTCAATGAGCTTAGATTAAGTGTAAAAAAAGATTTCAATTATCCGATCCTTTATTTATACTATCTGTTAGATTAAGTATTAGCCTTAAAGACTTTGATTAATCCTATACTAGGCGGCAGGTGATGCAGATTAATGTTTAAAGTTACAGGGTCAGTTTGTCGATTTAAGACGAAGCGCGCCACCTGGTTCACTAAATATTTTTATCTTGACTGGCCTGGCACAGACCTAGTATAACTTAACCTCGGGAGCCATAACAACTACGTAATTAAAGATCAGAATTATACTAGTCTGCCTGAGATGATGTGTCTGGTGCACGTTGAGAATATCAAGACTAAGGAGATCACGAGATGATTTAGGCGCTTAGCTTTGGATAATCTTGGTAGAGCTTAGCAGATTTAGGCCTTAAATTTGTAAATGGATAAAACAATATTTGCATCTTAATCGAGTAGTCTCTCAATACCTATCAGTACCGGATCCGGTCGTAAAATAAAAGAAGTTAATTATGATTATGAGTTAATTATGTGGCTTTACTATTTTAGTCATAAAATGGAGGCTGATAACGGCATATGGAAACTGATCTACCTTTACGTTGTCCCTGACAACGAACGGGATTAAACTGATTAAATGCTTTGAAATTATAAGCTGCGTTAGGGAGTTAGAAGCCTCGGATGGCTTGGAAACTTTGCTTTGCGGTTTAGATTTTTAAATTAAAAATATAAGGCGGATCAAACAGAGATTACAGAGAATTACCTGAAAAGTCTAAGAATTTTATAGGAAAATAAATGTGCAATACACGTTTTAATATGTGATTCTAAAAACTTACTTAATGAACTATTTTTAATAAGACTAATGAAAAACTCTCTTGAAGCGTAAAAGTAGTATTTATTCAATGTTTAAAGTACTTACTTTCTCTAATTATACTTATGAAGTACATGAATCAAAACAATACGTGCTTGTAAATGTGACAAGGAATATTAAATTAAAGGTAGTTTGTATGCAGAACAGGCAATCATGGAATTATTAAATCGAGTTACTGAAGCAGGTTTTGGTCAATAACAAGCCAGGCGCATTCTTGTTAGAAATTCCTTTGTACTGCCATTGGCTTGAGCTGTCACTACGAAGTCTAATTTACATGATTGTACAACCGAATTTCGTGTTCTATAGTCAATAACAAATACCTAACTATAATCAGCGCGAAACTGATCAAGTGCGTATTTCTTATTTTAAATAATCCTGCAATCATCAGACTTAATATTAACCAATTGGTGTATCGTATAGTAAGTAGGCTTATTGTTCATAATTTAATTTAACATGCTAGCTATAAGCCTAGCACAAGACAAGCTGTTATCTGTTCCAAATTTCCCTACAGTAGTGAAATTATACAGTCCTTATTATTTTTACATGCTACTTATTACTTTTCTATGCAATTAGTATGGCAACGTGGACTTAATTTGGGGCACCTACCATACATATACAGAAACCATTGACCGACTTTCCCGGTAACGGTACGGTACTGGGTGGAACACAAAATGCAAATACAAATAATTTTGCAACCAACGCGGAAACTAATCTCGATACTATGGGGAGGGGAGAGCTATTGTACCCCCACCGCAACGCGCTCGCACTGCACCTCGCTCTCATTGCGAGTCACGATTGTAAAATGCAAATAGTGTTAAATGAAACATGAGCTTTGTTCCTCATTTGATCAGCAACTCTTATCGTTTTGATTTTGTTTTGATACGACCTTGACCATCGTCTTGGTGATTGATTGAAATAACATTAAATTATTAAAGAGTTGTCAAACTTAATTACTTATGTAATATCGGGAGACTGAGCTTTTCTCGGAAAACATATAAAAATTAAAAAATGGCGTTTTTCTAGAGATAAGACCTAGCTAGATCAAATTGTCGCCCCCGAAAACCCCCATATATATATAGCAAATTTCATCGAATACGTTAGAGCCCTTTCCGAGATCCCCGAAATATATATATATATATAAACAAACATATAAATAAACAAGAATTGCTCGTTTAACACGTTCGCGGACGCGGATTGCATAGCATCCGTTTTTGTACTCCTCCTGGTGACGCGCATGCTATTGCATCAGTTATTCGTTTTAAAGGTATTAAGTGTTAAATCAAACATGAGCTTTGTTCCTCATTTGATCAGCAACCCTTATCGTTTTGATCTTGTTTTGAATGAAAACAATTCAATGTTATTTCAATTGTTTTATTTGCTTAAAAGTTTTGATACGACCTTTACCATCGTCTTGGTGATTGGTGCGCTTCCCGCGCACAACTTTCATGGCCTGAACCAAATAAAATTATTGAAATAACTTTGAATTATTAAAAAGATGTCAAACTTAATTTGCAATAATAAGAATTTCACAAAAAGATCGTCAAACACTAAAATTGTATAAGAAATAAACATGACAAAATACATTCAGATAAGCTTGAAACACTTGTTCTTATTTATTTAATTTTAAAATGCATTTTAAGCTTTGAAAAATTCACAGATTTCGTGCCTCACACGACTATCGAGCACATTGGAAATGAATCTACGGAATTCGAAAAAATATTGTCGCTGAGCGACGAGAAAGTCTGGATAAAGAAAAAGTTACAAAATAAAACTACAACGTTGAATGATAATTATTTTATTCTTAGACTAACACAAGTATCCTGGACATAACGCATGTGAACAAACAAATTGCAAAATTTCCACACGCGTATCCAAGTTTGAATAATTGTCGCCGTGGCGCATAAGTATACATATTTCATTTTTCGATTAATAAGCAGGATATATTAATGTTCAAAGTACAAGAAAATTATTACACGGCAAATCCGTAGTCAACTCGAGAAGTCTCTCGCGTATCCAAGTTTGAATAATTGTCGCCGTGGCGCATAAGTATACATATTTCATTTTTCGATTAATAAGCAGGATATATTAAAGTTCAAAGTACAAGAAAATTATTACACGGCAAATCCGTAGTCAACTCGAGAAGTCTCTCTCGCTCTCCCTCTCCCTCTCCCTCTCCCTCTCCCTCTCCCTCTCCCTCTCCCTCTCCCTCTCCCTCTCCCTCTCCCTCTCCCTCTCCCTCTCCCTCTCCCTCTCCCTCTCCCTCTCCCTCTCCCTCTCCCTCTCCCTCTCCCTCTCCCTCTCCCTCTCCCTCTCCCTCTCCCTCTCCCTCTCCCTCTCCCTCTCCCTCTCCCTCTCCCTCTCCCTCTCCCTCTCCCTCTCCCTCTCCCTCTCCCTCTCCCTCTCCCTCTCCCTCTCCCTCTCCCTCTCCCTCTCCCTCTCCCTCTCCCTCTCCCTCTCCCTCTCCCTCTCCCTCTCCCTCTCCCTCTCCCTCTCCCTCTCCCTCTCCCTCTCCCTCTCCCTCTCCCTCTCCCTCTCCCTCTCCCTCTCCCTCTCCCTCTCCCTCTCCCTCTCCCTCTCCCTCTCCCTCTCCCTCTCCCTCTCCCTCTCCCTCTCCCTCTCCCTCTCCCTCTCCCTCTCCCTCTCCCTCTCCCTCTCCCTCTCCCTCTCCCTCTCCCTCTCCCTCTCCCTCTCCCTCTCCCTCTCCCTCTCCCTCTCCCTCTCCCTCTCCCTCTCCCTCTCCCTCTCCCTCTCCCTCTCCCTCTCCCTCTCCCTCTCCCTCTCCCTCTCCCTCTCCCTCTCCCTCTCCCTCTCCCTCTCCCTCTCCCTCTCCCTCTCCCTCTCCCTCTCCCTCTCCCTCTCCCTCTCCCTCTCCCTCTCCCTCTCCCTCTCCCTCTCCCTCTCCCTCTCCCTCTCCCTCTCCCTCTCCCTCTCCCTCTCCCTCTCCCTAGATAGAGTTAGACCAAGAAAAATCTGCAGCGATTTTGAAAGCCCACGCAGTGCAAGTGTTATTCTGCCGTCATAATCCCGATAATTCACAACAAACACCGATAACGAACTCTGCGAAACATGAAGTCATAAATGTCCTGTGAAAAATGTCGTTCTGACTTTTTGACTATTTTAAGGTTAGGCTACAGGGCAAACCCTTAACCCGATCGTCTTTGTTTTAGGCTCAAATTGTAGCTGACTAAATTGTCCAGAGCCGTTTTTCTCAAATTTTTGATATCATTCTTCGTTTCCAAATTATCGAGCACCAAAATCAAAAATTCCGAAAAAATTTAATTTTATTTTCACTATTTCGACCATAACTTTTTTTGTTTTTGACTTTTTCGAATAATTATTTTTGCACCTTACAGCTCTCGTGATTATGCGTCTTTTGAGCCTATTTTTTAATATCATATCTTCACAACTTTCCGAGATATAAGGGGATCGCACTTTTTCGTGAAATCGGACCGTATACTGGAGCGAACGAAAAGACATTTCCAATGTCAAAAGATTTTCAAATAGGTAGGTATCCACGTAAACATTTTATAAATAAAAGAATACAAATATGCTAGCTTATACAATTTATATACCAGTTAGATAGGTGTGACACGAAACCTTAAAATAAATTAGCTGTGGTTTCGTACTCGTAGATAGTTGCCGTCAGATAAAGGTGAAAGGAAAAGATCGGAGGTAGGTTATCTTATCCCGATTGACAAAAGAGGGTGGGACCCTAATCAACGGAATCGCTTTACTTATGTTCTTGAGGTTATCTCACACTTGTGTGATTTGTGAATCGAACACTGCCTCATTTTACAACCAGGGAACAAATATTTTTTTGTTATTTTTAAGTAATCACTAAACAAGTACCGACCGAGTACTTACTTTATAAATTATAAACTGAAATAGATGTCATATGAGAGAGGACAAAAAAACTTATAACTTTTTCTGTTTCAATTTACCGCCTCATCTTATTTATCTATTAATAAAACTATTCTAGTATTCATTTTTTTGCCGTCGACTGGACAAAGAAGCATGGCGGTCTTTGGTGTCGGAAGCCAAGATCCATTTCGGGTCGCTGCACCACAGCAAAGTAAGTAGGTAAATATTTTTTCTATAGTAGAGTAATATACATAGGTACTTAGCACTACCGAGGTGCATTGGTGTGTTAACGGCGTGGCGATATCGATAATTGGGAAATAATTATTATCTCATTACCATCGAAATTCCGAATTCATTATCGAAGTTTCATACAAAATAATGCTGACCGCCGCTGAGTTCGTTAACCTAACACACGTGGTTTTGCCGAAATTTACCAGGATCCAAAATAACCGGAATTTTCTCTGTTGGAAAGTTACAACGAACCCGACGTCGTTATTGTTTAGGATACTGAATAGTTAAAATCATTTCACAACTAAACCCTACATTTATACCCATGTATATGCTATTTATGTACAGGATAGTATTATCCTATAGAAATGTTATGAATAAATGAGATTGGGTACAACTTTGCTTCGTCATGATTATGATTCTCACTATTAACCTTCCTACTTTTTGCGGATCTCGACCCTGCCTAGCTGGCATAAAGTCGTTTATTGCATGTTAGCCTTTAATGAGAATTTGCCCCTCTGACTTATATGAAACACCATTTACTTATATCGCGTTAACTAATATAATATATTTAAGTAGCAAAAAGTGAATGGCAAGTGATGGCCTATTCAGAAATAAAATATGATAGCAATTTCGTTCAGCCGTCAACGATCTGGAACGGTATTAAAATACTTTGTTAGTATTTTAATACTAATATTTGTTAAGGTTTTGATCTTGTTATGAATTATGATGCAATCTTGACGATCGAAATGCACTGACAATCGGGTCATTAGGCATCAAGCCTGCATTTAGTAGTGGAATCGTGTCAAAGTCGTACGTACGGCCGTAACAAAATTAAAAAACTTAAATAAAATTACAATCAGAATACCGCTTCTGATAATAAAGTGGAGAATCCTAGGTCTAAGTTGGCCGACTGAAGGTAACGGTTCTGAGCTTACCTCTAGCTGGCGACAAGGGCAGCCCGGACCACCACCAACAGTCCACAACGGAGACCAACGGTTCAACCCACAACCACCGGATTGCAAAGGTAACTTCGTCTCACACTATTTCGCACTTAAATTGAATTTCATAGGTTAATTCTAGCATACAACAACTTTCTTGCTCAACCAGCCTCTAAACTTATCCCCTATCGTCCCCTCTTTACAGTCCACTCTTTCGTCAGTGAACATTTTCACTTCACTCACCACTCACTTCACGGTATCACTTTTTTTTCGGCGTTTCTGAATATTTCTCGCAAGAACGTTTCTGCATTGCTACGGACTACCGTACACATGGCTACGGCGTAGCGTCGTAGCTGGTCGTAGCCGTCTATTCTAAGCGGCAGAAAGGTCCTCCGTCTCTGCGTTTTGGAGTTCAAATTTCAAATTATCACACGTTAAGAGAATACCAGGCGTATTCGAATTCTAGTTATTATTTTCCCGATATGATTCTGACCTCTCAGTGTCAAAAGTGACATTTCTTCAACCAAAAACGTCACTGTTGACACTGAGAGGTCAGTATCATATCGGAAACAGATCGAAAAACTAAAATTCGAAGACGTCTGTACTTTCTAAAAATATGAAAATGTAATGGATAGTATGCTAATGGCAAAGGATCATATCTGTATGGGTTAATGAAAAATGTAATGAATAGTATGCTAATGGCAAAGGATCATATATTCGTATGGGTTGATGAAAAAATGAAGTAGGTCTAGTAATAAAACGCGAATAACCAAAGCCGGTTGTAATCAATCAATCAATCCAATTTTATTTGCTATATAGTAAGCACAGTTGCATGAATGCAAATACAGTTCGTTTCACTTATTATAATAAGTCACAACAATAAATACTCCAAATGATAATAATCTTACTAACACCAGGCGGCGTAGCACGGTTGCGTTTTTATCCCTTGTCGCCATGCCTGTCACGTTCTAACAAGTATGTAAGTGCGAAAGGGACGCGCATAGTGATAGTCGATAAAAATGGAACCGTGCTGCGCCCGCTGCTTTCACGAATTAATCTGTAGTAAATAAAAACAATTTTAGCAATGAAAAACTCACACGGTAGTTTTACTGCTTATTAGTAAGTCTCATGTCAATTAGCACAACATGTTGAAAACTGTCCAGCGCACACATTCCATTCCATATAAATTCTCCGTTCTCGGCTCATTCCGCGAAGTGTGCCAACTGGTTTCAAAGGCCTTTGTGTAAGTTCCATGTCGAACCGCGTCGAATAAGTAGGAGCTACCTGCGGATGTTTAAATCGTACAACTCGAATTTTAATAAACAATTATACGATTTCGTTTTTACAAAGTAAACATACTTATACTTTACAAATTTGTAATGTATTCCATTGTAATGAGTAAAATATCAAAAAGTGTACGTACCGACTAAAGTCATAACCACATGTACCAACAATCACACCATAATCGATACATCGAGGGAATCCGTCAACTAATGTTGATACCGAGTTAGGCATGTCGCAGACAGATGACGACACTCGTATGATGATCACAGTAATAATTTAGTTACCTATAAGATCAATTATATACCTAAAAAAATTTAAAAATACATACCTATCCACATAAGATTCTTAATGATACAAAATTGGCCTGAGTAACTTTTAATTTATCTTATCCCAATCTCTATTACATGAAAGTTCTTGACACAAGTTACGAAACTATTATAATGTTATGACATCAAATTATGCGAGCCGATAACAAGGGGAAACTCTCATATCATAATAATTTAATAAAAAGTCCTGCGGCGAAGCCAACTTTAAGTCTCCGTAACGTGGCATAACAAGTTTTTAAGTCTCAAACAACTATGAAAATAATGGCAGGTCATGATTTCTTCAATCATGAGAATAATCTGCTAGATTTTTCATATTTTCACGCTTACATAACAAAAGGATGTTACATTAAAATTGCCGGTCTGCTTAGCTGCTATAGCTAAAAAAATTATAAAATTTCTAAGTAAACATATTACAAAATTGACGATCAGTTTGTTCATAAAAAATATAAATGCAAAGTGACCCAAAATTTTTTGTCGAGATATTCTTGCAAGCCAGTGGGGAAAGCTGCCTTCATTAGATAAGTTTGTTGCTCTGGACTGAAGCCTTAGCTGAGTCTTTAAAGTTTCGTTAAATAGTCTTCGCAAGTTTCGCAACTACATAGCACTCACCGGGTAATTAAAGTTAATAAAGTTTATTATAGAGCAGGTATCATGTTCCTTGTTTGTCTGTCTATATGTCACAATTATTACTCTTTTAACTTTAATTCGTGTAAAAACAGGCTCAATTATTTCAATTCCTATTTGTATATCCTTTAGCCATTATTGACATCCCTAGTTTCTTATTAACACCCCTTTATACCGGGTGTGGCCTGTAACACGAGCAAACAATTAAAACATAGATTGAACTCCTCAAACTGTCACCTTATGTTCAACAACTTTTAAAAATGATGTAGTATTTAGACTCTCTATTTTTCATACAAAATAAATATTATCTTCAATGGACGCCATCGCCACGCCATATCATTGTGATTGACGTTGCTTAACACGCCCTCACGCCTTAAACATAACAAAATTCGCAATACAACAAATTTGCGTCTTAGAATAAACTTTAAAGTGTATTAAAAATCAAACCACAAGTTATTTTTAAAAGTCGTTGAACAAATGTTGGTCAGTATGAGGAGTACAGCCTACAGTTTAATTTTTTGCTCATATTACAGGCCACACCCGTTATACGTACTTCTGCTTCATTATAAAGTTTAATAATTACTAAGTACATATAAGACAATAGATTTGAAGTTGAAAGCAAATCTCTTGTCTAAATAAGTAGGTACGAGTAAAATGTCTATTGGATAATAGTACATTACGATACAAGTGTGAAAAATAGGAAATTCGCAACAAGTGGCGATAAATTAAAACACGACCGAAGGGAGTATTCGCACATGTATCGTACAACGTTTTACAGTACATATGGCCCTTTAAGTTTTCGACATACATAGTTGCGTAATGTGCTAATTATCGCACTAGTGCGGTAAAGTAGCACCATTTGTACTGTAAAGTTTATTAATTAAGATTTAATTTAATAAACTGCGCTATACAATAAGTTTTTATTTAATCAAAGGAGTTTGAATTGAATAACAATTAACTTTATTCTCAGTGCGTTCAAGTACTTAATATATTTATTCTGCGTTCATTTCAAATAGGTACTTAATTAATATGAGTATAAGGTAGGTGTACTTACATATCTTCCTAATATTTCGACAAAATATTTGGAGTATATAATTAAATTAACGAGCAATTGAGAATTAATCATATGTAGTGTGAAAAGCAAGAACCAAACGTTTTTCCAGTACCTACCTATATATCGAATAAAGATCTCACCAACTTAAGTAAAAGCACAAAGTCGAAAAGATAAAGTCTCACCTCTGTTCCAAAACTTCCACCAGAGGCAAATATAACAGCTTCATAAACTTTTTAAAGATTGTTAAGGGGAAAGCCTAAAACGGTTTCACTTCTAATAATTTTTCGCCGTCATCATGTTTTCAACGAAGCGCCAAAGGGACCGGAATAAAGACGATTGAGATTTGGTTGTGGAATGTGGCAATTTTTCTCATTATTTAAACACAGTGTTTAGGTACGTGGGAAAAGCAAGTGAGGTGGGAATAGTTTTGGCAGCCCAACGGTAGTTCAAATCTGCGACTTCATGTTTTAACTACCGTTAGGCTACCAACGCCTACCGGGGTTCATACCCCAGGCTCGGTAAGTGAGCCACGGCAAAAATTCCGGGGCAAGGGTAAGATTATGACAATACCTGGCCACATACGTCCATGCATGGATAAAAGTTTTCCTATTCTACATTTGATTTTTTTGACACGTAAGCTTAGGTTAGGTTAGATATAGACATAAGTACGTACATACGTTATGCCGTAATCCGTGGCAAGTTAGATCGGGTTGCGAAAATTGCTTCTGTAATGCGAGCGCAGCACGGATTAGCATACGTTCACTGAGTGATATCCTAGCCTTGTTGATATAGGAACGTTACCTTTAGGTAGACCTAAAGGTAATGTTCCTATATCAACGGGGCTAGGATATCACCATGTGTGTATTGTGGGATATTTTTTATTTAGAAATAAGTAACGAAAAATTACAAATATTGATAAACTTATAAAATGACTCTACTGTTTATTCTATATTTCTATGGCACTCGTAATTACCTAAGGTCCGTAGACTTTTGTCTAAACAAGGTAATGTTATTTAAACTCTCACCTGCCCTAATTGGTACTCGAAGTAAAAGTGTTGGGCGCGCTAATTTATATTATTAATGTGTCGGTGGGGTACAATTTTCCGGGCCAGTTTGCCCAGTAATTGCTAGCGCCGAGACGAGCCGAGCCCAAAACTTCGTTGGCGCGCTGCCAACGCTGCAATCCACAGGTGATGGGATGAATTCGTTGCTGGAACGGCATAAATTGAAGAATCTGAAGAAACTTACGCAGAATATGCTAATAGTAAATTTACAATTCAATTTACGCTTCATGTTCTAGATAGTAAGGTACCTAACCATGTTCCGTCTTGTAGTTACTCACTTATTCTTAGAATTCTTGTGTATAATCACTTATCTTATTTTGATTTATGTACCTAAGATAATGCTTAATATTTAGTTACGCATTAAATTACGGTTTGTTAGGTGTATGTGCGGAAAAGCAGAGTCGTGGAATATATGGGTACCAATATATTCTACGACGCTTCTCTTACCACACTCTACCGATTCTACCGATAAGTTATTTTACGTATATTCTTGTACTTGAAACTATTACCTTGATAATGATAATACAACATAAGTGATCATGGACAAAAGTTTGAAAGTAACTGCAAATGTGTTTAAGGCCTACCTAAAGTACGAGCAGTATTAAAAAAATAAGCTATCAAAATTCTAAATAAATTAACATTCAAATTATCAGGAATCTTACGAATCACTTAGTGAATGTCAAGTGAAATCCGGCCTCATTGTCCTACGCGCATTAATCACCCGGGTTGACTCATCAGAAACGTAAAAGGAACCAGATTAGTACGCAGAATGGGCCGTGCGATCCGCTAATGACCATTAGTACCTACCGATGCTTAATGAATATGCTTGTCAGGAACTGTAAAATAGATCGCGAACCCAGTATTATGCTTCTGACCAGGACCCCTATTCGACAAGCGACGTTTGACTTATCGTGTTGATCTCCCGTTGATGTAGGAAAAATCATGTTCTCGAATACGTACGACGTCAAAATTTGACGTTAGTTATCCACAGTTAGGTGACAACTAAACCAAACCGCACCACCCCGAGCTTAGAGTTGAGTTTTGGTTGTACCAAATGATTTATCCTACGTTAATGGAATCAACACTTGATAGAATCAACATGCAATAAAATCAACTGTTGATTTGACGTGGATGCGAAATCTGACAGTTGTAGGTACATGTCGAATTTGGCCCCTGTAAGTTGATCTTCCTCGCGTTATCCCGGCCTTTTTGCCACGGCTCATGGGAGCATGGGGTCCACTTGGCAATTAATGGCAAATGAGTAGGGATTTAAGAAGTATGAAGGTATGATTTTTTTTGTAACGCGCCCTTCGTACTTACAACAACACTCTTGGCTGATCATAGCTTTGTATCGGCTGTGATCGTGACATAAATATTTATATTTATGCGATCCAGCTTTCGTCGTAATATCGCATAACTTCAATTTAATGGTTTTCCAACGACTGTTCTCGTATGCCAGTGGTGCTCTCGAATCGAGATGCATTCACATCACGATATTATTTGACTATGAACTATGAATCTCGAATAACTAGACATTGAGAGCCTTAAAATTTTATTGATCCACTTGCATTTCACGACCTGTAATGTCGGAGTGGAGCACTCGGAATATTGGTTAGGTTAGTACAACGTATACTTTCGAGACGTGCACCATCATTAGTGGCATAAGTGGTTTAAACTGACCCTCCTTGTCGCCATGCAGGCGTTGGTGACCCGGAAAACTATACAATGCGAATAAGCCGTTTTAGCTCTCCATACAAATATAAGAACAGCACTGAATAACACGCGCGGGGTGCACTCGCACTTGAAAATGAGCTAAACTATTCCTATACAAATATTCAACAACTATCTGAAAGAGATAATGCCCTTAGGCAGGATTCAAGAACACATACTACATAAAATAACAAAATCGTTGTTTCCTCAAACATTTCCCTTGTCAGCTGCAGTAGTCTTCAAAATCCTACAATATTACTGCCAATATATTTTAGTTGGCAAGTTGTTTGTTTCTCAAGTTGGCTTGCCGCCAGTGAGCTCGCGCTGGTAAAGAAATTCAAGCTAGCGCTACAAAGTTAATTTAATATCACGTCATTCCTTGAGCGATGCCCCAAGAGATTCCTATGAAGTTTTAAGTCACTGGGGATTCCCCAACATATAGAAGTTGTAACAAAATTAAATAAGTACAGCGAACTACAAAAGTGTATAGTGTTTATGAATTGAATTCATTTATAAAGTGGGTATGCACTTTTGCAGATGTGTGTACAGTCTTAGGTGTCCGACTTAAGAAGTCTCCTTCATTTATTTTTATATACATCTTATAATGGAATTTCAATATATAAAAAATATTCATACGTGTTACTTCAAAATATGGATAAAGAGCACTTCTTATGCCTTTTAAGGTTTAATGAATTAAGAATAATCTATAAAGCAGTAGACAAAAGAAAAACGATAATGGTGTAATTTATATCCTTTATCCGTAACAAATCGTTTGTTGAATTGTTTCATAGCTATAAAAACCATCATCAGAAGATAACGGTGCAAAGAGAAATGGATTCAATTCAATAGAGGAAAACCTTGGAAACAACAGATAAAGGGGCCCATTCCTGACATAGAAAACGTAAACACTGTAAAAAACAGGATATTTTATGTATTGGGTAACTACTGACAGGAAAAAAAAGGTAAGGTTTTTTTTAATTAGCGCCTACATTAAATAATTTCGGTGCGTAGTGCATACATTCAGGAAATCGAGCGCGTACGATACGAAAGTATTGACGTTTTCCGCCCAATGTTGATAGGTCATTAGCGCATTTCAGAACTCAGTCCCATGTCACATCTCATTTTGCAGGCTTCCTGATTTTACTTTGACAGCCAGCTAAACGGATGTTTCCACATCCGAATGAACTGAAAAGGCTCGCGACGAGCGACTAACGAACTGAAAATGTTGTCTACATTACTTCCCACATTTCTATTTACATTGGACGTGTGTAAATAGGTGATCGTATACATGTATTTAAATACATATAGGAATATTTAACGCAGCATTGCCCATCATGTAACTTAACGTAGCATTGTTTAGCGTTTCAAGATGCAATATTTATGTTTATTATCTAAAGTATCTTCTTTTGCGTTGCACTCTTGACTGCCTCTGATCTTAATTTTTGTGTGGTAACTGGTAACGCACTTCAAGATTTTCCGCCATTCCTCTCTGCCAACGTCTCTCCGGGAGCACTCATTTACGGGAAAGACGTGACGAAAGAACGCGAGGAGATAATATTCGAGTTTACACCAGTGAGGATGAATGCTGCTTCATGCCGAGTTGTTGAAGAATGTAGTCGTTTGTACCAAATTATTTAAGTACATAACACTGAAGGTACTCCAATCCAAGCATTCTCCTACAGCTCCAAATTTCGAAAGCATTTATTCTCTTCGCTCCCTCTTATGGTCCACGTCTCCAAAGCATACAGGAATATAGACAACACTAACAGTAGGTATACCAAGTTTGAATGAACCTCATTATCATACGCCTACTGTTGGGCACACGCCTTCATTTCTTCGTAAATTTCCTTTACGATATTTTCCTTTCCCGGAAGGCCAGGGGTAAATATCGTAAATGATATTCGGTACATTTGTTCCGAAAACTCATTCCTACCTACAACCAACGAACAGCGAATTGTGGCTCGATTTTAGGGTGAAAAGCGACAAGAAAATCGAGGAAATGTCGGTTGATTGGTGTATTTATGTCTGGCGCCTAACGAACCGAAAGTGTCGCCGCAATTCACACGTTCGTATTATTTCGTGTGTACAAGGTATCGAAAACTGTACCAAACTTTCTAGGTAGCCTTAAAAATCTACTTTGTGAGCGGACCTGGATATAGATGATTATAGAGACATATAACATAAAGATGTTAAAACTGAAACATACTATTTTTTTATCATTGTGATTGGATTGCTGTTACCTACGAACTTCGTCCCATACGTACCGTCTGTGCCTTGTATGATTTGACACTGTTAGGTGATTTAAAAAAAAAAATTGCGTCTTATTTAATTTATGGCAGGTTGCAAAAACCATGAAGTTATGGGTACAACTAGCTTGAGAGAGTGATTAGGTACTTGGTTCATCCCTACAATTTAATGAATTACCCTTGTCGTTTTGTAATCCTTTTGCAGAAGACCGTAACATTGATTTACTTAATAGTAGGTACTTCCGCAATGTTATCGCACACAAATTTCGTATACTTACCCCTATGTATCAGAAGAGTGATTCTCTGGCAAACAGCACATCAGCATTGTTTGGGTTAAGATGTCTTATTAGGTACAATGGCGAGCGTATCAATTTCAGTTACCAATTTTCGGTTTGTAGGTACATACTTATTTAGTAAAAAAAATGTAAGAGTAAAGAATTAAGGGTTGGGGCCCAATAATTTGGCCAACTTTAACTCTAAATTCTGATAAGTAGTCTGGATTAAATTTTGCAAATTACCTATACTCTGTATCTTTAGGTATTTAAATAAAAGAAACAAATAATTTGTACATTTTCGGGTAGTTAAGTTATAACTTTTATTGGTTAACCAACCAAATACAAAACCGCCTGGATCTGTCACTGGACAACCTGACTTTAACCTACATTATTTGATCGTGTAATAATGTTTTCATCTACCCTCAACTGGCTTAAGGAGCCATTTGAGCGTTGATTTTGTTTACTTTTATTTAAATACCTAAAAATACAGACTTATAATTTAAAAGCGTATCTTCTTCACGTGTGTATTCACCAAAGTGTATCTGTACACCGTGTGTCATAGCATTAATAACTGAAAACATATTATTTTATGTTATTATTTGAAGTTACCTGCAGCGGATGTTGTCGGTGCCAACTTGTCAATAGGGCGGACCGCACCCGCAGCCGCACAATTATATCGCCAACCACAAAACAAGCGCCAACCACGTCCACAATTTGCGAACTAGTCTGATAACGCGCGACGTGTTCTGTTAACATTATAAGTTAGTTGTCACACGTTATACTCGTATACGAGATATTAAATATGTATCGAGATCGGAGCAAGACAATGTCCCTGCCAATCTGATAAGTACTTAAAGTAAAACAAAACGGTCACAATCATACCATTACCTTTACGAAGCAATAATTTCTTAGATGTTTCTTGCCCTACATAAATCATTGGGACTCTCGGTGAAGAAAAACATTATCAGGTTCATGAGAAAAAAATCTGCATAGGTACATTTTAGATAAATTAGTGGTAATATTTAATATGATTTTGATAAGAGTATAGAGAAATACTATTTAAATTAGTCTGACGCAATCTAGTTGAGAGAGAAAAGGTAAAATTTATTCTAAAGTAAACTGTAAAATTCCCTGGAACCGCCAACGGACGCGCGTGCAATCTAGGAATACCTCTCGGTAGTATTTTTGCGTTAATTCTCGGAGGGTAATTAAGGATCTTACAATTTGCTTCTTCTGGCTGGAGCATTTAAACTTTATATTTTCCCGAATGCCGAAGTAGGTGGAAGTAGGGTCTTTAATGTCATTATGTCAACTAATTATCAAAACATAACCGGAAGGAAATGTTCAGAAGCTACTTTTATTAGCGGTCATAAAATGACACAAACGAGCTCATGACATTTTTTCTCCACGCAATAAAAAAATAGTTTTATCGAAAAAGTTTCGTCGACGACGATAGGACGGAAAATGATTTGTTCAAAATATTGTTTCTTTTGATTTTACGGCTCCGAGCAGTAGGTATAACTCTCAAACGTAAAATTTATATCTAAGATTAATTACTTACTCAGTTGGTGCGACTGCGGTCAGACGGTCTAGCTCTGTTGAATTTAAAACCGTTTTTGTTTTATTTATGTGCACTACTGGTCCATTATTGTGTGATTTTCTGCTTATTGCGCTCTTCTCGGCCTGAGAGGGCACAAACTGGGCCGATGAGGCCGATCGAAAAGATGATAACAGCTGTTTTCTACACAAAGTAAAGTGTTGTTTCCATTCCGTTACCATTTTTCCTAGATTATGTACGACGGTAATGGAAATATATAAAATGTATGGAAATTTTGGGTCGCTTTTTTTCTCCTATAAGGATCGAAAAATTCTCACATTAAAAAAAGTGTACTGTACAACTTTAAATAAAATGGCCCGCCTATGATAATTGGTACCTCATTCACTAAAATCGGCTGAGTAGTTTCGAAGCCACAGTGAAACACACGTGATAACAAAAAATACATATGTACACTATTAAAATCATCCTAATCCTGCTTTTACCGCAGTCGATTTTTTTTTAATAAAACGTAACCATATTTCCACAAAAAAAATGAGGTCAAGTGAATTCTGGCCCGACTTTAGGAGACACGAAGCCTCGAGGTAATAGGTTAAGCGTCCCACTACATCACTAGTCGCCAGTCGAGTGGAATGGCGAGCGGGAAAAGGCGGCAACTTTGGCTCAAGTACTCGCTCTTCCACAACCCCTTCGGCACCCTTCGGTTATAGTTTCAATGTGATGATTGTGCTTTTTTGCGAAAGCGAAGTTGTTGATATTTGCCAAAGCAGTTAATTGATTTATATCGTTATTTTATTACAATGTGTAAAGATAAATTTAGAGTTTCAATTAAACAATTCGAGTTAAGTAACCTTACGTAGTAATTATTTATTATTGGAGAATGAAATGCCAAGGTTTACAGGAGTGTTTATGGTTATGATTTATAACCCAAGCATAGCCGCGTCTAAAACGAAAACGACTTGTATGTTATGTGCACAAACGATGCATAGGTATGATTCATGCACACTGAAAGGATTAAACATAGCAACGGAGACGTGAATACTTAATCGTACTACATAATATGTACAGTCAGATGCAGAGAAAAGGTACCCCCTGCATAAAAAATTGTATGCAAAGGTGCTAAGCTCTAACAGCTGACTGTACCGAGGTAAAGTTAATGAAACCTTTAGCTCAATCCAGTAGGGTTACACGCACACTTACACGGTGTCCTCATTTTCGTTTGACAAATGGAGATAATAGCGGACCTTATCTCTAAGGGAAAAGGGAACATTCTTAAGTATATGCTGTTCACGTTCAGGGCGCATAGCGAAGCGCTTAAGATAGGCATCTGACGTACAAAATCGCTTTTGGCTGCATCAGTGATATGAATATAAAATTCTAGGGCATATCGGAGCGTACAGATATGCTTTTGTTTTAACCGTAAACGGTGATGGGTGGCAGCTGATGGGCAGTCTGATGGGAATATAATGTAAGTAAAATATAAAGAGAATATAATTTCAGAGCCGTCAAGAGTCGGACCAAGCTAACTCTACATAGGTACTTTAAAACTAACAATGAAAAACTTCAGCCGTCGGCGTCGCACAAAAGCTTTTAGTATTCCAATCACTGTTGTAGTTCCGAGAAGCTTGTTCAGAAACGAAAACCTTAGTACCAATATGGTCCCAGTTCGATTTTAATATATATGGATGTCCCGCTCACACACGTATCTAACCTAGCTCTGTCACTATTACTTTTTTTTTATCTACGTATTTTAAAAGGAACCTTTATCAAACGGGACATGTCGGCTCCGTTGGGCCTCTACATTATATGAGTTTCAATAAATGTTATACTAGTTATCAAAAAAATTATACACTAATTTTGCAGTTTTAGACAGGGGTTCCGCCAAAATCTACTGAAAAACCCCAACATCAATTTCTTTATATTAATATAGACAACATAGACAATAGACACAATCTAGCGGTAATGGGAGCCCTAAACGCTTTACTAGAGCCATATTTGCGGACTAGTAAAGATTTAGATGATACGCACGCGATCATGTATTGCGGAGCCATCGCGGCGTGCCGTGTTGCACGAGTCAAGTTTCCGGACTCTGAACGTGCACCTAGGACCGCCGGGGGTGCCCCCGCATGGCAAATACGGATCGAGCGACGTATCAGCTCTTTTAGGACTCTTATCGCAAAGCTGATCTGCTTCAGGGGGGGCAACAATCGCCCCCGAGTAATGCGCTTTGTAAACCAGGCATTCGCGGGGACGGATATCAGGCCCCGCGACTACATGGCCAACATTACGGAGCGCATCGACTTTCTAAAGCGGAAAGTCTATGCATGGGCAAACCGTATTCGCCGCTACAGAGAGCGTGTGGACCGATTCCAGCAGAACCGTCTTTTCCAGAGTGACCAAAGGAAGATGTACCGAAAGTGGGAGGAAACCAACCCTCGTGCGTCCGACTCGCAGCCACCGGAGGCTACTGTCATGAATGACTTCTGGCGTAGCATCTGGTCAGTGCCTGTCGGACACACCGAGGGGAGTTGGATGAGTGTTGTCGAGCGTGAGTGCGAGTCCATCGAACCTATGGGGGCAGTCACCATCAGCCCCGATGACGTAAGTTGTGCCATTCGCACGGCCCAGAACTGGAAAAGTCCTGGGCCGGATGGATTGCACAACTTCTGGCTAAAATGGTTCCGATGCTCACACTCCTGCTTGGCAGCACAATTTCAACAAGCCCTCGAGCTTGGTTCTCCCCCACCTTCCTTAACAACTGGTGTCACCTTCCTGCTCTATAAGTCCGGTAGTACCACGGAAGCGAAGAACTACAGACCCATCACATGCTTGCCTACACTCTACAAGCTCCTTACATCCATTTTGAGAGCAAAAATCAACGCGCACATTGTCGCAAACAATATTTTGGCCTCTGCTCAAAATGGATGTAGGGTTGGGTCCCGTGGTACTAAAGAGCTCCTCCTCATAGACATGACCATCTGCCAACAAATCCGGCGGAACAGGGGGGCCCTCTCAGCAGCCTGGATTGACTACAAGAAGGCCTATGATTCGGTGCCTCACTCATGGCTGGAGAGGGTCTTAGAGCTGTATAAAGTTGATACAGCTTTAAGAGCCTTTCTAAGCGCGTGTATGAGGCAATGGACCACAGTCCTTCGTCAACCAGGAGGCGGGGATGGGAGCCCTGGCCCGCAGGATTTTATAAGGATTGAGCGAGGAATATTTCAGGGTGATAGTCTGAGTCCTCTGTGGTTCTGCCTAGCTCTGAATCCTCTCAGTACCTTGCTGAAGGATTTAGAACTAGGTTGCCGGCTTCGGAGAGGGGGTGAAGTCATTTCTCACCTTCTGTACATGGATGATCTCAAATTATTTTCACCAAATAGCCAAGACTTGGTGGAGCTACTGAAAACTACCGAAGTCTTCAGTAATGCCATCAACATGGAGTTTGGTGTCGATAAATGTGCGGTTATGCATGTACAGCGGGGGAAAGTTGTAAATTCAACAAATTTACAACTTTCTGAGACAATGTCTTTCAGATCCATCTCTGAATCAGAAACCTATAAATACCTTGGCATGTCACAGTCGTTGGGTATTGAGGAAGAAGGTATTAGACGGTCGGTGAAGGAGCGCTTTTTCAGTCGGCTCACAAAAGTACTCAACAGTCTTTTGTCAGGAGGCAACAAAGTGCGCGCCTTCAACGCCTGGGTAATGCCTCTACTCACATACTCCTTTGGCATACTAAGGTGGACTCAGACCGAGCTGGATGCCCTGGATCGGAGGGTCCGACAGCTGCTCACCACTCACCGTATGTTGCACCCACGCTCGTCTGTTATGAGATTGTACATCCCACGGAAATGTGGAGGTCGCGGCTTTCTAAACGCCAAAAATCTCCACAACCGTGAGTTGTACAATCTCAGGAATTATTTCCTCAACAACGAGTGTGGGATGCATCGTGATGTGGTGGCAGCTGACAAGGGCCTCACGCCGCTCTCCTTGGCGAACGAGAACTGGCGCAAACCTGTAGTACTAAGCACCGAGGACCGCAAGGCGGTATGGAAGGATAAGCAGCTACACGGGCGGTTCTACAAGGCCCTCACGGGACCCGATGTGGACCTGCTCGCGTCGGTGAACTGGTTACGATTCGGGGACCTCTTCGGAGAAACCGAGGGTTTTGCCTGTGCAATTGCGGACGAAGTGATGATGACGAACAACTATCGGAAATATATCCTGAAGGACGGTACGGTCGACATTTGTCGGGCATGCCGCCGTCCCGGAGAGTCACTCAGGCATATTATCTCCGGTTGTTCTCATCTTGCTAACGGCGAGTACTTGCACAGACATAACCTCGTAGCCAGAATTATTCACCAGCAGCTTGCCCTCCTATACGGCCTTGTGGACCGCGAAGTGCCGTACTACAAGTACTCACCTGCGCCAGTTCTCGAAAATGGTCGTGCCACGCTCTATTGGGATCGATCTATCATCACTGACAGGACTATTGTAGCCAATAAGCCTGACATCGTGCTGATAGATCGATCGCAGCGCCGGACCGTGCTCGTCGACGTCACCATCCCCCATGATGAGAATCTCGTGAAGGCCGAGAAGGACAAGTCCAGCAAGTACCTAGACTTAGCCCACGAGATAACCGCTATGTGGGATGTTGACTCGACGATCATTGTTCCTATAGTCGTGTCAGCGAACGGTCTCATAGCGAAGAGTCTCGACCAACACCTAGAGAGACTCTCGCTGGGTGGTTGGATCAAGGGTCAGATGCAGAAGGCGGTAATTTTGGACACGGCGCGTATAGTACGTCGATTCCTCACTCTGCGGCCCTGACCACCGGCAGCTTGGACCCTGCCCCGCTGCCGGCGGCACCCTAGGTTAGGTTTTTTATAATGTGTTTATATATTTTTGTTATGTTTTGTAAGTGTTTTTATATTTTACTTTTATACTCACATTGTAAAACCGTAACCTAAGACCCTAATTGAATAAAGAGAATAATAATAATAATAATAAAAAAAAAAAAAAAAAAACCGCTCTGACAATGACAGACGTCTCGTAAATCTTATTTGCTATAATTATATTTTTATACGTTTTTATTGTTAAATCTATTGTGTATTTTGCCATCAAATGAACCCTTGACCTGGCTAAATATGTGGAAACGTAAAATATCGACTATAATACGTGTGACTCAAATTCCATACACACGCCACGGATACCTATGACATTTGTTTGACAAAACGGTCAACACAAGATTACGGCAAAACGATAAATAACGTGTCAAAAGAATGATTACGAGAAGTCAAAGACGAGCAGCGGAGTTGACCAACAACGCACGACCACCACCCCCGCCCGCTCCGCCCAGTTCCTCGTCCACAACGTCGTCAGGCGACGAGTTCGCAACGGCGCCTGACACAGACGGGTCCAGTGACGAGAGCGGGCCGCCGCCACCGCCGCCACGACCACCTGCGCGACGAGGGCGGCCACCGCTGCCGGCACGCTTGGGGCCTGCGGGACATCCTGCCCCGCCCACGGCTCCCGCTGCCGGTGGTATAGTGCGACGCATGAGATGGACTCGAAACATGAACGAGAATGTCATGCGCGCCTATTATGGGGCTACAGAGGGGGGAACACAGCTATCCGCCTATCGTTCGAGAATACTTCCTCTGTTTCAGGCTCTTGAACCTACCATCAACGTGTCGGAGCAGCGATTATCGGATCAGGTGCGCGTCATTCAGCGGCTAAAACGCTTGGATGACGCGACACTTGATCGGCTTCGCCAGGAGGCTCTCTCTGCTCGCGCGGACTCCACCTCGGTGCGAGATCTGCCCGCCACGTCGCCGGATCCGGTGCCCGCACCCGACCTGGCACCGGGGGCGCCGCGGGTTGATTTCTATACCGACGAGGGGGACTTCGCGAGTCAGAATGTGAATACAACTGCTAATGAGCAACTGAGGAGGACTTTGGAAGAGGCGATTACGCAGTATCGCGTCACAACCAACTCTAGGCCCCGATTACCACGTCTGCCTATGAATAGACGCAATCTAGCGCTAATGGGAGCCCTAAACGCTTTACTAGAACCACATTTGCGGACTAGTAAAGATTTAGATGATACGCACTCGATCATGTACTGCGGAGCCATCGCGGCGTGCCGTGTTGCTCGCGTCAAGTTCCCGGACACTGAACGTGCACCTAGGACCGTCGGAGGTGTCCCTGCATGGCAAGCGCGGATCGAGCGACGTATCGGCTCGTTTAGGACTCTCATCGCAAAACTAATCTGCTTCAGGGGGGGCAACAATCGCCCCCGAGTAATGCGCTTTGTGAACCAGGCGTTCGCGGGGACGGATATCAGGCCCCGCGACTACATGGCCAATGTCACAGAGCGCATCGACTTTCTAAAGCAGAAAGTCTATGCATGGGCAAACCGTATTCGCCGCTACAGAGAGCGTGTGGATCGATTTCAGCAGAATCGCCTTTTTCAAAGTGACCAAAGGAAGGTGTACCGAAAGTGGGAGGAAGCCAACCTTCGTGCGCCCGACACGCAGCCGCCGGATGCTACTGCCATGACCGACTTCTGGCGTAGCATCTGGTCGGTGCCTGTCGGACACACCGAGGGGGGTTGGATGAGTGTTGTCGAGCGTGAGTGCGAGTCCATCGAACCTATGGGGGCAGTCACCATCAGCCCCGATGACGTCAGTTGTGCCATCCGCACGGCCCAGAACTGGAAAAGTCCTGGGCCGGATGGATTGCACAACTTCTGGCTAAAGTGGTTCCGATGCTCTCACTCGCGCTTGGCAGTACAATTTCAACAAGCCCTCGAGCTTGGTTCTCTCCCACCTTCCTTAACAACTGGTGTCACCTTCCTGCTCTATAAGTCCGGTAGTACCACGGAAGCGAAGAACTACAGACCCATCACATGCTTGCCTACACTCTACAAGCTCCTTACATCCATTTTGAGAGCAAAAATCAACGCGCACATTGTCGCAAACAATATTCTGGCTTCCGCTCAAAATGGATGTAGGGTTGGGTCCCGTGGTACTAAAGAGCTCCTCCTCATAGACATGACCATTTGCCAACAAATCCGGCGGAACAAGCGTGCCCTCTCAGCCGCTTGGATTGACTACAAGAAGGCCTATGATTCGGTGCCTCATTCATGGTTGGGGAGGGTCTTAGAGTTGTATAAAGTTGATGCAGCTTTGAGAGCCTTCCTAAGCGCGTGTATGAGACAGTGGACCACAGTCCTTCGTCAACCAGGAGGCGGGGGTGACCGCTCTGGCCCGCAGGATTTTATAAGGATTGAGCGAGGAATCTTTCAGGGCGACAGTCTGAGTCCCCTGTGGTTCTGCCTAGCTTTGAATCCCCTCAGCACCCTGCTGAAGGATTTGGGACTAGGTTGCCGGCTTCGGAGAGAGGGTGAAGTCATTTCTCACCTTCTGTACATGGATGACCTCAAATTATTTGCACCAAATAGCCAAGACTTGTTGGAGCTACTGAAAACCACCGAAGTCTTCAGTAGTGCCATCCACATGGAGTTTGGTGTCGATAAATGTGCGGTTATGCATGTACAGCGGGGGAGGGTTGTAAATTCAACAAATTTACAACTTTCTGAGACAATGTCTTTCAGATCTATCTCTGAATCAGAAACCTATAAATACCTTGGTATGTCACAGTCGTTGGGTATTGAGGACGAGGGTATTAGACGGTCGGTGAAGGAGCGCTTTTTCAGTCGGCTCACAAAAGTCCTTAACAGTCTTTTGTCAGGAGGCAACAAAGTGCGCGCCTTCAACGCCTGGGTAATGCCCCTACTCACATACTCCTTTGGCATACTAAGGTGGACTCAGACCGAGCTGGACGCCCTGGATCGGAGGGTCCGATCACTGCTCACCGCACATCGCATGCTACACCCACGCTCGTCAGTTATGAGATTGTACATCCCACGGAAGTGTGGAGGCCGAGGCTTCCTAAACGCCAAGGATCTCCACAACCACGAGGTGTACAATCTCAGGAACTATTTCCTTAACAACGAGTGTGGGATGCATCGTGATGTGGTGGCAGTAGATAGGAACCTCACGCCGCTTTCCTTGGCAAACGAGAACTGGCGCAAACCTGTGGTACTAAGTACTGCGGATCGCAAGGCGGCATGGGAGAGTAAGGTGCTACACGGGCGGTTCTACAAGGCCCTCACGGGACCCGATGTGGACCTGCTCGCGTCGGTGAACTGGTTACGATTCGGGGACCTCTTCGGAGAAACCGAGGGTTTTGCCTGTGCAATTGCGGACGAAGTGATGATGACGAACAACTATCGGAAATATATCCTGAAGGACGGTACGGTCGACATCTGTCGGGCATGCCGCCGTCCCGGAGAGTCACTCAGGCATATCATTTCCGGTTGCTCTCATCTTGCTAACGGCGAGTACTTGCACAGACATAATCTCGTAGCCAGGATTATTCACCAGCAACTTGCTCTTCTATATGACCTTGTGGACCGCGAAGTACCGTACTACAAGTACTTACCTGCGCCTGTTCTCGAGAATGGTCGTGCCACGCTCTATTGGGATCGATCTATCATCACTGACAGGACTATTGTAGCCAATAAGCCTGATATTGTGATAATAGATCGATCGCAACGTCGGGCCGTGCTCGTTGACATCACCATCCCCCATGATGAGAATCTCGTGAAGGCCGAGAAGGACAAGTCCAGTAAGTACCTAGACTTGGCTCACGAGATAACCGCCATGTGGGATGTTGATTCGACGATCATTGTCCCGATAGTCGTTTCAGTAAACGGTCTAATAGCGAAGAGTCTCGACCAACACCTTGAGAGACTCTCGCTAGGTGGTTGGATCAAGGGTCAGATGCAGAAGGCGGTGATCTTGGACACGGCGCGGATAGTCCGCCGGTTCCTCTCTCTGCAGCCCTGACCACCGGTAGCTTGGGCCTTGCCCCGCTGCTGGCGGCACCCTAGGTTAGGTTTTTTATAATGTGTTTATATTAATTTTTATGGTTTTGTAAGTGTTTTTATATTTTACTTTTATATTCATATTATAAAATAACCTAACTTAAGATGAGAAATGAATAAAGAGAATAATAATTGTGCCCTCTTGTCACTATTACTTGGGCCAGTCGTTCCATTCCTATTACCGATTGGGTTTGGCACACTCATGTATTGTGGGATTGCTTGCCAAACGCTAATATCCCTTGTGTTTGTCTTCAAACGCAATTAACTGGACGATCGATCGTGTAAATTGCAGCGCGGGCTGAAGCAATGCTTTCGACTACGCTAAAATCGTAGAGAAAACTTGGATCATTAATTTTTGACGTGATTTAATGAAACTGGGTATTACTTTTAAAGTACTTATTTTAACAAACAAAATTTTTTGAAAGTAAAGTTAAAAAACGTAATGATTACGTAACTGTTATTTTATTTTTAAAAACGTAAGTAATCTTATCATTCACATTTCAAAATGTCTTTAAAGAAAACAGACTGACTCATTCGAAATTACCTCGCATGCTGCCTGCTATAAGACACTACTTAACTTTATTATTTTTTATTAAGATCATATATCCAGTAATCATAAATTGTAGATGTGGCCAGCAGGCAGCATACGACCTACGCGAGAGGAAAAATCCATTTGGGCCAAAACAAACAACCAAGCCCTCCAGAAACGCCCAGAGGGCACAATCTGCCGTTTTGCTTACATATTCCCTTACTTTCTTCCGGGCTCACTGTATATTCATTACTTAGTCACTTGGCCGAGTAAAGTCACGAATTAATTAAATTTTAGATTTTTGTTGACTTCTTAGAACGAGCCCTACTAAAAGTTGAGTGCCCATAAATATTTATAAGCACCAAATAAGTAGGTACTCTGACATCGACTCGGATGAATATTATTTTTAAGATAAAGGTTCAAACACGAGTCAGTTCGTGACTATATTATTCAAGATTATTCTTATTTTTGTTTAATAAAATGTTGTAACGCTCAGGATTCTATTATAGAATCCTACGTTCCTTCTGGATTCAATGTACACACTCGCCGTAAGTATGTCATTTTCCTCCCTTGTGACACTAATATTTATGCCTATAGAAGATAAGCTTTACACACAAGTAGCAGTAAATAATAAAAATACCTAGACTATTTAGTTAACAAAAGAAAAATAGCAAAGTCTATTCAACTTTTTTTATTCCTGGGTGTAAATAATAGTTATCATAAGTTTTTTTATCACTAGAATATTATTTAACCACTTTTAAGTTATTACCTACCTATAAAAAAAATGTTGCCAATTTATTTCTAAGCACGTGCTTGAATTACACCGTCCTAAAATTATAAATTACTTAATCGATTAGCTTTTCAATGTATTATGGTTCTAAACTAGCCTATAAGAAACCCTAGATAGCCTAAATTTTAGATAGATAGACTAGATAACTCTTGTCATGAATGAAATATTCCATTTCTTTTTTTATGCAAGCAATTATTTCAAATCGCATACCTATTATGTACATTATTATTTTTGTTGAAGTTCGCTACGTTAGTGGTACAGTAATATCTTAGCAAGTAGAGCGTCTGGGTTTAATGGAGTTTTTGTTTGAAAGAGTCATAATACTCGTTGCATTTTCGACTGACTTTTAGAAATTGCAGAGCTCCATTTAATACGTCTGAGTTGCTAAATGCACTCAGCTTTGATATTTTCTTAATATCTTCACTCGACGTAATGAAAAATTGTATTCTACATAGAATAATAACATTTTTTAAATATAATACATATATAAAATAACATTTAGTTGTGTAAATATCTAAATAATTTGTGTTTATGTTTATACGAATTCAAGACATTAATTTAAAAAATAATACGCCAATTGGAAACTACTATAATGTATTTTGGTCTTGATTTATCCGCAATTAAATAGAAAAGCTAGAGCAGAATATGCTTGTTGTTTTTGGCCATGTCCTCTGCTTGCCACTATTGTAATGTCAGGCTAGATCAAGTTTCGCAAATACGAGCGAGGTGAACGGAGCCTTCGACCCCACTTTAGAGCTGTATCATATTACATTTTCCTCATACGAAGCATAACCTATTTATAAGTTTGTACTGTACCTATACCGAACATGTTTTAGGGAAGCCTATCACAACGTGAATGTTGATAAAACGAATAGTCATGTTTAACAAATAACTCCTAGAAAAAAACAAGGAAAACTAAATATATGTATGTACCTATATAAGTTATATAAATTGTAGTACATATATATACAATTTCAAAGTGTCACAAGTTTTTTAAATAGATGACAAAGTGTTTGATGATTTATTAATCTTAAGTTCCTTTAAATTTTATCATTTTAGATCTGAATATTCTGAATTCTCTTTACTTTAGAAAATAACTTGTTCATACAAATTGCTGAGTACGGTTACTAGCTTATGTCAGAGCATAGATCAGTTGTGGTAACTTTGTTTCAAAGATGATTTATTATTCACTGCTGGAAGTCGGAGTTAGAAGATTTAATATTTCAAACGGAGTTCGTCTGCCATTTCGGCCAAGATTGGGAGTACTTTCATTCATTAATCAAACGTTTGAATACTTCATTGTGCTCTAGTGATAGTGATTTAGATTGACGTAGCGTAGACAGGAATTAATTAATAAACTGTAGGTACCCAGTTTACCATTTATTATGGGTATCACCGCAAACTTATATACAGCATGAATAAAGCGGCTAGGCTAATGTAGATTTATGAATGTGACAGTATAAAGTAGACACTCCCCGTTCCTGCGAGGGTGCTACTAACATAACATGGTTGAATTAAGAAAATAACACTCGTAAGGATTATAAACCCTTTAGCAATAATAATGCTAACCTTATCGCTCTTAGTTATATTCTGGTAAAGCACTCCTTACAGTACAAAAACATAAATCTTAAAGGTCCCAACCCGCAGGATGTGTAAAGAGAAATCCGAAACTATTAGTACAAGGTATACCTAAGAGATTGAAAATGTTCGATATAGACGCATGTCGATGTTATTTTAATAGGTATGACCATTGTTGCATGTAATTAAAAGAGTGTGTGGTTGTTTATTTCATTTAGGTTTAATAAATAAATTTCCTCTGAAAATGATTTGGCGTATTAATTGTTTCCAGAAGCCCTTATATATCTCATATCATTTTTAGGGCTCCGTATCTCAAAAGGAAAAAAAAACGCTTCGGTTAAAAAAATCATAAATACGTCAAATTTGTACGGAACCCTCGGCGGACGAGGCCGACTCGCACTTGTCCGATTTTTTAAGATGAATCTTTTTTAGGCAGAAAAACTCCGCGAGCCCTTACAAAGCTCTGCTTTTTGCTAAGGTCGCCTCCAGAAACTCGCGAACTAAATTGACATGAGTTTGACAAATAAAATGATACCAGGAATAGCAAAGAAAAAATAGTCACGGAATATGTCGATAAAATGGTATCGAAAAGTAAAATATTGCACTTACTACCCATGTCATATGAATTATTTTATAAAGGGGTCACAAACGATTTCGATTTATATGAATGTGACGAGAAAAGTGGTTGATTCGATTGTAAGATTGTGACGATACCGATCAAATCAGGAGGTGCAGATGCGAAACTGACAAATTTCAATGTAAGTGTGCAGGTTAGGGGGCAAGTTGTTTATTTCAAGAGCTCTGTTGTCGCCATAAATCTAAAATTGGTGATTTTATTTTATACATGTCGCCGGTAGATGAGATTGATCCATAATTATTTAAATTCTGACCTAATTGTCAACTTGAATGTCCAGTTTAGGGACAGGTCTTTACAATCGAAGCAATAGGGATCACCGAGACGATTTTATTTTTGCGTCCACACCACACAAATTAAATGAGAAATTAATCACATTGTACGAAATATTTCCCCATCTGGGCCGGCCTTTTTTTGTATTTTGAGTCAAAATCACTGTTTCTATGTTATCACCTACAATTTGTTACTCTAACTGTAAGCTTTCCTAACAAATAAAACAAAATAAATATAATAACATATAGATGGTCAAGCAAATCTTGTCAGTAGAAAAAGGCGCGAAATTCAAATTTGCCGCTTTTTTCTACTGACAAGATCTGCTTGACCAACTATATTTATTTAATTACAATATGTTTATCCAATATCCTTGTCTCTATTACTATAAAATTGCATAATTTTTGAAATACCAAGTAACATTTGTAAAATAACTTAAATTATTTAAAGATACATTTTAACTGACCGCGCAACAGTAGCGCCCCTAGCGGTGAATTCTCGCGAGATTCTCTAATTCAAACTTTTTAGAAAATATCGATATGAACATCACTGGCCAAACTGTGGTATCATTTGTGCACATTGACCTGTCAATTTAGTTCGCGAGATTCTGGAGGCAACTGTAGTTACATATCTAACCGCCTTGTCAAATATAAATTTCACTATCACTATTCCAGAAAGTTATGACAATGGAGCACTGAAATATGAAACCTATGGAAGTGAAACGTCAACGAATAATGCGTGCCACTGTGACGTCATCTTAGGACTAAACATGGCGGTTTTAGTGCTGCCCAGAAGATTTTTACTTTTACTAGGTTTTATCGATACATCGATACCTTTTTAACGTTCTCGGCTCATTTTATTTAAAATACTAAGTATGTATTATTTGTGCAGTTTATGTTTTAATAGGAAGTAAGTAAATAAATAAAAATTCTTTATTAGTATATTGTTATGTGAAAAGATACTTTGATTGAGTAAGATGTGTGGAGTCTAGGACAATTTCGTGCTTCAAATTTGACAGGTAAACGAGATGACGCTGTACTACTCAATACATATTGCGATTTTTGCGGTAACACTGATTTTCATAAGTTGACGTTTGACAACTTAGTGACCGCAAAACACATGGCGCAGTACAGCGCCATCTGTTTTGGATGTCAGAATAAGTGTACGTGTTTTTCTCGGACTTTACCTCTCTATTACAATCAATTTTGTTGTGTTGCTAACCCTGAAGTCTGTAACATACTACCGCACTGCACCTCGACCTTGGTGCGCCGTATCTATAAGTGAGAGCGATACAAAATTCAAGCTTATTAAGCGACGGGTGAAAAAAAACAAAACACCTTCAGAACATTTTTTTATTACAAAAATAAGGAATGACTTCCGCTCTTCAACTTCTTCAACATTTATTCAGCAAATAGGCCACAAGGGCATTTTTATACGTCAACATTGAATTTACATACAAGCAAAAATAATAACAATACATTAACCATTTTATAAATTACAACTATATGTATATGGTCTCTTAATGTCGAATTATATAAAAAAACTTTAATAATGATATAAAAAAGCCCGCAGGGCAGCTTGTGGAGTAACGACCCCACGGACCCGAGTGCTCCCGAGAGTCGGTCAGGGTCTCCATCTCCAGTTTTATGTTCATTTCTTGGTAAGCTATAAAAATGATTTAATTATTAAATTAAGATAATTTAGTTGATTTGAAGCGGGGTAGCATGATAAAATAAGAAAATATAAATAGGCAATCATAATATATCGATATCAAAGTCGATAAATAAAGTACAACCCTAGCTGAAATGTTTACATTATTTAAGCGTAAAAATATAGTTAAATAAATCCAATCACTTCATGATCTATAACTGCACAGAAGAACCTTGCTATTTATAATGTGAAACATCCTTAAATTTCCCAGGAACATTAACAATAACCAATATTTTTCATGTAAATTATAGCGTACCTGTGTATGGTTAAAGATGGCTGATTTGGTGGTTTTCTTATGCCGCACCCTAATACACTACACACTGGCATATTCGCGACGTAATTATTCACATTTGGCTTCAATTATTTTCAATCACAAGCAAAATATTGAAAGATAATTAATAATTTTAATTTTCACCACGACTTTTTGACAGGACAAGTACCGGCTGAACTGACAGACAATGACATTTGGGTGACTAAACATGGCGGATTTTCGGCCGCATTAGGTATTTACGTATTTTCATGGAACACTTTATGTCCGTACTGAAATACTGTCACCTTTTTTTGCTATGGGTTACAGTGCTGAGTAAAAACGAGATAGATATATATTTATGTGTGTGCCGTCAAAATGGGTGCTATTTCTATAAGCAATTGTACGTATAGAACAATATGTCTTGTCCCTATTATATAGGTCTATGCAATGGAGAGATAGAGCGTACAAACAATACAAACATTAAAAACCTGTTAATGATATGGTACAGTAGAAGCAAAACTACTTGTAGAGTTAAAACTAACGTAATTAAACGAAGGTAAACTAAATAAACCATTACTTAGCCAAGGCGTAGGACGTAACTTACTGCAGGGTGTTATTGCAAGAGATATTTACCTACATATAGGAGCTCTTTTAAAAAAAGCGTATGTAAATTTCATGGAATTTTCATTAACGGCTTCTTGTCCTCGTAGATTAAGTACTTAGATCTTGTACAGAATGTAAATTTGTATGTTGTACTTGTATTCTTAGAAATCGTTAGATATTTTGTCTTTATATTAGGTACTTACAAAATGAGTAAATATCAGTAGTGTCTAGGATTCCACGTATATGTCACACAAAATTAACTACTTACTATAAAAGTTAGGTTACATATGGAAATATTTTCTGGTATAAATAAACTCCTTCATTCATTCATCTGTTCTATTAGGTACTGAAGTTAATTTTGTATTTTGTGTTGTTTTTTGTTGTTTATTTAGACGCGTTTTTTCTTAAAGCTTTTCTGATAATGTAGTAGTACGCCCATATCTTCAAACTACCTATTATCGATAGCGGAATTTGCGACCCTTATCAATGTCAATATGTTTGACATTTCTCAATAGGCCTTCCACCTGCCCTATTTAGGCCTAGGGGCGCGGACCACCGACATCCCCATAGATGTCCGTTCAAAGTACCTTTGACCATTCAAAGTAGATATTTATTTTGGAGGAAATAATTTGTGACAGATAAAAAATTGTTTCCGAATATCCCTTTCAGATATAATTTGTAGCC
This sequence comes from Cydia splendana, assembly GCF_910591565.1. Lineage (NCBI taxonomy): Eukaryota > Metazoa > Arthropoda > Insecta > Lepidoptera > Tortricidae > Cydia > Cydia splendana. The sequence goes on along the minus strand of NC_085965.1, from coordinate 16,869,018 downwards.
TTTGTAGGTGAAACATTAGGTCAATGGTCAATACTAGAGAAGGTAATGATAGAGAGAGAGAGAGAGAGAGCTACCCTGACCATGGCGCACTTTTATCGAGTAGGTATACCTAACTATCAGCAACACAGGGCGTTTTGTAAATAAGAAAGGATTCACTCATTTAATCAATTGTTTCTTTTCTTTTGTATCTTTTTACTGAGGTGTGCCAATAAACAGTATTCTATCTATTCTAGCTATTCACTACCCGTGCTTCTGTGTTCAGTAACTAGAATGCATGGTCATTGTAAAGACGGATTCTTTTACAAGCAGAACGTTTTTTAAACAATCATAGACATTTCAATTTCGGCTCCGACACACCATTTAACTACGTACGAATTTAATTTCCCTTGACTCCGTGCAATATTAAATTCTCAATCGAACAGCGTGTAAAAGCAATGATGAGGTATCAATTTGAAGCAGACAACCATTTTCGACAGCCAATACTATATTGCTTTCCGCGTTGCGTGGGGTCGGGTTCTCAGGTAAAAAAATTGATGATTCATCTTTGTGCGTCTCTCACCCAACAACTTATGTGTGCGAGCAAGCACTGAGTATCAACAATCAATAACATATTTTCAAAATTGGAATACGCCTCCCGTACAAATGTATAATAAAATTATACCCTAACCAAAGACATATGTAACTTCGTATAAGACGAATAAAGTCTAAGGAAAAAACGTGCCTCGGAATTCAAGTAAAAGTCATTCTCGAATTGATGCCGCACACACCTTTAGGCTATCCTCGGCTAGATGGCGTGACGACACCATTTCATATTTAACAATTTTAACACATAGATATCAGTGAATGAACATGGATCAAAATGATATAAAAATAATAAAATAATTTATCCATATCTATACATTTTTTGATAACTTTATACGTTTTCATTTTGAGTTTTAGTCGTGTGTCGATAGAAGGCAGTAAATTTACACTGACTACAAAATTTACAATGACAGGACCCCTCTATACTATCTATTCTTTTTGGCCTAACTGAAGAGATGAAGGACTATTTACATTTTATGAGAGCAACATTCTGACGTTGATTAATGATGTAGTAGATTAGATACATCCTATGAACAACTGTTTGTATTTTTTCTAAACTTGAAAGCTGGGTAGAGGTAGAGCAGAAAAGTTTATTATTAAGCTAGAGGCATTTATGTATCTCTCTTTTTGAGACGAATCCTATCTCTTAACTTAATTGCCTTTGACATAAGTTGTGCCCATTACTAGCGCACGAGAAAATGTTTATTAAAATTTCTAAAAATTCTAATGGTTACCCACCCTTATAAATGGACGTAGCACTAATTTACAATACAACATACAGTTTTCCATAAACAAGTCTTAGAGCTGTTTAAGACAAATGTTGAAATATTTCAATCACTCCTTTCTGATTTAAAATAAATGGCACCATACTGTCCATGATTGGAGAAAACAATAGTTTTAATTTGTTAATGAATTTGAAACCAATGGCAGTATCGTTCTACGTCAAAAACCTAAAAATCGAACAGGGCAGTCTGGATCAATCAATCAATCAGTGGATCAGACTGTGTCAAAATTATTTATACCATATGGTTGTATCATATATTTATTTATTTATATATATATTTCGGGTATCTCGGAAACGCTTCTAACGATTTGGATGAAATTTGCTATATGGGGGTTTTCGGGGGTGAAAAATCGATCTCGCTAGGTCTTATCTCTGGGGCGCTTTTTTAAGTTTTTATATGTTTTCCGAGCAAATCTCGGTCTCCCAGATATTGTATTATATTAACACCAATAACAGGATCGAGTTCATATTATGCTAGGCACTGGCTCAGCGTCGAGACTGAATGTTATGTGAACTACACCTGCCCCGCATAAATTTCGAACACTGAGGCGGGATATGCTAATAGACTGTAATTAAGCGAAATCCATTTGCGTGTTTAGAATTTATTGATACCGTGGATCTAATAACCTGATAAACTTTATCTATGCTTGATGATGGTAGTGCATTATTCACTGCATTTTAAATTTATGTGGTGCTCTGTACTTTTTTATACATGTGCCAATATTTGGACGGATGCTTAATTTACCAATACCAAGTGCGCCCGTGTTTTGCGCCATTTAACTTTTAAGGGGTGCAATTTAAAAATGGTTGAGATAAAAATAGGTCCATGGGGGTGATTTATCGATATAATTCATCGTACGTACCTATGTATGTACGATGAATTATATCGAGAAATCACCCCCATGGACCTATTAACGGCTCCACCATAACTGTCTAAACGCAGTGTATAATATTTTGTAGTATGTATGTCACTCCAATTCGGCATTCGAAACAATGCTTAAAAGTTGGTTGCCTTACAAGGACCCACCATGTATATAGGTAATTGTTTATACTTGTGTATATTAGGTACCTGTATGTATTCCTGTGCAGTATTCTCGAGAGGAAACACATTCTCGTATACAAGACAAAGAAAACTTTATTATCATGAATAAAGCCCATCGTTATTCAATAGGGACCGTTGCTCATCTCCACCGTCAAAGCTACGCGGATAGCAAATAATATAATAAAAAATAGAGCTGAAAGTTTCCTAGTTAACGTTTTGAAAAAGTGTTTCTATAAAAACGGTAACATACACATAAACATAACGCGTTTCTGTTAAACGTAACTGTCACACAATGTAACCCTCACGTCAAACCCGTTATTGGCGTTTATATGTTTTAGTCTCAACTCGCAACGGCCACAATTCCTCAATAAAAACGCATTACGTTTTTTTACCGTATTCTCGTGCAACACATCCCAAAATTAAACTGGATTTTCAATGGCTGTTATCCGTATTGGGGCAGAATTCTCGTTAGGGTAACTACTTAATATTTCCCCATTTTGTTTTGTGTACAGAAAATATTATGATCGAAAAATTGTGTCGCTTAACATCAAACTCGGGTAGGTACTATACGACCCTCAGCAATATTTACCCTATTACCTTTTCTTAATACCAAAATCGCATAATCTAAGTTAAGCAACTCAATTATACCATGTTTTTGCAAAACAGAATCCTATTTTACGAGAACACGGTAACGTTTCCCACAACCACCCCTCACGAGCCCACGACCCACCCTCCAATAGAATGGGATTGTGTCGAGATACAAATCGTAACAATGTATCCCTTTATCATACACATCTGTGAGAATAATCAATATTCCTTTGTTTATAATGTAATGTTGTATTCAAAACATGATAGCTGTCACAGACAGCCTTCGTAATGTATAAATCAATTTAAAACCAGTTACAATCATTCCTATATATATTTTGATTTGACAATGCCGGGCACAGGCCTCCTCTTATGCGCGAGAGGGTTTGGGCTATAGTCCCCACGCTGGCCCAATGCGGGATGGGGACTTCACATTCACATACCCCTTTGAATTTGAATTTGTGTGTAAAACTGGTGTTTAATATTTATATTTATTTGTTTACGTAAAATTATAAGAGTTAAATGTATAAATAAATAAATGCTGGTCATATATTGGAAAAATTACCTATAGATATACAATTCGTGATAAGAAGTCAAGAACAAAAATAAATTGCCGTACCGGGATTCGAATTCTAGACCCACGGCTTCGCAGGGTCACCAACGACTTGACTAACAAAGGCCGTTAAGATAAGATAAAGATAAAAAGATAAAAAATAGTTTATTCAAGTAGGCATATTACAATGCGCTTATGAACGTCAAATAAAGCTATCACTAGCCTATATATATAGCTATGTTTTTGAGTGGCTAGCATTGTTAGCCACTCAAAAACATTAACATATGGGTTTACATACCTAGGTACCTATGAATACCTACCAAACCGTGCCTTTTACCATTCCTAGAATATGTGGCGTGAGTTTAGTTAGAGGACAAAATGAAGCAGCGCGCTTAATTGAGCCATTTGCCCCGATATCGAGACCGGTAGTTTGCCCCAAAACGCGGAAACATGAGACCGACGCGCAACGGTCTGAAATCACGAGATGGTGTGCACTGGTTTCAGGTCACTGGGTACGTGTAGCGGACGTCAAAGAATACATGAAATATATGCCCGTGCCTACTGCTTATAGCCAAGGATAGGTAATAATGAACTATAAGTAGGTAACTATCTAATCGATACACTAACTCTTTTTATTCTTAAAACTTTACAAGTTTCAGTTAGTTAATTTATGTTTTATCCCCTTCTTACAAATACATATATTATTAGTATGTTTTTCTTGAAATGAAATATTTTTGTTAGCTTAAGTTTCTCGGCGTATTGGTATTTTTATGGTATGATTCCGTGTAACCATAATTGTATTAAATAAATAAGTCGAAATGACGGATTAAGACAAACGATTAATACCTAATAGAGCCTTCTAATTGAGCCTTGTAGTGCGTTTATGAACAACGCCATAAGAACCTTGCCGCAAACCATTTTAAATAAAGCCTTATTTGATAATAATATGTATCTACACACATATCATAAACCCTCTATGATGCCTTCAAAATCCGTAAATAATGGCCCACATTACGATAAACTGTTTTTTTACAGCAAATTTCTTGTCTGTGAAAATGTGGTAATAGCTTCATTACTATGTAAAAATTGATTTGGTAATGCATTCAAATTTCGAACAACTCTGAAAAAAAAAGCAATTTGATTTGACCCCTATTCTAATATCAGTCGAGATGACGCTTTATTCGAAATGAAATGACAAATGCATACAATATTGACAAATATCGCATGTTAGTTGGTATCGAACGATATGGCAATCGCCCCCACTCTAGTTTGTCTCTGAATTAAAAAAAAACTACGGATGCGTTACGTGCGTGAAAAAAGTTTTAATTTGCCGCCATTTGACGTACAGTTAATACAGTTTATCTTTTAATTAGTTTGTAAGTAAAAAATAATATGTTTTGTTGTTTTTAAAGTAACTACAAAAGTTTCATCAGTTTCATATCCGCGAGTTCCGCCAGAGAACAAAGTGCCCCAATGTCGGCTGTAATATAAGGTTAGTGAATACATCATAGAAAGTTTATAATACAGTGTGTAAGTCTAATACGGGCGATAAATTAAATCGGACATAGTATTCATTAGTGTAATCATGAAGTAAAAGGTTTTTTTAAGTTGCAGTTCATTACGAGCCCATAATTAATTTTTTTAAATTTTCTCAGCAGCAATGTACTGTAAACATGGTTGCGGTACCGAAATGTCAAATGTTCATTAGCAATACAACAATAGCATTTACAAACTTACCTATCTGGAGGAACATTCACAATACATGTTAGCATTACACTGCGTTTAATGTTTTGTAGTTATTTTGGTAGATTAAAGTACTACTAGGCGTGTTAAAAGATATTAAATCTTATTTATTTATCATGTTTACCAACAAGAAACTGACTTCATTTTAATCAGTCACGATAACAGCACTTGACGTGATTATTTCTAATCTGAGCAATAGACAAGCACCTTTGATAGCACACCTTTTTTGAAAATTAATTTAATATCAGTATCTCATAAGTGATTATTGTGTATTCATTTCGTATTTAATTTGCCTGATTTTTTATACCAGGATGGCGGAAAATAAGCATACGGCCCGCCTAATAGTTGTACAGTTATTACCAAAATTATTTCGAGAATTAACTAAACCGTCTAAACACCACAAAACTTGGTACATTGTGTGAAAACGTGGCAAACTCTTTGGTGGAATTGCAAGTTTCTTATTTTATTTCAACTCTGATTTGACAATGTCAGTCTTTCGATTCAAATATAATCGTATGTTATAAAAATGCCTCGTTTAACAACTTTTACTGCTCCTGAATTAATGGACATGATTTTAATTTACGGTGAAACACTACAAAATGGTCATCGAGCGCTAGCTGTGTACAGAGAGCGATTCCCTCATCGGGTTGTACCAAGAAACGCTCGAGTAATTGTTAACGCGATACAGCGAGCTCGCGAAGGATTGCCCGTAACTGGAAGGGTGTAGAGAGCAGCTATTCACGATGAGCTTCCAGTTCCATTGCAAGACCGAATCCTTCGCCATTTTGCACTTAATCCTGAAAGTAGTACAAGGGATGCAGGAAGACGATTTAATACGAGTTGTTATTTTATGGAGTCAATCAAACGTCGTTGCGAAACCTGTTCTGAAATACAAGGAAGGCACATCGAGAATAGGTATTTGCGGCGAAACCGGCAAAACTAAACTCAGGTTTCTCAGAATTTGTATTGTTGTAAATTGTGTTTTTTAGTTTTCTTTTTAGTTGGTTTTCTTTAGAAGTATTTCAGCAACTTCAGTACATTTCAGTTGTAATTTCAATGGGTCGTTACTAAAATAAATTTAATGATTGCTTTAATAAGATTTTTTGATGTAATTTGATTTTAAACTAGGTAGTCATTTCGTCAGATAAAAAACATCATACTTATTTATTATTTACCCACTCATGACAGTTAATGACATTACATACGCAATAGGAGTTTTTGAAAGTAACTGTCAACGAGCGTTTAACGTGAGCGTGTTTGCATTACATTGCGGGCTGAATTATTTTGTATGGACAAAATTATTGTTGCAACTTTAAGTAAATGTTATCTAATTACCTTTACTTTGTCCTATACTAACCACCGTTAAGAGATTCGCCCGTATTAGACTTACACACTGTATGTGTGTAGATAAAGCAGTGTATGTAATTTAGGGTGATTCACTTTTGTATGGAGAAAAAAAAGTTGTAATATTTTCCTGACTGCTCACCAATGGAGTCTCCCCACACTAAAAACTATCTATTTCAATTTTAGAAAGAATCGAATAACATTTAGAGGTTGCACAAGTTGAAAAGGTAGAGTGAGAACCCCAGCATACATTGCATGAAAATGAACTATGTTCTAAAATGACAAAATATAATGAACTGATACTAAAATCGAATGAGAAAACTGAATTTTGCGTCTAAAACACGATAAAAGCACTTTTCCTTTGGAAAAAAGTGGAAAAACTGAAAAATCTTAATTAGAACATTTATCGAGTAACCAAAATCCAAGTTTACTACTAATTTTAAAATTTATTTATATGTAGAAGGTTCAGTATCACACTACTCTCCGCTTGGATGGTATCCGCTTAAACCATTTTCTACCCTCCGATGTAGAGTCGTTGGTTATTTGAAAAATCTTTGTTGATGTTGTGCAACCTCTAAATGTTGACCGATTTTAATTTTTTTAACGTATAATATTATTTTATCAGTTAGAATAAGAATTCGAGCAAAGTCAGATGAAAATCGAAAATTCGGAAAAATGAAACACCCTAATGTAACTGTACATAATTAGGCATTAAAATACTCGTGTGATCTTTTTATGGAACTCATTTCATTCGTTTCATAAACCCACACTCGTATTTTAATGCCTTTCATTATGTAGCAGTCACATAAACTACTATTAACCCAAGCCAAACATTTGATAATAATATTTCCTAACCGGGTAAAAAATGTGACAGATCTAGCAGACTACTATCAATTACACAGGTACTATGCTACGATAGTATACTAATATGACAGAATTGACAGACCATTCTACTAGGTAATAAAAATAACATGGCGTAATATAAATTGTGGGTAAGTATTCAGTTCAATGATACCTACTGCGTTTTTTGTCATAAGGTAGGTATTTACCCAACACTGTCTTCTTTGTGTTAAGTACTACAGTGACTGTGTGATATTGTCTTCCACAACGTCTTCTCGCATTCTTAATTTTAATTCCTTTTACTTCTTTTAAGCGACACGGAAAAATGAAAATTGCAGCACGTAGCGAGTCTCGGCGTTTCTTTACATCCGCGCTCAGACATCTCTGTAATGAAAATATATCTCCCACATTAAACTGGGTTCTAAACAATTCGCAACAGGCAAACGTCTTTTTAAGACTTACGAGAAAATGTTTTAAAACGTATTTATAATGTTAACTTTTTGTCTATAGAATTGTAGATATCACCATAAATATTCTCGTTTGCTCTTATCCTGCTGGAAATAATATGTTATTCTCTGAAATCCAAGGTCTTGTACCTTATTTCAGTCTCTTTCGATAATGTTTGTTATTCAATATTCACTTTGGCAACAAAATGTACTCGGAAATCAAATAGCGCTGACACAAATCGAATCGAAACTCCACCCCAATAACAATCCGTAAACGATCTTATTTTGAAGAAAAATTTCCTGTAAATAAGTACCCGACCCAAAACACCCTTAGTGATTACCATATTCAAGTGATAAATCCAACTAGGCTACTTCACAAATAGTCCTATTTCATGAATTTCTGTACGCTTTAAGTTATGAAGGTCACTTTAAGGAGAGAGATTCGAACTTTGAAACGTCATTTAATAGATCTAGAAAAGATATCGATTAAATGTGTCAGTGTCAAAAGTGACGTTTTTGTTTGAAGAAACTTCACATTTGACACTGACATCTAATCCATATTGTTTCTAGATCTGTTAATTGGCGTATCTTCAAGTTCGAATCGGGCCGCGCCGAACAATCGTAAAATTCGTAAATTACTTTTCTGTCACCGAATTTAGGTTGATCGTTTTTTAGTTTTTTTACCATACCATATATAAGAATCGGTGGCACACTTATTTAATATTTATTGCCTTGAATAGTAAAATAACAATTTATGAGCTATAATTACGTTATATCCTTCCGAAGGACAAGAATATTGCTTCAGACTTAATGGTCGTAGGAAGGCAGGCTTCGGTATTGCGAAATAGCTTCGGGAGCTCTAATTATGACCGCTTTGACTTTTTATCGTGATCGTCAACGTCGTCGCTCTTATATATATTAACATGTGCGATATCGTGTACGATATAATTAATATAATTAAATATATATAATTGACATGGGACATGGGAGAGAACAATCTCACACCTGAGGATGCCGAAGACCGGGCAAAGTGGAGAAGGCTGAGCAGGAAAACGGACCCCGGGCTTATAATTGCAAGTCCATTTTTATCTATATTTAATAGCCGTATCAATATGAAATTTTGCAATAAAGTACGAGTATCGTAATAGATAACCGTAATAGTTTCTCAATTAAGCAAAACTTGTAAACTGTGATGCTGTTGTTATTATTAAGCTAAACTGCGGCTTTTGGGAACTTATCACAAACTATGCTGTTAGCAAAACCATTAAGCTACCCAACCTATCCATAACTTTAAATTCAGGCTGACCACTTTTTGTTTGCTGATGGATTAGGAAAGTTATTCTAATAAAAATAGGATCCATATAAATTAAAGCACTTCAAGAATTTCAACATTAGATTCAGATTAGATTATTTATTTGCATTAATTAAGTAGGTAGGTACATACTAATAATACCAGTACTACGGGTTTTTTTTAGAAATTCTAAATTAATATGGCATATGGTGAGTATAATACACAATAAAACCTATAAAATGAAGAGAGTACTTTAATAATTTATAATGGAATATAAAAATCCATAAAACACTCATAAAAAATGTTGAAACCATTAATTTTCCGTACGCATGGAACGTCTTATTTCCTCCGGCCATAAATTGGACAGTTAATTCTTGGCGCGATAAATAATGTCAGCTAAGTGCTTGCAATTCATACCTAAATAATTTTCACGCGTATCTATGTGAGCTTGTTTCTAGTATAACCGGACCTCGAGATCCATAGTAATCATGTGTAATTGGAGATTACGCTTTTACTGGTTTACGTGAGGCAATTCACTCGGTAAGCGTTTTGCGAATGATAACACTTTTCTTCGCGTAGCTCAGGGGTCGGTAAACTTTTGAGACAAAGAGCCAACTGCAGTAGAAATCACCAGTTTAAGGAAGCTTAAAAAGCCGCAAATATTGTATTCAGTGGTGTAAGAACTCTCAATGCTTATCTGATAAGTTGGTTGTTGGAGGGTTGAATGGAGATCAAGTGAAACGAGACATTACCGAATATGTGTTATATTCTCGGTATCCAAGTATAGAGAGAGCAAGTAAATCTAAACATAACATATTTATAGGCTATTATTGCTTACTTGCTATTTATACAATTACGTGCGTCGCATATTTATGTTGCAGACAGTAACGTATAGTTACTGTTAATATGTTAACTTAGGCATATAGTACACCTCCCTGGAAAGTTACTCTTCACCCCCACAAAGGAAGAAAAAAAAAAAGTGACACACGCAGTTGCATTTACATTTTTTTTTTTAATATAATATAATAGTTGCTAGTTATTACTTAGTTTCAAAATACATCTTAGTGTTATTTTTATGAGTTATATAAACCTGATTATTTTTTAATATCTTAACATTTGGTGACATATCTTCTATGACCTTGTAAGGTCCATTATAAATAGAGTCTAATTTATCGCCTACTTGGTTTTTTAAAAGTATTAAGTCTCCTGGTTTATATTGTACAGAATTCATTTTCTTATCATACATTAATTTTCTATTGACTTTACTAGACATTAAATTATTTCTAGCTTCTGACTGAGCTCTTTGTAACCTATACTTAAATTCTTTAGGATAACTATCATAATTATAGAGAGGGTCGACAGAAGGAATTAGATTATTCGGTAAACGACAGTTTTTGCCGAAAACTAATTCGAATGGCGTATATTGCGTCTCGGTATGTACGGTGGTATTATACGAAAAACACCAATAGCTTAACCAGGTACTCCAGTCTGTGCGGTTATTACTACATTGTATCCTAAGGTAAGCTCCTAGGTTCTTGTGCGTGTTCTCGAGTGCTCCTATAGTTTCGTGGTGATAAGCAGTCGAGTGTAGCTTATTTATATCTAATAATCTACAAATATCGCTAAAAACACTGGACATAAATTCGGTACCTTGATCCGTTATAATGTCGCTTGGTACGCCATATCTTAAAATAAAATTATTTACAAATGCTTTACTTACAGACTCAGTGTCTTTCCTCTCTAAAGGATATGCTTCGACGAACTTACTCAGTTCACACTGAATTGTTAATACGTACTTATAGTTATAATTATCTATTTCTAAAGGTCCTAGAATGTCTAAAGAAACTCTTTCGAAGGATGAACTTGGCGTTGTAGTTATCACCATTGGCTCCTTAGTGTATTTATTAGTGTGTTTGTTGTGTTGACAATGTGCACATTTCTTTACGTATTCGTATACATCGTGGCTCATTCTTGGCCAGAAGTAATGACGTTTAATATTATTGAGCATTCTATTAACCCCCGCGTGGCCACTGGTGGGTAATAGATGGAAATCGTTTAAAATAACTCTTATTTCCTCTTTATCGTATACTTTCGTGACACCTTTCGTTACTAGGATCCTAGGAATATCACATTTGTAGCTAGCTAAAAATTCATTTATTTCTTGCGCATTTTGTTTATTTTTTATTATTATAACTTCATTTATGCGTTGCTTCTTGCAAAATTCTTCTAATTCCCTCGCTAACACGCCTACGGTAGATAACGATCGGGATGTTAGATATATGCATGACTCGCTTGGTACGTACTCAAAATTTCCTTTACTACTCATTATTTTATTTTGACATGTCTTACTTAATTTGTAATCGGAACTTAATATGAGTTCAATACAATTTTTTGGTGCTTTGATGATTTCCACAACTCTAGGTTGATCAAGCCTATCGTTTGCGGGTACATCTGGCGCTAAGTCACCTTGATCGCAAGTTTGTTGCGCGCGCAGTTTCCGTGTTTGAGCTCTGGTCATGACTGATACAACGTGTGTTCTAATATTTTTTAAATCTTCACTATTCATCGGTAAACGACTCAATGCGTCTGCAGCTGCATTGTTTCGCCCCGGAATGTACTCAATATCAAAATTGAATTCTTCTAAATACAACCTAAATTTGGTTAATCTACTCGAAGGATCAGTCATTCCAAAAAGATAAATCAATGGTTTATGGTCGGTGACAATTTTAAACTTTTTCCCAAAGAGATAGGGTCTAAAATGTCTTGTCGACCAAACTATGGCAAGTAATTCCAAATCTATGATTGGGTATCGCGTCTCGGCTGGCTTAAGATTTCGACTTGCGTACGCGACTACTTTTCCGTTGGAATTTGATAGTACTGCACCTAATCCTATTTTTGATGCATCTGTATGTAACGTAAAAATGTTATTTTCTGAAAAATCTGGATAGTCTAAAACTTGTGGACTCGTAAGAATATTTTTTAATTTTAAAAATGCTGCTTCACACTCTGTAGACCAGTTAAAAACTGCGTTTTTCTTGGAAAGCTGGTTTAAAGGATAAGCTATGTTCGCGAAATTTGGAATAAACCGTCTATAGTAATTGGCAAATGCTACGAATCTTTTGACCTCGTCTGTATTCGTTGGTCTTGGGTATTTGGTTAATGCATCTACTTTCGCTGGGTCGGGCTCTACTCCCTTTGAAGTTATTTTGTGCCCTAAATACATTATCTCTTTACGTAAAAATTCGCATTTTAATGGATTTAGTTTAAGATTCGCGCTCCTTAAACGTTCTAAGACTTGAGTGAGGTTATGGTTATGTGACGTTATGGATTTACCTATGACAATGCAATCGTCTAAGTATATGAAACATTGTTTGTAATTTAATCCGGACATGGCTATGGTCATAAGTCTTGAGAAAACACTACCGCTTGTTCGGAGTCCCATGGGACATCTCTTCATTGAATACATCTTATCGGTAGTAAACGCGGTGTATTTCCGGGATTCCTTGTCTAAAGCTAGTTGGTAATAACCTTGGGAAAGATCGAGCTTTGAAAAATATATGCTACCTGCTAGGGAATCTAATATTTCTGTTATGTTGGGCAATGGGAATTTATCATCCTGTATTCTATTATTTAGTTGCCTGTAGTCGACAACCAATCTCCATTTCTTTTCTCCTAACTTATCACTCTTTTTAGGAACAAGCAAAACTGGGCTGGACCACTCGGAAGTAGTCTCTTCTATTATGTCGTTATCTAGCATATCTTGGATCTGCGTTTGAAGTTCTTTGCGTAAGGCATGTGGTATCCTGTAAGGTTTTACGTATACTGGGCTTGCATTTTCTTTTAAGTTAATTTTGTGCTCCAGCAAGTTTGTTGTGGTAAGCTTGTCGCCTGGCAGATGAAAAACATCTGCGTATTTTGCACAAATTTGTTCTATACTTAATTGTTCCTCTTTGTTTAAATAAGTGTGTAAATTTAAAAGATCTAATAAGGTTTTTACTCTATTGACGCTAATTTTCCCTGTGTCAAAATTGCAAATATCAAAATTACATAATCTGTTTACCTTCAACTTTGATAAATCTAAAGTAACTGGCTTATCAGTCGTATTCAATATCCGTACGGGTATTTGTCCTTTGTCTGGTCTTGAAATGACACCTGCTACAAAAACGCCTGCTTGCATTTCCTGGGCTAGTACTACACAGTCGTCTACCAGTTGTGACGTAATGTGAGTCATAACTTCGCATCGCGGAGGTATATTATGGACATACGTATTATTTAAATGTACTTGCATAGGTATCGAAACGGACTGACCTCGGTCCTCTAAAATTAATGCATTGCGTTTATAACTTATATCTGCATCGTAACGTTTGAAAAATTCTTCCCCTAAAATTGCTTGGGCTGCGCATTGCATATTCTTAAAAACATGAAACTTTTCTTCGCAAATGAAACCGTTAAAGTCTAAGTCTAAATATATATATCCTTCTGAAGTTAAATCTCCGCATACTCCCTTAATAGTAATGCTATGTCCTTGTATTTGTCTAAAAAGATCGGGTTTGTTTTGTAAATATTCGTACCTAATAGCACACAGGCCTGCTCCGCTGTCGGCCAAGAGTTTTAATTTATATGTTTTACCTATACTACAAGTTACTGTGCTATAATTATCTTTATTATAACTAAATATTGCGCTATTCATATTAGTCACGAAAAAACTGCCTGTTAGGTTTTACATTATCGTGTGACGGTTGCATGTGCTGCGCACGCGTATTCGGGCGAGTGGGCGCGCGCGCAGGTCGGTGGACTGTAGCTGCACGGTCAGCGAAATTGTCCGGTCGTTTAACTCTATTTGTCGAGACGTGTTGCGAAATACCTGTGTTATGGTTATTATTGGAATAATACCGTGTCCCGAATGTATTTTTATTTCCTGTGTTAAAATCTCTGCCCTTATTCCTATTGTAACGCGCAGAGTGGGTATTCCGGTTCCCGTAATTATTACGAGAATGTCCCCGTCCATAATGTAGGACCTGATCCTGTTGTGGTGATGAGCTGTGCTCGTCAATGGCCGTCCTGATTGCTTCGGGCAATGACGTAAATTGCCTAGATGATATTATTGTGCTTAATTTTGGGTCTGCTAGACCGTCTGCAAACCGTTTAATGGCTGATCTCTCGTTCAGCGGACGAAGTATATCGTACCTGCTATCGTTACCGTCGGCCTGAGATATGGTCAGATTGACAAAAAGATCCTCGATCTCGGCTCCGAATGCCTCTATGGTTCTCCTACCTTGCCTAGCTCTGTACAGTTGAGCCTGAATTGATTCGGACGATTTTTTAGGTAGTAAGAATGTACGCATATCCGCGATAAGTAGTTCTACGCTAGTATATGACGTTTTCAATCTGAGCTTAGCGCTAGATGAAAGTCTTGTTTTTAGGACGAACTCTATTAAAACCTGTTGAGTTTCGCTATTAATAATGGAACTGTACATTAGAATACCGTCTATTAATTGTTTAGTGGTATCCTCCTGCCCCGTCATGACGGGTAACAAGGCGATGGCCGTCTTGACATCAAAACTGGGCTTAGCCATTTTTCCGTCTGTTTGAGATTCTGTATCAAAATAATTTAATGATATCTTTATCCTACTGTAAGTGTCGGCAATATCGTTTATATGCTTATTAGCTAACTCTAATTCTGAAACTTTATATTTTTCCGTTTGCTCCTGTAACTGAGACACAATATCCGCCGCGCGATTATATAATTCGTTTGATTCGTCTAGTTTCTTTCTACCTATTTCTTTCCGTCGCCTCTCTGGACCTAACTTTACAATATCTTCTCTTAATTTATTTAACCTTTCACGAATGGACACTAACTCAGATAGCATAATAAATTTGCGGCTACGGTTAATAACATACAACGGCTAAAATTAGGATACCTAACATTTCCTATATATCGCGACGAAACAATTAAAACATAATGATAAAGTTATATCTAACTTACATTAGTAGCGGGCAATGTACCCCCGTAAGTAGGTTATGTCGACGCTGCATTCCGCGCTGGCTGGGCGGTCGCGTGACGCTGCTGGCGAGCTGGCACCTCCATGTGGCACTCGCTGACGCTGCATGTGACTGCCTCTGCTCCGACGACGATGACGGGCCGGGCTAACCCTGGACTCCCTCGAACATGGGCCGGGATAACCCTGGACACCTCTTGAATTGCGAGCCGGGATAACCCTGGACAACGCTCTTCTTTCTTCTTTCTTCGTTTTTAAAATGTGTGGGAGGGTTCTGTTTAATAGGAAGCTTCTTTCTTGAAAATGCGCAGGAAGTTTCTTTCTTGAAAAATAGGTTCCTTAACTTGAATTCTTCATTAGGGTGATCTTCTTGCCTTGACTTCTATCTTCATTTTCCTATGCGATGCGCTGTGGTGGACTTCGTTTTCCTGGTATTCTTCTGGTATGGGTCGCCATCTGATAAGTTGGTTGTTGGAGGGTTGAATGGAGATCAAGTGAAACGAGACATTACCGAATATGTGTTATATTCTCGGTATCCAAGTATAGAGAGAGCAAGTAAATCTAAACATAACATATTTATAGGCTATTATTGCTTACTTGCTATTTATACAATTACGTGCGTCGCATATTTATGTTGCAGACAGTAACGTATAGTTACTGTTAATATGTTAACTTAGGCATATAGTACACTTAATTCTATGGGTGACGCAAAGAGCCTCAATTGTACCTCCAAAGAGCCGCATGCGGCTCACGAGCCGCGGTTTGCCGACCTCTGGCGTAGCTAGTCTACGAGATAACGGAGCGCTACGTGTTACAGACGCATATAATCAAACTAACACAATAGTTTATGTAATAATGTACTAACAGTGCGAAGCATCCCTAGACAATAGGATTATCCTGTGGGTTTTGCAGTTTGCCTGTTTGTAATGTATACGCTAATATTGTAGAATCAAAGGCTTATAATTCTATAGTTAAATATGTTTAATAATAATAAGAATAGGTTACATATATAATATAATATTATTATGTGTTATATTAAAATTGAATTGTGTACTACACCTGTCAATGGCTAAACCTATGGTTTTGCTAGGGGTATGAGAGATCCGGTATATTTAAGTACTTAAATACTTAACGTAAACATACATTATACAAATTATAAAAATAAAAAATGCATATATATGTTAGTCTGTAAGGTATTTGTTATATGGGCCTTGTTGCCTGATTTAAAATGTAAAATAAAAAAAATATAAAAAAATTATAGACAAGTTCATTTACACTAATTTTTTTGACATATGTAGGTACATTAGCCGACGTCTGACTGAACCTTATCACACAGTACAACTTTCTCTGCATAATATACATATCCTACTGGCTCCATTTTGACGAACCTCTAAGCACACAAACCTTCCAAGCAGGTCAGGAAAATATTTTCCATCGCACGAAATGTATTTCTACAAAATATTTTCAATTCGTATGCATGGGAAAACAACTTTGTATTATATCAGTTCGCTTACAATATAGTAGGTTCACATAAACGCTGCTTTGTTTGAGGTCCCTACACAAACATTTACATTATAAACCTACTCATAAATCGTTATAATTTACACGCTATATATAATATATTAGGCCACAAACTAGAAACACATTAGAAATAATACCTTTACATGCACAATTTAAACTAACTGGAAACGTGTTTAGTGTTAATAATTATGTGTCTGCAAAGAAACTACATAGAATAGAGTCCAAACCTACCTGATAACTAACCTACATGATAAATCTGTAATACTTAGGTTTTCCGCGCGTGTTTAGGTAGAAAAAAATATTAATTATAATATAATCCGTTAAAATAGTTTAATTCTTAATAATATATAATATAATTCAAAGATGCATGTGAAGTCCCCAATCCGCATTGGGCCAGCGTGGGGACTATAGCCCAAACCCTCTCATGCTTGAGAGGAGGCCTGTGTCCAGCAGTGGGACGTATATAGGCTAATTTTTTTTTAGGGTTCCGTACCCAAAGGGTAAAACGGGACCCTATTACTAAGACTTCGCTGTCCGTCCGTCCGTCCGTCCGTCCGTCCGTCCGTCCGTCCGTCCGTCCGTCCGTCTGTCACCAGGCTGTATCTCACGAACCGTGATAGCTAGACAGTTGAAATTTTCACAGATGATGTATTTCTGTTGCCGCTATAACAACAAATACTAAAAACAGAATAAAATCAAGATTTAAATGGGGCTCCCATACAACAAACGTGATTTTTGACCAAAGTTAAGCAACGTCGGGAGTGGTCAGTACTTGGATGGGTGACCGTTTTTTTTTTCTTTTTTTTTTCGTTTTTTTTTTGCATTATGGTACGGAACCCTTCGTGCGCGAGTCCGACTCGCACTTGCCCGGTTTTATTTTATATTGAAAAAGAACCACTCTTTATACTACCTATGCCTTTAGTTAATACTACACCCGCAAATACTGACTTTCATAACCAGCTACAAGAAATAACTAGCAAAAAGAATAATTTAGACAATTTGGAAGCCAGTTTCATAGTGACTTTTTTTTTCCTATTTTAATAAGCAGCTACGAAACGAGAAATATTGTGTGCAATTTGTACACTCAATTACCAAAGCTTCAGTCCAACGAGTTCTAAATCAACGAAGTCGCTGGTTGAGGCTAGTAGTTAATATTAGCGTAAATTCCAAAAGGAAAAAGGTCTTTTTATTCGGAACGATACCTTTTCTATCTTAAAAGCGTTTACTATTCACTGCACATTCACAATATTGCCGGCTCAAGCGATCTTTCAGTAGTGAGGACCATGGAAAATATTTGCTAAAATGTAAATAAGCCAATAACAGACCAACCACTATTCTCAGGCGAGTTCTTTAGGGCAAAACTTTTCCCGGCCTTCATGTTTCCTGTTATCGGAAGTCGTAAAGGATGAATATGAATATGATATAATATATCCAATAACAGACATATTGAAGATATTTTTTATAAGTGACTTTAATGATGGTGGCAAAGGAAAGAGTGTAAAGGAGAGTCGTAAGTATTAGTATTTATGTAACTCATTTTCGTACATGACTGTTTATGGTGTTTTTCATCTTGCAAAGTGATTTCCTTATGAGCTGGCTAAAGACTAAAATGTAATTTATTGTAACTTTTTCTGCTGCTGAAGACTTGGGCAGATCACATGGATCTGACGGATTGGACTGGACGATTCAAAAGTGTTAGGCCTACATGAATAAAAAATATTTTGAATCATGAATCTTGAAAGCATTCCCATTATTAGGTAGACTATATACGAATGGATTTATTAGATTTAGCCATTATATTCAAATTCTAACTCTTTTCTTCGAATAGAAAGAAACAAATATCATACACGAGTTTTTCAGACCAGACTAGGAATTAAAACAATGCCTGTACATTTTGCTAATGAGAATAAGAATAAGAAATATTTATTAGCACAAATAATAACACAAACACAGCTTCTTGTCACGTTGTGTATCCTAGGACACACAACGGGACGCTGATTTTCAGTGAGGCCTGGGAAAAGACTAAAGCTAAAACTAGAACTAAAACTAACTGGTGGCAGAACCAAAACATAAGAATTCAACAATTCAACATTCCATGAGGCACAAAGCAAATTTTTGCGGACTCCACAGTCGTAAAAAATCAGCAATGTAAAATCCAGTCTTTACACGTTTTTGCGGCCAGCGCTGCCTTCTAAAAGAATTTTAAAAAATAGTGATAATTATATTCATTCACCGTGAACAGAGTTATCTAGCAGATTTTTACGTTTTCTTATTCAAAGACAATTCATAACTAAACATTGAGTGCACCTTTTTAGTCACGCTATGGGTAGGCAACCTTCATTACACAAAAGGTATCATTCTTTGAATAGCATGACGATACAACTACGAAAAGTAGAAAACCCACACCGAGTGGTGATAAATTGAAACACGACCGAAAGGAACACTCCCTTCGGTTCACATATTGTGCTAATTACCGCACTAGGGCGGTAAATTAGCACCATATGTACTGTAAAATTAATTATTAAATAGTACCTACACTATGTATAATAATTAGGTTTGCATGATACTTAAATCAATCTTTTAAGCTCGGGAAAAAATAAGTACCTTGTTGTTTAAAAAGTCGTTTTACTCGGGTCACGAACATGAATAAAGCACTTTTGAATTCATATTTAAAACTTAACTTTCCTATCCAAGCTCTGAATTGAAAACAACGCTCTAGCTAGAGCCTGAAAACTTACCTCATCGAGTAAAGGTGCCTCAAAAGTTGCGAGACTCCTAATGGCAAAAAAAGTTAGATCGTTTTTGTTCAAAGATTTCGTTCTGCAAATATATTTGTATTCACCCAGACTACTTGGTAAAATAAAAAATATCTACTTTTTCCCCCTTTTTTGTTTATAACTTTTGATATTTTTTGTGTGCTAATACACGCTTCGAATACATTTTTCTAGGCATCATGACGAATCTAATGAGGTATCACACGTAGTTTTAGGAGTATTATCTCTATTTTTCACCGTTTTCAGTTTCTCGAACAGACTAAAGGGAGAAATATAGTAAATTAATTAATCATCGTTTTGTCTATCAAACTTTATAGGTAGGTACAGGTTGATAAAAATAATGGAAATACCTACTCCAATTTTGTTTCATAATAAACCTTTACATAGGGACGGATAAACAGGCATTTATTTTTAATTGAGCGATCACATTTCAACTGACGAATTATACTTGTACCCGCTTCGTAAACCGTAATAGTTTAAATAAGACATTCAATTAATTACGCCGCCCTGACTTCGTCCACTGATTGCGGTTTTTACCCTTTGCCTTATTCCTAACGTTTTATTGAAATAGCCACAAAAGTTAATTTGAAGCCGAAAGCCGAACTCTATTGGCTAGCCCGAGAGGAAAACTTTTTAATGGGTTTAGATATTTTTTTTTTGCTAAGAATTTATTTGATAATGGGAGACTCCAAATTAAAGTATGCTGGCTAGCATAGCAACGGACTTTCACCGGTTCAGATTACCTATATTTGTAGGCATCAACATCATCCATGTTTTATTTTGAGATGATCACTAATCAACTTACATAATAGCTACATGTTATTACTTAGGTTATTCGATTTGAGTTATAGGTATCGTTTCCGGAAAATTGATAGTTGGTATCGTTTTTTATTGTATGGTTTAATACATATTTATGAAATTCGACTTTACGAAAATTAATAAGTCAATAAAAAACTTGCCTAAATAGGTAGATTAGGTAGGTAGGTACAATCATTTCAGACAATTTTTTTATTATACCTACATAATATGTATTAGTTATTTTGTAGGTATAATAAAAAAATAATTAGTAAAAAATATTCTTATCGCTACAGATTTTTTTTCTGAAAAAAAATATACATCTGTAATTGGGTTGTGGTTTATAAGAAGGAATATTTTTATTTGCTAGAAGACAATTTTTAAACGACGGTGATATAAATTACTGCCTATTGAAACTAGTGAACTGACGCGATGGCGGCGAACAGCGAAAACTTTTCCAATTTCCCAAAATCAAATTGGAGCAGCGAGGACCACATCGCGGTCATCGTTTAAACTAATCTTTTTGGAAGAAATGTTCTCCTTTTATAATAATTACACCTTTTTACTTTTTATTGTTCCCTACCGGAACGATGACAATCAGGACCCCA
Organism: Cydia splendana; assembly: GCF_910591565.1. Classification (NCBI taxonomy): domain Eukaryota; kingdom Metazoa; phylum Arthropoda; class Insecta; order Lepidoptera; family Tortricidae; genus Cydia; species Cydia splendana. Next base: position 16,848,111 of record NC_085965.1, on the reverse strand, counting down.
GGGGCTCTATCTCAAGAGTCGTCATAGTTGAACATTTCTGAATATTCTTTTCTTAACAACAAAAAATTAAATTAGGAATTAAGACGTGAGTCCAATCGCACTTGACCGGTTTATGGTTCTAGGAAGAAACCCTTTTGAACAGATTTACGATGGGTCTACTGAAGCATTGATGGAATTTCATTTGTTTTGTATCCTTCCAATTTGTCTTGTGATAGAGGTACACGGTTAAGCCGGTTATGGGTACTTAGCTGAATAAAAGTCAGTTATAGGCCCACATAAAAATATGACTTAATTCTACGCAAGCGGTATCAGTTTCAGAGTAGGTTTACTATTAATATAATAATTTTTTTAACTATAGTTTGTTTTTTTTAGCATTAGAAAAAGACTACGCGATCTTGCCGTCTTTTTATTAAAAACGCTTTAAAAAATCAGTAATCTATAACTTATGAATGCAAAAGAATGTAAATCCAAATTCGGTTTCAAACGGAAACTGCGTGAAATACTTATTAACATTCAAATTGAATCTGGACCCGCTGCACATTAGTTATTTTTATTTTTATTTTATATTTCTTATCAAAATATCGTTAAATAAATCACAAAAATTTTGATTAAGTATTTTATTATAAACGCTTTCGTTTTTTCTTTACGCCACTTTTTTCTTTTATGCTGCTTTTAAACTCGAAATAACTATTAATTTGTTTTTCACTTACTTTATTATTATGTTTTTTTTTCTTCTATATATATATTTCGTGGGGACTATAGCCCAAGCCCTCTCGCGCATGAGAAGAGGCCTGTGCCCAGCAGTGGGACGTATATAGGCTGAAATGATGATGATGATGATATATATATTTATATTTTACTAATATTTAATGTCACTCCCTAAGGCCTTGGCAGAATAACAGCGTTGTAATTTGCCTCGTTTGCAAATTGCAACAATATGCTGAGACAGGGCCTTTTCCCTACGGCACACATTGCTGGACCCAAGTGTGTATTATTTTCTCTGTTTTATTTTTTTAAATGTGTACATAATTTCTTTGTTTTGTTGTTCTAATTATCTTATTTCTTTCATCTTATTGTCCTGTGTATGTGTGTTTTATGGAATAAATGTCTTTCTTCTTCTTCTTCTTCTTCTTCTTCTAAATTAATGTATATGATTCATAATTGTTACATATTTGCCGTGACTTATTTTTCAAAAGTGTTTTTCTATAAAAAGACATGTCAAGATTGTTTACCTTTTTTCTAATGATAAACAAACTTTATAACACGGTGCAGTGCAGTGTCGCTTCCGTACCTAAATAAAATTACCATTATTATGCGAAATCAATTTACCGAACACCGGACAAGTTTGGCATTAAGTAGGTACCTACCGTAAGTAATGTGGAAAAATATATGCGTTAAATATTTGATTTGAACCGAGTATTATGAAAACTCATTGATTTTACTCTCTGGCTCGTTCTTAATTTAATCTCAAAATATATGTAAAACTTTCATGTGGTAATCGACTAGCAGATTTCATACTATAATAATTTTCACATAGCTTTGGGTACAGTGACAGTTATCATCTCAATACATAGTTTGCGTTATAAGGTTATAAATTGTATGGAGATAACAGCTGTCATCGTATCCAAGCTATGAGAAAAATACTAAAAAATATAAACTGGAATTGTAACGTGTTGGGAAATCGTTCATTGTGTTATTTTTGTTCGTTTGTTTATATTGTGCCAGATTTTCTCTGTAATCCGTACAACCGGGGTCCCTTGACACGAAAACGCAATATTCCGAAGAGGGTTCCCTTTATAGGTATCCGGTCAAGCATTGTTTGGGATCACTTGAGTTGGTTGGGGACGATAAAATCCGTTCCAGACTTCAGGCATGATTATAACTAAGACAGGAAAGTTTGGAGCGGGTGATACTTTTATAGAGTACCTACCGCTAAATAATAGTAGGTAATAAACAACCTGCGCGCGCGGCAAAATCAGCTTTGGTCTATTTTTCCACAAATATATGTAGGTAACTCCACTGCACTGCCGACTCGGTTTGTTATAAATAACCGTGCACCCTCTATACAATAATATACATTTTCAGGAATTTTGGTGAGTTCTGTAAACTGCAATATCAACGGAATTCGAGCAAGAAAATTAAGTTAACTTCCTCAATATTAAATTAGATAAACCGACTGCCACTGGCTCCTGCTTTATTTTATTTGTACTCTGGCAGCTTTAAGTTGCGATGTTCCGTTCCGGAGCGAAATATTTGCAAAAAGCGTGGAACGTAACGATTTCCGTGCGCGGAAATGGAATCTGCTTGCTTTGCTTATGTGCTCCGGACGCCGGAAAATAAGACCTTCACTTTTAATTTGTCACTACATGTAGAATACTCGTATTTATTTCGAGAGTGGTACAAACTTACCTCCAGCCTGTCCGTTGTAAATCTCAACGACAGTTCCTGGATCGTAATAATACGGATTGTTCGACAAATGTCGCAAAATATTTCAAGAGCCATCTCCAACGCGTAGAGATGGGTCGTATTCTTTCTCCCTATATTCAAGTTTTACGGTTCACTGGGGTAATAGTGACATGTATGAGTGTAGATGTAGAGTTCTGCCTTTTAGGTATAACAGATTTATTAGATTTTTCTTTGGATTTCACGAAGCATACCTAGCCAAGGATGGTATTGATCAACCAGTCACTAAACTACGCACGTTACTTTGTATGCGTTAGAGACAATGATTTCAAAGTAAAGGATCCGCTCATGCATACAATTCCGACCGAACATTCTCGTTAAGCAAAACACAGCGACATCTGTTGTACACTGCGTTAACTACGTGGCCGATGGTCAGAGGAAAGATACAATCAATTCTCTTTGGCCAGACACAATTTATATTTGATTACATATTTCATAACCCAAAAACCTTTATTTTTACTGAATGTCAACATTTAGAAAGGGACTATTCTTAAGTGAGTTAATAAACTACCTCCCTACCTAACCAATAAAAATGTTTTTTTTTTTAAATAAATATGGTAATAGCAGAGGTGTCCCTCGAGGGCCTCGAGTTATCTCACTTGGCACGTTTATTGGAGGCGAGAATGTAGTCTACTTTGTCTGTGTTTTTACGTTCGCCGAGCAAGGTCAACCGACCGTCATAATGAAACAAAAATGATCGCTTGATTTGTTTTAAGCAAGAAATTAATGTAATCTGAAATGATTTACCGATGATATTAAATCTCATAAGTGTATGTGATTTTTCTATAATAGTTTTTACACAATTTCACGACACAGTTAAGCGTTTTTTTTTAAATTGGGAATTACGTGACGCCCTTCCACTGCGCAATTCACCACACGACTGAGCGTGACTAAATGCAATTTTCACACCCATGTATCGGCCCCATTCGTAGTGCTCGAAAGGCTCGTCCTTACGAAGTAATATTATAGGTCTATGGTTAGACAACAGCCGGTACAAAAGGGTACAAACGTGCAGGCTGAACATTTTGAATGACTCTTTTGTTTCAGAATTACGTCCATTTGGTTGTGTGCGAAAAAGTTGAGCTACGGGACTCTGTAGTAATTTTACGATTCACTTTTGTCACTTTGGGCGCGATCATCCCTTTTACTCGTAGCCACGCACTTCGCATGGAATATTGATTAATGGGTTGGTAGGTACCCACGCTATGGACAAAAGGTCATAAATAAACAATACTTGTACGTTACAAGTTACGATCTGTGCGCCTCTAATGCAATTTACTGTTGCCCGCCATTTTGATGAAAAGGTTTTATCTTTTGTTTTTATTTCAGTTGGCCATGGTTCTCCTGTTAACTTTCAGCCAGACGGGATTACGGTAATTGTACGAGGAAAGCGCAACGGTTGTTAGAGAAACGAGAAAATTGTTAACTCTCATTATGCTTTCGGAGGATTTTCCACAGGGTTTAATTTTTGTAAAGATTTCACAGTTTTTTTGCCTCGTTTACGTAAAGTACACGTTTTAAACAAATATTTTTGTAGAATAAGTACAAATAATGTGTATAGAAAGAGCGGTAGAACCACGTGAATAAATTAGGTTTATTTCATAAAATAAATGTCTAATTAATACCCATTTATGTCATAACGCACAAATCTTATAAAATCCACTCACGCAAACGTCTGTTGTTACGCTTGTGAATACCACTTAACTTCACCGCTCTTAACCCTTTTTCCGTACCTAATAAAAAATCTCGCCGATTAATCATAATCTGAAGTGACGCGCTCGGTAACCATCACAATAGATAGAGGAACGCAGGTAGAAGGCCGACTCTGTTTCAACGATTTGATTATGGGATTCTTCGTATTTTGATACTGAAGAAAACCATACCATACTTGGTCATCTGGCGTTTCACGCGTACTAATAATAAATGCAAACGAGATGCCTAATGAGACGGTGTCTGATTTCATTTCTTCAGCACCAACCATTAGGGCTAATTGGTGCCGACGACAACGACGTATGAAATGAAAGTCATATCAAATTGTTAAAAAAAGTAGAAGAAGAATCTAATCTTTCTATAATACTTTTTTCATTTCCCGTTAGATAACGGCGACAGTTAGCGATGTCCTTTCTCCCATGTTCGAGAAACTTTTATGAGCCTGTCCATAGTTTCCCATTCACCTCAAGTTTGTATCGTACTGATACGTGATTGTCTGTAATCTCACACAACTGAGAGCGCATTCAGAAGGGTAAAATATGATGCCAAATTAATTTCTATCACAGTGCGTCGCTTTCGCACATGTAGGTACTTATAACTGCTCTGAAAATTAGGCTCAAGTCAAGAGATCCTATGGAGTCAAAATGTTTCTGAGCATATCAGATTTTTTTTGGTTATTTATAATTCAAGAATCACGAATTCATGGCAAACTACATTTCATACAAGCGTATTGGGGCCGATGTATGTGTAGACCATAGCTGCGCCTCTTGTGGGGCCCCTGTTAATCGCCTTGGCCACCACGGACTCGCCTGCTCCTCGGGCGCCGGCCGCCTATCCCGTCATGCCGCGCTTAACGACATCCTGAGGAGAGCGCTCGTCAGCGCCGACGTCCCTGCGGCTCTGGAGCCCCAGATCGCAAGGGATGACGGCAAGCGCCCCGACGGGATGTCGTTGATCCCCTGGCGGTTGGGCCGCGCGCTGGTGTGGGACGCCACCTGCGCAGACACGCTGGCGGCGTCCTACATTTCAGCCACCAGTAAACAGGCCGGGGCGGCGGCTGACGTCCGAGAACGTTCCAAGGTTAATAAATATAGTTGTCTCGGCGCACACTACGAATTTGTAGCCTTCGGCGTCGAGACTCTAGGTCCGTGGGGTAGGGGGGCTCGGGGGCTCCACAAGGAGCTCAGCAAACGCCTAAGGCAGGCCACAGGTGACCCTCGCGCGGGCAGCTTTCTCGCGCAAAGATTGGCCATAGCAATCCAGCGCGGGAACGCTGCCTGCGTGATGGGCACCTTACCAAGGGCGCAAAGTTTTGATAAATATTTTTAGTTTTTAGTTGTACTTAATTTTAGTTTTGTATTCATTTTATAACACTTATTTTACAATAAATGAGTTTTCCCATGAGCGTATTGTATTACAAATAAAAATGTGTTTAATCAAGGTATATTGTTTACCACGAAAAGTGACAATTTCATACCTAAATGCTAACCCTAAAGTCAGCGCTGATCTTCCGGCGAGAACAGTTGAAATTGATATACCTACATATGATATGATAGCAACAACAACTTCCAACCATATCTGACATAAAACGCCGTGTCCACCGACTTCTGCCGATCTTAGATAAGTAATTTCCTCAAACAGTTAGGTAATCTTACAGAGAAATATGTTACAAGAAAAATCTTTCAGATTAGGCGCTGCACACATAAAATAAACTTTACGCCATAAAGTTTTCGAAATATTTTTTCTTCGCTGAGCAGTTACGCTCCTCGACGCATAACTAATAGACATGAGGAAAGTATCTACTTCTCCGTAAGCACCACGCACTTACATTAGTTACATATTTGCAATCATATGTGACGTTCCACGGGAAAAGGTACCTTATGAGGGTTTCTAGTTTCGGAGATATTAAATGTTTTGTAAAGAGGTGAAAAAATGCTCAATTTTTTTTTATTGTGTGATCTGAAACCTTAATGCCTAACGTTTGTTTACCTGTTTTTATTTTTGTTATAAGTTAGTTATAAGCCTAGTAATGTCGTCTCAGAGTTTAGTAGAAAAGGTACCTTATGGAAAAAAGATTGAAAATTCCCAAAAAAACTAGTCAATACGGGAAAAGAAGTTTGGTAGAGAACTGTATTAGCATTCTGCAAAACTAATTTGATAATTTCAGTTCTGGTTGGGGCGCCTCGCAAATATTATAACCGTACATAGACCGACATCACAAATCCAAGTAGACTGCTATTATACCAAAGTTACTCTCGTCAAGTCTTTCTTAACTAGAATAATCTTCATTTGGTTTGGTCGCATGCAGTAAATCAGCCATTGGTTTGCTGAAAAATGCCAATACCCGACGCATTACCTTATGGAATATCTGAGGTCATTGAACCTCAATGCCGCTTATCTTCAATAGCAACCGAAATATATTATTGATAAGAAATAGACGATTTATACCATCTTAACCCCAAAATATTATTAGTTTATCCTAACTGTTCCATCATCATCATGCCTCATCATGTAACTTGACCACAAGGTACCTTTTCATTACATACAAATTATTGGTCTTTTTTAAGATTATTATGACGAAGAACTAATTAAATTGGGGGCAGTTTAATGTAAATAAATATTTTCTATTCATAAAAGATAAACTATAATATGATTGATATTTTGTAGTGATGTATTATTAGATTTATTTCCATAAGGTACCTTTTCGTAAATGTATGGAGCAAATACTGTTATTGTTATGTAAGTTTAAAGTGGCATAAGGGGTTAAATATAGTATTTAGTTGGGGTTTTAGGATTTATTTCATTTGAATGACAGAGTTTCTTTCATATGTGCTCAGAAAAAATTGATTGTGTGTCACATTAAAAGTAAAAATATTCAATTTTGTGATTTTATATGAAAAAGTCAGAAAATACATTTTCACCTCTAAATCGGTATTGTTTTTTGCTTAAACTGTCTGTCAGTGTCGTTTTCTAATAGATAAAATTTAAATCTTGAGAGCTCATTGCAATCAATCGTGAAAATGAAATAAAACTTTATTTTCAAGAGATTGGTTAGTATACACATAAATCAGTCGATATCAAAAGTTTCTATTTGCATTACAGAACAAGTCGCAATATTTTTTTAATCTCAGATATATAAGGCATTATTATTTGTAGTCAACTATGTAACTTACTTCAGGAACATAGTTTTTTAGGCGGCTAAACTTAAAACTTCTCTATCGTAAAGTTGCTCATTTCACAACATTATTTTCAAAAAATCATATCTCTGTAACTACGCAACCTAGAAGGTTGATCTTTTGTGTTATCGATAGCTTATTTATTGTAGATTACTGGGGTATGCATAACTCCATACCCGCCATAAGGTACCTTTGACCGTGGGACGTCACATATTGGTATCACAACCTTTTGGCAGTACCAATTACACGCACTGTAGCACATACAAACTCACCAGCTGTGCGGGCTCTAAGGCTGTTGAACTCGCTTCTGTCATGGGCACCAGAATGTGATATGTTTGCAAGTCGATGGATGGTTGTGTGTCAGATGTGTCTGCGGTACTGTGAGATGATGGACGAAAGTTGATTGTGATCTGATTTTCCTAAATTGTGTAAATACACTATGTATTCTGTAATCTGGCGGCTTAGCACGGTCGCGTTTTTATCCCTTGTCACCATGCCTGTCACGTTCTAACAAGTACGTAAGTGCGAAAGGGACGCGCATAGTGATAGACGATAAAAATGGAACCGTGCTGCGCCCACTGATGTGTACAGTGATTTGGTTTCGACTGTAATGCTGTATATTATGTTTTCAAATAAATAATAAATAAAATAATAATGTTGTATGTAGATGTATGATGCCCCAGCCAAGCGCAAAAATTTAACTTTTACAACGAAACCATGAAAGGTCCAATTTACCTTCCTTAATATCAAGCGATAACGGAAGCGCCCCTTTTATTGCATACGTTTTTCATGCCTTGGGTCCGTTTGATTAGTAATTTTGGGGCAAAAGGAGGATTGGAGAACGTAATAGGCAATAGGGCCGTGAATTGGTACTTGAGCAACAAATAGCCTCATAAACTTTGTCAGTCTTGTGATAAAAGGGGTAGGTACGGTGTTCGGTATTCGGTAGCATTAAAGGCGCTAAGTATGTCGTAAAATGACCCTCTGTAATGGATCTGCAAGTGTCGGCTGAGATCTTCGGCCGAGATTTAATATAGGTACTATGTAAAGTCGTTCTGAATTATCTGCATTTTTTGCTCCGTTTTAAATGAACATGACAAGTAATAAAAGGCTGTGATAGTAAAAAGATACCTAGTGGTTTACTGAGGAAATGAATTGTGATTAACTCCGTCGAAGGAATAGGTAATTAGTGACATTTTATATCTCCAATATTTTTTTTAGGAGATTGATAATCCCGGACATGAGACGTTAATTTTTCACCCATTAGGTACCTTCGTTCATACCTACTTATATATTAGGTACGAGTACAAAATCGCACTGTTCATACAATTCTATAAAGAACATTGAATCAAGTTTCCCTTCGGTTTCAACGACCGTTATCAGGGTAGGTAATAATGGAACAGTGAGAACTGGGTTAGCGGCGTCCCACGAGAAATGTGACATCAGTCCGAGCTTTGTGCGCCGCTGACTCGACAGGACTACTAATATTATCTTGGACACATGTAGGTACAGAAATATCCAGACGCATATAAAAAGCTACTAAGAATTCGCATTCGCATTTTAACTTTTTAACTAATTTTTACTCAAGTATACATAGGTAGGTATGTTTTCAAATGTTAACTAGAAAGAAAGCCTTAAATGGGTCTTTACAGTGACAAATGCGAGTCGGAGTTTTTAATTAACCTGCCGCGGGCGAGCTGTCTCTATAGAGATATATACGTATTAGGTACGAGAACAAGTAACAGTCGACGAATGGTAATGAGGAAAACCGCATCTTCTTGACAAATTGCTTTTTCTATTAATAGACCCTTATATTAACCATAAGCAACTGTTATGTTGCTGTTGTGTTGTGGTATGGTTATGGTGGTGGTATGGGTGAGAAATCTTCTATACATATAATTAAGCTGAAGAGGGTCGAAAGTCTGTACATGGAAGATATTTGAAAAAAAGTTGGCTGGGGATACTTAGAATGGATGGAATGGATAACAGAACACGTTCCAACAGTTTTTAGAATTTTTGTCTGTTTGTCTGTTTATTTGAACGCGCATCACGTGAAAACGGCTGAACGGATTTTGATGAAAACCTTACTAATCTGTCGAGAAAATCCCCGGCCAGGTTATAGGCTATAAAAATTCAACCCCTAAAAGGGGGGGTAGCCACAATACTCGATTGACTTAAGTTTGCCCCTGAATCGTATAAGCGCTACTTGGGAAGGAGGGGCAAACTTTTTTCAAATATGTGCTAACACTATAGAGTACCCTGGTAAACTAACAGATGGCGCTGAATTTAATACTATGTGACATAAATAAGCCACCGAGGAAGGATTTTGCCAAATTAACTCTAAGTTTAGAAGACCCCTCTTCTAAAATTTCAATCAATCGTACGGATATCAACAAATTTAATTGAATAATTGTGTTGATTTAATAATACAACAAATTTAAACAACAGTAAATTAATTGCCCCTCATTGAACCGTGCCATCTTTTGGGGAGCTGAGTAAACATTAAGTAACCAAGAAAACTAAAAATGGGTTTACATACATAGTTACGTAGTGGTAAAATAAACACACATATCAACACGCGTATAATTGCATAAAATTATTTAAAATTATTTATTTTCTCCGTCATGAATTATACCTAATCGTAATTATATCGCATCCATATCAAATCCATATTCATACGTATCGCCTCCTTAAGCACTTAATAATGGCCACGAAGGTGGGTATTTTGAAAAAAAAAACATTGACCTCTGTCATTTGCAGTGCCGGATTAACCCTTTTAAGCAAAATAAGCACTTGGTTAGGGCACCATGTCTAGGGCGCACCAAAAATTATCGAAAAATTTTCGCACTCGCTTCGCTCGCGTTTTTAATAACATTCTAAGATGTTTATGATAAAGGTGACATTCGGGTGGCGTTAGCAGTATTAGGTACTCTGTTACAACGTTACTGCTGCAGCACTGTCAATTTTCGTGATAAAATAATGTGACTGATTTCCATACTAAAAGTAAAAATGTAGTACAACTGTCTGTCAAAATGCGTTTTTTATATCGAAAAATTTTCGCGCTCGCTTCGCTCGCGTTTTCAATTACTTTCTAACATATGATAAAGGTGACATTCAATTTTCCTGATATAATGATGTGACTAATTTCCATACTAAAAGTAAAAATGTACAACTGTCTATCGAATTGCGTTTTTTTATATCGAAAAATTGTCGCGCTCGCTTCGCTCGCGTTTTCTAAGATATGACAAAGGTGACATTCGGGTGGCGACTGCAGCAGCATTAGATACTCTGTTGCAACGTTACTGCTGCGGCACTGTCAATTTTCCTGATAAAATGATGTGACTGATTTCCGTACTAAAAGTAAAAATATACAACTGTCTATCAAATTGCGTTTTTTTATATCGAAAAATTTTCGCGCTCGCTTCGCTCGCGTTTTCAATAACATTCTACGATGTTTATGATAAAGGTGACATTTGGGTGGCGCCTACAGCAGCATTAGGTACTCTGTTGCAACGTTACTGCTGCGGCACTGTCAATTTTCGTGATAAAATGATGTGACTGATTTCCATTCTCAGCTGAAATGCAGCAATGAACGTCACTCAATTTACCAAAAAAATTCAATGTAATCTTGATGACCCTAGGAAGAGAGGGCACCATGGTCTAGAAATACTTAGGGCATCAAAATATCTTAATCCGGCCGACTGGTCGTTTGCGGAGTCAAACGATTTGGGACTCGCATTTTATACGCATTACCATGCCTTCCCGAAAAAAATCGAATCATTCGCGAAAGTTTCGCAACGTATTGAGGTTACAAGGGGCACGTGGTCTTACTCAGGAGTTTAGATCCTTAGAGAATATACCTAACCAACGGAGACGCCATGTCTATAATTTTCGGTACAAAATAGTCTGGCGTTTTTTGCGGGGGAGGGGCACATCAAATGTGTACCTACGTAACGTAAACATAGCCATGTCAGATAAACGTCGGTTGACCATTGGCCTCCTATTTTCGACAGAGGGGAACGCCTGTTAATGACCACTCCGTTTGGTTATATTCTCTAAGTTTAAATCACGTGTAAAATTTTAATAAGGGCGAATAAAACTATTGATTTTGGAGTGTAGTTTTATTTGGTGGTACCTAATTGTAAAATATTTTATCTGGACTTCAGTCCTCTAGCATATCCATATGTCAACTTTACTTCAAGTTCCGCCTCCAGGGGAGAGGGAGAGAAATTAGGATTAGAAATTAGCCGCTTACTGATACAGACCGAATTACACGCGGGCGGAGCCGCGGGCACAGCTAGTAGAGAATATTAACTTACGCTCATAATCGTCCCAACTCCCAAGTCACGAAACGACCTAGTTAAAAATAGGTACTATTGAATTTGATAAGTTTAACCATCAATTGTTGTTTGTTAAATGTATACCTACCAACAAAGAAATATGAAGTTAGTATAAAGAGATCATATCATAAATCGGATCGCATGACTGGCCCCAGCGAAATTGCTCATGTGCAAACAGAACATCAAAAGAAGTTCGGTCGTGGCCGGAAACGTCAAAGAGAATTTCAATATCTGGAGCTAAAATAAGGGATAACTTACTTTGCTTTCCTTGGCTCTTTTTTTGTCGCTCCTTAGACATCGTTTTTTTTTTAATAAGAATAAATTTATTATCAAAAGAACAGAACACATAACAGAGTATGGCAGGGGTCTCCGCACTAGGCTACGCCTGTATCGCGGGGAAAAGGAACACTTCAGGTAAGTACATCTTTAAGGTATCTGCGTTATCATTCCCTGCGTAAGTACGTTATTAGTACCTACGGATAAATTGAATTTAAGTTATATTTAACGGAATCATGTCTAACACAGTTCACAAACTACTCTTCGAATACATTTTTAGCATTGTATGTTTGGATTGAATAAAAAAATGTATTTATACAAATTCTAAGTTTATTAACTACATAAATTAGATAATACTCGTATTAAATAATCAAACATATTCATTAAAATCAATATAAAAGTAAATAAAATGGCGATGAAAAGGTTAAATATTGGGTATTTCATCTACACTACGGCTAATTATATTAGACTAATATTTATTTCACTATATGTATAAAGTTGTTACTAGTAGTATGCCATTCCTTGTGCTTCATATATTTTCACTTCATCCTTTTTCATTTCCAAGTCAGGCCTGAAAAGAAGTCAAGATAGTTATAGTTTCGAATCTTTTATAAATAACTATTATATGTCAGTTATAAAGTATTTTATATACTTACAAGGCCAGCTGCACTGTTTGTTGTTGCACTGAAACAAACATTAAGTATGAATATATATTATGGACTTACTTTTAAATGCTTGGGTAAAGACTTACAATTTTATACAAAGTACAGATTTATCTACACATCTTATAAAACAAAGTCCCCGTCGCGTCTGTCTGTTTGTATGTTTGCTATAAACTAAAAAAACTGAACGGATTTGCATGCGGTTTTTACCTATAAATAGAGTGATTCTAGAGGAAGGTTTAAGTGTATATTTTTTTAAGGTTTACCCGAGCGAAGCCGGGGCGGGTCGCTAGTTTGTGTTATGTATTATTTGCTAAGTGGGCCAGTGAAACTCCTAACTACATGCGATTGAACTTCTTGTAATACTTGTGGTGGGTTCCGACGTCCGTCGAACGTGGGTAATACGATAGTTTTAGGCCGCCATTGAGCAATGTCGTAAGCGCCTTCGTGACGCTTCTGCAGGCTTTCGGCGGGCTTGTAACTTACCCATAGTAGGTTGCTGTTGTATCATCCCAGTGACATCGGCGAAGTACAACTGGTGATTGTTCTGTAGCTATGTGGCCGGGTCTATGTAAGTGGCCTGTACGATTGTGGTGGGTTGAGCCACCATAGGTTCAGTGTCTTCTGTATGTGATCGATGGATATGTAACTTACCCATTGTAGGCTGCTGTTGTATCATCCCAATGACATCGGCGAAGTACAACTGGTGATTGTTCTGTAGCTATGTGGCCGGGTCTATGTAAGTGGCCTGTACGATTGTGGTGGGTTGAGCCACCATAGGTTCAGTGTCTTCTGTATGTGATCGATGGATATGTAACTTACCCATTGTAGGCTGCTGTTGTATCATCCCAATGACATCGGCGAAGTACAACTGGTGATTGTTCTGTAGCTCCGTGGCCGGGTCTATGTAAGTGGCCTGTACGATTGTGGTGGGTTGAGCCACCATAGGTTCAGTGTCTTCTGTATGTGATCGATGGATATGTAACTTACCCATTATTTGTAGGCTGCTGTTGTATCATCCCAATGACATCGGCGAAGTACAACTGGTGATTGTTCTGTAGCTCCGTGGCCGGGTCTATGTAAGTGGCCTGTACGATTGTGGTGGGTTGAGCCACCATAGGTTCAGTGTCTTCTGTATGTGATCGATGGATATGTAACTTACCCATTATTTGTAGGCTGCTGTTGTATCATCCCAATGACATCGGCGAAGTACAACTGGTGATTGTTCTGTAGCTCCGTGGCCGGGTCTATGTAAGTGGCCTGCACGATCGTGGTGGGTTGGGCCACCATAGGTTCAGTGTCATAGATGCGTTCGATCGACATGTAACTTACCCATAGTAGGCTGCTGTTGTATCATCCCAGTGACATCAGCGAAGTACAACTGGTGATTGTTCTGTAGCTCCGAGGCCGGGTCTATGTAAGTAGCCTGCTCGATCGTGGTGGGTTGGGCCACCATAGGTTCGTTCAGTGTCTTCTGTATGCGTTCGATCGACATGTAACTTACCCATAGTAGGCTGCTGTTGAATCATCCCAGTGACATCGGCGAAGTACAACTGATGATTGTTCTGTAGCTCCGTGGCCGGGTCTATGTAAGTAGCCTGCACGATCGTGGTGGGTTGTGCCACGATTTCCGGCCGCCATTGCCCCATCTCGTCAGCACTTTCTTGTATCTTCTGCATGCGCTCGACCTGCTTGTAGGAGGGCTCGCCGCCGATGTAGTCGCGTTTGGTGCGGTTGTGGTTGCGTATCTCGTGCTTGCGGAGGTCCGATCTAGACAATAAAAAATATAATTAGTACGCTATTATTTGTCAATAAAAAATTGTACAACCTGTATAGAATACCAATAAGATTTTGGAAGAGCCCTCGATGGCTTTTTTAAAATCGTATGGCATCAGGCAGAAGAATAAAATTTTACGCAAAAAAAAAGGCGACCAACCCACATATCCACACTGGCCAAAAATTATACGCGTCAATAAATATTTTCTTCTACTTTATCCTAATCGAAATACGATACCCAATATGCAATATGTTAAACGGATCACGAATACTTTTTTTTACACCTGTATTATTATCAGTGTTGGTGCAACCGGCCATAATTGTAACAAATGCACCAAAATGTTTAGATCTCTCCTTTCGCCAGACACTTAGGGCTATCTTGCTGGTCAACAGAATGTGTCCGGCGACCGGATAGATGCAGCAACCCTGTAAATGACTCACTTGTAGCAGAACTCCCGGCCGCAGTAGTTGCAGGTGTGCTTGATGTTCATGTGCGCCGCCTCGTGGTGCTCGCGCAGCGCCGCGTTCGTACGGAACGCCTTCTCACACATCATGCACTACAAACAATATAACATGGATTACATTTGCGCTTCAGTCTTCATAAAATGCGGTCACATGTACCATAAACTACCGGTAGATTTTGCTTTGTGGATGCAAGTATAATGAACGGTGTCACTGACATACTAATTTTCTGTGGCGCCAATGTGTGGTGACCTCAAGTCTTCTATTATCTAGTAGGTAATGACAACGCAATATACTGTATGAAGTAAAAGTTGACCCACTTGGCAGTAGCACTGGTATGGCACGCCAAATAACGAAATAAAAAAAAAACTTCTATTGGGTTTAAGTATTTAATGTTAGTTACCTTGAACTGTTTCTCCTGGTGCGTGAGCTTGTGCTTATTCAGGTTAGACGGGTTGACGAAGGTGGCGGGACACTGCGTGCACTTATACGGCTTCTCGCCGGTGTGTGTACGCATGTGCATCACCAGGTAGTACTTGTGCTTGCATTTGTACGGGCACAGGTCGCAGAAAAAGTTGAATGTGTCTGTGTGAACCATCCTGGAAGAAAAAATTCTGAATTTCTTGAATGGAATCCTTTCTGTGGGGATAATGCAAAACGATTTCCAGATATATCCATGTTTAACTCTATGTCTCAATGCTCAGTGGCAGAACAAAAGTAACATACCTACAACGAAAATGATACACCTAATAATACAAGCTTAAGACGAAACAGGAGCTGACTTTTAAATATTTTAGGTAAATATACCCGTCTCGCTAACGGAAGCGGCACCTAAAAGTAGTGCGATAAGGACAAGGCGAAAAATCCTGCGTAAAAATCTCAAAAATCGAGGTTTCGTACTCCAAAACTTAACCAATCGTAACCAAATTTGGAAATCTAAATGATTATGAAATTATCTGTGTCGGACCGTTTTGCTTTTTTGGCTAATTGATATCAGTTTTGAATGCCACGCCTCTCATTGCGGCATAGTCAATTAGGCCATTTTGGCCATTTTTGAAGGGCTCTAGCGCCTTAAAAACCAAAATTACAAAAAAAGCAATATGGTCCGACACAGATATTGACAATATTAATCTGTGTTGAAAAAATCATTGCTCTAGCTTCAAAAACCACGGAGGAAAACGAGGAGTACGTTTGTATGGAGAAATGACCACTCCCGTTGGCTCTTAAGTCCCTTAACAAATAGAAATGATGAGAAGAGAAGAGCCCTACACTTGTATTTCAGGTTAGAGGTTTTTATAGAACTTGCCTTCGCTTTTGTTGGATTTGCACATATTTAAAAAAGGAGGCCACTACGTACTGTATTTTGTTGTATTTAAGTACCTTTTGACTACATCAAACTAGTTTTTATGTTGCTGGATTCGTCGATCTATGAATTCAAAACAAAAACGACCGTTTTAACTTTGCACACATAGATTGATTATTGATAGATTTGTAGAGTAAACACAAATATTCGCAGCCAACATGTCAACTCACATGTGGTTCTTAAGGCGCGCAATGATCGGGAACTCCTTGCCGCAAGTATTGCATTTATGCGGCACGGTCTGCTTGTGAATGTGCCGCATGTGCTGTGTGATGGACAGCACGAGTTGGCCGCATAGCTCGCACGCGCGCCGCATGCATTGACGCTCGCGTCGATGCTCCATTAACTTGTCCTGCAACATACATATTCGATTCTATCATGTGATTCATGTGTTGTTGAATCTTTTATATGTGCCGTTTTCAACCAAAAGGGTACTTATTGTCCGTTGTCAATAAGGTGCTATTTCCATATAGTTTCTATTTGAAATCAACCTTATCGACAACCGACAATGTGGTATGTTTTGGTTGAAAACATCACATATCTTGACCAAAATATGAGACATCCATATCATGATTGCATGAAATCATACCCATTTAGATTTTGCAGGAGTATTGTGAGACAAAAGTAAGTGAAGTGCTTTTTATCTGATGGAACTGCTGGCGAACATTGCTGGCCGCGTAGCCAAGATACCGATCGCTTACGCTCCGTAGCGATCGAAACGCAACTGTCACTGTCGCACTAATATGGAAGAGTGATAGAGAGACATAATGCTTTTCGTTGTCGAAGCGATAGCGATTGTAACCTTGGCTACGCCGGCTGGTTATTTAGTGAAGAATGTGCAAATGGTGGCAGGTAAGGGTTATGCAACAGAGCTGCAGCCTGCAGCATGTGCCAGCTAGAGTTGTGAGAAATATTCACAAGACTATACCGACTTGTGCTTGTCCTAACATGCTCAGTTTGCCATCTCATACGGAAAAACCATACAGTCCATACTATCTATATTATTCAGCAAAGAATATTTTAAGTTCTTAGAATTTTTGCTGTTTATCTTTACCTCAACTTTTTTACCCATTAAATAAATAAATATTATAATAATTACCTTATCAGGAAAAGACATGTCACAGGGCGAACATTTGAATTGCTTAATCCTTGGAGCTTTCTTCATGGAAATCTTCTCCCGTTTCTTCAGCTCCCTGTTTCTTGCTTCTTCAATCTTCATTCTTTTCTTCTTCATGTCATGGAGGATCAATTGGAAGTCATGTTTAGAATATGGATATGAGTGGAATGTTGGGTCACCCATGGGATGTAAAATCTTACGGAACTTTCGGTCTGAAGCCTCACAATTCTTTTTGAATGTTAATGCTGTCTTTAAATTGTACAGACATACAGAGCATATGTATTTAGGCAAGGCATCATCAGCTGAAACCTGTAAATTATTGATTATTATTTATTTATTAAGATAGCTTCTGAATCACATTAAACACAGTACAGTGTGCAGTCAGCATAATAATGTGAAAAACTGTCTGCAACCATTGATTACTTTTCCAATAAGAGATATATATATCTCAACAGTCTTTGTTCAAAGGTATCTGCATTTTAATATGGAGACATATCCTTTTCTTAACACATTCAGTGCCGAAAACCCAACTATCAGGTATTTTATGATTTCGTTCCCAGGCTGGACAACCCAATAGTCGGGATCGTGGTACTACAGCTTTATATGACGAAATTGTTGTGGCCTGGCGCAGATGTCTTGTTTGCCTGGTTGGCACTGAATGTGTTAAGCAATAGGAGAATGGTAGTTGCTTTTGATGCTGGCTGTACAGTATAATATTCATAATAGATAAATACTACTGAAAATAATATGTAATAAAAACTAAATTAACACATAACTTGCAGACAAACTGATAACTTTTTGGAAGTCAGTTGAAAAAGGTTGCAGAAGGATGTAAGTACAAAATAAGACTTACTGAGACATTTGTTATACTTCTTATGGCACTCATGATGTCGTAATCGAAGACCTTTTCGGTTAGTGGTGTGCAGCCACCTTTGGCACAGATTCGACATATCATATCTTTCTCCAGGCGCACACTTTTCTTACTGAAATAGGTACATATTATAAAATCATTAGAAGACTAGTTATGTGACAGGCAGGTAGGGAACAAGCAAGGGACAGCAGTATTAGCCAGAAATTGGAAGAGCAGCGGAATTGTATAAGCTAAAGTACAAGTAAATCATGAAGATAAAACAGAGTTTATCCACCATTAAATGTAATAAATGTTCATTACCAGTCAGCTACAAGTTTTTGCCAGTGATCACTGTTGTTACTACCATCGTCTTCATTACTGAAAGTAGAGGGATATTTGGCTTTGTTGAATTTAGAGAGCATTGATTTAGTTATGTATACCGCCATTATATAAAGATAGGGTTCAAAAAAATATATTCACAACTTTTTACAACTAAATACACTCAATCACAATAAAAATAAATCTAAACTGAATAAAAAAAAAACAAGGCATAGTCAAGATAGAGAATGTTGTTGTTATTTTATTTTTTTGAGTGATGTAGTGATGGCCAAATTAAGCCTGCCCCATTTCTGCCAACATAGCAACATGTCTGAACGAACGAGAAAAACCGGTATTTTTCAATCATTCACTTCTGTCTTCACCAGTAATTTGCGTTGTCTTGTCTGTGGTTCAGTGCAGTTGTCAAATACTCGATTACATTATTTATTTACAAAATACGGCTTTATTCTTTAAAAAAACTAATACTAAAAGTATTTGCAGAAAATTTAAGCTACGTATAACTAATGGCATCGCTACTTTTACTTAGGTCTATGTTATATGCTAACGCTTTGCACAAATCCAAGAAAAAGAAACAAAAAAAGCGTAAGAAATCTAAATCGTAAGTATTCAAATTGTACTACTGCCTACCTGAGTTTTTAGTGTTTCAAATAATTCTTCTGCACGGAAAAATATTTCAGGTATACTAGTATATCGAGCTTTAAAATAGCTCCATGCATGTGCAGGATATGTGCTTCAGAAAATGGGGATGTTCCCATTTTTAACAACTTCGTACAACCCAATATTGCGGAAGAAATAAAACATTTTTCCGGTGTTACGGTAAGATTTTAGAATGTGTATTTAATAGCAAAAAATAGTATTGACATGCTCAGGTATTCCTGTAACACAATATTTGGATTTTTTTTATATTAGATATTATTTATAAATTATGATTGTTTCCAGATCAACAAGACTGATACCATGACACAGATGTGTCAAAACTGCCTTGATTTACTCAATGGGTGTATCATGTTCAGGGATATGTGCCAAGAGAATAACAAAAGATTGCAAGAGTTAGAAGAGCTATCTGTGAAAGAAGGTAAATTCTGTCTCATAACAATATACTTACCATTCAATACTTAAATCCTTCCTGGTTTCACCACAAACATTTAGGATAGAGATACATTACAATCATATTCTTTGCAGTGTTGGATAAGAAGAAACTAGTGTTAGAGGAGGAAAATATATTTTTTATTCCTATTGCCTATGAATGATTTGTTTATTTTTACTCTAATAGGTAACTCAGTTAGGGGTAACGGTATGACATCATACAATTATACAACATTAATTTTAATAATTTGACACATAGGTATTTACTTATATTACAGAATATGTTAAATGTGAAAATGATGATGATCAAGAGCTTAATGACCTACCTGATGCACACAATGAAGACAGCAATGACTCCTACAACATACCCTCGCCTACATTTTCTGATGATGCAGCTATTTGGGGTTGTAATACATGTGGCAAAGACTTCTTTGATATGGTGAGTACTGATTAGGGAGTGTTCCCGGTACTGGTTTTCCATACAAATACAGTACCGGAACTGGGAATTCCCAGTTCTCGCCATACAAACTCAGTACTGGGAGCATTCCCAATACTGATGGAGGAATTGTGTAATGCAGTGTAACCCAATGAACAGTCAGCAGCAGAAGTTGCTAAGCGGGTGAGGTGTTCAAAATTACCTTGACACACTCTTATTCTCTTAACAATAAAGTCGCGTCAAGATCATTTTGAACACCTGGCCCGCTTAGCAACTTCTGCTGCTGACTGAACATAGTATTGTATTTTTACAAAATTGAAACTTTCAAATGAAAAAGTTGCATTTGTTTTGAGCCATTGAATTTTTGATATGACCCTAGATTTGGACTTGGCGCTCCTATGGGATATGTACGCCAAGTCAGGGCTAACTTAACATGGTCATAGTCTATTTACTGTAGTATGTTAAAATTTTATTGTTCAAACAGATAGTTTAGTTAGTGGGGCTCTAAAGATTGGATACCGTGGCATGCCGAGACATCAGTAGGTATTCCTTAAAAAATTAAATGCTATAACTCCTTTCTAGGAATCCTACAGTGACCATCTATCACGTTGTCCTGGAGACAGCGCGCCAAAACCGCCAGAAGAACTAACAAAGAGAAAATTCCTTTGTGATATATGTGGCAAAACATGCTCATCCAATGCTAGTCTACTAGTGCATATGTAAGTTCTCACATGATGTGATATAAAACTTTACATAAATTTAAATAGAACATAATATATTGCATCAGACTCAAAGATATAACTATAAACTGTGGACCTACCATGTAAACTTACGCCCTGTAAGGTTACGTAATATACTTCCTTATAATTTGTACCCGCGTTATAACTTATTTGTGACATGCAATAGACAATTCTGTGATTTAATGACCTATGATGTGTAGATTCACAGTGCCAAATGTGTACTGCCAGAAATTGCATCATGTTTAGTTTCACTAACAGCATGGTGGCAGCCAGTACCTGATTGTCACTACAAAGAAACTGCACTCTTTAATTACTCCTATTTTTAGATAGATTAATATTGTTAGTGTAATAATTTGAATTTTACTTAATTTTATACTAACCATTCTTTAGGACTTAATGATTTATGTTCTTGTTAACACATTCACTGCCAGCGACCTGCTACGTGGCTTCTCTGTCCGTAGGCGCTTTTCGCTACATATAGGTTTTTCCATGTTCTCGGCTACGCTCGTAGCGTGTAGTTTGCGCTGGGGCACTGAATGTGTTAAAAATGATAAAAAATAACTATTTATAGTAGGGTGTTACAATTAGGTCTGTTACAATCAATAAGCACACTCCTCTATTCCAGGGGTATCCATGAAAACATATTTCCCTTCAAATGCGACGTGTGCCCGTACCAAGGCCGCACCATGGACCTGCTGAAGGTGCACAAGAGGTCACACATGGCCGACAAGCCGTTCAAGTGCACGCAGTGCCCCAAGGCCACCACCACGTCCAGTAATCTCGCCAAACACATGCGCCATGTGCATAGCACACAGAGGCCATTCAAGGTATCTATATGCATGAACATACAGACATCCAATGTAAATCTTTAAATTCTAAGAGTACCTATTTAATTTTATTTTGGTGGGCGGAATGTTCACTTTTGTCAAGTAATTTGGGGGGAAACTAAAATTGATAGATGGCAAGGATTTTTAGCGGCATATCGAAAATTGCGTTCCGTAAAGAATGCCGCAAAAATGGGGGAACGAAAAACTTTTTATTTACACCAACCACCTGACAAAAAAAGCTAAGAATTGATAACCTAGGTCTGGTCTTATGGCATTATCGTTTTCCTTGCATAAAAACGTCCAATCTCTAAATTCGCCATGTATAACTGACCCCCCTGCATAGAGAATTGTTTGATGCTCACCTCCTTTCCGGTGAGTAAAATACGTCTTCGGTCTGGTGTGGCAACACAATTTTTTTATTAACATACATAATATCTTACTGCGTGCCCAATGGTTCTTTTTATCCAGAAAAGTAAAAAAAAAATCAGAACCAGGGTTCACAGTAGGCAAAGAATAAATATTCTATCCCAGCATTTTTACGGGATTATCGCCGCTATAGCCTTGCCACAGGATTCACATGCAAATCATACATATACCAACCCATGTTTCGTTTCAGTGTACATATTGCGACAAGGCGTTCTCGTACCAACACGACATGAAGCGACACATCAAGGACATCCACCTGCGGCAGGGCACCGTCGAGTGCGATGTCTGCTACAAGAAATTCAACACTAAGTAAGATTCTATAGCACTTTCCTGATCTACGTTTTAGTGAACTAATTCCAAAAATTGGCGCAGATAACGGTTGCTACGGAAGCACCTGTCATGCCCCCTTCAACCTAGAGGAAAATCTAGGCTTTAGTCCGTCTTGATCTCTATCGATATATTTTTACGACTTTCGTGTGGTTTCGAGCCTATAAGGGCCGATCAAAGTCGATCGTCTTACCACTACTTATTATACCAAAGCATAACAACACCCTGCGCAAGTGCTTTAAAATGCGCGAGCTATATAGTCCGTGTGGAAGCACCATAAATAAATCCGTAATATATCTCTACAGTATCTACAAATTTACATACTAGGCGTTTTCTTAGAACTACACGAAGCGAGCTTATCCTAAATTATCTTCTCTTTTCCTTGGAAGGTAGGTGGTACCAAGGAACATTATGTTTTCTTGTACAATAGACGTCAAATTATATTTACACTTTTGCTTGTAAATTGTAATAGGGCGAAAAATACTAAGATATCTTTGACGTCGACTGTACCATATCATAATATTATGACCGCTTGAGAGAGTAGGTACAATTATAACAATATAGTAGTTATCATTTATCAAGTAGTCTGCTATTATTAACTGCCGCAATAAAAAGTTACTTTACTTGTGAATAAAGTTAAAATTTATTGTTCATTTTATGGGCTAATATAATAAATGAAGGGGCGTTACAAACAGTAGGTAAATAAATCTAATAAATGCAAAAACGAACCTTTAAAATATGCAAGAAATATTATGGCTACATGCGCAACCGTGGCGACCACATAGCGTCTATGGGCCTCATTAGCTAAATATTACATTGTTAGAATAGTGAGCGACCTTCTCGTACAAAGTATGTTTCAGTTTTACTAATTTTAGTCAGAAAGGTGGAACTTATCTTTATATCACATGAATATATTATTTACGCCGTGGGGTCGATATAACTTGCTTAACCATTTTTTATAATTGCAGGAAAATACTGCAAGGCCACCGATGGAAAATTCACAAAATCAAAGGTGAGCGGCAAGGACGCCTGCCGTCGTACTTGCAGCATCAAATGGAGGAACAGGACCACCACGAGCAAGAGATCGCCATGGGACATATGGAGCAGCCCTACTGATACTCGTAAAACATCTACTGGCCGGGGTATTACATAGCTACTAAGGACAGTATGTACTAGTAGTGACATAGTTACTTGACGATTATTTGTTGTTCCTATGACCCTATGAATAACTGTCTAAGTAAGGTTAAAACCCCCAGATTATAAAGGAACCCAACAAAAGTCTGTAGTCAGTGAAACTTATTTAATTTAAATCTTGATATTTACGGGATTATTAATTGAACGAAACCGTAAATCGAAATTAACATTTTAACGTACTTAGTTATGATGAAACCGGTTTTTTATAATTATTGCGTCGTATGGTGGTAGGGTAAAACACCCATTAATCGGCACGCAACATGACGGCAACAGGTTTAAAGAGGATTTTTTCTTGTTATCGGCCAAATAATACATTGAGACTGAAGCAAAAATATACTCTTATTTTAGTAACACCAACATTATATATATTTAAAATATATAGTTATTATAACTCATAAATTTTAATATTATTTGATTACTTAGTATAAGGAGTAGACGTCCCCGTCGTATGTGCTTAAAGCCCACAGACAAGACATCCTCCAGACTGAGCATGAGCATAGTAGCTCTACCCCCTCTGCCACAATATACGGTAGTTTTACTCCATTTTCGAGTCGAAAGTGTCTATGTGTGACGTCCTTGTCTTTGAACGGACCAATCACGGCACGGGACCTCGCTCACCTCGGCCCCCGCACCCCAGTATTTTTGGCAGCATCGGTTTCA
This sequence comes from Cydia splendana, assembly GCF_910591565.1. NCBI lineage: Eukaryota > Metazoa > Arthropoda > Insecta > Lepidoptera > Tortricidae > Cydia > Cydia splendana. The sequence goes on along the minus strand of NC_085965.1, from coordinate 16,823,884 downwards.
TGAAATAATTGCTCTAAACTCCGTCTAGAGGATTCCTAGTCTATGTTAAAGCCTAATTAGTGCAATAGAAGACAAATGTTAGAAACAACTTATTTTCCATAAACAGAAAAACAACTATAGACATATAACATAGGTTTGATCGTTGTAAGACACTATTTAATTTTGGACATAGTCTGCTCTATTCGGATACCTACCTACTCAGCATCATGTTTTGTAAAATAATCGAGTCTTTAGTATGATTTTTATAACTTGCTTTTTAAAAAAAATGAAGATGTAAAGTCAAGCTGCCATATTTAATTTTTGTTTTTATAATACTGCTTTGAACAACACGGATAACACGATCATATTTACACTGCTTCTTTGGTGCTTCCTAAATTAATATTTTACATTAAAATAAGTTATTTTTACATTCAGCGTACATACTCGTATTTATATGCAAACACCTACGGAATCCAAGTGCAATATACCTTTATTTTATTCGCTGAGATATTGAGATTATTTTATGCGCCATTATAGGTAATTTATTTAATTGATACGCTTTTATAGCTCGATGAAAATAATGAGCTGCTATCATCACACTAGAAATAAAGTCATACAGAGTCAAACGCGTCCCTTTTGTTTTAATTAAATATGAAATTTCTTATCTTATTACTTGTTTTGAGGAGTTGTGTTGCTTTCGACTTGCCTCGGTGCAAACCAGACTTCAATATTGATAAGGATCAGTATACAGTATCTGATACGTATCACTTAGGAGATGCGGTGCCCACTGACGCCCACTATGATGTATATGGGAACTTATTCTATGTCAAATCCGGGAGCAACGATGATGGTTATTACTATGACATCTATGTTGTCAAGTTTAAGACTACAACTGCCCAGAAAATCAAGGGTAAGATAAAGTTTCAAGATTTTTTCCTCCTTTTTTTAAACACCTGCAGAATCTCTTAACCGCTAGCTTTTGTCCTTCCCTTCATTCACCGTTGTTGCGTAAAAATAAGTTTCTAGTCCACTATGCATAATTGTATTTTATTTAGTTAAGATTACTTGCTAGGACCCGCAAGCTTCAACGCCCTCAATACTACTTAATGGTCCTTCGAGCCGGATATGAACCAGTGACCTATAAGTAAATATAACTGTAGGGTACCAAATGCCTCTTGCCGGCACCTGTCCAGTTGGCTAATACAACCAATACCCATTTTTTGTCATTATTATACGGTAATTTATTAAATTTTTGCGACATAATAATTTATTTGTATTTTTGAAAGGTTTACCGGAAGGACTAAGTTACTCAGTAGCGGTAGACAAGAAGGATGCCAAGGTATACTTCGGCACCGAAAAGGGAATGTTCCGGTACGACTATGAAACTCACAACGCTACTCAAGTATCTGACTCCTTACTGAAAATTAACATGATTTTCGTCGACAAAGACGGTAATAAATACATAACTAACAGCAATAATGGCATAGAAGAGCTATATTTACTTGACGGCGAAAAGAAAATTCGTTTTAATACTTTAGAGGCGTTGAACGAGTTGGCAATCGATGATAATAATAACTTCTACTTCATCAAACATGAACAGCTATTTGTCTTGAAACCAACGCTATACATGCCCTTGCACATTGGCAACGTGACATACACGGGTGCGGGCCAAATCTCATTTCACAAGGATAACGTGTTCGTCGCAAGTGACCACTTGGTTTATTTCCATGAGAATGAGACTGGCAAGATGAAATTAATCTCAAACGTTCCAGATCAAGTTACGTCTATAGCTTTTGATAGGACGGGCGACTTTGTGCTCGGTACCCGCGGTAAACTGTTGAAGTATAAAAAGAACGAGTGTTACATTAGGAAAACTAACGACGCGGTATAAAATAAGCTATAGAACTCTCAGTGTATATAAGACAAAAAGACTTCACCTTTTACTTTAGTAATAAACGAAATAGGAAAGTTTGCTAACAGAACAATACTTTATAGGTACCTACGTCTTTATATCACTGAAATGATTATGTTCTATAATATATCCCTTTCTGAAAGAACAATCTTTTCATTTTTGGTACACAGTATACTGGTCAGCTAGAGCTACCTGAATTAGCAATAATGATTATCGTATTTTTCACACAGCTTGGGTACGGTGACCGTTGTCATCTGCATACAATTTTTGACTTTAAAACGCAAAAAATTATTGAGCTTTACATCCGTACCCAAGATATGTGAAAAATACTATAATTGATTGATCTGCAACGCGAGTGCTGCTGACTGTCTTTCTTTTAGGCGCTATTATTATAACAGCTTGTGTATTAAAGATTTGTTTACCCTACATGTATAAATGCTGCAAATATAACAATAAAACAATTTGTACGGAACAATTCGTTTTATTTTAATAGTTTAAATTATTACCTATTATACAGCCAATAGCTTAACATAGCTCAATATCACCAAGCCACGTAAAAGTAAAATCTCTTACATGACATTTCATTTAGATTAGAAAATGGGAAAGCAGGGTAAAACCAAAAAGCTATCTGATGTAGCCTTCAGTTATTAGCATGTTCGACCTTACCCCTTACTGCATGTAATAAAAAATATTTGTTTAAATTTGAATTTTAATAGCTGCCAATTTTAATAGCGTGGGTGTGCCGCCAGCGCGGTGACTCCTCAGCGCCGTAGTGGCCGTGATGGGGCCATGATGTAGGAACAGTAGGAAGTGTACTAGTCTACTGACCTTGGGCACCGTGCAGACGGCCGTGCACCGTGAGTTGAATATCATATCCGGCATTGTATGCGGTAAGGGGTTACATTTTTTGGGTGCCATGTCAATCATTGGTGGATTTACCCTATTTTCCAGTTCACAGTAAAAAAAAATCATTTCATTAAAATGTATTCAACACACTATTTTTTGGGCTATTCTCTTATTGTAGCATCCAATCAATAGACACGTTATTGTTTATCTTTATCAATAATAGTAAAATGTTAACTTAAATATCGTCAGGTGACAACCGAAACTCATCATTAACGACTACCCCAAGTTAATAGCCATAGTGAACCATATTAATACCTCAATAAGGTTGATTTTTGTTGTATATGTTTTTAGATTACGTAATTAGTGAGTATTGCTTGTCACCTGACGATGTAAGGATTGATTACACATAATAAAATGCAGTAATACAACCAATGTGTAAGCACGCCAGTGGGAACAGCCTGGCCTGGCAATACCATCAAACATGGGTTATTTATGTTATGACCCTTTGCTCTATTTAACTACAAAACCAGGGACCTCATAAATAAATAAGTAACTAATATTTATAATATTCCATAGTTTAAGCTTTGTTGTTAGGGTGGTATTCCACCTAGAGTCGGACCAAAAAAAGTCTGCAGCGGATTTGATAGCCCACGCAGTGCAAGTGTCATTTATACGTCATAGTTTCATAGAAGTTTGACGTTTAAAATAACACTTTCATTGCGTGCGGTATCAAATCCGCTGCAGACTATTCTTGGTCTGACTCTATCCAATTTCTTTGTCCAATGTATATTGCGTCTGACATTTTGCTTCAATGAGAGAGTGAGAGGCAATGATATTGGGCATTTGGAATACCACCCTTATGCTTATTTACAGATGATAGCTGCCTATGATCCCTATACACAATCGTATACAATATAGCAACATTAGACTAATGTTAAAAAGAGTTGTGTAGTGTGAACACCGGCATTTCAGATTCAGACTGAGGATTCTTTATCTATTTGTGGGAGATTAGAATTGCCAGTAAAACAGGCTCTTAAGTGTTTATATTTCAAGTAATATTTGGCATGTGATTACATAACAAGAACGGCATAACTGTGTTATTACTACAATGCAAAAAGAGGTTTATATCGCAAAGCTATGTGATAATTATGTAATCATTAATATCATATTTATTTATAGAAAATACATAGCATGATTAACATTCTTATGTATATTCTTGTACAGCTGCGTTATTCTACTATGTTTACCTCTGCATTAGCCTGTGTACTGAGATTTTTACCTATGTATGATGTAGTAGGACATAAAATTAAATATCATTACAGGATTTAAAACAACACACTGCAAAATTAAAACAATAAAATGTTCATTAAAAATCCACTGTTCACATGATTCACTAAAAGTAAATTCATACATTATTTTAACAGTTTAATCACAAGCAAGCACTTAAATCAAGGGTCTCCTGACTTTTTGATCCAAGTTCCACACAGCTAAATTTGTCTGCCCGCTTCCTTTGGCGTATTAGGCCGTAGTTTGGAGACCCATGGCCTAATCTAATAAATAGTTAATACTAACTCAGAATGTTATAAAATCAATGGGGCAATATGCTCTGCGATATAATTGGAAATGTTAAGGCTTGGTTTTGCGAATTAGGAAGAGCCATTGGCTGACTAGTGCTGGAGATGGTAATCTGTTGAGTGGAGGTTTGGTGGACAAGTTGCTGGGCCGATGGGACCTGTTGAGCAGCCAGCTGCTGAGCTGATTGCTGAGCTAACTGCTGAGACTGCTGTGCGGCTAGGTGCTGCGCCGATTGTTGTGCCGCCAACTGTTGTTGCGCGGACTGCTGCGCCGCCGCCAATTGTTGTTGTGCGGACTGTTGCGCCGCCGCCAAATGCTGCGCTGACTGTTGCGCTGCCAGGTGTTGGGCATTCTGCTGCGCCGCAGCAAGGTGCTGCACGGACTGCTGTGCCGTAAACTGCTGTTGCTGCGCAGCTAGCTGCTGCGGCAGCGCCGTCTGCTGCACAAGCTGCTGAACTGTCGTTTGTGACGCATTCCCCATGAGTTGCTGCGGCGGCGGTGCCAGTGTCAACTGTGCCGGCGTCACTGCTACTACTGTCTGTCCAGCACCCATCAAAGTCCCTGAATCACTCACTTGCATTAACTGCTGGGCACCCGCACTAGTCACAATTAGTGCTCCCGAATTACCCATCAACTGTTGTGTTGTACTTACTGTCAACAATTGTGGGGCGGGAGTTAGCAACTGAGCTCTGGATGCCGCTGGTGCCAGTGCTAAATTTGGTGTTGCCGCAGCAGGAACTAATGTAGGCAATGCACCAGAGAGACTCACTACAGGTGTCATGCTAACTGTAGCTAAGGACACCGGAGCTGAAGTTCCATGGCGGGATGTAATAATGCATGACTGTTCACCCCTATTTGCAGCTGCCTGCTCCAGTAAAAACTCATTCATGGAAGTCAATTGAACATTTTTTTCTGTCAAGTCTGCTACTTTCTTCAGCAAAACACTTATGTTATCATGTAGTAGTTTAACTTTATGGTCTAAGGAGTCACAGTTTTGGCATATATTTGGTGCAGGCATCTGATTCTCTATGGCCACGTCTTCGTAAGTGTAGCGCCTTACTTTGCATTCAGGGGGCGAGTCTTCATCTCTTAGCATAAGTGGTGGACGATTGTAATGTGGTGGTGGCATGTTTAGCTCATGATGGCGTTCATTGTTGGCTGGATGAAGAGGGTGAATCAACTTGCATTCAGGGTTGGAGCAGGACCCGTGTAAATACGCCTGGCATACTGGGATCATTCCATGATCCCGAGGATCTGTCTGAGGAAAGTTGCCCGTAGAATAGAAATACGCTTCCTCTTCCAGCGTGAAATGTAGAAACTTGCAATTGTTTCTGAAACATCCTTTATTCTGATAGTCGTGACAAAACCGGAACAATTCTTTTAAACGATTCAAAGGTGGCTTTTCGTGAGTATACCGACAATTTTCTCGGACGCAGCAACCTCGGACATAATCGCGGCAGATGTTGGCCAGAGCTATTTTTTCGTCATCGGAGATCATTGTTCCGTCATTAAGCACCATTACGCCTCTTAGCAAAATGAATAGATCGCTGTTTTATTGTCTGCCTTCACCTTCAGCATCTTCCGTGTATGAACAGAAAAGAAAACAACTCTTTGATGCCTTGGGACGTACAGCGCTAGTTCGTATTTATTTCTCCTGCGTCCACCACATTCGTGTTATTATTTATAATGAAACTCACACCACATATTTTGCAAAAAACCTTTCACATTTAATATGAACCACGAAAAAACTGTTATATTTAATTTTTTCTTTTAACAATGATACAAAAAAATAGGCTTGTGCCTGCTCGGCACTACAGAGAGCGCTCCGCTCTCGGTCAATCGGTCAAACGAACTAGTTCGGTCTTTTAGTTCCTTTAGTTCAGTTCGGTCTTTGAGAGCTGGGAATGTATGAATCGATTTTACAGTAGTTTTTTCTTAAATCTTTGGCAACTGAATTACGATTCAAGTTGTACGATACTATATGACGATTAAACATCAAAAAGCTAGACATAATAAAATAATATAAAAAATACAGAAAAAATATTTGATTTTTCTTCATACTTTTCAGGTTTAGGACTGTTTGTCACTCTTTTATCTCGTTCGCACTCGTGCCAGCGTCATTGTAAACCATTTCGTTCAGTCTATTTTCTGTTTCACTCATGTCAAGCGCTCACCAATCCCACTGAACTAAAGGACCTAAAGACCGATTAAGAGCGTACAAAAAGATTTAGTTCCTTTCGGTCCTTGATGGGATTTCATTCTTAACAGTTCTTAGTTCATGACCGACACAAGCCTAATACAAAATTAATATGAACTGCACTGCATTTGGCATAACAACCACAGATCCAACTCAAAATCAAAATCGGAATGGAATAAAACAATTAAAACATGAATAAAATGAAAGGAACGAAAGAATGGCCCAATGGAATGAACTAATGAATGTTAATACCATTCTTTTGGTTCTTTTGCTCTCGAGTACAACTCGCAACCATAGTACAACCTGAGTACAACACTAACTCGGTACGCTGATTCGTCAATAAAACCAAACAAAACCAATCCAATCATTCATTCACAAATAAACATGGCGGCGTGGTGGTGATACTATTACTATAATTTATAGTACTATACTATACTACTTAGATCCCATCTAAGGGAACAGGAGGTTTCCCCGATATATCGAATGGTGATAAATGATATTCAGGCTAGCATCTGTATTTAATTAAAATAGATATATCATATTTCAAATATACGTACGATGCTGATTCGTAGCATCGTAATTCAGAACCAACACAATGAAGTAAGTCACATTTTATGATCAATAAAAGGTCCACATGTTATTTTACAGTGTCATTAAAGTGTGTTTCTTTCAGATAAGATTATAGTGAAATGTTCAAACAACAAGTGTCGCCGCGGAGCGTCCATCCGTACCAGACGACGATGGTGCCGCGAAGCGAACAGCAGTTCGTTTCTGCAGCTCAACAAAGGGCCAAGTTTCCTTGGGCGGAAGACATCAACCCGCCCGTATACCAAGTCGCGGGCACGGACAGCTCCACCTCAGATACCGCTTACCATGTAAGTTTTTATAACGTGCATTTTTCAATGAGGTGTTTTTTTTCCATGATAATTATAACACCTGGTCTGCCTGTGCTGTGCCCGACCTACCTATGTTTCGGTTTTGTAAACCCTGCACAATCTTTTAAAGTTTTTGAATAAAATTATGGCACTTTTCTTGTTCCTGGTGGTCATTACCTGGTGGTTTGTTTGTAGCTTAAAAATGGCAGGTTTTAAAGGTAAATAAGTGTTCATAAAAGGAAAAAATAATTCCAAAAGGAAGAATATGCATGACCTATAAATAAGTAGTAAAGTAACTGACAAAAATTTGTCTATTTCAGGTTCCTCACTACTATAATGAAGATATAAGAGAGTATGGTCCACCATCACCTGTCTACCAATCACCGTATGGGGCTGGTACATGGAGGAGCTACAAGAAAGGCGAGAAGCTCCCCATGCACACTGCAGCCTCACAAGCATACACCTTTCCCGAGTGTGCTTCAGCATTCTCACTGCCAATATGTGATATGGAAAACCGTATGAAGCCTCCTGGAAGGTCACCGGTGCCTCCTATACCTTCAGCCAGCCCTGAACCCATGATTGGTGCATGCGGTGGCCACTGTCCTGGATTTGAATATGTGTGCTATTATATTTTACAGGTATTTGTTGATATTTTGGCATGCCATTATCAAATAAATAAAGTTTGTGGGGACCAATAATATTTAAGAAAAGTAATTATTAAATGTGAAAATCATAAGTTATGTACATGTTTCATTTTGACTATTTCTAGTCATTAGAAGATCTTTGAAAGAATTAGAATTAATCATTGATTTTTTTTTCAGGTGATATTTGTTGTAGGAATATTAACTGGGATCTCATTATGTATCGCTGGAATTGTGTTAAGGCGTACCAACAGAAATGGAGACTTAGGTGTCCTAGTTTATATAGGTAAGAATTAATAAATACTACATAAAAATATTTGGCGTAAATTTGGTGGTATGCTGGGGAAGATGATGGTTTCCATCTGTTCCCTGTTTATCAAAAGCTTGTAACTTGTAATACACGTGGAAGTCCCTTTCTAACAAAAGCTGTCAAAAAGGGACTTCCACTTGTATTACAAGTTACAAGCTTTTGATAAACAGGGCACTGGTGTCCGCAGTACTCAAGTAGCTACAAATCATTCATAGCTTCAAGATGATGAATTATAGCAGATTGGGTTTACTTGCATAGCTCATTTTTATCTCAATTAGGTATTTTTAGATTAATTATTGTTTGTTTTGCAGGATGCCTGTCTTCCTGTGTGTGCTGTGTGCTGCTCGGCGTACAGTGCTGCGTTCGGCGCGAGATCCGGCAACGTAAGCTGCGCACCAACGTGCACATACCCTTACAGCCCATACAGGTTACTATAAAAATACTTTTTAGATTTATTTGACCCCAAAGAGGAAACTGATTGAGGTGTAGTTCTTGGTGCAGACATTGCCTTAGGTAAGAAATCTAGGTTATAGAATAAGTGACAAATATAAAAAATATTTTACCTATACACAGCATATTGTCATAAACCTTCAGATAGATTAAAGCACTCATGGCCAGCAAATAACCTGTTTCCATTTTTTTATTAACAGGAAATCAAGGATTAATGGGTTTAGTTTAAATAATTTGTTGAAGTTTAAAGTTATTCTCTAATATTTGAAGTGAAAACTAGAGTAAACCTTAATTTCATCAAGCTATAACTTAAATAATGATTACAGGAAGCGCCAGCACCAGCTTGTCCATTATTGTCATCTACACTACCTCATAGCCAAGTATATAGGTATGTTTCTTTGTAGTTTGATCAAAATTGTGTTAGTGTTTTGACTTTCGTCCTCAAATTAACCTTTTGGACGCCAATGACCGATATATCCGCACCGTAGGTTCAACGCCAAAGACCGATTAATCGGTCACAGACCACAGAGCAACATAGACCTACATGCATATGCATAAAGTTCAATTTCAGTTTTGACACTTGGGTGACGTGGCGTCCGAGTGACAGCTTTTGTGTTTGACATGGCGTCGAAAAGGTTAAGTAACCACTATTGTGTGTCTTAAAAATCCTGATAGTTTTAGAATGGCAGTAGTATATTGCTATATTTGTATGCAATTCACTTAATTTCTCAATCGACTATTTAACCCTTTTCTTTGCAATGTATCTTACAAGATACACAAGTTTACACCTTTTTGTATTTTTTTTGCTTTATAAGGCAACTGCGAGGATTAAACTCACGATAATTTTTAATTTGTCAAGAAAAGGGCTAAAGGTTAAAAGTTCCTTTCTCTGTGTGTGTTTTGGTTTGTGCATAAATGACGCATATATAATATAATTTCAGACCAACTGCCATTCTTTGCCAAGAAGAAGATGTGACTGGAATTCCCTGGTGGCGCAGAACTACAAGAGACTGAATAGGTTTAAGTTTATTTACCTTAGTGTATATGAAATTATATTTTGTGTAACATTTAAGCTAAACTAATTGTTTTTTTATATATAAGAATGTTGGAATGACATTGAAATCAAATAATAAAATCATATTTCTCACCTCACATTTTTATTTGTTACGAACACTTTATGATTTATGAAATGAAATAAAACAGCATAATTAAGAATATGAGATATATTCAAGTATCATCAGAGAACATCTATAAAATCATCAAAATTAAGTACATGCAAAAACGAAAAATATAAATTATGTAGGTAGGTACTTCAGATGTACATATTTTTTGTAAATAAAAATATCCAAATACTTTATTAAACGAAATTCACTGCAGTTATAGGTGAATTATAATATAATGATTATTTAAAATTTAAAGTACATAAGAGTTAAGTGTGAACTTACATTTTACATATAAGTAATTTTTCTATAATTATTTCTCCACATATATTTACACGATTTATAAAAATTGCAACTGTTTCTGAGAAGTTTATACTTGTACATTAGTTTCTTTATGTCTAAATATTCAAAAACTAAGAATGATTTTCAAGAGAGCTTAACATAATATCAGTTTCATATAAATTAAACTAACTCCTATACAACACAAAACAACCTCTAAACACGACCATGTTAAACCAGCAATTTGCGCTTACAATCTACACAGGACGGCCCTAACCTAATACAAATCATTTCAATATTCGAGACGAGAAATGAAATAAAAAAATATATAAATAATTAAATCTTGAACAGATTGATATACACGCTACACCTATGTTATTAATTTCGTATATGAGATAGAAAATTAGATTTTGAAGTCGATTAATACATATTTCATTTATAAGCTGCAATTCTAAATAAGCAGATCATTTCAAGACAATGTCTTTTTAAGATTCAATAAATAGGTAGTAAATATAGATGTCTATATCTATACATTAATCTGGACGTTAATTTGGCCACTTGTCTTTCACTAATTATTCGTATTAATTAAGACAATCCTTACCAAAACGTGTTTCGACTAACTTGGCTTACAGTAATTACTTACAACTTGATTAATTAAATGCATAGAAGTAATTTAAAGGCGAATTTTCGAGATACGATCGTAATTATAAATTTGCCTTCGGCACAACACTTGGACTGGCTAAATTTATTGATAGGTACTAAAGATTTAGCCCAACATGGGATGCAAAACTATCAACGCTTCTACCATTGTACCTACATCGTTGTTAACTGATTTCTAGTACATACCTATATCTTCATAGTGGATAAGTAGAACAAACGTAAGTGCTTAAAACAATACTATCACACAAACAAGCACACATTTAACATTTTATCTCTGTTGGATAATCAATCAACACTTTGTACCTCGAAATGCACATCATACAATGGTCACAATTTCTCGAGTGGCATTACTAAGAGACACTATATTCTGTCATCTTTGTAAAATATTTTTCTTATGAATCTACTCATAATGTAGCCTACATCAAAGAAGTCTAAATGTAATGTATCAATAATACCACTCGATTTTATGCAAGGGGGACAAAATTGTAACTCAGGAGCGCCCTAAGAGTTCGCAGGGTAGCTTCGGCGGGGGCGGCTTGGCGTGGCTTTACGCGATAGAGGGGCGTCCGTCCAACATTTTGTCGCTCTCCTCTGCGCTGCTTAAGCTGAAAATAAAAGAAACATGTTATACTACCATAAACTTCATCGTTTGCGAGCTTAGCTAATAGCTACTCAGGGCCGGTTTTCAAAACAATTTAATGTTATAAAATTATAATCGAAGAAAGAAAATACGCAGCGTGCGTCATAAAACGTAACTAACAGTTCGACGGATGTGTATTGCAGTGATTCAGTCGTGAAGTCGTGATTAGAAAGGATAATTTCATCACACTTGCTCATAAACATAAAGGATCTCATTCCACGCATGCGTAGAGGTATTGATACCCGATATTATAATCACATTTATGAATTTTATGATCTGGCAGTTTCCAGGCTCAACTAAACTAATACGTCAGGTACTGTGTGAAGTGACTATGGAACTTTGTTTGCACATAGCAGTGTTTTGGTTTATTTCATACGACAATGGATGGAGTGCCAACCGCTTGAACTTTAACACTTCGCACCTGCCGTGTCTGACAATAGACGTAATGTACCTTTGTTGCGGGCTTCAGTAAACAACGCTGAAGCGCGTGACGCCAGTCATTCACGTGTTATAACAAAACTTTGTAATATACTATTCAAGCGACGTGCTCTTATGTAAGCAATTCAATGATTACTTTTGTTTTTGTAATATTTGTGTAGGAGTACGCAACACACAATCATAATAGTATTAGGTAGTCTCGTAAACTGTATACTTATTTTGAAGTCGCTTGTCACCAGCCTTCCTAACAGTGTAATGCAGTTACCAGCTGTCAACCACAAAAAGCCGTGCTAATACAGGGACAGTTATTGATAATCTTAGTACGACATTACATACAATCCTTCACAAGTGTACGTAAAGGTCCTTGTTGTCCTTATAGTTTACCATTTCGTGGGGCGTAATGGGCTTACACAGTGGGTCCGTGGAGACAACACGGTCAGCCCGGCCGTCGGTGGTTCAAAGCGGTCAACTCGTCCTCTAACTAAGTGACTCACCAGTCCTTGTTGTCCATGAGATTGCGCATCTCGTCGTCCGGCGCAGGCGGCGCATCGCGCACGGGCGCGTACTGCTCGGCCACCAGCGGGTCAGTGGACGGGTTGAGAGCGGTCAGTCCGGCTGCACCGCTTGATGGCATCTCCTTGCCGCCGCCCCATCTCGCTGACCAGGCCCAGCCGCCGACACCTGTAAATATAAGAATTATGTAAATTAGTAAGATCACTCCTCCAAGTCCTCCTAAGTACATCGCTACATTTTGACCGTCATTAGCACTTTTATTTACGACCGGAGAAGAGGTAAGTATGATTGATCTCACCTACATATACACGTATTGTTCCTATTGTAGATGTAGAGGTCCAAGTGTGTTGTTTGTGCCTTTTTTTTAAATTTTATTTTATTTATTGGCCATTAAATATGCTCTTAACGTAGTAAGTTAGTAAAACAAATATGTAGTTTAAAGCTAGTAATAGTAACATACTTTCAGAAGTCACGGAAAATAAAAAAACTGTATTAAGATACATAGAAGTATATATTTATGCGTATTATTTATATGTATTATGGCACCAGTGGCATGACAATAACAGGGCCACCTACCGATTCCTTACAATTGTAACGTGGAACGACAGATGAGGATTCTACGGATGAATAACATAGTAGGTAGATGAAAGTAGCTAGTCGACGAGGAAACGATAATGGAAGCCGGTATCGGCGCGCAATCTTTCGGGTTAAGGTCATGAATGCATTAACGCTACCGTTTAACCTTTAGCGCTGCTTTGTTTACTAATGTACCTTTACCTTTAGTTAGTTAGCCATTATCGTTGGCCGGGCGATATTGAACTTTGTGTCAATGTAGTAAAGTCTTTAACATATGAAAAGTTATTTTAAACAGAGCCTTTGCGGAGCCCTAGCTAGGGGTACGCGGAGCACACTTCGAGAATGGCTGTTAGCAGATAATACTATACAAAAAACGTTAAATTATCTGCTTAACATTTAGCTTGGTTACAATATCGAATGTACCTACCTATGCTTTGTCGTTACTTAATTATGTAAACGCGTATAAAAAAATTGGATAAAAAGTGTAAATCGGTCGCCCCGTCTGGGCCTCAAGTGCTTAATTGAATTGGATCGGCATGGCACGAGTCGTTTACCGAGCATGATATGTGTTTGATTTTGATCACAGCGTAACAAATTAAAACAGCAACATTTCTATAAAACACTGGCGACCCGCACCATCGGCTTCGCACGGGTTACACAAAACCTTAACAAATTATATACATTCCTCATTCCTCAAGAATCACTCTATTGATAAATAAGTGAAAACCGCATGAAAATCTGTTCAAAATCTATTTGAGTTTATCGCCAACATACATACACACAAACAGACAGACGCGGCGGACGACTTTAATTTATTCGCTGGGTGCGCGATGACAGCGCCAACTAGCGGTTACGATTACGGCGGACTTTGAAATGTCAAATGGCTGGATGTCATTACAAAGAGTAAGTAAACAATCAAATAATTTCAATGAAATATCGTAATTTACATATATTCTATTCGATCATTGACATCTATAGTGTCGATAATAACGTTGACCTTTTTTATTTCCCGTCTAAAATGGCACAATCAATAAATTTCAGGTAGCACACACGGACTTTCTCATGGCGGACTTCACGAGAAGTAAGTGAAGAAATAAACAAATTTAATCGAATAACGCATATCATATATATTGCAGACGATCATTAATGATTGTAATGTCGTTAATAATGCATACTTTTTGTGTATTTTCAGTTAAACATGGCCAAATTAATTATAAAAACTGGATTTCGAGCAATCACTCACGACATCGCTTTCCAACCACAAACAACAATAAAAGGAAAACAATTAGTCTTGGCTCAACATGTGCAAGATGTAAAAGAAGTCAAATGTGAAGATCAAATGAACCACACCATCGGAGCTCGTGTAATTCGTCAAACTTCTGTGACATCGACGCCATACACAACATCCTTGAATGTAAGCTTTTTTTTCTGTTTTTGCAATCTTTGACGTAGTTACATACATACTATGATGCATTTTAATGTAATAATGTAATAGAAAGTAAAGAAATCATTTATTTTTTACAGATTGATTCTAGTCGATATGTTACGAGCGGAAAGTGTGATTGTGTGTACAATCAGAGTGGCAGATGTAAGCATATTGCGGCTCTGATATATTACATCAACCATGAAGAAAGCTTCTCGAAAACTAGTGAAGAGCAGCAATGGGGTAGACCTAGTGCCAGACAGTTCGCCAAAGAAAAGTACTCAAAAGGGAAATACTTTGATGAAATGTATCCACCGGCAAAGAAAATTAGGTGTGATCCTTTGCCATTAGATGTTTCTGAATTGAAGGGAAAGTCATCATTAAAGCTAATAATGGAAGCTCATGCTTTGTGTTTTAATAAAGAAGAAAATGATGAATGCATTACCGAAGTTGTTAAAAATTTAGTTGACCAGATTGAGATTAATTTTCAAATAGAAGATTGCATTGAATGTTTCAATAACTTTTGTATTTTTAAAGAAGAGTTTGTAGTTTATAAAAGTGATAAGATAGAAATTAACCAAAATCTAAAAGAGTTTTATGAAGCAAATATTGTGATGGAAGATGAGAAAATTATTGATTTATGTTGTAAAACTATCGAACAGTCAAAGTGCAAAGAGTGGTATACTGCCAGGAGATTAAGAATCTCGTCCAGTATCAATGTACATCATATAAAAGTGCGAAAAACAAAATCAATTGATAGTTTAGTGCAAAATATGCTGTTCCCGAAATTAATTGATTGTGAGGCTACTAATTATGGTAAACGTAATGAAAGTCATGCGCTAGAACAATACCAAAAGGTTTACAACTGTCGTGTGATAACCGTAGGAGTAATTGTGAGTAAAATTCAGCCTTGGCTATGCACAAGCATAGACGGGGTTGTCATACACCATGGATGTATTACAAAGCTGGTAGAATTTAAATGTCCAATATCTTGCCAAAAAAAGGCTATTGTAGATTTTGTCAGTAAACTTTGTAATGTGCAATATCTGGAGTTTGTTAATGGTAACATAGAATTAAAGAAAAAACACTCATATTACACCCAAATACAAACACAGATGTATCTCACTGGTATGACAATATGCGATCTTTTTGTTTATTCTCCAGTCGAAAACGGTAGTTGCACAGTAAGAGTAGATAGAGATGAACATTTTATAAAAGATGCCATTTTGAAAAGTGAAGAATTTTATTTTAATCATTATTTACCACGTTTGTATGTGTCGATTGGTAATGAGGAACTAAACGATAAAAATAATAATAACCAAATTCTGCCAAAGCGTAGTTTTACTGGTAAGAACATAATTAATCTATGAAAAATTATAAACGTAGGGCCACTTTTACCATCCCACTAACCCGGGGTTAACCGCTTAAACCTGGAGTTACCATGGTTACCAGTACAATTTGACACTGGGTTAGCGGCTTAACCCCGGGTCAGTGGGATGGTGAAAGCGGGTCTTTAGGCCCACTTGCACCATCTCAATAACCCGGGGTTAAGCGGTTAAACCGTTAACCCAGTGTCAAATTGTCCTGGTAATCAAGATAATTCCAGGTTTAACCGGTTAACCCCAGGTTAGTGGAATGGTGCTAGTGGGCTTTAGGTGATTAATGTGGTTAAACATTCATAATTTATTAGTGTTTGTTACATATAATTAATAAGGGTAGGTAATGTTAATTGTTCACAATATTTATAATAAAACATTTTATTTACTGTTTATGCTATTGTTGTGTTATTAAATAAAAGTAAACTATGGTATGAAATTTTTTATTTAAATTCTATCCTTCATCATTATGAAAATGTAGAAAACAATCCCAAAAACATACATGGGTTTATTTGTTAGAAAATATTGAGGACTGCAAATTTACTAATACACAGCAAATATGCAAAATATCATCAATATGGCAAAACAAGTTTTGAGGAATTTTATTTAATATTTGATAGAGTCTCAGCCGTTGCATTATCCTCTCTACATGAATCCTGACCCGAGCTATACTGTAAGTAGCATCTGTCTCATCTCTTGAAAAATTCATATTATTCTTTAGAAAAGGTGGCATAACAAGTCCTATTTCTTTTCCACTTTCATCTAAAATTTTTTTGATTTGTGGAAATCCTTTGTCAGCCAAAACAATGTCTCCATTTTCTAAAAGATCAACCAATCCTGATTCAACTGTTATTTGCGAATCGCTTTTCCTCCCACCGGCCACTTTAGATTTAAATGAAATAAAGCCTCCTGGTGTAATACCTATGAGCACCTTTGCAGTAAAACCCTTTTTGTAATGTGAATAGCACCACACACGATTATCAACTGTAGATGGCACTTCTATTTGAAACTCTGTGCAATCAATAATCACTCGAGTGTTAGAGTAATTTGGATGAAAGCAGTCGGGCATTGTTCTTTGTACAACACTTTTACTGGGCCAAAAAATCAAATTAGATGTTGCCGATGCTAATTCTTCAAGATACAAATAAAATATTCTTGATACTGTTGTTCGATGTACACCAAACAAGACACTCAGAGCTGAAAATGTCACACCTAGTTTCATTTTCATCAAAAAAATGAGAAGTCTATCTTCTTTGGCAACCATATATTTGTGTTTGTCCACTGTTCGTTTTAATAAAAAACGAAAATTATCAAGAGTAACACCGGCAAGATCAATGAGTTCCTCATCTTCGCCAATTGATCGAAACCCAGTAAAATATTTATTCTCTGTTATGGTTGCTTGATGAGCGTAAATCTTTTCAATAGTATTACATCCTTGGTGTTTCGTCTTCTTGTCATACTTAATAATCTTCGAATTACTTGATATTTCAGTTTGAACTTCACAGTCACATATTTCTTTGTCACTATATATATACCTATTACAAATGAATGTTTTTCCTTCATTTTCAACACTCGAAAATATTTCAATTTGGCATTCTTTATCAATTTTTGTGCTAGGAGTATTTTCTATTATTTCAAATGTACTTGAATCAATATTGGGTACATTTGCTGTATTTCTTTCTTTCTTGTTACTGCGTTCCATATATCGTTGGTATCTTGACATGGCTAAATTTGCATTAACCGTTGCAGAGGTGTATGTAGCAGGAAATATTCTTGGGACGTAACTAGGACTGTTCTGTTCATCAGCTTTTTCGCCTCCAATGAAGTGCGCACTGCAAATCCTGTCATGTGGCTTTGGGTACCATGGCGATCCATCGGCACTGAAATAAAACAACAAATAAATTATAGTAACTTAACCATTGTAACGTGCTACTTCCTACAACATACAAAATATGTATAATATTAAAAATGTTGCTTTATAGGTTAGCTTACTTACTTTTTCCTCTTGACAGCGATTATCCATTTCATTCGTTGTTCTCGTTTCCAACTTGCTTGTGGAAATTTATAGAATTTGTGATCACTGTTTTTGCCGTTGTTCTTGCAGTTAACTACGCAGCAGGTTTCGTGACGCATGTTTATTTATTTTTACTTAAAATTCACCACAAATGCACGGATACGTAAATTTCGCTAGTAAAAAGTGACAGTCGGTCTGCCGAAAGTTCCTTTTTTGGCCACGGTGCGCGCTGCGATCGATTCTTGGTTCCCCCACCTCCTACTTCGCACCCAGCGAATAATGTGTAGTGATGTTTATCTATGCAGCGTATACGATGCGTCCCTCTGGACAAGACCAAAGCTTAAGCTGGACACCACTTCTTGCTATACTCCAGACAGCGACCGGCTTCAGTTATGTTAAGGCCACCCCACAAGAGCTTCTTTTGAGCGTCGGCGACTCGTCAGCGGTAAGCCCTTGCTACACGGTCGCCGACAAGCCCCCAGACCGCGTGGCCTTGGTCCGTCCCGGACCGTGTAGACAGTTGTTTCCAACAAAATTTGACCAAAACTGACCAAGGACAGACCAAGGTCAGGCGGTTAGAAGGCTTGTCGGCGACCGTGTAGCAAGGGCTGTATGGAAAATGACGCCCCTGCGCAGTTGCCCCAACGTTGCACCGAGCAGCAGCCATAGAGTTGACTAGACGCCGACGCTCGGGAGCTGGTGTGGGGTGGCCTCTACAGACTCAAAATAAGATAGTAAACTTACCGGCGAAGAGTAGGCCGAGGCAGAGGATAACGCCGCCCGCGATGAGCGTTCCGACGCCGCTGTCAACGTCCGGCGTCGCCGACGCTGGCGTGTTCGAGTACTGCACGCCGCCCGCTATCACCAGCGCCAGTCCTGTGAAGAAACATGTCAATTAGCATTTACTTGTTATAATTATCTATAAAGACATTCCAGACTATGCCTTAGAGTACGCAAATGTCGTAAAGCATTGTAGAGTCAGACCAAGCTGAGATGGCAGTGATTTTGGTAGCACAGACGGTGCAAGTATTATTTTAAACGTCAGACTTCTGTGAAATTATGACGTTTACTTAACAGTTGCACCACCGTCTGGGGCTATTAAAATTAGCTTAGCTTGGTCTGACTCTAGCGACGGGAAAACAAAATTATCAAAGCATAAATTCTATCGTAAATTTTAATTGTATGATGGCAGATAGCACTTGAAAATACGGCTAAGAATTAATATAGGATACCTACGAGAGGCAACCACGGAAGTGCCTTTTACTTTATCATTTATTTTGCGGTTTAATAATGGCCAGTTAACTGTTTCTGCGATGGTACACAATAAGCTAAACACATGTTTAAGATTTCCTATCGGGTTTATTCACCTAAGGAGTGGTCCGGAAAAAAAAAGTAGCAGCACATTATGTTGATTTTTCATTTTATTTTGTAATAATTTGTAAGCAGTTCATTTCTATAGTGATCTGTAGATACTATTCTTTACAATTTAATACACTCGTATTTAATACAAAAGGGTGAATTAGAGTTTTCGCGTTTTATATTCCATCTCTCATGACACTTTTTGAACAGTGTCTTTTGAAGGAAATTATAAGGTATTTCTCATACACATCGTTTTTTCTAAAAGTACATTATCAAATTATTTTTCGTTCTATATAAAACTTTTTTATTTGACTTCACTTTGTGGTAGTTTCATGGAATTTCTACTTTTGTATATTTGCCATTTTTACAGAGATTTGTCTTCCATAGAAAAACCTCTGTCATAGGTTAGATTGGAGAGACTTCCTAACTACCCAAGATAAATTCCAGTTTATTGGAATAGCTTATTCGTTAGATGATGTTCTTAAAAGCATAAAAAAAGTTATGAAACTGGAACTTCATTTGTGGCATTGTAGAAAACGGTCAACAAATATTATCAAAACACTGATTTAAACTTTCACGATTATTAAACATTATCAAACTGCACAACGGGACTTAATCGCGTATTTAGGTAAATCTTAAAACTTAAATACGCGATTAAGTCCCGTTGTGCAGTTTGATAAATATTATCAAATTGTACTGTTCAAAAACTTACAAAGTACATTGCAACAAAAATGAGAAAACTCAAACAATTTCATATTTGGGTCATTCCACCGTTTCGGGTGTTACACTTGAACTCTTAAAATAAGGTTTTATTCGATATTGTAACAGGAACTAGGAGGTTATAACTATTGATTCATCTACTACTTTGATAATATTTTCTTTTCCTGTACACACATAATTAAAGTATAAGAGCAATAACGAGATAATCACTAAAATGTAGCTGTTTCGGGCGTTACGGGAATTGGCCTATACCTTCTGACCATCAGTACCAAAATGCATAATTTAGCGAATTTTGTCAAGTAACCTCCAGTTTTATTTATGTCAAGTAATAATAGTTACTATAGTCTACTGAAACACTGAAGTAACACTTAGTATCACTTTTCAATTAATTTTAATAAAATAAATTACCTGTTTCGGGTGTTACTCATGGTTCGTTTCGGGTGTTACGAGTACGAAATTAAGACAGATTTATACGAAATTATGGCTCATTTTATTGAAATTATTGTCTTTTTAATAAATTCGATTAAAAACATAAGTAATAAATGCTGAATTATTATAAAATACATTAATCTTAACAATAAAAACTGTTTCTCGAAGATATCATAATTATTTTTCTTTCGATGCGAATATTACCGAAAATATTCACTTAATCAAAAAATGGTTGATGGTGACACCTATTCATTTTGAAAGATCTATCCAACGACACCCTACATCACAGGATTAAAGTCGCAAAAAAATTAAAAATATTTTGTACAGGAGCAAACCTAAAAAAAATTTTTTTTGTAGTTTTTGTGTTACTATTTTGTCGCCATGATTGATTTAAGTATCCATGCCAAATAGCAGCTTTCTAGCACTAACCATCACGGCGAAAAGCCGGGGACTGACAGGCGGACGATCAACACGTTTCGGGTGTTACACAACTTCAAACTTTAAAACATACGACTAAAGCAGACGCTAAAACAACAACTATTACACATTTGCATAGGTTCACATCATAGCCTTTCTTTGGCAAAACATGTTTGGCTATAGTTAATTACGGGAAAAGTTACACATACTTTTATGTCTTTTTCGTTTCGGGTGTTACTTTGAGACCACAGTCTAGAATACTCTTCTAAAAACCGATTAATCCATGCTTTTTAATATTTTTAAATACAAATTATAAAATTACGATATTTTACCTGAAATAACTGCGGGAAATTTGTAACAGTTTACAGTTACTTTCTTTTTAATTAGTCTTGCCAATATCGCTGTATAAAATTAGTTTTACGCCTATCATTTAAACGTTGCGATCAAGTACATGAAAAACATGTAAAAATTGATTTTTTTTCGGTATTTTTTTCTGACATGAAGGTTTGGTATGTTTTCTATGGAAATAGGTTAGTGTTGACTTCTTAAACGAATTTTCATTTTTGAACCCTTGGTAGCGTTTATTATGGAATGACCCATTTATCGATATTATTTTATTTTATATTTTTGCTTTATACTTAGTATAATTAACTAAATTACAAAAAAAAATAAACTGCTTCATATTTAGAAAAAAATATATACCATATAATTCATTGCTACTTTTTTACTGGACCACTCCTTAGTCTAGGAAATAACTTTACTAAATTGTCTAGGTGGCTGTTTGGTTGGTTATAATTTAAACTATTATATTACCAAAATATTATCAATATCATATTGTTTCATATTTCTGTTAGACTTGTGGAATATTGTTTGTACATATGGAAATATCTTATCAAGAATTGTTCATGAGTCATAAACTCGTAAGCTAGACGAGACTTCAGACAGCTTTTGCGAGACTTGTATGTCAACGTAACACGTGTATTGTACACGCGGAATATAAATCTTAAGGCGATATGATTCGACTCATCAACGAATCTGAGGGGGTGAGGTGCGCGGCAAACCGTGAAGCCCCGCCCGCGCGTCCCGCGACCCTCTCGCCGAGCTCGTGAGCGCGCGCCGCGCACGGTAAACATTGCAGACGGGTCACAGTATAATGATCTTATGATGGCAGTATTTTAACTAGACCGGGAAATGGTCACGTTTTAGAGTTTTTATTGTATATGTACGTATGTATTTTTTGCATTACGTATTTCTGATCATTTCATGTAGAATTATTATTTTTATATAGACACGTGTACTTATTATTGATCAGTAAGAACGTTTTAATTTCATGGCAGCGTGTTCGAGTTGAAGTACCTAAAGGAAAGTAACAATTTTAAAGGAGACGGTCAATTAAGGGTTCTATTTATAAAGGTTATTAACCTTAATCAACAATTTTACTTTACAGATTCCTTTAACTCAATAACGCTGCCGTGAAATTAAAACGTTGTTACTGATCAGTAGTACTTATTTATAAGCTCTAAAAACAAAAAAAAAACAGTTTCAAAGTAAATTTCTGATAACTTTTTGGTCAGTGCAAGCCTTATGGTTTCGTCTTGGCAACATTTTACATGAAAATGTTTTTGGTGGGTCTCATTATCACAATTTCCAATACTTTTGTTGCCTAACTTAATAAATTATTGTTTACAATACCTATCGACTTTATACCTACTTTAATGATCACACAATTTTAACGAAACAATGTTTTCAAGAAAATAATTCAATTAAGTGCGAGTCAAACTCGCGCACCGATGGTACCTACATTTTATTAAGTACATTATATATATTTTTTTTTTATTAAGTTGTAACTGACTCATCATCATCATCTCAGCCATAAGACGTCCACTGCTGAACATAGGCCTTCCCCTTGGACCTCCATTCCGGTCGGAAGCGACCCGCATCCAGCGTCTTCCGACGGCCTTAACAAGGTCGTCTGTCCATCTTGTGGGTGGACGTCCTACGCTGCGCTTGCTAGTCCGTGGTCTCCACTCGAGCACTTTTCGACCCCATCGACCATCTTCTCTGCACGCAATGTGGCCTGCCCATATATATATATATAACATTTTCAAGAAGTCTGGTCGCTTGTGGTGAAAAAAAAAATGTATGGAGAACAGAGTGGCCAACTTTCTTAAAAATAGTTTATCTAATACTGATTCTAAAATGGTATCACACATGCTATTTACATTTCTACAAATAAAGATATGGCCTAGATGGTGTTTAAAGTGAAGTATGGTGCTAACTAGTAAAAAAGACATAAAAGTGCGATTATCTCGAAAACCACGAAACTTTTACTAGACCTATAAGTGCATTTTCTGGACCAGCCTAAGCTGCCCTGTCGATGGTTAGAAGGTTGTCCATTAATTATTGGACACTCTGTATAGAGATGTAACTAACCCAAATGGCACTTGGCACTTTTTTTATCTGATAGTCAGCAAATGAGCCGCCTGATGGGAAGCGGTCATCTGATACTACTTTAAACACTAAAACGTCCATGCGTTATTGATTTAGTGTAATTTCCCCACAGCAAATTAGCCTTTTGGCTGCACTTGGGCCGAGCACAAGCATAAACAGTAGCAGTAGGTACTAGGTACAAAGAAATCACGGAGCGACATAACCTCCTCGTTCAAAGCTACCACGATAGGCTCAGCTAGAAAGTCGTAGAGTAACTGACTGCAAATAAATATGGGAGCGATAGCTTGCACTCCGTGGTCCATAACAATCAAACAGATGGCGATGGCGTCGCATTCTTACGCCGATAAGGATCCGATAAAAGATAATTTTAGATATTAGACAAAACAAAAAACCTAAGGTAGGGAATAAACACATTAAAAAATGTTGGCTAACGGCGTATTGCATAGAGTATCATTCTATGGAACTTGCTAACTATGTAAACAAAAGTTACTAGTAAATTCATTCATTCATCAAGTTTGATTACATAGTTAGCAAGTTTCATAGAACGGTTACCGATACGACAGTTATGTCAATTACACAAACGTGCACGGTGCGTAACGGAATGGGTAAGTAATATATAATAATAATATAATTTTACACTAAACAAAATATCTGCAAACAAAAGATTATACGAGCATAGCGCCAACTGCGCGCCTCTGGGCTGTATCTTATTCTTTGAACCTCGTGGCGGTGCAGCGATACAAAATTCACGTACGATCGCAGTGAGCGGGGTAAGCGGGTGGTGCGGGTACAGAGCGCTTAGCTCCACCCAGACGCTCAAGGGCATTGGGCCTACCAATCGTCTTAATAATATTAACTAGATTTTGCCCTGTGCGCAGGGCCCTCAGGGCCCCGCGGTACGCGTGTTGTTTGCTGTTGGTGCTGTTGTTGACGTGTTGTTGTTGGTAA
Organism: Cydia splendana; assembly: GCF_910591565.1. Lineage (NCBI taxonomy): Eukaryota > Metazoa > Arthropoda > Insecta > Lepidoptera > Tortricidae > Cydia > Cydia splendana. The sequence goes on along the minus strand of NC_085965.1, from coordinate 16,799,696 downwards.
TGTTGTTGTTGCTGTTGTTTGCGCTGTTGTAATTGCGTAGTAGCTTGTTTTCCAAAGGGAAAAAGAAACAAAGTTGTACTTTTGCTAGGACAAACAGATCCGCGTGCGAGCACTTCATTCCTGTAGCTCGGTAGCAGTCCGGTTATGTGAGGGTCGCAGTTCTAACCTAACCTAACCCACTTTTCTGGTAGCAGTCCGTTTCTGTGAGGGTCGCAGTTCTAACCTAACCTAACCCACTTTTCTGGTAGCAGCCCGTTTCTGTGGGGTTCGCAGTTCTAACCTAACCTAACCCACTTTTCTGGTAGCAGTCCGTTCCTGTGAGGGTCGCAGTTCTAACCTAACCTAACCCACTTTTCTGGTAGCAGTCCGTTTCTGTGGGGTTCGCAGTTCTAACCTAACCTAACCCACTTTTCTGGTAGCAGTCCGTTCCTGTGAGGGTCGCAGTTCTAACCTAACCTAACCCACTTTTCTGGTAGCAGTCCGTTTCTGTGAGGGTCGCATTTCTAACCTAACCTAACCCACTTTTCTGGTAGCAGTCTGTTCCTGTGAGGGTCGCAGTTCTAACCTAACCTAACCCACATTGTTGGTAGCAGTCCATTCCTGCTGTTGTTATTGTTGTGTAGTAGTTTGTTTTCCAAAGGGAGAAATAAATAAAGTTGTACTTTTGATAGAAAGAAAAGATCCGCATGCGAGAACTTCATTCCCGCAGCTCGGCCTTCGGCCTCGCGTGCTTGGGAAATCGTAACTTTTCCTATTGGGTCGTGTTGCAGCTCCAACTTCCTCCTCACGTGTGACGCTTCGAACAAGACTAAAATACAACCAAGCGCAAGATGAACTGCCTGTAGGCACCTTGAACTCTCAATTATATTTAATTCATGTCGACCGTGGTCAAATATTAAAATTAGTGATATGTATTTAGTTCTTAAATAATTGGATTGCGATATGCCTATTAGGGTAATTTTTTCAATTATTTCAATTTGACATTTTATATTTATTTAAATTTATGATTATGATGATGAATTTGCACGCTTGACGGGCGTGGCGCGTTGCATGCGATCCAAAGCCGGGCGCCTTCGGCACCCTCATACTAAAAGCGTAACACTATACATATATTGTAACATCCCCATACTGTATCAATCCAAATAAATAATTTGTGATTTTCAAAGGAGTCAAAGAGCACGAAGGAATATAATCATTTTACAGATCGGACGTAGGTATATCAGTAAAGGTGAAATACTGTAAATATATCATACTTACATACTCACAATTATATTATCTAGGAATATAATATTATTTACCTACATTGAAATTGGTTGCTGACCTAGTGAAAATACTGAAATATTTTAACTGTTGATGTAGGAAAGCTAGGCGCTTTCAAGCACCTCGTAAAGTATTAGATGCTTCTGTTATCAGAAAGTGTGTTTTTATAGCACTTAGTGACTTTTTCTTACGTTTCATATGCTTTGATTCCCATTGTTTGTAAATGGTAAAATCACGTGACCGCGCGGAACACACTGACGCAGGTCCGTCCTCTACAAGCGCTGCCGCGCGACTGAAGAGGGCGTAAGTGCGTTCGCGAGTGATGGCGGTTGCGGATTTAGTAGGTATTGAAACATAGAAATTATTTTAATGATGTTACCGAGACAAAGTGATCCAAACCATCTAGATTATCTTATTACCTATACAATTATGTAAAAAACAAGCCAATAAAGTTTGTATTGTAGCTCTGAGATTGATTTATTGTTAAAAAAAGGCGTAACTTTGGAATTTTTTTCTATCGAGCAAAGTTTATCTAATCATGTTTTTGAGATCCAAAACATATCTGCCAGATCCTTAAGTATAAGATATATTTTTTTCACAATTTTAAAACATTGTTTCTTATATTTCCGATGGATTCAAAAAACTGGTTCGCTTAGCTCCTACGGGAAAAGCACGCCTTAAGTAAATTGACAGTCGCACGATCAACACAATCGCGATTCATAAAGCTTACTACTTCGCTAATACAGATGGACTTGTGTATGTCGATCTTCTGATCTGATAACGTATTGTAAATATTATAGGACAATTTTACACAGATAGACCTAGTCCCACAGTAAGCTCAATCATAGTCTAATAAAACATGGTCTTCCATTCCCAGAGTGACACGGGGCTACGTCACAACAACATGGCCGCTATATATAGCGCTATCGCATATTATCATATAGCGCTGTCGCATGATGACGTAAGCCCGTGTCAGTTAGGTGACCTAGAAAAGACGGGAATGGAGTACCAGGCGGAGTATATTATTATACCATGAGCTCAATAAGGCTTGTGTTGTGGGAATTGTAGTACAGAGAAGGTGTTAATGACGCCCTAGAATGGGCCGTTGTTGTGGCAGAGTGTGAAGAGGGCTCAATGAGGTCCTAAAGTTATACAAACAAAAGCGCAGAATGAGCAGAGTTCTTAGTGAGAAAATATACCGCATAATATAACTCAGTTTGTTCTCGAAGGGTACTACGGATGAGTAGTACCTATACCTACTACTCAACAGTAGGTACGATACGTTTTTCGAATAGGAGGGGAACGCTTTACTGCCTTGTTTACGACACTCGTCACGCCGATTGCGCTCGTTGGGTGGCCCTCAGCCGTTAATTCGGTCCCAAAATATCACATTCTTATCGGCTTGCGATACTGGCGTGCCTCTGCACCAGTAGGTCCAGTTTATTTCGTGGTAAATAGGTCACGTGAACTTATGGAAACAATAAATTGGCTCATATCATATCGTTGAGGAAGCTTAAAGGAAAGAAGCACACAGCAAAAAGAGCAGCATTTTATTTTCTGAAGGCCTACCGCGAACACCAAAGTTCGCAAATTGCGGGCATCTTTCTCTTTTACAGAGTGACAGCGAAAGATGCCCGCAATTTGCGAACTTAGGTGTTCGCGATAGGCTCTCTGTTGCTATAGCGTACTACTGGCACGACTGCGCACTAGGTGAGAACGTGGCAATGATCATCAATTCTTCGTTCTATGATGATTGATCATGCCAATTTCTTTATCGTTTCGCGTCTGTAGGACTGACATTGATGTCTATAGGTAACTATTTAAATAATGTCTCTAAGTACGATGTATTTCCTATTCTGCTAATGGTCTACCTACAGAATATACAGGAGACTACCAAAACATGAAAATGTACTGTACGTGACATAAGTTCAGTAGATATGTATAACACCTACCCAACAATATTATGCGTTCTTGGCATCGAAATGAAAACTCATTAATTCGCACATTTGAACCTAACGATGTTTGCCTTGGCTAATTCAGACCGGTAATTATTTTTGTGCTGAAACAAAAAACTGCAGATTTTAATATCATCATCATCATCATCATCTCAGCCATAAGACGTCCACTGCTGAACATAGGCCTCCCCCTTGGACCTCCATACGTCATACGTGATTTTAATATATGTATATAAAATCTGCTAATATATTTTAGGTCAGCGGATAAAGGTATGAGAAAGTTTTCACATTTCTCTTTGTAGTTTTAGATTTACGTAGGTACTTATAGCAGACGATACTATACCTATATTGTTACGAGTTTAATACGATAAGAAGTTGTTTCTGTAGGTATGACTATTATATGACTCAACAACATATTAATACCTTTTAACTATACTCAAGTAATAACAACGAGCGTGAAAGAGAGACTCGTGACCAGTACATTCGAGCAGGTTTTCTCAAATTTAGCACTTGACAAATTGATACCAATTTAAATCCGGTTTTTTTTCCTCCTTGCACGACGAACAAGAATCCAACATCATAAATGAAACGAATGACGTAGCGTCTAAACGAGAGTTTTGATCCTAATATAACGAATTAAAAAATATTACGAAAATACTAAAACAATCAATTCAATCAATCAGTCAATTCTAAACCAAGTCTAGAGCGATACGTGTACTATCTATAAAAACACCGGAAAGACTAAATTAAATCATTGTGGCAAAAGAGACTTTTTCTCACTTTATCCTTAATTATTTAAAGGCATGCAGTGTCGATAACAAGGAAAACTGCTGTTATAAAATTATGTAACTGATAAGTAACCAATAATGTTTAGGGAAATCGTTGAAGTATGTGTCATTACTCATTAGATACAGGCGCCAATATACATACGCGTGACGTAGTTACAGTTACCGCTAAAGGATGACTAAACTCTATTCTATGTTAATTGCTTCAAAATTGTGTAAAGAAACTGGGCCAGTAACTTCGTAGCAGCGAAATGCTGATCGCAGCTTCGTAGTCGTTTCGTTCTATGTGTGAGCGTTGCACTGCTGATGACTGTGGTCTATATTCAGAAACGTTTTACATTTGTTTTCTTAGCTTTAAATAACCAACTCGAAGTGTCTATAGTTCTTTGTTTGATCGTTTAACAGGAACAGTCGTGGCCACAAGTGTTCACATGCTGCCATTGCCATCAATACGCCCCACACACTTAACTATTGATAGATCTCTCATTGTACAAGGTTAACGAATGGTCAAGTAACTTTATGGGCGATGGTATAGTAATAGTACCTACGCATAAAGTGATTGTAACTATCGTAACTAACGCGCTTAAATGTCATGTTTAGATATCTGTGGTATAAAAACAAAAAATTCGTAGTGGTCTAAGAGCTAGCCACGGCAATAGTGTTGAGTCGCTCACTCGTGAGGCACCTCATTTGTACCACTCATTTTGTTAATTTGTCGCAGTACTTCATACCGCAAAAATGTCTTACTTCACTCCTCTATTCATTTTACTCATTTACTCGCGCGCATCACAAACACCTCTTGCCACACAAATCATTTACACACTTCAAATTTCAAAAAACTCTTACCCTTTCAAATTCACTCGCGAACCTCAAAAACTCATACACTCCTCACAACTTGCAAAAGAGTCCCTGGATGGCACGAGGTGCTCGCCTGCTCGCCGACATTCAAAACTCAAAATGTCTCAAATGAAGAAACGAGTAATGGCCCACACTGTCAACTGCCGAACTACAAACCTTATTGCAACGACAAAAGGTCCACCGAGAAATGCGTTGAGTTTGTACCACTCACTGCCTCTCTGTGACATGAACACCTCAAAAATCCTTTCAAAATGAAACAATGAATTAGAAATACCCAAAGAGGGAGTGAGACAGACACGCGCCGTACTTCAATATCGCCTCGCGTCACCACCGAAAATACGTTAAAAATTAAACACGAAAGACAACAAGCGTAAGCGCTGCAAGCTTTCATACATCTTAAGCCTTTTTGATCCTAACTTACTTGTCAAAATGGCGCGAGGAATCAGTCACCAAAAGGAAGTTCGACGTGTTGCTTCTCTGTTGCACTTGTAAATTCGTACGTAAGTGTGACAGGGAGGCAACATAACGAACATGGATCGCGGTACGCACTCTGTATACCAGACAGGCATTTACGAAGCTTGCTTAGAAACAGTAATCCTTTAGTGACTAAAATATTATTGAAATAAATTACTGTAGCGTACACAATATATGATCATTTCAATAAGTTTCAAGTTTATTAAATAAAAAGTAAGTATAATTTGCATAGGTAAAATAAACATGTAGATGTAAATTATAACGATTTGAATTTGCAATACTTTTTATTAACATTATTTGTAAACGTTTATGATTTTGACATATGTATTTATATTTATTTTGTTCGTACGTCGTTGTAGCTAATTTTAGTTCTCTAATACCTAATACCTAGTGATAATTCTTATAATTATACCAAAATAACAAAATATGGACATCGTTTTCGCCATTAAATTTACCCGCGGATCTTCCTTGGTGCCTTTTGCATGAAAAAATGAAATGTAAATGTAGCCGGCGGCGGCCGGCGCGAATGGTGCTTTGTTTAATATCATATTGATGATATTACTGTTAAATTATCTGAGGTGGTAAGTTTGTCACTTCTATATAATAATGACTTGTGAAATTATTGAATTTGTTCTCCTTAGTTTGTTAAAAATGTGGTAGTTTTATGGTTAATAGGTACAAGACTTATGAAATATATCACTACATATTATGAAACAAAGTCCCCCGCCGCGTCTGTCTGTATGTGTGTTTGTTTGTATGTTCGCGATAAACTCAAAAACGACTGGACGGATTTTCATGCGGTTTTCACCTATCAATAGAGTGATTCTTCAGGAAGGTTTAGGTGTATGTATAATTTGCTAACCCGTGCGAAGCCGGAGCGGGTCGCTCTCGCTAGTGATTATTATACTTAAAATTATATCAAGTAGCAAGGAGGAGGACTAAACAATCTAACAATAAAAAAGAGCTAAATTAGAACAAGTTTCATAAAAGCAGCAAATTAAGTTACTATGTGGGATCTTTCTCCTATAAGTTATATTCTTAACCTCCAGAATTGCACTCCTTAATTATTATTATTTATTTATTTATAAAGGAAGTGATGAATACATAAATATGTATATACATTAAATATTTTTGTCACCATTGGCCCGTTGGATTAATAGAATAGTCGACACTGAAAATATGCTAGTACCTCACCTCATTTGAAGTAAGACATTGTAACACCTCATTTTAGAAAATGAGGTACTCATACAAACTCATTTTAAATTGATGTCCTACCCATCACTACACGGCAATAGGTATGCAATTTATAGAGCAACGAAATCCCTCTAGTTAGTATGCCATACTATCATTATTAATTAATCCGGGCGCCTGGCAGCTGTCTAGGAAGTACTCATGGTATAATAATATACTCCGCCTGGTCACAGTACACTAAGAACAGTAGTGAATCTAAGGCCGCTCGGCAAGTTATTTGCCTACTCTTGCGTTGGCGCTTAGGGTTGTCACTTTTATTTTTAGTTAAATATTATTTGCGTATTATGAGTAGCGTTTCTATTTATTATAATATAATGACATGTTCTATCTATTCATAAATGAAGTATAAATAAAACGCTTTTTAAATATTAACATTAGGAAATGGCAGTTATTAAAAAAATTATAAATTCGATACAGAAAAAAATCCTCCGGTTTCTGCATGTTCGGAACGCTTTATTGTTAACGGTTAAAGTAAAGTAAATTCGCATCCTTACCTATAAATTTAGTAAAAAGGTTTTAGGGAAGCATGGGCAAGTAGGTATTATGAAGAATGACAAGTCCGGGTTTGAGGAGTCGTTATGGAGACACTATATATTTTTTCTACTGTACGACTGTAATTTTTGAATTAAGATTTCTTATACCAAACTGCAAATGGGTATTTTTAATGTACCACCCAATAATGTGACACCCTTAATCCTCAACATCCATAGACTACGAAAACCACTTAGTGTTGCTTGTTAGTCTCCATAGGCTACGGTGGCCAAAATCGAGAAAACAACTGTCTAAAAATTGAATTTAGCGCGGAGCAAGTACCAGGGCCTCATGAGTTACGAGGTGTCATTGACCAACCAACGCGGCGGCCGGGGCGCGTACCAGTATTATGAAGGTATCGCGGCTGCTTCCGTATCTTAGCTGTATACTTTTGGTTTGGTTTGTTTGTATGATTCTACTAGTTTAAAGTATTATTTTTGTTGATTCGTAGAAAAAGTATTGTATACAATAGTGATATAATCAAGCTTTTCAATCTAGTACCTTACTTATACTATTGCCTTATGATCAAAAAAAATTAAGGCGTACCGTCAGAGCAGACAAATGCGAGCGGGCGGGTAGCGTACTCTAATGCGCGCGATCACAGTCGCGGTACGGCCCACACTGCCGCCACCGTATTCCCCCGTATATTATGCTAATGTGTGCGTGGCAGCGCGTACGTACACGGCGCCCGGCGCGCACGCACACATTCAAGCCGGCAGCGGCACATTTCTATGAAGATTCACTACTGTTCTTATACTGTGGCCTGGTACTCCATTCCCGTCTTTTCTAGGTCACCTAACTGACACGGGCCTACGTCATCATGCGACAGCGCTATATGATAATATGCGATAGCGCTATATATAGCGGCCATGTTGTTGTGACGTAGGCCCGTGTCACTCTGGGAATGGAAGACCATGTTTTATTAGACTATGGAAGTACTCACAATTGCTTTACGCATAGATTGTGAGTCAGGTGAAATTTGCTCGTGATCTTCCTGCAGGCGCACAAGTGATTGTGTATTTTCATCACCTGGCACTACTTTTCCCCCAAATAAAACGCCTGGCATTGTTATATATGAATTAAATACATAATTAGTTATTATATCACACCAAACTCAGAGCTCTATAAATTGCACACCTTCAATTGATTTTACAACCCCTTTGTTGGCCATCCACTCCCGTACCCACCGCTGAACAGCTGCCAGGCGCCCGGATTAATGAATAATGATAGTGTGGCACTGGCACACTAACTAGAGGGATTTCGTTGCTCTATAAATTGCATACCTATTTCCGTGGCTAGCTCTCCGGCTATAGTAATCGAACTACGGAATAGACACGCAGATTAAATGTTAGTAATCCATTATCAGAGATATCTCCTTGAAAATTGATGTAATGCGTTAAAGACTTAACATTTTAGAATAACGTCATGATGCTAAATTACATAGATCATTAATGTGACTGGGAAGGTGATGTTGTAGTTGTCAAATCGGAACTGTAATTATCTAATGGAAGTGATATTAAAGTCGACAAATAGATAACAAGACTTGACTGTACTCCAGAGTGTGAAGTACCTACCTAATGGGCTGTTTCCAAATAAGGTTCCAGCCAAGTTGCAACAACCTTTTATCCGTCGGCGTCGGTGGGAACAAAGTATAATTTGCGTTAAATATGGCATCTTGTGGTCAGTTGCGAAAACCAGAAATACGACTCCTTGCGGCTCTAGTTTGCAAAACATTTTGTCTCGGCTGTGGGCACGTATATAAGTTGAGCTATAGATTCGTAAAATCTAAGCGTTATCGGAGATCACCCTTGAACTGGTCTTAGGCGATCAGGTTGTGAATAATTGTTTTGGGAAGCCAGGCTAGTTTTCTTGAAGCCTAGATTAATTTTAGCTCAAGTGTCAACGGTAACGAACCAATTCACCTTGACGGACAACGTAGGCTATCCATTTTTCCTTCGATGCGTAAAATATGCATCGGCCACTGGTATGCAGCCTCCAATGACATCATCGCATTGGACACGAAATAGCAGGCAATTTTTTACGCCCTAGGACGGAAAGAAACGATAAACGAACGGTAACTTGAAAAATTGTTGACAAAAATGGAGTTCAACATTGACCCACTTACAACAACGGTGCATGTATTGTTAATGTAAATCGATTGAAGACCGTTCTTGGTATACGCGAGGGCTAAAAAAGTAACTTTTGATGAGGGTAAAAATAGACGACATTTTGAACTAATTTGCATGATTTAATTAAATTTTGATATTACTAATGACGAAATACCTAGGCAAAATTGACTCGGAATGGTTTAGCCAAGCTGAAGCGGGACTCTAATTATTTATTACTAACGATATCACGATTAGATTATGCTGCTCCACCTAACAAACAACCAACTGAACCAACCATGTTAAGCAAAAGCATGTTAATGAATGAACAGTATTGTTTCGAACGAAACCTTGTATAAGTTGTACAAAGCAAGAAAATCATGTTAATACGTGTTACAAATTCGAGGACAGCAAAGGATGGTTAATTTTTTACCTAATACCATGAAGGTTAAACTTAAACAATAATATCTTTCCACGACCGTTACGTACATAGTTTCATCATTGGTGTTTCACAGTACAGAATAAATCAAAAAATAATTGACACTTCCAAATATTGCAATTAAGTAAGATTTATCTTCCGTTTATATCGCCGCGACTGTACGCGTTCCGAACAATTAAAGTGTCCGTGTTGGTACATTCTCGTCTGCAGATCTATCTCGGTTAGTAACGTGCACAAAAACTGGGCGTCTGACTCATCAACGAGTCGTTCAACCTATGTACTTGTACTTGGACAAACTGGAATATCAAGAAAGCAAGCGTATGTGTACATCGTGTAGTAGATATGAATTATAAATATGTATCATTACATAACTTAATGTAATGACACTTCACATACTTAATTATGTATGAATTTTATACATAATTATGTATGAATTCGAACTTAAAGAATGGTAGATATTTATTAAAAACGTATGGCAAGTAACATCTCGTGATTCCTCATCCTCAAAGACTATTATCGAGTTATCATTAAATCTTCAAAACCCCAAATAAATAAATTCAGTAGAGATCTTCACTAAATTATAGGTACGTTAATATGTAATTGAGATTGATATATACGAATATAACCCAATGCATTGCCGTTCGACATAGATTCTTGACCGCGCCTGAACCCTACTAGATTGCATTGTGAAAGATATGAAATAGATGAAAATAATATCTTGAGGTTGACGGCCCGGAGTCAAACATTACATTCACGAACCATCACACCACATAAAGTACATCCACATATCATGGGAAAAATCGTTTAGTACTAACTAGGTCATTCTCGGGACGTGCTCCTATAGAACCCGAGCGATAACGTCATGATCATATTTATGAATGAGACCGGTAGTGTAATTAAGATAATTGGCTGTAATTTTCCCATTTCCCGTTTTATTGTGAGCTCTTTGCATGGGTGTGACGTCATTTTATATGAAGGGTGTTATGGACGGGAGAGCATATGTCTATTCCCATTAACGCTGTATAGTTAGGAAATCACTACACCTTATAAAACAAAGTCCCCCACCGCGTCTGTAAGATAAACTCAAAAACTATAAACTGAACGGATTTTCACGCGGTTTTCACCTATAAATAGAGTGATTCTTGAGGAAGGTTTAGGTGTATAATTTGTTAACCCGTGCGAAGCCGGGGCGGGTCGCTAGTATGGTATAACATATAAACTGAGGCCCAATTTTACAAAAATCTGTTTATCCTCAATGCCGGATACAAGTCTATTCAAAAATGTCTTTAGCATGGAACATAGGTAATAGGTATGTACAACGTTTTCATGGAGAAATGAGATCATGATATTTTCAAACGACTTACAACGAATAATAAACCTAATTAGCCAATTACTCTAAGAAATTGTTTACACACAAGCCGAATACGCACCATGTGGTAGTAATAAAAGATAGTGCGTTGCGGGGCAACGACGTGTTGATCAACAGAGCACTCGGCTGATCCATGAATAAACAAGCATTACTCATACTCATTGCAGCCCCAGTATTGCCAGTACTACACGAGTGCGGGCGAGTCGAGAACTCTATTTCTGGCTAACCCATTGTAACGTGACGACGAGATCCGCAAACCTAATTCATATTCTAACTACGAGATCACCAATTCGAACATTCTTCACCTATCTCCTCTACGTCTCTATCACTATAAACTATAATATAATATGTTTTTGGAATAACAGAGATAAAGAAAGCTCAAATGTTAATGTTAGTGGCAGTGACTCAGGGGGGCAATCGTTTATCTCCGCACCCTCTTGTTATCAATATAACAAGAGGATACGCATTTGAACACCTTATCAAAGAACGCGGTACATCCCACTAGATCCCCTTGTTCGGCAAGCTATTGTAATGACACCCAAGCCCGGCGCGGAGAGACGAAGTGCGCCTTATTTTAGACTGCTCAGCTCCCAGCCATTGTGAGTTGCCTTCAATGCAAAGTGCAGTAATGAATACATTTAAAGTTTGCAGTTCAATGCTCTCGGCACTCTCGAAAGTCTGACTGAAATATCGAGTTATTTAATTTAATTAGATTTTATTTTATACTTCAGATATTTTTTTGCAAATGGTGTGACGGTTCTCGGCTTGTTCCGAAAGACCAAAGATCCGTAATAGGTAGAGGTACATACCACACATACATACAACAGTCATATCGTCGTTGCGCTTACCAAATCTTTTATGTGCGAGATCTTAATCAAATGAATTAACACCTTATGTATTTTGTAGCTAGGTAGCTATTTGTCAATCAAAAATCGAACACATATCAGCTTTGAAAAGCGCAACGACGATATGTACGTGTACGTTCCTGACTTACTAATTCACGCAGAGCCGAAACGAACTGTCTATCTATATGAAACTACATCATACGCCATGCCCATTCTAAGCTCCTACACATGTGAAAGTTAATAAATCTATTTGGATGCAAAAACAGCCGAAAATAATTAAGCATACAAACTATACCTACAGACATATAGAGGTTTGAATCCTCTAAAGGTGATCAAAAGGGGTAAAAGTTAGAACGAAAGTGCTAACGGGGAGAGAGTGGTTGTCAACGACTTCTAAATAGACACTGCAGTCGCAGGCTTTGCTAGTTTGTATTAACAAAGACAAGTCCTCTGAGAGTTGAAGCGCCGTCGGCAGTCGGCCCTGGAGTATTGCGAAAATAGGGCAGTGCAGCGGAAACGCCGGGTTAAGGCAGTGGGCAGAACGCATTAGTGATTCATTAGGCCGCTTTCACTGCGGCTGGAACAATAACCACCCACACAAAAGACACATAGACGATCGAGGACGCGCTGTTGCTTCGTAGTGTCGCTGCAGAAGGATGGCCATATTCTTCTATACAGTATTATAGTAACTACGATCGTAAGTGACGCAAATACAGCCTCTCTTTGGCGTTGCAGCATAAAACTTAGGCCTCGCCTCGCTAATCAAAGCAAAACGTGCACCATCATTAAGGCAAGTCCTTTGAAAACTGAAGCGTCGTCAACCTTTGAGTATTGCGAAAATAGGGCAGTGCAACGGAAACGCCAGGTTAAAGCCAGTGGGTAGACTGCATTAGTTCTTTATTCATTAGACAGTTTCACTGCTACTGGAACAAGTGGGACAATAACCACCCAGTCCACCCACATACAAACATAGCATAGCCCACTCATAGATAATCTATAAGAACTGTAGTAGACGGAACGTTGAAGTTATTGAGGAGCGCTTTTGACCGCCGATTTTAATGATGATGCACCTTATTGTTGTGTGGTAACTGTCGTAACTGATGGGAGTGATTCGGTAATAATTATTTATGATGAATTATGGAGTTTGGTAAAACTTGAATTGAGATTGAACAGGAACATTTTATGAACTAACCTTGGTTAATATTCAAGGTTGCTAAAATTTACTCAAATCAGCTAATTTTGTTGAAACAGCCGTAAATTTGCATCTGCAATATATCAAACTGCGCATCAAATTAATATTATCGTCGTATCTATCGGATATCGAAGCATACGAAACAGCCGGTCAATATTGCAGAAAGAACGAGTCGGCCCACACAACACAACGACCGTCGAAACCGGTGTGGCATAAGTGTCGGTACCTATTTCAAATTCGCTGTTACATGACGATATGCATGCATGTATCAATAAGTGTAGGTAATCAACGGCTTATAGTGCTGCCTTGTAACTGAAGTTAACCAATGCAACATGAGAATCTCGGCTTACGACTCTTACGAGGCCACGTGCTCTTTGCGGGTTTACGTTTTCTTTTGCTTTCAACCCTCGACTTGTAATGAGGGATTAGAAGCCCTTGTAACCAAATCATGCCTGGTTTTGACTGCTATGTCAAGTCTTCGTTATTGCGTAGGCATTGGGTTTAGGTGGCATTGGCGTGCCCAATTGCAACAGAAATGGCTAAATAAGTAAATAAAATCGAGACCTATGTACTAATCTTAATGCCTCGACAGTCTTGACACGCCACTATACATTTTTTTACAATCAGATTAAAAATTAAATTAAATAAAAAAGAAAGAGCGAACAAAGTAAATTCACGAGATATTATAAACTCTTTTGTGTTAGGGTGGTTTCGTATTGCCGTGCTTTCTTTTTTTTGGCTCATGTGGAACGTTATCGACAACCGATGTTTTTTTTATCCAAGGGTCTTTAAACATCTCACGTACTACGATTATATACTTTTTTCTTAAGGGCGCCCTGTAAAGTAGTTTTCCGGACGTGCTTCCGTCAAGTTCCAATCCTTCGCCGGCCGTGACGTAGTCAAAGGACATTGGATTGCAAGTCGTGTCCGAGTCAGAGGAAATAAGAAGTGATCGGTGGTACGGAAGCGTTGGCGGTGGTGGTGGGGTGGCGGAGTTTGACGACCTTCGCTCGCCTGCTCCATTACTTGACACATGAATCTTTTAGAACTGCCACTTGAAACGATGTGGGGTAACTTAACTTTATAGAATTTATATTTTCAATAAGAACGGCCTCCTAGTTTAAGTAAGTTTTATGTTTGGTTTAGATATGGATATTAGTTACTCCATCACGCAAAAATGTTGAACAGAATTGAGTGAAATTTCGCATTCGTTTAGCTAGTTTTCGATTGACACATTGGATATTTTATTTATTATAAGTTTTTCGAAAGAGAACATTAGACTCCGCAGTAAGTTAATGATACAACTTTGAAGAGTCTCAGAGGATCTTTTTAATCGACTTCAAAAAAGTTTTCAATTCGTTAGAATCATTTATACATGTAGGTAAGTATCTATTTCGACGACCGTCACGTTGTGGCCTATTGATTCATCAAGCTAAAAGCTTTGAATACTATCTACAACGTTATCATACTCATGACTCATACAAGTATAGGGCATGTAGAATGCATTGAACCGAACTTTACCCTACAAAACAGACTGACTCCGCCAGACGTTTCTCCTGGACATTTGCCAGCCGCCGCAGACTGCACTTAGGTTAATCTTAATCTCGACGTGTAAGTCTACTCTAAACGGACATGAGAATAGAATTATAACATTTATAACACGGTTAATAGCAGAACCTTTCTTGATGTCTGTAGGAACGTGAACATAATAGCTACATTAAAAAACCGGGCAAGTGCGAGTCGGACTCGCGCACGAAGGGTTCCGTACCATAATGCAAAAAAAAAACCAAAAAAAAGCAAAAAAAAAAACGGTCACCCATCCAAATACTGACCACTCCCGACGTTGCTTAACTTTGGTCAAAAATCACGTTTGTTGTATGGGAGCCCCATTTAAATCTTTATTTTATTCTGTTTTTAGTATTTGTTGTTATAGCGGCAACAGAAATACATCATCTGTGAAAATTTCAACTGTCTAGCTATCACGGTTCGTGAGATACAGCCTGGAGACAGACGGACGGACGGACGGACGGACGGACGGACGGACAGCGAAGTCTTAGTAATAGGGTCCCGTTTTACCCTTTGGGTACGGAACCCTAAAAAAGGTAAGTACTTAGATAAATTCGTGAGGCCCAAACTTTGGTTTTTGTGGCCGCTATCGCGGACCGCGGACGCGGCCTCCGGCAGTCCCGAATTGGTAGGGCTTGCGGGCCGGATAATTTGAAGAACTATATATGTATACATATCAAGAACAATTTACCAAAGAAGAACATACAATTAAAATAAACATGACTCTAAACTAGACGTGCGCGCCGCCGCGGCGCGCCGCCGCCATAAGGAGACAGCGCGCCGCCGCCGCCGCCGGTAGTCTAAAATTCGCGCCGAGACATAACCCGCAAGAGGGTACAAATTTAAAATCAATGGATATAAAGCACGTGCAACGTGCCTAGCTTTAGCGTTCCGACTGTTCCGTTTTTTTTAATTCATTGCTTGATTTATTTTAACCCTTAAATCGATAACGTCACCTATACTGGACATCCCAAGAAAAAAATTCTGCACCAAATATTAAAGCATAGCGTTACTTTCCCCTGGTAGCGTACTTACACTACCAGGAAACTACGACTACTACTACTTGAATGATATGTTATTTTTAAGTAAGTAAGAAAATATTGGGAACCAGTGTGAACATAATCTTTTTGTCAAAGTCCTACAGAACGCAGAACTTGCAAGGAAGCATCCGACAGACTGACATTTTCCCCTTATTTCATTTTTTTTATATGACAGTATTAAGCAGCGTTAAAACGTGTAATAGGTTACTAACTGGTCTGTTTTTTACGTGGCAATATGATTTACATAAAAATGTGTTGTGTTTATGGGTAAAAACAAGTGTAAAAGGTGTAATGTCCATTATTTTGCCCGTTGTCGATTAAACGGCACTTTTGCTAAGTCCAATATGTTGGACGTTGCCAAGTATGCGAAGAGTAAAATTATTAAATTTTTTGGTAGTTTTTGTGCTAAATAAATTAAATAGAGGGATGTTCGTTCTAAAAAGTCATTACTTGCGGCAATACAACGTAATGAACCAAATAGATTAAAAAAAAAATATTTTTGTTTTTTTTTTTCTGTGAATGTGGTGTATGTGTGTGTGTGTGTGTGGATTTGTTTTCATCAAGAGACAGACCCGATTTCATTTGAGAAATTTATTACGAAAATTTAAATAAAAGTGCATGCATTATTGTAAAAACCATTGCTCAGATGTGACTGCTTCCTAGGATACCCCGCTAAGTTAGATTTAATGTGAAATAAATTACGTCAATGACTGGTAAAATTTTACCACCTACGAGATATAAAGTTATTGCAAAAATATAAAAATAATAGGTTTCACTTACTTAAATTCATTACATAAGTTGACATTATCAGTAAGTGTATTTCTAATTAAAAAATGCAATTAATCTATATTTATTTAAAAAACATGAACTGGACTAAAAAACCCATACAGTAGGTAGGTACTCTATACTCGGCGTGTCCAAAATACTGGACGTCTTTTCATTACGCGGCGTATCTTTTTATTTACACCGATCATAGCAACGTCCAACATACTTGACATATGTTTTTTTCAACATTATAATTAGATTTTTTTTTCATGATTTTTCTACAATAAACCAAAAAAACGATGTAACAGTTTTTTTTGAGATTTTTTCCCTTGTTGATTTAGAGTTAATCTTGGTTTTACTTTATACGTATATTGAAAAGATGAAAATCCCACGCCGCCGGCGTTACGCCGCCGCCGTGGATTTTTTCGTGGCGCGCCGCCGCCCGATTTTTTTCTACCGGCGCGCACGTCTACTCTAAACTTTAGTACGCTCAACATAAAATAGGTACCCATCTGTACATAGTTTTCCTTCTAAGGTTTCATCAGTCTGTGGTCTGTGATCACGCAGCCGCCGATGACTCACCGTCACCGAGCCGAGCCTGCGCGAACGCCGACATCGACTCCATTTACGACCACAACAAGCATTGTATGCGATACGCACAATCGAAGCTTATCTCTGCTACCGAACTCCCAGTAGCTATTTATGTGGTGCCCAATGCACGGCCAAGCTTATCCTGATCGGATCTTTACGTCTTCGGCACGATTTTAAACAGTTTGGCGATTTAACTTTAACATATAAGTTTTAAATTTGTCCCAATATGTACACCTACCTATAAAAGGCGGTTGATTATTTTTGACTATACATAGGAATAAATTAATGCTGGTCCTTGCAATCACAATTTTTGGTTGGTGAGATTTGCACTTGATATGATAGCAAATAAGTGCTGTGAATGCTGTTTATTGCTAGACATGCTAGTACATTACTGTTCTCTAATTAAACTGGCTTTTGGAGTTTGGACTTAGCAATTTTAGATACGTTGCCAGTTGAGGACTTTTGACATTTTACAAACACAAAATACCGATCTGGCAGTGGCTTCACTTGAACTTTTTAGCTAATTAACTATCTATAAACAACCTATTTTATGTAGTCTAGGTATTACGTTCATCGTAGCTTCAACCATATCTGGACCTACCAACGCCCTAAGGGCATGCATGCTTGAATGGGTCATTAATTCTTTATAAGGCAATAGAGACTATAATAGCCGGAAGATAGACTGCGCAATATATATCGAACCTAAATGGTAATTGTACGATTATTGAACATAGACATGCCTTCCTTAGTCTTCCTACTTCGAATTTGGTGCAGATGCTCCTCCTATGTTCTTGGTTGATGTTGCAATATAAAGTGTCATCTCAGATAACCAAAATAAGTGTGATCTCCGATCAGGCAAAGTTGTTACAGATCTTGAGATCAAGCTGTACTAAGGATGAGTTCATAGCAGAGGTAAAATGTTTTGTGATTAGGTGGTTCAGAGATAAATGAAACAGAGCGGAACAAATTATGCAACTAGAAAATGGATTCGTCATTTCGAAGTAGAAACATTTGTAAGTTTCAACGTGATGTACGAGCAGACATTCCAAGTCAGTACCTAATTAATAGCGGAAGTTATTTCACCACAAATCTGTTTGAGAATGAACAAATGAATAGTCTAATTAGCATAATGACTTTAGAAACTTGCTGTCGCCAGTATCTGAGCTACGGTAAATTATCATATCAAGGCATAACACGTCGCTTCAAGGAGACATAAAATAAGCAAGCCTGTGATGCAAAAGGAGTATCATCAGTACTTTGACTGTGTGAGGCCGAAGTAAACAATGGATGGCGAGGCGCAAAAATAAATCATAAAATGCTGAATCGAATATTCTGATTTCTATTAAGCATGCAGGACTTTATATGTACCTCCCAACTAACATTCTAATACCACATAACATCCGGTCAAGGCCCATCGCCTGAAGCGTCCTTTCATGAAAAAAGTACGGTCAACATCAAATAAATGACGGCCAAGGTGGCTAAATAATTATATTGAACACGTCCTGACTTATTTTGGTGGCGATTTGACACCGTTTGAATAAATCTTTAAGACCAAACTGGATAGCAATCGGGCCATCTATCCATGTGTACAGGATATTGCATTTCTTCTAGCATTGAAAGCAATACTGGAATCACAAACAAGACAACTACAGAAATTAACCCAACCAAGTCCTATCTCTGTATAAATCTTGCAGCATTCCAGCAATGAACTAGCAATACAGCAAGACTGCTAGTGCATCACAATGATAGAAGTTGCGAAGTCACTGTACTGATTACTTTGACCGTATTTTCAAGCAACGCAACCTACGCCATTTATGCTTTATGTCCGGAAATAGTCCGTCATTCACAACCACACGGGCACTCGGGAGGATATACCATGTACAAAAGCCGTTGTACTACGTCGTGACTCCACATAATTTAACGCCATCGCGTTGTCACACGACTGCCGAGATTAAATTATAGCCGCTGGCAATATGGGGTATCGAATTATCATCTGTGGAGAAAATTATACTTATAAGAACGAGTTTATTACGTGTGTACTAACTTTGACTATTTTATTTATTATCATGTAATTACCTATACTATATGTTACTATTCTTTATGTTAATTTGATACGATTTAAGGTATTTATACTCCAGTCCCTGTTATGAGTAGGCACAAGCACATAACATAAAAAACCGGCCAAGTGCGATCGGACTCGCGCACGAAGGGTTCCGTACCATTACGCAAAAAACGGCAAAAAAGATCACGTTTGTTGTATGGGAGCCCACTTAAATATTTACTAGCTGTTGCCCGCGACTTCGTCCGCGTGGAATCTTATCTTCAACATTTTACATCTTTAGTACTATAATTTTCATACCCAAGCAATGTTGAAATTAAGTACTTTCTTTTTTAGCAAGTTGTATGAAGTTTTAAGTCAAGTGAATTTTGATGTTGGTTGCTGAAATTACTTTTCTTGTATTCTCATAATAGGTGCCTATGCCCTTATACAAAGATTCAAGTACCGCACTCACAAAATATCTTATCTTCATACAAACTTTCAACCCCTTTGTCACCACCTTGGGGGATGATTTTCAAAAATGCTTGAATTAGTTTTTATGTTTTTTAATTTAATACCTTTTTTTGCAAATAGTTCAAGTTCCTAGCTTAAAATTAAATTTACACCCCAAGACGAACTTTCATCCCCTTTTTAACCCCCTTAGGGGTTGAATTTCCAAAAACGTTGCACTTACTTTTTTTTTGTAATCGGCTATTATGTCTTTCTAAGAAGTTTCAAAGCATTTGTAATGGATTCAAACTTTGAACCCCATTTTAACCCTGTTAGGGGATGAATTTTACAAATCGCTGAAATCACTTTTATTGTCTTCTAATAATATCCCCAAATACAAAGATTCAAATCCCGCGCTCGAAAAATGTATGATATTCATACAAACTTTCAACCACGTTTTCACCACCATAGGGGATGAATTTTCAAAAACGCTGAAATTAGTTTTCTTGTATTTTAATTTAATACCTTTTTACAAAGTTTCAAGTTCCTAGCTTCAAATAATATTTGCAGCTGAAGACGAACTTTCATCCCCTTTTTAACCCCCTTAGGGGTTGAATTTCCAAGAACGTTGCAATTACTTTTTTTTGTAATCGGCTATTATGCCTTTCTAAGAAGTTTCAAAACCATTTGTAATGGAATCAAACTTTCAACCCCTTTTTCACCACCTTAGGGGATGAATTTTCAAAAACGCTGAAATCAGTTTTCTTGTATATTAATGATATATCTTTTAACGAAGTTTCAAATTCCAAGTCAAAAGAAAACTTAAACCCCCTACAAACTTTCATCCCTTTTTTAACCCTGTTAGGGGATGAATTTTACTAAACACTGAAATTACTTTTATTGTCTTCTAATAATATCCCCAAATACAAAGGTTCAAGTCCCGCGCTCGAAAAATTTTTGATATCCATACAAACTTTCAACCCCTTTTTCACCACCTTGGGGGATGAATTTTCTAAAACGCTGAAATTAGTTTTCTTCTATTTGAATTTGATACTGTTTTACAAAGTTTCAAGTTCCTAGCTTAAAATAAAATTTGCACCCTCAGACGATCTTTCATCCCCTTTTTAACCCCCTTAGGGGTTGAATTTCCAAAAACGTTGCAATTACTTTTTTTTTGTAATCGGCTATTATGTCTTTCTAAGAAGTTTCAAAACCATTTGTATTGGAATCAAACTTTCAACCCCTTTTTAACCTTGTTAGGGGATGAATTTTACAAAACGCTGAAATTACTTTTCCTGTCTTCTAATAATATCCGTAAATACAAAGATTCAAGTCCCACACTCGAAAAAATGTTTGATATCCATACAAACATTCAACCCCTTTTTCACCACCTTAGGGGATGAATTTTCAAAAACGCTGAAATTAGTTTTCTTGTATTTTAATAATGTATCTTTTTACGAAGATTCAAATTCCTAGCTTAAAAGAAAACTTTAACCCCATACAAACTTTCATCCCCTTTTTAACCCCCTTAGGGGATGAATTTTGAAAAATCCTTTCTTAGTGGACCTCTAGACCTTATAAGGAATCTAGTTGCCAAATTTGGACTTTCTAGTCCCAGCGGTTTGGGCTGTGCGTTGATTTAAGTCAGTCAGTCAGTCAGTCAGGTCTTTCACGTTTATATATATAGAAGATAGATTTTATTTTGTTTTTAGTATTTGTTGTTATAGCGGCAACAGAAATACATCATCTGTGAAAATTTCAACTGTCTAGCTATCACGGTTCATGAGAATCATGAGTTACAGCCTGTTGACAGACAGACAGACGGACAGCGGAGTCTTAGTAATAGGTCCCGTTTTTACCCTGTACGGAACCATAAATAACATATTTATTACCCTTCAACAAGGAAGAAAGGAGCTTGTTTGTTGGTTAGGTACTTATTCGGGTAATAAACTAGTTTTATAAGTATTTTGCAGTACTCCATTGTTGTGCAACACCAATTAAGTTTTTACCAGAAAGTTCTGGTAAAAAAACTGGTACAAAAAATTGAATGAATTCCTTTCACAGCTCTGTACACTCTGCCACAGTTACACAACATGAGATTCAAGTATTCAACCATTAAGTGACCTTTCATCTGTTGGATAATGTGCACTTAACAAAATGCATGTTATACGGTTCATGAGTTAGAGTTTAATTTTACATACAGTTTAATTTTAATGTAAATTGAAATCATTAATTGTAAATTTGAAATAATTCACGTTTTTCAGACCTTAATCATGTATCTGGAACATACCCACCATCTTATTACTAGTATTTATTACCTACAATGAAATTTAAATAATTAGGGGAACCTTTTGTTTTATTTGAAGTGTACGTGTGCAAATAAATAAAATACAATGCTGGGCCAAATATCACAAATATGACAATAATAACATCAACAAACTCTCTAGAAATTCCCAAAATCTGTGGAAACTTCTGTATGAATATTTAGCTGCTCTCTCCAGCTCCGCTTTAATGTGTTGGTTCCATATGTTCTTCCCAGCAATTGTATTACATCCCTAAAAAATCAATGGTTTCCTATGCAAAATAAATTTATCAATCTATCTATCTATTAAGCCCTTTTATTCTGAGTTAGAGTTTGTCTCTAAGCTCAGTGTGCCGCTTGGCAAAGCCTCTAGCTTTATCCTCTAAATTTATACCAATCTATAATACACTTGCAACACAAAGTTTACCCAACACTTATGTATTATTGCAGTAATATTGCCCGTATTGCAGTCATACCATTTAAAGAACAAAATTAATAAAACAAATTACTGGTAGAGAATGCCTTATGCCATAAGAGTTTTTTTTTTATCTTGAGCAATAAAGATTAAATAAGTATAAGAATAATATATTATTTAGTATGGTTTGGTTGACAAGATTTAAGGTAATCCTGATAAAACAGATAAATGTATCTAATATCTATTTAACACTAACTCATATTAATCAGAATTTTGTACACATATTGTAGTTTCCCAATATTTAAAAAAAGACGAAAAACTGCTGAATCACATTATTGCATTGATTTCATCTTCGAAAAGTGAATTTAGTTCTTGGAAAACAAGAATCTTGAGACAGTAATTGATGCCTCCCCATACAGTCCTATGCTTTTACCTTGCCATAACATAATGGAAGGTCTGGTTGCAAAACCAACCTTCGAACTGTTGTATCAAACAAAAGCACTCATGCTCATGACTCACCAATAATGAAAAGCGTGCTTCCCAGCAAACACAGACCAAGTCGCACACATACTGCCCTGTTCAGGCTACTTGTCACCCGTCGCGAGAAGTAGCTGATGGGGCAGTTCCATCGCTGGTCGTTCGGCTGCTGCTCGTACGTCACCGTCGTCGGCTGGTACACCGCACTCGTCGGCATTATATCCAATAAGACTTCAACTCTTCACAATGAAAACAATCCCCGATCACACTGCAGAATCACCTCACGCAATGTTTCAACACCAAATTCGGAATTCACGCAGCCTCAAACTTACACATGAAAATAAAATACAAATAAAACTGAGAACAAGACGCTGGTTTGTATTTTCTTTTATGAGGATAATTAATTAATCGAGCGCGGACCGACGCGCATAACGCGTTCGTAAATTTGACAGAAGTGAAGTGAGATGAGTGAATGGAATGGATAGAATGATTGGAATGGAAATAGTAGTGATGTGAGAGAGCGAATGAAATTGTGTGATTATGATGCGCACCAAATGCGCACTCACCAAGTATCTGGAAGTTTACCGTCTCACTCTAACATAGCTGCATCCTTATTTGATTTATTATTATTCCTAGTCCTTATTCGGTTCCTAACCGCAGGTAATTACCCCCGTAGAAGTAAAACTACAGCCTGGCAAAAAAGAGTAGATTTTAAAAAGTGGCAGCACTGTAGTGTCGTTCCTTTCAAATCAATGTATATAAAAGAACGGGACGACACTACAGTGTTGCCACTTTTTAATTCTACTCTTTTTGCCAGGCTGTAGTATTTTATATGGGTTATAAGTTATAAGCTTAATAAAATCAAAGAATTGATAATCATTTTTTTTTTTTTTTTTTTTTTTTTTTCTATTATGGCTTTTGGAACGTTAGCCAATGTCAAGTTGTGAAGGTATTAAAAGTTAGGGAAACAAGGAATTAGGAAATACGGATAAGACGAAAATTTGGAAAGGAAAGGATTGGATTTACTGTAATATATATAATTATAATATTATAAACTATATTTTTATATCATTCTTTTCTAAAAATACTGATATGATTTTATAAATATCATACGAGTTGCTAAATAACAAACAAATTATGGATGTAGGAAATGGGATGCGTAATGATTCAAGGCTGGAAAGGAAATCAGACCGATCATGAAGAGAGCATGCAAAGAAAATATGGTTCAGATCCCCGTAGTCACCACAAGGACAATGAGGATCCGGCTTTTTATTTATTCTGTGTAAATGCTCCGGGGAACAAACATGCCCCAGGCGCATTCTACACAAAACAGAAGTTACAGTTTTCGAAAAAAACATTTTGTTAAACCATGGTTTCCTTGGAATTGACGGCTGAATATGCCTATAATGTTTACCTTTTGAGGTTTCCTTATTCCAAATCCCATTCCAATCCTCATACAAATAAACTTTTGATAAATTTATTAAGTCATGACAATAATTATGGTATGGCACAATGTCTCCCACGTGAATAGCCTCATTTGCCAATTGGTCAGCTCTTTCATTCCCAGGAATGCCCACATGGCTTGGTACCCAAGCCAACACGACAGCACAACTCTTCTGTGAACATTTATATAAAAGATTTCTAATATTAAAAACAACTGGAGACTGTTTATGAGACTTAAATGGGAACCTCGTTATGGCTTCTAAAGCACTGCGAGAGTCTGAAAAAATTATGGTTTTTGGTATCTTCAGCATAAGTATATATTCTATAGCTTTAAGTAAACCATAACATTCACCAGTGTAGACGGAAGTTTCAGGTGGCAGTTTGATAAGTTGTAATCCTTTGTATTGTGAATGGAAAATTCCAACACCAACGCAACTCCTATCGCCATGTTTGGAGGCGTCTGTGTATAAACAGTGCCAATCAGCCCATTCAATATTAAGAAAATTCATAAATTCCATTTTTGGATTAATATCATTTTTAGATAACCCTATGTTAAATCTAATATCTGGATCTGTAATGAGACTGTTGTAATCATGTTGATATAAAGGCAGAGTCGCGTTTCTGTAAGTGGGTGCTTCTAAAGCTTGATATTTTTTAAAACTCTTAACAAGGCAAGGAGAATCCTTATGGGACCAATAATTACAGGTTCCGACCAGATCAGCTAATTGCTTTAATTTTAAAAGCAATGGATGAGAATCCAGTTGCAGAGTACGGAAAAAGAATTTATCACAGAGAAACTGTCTTCTAAACGTAAGAGGTGGATCACAGCATTCTACTTGTAAGCAACTTATTGGACTCGATTTCATTGCACCTATAACCAATCTTAAAGCCTTAGACTGAATAGTATCAATTTTTTTGATAGCTTTAACATTTCCAGGGTGTAGAAGAAAAGTGCCATAATCTAAAACACTTCTAATCAAAGCGTTGTATAGCAATCTCATACTAAAAGGGTGAGCCCCCCACCAGACTCCTGTCAGACATCTTAAAATGTTCAGATTTCGTTCACATCTTAATGCAATATATTCAAAATGAGGAATTCCAGTAAGTTTACGGTCCAGTATAACTCCCAAAAATTTTACATTATCTTTAATTACTAATGGAATACCATTGCAATTTATGTTAATAGGTGGAATAGTTTGCTTTCGTGAAAAAACTACAACAGAACTTTTAGACGGCGAAAGATCTAATCCATTATTATTCAACCAATTATTTAAGGCACCCAAAGATGATGATAATACTTTACTAATGTTTTCTAAAGATCGCCCAGAAACATATAAGAGCAAATCGTCGGCATATTGAAGAACATTTACCTGCCCTTCAACAGAAAGTTCCAAATCATAAGTATAAATGTTGTATAGTAAAGGACTCAAGACAGATCCTTGTGGCAGGCCCTTCCAAACTGTTCTTTTAATGACTTCATTTCCTGACTGATCCAATGAATACTTTATATACCTTTCATGCAACATATTTATTATAAAATTAATCAAAAAGTTAGGAACATCTAGTTGAATTAATTTATTTTTTAAGATTGAAATGTTGACGTTGTCGTACGCAGCATTTATATCTAGAAAGGCAGCAACTAAAAAGTCATTTCTAGAGAAACTTATTCTGATATCTGTGGTAAAAATGCTTAAACTGTCAAGAGTACATTTACCTTTCCTAAAACCAAATTGATTACAAGATAAAAGTTTATTATGTTCTAGAAACCATTCCAATCGAATTTTTACTAAGTGCTCGGCAACTTTAGCTAGTACAGTTGATAAAGCTATCGGTCTATAAGATGTGGGATCTGAATTGGGTTTATTCGGCTTCTGTATTAAAATCAATGTTTGAGTCCTCCACTCTTTAGGAACAGAGCCTGTTATCATAACATTGTTAATCAAAGAAAGGAAGTAACAAAGACTGTTATCGTCAAGTTTTGACAAGAAAGAGTAAGGAATCCCGTCTTCACCGGGTGCGGAGTCTTTAGTTGATGAAAGTACTCCTTTCAGTTCAAAAAGTGAAAAAGGGGAATTTAAAACATCTTCAGAATTATTATTAGATAACATGAGTGGCCTTAAAATCATAGGATGCTCTGGGACGTAAGGTGGGCCCAAACGATCCATGACTTGTTCTGCTAAAACTGCAGATATTTTACTCTGTGTGTCTTTAAATGCTGATCTAAATCTTCTAATGTTTTGCCAAACTATAGATGGTGAAACATTAGGACTTAATGATTTACAAAACCTATGCCACCCTTCAAACTTTTTTGTTCTAAGTAATTCTTTAGTGGATTTAGCAACTTCTAAGTAGTTATCAAAGTTATTATCAGTCATTTCTTGACAATACTTTTTCTCTGCCTCCTTTCTTTGTTTAACTGCAAGGGTGCAGTCTGAATCCCACCAAGGTGGGGATGGAATGAATTCTGGACCACTACTTTTCAATGGAAAGGTTTCATTAGCAGCCTCAACCAAAGCTGTGGCAAATGCTTGTGAACTGTCTAATATATTCAAATGGCTTATTTCTGGCAAATTATTAATTTTTTGTTCTACAGCCTCTCTATACTGATCCCATTTATCGTCTATTAACTTGTGTTTAATACGGGGCTGTCTGACATGCTTTTGAGGCTTCTTAAAGTAAGGAAAGGTAATGAGAATAGGAAAATGGTCGCTACCACAAGTGGAGACTGCAGTTGACCAAGATATAGATGAAGCAAGATTTGGAGTACAAATGGACAGATCTATTGCACTTGGATTTCGAGCGAGCCTTGTTGGAGATCCAGTGTTTAATATGCATAAATTACATGAGCTAATTAGTTCCAACAGTTTTTCTCCATAGTATAAAGTTTGAGCACAGCCCCAGAACTCATGGTGAGCATTAAAATCCCCTAAGCATACAAATGGTTTAGGCAGGAACTTAAAAAGTTCTTCAATTTCTTTAAAAATATTATTATTAGGTTTATTATAATATAATGATACATAACAAATACTATTTACAACCACTGCTATAACAGATAATTCATCACTATGTACAGGTAGAGTGATATAATTATATGTTAAAGAGTTTTTGACAAGTATGGCCACTCCACCATACCCATCAGGTCTGTCTTCTCTCAGACAGACATATTCTGGTATTTTAAACACTGAATCCTTTCTCAACCATGTCTCTTGAAGACAGATTAGAAAGGGATCATGTTTATTAATAACATGTATTAAATCTTGTTTTCTATTGATTAGACTGCGAACATTCCACTGAACCACTAAGGCTCTCTGATCCATTATTGTTGTTTCTGAGTTGGTATAAAGCATTAATAACTGCTGCAACGTTGGACGGTGATACTGTGTTAGATTGGGACATTAAATTCATAAGAGCTTTTACTATAGCATCAATACTAGGCGTTTCTTCTTTGTTACTACTACAGTTACCACTACTAAAAACAGGTTTTTCCCTATGAATAACTGGTTGTCTTACTATTTCTGAATGAGCATACCTATCATACCCTTTGCCTAACTTTACAGGAGCCCTGGGTTTAAGAAAAACAGTTTTTTTATAAGATTGGTTATTCAACTCTGGTATTTTATCCTGATAACTCTGTGAATCATGCTGTGTTTGTGAAGAAGATGACACTGGTGTTGCAAGCAAAGCCTCAGCATATGAGACCTTAGACACAGGCGGGTGAATTTTGGAAGCTTCCATGTAAGAGATGCAACTTTTGCTCATAGTTTCTTTAATAGCTCTTTGTCTGTTAAATTCTAAACATTTTTTGCTAGTGGCTTGATGTGAACCTTTACACAAGCAACACTGATAGTCATCCTCCTCTACATCACAAGATTCACCAGAGTGACCTTGTCCACACTTGAAACATCTTGGATTTGAGCGGCACTGATTTTTAACATGCCCATAGCGGCAACAAAGGAAACATTGAACCGTTGGATATATATATAGTTCTACTGGCAAGGCCATGTAGCACATGTACACCCGGGTTGGTAATACTTGCCCATCAAAAGTAAGTATAATGGTACCAGTATTCACAAATTGAGTAGTGTTATTGACAACAATTTTCCTTTTTATTCTTCTAATTTTTATAATTGGCCCACAGCCAATTGGCAGGTTAATAGAAGTCTGTACTTCATCATCAGTCAAGTCAAGTGGTACGCCTTTGATCACTCCCATTCGTGTGACATTGGAAGTTGGGATGAAAGCATTGTATTTGTTATTTCCTAAGCTGTCATTACTTAAAAAATTGTTAGCATCAGTGTGTGTAGCAAATGCAATGCTGACTCTATTTCTGCCTATTCTCTTTAGACTGCCGTTCACAACACCTTGAATGTTATTTTGTCGCATAAAACGACCAAAAGTGATAGGATGGAGAGTTGTGCCATCACTGGTAGCTTCTTTTTGAACATGTACAACAAAAGGTGCAATGTCAGACTGTTGGTAGCGGTCACGACCAACAGGCACATGAGTAGGTGGGGAGTTATTATTAAGAGTATTTGTAGTTTCAGAATTCGAGGTTACAATGGGATTCGGATTTACTGTTGGCTGTGGATGATTGGTAGCATTCTCTTTTAATTTTGCTTCAGCAACGCAAACACAATCTGTATTTTTATTCTTGCTTGACCCAGATTTGCGTTTTCTTTTATTACAATTGGTACACATCCGTGAAAGAATTTTTCTCTTTAAAGTTACGTCCGTAGTATTTGATACTGACGCATCAGTATCCATCGATGACTCTATCGCGGAAATTAAAATATCTATTGGTGTTTTCGACCCTGAGGGAATCGTTCCCCCAGGGTCGGGGGTCTGGCCATCCCCCATATAAATTACATATAATTAGCACTTACCCCTATATGTACACCTAACTACTTAATAAAATTAAAAACTAAAGCTAAATCTACAAATATATACACTAAATACAGACTCCAATCCTTTAAAAATACAATTTCAAAACTTTAGTTACGAAAACCGCGTCCGCCGCGCACGAAGTTTCCCGCCCTTTTTTCTTGATAATCATTGGAAGGGGGTAAAATCAGGTTCCCTCATGAATCTAGTATATAACTGGATCTGGCATGAAAGGTGGGGGGAAGTGACCGAACAGGATAGTCTTATGTATCTTTCAATAGGAGTAGCAGCGAAAGAGCTACTATTGTTTGTCCTTGTCACAGTCTCACATTTTATTTGTTCCCATGGATTATGGTGGGCAACAAATAAATTCGACCAATCATAGTGTCACATTGCGTATGTTTTGTCCTACCTTCTATGGGTTCCCTAGTTATTCATAACATAACATTAACATAAGGGTGGCAGAACTGAACTGACTCGGTCCCTTTTCATTGTTTTTGTAAATAAAATAACTTAAACGGTGGCCCAACGTCTCTTATCTTATTATCATCATCAATAGGATTTTGTAAATTAGGAAATAAACCCATTATTGTGCAAAAATACTTTAATTATATGCTTTTAAATACTAATAATAAATCATTTCATATCAGTTTAAAATTAAACACTATATTTTCTTAAGCAACTAAAAGGCACTGATCCTTGTCACCTCTAAATATTTACAAATACGCGAATTGAATATGATATTATATTTGTATAAATAATCGAATAATCATTGTGTTAATATAATTGACAAAATTCTTGTTGTCTGCATTTGAAAATAAGAGCGTATTTACATTTGGTAGACTGTCGTTTCTAATGGGTAAAAGCATGGTTATGTTGGTGATAGACGACCTAGTGTAAGCACGCCCTTAAATTTATTTAATATGTATTTGTGTGCTCAGTCAAGGCATCAGCACAGCTTCAGCATAAATACCTGGCAATTGTGAAATTACGAGGAAATTACTATAGATGCATCGTTAAATTTGTACTAGCTTGTAAATATGATACATAATATTATATAGTTTACAAAAATACATAGGTACTTAGTAATTCACACATCTTTGTACATATCAGCAGGAGCTACTTAGTCAATCAATAGAATCGTAAACATAACATGGTATACATAAATAAATAAATGGTATATAAAACTATACTACGTTGTGCGGTTATTTGTGCCATTCCCAACCGAAAGGGTACTATCGTCGGTTGTCAATAAGGTGCTATTTCCATATAGCTTCAATTTGAAGTCAACCTTATCAACAACCGACGAAGTAGTTGAAAACGTCACATTAAATTTATATGATTTGCATTTATAATAACGGAAAGTCAATAAAAGCATGTGGAAGCCCACTCGCTAGAAAAACACAATGTTTCTCATTCATATGGCAATACAACTTATGATAATACACTGATTTTGAGCATAATCAATAATTGAAATGAAAGTTCCTCGTCAGTTAAAATACTCACATCGTTATTATTTGTGCAACCGACACCTACTGGGTATAAAATTTAGACTAAATTAATCTAAAAAAGTCAACAGATATAAGCAAAATAATATTGAGTACCTATAGTAGTAAATCTATAAAATTAAAGCACTAACTCAGTTGTCTTGAATATGTCTTTTTCCTACTTGTCATAATCATAAGTGACCACAAAGACTTTTTATAACAAAAGGTAAAAAGCCAATCCTTATATATATAAGATATAGATATCCGCTATTTTGAAAAGATGGTAAAAATGTACAAATATCAAAGTACAGACTTTATCACAAGGTCGCGGATATACGTCGCGGTTAATTTGTAGCAAAAGTTATGAGAAGCTTAAGTAATCTGTAACAATTGTAAACTATCCATATCTTTTTCGATTCCAAATTTGTATAATAATAATCTAATTCATGGGAATATCATCTTTGTCATGTTTACTAATTTAGAAATTCAGTCAGTCTCATCCTCTATTCAACACAACTCAGACTAGTCGCAACAGCTTAGGACTCGAGAGGCTACAATAATGTGTCGTTTTTAAGGAAGAAGGGAAGGCAGGGCTGCGGGCGCTCCCATTATCGGCGTTTCGACAATAACGTGTTTTACGACACGAGCGCCAACCGCGCTAACGTTCCTTTTTCCCCAGCTCGACTCATTACAGAGTCGACGATATATACAAGCCACTAATAATATCGTTCGCGCCGTCACTCGACAGCGAAACCGGCCGTCTCCAAAACGGCCTGCTTCAGCTTATCGTGAAGCTTCTCCTTCGTAGGGTAGGGCGGGAGATCGAGGCGGTTGAAGCACGTGTGGGCCTTCGGCAGCGAGTCCGGCGACGCGTCGGCCACCAGGTGCAGCGTGAAGAGGCGCGGCGCCGCGGCGCCCGTGGAGCCCTGCAGCGCGCGGAAGCCGGCCAGCGGCACGCGCCGCGACCCCGTCACGAACTGCAGCAGCCGCGCGCGCATCTCGGCGTCGAACTGCTCCACCACCTCCCAGAACCAGCCCACGATGGCCGCGTCGGCGGTCACGTGCTTGAGGCGCGTGTGGCGGCGCCAGTCGGCCGGGTCCAGGTCGGCGCGGCCCGCCAGCAGCGGCTGCAGGTCGCGCGGCGACAGCGGCCGCAGCAGCTGCGGCGGCACCACGTCGGCCAGCCCGCGCTGCAGCGCCAGCCACTGCCGCTCGGCGCCGCGCGTGAAGCGGTGCGCCACGTACAGCCGCACGTACTCGCGCTTGTTGGCGTCCGTCACCGGCTCCGCGGCGCCGCCGGCCCGCAGCTCCACGCTGCGGACGGCGCCGAACGACGAACATTCCACGGAGAACGTTGTGTCTATGACTCCAGCGATGCTGTTCTCCCTGAAAAATTATAATACTATGTTAATGTACAGGTCGTGAAATACAGCGATAATTTAAAACACATGATCGATGTGTGAGATGAAAGCACGATATCCCACGATGTATTATCACATAATCACGAATTCCTTACCTACCTACGAGGGCTACAAGTTTCATTTTAAATACTTGAATTGAAAACATATCCGTCAAGCTTTGCATTGGAATGCAAACAAACATAGCAAGTTAATAATTATTACCAGTATTACGCACTTCCAACAGAAACACGTATATAATTGCTCCAATTTATTCATGTTTTAATAAAATAACTGGTGTCAATTGATAGCAATTACGATCAATATCATGCCTGGCATATTTTAGTTTATATTCAATGTCACCAATCGCCAAGTAGTATTGGATCTAATGACTATGAATCGGTTATGAAATTTTTGAGGTCTGTGCAATACACCCAAATGGGGCAGTAAGGCCCCGTTCGCACGGCAGCTTTTTCAACGCGCGTTAAAAAAGCGTTTGAATGACACAAATGGATAACCATGTATGTATTCACACGAAGGCGGTTTTTAAGCGCGGCGCTTTTTTATCGAACACTGTTCGATTTTCGGCGCTGAGCGTTGGCGTCAAATTAAATAGACCATACGGAAATCCGTGTATCTGTTCTCACAAGCGTTGAAAAAGCGCCGGCGCTGCTGTCAGTTGGCTGTCAAGTGTCAATTTTTGGTGTCAATCGTCAAGATTATTATTAGTTTCACCTTAAAAATGTCAACTTATGCTTACAAATTCCTGAAATATTCAAGCTATATTCAAATAATACGTCGTAATAGCAAATAAAGTATGGCTTTGCTGAGATGCGTATGTGGCAGTACGACTCACAAGTGATTTTTAAGCGTTCATATGAACACAAATATTGGAAACGGTAAAAAAGCGCCAACGTCGGGTTTTAACGCAACGCTTTTTAAGCTGTCGTGCGAATGTGGCATAAGGGTAGTTAGTTCCTTAACCCTTAAATGCATAGTGTTGCCAAATATCTACAAACCATTAGACAGCTCACTGTTTTAAAATAAAAAGGCTTACGTTCTTGGACGCACCTTTATACCAAACGTCAAGTAATAAGGTGATGATTTAAGGGTTAAATTTACGCAATATTTTTAATTTATAAAACTTACATTCGTTTTAAGACGAAAAGTCGGCAAACTTGGAAAAATCCACAAGTGGATAATTTTTAGTATGTGATTTTGAACGGTTTTTTCGGGGTATGTAATTATTTTATATTTAAAAACTTTATCATAGGTATATCACAAATAGTGTACCTTTCTAATGGTAGTAAAAAAAATCATTTAAATATTACTGAAAATTACATATTTACATAAATATGATTTAGCCAATTCAACTTCTAACACTGATTTCGCATTGAAAATCGAAGTTATATTTTTTTTACTATTTTTCCTAGATTCGGCAAACAATTATGTGATACATATATAAATTTCGGGCAAAAAGAAAAAATCATGCATTTAAGGGTTAAAATAAAAAACTAAATCGATTCTTGTTAACCCTTGAAGTGGCAGGAACCGGCTCCCGGACAATTTACGTCATTTAAATATGAAATTCGATTAATTAAAATAGAATCTAAATTCCAACAACTCAAAAATGTCGTATGCCACTTGAAAATAGCATGCAAAAATAGCTCACATCCTGCTGGGAATTCAAACCGTTTAAGACAAGTGTTGTTGTGTGTAACTCACAGCATCCAAGACAGGGAGCGATGCAGCTCCGGGTCCACGTCCCGGATGTCGCGGAGCGTGATGGGGCGGCCGAGGAGCTGCTTGTAGAAGGGCGCCGTGAAGGCCGCGTCGAGCTGGTGCCCGTGGAACAGAGCTACGCCGAGGATGCGGCCAGCGAAGTGGAAGTACGAGAGATGCTCGGGATTCACCTAGAAAATTAAACGACGTTTGTTTAGCTATATTCGGAGTTTCTCTGCGAGATCGAATCGGTAATGAGTAGGCCCACAGGAAAACGAAGGTCGTTGACATAGCTCGGAGATTTGTAAGACTTAAGTAGCGGGATAAATAGCTCTTAGAACCGATTACAACTGGAGTAGATAGGTTCTTAAGAGGAGACCGAGTATTCGAGCCAGGAAATGCCACCAAAAAAATGTATGACGTTTGACAAGGATTTTTCCTAATCGATTTTTCTAGACTACTAGCCGCGTCTCAGAGCTTCTTTATCGACCGATGGCTCTCCTCCTAACAGATGGAGCCATTCTCTGGCTACACCGCCGTAGTCGAGGCCCTCCTCATCTCGGAACACCACTTGGCTCGGAGCTTCATCATTACGGGTAGGGCACCAAACATAACACTACTTTACACATAGCCCTAAAGTTTATCATATTGCTACTCACCCCAGAATCAGCATTAATCTGCAACGCATATCTGTCATCGCCAGCATTCGTGTACTGGAACAGCCCGTAGTGGGGGTTAAACAATTCCCGTCCCAACAGATGGAGTCACTCTCGGGCTACACCGCCGTAGTCGAGGCCCTCTTCATCTCGGAACACCACTTGCCTCAGAACTTCATCATTACGGGTAATACTCCAAACATGACACTACTTTACACGCTGTCCTAAAGTTTATCATATCGCTACTCACCCCAGAATCAGCATTAATCTGCAACGCATATCGGTCATCGCCAGCATTCGCGTACTGGAACAGTCCGTAGTGGGGGTTAAACAGCTCCCCTCCCAACAGATGGAGCCACTCTCGGGCTACACCGCCGTAGTCGAGGCCCTCTTCGTCTCGGAACTTCACTAGCAGCCGTTTGCGGAGCTCCTTGCCTCGGAGCTTCATTACCAATCGGTAGGACTCTTCGAGGACTTGAGTGCGTGAAACCTGGACAAAAAAGATGTTATGTCTGTAGACGATAGTAAGAGAAAAGTTGTTTCGAAATGTCCTTTTCTTTCCTTCTTAATCCATATAATTATTTCTGAACTTTTTTGCATGCAAGATAAGTTTCTTTACTTTAATTTATATCCATATTCTTTAAAAAAAATCTTATTTTTAGATAGATAAAGCTAATACTGTCAATAAGTTATTATTGCGCGCGCGCGCGCGCCTTAAGAGACTAGATCAGATTATAAGCGATAACGCGACGACTCGTACCGACTTTTGGAGAATAATAGTCAAACAAAGAAACAGATAAATACCTCTATCCGACAGTGTCCCGTCTGTGGCTGCAGCGCCTGCAATTCAGCGCGTAGCACGCGAGCCTTAGCGGCCAGATCTCTCTTGTAGCGCGGCAACTCGTCACCCGCCTCGCCCGGCGGCGCCGCCGGCGGGGCCGGCGCGGCTGCGGGCTCCGGTGCCGGCTGGGGGTAACAATAATCATAATTTCAATGCAAGGGTTTCAAAAGATCCACTTCATACGGACGAACCGTTCAATTTGAAGTCAGTGGCGAAAGTGTCGCAATATTTTTCCATTCCGTTCAAATTGAGCCTTTTACGGTTCAAGTTAGAGTGGCAAAACGAGCTTATTAGGGTCGGAATTGGAATTATACATTTAGAGCTATGTTAAACATAACAAAGTGGTATTACACGAATTCTCTCTTAGACATCCACCAACCCGTTCGGTGGATGTATTGAAACAGGCTTGTCATGAATCTTTACTATTATTAGAAAGGAGAATAATCGTGTGATGAACAAAGCAGTTTTGGTGAACAATGCAACGACGTTATGTGGTTTCAATCCTCAGTCATGAAAAGACGAGGAAGGAATTTTGACAATTTGTTTAATGGAACTATTCTATATTTACAAGTTTAAACATATTTGTATGTGACTGTTTCCTAAATAAATAAAAAAGAAAAAAAAAGCCATAGTTTAACAGTCATTCTACGGCACAGCAGCAAGGCCCGTACCCGTACAGCAGCAAGGGCTGTACAAACACATTAATTACATATGTATTTGTACTAGGGCTCGCGGTCGAGTCCGTGTTTCGTTTACACGTTTCGAATACCCGTTTCCGAATAACACGTACACGGTTTTCTGGCCCGTTCCGCACGTGTAATTAAGAAACGTGTAATTAAGATCCGTCTCCACGGATAAACGGGTATTCGAAGAAACGGATCTTATTTACCCGTGGCTCCGGACACGTCCTTGACGAGTAGCGAAGGAACGAACCGGCGCGGCGTACTTAAGAGTTAGAAACAAGTAGACACAAGATTCATGACGAGTTTCCGTCATATTTAACCTTATTCCGTGGTTCATAGAGTCGAAATTCAATAAACGGTTTCTGAGCAGGTAGTTTTTGCTTGCAATGTTGCAATACGAGTAGAAAATTAGAAATACAGTATACCTATGCTACTTAACAAAATAGTATTTTATATAAGACTTCAAATACTAATACTTTATGGTTTATTAATATAACTTAATAGCAATAAATTTAAAGTGCTTAAAAAAAATAAAAGCAATAAAGAGTATAAAGACTTTACGTTAAAATCTGGCCATGCATGATCTGGTAGGTGGTGGTAGGTAAGTATACAATATTCTTACCAATTGCATATTTTTAAACAGTTCTTATATTTTTAATAATTTGTATTCTGTATATTGTATGTGTGAGTTTTTACGAATATATTCTGTCAATAAGAAATGTATATTTTTTAATCTAATTATTTTTTAAGTTACGTAAGCCAGACATCTTAGTATTATTATAGTAAACCATGTAAAAATTAATAAATACAGTGTAAACTCTATATAACGACATTAACGACACTGAAGGGACTGCGGATTTTTCGACGTTAAGTGTAGAGAGTGGTTGTTAAATGGAGTGAAATAAAAAGGTCATCTTACTATTCTAAATATTCTAATGTATCTGTTTATAATATACTTAAGACACATTTTGCACAAGAAGAACATTCATTTCATACAAATAACAACGCCTATTTATAAAGTGTAACATCTTGTCAAAAGTCTAGTGCCCGAGGTAAACATGTGCAAGTTGATCATACAAAAACAAAAGACAAATTTTCTTAGAATCTCCGGTACGTCAGTCGAAGTAAACACGTGCTAGATAATAAAACAACAAAACAGCAAACAAAAAAACGTACACAGCTGCAGTTTTTATCAATTTCGGCAACTTAGAAAGTATTTCTTAATGATGTATTATGCCGTATTGTTGGCGTTAAATAGAGTGAGCGTGACGCTATATAGAGTGTATTACTGTATAGAAAACAAGGTAAACCAACCAAAGTCAAGCAATTTCGACATTTTAAGGAGTTTGTCGTTAAATCGAGTGACGTTATAAAGAGTTTATACTGTAATCATGTGTATCTGCCAATAAGTAATGTATTTACAACTTTTAATATAATTTAGTATGAATTTATGAAAAGTAAGACTTTTCTTAAATTCATTATCTTATTATCATATAAAATGAACTTTAAGACTGTACTAATAAATATTATTTACTATTTTACAACAAAACCATTTTAAATTAAAGTAACTTGGAAAGACTGTATTTTACGAATTGGCCGACTAAGTGGCGAACTGGAGTCATACCTACTTACCTAAACACAATATCTTAAAAGTCATATCTATTTCGTGTTCATTTGCTTCGATACATTTGCTTCTTTAATTTTAGCCGCTGCATTTGTTACAATTTCATATATGGGTAGACAGGTTCTCCTTATTACACCGACATAAAGCTTATAATTAGCTATGGCAGTTCTGATAATGGTTTGGGAAGCTACTTGTTTTCGGCGATATCAGACAAAAGGGTATTGGAAAACAACACGTTCTAATGAATGGAACACTACCGGCCGGCATTTATTACCTGAGCACTAGTGTGAAAGTGACTCCAGTCAACATGAATGATTAGGTACTAATTTTGAGATCTATCTTAATGTATTTAGCAATATAATTGCAAGGTAACCAAGGTAGCATGGGTTTTTAAGGTTCTCGCGTGAAATCCTGCGTTTCAAATGCCGCTCTACTTTTTTTGCTTCGTTGGTAGATTAGTAACTAATCTAACAGTTAGGTAATTGATAAAAATAACAAATAACCACAAAGTAGTAGTAGGTAGTATTTGTCTGCATACCTATTCTTCACGAAACTATATAACTTACATTATTATATATAAAATGTGTTTCTTTGATTGAAATGTAATATGTAATGAAATTAACTTAAGAGCAATAATAGTAAAAAAAATTGGCCAAGTGCGAGTCGGACTCGCACACGAAGGGTTCCATTAGTTCCATACCATTATCTATAAAAACGGTCACCCATCCAAGTACTGACCCCGCCCGACGTTGCTTAACTTCGGTCAAAAATCACGTTTGTTGTATGGGAGCCCCACTTAAGTCTTTATTTTATTCTGTTTTTAGTATTTGTTGTTATAGCGGCAACGGAAATACATCATCTGTGAAAATTTCAGCTGTCTAGCTATCACAGATCACGAGATACAGCCTGGTGACAGACGGACGGGCGGACGGACAGACGGACGGACGGACGGACGGACAGCGGAGTCTTAGTAATAGGGTCCCGTTTTACCCTTTGGGTACGGAACCCTAATTAAGGTTCTAAACTAGGGACGAGTTAGTTCAAAATTAAAAATAGTAGACTATATAGAATAGGGACACCTACTTCCATTCATATACAGAGTCATTTTTGGACCGTTAGCCATATTGTGCGAGGTGATTAGGTAGGTCATATTGAACAACTTTTTCTATGGGACCAACCTCGAAATCCCAAAAAAAATTTGGCCTTCCCATAGAAAACGTCGACATCGACATCCACTCGACCAAAATGTATGAAACGGCCAAAAAAAATTTTGTGATTTCGGAGTTGGTCCCATACAAAAAGTTGTTCAGTATGGCCTATCTAATCACCTCGCACAATATGGCTAACGGTCCAAAAATTACCCTGTATTGTATAGTTGGTTAAATATGTTATATTAACACATGTGTTAAAACTGTTATAAATAATTAAAAAAAAAATCGTACGCTATACGATTCACCTGAAGTCAACATTCAATACTAGACCTTGCATACCCAGAGCTAGAGCATTGATTGGCTCAAACTGTTTCGGATCCGTTCGGGCCGGTCTTAAGTACCCGTGTAAACGGAGATACGTATCTGAGAAACGTTTCTTGGGAACGGTTCTTGGATACGTATCCGGATCCCGGCGGTTCCGTGTAAACCGTGTTCTTAGCACCGCCGGTCTTAAGAACACGGGTATTCGTTTCGGCGTGTAACACGGATACCGGGAGCCCTAATTTGTACTCACCGGCCTCGCGGACAACGCGAGCCTCGGGTCAGTGAACTGCGTGGTCTTGTTGTTGTGGTCGACGAAGTAGGGGCGGCCGGAAGGCGCGTGCCGCATCTCCCAGCCGGGCGGCAGCGGGCCCGCCGCCACCGAGCAGTGCCGCAGGTGCGTGGGCACGCGCGGGTCGTGCCACGTCGACGACCCGGTGCCGCTGTTGTAGAAGTACACTTGCCCTTGGGCTGTGGTGCGCATTTCTGGGGAAACGAGACAACTTGTAGGGCTGGAGTAAGAGGGTCAAATTTTTTAGTGTGAGTTAAGGTTATGAATACTGTGGACATCATAAAATAAATAGATTATAAGGCCAAATTTTCTTGCCGGACCCTCATAGGCTAACTCCAACACTTCCAACCATCCACGTCTTAAAAGATGTACGATTAAATAGATTAAAGCCTTTGTAAAATGTATCCTGTATCTTTGTGTAATGTGTGTTTAATGCGGACCCTAATCTTCTCCATCTTTCTATATGCGTCAGAAACGTGGACCCTGAAGGCAAGAACAAAGGAAAGGATTGATGCGTTCGAAATGTGGTGTTGGCGGAAAATGCTGGGGATCAAGTGGACGGACCGCCGCACAAACGAATCAATCCTTAGCCAGCTGAAAATTCGAACACGACTCTCCACTATTTGCACACAGCGCATACTTCGATTCTTCGGACACGTGGCTAGACGCGAAGATAGTCTAGAGGTATTGATAATGGTCGGTCACGTAGAAGGGAAGAGAAGTAGAGGAAGAGCGCCTACCCGGTGGATAGACACAGTAAAGGCATATGCAGGACCCAAGGCCCAGACCTGCCTGCAAATGGCGCAGGATAGGAGTGCTTGGAAGAAAGTGGTATTAAGCGTTGGTAATCACGACCCTCAGCAATGAGGATACGACTGGAAAGAAGAAAATGTATCCAAATCGTCAACTTTTGTATTGTCCACAGAAAAGACGACAGTTTTTGACCCAAAAATTTGATATGTAAAGCTGGTTAAGACGTGAAAGTGTGTTCACCCAACTTAAGTGAAAGGCAGTTATTGCTCCAAATAGAAGTTGCGTGCATTTTAGTCATCAGAGTCCATGCAATGTACATGCTATGATATGTTACTGTGTGATATTACCGTATCCCGGAGGTAAATCGGCGGCCACGGGTATTGCAGGTGTGGTCGGAGATGTGGGAGTGGAGCTCGCAGGCGCTGGTGGTTGTCGTCGCGCCGCAGTTTGCGGCTGCGGTTCGGGCCTGTTGAACAATTAATTATAATTCATTTTGTAAACAGATTTATACTTCTTCGTAAATTATGTCGGCGGGCCGGATTGGAACGTGTCGCGGGCCGGATTTGGCCCGCGGGCCGGGGTTTGGAGACCCCTGCTCTAGAATAACGGAAAATACTCACCTCATGGAGATAGAGGTCGCATTGTTAACATCGGTGTCCGACGTAGGCGAAGTGGCCGGGGAGGCGACCGGTGTGACGGGCGACGCCAGCGGCGAGGTGAGGGGCGTCGCGGGGGTGAGGGGCGAGCCGGGGGCGGGCGAGGCGGGGGAGGTGGGGGAATGAGGGACGCGCGGGTCGGGCGCGGGCCGCTCCCACTGCGTCAGGCGAAGGGCGTGGTTCACGTAGTACGCTCTAGAAAAACAGAAGTAATAGTACATTATTGTCGAGGCTCGGAAGTAGCTACTTGCAGGCTGAGGATTCGTTTTAAACGGACGACCTTGGGAGTCCGTTTAATTGAATCCGAAGCCAGCAAGTAGCCTTCCAGCCGAGTCATATATAGTGCTTTTCTCAAATATGGTTACTTATAGTGCTTTTCTCAAAAATGGTGCAAGAAATATAAATATAATAAGAACATTTTACAGAAGCAACGTTCTTACGTATATATTTTCACAGAAAAAAGTAGAAACAATTGAAAGTTTGGCTTGCCGCCTTTTTATTTATTAAATTTTAAAATAGGAGTGTATTTTTCTGCCGAAAATACGCCAAGCTATTTGAGGCAGCTAAATAGTCGCGGTACCAACATTATAATAATTATTACTAATCATCTGTTTGGCTGTTTAGTGGCCTGTGCCTTCATTTGATATGGCCATTTAAACTTTTAAAAAGTTTGGAACTCTGCAAATAATGGAATTTGTATGCAACAGTGCAGTCCCAAAATCGAGACTGCAATGTTTTTAACTTTTTGATTTTTGACTGACCATAAACTCCGCACTTCGCGACCTCTTTTTTATACGGCAAAGTCGACTTTGCCGTCCATTTTTGAGAAAAGATAAGTTGTGGGGCGTCCATAAAACTCATTTCCTACTGGCTTGTCAATATCGGGACACTTCGTCGTACATTGCTGGTCCTATTGACGCTAGTTTACTTTATCGACTCAAATATGGACAGGAAATTGTCAGGTGTCAATGTCAATTGTCACCGTGGTGACACCGGCCCCTGGTTGTAAACGTGGAGTTGCTTTATTCGATTATATGTACTAAATTATTGGATTTGGATCAACGCGAGTCGCTGAATGCGCCATCTAGACTAGGAAATAAATTATCTATGTATCATTTACAACTTCTTTTGTGTTTGGATATCAAGAGCAAAATTATATGAATCATCATTCACCTTCGTTTTTATAACAAATGACCAGACTCTAAGATAGATGAAAACAAAAGACTAACTTAGTTGAAGCATGACCGGCCCTTGATAAATACAATAACTTTCGATTGCAGGTTAAAAAAAAAACAATGTAACTTTATGCATAATAAAAGCAAAAGCGTGACCAAATGCTGTTACATTGTACATAATCTTCACCATTCATCTGTTTATAGTCAATTTACAAACATGATATGCTAATGAGTATGTCAGACAAAATGAGAATACTAATTCTAATTAGCTTTGGTAACCGTCAACCTTCTCAATGTCATAGTAATGACAGAGTGATATTTTAAACGTTAAACTCCTAAAGGCTTCTCAGCTTCTCACATATCTTACTGTCCGGACATTGCTTGGGTGATGGTTGCACATTTATAGCCTAGATTACATTATACTCGCACATTGTTCTTACAAAGTTACTATGACACGCGATAAAAGCGCGACCATCATAGGCCCGCTAAGCATATGCCATTGAGATTATCTAACAAAATGGTTGCCATAAAACTAAGAATCTAGATCTTGTTGTGCAGTAATCGTCACTATTGCGCAATTAGTATTACTGTTTTCATCTTTATTATACAGAACTACATTAGCTTTCTCTTTTCTGTCTCTACTTTATCTATTTTCTTTCACTTCATATATTTTTTTATTTAACACATTCATTGTCACCCAACCCAGCCAAACAAGACATCCGCGCCAGGTCACAACAATTTCTTCATATATAGCAGTAGTACCACGATCCCGACTATCGGACCTGGGAACGAAATCATAAAATACCCGATAGTCGGGTTTTCGGCACTGAATGTGTTAACCCATTGACCGCCATAGACGTGTACGAATACAGCCCTATATCAATCATCGTGCATTCCGACAACGTTCACACTGACATACATGAATATACAAATAGCAGAATTAATGCCTAGTTTTTATCTAATTTACATGTCAAATCAGAAAATTTCTCTATTTTCAGACCAAACAACTGCATGGTTCCACGTTCCTTCAGACCAATGGTTCCATGTTCCGACACATAAAAGGTTGTAATTACCTGCCACTAGCCGTGAATCTCTCCTCCCAATGTTGTGGCAATGGCTTCTGAGTGTTCGCTGCAGGTTCCCTTGGAGCTCTGACATCTCCTGCCGGGCCTACTACCGCCAGCGGAGAGCCCTCGCCCGCGGCGGAGGCGGGCTCGCCCCGCGTCCCGTCTCGGGACATTAGGGACACTATCACTTGCCCTCGGACCCCACATGTCTCGCCAGAGCCGTCTTCGCACAGTTCGAGGCATTGATCTTAAATAAATATAAAAATACGAAATTATAATAATTGTATAAATATATAAAGGTAATGCTGTCAATTATTTTGATTTTGTAATTTTCGCTTTGCTTTACGTTTTCCTGTTTTGTTTGAAACAATTAATAGTTTAAAATGAGTATTCGAAAAATGCTGATGCCAATGACATTTATTCAGTTGTGTAAAGTTGTGTTGTTGTGTAGTTGTTTGTGAGAGGCGTTAGAGCCCCAATACCCCAGTAGCATGTTCCTGGAGTTGCAATGATCCATACACTATGGTAACTGCTTATCATTAAGTGGATTGTATACTAGTTTGCCACCGAAGTTGTATAAAACCAACAAGTGCGAGTCGGACTCGCCCACCGAGGGTTCCGTACTTTTTAGTATTTGTTGTT
This sequence comes from Cydia splendana, assembly GCF_910591565.1. Lineage (NCBI taxonomy): Eukaryota > Metazoa > Arthropoda > Insecta > Lepidoptera > Tortricidae > Cydia > Cydia splendana. The sequence continues at coordinate 16,756,197 of NC_085965.1, read as the reverse complement.
ATAGCAGCAACACAAATACATCATCTGTGAAAATTTCAACTATCTATCACAGTTCATGAGATACAGCCTGGTGACAAACAGACAGACGGAAAGACAAACAATAAATAAGTGCAATAAAGCAGCATTTGGTTTCAGCTGTGACTGGCATACCATGACTAATAGGTATAACACTATACTAAGAAACTTAGCATTCCATGTAAGTATACTCTGTCAGCAAGACCAAAACAATATTAATTATCAACCACAAGTATTATAAAGTAGTGACTCACAGCCAGTGTCCTTTAACTTGTGCACTGTTGATGGCTGGATGCGGACACAGCCGAGGAACCCAGATCCTTGTCGTTTCTGCACTTTTCTCTGGTTCCATACACTGAAATGTACCACAGCATTTAGTAACACAATTATTTTTGAACATTCTTCTGCAAAGAAAACATATTTTTTAATACAATGCTAGTAAGTTACATTGTATTTAATTAAATATAGTAGTTATAAGCATCTAAATTGTTAGAACATTTTTAATAAAAGAATAATAAGAGAGACACATAGAAGTCCTTTTGAACTTATTATTGATATGAATTATTATTAAGGGGCTGTCCATAAATTACGTCCTCGATTTTTGACGATTTTTTACGACTTCCTGTCCACATATGAGATGGCAAGTTGGCAACTCTATATTTGATTACAAAATTGATTCCAATGATATCTTTACTTTTACCACTTTAGGTACCATTCGGATGTCATTAGACTACAGGATCTACTCTCTATTCAATAACAGTGGGTTTTGTTAACATATAAAAGACTACAAGCACTGTAGATACTAAGATAATACACATTATGTTTGACCATGAATGAACATGAGAAAGATTTAACCAATTACCTGATTGTAATTCCATCTGCTTTAGTGAGGTATAAATCATAGTGTGTATTCCATTTTGGATCCAGGGTTGCTTTCACAGCATTTGTTGTGTATACCTGAGCACTTCCATTGACTGATATTTTGGCAAACGGATCTGGCATTCCTGCATTACGCAAAACAACATGAGTATTCACAACAAAAACAACACACTTAGTATCAATATAAAGCAGTGACGGCATTCAGCAAGAAGCATAGTGAAACATTTTATAACTAAAAGCCGACAGTCTCTGGGGAACGAATTATGTTCGCACGTCAATTCGCGTTAATATGCTCCAAACAGCACACAGACACCTATTTCTCAGACCTTGAGGAAGACCTCCATTTACATACTGATAACAATAGACGGAATATGAATGTTCACTTACGAAAGAGATCTCTCCTCGCCAAATTCCTTGCACAAACAACTGTAAACAAAACGATTCAATGGGTGAATTGTAACGAAAAGTAAAATATTCACACCGTCCCGACGTGCGGAAGTAATTCGAATATTTAAATATGTTCTTACTTGTGAGGCGAATCTTTTGAGCTCCATACTTTCGTTCCGATGCAGGAGTCGACATTTTACCATAATTTTAACTAATAATAACACTTAAAACATTTTAATTCTGTATTTCTATCACCTCAGCTAAAGTGTTTCACAAACCATCAGCCACCATTTTTCTTTCTGTTCTGAGATTTCATTCACTTTTATGTCAAACCACCATTCATTCGTTCACAACCATTTCATTCCCTTATGATAAGCCGCTTTTACACGCCTAAATAAAAAACCGGTAAATTAATATACCATTGGTAATATCGATTAGTTATCGAAATCGATCTTTTTGGCGAATTTTCTCGTTTAGAAAGCATAGCTTAGTTGTCAAACATTAATGACGTGTGTCACTACAGTCACAAAAATAATAGAAAGTTGCTGTTTTTCGCCGGATAAAATAAAAGTTTTTAAAAACTTTGTGTTCAGTAGTTATAATTTAAGTGAATATCAATCAACTTATCTGTTTCCTGTATCAGTATTTACTTAAGTACCGATGCAATTGTATAAACAACAGTTATTTATTTAACAACAATTATATCTTATACAAATAACATCTGTGTTCTGCGGTTAATGTTATCAATTTTGATAACGATATACTTAGGCCGAGAATATAATTTCAGCATTTTAACTGTGTAATTTATCTTGTTGTAAGTTGCTCCTCTATCTACTTGTAGTATTGTAGAATACCAGATAAAAATACTCAATTAAAACCTATAATAATTATTTGGAATGAAGCCAATCATTATTGTACACGGTGGAGCCGGGGATATTCCCCAAAATCGGGTGCAAGGTAAATTAGACGGGATGGGAGTAGCTGTGACTATCGGCCACGAAGTTTTGGAAAGGGGTGGCAGCGCTCTTGAGGCCGTAGAGGCTGCCGTTGTTTCTATGGAGTTGGACGAGAACTTCAATGCAGGTATGTATAACTAATTATTTTATTTGTAATAAGTATCCTTAATTACACCAAAACATACAGATTACGTTATAAGCAACTAACTTCTGCCTGCGACTTCGTCTGCGCGAGATGATAATGATTATTAATATGAATTATCCTAAGTCCTTCCTTGGGTTTAAAACTATCTCCATATCAATTTTTATCTTAATCGGTTCAGTGGTTTAAGAGCCCATCAACGTGCACACTAGCGCCACTGCTAAATAATCGTGAATATTTAAAATTAACAAAAGATATTTAAAAAACCGGGCAAGTGCGAGTCGGACTCGCGCACGAAGGGTTCCGTACCATAATGCAAAAAAAAAAAAACAAAAAAAAAAAGCAAAAAAAAAACGGTCACCCATCCAAATACTGACCACTCCCGACGTTGCTTAACTTTGGTCAAAAATCACGTTTGTTGTATGGGAGCCCCATTTAAATCTTTATTTTATTCTGTTTTTAGTATTTGTTGTTATAGCGGCAACAGAAATACATCATCTGTGAAAATTTCAACTGTCTAGCTATCACGGTTCGTGAGATACAGCCTGGTGACAGACGGACGGACGGACGGACGGACAGCGAAGTCTTAGTAATAGGGTCCGTTTTACCCTTTGGGTACGGAACCCTAAAAAGGAGGGCCGCTACGTACTGTATTTTGTATTTAAGTACCTTTTGAATACATCAGACTAGTTTTTATGTTGCTGGATTCGTCGAGCTATGAACTCAAAACAAAAACGGCCGTTTTAACTTTGGACGCATAGATTGACGAATCCAGCAACATAAAAACTAGTTTGATGTATTCAAAAGGAACTTAAATACAAAATACAGTACGTAGCGGCCTCCTTTTTTTTAAATATGTGGCGCTAGTGTGCACGTTGATGGGCTCTTAAGAATGAAGAGGTAACGGACGGACAGACTCACAAAGTTACTTATTTTCGCATTTATAATAAATATAGCATAGATATACGTAACAAATTGCGGTCTTATCACTACAAAGGGATCTCTTTCAGGCAACCTTTTTTTATATTTATAGTAAAAGGATTTTATTAATATGATGAACATTTCAGGTTACGGTTCTGTTTTAAACCTTCGTGGTGAGGTGGAGATGGAAGCTAGCATAATGTGCGGTAAAAACTTGGATGTTGGTGCTGTTACTCTGATTAAAGATTTTTTGCACCCAATAAGCATTGCGCATAAAGTTTTGACTGATTCCCCTCACAGTTTACTCGGTGCTGAAGGGGCTAAATTGTTCGCTCTCGAGAAGGTTAATAGACATTATTTATTTTTTATCTTATTGTATACACACACAGCAACACGCAGTGCGCCATGTATATGTATTTTTAATATTACTAAAATAATTACCTATCATTTTAGGGATTTGAAACAGTGCCACCCGAGTCTCTTATATCGGAAAACGCTAAAGCTGCTCTACATAAAATATTAAAAGACGGTGACTATACCAGGACAGAAATTGGAGTCGCAGACGAGGTAAATTCCGTAAATTGTAAATGATTATAAATGCTACATGAAACTGGCCGAAATTATACTTTTATAATGTTGTACCTATACTACCAAGTACAGGAACATCGATCGATCTCTATTTTTTGTTACAGGGCGGCGTAGGAACAGTCGGAGCTGTAGCGATAGACGCTGAAGGTCACATAGCTGTAGCAACCAGCACCGGAGGCATGAGTGGAAAAGCTGTTGGCCGAATTGGTGACACGCCACAAATCGGCAGTGGAACTTACGCCGACGACAACGTAGGCGGCGTATCAACCACAGGCAATAAAGTTAGATATTTAATGCACCTGTTTAAATTTATGTGTTATTTCTAACTTTCTTTTTGTTTTAGGACATGGAGAGACAATCCTTAAATTTTGTCTCGCTCATAGCATTATAAACAAAATGAGGGACGGAACTCATGCTGATGTAGCAACGCGGAATGCTGTAAACGGTAACGCTTCATTGAACATTAATTAATTGTTGTTTTTGGCAGTGGTATCAGAAAAGTAATCAATGAACCACGTATATTCCTGTTTCAGAAATGACCGGTCGTTTAAAGAATACTGCTGGCGCAATTACTTTGTCCAAGAATGGAGATGTTGGAGTCCACTTTTCATCAAATCGAATGTCATGGGCATATATTAAAGATGGTTCAATATTTTATGGCATTGAACCTGGACAAGTGCTTGTACACAAATATTCTCCAGATTGCAAATAAATGTATAATTATTATATCTTCATATTACATACACTAAGACAATACTCAAAAATATTTTTGAAAAACATCATTATTTTCTATTACAACCTTACCGACACAATGTAATGTAAATATGCATAACGGAATGTGTCAATGCATTTAAAATTACTTATTATCAATTCTATTTAGAATTAAAAATTATGTAAGTAAGCGAATAAAAATACTTATAGTAACAGCACCAGTCATGGGACATTTAAGAGGAAATTTGGAGTATTTATGATATTTCCCTTGTACATGTAATTGGTCTTCCGCTTAGCGTGTTAAAAGATGAAAGTCCTATCCGCCTTTCATGTTTTAGGCGTGTTGTATCAAAGATACTGCAATGAGTTTCCACATAATTAACAAATTAAAACTATGCTTTTTTTCTCCAGTCATGGACACCAAAGCTCCAGTAATGGGCCCCCGGTAATGGACGTGGATCCAGTAATGGGCCCGCTATAATGGACATTGCTCTATCAGTATAAAATATTGAAAATATTGAAATGGGGAATAAGTTATGGCAAAAAAATCAATTTTTGGTATAAGCTTTTATCGCTGAATGTATTTGTCTTTCCACAGCCAATTATTATTGTATTAGATTCATCGAGACAATTCTAATATACCCAAACACAATTAGTTAGGGTTTATTGCGATAAAGTTCCCATGGCCACCTCCTGTCTCCATCATCTGATCAAGTCCATGTTATCATAATATTGCATTATCATCCGATTTGCATACTCAATTACGTACTTACACAAAATTTCAACTGAATCGGAAATCGAAAAGTGGGTCAAATTCAGCTACCAAGATTTGACCCACACTAACTAACAAGGCAAGTTAAATAAAAGTTTGGAAAAACGATATTAATTTATCCTAAGTCCGAGAATACCTCCTGGTTGACATATTTCGTAACTACATTTTACTTCTGTATTGTTTAAAACATGAAATTATGGCATGGCAAGCATCATTATGTCAATTGTCCCATCATAGGAGGTATGCAGTTTTACAGCTCCTATAATGGGATTGGGCCAAATACCACTATTTTTTTACATCTGTGGAGTCACAACATAGTGTGTTGTATACCTTATCTCATGGTAAATGCAATTAACAAAACACATTCTAGTTTTCATCAAGTATTAATTAATTAAAATTTAATAAATTAACTCACCTCTCTTAGCGAAGTTGTTAAGAATTTTTAGTGATATTTTTTTTCAGTGGCACGACAACTTTTGGGTTGACGCACATTTCTTAAAAAATAACCGAATTTAATAAAAATTCAAACATAATCAGCTCTAGGACTCTTATTTATGATAAAAATATATGCAGTGTTTATAAACTACTTTTATATACTTATTTTAGAGGAATTGTGTTTTTTTGTCCCATTACTGGTTCCGTGTCCATTATAGGGTATACTACTATACTTGTTTATATGTATTTAGTTTGTTTTGAAATTTGAAGACACTAGTGAAATATGTTCCCAATTAACTGGGTTATTCCCACTAGTTACCACCAAGTTGTTACCAGTGGTAACTACTGGGAATTTTTTTCCCACATTTTACCACTTGTAACTACTGGGAAAAAATATTACCAGTAGTTACCACTGGTAAAAGGTAGGAATTAATTTTCCCAGTAGTTGCCACCAAAATTTTGTTAGAGTTCAATACTAATAAAAACAGTATAAATACAGGTATTTTTTTATAGTCACCTGCAATAATTTACGGGGTAAATATGTAACTGAACAACTTTTACTATGAAACCAATATCGAAAAGGCGAAAAAAAATTGACTCTCTCATACAAATATCAACATCAGGCCAGCCAAAATGTATGACACAGCCAATTTTTTTAAATAAATTGATGTTTTAATAAATTATTATAAATTGATTAGTGTTTCGTTTCAGTAAACTGCCTTGAAAATGATCAAAAATACTAAAGCATAAACTGTTTAACTACCTAATAAAATCACTTGAAAAATAATCTAAATGGATGATTAAATTTATCCTTACATTCACATTTTAGTTTCTGCACTTGTACCGGTTAAACTGTTTTAATATTTTTGATCACTTTTAAGGCAGTTTACTGAAACACTAATCGACTTAGGTATAATTATTTATTAAAGCACTCTATATATATATATACTATACTATTTATTCTGTTTTTATTAGTATTTCAATTTAACAAAAGTATGGTAATTTCCCTACTGGGAATAAAAATTCCCAGTAGTTACCACCAAACCGAGTTGGTGAGTGGTAAAAGGTGGGAAAAAAATACCAGTAGTTACCACTGGTAACAACTTGGTGGTAACTAGTGGGAATAACCCAATTAACTGTTCGTCGTCATGGCCCAAGACGTCGCGGTGATGTCTCAGAGGCACCGCCGAATGTGTCAGGAACCGTTATGTCCATTGGACATGCTTTGCTGATTCTAGATTTTATAAGTAGGTACAAACAAAAGAGCAATACATATTTATTTGAGGACAGAACGGAATATTTGTCAAATTAGTGTATCTAATATTGAGAACTTATATTTTTATTTGGTGTGATTGATAATCATTTAAATTTTATTGGTAGTTATCCAAAATTATAATTAGGTGTTTATTGTAATACATAGTTTGTTTTGACTTCTTGAAATGATTTTGCAAAGCACGTAAAATTAACTTAACATTTAGAACTAAGACGTTTTAAATCAAATTTTGTAAGATGAAAATGGATGAAATAATAAATGCGCTCATTTATTAACTCACCGAACGTTTATCAAGGTATCGATATCATAGATCATATTCATCATAGATATCGATATTACTTTACGTTAAATGCCGGTTTTTCTCCCTATTGCGTAGCTGTCAAGAGAGGTGACAGTCATATGTTTTTGACAAGATTTTCAATTTTCATGGCAGGGTTCTTTCTGCGCTTATTTTATAGATTTTAAAAATACAGTATACTTTATGATTTAAAAAATTAATTAAATAAATATGTTAATTAACGGTAACGTAACTTTAAGATTTAAAGCAGCTGAATTGCATTACTTCAACTGGTTATACAGTGTGGCACCATGTTTTGCTGTAAACGCGTCCAAAATCAATATAATTACTGATCCGCGGAAGTTCTACGATTCTTTATATGAAAGGTTTAAAACAGCTAATCGCCGGATATCGGTGGCTAGTTTATATATAGGAACGGGGGCTCTGGAAAAGGATTTGTTGAAAGTGACAAAGGAAAATATGATGGGGAATAAGGCCTTGAAATTGAGTGTTTTACTGGACTATCAGCGAGGAACACGAGGTGAGGTAAACTCACGGAGCTTATTACAAGAATTTTTGACAACTATTCCAGAGCAGTGTAATATTTCTTTATACCAAACGCCTCGTCTTCATGGCTCTTGGTCCAAAGCTCTGCCAGCCAGATATAATGAGATTGTGGGTCTTCAGCACATGAAACTGTATATAGTTGATGACTCGGTACTGTTGAGCGGGGCCAACTGTTCCAAGGATTACTTTGAGAGGAGACAGGACCGCTATATTGAAATCCAGGATGCAGACTTGGCTGATTTTTACTGTGAACTTATAGGTATGATTATGTAAGTTGTATATTTTTTGTTCCTTTTGTTTACTTACAAATTTAATGGTTTGTTAGTGTTTGAGTGATTTTTATATACAATTTGAGTTATTTTATAAAATGGAATAAAAAACATTATTTTGTTTGGAAAAAGGAAAAAGAAACATAATTTAAGTAAGTGTATTGTATTGTATTGTTTAATTCAGTAATCATGGTTGAGTGAATTAGTTAAAACACTTAATATTTCATTCATTCAATTATTATACTTCTTTTTTTCAGATGAAATGAGTAACTACAGCAAAAGATGTGTTAAAGATGGTTATATTGAAAATAAGCATGCTTCAAGAGAAGCAGTGACTCAGGAAGTAAATGAGAAGATAATTAACTTCATCGAGAGATGGCATAATAAGCAGTATTCAAGCACTTTATCTAGTGGTAAGAAAATCTTAATTAATTAATTTTTAACTTAACTTAGGTACAAAAGGTGGACTAAATGACATGGCATTCTCTACCAGTGAACCATAGGGCCAAACAGAAAAATGCCAAGGTGGATGCAGTGAGGGGTTACTATCAAATGTACCTTATCGCTAAAGGACAATATAGCTGAAATGTCTGGATTGTGTTACTTATGTCTTTGTGACAACATAGACATAAATGCTAAATGCCTCTTTAGCAAAACGTCTGCATCTTAGAATGTTACAATTTAAAATGACCTAGCAATAAAAGTCTTTTATCTTCGAATGTCTTTATTACTTAATAGACACAGGGGCGTATTTTGAAATTTGGCGCCCCGGGCCAATACGTTTTGCCGCCCCAGAAGTCAAGGAAGAAAAACAAAATGCAATCCGGCATGCCGCCCCTGGGGGTTGGCATATGCCGCCCCTGGAGGTTGGCGCCCCGGGCCATGGCCCGGATGGCCCTAGGGTAAATACGCCCCTGAATAGACATAAACGCTAAAAAGTCTGTATTGTGTAATGTCTTTTTCACTAAATGGAATAAACGCCAAACGACTCGTTAGCAAAACGTCTTGATTTTGATATGACACTTGAAATTAAAACCTTCCCGCGCATACTTTGTATTGTAAACACATTGACACATTACATTTCCAGACGTTTTGCTACTAACTCGTTCTGTGTTCACGTCAATCAAATAATTTTACTTCCCGCTTATTAGGTATTCTAATCATACGGACTATTTATACTTCCAGACGTTTAGCTACTTAGTCATTCAAATTCTTAGCCATCCAGCTAAATTGACTCTATGCTGACTGTGTATTTTACTTTTATGTCATCTAGCTGAAATGGTCGTTTAGCGATAAGGTAATTTTGATAGTAACCCGCAGTGAGAAGAGTTTAGTTCTATTAATGTTATAAAATTTAGTGTGTTTTCACTCAATCATGCAAAATATCTTAACAGATTTGATAGTTTTAAACTAACAATCTCACTGCAAGTAGTGCAACTAAACAATTCTATGTAGATAAAGTTATGACCAGTTGCTAGTTTATTATATGTATAGTTCTGAAAAAAAAACAAGCTGTAAGTAGAGAATTCATAGACATTTTGATGATAGGAAATATTTTTCTTTTTTCTGGTACCAGGAAATTCCTAGTTTAACAATAAGGTTAATTTTAATATGTTTTAATCACTAATATATTCAGTTTCAGATCCCAATAAGGACACATGGGTATTTCCACTAATCCAAATGGGCGAGTTTGATGTCCGGCAAGATGAAAGAGTGACGCAAGGCTTACTCGGCTCCGCTCCATCCCACTCTCTCATCAGACTGGCCACTGGCTATTTCAACTTGACTGGAGAGTATGCTGACACTCTGCTAAAGGATTGCAAAGCAAACATTAGTTTGTTGATGGCTCATCCCAATGTGAGTACCTATCATACAAATTCGTTTTCATTATGACTCAGCTATACTATATAGAAAATCTAGTACAAAATGTAAAAAATAACTACTAATGCCATAGGTACCCCGGAGTTAACTGAGTTAAAAATAAGTTTTTGGCAAAAATTTCATTTTTGGTACAAGCTTTTATCGCTGACTGTACTTTTCATATGACAGACAACTAATACTCATCGAGACAATTCTAAAAACCACTAACACAATTAGGTTGCGTTGTTTCATCACAGAGTTCCTATGGCCACCTCAGATCAGACTATCAGATCAGTTCGACATTACCATATTATTGTATTGTCATCAAAACTACATACAGCTGCCAATTTTCATGACGCTACGATCCTTGGAAGATGGTTAAATTAGTTACCTTAGATTCCATTACAAGTTAGTTACATACAGGTCGACCGAATAAAAGCTTGTTAAAAACACTGTGTATGTATACCATACATTTAAAATTGACTTTGTGTTTTCCAGGCAAACGGATTTATGGGGGCTTCAGGGCCCGCAGGGGGCATTCCTCACGCATATTCCCTGATAGCAAGGAAGTAAGTTTCATTTAGTTTTAAGTAAATTATAATTCTCAATTACTGATTAAATAGCGATTGATTCTAGTTTAACCGGAAGTGACAACCCCAAAAATACATAAGGTGACGCTCACGTGTTCAGTAATAAACAACGAGTATTTATTGGGTCTCTATTGTTTCCCAAATAGTTTTAAGTCATAATGTATTGTTTGTCCGAATTTTCGTTACTCATAATTGGGCTTTCTCAGAAACGCGTAACTTTTCAGGATTGCCATAAAACAAACCTAACCTAACTTAACCTATCTATGGAATAACCTTACGAAAATCCTGAAAGGTTAACGGTTTCAGTTTTATGACTAACGATAATATGACAAACAATACATTATGACTTAAAACTTTATGGGAAACAACGGGACCCCGTATTTATTCTCTGAAGAGACTTACATCATATCTGCCAGGATCTCAGGGAAAACAGTCGACGGGAGGGAATTTCATTCCTTATTACCTAGTCGTCATAGACGAATAAGACTTGTATTTAGAATTTCAGAAGAAATTATCTTAGGATTAATTAAACAGTTTTTTTATCATAAAATAAACTGAAGTAACTATAGTAATTGCAACCCTTCTTTTTTTTTGTTTTTGAATGATTTGATTATTAAATTCAAAAAACAAAAACAGTAATCATTTCAATGTTTCAGATTCTGGAATCGAGTAGAGGCGTCAAATCAAACGAACAGGGTGCAGATGTTGGAGTATGAACGACCAGACTGGACATTCCACGCAAAGGGTTTATGGTAAATTTTCACTACATTGTAACAGCGTGCAGCATAAGGCTGTAGCATTTATATACTCAAAGAGATCACCATCCTTTCATTGTACAGTCACTAGGGATTGTTATGCGATTTAGGGTTCTTACTAAATTGGAAATTCTATAGCGTAAGTATTGAACAACCAATTTAGCTAGACCCTAAATGGCGCAGCAATCGCGGAGCTTTATGGTACCTACCGGTTTATTAACAGTTCACAAATTTGTGGTCCGTTTGGCAGGCCCCAAAAATTGATCTGACCTTTTAACCCAGAGGAGAAACACATTGATTTGGCTGGTTGAATCATTATTTATTCCTCTACCGAATGTGACTATCGATGGCCCTTGTCTATGCAATTTATGAATTGTCAGCTAACAGTGTGAACGGTGGTACTCATTGGAGTTTAGACCCGCGGCCTACCTTCCGCTACCAACTGTTCCATATTAACTACAAATAATTATAATAAAAACAAGGCGACATGAAAAACTAACATAAGATGATGCTCATCATATGTTATTATTTACAGGTACTACCCGCCGGGCAGTGGGGTCCCGTGGGCCACGCTGGTGGGCTCGGCGAACCTCGGCGAACGTTCTGTCAAGCGCGACCTCGAGGCGCAGGCTGCTATTTTCACAGTCTCATCTGAACTACAGGTGATTTTTGAATACCTAGTTTCAATGTCTCACGGCTAACAGAGTCCGAAACAAAAATTAAAATCTTATTTTAAAAGGGAAGTTTATATAAAAAAAAAGTCCTTGTAAGACTCCGCTGTCCGTCCGTCTGTCACCAGGCTGTATCTCACGAGCCGTGATAGCTAGACAGTTGAAATTTTCACAGATGATGTATTTCTGTTGCCGCTATAACAAAAAATACTAAAAACAATAAAATAAAGATTTAAGTGGGGCTCCCATACAACAAACGTGATTTTTGACCGAAGTTAAGCAACGTCGGGCGGGGTCAGTACTTGGATGGGTGACCGTTTTATGGTACGGAACCCTTCGTGCGCGAGTCCGACTCGCACTTGCCCGGTTTTCTTTTTGTTTGTCGTTTGTCTATGTACGATATTTTGGCTAGGTCCACTGGGGTTGTAGTTTTTCACATGTATGAGCTATAGTTGCGTAGCAGATAACTAAACATTTTGGCCTAATAGGATTATTTAGTTTTTGCTATTTCTTCCACATACTTATGACTCTCACCACTCTGTCTACAGGAAAAGCTTCACAATGAGATCGCTCTCCTACATGCGCACGCGGCGGAGTGCAGCCGCGAGCTGCAGGAGCGCTCGGCGCCGCTGTGGGTGCGCGCTACTGTCGGCCTCTTCCGGACATATTTCTGAACTAAGGGTGACAGGCATTCTTATACAGAGCAGCAATAACATAATTGTCTTGTTTTGGACCGCACTTCGCTGCCCCAATATTACAGGGTTCTATACATTTCAAAATAGTTGAAATTCGACTTAATGTCACTGGGTCTCTATTGTTTCCCAAATAGTTTTAAGTCATAATGTATTGTTTGTCCGAATTTTCGTTAGTCATAATTGTTTTTTCTCAGAAACGCGTAACTTTTCAGGATTGCCATAAAACAAACCTAACCTAACCTAACCTATCTACAGAATAACCTTACGAAAATCCTGAAAAGTTAACGGTTTCAGTTTTATGACTAACGATAATATGACAAACAATACAATATGACTTAAAACTTTATGAGAAACAAAGGGACCCCAATGTCACTATCATCATCATCATCATCATCAGGCTATAGTAGTCCACTGCTGGACATAGCCCTCCCCTAAAGAGCGCCATAGCGCCCTGTCCTCAGCTTGCCGCATCCAGCATCTGCCTGCAGTCTTTCGCAGATCGTCATCCCACCTGGTCGGAGTCAAATGTCACTATGACAATGTTCAAATTTCAGTTCGATAAAAGTGAAACATAGAACCCTGTAATATTGGGGCAGCGACTTGTTTGGGTATTAGATCTCAAACTACATAGGACCTAGGTAATTAGGTATCAATGTATTACTGGCAGGGTTGCATGGTGGGTCATTTACAGAGAGGGTAATATCCTACTAAGGCCTAGCCATACAAATAAAAAATTTGCAACTGAAATTTGAACCTAATGGTGTAGGAAATAAAGTCGATTTAGTTCGGTTTGGACGAAACAAATCAAATGCAATCGAATCTAATAAGTACTATAGCTAGGAACGTAAGCCTTATGCGGATACAGCTAGAGCTAGACAAATAATCTTCGAGCAACACCGGCTTCCAACGCGTCGGAAGCGAGGAGCGATATCTTACCGTACAAATCGTTCTGCCATTCTTTGCGGGGGGGAACGTGCACTCAGTCGCACTTCTCACACACTATATACAAAATCCAATCTGTAATGAAGACACAAATATGTACATCTTGCACACCTCGATCTCTTTTTGTGTACGGACGACACACCGCGCCGCGCTATGCCCAGTTGGCCATGTGCTTCGGCAGAGGGGAAATAGGGCGAATGCCTACTCTCTGCCCGGTGTTTCTCGAAGCAAATAATGGTCGCCAAGAGTTTGAGAAAAGTTATGTACTTAATTTTACTCAGATGGTGTGCCCAGTTTAATAGCTGTTAGGAAAACTAGCTACGACTTAAACGAGAATACCAGCGGGCTCAGCACGGTTCCATTTTTATCGACTATCACTATGCGCGTCCTTTTCGCACTTACATACTTGTTAAAATGTGACAGGCATGGTGACAAGGGATAAAAACGCGACCGTGCTAAGCCGCCAGGACGGCATATGAAACCAAACGATAGAATTATAAATATCAAGGTAAGATGGATGTAACACTGGTAAATCATTACTATAAATGTAAGTTACGAGCAAATTTCGTGTTTCATGACACTAATCTACTTAATTCGACTGTAGTAGTAATATGAGTCATATCATATTATTAGGTAGTTCATATTTTTAATTGTTGTACATTTTTCAGAATGAGTGAGTTTTTGTTAAGTTTTAAGATTGTTTTGTGAGTATTTTAGCTTTAATATGGTTGTATTTGTTGAGAAAATGAATGACTTCGTTAATGATATAATATTGTTTCAATGCCCCTTTGATTTTTTGTGCTTATTTTGTGACATGGGATCGAATGGTATATGTATATTTAAGTATATATATTTTGATATCGTTGGCGTGTGTGGTGCTTAGCGATACTCTAAGTTATCTTTCGGCATCTGCCGATATATTATCGGTCTGCGGCTGGCTTTAGACACGACCATTTTAGTTAGGGACCTTTGACGTTGAAAAGATGGTACACCAGCCAATCTTTTCTCGACATATTTTAAAGTCTACTTATTGGAATTCAATGCATTTAACAGTCAATTTCATTGTCTTGTCTATTGCTGCGTTTCGTCGAAAGCGCCATACAAAATTATCTAGCTGTGACCAGGGGTCGGAAACCGGTATTTGCGTCATCCAAAAATACCGGTATTATTAAGTTCTTTTTCGTTCTTTGGTTTATTATTTCATTTTTAATTGGACAATCTTATAACACAATGTCGTTACATAAATACATGATTCAGTCCTACGTAAAGAGCATAAAATAATTCAAATTATTGATCAATTACGGGGTTTTTTAAAAATACCGGTTCCGAGCCCTGGCTGTGACTGGCTCTCAGTTTTTATAGGAAGCAAGGAACTATCGCCAAAAGTGCTTCTCAGTAGATAATAGGTATGCCCACTAGCGTCACTCTCGCACACATAGCCCTTAGGGAGGTAAATGTTAAAGAATACACATATAAAGCTTTCAATCACTTTTAATCATTATTCATTCTTATTTTCATTCGTTCACATAATAATAATTATCTCGATTCACACTTAAAATAATTTTAAAATAAATTAAATGAAAAAACACTCTGCAATAATTAATTTATACAAAATTCAGTCGTTTTGTGACATTTGATTAGATTACAAGTATACAATTAAAATTACAATAATAGGAATCAGGCACAATTAAAATATCTACTAGTGTTCCACGGAATACAAACAATTATTCGTAAATAATTGATCCCATAAAATAAAAACTCGCTTTTGAGCATAATCATTTGAGATTATAATTGCAATCATATAAATTGAGCAAGAAATAGTTGCTGACCACTTAACAATTGTTTAGTAATACTGTTAAATCAATAATATATTCGACAAATCAACATATATTTGTGTCGTTCTCATTAAAAAGGGTTCTTTTGGTAAAAGCTTACGTCGCGAAGCGTCATGTTTATTTTGGAGCTTCGGCATTAATGGCCACATGGAGGTCCCTTTTCAGTGAGACCGACACATTTTTACATAATTCAGATTAGATTAGACCAAATACTACGGAAAGATAAT
This sequence comes from Cydia splendana, assembly GCF_910591565.1. NCBI lineage: Eukaryota > Metazoa > Arthropoda > Insecta > Lepidoptera > Tortricidae > Cydia > Cydia splendana. Next base: position 16,740,430 of record NC_085965.1, on the reverse strand, counting down.
TCACCATTTTTGCTTGGACGCCATTTTATTCTAATCTTTGGTGCGCTGGGTATAACTATGCTGGCCCTTTCAACTAAATGCAATGTTACTTTAAAATTCTCGCCGGACGGCAATGAGTGTGATACTCTTTAAAATTATTTTTAATCGAAATCATTTAGGTGAGTAACATAAGATAAAATAAATAAGAGGTACCTAATTAAAATACTCCTCGAATACAACTCAATGTTATGGACTATTATTATTTGATCATTATAATATTACAGTGATTTTATTAGAAAAAAAATCAATTTTACACTTAGAAATCAATGCATTTAGTCGTAGCGCCAGTCCACTCGGAAACAGTGTTGTCGCGGTAACGCCTTCTCCCTCTAACACTACGGACGCAGATAGTACAAAAATAGTTCACCTATCCGATACAATTAACACTACTTAACAATTAAGTATGTGAGGAGGCGCTGACTTAACTCCCTAACAACCAATAAACGGACAAATCACCTCACGAGGCAAATACAAAAACAAAGATTCATAAATCTTACTGGAATAGACAACATACACGGCGTGTAAGATTAAACGAAACTAACCTCCTCAAATAATGCTACTTATCGCGAATCACACTAAGGTAAATTGACTAGGCGTTGTGAGTGGGTCGCACTGGTTGCGTTACTCGGGCTTCGACTTACATGAATTATAACTTAGGCGGAAAATAATCTCGAAACGCCTACAGTCTAAGCCGGCGTTTGATAAATTATTACACTGTAAATTATCGTTTTAATATTTTATCAAACGTCAAGGCTTCCGAGAAGACTAATCAACATCAAACTATCGACTTGCAAACAGTCCGCAAAAGCTCCAGATATCTCGCTACATAGGTCAAATAGCGCGTTTCAAGGTCGCCTAAGTCAGACGGTAGTCAGGTCAGAAGCCGGCATCAGGCGGCGGGTCGGGGGGCATGTAGTGGAGTTCGTCTATAGGAGCACTGAACACGTTGTAAAGGACTGCGAACAGCGTGCAGGCCGCGTAGGCCCCGAGCGCCGCCCACCAGAGTAGCCGCTCCCATAGTCGTTGCTGAGCGTGTTTGAGCACTAGTAATCCTATTGTGAGGCCGGCGAGCGCACCCGCTACGTGCGCCGCGTATGATACTGGTGGCGCTTCCTGTAATAAAGAATTATATCCGTATTATGATAGGTAATTTTAAGATTTTTTGGTTTCGGGTCTACTAGCGTTTTATTAGAATTGATAATTGTCGTCTAGTTTAACAGTCTGGAACTTAAATGCAATGAATATTACTAAATACATTAGCATTTATACCTACATAAAGTCAATCGGTGCTAAAATCAGAAGTGATATTAAGCTATTTCGAGATAAACATACTATGCATGGCTCAATCATTATCATTACCATTACTTTGACTTCTTTGAGATCTAGGTATGAATTGTTTCGCTAGGCGCTCATACATATATTATCTTGGTTTAACAGTAGGTAGTATGAATAAACTAGTGATATGAATAAGAATATGACGCTTACCTTAGTATACCTAGCGTGGACCGCAAAGCCCACGTCACACGACGCGACGGCCAGCGCGGCTACCAGCCGCACAGCACCGTACCGCATCGCATGGAAGTTGAGCAGCGCGTTGGCGAGGTGTGCCGCTAAGAGCGCGTACACACCGCCCGACGCGCCCGCTAGACACACGTCCGGGTCTAGGACGGAGGCGGCTAAGGAGCCGCCGAGGACGCCTGCTAGGTATACGGCGCCGCAGCGGAGGGCTCCGTGGACCATCTCGAGAGGTAAACCGACCTGCAAAGAGAAGCCTATCTTTAATAAGGGTTGTAATATTTATGACGAAACTAGTTACCATTGTATAAACAGTACGGTTACCATCAGTTTGTCACTGACATAAACGCCGTCGAGAACGTAATTTACTTTCTATACATCTCGCTCGCACTCGCATATTAGTGCAAACGGGATGTATAGAAAGTAAATTACGTTCTCGACGGCGTTTATGTCAGTGACAAACTGATGGTAACCGTACAGGTAAGACTTTAATTAACTAACTTGTAGTTACATCCCTAAAATATTATTAGTACGAGTAGGCTGTCAGGTGCATACATTTAATGACTGTTGTAGATAAAGTTCCTAATGATGCAAATGATTATTGACTGGATATTGATCCCAATCCTGACTCAGGTATCAGGTAGGTAAATCTATCTGTTACTGAGTCAATCACTCATCCTCACTGACTTAATATTAGAAATAGACACACAGAGCGGAACAAAAATGTCAACAAAATGTGGATCAGAATGACATTAGCTGCAAATTTGCATTGATGATAAAAACGCTTACGTAAATTTTGAGTCAAGATAAATGTTTTGTACGGAAAAGAACTTACTGTCGTAAGCATTAAGTGTCAAATTTGTAAACATTATTACCAACACTGTTAAAACTTTAAGTCCGATGGCACTAAACGTAACTTCACCTTTGTATTTACGTCAAACAACGTCAAACGAGAATAATGAACGAATGGAGTCCCTTTGGTACATTTTAATAGGTATTACTGTACAGAAAAACCGAAGTAATAAATGAAACAAATTTAATTTTATCGGGAGTTCAAATAAAATTAATTCATGGTAACAACCCGTGTAAGTTATCATAAAATAAATTTATAAATTTATTATATTTTCCTTGAAATAAATTCAACTTATTAAATAACTGTGTATTTTAGATCTACATAATACTCTTCGCACTTTCGTTCTTTGCAATATAGTGCACGGGGACATTCAGGTCGCTACTGGTACTGATTGGTTATGGTCTTTATCAAAAAAATCCTGTGGTTGTCACTGTGTTCAGACAGGTTTAACATTTACAGTTAGTCAATGTAAGCCCTTATTGGTCGTGTATATGTCGGAAACAGGGAAATGCGCCGAACACACAAGTGCCGTTTTGCCTTGTTTAAAACTGCATCACCCCTATCTCTTGCTATAATAGCAGTCCACTCTGCACGTCGCATAGGTTTTCTTGGAAATCTTGAATTTAAACATAATATTATATCTTACGAATTCCATATAAAAATAAAAAAGTATTGGCCTCACATCGACTCATTAGATTTTTGTTCCTTCACATCCCTTCTTTGGTACTAACATAATAATTTATTCAAAATCATGAAATTACCACCAGATTACATAAATTATGTAATGCTATCCAAAGAACTAACCGAAAGAAATACATTCCATGCTTTTTCCTCGTTTTATCATTGTTGTTTTTGCATATTTTTACGACCATTTTACGACATTGTTGACAACTTCACATTTGAGCGGTCCATACAAGACTAAACGAAAAAGTAACGCGTGATCTGTTTTAACGTTACTTTTGCGGGGCCATTTTTTGCGGCTGATTGGGTATCCAGTTCTTATTCTATATCAATGCTCATCCTCAAAGAAGAGCGGTTAGTCACTAGGCCAAGTGTTTTTAAGAAAATGAGTCAATGATTTTTCCGAATAACATGACGAGAGTCGTTCGCACGGATTTATACGTGCCGAGCGAAGTAATTAAGTATCACGTTGTATGACCTAGTTCTATTTGGCACTAAACTACTTATAAAAAATATTGCAAAGGTGCGGCAGTATATGCAAATGTAATTAATGGCGTGTTTAGTTATATGAGTATCAAGGCCGCTTTAGGCTTTAATTAATTTCGCATATTGAAATGTATATTCAAATTATTAGGTAAATTTGATGACAGGTGGATACAAATGTTGACTCACATATTTTGCCCTCTTTTACGATTCTTACAATGAAATGTCATAATTACCTATTTATTTGTTTCTACTTTACGTGACTAGAGTTAGACCTAGAAAAGTCTGCATCGATTTTGATAGCCCACGCAGTGCAAGTGTGCAGACTTTTCATGGTCTAACTCTAGCAATGAACATTGTATGTTTAATTAAGGTGCATGCAGGTGCAACAAGAACACACTTAAGAATGAGACCAAATTGCATCGTGGACGAGGCGTTTACAGGGAAGGTCCTATCTATGAGGACTTATGTCGTTAAGTGGTATAGACCCACAAGGAGTACCTACGACTCCTTGCTTTGAGTTTCCTATCAAGCTGGCATCTTTATAACCAAACAAATTCCCGAATATTTCGAGTTCAAAAGCTAGATCAGGCGCCTGATAGCCCCAACACTTGCGCTTGTTCCACCGCACGGCGCACACCACACGCTTCCTTATTCGAGACTGAACCAACTGGTAGTACTCACCGCCAGTTGCACAAGCAGGTTGAAGGCCAGGTGCAGCCAGCCGGCGTGCACCACGCTGTAGGTGAGGAACCGCCACAGCTCGTGGCGGCGGTCGGGCCGGTACACCAGCGGCGAGTCCACGGGCACAGGGCCCGCCGCCGCCGCCACGCCGCCCGCGCCCCACGCGTACCACGCGAAAACGCCCAGCTACAAACAAAAAAAAAACACAATTAAACATTAAGTATTATGTATCGCATTGCCTGCTTAGGCTGTTTGGGATTGGGATAACATCGGCAATCTCCTCATCACTTGACTTTAATTAAATTCCAAATGCACATATGTCAATGTAAAAACTGGTGGTAGACGTACAGTCAAGTGTAAAAATATGGATGCACAAATCATCTCAAAAATATGTCCCATAGCTCTTATGTCAGCGAATTAAGAACTATGGGACATATTTTTGAGTAAGTTGTCTACCTACACCCATATTTTTTATTCGGGAGTATTGTATAGGTACCTACATACGTATTGGTTACCGAATACCATATTATGAGTTATGACGAGAATATTCATAAATTCTCTAACACTGGGTCAGATGTCGAGTTCCGACGTATTGGGGACACTTCCGAACGTAAAGATAAGAATTTTCCGTATTTTCATCAAAATCTTAGCGTTGCTGAATGTCCTTTGGCCGAGCTCTACCAGAAATAGCTACATTGCGGCGTGAAAACGTAAAAAAAAGATATATTCACAGCCATTACGGTATCTTGAAATAGCGCACAATAAGCCTTTTAGTGTAAAAGCATTTTCATGTGGCAACTTTAGGGCCTAAAGACAAAGCCCGTATGTCAACGTCTTGTTCAAATAGTGTTCGTTGTCGCCTTTTCGGCGCCAGACGTAATTTAGGCTATACAGTACTGTCGTCAATAAAAATATCTCTAAATGGAATCTGTAACTCGGGTCGTGGTAAGGTACTTTCAATACGAGCTCAATTGTTTAACGGAGACCGTTAGCAGAAAGCATGCGATTTATCCATAGCGGAGCATCCACAGACACATGTAAGTTGTGTCGCATGTGGGTACCTACCGCAATTAGCATGAAAACATAGCATAACAAATTTTGAGCTAAGCTACGACGTACTACGTATACTAACAAGGGTATTTGGGAATTTTCAATTCATCAGACCGATAATCTGTAAATTTTTGTATTGACCTAACACCTTTTTACTGAGAATCAATCACTTGCGCACAATGGAAATTCATTTGTTTTAAACAAATACCTGTCTTCATTTATCATCGGAAAAATTGGATTTGTCGACAAATATATTGAATATCAACTGCAGAGTTTGATGGTTACCATTAGCACAGTCGTTATCATTAGCATGTCCGAGATCCCTCTGAGTAGTCTATTCAAATATGAGTCTGTGCATGAATCAATGTGTGACGGCGCGGGCGCAACGATTGTTGTGATTCACGTAAACCGCTGGCGCGGACGTGAAATCCGCAATTACACTTTTTAATTAACCAGCAACTGGAGCGCGGATGGTGCTGTTAGTAGAAAGTGACCTGCACGATTTTACATTATCTATGCGTGTATTGATTGCGATGAGTATTGGTTTGTCTAATGCTCGTATTTTTCTCAAATGATTTACGCACGCACAAGTAGTAGAAACCAGTGGTTGAATTACATCTTTTGCTAAGAATCAGTGTAACGCATAAGGTCTAAATACTCTCTAAATCTAAATAAACATTATTGGTACATACCTTTCTCAAATGAGTTTGCAAGTGGACATGTTGAAACCATCTTGCATGTACCCTTTATAAAGCAAAAGAAAGTTCTGATTGTGAAGAAACACGAACTGAACTGAAGATAGTACATTAAGGTTTAATTCGGAACGGTATGCCTACCCTTTGGAGTTCCGCGACACATCGAACATCTAATTCGAAAGGCATCCATCTACTCGTACGTTCCTGTCGCTTGATTTTAGTAAGCGCTATAGAGTACGAGAAACAAGTCCTTCAATTTTGAAAAGCCATCCTGTCGGCCTTTGCCGCTCGGTTCAGAATTACATATTAACGAGGATTTAAAGGGATAAATCAAGAAATAGAGCAAACTTACCTCGAGGAGTGTGACACAGATGATAAACAGTGGCGGAGGGCAGCATGTATACCGCTCCTGGTAGTATTTTCGCTCCCTCTCCTCTGGGAGCACTTCCATTGCGACTAAGTGCACCATCCTGCGAAAAATATTCTTAATTAGTACTTAGTACATTACATACATTTTTAGTTTTTTTTTTTGGTATAGTATTCATACTATTTTATGAGATCAGCTAAGGACTGAGGAGAGTGACGTAGTATGGAAGTGGCCTTTACTCTGCAGTGCATGGGTAAATACAAGCGGAGTTGATAGAGATAGATAATTCAACATTCTAGTGGCTGGCCGCTTTGGCTACAGAACTGTTGATGGTTTGGTTACACCACAGATTGGCATAATACGAGTACAACCTATAGGGGCGCTATCAGAGTATAGTGACAACAGCTGCATTAAAAACTACTTCCAGTAGTGGACTATAAAATAGACTTATGATATTCATTAAAAAAATACAGTTTAGCTTAGCTTAGCCCTGATGATAAGGCTTTCCTAAGCTTATCTTTAACCCTGTTCAGCATGAAGCTACAAAACATCTGTAGTAGAAAACCAGACTAAGTTTTCAAACATAACTTTCATTTATACATAAAATTCGTGTGCAAGAGCTTACTTTCACGAGTTTCACGTATTGTTTCGATTGGCCTCCACAAAGCAATCTATTAACGATTTATGATTCGGAACCGTTTCCAACATGTCAATGTGACACGAACGACAGCTTGGAAATATTTTTAGCGACGATAATCAATACACGTACACCATAATGATTGGAATGGCGGTTCACACGTAACAATTTTGAAACACTAAAAATTTACAAATCATGTTTTTTGCAGTTACATTTTACTTCGAATTTAGCGGTCGGACATTTATACTGGAGTTTATAAAGCGGAAGGCTTGTCAAATGCACGGCATATCCGATGTCGGTTTATCTATGGTTTTAAAAGTAGCAGTTGTAAACCTCTTTTTAAATATTTAAAGCAGGTAATATGTATGTGCGCGATAAACTCAAAAAGTTTACGGATTTTCATGCGGTTTTCACCTACTCGTATCAATCAATACAGCGATTCTTGAGAAATGTTGAGAGGTATAGTATAGAAGTTAGACCAAAAAAAGTCTGCAGCGATTTTGATAGCCCACGCAGAACAAGTGTTATTTATACGTCACAATAGAAGTTTGACGTTTAAAATGACTCTTGCACTGCGTGGGCTATCAAAATTCTTGAAATGATTTTTTGGTCTAACTCTATATGATTGTTTAAAGTTTTGTGTAACCCGTGCGAAGCCGGGCAGGTCGCTAGTTCGTTAAGAAATTGGAATCGATGTAACTCTAATAAAAATGGAATAAAAATCAATGAATTCGATCTAACTGATACAAAACGAAAGCGGTGGAAATATATATTTTAGGAACATCTTCTTCCTCGCGTTATCCCGGCATTTTTGCCACGGCTCTTGGGAGCCTGGGGTCCGCTTGACAACTAATCCCAAGAATTGACGTAGGCACTAGTTTTTACGAAAGCGACTGCCATCTGATCTGACCTTCCAACCCAGAGGGGAAACTAGGCCTTATTGGGATTAGTCCGGTTTCCTCACGATGTTTTCCTTCACCGAAAAGCGACTGGTAAATATCAAATGATATTTCGTACATAAGTTCCGAAAAACTAATTGGTACGAGCCGGGGCTTGAACCCGCGACCTCCGGATTGCAAGTCGCACGCTCTTACCGCTAGGCCACCAGCGCTTCTATATATATATTTTAGGAACATATGTTCCTAAAATTCTGAAAGTTGTCCTTAACCCACCGCCTATGTCGGTCGCGGATGCGTATTACCTACATGGTTTTGATGAGTGAAGCTTTAATAATAAAGCGCACCAACCTGGCGAAAAACGTAGGGTCTTCAAGTAGCAGTCGGAAGTCGTTCTCGGAGCTGACCTCGCGGTCGCGCTGGTGCACTGCGCATCTATAGCTGCGCGTGCGTTTGCCGCTCATCTGAAACAAGAGACAGTCCGGTAAGTTCAACGCTCAATATTCAAATAAGGATTAATCTCTGGTCTAATCATTCTAATCAGCAAAATGACACGCTGCAGAAGTTCTTATAATGAGATTTGACGTCTAAATACTTGATACTTCCTTTCGGTTTCGGTAACTAGATTTTTGTTGCTGCATAACTTCATATAAGTATAATAATGTGTACTGATGTACATATGTACTGAGATTTAACGTCTTGATACTTGCTGTCAGTAACTATATTTTTACCTTATCATAATATATGTCGTTTATAATGATACACTCTCACTTTGTTCAGTTCAAGTCGGTGCAAAGTTATAATTAGAGGGAGTTCAGTTGTTTTAAATTAGATACACTCGAAACAGGTGGCATCCCGGAATACAATAAAATTAAATATTACTCGTTATAGTGCACCCTCCCTAGGTCACGTTCACGATGTGTTTTCCCGTGTTCCGTCACACACGGTTAATTCTAAACATAGTGTTTCGTTAGTGCACGTATGTGCAACATTACATTAATTACTACATTTAAGTACTACAACTATACCTAAGGGCGATAACAAACATATTGATTAAGTGCCTACAGATAATACATCGGTCGCACGTTTATTAAATGCTCGAATTAGTTGCAAGTCCTTGCAATAAATAATTGAACCTTTGATATTATAGTGTGTACTTTATTTAGTTTTTCGTGTTAGTGATTTTGCAAAGAAGTAGATATTATTTAGCGTACATAAAAATATACAAAAACGCTATTTTAATATAATTTGTCAGCGGCAATCTTATAAGAAACTCATAAAAGTTTGCTAACTCGTAATCGTCAATAAAGCTGGCTCTTCGTACATTACTCAAGTATTTATGTGCATAAACATCCATCGAGTGGCATCGAGGTTTAGTGTGAGAACTGCCAGTTTAGCGTCGCGAGGGTGGATTTACGAGTCTTGGTCGTCGCTGGCTCGCGTCCAGCGCCTATCGACCCCGCCGCAGAACAAATATCCAAGTCAGTACTTTGCGAGCTATTTTTTATATATAGCGTCTATATTAAAAAATAAAGCCGATGAAAGACCACCTCGTCGAAAGTGTAATGCTTTTAAATATCAAGTCCTGGCATATGATTTTGTTTTAAGGATATAGGGATAGTGTGGAAATTTATTTATATAATTGGATATATCCTTATATAACTTATCAAACTTTAAATAATTAGGGACTCATATCATAAAGTGGTACAGCACTTTATGATTGCTTTTAACTTAAAATACTGCTTATTATACTTTACCTATGGAGCTGACCGCCGCCCTTGGGACTCGGCCCGAGCCGACATATCGCACCCTCGAGAAAATAATGTCATTTGCGACTACACTCCCCAAAGGCATTTGGGACTTTATTTATTCAAGGTTGGATATGGATTGTGGACGGTAAAACCCGAGATTAGGCTCCAGTTACCTAAGTATACGCACCTTGATAAGTTATTTAATATCGCTAGTTTAAATACATTCGTGTTATTATTTCTACCACGATTCAATTCAGGTTGTTAACTTGTACAGCGAGTGGACAATACAATATAAGAAATCTGATATAAAACTATATCTAGTATAGGAAGACCTTAAATATTTGAGATTAGGACACTGTAAGACGTAGTCAGTTCATGTAAAGTTAATAAGCCATTTAATCAAGATTGAAAAACGTGTAGGTAGCCTTAACATCCAAATTAGGCATTAAATATTAATCTAATGATGAATCAGGTGCGGTATTCGAGCTTAAATGACACGAGAATTCCATTCTTATTAGACTGCAGTCAGTCAATTTGACAACCGAAATTAAGGTACCAGTTATAAAATATGGTGCATTGTAAATTACCTATATTGATACATAACATTATCATTCACATGAAGTTAATATTCCGTTTTATATTCAAGTAAAACATTCAATATTTTAAGTACTTACAACAATAATTATAACTACATATAATACCTAAATAAATTAAAGCATGAATTTATTTTAGTGCTTTCAATGCGTCGTCGTCGGTGGCATCGTTTCCTGGTGGCAACACACTATTCAGTATATTCGAATAGACATTACATACATTGCGAATAGACAATAATACACGAATCCCATGTGAGTTTAAAAAGGATGTATATGCAGTAAACAATTGGCATATGCAATGCTAGATGGTATGAGGCAACGACGGCGGGTGGGCGTTCGGCGCGGTGAACGACTGGCCTGGCCGCGATGCCGCGATGCCGACCAGCATTGTCTCCCCAGTCGTTCAACTCCGTTTCCCACGAGACTGCGAAATGGCCATTGCCAAAGCCCAAATACAAATAACCTAGACGCGCCGCAGACGCTGCTAAATCCGTCTCGGCTTGGAACTCGAGAGTGTCGTTATCGCGGAATCGGTATTGATCATTGTTACTCCATCTTGCTATTGATCTGATACTTTCTGGGTTAACTCTGTACTAAGTGATGTTCGGATAGTGATTATTGATTTTTAGGGTTCCGTACCCAAAGGGTAAAACGGGACCCTATTACTAAGACTTCGCTGTCCGTCCGTCCGTCCGTCCGTCCGTCTGTCACCAGGCTGTATCTCACGAACCGTGATAGCTAGACAGTTGAAATTTTCACAGATGATGTATTTCTGTTGCCGCTATAACAACAAATACTAAAAACAGAATAAAATAAAGATTTAAATGGGGCTCCCATACAACAAACGTGATTTTTGACCAAAGTTAAGCAACGTCGGGAGTGGTCAGTACTTGGATGGGTGACCGTTTTTTTTTTGCTTTTTTTTTGTTTTTTTTTTATATGGTACGGAACCCTTCGTGCGCGAGTCCGACTCGCACTTGCCCGATTTTTTATTACACCATTACAAATGAAATACTGTTATAAAGCGTGTAGCAAAAATAGGTTACGTTACAAATAAAATAATCAATAACTGCAATCGGCACGTTTTGATACTTGCGAATTTCAAATTAATAATAACACAAGCCAATATTATTTGAGTGTCTAAATAATTCATCGATGGGTTTGATTGTGCTATTATAAAATCCAATGGTAAACAGTTCCATAAAAGACGGGGACTCATCCATATTCGGCTTAATTGTATTGTCTGGATCGTGCCGCTATCTGCAGGCCAATGTTTATGTGTCAAGTCTGGATTTGAAATAGTAGTGCGGTGGAAACAGTCTATTGATGTTTAAGCTTATGGTGACGGGACGTGTGGAGTTGGTGTAATAGTTGGTAGTGCGCGGGCGCCGTGGGCGCGGCGCGGGCCCGCGTGGGCGCCGCGTGACTCACGCCGACATCCGACACGTCCGATACGTATCCGGAACCACTAACTAGCCACTATTGCCATCGCCCGTCAAACGGGCACGCGAGCCTGTGCGACACATTACACATTCTAATAGCCTCTTATCAGGTAGATTGAATCACATATAAGTTTCGATACACTTAAACGCTAAAAATATAAAGATATCGTTGAATTCCTTGAAAGAAATGAGACAAAATCAGAATCAATAAACTATTCTAAAAGTTATCTTTCAAAATTGCTTGAGCTAAAACTAAAGATTTACCGTCTCGTTTCATTATTTCATGTTCAAATATGGGTGCTGATTTATTGGTCGGTGACTTATGGACACCTACGCTCGCGAATAGACTCAATGCGACTTTTATGAATGGAACTATAATTGATTTCCTTGCGCAGTTCACTGTATTATTCATATATCATTTAATGAATATTTATAATATCGATATTTGAATAACAAACTTTTAATTAACGATGCCTAACAAGTACCGTGTAGAATTCATAGCTTAATTCATTTAAGCAACTAACAATGAGCTTTCCCGGGAGAAATGTCGCTGCTCGGAAGACACAATGAGTGAATCTCCGCATTGCGGGGTTTTATCTAAATCTAGCATATTAATGTTAGATTTAGTGTGGCAAAGTGGTGTGCCGGGCACGTGAACGCTGGGAGTTTCCCACGCGCCCACCTCCGCATTATTATGTTCAAATCTCTTCTAGTCTCTTTCCATTATTACAATGCCGAGAAAGTACACCATGCGTTTTGCAAGTGGGAAGAATAGATAGGCAAAGTTTGTTAAAAGTATTAATTAAATAAACACTGTAAAATTCAAGCCTCTGCTTTAATCACGAACTAGGATAAGTGAAGTAACAGTCAAGCACATTGATTTATGGATTGGATACGTAAAATGATATAAAAACTAGGACATTAATTGAGCCTCCCATAACTACCCGTTAAGTCGCTGTAATTGTAACCAAATTAGGGTGGCTCGAGGAATTGACTGGGTCGGTGGTCAGCGCGTGGAACTCGGGGCAAGGTGTGCTTTGCTTTCCTACCAATGCTTCCGGTTCCGGCAACCGCTTGTTGTTATTCATTGCTACGTGCCAGCGGGAGGGAACGAACGCTTTAGAGGGAACCTGAACCAAGCCGTTATATAAATTATAGCAGTGTTACGTGCATATCATATTAAGTTATTCCGATTATTGTTGTATTGTTTTCTCATATAATCAAGCTGTATCTTAATGTAATAATTAATTAGGTATGAGGCGATTGAATTGATGACCAGTTTCATTGAATGCAATGAGCTGCCCACTAGCAGACAGTTTGACTGGTTTCTCATTCACCATTCATTGGGTTTATGAATGAATTGTGACATACTTTGCTACTTAGTGTGTTCGGCAAGTCGCGACCTGTTCACGCTCGTTACTTGGCCGGCGGCTGTCATGATTTTGACAAAAAAAGACGTAGGTACAGGTACATTATCATTATTGCACCATTATTACAAGTAATCAGTATCAAAACGAATAAATTAATGAGAATGAAAATACGTTAAGCTGTCTCGGAAAATATTAGTACTGATATTAAATATATATGTATATAAATTGTGTCGATATCATCTTTAAAGTAGCTATGTATTATATTCTTATTGAAATAAGGTCACCAAAGTACGTAGGTAAGGTATGTGTAGGTAGCTGGGTAGGTAAGATAGGTAGGCTTTGGTTTGTAGGCGAGTAAAGCCCGTCTTATTCCGCGCCGTCTTAAACGCGACGAATTGGCAAGCAACAGAGCGTGGTAACGCCACCACAAACGTGAAATTCCTATGAAATATGACGACTTTAATAGTGGCGCTATAGTGTTAGCAGATTGACTCTAACAAATTTATAATCTTATACCTTTAAACGAGCAATTCTTGTATATATATTTATATATTTCGGGGATCTCGGAAACTGCTCTAACGATTTCGATGAAATTGGCTATATAGGCTTTCGGGGGCGAAAAATCGATCTAGGGTGGAATCACATCTATCAGCATCGAGCCGCATTTTATATATGAGAAATCCTCGTTAGTATGAAGATGCGTACGCATGCTTTCAGCTTTTCGATGCGTACGCATCTTCATACTAACGAGCGATTTCTCATATATAAAATGCGGCTCGATGCTGATAGATGTGATTCCACCCCTACTCGTCTAATCGTCTTACTCTGGGAAAAAGCGCATTTTTGAGTTTTTATATAATTTCCGAGCAAATCTCGGTCTCCCAGATATAAGGTATTTAAGAGTCACAACAACCTAGCCGGTGCAATACAATAGAAGTTATGCTCTCATTTTAAACCGACATGCTGAAATACCTAACATGAAAATTGGCATGAATAACAAATATGAAGTAAAGAATATCATAGTCTGTTACTAGTTTTTGTTGCTAGAAAAAGTACAAAAAAAATAGAGCGAGGAGATAGGACTTTTGTATATAAAACTTCGATTGTATGGAGGCGGATTTTTGTAACTCTTGTTTTACTATTGGCAACAGTGGCAGTTGTACAGTTTTGGAGCGGATAAATGGTTCAAAACAAAAATAAAGACTAGGCTATTCTGTTTCAGCGTAAGTAGCATAACATTGAACAGCATAATTGTGCAAGGTTGCCTAAGTTCGTTAATATAATTACTAGGTCTATATACAAAGTAAAATCGCGTGTGAGAATTAAACTAACTACTATGCGTATTGCAAGTTGCACAACTTGGTTCCTTGTGTGCTCTATTGATTTCGTAGCTGTTAATTTTTAAGGTCATGCGATGAGTACCTCTGATTTGACCTGGCTAACTGGCGATCATTTAGTATTTTTAACATTTCCGTTTTAATTGTAAACCGTATAGGTGTTACGGTTTTATAATTGACTGGAACAGACCCCAGTGATCTCAATCCGTGGGCCAAACAAATCGTTCATGACCAATTTTTATCTCAAATCGATAGGTAGATGTGCCACGATGATCGGCGTATCGGATTGTCTCGTTTCGGTTAATTTTATTTCGATGGCTAGTAAAATTCATGTCAATACAATGTCGTACCGTGAAGTCAGTAGCGGTTGATCTACATAAAAAATGCAGCATAAATCACGGTTCAACTTCCCAGGCGATTACTCACGCTCGTGAGCCTTTTGCAGGTGAAAATAATCGGTTTGTTTCGATATAAAACAGAAAACTTTTCGGTGTCTCAGATCTTATCTAACTGATCGTTTCATTTATACAAGTAAAAAAAATCGGGCAAGTGCGAGTCGGACTCGCGCACGAAGGGTTCCGTACCATATAAAAAAAAAAACAAAAAAAAAAGCAAAAAAAAAAAAACGGTCACCCATCCAAGTACTGACCACTCCCGACGTTGCTTAACTTTGGTCAAAAATCACGTTTGTTGTATGGGAGATGGGAGCCCCATTTAAATCTTTATTTTATTCTGTTTTTAGTATTTGTTGTTATAGCGGCAACAGAAACACATCATCTGTGAAAATTTCAACTATCACGGTTCGTGAGATACAGCCTGGTGACAGACGGACGGACGGACGGATGGACGGACGGACGGACGGACGGACAGCGAAGTCTTAGTAATAGGGTCCCGTTTTACCCTTTGGGTACGGAACCCTAAAAACGATTCAAGGTGTGTGATTGGTTTTTTCCCTGAATTCCTATTTTCAAATTTCTAGCGATTCTCAAATATTTCTATGGGAAATTGGAAATACATATTAACAAAACAGAAAACGTTATAATTATATAACTTATCATTAAGAAATAAATTTAACTTATCATTAGCAGATCTCTTTTTTTAATTTCTGCAGAATTATAAAATATCAATAAAGCACATTGTAAACCTTAAACATGTTGACAGCTGCCAGCTACAAATGAATCCCATTTTTTCACGACGGCGGCTTCTATCTTTCAGTGTTCCAACTTGGTTGGTGTTAGATTAATGCATAAATTGAAGTGTTTATTGTTATAGAATGTAGTCAAATACCTATAAGTTACCTATTTAATTGTTTACTACTGAACCAATAATAAAATAGGAATAAATACAATACAAGTCAATTATCGAAAAAATAAATTAAGTCAGAAGTAAGTATAAAATCTTCAAGTATCAAAATTTATCCGTCAGTGTACAGCAGTGTTTATAGCAAGTGCATATTTATCTATTCTCACGAATGAATTAAATTCTAACCCATTTTAGGCAGGTTATTTGCCCTTCATCAAGTAAAACAGATTTTCATTAAGTACTTACACTTAGGATACTGAATTGAAGCAAATGACGACAAGCAACAACAACTAATCTTTTGCTAAAATTGGTTAGGTTAGTTACTTTTAAATAATTTATTTAATATGTTGGTTAAATAGTAACGAATAAGTGTAAGTTATTTATAATACAAAATAATCTAGTTTAAATGATTATAGCATCGAATCAACAAAACAAATCTTGAAAGTTTTGTTGACAGTCAAAAACACCGACACCGGCTAACATAATCCTTCAGTTTTTAAACAGTTATAAGATTAATAAAATTCATTCTCCTTTAATTCCAACCAAATGCATATAAAAAAGAAAACACCAAACAATTTGACATTAAGTATACATCAAAGATAACATAAAATTGTAGGTTATCATAAAAACAAAATCACCAACTTACCCATCATTTTTGAGAATTATTGAAACTGTCACAAACAATGTTCTCGTTCTTATAATAAATAATGAACACTGCACTTTCTAGTCTCTATTAACAATAGTATAACTGTTTTTTGTGAAACTTTTAATTAATGTGGTTTGTTACAGAACTTGGAGAAGACGCGAGCGTGAAACAGCTGAGATATAGAAAATGGCGGCACGCACTCTCCGCTCGAGCGCTAAGCACAGACTGACGGACGGAATGGAACGAACGCATGTAGACGTTTCATTCCATTTGCATCGTTCTTTTCTTTTTGCCTGGCTGGCGGCTGCCGGAATCGCATTGGCACCCTAAACGCAAGGGATTTTTATATGAGGGGTAGTTTTGAAAAAAATGTTTGTTTGTGAATGGTGAAAGAACTTCGTGCCTAATTGTGTGGTTAATCCATTTAAACTTCTTAAGAAATTAACAATAATAGGAGGCAACTTTTATTTATTGTTATAAGTATGTTTTTATTTGTAAGTAGGTATATGGTTAGGTAGGCATGTAGGTAAAAATGTACTTATGTAACATTCAATTAGGTAGGCCGTACGTAGGTTTAGAACTAAACAAACCATAATTATTTTTTGTATGTTTGTTTATTAGGTTAGTGACAAAGGTTTATTAGTAATAAAAATAGGTTCCTATCTGAACCATCAGTAGGGACTAGGGACGGATGGGATGTGAATAAAATATCAAACAAATAAGTTGCTGTAATTTTATAAATGTACGGTTAGGTAGCTAGACTAGCTAAACATTAGGTATACAGGGTGGTTTAATTATTAGGTGGGTAATACTAGGGTCATTCTCTGAGAATACGTCTGCGGTTGCCTCTAATTGCCTCGACTATTTTCATACATTTTGTATGAAAATATATCCTGGGTCGCGGCAATTAGACCGTAGAAATATTTTTGAGAATGACCGACAAATACAGCTTAATAGGTATTAGACTAACTTCTGCCCGCGACTTCGTCTGCATGTGGGAGATGATAATGATTGATAAAAACAACTTTCTCGGGCATCTACCTAACTATCTCCATACCAAATTTCATCTATAATATCCGTTCAGCGGTTTAAGCGTGAAGTGGTAACAGACAGGCAGACCGACAGTTAAATACTTTCGCATTTACTGAAGTAGGTATATGTAGTATTAATATAAAATAAATACATTATACTTTCGTAAAAGTATACCTCCTAGTCCTCCTACATTAAAACTGTCACTAAATAGGTAATTTTATAAGTACCTATGTATGTAACTATATTATCTGAGTTATGGCATGACCATCTAGGCGCCTAGGTAGGAGGGGCGAGGCGAGTCCCGAGCGGCATTCGAAATTTAAACATCTGATCTCGATTTGACATTAGTCACAGTATCTATTCGCTCGTAAAGTCGTAAGTACGGTCAAAAAATTTAATTTCAGTACCATTTCAGTACCTTGTCACAGTGACAATAGTACGAGGTTCCTAGCGACTTTCATATTGATTGTCACTGTGACAAGGGGGTACGGACTACGGAAATTAAACTCTTTGACCGTACTTATGGATTGGGTGCAAGGTGCAAGCGAGATGCACTGTGAGATTTAATATCAAAGCAAGAATTTAAACATAGGTCTTCTTCTTCCTCGCGTTATCCCGGCATTTTGCCACGGCTCATGGGAGCTTGGGGTCCGCTTGACAACTAATCCCAAGAATTGACGTAGGCACTAGTTTTTACGGAAGCGACTGCCATCTGACCTTCCAACCCAGAGAGGAAACTAGGTGTTATTGGGATTAGCCCGGTTTCCTCACGATGTTTTCCTTCACCGAAAAGCGACTGGTAAATATCAAGTTTTTAAAATTTCTAATGCCACAAGCATACACGTGGGCCGCACGATTACCTTCGGACTCAGGTAGTGCCAGATGTGCAACCTGCAATACCTTTAATACCTTACACCTATCTAGGAACAAAACGTAGAAAGTTTTTGTGTTATTGTTTACCAGTATTTAAAAAGGAAACATTTGTTCTAAATCGTCAATTTGCTGCACAAATGTTCGACATGTGTCTGGGTCGCTGATTTTAAGTAATTACCATCTTTTATCCTTGCCAGGTGTGCTCACTTCCATGGTAATATTTTCTATGGTTATTGCACGGCTATTTCCTTTTTAGGTTTTAACTTAATACTTTGTGGGCGTTCTAAAAACAAAGACAGGTATTAAATTAATGTGTGTTAGTGATTGTATTTTCAGTTGTATTTACCTAATTGTAAAACACCAATATGTAACGGCATTATTTTCAGTTTCAGTTTGGAATTAAAATCGTGCCGTGGGATAAGATAAGACACATTTGAAATTTCTACGAACTCTTTATTATGTAGGTAGGTACTTAAGTATATCTGAGATCTCACGATGAGTTAGTTATATAGTGGGTATTAATATTTTCTGTGGTTAGGCTATTATTACCTATAGGTAAACTAAGTTAGTGAAGCGTATTTACATAAAATATTTTCACTTATATAGGTACGCTGATTATTTGGTAACTTCCGCCTGTACTGGCTATGTACTCACTTATAATAAAGTCTCGTGAAAAATCAGCAGAATATTAATACGCACCGTCTGCTACTTATATAAAACTAGGTATGAAGTTTTCATCATCTATCAATTACTTATTATTTGTCCTTTCTACATTTCATAATGAGAAGTTCGTTGAACTATGACAGCTGGTCAGCCTCACCATTTAGAAAGGTCCTAAGTCTCCGTGTATTGTTACGCCGAAACTACATTTTTAAAAGGCACGAGACACACAGTCCGTCACCGGAGCGCGTTAATGATATTTTACGCCTTATTGGCACGATCACAGCAGCCGACGCCGAGGATTAGCGTGCTGCTCCCACACATGACTATGTTCGTATTTCGGCTTTCGTATTAGGTGTTAAGTTATAGGTAAAGTTAATTTATTTTAGAATCATGCAACGGAAAGAATTCCACTTGGCATGAATTGGCTCTGGGAATAAATAGGTATAGGTGTGTGGCTTTTAATTCGTATATTTTGCTGCCAACCCGCCTTTTACTGCGTGAAACGCGTCACGCGTAGTCTGTTTAAGCTAACTCTAATACATCGACTTTGACGTGACACATAAGAAAGTGTAGTAAGTACGCACCGCAATAGACGTCATACATATTTTCATAGAAAAACGTTTCTGGTCACACTTTCACACTGTCATTAGTAAGTTGGCGCAGAGTTAACTTGGTCTGACTTTAGTGACTAAAAATAAGAAAACTTACCTAGAATTATTAGCGCTAATTAACATTATTGTACATATTTTTTTACTCAGTAACGGAGGCCTAAATGCCTGCTGTTTATCCTTCCACACAATACTATAGTATCATGTTTGATATTATTAATGTGCTATAATACTAATCACCCTATCTATTAATTAACAGCACAGTTTAATAAACTCTTAAAGTTTGTACCATGCCATGTGCGGGCCCGGCACAGCTCGGCAGGTGTCCGCCAGGGGGTCCGATAATTTGGCCAATATTTATCGCAGGACGGCGTCTGCACAAATCGTGCATCATTAGTATCATTACGGCGTCATTTGGTGCGGCGGCGCGCGTAATGCATGCACGGCCCATCACTATTTCATCATAGGCACTTTTTTAATATCCATATTTGGACAGGCGAAGGAAAATTATTTAGCAGCCAGTCACTTTTAAGTTTTTGCGGTTTGAGGAAAGGGACATCCGTTGTGATTTTTGCTTCTTAGCCAATATCGGCAGCACGCCGTTGTTTTCGTATAATTACATTTACAATTATATAATAGTCACTCAGTAGTAGGTAACGAGAAGCATTTATTTAAATTAAGGTAAAATCTGCATAATATAGGTATATACATTTATTTACCTACAGAAAACAGTTCTAATAGTTGGGTACTGAGACACTACGCACAGTCTAAGCCGCACTTGATTTAAACGTGTAAAAATTATAATATTGCGGTAGTCCCCATATCAATTTTAGGTAGGAACTTAAACTTTAAACATATTCTTCAAATTTCATAGAACTGAAAAACGAGTCGCAGGCAAAGGCTAGCAAGGTAGTGCATTTATACACTACCTTATATATACATACTTATAAGTATATATTCAAATGTCTCAAAGCCCGCGAGAGCCTCATTGCAGGTCCTCGACGCCCCAAATGCGAGGTTCGCAACAATCGCAACACAGGTAACTTAATGGCAAGCCAACACTCCACGTTAACGACTCCAACATATGGCGCCCACGGCTGGCGCGTTATCAGAAATTTGTTAATCTACTCAAAACAGCCAGTCATCCCGGCTGTTCCGTATTACTGTTATTTGAGGGTACGAGTATCATTACTATGATTAAGTTGTTGGCGTGAACCTGGGGTTTATGTACGGTCAAGGAATTTAATTTCAGTACCATTTCGTACCTTGTCACAGTGATATCAAAGAGGATTTGAAGAAGAGAATTACTGTCATGGTAAATTATGTAGCTACAGTTCATTTACTGCCATCTTTCGACAGAAGATTAACACTGTTTGAACGCCATTTGACTTTGATCCTTATTCTTTAACTGATATGTGTTAACTTTTTAAATATTAATATTCACGCCATCTACTCGAGCATAGGCTGAAGGTTGTGGCGCCATCGCTGGAAAACATGGAACCATACCTTTGGCCTATAGTCGAGTAGATGGCGTGAATATTAATATTTAATAAGTTAACACATATAAGTGATAGAATAAGGATCAAAGTCAAATGGCGTTCTAAGAGTGTTATGTTCTGTCGAAAGATGGCAGTAAATTTACAGTGGCTACATAATTTACTTTGACACTCCGTCTCTTATTATGAGGTCCCTAGCGAGTTTCATATTGATTGTCACTGAGACAACGTACGAAATGGTGCAGGAATTAAATTCTTTCACTGTACATATTTACGAGTATAGTATAAAACTATGATTCCCTCAAGAAACATCTATGATTTATTGTATGCATTTTATTATGTATGGATATTTTAAGATTATTTTTTTTAGGTATACCTATGCATATTTGTATTTATAGCGTTTGACGAGTTCGTGTCAATTTGTAAAAGGTTAGATATAATTTAGAGATGGATATTTAATGTCTACGCTATACGGGAAAAAACCAATGTTATTGGCGATAAGTATCGTAAAAAAATGAATATCCATAATAAAATGCATACAATAAATCATGGATGTTTCTTGAGGGAATCATAGTTTTATACTTGCTATGAGCTAGGCATAAATACTCTGCTCCATTTACTTTTAATTTAGTATAATAACAAGTAAAATATTACGTTTCAAACTTTTTAGTCTTTAGTCTTAATCTTAATCGAACGAGCGAGCGAAGCGAACGAAGTTCTTACATTCGACTTGGGACACGCGGCTGGCTAGGGGCACGTCCCGGTATTTCGATGTTTTTAAGCTGAACTATCAGAGGATAGTTTGATACTCAAGAACTTAAGTAAATTTGTTCTAATTTAAATGAAATTGGGTAAACGTGTAGTTGAGGGCATTATATTTTAGTCATTAAATTATGAGCAGGCTCGATCAAGGGGTTATTGAGCTAGAAGAGCTTAGAAGGCTAAAAAGCTATTGGTGAGGGGTCTTGATATTCTGGTCATCTTAGGTTAGGTTAGAAAGTATGGTCGAGTTTGGTATCAAATGAAAGTGCTCGGCTTGCACTTTTATAATATCGTTTTTAAATTTACCATTTTGAAATAATTAGCAAGATAAAAATAAACATAATATAGGTATTTGACATTTGACAGGAAATATTTCGGCTTACCACAGATACATTATCAGTTAAGGGCTCCACAGACCTTGTAATATATCCACGCGATATTTGATCCATTGCCGCCTATAGTGGGACATAAAATAAGTAGTAGAATTTAAATAAAATGGAACTCTAAAATTTCCATACTATTCGGATAGTCGGTCAAACAAGTTTGTCAGTAGAAAAAGGCGCGATATTCAAATTTTCTATGGGACGATAACCCTTCGCGCCTACATTTTTTAGCCGCTTTTTCTACTGACGGAAATAGCTTGACAGACTATAAAGTGTTGCCATGTGTAAGCATTTTACGTCAAAAATGTGACAGCTACGTAGAAAGTGGCGCCCTCATTTATTAACCGACCGACTTCCAAATCTCAAAAGGAGGAGATTCGATTGTGATTTTTTTTATGTTTGTTACTCCATATCTCCGTCATTACTAGACCGATTTTGAAAATTATTTTTTTGATTGTATGTATATTATGCATACAGATTGGTCCCGTTTTTGTCAAAACCCAGTTCTCATGATGGGATCCACGAGGAATCGAGGGGAGGGAACTCCTCAAATCTTAAAGGCATACATATAGTGATTTATGTGTTTTATCAACAAATCAAGCATATAAGTGTGAGAAGTGGAACTGCTGATGATGATCAGAACGGAACTCTTCAACGAAGCATAGTTCACGTTTGGTGATTTGTCCTCCGCGTTATGTTTGTTAAGCAAGTTAAATTTTTAATTTTTGTCAAGCTCGAGGTCTGATGATGGTATCCATGAGAAATCGAGGGAACTCCTCAAATCTTAAAGACATGAGTATAGAGATTTGTATATTTTCATCAGAAAATCAAGAATTTACATTAAAAACTGTCGCATTTGATGAAGTGGTACTGCTGATGATGATCAGAACAGAACTCTTCAATGACTACACGTTTGGCGATTTCGAATTTCGATTTTGACGGAGCTGGCCCGAGTAAGTAGGTGCACCAAAGTTAACAAAGCAAACCGCGAGTTCTCAGTTCGGGGCGAACTACTAGTCATTTAAAATCATTAAATATAAACAATCCCCTTTCTCAATTCTATCCTACCATAGCTTTTAATTATTTATGTCATTCAATATAATATATTTTCGCGAAGCACTGTTAGAATTAGCCGTAGCGCACACACGCTTTTACAAAGATTAAAAGATTACGTCTGACTTTGATAAATCGAGCTCTAGAAAAGTCACCATTACCACATCTTGCCGATATTATTTTACGCCGTGTGTGCAGCAACGTTCTCGTAACAATACGTTTTTCCAAATAAACGTTACAGCGCTAGTTTCTCTTCCGTTATTTGAAAAGTGACGAGCGGCGCGCTTCATGTAGTGTTTCAGCTGCATAACAAAGTAGGTATAATTCATTAAATAAACAGTTCAAAGTGTTCACTGGCTGATTAAATTATATGTAGGTACATTTTGAGTTAGGTACTAGATAAGCTGTACCTATGGGAAAAATTGTCATTGCCAGTTGTCGTCGATTAGTAGAAATGTTTCATATTATTCTACTCAATATTTATCCGTTCCGATCCACCTCTGATTTCCATGCAGTTTTTTTTATCCGATAACATTTCCGTGTTTCCGATTCCAATTTAGCAATTTTATATGTAGCTCGCGGGTTTCCGAATTGGGAGTCGCAGCCTAAGCCATCAGTTTTGGCCTATAGATATAAGACAATGCTGAAATTATGCGGCGAATCGGCAGATGTTTTTAAGAGCGGTCAATATTTAAAGAGGCTGGAAACGGCTAGCCACGGCTTTAGCCACTCCGGCGCATAATTTGGACAAATCGATTTAGATCGGGCGGCGCTTTTGTCCGATGATTTAGTAGCACCGACAAATTGGGCTCATCGGTGATCGATATACGTAGGGTTACCAAATGTTACTACACCAGATGAAGATATACGAAAATTAATGATTAAATACACTTTTACATTGACAATACAATCCCAATTATTATGAGAAAACCCCATCAATAAAAATGGCAAAAGTGTTTAGGTGCAATCTTAATACATAGACGTACTTTCTTAATAGGTACTTTGTATTAAATGTGGGTAAGTATGTTCGTTGTTCGTAGCAAAGTTAACACTGGGACAAAGCCACGCAGTTACCTGTTACCTATAGATGGTGGGAAAAATGACGTTAGTGGGTTGTTAGTTTTATAAGTACAAAATAACTAAATTTTATTATTGTATCACTTAATTAAGGGAAATGGCGATAGAAGTTATAGACCAAGAAAAGTCTGCAATGATTTTGATAGCACACGCAGTGCAAGTGTTTTATATACCTACGTCATAATTTTATAGAAGTTTGACGTTCAAAATAACACTTGCACAGTGTATGCTATTAAAATCGTTGCAGACTTTTTTGATCCGACTCTAGGTATGGCCAAAGACGTCGCTTACTGATTTAGTAATTTGAACATCCTATTCACTCAAAAACTCTTTAATATAGGTATCCTAATATCCTAGGATTCCTTCCTGACTTCTGGTAACCCTGGCTACAGGTCTCCACGTAATCTGGATACAAGCGGTTAGCAATTACAAGGAGTTGAAAGTAAACTGCCAGCAATTTCGTTCAGTTAGCCCGCCCGTCATTACATGAAGGTTTCCAAAATATTCCTCTTTAAAGTTCAATGTTACTTTTAGGTTTCATCTTTATCTAAGTCACGTGGATATATGAGTATGAATAAATAGCGTAAGTAATTAAAATCGTCGTCGTAAGCTGTAGTTCATTAAGAACCAACGGGAGTGGTCATTTCTCCATACAAACGTACTCCTCGTTTTCCTCCGTGGTTTTTGAAGCTAGAATAATGATTTTTTCAACGCAGATTAATATTGTCAATATCTGTGTCGGACCGTTTTGCTTTTTTTGATATTTTTGTTTTTTAAGGCGCTAGAGCCCTTCAAAAATGGCCAAAATGGCCTAATTGACTATGCCGCAATGAGAGGCGTGGCATTCAAAACTGATATCAATTAGCCAAAAAAGCAAAACGGTCCGACACAGATAATTTCATAATCATTTAGATTTCCAAATTTGGTTACGATTGGTTAAGTTTTGGAGGAGGAAACAGAGAAGTACGAAACCTCGATTTTTGAGATTTTTACGCAGGATTTTTCGCCTTGTCCTTATCGCACTACTTTTAGGTGCCGCTTCCGTTAGCGAGACGGGTATATTTACCTAAAATATTTAAAACTCAGCTCCTGTTTCGTCAAGTCTAGATAACACATTATTGTTTAACCCTTTAGTTAGGCGTTAGACGCTGGACGTCTTTGGCGATCGGTTGTATCAATAGGCGTTAAATATGATAGAGTGAGACGTACCTATTCTGATTGCATTAACAGGTTATGAATTTGATCTGGATTTGTTATGGATATTCTTTCAGTGTCAAGCGTGACGTTTCTGGTTTATAAGCTCGCCAAATCTTTAACTGACCTTCACCAAGGCAAAAGTATTCTTAAAGGGGCCCACAGATTACCAGTTCGCCGGACGATATCAGCCTGTCAGTTAATTAAATGCAAAAAGTGACAGTTCCGAACAACTGACAGGCTGATATCGTCCGGTGAACTGGTAATCTGTCCCCTTTATACAAAGGCCGGTGCTCTAATGTATAACACTTCGCGTATTTACGTAATTGGATAATGCACAAGTCACCCGTTAATTACGTCTTCACGCTGCAATAGATTCACCGTATCTGTTTGGGGTGTGATTCATTACACTCGAGATGAGTCACGATTACACCAGGTTATGCTAGAGTGAGTGACCGGCCTTGTAAACATTAGTGAAAACTGTGCTACTCGCGCAGGCGCGTCATCGCGTATTTCCACCATCGGATTCTTATGAAGTCAGTACTCGTATGATTTAATTTTTTTTTTATTGTCGGAATATAAGTAAGTCAGGCGAGAGTCGAGTGGTTACTGTATATTTCCAATTCGGATATCGTGGGTTCGAATAGACTAATGAGTTTTTCAGAACTTAGTTACCCACGGAATCTCATTTGAACTTAAATATATTTTTATAATATGAAATAATATTATAGGAACAATCAACAAATCAACATAGTCCTATAGTAACTAAGCTCAATAAGGCCTACGTGGGTACTAGATTGACGATTTGTATAGGTTTTAGGTGAAGAAAATATTAACAAGATTTTTTTGGGTTGGAAGGTCAGTCAGGCCTAAAATACGAAAATCGAAATTTCGTTAAAAGTATGCCTCTCTATCGCTCTTGCCTGACAGACAGAGAGACAGATAAAGACATTTCGAGTAGGTACATAGTTCATCATTTTCATCAAGTTTCCACAGCAAATTCCAGAAACCTGTGCTAATCGTTAAGAAGCGACTCGTTCTGTATTTCTATCATTAGGCTGTGCACAACTACACCATAGCAAATCATGAATTGATTGCTAAATGCGATGTGGGTGGTTTATAGTTTTCAAGCTTATTGCTTTAATTACGTAACTTTACTATACACTATTCGCTACGCTATGACGTTAGAACTATGTACATACCTATTTATTTAGTCTAGCCAGCCATCCGTGTCAGCAGAAATAGTACACTCAGTCACATAAATTTCTATACACTTTAGATTTTAGCAAGGAATAAAGTGTGATGCCGGTTGTATGTAAGTAGTGTTCTAGTGTAAGTATTCGTTTCTGATGGGGAGTAACATTGCTATGACTTCGGAGGTTGCGCTTATTTCTCTCTCAGGTTGAATATATCGAACTTACCTATGCCTTAATTTTCCGTGTTGGTAAAAAAACTGCGTTTAAGTTGTGACAAAATATGAAAAGCAATTGGGGTTAGGCGACTCACGGCATTGACCGGCGGGGTGGTGCGTGACCTCTCGGTTATTTATCGTTCGAATGTGCTTTATTCCAGGTAATAACCAGGTAATGGGGGACATTACCCTATGATTGACGATCAACATCACGGCCGAAAGGGGTGAATTTGGACATTTGTCGCGGCTGTGGACTAAACGTGGTTAAAGTGTTATGCTTATGTTGTGACCTGTGAAGTTGTAATAAACTAATTTTAAGGGGGTTGCATTTCTTGAGAGAAAATTTACTACTCATAAGAGGTATAGGCTAGGAAAATGATCTTAGGAGACACGAAATCGATAAAAAAATTACGAAAATTAAAACGAAACGGAACGAAACTCATTCGAAGTGTCATCAAAGATAAAGTTTTATGGCGGAGATTGAAAGTAACTTATATACGCTCTCTTGCAACTGAAAACAATATAATTAGGATTTTCTTTTGCTTACAGTTTCCAAAGTGTGCGTTATCGTAATGATAATATTGTTGTTATGTTACATTCACGTAAGATCGCTGTTTCGTAGCGAGTGTTCTTTTTGCCAAATTAATCTTTAAAGGGGAGTTCGATAAATAATAACCCGAGGGTATCGCCAAAGTGCAACGTTCCCGACACGCAAGCGGTCAAAATCCTGGCTGCGTATTCCTCTACAGATGGAAAGCAAACATGAGTCGAGCTGCCAAGAACTAAGCAGGGCATCATGACCTCGAGCGCCATAATAAGTATGCCTAATCAGAGAGTGTGTTATTTAATGGTTCGTCTGAGCCTTCGACTAGCGCGTGCTCGGCAATCGATTGTTAAGACACCCCTTGCATGATATCGTATCCTTCGGCGAAATAAAGCTGCAAAACATGAGAACTCCACATATACATAGGACTTTTCAATATTGGGGGTAGGATATGAATATGAACGGTCATAACGTAGCCCTCGTTCTGTTTTCAACGAAAATTTGCATTCAAAATTGGAACGCGAATGGCACGAGCGCCCGCGGCGGCGCTACCGATTGCACATTGTATGAGCCGACGTTGATTTTTTTGCAATTTTCGTAATTTGGCGTAAACTTTATTTGAGACGATGATAATTTTGTATTGAAATGAAATAGGGGCTACACGCGATATTTAAATCAGCGGAAATAAACGTTTAAATGCCAATTGATATCGGAATCGGTAACGGTCCTAATCCTTATCCTTAGGGCTACAGGGGAAGGCATAAAGCTTTTGATCATTAATGCCAGTGCAATACGTGATATTGCCCATTAAGCCTACCATAAATTCCAAGTCTCATCACACCACAGGGTAAACCAACGTACTTACTATTTGTCTTTCCACTCTGTAGTGGTGACACTGGCGAATTTCCTTGAAAACAGGGTGCCAATGAAGATACAAATTAATAGTAAAATTAATTATTCATGTCGTATTGCACCAGCCTAAACAATTAACTGTGCTACAGAAGTCTTAAAACAATACACAAGTCTATTTAAACAGCCGGGGCTTACTTAGCATGTGTTTTTAGAAATTTTGTTGAAAGATTTGCGTCAGCAGTGACAATGAATCGTTTGGCGTTGAAGCGTCGTCGCTCGGAGCGACACGACTTGACGATCTCGTTTGCGACGGCGTCGAACGCGACCTACCCTGCGGCTCGCTGATTGATTACTCTTCTTCCTTAACTTAAAACGACGTATTCTTATAAGAAAAGTATAGGACTTATACCCTTTCTAACTAGGTATTGTCGTTACACAGGTTGCAAGCGCAGTGTCGCTCGAAGCGACCAACGATGGGACGATTGATTGTGATGTTCTGATGTTTTAAACTTCATTTTCTCGCCATTAGCAAATTGAGTTTGTGTTAATGTATGCTGAAGAACTGTCAGTAAATTGGGCCGTTCACTTCAACCCTAGGGCTTGCACACTTGCTTGATGTTTGCACAGCGTGTTTTTCTTGAAAGAGGCTTTTACTAATTTATGATAATGATATTTTTCCACAGCCTTTTTTCTACAGTTTTCACGATATTTTTTATTCAACGCAGTTTACGTTTCAACTTTGCTGATCTTGATTGTTACACAGGATATTTCATAGGTAGTTTTTGTTTTTATAGAGCTCCATATCTTCGGTAGGCGTCTGGTGCCCACATCACACTATCTGATCAATGGCACCGCACGATTTTTCTCGCTAATGCCAAGTGCGCATAACAAGCCAATTTGTATCAATGGGTTGATCAGGAGTCGTCAACGAACTCAAAGCAACCGCCGCACCTGCTTAAGACTTCGCGTAGGGTAACTCTACTTCATTTTAGACATATCTGATAGGGACCTTAAGTTGTTGATATAAGGTGTTACCAGTTCCAGACGAGGTTTACATAGGCTATTATGAACTGCAAGTCGTAATTTTTAGCCACAAACCGCGGAATGATAGGCGCGCGCGGTTAAGGCCGCTTAAAAGAACTATTTTTATGCCAGCCTCTGTGACGTTGCGTGATGGTGGAAGATAAATGCATCCTTGCATCGATAATTATTCTACTGATCGACCGATTTTCATAAAATTGCCTGTAGTTTAATAACTGAGTAAGAAAAAGTTTGTATAAACAAAAACGTGTTTTAAATTGTAGGATAACTATTATGTTGTAACTTGTTACGTTTATTATGGTTGTATCTTTATTAAATTAAACTGTTGATTATCTTTAAAGGTGTTAGGTTCGCCTTTCTATAAGTATTTTCCAGGAAAAAAAATCTTTACAAGCGTTGTATACAAATTAACCGAAGTTATATATTATATAGGTTTTCCACATACATAGGTATATAGGAAATATTTAAGAGCTAGTCTGGTTTTGTTGGTTTAGTCAACCCAGACGCACGCCTGGAATCCACAACACTAATTGTTCTAGCAGGTGACAATAATGTGAGATGCGTGTCATATTTGTGTACCTTCGCTAGACAATCCCGGTGTGTCACAGCTGATGAGCAAATGTCAACACTCTTTGTTGAGCGTTTTCTATTGTTTTAAAGAAACAAGTCATGCCCGGTGGTCAAGACGCTTCCTTATGCCGGGGCCACACTAACGGGAAACGCCGGGAAACGCAACGGCGGACGGTTAATCAAGGGATTATCGCGATAATTGACACTTTTCATACGGCCACACTGGGATTATCGCGATAATCAACAGCGTTTCCCGGCGTTTCCCGTTAGTGTGGCCTCGGCATATGGAGTCATAGATATTTCAGGAGACACATTCGACTGATTTAAAATTGCGACATTTAAGTCGCTGCGGCAAATGTAAATTTTGCATTAGAAATAAAGATGCTAATGCTAAAGTAAATATTTAGTATCGAAAATTAAAGGATGACTCACGCTAGACCGGGCTGGGGTCGAGTCGGAGCTTCCGGCGCTTCGTTTCCTATGGAAAGCACCACGTGATCAACGATCAGCCGTCATAGAAAATGACATATCGGACGCCTCGGCCCTGCCCCGGCCCGATTTAGCGTGAGTCATCCTTTACGTGGAGTTGCATCTCTATAACACTTTCATTTCATGTCGCTTTACAGATGAGATGCAGTCACTTTAAATTCAAGAAAACTTGGAGACAACAATCGCCATATGACAATGTTAAAATTAAATTCATAAAGGTGCGCGCGAGTTGATCGTTGATAAGGCATTGTTAGAGTCGTCTTCTTATTGGAAAGGTTCCTATGCAAATGCGTATCTCGTGCCGGCGACAGGTGACGCGGCACCCTTAATTGTTTTTTGTATAATATTTAAATATTATGACGTTTTTTCTTATAGATTTTTTTTCTAGGTTTTTGTAGCGTGGCGCGGGTGGCGTACCAGGTGGTTTCGTCGAAAAAACTGTTGCCGTAACAGCTTGCGGGTATGGATTTAGGATGGGGAACAAAGAGACTAATTTTCCCCTAAATATGGTGTTTTGATGTAAATGATATGACGTGACTGAACACGGCTTTTGTACGAAATGTCGGGACCGATGAGCTAAACCGCAATTAAGTACAGTCGCGGACTTTAATTGTTGAGCTTTTTTGGGGTTTTCTTTCTTTAAATTGGACATTGCGTACCTTAAGTATTAAGCAAACAAATTTGCTTGAACCTCCAATTGGCTCAACAAATAAAGACCATGGCTGTCAGATATGTCTTAGACAGTAATTTAAAGAAATGCAATGAAAATGAATCAAATGTTTTTGACATCATTTTTGAAAACTTCTACAAGAAATAAATACATAAGTACCTACTTACCGGAACACAAAATCGTCTGACCTTATAAACTTAACTACCAAATAATCAACCTAGTTAGTAAATATTTTTATGTACTTAACTTAAAAACAGTATACACTCGTTTCTTAGTTAGTGCAAGGAGTTTTTAACCACTTCTAAAAACTGTATGAACATAATTACCATTAAAAAAGTACTCGTAAAAAGCTGACAGCCATCGTCGGTCGTCTTGCAGCTGACGGTGCCCTTTAGAAAGTGCATCTCGGCTGCATCAGCGATCTTGACACGCTCTGATGCCTTCATTATTACTTTATTTGCATATTAAACCCCTCTTAATCGGGCTTGAATGAAATGTATTTGGAGCTTTTTTGCTGAAATTTGAATACAATATTTTATTACAATAACAAATATCAAAACAATGACGATGTGACCTATATACTAGTAGAACATAGTACTTGACTTATTACTTTTATTTACAAATTAATTACTGAATTGATTACTTGATTTGAAATTTAGATTAGGTAAAGGAATAACAAAATGATATATTTTTATACTTAGTTTTTAAGTAAAATCACTAAATCTCAATAACTCACAACTTCACAAGTGTAATAAGAAGTAGACCATTAGCGGTAGTACTATTAGTTATTCTGTGCCATTAGAACGAAGAAGTGGAAGTACCGAAACAATATTTAATTTAAAGTACCTAATACATATTTAAATCAGATGATACATACCGCCTGAATATCACCAATAAGAGTGACATTCCATTTCCAACTGCAGCTGCAATACTGTTCATTTTACTATGGAAATTGACAATACTGGTAACAGTACTGGTAGTGCAGCTGCGGTTAGAAATGGAATGTTACCATAATGAGTTACATGTGGTTTACATAATACGCCACTATTTAGTATCTATGCTGTATCTACCTACCTTATTATGCGGGGAATGACGTGTATCGTTTTTAGGCGTTGATTGTAATTTGTAATGCAGGGCGCCACGCTAGCCGGAACCGGCGAGTTAAGGTATTAATCTATTCAAATCTGCCTTATTACGGCCGTTTTAACACGTTCTCTGCCCCATGAATGATTTAGCAAGCAGTATAGCCTTGTTTTGACACGTCTATGAATCAAATGTAGTCATATAACATTGAGAATACACTCTTGTACAAGATAGCAGGGAACCTAATAAGTAATAACTCGTTGCGGTGAAAAAAGTGGGAATTTTACAATTCTATTAGCATTTACACCACGGAAGTTTTACGTGGAGAGGTCAAGAGTTTACGGCGGCGTCTTCAGCTTAGCTAGTTTATTTTTCTGGCGCGTCAGGTATCAGACAAAGTAATATCAAGCTACATATTATGGAGCATTAAAGAGTCGTAGAAAGTAATTTGTTTCCTTTTATTTTAAGATTAAGTATAGGTATTTAAAGGTAAATAATGGTATTGTACAATACTTTTGAAGTGCTTTCAGATTAAAACCTTTTGTTTCTTAATCCAGACTTTATTGTGCAAAAGAATTGGCGGCAGTCTAAACCAACACCATAACATTCCTATTAAAGTCGGCGCAGTAAGAAAGCTTAAATTTAGAGATGGGCCGAATATGGACTTTGCCGAATACGAATATTCGGCCGAATGATCGGTTCAGATCATACCGAACCGAATATTCGGCCGAATATTGGGTTGGGCTAAACGCTGAAAACAAGTTCATACGCAGGTCCACGATCTGCACTCCGCACGTGTTTTTGACCTTTTCCCCTCTGGACCGATCGGAAATGTTTATGAAAAGAAACGGAACTGGCATGAGAATGCCAGTCATGCCTGACCGCGAAGTGTACACGGGCCAGCTAGCGGACGCGCTTAAAAAAGAATTTGTTTGTTCGGAAAATATTCGGCAGTTTGAACCGAACTATTCGGCCGAATACTAACATTGAAAAATATGCAGAATATGCCGAATATCGAATAATTAGGTACCGAATATTCGTATTCGTATTGGATACTTCAATTCGTATTGGAAGCGTTTTTATGAACGCTGTACGAGGACTACAATTTTACTACCGACCAATATGATTAAATGGTAAGGCTTTAGTTATTGGCGTGTGCTGGGTTGTTATTTACAATACCTTCAAAGCACATGTACCCAAGCTAACCATTATAAGCGCAGATCTTCGAATTACGAGCAATTGTTACGGATCTCAGTTCAAATTATACTAGGCATGAGCTTAAGAGTCGAAACCTTTTATTCGGGAATAGCTTAGGTGCGTGCGGCGGCGCAAGCGCTGTGCACCTGCCGGCCGATTATATGGTCATTAGCCTGCACGGAACCCGGCGAAATTATTGTGTGCGCAACCCTAATCGCGCTCTGCGAATTCGATATCGCGAAGCGTTTGAACGGGTAAACAAGCTGGATTTTTCGGAAGTGATTTTCACGGTATTTAAAAAGTTAATAACCGATATCGGATCTTGAATAAGCTCCCGTAATATATGTTAGGTCGGTTTGGACTCCAAACTTTGGAGTCGGTCGTAGTCTAATCCGCTAGGTACTTTTGATGTTGACCGTACTCTGGAAACTATAGGTGATCTCGCTAGGTGATCGGTTAGCACTCTAACGATAAAAGAATTAAAATTCACGTGTGTCCCACCAACCCACAGGCTGATTCTGATTGTAAATAAAGTAAAATGAAACGTGCTTTAATTAGGTATTGACAGCGGTGAGGCGGGAGCGAAGTGAATTTTATGAGCCGGTCGGACAATTTTCAACCGACGAAAAAAAAAACGGAGGAGGTTCTCAAGTCGACGCGTATATTTTTTTTTTTTTTTTTTTTATGTATGACCACGCATAACTTTTTACAGAGGTGTTCGATTTTGATAATTATTTTTTTATTGGAAAGGGTATACCCCGAAGTTGGTCCCATATAAATTTGGAAAAAAAAATCCAACGTTAAGGGTAGGAAAATAGGGGATGATTGATTTTTTCACTCACCGATTGTAACGTATGACCACGCATAACCTTTTACAGAGTAGTCGTAATAATAATAAAAATTTGGAAAAAAATCCTACCCTAAGGGTGGGAAAATAGGGGTAATTTATTTATATTACAGAACATAATAGTTAAAGTAGGATTATTAATATAACAGTTAATAGCTAAAGCAAGGTAGGTAGCTATTTTAAAAGTAATCAAAAATTAAGCATGTAATAATTTGTATAAATTATAGCCACAGAAAATTATAAAATAAAAACTTTTTAACAAAAAAAATAACCGCCGAAAAAAAACTAAAAGGAAATAAAAAACCGGCACTAACACGAAACGAGTCGACAAAACAATAGCACACTGAAAAGAAAAAAATAATTATTTTGTCTTCAATAACGCAAGTGAATACCTATGAACTATGTATATACATACTTCTGAAATCAATCACACAAATCTGCGTATTTATTTATTTACAATCTGTTATTTTTGGAGTCGGTGCCAGCCTCAAACAAACTTGAGCACCTTAGTGAAGCACCTGCACCGACTCCAAAAATAACAGATTGTAAATATATAAATACGCAGATTTGTGTGATTGATTTCAGAAGTATGTATATACATAGTTCATAGGTATTCACTTGCGTTATTGAAGAAAACGGAGGAGGTTCTCAAGTCGACGCGTATTTTTTTTTTTTTTTTTTTTTTATGTATGACCACGCATAACTTTTTACAGAGGTGTTCGATTTTGATAATTATTTTTTTATTGGAAAGGGTATACCCCGAAGTTGGTCCCATATAAATTTGGAAAAAAAAATCCAACGTTAAGGGTAGGAAAATAGGGGATGATTGATTTTTTCACTCACCGATTGTAACGTATGACCACGCATAACCTTTTACAGAGTAGTCGTAATAATAATAAAAATTTGGAAAAAAATCCTACCCTAAGGGTGGGAAAATAGGGGTAATTTATTTATATTACAGAACATAATAGTTAAAGTAGGATTATTAATATAACAGTTAATAGCTAAAGCAAGGTAGGTAGCTATTTTAAAAGTAATCAAAAATTAAGCATGTAATAATTTGTATAAATTATAGCCACAGAAAATTATAAAATAAAAACTTTTTAACAAAAAAAATAACCGCCGAAAAAAAACTAAAAGGAAATAAAAAAACCGGCACTAACACGAAACGAGTCGACAAAACAATAGCACACTGAAAAGAAAAAAATAATTATTTTGTCTTCAATAACGCAAGTGAATACCTATGAACTATGTATATACATACTTCTGAAATCAATCACACAAATCTGCGTATTTATTTATTTACAATCTGTTATTTTTGGAGTCGGTGCCAGCCTCAAACAAACTTGAGCACCTTAGTGAAGCACCTGCACCGACTCCAAAAATAACAGATTGTAAATATATAAATACGCAGATTTGTGTGATTGATTTCAGAAGTATGTATATACATAGTTCATAGGTATTCACTTGCGTTATTGAAGACAAAATAATTATTTTTTTCTTTTCAGTGTGCTATTGTTTTGTCGACTAGTTTCGTGTTAGTGCCGGTTTTTTATTTCCTTTTAGTTTTTTTTCGGCGGTTATTTTTTTTGTTAAAAAGTTTTTATTTTCACTTGAGAATTTAACATATTGAAAACAAACTGGTCAGCAAGTGTTTACTTTAAAAATGCATTTAATTTTGGTTAACCGTCCTTCATAAGACAGAAATAGAGACATCACACAATCGACAAATTCCTGCGCATATTCGATACGTAGGTAGTTAAATTACGTTTTTACTTCACAGAAAATCTTAAACACATTGCAATTGGGTATTATGGGCTGAAAAAAAATCGCACCTTAATATTGTTTCACCTGCAACGGTTGAATACTGGCCACTAATATCCTGGGTGGCCTGCAATGTATCATTACAGCTTGAATACGTTAAAATGATCGAAACGATACCGACGAGATTGGCCTTTTCATTTAATACGCATAGTCAGTGATTTCGAAGTAATAAAAACTGCAGAGAAATCGCATAAAGCGGTCAGAGCTGAAAAAATGGTACGGAATTGCATAATGCCCACGAACCTACTAAAATTTTATTAGGTAGGTATATATGAGATTATATCACATCACATGTTTAAATATTACATTATAAATATTATAATTTAAGTTTCATATGTTTTAATAAGTCAGTAATATAAATCGATTGAAAAGATACCGGTCTCTTTTTTCTGAAAATTTGAATGTTTTTAACCTTTTGGACGCCAATGACCGATATATCCGCACCGCAGATTCAACGCCAAAGACTGATTAATCGGCCATATACCACAGAGCAACATAGACCTACGTGCATATTCAATTTCAGTTTTGACACTTCGGTGACGTGGCGTCCGGGTGACTGCTTTTGTGTTTGACACGGCGTCGAAAAGGTTAATAGGTAATCCAAGATATATACTTGGTCAAGCAAATCTTGTCAGTAGAAAAAGGCGGCAAATTTGAAAAATGTAGGCGCGAAGGGATATCGTCTCATAGAAAATTTTAATTTCGCGCCTTTTTCTACTGACAAGATTTGCTTGACCATCTATACTATAGGTACGCGAGGTTTTACACATCTGTACGTATTAGGAATATTATGATTTATGATATACTATTTATTTAGTTATGTTTGTATTTGTACCCATTACAGGATGGTTCAAAAAGAGTTTTGCCAAAAATAAATTACTGCGGCATATTGTTGATAATCTTAACAAACATCTGCGTTTGTATATTTTTAATATAATACTTTTTTTCAGTTGAATGATTTTAGTTTCAATTTTAAATATGTTTGGAACATAAAATACTTAAAAGAAGGTAAGAAAAATATTTCTAAAATTGTTTTGTCAACATATTTTTTGGGCCATCCTGTTTTGGTAGGTTTACTCGTAGGTACCTACATAAAAGTTTGAAAAAAATCAAAGTTCCTACACTTTTTATTCAATAGGTAATAATTTATATGTATGTACCTAAGATAAATTAATATTTACTCGTAAGTTTATCAAATTATTGGCGAACTCTGGCTATCAGTTCCTATGGATGTAGGTAGGTACATATATATAAGTATGCAGAGATTCTGTGAAAGCCAGGCAGTGAGAGCCTATTCTAACTTAGGTAAAGGTAAATGGTACATATTAGTAAAACCTAAACTACCTATAGCGTCTTTGTCAGTATCTCGTACGGACAATGCGGGGGGTCAAATTATTTACTTAACCCAATCCTTCTCAAAGAATAATAAGCCTCCGACTTATGGCCGAACGTGGACCGATTTTTATCTCATAATTGCGGGTCTCGCGTTGAATCCTTCATTAGGGGAGGTTGTCTCGAGGGGGGAGGGGGCAGGTATAGTGTGAGGACACAATGGCGCCCCCCGCGGTATTGTGCGCTAATGTATGCGCGCGCGGCGTCGGCGACAGCGACGCCACAACACAAACATTTCAACGCATCTAATTTATTGTCGTGTAGCACCGCGAGATGCGGCGCGCAAAAAATATACTGTTAAGGGGCAGTCGCTTCGGATTAAATAATGAGCGTTGATTGAAGTATATTTATGTTTAATTGTGTATATTATTGCTATCTAACTTGTGGCCAGAATATCTACATGGTCTTACGGGACACTAATTACAAGTAGGTAATGCTATCTCTATTAGACTAACTCAAAAACCATACAACAATGCTTACAATGTTGTTAATTGTTCCTTACGAACTTTTTACGTTCGATACCTACTTATATAAAAATATGATCGATCGGCACATTGCACATATACATACTATGTCTTATGGCAATCCAGCTGTGGGAAGGTTCTTTATTGTAAGTCGTTATTAATATTCTATAAAATTAGAGTGAAAATCGTACCAATGAAGACCTAAATATACCTCTTAAATATCATTTTAGTTCCAGGTTATCTACTAAATACATTTATTTTCATCTTTAACGACCACGCGCAGGCATCTTAAGTAGTACCTACTTGTACTTACCGGTACCTACATAGTATGTAGTAGTACATACTATACAACGAGCGTTTTAAGTTTTACCCTGTACAAATAATTTACATTCTAACAATAAGTTAGTATGCTACTGAGAATGTAGCTTCTCCACAAACCGGCGCCAACAGTTCCATATATCGTGTTTATTGCTAAACTTATGAGTTTCCAACGAGACAGCGGAACACCTTAAATAAAATTGAATATAAGTCTCGTCTGACGAAGGATGACTCAGTCGCTGAGAGCAATTTTGAATATATGTAAACTAGTTGGTTTGTTTGCCAGAGCGTTCATGTTTTTGTGCCTCTACACAATTAGTGACATTTATTAGAACAACGATTGTGTATGAATGACATCTCATATGCATATTATTTGGGGCCATGTTCGTTTAACGTATGGGTGGTAACTGCTTCTTTAATATGGCTAAGGTACTATATTACTACATAAAGTTTGAGCTTTGATATGAACTATAAAAAAATTAAACAATTTGTTAACTACTTGATATAGTTAATGCTCTTTATTGGTTTTTTAATGGGGTACCATGAAATTTTTAATCAAGCTCAAAACTTGTATCTACAAGTGTAATTGTTACATATATCGATACTTTTGCTTCTTACCTGGTCTTAATTTTGTATCCTTTATTTACAATATTTTGGTGCAGGTACCTAATACGTATATCGGAAAATGGGTAATTTCATAAATTGTTATTTTCGTGCACACCGTAAATGCCTACCAACAAAGGTGTTCCAGCAAATAAACTCTTCAATTTAGCGTTCCATCTGCAAAACAAACTCGTAACGGCGATTTGAGCGTTTGAGGTTATTCGTCCGATTCCGATCCACATACGGCCACCCACTGCATTCGGTTCTACTCAATTGGTAGCTGCAAAAACTGCATTTGCATAGGCGATGCGCCGATAGCGGCCACCGCGAGGTCGCCTCCACCGCCATCTACGAATGATTGGATGTGTTTGGAGAATAATCTAGATTCTAGGGCAAACATTTTTTTCTTGGCGTGGAGTTTATGCGTAGAGCCCCTTTAATGAAAAAGGTATTTTTGCGCCCGCTATAATATTAATTTTTAATGTGCTAAAAACCTAGAAAATTCATACTCTACTCTTAAAGGTATTCCACGCCTCACTTATTCCCATTTTCCTACACCACCTTTGGGTGCATTACTAGTTGTGTAATACTTCTGAACTTCTAAAAGGTTAAGTAGAGCTTAATCTATACTGAAGAAGAGTTTAAAACTGATATCGCAAACTATAGAGTTTTAATTCTATTAAAAAAACCAGGATGGCAGATCATTTTGGTGCGTTGTTTCATCTGCTACTATTGATGCTGACGTACCTAAGCACGTTCATAATAACTATTACAACACACTATTTTGAAGTCACTATGTCGCAAAGTATTTTTTTTCCCAATTTATTTGGGACAAAACACAGTAACACACAGGGTATTTTGAAGTGAATAAACATACATATATTATTTGCACGAAGCATTGTATAAGGTCCAAGTTTGCTCAGTGGTGTATCAGAGCGCACTCGCGCCGGGATCCCGACGGTGCACGGTGACAAATGCCGATGCCACCCACCGCACGCACGACCTCGGGACGATCAAATAAATACCTCCTATTTATTTATACCTCCATGTTTTTATTCACAAGTAATCTCCGCTGCGACGAAAACGTCTTACTTTTGATAATAACTTCATTTTGAGGACGGAGTCTAAGGGAATGTGATGTCGGGCGGTGTTGCATTCGTATTTATATGTTGATGTGTTTTTATATGTAGTGTTCATATATATTACACATGTATAGAATTGACACCGTAACATTCAACTTTAGTACAGTTGTAGGTTAGGGTAAATAATATATGTATTATGTACCTGTGGCTCTAGTGCAGAAGAGATACACAACTTGTTGGTAGGTTGCTATGAAACCGTTGTTGTTGTAATGTCTGTACAATCAACCGTCAGTCATCTGATTTTATGTATCAAATATATTCCTCGATATTCCACTGCGACTTATTATTCTTCAGGTCATGTCCCAGTTTACAAAATTTTCTGTTACCAAATTAAACGGATTAGAAGATTATACGTCATGGAAGTTCGCAATTAAAATGCTACTCGTTCGCGAAAAATGTTTCAAGTACACGTCAACGCTACCGAAGCAACTAGATACTGCAGAAATAGAAAAGGATCAGGAGGCTTTCACGTTAATATGTCTACACCTGGAGCCGCATCTGTACCCGTATGTGCAAAATCTATCTTACGCTAAGGAGGTGTGGGACGCGTTGGCAGCTATATTCGAAGATAAAGGTATAAACCGGCGGATATCTTTAATGAATAATCTCTTGGATGAAAAGCTAGAAAATCACAAGTCTATGCATGAATATGTTGCATCCGTGATGAGCCACTCTCAAAAGCTGAAAGAGATTAATCAGAGCTTTGATGACGATCTGATAGCCGTAGTGTTATTGAGAGGTCTACCTGATGAGTATAGACCATTGCGAATGGCATTAGAACACTCAGGTATGAAGCTTACCTCTGAAAATGTCCGTCAGAAGCTGTTACAAGAGGATTCCGGCCAGAGTTCTTCGAATGATTCCTCAGTTGCGAATTCGGCGTTAGTAGCAAAGAAACAAGGTCAACATCATTCAGTATTAAAGCTCAAATGCTTCAGATGTGGCAAGAAAGGTCATAAGAAGTCAGATTGCCCGAAGCTGGTAAAGGAAATGGATGGCGAAGGCGTATCAACGGTTTCTTCAAAGTCGAAGAAAGTTGCTTTACACTGTTCACTGTCGGCACATGATTCCTTCAGCCCCTCGGCATTTTATCTGGACAGCGGTGCGTCGAACCACATGAGTTTTAAGAAGCACTGGTTTAGAGACTTTATGATAACTGATAAGAATGTTGTAACATGTGCGAATGATGACAAAATGTCAAGTGAGGGTAAGGGTGACATTATGGTAAGTCTAAAAGGAGTATTGTTTCCCGTAAAAGATTGTTACTATGTACCCGACTTGAAAGTTAATCTTTTATCGATATCGAAGTTGGTAAAGAATGGGTGGAAGGTTATATTTGATTATAATGGTTGTAGGATGATTCACCAGTCGATAAGGCCAAATTACGAGTAAACTTGTGGTGACTGCTAGTGAAGTCTCAGGTATCTATAAGTTGGATGACTGTTTTCCTGTTGTAGAAGGGGCTTTGGCTACAGTTCAAGTTGAGGACTCGTTGGCGCTTTGGCATCGGAGGCTTGGGCACGTGAATCTGAGCGATTTACGGAAGCTTCCACAGATCGAGCTTGGAGGTAAAAGCGTAATGGAACCTTGTGTCGCTTGTATAAGAGGTAAGGCACATAGATTACCTTTTCCAAAGGGTGAAGCAGGACGAGCTGATGACAAACTCGGCTTATTACACGCCGATTTGTGTGGACCAATGTCGGAACGTTCTTACGGGGGTGCTCATTACATGTTTGTCATTGTGGATGATTTCACTAGGAAAATGTTTGCTTATTTTCTTAAGGAAAAGTCGCAAACTTTAAGCTTCTTTAAGGATTTTGTGACGCATGTGGAGAATGAGACAGGTTTGACAGTTAAACAACTGAGAACGGACAATGGTACCGAATTCGTTAATAAAGATTTTAATGCATTTCTTTCCAGCAAGGGAATAAGGCACCAGTTGACAGTTCCCTATACGGCAGAACAGAACGGAGTCGCGGAAAGGTCCCTGCGTTCGATTACGGAGATGGCACGGACCATGCTTATGGACAAAGGCTTAAATAAGAAGTTTTGGGCGGAAGCTTGTAACACAGCGGTATACGTCAAAAATAGACTGCCTCATAGCGCTAACAATGGGAAGATTCCGGAAGAACTGTGGACAGGGAAAGTGCAGAAGTTGGATCATTTGAGAGTATTTGGTTCAACGGCCTATGTGCATATTCCGAAGGATAAGAGAAAGAAATGGGACGCTAAGGCAAAGCAATATATTTTCGTCGGCTATTGCGAAGATACTAAAGGTTATCGCTTTGCGGATCTTAGCAATCCTAGACAGATTATAACAGGTCGAGACGTTACATTTATTGAAGGTTCTGATTTAAAGGCGTCAGAAACTGGTTCAAATGTAGAGTTGTTATCGTCTCAGACGACTGTTCAAGATGAAGACAATGCTGTTGTATGGGAAATCGGTCATTCCTCAAAGACGGTTCCGAATATGTCAATGGCAGAAGAGTTCTATGAAGATGCGGTAGAGAGCTCGAACGCAGTCGATGTACCCGTAGAAGCTTGCGCGGACACTACTCGTACAACTGAGCCCGATGTACTCAATGAAGTTTCCAGACAAGAACCCACCATTGAAGATCGTAACGAAGAACCAAGAGCGGCTGATGTGCATAACGAGGCAAAACCTAGGTATCCTCTACGGAATAGGTTACGTAGTGCACATAGCGGTCTGTATTGCTATAATAGTACCTGCAATATAGAGGAAGAGCCCCGGTCATACAAGGAAGCATTACAGAGACCTGACAGTCATGAGTGGCAAGCAGCAATGGAACGTGAGTTGGAGTCCATGAAGGAGCACGACGTTTGGAAGGTTGTTGATAAACCGTCTGAAGCCAAAGTAGTGGGAAACAAGTGGGTCTACAAGTACAAGTATGACGCCGATGGAAACCTGACATACAAAGCCAGACTTGTCGCAAAAGGCTTCACGCAGTCATATGGTGTGGATTATTTTGAAACGTTTTCACCCGTCGTAAGAAGATCAACTCTAAGGTTATTGCTAGCGTTGGCTGCAGAAAA
Source organism: Cydia splendana (assembly GCF_910591565.1). NCBI lineage: Eukaryota > Metazoa > Arthropoda > Insecta > Lepidoptera > Tortricidae > Cydia > Cydia splendana. The sequence goes on along the minus strand of NC_085965.1, from coordinate 16,697,447 downwards.
TGATTTACAGGTACATCATTTTGATGTAAATACCGCATTTCTGAATGGGGATTTACAAGAAATAGTTTATATGCGACTACCGGAAGGATTTGACAGCGAAGGTCAGTATAAAAAGGTTTGTCTATTGAAAAAGGCAATATATGGCCTCAAACAAGCAAGTCGTTCGTGGTATGAAAAAGTCAATGATGTTTTGCTGTCAACAATGTCATTTCAACGTTCTGAATATGATAATTGTCTATATTTCAAAGATGATATTTTCATATGCTTGTATGTAGATGATTTCATAATATTTTTTAAAAATATGTAAAGCAAAGTGGCATTGTTGAATGGGTTGCGAAAATTCTTCAAAGTTAAGGATTTGGAACAAGCGCGCCAATGTTTAGGCATGAATTTAGAACGAGGAAAAGAAGGTACGTTTTTCCTACATCAGAGGAAGTTTATTGAAACCGTTCTAAAGGATCATGGTATGGATCAATGCAAACCAGCGAAAACTCCGCTAGAACTGGATCTGCATAAGGTTTTGGCAGATGGGGGTGGTGAGGAGATGAATCGTCAAGAACAATTACGATACCAGTCTTTGGTTGGTGCATTGAATTACCTAGCCTGTAACACGAGGCCCGATATCTCGGCGGCTGTGAGCTTCTTGGCTCAATATAATTCATGTTGCCGATCTGTACACATGAAGGCGGCTAGGCGTGTTCTACGTTACATAAAGGGAACGTGTGGCTTAGGCCTTCTATTTCAGAAGTCAAAAGGTGAACGTAACGATCATTTAATTACAGGTTACGTTGATGCTGACTGGGGAGGCGACATTAGAGACAGAAAGTCTTATTCGGGGTATATGTTCAAAGTTGGACCGAATATGATATCCTGGGAGTGCAGAAAGCAGAGCTGCGTGTCACTTTCTTCAAGTGAATCAGAATTCGTCGCATTGTCTGAAGCATCCAAGGAAGCTGTATACCTCCAGAGGTTAGTGAGTCACGTATTCAAAAGGGGAATTCTAAGAATGTCAAGTTGTTTGTAGACAACCAGAGCGCCATGGCGTTGGCGAACAATCCTGTTTCTCACCGGCGGACGAAGCATATCGACATTAGGTACAATTTCGTTCGTCATTGCGTCAATGAGGGGTTGATTCAGTTGGAGTACATCCCGACTGAAGATAACTTGGCCGATGTCTTAACTAAGCCATTGCCCCGCATTAAGTTTGAAAGGTGTGTGACTGGTTTAGGTTTAGACTTGAGTGCTTGATGATGCTGTGAGTCTTGATGATGCTGTGAGTGTTCACATGATGATGGATGGTTGCTTGAGAGGAAGTGTTGGTAGGTTGCTATGAAACCGTTGTTGTTGTAATGTCTGTACAATCAACCGTCAGTCATCTGATTTTATGTATCAAATATATTCCTCGATATTCCACTGCGACTTATTATTCTTCACAACTCACACAACTTTAATGAAAAGGGGTTCAAATTTAAAACGCATAAGGTAAACGTACTGGTGCTCGATGCGGTCCCAGTGCATGTCATCTTGAAATTTAAGTAATTGTCAATAGAGATGACAGCAAGGTGTCATCTATTGGGTATTAGCATGTCGAGCCCTAATAGTACGTTTACCTTACGTCATATAAAACTTGCATTAGGTGCGTACGAAAAGTAGAAAAAAATATAAACCCTCGTGCCGTACTAGATTTGTTGATTTTTTATTGGAGAGGTAATACAAAGGACTCATCAGCCGGCCTAGCCAAGGTTACAATCGCTATCGCTTCGACAACGAAAAGCATTATGTCTCTCTATCACTCTTCCATATTAGTGTGACAATGACAGTTGCTTTTGGATCGCTACGGAGCGTAAGCGATTGGCATCTTGGCTACGCGGCCAGGTATCTTCAAATTTCGCTTCAGTCTTTTGAAGGCTAATCCTGACCATTGTAAATCATGATATTTTTTTTAGTCCAGATATTTGGTCAGTCGATTCACAGCTGGCTGTATTTCTACTACGTGCCGTAGGCTCAGTACTGTCTGTGCTGTTTCTAAAATAGGATTTTAAATGTATGTATATTGTAGAAGGTTCACTGGATATCATCCGTTCAAACTATAAATTGCCTGTAATGTAATAATTATCAAAAGTTGTGTAGAGCGAAAATATTTCAGTTTAATGCTTAAAATTTATCATATTATGTTAATCAATTTTGGAGCTCGTTGTTTAAAAAATTAACGTCTGCTATATTAACACTAGCTATATATACCCGATTTAACCAAACTGTTGTTCTAAACGCGGGCTAATTACGAGGGCTATCTCGGGCTTATTTCGGCATACTGGTCCAAAACCAATTTATATCGGAATGTGATATACGCCGCCGCCCGCGGGCACGCGCCCGGGCGGTTTTAATCACCTTCACCACCTCGAGCCAAAATATCGTGTACAACTTCGTCGCTTCAACGCTGTTAAGCCTTTTTGGTGTGACGCTCGAGTTTACCCCACTTGACTGAGTTAACCTCGAGTTAACTGCCGTCCAGTGCTGCCAGAGCAGGCGCCACACGGCCTTTGCTGCGCGCCGCCGTAGTTAATTTTGTTATTTTCATTTGCATTCCGCGAAGAAGCAATCTACTAAAAAAATTGGTGTGTACAGTTTCAGTTTAGGTACCTACACCGTTCCGTAAACTGCGCTAAACTAAATACTAAATATTGCCTTATTTTACGTACACTCCTTAGAAATCAATTTTAACTTAGATTAAATATGTAATTAGTTACTCATATTTTTGTGCTCATTATGTTGCTGCCTGGGATGAAATTACTCTCATAAGCTTATTGATAGCAATTAGGTAACCAAGAACGATAGATTTCTTGGTACCTACTGTATGTGACCCTAAATGCTACATGCGCAAAAATGAGAAAAGGGATCAGCTAAAATTTTAAAATGAAGCCTTTGTTCGCGTACAACTGTTTGCACTTAGATCTTAGAGTACCTACCTGAACAATACTAACTAAGTAGTTAGTATTGCAAATATGTACTTCTTTAACGAATGATCATAGCTAATATATGTCAGCGACGACATATGTTTAGTTTGTATAAAATCTACTGCGGAATGGAGCATCGAGACAAACCTTACTGGTTTAACGATACTTTTGTTATTAGGTTTAGATATTGTGTTGTAATTACCTGAATAAATAAAATAAAATCTAAACAACAGCGACTTCAAAAGTTTACATCTCGTAGAAGCAGATTCTGAGGACCCAATATCGCCATTTGCTTTGGAGAATGAGCCGTGTGCGTTTCAGAGTGATTACATTCGAATGAAATTCTAATGAAAATCTGTTCATATCCAAAGTATTGGAGCACGCACTAAAATAAACGTTGTCTGCCTAATTCTCTGTTATAAATACTTTCATTTTACCCCTCTTAAATATTAAACCTTGTGTGATTGTAATGAAACCCTTCATGTACCTGGCTCGTTGGCCAGTTTTAAGCACGTAATACTTACCATAATAACACGGATCCTCAACGACATCAGTACTACATTGTAAGAGTACACTTCTTATAAATACGTACGTAGAAGTTTACGATTGATGAAATTAAAGAGTACATCACAAGCCGCGGTTGCGGTCGGCAGTTGACGTGGACGCACGCGATGTGAGCGTTTTCAAGTAGACTGGCAATTTCTTGCCGCCTGAGGCTATCGCCAAAACTGTACTCTAGATCCAAAGCGCGTTAAATACCCGCCAGTGTTCATGCCAATCTAGTCCATAAGAGTGAAGAGATAAACTTTGAAATTGCTTGAGAAACATGTCGATCTTTGGTCGCTTTGGTTGACAGGTGCTGAAATTACAGTGGACCCGCGGCGCAATTACGAGTTCGGCGCGTGTGGGAACCGATTTATTAAGATCTAATCGCGCGCAATTAAAATACGCATCGTGGAACGAGAGGTTGCGTTTGCGCAAATTGTTGAGCGCGCGCGCCGCTACGACGGCGCTACGGCACGTAGCACGTAGCCTTCTTATATGAGAGTACAGCGAGTTTGCTCAGTCATTGCACTATGAAACTACTTATGTATTTATAGTTACATATGTATATGTATTATCTCGAAATAAGTTTGATAGAGGACCTGCACTTCCGAGTCCGAATCATAATTCCGATTTCAAGATTCGGTGTATTTTCAGAAGGGTCACAAATGTAACCTAATCCAAGTTTTAAAGGTTTAGATGAAAGTAATAGTTTTGGGAAAATGCAGATATAATTTCATTCGGACAAATGAAACTTCGGCGAAGGATATATCTGGGAGAAAACTATTTCGGACATCTGTAGATTACCTACATACCTACATCTATGGGTTAAAAGACTTAAATCTTAAAATCTTAAAGGTGAATTTAATTCTCAGTACTAACACAAGCCTTATTGAGCATACTGTAGAGCTCAATCAAAGTGTGTAAGAATGTCCCATAATAATTATTTATTTATTTAATTTTTGGTAGTAACTTTATAAAACTTTTCGTAATCTGTCTAACCAGTAAAGACGGAGCATTATTATATCTCGGTGTAAAATAAAATTAATTTAATAATGAGCGGAGCGCGACAATAGCCCGTCCCACGGCGGACCTCCCGGGCGCGCATATATTAGAGGATTGCCCACACGCACTCGCTTTACGCAGTAAAATCAATTGAAAATTATTTTAAAGTCGGAGAAAAATCGTTCTTTGGTATTTTCATCGAAAACATTTCAAACTTTTGAATTTTAATAGCGCATGGCATGACAGATGCTCGAAGCGGGTCTCACCACAGCAGTAGGGCAAAAACTTTTCTAGTGAGTTAAGGTTAAAGTAAACGTACTAGTGCTAGACATGCTAATGCTCAATCGATGACACCTTGCTGTCACCTCTATTGACAATGACTTAAGTTTCAAGATGACATGTACTGGGACCGCGTCGAGCACCAGTACGTTATATATATACCTTATGCGTTTTTCGTTATGAACATAAAATAAATGGAATTTAAAGACAAATTTTCTGAGAGAAGGAGATTTGGCATGTTCGAATCATCTCCTTCTCAAAATTGGTTTTTCTAAGTTTCTAATTAAAATGCACCCGAATCGTTAACTTTCATATTGTCCACAGGAAACACGCCAGTTTCCCGAACGTTTTTGACCCAGTAGAGAGATTAACTGAGACGATGAATAGAACAAGGGGACCGCGATAAAGACCGATCATGTATTAAAATCACACCAGTCATTGAGCGGGAAATCAAAAATTTGTTCTTGACTTGAAGTCGCAACATAAACATAAAAACATCATAAGCATATTATGTCAAATCCGGATTAGACTTTTTCAAGTCCGAATGTCTCTATATAGATCTGTTTGCCCAAATATATGGCTGTCGCGTGGTCTGGTCCGTTAGGGTAATAGGTCACAGCTGGTTTAAACAAATGACCTCGTGATTTCATGTCACGCGATTAAACACTCGACTTGTACCCCGATTTCACCAAACAGAATTACCTACTCGGAATATTTTTGATATAAAAAAAAAACAAAAAAAATTGCTTATATTCGTCCCACTGCTGGGTACAGGCCTCCTCTCAAGCACGAGAGAACAACAGTATCGACATTTCACACTTCAAAATCAGTAAATCGTCAGGGCTGTATATAGGGCGCAAGATACTGGAAGCAAACATAAACATACACATACACATCCACCCAAAAAGGGTTACATTCGGTTCTTCGTCAGGGGGGTAAAAATATCTTGACATCAATTTTATAGAAATGAACAAGTGGAATGTACAATTAGTATAATAGTAGGGGTAAAAAACAAGGCGAATATAATATCTGCCATTCTCTAAATACAGAGGACGGCCCAAAACACGTTATAAAAATTTTACTGCTGCAATTTAACAAACTTTTGCATTTGTGTATCATAACTAAAGGATAATATTTTGAAGTTACATAATATGTTTTATTTTTGATGACAATTTTTAAGAGACGTAAGAAACATCCCATACAACCATTTCCAGTCGCCGTTACGACGCGGTGTTGACACATCTTGTGTCGACACCGTCTGTTTCGGTCACAATTCCAGTCGCAGAGTCGTCGCCGTGTCGACACAGTTACCAGAAATGGGGAAGGGTCGACACATGACACAAAGTGACATAAAGTGTGGTCGCCGTGTGCACACATTGTTTCGGGTTTGCGACTACTTTATGCCAAAATCATTCGTTCATTCGTTCATTTTGTTCCTGTCAAATGGAAACTGTCAGATGGAAAAATACTTAAATAAAAATAAGTGACATTAATACGCCATCTCTAAAACGGATTACAAGACGTAATTATATATTGTTTGCATTAATATTACAATAGGACTTAAATTATTATGGGGAATTAAACTGCTCGAGTGATTTGATAAACTAAGTGTAATATAATCAACGCGCCACCACATTGTTTTAGTTTAGCCGGAAATGAAATTGTTTACTTCTCAGTGCCTGTGTTCATAACTATGTTATTTGAAGCATTTTTAGTACTTCGATGCGTATACTATACTTAAATAACAGAAATAACGCTTTACATACTACGAAACTTGTTAATTATGATGTATAAATATGGTTTAAGGCTGAGAAATATTGCAGTCACAAAGTAGTTGCAATGTTTCGACTTTGTGTCGACTCTGTGTTGACACATGACACGCGCTGTCAAAAGTAATAACAAAGTTACTGGTATGTTACTGGATTTGCAAAATGGCTCCTTGTGTTGATTTGTTTTCAGATATTCTCAAAGTGTAAAAATTCCGTGGTCAGAGATGGGCATTAATCGATTAACTGTTTATTCGACTAATTAATGGAATAAAAAAAGTTAATTCTCAAATTTTAATCGCGATTAGTTTAGTCGACCTAACATAGATTGAAATTGAATTAATCTGAATATTAATCGAATAAATTATCGATTAAATCTCGATTGAAAGTTGATAGGGGGCCATTTTTGTACGTAAAAATAATATAAATGTCTTGCATGCAGATGGTAGCAAAACACTTTGTCATAAAAGTCGAGATGGGTGTCGATATATAGGTTTTAGGGAGTGCCGATTTCGAAAATAATGACCATTTTGGAATCCGAAATGGCGGCCATGCACTGTGTCATAAAAGTCGTCATGGATGTCGTTTTATACGTTTTAGGGGGCCCCAATTTTGAAAATGATGACCATTTTGGAATCCAAAATGGCGGCCATGCACTATGCCATAAAAGTCGTCATGGGTGTCGTTTTATAGGTTTTAGGGGGCGCAGATTTCGAAAATGATGACCATTTTGGATTCCAAGATGGCGGCCATGCACTATGTCATAAAAGTCGTCATGGATGTCGTTTTATAGGTTTTAGGGGGCCCCGATTTAGAAAATGATGACCATTTTGAAATCCAAAATGGCGGCCATGCACTATGCCATAAAAGTCGTCATGGGTGTCGTTTTATAGGTTTTAGGGGGCGCAGATTTCGAAAATGATGACCATTTTGGATTCCAAGATGGCGGCCATGCACTATGTCATAAAAGTCGTCATGGATGTCGTTTTATAGGTTTTAGGGGGCGCAGATTTCGAAAATGATGACCATTTTGAAATCCAAAATGGCGGCCATGCACTATGTCATAAAAGTCGTCATGGGTGTCGTTTTATAGGTTTTGGGGGGCGCAGATTTAGAAAATGATAACCATTTTGGATTCCACTTTTATGACAAAATACGTAGCCGCCATCTTGGATTATAAAATGATCATCGTTTTCGAATTCTGCACTCCCTAAAACCTATAATTCGACATCCGTGACGACGCAAGTTATCTTTATTTTCAGATCTAACAAATTGCTACAGAATACAAAGGACAAAAAAGAAGCGAGGAGGTAATGAAACAAGCAAATATACAGATGATTCCTCGACGCAATTGGGTGATTCTTAAATTGTGTCCAGATTTTTTTTGTCATAAAAGTTTTTATTTTTCACATATTACTCTCACAAGTTCCGTGACATTTCGACCTTGTAATTTTTTAAGTAAATGTTTTTGTTTATCTATGAGGATCTCACTAGAATAGTATAATCAAGGTATGTTTATATTTGATGAATGAAATAGTAACGCAAAAAAAAAATATATTTGTGTCTTATATTATATTCCTGCCGAAGACTTTTATTTTACCTTTTCCTTCTACACAAGTTTGGCCAAGTAATAAGAATTTAGGGCTCTCAATTTTATTTTGACTTCTACAACAGTAAAGCTACGAGGCCATGTTTCGTATCGTTTTCGTATAAATTCGCAGTACCAAATTTAGTTAAGGTATCACATTGACACCATTCCGAAGTAAAAACATATAAACTTATTAAAATACTTTCTTTTAAACTCCTCTTCACGCTTAAACTGCTGAACAGTTTTAATTTAAATTTGGTACACATATATTTTGAGTCCCGAGACAGGATATAATAAGTTATCTCAAAAATCATCCTTTAAAGGTGTGAAATGAGGTGTAGGGGGGAATTCAGAATTGACTTCTTGAAGTTAGTACTGTTTAAGTTTAGGTTTGAAGTCATGTTTTTTCATCATTTTTAACTAAATCAAAGATGTAGACCATCCCAAATTTCATATAAATCGGTTCAGCGGTTATTGATTTCCCGTACAAATTTCCACGCCACTTTTCACACCTTCAAAAGATGATTTTGGTTATAAGATCTATCCTATGTCCTGTTCCGGGACGCAAACTATTTCTATACCAAATTTCAACGAAATCGGTTCAGCGGTTAAGCGTCAAGAAGAATTTCAAAAAACCGGCCAAGTGCGAGTCGGACTCGCGTATTAAGGGTTCCGTACATTAAGTCCGACTCGCGCTTGACTGCACATTTCTAATAGGTTTTCCTGTCGTCTATAGGTAAAGAACTATTTTGTGTATTCAGACGGACATACATACAGACGCACGAGTGATCCTATAAGGGTTCCGTTTTTTTTCCTTTTGAGGTACGGAACCCTAAAAAGATTTATTTTTATTTTGTGGAATGGTGTCAATGTGATATCTTAAATGGATTCTGCACCCCAGATTTATACGAAAACGATACCAAACACGGCCTAGCACCTTCACTGATATAGATATATCAAGATAAAATTGAGAGCCCTAAATAAACTTTCAAGAGCGGATATCTCAAAAACTATTCAACATATCGAAAAAATTGACTGAATAAACTTGTAACAAATTAAATTAACTTTCATTTTGTATAAGTGGCCATGTCGCTGAGATGCATAGTTTCCGAGATATAATCGAAAAACGGGAAAATGGGACCTTCAAAGCCCCCTCTCTCCCCCCCGCTCAAGGGCTATGGCCGGGGACTTTTGATATGTTCACCTCCTAACTTGTCAAACCGAGTTACGGAGTCAAAAATTGTGTTCCGAGCATTTCCCTCTACAACTTTTAGAGCATTCGTTGCCTGACCTAAGTAGCTTATTGAATTTCTTTAAAAACTTTTCTGTAAAAGGTTGACGGGTGTTGGGTGTTTATATGGTTTCGGTCGATTATTATCATTTGCATTGCCCATGATGACTTGCTAGAATTACGAGCACACGAGACACTAATAGTAGTTTGACAAACCTTGGTTTTCAAGAGGTATTTTATATTGACATTTGCTGTCACAAATTTGCTGTCAGATTTAGTCGCAAACCGCACGCAAAGTGCACACAAATGTGTCGACACCCTGTTACGGAAAAGTGTAGACACGGCGACGACACTTTGTTTCGAAACAATTCTAGACACATTGTGTGGACTCTGTTACGACACATCTGACATTTAGTTACCACTTTGTGATTCTGCGACTGGAATGGTTATATGGGATAGTCCTAAAAATTAATTAGTCAATGTATTTTTTGGCCATCATGTAGTTTTTCAAATAGAGATTTATTTTCGGAGTTCAGCTCTTATAAACCTACATATATGACTAATTTAAAGTACGACTCACGCTAGACCGGGCCGGGGCCGGGCCGGAGCTTCCGGAGCTCCGTTTTCTATGGAAAGCACTACGTGATCACCGATCAGCCGTCACAGAAAAAGACATGTCCGACGCCTCGGCCCGGGCACGGCCCGCTCTAGCGTGAGTCATCCTTCAAGCTATTGGAGTATTTTGATGCATGGTCCCATGCGCTACTATTTATGCTTTACCATCCAAAACTGTGATAGTCGTCATAAAAAGAAGCACATACATTTGGTAAGCTCGCCCAGATCGCGGCATTAGCATGTTAATGAAGAGGCGTGGCTGTGGTCCTCACAAATCATGCGTGCGCTGTGATATATGCGCCCTTTAATAACCTATTACATTGTCCGTTCAGGGCTATTGTAGTTTCTGGCATCTGTTTGACATTAGACTATAAAAAAAAGAAACGCTATGAAATTCAGGACACTAGTTTAACCTTTGGGTTTAGTAGGTACAGTCGACGTCAAAGATATGTTTACATTTTTCGACTTAATTACAAAGGAGTAAGGTCCAAAAGTGTAAACATATCTTTGACGTCGACTGTAGAGCGTTGACGAACTTTTGAACTAATAGGTATAAGGAAATTGGAAGGTTTCTTATAGAAGTCGAATTTCATATTTTAAGTTTTAACACGCCATTACGCCAAATTTGTACTTAATGACTACCAATATTTTATAATCCTAAATTAATATAGATAGATAGATAAAAATTGTTTCTTGACATACCCGCTCAAATTATAGACTAGGATATTCTAACTATTCAAAAATTTTACATAGTGAAACGTAGTGTTTGAAAAAAAAAACTCCTTTTTTATAAGCGGTTAGTAATCTACGTCTATAAACAAATTAAAATACAAAACCATAACATAGCGTAAAATGCCTGTCAATTAGCTACTTAATTCCAAATTCCAAATATTCCTACGCATCCCACAGGTTCCATAGGTAGCCGAATTACCATAGTAACGAAGGGGCGGGGCGCGGTAACTCACGCCCCGCACAAAATAAATAATTGACGCCAGGAATGCGGCCTCCATGCTAAGAAAGACATAACTCCAAAGAACCACAGCCATGATCAAAAACATGTAAACATTAAGCAACTTTATATCATTGACTTAAGGTTCATAAACGTATACGTATTTTGACAGTGACTGTGTCGCGTTGATATAATCCCTTTTGAGTGAAAGGGGGCAATGTAGCCGACAGATAAATGGACCACCGCTCTGAGGGTTTAGGAATTTTGATATTGTTAGCTCACTTGGTGATGGGTAATTGTTATCTGTTTAGAAATGGATTAAGGAATGGGTTACGTTTAGAATTGTCTTAAGGGCAGTGATAAACTCTGTGATGACAGTTTATATTGTGAGTTCCTGAAATTGGCTCTGTACCTATCTCTATTTAAGATTTTATTGTTATTTAATTAGCTGTTGGATCTCCTTAAATAAATAAACAAATGTAGAACTAAGGTCTTTGCTATTGCACTAGGCTTTCGTTTTTATATTTTTACTATGTACTTATATTTTTTTCCAGGAGCATTAACGTTAACCTAATCTTATGTAGTTAATTTTATATTTTAACCAGATTTCAATTCTATATTCACATTATGCCTGCAAGCGATTTCGCAAAGCGAAAAACGCTATTAGCAACGACAACACACTTCTCTGTTGAATCTTGAATCACTTGAATCGGATGCCGACCCGGAGCCCAATTCGAACCATTAAACCATTGGCGCACGGACAAATGATAACAAAATAACATTATTTTGTCATCTAAATCCGATTCGAATTGGGCTCCGGGTCGGCATCCGATTCAAGTGATTCAAGATTCAACAGGTTTACTAATGTGTTGCCGAAAGATTTTTGACATATTTTTGTATTGCATAATGTTACTTGACAGAAATGTCGTTTGGCAGAATTACCTTTCCCATATATCATTTAGCATACAATTATTTCGCAGAGTTTTAAAATCCAGAACCATATTTTGGCATACTGTTGATGATCATAATAGTCTTTTAAACGAGTATTAATTTCGCAGATAAATGTATTGCATAATATTTAGGTAGTATAATAAAGTTATCAAGATGCATTAAAGTTAATCAGATAACCTAACCTAACCTAACCCACTTTTCTGGTGGCCGTTCGTTTTGTATGAGGTCGCAGTTCTAACCTAACCTAACCCACTTTTCTGGGAGCCGTTCGTTTTATACAGGAGGCCGCAGTTACAACCTAACATAGTCTTCTTATCTGGCACAGGTTCAATTTTGTTTGGGGGTCACAGTTCTTACTTAACGTAATCCATTTTTCTGCAAGTAGAAAAACATTATGCCATAATGAAAGTATGCTGCAGGATGATTATGGTACATAAAATTATGCTAAACCAAAGTCTGCAAAAGTAATCTTCTGCTAAATAATATGCTGCAAAATGTATTGTATGCTTAGTAATAATAATGCAAAGTAATATTTATGCCTAATTATCATTCTACTAAAAGTGTTTCTGCGATAGATGTTATGCGAAGTGTATTTTTGACAAACAATATTATGCCAGAAGAGGGGAACCCGTGCGCCAATACATGTATGGACGACATACACGCGCGAATGATTGGTATTGTACCTATTTGGTTTGGCATCATATTTTATTTTATCCTTTTTGAAGTCGGTTTTCTTTTTTCTATTTTGGTTTACACAAGAAGCGTAATTTTCAAATTCCATCAAGTCAAGCCAAGTCTAGCCAGATATTCTTAGCCACCGCATAATAGCTAAAACAAAACAATAGTGGACTGTTTAGTGTCCTTGAGACGAACCATCAGGTTTACCTACGGCTACTTAGCGACCTCAATCAAGGCTTGATCTTGAGACGCCCTCTGAACCGGTCACTACCTTTTTATCTCTAGCCTAGATCAATTACGATTTGGGTCAATCTACTTTTAGACAGATTCGTTGACTGTTGCGTACAGGATGTTATTTCAACCCTCACGGTTCGATTCGGAAAATGAATTAGATTTCTACTAGACTTCAACAAGTTACGATACGGATAATTTAAAGATATTTGTAAGATATAATATATGTCAAATTTGACGTTTCCGCGATTCTGGAGGTCCTCTTGAACGATTTCGACAAGTTATGACTTAGATATCCAAGTCACATCTAGTCGATATCTAATGTAGATCTAGTTGATCTCTAAATCGTCTCAAGATCTTGTGAATATCTCGAAATCCGAATAGGCCTGTTAGCCATATTTTGCGAAGTGAATGTAATACATATTAGGTTGTAGACCAGATACTGAGCAACTTGTACTATGGAACCAATTCTGAAATCGCGAAAAAACATTGCCTGTTTTATACATTTTAGCTAAACAGATTTCGGTATTTTGGCCCGTTGTTTCATCCGTATTGATGCTGACTGTACCGTATTCGAAAAATCTGGACATAAAACATTATTGTTAAACCACTTCTTTCATTGGATACCTATAAAATTAAAAAGTGCCTATTACCGGAAAGTACCGAAACCTATTATTATTAATTGCATCACGATTGGCAAAGAATTTTAAGTGTTTATTGCAATTATACATACAATATAAGATAAAAGATGAATCAAAATAACGTAGCAATTAGTATAACGTTTGTCGTAAATGGATTTACATTTAAACAGTGTTAAATTAATTATAAGCCTTGTTATATTTAATGAGTGTCTAAAATGCTATCGGCTTTTGTTATCTTTTTGGAGTCTTTAATAAATATAACAACGACATAATTCAGAAATATAATATAAAAATGAATTTGATATTTTTTTCTGATACATTGGAAAGTGGCTTTGAATACCGCGAATTCGGAGAAAGCACCACAAACACTGCCGAAACTAATTTACTGTATTAAGTCGGATTCAATCACCTGTAATTAGGCGTACTTATCGTAAGAACTCTAGGTGATAATCTGTATCCCGTACAACTGCACGACACGGTACAAACATTTAAATCCGTATTTTAACACAGAGAATCGACGGCGGCGAATAAAGGGGCCCACATATTACCAGTTCGCCGGACGATATCAGCCTGTCAGTTGTTCGGAGCTGTCAAATTTTGCGTAGGTATAGCTGACAGGCTGATATCGTCCGGCGAACTGGTAATCAGTGGAACTGGGAATCAGTCCCTTTAGAACTCCCAAAGCTATAAACTCAGTCTTAGCTAACTCTACACCTTTGATGTGACAAAGTGGAGAAGTGCCACCGTGCACCATAAGCGTCATAATAGTAATTTCCACACTCACTGATCACAGTAATATGTTTGCAGCGTTAGTTTGATCCGACTCTTTTTCTTTTAAATATGTACAATTAAAAAGTCGTCGTTTTAAACGAAATTAACTATGAAGGTACCTACTTTACCATTATACAATTTGTATTAATATTCGAATTTATAAAGAGTCACAAATAAATCTGTATTTTGATTGAATTTTGTTGTCTTAATTAGTTATAAGGTTCAGAAAACTTATTAGACTTTTAATTATGTTCAACTGTCCCTGTGTCTCTCTCACGTGGTGGTACCTACCACAAATTCTGTCGGACACAGGAACCTGCCAACACGGGATTTCGCCGACCACTTTTTTTTACTGTCCTCAAAGGTAGCCTCTGTCCTACCATACAAGTTTCATTCTATTTTTCGATGAGGTTTTTTTTGATGAATTTTTGTAAGTACCACTTTTTTGCCATTTGCACTAAGCCACGGCCGACCAAGAGCAGTGGAAGCTACTGAAAGTCAGCTAACCCCATAGGGTAAGTATTTCCTATTTTTTTATCAGGTGTGTTCCATGCAGCCGGCTACCGGACTATAATGGTACACTGAGAGAAAAATCATCACCAGGAATTAATAAACAGTTCTGTACTGGGGGAAAAAATGAAGTTTTAGTAGTAATCATGGAAGTTTCACTATTTCTGTAAAATTTATTTATTTCTACAAACAGCTCAGTAATACTAAATCTAATTTCAGCAAACAGACTTTAGTAAATGGAGCATTAAACAAAGTTCAGTATTTGTTACAATCCATTTTTATTACTACTAAAATTCTCCGATTTTTACTAGTAAAGTTTGTGATTTTTGGAAAAAAGCATCTGTGATTTCAAGTTATGATTTTAGTAAATGTCTCACTTACATAGTTTTGTAATATCTAAAAAACGAGTTCGCGGGAATAACATTACCCCATTTAAAATAACAATTCAGTTGTTACTATAGCGACATTACAAAGTTTACTGGTATTTAGTAGATAGACTTGTTGTGTTTATGTTCATTGTTGTACCAATCACTAAACGAGTTTTGTAATACCAACACAGCGAAACGAATGTTAGTGATTTTAGTAAAATTTACTACTTGCTACGTTCATTTGGTTAGAGTTAGTATTGTGTCGGATGTCGGGCGGGCGTGTCTTCGTGTCTTCTTTGTTTAAAACATACTTAAGTTAAATAATAAATTTAGGATATATTGTGGGCCATGGACATATTAACCCGCGACCTACTGTGTAGTTGGGGTCTACAGGAATATATTGTTCTGCAACTTCGAGCTAGCTGTTGTTATTCTAGTGATAATGACATCATAGGTAAATCTAAACTGTTTGCAATTCCAACCTCCCTAGCACAGGTGCGCCGCGAGAGCATGTTGCGCGCGTAATAACTACTAGTCTCTTTCTGACTGTATGAATAAGAAAGGAATGGGTAGAATATCTCGACAGGCTTTTATAGTGCCTCTTTAGTACAGAGATATACTACCAAATGCTTTTTTATTCATACAGACAGAAATAGAGGCGGGTAGCTACCACGCGCGCGACATGCTCTCGCGGCGCCCGTTTGCTAGGGGCGGAGGAATTGCAAACAGTTTAGTTTTTGCCTGTGACGTCATTATCTCTAGAATAACAACAGCTAGCTTGGAATCGCAGTACAGTTTAGTAAAACCTATGACGTCATCGTCTCCGATATTGCTAAAGCACGCTTAAAATTACAAAACGGTTAGTTTTCACCCATGACGTCATCACCTCCGATATTGCTAAAGCACCTCTCGGAATAACAAAACCAAATTTCTGAAATTACTCTAGCATACTTCAAATTACAAATATAGAAGTTGTATTTCCTACTAAATGGAAATTGCAAAAGTTAATTTGTTCCTATTAGTTGACTCTCCTTGTCCCCGGATTAAGTTTTATTTTTGTAATTCTAAGTGTGTTTTTGTTAGTTTTTTGTCTCAGTGTACCTATGTAAAACTTTGGCGACATTGAGCATTAACATTAACCTCACCTACCATAACTCCTTATTATTTTTGCTGAGCCTGAGCGCAGACGCACGAAGAATCGAAGCCTCCAAAAAAGAACTACTTACTGGCCGAAGGCAAATGTTTTGATCGCGGTCAGACATGCGCAAGCGGCTCGGTTCGGAGGCGGAATGCAACAATCGCCGGTACAGGTGCACGCGCACCTGCCGCGGTGACAATCCCGCACTACACTACCAAGAAGTAACAAGCGCACTGTGGCTATAAAGCTAATGTCAACCCTATAACAAGAAAAATAAGACTCAAATTAGAACGGCTTCAAATGGATTGTAAAACGTTTTGAGTTACAAGATTTCGCGATGGATCGATACATCGCTATAGTTCCGATAGGTACTGGATCAACGCATCGATAGCTGCTCAGGCCGCGTAGCCAAGATGCCGATCGCTTACGCTCCGTAGCGATCGAAACGCAACTGTCACTGTCGCACTAATATGGAAGAGTGATAGAGAGACATAATGCTTTTCGTTGTCGAAGCGATAGCGATTGTAACCTTGGCTAGGCCGGCTGTTTATCCGTGTACTTGGGCTCAAATTGAGCGTTAAGAATGTTTTCTGTAGGTACTAGGGCTCTAATTAGGGGTAATGTGCTTATGTAAATGGCAGGCTCGTGCTGATTATAAGTCATTACCTCTTCAATATGTTTGTTGCTCCAATGTTACTCATAGGTCAACTGACCTGACAGATTAGATAGTCCGTAACTTTTTTTAAATGCATATATTCTCTTTAACGGGCATAAGCGACAAGCGTATCAGAAATTACGGAAAATTTAATCCTGTCACTTTGTAATCAAGTTTAAAATAATTGCTATAGGATGGTCATTATTGCCTTATAAAATCGAAGTTTGCCCGTGAAAGGGTTGAACTTGGCGATAAAAATCTAATTTACGTAAATATGTACATACATACTAATAATTGTTTGTGTTTCAAATTTATATGTCAAAATTGTGCACTGAGACGGCGTAAAGTGTGATTTAAGTTTTTGAACGCTCCAATTCTATGAATTTTATCGCAGTCGCCGTGGCGCCGGCGCTCGCTTCACTCAACTGTGACCTGTGACCAATCAACAACTTCAAAGTCACAGTTCGACTATGACACTATTGTTTTATGGCAGTCTCATTTCGGTCAGTCAACTTTATCAAGTTTTTATTCTAAACCGTGTAAAGCTTTAACTACAAAGCTAGTGGGAAGTTTTAATTCTTCGGACGGATAGGGGTCATCCATTAATTACATCACACGTTTAGGGGGAGGGAGGGGTCAAGAAAATGTGACATGTTGTGACAAGGGGGAGGGGGGGTCATAAACTTTGTGACGTCACTTTAACTTCATCAGTAACCGAAAATGTATTTAAATTATTTTATACGCTAATTATCATTTAAATAACAAGGTTTTCAAACGATAATCGTTTTTCTTCGTTTAATTTAATTTCTTAATCAGTTTTGGGTTATAAAATTACTAATATTTCTATTGTCAAAAATATTTTGATAAAATATTAAATAAATATTTGCCGATTTCGTTGAAGAAATGTGACGTCTCACCAGGGGGGAGGGGTTTGCCAAATGTGACCAAGTGTGACAAGGAGGGGGGGAGGGGTAAAAAAACCTTGAAATTCGTGTGACGTAATTAATGGATGACCCCATATTACCAATCTTATATAAAATAATTAGAGTAGGTATTATAGGTAGCTCTTTAAAACACAAAAGGCTTAAGTGACATGCACAAAATATACCATGTTAGGTACTCTGCAGAAAAATTGTCCCCAACCAATTATATTGTACCAGTTGTTTACAATACGAACATGCCAGTTTCACTCTCAATCAGTCTCAAGTCTCAATAATTAAAAAGGAAATCACACATGGCAATAGAAGTACAAAAAAACCGGGCAAGTGCGAGTCGGACTCGCGCACGAAGGGTTCCGTACCATAATGCAAAAAAAAAAAACAAAAAAAAGCAAAAAAAAAAACGGTCACCCATCCAAATACTGACCACTCCCGACGTTGCTTAACTTTGGTCAAAAATCACGTTTGTTGTATGGGAGCCCCATTTAAATCTTTATTTTATTCTGTTTTTAGTATTTGTTGTTATAGCGGCAACAGAAATACATCATCTGTGAAAATTTCAACTGTCTAGCTATCACGATTCGTGAGATACAGCCTGGTGACAGACGGACGGACGGACGGACGGACGGACGGACGGACGGACGGACGGACGGACGGACAGCGAAGTCTTAGTAATAGGGTCCCGTTTTACCCTTTGGGTACGGAACCCTAAAAATCGATTCGGCCGCAAATCACGTTTATATCCCCAAATAAATACCATCCAGTATTCAGATTATAAAGTCTTGGCAGAAGCTGAGGACGACAGCACACTGAATTAGAAAGGTGAAATAAATACGTTTAAGGTCTGTCCATAAAAAGTCTGCAGCGGATTTGATAGCCCACGCGGTGCAAGTGTCATTTATACGTCATAATTTCTTAGAAGTTTGACGATTAAAATAACACTTGCACTGCGAGGGCTAAAAAATCCGCTGCAAACTATTCTTGGTCTGACTCTAGCCTGAAATTCGACCAGAGCCGTAACTAATAGACAACAAGAGTTCGGAATTTAAAGCAAAAACTAAAGACGGGATTCCCCGAAAGCATTCCCATATAATCGAAGTGACAAATCAATAGGAAATCGAATACCTAATTTTAATCGATTCAGTGTGATTTTTAATTTGATTTTGCTACTTGAACATTAGTCTGTGTCATGATGATGAAGACATTTAAAGATTTTAAAGAGCAGCCAAGTACATTTCTTATACACTTGAAGTAATGTATTTTTTTAAATAAGTATTATTTTAAAATAAAATATAACTATAGGAAGAGAATGTAACTATTAGGTACAGGTTCCTTCTTCACTAACTTCATGAGATTCAAGAATTGAATTAGTAATGTGAAATATTAGACGAGACCCATGATACATTATTATTTAATTTCTAAAATCTTATAGAATTTTTTATTTATAGTAGACACTTCTGGTGTGGTTTTTGTGTGTATCTCTAAATAAATCGTACTTTCCGGTTCTAAATCTCGACCGGAAAGTACCATTTTTAGAGATACCTATTCAATTATTTAGAGATAGCTATGTAAATGACCACAAATTACACATTAACTTACGTAAAACACAAATGTAGTGTAAGGACGCATTTGCAACGTCTCCCTTCGCTAACTCCCAGCTATTCGGTATAATAAATGGCAACGAAGTTATCAAGTTTAAGCACTTTCGTAATTAAAAAGAGGACCGTTAATTTTCTATGCTTACCGAGCGCAAGCAAGTCGAATAATCAGGAAAAGGGTTATACATAGATCAATACATATTTTTTTATAATCACAGTGATAAATTCAGGTTTATTGTACGGATATTAGGTAAAAATGATAATTATATCTGAAATCAGTCAGTTCTGTGTGACAGGATTCTATGACTCAAACTGAAAGTAGGTATCTAACTACCTAGAACATGTGTGATAATGATAGCCATATCACGTACTGCACTTGACTGCACAAACAATTTTAGAAAACGTTTGTGCAAAGCGTAAATATGCTTGCATGTGCAACATTTGATCAAATAAGATGGTCAGAGGGTCTACCGTGAAAATACGATTTTTGCGGTAGACCCTCGACGAACTAGACGAACAATGGCTTTAGGTCACCAGAGCATTGGACTGGCCGCCCTCGCCGACACTCGGTTAGCGACAGAAGTAACAACCCTTTGGTTTTGCTCACCGCGCTTAATGTGCGATCCTCATTTAGATAGCAATGTTGTGCAAGCATGCAGGGTAGCAGGGATTAAGTTATTACGTTTGTAGCAGTTTTCAGGATCGCATACCTATAAAATAACAGGACCTACGTTACAATTAACGAACCGTTACGATTACCTGTTTATAAAAAAAAATTGGCCAAGTGCGAGTTGGACTCGCACACGAAGGGTTCCGTACCATTATCTATAAAAACGGTCACCCATCCAAGTACTGACCCCGCCCGACGTTGCTTAACTTCGGTCAAAAATCACGTTTGTTGTATGGGAGCTCCACTTAAATCTTTATTTTTTTCCGTTTTTAATATTTGTTGTTATAGCGGCAACAGAAATACATCATCTGTGAAAATTTCAACTGTCTAGCTATCACGGTTCGTGAGATACAGCCTGGTGACAGACGGACGGACGGACGGACGGACGGACGGACAGCGGAGTCTTAGTAATAGGGTCCCGTTTTACCCTTGGGTACGGAAACATAAAAAACATGTATATACATGTTATATAATTATGAGGGTGGGAATTTTAGACAATTATTACGACTACGTCATTTGTAGGTACATACACACATAACATTCAACTATCAATTTCAATATTCTTCTTAATTTCATCATAATTCATTTAACATTTAACAAGAGCTTTTGTCACTATATTAACATGTTAATAAATAAATTATAAGTAGAAAAACTTATTTAAAAACAAGCTTTCATTTAAATGCGCTAAAAATAATAAAATAATTTATCTTTTAAAAATTACTATGAAGATTTAACGTCATTACACAATTTATATGATATAAAAGCTTGTCGCGAGATTTAAGTACTCGTATTTAATTCATATGAAAAATTTTCAAATTGTAATCCATCAGATCAAGTTATTTATTTTACTTGTTTATCTACAAAGGTTAATCTCGCGACAAGCTTTTATATCATACAAATTGTGTAATGACGTTAAATCTACATAGTAATTTTTTTAAAGATAAATTATTTTATTCTTTTTAGCGCATTTAAATAAAAGCTTGTTTTTAAATAAGTTTTTTTACTTATAATTTATTTTTTACTTTTTAGTTATCGCTGGACAGATCTGTTAATCTCATTCAACGCATCATTGTTGTAAGGTTATTCAAATAGGCATATTACAATTATTAGAATTCAATAAATTTACTAAAAACTTCATCTTTCGGTTTAATAAAAACGTTTTACGCGATTATAAACTTTAAGGTAAAGTGGCATACGACCACGGGTATCCTCTGAATCTCTGTAAATGAATAAAAAATTTAGTAAATTATATTAGGTCGTATTTTTTTTTATTAAAAAAATGGTAACATTTATACTATTTCCTGCTTGATAATTTCAGATAAGAATTCTATCTTGTTTCATACTTTTTAGAGCGCGAATTGCAGTAGTCGGGTTTTAGTTTTTGAACTTATTTTTTATTTAATTAATTTTGGGGTCATGATTTCGTTACAAACTATTTGAAGTCACTTTATATTACTTTTGCGAGGGCGTCCGCAGTACAGAAATGCACGCAGAGCGCCGCATATATCGGGCTACGCCCGACTCCTTTAGTATGAGGGCACCGATGGTGGCCGTCTTAGGAGCGCGTATACGTCGGACTATTACGCCCGACACTTATAGTATGAGGGCGCCGTAGGCGCCCGGCTTTGGGACGCGTACGTCGGAGTAGGCCCGCCTCTTTTAGTATGAGGGCGCCTTCGGCGCCCGGCTTTGGAACGCGTTCGTCGGGCTACGCCCGACACTTTTAGTATGAGAGCGCCGTAGGTACCCGGCTTTGGAACGCGTACGTCGGGCTACGCCCGACTCTTTTAGTATGAGGGCGCCGAAGGCACCCGGCTTTGGAACGCGCACGTCGGGCTATGCCCGACTCTTTTAGTATGAGGGAGCCGAAGGCGCCCGGCTTTGGAACGCGTACGTCGGGCTACGCCCGACTGTTTCAGCATGAGGGCGCCGAGGACGCCCGGCTTTGGAACGCGTACTTCGGGCTACGCCCGACTCTTTCAGCATGAGGGCGCCGAGGGCGCCCGGCTTTTCGACGCGTACGTCGGGCTACGCCCGACTCTTTTAGTATGAGGGCGCCGAAGGCGCCCGGCTTTGGAACGCGTACGTCGGGCTACCCCCGACTCTTTTAGCATGAGGGCGCCTACCCATATAACCATTCCAGTCGCAGAATCACAAAGTGGTAACTAAATGTCAGATGTGTCGTAACAGAGTCCACACAATGTGTCTAGAATTGTTTCGAAACAAAGTGTCGTCGCCGTGTCTACACTTTTCCGTAACAAGGTGTCGACACATTTGTGTGCACTTTGCGTGCGGTTTGCGACTAAATCTGACAGCAAATTTGTGACAGCAAATGTCAATATAAAATACCTCTTGAAAACCAAGGTTTGTCAAACTACTATTAGTGTCTCGTGTGCTCGTAATTCTAGTAACTCATCATGGGCAATGCAAATGATAATAATCGACCGAAACCATATAAACACCCAACACCCGTCAACCTTTTACAGAAAAGATTTTAAAGAAATTCAATAAGCTACTTAGGTCAGGCAACGAATGCTCTAAAAGTTGTAGAGGGAAATGCTCGGAACACAATTTTTGACTCCGTAACTCGGTTTGACAAGTTAGGAGGTGAACATATCAAAAGTCCCCGGCCGTAGCCCTTGAGCGGGGGGGAGAGAGGGGGCTTTGAAGGTCCCATTTTCCCGTTTTTCGATTATATCTCGGAAACTATGCATCTCAGCGACATGGCCACTTACAAAATGACAGTTAATTTAATTTGTTACAAGTTTATTCAGTCAATTTTTTCGATATGTTGAATAGTTTTTGAGATATCCGCTCTTGAAAGTTTATTTAGGGCTCTCAATTTTATCTTGATATACCTATATCAGTGAAGGTGCTAGGCCGTGTTTGGTATCGTTTTCGTATAAATCTGGGGTGCTGAATCCATTTAAGATATCACATTGACACCATTCCACAAAATAAAAATAAATCTTTTTAGGGTTCCGTACCTCAAAAGGAAAAAAACGGAACCCTTATAGGATCACTCGTGCGTCTGTATGTATGTCCGTCTGAATACACAAAATAGTTCTTTACCTATAGACGACAGGAAAACCTATTAGAAATGTGCAGTCAAGCGCGAGTCGGACTTAATGTACGGAACCCTTAATACGCGAGTCCGACTCGCACTTGGCCGGTTTTTTGAAACTCTTCTTGACGCTTAACCGCTGAACCGATTTCGTTGAAATTTGGTATAGAAATAGTTTGCGTCCCGGAACAGGACATAGGATAGATCTTATAACCAAAATCATCTTTTGAAGGTGTGAAAAGTGGCGTGGAAATTTGTACGGGAAATCAATAACCGCTGAACCGATTTATATGAAATTTGGGATGGTCTACATCTTTGATTTAGTTAAAAATGATGAAAAAACATGACTTCAAACCTAAACTTAAACAGTATTAACTTCAAGAAGTCAATTCTGAATTCCCCCCTACACCTCATTTCACACCTTTAAAGGATGAATTTTGAGATAACTTATTATATCCTGTCTCGGGACTCAAAATATATGTGTACCAAATTTAAATTAAAACTGTTCAGCAGTTTAAGCGTGAAGAGGAGTTTAAAAGAAAGTATTTTAATAAGTTTATATGTT
Source organism: Cydia splendana (assembly GCF_910591565.1). NCBI lineage: Eukaryota > Metazoa > Arthropoda > Insecta > Lepidoptera > Tortricidae > Cydia > Cydia splendana. The sequence continues at coordinate 16,673,739 of NC_085965.1, read as the reverse complement.
TTTACTTCGGAATGGTGTCAATGTGATACCTTAACTAAATTTGGTACTGCGAATTTATACGAAAACGATACCAAACATGGCCTCGTAGCTTTACTGTTGTAGAAGTCAAAATAAAATTGAGAGCCCTAAATTCTTATTACTTGGCCAAACTTGTGTAGAAGGAAAAGGTAAAATAAAAGTCTTCGGCAGGAATATAATATAAGACACAAATATATTTTTTTTTTGCGTTACTATTTCATTCATCAAATATAAACATACCTTGATTATACTATTCTAGTGAGATCCTCATAGATAAACAAAAACATTTACTTAAAAAATTACAAGGTCGAAATGTCACGGAACTTGTGAGAGTAATATGTGAAAAATAAAAACTTTTATGACAAAAAAAATCTGGACACAATTTAAGAATCACCCAATTGCGTCGAGGAATCATCTGTATATTTGCTTGTTTCATTACCTCCTCGCTTCTTTTTTGTCCTTTGTATTCTGTAGCAATTTGTTAGATCTGAAAATAAAGATAACTTGCGTCGTCACGGATGTCGATTTATAGGTTTTAGGGAGTGCAGAATTCGAAAACGATGATCATTTTATAATCCAAGATGGCGGCTACGTATTTTGTCATAAAAGTGGAATCCAAAATGGTTATCATTTTCTAAATCTGCGCCCCCCAAAACCTATAAAACGACATCCATGACGACTTTTATGACATAGTGCATGGCCGCCATCTTGGAATCCAAAATGGTCATCATTTTCGAAATCTGCGCCCCCTAAAACCTATAAAACGACACCCATGACGACTTTTATGGCATAGTGCATGGCCGCCATTTTGGATTTCAAAATGGTCATCATTTTCTAAATCGGGGCCCCCTAAAACCTATAAAACGACATCCATGACGACTTTTATGACATAGTGCATGGCCGCCATCTTGGAATCCAAAATGGTCATCATTTTCGAAATCTGCGCCCCCTAAAACCTATAAAACGACACCCATGACGACTTTTATGGCATAGTGCATGGCCGCCATTTTGGATTCCAAAATGGTCATCATTTTCAAAATTGGGGCCCCCTAAAACGTATAAAACGACATCCATGACGACTTTTATGACACAGTGCATGGCCGCCATTTCGGATTCCAAAATGGTCATTATTTTCGAAATCGGCACTCCCTAAAACCTATATATCGACACCCATCTCGACTTTTATGACAAAGTGTTTTGCTACCATCTGCATGCAAGACATTTCTATTATTTTTACGTACAAAAATGGCCCCCTGTCAACTTTCAATCGAGATTTAATCGATAATTTATTCGATTAATATTCAGATTCAGATTAATTCAATTTCAATCTATGTTAGGTCGACTAAACTAATCGCGATTAAAATTTGAGAATTAACTTTTTTCATTCCATTAATTAGTCGAATAAACAGTTAATCGATTAATGCCCATCTCTGACCACGGAATTTTTACACTTTGAGAATATCTGAAAATAAATCAACACAAGGAGCCATTTTGCAAATCCAGTAACATACCAGTAACTTTGTTATTACTTTTGACAGCGCGTGTCATGTGTCAACACAGAGTCGACACAAAGTCGAAACATTGCAACTACTTTGTGACTGCAATATTTCTCAGCCTTAAACCATATTTATACATCATAATTAACAAGTTTCGTAGTATGTAAAGCGTTATTTCTGTTATTTAAGTATAGTATACGCATCGAAGTACTAAAAATGCTTCAAATAATATAGTTATGAACACAGGCACTGAGAAGTAAACAATTTCATTTCAGGCTAAACTAAAACAATGTGGTGGCGCGTTGATTATATTACACTTAGTTTATCAAATCACTCGAGCAGTTTAATTCCCCATAATAATTTAAGTCCTATTGTAATATAAATGCAAACAATATATAATTACGTCTTGTAATCCGTTTTAGAGATGGCGTATTAATGTCACTTATTTTTATTTAAGTATTTTTCCATCTGACAGTTTCCATTTGACAGGAACAAAATGAACGAATGAACGAATGATTTTGGCATAAAGTAGTCGCAAACCCGAAACAATGTGTGCACACGGCGACCACACTTTATGTCACTTTGTGTCATGTGTCGACCCTTCCCCATTTCTGGTAACTGTGTCGACACGGCGACGACTCTGCGACTGGAATTGTGACCGAAACAGACGGTGTCGACACAAGATGTGTCAACACCGCGTCGTAACGGCGACTGGAAATGGTTGTATGGGTAGGCTACCGGCTTTCGAACGCGTAGTTGGCGCCTAGGCTACCGGCTTTCGAACGCGTAGTTCGGGCTACGCCCGACTCTTTTAGTATGAGGGCGCCGAAGGTGCCCGGCTTTGGAACGCGTACGTCGGGCTACGCCCGACTCTTTTAGTATGAGGGCGCCGAAGGCGCCCGCCGGCTTTGGAACGCGTACGTCGGGTTACGCCCGAATCTTTTAGCATGAGGGCGCCGAAGGCGCCCGGCTTTGGAACACGTACAGCGAGCCTCGTACGTAGTACGTTTTCGTCTATCAATCAGATGATAGAGTCGAAAAGTGGTAAACCACTTTCTTGGCTGACTGTACCATAATATTGCATTGTCATCCGACTTACATATGCACCTATGCAAATTTTCAGCTTTTGTGAAAATTCAATTATTATGATACTAGTTATTATCGTTGACTGTACTTTTCTTTCCACAGTCAACTAATACTCATCGAGGCAATTCTAACAACCCTAAACACAATTGGGTTGTGTTATTTTATCACCGAGTTCCTATGGCCACCTCCTGTCTCCATCATCAGATCAGCTCGATGGTACCATAATATTGCATTGTTATCCGACTTACATAATTATGTATCTATGCAAATATTCAGCTTTTGTAAAAATTTAATTATTATGATACTAGTTATTATCGTTGACTGTACTTTTCTTTCCACAGTCAACTAATACTCATGGAGGCAATTCTAACAACCCTAAACACAATTACGTTGCGTTATTTTATCACCGAGTTCCTATGGCCACCTCCTGTCTCCATCATCAGATCAGCTCGATGGTACCATAATATTGTATTGTCATCCGACTTACATATGTATGCAAATTTTCAGCTTCATTGGAAGTCGGCAAGTGGGTCAAATTTAGCTTGTAAGATTTGACCCGTACAACCATAGTTAACTACATACATACATAGGTACATTGCAAGTTAATAAAACGCTTGTAAAATAGCTGTCCCTTATTTAATGCAAGCGGGAATTTAGCACAGAAATGGGCCATATGAGCTTGTTAAATCGAATATTGTTAAAATGTCAACATATCTCTATCAGCATTTAATTGAGCCATGTTAGTTTTGAGTATGGGTAGGTAGGTAAATATTAATAGAATGCTCTTTTGTAGACTTTGCCACTTGAGACTACTATAACGCGTAGATTGTATTAGATCCTAATCCACTTATTATATTTGCTCTTTGGTTCTGAATCGCATTATTGCAAGAATAATGACTTATTTCCATTGACGTCGTGGTCCCTTTCGTCATTATTCCAGTACGGTAAATATTCAGAGGCCCGGAATTTCCCTTGTCAAGCGATTCCCTTACGCAAGCGGGCAGGCGGTGGCCGCAGCGCGCTGTTTAACGTTCCCAGGCGATAGCAGCTATCTCTCGCAAACACCTGATTGTTTGAACCACCGCCATCCATACATATTACAATAACTACGTTCAATGCGACTATCGACCTTATTACAAAGACATAAGAGACGGTAGACGTGTTTGCGATGTTTTAGTCCGCGGCGCGCTCTAGTCCTTGTTTTAGTGACACGCGACGACTTATCTATCGATACTTTCAAGTGAAGTCGCGCGTCACTCACTATTTATGTTTGTTCATCGACGGATACTTAGAAGTGTATTTTTAAAGGATTATCTACCAACATCAAATAATATTGATGAGCCCGCACTTAGCGATCTGTGGCTTTATTAAATTAGTCTCATCAAACTCGTTAAGTAGCCCACAGACGCCACTTAATACAATAACTGTCCGAAGTGTAAAAGGTAGTAAAGCGTATATGCTTCGTGAGTACTTAAAACGTTTACGTATTTTTGACCTGTACACATGTAACAACAGCAAAAACATTAGCAGCAGCTTAGCACGAGTGCATTACTCGTTAATGATTGCATCTGCGCGGTGCATCTGCAAGGCCGCAGTGCTTACTAGACAAGTCCGAAAGAACTCATGTCTCTGGTCATTGTAAGGGACAGAAGGCTTTACATTGTAGTCAGGCGGAATAGGTCACAAGGCCGGCCCGCTACGCTGCACCCGCCGGTTCAAGGACCAAAGCTTCAGCTGTGCTACCTTGTAGTCTATTTATACAAACTTTAGTAGCAGTTGCGAGATATAAACCATTTATTCATATTGAAATTGTACATTAAAAATAAAATAAAATAATAATAATTTCAGCCTACATACGTCCCACTGCTGGGCACAGGGGCACAGGCCTCCTCTCATGCGCGAGAGGGCTCCCCACGCTACATACACCTTTGAATTTCTTCGCAGACGTATGCAGGTTTCCTCACGATGTTTTCCTTCACCGAAAAGCTAGTGGTAATTAAATATCAAATAATATTTCGTACATGTTCCGAAAAACTCATATTGGTACGAGACAGGATTTGAACCCGCAACCTCCGGATTGAAAGTCGGACGTCATATCCACTCGGCCACCACCGCGTATACCTACATTAAAAATAGTAGATAATTTTCAATATTTCCATATGTTCATTGGCCCTATTTTATCTTCATCAGTTCATCACTCACACTAAAACAAATTAAGTTAATCTAGACAGAAAGCACATCGCGACTGTTTAGTAAGTATGACTTGTTCACAAACGATTTAAACTCTGAACTGCTATAGTTAGCTTTTCTTTTCATCACTAAGCACTAAAGCACAGACGACAGCATTAGTTCAAAAACATCTCCATTGCCCGGCGCGGCGCAAATCCTTTGCTGAGTTGGTGCTAAATCTGGACATCTTTCGAGAGCGTTTGTAAAGCAAGTCCAGACACTTACAAGTTAAAACTAACTGCCCGATTCGAACTTTAGGATACGTCAATTAATAAATCTAGAAACGATATGGATTAGATGTGTCAGTGTCTAAAGTGACGTTTTTGTTTGAAGAAACTTCACATTTGACACTGGCATATCTAATCCATATATGTATATAGTTTCTAGATCTATTAACTGACGTATCTTAAAGTTCGAGTCGGGCTGTAACCATCGTAAATATTTGTATAGTAAGCATAATAAAATCCAATTCACTTTCTGTAAAGAATACGACACGGGTCCACAATAAAAAAAAATTACAAGGCTATTGTTTAATTGCGTAAAGTTCAATAATATGAGGCATATTGTAAAGTTATGTTCAAATGTGAAATGAAATTATATTAAAACAACTTAAAACTAAAGGAAGACACACACATACATACATTCATACGTAATATTCACTTTATGTTATAGGTAGACTTAATTTATTGTTGATGGACCTGCTACGTAAACACATTTAAATTTGTTTCAATGTGTTTTCTTTGCGATGTCGCGACGCTGTGTATCCGTCTTACAGTTGATGCGCTACAATGTGTTGCATCTCATCTTAGGTCGGTTTAAACCAATTACATATATTTTAGCTTTATTTTCCTACTTAAAGGCCTTTAATATAGTTCTAAAACTGCTTAAACGCTTAAGAGAAATATAATACACAGTAATAAGTGGCTTTAGTGGCTACAGAATAATTCTGATCTGAACACTGATCTGTAGTACAGATCAGTGTCTACAGGAGGATTTTTTAAACTAACACCCACCATTAGTTTATTGACTTTTTAGACTTTTAGAATCGTAAGTTAGTTTCTTGATGTAACTATCAAGTTTACATCTGAGGTTAGCTGGAAGAGATCCCTTATAGTGTACGACGTTACTGTCAAGGCTCGGAACCGTTTTTTTTTCTTACTAAAAATAACGGTATTACTAATAATACGAAGTTGTTAAGTACCTAAATACACGATTAAGTCCTATGTAAAGAGCATAAAATAATTAAAAATATTGGGCTATTTCTGGTTTTATAAAAAAACCGGTTCCGAGCTCTGGACGCCCTGGTTACTGTTTTGCCGCTGTGTCTGGGCGGGCGGCTTGCCATTGATTTTGTCCGGTCAGATTTTACAGCGCCTGTAGGCCACGGGCGGATAATAATAAACGACGGTTGCCATTAAAAATAACCTGGATTTGTGTATTTGTGACTGTATCCGTCTGACTGAATCACGTATCGGCAAGCATTCATTCCGACTTGTTACTGCAAACAAGAGCTTTAATCGATTATTATAAATATTTGCTTGTTATAGAGATTGCTTTGAATTGGTTTTTATTAAGAAAGAAAGAAAGAAAGAAAGAAAGAAAGAAAGAAAATACATTTATTTACGTCAATCAATCATTAAATTATAAATTTTACATAGGCATATACATAGACGTTAAATAGGGTCGGTAAGCCGTAGCGCTGACTTTCGGTGGGGACCTAACTTATCACTAACTTAAAACTAATAAGAAGATAATTAAATTGACAACACATACTGGAAAAAATAAATATAACTATAACTCAAAGATAAGCCTACCGCCATAAAACATAACAAAAACATGAGGATACAGTAAAAAAAAGTTAAGAGTAAAGAGTTAAGAGTTAAATTGACCTAGTGCAGTGAGAAATGACGTATGTATTTTCGGTTCTACTGTATGGTGCTGAGTCATGGACACTCACTAAAGCTATAAGTAAACGTCTAGAGGCGTTTGAGATGTGGGTGTACAGGAGAATACTGAAAATCTCATGGACGGATAGAGTAACCAATGACAGCGTGCTGCAGAGACTGCAAAAGAAAAGATAAATTTTGGATACTGTAAAGATTAGGAAACTGCAGTACTTTGGTCATATGTTACGAAATGACAAATACCACCTCCTCCAGCTGATAATACAGGGGAAAATCCAGGGTAAACGAAAATGTGGAAGAAGACGAACCTCGTGGCTCAAAAACCTCAGGTGCTGGTTCAAGATGAGCACCAGATCGCTGTTTCGAGCTGCAGCGTCAAAAGTGAAAATAGCCCTAATGATAGCCAACCTCCGGCAGGAGACGGCATGTAACAGACTGACATCTACATTCATTTATTTACTCTCTCGGAAATTACTGAATCTGTTAGGATTGAATTTCCCGCGTTATATTGGCACTGTTAATGCGACAGTGGAGTCGGAGCGCCATCTGGCTTTCAATGGGTAAACTAGTAGGTAGCTTAGTTTTGGTTCACTATTTGCTACCCTGCAAAATTATATAATTTAATATTTTAGATGAAAATTATTAAAGCAATATTTATTGTTTAATTAATTAAATACTACTACTACTTCATTGTACTTTTTAATTTATTCATGTTATCCTTAGAGATGCCATCTGTTGTAAGGTGGATGAATCAAAATACGCGGGAATGAAGTAGACTAATCATATGCAAGGGTGGCAAATGTTAACCAATCAAAACTTTCGATTTTGGTTCAACCATTGAGGAACTTGCATTAACATGGCGGTTTAGGGGTTCTCATGGAACCCGCGAACGAGGTTATTTAAGGGATCGAAAAGAGCATTCGGGGCTTTTTCCGTCAGCAGAGCGTCGAGTCAATAAGGAGTCCTGTGAGTGTTAGTTTGTAAGGAAAACCATGTGTTAAGCTTGTTTGCAGAAATGAGGAGTAGTTGTTGCCTTCACGAGTTCAAGATTTGGACAAGAGCCAGCAACATCCAATGGGCGAGATGCCGCTGACAGCACCTGGTACCATGGTTGAACCATGGGTGTGAAGACCGGGCGTGTGGTCACCGCGGTGCAGCTACCAAAAGCACTGCATCTCGCAATCATCGAGCGAAGCTTCACCTGGACTATGGGCGTGTATAATTACACGAATCCATCACGTGACCGCTGCCAATCAACTACTTATGATGGTACGTTAATTCATTTACATTTTATTATTTGCATGTCACTTTATATTTTGAGGAAACCTACATACATGTTGCGATCGTCCATAGGCTGCAGTGATTGCCTACTATCCGTAGGATTATAGACTTGTTGATGTCGGCGAGTTAAAAATAGAATCATTATTTTTATATGCTTGTCGTATGAATAGCAGGTAGTTGTATCGATCGCTTTAGATTATACCCTTCATTGACAAACAAAAGTACACTTTTATTCATGGTTATGTAAGTCCGATCTTCGTACGTTAGTGAATTTTAACACATATAACAGACTTGATCGCAGTGTAGTCTATTCAATTGTATTTGTGCAGTGAATACCTTAATCATATATGTGCTGGTGTGATTATATTAATTCAACTTGAAGTTCGTGTAGTGAACGAGCGTTCTTATAATTATGGATTAACCAATTACGAAGGGAATAGGAACGTTAATGCGTTCATCATCATCTATGAGTGTATGTAAGTGTATTTTATGTAAGATCGTACTCCCATCTTAGATGCTAGCAAGGTGCTTGCAATCCTTCAGGTGTTGAGGTTACTTCGTGTGCACATTTGCCATCTACATCATTAGCATACATAAATTGTGATCAATTTACAAAATATCACATTAAAATTAGATTGTTCAGTAGTTACCCTTAATAGAATTATCTATTACTATCGACAGAGAATTAGATGTGTATGTATGTATTTTACCCGTTTTATTTAAATGGTAAGGTAGGGCGCGTCTTGATTTAGATATAAATGAAATAGGTAGATGTGTTTAATTAGATTGAGTTAGTGTTGCATTCTTCGAGTATATCTTTATCGTTTACTATAGTAGTTAATTATTTCAGGTATCAATATCGTTCATAAACTTCCATAAATAGTATTGGGTGTAATTTTAACGAACGTTTAGATTAAAACATCATAAGTTTTAACATTATAATTATGAATATTTATTCTTGGTTTGACAGTAAAATACTCATATTTTGTAGCAATAGATTATAGGTTATTTTCAGTATTAGAAATCCATAATTCTAATTAAACTTTACAATTTATAATTTTCATAATTGAAATGATGGTCCCTATAAATGCTTAGATGTCTTTGTCCATATAAATCATTAGCTCTGTAGGGCGTAAATGTTTGGTTAGATTAAAATTAGGTACCTATTTAAACCAATTACTTAATAGTTTATTAAACACTATTTTATTTCTCAATTCCCGGTTCACGAGTGGGTGCGGCAGCGAGCCTTGTTCCATCAACGGCTTCGGAGTGTGTCTCGGAGCATCCTCGTCTGAACCTGGTCAATCCCGCTGCTACGGGCGCCCCTACCCTCTACAGGAAGAAGCGAGACTGGCAGCACTACGCCGCATCTGAACCTTCAAGCTACTCACTGGATCCGGTGCGGTATTCATCTACGTGGGATGAGCAAGCTTTGTCTTCTCCACAACGTGAGAGCTTCGAAGCCCCGCCAAGCTGATCCTGATATCTACCTAAACGGTGACGTAGATCATTACCAATTATGTTAGGTGTCCTAAAACGGTTAAATAGGATTATTGATTTATTACGGTGTATTTATTTGTAGGTAGTATTATGTAGGACATTCGCCATATTTGTAGGTTTATATTATTGCGGTTTTAATATGAGAATAGGTAGATATATTTTATTACGGATTTTGGTTTAAAATGTAGGTACGGATTGTATTTCTTAACGTTCATTTGATTATTGATTTAAAAATCTAGTCTATGGTTCTTATGACTATCTGCTGAATTATTTGAAAGCTAATGACTTGACGACTTCTAGAACATTCGGTAAAGCCATCTGTGTGATAATACTGATAATTGATACCTATTTAATGATCGTGATTTCGTATTCATATTTTAATGCAAGTATTTTCTAGTTCATCCGAACATGACTTAGCTATTCATATTACATATATATCTCTCTCTCCTACAATCTGGTTCAGCTTAAGCTAGTTGCGAATCACTGTATCATTTGTAAAGCATAGTAGTTACATTGCTAATGCGTATCATTTTATCTATTATTACTGATAATATTTGGTAAACAGATTGGTATATTTCTTATGGTCTTACATATTATTATACTTGAGCTACGAGTCCTTGTGATTCGCAAACAGCTATATGCTATAGAGTTCAAGAGTCATGAAATGCTATTGTGGGTGTATATTTTGAATATTTGGTATATAGTTTGATCTATATTTAGCCAATATTTTTACTTGCCCCAAATTCATTTGTCATATTGAATTAAGTCATTCGACTAGAGAGTGGTTAATACCTATCACTACCATTTTGGATTACATCCAATTAAAAGTATATTATATTTATTTACTAACAAATTGTAGTTGTTGAAGTTAGTCACATATAAGTGGCTGTTTTAACAATGAGGTATTTAGGTGTTACCCAAGTTCATTTATTAAGATATCACTAAGCAATGGTTTTATGTATACCAGGTTGATGAAATACGTCCACGTGTTTTATTATAGGGCCTGTCCTTGTTTCTATGAAGGGTGTCCCGTCTTTGGCCTCCGGCACTGAAGGGATCTTTGAAAAGGGATCACTTCAGTGGTTGTAGCACGTTCAGTGGAGCTAAGCTAAGTATATTGATTGCATTAATCTTATGATTCATGCAATACGTTTACCAACCTCCCCTCACATAGAGGTTCGTGCACCCTGGAGCTGATATAGGCTGCTGGTCGGAATCTGATTGGATCTGAATAAATCCCTTTAGATCCTTACAAGACGCCTTTCACCTCCCTGGCGAGAAATCTGTATTCATCGTTTGCTGGTACAAGCCATTAAAGACTCCTTTATATACTTATTGGTAGGACTATATATATTTATAGGACGAGATGGTTCTGTATCGGAGTCAATGATGATACACAGGTTATTGGCGGGGCGCTAACCCCTTTGCCCGTTCATAGATAACTGAATCATTATTGAGTTTTACCACAAGCTCAGTAATGAGGACAACTTTATTATAAGTGTCTATTCAGTATGATTCAATCTGGATTCAAACCTGTATTATGAATGCTTAGCCTTTTGTTGTATGTTGGGTAAAGGTAACAAACCCTAATCCAACTGGCTTCTATTCTACTTTTAGTAGTTCTATTCTACTTTCGAGTAAACTCTAATATAAAATAATGAAATGACTGATCTCATGATATTTGGGGCGACTCTTATATCATTGCTGTGTATATTGTCTCTCTCTTGGGCACTATTTGTCTATTCATTACTTACTAGACTCTGTTTCAGGTCTACTCGTTTGTCTCATCCATATGTGAATTACTCCAATACGCAAATCTATTGGGTGCTCTGCATGTACGTTAGGTTGATAGGGTTTTACCAGAAGGTAGTACAGTCAAATGCACGTCCGACGCCTAAGTCGAATAATATGACGAACCCAACATGGTTAGCATGATCGATTTTATATACCCAAGGGATTGCATACTATGCAAGTTACTATGTAACACCCCACTAGGGTTGGATAGGGACCACCTGAGGGTTGCGCATTTGAATGTACGTCTACATGACTTTTACTTCTCTGGTATTGCGTGGAGTGGATCACAATGGGACTACAGTTCAGACATAGTTGCTTATGGTAGCGGCATATGCACAGTAATTTTATAGGGCACACAAAGTGGCCTTATGGTTGATTGCAATCAGTTATTTTATTTAACAACGCTGTTCTATTAAAGATAAAATTGTAAGAAGCCAGATTACTCTCCTTTTCACATTCCTAAACTTACCTATTATAATATATTTTGGAATAATGTTAATATGCCATTCACATCATAAGTTAATAATAAATCTTAATCTACTATATTTTATTAATAGAACTTGTTACAACCTATTTTCATATTTAAACATATGGACTCAAACAGATTTAAAACTTACTTGATTTCATAATTTTCAGACACCCATTTTATAGGAAGAATGTAGGGTTTACAATAAATAATCTTTTGTTAATAAATAAAATTCCGTTATTTTGATAGGGTTTTATGAATTGTCTAGGAGCGTTATATTTATTATCTTTTGACATGTTAGTTTCATCTTATTTTAGGAGCGTTATCTGTTAAATCTCGTATATTACGTTGCTAATTACGTATTAGAAAATATTTAGAATATGTATTGTGCTTGTTGGAACATATTCCAGATTTTATGTTATGTGGTAGCATGGCTCACACCTCGGAGAGCTTTGGTTATTACTTGTCATAATGTTGGTCTATATTTCCCAACTAGATGATCTTGGCATACTTTCCTTATATATTTACATAAGGTTTTATTTATTACTGTGACATATTTTATTATGTTTGTGTACAGGTTAAACTTGGGCAGTCAGGTTTTTGTCCCGTCTTGTTTTCCTGACTTAGGTATTTGGCCCTAGCAATCAAGGCGGTATATCCTAATGTGTCCTAACTAGACGTCATTGGATATAGAGCTTCTAATTATTATATTCATTCAGCTTGCAAACTTAATATATTTGAATGCAATAAATCAAATTCGTTAGCATTCAATACCTTGTTTATTTTATACTTCATCCCCTCTAGCCTAGACCCTTATATACTAAATTTCAGTATTATTTTCCAAAGGTTTCAATAATAGAGAAAACTGAGGAAAATTTCAGTATTTCAGGTTATAAAGCTTCTATAGTAGAACTTAGGCTGGGTAAGACATTACAGGCACCATAAGAAGAAGAAGTGTGAGAAATGTGAGAAAGAAAGAAATAAGGGTGATTAATGGTATTAATGTTGCCGCTAAATGTATTAGGCGTTAGATAATAGAATACGATATTTATGTTTGAAACTACATATTAATGGTTTATTATGTAGGTATGTAGACTTTATTGAAACGTGTTTCAGTGTTATCGCTGCTAATGCTGCTAAACTTTCATATTCGAGTGTGAGTCGAAATTAAAGTGACAATGTGGTGGTTTTAAAAAAAATAGTTGATATTTATGATATAAAGAAATAAAAGGTGAACGTTTTCACAGCTCGCGATAGTCTCAAGCTTTTAAAAACCACCACATTGACCACTTTAATTAATAATAAATGTAGTAATGAGGCAAGATTCAAAACCATTTTTTGCGGCAACATAGGCATAGGGATATTCTCTAATATAGATATTGTGACAGCACTGATAGATACATATTCAGCTAATCTCAGCAATCGTGTACTTATTGCGTTTTTATTGGGACTGTATAAGGCACGGTCGGCACGGAGCATAGAAACATGTCGTTTGCATTTAAGTAGCGATAGCAATACTGTTATTCACTATGCTTATAGCAAATCGCATCAGGCGAAACGGAATACGTTTATGTTATGCGTTTTTGGATTTTGTCTAATGAATCTTGGACAGAAAATTAGAATTAAAATTTTGACATGCATAGGTTGTACGTTGTACATAAGTACAGTCGGTACAGAAGACTCTTAAAATTTTAATTTGCGTATATAAATATACCTATATCTAAAAAAGATCTGGTAGTTAGTGAAAGAAGGAGGTATTCAATATCATCAAACAGAGCAAGTTACTTTTTTCAATGGCGCGTAACGTAAAATATATATTCCTTTAGCATAATTGTCCTCAAGAAGATTTAGACAATAAGACAATAAAACTTTACAATCTGACAATATGTTATAATTTCCTCAAAACCTAAGGATAAAATCCTTATAACATGGTTTAACCTAAGCATAAACTGGTTATTCTGCTCGGCTTTGCCCAAAGTCCATCTATCCCTTTTCATAGTCAACATTTGGTATAAGATGAGAAAATATCACTTGAACATCAAATTATGGATCTGAAATTCACCACGGGGCCTAGCCAAGATGACACAGTAAAGAGAAAACGCCAATCGAGACTAAAATAATGATGCAAATAGTCAAGTTAGGTACTTTTCGTAGCATCTGTCATCCCGATACATTCTTTAAATTCTTTTCGTTCGGCGTTTGTCGATGTCCGATTCTCTTTCTTGGCTAGTCCCCCAGTTCTTGTTATACTGGTACCATATTAGAGACGAGCTCACAGTCGATATAACATGTAAAGTGAACTAGGCAGTGGCGTGTGGCACGCCACGATGCGGCAGACGTTGTCAAATTAGGGCGAGAACATCGAGCAGTGGACATTGACTTGTGAAGACATCGATCAATCAAATTTTACGGTTTTATCGGTTTTTGCGTTTAGGGGAAGCATTAGCAACACGCGAGTGAAAAGTAAAATCGTCAACCGTGTTTGTATTCTATTGTAAGTGTAAATCCAAGTCGAAATCAAATTTGCAGTGTAATGTTGCCTAACGATTAAAATTACAACAATAAGTGCATTAAAATGAATATATTTTCAAACAAGTACCTTAATAGGACGAATGCTTTTAAAAATGTAGCTAAGAGAGATGTTTTTAGCCTGTATATTTTTTACGGACGATTGGAAAGTGTTCACAATTCCAATCGTATTACGTATACTTATTAGGATATACGAAACAATGGGCAAATAAAATAATAGAAATAATAGGTAAATTATTTTTAGCTTTTATTTGCAGTTAGGCAGGTCGCTTTTTATTGCCACGATTATTTGTAAAGTGGCGTGCCTGGAGGCCACAAATCACATGTTATAATCTAATATAACTCTGATCAAAATAACTAGACAGGCTTAATTAATTCAGAATAATAGTCTTGACATGCAATCACAGCTAGTGCTAACAGGCATTGTGTAAACACAAACAGTAAATTTATATATATTGAAAAGAAAGGGTGGTAATGTCCATACAAGTACAGTCACCTGCAATAATATGTTACTATTCGAAGGCCGCAAAAATATGTGACACGCTCTTATGGCTCTACAAATGTAAATAGCTCTACACTTTTTGCGGCCTTCGTTGTGTAACATATTATTGCAGGTGACTGTACTTAATTTACAAACTGATCTGTTGAAAAAACGGATTTTTATAATTGTGACCCTAATGTCACGCCACTAATATTGAAAAAGAAAAGTGACAAATTTTATTAACCAATATTTAATTACACAAACGGGTCTACCGCGATATAATTTCATTGTTTTTACCTTTAATTCCGACCCGTAGACCCGTTTGTGTAATTAAATATGTGTACAAAACGCGAGAGTTTAAAGTGTTTTATTAACCAATTTTAAAACCTAGTATATAACCTATAGCCAGGTAAGGGCACTTTAGTCAGCAACAGTTTATTTTTTGTGGTCGCTATATCATGAGTGTCGTTAGGAAATACATACAAGTTAAATTGATCTCCTGACCCCGGCATCGGTGATGCGACATCGCATCACACTGATGCTCAAATAGCAGGAAAACAAATAAAAGCACGTAAAGCACGGTCGAGAGAACATATTAAAAGAGCACAATTATGAAAATACAATAGCTAATGTCTCCAATTATAATGCGTACAATTTTATTCAGTGCAGCGTCCAATCATTCCTTTTGGAAGCATCCGTGGGAGCATTTTAGTGAGTGTGTGAGAACGGGCGACAATGGCCAAAGCATACAAGATGCACCTAGGGTTGTCAATCACAAACGCTTAGCCATCACGGGCCTGTCGACGGCTCAGACAACCAGTATAAGTGAGCTCCATTTAGGAATTGATGTTAAGGCGGAAGTTATAGCTTCATTTATTAGCTCGTAGTTCACACTAATGAGTTCCTTGGAACCAATGAATGAATAGTAAAAACTCAGCGCCGGACCGACAGCGGAGACTTCGTACAACTATCTCAAGAAACCTACCTACTTATTTAAACGTTCACGAGCGAATTTAGCCGTTAGCCGTTAGGTATTTTGAAATTAATTATTTACAGAGAAAATACTTGCCAGTGGTCTTCGGCAGAAGACTTCAAGATGAAAAAGGTCAAATCTCAACTAGGCCACACGAGGCCTCAGTTTCCCTCTGGTTTGAAAATAGTGAAATGTAAGTTGTGGAGTGGGTGCCTTAAAGTTGGATCAGGAAAAAACACTAAGATGATGAGGTTACAAATCTAAAAGTCCAATTATACTGGTAACTCCGGCGACACTGCTCACTTGCGCTCGCGCATACAATGGCAATATACAGACGAAGCTCTGATTTAGAAGACGCATTACGTCGAACAATGCAGCATTGGCGTGGCGCAATACGATAATTACGTGTTGCGTGGGCCGCATGGGAAAGTGTCCTAGCGCTAGGTCACTAATAAATTGGGGCTGGTAATGATATGCAATTATATCTGAACGATCGCTGGTTGCCGAAAAAGGACAATGGTAGTAGGATGTGAACTAGATTGTTGGTGAAGGTAGTTAATAGTTATGTCATGGATCCTTGTTATAATTTCCCTTGTTATGATAAGAGGTTGCTACACTTGATGAATTTTAGCAACTGAGACAAGGAAGGAGATCTTTTGTATAGGGCGATACAGCAAAAATATAAAACCATCCCCATTATGTTCTGCATCTCTTTCCATAAGATGGCAAACGAACGCAACACAGCCACAATAAACCACGAGGTCTAACGCTGGACTCAAAGACCAAAAGTAAAACCCAATTGTTTCGCATAAAGTTTGAACTATAGGTAAACTTCTTTAAAAAGTTGTGTACACAAACCTCCATGAAAAAAAAGTCTTTGGAACTTTTACGTTTCTTCTTTTATTGAAAAGCAGAGCAATATATAAACTTAAGAAGGCTGTGCAAAAAAATGGGAATTCCGGTTATGCGCAGTGAAATAAGGTTTAGACAAAAAGTTCGCAACAGCTGAATAACGGGATGGGAGCCATTATTACATACTATCTGCATCGAAAAAACCTAACATGAGTACAGGATGCCAGGACGAAATCTGTGGAGGGTTCTGTGAACCAGATATAAGTTATTATTAACTATAAAATCATTTAATAACTAATAACCTATGAGTAGATTGAGTAGTATGAGTCTAGGATTTGCGCAGTTACCAAATCTAAAAAGTAGGTAACAACAGGTTCAGTCAGTGCTACAGGCACAGTATCCACATTTCTATACAGCTAGTATGAAGATGGTCATCAGACCATATTAACACATTTTTAACATTCATCACTACCCCAAATTGCACTCAGCACAATAAAGTTAAAGTTCTTGTCAAACTTAAGTCAAAGGCATGAATGAACTGGCTAAAAAAAGAGTTTCATTAACGCGGACACAAACTGTGTTTCCTTATAAAGGTTTCCGTTCATGAAAGAACCTTAAAATTATCGCATTGGTCGAGCAGGAATCCGGTACGCTCTGCCTAAGGTTGAAGTTTGAGAGTAAGCGGTTAGCGATCAAAGTCAAAGCTGTTCGTGCAGCGGTTAATGTATAAGACCAAGATTTAATTTAAATAGTAATAATTTAAACTGGCATAATATATATAATACGATATTATTTCATTATTCTTACCTTATCCGACGTTTCAGGTCAGTGGCACCAGCTGTGGTCGCGGATGACAAAAGTAACTAATTAAGTAATATTGCGTTAGACCCGTTTAAATCACTAAATATGTGTACTAAACGCGAGAGTTTGTAGTGCTATAAGATAAACTTTAATTAGCTACATATTCTTTGTTTTTGCGGTGTTTTTAACTGAAGTAACTTTTTTCAAACTCACTTTTTTAGAAGCTTAATTATTCAGAAAAAAAAGCGCTGGTGGCCTAGCGGTAAGAGCGTGCGACTTGCAATCTGGAGGTCGCGGGTTAAAACCCCGGCTCGTACCAATGAGTTTTTCGGAACTTATGTACGAAATGTCATTTGATATTTACCAGTCGCTTTTCGGTGAAGGAAAACATCGTGAGGAAACCGGACTAATCCCAATAAGGCCTAGTTTACCCTCTTGGTTGGAAGGTCAGATGGCAATCGCTTTCGTAAAAAATAGTACCTATGCCAATTGTTGGGTTTAGTTGTCAAGCGGACCCCAGTCTCCCATGAGCTGTGGCAAAATGCCGGGACAACGCGAGGAAGAAGAAGAAGAAGAATTATTAAGAATTAACAATTTACAATAAAATAACTATTTTGTAGCACTGGTTGTTATTACAGTCCGCAGCAGTTATAGCTAAGAGAACCTAAGAGCTAAATTAACAAACATATCCAGGTCACATGCTTTTGGAAGCAGAGAGGCATGAAATTGCAGTCAGGCTTATAAAAACGCAAAATAGATATAAATTATTGAATAAAAAAATAATTTTGATCACGATCTAACCCTCTATTTAGCAGATCGCTCCTTACCGACACAGCCTTTATGAAATCAAGTTCTGCAAGAACTTTTTACCAACCTTTTTGACGCAAAAGCTGTGTAAGTATGTATAAATAATGGAACGGGCCAGGATACTTGCACATTTCATTCATGCCGTTTCCGCGCACGCGCTCCGCCTCGGCAGGTGGACAGTGCCATTAACATTCAATACGTCCTCTCCTTTTTTACTCTTGCCATTATAATTACTATCAGAATCCAGAGGCATTCCTACACGTAAGTGTACGATACTTTTTGATAATGACCATTAAGAAGCGAGCGGTACTTTACGAGACGCGTGCTGAAATAACTAATAATTTAATCTTGCTGCCGGCTTTGAAAATACATCTAAAACAGCAAGAGCTTTATAACTAAATATACTTGCTATTTTCTGATCTGGTGGCCTACATTTTTCCTCCCTATTTCTTATTTATGCACCCTACAAAGCATAAATAGCTGAGCTTAGATTTTCTATTGTGCGAGAGAACTCAGTAAAAACGTTTTTCTGAAAGCATCGTCTATTTTGCGTCATTTCCAGCTGAATAGAATGACGTCAATACAGTATGCCACCGAGATCTGAGAAACGTGATCAAATGGGATCGTATTGTTGACGTTTTGTACTATTACTTTCTTTGAATTATACACAAATTCCCACGTTTTCCTTTATCGAAGGCTTTCTCTGAGATAAGAATGAAGTGACAACAATGGCGTATAATCGAAGAAAGTTTAGCGTCTCAGTATTTTAATACACTGGGCATTAACGCTCTTATAGCCGTGCTAATTCTACAGACAATTGCATTAATAAAACTTTATTATCGATTTGATCTTTTAAAATCAAATAGTGTGACTTCTTTTAAGCGTCGTACTATAACTACAGTTAAATTCCGAGTTGTATCAAACTTAATCATATACATAATATTTATTGCCATCATGTTATGGCAATGTATGAAAGTGGCATTATTCGAATGATGTATGTACATAACTTTCCTGTTTGAGGCGTTACTTTGGGAAGGAGTACTATGCAACTGCTTAATATCGATCTGTTGTAGTTCTAAAAGTTACAATGGCATAAAGAATAGATTAACATTTCTCAGCTTTTTTAATTTAAGAATTGAATAGTTTAAGTTTAATCTAATCGTGGTATAAACGGCGCGTGTGTTGGCCTGAAACATTTGTTCATGTTTGAAATATAGAGAGACCCGCATGACTTAATCAGTCCGCTTCCTACCGATTTGCTTATCTGGGATTTATGTTCTTGCCATGGTAATTATACACCTGCTTTTGGCTTAAAGACTGTTTTAAAATAACAATATAATTTTCCGCAATTAAAATAATTTTATGAAGGTAAAGGGATCTCGATACCATGACTGTTTTAGTTTTCGAATGAAAGTCCTTAATTTTACTCTAATTAGTAATGCGTATAGTTTTTATAAAACAAGAATCAAGTATGTCGATCCACAGCCACCCCGTGGCGATTCCTGCGTGATATAGTACGATAAGTAAACCCCCGAAGTTGGGTAAATAAAGTTGACACGCTACTCATGAAATTCTATAAACGAGAAACGGTAAGAAGTGTAGGTACTTATTTGACTTCAGAATACGTGTTAGGTGTAGGCTAAGTATGCGTCTATCTATCACAATGGGCAAAAGTGACATTTTGGGGTTCAAACCACATAAAAAGTTCATATAAATAGATATAATAGGTATTATACTGCAAATGCCCTCGCTTATTATACTACTTATATCGAACTACCTATTAATTAGTTACGAGTAATTACACAGAAAAACTATTAATACGAGTTCGTATTGGCCTTTATTTTTTTGGGGTGCATAGTTAATTTTATTTCTGTTTTGGCGTGCGTTCAGAACCATCGACTAAGCTAATTAATATCTATAATACATATAATAAAGCTGAAGACGGTCGAAAGTCTGTACATGGAAGATATTTGAAAAAAAGTTGGCTGGGGATACTTAGAATCGATAACAGAACACGTTCCAAAAGTTTTTAGAATTTTTGTCTGTTTGTCTGTTTATCTGTTTGTCTGTTTATTTGAACGCGCATCACGTGAAAACGGCTGAACGGATTTTGATGAAAACTTTACTAATCTGTCGAGAAAATCCCCGGCCAGGTTATAGGCTATAAAATTTCAACCCCTAAAAGGGGGGTAGCCACAACACTCGATTGACTTAAGTTTGCCCCTGAATCTTATGGTGCTACTTAAGAAGGAGGGGCAAACTTTTTTCAAATATGTGCTACCACTATTGAGTACCCTGGTAAACTAACAGATGGCGCTGAATTTAATACGTTGTGACATGAATAAGCCACCGAGGAACGATTTTGCCAAATTAACTCTAAGTTTAGAAGAGGGAGTACGGATATCAACAAAAATAATTGAATAATTATGTTGATTTTATAAATTAATAATACAACAAAATTAAACGACAGTAAATTAAGTGCCCCTCATTGCACACTGCACAGTGCCATCTTTGGGGGAACTGAGTAAACATTAAGTAATCAAGAAAACTAAAAATGAGTTTACATAGTGGTAAAATAAACAGACATATCAACACGCGTATAATTGCATAATTATTTAAAATTATTAATTTTCTCCATCATGAATTATACCTAATCGTAATTATATCGCACCCATATCAAATCCATATTCATACGTATCGCCTCCTATAAGCACTTAATAATGGCCACGAAGGTGGGTACTTTGAAAAAAAAAAACATTGACCTCTGTCATTTGCAGTGCCGGATTAACCCTTTTAGGCAAATTAAGCACTTGCTTAGGGCACCAAGTATAGGGGGCACCAAAACCGTAACTGAGACCCTTAAATGTCGAGCCCTATGCGAAGCTAGGCTGATAGAAAACTGTCCCATCCCTGTATGAAATCCTGGATTCGCGCCTGGTTGGGACTAAAAGTAAAAATGTACAACTGTCTATCAAATTGCATTTATTATATCGAAAAAATTTCGCAATTTACAATAACATTGTAAGCTATGATAAGAGTGACATTCGGGTGGCGACTGCAGTAGCATTACTCTGTTGCAACGTTACTGCTGCAGCACTGTCAATTTTCGTGATAAAATGATGTGACTGATTTCCATACTAAAAGTAGAAATGTACAGCTGTCTATCAAATTGCGTTTTTATATCGAAAAATTTTCGCGCTCGCTTCGCTTTCGCTCGCGTTTTCAATAACTTTCTAAGATATGGCGACTGCAGCAGCATTACTCTGTTGCAACGTTACTGCTGCAGCACTGTCAATTTTCGTTATAAAATGATGTGACTGATTTCCATACTAAAAGTAAAAATTTACAACTGTCTATGAAATTGCGTTTTTATATCGAAAAATTTTCGCGCTCGCTTCGCTCGCGTTTTCAATAACTTTCTAAGATATGGCGACTGCAGCAGCATTACTCTGTTACATCGTTACTGCTGTAGCACTGTCAATTATCGTGATAAAATTATGTGCCTGATTTCCATACTAAAAGTAAAAATGTACAACGGTCTATCAAATTGCGTTTTATATAAAAAAATATGGCGACTGCAGCAGCATTACTCTGTTGCAACGTTACTGCTACAGCACTGTCAATTTTCGTAATAAAATGATGTGACTGATTTCCATACTAAAAGTAGAAATGTACAACTGTCTATCAAATTGCGTTTTTATATCGAAAAATTTTTGCGCTCGCTTCGCTTTCGCTCGCGTTTTCAATAACTTTCTAAGATATGGCGACTGCAGCAGCATTAGTCTGTTGCAACGTTACTGCTGCAGCACTGTCAATTTTCGTTATAAAATGATGTGACTGATTTCCATACTAAAAGTAAAAATGTACAACTGTCTATCAAATTGCATTTTTATATCGAAATATTTTCGCGCTCGCTTCGCTCGCGTTTTCAATAACTTTCTAAGATATGGCGACTGCAGCAGAATTAGTCTGTTGCAACGTTACTGCTGCAGCACTGTCAATTTTCGTTATAAAATGATGTGACTGATTTCCATACTAAAAGTAAAAATTTACAACTGTCTATCAAATTGCGTTTTTATATCGAAATATTTTCGTGCTAGCTTCGCTCGCGTTTTCAATCACTTTCTAAGAAATGGCGACTGCAGCAGCATTACTCTGTTGCAACGATACTGCTGTAGCACTATCAATTTTCGTGACAAAATGATGTGACTGATTTCCATACTAAAAGTAGAAATGTACAACTGTCTATCAAATTGCGTTTTTATATCGAAAAATTTTTGCGCTCGCTTCGCTTTCGCTCGCGTTTTCAATAACTTTCTAAGATATGGCGACTGCAGCAGCATTAGTCTGTTGCAACGTTACTGCTGCAGCACTGTCAATTTTCGTTATAAAATGATGTGACTGATTTCCATACTAAAAGTAAAAATGTACAACTGTCTATCAAATTGCGTTTTTATATCGAAATATTTTCGCGCTCGCTTCGCTCGCGTTTTCAATAACTTTCTAAGATATGGCGACTGCAGCAGAATTAGTCTGTTGCAACGTTACTGCTGCAGCACTGTCAATTTTCGTTATAAAATGATGTGACTGATTTCCATACTAAAAGTAAAAATTTACAACTGTCTATCAAATTGCGTTTTTATATCGAAATATTTTCGCGCTAGCTTCGCTCGCGTTTTCAATCACTTTCTAAGAAATGGCGACTGCAGCAGCATTACTCTGTTGCAACGATACTGCTGTAGCACTATCAATTTTCGTGACAAAATGATGTGACTGATTTCCATACTAAAAGTAAAAATGTACAACTGTCTATCTTATTGCGTTTTTATATCGAAATATTTTGGCGCTCGCTTCGCTCGCGTTTTCAATAACTTTCTAAGATATGGCGACTGCAGCAGAATTAGTCTGTTGCAACGTTACTGCTGCAGCACTGTCAATTTTCGTTATAAAATGATGTGACTGATTTCCATACTAAAAGTAAAAATTTACAACTGTCTATCAAATTGCGTTTTTATATCGAAAAAATTTCGCGCTCGCTTCGCTCTTGTTTTCAAATCGTTTCTAATATATGGCGATTGAAGCACCATTACTCTGTTGCAACGTTACTGCTGCAGCACTCTCAATTTTCGTGATAAAACGATGTGACTGATTTCCATACTAAAAGTAAAAATGTACAACTGTCTATAAAATTGCGTTTTTATATCGAACTAATTTCGCGCTCGCTTCGCTCGCGTTTTCAATTACTTTCTAAGATATGGCGATTGAAGCAGCATTACTCTGTTGCAACGTTACTGCTGCAGCACTGTCAATTTTCGTGATCAAATGATGTGACTAATTTCCATTCTCAGCTGTAGTGCGGCAATTAATGTCACTCAACTTACCAAAAAATTTGAATGTAATCTCGATGACCCTAGGGAGAGGGGGCACCATGGTCTAGAAATGCTTAGGGCATCAAAATATCTTAATCCGGCACTGGCCGTTTGCGGAGTCAAACGATTTGAGACTCGCATTTAATACGCATTACCATGCCTTCCAGAAAAAAATCCAATCATTCGCGAAAGTCTCGCAACGCATTGAGGTTACAAGGGGCACGTGGTTTTCCTCAGGAGTCTGAAGAAGAGCACGGTGAGTGGCGCTCTAGCCAGGCGGCTGCCTGGCTTCGCTTTCGCTCGCGCGCGTATACCTTACTGTATCATCCGATATACATCTACTCTATCGTTTAAATCACGTGTAAAATTTGAATAAGGCCGAAAAAAACTATTGATTTTGGAGTGTAGTTTTATTTAGTGGTACGTAATTGTAAAATATTTTATCTGGACTGCAGTCTTCTAGCATATCCATCTGTCATCTTTACTTCAAGTTCCGCCTACAGGGGAGAGGGAGAGAAATTAGGATTAGAAATTAGCCGCTTACTGACACAGACCGAATTCCACGCGGGCGGAGCCGCGGGCAGAGCTAGTGTATAATATATGTTATTAATTTATATGTAGCCTTTGTAATTGTTTAATATAATATAATGTGAGTGACGCGTGAATGAGAAAGAATGTACAAACTAAAAATAATTTATGTTAATTTATTTGGTTTATAATTTATTTATGTTGTGATTGTAATATGGATACCTTGTCCGAAATAAAAGCTTTTTAATTTTTTTTTAAGCTGAAAGCGCCAGTTATGTATACGATTTTCATGGAAACGGTATACACCTTTCCGCCGAAAAGTACCAAAATCTTCGTTCTGAATTTTGTTAAATACTATAGCTTAAATTAAATTAAAATCTTATTGCCCTTATTGTGATAGATACATTTTAAAAGTTACGTAATAATAATCTCTAATCTCTAATATACTCAATTAAGTAACTGAATTAAAAGCACTGTTAAAAGACATGCTATGGAACAAATAAAAATATGTAAATATAAACAGAAACAGTCAATAAAAATAAATATGTAGAAAACTATCGTCTACTTACATTATAGACGATATTTTTTTGTTTAAATGTATCGCCCTAAAGAAATTTGCTGTAAACAGACGGAATGCACAGGATGGAACCCTCTCGATTACCTCGTCGTGTTCTTCTTGGTGCGGTTGCGAATGCAAAACGTAACGTTGGGAGGCCATTGCTTCGCTTTAAAGATTGCGCAAAGAGGGACATGATTGCTTTCCATATCGACCACCGAGACTGGGAGAGGCTCGCCGAACGGCGGACGGAATGGCGCAAACGTGTTTTGGAGGGTCGCAAGTTTTGTGATGAGACATGGTTCGCCGCACTCGCTGACAGAGGCAAAAACGACGACAAGGTGTCTCAGTACCAGTTTCCGCAAACTTCTCTTATCAGACCTGTGGTAGACCATGTCGGTCTCGCATCGGTCTATTCAGCCACCAAAAACGGTGTTTCTCCGGTGTTACACCATAAATCGTCTGCAATAGACGAAAAGGCCTATGATGATTCGCTCAAGCATAATTGAATGCCGAGCAGATCTGCTCAGAGAACCTCGAACGTATCCAGATATTCCAGATACATATTTGATGTCCGTTTATTAAAAAAACAATAAAAAAAGTAAAAAATAATTTTACTCAAATAGCAAGCCCAATAGCGGCTTACGAGGCATTGACCGCGGTCGTGTAACTTTTCCGTGTAGGTAGCCCTGGAAATATGAGCCGTTATAAAGCAATCGTATCGGGACATGCAAGCTATTAATTCAGCACACGACTATTTAGAAAAAACGTTTCGTAAACAAACGAATCGGGCTTTTAAAACGATTTGTTTGTAAGCAAATGGCTATGTAACTTTTCAGTCAGTTACTCATAGTGTGCTTTTACATGAAATGTTAGTTTTTAGGGTTTCGTAGTTCGTACCCAAAGGGTAAAAACGGGACCCTATTACTAAGACTCCACTGCCCTGTTCGTCTGTCTGTCTGTCACCAGGCTAGACAGTTGAATTTTTACCTACTAAAAAGTATGGAACCCTCGGTGGGGGAGTCCGACTCGCAATTGTCCGTTTTTTTTTTTATATTCCATATTGTATATTACTAAGCATCTTTTAATTAGGGTTCCGTACCCAAAGAGTAAAACGGGACCCTATTACTAAGACTTCGCTGTCCGTCCGTCCGTCCGTCCGTCCGTCCGTCCGTCCGTCCGTCCGTCCGTCCGTCCGTCCGTCCGTCCGTCCGTCCGTCCGTCTGTCACCAGGCTGTATCTCACGAACCGTGATAGCTAGACAGTTGAAATTTTCACAGATGATGTATTTCTGTTGCCGCTATAACAACAAATACTAAAAACAGAATAAAATAAAGATTTAAATGGGGCTCCCATACAACAAACGTGATTTTTGACCAAAGTTAAGCAACGTCGGGAGTGGTCAGTATTTGGATGGGTGACCGTTTTTTTTTTTTGCTTTTTTTTTTGTTTTTTTTTTGCATTATGGTACGGAACCCTTCGTGCGCGAGTCCGACTCGCACTTGCCCGGTTTTTTTTTTGTTGTGGAAAATTGTCTGTGTCGATGTTTCTCTAATGGGTTATGAAATCAGCGCTTATCAATACACTTGCAGGAAAATGTAGGGTCGTTTTTCCCCTTGCCGGCAGATCCTGTATCGGATTGCGATAAATTCGCCGAGGGAGCGTGGGGTGGATATACTTTAATTTTATTAACCGCCTCGAACTTTCTATGTTTTCATTTTAGCCAGGACTTTCTCAAATCGTTTCCGTGATTAAATTGTATATATAGTATTGTTTATGTTTGTTATAAAAACTTGCAACTCCACTCTGCGTATGAATCATTTATACATGTAAAATGATGATTAAAAATCTGTTTACAGATGTAGTGTAATGCATAATTGTTTTCCATCGTATTTTCTCGGAAATATTCATATATGTCATGCTAGTTCAGTCAATGTCACTACTTTTTGTACCGAGACTGACTGGAATAGCAAGACACGTTCGATTCCGTGAAAATACGATGGAAAATAATTATGCACTACATTTGTACTGAAAATGCGAAAACTGTCTATCCTAGAAACTCGGCACTCGGTAGCCTCTGATGTAAGTTATTAGCTGCCCCTAAAATAAAATAGTCCAACAATAACCGATACGTCTGTTATTTTCGCAATGAAGCCGGCGCTGTCGTTATAATTGTCTTCATGTCCGCCGCGACAAGCGGGGCGGCCAAGAATAACGCGACCAACTTAGAATCACTGAATCACAAAATTATTCCTAGACAGGCGCCGCCGTGTCTGAGCAATGCACGTTATCGTAGACGGCGATGTTATAATTTTTTTCTTCGTTAATAAAGTCAGCCACGTCCGTCATTGGAATATTTTTGCCGTTTATCTCGTCTCATGCATTAAAGATGCGGCGAAAGTGATTGAGATGTTGAACAGGCAAAGAAATTAGCGGATGCAAAGATTTTGTTACTAAAATGTCGGACACAAATGCATGAGCTAAATTACTTAGGCTTAATACTTATGTACCTATTTAGATTACGGCTCGCCGTGAGCGCACCTTCATATATTAGTTGGGATAACATTCAATAGAAATAGCTTTCACACTACGGCAAATTAGCACGGTAAAGATTCCTACATCCATACACTTATACTTATGTCGTTGATTGTGAGCCAATATGTGTTAATAGGTTTTTATAAGTGCTAAAAACATCTTAAATCTACCTACATTTAATTGGCGCACATATACGTAAGAAACATAGTCCTCCACATCGATTTCGATGACGGCGACCTCAGCAATCAAGGGTTTTTCCTCTTATGAGCTCTTATGTGGCTGGCCAGGCCAAACTTGTTCTTAAAAACTCTGTCACATTCACGGCAGTAGAGTTGACCGGCTGTGTTGTACGTATACACGTTGGAGGGCTTAGGTCTTTCCTTGCGTAATTGGCGTTTTATGTCTAGTGTCGCGAGGCGGTTTTCCTCAAACGACTTGATGGTTTCAAAGGTGGTAGACCGCCAAGATGACCGTTTCGCAGCGAGCTCCTCCCAACGTGCTGGATCAATGGCACACGCGTTTAGGTGACGCTTGAGCACGTCCTTATATCGGAGATATTGACCGCCGTGCTTTCGCTTACCCTCTGCTAATTCTGAGTAGAATATAGCTTTAGGCAAGCGGCGATCGTCCATCCGGAGAACATGCCCACACCACCTCAACTGACGCTGCATCAATAGTGCCTCCATGCCGTACATCCCGGAACGACGCAGTACCTCAGAGTTGGGAATACGGTCCTGCCATTGAATCCTCAGTATAGATCTTAGACATCTTAGGTGGTACGTGTCTAGTCTTTTGACATCTGGCTTATACAGGCACCATGTCTCTGTAAGAAACATAGAAAGACGATACGCATAATCTGTTTTAGTTCTCCATTATTGGTGCTATCTAGACATTCTCGAAGTGTCCAGTCTCTATGTGGCGCCCACTCAACTGCCTAATACGTCAATATACTGCCACAAAAATATCTAGCCTTTATAATATCGGAGCCAGATCGCCCACTATGTCTACGTGAAGTCTATAGAAATGAAATTCCATACGCTTGTCAGCTCGTTATTATGTGGTCCTTTTGTCCTGTTATTGTGGTGCAGCACTTGAAAAGGAAAATGTCCAGCCCTGTAGAGTGTCACCAATTAAATATAATTACGATTGTTAGTATTTCTATTGTGTTTCGAAGGTTTAGTCTGATTTGGAAGTAGTTAAATACCGTGTAATCATCGCGAGCAATGAACAGCGATTATGTGAATCGGAATAGCATTTCCGCCACGGACTTTTATTACTTTACCATTGTGAATTGTGAAATGGTCGCGTGATTGCTTCGGCTGGCGTTGCTACGAAATCTGGAATACGTGATTTAAATCTTTGAACATTTAATAAAACAAAAATAATAAAATATTAGCAAATCTTATTAGGTACCTATATAAAAAATTTAAATCAATAACCTAATCTGAAACAAAAACACGGTCATTAGTAAATGTAAGCGGAAACGAATATCGACAGTCGTTAAATCGAATATCGTTAGTGTTGTGTGTCGACAGAGTAACATCCCTAGTGCGCAAAACGTTCAAACTGATAAACAAGACCAAGTGCGGGTAGTTCGAAAAACTCGCGCGGCTAGAACATGGTATAATAATATGTGACGTTCCATGAAAAAAGGTACCTTATGGCGGCAGGCGCTTACGTCGCATAGCGCCGCAATAATATTGGAGCGGCGTTAATAATAGCGTAAGCGCCAACTGCCATAAGGTACCTTTACCCGTGGGACGTCACATATACTCCGCCTGGTACTCCATTCCGAGATTCGCGTATGACCTAACTGACACGCGCCTACGTCATCATGCTGTTTACAGGTTCTCAAACTTTGAAATGTGGGAGAATTTTAACCAACGGTGAAAATTATTTTAACGGCATTAATTTTAAGTTATTCATGTAGAAACATAGTAAAATAAAACAAATCTAATGTATTAAATTAAACTTTATTTATCTATACAAGACAAACGTTTAAAAAACTAATTCACAGTTACACATTAAT
Organism: Cydia splendana; assembly: GCF_910591565.1. Lineage (NCBI taxonomy): Eukaryota > Metazoa > Arthropoda > Insecta > Lepidoptera > Tortricidae > Cydia > Cydia splendana. Next base: position 16,644,505 of record NC_085965.1, on the reverse strand, counting down.
TACCAAGCTTACGACGTGAAAAGTTTGGAAAACACTGCGACTGCTGACACTGAGCGAGAAGGAAATAACAATTAACACGCGTTCGACAAGGATGACGGTCAGGGCATGAAGTTATCTAGATCCGAATTGTCAAATGTCCACAGCGCTATCCTGTGTTGCCAGTAGTATAAACAGAATTACCCGAAAGTCTGAAATTTCTTTCGTGAATCGGAAGATATTGCTAACGAGTAATTAAAAATGACGTGTTATTGTAAAATTTAAGCTAAAATACATATAAATGAAAATTATAAAATTATAAAGAAATATTTTAACTTATTAACCATAGGTATAATGTACCCATGTAACATGTTATGTTGAAATAAAGTGGCAATGTTATTGTGACGTAATCGCGTGTCACTCTGGGAATGGAAGACCATGTTTTATTAGACCATGGGCCAGTCTTCTCCGAGACCACGGGGACAACGCCGTCCTCGAAACGTCGGAGTAAATCTTAAAACTTAAATACGCGATTAAGTCCCGTTGTGTAGTTTGATAATGTAAAAACACGGTCACACAAAGTGTGTTTGTTCATGTGTATTTTTGTATTAAATCAAATCCTTATTGATGTTAGTACCTACTTAATCAAAATCTTGTTTATATCATAACATTATATGTACCACACCATATATAATATCATTTATATCTTACATCAACAACAGAGACTAACATCCTAGCAATCCGTCAAACCGTTGCCGCGGAGCGGGTAAATTATAGGTAGAAAGATAGACATACTTAAATAACATATAAAACAGTTTTTTCTTTACATATATATATTCTCTTCTAAGTAAAACCTTACAAGTTCTCCTTGCATATAGAAGTATATACAGAGGAAGGCTTTTGCTCCCCCTTTCTGTTATAGCCCCCTCCGTCACGGGGTTTCCCCATTTGACTTCGTATAAACGACATGTTATGTGAAAAGTTAAATTAGTTTACCCTCTAACATGCAAAAACAAACCATGTTGAGTTTCGTAGGACCTATTCTCAAATTAGTGGAATACATTATATATAGTTTCAATATTATGTCTGGAATATTTATTATTCATAGGTTTCTGAATGTTTGGCAACGCCGCGACGTAGCAACTAGCAATCGACATTCGTGTTTATCTTTGGCAGTTGGAACAAAAAAAAACATTTCGCTATTGGTACCTAAATTGTCTTAAATTAGGCCAATGGGTACCAAAGTCCAGGAGATCCCGCCAGCCACCACTGTTAGCTAGAGCAGTATTTTTTGATAATTATTATATTGAGTAGTCTAATGTTGTCGATACCTACCTTATCTAGTTTTGGATTATTAAGACTTGTAATAGTTGTAATATTGTCCTGACTCCATAAATAAATATTTTTATTTACAGACATATTGACCCTGTTGCCAGCCCGGTATGCAGCTAATAGATCACGCGCTCACGTGTCGGCGAGCACCTTTCTGTCAAATTGGCAGTAGCACATGTCAGTGAAAAAACGCATTAGCACCCGGCCGGTGGCCCAGATTGGACCCCTTAATGCTTTGGGGTAGAAGTAACATTATTAAGTGCATGTGTTAAGATTTTGTCGGTGAAATTGTTGCGAGATGCAACAAAGGTAGTTTTAAAAGGTGTATCCTTATTCCTTTTATATTTAAAAATAAAAAAATTATTACTGATATGGTTTAGAGGTTATTGGGGTCGAGCTTTTATGAAAATGAGATACTTATTAAAATGTTTTTATTTTTAGAATACGAAAGAGCAAAGGACATGGCTTTGGTCTCATTGTACCTAAAATACATACTGCCATTGTCTTTATTTGTCCTAGATTTCAGGATAATATAAGTCACAGCCAGAAATTAGGCTCCATTATCCTTAGATTCTCGGGATAAAAAGAAAACTTTTCTTTTTGCGCATGTATGACCCCAATGATTTCAAACAGGATTCTGTGCAACAATGGTGTTCATGAAGTAAGACAGAAAAAAACCGGGCAAGTGCGAGTCGGACTCGCGCACGAAGGGTTCCGTACCATAAAACAAAAAAAAACGAAAAAAAAGCAAAAAAAAACGGTCACCCATCCAAGTACTGACCACTCCCGACGTTGCTTAACTTTGGTCAAAAATCACGTTTGTTGTATGGGAGCCCCATTTAAATCTTTATTTTATTCTGTTTTTAGTATTTGTTGTTATAGCGGCAACAGAAATACATCATCTGTGAAAATTTCAACTGTCTAGCTATCACGGTTCGTGAGATACAGCCTGGTGACAGACGGACGGACGGACGGACGGACGGACGGACGGACGGACGGACGGACGGACGGACGGACGGACAGCGAAGTCTTAGTAATAGGGTCCCGTTTTACCCTTTGGGTACGGAACCCTAAAAAGGACGAAGTGTTCAAAATTATCTAACACAACTATTTGTGTCATTGATCGCGTGCAGAACATTTTGAACACCTCGCCCGGTTACCGCTGCAGACTGTACTAATGCATATCATTGTCTACGAGCAACATATTGCAATTGTGGCCCATGCTCGCAGCCTCCCCGACACCGACACACGTGTTGCAAAAACTGTAATAGTTGCTCTAGACACCTTGCCGGCCAGATGTTATCGACGGATAATGTTCGATGGGATTGGCTCCATACAAATCTCAGGATTACGGTGGAGAATAACTTGATTATAGGCCGATGTTGACACATTGCGTTGGGGTACTAAAGGCCCTAAGAAAAGGTGTCGCAATTGGTATTATTCATAGCATCAACATACAATTAGGTAAGTACTAAAATCTTATGATTTTAAACATAAAAAAAATATGGTCCTTTGTGGTAAACGGATTGGGCGGATTGTCAATTGTTAGCGCATGAGCTTGATTTGGTATTCTAGTGAGGCATACGATATGATCTATTTCCTGCGACTACAATATTTTTCATCATCTCACTCGTCTAAGTATTCGTTTGTCTATTGCCATAGGTATATTTACAAGGTGTCAATACATTTCATCAGTTCCATCACCCTAATCCAGGGTGAAAATTGTGTACATACTCGTACATATTAATACATAGCTTAAACTGTAATTATGTATAGTTGTAGTTTATGTATTTTATTATATTTGCTAATTTTTATTATTGCACCACCCGTACGCTTAGTATGTTCGCCGTTTCGCTATCTGAAGGTTGTCTGGAAGAGATCGCTGTTTAGCGATAAGTCCGCCTGTTGTTACCTACACCGTTAAACTCCAATGTATTTTCTGTATCTTTTGTTTTGTAGTGTGCAATAAAGTATTTTATGATTATTTTATTATTATTATTATCTCGTAATCACTTATATCATAATTGGTAATTGAATATGGAACCTTGTCTTGTTAAATAAAATTTAATAATGGAAAAAGGCTTCTGTTATTCAGGAAATCAGGACTCAGGACACGTTACATGCCTAAACTTTTATATTATGTATTTAGTTTTAGTTTCCGAATAAATAACTAAATAAAAAAAATACAAAATTGCATGGTTTATTACAAAAAATAATAGAAGGTCAAAAGGTTAACAAAATAAATAAGCATAACTCAAATATACACTGTATAGCACAGCACAGCACAGGTACCTACAACAAAAACAAAACGTGTGAATATAACAAAAACAATTGCTCAACAATTAACTACTCGTAAATCAAATTAAACCAAATAACGACATTATACAAAACGATCAAGATTAGCGACATAATAGAATGATAACATCGTAGATAGCCGAGAGATCTCGTATCGAATTACCTGTGTTCCGAGATTTGCTTCGTAAGAGATAAGCCAAGAGATAACATGGATTCGCCATGGCTACTCACAACACCACTTCAATCCAGCATAAGTCGAACTTACAATTACGTATACCTCTTAGAAATCTGAGGGTCATATTATGCTAGTATTTGGCTTACAGTCGGGATAAAATGTTCTGTGAGTTTTAACAGGGCGTTAGATCGTACATGGACAATGGGATTACAGGCGAAATACAATGCTCTACCTCAGAACCTTTTAGTTAAACGTGTTACTTAAATGTAATAGAGATACGACCAATTGTTTCTGGTGTAACAGATCAGGGTGAGGAAGCTAAAGAGCTTAATATTGTATTAAAGGTTCGAACAAATCCTGTAACAAGATTACAAGGCGCCTGTGACTCTACTGTTTGTATATTATGTCGATGGTTATCTGTAGACTATCTGTAGGCCGGTAATCAGAGACGCTTACCTGTAACAAATAATACAGCAAATTAAAAAAGGTGTTGGATTTAAATTAAATAATATGTTTGTAACGAAAATATCTTCGAGGTAAATAATTTGGTAATTTATTAAGGTAATGTACGTACGTGACTATTTATGTAAGTAATTATGTAACATCCAAACATTCCAAAAGACGGGTCATACACAGCAATAAATGACACGTCTCTTCTGTGGACATATGTAGTATGTACCCAAAGTTAAGGGCTACAAGCTACAAAGTCTACTTTTCTGATTGAATCATTTATCACATGAAAGGATACATTACATACATATGTATAATCACGCTTATTTCCCGGAGGGGTAGGCAGAGACCACGGATTTCCACTTGCTACGATCCTGACATACCTCTTTCGCTTCCTTCACTTTCATAAGATACCTCATACACGCTCGCCGGTTTAGGGTGGTCTTGACCTGGCCTTTCTTCAGGATTTCCCAAATCTGATGAAAGTATGCCTTTTTTACTAACCTGCCTCACCGAACCTAATTTGTGTAATAATCATTACTTGCATAGGTTAGGTATATGCACGCAAGTTAACTGTTGTCCACAGGAGTGACAATATTTGTTTTAAAATCTGTTTATGACCCAGACACTGGATACTCGGAGTATATTTACTCCGAGACTGGCTACTACATAAAATTTCGCTAAAAGAATGTTTCGAGTCGAGAGAACCAAAAAACCATTCAGTATGTTATTTATCTCCGTTAATAATGACACTGAATGATTTTTACACTATATTCGAAAAGCGAAACTTCTCGGCAAATGAAGTTTCAAACTTAATTATGTACCTAAATTAGCGACTGGATAAAATAAATATAAGTCATTGATATTATTTTACAATTTACAATTCTGCTCATGTTTTTAAACTGTCAAAAGGTGTGAATATTAATGTACGAACAAGTTATAATAACCGTTATTACATTATGTTTCCATAAAGAAGCTACGAGCAAATTCTCTCAGTTTTCAACTTAGGTGGTAGGGTATTTGAATACTATGTATGTAGGTTCAAGTGACAAAACATTGCTCTCCGCAATTGAAACACAATAACAGTACTTCATATCGCACTCTTAAACGTAAAACTTATAACCCGAAGCAATATCAAGCACAATCGATTAAGTATAAAAAAGGCTTAATGTAGTCGACATAATAGACATTTGTGCGTGCTCAGCGGAAGCAGGTTGGCGGAAAGAGGTATTTGAGCGCGTGCTTTTTGTGGCTTTGTGACGTTGGGGGGTTTCGGGCAGATGGGGTCGGGTAATCGAATTACTAGTACATGTACAACACGCCCTGTACCTGAGTAACGAGGGGATGTGCCTCTAAAATCATGCTCAAGAGTTTTTAATAAGTATCGGACTGGTATTGCTGTGACACAGTAACTTGCCTATCGTAGGTATGTAGATACGACCTTACATCAGGGCGACAGGACATACATAAGTATACCTAGACACATATTAAAATTTAAAATTGAGAATTTTTTTTAATTACTGTGTTTTACAAATAAACGGGCGGCATGTAAAAAAATAGGTGAATATATAATATTTACCGCAAAAAAAATGGCTAAGTGTAAAGCTAAGTGGGTAGGTACCCAAAGACTATGTCGACGACGGAGGGCAGAGAAAAGAGAAAAGTGTCAAGCCGTTGTGTGGCATAAGTATAATAAGTAACGTTGTAAAAGTTGGGGTTGTTTGTGATGACTAGACTGAAAGCGGCGCCGAAAGGCTATTTCAACATGAAGAGCACTAAACGTCCATCTCTTATTAGTGAAGTTTCCTGCGGACGCGCCTTCATAAATCCTTTCGTTATTAGATCCCAGTTACAGAAGACATGAAAATTAATAACCGTGAACCAACGAAATATTGACTTACTTTGTAAGACTCGTATTTTTCCCAAATAGTACAGTAAAAGCAACCTTATGATGAACTCAATAAAGTTGAAGACATAACGTAATTGGAAAGAGATATGAAGTTGCGATAGTAAGTAATGAAATGTGAAGTATTTGTCAACACTGGCAGATAAAAAGTTCATGCGCTCTTGATCTCTCCTGTAGATCTATTTTGGAAGTATGAAAAAAGAAACATCTGTACGAATGGCTTCCGCTCAGTTGGGAACAATCATGCTGAAATTAAATACGAGCACGCTTTAGATGTGATTTTAATTGAAACCAGGGTTGCTGATTTAACAATTAAATAATTCTTAAGTAGTCATTAACGTTATTACCTCTAAAAGTATCAGTGAGCTACGTACATCTTTGGCTTTATATTTACTGCACTGAGGTATGCCATAGCCCTAGTTTGACTGTGATCGGATAGGATTAATATTAATTGCTGGTCAGTTCGCTTTCGTACACAGAAATGTCACTGAAATTGGGAATTTGATTGCGTCAAATGTGAATTAATTTCTGTGTAGTATAAAATATTGAAGCTCCATTTACGTACCTAGGTACCTACCCTCCGTCTTGCTTGTGTATAAAATTATACAACGACATGGAACGAAAAGTAACGCCAACTGCTGTATGGACACATTAAATGTTTTAAAACGGGTCACCCACATTTATCATGTCAGGTCGAATAAAAAATATATTTAATATGTCTGAGTCTTACGGAAGTTTTGATATTATAATTCTGCAAGGACACGTTACTGTTATGTACTCTTATATGTATACTACTACTTATATATACTACTGGCACTTCCGTTTTCATCTACTTATAATGTTTTTAGTTTAAATTTTAATTATAGCTCTTAAAACGTATCCCTAAATTATTTTCATACAGTCGGCATGTTATTTTAGAATATGTAATACTCCACTTTTTCATTTAGCAATAGCCCCCCTTAACAGTCTCAAGAGATCATTTTTTGTAATCCAGGTGATAAATCGACGGAAGCTGGGCGTCCCCTAGGGTTATCTTAAAATAAATGTTATGTTTTTATATTTTTTGTGCCATAACTGTTATGGTATGTCGTCTATTTACGGTAGAGCCACACGTGACGCAAATTCTTGTCGGCAAAAACGTTCATTTGGGATTTCTGTGTTAGTATTGGAATAAATAGTCTGAACCAATCGCAGAGCAAGGCATACGAGTCAGTTACTGACAATTAAAGTAATTTTCTGCACTGAAGTCTTATGGTACAAAAGTTTATTTTAACAATCAACCATCAGATAAGAAGGAGCCATGTTGTGACAATTGTCACCAATCCCTGAAATGATGACCATGGCCACTCTGTCGTTTGGCAAAGAAGAAGAAGATAGATTTTTAATAACAATTCTAATGCTTGTCACTTATGTGAAAGGTTTACATTTCGTCTAACCCGCCTATAATACTCGTAACTAGTGCTTGCGTATACCTACTAATAAAACTATTATCGCTAATGATTGTTTTCTTCTATTCAATAAATGAATCATAGCCCTTTTGTCAGGCTTTAGAGTTTAGACCCTTAATGTGTAATTGCACGTTAAAGCCATTCAAACAATCAGTCCCTGGTTACTGGAGGGTAATGTCTTTAGATTTGTAGTGGTTTTACTGAGTTCTACGACATGCAAAACGGAAATGAGCTATTAGGGCAGCTGCTGGTCGCAGATAAAATGGATATATCACAGCAGGTCCGCTTTATACAATGCCGGATTAGCGGCTTTCAGTATAGATCCACTAAACAAAGAGATTATTGCAATAATGACTGTTAACAGTGAAATAAATTTAATTATTAATATTTTTAGATGTATTGAGTATATAGTATTATACTTTGTATGTCTATTGCTTTGCTTTGGTTGCCCATTGGCGCCAATTATGGCGTGTACCTATCCTGTGAGGAATTGTTCGATTTGTTTTAATTCCTACAGTAGCATAACGTTTATTCAGGAAATTATTCGTATTATTTTTCTATTAACTTTAACTGTCCCATCCTTTGAATAGTTTTGTATCAATATACCTTTCTAATTGACTTATAATTTTAATTAAATTACGTTTAGGTACTACGTTTAGGTAGGTATATTTTATACAATTATGCAATCTGTATTTCTTTCTATGTAGGTCACATTATACAATTCAATTAGACAATTGTTCGTGATCACAATTATAATAACCGGATTACAGTTCTTATTAGATAAAGGATTAATGTCAACTACACGTTAGCGAGAGTACTAGTGATCAAATGCTGTTGCATAAACAAATAGCATAATAATTTGCAGAGTTTTTTTTAAAGACTAATCTTAAAGATAAAATATTTAATCTAAAGATAAGGTATTTAATTTTCTAACGGGAGCATTTCACGACTTGTATGTGGACAAATACGCGGGCAGGGGTTAGTAGAAATATTTTAAAAATAATATTTTATTTTACTAAATAATGAATACAGAATTTTCTTCATAGCACATGAACCTGCTGTGCCTACGTGCGGTGTGCCGGCGCGCGCGCAGCTGCCGCCGAATTTCGGCGATCGCGAAACGCGCCTTCCGTTTCCGCCCGATTGTTCTGCCTTCACCGCCAGAGGGTGGACATTTCGACGTGGGTTGACGTTGCCGAATGTCCCTTAATCCAAAGACTCCGACGTTTTTACATAACGTTCACTTTATTATGACAAAGGGGCGTTCGTATTTGCAGGCTGTGAGATTGTATTACATTCACTTTCTTCTTTTAATATCAATAAGGCCAAATTTACTAAAAAAAATCGTAACAATCCCGACAGCCATATTTGCGTACTGATGCGACAGATAAGCCTGAAGTTGCAAAATAAAAATCGAAAAGTAAATTTAAACTCATTTAATAACTTAAATATGAAGGTAATTGTCCACCTATAACCGCAGTTTCTCACAGAATCGTAGCGTCGTTAAAATAATAAACACTTAAACAGTCTTTCATTTTCAAGTAGAAAGTATAATGTGGTTCCCAGCATTTGCATTATTATACCTCATTTACTTACAGAAATATAATTAAATTAAAATGAAAACTGCCTGAGACTCAGACATATTACAACATTCCACGAGAGTCTACTTAGTTTACAAACGCTACTCGTTTGGTATTTTCAAAAATGCCATGTATTCGAATTTGGATTGACATTTTTTTTAACCAAGCCATTAAATAATATCATCATCCCAAAAATTGGATTCCTAGACAATGCATACATATCCCATAGGAGGCATACTTCACATGAAACTTTGCATTTGGCATGAAAACTTAGCGTGGTTGGACTCTACCATTATTTTATAGTAAATAAACTAACATTCGTAAGCAACGTTCTAATAATATTTACAATTAATCGGATTGCTTACGTCAGACTTGGTCTGTGACCATGATCTCGAAGCTCGAAGACCTCAAAAACGAGCGATGTTCAACCCTAATTATGTAAACAAGTTCAAAAATAGTGATTATAACGTAGCTGGTAGTACAGGTCTTGAGCGGGTGTCAAGTGACAGAGTGACAACAAGTTTGCTACTCGGAGGTATTGTGGAGACAAGTATTGTTCGGTAGCCGTAGTTGTCGAGCCAGTTGCGAAGCAGACTTGACAATGAGTATTGGGAGTTTAAGACATTGTAATATATGTATGTGTTTAAATAATATGTTAACACATTTTTGAGGTCTATTTAATCTAGTACACTGCAAAGAGATTGGTATTACACTCTTCATGGCATTTTGACTAATAGGTAACCCACCTATTAGTCAAAATCTCTTGCAACGGACAAGGGACGCAGAATAACAGAAAATAATGAAAACTCTACAGTAAACATAGGGTTCTAAGGATCCGCACAATTATTCTGTGAAGTTTACCCGTAAAAAGATTACTTTCTTATTTATTCGATGGTGGCCTACCCTGCCCATATCTGGGCTGGTTCTGGGCAGGTTGTTGCTACGTAGCATCTTCAGAGAAAAGAAAAATGTGACTGTCATGTTTATTATGTTCTAATGCCCGTTATATTAGACGTATTTCTGACCGGCTCAAGCCGATTCCTCGTTAACAAATGCGGTAATGAAGGTTGACTGTACTGCGTACAGTAGGACGCCCTTCATTAATGCAACTTTTTTTTTATGTAAACTAATTCTCCCATAACAATGTCGTGTTCGACATATCTCGGCTCGACACATAGAACGCCTACTTGTCGCAGTCAGTGGTTACAAATGAATTTTATATTATTATACTATCAGAGTTCCGTAGCTCTTAGGATTTTTCCTAACCGTAAATTTATAAAATACATACAAGTATATTTATATTACTAAGGCTGCGCTATTTTTATATCTGCCTGGCTCTTGCAGAGCAGCGTTTCAAACCCGAATTTCTATTAAATTGTAATACTTAGATGTAGGGACGTAGGAAAATTTCAAGATTAATAACCAAACCTTTGCAAAAACAGACCAAGTTTGGGTGGTATGCGTACAACTTACTGAACTGGGATAAGTATATACGGAACCCTGGGCGCACGAACCGAGTAGTCTGAGGTTGCTTACATTCACGGTAATGATAATTCTTGATAAACGGTAATTTTTGATTCAAGTCGTGGTACGGACCCTTCGGCGCGCGATGTCGACTCGCACTTAACCGAGTTATAGTTATATCCCGGCGCCGAAGCGTAACGCTAAGCAGGTGCGGAGTTGATTGCGACCACAGTAATGATTCCATTCTTGATTGACTGACGGAAATGTTACGGATTATGCACTCTCTAAATTCCGAGGTTTTAAGTTTAATAAAATTACTTAATTTTGTTCACACAATTATACACAATAGTTTTAGTCTCTAAATTGTATACCATGTTGTTCGATGTCTTGAGTAGGTAGAAGAACGGTGAACGGTGATTATAGTAAATGTGGATTTATAAAAGCCAGTCTCAAATTAACTGCGGCCTAAATAGAAAGAAAGTACCTAGATATTTTTTTAAAGTTTCTTATGGCGCTTATTGTCAAAAGACAATTATGTTTGAAGCGCTAGGATGCAGGGGATGTAGAGTGAGGCATGTGAAGTTGTCGATTGTAGTACCTATATACAGTAAAATAGTCAAAACTTTTAAATAAAAAACCGGACAAGTGCGAGTCGGACTCGCCCACCGAGGGTTCCGTACTTTTTAGTATTTGTTGTTATAGCGGCAACAGAAATACATCATCTGTGAAAATTTCAACTGTCTAGCTATCACGGTTCGTGAGATACAGCCTGGTGACAGACGGACGGACGGACGGACGGACGGACAGCGGAGTCTTAGTAATAGGGTCCCGTTTTACCCTTTGGGTACGGAACCCTAAAAACCAAACAAGTTATATAAGTAGCTAGTTGACTAAACTCACATATTTATGTTAGCGTTAAACTTTCAACGGTAAAACATTTTAATAAAGAGAGAATCCTCTTATGCTGTTTACCACAAAATTCCTGCTGATTCAGTCTTAATTAAATTGGATCGACTATTAATTATTTTTTGTGCGCGCTCATGTATTTAGGTGCGGAAAGCTGCACCGCACGTGCGTTCGCGCACCTGCCGCCCTCGAGCCCTTAGAACCTCTTGCCACGAAAACTGTACATCTGACATAGCACGTATATCATCGGTACAAGGTTTACTTCTGCTTGATTTAGTGATTTTAACTGTGGTTGAATCTCCTGGGCGCCGCGCGGCGCTACCCGCTGATACTTCCACACTCGAAAGAACAACGTAACATATCAAGTTGAAGTGTTTAGTGACTTGTTATGTTGTTCGGTTTATGAAAGGAATATTTTCTAAGTGATTAGCGGCTGTTATAGCAGACAATGTGTGTAAATACGAGATAACAGATCGGAAGGAACTTGAGGGATGATAAAACGACAGTGGTTCCGCTTGTGTGAGTTTGAGGCCTGTTTGTTCTTGACTTATAGTCAAATTAGTTAAACTGTAGGTAAGACAGCTTGTACGAACCGTATCGCATAGGTAGGAACCTAACTTAAAATTACCATGGCATGTTGTAATTATAATCCCATCAAAAACATTACATGTAAAAAGGTGCAAGTCTCGCAACACTTCTACTACAAAAAAGTTTTGAGATGTAATGTGAAACCAAGTCGGTTATTGTTAGCGACGCTACGACAAGACGCGGATAATTATAAGTTAGATTAAGATCAAATTCGATTAAGACTGTATTCTCAATAAAGATTTATTTGATAGGTAGGGAAAACCGCGATTAGATTGTCAGTAGTCATAAGTATTCAAAATATCCGTTATTTAACTCGTAGGTTCGTAATAAGTTTTAGGTCACCCAGTAAGTTAGGAAAAAACATGGTTAAACCTATTTCCCAATTCCCAAGTAATCACTATAAACTTAGTAAAATAATGTAGGCTCTGTCATTGGTTAACCAAAGAAAGGCGGATCAAGACAAGGAAGTCTCAATATGAAAGGGACAGAATGACCGCTTCTCATTGGTCGGCCAAATTCGAGCTCAGCGCTCCGATACAGCGTAATTTTCACTTAGAAACATACACGTTTCATTAATTAATTCGTAACCTGTTAAAGTTACATCATAACAATATTTGTAGATATTATAGGTCGTTAGCCTAGTCACCTAGTTAGATAAGAATCATAAGGCAGTCACAGGTAGACAAAGGCCTGCGAGTCGGCAAAAGGGCCATAAACCATCCATTGTATTCATTTCGGCCGCTTTCCTATCTATTGTAAGCCAAGTCGTAAGGACTAGTGAACTTGTTATCGTTTGTTTTTATAACTAATGAACGTAGTTAACTATTTGTAATAGTTTTAAGTCAGTAATTAATCGGATGTATGTAATATGAGTCGCAGAACGATAGCGGGATAATGAAAATTCACCCGAAAATGACCGTATGACGTAAGCGACCAATCACAGGCCGATTAATTCCGCGAATTAAGACATGATTTTATCTCCCTATCGTAGGTGACTCTCTTTCTTGATTTTTCGTATAAAAGTAAGACGGAACCGCTTCGGATCGTACAGTACACCAGGAGCAGCCGAAAAGGAAAAACCAAAAGGAAGAAAACCAAAGGAAGAAAACCAAGGAAGACCTGAGGGATCCGAAGCTGTACCGCCTAATCGTTGTAGGAGTATTTTTATATTTGTACCGCGTAATAAAAGTCAGTTTTTTTTTAAATCGTGTAGTTTATTCTTTATCGCGAGGCGGTTGAAGATATTCGTCGAGGGCTTCGCACATGGGCATCTAGTAGGCTGGGGCGACTGCGGTTTCGAGCGAGGCGCCAGTAGACCAGTTACCTTCTCCAACTGCTATCGTCGGCTATATTGGGCGTTGAGAGTTCAATATTTTCTGGTCCTTCGAGCCGGATCTACTGTCAGCGCACCGGGACGTCGTGCTCAAGTCTACACTTGCTGCGAAGAAACGTCACAAATGACCGATAAAATGGTCGGTACGCGTTCGCGAAAGGCTGCGTCGATGCAGAGCGACGAAGATAGGCGGCGTTACCTAGCGGAGGGCGCGGCAGCGGCTCAGAGGGCTGCCCGCGCGGACGCCGAGAGGTCAGAGGGCGCCGAGGCGGCGCGCCCCCTCCTCACCCCTGTAACGTCGTCCGACGCGCTCAGCGAGCGTCCGCGCGCGGCTAGCGCCGAGCCGTTTGGCGTAGCGGCCGCACCACAGCACTCCCTCAGGGCGGACGACTTCACGAGGCCACCGGGGTCTCCCTCGCAAGTAAATACACTGCTGTGGAGCAGAGAGCTCCGCAAGCGGTTACGACGACTTGCGAGGCCCACACCGTTACCACTGCGACGGGCGAGAACGAAACTTAAGGACGTCGCAGCTACGCAGCAGGGAGGCACTATGGAGTCGAGCACTCCGTATGCACCTGCCCCTACTCAGTCCGTGCACTCATGCGCTAGTACGGTCATCGAGGCAAGGCTATCTCAAGTGGAGCTTGAGGCGAGCGAACGTCTAGCAGAAATTCAGCGAAAAGAGTTGCGGATCGAAGCCGACTTAATAAAGAAGAGGCTAGAGGCGCAGAAATCACAGATTATAGCGGAAGGAAGCACGGGCGCAGTCTCAGATGCGGGTGACATCGAGCCACAACAGAAACGAATCCTGAAGTGGATGGACGACTCTCAGGATGACAAGACTATAACCGAGCCAGTTAAGAAGAGGTTAGCCAACGAGCCACCACCGGACTACGAGACTCCTAGACGACCTCTGCGGGACGAGCGACATATGCGACGCCGCTCACCGAGCCGCGTGGAACGTCAACGGCGATCGGAATCGCCACCGGAGGAGCCCCGTACGCCGCACACGGCGCGTACGCAACACACGCAAGAAGGCACAGTTGCGGAGTCTATGCTGCATTTGTTCGAGAAGATGCAGATGGCGGCTCGTCCGGCACCTAAAGATATCTTCGAGCTACCTCACTTCTATGGAGATGTGAGCGAATGGCGAAGCTTTTACAATACCTACATCGAGACATCGAAGCGCTACAAGTTCACCGACTACGAGAACGTTGCAAGACTGCGTATGGCGTTACGCGGGGACGCTAAGATGTGCGTGTCACATGTCCTGTCTACAGCTACTCGTCCAGACATGGTTATACGTATTTTGAAGAAGCAGTTTGGCCGAAGCGAGGTGCTTTTGGATAAAGCAATCGAGGACCTACGAAGACTGCCACCGTTGGGGCCGAGCGCGAACGACCTCAATACGTTTGCGATCAAGATTATGAACGTCGTATCTACTATCATGGACATAGATAGAAGACACTACGCCGACAACCCGATGCTGATACGGGAAGTAACCGATCGATTATCGCCTCATCTACGAAGCAGATGGTGCGACTACGCCAACAGACATCGCGATACTGACGACCCCGAGATCCTGCAGTTGGCTGATTTTCTGATGGAAGAGAGCGAGCTAGAGATGTCATTCTGTCACGCGCGCGCACCAGCGAAGCGCGCGCAGGGACCGATGACAGCACCGTACGCGCGCGCGCCTGGCGCTAGACTGAACGCGCCCGCGCCGCGCAATCCCATCCCCACTCCAGCTCCGGCCGCAAATCGATGCAGCGGAGGGCAGAAGGCGACGTATGCGGCTCGACAAATCACAGCGAAGAGCACGTGTTTGTACTGCGGTGGCAATCACATTACTACAGATTGTCGCAAGCTGGCCGCACAGAGTATAGGCGCTAGATGGGAATGGGCAAGACTCAATCGTATATGCTTCAGATGTATGGACGCGAAACATTTGAAGTCGCAATGCAACGCGAAAGGGTGCGGCGTGACAGGCTGCCCGCACACGCATCACCGTTTGCTGCACACCGAGCCTACACAGGCGAACAACAGCAGTGGGGCTACAATAGCGGTAGCTCAGTCGACGCATCGAGCGGTCGCCTCACCGAGAGTGACGTCATCGTTTGCGGCAGCGGCCGAAACGGAGTCGCGGCCTACAGAACGAGAGGACAACGATCCGCGCGTCTACGTGTCGTCAACCCCAAACTTCAACGTGCTACTGAAGGTGCTGCCTGTAACAGTCACGGGGCCGAAGGGTACGGCTCAAATATTCGCTTTCCTCGACGACGGGTCAACGCTTTCCATGATAGATCAAGACGTCGCAGATGAAATCGGAGCAGTAGGCGAAGACGAACCTCTCTGTCTACGTGGGATAAGAAACCTGAAGCACACATCTATCACGCAAACTGTAAAGGCGCAAGTGGGACCGCTGCGAGGAGGCACCGTGCACGAGATCGTCATGAAGACCGTAGAAGGACTTGGCATACGATCGCAATCACTCAACAAGGCCGAATTGATGAAGCACAAACACTTAGAAGATTTGGGCGACGAATGCTACGTGGGTACAGGAGTACCGCAGATGCTGATTGGAGGCGATTTCTGCCACCTGAAGACTCCCATCGAGATCAGGCAGGGCGGAGAGGACGAGCCTTGCGCAATGAAGACACCCTTGGGTTGGGTATTTTTTGGGCGAATGCCGCGCATCATTCGCACGATCGAGCAAACCGTACTTCATTGCCGCACAGAGGACGACGAATTAATCGATCAAGTTAAGAAGCATTGGTCGATCGAAGCGTTAGGAGTAACGAATAAAGAAAACGTCAGTCCGAGCGATCAGCGAGCCATCGACATTTTCAACGCTACGGTACGCAAGACTGCAGGGGGCCGGTACGAGGTCGGTCAACTGTGGGCGTCGGACAACGTGAAGCTACCACCGAGCTACGTAATGGCGCGGTCGAGGCTACACAACTTGGAGATGAAAATGCGGCGCAACAAGGACTTCGCTGAAGACTACGAAGCCCAAATTCAGAAGTTACTACAGAAAGGATACGCGGAACGTATCATGGAGCCGCCGCAGACCGACCGAACCTGGTTTTTGCCGCACTTTAATGTATTTAATTTAAATAAAGGCAAAGGAAGAGCCGTTTTTGACTGCGCGGCAAAAAGTCAAGGAAATAGTCTGAATGACTATATTTTATCGGGGCCAGACCTACTACGAAGCCTATTAGGAATTTTGCTACGATTCCGCGAATGGAATTTCGCGGTGGTCGCGGACATACAAGAAATGTTCCTGCAAATTCAAATGCGAGAAGAAGATCAACAGAGCCAACTCTTCCTGTGGCGCGGCACTAGAAGAGATATGGAGCCCCAGGTGTACAAACTAAACAGAGTTTGTTTTGGCAACGTGTCATCGCCTTTCCTCGCGCATTCGGTGCGTAATAGGAACGCGCTCGACAACCAGGACAAATATCCGGACGCGGTCTACGACATCCACAATAATCATTATATGGACGATTACGTGGCATCGTACGAGACCGAGGATGAGCTGCTACGAGTATCACAACAAGTGCGAGACTCGCACGCGGAGGGCAGTTTTCATCTACGAGGCTACGCGAGCAACAGTACGCGAATGCTGGCAAGCGTCGAGCACGAACTACACGCAGCGCAAGGACCGACGCATCTGGGCGAAGGTCAACCCACAGTTCTAGGCATGACGTGGGACCCTAGGACGGACACTCTGGGCTACAACACGAAAATGCTGCGAGTTCCCGAGGCTGTGAAGACGCAAGAACGGCCGCCGACAAAAAGGGAACTTCTCAGCGCGATAATGTCCATATACGACCCCATGGGACTTATCGCTCACTACGTCATCAGCGCTAAAATGATATTTCAGCGAGTTTGGACAAAAGGCACTACGTGGGACGCACCGCTACCAGATAAAGAAGCTGAAGACTTTTTTCAGTGGCAGAACGCACTGAAACACGTAGCGGCGCTACGCATACCTAGAAGGTATGAGTCACCGGGCGGAGCTACGAGATACACGTTACACGTTTTTACCGACGCGTCAACTGAAGCCTATTGCGCCGTGGCGTATTGGCGTATCGAGAACAAAGAAGATGTACGAGTCAGCCTAGCAGCGGGCAAAAGCAGAGTTTGCCCCCTGAAAGTATTGTCAGTACCACGACTAGAGCTTACAGCCGCAGTAATCGGAGTTCGATTGGCCGAGACGATTAAAAAGGAGCAACGATACAACGTCAAGAAAATTATCTACTGGACGGACTCTCGAGTATTGCTAGGATGGATCAAAGACGACGCAAGAAACTACAAGCCGTTCGTGTCACACCGTTTGGCTGAAATAGCTGAAAAATCGGACCGGCGGGCGTGGATGTACGTGCCAACCGACGTGAACCCCGCAGACCACGCTACGAGAGGGAAGCCGGCGAGGAAAATCACCGCTCACGACGAATGGTACAAAGGACCGTCATTTCTTCACCGACCAGAAGTGGAGTGGCCGAGTCAAGAAATAGGCAGACCGACTGAAGACCTTCCTGAAAGGAAAAGCGGAGTCACAGTAGAGACTACGTTATCTACTACTACGTCAAAGTCAGATCCGTCGAGCGTGCTACCTGACATACGACGCTTCAGTAATTACGATAGGCTAATGAATTCGACGGCCTACGTTCTACTTTTCATAGATAAGATGAAAAATAAGAACAAGACGCTGCAGCTGCAAGTGAACCACATAAAGCGAGCCGAGCATATGTGGCTACAGAATAGCCAACGAAGAAGTTTCCCGGACGAGCTGCGCACTCTAAGCGCAGGACGCGATTTGGACAAGAAATCGCGAATATACAATCTAGCACCCGAGCTGTGCGACGACGGCGTGCTGCGAATGAAGACGAGGTTAGGAAACGCTCCAGTGTTGTACACATCGGTACGACCCGTAATATTGGACGGCAAGGACTCATTTACCAGACTAATGGTCCAACGCGCACACAGGCGAATGGCGCACATTCATAACGAGGCAGTGGTAAATCAGCTACGACAACATTACTGGATATTACAACTGCGACCTACTGTGAAAGCTGTAGCGCGAGACTGCGCGCTGTGTAAGCTACGTCGAGCTTCACCGCGAGCGCAGCCCCTTGGCGATCTACCACCCGAGCGGCTACAGGCTTACCAGAGGCCATTCACCTACACCGCGCAAGACTACCTCGGGCCTATGTACGTGACCATAGGACGACGACGAGAGAAACGCTGGGTGTGTCTGTACACATGCCTAGTAACTCGGGCTATTCACCTCGAAACTGTACATAGCCTGTCTACGGATAGCGCTCTACTGGCGCTAAGGCGCTTCGCCGCACGAAGAGGATGGCCGAGCGTTATGTATAGCGATAACGCAACCTGCTTCAAGGCGGCATCGAACGAGCTGCGCGAGGCCTACAGGCAATGGCTTCCGCAATTGCAACACTACGGCGTGCAGCGACGAATGGATTGGAAATTCATTCCCCCCGGCAACCCATCTGCAGGCGGAGCTTGGGAGCGAATGGTACGCACCGTGAAGACAGCGATGCTCTATACCTTCAACACTAGAGCACCGAAAACCGAAGTGTTCGAGACTCTACTGGCAGAGATCGAGAATATCGTTAACAGAAGGCCGTTAACACACGTGAACGTCGACCCAGAGAGCGAAGAAAGTCTCACACCTGCGCACTTTCTTCTACTTCATAACGCTAACTTACCTATGATTGGCGCTTACGAGGAAAACGACAAGCGACAATGGAGGGCTGCCCAGGCGCTAGCAGACCACTTCTGGCGGCGCTGGACCAAGGAGTACTTTCCACTGCTGGCACCACGCAAATCATCCGACGACGGAGGGCGACAGATCCAGCCGGGAGATGTTGTCATCATTTCTGAACCCAACGGACCACGCAGCGTGTGGCCTAAAGGAGTCGTCGAGACCGTCTATCATGGACCCGACGGGAGGGTTCGCTCCGCAGACGTCAGAACGAGGCACGGGACGCTACGCAGGCCGAGCTGCAAGCTGGCGGTCATCGCGTCGCAACCCATGCACCAGGAGTCTTCGACTGCGGGGACAAAATGTTAGCGACGCTACGACAAGACGCGGATAATTATAAGTTAGATTAAGATCAAATTCGATTAAGACTGTATTCTCAATAAAGATTTATTTGATAGGTAGGGAAAACCGCGATTAGATTGTCAGTAGTCATAAGTATTCAAAATATCCGTTATTTAACTCGTAGGTTCGTAATAAGTTTTAGGTCACCCAGTAAGTTAGGAAAAAACATGGTTAAACCTATTTCCCAATTCCCAAGTAATCACTATAAACTTAGTAAAATAATGTAGGCTCTGTCATTGGTTAACCAAAGAAAGGCGGATCAAGACAAGGAAGTCTCAATATGAAAGGGACAGAATGACCGCTTCTCATTGGTCGGCCAAATTCGAGCTCAGCGCTCCGATACAGCGTAATTTTCACTTAGAAACATACACGTTTCATTAATTAATTCGTAACCTGTTAAAGTTACATCATAACAATATTTGTAGATATTATAGGTCGTTAGCCTAGTCACCTAGTTAGATAAGAATCATAAGGCAGTCACAGGTAGACAAAGGCCTGCGAGTCGGCAAAAGGGCCATAAACCATCCATTGTATTCATTTCGGCCGCTTTCCTATCTATTGTAAGCCAAGTCGTAAGGACTAGTGAACTTGTTATCGTTTGTTTTTATAACTAATGAACGTAGTTAACTATTTGTAATAGTTTTAAGTCAGTAATTAATCGGATGTATGTAATATGAGTCGCAGAACGATAGCGGGATAATGAAAATTCACCCGAAAATGACCGTATGACGTAAGCGACCAATCACAGGCCGATTAATTCCGCGAATTAAGACATGATTTTATCTCCCTATCGTAGGTGACTCTCTTTCTTGATTTTTCGTATAAAAGTAAGACGGAACCGCTTCGGATCGTACAGTACACCAGGAGCAGCCGAAAAGGAAAAACCAAAAGGAAGAAAACCAAAGGAAGAAAACCAAGGAAGACCTGAGGGATCCGAAGCTGTACCGCCTAATCGTTGTAGGAGTATTTTTATATTTGTACCGCGTAATAAAAGTCAGTTTTTTTTAAATCGTGTAGTTTATTCTTTATCGCGAGGCGGTTGAAGATATTCGTCGAGGGCTTCGCACATGGGCATCTAGTAGGCTGGGGCGACTGCGGTTTCGAGCGAGGCGCCAGTAGACCAGTTACCTTCTCCAACTGCTATCGTCGGCTATATTGGGCGTTGAGAGTTCAATAGTTATTTTAATCAGTGCCAGTAATACATATATTAGTAATACTATAATAATAGTATAGTGCCAGTAATACGTATATACATACCTGGCAATCGCACGGCTGCATAATGACATAAGGATCATCGTCACCTATTAAAAATTCTTCTAATTGAACATAACGCTAGCGCTAATAAAATTGCAGTTTGAGCATTACACATATTTACGAGTACGGTACGAGTAAAGCATTATGTGCGATTGCCAAGTCATTATATGTATTACTGGCACTGATTAAAATAACCGACTTGGTTTCACATTACATCTCAAAACTTTTTTGTAGTAGAAGTGTTGCGAGACTTGCACCTTTTTACATGTAATGTTTTTGATGGGATCTCATCTCTTTTTGTAAGCAGTCCTTGTTTTCGGGTACTCACACTTATACTATGTATACACATTTATAACTAAACACATCTTCATTCATACTCACATCGTACATCGTAGTGTACCTTTACTTTACCTACTATTTGTATTAACTGCAACAGTAACTTTGTAATAGCATATATTTATATGGAATTACAAACTTACTTATGCAGTTCTTAGATCTTTAAAACGTGACTGATATTGCAATATTTTTAGGTTTTCTATGGCTTGATACACTGAAAACTACCTATGTTTAAATTTTAAAGCTTGTGGGTATGCTAGAAGTACCTTAGAATTATGATGATCGTGAGTGTGTCAGTGTCGAAATTAAGGAACTTTGACGTAAAATAATTTTTAAACTACAAGTTCAAATTGAATGTTTTTGAGATTATATGTAAAGCATGTAAACTCCTATATGTCACTGAAAATTCATGGTTCTAGCTTTAGCCAGCACAAAATTACAGGACGTCGAAAATGGCCTGAATTGCTTCGAGAAAAGGATGGTACGGCCGTGCCTCTTTGTATTGCTCGACTTGGCGGGGGCACTGCCGTGCCCCCAGATTTACATTATAAGCAAAAAATTACAAAAAACGCTAAGAACATACACAAACAAACACCTACATACGGTGCGATTCGGGAAATGAATTAGAGATTAACTAGATACGATATAGTAAAGATAATTGTGACGTCCCACGGGTAAAGGTACTTTATGGCGGTTGGCGCTTACGCTATTATTAACGCCGCTCCAATATTATTGCGGCGCTATGTGACGTAAGTGCCAGCCGCCATAAGGTACTTTTTCCGTGAAACGTCACTATCTTGACTATTTCATATCTAGTGAATCTCTAATTCATTTCCCGTATCGCGGCGCCAGCCGCCATAAGGTACCTTTTGTAGTGGAACGTCACATATCTTTCCTATTTCATATCTAGCGAGTCTCTAATTAATTTCCCGAATCGAGCCGATAGTTAACGTAGCAGTTTCTTTATTTCAAAACTATTTTACTATTATTTGAAAACAGTTCGAACGCAGCTCTACCGCATTGCAGCAGACCTCTTAAAAATAAATATAAACTTTTAAGAGCCAACAGGAGTGGTCATTTCTCCATATAAACGTACTCCTCGTTTTCCTCCGTGGTTTTTGAAGCTAGAGCAATGATTTTTTTCAACACAGATTAATATTGTCAATATCTGTGTCGGACCGTTTTGCTTTTTTTGATATTTTTGTTTTTTAAGGCGCTAGAGCCCTTCAAAAATGGCCAAAATGGCCTAATTGACTATGCCGCAATTGCGTGGCATTCAAAACTGATATCAATTAGCCAAAAAAGCAAAACGGTCCGACACAGATAATTTCATAATCATTTAGATTTCCAAATTTGGTTACGATTGGTTAAGTTTTGGAGGAGGAAACAGAGGAGTACGAAACCTCGATTTTTGAGATTTATACGCAGGATTTTTCGCCTTGTCCTTATCGCACTACTTTTAGGTGCCGCTTCCGTTAGCGAGACGGGTCCTAAAATATTTAAAACTCAGCTCCTGTTTCTTAAGACTCGTAAACTCAATCCCACTAAAGTAATGATACCAAAGGAAACCAATTTCAGGAAGAGATATTCCTTTTGATAAATAACTCAAAGGAACTGAAAAGGCAGTATTTCCTTAATTCCTTCGTTTGTGCAAGATTTCCTTTGTCGATTAAAACTTGTGCCGAGACGAGTAACGAGCTGTAATAAGGCGATTTTAGTTTACTTATTTTAGTTTTTAAAGATAAAGAAGACTTGTTTTTATTTACAAAAGTTAATTATACCTACATAGTGATAGCGTTGGGGAATTGTGAATTTATTAGCATAAAATAAAAATGTGTAAATAAGATTTAATTTGCCTAAAATCACTAAAATGGTGACTAAGTGTACGTAACAAATGGGCAACGACAATGACATGGGCAATGTCAGTAGCTAAGAAAACTATGTCGAACTGCACCTCTTTTTGCAAATAAACCGTTAGCAGAGGAAGTACAAAGTTTGGACAGTCTACAATTTGTAAATTCGACTGGTGGGCTATTAAGCTGTTTTACGATCGTTTTAAGCAGCTGTTAAGGACCCATTAGCATTTATCGGAGTCCCCTTCGCGGCGTTAAACTATACTTAAGGGATTTGCATTTTCAATTAGTTTCACTAAAACCGTTTGGTTTGATAATCAAATACGTATCATATATTCCTATAGTCAAATAAAATTACTTACCTAAGTAGGAAACCAAATACAATACGTGAAAACCCAAAAGTGCAAGGTAGAATGGAATGCTCTCCATATATGTAGGTATTAGGTACATATTTTATATAGCATCAAGTTTTAAATGACTAACATTGTGAATAATACCTAGTAGGTAAAATTAACATAACCACCCACCTACTTATGTAATATTTGTCCAATTGACTTGTAAGTGCTAAAAAGGGTACCTTACTGAAGCTTCTGTGGTGGATCGCATTGATACTCTGGATCATGAATTAAACTTCTCCCACACCGGTTACAAGTTGCAAACCCATCTGCTGCCAGGGTCTTCATAAACTTCTTGTTAGGGTTGGATCAATCCACACTTATAATTTCCATGTGAAATGCAATCATGAGAAAATCCTTTGAGTAGGTAGATTTTATATAAATAAAGCAACTGGAATATTCGAGAGTTCCCTTCAACCTTGCGTCAATGAATTCTCTACTGTAACTGTAGGTACCATCACGCTCCGCGATTGTTGCGCCATTTAGGGTCCTAGCTAAATTGGTTGTTCAATACTTACGCTATAGAATTTCCAATTTAGCAAGGATCCTAAATGGCATAGCCCGCATAGCAATCCCGTGTGTTGACTGTATAGGTACACTTGTCAAGGGCCCATTGATTTCGGATGTAGTAGTTAATAGGAGGGGAAGACAATGCAGGACAAGCTCGCGTGTCCGCCGGATGCCACCCACCATCCATCATCGCTCATAACGACGCCACAGGTCAAGTACTTGGAGCTTGGACAATCAATTGTTACCTCTATTTACAATATCCCACAGACAAAGAATATTTTATTTTATTTGCTCATCATATTCATATTTTTAAAGTTGGTACTTATGTCAAATCAAACCTTATCCTCCTCCACCCTGCTGGTGTTTATTTGTTATATTCGTATTCTATTACACGTTTCAGTCACCGAGTAATAATGTGTTAATATTTTACAATTATGCTCTACATATTCCGTACATTTTTGGGTGAAATCCAATTATAAATGTTAAATACTCTCTGACATTGGATGAAGATGTTCTTATCTGTAATGTTTTAGTTGTTAGTTTAGGATAAAATAAAGTTATTTACTTATTTAGCAAGTGGCCATGCAATGAAAATAATAGGCTTTTGGTTTTCATAAAATACGCGGTAAATGCAAATGCAACGTCTATTTTAGCCACAAGTCTCAGGTATTGTCTGCGTTACTTCCTCAGCATAAAAACATTGCATTTAGCCGTTCACAATTTCTAAACAATACCTACATTCATATCACCATGTCTGCAGGAAGGACAAAAAACGTTCCCACGGATGACAATAATTGCATTTTCTCACCCAAAAGTCATTACGTGATTGTATGCAAGTTGGGCAGCTTATAGTCTTTGAGATGGTTTATGGCACCTTTACGTAAGGCCGCCTCTACAATAGAAGCATATCTGTTGTACCGGCACGTAGGATTCGGGAGGTAAGGTTGGTTTAACTTTAAAACAACATTCTCACGTTCCGTATCCATTGTAAACACTAAACGGCGGGGGACGCCCGACGCCCGTTTACGTTTCGTTTACTGCTCTCATTGTTCTACCTGTGTATTCTAAACGTTTAAAAAGTACACAGGTACACTAAAACCTGTGTAACGAGATCCTTAAAGGTATAGGTTATCGGAGAGTGCACTTAAACTGGATGGCTGGAGTGATTGACGCGTTCATTGACTGAAATAACAATGTTCTGCGCTTGTGAAACGCAAACAGTGCCGTGAAAACTTAGACGGGTAGGTGAATGAAACATTTTTTATGTTTACGATTGGAGTAAATCCTTTTAGTTGTAAAGGTATTGGTGAATGGGCTGATTCCGGCATCCGCATTGCTGTCACGTAGTAACGATACAGCTTCAATGGACTTTTATATTATTAGTTAGATGACCATTACCAACTTTTAGAACTAACTATAGTGTATTGTATTGTCAAAAATATATTTAAGGGTGTCTTGTTCGGAACTAACGCTGCAGTTACATATCATATCCTAATCTTATTGTGGATTTATTTATACGAATGTTAATTTTTAGATCACATAACACCTTTTTGGTAGTTTGGTTGCTTAGTTAATAAATACCAAGTTAATAGTGTAGTATTAGTAGGTACGTTACAGAAGAATTATTTTCTCTAAGCTCTGTTTAGTTCGTACAGACTGCCACGCCCACAGAACCGACTAGGTTCTTCTATCTTTAGAGAAGTTCTTACAAAATGCTAGAAGGAGGTACCAGCTAGTGACTAACTGTTACTACAAAACTACGAAAATATGACGCCATTATGACGCAGGTACATTGCAGTAACGATGTACATAAACACAAATCTGGCGCCAGCTACAACGTCGAATACGTCACAATGCTTGCCCTGCTGATATCCGAACATTATCTTGCTTACGGCATAATCCAACATGTACGAAGTACCAGTTTAATTAACACAGGTTATGAATTAGATCCATAACTAATTCAAAACTAATTCATAACCTGTTATTAAAATCAGAATACGCCTGTTAGTCGAATACTGTATCACGCCGGTGCATTGCGGTAAATGTACACAAGCAGCAAGCACACACCCGCATACGCTACAACGCGGCATACGTCACGGTCCGTGCTCTGCGGACATCCGACCACTAGAAACGCATTCGAACTTTAAAATTCGTAACTTGGTTCGGTACTCGCATGAGTGCACCTTGCACGCACCAATACAAAATAAATATAGTCCACATGCACTGCGATTGTTAAATTAGTTATACCTAAGTAAAATCAAGTTCAGATTTATCAAAGTTCGGTTGGAGCTCTAGCTTGCGTACTGCGTGGTGAGTATGATTTCAGCTTAAGGGTGGTATTCGACGTGTCCAATGTCATTGCGTCTCACCTACTCATTGGACAAATATATTGGACAGATAGAATACCACCCTAAGCTATATATCGTAATGGAAGCAAATATAGTAGATAAGCTCATAGACGATGGTTACGCGCTGGTTTCAAAACCAGTTTGCTCTGTTTTGTAGAAAAACTTGAAAATACTTAGAGCGCTATACTTTAAGTTAAAATGTTTGCTATAAAGTTTGTAACAGTAAATTAATCACCGACTGAATTTAGATACAAGAATGAGTAACTCATAATTTACCAAATACTTAATTAGCTGCATAATAACTGGCGAATTTTACTAAGAAGATAATAACGATTTATTACCAAATATCCGGAATTCCATTGAATCCCAACTTGAACCATTATATTTTAATGAATGACGCACATAGGTACAGTTCGTCAAACGTCACGTCGCGCCCTCGCGGACATCCGTCCACGGTGCGTTTCCACCGTGACTAACGAGTATAGGCCGAGAGTTGGTTCGGAGAAACTAATGTACGAGTACTAGTAGTTCGCCCCGAACTGAGAACTCGCGGTTAACCAAAAATTATATAGCGATTGACTTTGTTGCACCTACTTAGGTACTCGTATAGTGCGACATAAAATAATAGAAAATAAATGAGGGCGCCACTTTCTACGTTACTGTCACATTTTTGACGTAAAATGCTTACACATGGTAACAATTTAGTATGGACATTTTTGAGTTCCATTTTATTTAATTTCTACTATTTTATGTCGCTCTGTAGGCGGCAATGGATCAAAGTTCGCGTGGATTTATTGCAAGGTCTGTGGAGCCCTTAACTGATAGATTTAAGCAAAGCGTAGTAGGTATGTATAATATAGTTGGCCAAGCAGATCTAGTCAGTAGAAAAAATTTAGGCGCGAAAGGATATGGTCTCATAGAAAATTTGAGTTTCGCGCCTTTTTCTACTTACAAGATTTGTTTTTTTGCATCAATTTTGAAGCGCCATTTACAAGTTTAGCGTTAAGTAATATAGATGGCGCTATTTTTTTCGAATAAAGGGCTTCGTATACGGCTGTCCCTTCCCTGGATTTAAGTCACCACCATAGAGATTAAAATAAACTGTATCTGTGCTAAGCCGACATATTTCCTGTCAAATGTCAAATACATATATTATGTTTATTCTATTTTATTTTTATCTTGCTAATTATTTCAAAATGGTAAATTTAAAAACGATATTATAAAAGTGTAAGTTGAGCACTTTCATTTGATACTAAACTCGACCATGTTTCTTGCAAAAAAATGACCAGAATAGCAAGACCTCTCACAAACAGCTTTTTGGCCTTCTAAGCTTTTCTAGCTCAATAACCCCTTGATCGGGCCTGCTCATAATTTAATGACTAAAATATAATGCCTTTGACTACACGTTTACCCAATTTCATTTAAATTAGAACAAATTTATTTAAGTTATTGAGTATCAAACTATCTTCTGACAGTTCAGCTTAAAAACATCGAAATGCCGGGACGTGCCGCTAGCCAGCCGCGTGTTCAAAGTCGAATGTAAGAACTTCGCTTCGCTTTGCTCGCTCGTTCGATAATACCTATTTTTTTAATCATGCTTTTTGTATTAGGTAGGTAATCGATAATTTAACGTAATTCTGCCAATAGATATGAGTTTGAAGGGCACATCTGGGAAACTTATCGATCAAGAGGCACAATTATTTGTAACCTTTACAATAAACCAGATAAAATGTAGGATTTTGAACATGCTCGTGCGTTATTACTTATTATTAATCAATGTTACACATAAGCATCAAGGGGAAAATTAAGTAAGTTACAATAATGCAATCTCAACTAAGAAAAACCTGCAAGACTTTGAATGTAACCGTTATATAACAGGGTACCCTCATTTATACAAGGTAAATGAGGGAGGTGCTGTGATAACAACCAGGATCCAATTATATATATAGCTATGAGTACACTTTTTCATTGATATCACCATGTCCGCAGGAATCAGCAACTCTGGTCAAAAGGGCCAAAAAATAATTCTCGTTTTAATAGCATTAGTGATGCATACGGTTGCCGGATTACACTAGTATGACTAGTATCTTTGCAAAATAGGGCTCGGCTCTCGGCCTAACCATCGATCAATGGAAGCCGCAGAGCCTCCGGCACCGGTCCCGTCCCGGAACGGCTACGCGTGTTCATTCAGTCGGGTGATTCACTTCCTATCCACGCATACCGGGCTTTCGATACGTCTTTCCGACCTTGACCAAACTCAAAGTACGAACAGTAAGGTGCAGTCACGTGCAATAATATGTGACACGCTCTTATGGCTCTACAAATAAGATCGTGTCAGATATTTTTGCGGCCTTCTTTGTGTAACATATTATTGCCCGAGGAAATCTTGGATTTTTAATAAGTATTTTACATAATATTTCGTGAGTATACATAGTTAAAGGCAATTCATTTTTTAATGTTAATAGCATTATTATCGAATACATATTATTTATTAATCCTAAACATGTTAACGTAGTAAAGGCCGTTTCTTTACCTACCTATTTACGCCATGAAAATAACAAATAAAGCAGAATATTGGATTCAAATGAATAGGTTTAATTTGAAAATTATATACACGAAATTGGATGATTATTGATTATAATGCTACCTAATTATTTAATGTTTTGTTTACGATGGCAAAATCGATGCCATCATTAATGTTATTGTAAGGTACCTACAAAATACTGTTATTAATCTACTGAGTAAAAAAAGCACAGCACCTACGTCACGTGCAAAGTCATGTACCTATGTACTTAGTTAATAAAATATAAATATAATATAAAATTCCTGGCTGTGTAATCCCATAACATTATTCAACAAAATTTGTAAGTAATAACCCGGAAAATGACTACATAATTTCAGTAATTTTACACGAAAAGGGTGCCAAGTATAATTTGGGAATGCAATGACATCCGCAGTGGCCGGAATGTTGATGTCGCATTCAACAATGGGTGCATTAGGATTCGGACAGAGGTTGACTGCAAGCGGACAGTCGGCTTTACAAGAGCTGATTGATTAATTAAATTTTAAATACTTACGTGTAAAAGTGTACAGAATGGGGAAATGTCTCGTTGTCCTCAGGTTTTTACTGGATCCTTTGGAACCTTCTGGTTAAGAGCCCATCAACGTGCACACTAGCGCCACTGCTAAATAATCGTGATTATTTAAATTTAACGAAATATATTTAAAAAGGGGGCCGCTACGTACTGTATTAAGTATTTAAGTACCTTTTGAATACATCGGACTAGTTTTTATGTTGCTGGATTCGTCGATCTATGAACTCAAAACAAAAACGGCAGTTTTAACTTTGGACACATAGATTGACGAATCCAGCAACTTAAAGACTAGTTTGATGTATTCAAAAGGTACTTAAGTACAAAATACAGTACGTAGCGGCCCCCTTTTTTAAATATCTTTCGTCTTAACGAACACAGCTAAATAATCGTGATTATTTCAATAAGTTGAAATAATCACGATTATTTAGCTGTGGCACTAGTGTGCACGTTGATGTGCTCTTAAGGGACGCGGGTTAACCGAAAACATTACACACCATGATATATGGTTATAAATTAACAGGCATATATGCACCCGTAACTAAAATTAGAACATTGTAACTTAGTAACCCTAGAAACTAGACACTATCCTACAAATTCACAACCCGTCGCACGTTCATAATGGGCTTTATAAAAACTATGAATGGGGCGACAAAGCGCATCAAAACAATGACAGCGCCGACGGCGCGTGCGCTGCCTGCGCAAGCGATCGCATGAAAAACCTGCACGATTCTAAACCTTATTAGAGAGGAATAAATTCTAGTGGTGAATTTATAATTCTTCGTCCAATAGGTGTCCATCTGAAGCTTTATTGCAAAGAGGTAAGGTATATGAGTGGTCATTTATGTCTGTTTGTTTGTACCAAATTGCTTCACGCGCGTAATGATGAGCAGGTACAGACAGGTATGATAACAGAGGAAGTTGAAAAATGCGCTGTTTATTCTACGTATATTAATATGTGTACATAGGTTTGTATTTAACTATATTTCTAGATTTCAGGAAGAATTTTGGTAAAGTTCATCAGCTCACCAATTTATCACCTCGACTGTATACGTAATATACAAAGCAAGGTAAAACTTGCTTATTTGTAATGTGCAATATTGTTTAAAAATAAGAACGAAATACATATGTGTATGTGTGTATTGTGTGTCATACACGTGAGGTCATTTGGTTGTTCTTAGCACTGAAACTGTTAAGTGGCCATTAGTAGAGCACAGGGTCCACAACCACAAACAGTCTGTTTTTTGTTTCTTTGTACCTACAAATCGGTTCCCAAGGAGGATGAAATCGACGGAGTATGACATAGTCTCGGCTACGGCGTTCCAGATTATCAACCAATCGAAGATCGTTGGTTCAATTATTACTGGACTAAATAT
Organism: Cydia splendana; assembly: GCF_910591565.1. Lineage (NCBI taxonomy): Eukaryota > Metazoa > Arthropoda > Insecta > Lepidoptera > Tortricidae > Cydia > Cydia splendana. Next base: position 16,613,755 of record NC_085965.1, on the reverse strand, counting down.
TTGGCAGTAATTACTTTTCTGCTGTATTAATTTGAATTGATGATTTATCACTAGATCAAATTGTAAGAGAGCTAAACCATACGACATAACCCTAATAATTACCAACATGTAATAATGTGTATACTTATTCGATAATGCAAAAGAAACTTTAAAATTGGAACTTATGCTTGCATAGTACAAGCCTTGCTTAGTTTGGGGCTAGGTTTGATCTGTGTAAGATGTCCCCAATATTTATTTATTTATTTATAATAGGTACATATTATAAGTATTATCTTATACCTTCAAACGAGCAATTCTTGTATATTTATTTATATATACCTATATTATTTCGAGGATCGGTGTTATCCCTGGAAAAACGCTCATTTTTGAGTTTTTGTATGTTTTCCGAACAAAGCTCGTTCTCCCAGATGTTATTATTTATATTTATTATATCAAATAAGTATGACCCATAGAATTAAGTACCTATTCGATTTAGTAACAGCCGAGCTCTTCGATAAGGTGTCATACCGCGAGGTCGTAGTCTAGACTATGATTTGCACTCGATCGGCGTTAACAGAGTTGTATCCAATGTTTGCCTTCACACCGCGGCGGCGTCGGCGCCGCGAGTTCACACCCCGCGCTTCGCCGAACCGCCCTGTTGGCCGATTCCATTTTCAACATTGCGACCGTGTGAAAATAATAACTAGCGTATTCTTTTCACAGTTAAATATTTTCACACGAATTTTATGCCCATTTTTTATTATTGTTAATGTCTGCTGCACTCATCATAATAGATCTAAAATACCAGTTGTGAAGAAAGCACGTTAATTATAAACTAACTAAGTTTTCGTTTTGTACATCAGTGTGTGGTCCTACCGGTTGCAATATAATGCTATTTATTTATATGATAAGAAAACCAGCATGAACTAGTTTATTGATCGAAACAAAACCAAATGTTTATGTCAAAGGCAAGAGTGTGTTTAATTAAAAGGTGAAAAGTTGGAACCGTAAATAACGAACTTCTCGCAAAATTACCTTCATATCTTTATTTATACATTTTGTAGTGAATAGGGCAACGAGCTAAGTTACCTATCGAACTTAATCGAATGTAATTAACCTTGGTTATGTTTCTCAACTAAATAATAACTCAATTTTACATTAAACACAAAATTGTAATTGTAATTCCTCCCACAACCAACACCTGCCTAAAATCTAGTAATCCAATGATAATAATGATGCAATTCCATTGTCTTAGATAAAATTGAAATAACTTAATTTAATCGCCATGAAATTATAAAGGTAATTAAAAATGCTTTAGTTTAGTTACACAGACATATTTACTTAAAATGAACAAGTAGTAATTAGTAGTAACTTATATCTCAATTTTGCGACAATGTCTTCCAAGTCTTATGTTAACAATATCTCTCTCTCCGCAATTACCTGCCAACAGTCAGCAGTTCTCTGTCTACCCACCTTTGTTTTCCGTTACTTTGGCAAATACTTCGTCTTACGTCAGGTCTTGATTATCTTTTGTTTGCTCTTCGTATTGTTAACTTATCCATTGACCGACTTTTTGCTACATATAAGGAACATCTTTATTGTGTTAACGCCAAAAACAATGAAACAAAACGTTTTCTTATCGCGCAAGCCGTGAGAATTATGTGTGTGGGTCAATGCCCATATGTTTAAGATCTAACTGTTAAAATTGTGAATTGTTTAAGCAAAAGTATGAATAGTTCTTACATTCTTAGTGGAATAATTAACAAAACTTTCAAACTGTTAGCTCAATTAAGACCGCGGTGGTAAACGGTATCTCGGCGGGCTATAGTAACAGTCTTTCTAAATATATTATTCTTATATTTACATATTATATTACATTATACGTATTTATGATAAATCTCTGAATCTTATTGTCAATCAAACGAGGATTCAATAAAAATCGTCCGCTTGATGATAGATTTAAAATACCTATTTTACGAAGGTTTACTATTAGTTCCCCAAAAAAATCACGAGAGTGATTTTAGGCCGAGACTGTACGAGTATTTGACTTTGTCTGTCACTTCCCCACTCAACCGCGTCCCGAGTTCACCGGGTTATATCTGTGGCCCTAGTGAAAAAGGGTACAAGTCTTCCGCGGCTTAGGTGTAAAAGGGCATAAGTGTTACGTGGGACTTTCACCCTTTTACACCTGCGCTACCCAAGACTTGTACCCTTTTTCACTAGAGCCACAGATATGTACCTTTATATTCCAATCACTAAACTATGGAGCGCAGGAGAAGAGTCGCCCTGTTCAAATGAACCATTTATGAGTTGCTGATCTCGAGGTTCAATCTCATAACAGGGATATAGCGATTTTTCGCCTGAATATTTATTAAAAAGTTGTGAGCATTTCGCCGGTCACGTAAGGGGTTAATAGAGTTCTACTACCTATAGTACCTACTACCTATAGAAGTACATGGGTACAGAGTGGCTACGTATTATGATTCGCTTGCCTCAGCTAGCAGTAGGAATACACAATTACACAGCCTGTAACCGAGCCGTCTCCATTGCCTCCCGTGGGAACCCACACACTCCAAATTATTAACAAAAATATTGACCGGCTGCCTACTTAAAAGATTTGACCACAACTGTTTGCCCTGACAGTTTGCCGCACACTACAAATATGGACTGTTTTTCAAACTTTATGGGAAAACTGTGAGGACAACCGAAGTCGACTCGGTCAACAATTCAACATTTCTTGTAGACTTAGCGATAGATAAGGGAATAGCTAATTAACGGAGTACATACATTAAAATCATGTTTTTCCACGAAGATTTAAACTTGTGATATACTTATTGCTAAACAGAGCGTAGGAATATTAATTAAGTATAATTACTAATTACACAATTCAGTGGCTACATATGCATAGCAAACGGGGGCGTGAAAGCGTAGTGCAACGCACACGTCTACCGTGACGAATCCCTACATTATACAGAGAAATAAGACCACTGGAAGATTTGCATACTCTTGCAATAGCGGACCGCTTAGTCACTTAGTAACAAAGCAGAAATATTTCATTATCCTTTTGCAAATAGCACATTCTGTCTCGCACGATGAAAACCGAGCCACCGTCTTCGATCGGAATAGATTTTGTAACTTATTTGTCTGTTTGCAGATCCAAATATCTAAAAAGGATAAACCTAATAAGGTTCAACCACCCCGAAAAGGCTGTCTGGTTACAGTTACCTCAATTACGCGGTCAACTTAAACAATAAATGTCATTTATGGGCTTTATGGCGCTTCCCAAGCCTAAGCACTTGTAAGAGTTCCCCGGCGGCTCGCTAATCCATTAATTAAAACACTGAGCAATTAATTGGCCGAGTTCACGTGGATCCAACGACCGTGGCGGTAGACGCCGGAACGTAGCTTTTTGTATTAAAAAAATGCGGAAAAACGGTCTCAACTTCGTTATCTCTAAATTGATGGGAATTGCATTCGCGCGTCTCTCCACGGTTGACTTTCATGATTATCTTTTCTGCTATTTAAATTCCGCGCTGATGATTTGAGCATTGTCTTTTCTGCGCTACTATTTAATACCGGAAAGTTGGCATTAAGTATGATTGTACAAAGATAATTGATTCGTTTTGCCGTTTTAGGATTCCGTAGCCAAAATAGCAAAGCAAAATACCCTATCCGTTCGTATGCTACAATAATTTAAGTGCCTTCTTTTAAAACTAAGCTAGTCATGAAATTTCGCCTTTTGTGAGCCGCAAAGTGTCCTTTTTGCAAGATATTTCAAAGTAGGTACCTACATATAATATTTCGTGTGAGGTTAGGTTTTGTTTGACCGGTCGCATGGAAAGGCCATCGTAAATAGGGTAGGGGGTTTATATTGAAATTGCTTTAATTAAACGACGTGGCACACGTCACAACACACACTAAACCTAGGCGAACTTTACTGGAATAAGTATCTAATATTATATTAGCGTTATTGGACTTAGTTCTACAAGGACGTCCGCGAATAATCTAGGTCGAATAAGTTGTGAGTCAAGAAACTCCGGTTCGAATGATACTTTTGTAAGGTTTCAGCTAAACGCAACTATTTAGGGTAAAACACCAACTTAAGTTAGGTGATTAAGTAGTTTTTAAGGGAAACTCAGATTCAGAACAATGTTTTACTGGATTGACGCTAAGGATGTTTTAAAAAGGCCATGCAAAGATTAAAGAGCAAGTTTAGACATAAAACACGTATCTACTTAACTCGATTCCACTAAGATTCATGTTTATTTAACAGTTCGGAAACATCCAAAGTTAGATGAACCAACAAACCTTTGGAAATTTTGCACCCAGAATCTGGATAAAATGTGCTAAAATCGTCGAATATGAAACACTGTTTAAATATTTGTAGATAGAAAGGAATTTATGAAAATTAAAGACATAATAAACAACCTTATAGTTCATTAGTAAATTGATCACATGGATGTATCGTACGCGATGAGTGTAGACGTAGCTATGACGACTGAGCAATCATTCAATCAACCAATTGATTGCCGAGAGTGGCCCATTATCCAATCACATGGCGCCCGCGCACACATCTTATTATTCATACTGTGCCGAGAAGGGCGAAAAAACTGACAGTAACTCAATACCAACTGTGTTTTGTAAATCTACAAGTTCCTATTCTGCAGGTGTAAACCTGCAACATGCGTTAGACCAGGGCCCTATTGCATAATAAAATAAAAGCTAATATTCTTAGTGATTTTATATGTAGAATCACTAATAGTATTGGCTTGTATTTTATTATGCAATTAGGCCCTGGGGTCTCCAAACTTGTGCCCGCGGACCAAATACGGCCCGCGAAGTGCAATATGGCCCTCGGGCAAAAAAGTTAAGACTCCTGCTTTGGAGCAAAAGAAGACTTGTAAAAATGTTAACTGAGAAGTAGCATTTAAGATAGGGTTCTGGTAATCTGACCAAATAAGCACTCAATAATGAGGTCCAGTTCGTACGTAGGTACCTATTAAAGATTTAGGTTTTTTACCATCATCACAATGTTTTGAGTTTAATCGGTTCAAATTAGTCAATATACCTAATTATAACGTAAAATTAGGTTTACGTGTGTTCTAGCCGCCATGTTTCATGTATGGTTAAATAACAAGGTAAGAATTAAAACCAAAATATTACTTTGCTAATCCGCGAAAAGATAACGTGCTAGTCAATCAGTGCTAACCCGTTATACTTACTTGCGTATTTTTACATGCAATTAATATTCCCACCCTCCCACCGCAAAAATAAATACGCAAATAAATATAACAAACCACCACCAAAAGAATAAACCTCGACACGTGTTTCGCCTCTCTACGAGGCATCCTCAGGAGTTGTTGACGGTCTGACGCCCGGCAACGGAATAACCTGTCTAGAATGGTCGGCCATATTTATACCTTGACCACTCCCCCTACCGTGCAAGTGTGAGTGAGATGGAAAAATTCGTAATAACGGCGATGACGCAACATTCAATTGTTCGTTAAGAATCATGCCCCTATTGTTGTACCTAATTATTTCCAGTTGTTCCAGAACACCCAAACGCAATCCCTTTTCGCAAACATGTAAAATATCAAAAGAATGATTCTCAGATAAAGTGTGACCTGTATCTAATAAGTGCTTTGCAAAATTGGACTTCTCTGGATGGTTATGTCTATATGACGCAACATGCTCTTTATACCTAGTAGTGAAACTACGTTCCGTTGCCGGGCGTCAGACCGTCAACAACTCCTGAGGATGCCTCGTAGAGAGGCGAAACACGTGTCGAGGTTTATTCTTTTGGTGGTGGTTTGTTATATTTATTTGCGTATTTATTTTTGCGGTGGGAGGGTGGGAATATTAATTGCATGTAAAAATACGCAAGTAAGTATAACGGGTTAGCACTGATTGACTAGCACGTTATCTTTCCGCGGATTAGCAAAGTAATATTTTGGTTTTAATTAGTATGGATTTCCGCAAAGTAACGCCTGATTCTATTCACAACAAGGTAAGGACGGCCTAACCTTTGACGTCAAATGAGCTAGACAAGGCCAGGTAGCTACTAAAGAAATAAAGCACTTTTAGTTTTTTGTTAGGGCTTCTTAACGTGCACGGTCGACTAGTCATTATACATTTCTTAAATATATATGTATTTAAGTGTTTTGTGTGAGCAAACCTTTACTCTTAGTCTTAATTAGCATTTGAATTTCTTCGCACGCTATCGCTACCTACAGACTTCAGAGCAATAACTTGATTGATCAGTATAATTATCGAGTAATCGATTAGTATTTAAATGGTAGTTAAGTAGTTACATAAGTTGACCATGTGTACTTTTACGTAAAAAATGTAAGCACGCCCACAGTTTAGGACACAGATGTAAATATGCACATCATGATAAATACTCCGCAATAACAAATATTATTTAGTGTATGGTATAGTACACTACATATCTCACAATTATACAATGTAATCATTGTAATTTAGTACATTAATTGGTATTTTCACACCGGAGTGAGCTTTTTAGGGTTCCGTACCCAAAGGGTAAAACGGGACCCTATTACTAAGACTCCGCTGTCTGTCTGTCCGTCCGTCCGTCCGTCTGTCACCAGGCTGTATCTCACGAACCGTGATAGCTAGACAGTTGAAATTTTCACAGATGATGTATTTCTGTTGCCGCTATAACAACAAATACTAAAAACAGAATTAAATAAAGATTTAAGTGGGGCTCCCATACAACAAACGTGATTTTTGACCGAAGTTAAGCAACGTCGGGCGGGGTCAGGACTTGGATGGGTGACCGTTTTCTTTTGCCGTTTTTTGCATTATGGTACGGAACCCTTCGTGCGCGAGTCCGACTCGCACTTGCCCGGTTTTTTTTATCTCTTTACCATGAACAAAAAATAGTCACACTTGTAATATCTGTATGCCGGTTCTGAATATTGGGTAGTCATAACCGACAACTGTGGCGCCGTGGCGCCATCATCTCAGGATGAGCCCAATTTTCCCATTAGGGGAACGGGTCATATTCGTGACAGGATTCTGCCATATTAGTCGATTGAGACTTCACACCTGAGTCAGCCACGAACGTAATTCTTTAACAAACAGGTCGTGACATAGGTTAGTTAACATTTTTTTACCAAATTGGCATAGATGCTTGTTCGCAATCAGTAAAAACTGCAATGCACCATATGCCGTCGACGTCCCATTTACGAGACTGAGCATGAGCATTATGCAACATTGCAACCTTTTTAGGGTTCCGTACCTCAAAAGGAAAAAACGGAACCCTTATAGCTTTCGTGCGTCTGTCTGTCTGTCCGTCTGTCTGTCACAGCCTATTTTCTCGGAAACTACTGGACCAATTAAGTTGAAATTTGGTACACATATGTAAATTAGTGACCCAAAGATGAAATTTTTTTTATGATTATAAAATGCATAGGTTCGAAGTTATTTAAGAAAATAGCCAAAAAATTACCATTCCCCCCCCCCCTTTATCTCCGAAACTACGGGGTCTAAAATTTTGAAAAAATACACAAAATAGTTCTTTACCTATAGATGACAGGAAAACCTATTAGAAATGTGCAGTCAAGCGTGAGTCGGACTTATGTACGGAACCCTAGAAACGCGAGTCCGACTCGCACTTGGCCGGTTTTTTTCTAGTTCGCCCCGATCTTATTAGAATATCCTATATTATTATGGCAATAAGTTACGTCGAACACGGTAGAACTTTAAAATTCTCGTTTTTAAGCCATAATATATTTTTATGCGAGATTTTTTACAGTAGGTGAATATGAATACATATATAGTAATCTAACTAATAGTTACAGGGACATTTTCAGTAAATAATGAATAAAGGTAATTCTATGGCCGTTTTAAATTTTAAATCTATCAAAGTAACCCCAAATTTTCCAGAGTCACCCCGTTCTACGGTAGCATATTTAGTCCACAATACGTACTAATTAGATACGGTAGATTAGGTTAGGCCAAACATAAGTAGAATTAGAATACAGTCTACGACAACAACAACAACTTTTGTCTAGTAATTATCGAAGTTTTTTCTCTAGTCCTTAGTAAATAGTGAGTAAATATTGTCTTTTTAGAGGTTCGTTGTGACTCACCCTTCATTATATCAAGCAAAAAATAACCAAGCTTTGTTTGATATCGCGTGTCCTGGTCGTCCGCGCGGACATCCTCGGCATTTCCTCATTGCCGCACGCGCCGGTCTTCTTTTTGCCCGTGCGCAGGGAAGTCGCTTTTTATTAACACTTACTCGTATCGTTGATATGCCGTCATTGCTACACTTTAATGCTCTGGCATTTGTGTCGTTAACTTTATTACTGCATTATAAGGTGTAATTTAAGTACTTCATGTTTTATAATCAAATCACAATTACAGCCACAATTATTTTGAAACAATAATTTTAGGAATAAACATAATAGTACATAGCTTTTGAATGCTTGGAACTCTAGCATTGTAGGCTAAAATCCACTGACCTTAACATTCGTAAGAATATTTGTTATCGAGTCTGTGTATACTTAGCCCATATTCGTTATTAAACTTATTAAGCGTAACTAAGAGAACATTGCTCTACAAGGTTACAAAATACGTTCCATACAAAAGATTACGTCTTCAGTTATGCAATAAATAATACTTTAACAGCTTGTTGAAGTACACTAAGTGTTCTAATGCGTCATCGCAGCAATCGGTAGTTAGTTCATCTCGCGCAGGACACCACTCGTTATCTCCATCCTGCCGTGCCCCGTCTCCAGCCTAACACTGACCCACATTCCTAGAACGCCGATAATCAGGTCGATAGTCAATCAAAAGGTATTAAGGCCAGATGTGCATTGTTAAGCAAACACTGAAGAATGTGCGTTCGTCCCAATTGCTCGCAACAGTGGCGACTAACCGATAATCCTCATTTTTTTCCAAACGATATAACCTTATTTGTCGATTCGTATCGGCATCTTTAAATACAGGGGACACAATATAAAGCTTTTTGTGCCATCCCATTGAATCAATTTTGCGTTTTTTGCGCGGATTCGGAAGCCGCAACGCAGGTAGAAGCTAGATCCGGGCCCCTTTGTGTTGCGCTATTCTTGTGATTTACTAATGTTTACAAATTCCTAATTTTAAAGCAATAACTGTCAGGACGCATCAGCTGCTTGCGGCCAATTGGGTTGCATGCTAGACGAGCCTCTCGTTGTTGAGTAAATGTTAACAGCATGTTTAAAATAGGTCGAAAGGGACTTGAGAATAGGTAATTACATGTGTCGCCATTGGTAAATATAGGCGATATTACTGATATTCCTAAAGACATTGGAGGGTACCTTGTGCGTGATGTACCTAGTTAAAATATCTTTGATAAAAATCCAAGGTTATCCGCTTTAATTTCAGAGTTGCCAAAGCGAGTCAGGTAGTGCAATTTATGTTTTTATTCCAATGCGTTCAGCCTCAATCCTTCTAATAGTTATCTCGTTTTCAACACGTCACTGAATACAGATTCGTAATCGCACCGTGACAAATGAATAACGGGATAATAAACTTTGCATTCTGGCCATGAAATAGCATTTATTGCGTTATATTTATCTATTATGATTGGAATGAAAAGGTTTCACAATGATCATTCAGTTAAGCATAGCTGAATAGTTAATTCGTAACTTTAAAAAGATGTCATAATTTTATTGTTACCAAGTGTAGCGAAATAAATATTTAGTATTCATAATAATAATATATGTTCGGTTACATTGCTACCGTTAGCTGACGAAAGGAAAATGTGCGTGCGAGAGCGATTTAAATAAGTCATTATTATAGGTATTGATCTGTGACAGCTCTTTGTGGAGTCGACGAAACACATATATTGAAAGAAAAAATTGCCTAGCGAGTTAGGCTGTAAAGCATGCTAAAGAAAACATACACTCGGAAAACTATGCCTTTTCTATTTCATCAGTCGGGTAGAAATATTTATTGCTAAACTGTAATGCTGACAGTCTATATAAGGGCTAACACAGACACAAGTCTTACACAAGTAAAACGTTATCTTTATCACGCACAGTTAAATAATTCGCATAACTGCATTAAACGTGACATTAAAATAACGACAGCAACAGCAACAAACAGCAGCGTCGTCAACCGTGACTGTTGCATGAAACGGAGCGGCGAGTCCGGCATGTGGCGGAACTAACTAGTTGCATTATCATTTACCGTACCGCGCAACTGTACAGTACACGCACTGGGTACGCAAGCTGGAGTGTCGTAAATAGGAAAAAAATAGATGAGTCAGAGAGCATATAGATACATCAGCCAAACAAAACTAAATTGGTAAAGTTTGTGAAAGGGTGTGAAAAAATCTAGACCGCTTTTAGCAATAGCGGTCTAGAATAGCGTACAGACGATAAATGGGATCAAAAGGAAAGTGAAGAATTTGGTAAATTTTTGAATGATGAAGATTTTCAGTAAGCAGCAATATCGGCCGATGACACCACCAAGGTAGATGGAAAGAACTAGATACATAGAGTCAAAGATTGCATAGGACTCAATTGCGTGATAGAGTGTCAATAAAGTCAAATACCGGACAAAATTTCGTGTTAATCATGGACACAGATTTGAAATGGACACGGAGAAATATACAAAATCAGAAAAAAAACTTTTAGTAACTTGCGTACTTCGTGCTAAGCTGCTGAGATTTCGAACGTATTAGATGAAATTATTAACTTTTTTCCAAAATCTCATCTGTTTATTTATTTGGACTTCTACATGTTATTTTTGCTCCTATTTCAACTGAGATCAGACTAAGTATGATTAAAATTCCATTGTGTCAATGCGTCATCAAAAATTATATACATACCATTCCAAAATTATCCACAAAGAAGATGTATGACGAATACCTCTAGTTTGTATTTGATTATATTTGCTTCTCAAGATTCCTTATTTTATTTGATTACTCTGATGGGAACCATAAATCCTTAGCTACTAATTAGGACCCGTAACGCCGCCCGACGTGTAAATTGCACTCCGTCTGCATTTGCGTTCGGCAAAAACTCAAGGTGGTTAATTATGAGAACGGTCGACATAAGGTGCGACGCATCGTCATTTGTCGATCGCCCTGCGGGAGACCAATTCGATATATTTTAATGACCTCTCTTGACATGACTTATTTAATGAAAACGCAGATATTTGGCAATCTGCCAAATTTTTTGCTTTATGGGCAAAGGTCTGGGGGATGGGGATGTAGGTACACGCTTCGGAATACAGTGCCTCTATCTCTATCCTACAAGTTGAGCGTAAAATTTGTATAATGGTAGAGTATTTAGTCTCGTACGCAAAGTAGATGTATCTATATTTTTAGCTTCTATACTTGTTCTTCCCGATTTCTAATAGATAGTCCAAGTGAAATTATGATAATCGTGATACAGTAGTGGTCATATGGTGCATGATTGGCGATGTCACGACCTGTCAGAAATCAATGCGGAATCGGGTGGCCAGCAGCGGTGGTAATATTTACTTTGTCTCCGCCGCGGCACGCTCCCTATAATCCGAAATAACAAATTATGAAATGGATGAAAAACCCCGGTTAAGCTGTCGGCGATCCTAAACATAATGTTTGATTGCGCCCTAATGACAAGGCGCGGACTCGAAGCCACCTTTTGTGTTGCCGACTGAGATTATCGAAGCAACGATATTATAAAAGCATTTATTTTCACTGTCGTAAAGTTGAAAATATGGTCATCGAGATTGCTGTTAATGCTTCTACTAAGGAGGTCCTGGTAATTGAGCAATCATCTACTCTAGTCGGTTGCGGTAAGCAACGCATCGAAAATAAATGAAATTTACTATTTGTTTTATTTCTTTTTAAGACCCACGTGTTGTTTGAGCATAATAGTTAAATGAGTTTAGATGCTTTGTGCTTTATTTTGCTGTTGTTTCCATTAATATAGGCACGACTATGATGAATGCCAATGATAATGCCTTGTGTTGGTTTTCATTTGTTCAAGGCGGATAATTACTAGGAAGATAAACAATATTATTTTTAATTAAATCAGATTCCTATCAGATTTAATCATGTTATTTGTTATTCTGGTTTTTATTTACCACCTGGGTGTGGTAAATAAAAACCAGATTTTTGAACAATTATTCTAAAACTACCTTAATTTATATAAATTTATTAATTTTCCATTTTAGTCAAAGGTTCAAATTATTCCGCAATTGAATAGTCTGACCATAAGACGCAAACAAAATCTTACTGACAACGAAGAAAGGATTAAACTAAAGTCTTTATAGTCAAATATTTCCCTAAACTAATACTTTATAATTATGACACAATTCCCACCATTCTCACGACTGGAACAATGGAAATCCCAATAAAAGGTAAACAGTGGAGGTGTACCCATGAAAGTGCGTTAACACGCGTACACATACGGATAATTGCCAAACGGGCCCCCAACGACGTCTTCGACACTTAGGACGGTCGATTGTGAATTATCGAGAGCTTACGTAATAGGACCCTTATGATGAAACGCGGTCTCTATTCAAGCTTTTTGGAAAGTGGATACTTGAGTACAGATACGTGCTCACTACGAGGTCTACGAGCAAAGAAAAAATACTAAAACGAAAAAAATGCATTGATATTAATAGATAAAACCTATAAAATTTACAAAACTCCGAAATTCATTTAGGCTATTATATGCTGTTATGACACTTTGTTGTTTTTTTATTTTATTTGTGGAGACCGAGGTGAGTTGTGACAGAGGAGAGTTGTGACATCGTTGATTTTTTGGAATCTATTAACTAAAAACAAGGTCGCAATAGCGCGCGTTTGTTAGTTCAAGTTATGAGCTAACAAACGCACAAAGTTGCGAGCTCGCTAACAGTCATTAGATTCCAAAAAATCAACGATGTCACAACTCTCCTCTGTCACAACTCACCTCGGTCTCCCCTACCTGCTCCTAAATTCTTAGTAAAATTAAAATTGTAGAAAGCCCGACAAGGTACCAACATGCAACCGCTGGAAAAATGTCAGTACAACCATAGCTCAAACATCGAGTATGCCGTATCGCACACATCACTTCCTAAGTGGCAACGTAACCCCAATATCGGAAGCACGTGGGCAGTGAATGGGCAATGATCGTGATTACGCGGCGCGGGCGCCGGTGCGGGCTTCTTGTACACGACGGTACGGTACCCGCTTCGGCATAGCCGGACCAGTGTAAGTGTACTCCTCACTGCTCTATGTTGGCATCATCATTCGCTTGTCCTTGTCATTTTCCTTCAAAGCTCTCTATGGTCCGTCATGTTATTATATAAATATGCGCACATTCACATTTTCCTTCGTTTGCCTTTCCGCTTACATCCTACACTCATTCCTAATAGCTTTGTTTGTCACCTGAATTTCATCCCTTCGCATTAAATTTTTATTATTATGTGTAGGTTCGTCTGTAAGGTATATCTATGCCCTTAGTTGCCTGATTTAATTTAATTTAATGCCCATACTACGCTAAGCGATTTCTCTCATGAAACCTTCACCGCCGTGTGAATTCATGAAACTTTTTTTTATAAACCCAAAGATACAATTATACTGTAATTATAAATGGGTTTTGCACACCAATTAGTTTCACGTATTTCCAATGGACATACTCAAAGTTAAGAGCTATAAAACAAGAGCAATGTTTTGTTACTATGTAGTAACTGTAGCAAGTGCAACCTTGCTTTGTGAATCGCGCAATGCAAGTGTCGGCGCCGCACGCGTCGCTCATTGCGTATTGTCTCTTGTGATTAGTCGCCAGTTGTATAAATTTTCGATTCCACTTTATAAAGCTACAAATTACAATTTTACAAGTGTACTGGCCAAAGAGCTCTTCGTCATCGTTTAAGGAGTCTATTTCTAGGCTAAAACTGGCAGTGGCGTAGCTAGAGGATATGGCGCCCGGGGCAGACACCAAATTTGCGCAACCCCGCGCCAAACGAAATGAACTAACGAAACGAAAGGGTTATTTTTTGCTTATTAAAGTTTACTTTCAATTTAGACAAACACAGTGTACCTATGTTTTTTTAGTACATCGGTGGCTAACAAGCTTACGACCCACCTGATGGTAAGCGGTCACCGCATCCTATGGACGTCTACACTCCAGGGGTGTTACATGCGCGTTGCCGACCATTTTAAAACTTATATACTTCTTTTTTGGAGATCTCCTTAGACTTAAAGGTTCAATATCGCTTGTGAGTTTGGGATCGTAGACTATTCATAGGTACAGCGCGCCTTTGGACTGATTTGAAGGGTCCAAGGTGGCATCCAGGTGCTCCTGTCCAAAGGTGACAGCAGTACTCAATATATGGGATCAGTCTACCCCAGAGTAAAGTATCGCCTCCCTTTATTGAGCACACCGAGTTTTTTGGATACGAGCGCACCCTACCCAGCAAGGTGGCTACGAAATTATTGGGCGTCACTAATGGAGATGTCAACACCGATCGAGGCTCCCAATACTCCCTGACATGGGAAGGGTTGTGCCTTGAAAAATGAGGTTTTCTTAGCGGTAAACGCGCAAAATTGAGTCTTGGTGGGATTGAATTGGACTAAATTGTCCCGATCCCACACCGAAACTCTGGATAGAATGCTCTCGATACCTGACACAGGTTTTTCACGACATTCTAGTATCACAGACCGAGTGATGTTGGCACGGCATGTGTTATACAGGGTGGTCCAACCTTGACGTTCAAAAATTTTTTTTACATTGCTCACGCTGTGGGCTATTAGAATAGGTATGTATGTTAGCCGACTTTTCGTAGTTTTCGAGTTATGATTTTTATTACTTTTAACTTTTGTTAAGAAATTCCGGGGTGAAGCAATTAATTTATTAAAAAACACTATTGAACTTTTTTAAATGTTTCTTTTTGTAACATAATCCTTGACAAACGGCGCAGTTGCTAAAAAAATCAGCATCTTAACTTGGCTGAGTTGGGAAAAAAAGACAAAGTTTTACGTTCAAGCATGTCAAGCTTAGATGTTGCCCTTACCTAAATAAATAAAAAATACAAGCGATTTCAAGGACTTTTGGTTATTTTAGAAACTGCTAGACCCTAAGTTTTTGAAAAGGTCAAAAAAGTGATACTTAATAGTCATAATTTGCCAGAAACGCCGGTCAAAGGAACTGAGGTGGAAAGCTTCCAAATTAGTAATTCAATAAAAAAAATCCTCTTTTGTTATTTCTACTATTATTTTATGGGGTCACTTCCCCATCGCTATTTCGTGTTATCAGTGCAAATACCACGAACAATTATTAGAAGGCATAAAAGCAAAGTAAAGCAAAGCTTCACCCCGGAATTTCTTAACAAAAGTTAAAAGCCTTGAAAACTACGAAAAATCGGCTAACATACTCGTACATGGGGATATTTGATAACCCACGACGAGGATTCAAAAAAAATTTTTTGGGCGTCAAGGTTTGGACCAGCTTGTATACAGGCTGGGTAAAAAATAACTGCATTTCCGTTGCCAGGGAGGTTTTGGGATTATACTGAGCAACTTTTACTATGAGTCCAACCCCTAAGTCGCGAAAAAAAATTTGGATGTTTCCTACATTTTGGCTGGTCCATTTTCTATGGGAAGGTAAACTATTTTTTCGCGATTTCGGGGTTGGTCCCGTAGTAAAAGTTGCTCAGTATAATCCCAAAACCTACCTGGCAACGGGAATGTAGTTATTTTTTAGCCATCCCTGTATAGTACTGTCGTCCGCATATCGATTCGATGAATGTCGTCGATAGACAACATGTCACAGATATGCAGCAGCAGCTATTGGAGCAGCCGGCCTAGCCAAGGTTACAATCGCTATCGCTTCGACAACGAAAAGCATTATGTCTCTCTATCACTCTTCCTTATTTATTTATTTATTTATTTATTTATTTATTTAAAATTTAAATCAGGCAACAAGGCCCATATTACAAATACCTTACAGACTAACATACATATATATATATTATAAACTTAAAAACTAAACACTATTTATGCGACAAAACGGCGTGGCTCCGTTGAATCGGCTGTTCTTGTGTCGGATTCGGCAGTTTGCCCCGGAACCTCCGAAACACGACACCTTTCGGCCAGAAGTCGGCGCACTCGATGGTCTCTTGCAGCGGTCGCGGCACGCGCACCACAAAAGAGTTGAAGTGCACGTAGTGGCGCGATCGAAGCTGGAACACCCATTATTGATGTGACAGTGACAGTTGCGTTTCGATCGCTACAGAGCGTAAGCGATTGGCATCTTGGCTACGCGGCCAGGTTCCGTCTACTACGGCTCATATGCGCCTGCCGGACAAAGGGCTAGCGATCCATTTGGATAGGTAGTCTCTTGGACAGTCCATAAGATGGTAACTTCGACAGGAGACCCCTAAAAAAGACGCGCTAACACGGGACACAACTCTGAAGCACTCACAGTTATAAAACGAAAGCATAGCAACTCCCGCCGAATATCCCTCTGCTTGATAGAAATTTCTGGCATAGAGTATTCGTACTGCGGGAGGGTGGGCAGTAGGGCGCTACCGTCATCTTTCAAGGTCGAGTTCGAGGCAAAAAGAGTACCTAAAAGATCGGCTTTCTCTTTTGCGCTGTGGGCCAGATTACCATCCGCATTTCACACTTCACAGTGGTGGTAAATACGACTGACAAAAGTTTCCCTGCTGCCTTTTGGCAAGGCGGAGAGGTAGTCTTTTGCCCATTTTGGCGCCCCCCCTTGGACGGCGCCCGGGGCACGTTAGCGTTAGTTATATTGGTCGCATTTTTGCTACTAACTATATTATTTTGTTTATGATTGGTTAGGTACTGAATTTCTACTCTAAGCATGGTTATTTACTAAAAAAAGCTTAATCTCTCCGTATTATTGTTAAATAGCATGGCAAGAATGAATTATGCCCGGCGGAAAGTGTAAATAAAATAAACTTAACAACTTATTCACGGTCCATCAGCATGCGACGCGAAAGCTCTCGTCGACATAAATCACAAATCACGCTCAGGTAGCGCTGCATAGTGCAGGGACACTCATCGACAACTATATAAATTTAATCTTGTGGCTGTTACTCGTATACTGGCTATTATGTTATCAATAACTTAGGAAGTGATGCACCACCCCTCCCTCTCCCTTGCTTTTTAATTACACAATATACAATATAAATGCCAAAATATTGCCAGAACCATAACAATACCCAACTTCCAGGATTTCTTAGATTCTGTTGATTCCATCATCATATCAACTGAAAGACGTCCACAGCTAGATAAAGATCTCTCATAAGGATCATCACAACAACCGATCGGGTACCTCCTATCGTTATGAAAGCGACAGTTACATAATTTATCATTAACACTTTCAGTGCCAAGTGCCCAATTTCCAATACCAAATAAATAGATAGAGCTAGCCGTGAATGTGTTAGTTAGTTGTTTTTCATTTATAAGTAGAATCGGGTAACTACATTAGCTACTCAAGTATTATTTTTTTCGTTTCTACCAAAGTGTCAACGTCGTTTGCACCAGCGCAATAATAACGTCTTCCCCTCGGCCGTGTTATAAGCCCCATTTATAATTTAATAAGTTAATTTTTGACAAGGCCCCTAAACCGATTACGGCTAACAAGGTGGTCCAGCGCCATCTTGATCTCACGCTTTAATGATACGATGTAAGGTCACAGGGATCGCCACCAAGGGATTTATTCAGAAAGTGGTATACATATCAAATTGGAATTATATTTTACTTTGGTAGGTAAATATGTATGCTCGCTTTAGGACACAGTTTCAATGTAACTACACTGATAGCAACAAATTTATGATTACGCGTATATTTGATTGATATCTAGTTCCTATGTTTGTGAATAACGCATTTACAGGTTTTGATCAGCTGCTTACATTGCATGTGGCGCTGTGATTAGGAAATTGCGATGGGCCATCCAAAATACTGAGAATAGTACTAATGCTGCAGTTTAAAGTTATAATTTTATATTCAGTAATGACGAATTTATGATACCTATACCCAACTGGTGAAACCAAAAAGGACGTATAAAAAAAGAGTCACACGATCCTAGCCGCCGCCACAAAATGCAATAAAATGCAATAAATTCGTTGCAGACTTATCTTGGTCTAACTCTACAAAACTTTTATAATGGGCAAACCCCAAAATTGTGTTAAAAATTTTCCTGTCCCATAGAGAAGATGTAACCATATGACCATTCGAAACTATGATAAAGTGTTTTTTTTCGCAATTTTGGGGGTTGGGTCCATAGTAAGAAAGTTTCTCAATAAGACTATGGCTAAGGGTAGAAAACCTACAGAAGGGTAAAATAAACTGGTATCTGAAAAGTTATTTACTTGCAGCACGTGTGCAAAATTAGCTCATCGCTTTGTTCCTCACGTAAAACACAGCAACTAAACTGTCTCGTATGACTTCTGTAAAGTGCGCATGTATAGTTGATTGCCATTTAGATGTTAGCGGAGTATCACCGAGCTATTCCCGTCCTGTCCCGGGAGTTCTGGGAATGCGGCGGAAGTCCCGGCAGCCCCGCGAGCCGCCTCCTTATTAATGGCCTGTTTAGACGGACTCCTTTGTTACTCGCTGCACGTCCTGCCACTTCAATGCTCAATCTTTTAATGAGCGCGTTGAAACTAACGCACCATTCAACGACCGTCCTTTTTACCGTCCAAGCGTTAACACTTAACAAACGGAGCAATGAAACGGGATCTATCTAATGTTGTCTCCTTGAAAACAATAGATTTAAGGTGAGCTTTGCCATCCTTATTCACAGTTTCGTCTAGTTTAAATTGACGTATCCTGTGTCCGATTTCCTGGCGTTAATCTGGTGTATCGTGTGTTTAAATTAGTCACATGCGTCTCGACTCATTCTTTGATGTTTTAGTGATTCAGTGTGTTTTGAACGGGGTATTTTCGAGATTTATATCGATACACTGTTTCGATCGTTTATTTGTTTCTTTCGTGTCTTCGTGTGTGTATAAAAATACTTGAATTGGAATCGGTGAACGGAGGGGTAAATTTCCCCTTACGAGTACATGCATACTCATTAAACTCAGCTTCACAGCAATTTATCCAGTTTGCGATAGCGTCACAGCCTCTATTTTCATAACAGTAGTTTTACTTTACCTAAGCTAAAGCTAAAGTGCATAATATTATGGCCAATTATCACGGCAAACTGCTTCGCTCCACATTAGATTCCACAATGGGGCCTAAAGCACCATTCCCGCAAAAATATCCCAAAAAACGCAAAGCACTACGATCTCACTGCGTTCACGCAGCGTCAAGTTCCGGTGTGGTCGGTCCTTTAACCATCAACACGTAGCAGGACTTGTTCCCAGACTATATGGTCACACCGTCTATTTATACTTGCTCGTATCAAATCCCTTTCCGCACGATTTTACTTTTTACCGGCGACGTGACGGCCACGGTTAGCTTTGTAATTCACAAAACACTGTCTCGAGTTTAAGCTTGTTGCTAGTATATATTGGCCTCGAGATTCACAACAAATACTGTATAATGGATACACATAAGTAACCTAGTAATAAATATCAAGGATTTTCCGGTTTACGCCGCACGTGGCCGTACGCTGTAAGCATACAGCGTCACATTTATATTCAGAAATGTCGTTGTCTTCCAATGTGTCGTGTGTCGTGTGTCGACTGGAGACTGGAGACTGGAGACCAAAGTCTTAAGTATTTTTTTACAAATACGACTACATTAGTGACAGGACAAAAAAAAACCTTTTTTTGTTAATTTGACATAAAAAGTAAATTACTAAAATTTGACCAACGCAATCGCTAAATAATTAGTAATTCAAAGTATGTTTGCTGCTTATTTCTTTTTTATCTGCTAAATTTACCGCATCTCTTGTCTTTCGGCACTCTTAAGTACTACACCAGATATTAGAAAAGGAAAATCAGAAAATATATTGGTTGACCTGATGCGGTGCGGTCGGCATCGCTAATAGCCCGACGTCTCAATGTCCTCGTGTATAATCGATGGAATAATCGACTCATCGCTACCGTTCGAGAGCGTGTCGACTATCGACTCCGCACCTGTCACTCACGACGGTAGATCACATCGTTGATCGGTGACGAATCGATTCCGATACATCGGACGGCTTCATTAGAAACGTGTCGTCTTATTTTAGAGTTCGGCTTAAAATCATGTTTTGTTGTTGAAGCTTGAATGTTTTTTTAGATACCTATATTAGTCTTTCCCACGATTTGTAATCGTAGATGAAAAAGAAAACAAATGCACTGTGGTAAATAAGATACCTAACTAAAATCATATTCTTTGTTAACCGGAGTACCTAACTACCTACTGACTTTTATGAGCACAATACATATTATTGGCGTTATGAATGAATGAAATTAATTTATTCCAGAATGTGAATCCATGTGTGTGTGTTATTTAGGTAGTGTACTTAGTACTACTATTTAAATTGATATTGTGAGTATTTGTTTTTTGTTTACCAACTGTCTATTTTTACAGTCAAAATACACGTTTTACATAATATCTTAAACTGATAATACAATATTTATTCAATAATTCAGTAATTCAGTATTACTTAAATTTCATGGAACACGTTCAGTCGTTCAGAATAGCTAAGCTTAACTACTTACTCGTGATTACTGGTCTATTCCATTTCATGACTAATTAAAACGAATTAATCAGTTTAATCACATCTAAACACTACCTATTCAATTACAAATGATTAGTGCATTCCGACCGAAAAGACACAATTAAGGGCAGAAAATTACCGAGCGGCCGTAATTTGGGAAATAGGGGCCTTTATTTGTCCCAGCCTGTGATAAATCACGCTCGGCCACCGGGACCGTGCCGTGTATTCCCATAGGATGCGTGCGCGCAGTACTTAGACAAGTTCTCAGCCAGTATAACGTGACCTTGAGATTCGTCACAATTATATGTTCCCTATCCCTATCGCTCCTATAATATTGCAGTGACAGAGATTGAGACACTTGAATCTCAACATTAGAATTTTCTTGTGTAGCTCGTCGTCTGAGCTCTCGGTTTGATCGAGCTAGGTAAGTGATTAAAATTGCTGTGCCGGCCTTTATTGAGACGTGAATCTCGACACTTGCCTTCTTCATACGACTTTTATTTGTTTTTTATGTAAACGAGTAAAAGTCAGACTGCGTATTGTAAATTCTGGGAGGATTAAACCTCTACCCCTCTACGTACTTGTTATAAGTAGGTATAAGTTATCTCAGTACTTGTTAGGGTAGAGTCGGCTATATTATACCGCTGGTTAAATGGGACCACGTCTAGATCTCCGAATAAAAGACCTACTTTTTTTACACGTGACGCACCAAACAATGCTCCAGTTGGTATTACCCTCAATAATCTAAATAATCTTTTGTAATAATTCAAGTAAACCTACGTGCAAAGAAATTGAAACAAGTGTGTGTGTGAAGTCCCCAAACCTGCAATGGGCTAGCACGGGGATTATAGCCTAACTAAACCCTCCTGTTCAATATGGAGGAAGCCTGTGCCCAGCGGTAGGACATATGTCAGACTAGCTGCCATGCTGCCAACGTCAAGTACCTACATAAACTTATAAATGTCTTCTTATAATCAGGACTTAAATAAGTGACGCTTGCGGGTTAATGTGTAACAGTGGAAGTGTCAAATTATTCAAATAGTCGGTATGCGGCCCCCCAAGGCTTTGTCGGCGCCCCCCGCCGGCCTGTCCAAGCTAAATTAATACCACCTATGCTTCCGACAATAAACGTACAATATTTCAAACCAGGCGTAAAGAGTTCCGACGTTGGTAAAACTTGGCTAAAAATAAGCTAAACAAACAAGTTTTTTTCTTTTCGTCCACAATACATCTTTTTGGTCAACTTAAATTGTAGGAATTTATTAAGTTATTAACGGCCTCCTAGCCTAGTCGGTAGTGGTAGTGGCCCTGCCTACGAAGCAAGAGGTCCCGCGTTCAAATCCTGGTAAGGGCATTTATTTGTGTGTTCATCACAGATATATGTTCCTGAGTTGTAGATGTTTTCTATCTAAGTATTTATCTATATAGTCGTCTAGTACTCACAACATAAGCCTTATTAAGCTTAGAATCATCAAGCCCTACATTAGCTTAATAAGATCTAGCCGCTAGATCGTTTTGTGGAAGATTGTCCCATAATATTTTTTTTTTTTTGGTTAATTTACAAACAGACTTAAGACAAAATAATATTAGGGTTATAGGACTAATATCGCCTGAAAAGTCTTATCTTCTTATAAAATCAAGTCAATAAAAACATAACGTCGTAAATAACAACTAATCACCAAATAGCCAAGTCCGATAGTCTGGTCGGACCTATTATAGGATTTAAATGAGCTGAAATGTCCAAGGCTATAAAAGTTGTTTTAGGATTCCTTGGCTGTAAAATCTGACACCGCCGTAGCCGGCTGATGTATAGCTCTACGAAATTAAAAGTAACTAGTATTACTTGCAGGAAAACTTATCATTGTTTTTCAATCGATACCTATCTATTTTTCTCTCTGTACAGTGCGAGAGAGCCCGCAAACGCCCTGTGCACCACTTATACGTTATCCTCGCGACTTTTTACCGAATTATATCATTTATCAAATAGTCGTCATATCATGCATTAAATTATTAATGATATGGTGACAAAACCATCATAGACGTCCTGGAGGCGCAGCGAGGCCAAGACGGTTGCTCAAGACAGGAAGGCGTGGAAGGATCTTGTGGTGGCCCTATGCACCTCCGGGGTGGCCTAGGACAGACAACAACACTAAGAGTATTTCCTCGTGTTATCTTACCTACACAAAAAATCTGATGCTTTGCTCTTAGGTAGACCGAGGTGTTATGATGGTGTATTGTCACTTTTAAAATACAAATTAAAGTTACTAAGTGTAGGGTTTTTGGTATTTAGCATACCTAGTTAATTCGTTTTTAAAGTTAAGGGTAGTTTGAAATTGAAGACTGTTATTGGTTGGGTATAAAAAGAAACTACACTCGGCCGACGGGTCTCAGTTGGTTGTTGAGTTGTGCTAGCAAACGGTTGTCATAAGATGAGATTATTGTGAATTGGAATAAGACAAGAAAATAAATGGATAAATATATTCAAGGGTGTTGTTATTTTACACTTCAGAAGTGGGATTCGAACCCACGCCCACAAGTGTAAAATAACAACACCCTTGAATATATTTATCCATTTATTTTCTTGTCTTATTGTGAAAAACAAACTTGACATTTTCAGTTCTCAAGTTACCTACTCGTATTTCGTAAATGTGTAATGTTGTCGTTTTATACCTACTTACCTTACTTATAGACTATAGTTAAAAGCTTTAACTCTTTATTTTTAATATCCTATGGACGTATCCGTGGACAACTGGACACGTAGGACAGTTTCGTCTCATAAAATATGGTCTTCACCACCTTTATCCCAAGACTACACTAATTAATAAAAAAATATGTGCAGAACTCTTTATTCATGATGCAAGCACCGCTTAGCCATTTTAAAAGTACCTATTTTGTTTCAAATCTATTCTTTCACAGACTATTCAATTAATGCTAACAAAATGGGCGTCACCATATTTAGCGCGATCTCCGCATATGGCATGTTGTCCTTTTAATTTAATATGTAGCTAAATATGTATATCAACAGTCATTAATAGAGATATGATGCTAAATGGTGAACTTATTAATGATTAAACTTGTTATTAACACATGTTTTGATAAAGACAAAATATATTAACCAAACCGTGGAGGTGCTGAAATCGGCTGAAGATTTTAAAATGTTTGTTTATTTCATTTCAAATCGTGTTTGGTTCACTTCTTCAATATTGCCTACCATAACCCAGAACAGTTGTCTATGTATAATTCCTAATAATGGTCGCGATTCTGCTGTTTTGCAAATAACGACCGACACCACCGTCTTTCGAGCCAGGCAATGTTGGGCATGGTATTAGACAATGTCAATTTTAAAGCAATTACCTATAGGTATACCTACATACGTGATCCAAGTTAAACCCTTACTCATTCAGTCTTATACATACATACATACGTGACTTGTTTGAGTAGGTAAAGGTTTAGTGACGCTATAAAACAAACAGTAAGATATCACTCACTATTTGACAATGTGACACTGATATAGGGATCCATATTGCTACATGGTACGTTTACCTTTACTCATTAATTACCTGTTTTGTCAAAACCGCGTTTCGGAAGCCTAAAAAACTTGGGCCATGTGGGGGTCAAGGCGGGTGACCGCGTAGGCTTCAGTTTTGGCGACGGCCCACGCGGACCGTAACCTATTGTCTTCCCACAGCGACACGAGACGACGTGGAGACGTGATGTCACGTTCATAGAGATGTAATGAGGTGCTTACTGTCGAGATGCGCCGTATTAGACTTGCTCGGAAAGGCTTTCATGACTTCTCAAAATCTGCACATCGAGTAGGTACATCAGGTCAACGGTTAAATTCCCAATTCAATCGTAAGTAAAAGGGGGCTAACGTAAAATTGTAGTTGTAGTTTTTATATTGATTACTTAAACGTTTTTGCAAAGGCAAATCTCATAGAAAAAAATCACACGAAAACTATAAACTGAAATAAATGTCATATACTCACACACACACACAAACTACTTAGATTATACTTTTGCAAGGGCAGACTCTAACGAAAACCTTACTGTGTAACAGGTTAAAGTTGGCTCGCTAGAAAAACATCACGAAAATAGGTAGGTAAGTAGGTATGTCTAATTTTCATTTAATCATGCACTACACCTTATGAAACAAAGTCCCCGCCGCGTCTGTCTGTTTGTGTGGTTGTATGTTCGCGATAAATCAACTATTCTTGAGGAAGGTTTAGGTGTATAATTTGTTAACCCTTGCGAAGCCGGGGCGGGTCGCTAATTTCAATTATGACATACCTACTTAGGTACATATATGGGCGGCCGGCGCGTCGGCTTTTTCAGGTACAAGGTGAACCGACGAACTAGTCAAGTTCACAGGAATTTATTAGATAAGGGCTTTCCATTTCTACTGGTATAGTCATAACCACTAGGTTAGCACTTTTATTTTACGAAAATATCCATGGAATACGTACAAAAAAGTTACACTTTAAAATGACCTCCCCGACGATGCAGGTGCCCCTGTTGTATGTAAGTAATAAAGATATCGATAAATTGTTCCCAATTCTGTACAGCTACAATTCAATCGTTACGCTTTCATGTTATCGGCTTATGGCTTTCGACGAGTCTTTAGAGCTGAATCCTTTACAAATGCCTTTAAAGACGATGGCATGTCAGTATCACATCCAATGCGTCATCATTGTATCCAACAACGAAATCCATTTTGTATTTAACTCACAAGTGCGACAAAGGACACCTATTTCTGTAGCGGCTAATGTAAGGTAAACAGGGCATTCGTGGACTTGTGCTCACAATTAAGTATTATGTCCGGCCGTCTGTGTTATTTCCGACGATTTCTCGGTAGTCCGGGAAAGAATGGGGCTGGGATTTTATTCCAAAACTTTACCGACTCCACCTCTCAGGCCACCTATTATAAGTGCGTTCTCTGAGCATGCATAGTTGCTACGAACCAAGGACACTTTTACTCTGGTACGCCAATGCGTTCGACTCACCCACTCCACCCCACTCTTAATAATTGGAATACAGAACCTTCTTGTGTGGCGAGGAAATGCGCTTAGTTCCGATTTAAGAAGGAAATAGCGGTAACGTAAGTATGCAAGTGCCGTAAAGCAAACTTTAGTTAGACGCACAATTTGATTCGGCATCTTAAGAACATTATTGTACCTACTACCTACGAGATGTTGAAAAATGTCAAGCGATTTGGACACCTACGGTGAAATTGTGGGTTGTTTACATGTGGGAATAAAGTGTGACCATTTTTTTTTTAGTTTTCCGATTTAATAAATTTTGCCCTTGCAAAATTTTACATAATTACCAAGGTATGTAGATACCTACATGTGTATAGACATATCCCTAGTAGCATTTTCGTTGGGGCCTACGGTGCCAACGGTAGGGAAAACGTTGGGATGAGGTTCGTTCCGTAGCCAACATTAATTTTGTATTGGCCCACCATCGCATTTACCAACATTCGCTGTGGCACAGATGCCCAACAATGGGCCTTTGTGTATTTTGGTACCGTTGGCTAAACAACGATAATATTCGTTGGCCCAATGATGACATATATCGCATTTACCAACATTGGCAGTGGCAGTGATGCCCAACAATGGGCCTTTGTGTATTTTGCTACCGTTCGCTAAACAACGATAACATTCGTTGGCCCAATGGTGACGAATACCGCATTTACCAACATTGGCTGTGGCACGGATGCCCAACAATGGGCCTTTGTGTATTTTGGTAACGTTGGCTAGTCAAGGATATCATCCGATGGCCCAATGATGACAAATATCGCATTTACCAACATTGGCTGTGGCGCTGATACCCAACAATGGGCCTTTGTTTATTTTGGTAACGTTGGCTAATCGACGACATCATCCGATGGCCCAATGACGACAAATATCGCATTTACCAACATTGGCTGTAGCATTGATGCCCAACAATGGGCCTTTGTGTATTTTGGTAACGTTGGCTAGTCAAGGATATCATCCGATGGCCCAATTATGACAAAAATCGCATTTACCAACATTGGCTGTGGCACTGATGCCCAACAATGGGCCTTTGTTTATTTTGGTAACGTTGGCTAATCAACGATATCATCCGATGGCCCAATGACGACAAATATCACATTTACCAACATTGGCTGTAGCATTGATGCCCAACAACGGGCCTTTGTTTATTTTGGTAACGTTGGCTAATCAACGATATCATCCGATGGCCCAATGACGACAAATATCGCATTTACCAACATTGACTGTAGCATTGATGCCCAACAATGGGCCTTTGTGTATTTTGGTAACGTTGGCTAATCAACGATATCATCCGATGGCCCAATGATGACAAATATCGCATTTACCAACATTGATTGATTGATTGATGCCAAACAATGGGCCTTTGTTTATTTTGGTAACGTTGGCTAATCAACGATATCATACGATGGCCCAATGACGACAAATATCGCATTTACCAACATTGGCTGTAGTATTGAGGCCCAACAATGGGCCTTTGTGTATTTTGCTACCGTTCGGCAAACAACGATAACATTCGTTGGCCCAATGCTGACGAATACCGCATTTACCAACATTGGCTGTGGCACGGATGCCCAACAATGGGCCTTTGTGTATTTTGGTAACGTTGGCTAGTCAAAGATATCATCCGATGGCCCAATGATGACAAATATCGTATTTACCAACATTGGCTGTGGCACTGACGCCTAACAATGGGCCTTTGTGTATTTTGGTACCGGTGGCTAAACAACGATAACATTCGTTGGCCCAGTGAGCACAAATATCGCATTTACCAACATTGGCTGTGGTACTGATGCCCAACAATACCAGATGAGTTTGCTGGTGGCGTCACTAGATGGCGTTACTGTCTCCAAACATCGAAGTTATAGTTATTTTCTCGATTATTCCGGATATAATCATAATATTTTTTTAAAGTAACTTATAAATCTAATAGCTATAACTATAAAATTTATACATAAATTTTAAAAATTGTATTTTACCAACATTTTCTCAATTTAAATCTCAAAAAACATAAATCTCGCTTACGAAGTTTCGAAGTGCGGTTAGTATATATACAAATTAGAGTGTATAGTAAGTGTACTTGCTTCGGCAGTACATATACTAAAATTGGAACGATACAGAGAAGATTAACAACAACTGCTGCCTAGCCTAGGGCCTTCATGTGGATACAACCAATGCCTACCGTAGTGTAATTGTAATATTTATCAGCAAAGGCCCAACGTCGTATTACACAACCACTTACTTAACGTAGGGTAACTGTAGGACTCGTAAACAAAAGCCCATTACATAATTAGACTGTAGGCACACTATAAATTACACAACTATTTACCTACGGTAGTATTGTAAGAATCCTACACAAGGCCCAACGTTAAAGTTACAATGTTGGCCATTTGTGGGACAAGCTGTGTTGGGCCTTCAACCTGGTGCACGACTACCTACCGACCTACCTGACTTGCCGTTGGGTAATTGTTGAATTTGCAAACAGAACTAAACAGAAACACAACGAAAAAATTGCCCTTTTTTATTTTTTTTGCAGTTGGCCCTACAGCAAGCCATACGGCCAAATGTAACAATTAACCAACCATCAAACAAATGTGTATAGGCCCAACCACGGCCCAACCAAAACCACCACCGTTGAATAATTGTATGATTTATTTAAATCGGCCCAACGAAAAAAATACTCTAATGGCCCTCTGTTGGGAATCTTCGGGAGGGCCTTTGTCGAGGGCCCTCCAGCAAATCGTACGGCCAAATGTAACAATTAACCAACCATCTAACAAATGTGTATAGGCCCAACCACGGCCCAACCAAAACCACCACCGTTGAATAATTGTATGATTTATTTAAATAGGCCCAACGAAAAAATTACTCTTATGGCCCTCTGTAGGGAATCTTCGGGAGGGCCTTTGTCGAGGGCCCTCCAGCAAATCGTACGGCCAAATATAACGGTTGCCCAACTAATACGTAAACAAAGGCCCAACAAAATCCCTACAAGAAAATGCTATTAGGGATACATATGTAAGTACTACGACAATTTTATGTTTTAAAATAGAGATGCACCGGATATTCGGTTACTATCCGGTATCCCGCCTATATTTCAATATCCGGCCGGATACCGGATAGTGCCTTACTATCCGGCCGGATACCGGATGGTAACATTGCTTGATTTCGGAGTAAACAAATTGGATTTAAATAAACAGTCACGGTTATATATCGTACTTGTTTATTATTTTAAAACAATTTTAACATTCCACTGACTTACACGCGCACTCATTTCGAACCTAGAAATGTGTCCGCGCGAACGTTCACTAGGAAACAGGTCAAACCTGCACAATGCGCACCTGAAAAACCGAAATGCAGGTATAGTTCCGCCGGCCGAATATTCGGCGGCCGGATTCCGGATATTCGGCCGATAGTCACGCCGAATATCCGGTATCCGGCCAAACAACTATCCGTTGCATCTCTATTTTTAAAGGACTTAAGATGTTCTAGCTGTTAATAAAACTAATATTATTTTTATACCCACAAATGATTTGATATTGCGATAAGTATTTGTCCTTTTATGAATATGACCAAGTACGGCTTAATTCAGTCATTTAAAAATATGATCCTTAATTATTATATCGAGGCTCTCGATACGTATGAACAAAATCGATACTTTAATTTTGTGATTAGTCATGTATTTGCAAATATTAATAGAATCCGGTCTCGATTGGTCAAAGAGGCCCACTGATTAACAGTCCGCCGGACGGTATCAGCCTGTCAGTTAGAACAAAATTTTGACAGTTCCGAACAACTGACAGGCCGATACCGTCCGGCAGACTGTTAATCAGTGGGTCTCTTAACTAAACACGTTAGGTACTTATAGTTTATAATTTAGACCCTATTTATTAATTCTGCCATAGAGATATCGCACCTGGGACTAATTGAGCCTTCTCATATTATGATTCACGATATTGAACATTTAGGACAAAGCAATAATACAAAATACAGAGAATAGTGAGCTATAAAGAAGAAAGACAAGAAACGTGGTGGGCGTGAGAAAGCGCGAGGGCGGCGCGGCGCGCATCGCTAACGCACTCGGCAAACACGCATGCCTCATCCCGCGTACCTGGCTCCGTAGACAACATGCCAATCGCTAACCTTAACCTATAAAACGACATCCATGACGACTTGACACAGTGCATGACCGCCATCTTGGAATCTAAAATGGTCATAATTTTCGAAATCTGCGCCCCCTAAAACCTATAAAACGACTTTTATGACATAGTGCATGGCCGCCATTTTGGAATCCAAAATGGTTATCATTTTCTAAATCTGCGCCGCCCAAAACCTATAAAACGACACCCATGACGACTTTTATGACACAGTGCATGGCCGCCATTTTAGATTTCAAAATGGTCATCATTTTCTAAATCGGGGCCCCCTAAAACCTATAAAACGACATCCATGGCGACTTTTATGACATAGTGCATGGCCGCCATCTTGGAATCCAAAATGGTCATCATTTTCGAAATCTGCGCCCCCTAAAACCTATAAAACGACACCCATGACGACTTTTATGGCATAGTGCATGGCCGCCATTTTGTATTCCAAAATGGTCATCATTTTCTAAATTGGGGCCCCCTAAAACGTATAAAACGACATCCATGACGACTTTTATGACACAGTGCATGGCCGCCATTTCGGATTCCAAAATGGTCATTATTTTCGAAATCGGCACTCCCTAAAACCTATATATCGACACCCATCTCGACTTTTATGACAAAGTGTTTTGCTACCATCTGCATGCAAGACATTTCTATTATTTTTACGTACAAAAATGGCCCCCTGTCAACTTTCAATCGAGATTTAATCGATAATTTATTAGATTAATATTCAGATTAATTCAATTTCAATCTATGTTAGGTCGACTAAACTAATCGCGATTAAAATTTGAGAATTAACTTTTTTTATTCCATGAATTAGTCGAATAAACAGTTAATCGATTAATGCCCATCTCTGACCACGGCATTTTTACACTTTGAGAATATCTGAAAACAAATCAACACAAGGAGCCATTTTGCAAATCCAGTAACATACCAGTAACTTTGTTATTACTTTTGACAGCGCGTGTCATGTGTCAACACAGAGTCGACACAAAGTCGAAACATTGCGACTACTTTGTGACTGCAATATTTATCAGCCTTAAACCATATTTATACATCATAATTAACAAGTTTCGTAGTATGTAAAGCGTTATTTCTGTTATTTAAGTATAGTATACGCATCGAAGTACTAAAAATGCTTCAAATAATATAGTTATGAACACAGGCACTGAGAAGTAAACAATTTCATTTCCGGCTAAACTAAAACAATGTGGTGGTGCGTTGATTATATTACACTTAGTTTATCAAATCACTCGAGCAGTTTAATTCCCCATAATAATTTAAGTCCTATTGTAATATAAATGCAAACAATATATAATTACGTCTTGTAATCCGTTTTAGAGATGGCGTATTAATGTCACTTATTTTTATTTAACTATTTTTCCATCTGACAGTTTCCATTTGACAGGAACAAAATGAACGAATGAACGAATTATTTTGGCATAAAGTAGTCGCAAACTCGTAACAATGTGTGCACACGGCGACCACACTTTATGTCACTTTGTGTCATGTGTCGACCCTTCCCCATTTCTGGTAACTGTGTCGACACGGCGACGACTCTGCGACTGGAATTGTGACCGAAACAGACGGTGTCGACACAAGATGTGTCTACACCGCGTCGTAACGGCGACTGGAAATGATTGTATGGGTTGTTTCTTAAAACTGTACTTAGTTCACCTGCACCGGTTATGCTAGAACATACGTGTAAGTAGCGGTCTCGTGAGAATCCGTCTCGGTATGTGGCCACACTGCCCATCTCCCAGCGCCCGCCCAGATCCTTATCATCGAGAAGAGAGGGGACACCCACAAAAGGCACTTACAATGTACGACCTCCTTCAATTCTTACACCTTTCGTATCCAAGCCATACGACGTCCCAGTGACTAATTGCTCTGTTCATCCACCATGAAATTATCCCACTTTATTCTATAACAATAACATAAAACGCTGATTAATTCTAAAAGATTAACTTTCTCTTATGAATTTTCTAATTAATAACTCCTAACGCGATGTACGTAATCTATTGATATAATTGAGCATTCTCCAGTGCTGCTATGCGTGAAATAACTGCCTTCCGCTTTCCTTATTGCCTATTATTTTCCGTCATAATGTCGAGCTTTGGACTAAAGGGGATAGTGTTGTGCAACCACCCTACAAGACAGACTATAAATTTTGTGCCATACTCGTAGAGTCAACTAAATTTATTCCCTCACTACACTCTACCTACATTAATTTCCCACCTCACCGTTGACCCTCATCTGACAGAATATTATTTGTTAGAAATACACTTCGCATAACACGCTAAATATATACTTGCCATAATAGTAATTTCGCATGGCATTAATTTCGCAGAATATTCTAAGTGGGTTATTACTGTTATTAGGGTTTTCTGCCAAATAATATTATGCGAAAAGAAATTCTGCGAAGTAATATTTTGTGAAAAGCAGAATATCAAAAGTATTTCTGCCAAACGATATTTCTACCAAGTAACATAATGCAACACAAAATTTTAATAAACAACTTTCTGCAACACGTTAGTAAACCAATTTTAGACATTACTATTTTAATTAAGACCGTTGTTTACATATCGTAGATATTAGATTCTCAAAAAAATCGAATCATTTAATAGGTAAACAAAATTTTCATCTGGCCTCTAGGCTATAAAGGGTGCACTTCCCCTGACATAGGTTTAGTGGTTGTGCTTCTCTTGCTCAAATGGTTATGCAAACATGGTCATAACTAGCACATTTATCACACTTTTTTTTTTAACTTCAAATAGCCCCATCACTTGCTGAGGAATCGGGTTCGATCCCATCGCGTCTATTAATTCGCAGCTCCCTGAGAACCTCGTTAATTGCCAGGCAGTGTACGACACGTGTTATTATCTGGACGCCAAGTCCACATTACGACCGTTTATCCTGCACTCCCGTGCATGCCTATGGTAATTCGCGCTTGTGAGCATTCTCATTGTTACTTTCTCATTTCTCAGCAGTTAAGTAGTTATTATTATCCTGCCGCGCATCTATTTGTATAAATTGTCGGAACTTTCTAATGACCTAATTTCTTTTTCACTTTGTTATAATATTTGATACTTCTATATGGAAGGGAAAGACTATCAACAACGTTTTCTGAACAAATTGAAATTGAAAAAATTTCATAAAACAGTTACCTAACTGAAATTGAAAAGTATAATTTTTCCAGCTTTTTTAATTTACGCTAAAACTATGAAAAAACTTGAAGCAAGCTATCGTACTGCCTTGAAATCATATGTTATAATAAGGATCAAATTTCAGTCTAATCAGGAATGTTAATTTTCGAACGAGCGAGCGAAGCGAACGAAGTACTTACATTCGACTTGAACACGCGGCTGGCTAGGGGCACCTCCCGGCATTTCGATGTTTTTAAGCTGAACTATCAGAGGATAGTTTGATACTCAAGAACTTAAGTAAATTTGTTCTAATTTAAATGAAATTGGGTAAACGCATGGATGTAAGTAAAAAGAGGTAGATATGGTACCAGGCGCACGATCGTGAGCCATCAAATATAGGTTCCGGAACCTATATTTAGTTAGTCGTATGGGTGACGCCAACCTGTCAAGTTGTCAAAATCGTTGGATCAAATATTAGTTTTGTCAACTATGAACGTCACACGTCTACATAAATAAAAGGTCATTGGGTAAACGTGTAGTTGAGGGCATTATATTTTAGTCATTAAATTATGAGCAGGCTCGATCAATGGGTTATTGAGCTAGAAGAGCTTAGAAGGCTAAAAAGCTATTTGTGAGGGGTCTTGATATTCTGGTCATATTTTTGCAAGAAAGTATGGTCGAGTTTGGTATCAAATGAAAGTGCTCGGCTTGCACTTTTATAATATCGTTTTTAAATTTACCATTTTGAAATAAATAGCAAAATAAAAATAAACATAATATAGGTATTTGACATTTGACAGGAAATATTTCGGCTTACCACAGATACAGTATCAGTTAATAAGTAATCTTTCACCGGCCCCCATAGAAGTCGGTTTTTTTTTCTTGAAAATTTTTTTCTACTATTTTATGTCGAACTATACGAGTAAGTAGGTGCAACAAAGTCAATCGCTCTATATAATTTTTGGCAAACCGCGAGTTCTCAGTTCGGGGCGAACTACTAATATATGTTTTTTTTTCAGCCTTTGCGTAGCTGCATACAATACATTAAATTGGGAGATAGTAAAGTTACTTACTTAAAAAGGCGATGAACGGTCTTTCTAGATGAAATCTTAAAAAACAAAAGAAATTGTAGCCATATATTCTGAAGAAGCATAATCTCGGTAAGGCTTCGGTCTACAAGAGTTGTATCGAGCCGCCTTTGGTCCTGGCGCCCATCTCCATCGCCGCGGGCAGCATGACGAATCCAATTAACACTGCTAACGAATACTGTCGGACGTACGCTATTTATGTATCCGAGCAGTCGCACTGTAAATATTTAGTCCGAGAGGCGTCTGGCATTGCCCTTGTCTTATCTCTGAATCGGGTGCGTGAACGATTTCACGTGCGTCGAGACGCGTGCCGATGCGCTGACAAGGGTGCGCGTTACAATTGCTTAGCAAGTCAAACGTGTACACAAACCAGTACAAGCACCCTCTCCGATTAGACATATGTGTTACGGATTTCCAAGTCAGAATTACACGTGTTCGCTTGAGCATTGCACGTATTCTAACTATGCTTGCAATAGGAATACGCTGCCAGGATACAGTTTTGTAAATACTGATTAGAAAGCTTAACGAGCAGTCCTTGAAAAGTTCCAGTTTATTTATTTAGCGCGCCAGATAGACACGTGCTTTCAATATCATAGCATCGGCAGTAAATCAGGCATCGACGTCGCGTGCGCGTGGGCATACCGCCTTATTTTCAAACAACCGCTAGACGTATTAAAATTATATCGAAAATTGATTTGTTGCGTGCGGTCACTCGCTTTAAAGTGCGTTGACATGTGTGTATAGGCGCGACGAAAAGTATTAAACTGATATTAAATCTTCGTGTTCGAATATGGTTCCAGGTGATGTGCGCCGATTATCTGCTAATTTATACTCGCAGCTCAACTTCTGTTCTCTCATATTCATTTTATTCATACCGCAAACGAGCTCGTCTATAACTGCATTCCTTGCGCCTTGTTCTGTTAACTGCTGGCTATTATTGTCCTTTTTCGTTGGTCATTTTTAAATGCCACTTGCTCGGATCCTATTTGGAGTGTAGTGATGTCATGTGGCAACACGAGGGGGCCCGTTTTGGAGCGTTACGATCTACACCTCCACATATTCGCGGTTCATTCACCGGTAACAATGCGAATGTCGTTATCATTGATTTATCTATTAGTAGAATGTTACAATAATTCATTCAAGCAGCGATATGTTGAGTTCAAGGAGCATTGTCCTATACTTACCCTTGTTGGTTTTTTTTGTACAAAATTTTTGTTCATTAAAAAGTGAGCGCTTTAGGTCTCACACTTGAGTGTTAGTACGAGTAGGTACTACATCCCTATTACTTACATAGTACTTATTAGTTACATACGTACTTAATGGTTTTATGCCGGGAATCGGGATGTAAAATGAAGTATGTAATAAGATAGAAAAAATCGTAATACTTTTATTAAAAATTAAATGAGTCGTTAGGGATGTTCCACTATTAACCCTTTCATCCAAAACGTAAACAAACGTGTCGAAAGGGCAGGTGCGTGTGAACTTGCCGACCATGAAATTGACGTGGATTTGCTCCGGTGTGGTCCTAGAAAAAGTGTGGCGATTACTTGAGCCCTACCCCGACGGTGATTCGCCACGGAACCTGCAGTTTTATTCCCATTGCGTACCCAGTACACGTGGGTTGGTCACTCAGGCAAACCAGTGTTAATTTACCTGAGAGACCCATAAAAGCTACGTGTAATGGGAGCTAGCATTTATACTGGCCAAAGAGCGGTCGAATAGTCGGCGTTTGATGAGCGATCATAATAAATAATTTACTCTACCAACCCTCATTGCCTTTAGCCTTCAAACTTACTTTATTATACCGACCATCAATGCAATTCAATAGGTATTTAGAGTGTAAAAGGGTTAGAAGCGAAAAACTAATTCAATACAAATACGAAGGGACATCGCTGCGGTTATTATACATCAAATTGCGTAAAAATTATGTATTTTCTATAATTGTCAGGCAATAAAATGGGGACGTAGTTGTATGGAGAAGGGGAAAGCCATGGAGATGCTGGCTGGACGTTGCGAGGGATGGCATGCGTGCCAATGGTGCCAAAGACCGTGCGAAGTGGAGGGGATACGAGTAAAGTAGAAAAGCGGACCCTGGGATCCAAAGCAAAGCTGAGGATGCAACCGGGATAAAAGCTAATAAGAAGAGAGAGAGAGAGAGAGGTAAGTAGGTACTAACGTTTCTCCTACGTTTGTGGAGAAGCGGTTACGTGACGTCGTCCCCTTTCGTATTAATGACATAATATTTACCTATACCTATTGTACACAACAAGATGGGTCTGTATCTTTTGAATACTTCTAATTAAGACATTAATTAAGTTCGTATTGTCAATCGTTTTCGCTTTGTATGATAATATAGGTATTCAAAATGGCAAAGGACGTTCTGGAAAGAAAGGCTAAAAATCAAAAATGTTTAGCCTGTTAACATACCTGGCATTGTCGTTCGAAACAATAGGCGATATAGAAATTAATGATCTGATCAATGACAACAAATACTCGTTTAAATATCTGAGGATCATGCTCATTTTATTTCGTTATTTGTTTAATGGCAATTATCTACATTAAGATTGCCCGAGTTTAAAAAACTACTCCATTAAATGGAAAGTGCTCTGCTAGGGTTTTTTGTTTTAGGCGATTTCATCAAGGGCGGGATCAAAGAAGACGCAGCAGTTTCTGGCGCCAAGATCGCAACGATATCGCCGCTAGAACAGTAATCGTCAATAAAATCTCAATTTAGATGGCACCGATACCGTGTGAGTTACGGACGGACAGTGAGACCGAACACGAAAACCTACTCGACGATGGAATGCGCCGGCCGCAGGACCTGCTAACGAATACACGGCTGGTGCTTAATTTAATTTCGGTTTATAATTTAGAACGATTAATAATGGATGGGTTATTGAAGTACGACTCCTGACAGTTTTGAAGATAAGCCTTTAAAGCTAATTATTGGGGCTGACGGCTGACATTTCGCACAGGGCGTCCGCGGGCGCCACAACTTGACGCCTCGCCGTCAGCGGCACGCCTTATATTTAAAACAAACCTTTTTGTTTTTATACATCTTCCCTACTGGCCAGTCACAGATAAGGACGACGAAAAAGACACTTAAAAATAAATTTGTCGAAAGTGATAAATGATGGATATAACTTTTATTATTTCAAATTAAATTAACGATCCGACCCGAACGTCTACCTTTTCTCACATTAGAGGGATCTTATCTGGAATGATTGCTTCCATTACCTTGGAGAACGGACGGACACGTTGTTTTGTAGCCGAGGGAAGATAAAGAGATTAATGCGTAAAGCAATTAATTTTGATTGAGGTGTGTTTTATTAAGTAATTGTTTTTGTTTCCAATACGTGAATTTGAAACGCGCCGTAAAGTCAACACAACAATGGTAGAGTTGTGTCGCGGTGTTTGATGATGGATGGGAAAGTTTATTTCTATCGATTGTTGGAGGTTCGAATTAAAGATTGGTGTTCAAAATAACACATTAATATTAGTATTAGGGTCGGGGTCGGTTCCCACAGCGCTTTAATACATTTTTCGTGTTCCAGTTAGCGCCCCATAAATTGATTAAGGGACTGCGGCGACGGTCAGAGGTTTTTTTGTGATGCGGGACAGGTAATGACTCGGCTGCTGCCATTCTGGGGTCACCGCGGCATTCCACTACACAGCACATAAACAAGCGCTATTTACTGTGTGTTTACACCACTACTAATAATATTTTGTAAGTAAGGACATACTTACTTTACATATTTGCATTTCGATAAAAACGAGTGGATCCAAATGTTCTATTTAACCTTTATTTGCGGCGTTATATGAAAATGAGCGATTCTGAAACTCACACCTATGCTAAGATAGTTTTGCATTGGAAGCGTTTGTAAGTACCTACATAACAAACATACAAAGATTTTTTTAATATTTCATATGATTTCTCCTCCACTTAACCATCTACGACGTTGTCTGGGAGAAGGTGCTCTTTAGCGATAAGAAAACTTGTGTTTACACTTATCTACCTAAATATTCTAAATGCATTTATTTTTTCATATTTCTATTTAATACCTACCTACCTATATTTTAATTGTAATGTAGGTACTAAAAGTAATAAATAATATATCAATACCTAAATAATAAGTGTAACATTAAAAATCTCCATTAATCCAACCCGTTCAACCGCAAACTTTTATCAAATCCGAACTGCCAAATGAAGCATTTAAGCTAATAGCTTAAACGAAATGCTTCGAGACCAAATCAGCATAATGTAGCGAGCCAATTTCCTGCGAGGAAATTGCTTTCCCGACCAAATGTTCTAAAGTACCTACGTAAAAGCTTCTGTTCTTTACCAGTCACTCTAGCAACATCAATCATGGCTTCATGTTCTTTGGAAAAACGTATTTTTCATAACAAATGCATGACAATGTTATTTTCCTGACGGACTGCACAATCGCTGGCCCACTTAGGACGTGAGCAATGGTTTTGTAATGGTCCAACAACAATGATGTTTTCGTGTAGCGTAACGTTTTGGAATAAATATCAATTTAGTATAACAAACGTTAGGGTTTCACGATC
Organism: Cydia splendana; assembly: GCF_910591565.1. Taxonomy (NCBI): domain Eukaryota; kingdom Metazoa; phylum Arthropoda; class Insecta; order Lepidoptera; family Tortricidae; genus Cydia; species Cydia splendana. The sequence goes on along the minus strand of NC_085965.1, from coordinate 16,575,174 downwards.
AGGCAGCAATATACGCCTATACATCCTGTAATGTTCCGTGATGGTTCAGGTTGGACTGCATTGTCACTCGTAATAAACCCCGGCAGGATAAATAATAGGGGGCTTAGCCAAGCTGACAATCGTACAGTAAAGTGTAATAATATGGGTGCATATAACTTACTTGAAAATATGTCCCATAGTTCTTAATTCGCTGATATAAGAGCTATGGGACATATTTTTGAGTATGATGTGTGCACTCATATTTTTACACTTGACTGTACATTGACAAACGCCCAACGAAAAAAAAATCGGGGTGACAGATGCTATGAAAAGTCATGTGACTATATCCATACATCATTTAAGTTTCCATTGGCGTTTTCTATCAACTATTATCATCTTCTTGGCTAGGCCTAGGCCGAGTTCTAAAACACGACTATTTGCGTGTGTCCAAAGGAGGCAAAGCGAAGAATATTTTTAGTGTCTAGTCACCCAGGTTTCTGCCGTCCAATGAAGTCAGCCAGTACTTTAGCCGTATATAAAAAGGCGCGAGGTGACAATATAAATAACAATTTGGCCCACCCCGTTCGAATGTGGTGTTCCGAGTGGATTAGCATAAGAATGCCGCGTCAGGGACGCCCACGACCACTGTCCCTTGTCTCTTATACATCGAATTTAATTTTGATTTACGACAATCCATACAATTGTACGCAAAACGTTTTTAGGTTGAGGATTAAATACCTATTGTGAGGCGGTGACGATGCGCCTATTGTACGGAGCTTTTAAGTAATAACTTTGTGTACGCTACCTCACGTCAACACAAAATAGATGCATTATTTAACAGGTTCCGCTTTCGTTTATGGCAAAAAAAAATATGAAAAAAAAAACTAAATTGAGACGTTTGATAATTCTGAATGGCGTAGTAGAGTTAAATTTCAGTGAAAATGGTCAGTCAAATTTCATGTTAATATTATTATTATTAACATAAATTAATCACTTAAATTAAACTAGGCTATGCTACTTTGCTACTAATAGTTAAAAGAGTGGTCCTTTAATTCCACCACACCTCTATACATTCAAACAAAAAAAAATTGTCATGTCTGTTCAGAAATCTCGGAGTTCTGAGGTAACATACGTACAAAAAAATACGGTCGAATTGATAACCTCCTCCTTTTTAGAAGTCGGTTAAAAATTTAAAACCAAATTCACATTGTCTGATGACTAACCTGCAATTTTCCTTTTATTTATATAAGCAACAAGAGACGTAAGATAAAGTGTACCTTTCCCCGATTAATTAGTGTTTGATACATTAATACATTGATACTTAAATAAAGACAGCCTGAACAAAAAAATATATCTTCATACAAATCAAAAATAAACATTTAAAAACAGCACGGTAATAAATGTAAGTTGACGCTTTAAGTAGGCACTTAATATCTTAATTAATAAAAGCAAAGGACCGCACCATAACTCATGATCCACATTGGGCACACAGAAAAGTGCTTCTTAAGATTCTTTTATGCAAATGTTATAAAAATATACATCTGTGGAATTATTAATGAAGGGTCTGCTCGCATGTGACGTGTTCGTGCATTAAACTAATATATGAGGGTTAATGATCGTCTAATTATTTTAAACAGCTCATAAATTTTGATTAAGTTTATTTACTTTATTATTTTTCTTATTTTTAGCCCGGTGAAGGTCGATAGATGTAAAAAGTAAATGAGTAATCATACGAGTATAAATGTATGTTTATATTTTTGTACATACATATATGTAGTTTAGATAAGATCAAGAGCAACTAGGATGTTAGTACATGTAGTACCTACCTACGCCTTGTAATTAGTTAACCCAAAAATAGATAGACGAGAGAAAGCTTTCGATTCGAATGAAATATTGCTTGCAGTATTCGCTATCCGTAATATACTTATCAAGAGGAACTATATAATTAAAATTTACTCAAGCTTATCTCAGACCAATGTGTACTTTAGCTTCAATTTGGGTCTTTTTCAAACCCAAAAACGAAATAGACCTCATCGTTAATAATAAACGATGGTGCTCAGTGTTAATACGCATTTAAGATAATATATATTTTACGGTACAAAAATAAAATGCCCACCTAATAAATCGTGCGAGCCTTATCGTCTTTCGAGAGGCGACAATAAGAACCAGATAAGGACAGGGTCTCGGGTCCGAGTCGAAACTTTGGTTGAACTTTTTCGTTTGCGTTTGGGTTTCCTTGTCACGTATTAAGGAGAGGTTTAATGGACATTATTCGTGTTGAAATGTTTTTAGGGACTCGAGCTGCGTTCGGACGCGCGCGAGCTGAGCGTAATCGGCGTCGCATCTTAATTTAGTTGTCTTGTATGGTGGGCCCAGTGGGACATAACCTAACCCACTGCGAAGGCAAAGGACGCCCGCGCGGCGCGCCACACATATAAATACACCGTGATTCCATAATAAATGCCTATCTTTATTTATAGGATCACAATCTCAGCTTATTATTTGTCCTATAATGTACAAGAGGGATTTCTTATTTATTATATTCAGCGGTTCCTGGGTTTTGAGTCATAGGTATGTAGTTAATTTATTGAATTTGCTGAATCTGAAGAGCTTGTTGCTAGAATTAGAATGCCGTGTTCTTTTGTCATTTATCCAAAAGGCTAAAGCGAAATTAATTGAAGTTAGAATACGCGACCAAATATGAATAAAGAGTAATAAGTGTCTGTCTAACAAAACTATGTCGGTACATATACAATTATACATAGTTATAATTTACAGGAGTTATAAATGTAAAAGCGTCACTCGAGAAACGCTATATACTTCTTTCATTATTAGTTTGGTAAAAAATACATAGTCTTACTTACCACATTGACAAACTCCTGAAACGTGATGGAATCACTAGTTGCACTCTGAGCTTTGTCCAGAAGGATCTGAAAAAAGAAACAATTATCCTTACAAAATATGGAACCTTGTAGAAAACCAGAGAAATTGAGTAGGTTGATGTTAATTTCTTAATATCGTCAATGCTGTTGATATTTTAGTGCTCATTATCTGAGATAGTATTTTGCTGACTATACCTCTTGTTTGTGGGGCGGCACTTGCGCTTTGAAGTCAGGGTTCTGTAGTGTCACCAGGAAGTCAGGCCAGGGGATCTCGCCAAAGCCTTCAGGGTCAAACTGTAATGAAAAATCAGTTTGTAAACTGTTATAAAATTAATAAAAAGGTATCAGAGGCACGCTTGTCATTATTTTTGGCAACTCGTTTCTATTATTCTATGGCTACAAATATAATGACCACCAAAAAATACTTTGGTACCCTAAATAAAAAAATCATGCTTACCAAAAAAAATTACTGAACACCAAAAAAATAAGGCCTAAAAATACAAAAGTACCACCACTTTAATTACGACTGCACTTCAAATTGTATTCAAATACCAAATATATTGAATGATCACCAAAAATCATTAATGATCACCAAATCTTGAAGACCAAATTAATGCGATATTTTCACCTAAATAAACCACCATGATTACCAAAAAATGTATACATATTACCAAATAAAGTAAACTGATGCCAAAATTACTAGCCCCTCCCGCTCAACCCCCCGTAGCCCGCACCGCATACCTACCTAACCTAATCTACTTTTCTAGTAGCATTTCGTTATGCTACTAGAAAAGTAAGTTAAACTGCTATCATTTAAGTGGGTTAGCTTAGGTTAGCACTGCGACCCTTACAGAAACGAAATGGTACTAGAAAAGTAGGTTAGGTTAAGTTTCAACTGCTACCCATACAGATACGAAACGCTACTAGAAAAGTGGGTTAGGTTAGGTTTGAACTGCGACCCTTACAGAAAAGAAATACTACTAGAAAAGTGGGTTAGGTTAGGTTTGAACTGCGAGCCATACAGAAACGAAATGCTACTAGAAAAGTGGGTTAGGTTAGGTTTGAACTGCGGCCCTTGCAGAAAAGAAATGCTACTAGAAAAGTGGGTTAGGTTAGGTTTGAACTGCGACCCTTACAGAAACAAAATGCTACTAGAAAAGTGGGTTAGGTTAGGTTAGAACTGCGACTGTTACAGAAATAAAATGCTACTAGAAAAAGATGACGAAGTGGATTAATTAATTTAATAGGATAACGATATATTAAATGTTTGCACATTTTTAATTAAAATGTGGGTACAATTTTTGTGATCATTTACTATTTTTGCGTTTACAATGATTATTTTGGAGCCATTTGCTTTAATAGGATAGCAAGATTTAAAAATTTGGTTATCATTTTACATTAAAATGGAGTTCTAATTTTGGTGGTCATTTACTATTTTTGGGTTTACAATGATTATTTTGGTGTCATTTTCTTTAATAGGATAGCAAGATGTACAAATTTGGTTATCATTTCACATTAAAATGGGGTTTGAAATTTGGTAATCATTGACTATTTTTGGGTTAATAATGATTAGTTTGGTGTCATTTCCTTTAAAAGGATAGTAAAATGTAATAAAATTGGTAATCATTTCACATTAAAATGGTGTTATAATTTTGGTGATCATTCATGATTTTAGGGTGGTAAAATAGATTTTTTTGGTATTAAATTTTACTAAATCTGGTGATCAGTTAAATAGCAGCCTTATTCTATCTTGATTCTATCTAATGTCAGTATATAATGACATAATATACGTCAAACATAAGATGATTTAAACTTTCTATCATAATATGACGACCAGGTAGGTATGACGTGATGGTCTTCAAAAACAGGAGTCTTACAAGATTTTAAAGGTTTGGCAATGTCACCCTTGGAAGCAAGGCCTATTGACTTCCTTGAAACGATGTGACCCTTCAAAATTGTGCATGTGTTGTCCGTTCCCAGACGAGATTGCCAGTAATTAACATCAAAATATTTTACTACAGCAACATTGCTAGAACTGGCTTTGTCTATAGATGCGATTTCTAGGAACAAATCAAATTATTTTGATTTGTATTTTATGAAGTAGTCATATGTAAATTATTATTTATTTTTTGATATATGTATATTATTATCTATTATATTTCAGTTTTTCTTTGTCTATGTTCATAAAATCTACGAAGGGTAGACGTGCCTCTACCCTCCTTGATAAAATAAAAAAAAATCTTTGTCAATTGGCCTCTTTGATAGGCCTTGATTTGGGTCTGGCCGGTAAGAACATAGACAAGATAAAAGTCTGTAATGTCAATGCTGTCATTTAAGTCATTTAATGCAAAAATATAAATTTTCATATAAAACGATTTATTCACTTGAAATATATTTATTTACCTATTAATTTTGAAAATAAAATCTATTCATATGTACGAGCAACATATCTAAATGCGTCTTCGCACAGACTTAGTTAAATTTAAACCGTTGTCTCTCTTCCTTCCTTGCTGTATGTATCCGGCAATGGCGACTTTATCAACAATTCTTATCCGGATTATGGAAAGCCCTAATGTGTGTGTGGAAACCGTTGTAGTAAATCAGAAACAGCGATAATTTCAAGGTAAGATATATATTAATCTTTAAATAAAAATGAGCGTGCTAATTACCAAATTAAAATATAATAATTTAATCTTACTATCCCCGTAAGTCCCGCGGACGCGTCCGAAATTATAATCAAAATTCAACATAGATGTAAAACCCCACAGTGTTTAAGCTGGTAACCCTAGGAATTAGCGACGTTAGTAATTAGGAAGATAGATTATATTGTTTAATTTTTTGACTATTTTGTTTTAGAAAGTGAATCAGCAGATGGCTTGAGCGTGAGATAATAATATAATCCTGGGCCGTCATATGATTTCTTGGAAAAAGCTCAGAAGGGCACGTATCTGCCGCATATCCAAACTAGTTTCCCGGTGACCAAGAACGCTGCGCGGAGCTGTGAAGCAGAAAATGTCCGATAACCGGATAGATGTAATAACAACTTGTAACCATTTGCCATATCAGTGTATGTATTCATATGTATTATGAAAATATTTATATCTTAATAATACGTAACTTTTTGTTACCTTTTATATTTCACGAATTTCTGAATATAGTACCTAATCATTATCTTTTAACGTATTTTTTTACTTATTTGTGAAATGCTAATTTAAGAGCCCAACAACGTGCACACTAGCGCCACTGCTAAATAATCGTGATTATTTAAATTTAACGACATGTATTTAAAAAAGGGGCCGCTACGGACTGTATTGTGTATTTAGGTACCTTTTGAATACATCAAACTAGATTTTATGTTGCTGGATTCGTCGATCTATGAGCTCAAAACAAAAACGGCCGTTTTAACTTTGGACGGGTAGATTGACGAATCCAATAACATAAAAACTAGTTTATTGTATTCAGCAGTGGCGCTAGTGTGCACGTTGATGGGCTCTTAAAAACCTGACCCCAACAAAAAATAAAAAAATACAAAAAGAAATTCCCTCTCTGGGATTCGAACCCAGGACCATTAGCTTCCTGAACTGGATTACTGCCAATACCCGCTAGGCTAAACGGGTTGTCAATTCTAATTACAATGGTATCCCACCAGAGCGCTAGTAGTATAAACGAACTTTTGAAAGGGACATTTTTTTGTATGGAGTTATCGTTCTTCTCCTAGTGAGTATTATATTCTTTGCTTGGAAGTGACACTTTTGCGATGGCCTTTTTTCTTACACATGAAACAAAAGCATGGTAATTTTATGAAAACTTGGTTTCCAAAAACAAAGTCGAATAGTTGCTGAGTAAGGGATATGAGAACACTACGCGACACCTATCGTCACGTCCACAAAGGGCGGTTAATGTTATTCACGGCCCTTAGCGAGAGCACCGTTACAAAGCCAGAATACTTAAGTTTTACCTCCAGTTAATATAGGTACTTGTAATAAACTCCAAGGCTAAAATAGGGATGTTGTCTGTATTTAAAACACATTATTTCACACCATTCATGAGGTTAGAGCTAGAAAAATACTACAAAAAAAGTAGGCCACAGGCATTTTAAACACTATTTACATTAAATAAATCTGAATGAACCACAAAGAGTGGCTATTGTAGTAATTTGACCGTGACGTCACATGCGTGTCGCTCATATCATAATTATTGACTTATACTAAAAAATAAACATTCCATAGTGGCGTTATTGTTTTGTCAGATCGAAAAAGAAGCTGATTTGACTTGAGAGTCAAACACCCTATTCTCACGAACTCGTGAATATCTAGCCAGATCATCCACTCAAAGCACGCACCTTCCCCTAACTCCCATAACTTCGCACATGATTCTGTTGTGACAGCATAATTTTAAAAAGACAAAACGTAAGCGCCCCTATCTTCAGCCGGCATTATCTGAAATGTCCCCTACGTGACCGCACGGCTTTTGATGTTCGGCGCTACCGCCCTTTGTCTCTTTATAAAGGTTATCGCACACAGAGATTTGCCAATGCCACAAAACTTTACAAGCCTCAATTAGTTAATTTATGTTTTATCCCTTTCTTACAAATACATGATCAAGACAAACGATTAATAGGTGATTGAGCCCTGAAGCGCGTTTATAAATACTGCCGTAAGAATATGACTCGCTGCAGACAGTCAATTTAAGCTAAAAATTAACAGGAATTGACTTAGCTTGGCGTGGCTACTGCAAGGTTACTGTCACGACCCTGCTCGATTTGGCAAACACAACTCGACCTCACCACACCACCCTACATTTTACATGCAGTTACGATGTGTTTACTGAAAGTAATGAGAGTAGTTAAAAACGCTGCTCAAGCTAATATCAGCTTGTCTTAAGCCGCTTTTGCATCTTAAAATAATTTGTACCTGCTGAAATTGCCTGTAGAACTTGTGTAGGTAGGTAGAATTCACTCATTAGCGCGTGAGGGGTTTAATTATGTTTAATAATTTTGTACGTACGTCGTACGGCTGTTATAAAGTAAGGTTTAACGATCAGAAGCATTGATAATGTGCGTTAACCTTTATCACGTTTACTTCGCTTCCGTACATTTTAATCAACCAAAAGAACATTCCCCGAAATTTGTTTCTGTATCATAAAATCCATAAACGACAGTTTTTATGAATTATCACGCGTTAGTTAAAATTTAATGGCGAACGGGAGCTGTGAAGAATTAAAGCTCAACGATTTTATCTTTAATTGGTATGCCTTAGTCGTTAGGTGTTTTATACCTGAACCTGCTAAAACAGGTGTTGTTATCTAATCGACGTATCAACGTAGTACGCGGCAAATTTGAAAAATGTAGGCGCGAAAGGATATCGTCCCATAGAAAATTGGAATTTCGCGCCTTTTTCTACTGACAAGATTTGCTTAAGTACGTAAGTCTTAATATAAGTCTCTAAGGTTCAAGCTTTTAATTTTCGATAAAGTGTTTAAAAGAAACTTCAGATAGCATATCGTCAATAAGAACTACTTTGCTACTCTTGTGAATATAACATAAAACATAACGCAACTTTCTTATCAGATTTTGATGAAAGACGTCTATTACCAACCTGTCAACCGGACATTTCACCCAGTTGGACGGTTAGTACTTTTTTTTCCCAACCGGACATCTGGTTTGCTGGTTAATAATAGGCAATCCTGACCTACACCCTGGCTGTACGGTTGAAACTTTTTTTTTCCTAACTATTCATCCAAGTCGCAATCAAGGTGTTCTGTTAGTATTTTTTTCCTAATCAGCCAATTGAATTGCCAACCAGGTGGTCAGTTAGTAAATTTTTCCCAACAGACCAATTAGAAATGCCAGCTGGTTGGTCGGTTAGTATATTTTTCCCGACAGGCCAACCAGACACACCAACCAGGTGGTCAGTTAGTACATTTTTCCCAACAGACCAATTAGAAATGCCAGCTGGTTGGTCGGTTAGTATATTTTCCTTTTATAGTATGCCGATTTGGAACTGCCCCGAACGGCTGACAAAATACCGTGGGCCTATGTTGCACCAAGCTGGCAAAATAACGTGGGCCTATGTTGCACCAAACCTGAGTTCCACTAGGTGGACGGTAGCCAGGGTTCAACATCAGCTCAGATCTATGTATACTACAATCTTCTCCAGAATGTAACAAACACTTTTCTGAAAACCGCATCAAAATCAGTTCAGCCAAGCGCGAGATAATCGCGAATATACATACATACATACATACATACGGGTCAAACTGAGAACCACCTTTTTTTTAAAGGCGGTTAAAAAACATTGCCATACAGGATGTTTCCTATAACAGGAGTAATAAATTAAACTGGAAGCTGTACTCCTCAAACTGAGCAACATTTGTTCAGCAATTGTTGAAAATAAGTCATGTTTTGATTTTTATTACACTTTAAAGTTTATTCTAAGATTTCTAAGACGCAATGTATTGCAAATTTTGTTATGTTTAAAGCGTGACAACTGACAAGCAACGCCATACACACTGATGTGAGCGTACATTGAAGTCAATATTTATTTTGTATGAAAAAGAGGAAGTCTAAAGGATTCATAATTTATAAAAGTTGCAGAACAAATGTTGGTCAGTTTGAGGAGTGCAGCCTTTAATTTATTGGTCCTGTAACAGGAACCACCCTGTATACACGGTGTAACATGAGGAAACCGAATAATTTTAACCACGCATTTCTGAGGTCAAAAGAAGAAAAAAAATGTAATATGAGTTTAGGTCAATTCCGCAAAAAAAAATTCTTTTTGTTTTTTCAATTTTTTGAATGTATTTGAACATACAAAATAAATGTTATTGGTAAACTTGTCACTTAAACTTGATTTTTACACTTTTTAGGGTTCCGTACCTCAAAAGGAAAAAACGGAACCCTTATAGGATCACTCGTGCGTCTGTCTGTCTGTCTGTCTGTGTGTAATCAAATCTTGCAAGTTAAATTTGATCCACTTCCCGGTTTCCGATTGAGCTGAAATTTTGCATTCATACGTAAGTCGGGTGACAATGCAATATTATGGTGTCATCGAGCTGATCTGATGATGGAGATAGGAGGTGGCCATAGGAACTATGTGATGAAACAACGCATACTAATTGTGTTTGGGGTTTTTAGAATTGTTTCGATGAGCATTAGTTGCCTGTGGAAAGAAAAGTACAGTCAGCGATAAAAGCTTGTACCAAAATAGTTATTTACGATACAAGTGCGGAAAAGAGGAAATTCGAAACGAGTGGCGATAAATTAAAACACGACCGAAGGGAGTGTTTTAAATCGACTCGAGTTGCGAATTACCTATTCGCACGTGTATCGTACGACGTTTTACAGAGTACATATGGCCCTTTAAACTTTTGACATACGCACGAAAAGTGCTATTTTACACACTAGTACGGGAAAATAGAACCATATACTGTAAATGAAACTTTGCCAAAAACTTATCATTTATTAAGATGTGGTATATCTTGGTTGGTCTGTTGGGAAAAATGTACCAACTGACCTCCTGGTTGGTGTGTCTGGTTGGCCTGTCGGGAAAAATATACTAACCGACCAACCAGCTGGCATTTCTAATTGGTCTGTTGGGAAAAATGTACTAACTGACCACCTGGTTGGTGTGTCTGGTTGGCCTGTCGGGAAAAATATACTAACCGACCAACCAGCTGGCATTTCTAATTGGTCTGTTGGGAAAAATTTACTAACTGACCACCTGGTTGGCAATTCAATTGGCTGATTAGGAAAAAAATACTAACAGAACACCTTGATTGCGACTTGGATGAATAGTTAGGAAAAAAAAAGTTTCAACCGTACAGCCAGGGTGTAGGTCAGGATTGCCTATTATTAACCAGCAAACCAGATGTCCGGTTGGGAAAAAAAAGTACTAACCGTCCAACTGGGTGAAATGTCCGGTTGACAGGTTGGTAATAGACGAAATAAAGACAGCCTTTACGAGGTTGTGGTGAAAAAGTTTTAGTTAACCGTACATTTTTTTCAATGTATGGAGTAAAAAGGTAGCGAAATAAAATAAGATAAAGATATCGTGATGATGAAGTACCGGGCTGTCAGCGAAACGCATCTCCCATCTAACTAGGTACTCACAAAGCATTTTTTCTCGTCTTTCCAGTATAGTTTGACCCCTGAATGTTTAACATCCTTGCTAAGTTAGAGACCAGACTTACAGTAGTCCTCCTGAGGTAATGCGCTAGGGAAGAATGGGAATAAACGTCTCCGTCTCACGTGCGAACATGAATATAAATTGTTTCTTCTAATAGATGATCTATCTGTGACACACCTATCATAACGGCATCGTTAATGTGAATTTAGAGAAAAGGGTGTGGGGGGTTGTGGTGGTTCTGATGTGTTGGAAGTTGGAAGCACAATAAGTTCGCGTTTAGCCTAGCACTCTGTTTTTAATTTGTTTTAATCATATATGATTGTTATGATTAAGCTGAGGTAACAGGAATAAAACATTAATTAAACGGTACTTACCCTATCAAAGAGTAACCGCCATTTCTGAAAAAAAAAACAAATAGTTATAAATTCCTCCTGAAAATGGAAATACGAATACTGAGAAATACGAGTAAATTTGACGGTGTAGCGCAAATTATATGTATTGTAGCAGCGTTAATTGTAGGTACATACATTATGTATATATGTATACAATACATATGTAGGCAGAACATAGACTGATGCAGAGAAATATTTTTGTTGAGAGGGTTTGAGAGAAAATTGCACAGAGAGAAATTTATGCCATAATATGTGGTTTTCCATGAGAGAAGGGTCCTTATGAACTGCATGGATCATAAGGACCCTTTACGCATGCAGTTCCACATATTTAGGTACATATTCGTAACAGGTATACTTACGTCATGCATCAACTCCCTTCGGATCTCCGCCTCGTCCAACTCCGAGCCGAGATCCGTATGATCCGTATCATAGAGCGGCTCGGCGGCCCTCGACAACGAGCCCAGCGAATCCCGTGCCGAGGCCAGCGAGCCTGTGACCGTTGGCAGGACTCCGGCCTCGATGCCGGACTCCATGGACGTGTTGGTGGAGAGCAGCGGGGCTGTGGTGACGGGCGGCGCGAGTCCGCCGCCCGCGCGGCCGCTTCCCACCCACACTGACATTCCCACATTCACACTGCACTATATTTCTTTTATTCCAGAACTGATTGGAATCGTATTGGTACGAATCGTATTGGTCTTCGCTTAAACGCTGTTTTTATTTAAAAGCGCGGCGCATTTATTCATATTAGATTGGAATTTTATTTAGTACCGCTGGATTTAGGCCCGAATGGGGTTTCCAGTGTTTCCACGCGGCGGCATCAGCGCTTGGCAATTTGGCAACAAGTATTTTGGCATTCGTGGAGTAAAATTACTAAAAATATGTTAAAACGCTCTCATAAACTTGCCATTTTACATATTCGATAAGGCAGTGTTGTATTTTATATTCAAACTCTTAATTTAGTTGTAAATTTTCGCGATCATATAAATTTATAATATTTTTTTTATGGACAGAAGCTTCTCGGGACCACGAAATACGTATGTTCTGGATGGTACTGTCTCTGGACATTAATTATGCATGGTATTAAATTAATGGGTAGGTATAAAAGATCTGAGACTAAAGTAAGTTACTATACTGGAGGAAGATTTTAAGGCACATTATTACTCTAAAAATCTATGGTTGAAATGTGGCACATCTGAAACAAATAATTTTTTTAATTATTTTTTGGACACTAGCTCAGTGATTTCCTCAAAAATGTTACATAATTATAGTAGATGTATGTATTAGTTTTATAAACGCTGTGACGTGTTATCTCTTACAGGCATGGGGATTACAGATTTACAGAGGTTATAGGCGCTATAAAGCGACCCCTGCTGTATTATGAATATTTTAGAAATAAAAACAGTATAAAGTACCTATCATCCCTGTGTAGCATCGGGCAAGGGTTGCTACGTTTACAGCCCAGACCGGACCCCATTTTGCTCTCAAATAAGTAAGAGTTTAATAAATAATAAGCATAATTTGTAAAGTAAGGTACGGCACTGTACCTACGCAATAAATAAGGGTAAGTTGGTCATTCATTGCGGCAACTTGAGTTACAGGGCTTCAATTATTCTGCGGTAAAAATTGTTAGGAATAATGTAGTAGTATTTGATCGGGGTACAAATAGCCCCACGTTAGTTACCTAGAAGAATAATCGGAGTAAAAGCTTCGCATACGAAGCATATGTATGTACATTATGTAGTTACTAACAGCAACAACACTTTAAGCTGACCATAGTGGTGGGTGGTGGGCCTTATAACTTGGCAATAAGGTTTAGGTTCTTCTCCGGTAGCTTACTCACTTTAGGCCACCCTCCTCTATGTATTAGATAAGGTACTTAGGTATAAGGTAGGTATAGTCGTAATAAATGCGAAGTCCGAATTTTATATATTTTTTTAAATCTATTAAGGCACTCTTTAGGTAGGTACCTACTTGTGATCACAACATAATTAAAAACACGCCGACTCTTTTTAAGACTTCATGAATCGCGAATAACGTCTTAATGATTTTTCGTAGCGTGGGGCCCTGTAGGGTGCTTGACTTTTCTTTGAGGGGTGCCAAATGTTTGTTTTATTGAAAGGACCTTTTGACTCACTAGCCTCTTGCGTTTCGCTGTGAAGTAGGTTATTGTGGGGCATATGAGTATTGAGTAAGCCTCATGAATTAAATGTACTTTTTAAGATTTATAAGGCCTAAGTATTTAAAATGTACCTACAGAGTAATATAAAAAGTTTTGGACTTTGCATTTAATGTCACTATCACTAAATACCTAAATAGAACATAATACTTACTTAATATCATAACACAATCATAGATGTAAGTAAATTGAGGTAGATATGGTACCAGGCGCACGATTGTGAGCCATTAAATATAGGTTTCGGAACCTATATTTAGTTAGGCGTATAGGTGACGCCAACCTGTCAAGCTGTCAAAATCGTTGGATCAATTTTTAATTTTGTCAACTATGAACGTCACACGTCTACATAAATAAAAGGTCATTGAACTGATTGAACACAATATAATTAAACCGTCGCTTGTTGAATCTTTCTAAGAAAATATCCGCTCTGAATTGAAATTTTGCTATTTCGATTGACTTTATGACGTTTATCAATGTTTTTAACTTTTTACACGACTTGACTGGGGCCTGGCCTGGCTACCAGAATATATGAAAGTACTATTGGTACTACTAGGAATGTAGAAGTACCAATAATCGTCTATAAATTTGTAACTTTTAATGATTTTTTTTTGTTTTAGTATCCGCCACGCGGAATTTTCTCAATGCATCAGACTGGCTACGAGATACCTATTCTACTTTTTTAAACTCGCGTGCAATATCACATCACGGCAATCAATTAACTTCCCGGTATCCTGTCATGGCCTTTAATTGCATTACAATATAGTTATAGGTAAGCAAACCCGAACAGCGAGATAGCCAATCAGCTGAGGGGGAGCAAAGCCCTCCGGACCTTCAACCCTCTGGCGTCGCCATGGCAACCGGCAGGTTCCTACCCCACTTTACGATAAACCATAAACGATTCAATACCAAAATGTAGTAAGTCTGTATGAAGCCCTTACAGGTTTACGTTGTTTCATTTAAATGGTTGTTGTACACGTGCATTTGCGCGGTAGGTTGCGGCCAAACGTTCGCGAAAAGATGTTTTTACCGGCTAAATAATTACAATAATGAGAAGTAATTTATTACACAAACCAGCCCTTACTTATATAGCTATGTTATCAATTTTAATGTATTTTAAATATACGTTATAACAGTTTTAATTTATAATATTTTATTTGAACTTGAAATATGTACTTATATGGGAATTTTTGGTGCGGCTCTTGGAAACCACTAGGTACTTACATATAAAATTTACAAAGCGAGGCATCGTAGTAGATACTTAGTTACGGAGATAATCACAAGATGCACTTGTTTACTTGAAGAGGCAACGGCCTCTATCACCAACATAACCAAAAAACACCAACACTCACCAGTCTCAATTAATCTATAACACTTCACTATCATAAGGCTAAGTTCACACCCGGGTTTCATTCCCGAATTAACGTTTCGTGTCAAGAACACATTACGGTCCAACCGGCCGGACTTTCATACGTCAAAACATCTCACGTTGTGGTGCAGTGAAAGTGAGAATGGCGTCTCGGTTTCAGCGCATGCGTGAATCCCGAATGGGAAATTTCATCCTTACTTTCGCAAAAGCCTACCGCAAGGCTCGCGTTAATTCTAATCGAAGCCTAGGTTTTTGGCGCAGAGTTTATTTTGCAAGGGCATTATTGGGTTAGAGGTGAGGTTAAGATGGTTATTCATAAAAATGCAAGCATTGAATGAGGAAGCTGCCTTTGAACGTGCTGATTGAATGCCTCAAAACGTTCTTAGCCTAGTAGGGTGAGTGGGTAGCAAATGTAAAGGGCTTTCTAGTTTCTAGAGCCGAGTCCGCACCGGTGTTTCAATACAGGTACATTGTATGAATTATATAAGTAAAATAAACACGTTTCAGTATAAGTAGTAAGTAAGAACATTTTTTAAAACCTACCACTGTCACTGCTCCTCCTACGCCCACTGCTCTCACCCCTGCTCCCACTGATCTCCCCAATGACCGGCATTGCGCTGTTCTCATCCAACTGTTTTCTGTAATCCTCGTAACTTGGTTGTCGGTCTGCCATGTTGGCGGCCTTTTCTTGCTGCTTTTTGCGGTTCACAGTCGCCACTCAATAAGCTTTCTGACCCAGCGCCCCAATGACCATTGATTGGACTATAAAGAAAACCACAGGAGGTTTTGGAGGAGGAGGAGGGTTTTAAGAGGAGGAAGAAGAGGAGGAGGAGGAGAGGATTAGCTGAGCCCCTTCTCCGATTTGAAAATTTTTGCTAAATATCTCCGTGGCGCTGACGGGGATGGCTCCCAAAATTAGTGCGGTAAGGACAACTGCAGCTATCTCAGAAATGGAGATTATTAACGGCGTATTTATTTGGCCTACTTTGAAGTAACCTAATAGTTCTAAAGAATGACTCATAGCCGAAAACCAGTGAGGAAATTGTCGAGAACGTTTGTACGGAAAAATTACCACTAATGAGCACTGCTACTTACTATGTAAGTATGTAGTGTTGTGTTTCTGGTTGTGAGGTACGTTTCCAGAGGGCTTACCGCGAACCACGTTCGACGTGTTGCCTCCCTGTCACACTTACCTACGAATTTACAAGAGCGACAGAGAGGCAATACTACTTCGAACATGGTTTGCGGTAGGCCCTCAGTGCTCCTAAAAATGAATCCTTGTAAGCTTCTAGGGCGATTGTGCACTACAATTAATTTTACTGTCCGGCAGTCCGAGTTTTCATGGTCCGATATGGCATGAAAAAAACCGATGATTGGCTTGTGCACTTGTCCGTCTTTTCACTCGCAGGTGCGGCACAGTGGCATGAAAAAAATGGATGATTGGCTTGTGCACTTGTCCGTCTTTTTACTCGCAGGTGCGGCGCAGTGGCATGAAACAGGGGCGTTTTGAAATGCGGCGGTTTGACGATTAGCCGGATTGAATGCGGCTGAATCAGAATCCGCCGGAATGTATTCGACGCCATACGTTCTTCAATACGGCTAGCCGTAATGTAATACAGCGAGTCATTAGCCGCCGCTTTGACAGATTTTAGTTCACATTTTTAACACTCGTGGCGCTGCCTGACATAACAACAACACACTATGAAAAACGCTGGGGTGTCCATCAAATCTGGAGTTCGTAGAACTGTTTCTTTTCAAAAAACATTTCCTTCGCAACTTAATTAGACGGAGCCCCGCTTCGCGGGGCTCCTATTTCTGAGCGGTTTGCCCTTCGGGCATCTGAAGCTACCTAACGAACCTAACCTACCTACGTATTGATTTAGTGAGACGTCCGTGAAAACATTACACTTTGGGGAAAAAAGCGTAGGTAGGTAAGTAGGTTAGGTTCGTTAGGTAGCTTCAGATGCCCGAAGGGCAAACCGCCCAGAAATAGGAGCCCCGCTTCGCGGGCTCCGTCTATTTAAGTTGTGAAGGGAATGTTTTGGAAAAGAAACACATGTAGTGCGGTGGGACCATGGTAAAAATAAATTAAATTGCAAACATTGTCAAACTCCGGTTACGTAGGCGACCGAAAGAACTGGTCACTCTACAATCTAAATAGTAGTACGATGCGGCTAAACGTAGGCCGCCTTATTGAAGAACGTAACGCAATGACAATCCGGCTAATCGTCAAACCGCTGCATTTCAAAACGCCCCTGTTTTTGAAAACGGCTAGCCGTAATGTAATACGGCGGATTATACGATCTGACTACGACATATATACTATAATATACGACGACCGGTCTGGCCTAGTGGGTAGTGACCCTGCCTATGAAGCCGATGGTCCCGGGTTCGAATCCTGGTAAGGGCATTTATTTGTATGATGATACAGATATTTGTTCCTGAGTCATGGTTGTTTCTATGTATTTAAGTATTTATATATTATATATATCGTTGTCTGAGTACCCACAACACAAGCTTTCTTGAGCTTACCGTGGGACTTAGTCAATTTGTGTAAGAATGTCCCTATAATATTTATTTATTTATTTTATATATATGTATTTTATTTTTTATAATAACTCATACTCCGTGGTTATTATCACGCATGAACAAACTAGTGGATGTGGATAATACCCTTATACTACAAACACAGACACTTATTGACTGACCGAGCGAAGCTTCAGACTTCAGTCTTCGCTTCAGCTTGGGCAAATGCTTTCGTGCTCGTATGTACGCTGTTTGTCCGGCTGCTCGGCACTTCGAGCAACACCGGCTTCCGACACGGCAGGTTGCATTTCTCAATCAATTCTGTTGAAATGTTTGAACAGCGTTGACACTTACTTACATTAGTTTATTTTTTAAAGAATTTGTTTTTGAAAAAAAAAACGAAGACTTATACTCACGTTCCCGAATATTGTAGGTATAGATGGTCAAGCAAATCTTGTCAGTAGAAAAAGGCGCAAAATTCAAATTTTCTATGAGACGATATCCCTTCGCGCCTACACTTTTCAAATTTGCCGCCTTTTTCTACTGACAAGATCTGCTTGACCAACTTTTTAATTTTTTGATTAAATGGTTGTAAATTTATCATTTCTTGTCGAAAATAACCATAACCGATTAATTATCGGTTATTTTTCGGGCATAACCGTAACCGAAACCGGTTATGAACTTTGGTCGGTTATTGCATTCCGTAGTCATCTCCCGGCTCTACCATTTCATCTCTATATGTAGGTTTTATCGATATATAACATGATTAAAATCGACTTTTCACTTCCCTAAAATTGCACACATACACGTTTTTTTATGCAACATACACAGCTTGAAACAAGGCCCCAACGCATAGATATATGATATATAGTTGGTCAAGCAGATCTTGTCAGTAGAAAAAGGCGGCAAATTTGAAAAATGTAGGCGCGAAGGGATATCATCTCATAGAAAATTTGTATTTCGCGCCTTTTTCTACTGACAAGATTTGCTTGACCAACTATATTTAGATGACGCCTCAGCGAGCTGTCTGTCACTGTTGCCACTTTTGTTTAGTGTACGATTAACAATTTAACACCACCTTGCTGTAGCCATGTCGATAAAGTCATATCGATAAACTATCGACATTTCTTGCAATTTTAATTTTACTTCAAAGGTTTAACGATACCTAAAATTAACAAAAATGCTTTTATTCTTTATTGTGGATATCAGATCACAATTTTATCGTCACGCCCCAGCAGGGAACGAGGGGAAAGTTCAGATAATTAATTAAAATACATAAATACCTACTAAAATATGTGTTCCGCAATAATTGAATTATTTTACTACATTATAATATATTAATTTTCCATTAGCATTTCAATCATGTTTATGTTTAACGAAGATATTGAAGCTTCAATTAATCGCTATTTCGTTCCGCTGTGTAGCGTTTATCGATATATTTTTTTTTAATCTTTTTTTTTTAAGGGGTTTTGTCACGCAGTGACAATGTCACCCCCGTAATGAGATCTAATAGTAATAATGATGTAGTAGTGAAGTATTACCTACACCACTACATCAATTCACATATAAGTATAGTTTGCACATCAACCTGGCCTCGTCTGATAGTGGCGATGCCAGGACGATGTTGCAACTACCTATGTTGGTAGATTTAATAAATGTCATGTCATTCCTCAGCGCCTCATTACGGACACATTCCATCAACACATGGTGAACATCTTCTATTTTATCGCACTCTTGGCAATTTGGTGAAGCCGCTAGTTTCATCAGGTGCTTGAATTTGTTTGACGGAATGTGCCCGGAACGAAGTCTGAGGAGTGATACTACCTGTTTCCTGCTAAGCTTTTTGTCAAACCAGGGGACCTGAGGGAGCTGACATTGAACTGTTCGGTACCAGATTCCTTTAGTGAGAGACCGCTTATCAAAGTATTCCCTCCACATCTGCCTGCAACTAATCCTAACTTTACCTAGTACTTCGCTGTGTACAACGGTATGGAATACCGTCGGTTATTGCAAGTTTTGCTGCTCGGTCTGTTGAGATTGTCTTTGGTTAGTCTATGAACAAACAAATGAGCTGAGCATTGACACACGTCACTCGCCCCGCTTTCTGAAAAATATGTAAAACATTAAACATGTAATTCTTGTGTTTTAATATAAAATAAAATAATCTATGTGCGGAGTCATACGTTCTTTAAATTAAAAAGCCCATAAACCTCAACATGGTAGCATATCGATGGGAATAATAATATATTTCGGGTTACGATTTACGGAAATAATAAGAAAATATAACAAGAAAGAAAAATAAAAGAAGAAAGAAAAAAAGAAAAATGACGACCGCAACTACAATTTCATCAACCCATCTACCGATTTTAAGTGAAAATAGCAATTTTAGCACATGGAAATTCAGATTAAAACTAATACTAGAAGAAAAACAAGTTGCCTACGTGCTTACAACGGAAAAAGAGGAATTAGATACGACTGAGAAGAAAAAAGATGACGCGAAAGCAAAATCCGTCATTGCCCAAGCAGTATCTGATAAATATATAGAAATAATAAAAAACGGCGAAACAGCGAATGAAATGATGACATTCCTACAAAACATCTTCGAAAGAAAGAGCGTGTATAATAAATTTTATTTAAAAAGAAAACTTATCACATTGAAGTGCAATGAGCCCCTACAAGCTCATCTAATAAAATTTAGCTCTATAGTTAGCGACCTCAGCGCTATAGATGTTAAAGTAGAAGAAGAAGACCAAATATGCTATCTGCTATCCTCTTTACCTAAAAGTTACGATAATGTCATAACAGCCATAGAAACAATGGCAAGTGAAAAGAAGAAGTTGGATTTTGACTTTGTAAAAGCAAGACTTTTAGATGCAGAAACAAAAATTAATAATGAAGAGAGCACAAGTCAAGAATCTGAAGCAGCATTTAGCTCCAGATACCAGCAACGCAAAACAAATGAAAAATATGACAATTCAAAGAAAGAACAAGAAACTTCAAGTGGAGAATACAGAGGAGCTTACTCATCCCGCCCACCAGGACGATTCTTTGGGCAGAGTCGCCGAGGACGAGGACGAGGCCTTCGCAGAGGAAATGGAAGATTCCAGAGTCAAGGAGCATTGTTAACAACAGAAGAGGATATAAGCTTCATCGCAAGTGAAATCGCGTTAAGTGGTACTAGTGAAAAGGACAAAGACTATGATATAACATTTATTATAGATTCAGGATGTACTCAACACATTGTAAGTAGCAAATTTGAACATGAAATGACAAATGTCACAAAATTAGAAAAAACTGTCAGAATACAAGTTGCTAACGGTGAGTACATATTAACCAATAAAATAGGAAAATTTAAAACAATATATAATGATAAACGTAAAATAAATATAGAGGCATTGATTGTTGAAAATATTTCATATAATTTACTGTCAGTCAAAAAGATAGCTGAGGCAGGATATAGTATTCTTTTTAATAATCATAGAGTAACTATTAAAGGAAATAATGCATTTATTGCAGGCATACTAGAAGGCAAACTTTATAAGTTACGTGCAAACATATGTAAAGAATCTTGCAACATAAGTAAAACTAATGATCTTGGTGATGTTCTTTGGCACAAACGTCTTGGTCATCTGAATAGGAAATCGCTAGGTATGATGAATTTACCAATTTCTAATAAAATTTGCAGCCCCTGCTTAGAAGGTAAAGCGACCAGAGCACCTTTCAAACAAACTCCAAGACCGAAGTCAACCTATGTCGCCGAGATGCTGCATTCAGACATCGCAGGACCAATTAAAGACTGTGGACTAAATGGTGAAAAATACTTCATGACTATACTTGATGATTATTCTCATTTCTGCGTGGTATACCCATTAGTTTACAAATCAGAAGCATCAGAGAAGCTCATCAACTATATATTGAGAATAGAAAACGAAACAGGTAATAAAGTAAGAAGAATTCGTACTGATAATGGTGCAGAATACACCGCAAACAAAGTAAAAGACTTTTGTAGAAGAAAAGGGATTGAACTTCAATATACTATACCTTACACACCTCAAGAATCAGGTTGCGCAGAACGCCTGAATCGTACATTGTGTGACAAAACAAGAACTCTATTTGCAGAAACTAAGCTGCCCAAATCTTTATGGTGCGAAGCAATTCAGTGTGCAGCTTATCAACTTAACAGGTCTCCGTCATGGGCAATAAACTATGAGACACCCTGTAACATGAGATATGGTGAAACAGATCTATCAAAACTACGAGGCCACAATTATACCAAGAAAGGACAAGCTAAGTAAACGAGGACAAGAAACAAGAATGGTTGGATATAACCGTGTAGGTTATAGATTATGGAATCCAGAAGATAATACCATCATACTTTCGCGAGATGTAATATTCGACGAAAGCGATACACTATATAAAGAAGAAAAAGAAGAGAATAATGTAAGAGAGTATATAGAAGAAATAGTAAGACAAGAAATTAGAGAAGAAACAGAACCGCCCAAAGAAAATGAACCACAGCAAATAGAAGAAACCAGAAGGCATTCATGCGAGATCCAAGTAATGAATGATGAAAGACATGAAGAAGCTACACGATCTGGGAGAGTAGTCAAACGCCCTACATATTTGAGTGATTTTGAAACAAATATAGTTATATGTTTAAGTGCAAATGCACCTGACACATTTGAAGAAGCTGCAAGACAGCCAGAATGGAAAGAAGCTATTAATAAAGAGCTACAAGCATTAGAAAAACTAGAAACATGGGAAGAAAAAGAATTACCAGAAGGAAAGAAAGCAATAGATACGAAATGGATTTTTAAAGAAAAAGATGAAGGAACTAAGAAAGCAAGATTAGTCGCGAGAGGATTTCAACAAAAGAAAGAAACCATATTTGAAAATAATTATTCACCAGTTGCGAGACATTCAACAGTAAGAATGTTCCTATCTAAAGCTATTCAAGAAGACTTAAAGATTGCTCAACTTGACATACCAACAGCATTTTTAAATGGTAAACTGAAGTCAGACGTATACATCAAAATACCACAAGGTTACGAAACTAAGAACAGAAATACAGCACTTAAATTGAAACGTGCACTATACGGATTAACAGAATCACCTCGATGTTGGAACGAAACTATAGACACATTTGTGAAAACTATTGGATTTAAAAGATCTGAATATGATTACTGTATGTACTACAAAGAAGATACGTGGATGCTTATCTACGTGGATGATATCTTAATTATTGGAAAACGTACAGAAGATACAATAAAAGCTTTGAAAAAGGAATTTAATGCAAAAGATTTAGGAGAAATGAAAAGATTTTTAGGAATGGAAGTAAACAGAAATGAAAACAGCATAATTCTGAAACAAACTACAATGATAGAGAAAATTCTAAAGAAATTTAACATGGAAGACTGCAAAGGGACTAAGACACCTATGGAAATTAACTATAATATACCAATGCAAGATGAAATATTAACAGATGTCCCCTACCGAGAACTAGTTGGAAGTCTAATATATTTAACAGTCACCTCAAGACCGGATTTGACATTTGTTGTATCTTATCTTAGTCGATACTTAGACAAGCCGAATGAACAACTTTGGAAAGCTGGCAAGAGAGTTATTCGCTATCTCAAGGAAACCAAAGAGCGAGGACTGATTTTTAGAAAAACTGCAGATGCCAACCTATCTGGATACTCCGATGCAGACTGGGCAGGAGACAAGAATAGTCCGGTGGCCGGCTGCATGAAACAAACCTCATCAAAAAATAGAATATACCTACCCTGTAGAGGTACCTGACATTTAGTAGCTTCCAACGCACTTGGTCGGCCTAGGCTTAACCTGGCAGATTTTGTACAAATGGCAAAAACGTTGGACAAAAATTCATCAAAAAAAACCTCATCGAAAAATAGAATGAAACTTGTATGGTAGTATACCTGACCTTGAGGACAGTAAAAAAAAATTGGTCGGCCTCACCTTAGCCTGGCAGTTTTTGCAGTCCGACCAGATTTATTGGGTCACGTGAGAGCTACAATTTACCTCATCGAAAAATAGAATGAAACAAACGGATTATAATAGCTAAAATAAGCCTGTTGACGTGTGTCTTGGTCGGCCTCACCTTAACCTGGCAGTTTTTGCAGTCCGACCAAATTTATAAAAAAATCATCAAAATTTTTTTATCGAAAAATCGTATGAAACTGGTATGGTACGATGGCTGCCTTTGAGGACAGTAAAAAAAAGTGACCGGCCAAATCCTGTGTTGGCAGGTTCCTGTGTCCGACCAATTTTGTGGTACCACGTGAGAGCTACAATTTTACCTCATCGAAAAATAGAATGAAACAAACGGATTATAATAGCTAAAATAAGCCTGTTGACGTATGTCTTGGTCGGCCTCACCTTAACCTGGCAGTTTTTGCAGTCCGACCAAATTTATAAAAAAAACATCAAAAAATTTTTATCGAAAAATCGTATGAAACTTGTATGGTACGATAGCTGCCTTTGAGGACAGTAAAAAAAAAGTGGTCGGCCAAATCCTGTGTTGGCAGGTTCCTGTGTCCGACCAATTTTGTGGTACCACGTGAGAGCTACAATTTACCTCATCGAAAAATAGAATGAAACAAACGGATTATAATAGCTAAAATAAGCCTGTTGACGTATGTTTTGGTCGGCCTCACCTTAACCTGGCAGTTTTTGCAGTCCGACCAAATTTATACAAAAATCATCAAAAAATTTTTATCGCAAAATCGTATGAAACTTGTATGGTACAATAGCTGCCTTTGAGGACAGTAAAAAAAAAGTGGTCGGCCAAATCCTGTGTTGGCAGGTTCCTGTGTCCGACCAATTTTGTGGTACCACGTGAGAGCTACAATTTACCTCATCGAAAAATAGAATGAAACAAACGGATTATAATAGCTAAAATAAGCCTGTTGACGTATGTCTTGGTCGGCCTCACCTTAGCCAGGCAGTTTTTGCAGTCCGACCACATTTATAAAGAATAATAATTTCTATATTGAAAATATGGTTTCTTCACAGCTTGAACTTAACTTAATAATGCTAACTGCAAAAAGTCATAAGTAAATGAGTCCATGGAGGTCTTAGAGGGCTTTAAAAAAAAAGAAAACATTCAGTTCAAATTTTATTCATAAATCTATCTAATATCTAAATAACGTTTTCTAACTACTGACGTGGTTTCAGAGTAACACTTACGTTGAGATGATGTCTCACAGATGTCAAAAATAAAAAGGTTTTCATCGATTTTTGACAAGTTTTGAATCGTATATCCTACTTTTCCACTACAGATAGAATGAGGAGGCATAACTGACATTTTATCACGCCAGGTGGCGCCTCCATAGTGGAGTTGCTGTCACTGTCAAATCACATACATTGTTTCCAATAAATTGTAAACATTCTCCTTTTTTAACCGACTTCCAAATACCAAAGGAGGAGGTTATCAATTCTGTTGTATGTTTTTTTTTCTCCACAATACTGCAATAGTGTGCGACAAATTGTGGAAATATACCTATAGAATCTCCCTTTTTTCCCAAGGACCCGATATGCATAAATCGGTAAGAAAAAGCTTTGAGTACCAAAAACTAAGGCAAATGACAAAGACCGTTTGTGTAGGCTGCATTTTAAGGAAGATAAATATTTTGGAAAGAGTAAATACACAGGTAAGCTAAGTTTTAACGAAGTAGTACATAATTTAGGGCATAATGGCTTGGCCACACATGCTGTATTCCATACGCATCATGACTTTGTGTACGTATCTGATGGGCGGGCGTATATGAAACGCCTTCTTGTACATGCAGGTGATCCAGGTATACACCAAAGCTTAGTTTTCAATCGAACACTTGTAATATAAGAGGAAAAACTGCGCGTGAGCCTTCCAAAATTTTAATAAACGGTAAAATACACAAGATAACCTCACATATATTAAGTGATTATCTTTGCATCAAATCAGCCTTTTTTCCATCAACTGTAACATTTCTCCTTCGAAGCTCGGTTTGTAGAAAAGAAATTCCCACCTTTTACCAGTGGTAATTACTGGGAATAAAAATTCCCAGTAGGTACCACCAAACCGAGTTGGTGGTAACTACTAGGAATTTTTTTTCCCAGTAGTTACCAGTGGTAAAAGGTGGGAAAATAATTCCCAGTAGTTACCACTGATAAGAACTTGGTGGTAACTAGTGGGAATAACCCTTTTATTGTTAATAATTACTGTTAATCATAATCATCTTCGGAGTCGAAGTCTGACGAACTTTCCCCAGACTCCGACTTATCTATTGTTATTTCTTCGACTCGCAAAGGCGTTATGTGTCCTTCAAACCATTTGATCTTATACATTTCATCTCTTAATGTCCAGCCACAATGTGTTGCATCAAATTTGATGCAAGTGGATTCTGCCGCACACTGCCACATTGAATTTATGAAAGCCGTCCGTAACAAGCCATACGACAACAGGTTTATTTTAGCTATTATAATCCGTTTTTTTTTTTCATCCTATTTTCGATGAGGTAAATTGTAGCTGTCACGTGGTACCACAAATTTGGTCGGACTGCAAAAACTGCCAGGCTACGGTGAGACCGACCAAGCCATACGTCAACAGGTTTATTTTAGGTATTATAATCCGTTTGTTACATTCTATTTTTCGATGAGGTAAATTGTAGCTCTCACGTGGTACCACAAAATTGGTCGGACACAGGAACCTGCCAACACAGGATTTGGCCGACCACTTTTTTAGGGTTCCGTACCCAAAGGGTAAAACGGGACCCTATTACTAAGACTTCGCTGTCCGTCCGTCCGTCCGTCCGTCCGTCCGTCCGTCCGTCTGTCACCAGGCTGTATCTCACGAACCGTGATAGCTAGACAGTTGAAATTTTCACAGATGATGTATTTCTTTTGCCGCTATAACAACAAATACTAAAAACAGAATAAAATAAAGATTTAAATGGGGCTCCCATACAACAAACGTGATTTTTGACCAAAGTTAAGCAACGTCGGGAGTGGTCAGTATTTGGATGGGTGACCGTTTTTTTTTTGCTTTCTTTTTGTTTTTTTTTTTTGCATTATGGTACGGAACCCTTCGTGCGCGAGTCCGACTCGCACTTGCCCGGTTTTTTTTTACTGTCCTCAAAGGCAGCTATCGTACCATACACGTTTCATATGATTTTTCGATAAAAAAATTTTTGATGATTTTTTTATAAATTTGGTCGGACTGCAAAAACTGCCAGGTTAAGGTGAGGCCGACCAAGACATACGTCAACAGGCTTATTTTAGCTATTATAATCCGTTTGTTTCATTCTATTTTTCGATGAGGTAAATTGTAGCTCTCACGTGGTACCACAAAATTGGTCGGACACAGGAACCTGCCAACACAGGATTTGACCAACCACTTTTTTTTTACTGTCCTCAAAGGCAGCTATCGTACCATACAAGTTTCATACGATTTTTCGATAAAAAATTTTTGATGTTTTTTTTATAAATTTGGTCGGACTGCAAAAACTGCCAGGTTAAGGTGAGGCCGACCAAGACATACGTCAACAGGCTTATTTTAGCTATTATAATCCGTTTGTTTCATTCTATTTTTCGATGAGGTAAAATTGTAGCTCTCACGTGGTACCACAAAATTGGTCGGACACAGGAACCTGCCAACACAGGATTTGGCCGACCACTTTTTTTTTACTGTCCTCAAAGGCAGCCATCGTACCATACCAGTTTCATACGATTTTTCGATAAAAAATGTTTGATGATTTTTTTATAAATTTGGTCGGACTGCAAAAACTGCCAGGTTAAGGTGAGGCCGACCAAGACATACGTCAACAGGCTTATTTTAGCTATTATAATCCGTTTGTTTCATTCTATTTTTCGATGAAGTAAATTGTAGCTCTCACGTGACCCAATAAATCTGGTCGGACTGCAAAAACTGCCAGGCTAAGGTGAGGCCGACCAATTTTTTTTTACTGTCCTCAAGGTCAGGTATCCTACCATACAAGTTTCATTCTATTTTTCGATGAGGTTTTTTTTGATGAATTTTTGTCCAACGTTTTTGCCATTTGTACAAAATCTGCCAGGTTAAGCCTAGGCCGACCAAGTGCGTTGGAAGCTACTAAATGTCAGGTACCTCTACAGGGTAGGTATATTCTATTTTTTGATGAGGTTTGTTTCATGCAGCCGGCCACCGGACTAGAATGACAGGAAGAGTGTGAGCGGAGGCATCATTCTACATGGAGCAAACCCCATATCCTGGTTCTCCAAGAAGCAGTCCTGTGTTGCCCTGAGCACTGCCGAATCGGAATACATTTCAGCAGCAGCTACAGCGCAAGAGATGGTGAACATCAAAGGTTTAAGCGAACACCTAGGACTTAGTAGTAAAGCTACTCTATTCGTTGATAATATTGGAGCTATTTCTATGTCAAAAAGTTATGAAAATTCAAAGCGAACCAAGCATATTGACATTAGGGCTCATTTCCTTAAAGATCTTGTGGAAAAGAACATCATCAACATAGAGTATGTACACACAAATGGAAATTTAGCTGATTTAATGACAAAAAGTTTATGTAAAGAAAAATTTAATTATTTTGTCAACCAATTCTTATGCTAATATAGTCCAGTCAATGGATACTTAGTCCAGTTGATGGATATTTTCTTTGATAACTAGATTAAATAGTATCTTATGTTAATGTTATATTAATTAATGGTAATGTTATCTGACCATCATTTAAGTGTCAATTAACATTGTCATAATATTTCAAAATGCTTTTAGTAAGCAGTATACTAAATAATTAATTTTATTTTAATTATTTTTAAAGTGAAAATGTCTCATTAATTTAAAGCTGTTTTAGCAAAAGCTTACTAAAACGCAAATTTATTTTATTAATATAAACTTAAATTATAATTTTAATTTAAGTGGTTTTCAGTATGAAGTGTACTATGTAGCAAATTTAATTTTAATTCAAAGTTAAATTTGAGGAGGAGTGTTGAGATTGTCTTTGGTTAGTCTATGAACAAACAAATGAGCATTGACACACGTCACTCGCCCCGCTTTCTGAAAAATATGTAAAACATTAAACATGTAATTCTTGTGTTTTAATATAAAATAAAATAATCTATGTGCGGAGTCATACGTTCTTTAAATTAAAAAGCCCATAAACCTCAACACGGTCAGCCTCCTCGTTACCCATGATGCCAACATGAGAAGGTATCCACTGTACAATCACTTCCCTATTTAGTGTACGAAGTTTGTTGATGGATTCAAGGATGGTGTAGGCTATCGGATCGATATATAACATGATTAAAATCGACTTTTCACATCCCTAAAAGAGCACACATATACGCTTTTACGCACACATACACAGCCTGGGCGCATCAAAAAAGGCAACACTTGATTTGAAGTCCATCTTGTCAACAGTATGGTTGTCCTTTTTTGACAAACATTTTGGCATTTTTAAAAGAGCGAGGAGAGAGAAATGATACTAGTTGCTGCGCCGTGAAAGAGAACAGAAAACGTTGGGCCCTTGGTAGGACTAGTAGGAGTAACAGCGAAAGCGCTATTATTGTTTGTCCTTGTCACAGTCTCACATTTTTTTTATTCCCCACCGTAAATTTAGTGTGGATTATGGGGGGAACAAATAAATTCGACCAATCATAGTGTCGCATTGCGTATGTTTTGTCCCTCACGGAGGCACGCGTATGCCACGTCTATAGGATCCTACCATCTATGGATTCGACACATTTATTTTAGCAAGCAACACTGAATGTTAGACGTCAAGAATTTTTCTTCGCGTTTTGCGTATTTATTGGCGCAGTGCAGAATCAAAACAAAATTATATAAGCAATAGAACTCGATGATATCTCTATTGTTTTTGCCGTAATCGTCGTTGTTTTGTTTTATTATGCCTAATGGACGGACAGTGTTGTTGCTGCGGCGTTTGTCGACAGGGGACAACAGATTGAAGAGTATCAACTTGAATCAAAACACTACCAAGGAGCCGCATATTGTGAACCCGGTGTGCTCTCATCGCGATATAAATTTGTCGAAAAGGTACGTGATTGGGTAGTAAATGCATAATTTTAAACAAATATGCGTTTCTTTATGCATATTTGGCTTTCTGTGGCAGACTAAAAATAGACTGCAGGAAAACAGTTTTGACCTTGTTTAAAATGTTTACATGTTATGATAGCGATACTATGTGTGAGCTTAGTTAGGAAAGAGAAAGGCGCTTGCATTATTAATATGTAATCAGGTTCATGTCATCGTAAAAACGTTATGCAAGCTTAACCTTGAGTGCTAAACTTACAATATTTTGTATTGAATTAATGACTTTATCAAAATGTGCTCTATCATGTTTTTTTATGTTTCACTTTAAAAGGATTATCCATTTATAGCTTTTTGAGTTTAGGTACTGCAGATATCCAGAGCACAACATAACACATTATGGACTATGTAACTAGATGTATGTACAGTCGCCATCAAATATATTGGAGCGGCCAAGGTGTTCACAAATATCTGAACACTCCTCTATTGCCAAGGCGTTAGAGTGAGTGTTCATATATTTTTGAGCACCTCAGCCACTTCAATAGATCTCATTGCAACTGTTCCTATTAATTTATAAGTAAACCAGCAACCTGTTCTGGCTTCTTATGGGGAAACCTTATCAAATTGTACCCCTGAACCTTCCTCAAGAATCACTTATATTGATAGGTGAAAACCAATTAATTAACCATTTAATGGTTTTTGAGTTTATCACAAACATACAGACAGACAGAACATGCGGTGGGAACTCAGTTTTATAAGATGTAGTGATTTTAGATCAAGTATAATAATAATAATAAGCTTTACGATGGCGCATCAGGTGCCCATCTAACGAGTGGCGAGTCATCGCTTGCCTCGATAACTTGTGCAAGCAATGTTATGGCAGGTGTCCGGACCTCTTTGCAATAGTCCAGTCTTTTTTCCATCCAAACTTAAACCATAGACCAGTACTCTGTCCATATTCTTTACAATAGTTTCCAATGCCTGCTGAAACCGGTTCACGGGTATCTATTGATGTATCCGTGAATGGGTTCCAGCACGTGTTCTACATGACATCAAACTTCTCCAAACGGCCTCTACGTGTTGGATCCATATCCCCACGCACGCCTTATAAATGACCGGGCTCAAAAGACCCGAGAGTTTTGAAACGGAGATACAAATAATAATAATAAATATAACAAATATTAGGGGACATCTTACACAGATCAACCTAGCCCCAAACTAAGCAAAGCTTGTACTATGGCTGCTAGGCGACGATATACCTACTTATATAGATAAATACATACTTATATACATAGTATGTTTAAGTATAAAATAAGTACATCAAATCACTAATCTTATCAAACTACAAAGTGAAAGTGCATGTATAATAATTTATGCTCCTTATCACAGTCATGTCAAAACAATGACTCAAGCTTTAATTTTGTATCAGTTTTATAATAAATTAAACATATTTGAACTGTTCAATGTATGGAAGACCAATTACAAGCTCTTTTGTCACTTTTAAAACTTTGCGTTTGTACTAGAGATGGGCCAATCCCATTTACAGAAGTTTAGTGGAGCAGAGCCCTACCTTTCTGTGTCTGAGCGAAGTATGTAAACAAATAAGAAAGGTTTTGCCCTATAACGGTCTTCCCAATCAAAAATTCTAAAATGATTATGACGCCATATGAAAGTCTAATTCATACATTTTTCCTTACAGAATCTCTACATTCGGTCAAAACAATCAGCTTCCAGTTGTTTCCCCTCAACTCACAAGAAGCTTCAGTGACAACATAATAAAAATGACCACACCAACCACTGAATCCAATCCCATTGAAGTGCCAAAACATACCAATGCTCTTGTGTCCGAGAAGTCTCCATATTTGCTTCAGCATGCTCACAACCCAGTGCAATGGTACCCATGGTCCCAGGAAGCATTTGACAAAGCCAAGAAAGAAAACAAACTCATCTTCCTGTCTATAGGATACTCCACTTGCCATTGGTGCCATGTGATGGAGAAAGAATCATTCGAAAATGAAGAAGTTGCCAAAATTATGAATGAAAACTATATCAATATTAAGGTGGATCGTGAGGAAAGGCCAGATATAGACAGAGTTTATATGCTGTTTATAACAGCTACCACTGGCAGTGGCGGCTGGCCCATGTCTGTATTCCTCACTCCTGACTTGCTGCCAGTCACCGGAGGAACATATTTCCCTCCTGAAAACAAGTATGGTCGCCCTGGCTTTAAAACTATTCTTTTGTCACTTGCTAAAAAGTGGAAAGAAAATACTGAGCAATTCAAACAGGCAGGCGTTGCTATAATGGATGCTCTTCAAAACTTATCCAAACGTGATCCTGAATTGTCGCCATCCGTACCTGGGGAAGCGACATGGAACAAGTGTGTGCAGAAATACATTGCTAACTTTGAACCCCATTTTGGTGGATTCGGTATGGCTCCAAAATTTCCGAATTGTTCAATTTTCAACTTCCTCTTTCACTTCTATGCTCGAGATAAATCAAATCGTGTAGGAAAGCAATGCTTAGAGATGTGCTTGCACACCCTAACTAAGATTGCCAAGGGTGGTATCCATGATCACATCTCTAGTGGATTTGCTCGATACTCTGTTGACAATGACTGGCATGTGCCCCATTTTGAAAAGATGTTGTATGACCAGGCACAACTCGCATGCGCTTATACGGATGCTTATCTTGCGACTAAAGACGAATTTTACGCTGATGTCGTTCGTGATATAATTAAATACGTGAATAGAGATCTGAGACATGTACAAGGCGGTTTTTATAGTGCTGAGGATGCTGATTCTTATCCAGTGCATGGGGCTCCTCATAAGAAGGAAGGAGCATTTTGTGTTTGGGAATATATAGAAATTGAGTCACTCCTTATTGAGAAAACTATCAATGATATACCTTACATGGATATTTTCTGTCACTACTTCAGTGTCGAAGAAGATGGCAATATTTCACCAGACAGTGATCCTCATGGAGAACTCAAAGGGAAGAACATGTTTATTGTTTATGGCAGTAAAGAAGACACTGCTAAAAAGTTTGGATTGTCTATGGAGCAGTTTAATCAAGTGATTAAGGAATGTACTGAGATCTTGTATGAGGCCCGTCAAGAGAGACCGAGGCCACATCTTGACAGCAAAATGCTGTGCTCATGGAACGGCCTGATGATCTCTGGTTTGGCTCAAGCCGGACAAGGTTTGGGAGAAAAGGAATATGTTGAAGATGCTATTAAAACTGCAAATTTCATTAAAAAGTACTTATATGATCCAGAAAGTAAGAAATTGCTTCATTCTTGCTACAGGGCAGATGATGGATCAGTTGCTCAGATGTAAGTACAAATATCCCACTTGCGTTCCTAATGTTGTAGTAAACTGTTGAACGAGGATCTAATGAGGATGATGAAAAGGCACTATAATGTTTTAGATGATTTAATTTGTTAATTTCCAACCTGCGTTTGTCTTTAATTAAGCTCAATATGTCTCTTTAGAAACTCTGCTTTGCTAGAAATAATAACCGTAACACTAGCAGATGCAAAATAGTGTTATATAAAGTGACCTACACGAGTTTTACAACAGAAGAATGCTACCTATGTTGTTGGTGATTCCCAGTTGACTCCTCAGACCTCAGGTGACTGTTAAGTGAAAACTGAAGAGAATGTTCCCACTTTTATTTATTGTTCTACAAATTTGTCTCTTCAAGTGCGAAGTCCCCCATAGTCGTAATTTTCTGGCAGTCATTCAAAATCTGGTGCTCGAAAGATAAATCTTCATTAACTTTCAGAGAAAGACCGATCGAAGGATTCTTAGACGACTACGCGTTTCTGGTGAAAGGTCTCCTGGACCTGTATGAAGCATCACTGGACCTCTGCTGGCTGAACTGGGCGCGCGAGCTGCAGAAGAAACAGGATGAATTGTTCTGGGATGAGGCGAACGGCGGGTACTTTAGCACTTCGGAGGGAGATGAGAGTGTTGTGCTGAGACTGAAAGAAGGTGAGGCTTTTAAACATAAACGTATATAAAATGACATCAAAGCAATAAAAGAAGAAAGAAGAGGAATTGTGTCATGTAATACTCTAAAGATTACTCTAAATTCAGATGGCACAACTGATGTTTCAGATTAAGACACCTGTCAAAATGCTGTTTGCATGGCAAGATATTTTTCTTTATTGCATATTAACTGTTGGAAATAAAAGCTTAATTAAGCAAAGCAAGAAAACTCCATTGAAACATCAAAAATATAAATATAATTAGTATTTAACCAATTTAAAGTTAAATATTAATATTGAAAGTTAATATCGCTCGATATTTGTGATCCATTACGATAATCGTGGAAGCTTACTGTGACCTGTGCCATTGTCCGGCAAACAGCGGCAAGTAACATTAACCTTTTGGACGCCAATGACCGATATATCCGCACCGCAGGTCCAACGCCAAAGACCGATTCGGAATCGGTCACGGACCATAGAGCAACATAGACCTACGTGCATAAGCATAAAGTTCAATTTCAGTTTTGACACTTCGGTGACGTGGCGTCCTAATGATAGCTTTTGTGTTTGACACGGCGTCGAAAAGGTTAATAAACTATTTAAAACGCTATATTTTATAATTTCCAGACCACGACGGCGCCGAGCCCTGTGGCAACAGCGTCGCCTGCCACAACCTGCAGCGTCTCGCCGCCTATGCCGACAAGAGCACCGCTTCGGAAGGCGGCGACAAAGAGCGCGATATGGCCAGGCGACTACTTACGACGTTCGCGCATAGACTGACCAACTCGCCTACAGCTCTGCCGGAGATGATGTCTGCTCTCATGTTTTACAATGATTCACCAACACAGGTAAATTAGTCTGTATGATTGTAAGGTTTCCAATGGTAAGTATCTAAGGTCTACAACAGTAAGAGCGCTGCTTCGGAAGGCGGCGACAAAGACCGTGATATGGCCAGGCGATTACTTACGGCGTTCGCGCATAAATTGACCAACTCGCCTACAGCTCTGTCAGAGATGATATCTGCTCTCATGTTTTATAACGACTCGCCAACGCAGGTACCTAATGCTCTTTGTAATTAGATTTATGGGCCGTAACCACAACAGTAAGAGCAGCGAAGGCGGAGACTGGGAGCGCGACATGGTCAGGCGATTACTTGTGGCGTTTATTTATTTATTTATTTATTTATTTAAACTTTATTGCACAAAATACAAATAAAATGTACAAATGGCGGACTTAATGCCTAAAGGCATTCTCTACCAGTCAACCATAGGGCTAAACAGAGATGTAATAAAAATGGTGCAAGAAGAAGAGTAAGAGAATTCAATTAGGAACTATTGCAAACAACTGAAAAACATAATAAACTACATATACAATACACAGATAAAAATAATAAAATATATACAATGAATATACTACTACATAATTCTCACATACATACTAATATATTACGCATAGACTGACCAACTCGCCTACAGCTCTGCCAGAGATGATGTCTGCTCTCATGTTTTACAATGATTCACCCACCAAGTACCTGATACTTACATTTATTGTCCCTATTCTTCTTGTAATAAGGTTTATTATAACTGTAAGAGCGCTGTGGACGATCGCGACAATAAAGCGACATGGCCAGGCGATTACTTGGGGCGTTTGCGCATAGACTCACCAACTCGCTTAAGGCTCCGCCCGAGACGATATCTGCACGTATATAACGACTCGCCACCTCAGCTACATTTGTAGATTTTATGCTCCTTATAAAAAGGCTTATCCATGGTTACTTCAATAGTTAGAGTAGATAAGACGGCGAAACTACTCATGGCGTTCGCGCACAGACTGATCAATTCGCCTACATCTCTACTTATTGGTTATTACGAAAAATATGATACAAATTTTCAAAAGTGAGCGACGAGTTCTTTACTTTGTTATCAGCAAGAAATCGGTGAATTTCACTTAAAACCTGAAATTCAAGCCTGTCCAATAGCCTAAATGCGCCGTCTTTGCATATTTATAATCCATGAATCACTAAAAAAACGGTAATTCAGAAGTGTGTGATTCCAGGTGCTGATAGCCGGCGGCTGCTCGGACCCGCGCACGCTGGAGCTGGTGCGAGTGGTCCGCTCGCGGCTGCTGCCCGGCCGCGTGCTGGCCGTGGCCGACCCCGCCGCCGACTCGCCCGCCGGTATGTCCGACATACGTGAGTGTCCGCTACTGCTGCACACTCACTGTCTCCCTGATTCACTACTTCACTTGGCATGTCTTTTTTTTGTTATACACATTTACACAGATCGACCCAGTCCCACAGTAAGCTCAATAAGGCTTGGGGTATTAAACGACGATATATATGTGAATATATTTTTATATAAAATATATATTTAAAATAAAAAATATATATTTTTATTTAATATAAATTTTATTTTATTTGAATAATAAAATAAATTATATAAATACATACTCATACTCATACTCAGTTATTTATAATATTATTACATATTACACGTCACAATTTTATTTACATAAGATAGATTACTACAGTTTATGGTTACACATTAGATTATTATTACAGTTTCGGTTAGTGTCAAATTGTTAAATATGTCAATTAATTTTACAATATACCTTATACGAGTATACATAAAAAATGTAATTAAATTTGATACATTAAATGTTATGTTGAATGTAAATTGAATCATAATAATAAATTGTAGAATTCATTCAGGCTATAAAAAGCGTGGGAGAGGAACCATTTTTTTAATTCCCGCGTAAATGAGTTCGAACTTAAATACATAGACTCTTGGGCGTGGGGTGCCGAAAACTGCTTAGGCGTTGGACTTCTTAAAATCTTTTAAATTGAGTTACCTACATATCTAGAGTCAGACCGCGAAAAGTCTGCAGCGATTTTGATAGCCCACGCAGTGCAAGTATCATTTTAAACGTCAAACTTCTATGAAATTATGACACTTGCACTGCATGGGCTATCAAATCCGCTGCAGACTATTCTTGGTCCGACTCTATTTATACACATAGACAACGCTTTAAGACAAATATTTCACCACTGGCGTAGTGAATAACAAGTGCAGAATAGCCGATATAATATAGTCGCATATGTGTCTCAGTGGCGGTACTTCCATACAAGCCCAAAAGCCGGGCTTGCCTTAGTTGCCTTACCGAAATTACGTAGTGATAAGATCAATAATCAATATAGATTATTTTTAAACCGCGCGCCAAATTAAATATTAGTATTATTAAATTCAAGCAACAGCGCGCGGACCGCGGCGCCAGCGTGTTGCAAATTTTTTCCGTGGGGGCGACTCGTCCGCGCGAAAGAAATCAGGCGTAGAATGTTCTAGCTATCCTGCTCGCACTCGTTGGCTTGCAACCGGGCTTGCTTTTTCGTCGCACTCTAGACGCTCTTAGCCTACAAACCGCCTTAGAACGATGTAACTATTTGTTGGTATGTATAGCAATTTTATAAGGCGATTTAAGCCTGGCTTTTGGTGTGAAGTTAGCTGCATAAGTTTGCACGGGCACGCGTTTACTTCAAGTGTATTATTATTTAGTCTAGTCTGAAGTAACGAAAGGCCGAAAGCATAATTTATTTAAGTGAATTTGAATTAAGTAGTGAATGTGGATATGTTGGTTTGTTGTGCCGTTTATAAGTGTAAACAATTGATGAAGTTGTTCCTTGTGACGGTATGAGATGCGTCCACATAATATTACTCAACGAAGGCAAGGTAAAATCGTTAAACTTTGTAGAAAAACGGGATATCATGTCAGCGCCAAAACCAACACCCGACTTGTGTATTCTCAGAAAAGTCAGTCGCATTAAGAGAAAATTTTGTACAGCCGTTTACAAAACACAAGGATTGTTGGTTTACTCCAATTAAGGCGTAATTAGAGTAACAGAGAAAGAAGGTAGGCCCTCTGATATGTTTGTAAAATTCTATCTAGTAGTTATAGTAGTACCTAGTATGCCCTGTGCGCTTTGATAGCTCGCCGCAATACTTACGCTAGCAAATTCATTCATTCTTCATGTTCAAAGTGAGATTGGTCATTTATTACGAAAACATATCTTTTGGCTTGCTTTACCCCGAAACCGTAGGCACGCCACTGATGTGTCTGCTGTAGGATGGGTGACTAAGAAATAAATAGAGGGGCCAATTTCTAGAATAATATATAACCTACTAATTTTGGGACCAATGCAGTGACTCATACAAAATGATAGCATGTGGACTATCGTTCAAGAAATGTGTCCCTTGTAGGTACGAATAACGCGGCCCTGTGCAGCGCTGCCTCTTAAATATGAAATGTATCTACTATATGAGGTTCAAATTCTTACTCCTCTTGTAAACCACGCTCCGCCTCCAGCCATTTAATATGTAAGTAGAATACAAATGTGGGTATTATGTTTCAGTGCTGTCCCGCATCAGACCAGTGGGTGACACGCCCACGGCCTACGTGTGCCGGCGCTACGCTTGCTCGCTGCCCGTCACCGACGTCAAACAGCTCGAGACATTGTTGGATGAGCAGCCAGCCACTAACTAACCGCCTCACTCATATTACATACCGTTTCTGTCTTGCGTAGCGGAATCAAAATCGAATTTTGGAACCATTGAACCAACAACCAGTGGGGAGACACTCCTGACTTCGGACGAACTCGGTTCCGTTCGGCTCAGCATTGCTCCGAGCAATTATTAGGGTTGGCACCACTTGACTTGATAAGATAATCACTTGAATTTTGACAACCCTAAATAGCCGAAAGGGATTAGGATTTAGGGAGCCATATATTAGAAAGGGATAGCATGATTCGACCCTGAACCGCTGTCTAACTTCGGGTTTGTAGGAAGTGTCCGTTCTGTACGGTAGTACTATTATTTCTTCTACTCAAGATTCCACGCTGGAAACCCTTGTTACGATCGTGATTCCATTCAGGAATCTTTTACTACGCTTTTTGGAGTGAAGAGAACTCCCTGGGAGAAAGTCTTAATTTTGTTATTTTGTCTTATAATTCGCTATCAAACGGTTTACAAAGCAGACCGGCAAACACGAACCTTTAACGAACAGTTGACCAGACCCAGTGGTATGTCCACTCGATTGTTCTGGCGCGCTCGGCTCATGACTGCTCCGAGCAGTCATTAACCATTTGAACGCCTCGCTTATTTTATATAATATAACTCACCATCGTAAATCTTACTGGAATACATTAAGCCGTAATCGGCGGTCAAAGGGAACAACCATTTCTATTAAAGGAATCAAAATTGAATGTTGTGCCAACGATTGAAGCGTAGGGCGCCTTACGACCCGCGGGTGACTGTCCAATATTCCGACACTATAATCAATAAAAACATACATATGTGATTTTGTTGCATCTGAATCACAACTTTACTAGAGGCACTATGTAAATTGACAATAAAACCTGATAATATTGTAGCTTTTGAAAAAACTTAAATTGTTAAAAATATCGTACCTAATTGTAATGCTTATCATGTTCAAATTGTTATGAAGGTCGAAAATACTAGGAAGTAATATATAAAAAAAAAAAAAAAAAAATATACCTATTAATTTTTTTAAGTCGAATTAACAAGGTAACTTCCACGAAAAAGATCTACCTAAATTTAATAAATTGGAAAATACTCTTTATGCTTTTAAAGGACAGTTCAAAATCGAACGGCATGAGTCCATCCTAAAATTTAAAGGAGGATTCATGCAATATGATATACTTATAATAAATTAATAACGAAAATAATAATAACCTATTTCTACATCTAAAATGTGATTTACGTATTATGTTCTTTATGCCATTTTCTTTGTTTTTTTTTATTGAAGTATTTTTTTTCATTCCTCGAATATAATTGTGTTAAAAGCATAATATTAATCGTATTCGATTATGTTTAATTCAAATATATATAGCGATCTAGCTCTCTTTGTGTCAAAATCTCTTTAAATTGGTACATATCTAAGTACTTATTTGATTAAAAAATCAAGTTCTTGAAGGCAGTATCGCATCTCAGTCAATTAAAAGATGTATTTAAGGTACTAACAAGACATTTACAAGTTTTTTTTAAATACCTATGTAGTGATATCAGGGGCCCATTTCTCGAACGGTATTAGACTAATATTATTAGTTCACGAACTGTCAAGTCGTATGGGTTACCATGGCAACACACAAGGGCTGATTTAGACGATACGAGAATTCGCATGTGAGTTTCATACCATTGCGGGTTTTGATCGGTCGGTTGAATTGGATGTAACCGACAGTCCGCAATGTAACTAAAATCGCATACGAGTTCGCGCGCTGTCTAAATCAGCCTTTAATAATATTAGACTAATACCGTTCGAGAAATGGGCCCCAGGCGTTAAATAATGTACGTAGTTTCAAGGTCGCTAAAGTGTAAACTGTATGCCTTAACTATGACTAGGTCAGGGGTTAGCAATCTTTTGAAGAGAAGAGCCAACCGCATAAGAAATCACCAGTGTCAAGTAAGAATCTTAAAGAGCCACATACAGGGTGAAATTTTAACAACCAGCCATACTCTGCGTAGTGACTTTATATAGGTCATACTGAACAACCTTTATTCATCACATCAGCCGGAATGTATGAAACCTTTTTTTTTTGGTCTCATAGTAAAAGTTGTTCAGTATAACCTATACGCAATACGCAGAGTATGGCTGGTGGTTATAATTTCAGCCTGTATGCTGAACTGAGTGGTCCGAGTTTTCTAAGAGTAAATTTTTTTTGTTGTCTTGAAGCTGCATTTGTAGATCTAAAAAGCCTCGGTCTGCCGACCCCTGAATTAGGTCATACTTTATCGATCTTGAAATTAATATTTGTAGCGTTTTCGGGCCAAGAGGTGCCGCGCTTTCGACTGTAAATAAGGACGAGTTTAAGTTGCGTCCCTATCGGCTCGGCCACGACATTGCGCGACTTGCGACGGCGGCGGCGGCAACAGGTCGGAACGAAAGGTCCGATCACTGTGTCTCGCTCCAACCTATGGTTGCCGCCGCAGCCGCCCGCCGCGAGTCGCGCAATGTCGTGGCCGACCCGTACGGCAGCAACACCATTTTAATTACCAGCAAAATTGACATTTTGGCCCGAGAACAACTTACTTATACTGTTTATAAAGTTGTTAGTAGTGTAGTGGTTATTTGGTAATTAACGCGACTAATAATGAATTAACATTAATACAATTTATGATTGAAATAAATCTAATATGAAATATTAGTCTTCGTGTATTGTGATATCAAAGTGTGCGCTTGAAATTAAATGTAAGCGAAAATTTAAAGCCCTAGCTTGTAACGGGGATACGTAGTATTTACGTATAATATATACTTAGTATTACCAGCTACCAATATAGTAGTAGCATAACCAATTGAATAATAGGTGTACAAAGTCGAAGAATCCGTAACATCTAAATTTTAATTGGATACCGTTGTGTTGGCGCATCAAAAGCGCTTTAGACAAATCGAATAGTTGACTGTATGTTATTTCACACCATAAACGAAATTAATCGCTTATAAATCGCGTAAATAACTATTTATTGACGCTATTTCTGCGTTAAACGAAAAAAACTATAAAAAATCTACGGCATTATTTGTCAAATAATGAGTTGCACCACTCACTATCCTTTCCAGCCATCAGGTTCTTCAATCTTCGACTTGAAAGACGTGAGTGACCCGTTTAAATATACTCATTTATTTTGTATGCATGTATATGTATTTGTTTTTATTCACCTTGAAATAGAACTGAAATTTAGGTTACTTATGTGGCCATACATCAAAACAACTTGGAAAAATCAGCTTGACAAGTAGGTACTTTGTTAACGAAATTCTAAAGAAAGTTGTACCTATTCTACGGTCTGTATAAAATCTTTGACAAAATCTTCTTTCCATAACTTTGTACATCTACTTATTAATTTGTTTTGGCGGTAGTGTAGTAAATGCTAAAAGCATTACATGTTTTAAAGTGCACATTAGGTAATAGTTTAGTGTTATGGCAAAAACATATTTTTATATCTCAAAATTTATTTTTGTGAATTTGCGTCATACAATGACCATAAAAGTGTAATTTATTTATTGAAATAATTCGGTTAACCTAAATTATGTTGGTTCGTGTTATTTTGTGATATAATTATTTTAATAAAATTTTTGAAAAAACTTAGAATCAGTAGTTTGATTATTTTCTACTAGCTGTGCCCGCGGCTCCGCCCGCGTGTAATTCGGTCTGTGTCAGTAAGCGGCTAATTTCTAACCCTAATTTCTCTCCCTCTCCCCTGGAGGCGGAACTTGAAGTAAAGTTGACATATGGATATGCTAGAGGACTGAAGTCCAGATAAAATATTTTACGATTAGGTACCACTAAATAAAACTACACTCCAAAATCAATAGTTTTATTCGCTCTTATTCAAATTTTACACGTGATTTAAACTTAGAGAATATAACCAAACGGAGTGGTCGTTAACAGGCGTTCCCCTCTGTCGAAAATAGGCGGCCAATGGTCAACCGACGTTTATCTGACATGGCTATGTTTACGTTACTTAGGTACACATTTGATGTGCCCCTCCCCCGCAAAAAACACCAGACTATTTTGTACCGAAAGGATTTAAATGACAGAGTAGTAGGTGAATATCGGACGATACAGTAAGGTATATGCGCGCGAGCGAAAGCGAAGCGGCCTGCCTGGCTAGAGTGCCACTTACCGTGGTCTTCTTCAGACTCCTGAGGAAG
Source organism: Cydia splendana (assembly GCF_910591565.1). Taxonomy (NCBI): domain Eukaryota; kingdom Metazoa; phylum Arthropoda; class Insecta; order Lepidoptera; family Tortricidae; genus Cydia; species Cydia splendana. The sequence goes on along the minus strand of NC_085965.1, from coordinate 16,532,987 downwards.
ACCACGTGCCCCTTGTAACCTCAATGCGTTGCGAAACTTTCGCGAATGATTCGATTTTTTTCGGGAAGGAATGGTAATGCGTATACGCAATGCGAGTCCCAAATCGTTTGACTTCGCAAGCGATCAGTCGGCCGGATTAAGATATTTTGATGCCCTAAGTATTTCTAGACCATGGTGCCCCCTCTCCCTAGGGTCATCAAGATTACATTGAATTTTTTTGGTAAATTGAGTGACGTTCATTGCTGAATTTCAGCTGAGAATGGAAATCAGTCACATCATTTTATCACGAAAATTGACAGTGCCGCAGCAATAACGTTGCAACAGAGTACCTAATGCTGGTGCAGTCGCCACCCAAATGTCATCTTTATTGACCGAAGCGAAGCGAAGGTCTACGTTTTGACTCGGGCATTTTGCTTTCGTATGTCCGGATGTTCTCCTCTACAGGTCGCAATTCTTAACCGATTCTCGTGAAATTTTGTGACCGAATTTTATGACTAAATAAAATTTTTTTGTCAATCCGGTTTTTGGAAATTTTTAAAAATGGCGGAGTCGTGATACCTGGCGCCTAAACAAATAGTCGTATCGATATCATAAGACTTTTTTCTTTTTGAAACATGTTTACAGAGTTAATAGCAAAAAATGCAGAAAAAAATTATCGCTGGTTTAGGCGGTATTTAGATATTTAATTTTAACTAATTTTAATTTGAGAAGGAGTAGCTAAATTTCGTCAACCCATCTAAGAACTATTTGGCTCAGTTTGTAAACGTTCGCTTTTTGTGTTTGCACAGAGGGTCTGGGTTCGATCCCCAGTAATTGTATGCTGGGATATTATAACTTTTTGTATTTTTTTACACATAAATTTCGTATTGTTTTTCTTTAATTTACTATAATACACCGTGTTTTTATTGAATTCCGTTAACTTCGGGGTATAGTTAAGTACGTTTATAAGAACTAAATGGCATAGTTAATTTTCAAAAATAATTTTTTTTTTTTGTTTTCTTTTTTGTTTTTTTTTTTGTTTAAAAAGTAATTAAATGTAGCATATAGCGTTGTTGTAACACGGGCATTACATTTAACTCAACCAAACAATTGAAATCTGTGACATATCAATGTCATTTCGTACATCAATCGACCGAGATTGTACTTAAGTTTAGTAGCAAATGTATGAACTCATTCTAAACACTAATCAATATGTAAGCCGGTCCTAAGGCAAGTGTACACGCTTGTAGAGGCCTTATAGTAAAAAAATAAATTATGGATTATCTCCGAAATGGACTTAATTAGAACATCGGTGTCTTTGAGAAAGTTACTTGATTTAAGCTCAGGAATGCACCCTTGAAATTAACGGAAATCAAAAAAAACACGGTGTATTTAAAGCTCTTAGCACCATGTTATCAAGCTCTGCTCGCGAGGTCTACAGCTCACAGAGCCACTAGTCATAAACATCTTAGAATGTTATTGAAAACGCGAGCGAAGCGAGCGCGAAATTTTTTCGATAATTTTTGGTGCCCCTAGACATGGTGCCGTAAGCAAGTGCTTATTTTGCTTAAAAGGGTAATCTGGCACTGCAAATGACAGAGGTCAATGTTTTTTTTTTTTCAAAGTACCCACCTTCGTGGCCATTATTAAGTGCTTAAGGAGGCGATACGTATGAATATGGCTTTGATATGGATGCGATATAATTAGGATTAGGTATAATTCATGACGGCGTAAATAAATAATTTTATGTATACGCGTGTTGATATGTGTGTTTATTTTACCACTACTACGTAACTATGTAAACTCATTTTTAGTTTTCTTGGTTACTTAATGTTTACTCAGCTCCCCAAAAGAAGGCACTGTGCAATGAGGGGCAATTAATTTACTGTCGTTTAATTTTGTTGTATTATTAAATCAACACAATTATTCAATTAAATTTGTTGATATCGTACGATTGAATGAAATTTTAGAAGAGGGGTCTTCTAAACTTAGAGTTAATTTGGCAAAATCCTTCCTCGGTGGCTTATTTATGTCACATCGTATTAAATTCAGCGCCATCTGTTAGTTTACCAGGGTACTTGCTAGCACATATTTGAAAAAAGTTTGCCCCTCCTTCCTAAGTAGCGCCATACGATTCAGGGGCAAACTTAAGTCAATCGAGTGTTGTGGCTACCCCCCCCCCCTTTTAGGGGTTGAATTTTTATAGCCTATAACCTGGTCGGGAATTTTCTCGACAGATTAGTAAAGTTTTCATCAAAATCCGTTCAGCCGTTTTCACGTGATGCGCGTTCAAATAAACAGACAAACAGATAAACAGACAAACAGACAAAAATTCTAAAAACTGTTGGAACGTGTTCTGTTATCAATTCTAAGTTTCCCCAGCCCACTTTTTTTCAAATATCTTCCATGTACAGACTTTCGACCCTCTTCAGCTTTATTATATGTATAGATGTAAGGTAACGTTTCCATGTATAGGTACTAGAGTTAATCTGCAATTATGTTAGCCCAGCCAACTAGGGGCTTAATGTGAGTGGTCCTGGGGGCTTAGTCAAGATGACAAACGTACATCGACAAGGAAAAAAAAACATATCAGGATGACAGATGCTACGAAAAGTCACGTGTCCATTTCCATACATTTCAGTTTTGATTGGCGTTTTCTATCGACGATTGTTATTTTGTCTAGACCGGGGTTATGCTTCGTTTCGACTGCCGGATGTTGTTTAGAAGTCACTAGAGAATCACGAAAAAAAAAATCGGGCAAGTGCGAGTCTGACTCGCGCACGAAGGGTTCCGTATAGGGTTGCCAGATCGAAAAGCGCTATTATCGGGAAAAAATATCAAATTTTCGGGATTTTGGGACGTAAGTCGGGAAAAAAAAATCAAATTAAAGTAATTGTATTAAAAACAACGATATTTTCGATACTACGTCAGCTGCTCTGTCCCTAGTCGTTTTTATATAAAAAACAACGGGTTGCACTCCGGGAGTGCCGACAGAAGTGAAAACTCAATAACTAGTCCAAAATGTTTGCAGCACTATGTAGGTATAATTGACCCATCCTCCTTTCTATTGAAAAACTTTAGTTCCGAAATTGCTGGCCAGTGAACATAAATTTGTAGCGTTAATTGTTAAAAATTCGAATAGAAATTGTAAAGTTACCTTGCAGACCTCGCATCTAAATATATTTGGTCATGATATTTTGAGTTTTATTCACCAGTACTAGAGTTCACTTTTATTAGCGATTTCATCAAGATGAGACTTTATTGAATTATATTGGAGTGATATAAAGTTAGAATGTAACTGTGAGATCCTCGTATTTCAGCCCGTACAAAGTTAGAATGTAACTGTGAGATCCTCGTATTTCAGCCCGTACAAGATTAGAACATTGAGCTTTATTGCTTAATATAAAAGTCCAGTTTTAAATAATTGACCTGATTATGATACGTTATGACTAAAGTTCTTTGGTGAATAACATTGTCCGTCACACATGACATAAGTCACGCAAGCGCCCTGCGCCGCCTACATGAAACAGCAGGCTCAGTCAGGCATACATTTTCGCCGTGCGGTAGAAAGAGAGGAGAGACGCCTTACGCGTTACGCGTTACGCTGTCCCGAGTTTATCATTTTTTCCCCACCTCAAAAAGTGCTCAGCGCCGCTAAAGAAGTTTTCACTTCAAAAATAGTATAAATTCTTTGAGATCTTGAACAAACAAAAAAAATTCGTAGCGGTGAGCGGCTCGACGCGGGTCGCTCGTTGGCTCGACGACAGTTCGGAACTAGAAATTATTGTTTTATAAAGTGAAGCTGTTTTTCGGGACAATTTTCACTTTGTCGGGAATCGGGAACACATGCTAAAAATCGGGAGAATCCCGCCAAATCCCGACCATCTGGCAACCCTAGTTCCGTACCATAATGCAAAAACGGCAAAAAAAAAAACTGACTGACCCCGCCCGAAGTTGCTTAACTTCGGTCAAAAATCACGTTTGTTGTATGGGAGCCCCACTTAAATCTTTATTTTATTCTGTTTTTAGTGTTGTTATAGCGGCAACAGAAATACATCATCTGTGAAAATTTCAACCATGCATGGTGACAGACGGGCAGACGGACGGACAGCGGAGTCTTAATAGGGTCCCGTTTTATACCCTTTGGGTACGGAACCCTAAAAACAATTCACGCTGTGAGCGATTCCGGACCATTCGCCGCATCAAACAATTTCGGTTGCCTGACAACCCCATGCTTTGATTCTTCTAAACTATATAGCTTGTAGTTCTTATTTTCCTGTACCTATAATTCATAACTGCAAAATATCAAATCTTACGTTAGCTAGTCTGAGTAGACACTTTGTTAAATACCTAGGTACTTTGAATTTATAAGGAGAGTTTTAAAATATATTTAACCGATCCCAATACTGATCTAAACATTCCATAAACTTTAACGAATTCAACGCAAAATGTAACCGAACCCTTTTGTTGTGCGTTATAATTTCGATAATTTGAGGGAGTTGCAAACAAAATATAAAGTTGTGAAATCACGAGACGATAAATTAACCCACGCGTTGTGGCTTGTACCTATGCGTTCAATAATAATCAGTGTATTTTGTATAACTGGTAAACATAAATAGGTAATTAAATATCTAACGTAATAATAAGTTCACCCCGTGCGGAGCCGCCGGCGGAAACAACAACACATTACACATCCCGCTTATTATATAACAAGCGACCCACGGTTTCTGCGAAATTTAATACTAATAGGTATAAGTACCTACTTACAATTCATTTTCCGTATAATAAAATATAACAAACTTGACGATAAAATCTTTGGAAACTACACAAAAATGTCTAACTTTTAAAAATACTTGAAGTGGTAAGTACCTAATTCTGCAAAAAATGGTTTTTGCATCGCAAAAATATTTTTTATTGTGTTGATTCTTTACTGATACTTTATGAAGGTAAATAAATTGTAAAGTTCGGCTTACTTACCTATTTCATAAAGGCTACAAATATAATGAACACCAAAAAATACTTTGGTACCCTAAATAAAAAAATCATGCTTACCAAAAAAAATTACTGAACACCAAAAAAATTAGGCCTAAAATTACAAAAGTACCACCGTTTTAATTACGACTGCACTTCAAATTGTATTCAAATACCAAATATATTAAATGATCACCAAAAATCATTAATGATCACCAAATCTTGATCACCAGATTAATGCGATATTTTCACCTAAATAAACCACTATGATTATCAAAAATGTATCTGGGGGCACGGCAGTGCCCCCGCCAAGTCGAGCAATACAAAGAGGCACGGCCGTACCATCCTTTTCTCGAAGCAATTCAGGCCATTTTCGACGTCCTGTAATTTTGTGCTGGCTAAAGCTAGAACCCTGAATTTTCAGTGACATATAGGGGTTAACATGCTTTACATATAGTCTCAAAAACATTCAATTTGAACTTGTAGTTTAAAAATTATTTTACGTCAAAGTTCCTTAATTTCGACACTGACACACTCACCGATCATCATAATTCTAAGGTACTTCTAGCATACCCACAAGCTTTAAAATTTAAACATAGGTAGTTTTCAGTGTATCAAGCCATAGAAAACCTAAAAATATTGCAATATCAGTCACGTTTTAAAGATCTAAGAAGAATAAGTAAGTTTGTAATTCCATATAAATATATGCTATTACAAAGTTACTGTTGCAGTTAATACAAATAGTAGGTAAAGTAAAGGTACACTACGATGTACGATGTGAGTATGAATGAAGATGTGTTTAGTTATATATGTGTATACATAGTATAGGTGTGAGTACCCGAAAACAAGGACTGCTTACAAAAAGAGATGAGATCCCATCAAAAACATTACATGTAAAAAGGTGCAAGTCTCGCAACACTTCTACTACAAAACAGTTTTGAGATGTAATGTGAAACCAAGTCGGTTATTTTAATCAATGCCAGTAATACATATAATGACTTGGCAATCGCACATAATGCTTTACTCGTACCGTACTCGTAAATATGTGTAATGCTCAAACTGCAATTTTATTAGGGCTAGCGTTATGTTCAATTAGAAGAATTTTTAATAGGTGACGATGATCCTTATGTCATTATGCAGCCGTGCGATTGCCATATTTATTACTGGCACTGATTAAAATAACCGACTTGGTTTCACATTACATCTCAAAACTTTTTTGAAGTAGAAGTGTTGCGAGACTTGCACCTTTTTACATGTAATGTTTTTGATGGGATACATATTACCAAATAAAGTAAAACGATGCCAAAATTACTAGCCCCTCCCGCTCAACCCCCGTTCCCCGCACCGCATACCTACCTAACCTAACCTACTTTTCTAATAGGATACTGAAATGCTACTAGAAAAGTAGGTTAGGTTAGGTTTGACCTGCTATCAGTTAAGTGGGTTAGGTTAGCACTGCGACCCTTACATAAACGAAATGTTACTAGAAAAGTAGGTTAGGTTAGGTTTGAACTGCTACCTTTACAGAAACGAAATGCTAGTATAAAAGTGGGTTAGGTTAGGTTAGAACTGCGATCCTCACAGAACCGAGCTGCTATCAGATAAGTGGGTTAGGTTAGGTTAGAACTGCGACCCTTACAGAAAAGAAATGCTACTAGAAAAGTGGGTTAGGTTAGGTTTGACCTGCGATTCTTACAGAAAAGAAATGCTACTAGGAAAGTGGGTTAGGTTAGGTTTGAACTGCGACCCATACAGAAACGAAATGCTACCAGAGAAGTGGGTTAGGTTAGGTTTGAACTGCGATTCATACAAAAACGAAATGGTACTAGAAAAGTGGGTTAGGTTAGGTTTGAACTGCGGCCCTTACAGAAAAGAAATGCTATTAGAAAAAGGTGACGAAGTGGATTAATTAATTTAATAGGATATTAAAATATTAAATATTTGAACATTTTTAATTAAAATGTGCTTATAATTTTGGTGGTCATTTACTATTTTTGGGTTTACAGTGATTATTTTGGAGTCATTTGCTTTAATAGGATAGCAAGATTTAAAAATTTGGTTATAATTTTACATTAAAATGGAGTTCTAATTTTGGTGGTCATTTACTATTTTTGGGTTTACAATGATTATTTTGGTGTCATTTTATTTAATAGGATAGCAAGATGTAAAAATTTGGTTATCATTTCACATTAAAATGGGGTTTGAAATTTGGTAATCATTTACAATTTTTGGGTTAATAATAATTAGTTTGGTGTCATTTCCTTTAATAGGATAGTAAAATGTAATAAAATTGGTAATCATTTCACATTAAAATGGTGTTATAATTTTGGTGATCATTTATTATTTTACGGTGGTAAAGTAGATTTTTTTGGTATTAAATTTTACTAAATCTGGTCATCAGTTAAATAGCAGCCTTTCATAAATATACTGTAAAGCCCTCTTTGAGATGATTACCTATTACTTAAATATTCTTTAAATAATTCGTAATACCTACCTATAATGACCGAAAGCTGGAAACAGTAGGTACCTAATACCTACACATAGTACTGTACATATCAACCTTTATCGCGAGAATTGAGCAGAAAACACACTTATCTCAATCTCAATTATATAAAATAAAACATTGATCCCCAAAACATTGATCCATACTTAAAACCGAATAAAACAAACTTTTTGAAAGTCGGTTGAGTTCCTAAATTTATTTATACCACGTCAGTTTTAGTAACTGGGTCGATGCTTTATCAAATAATTTGCAGTAGGTACCTAGCTTACTGCTGATAACGTGTCTCTAAAATGGTGTAAGTAAATGTCAATCTTCGGGCAGGGGTCTTACCTACTTTCTCGTACTTACTTAGTAATTGTGCCAATAACACAATTTAGGTACTGTTTAGGAGACCACTAAGACTGAAGTTATTCTAATTGCTTGATCGAGCATAGGGCTTGCAATCCGGATAACAGTTTTATCCGGATATCCGTCCAATTTACTATCCGGATTTAGATCAGGTTGATATCCGGATAAAACGAATAATTCGAATACCATTTATGACAAAAAATATCATTCGAATTTTTAAGAAAACTATTTCAAAAACGTTGAAAATTATAACGTAAACGATGTCGGTTGATTTATATATTTATTTGGATAAATTTTTATGGTATAAATAAAATGTGTTTATTTTAGTATTTCTCCTTGATTGCCGACTACTCCCTTATTTTTTTTAATATTTGGGAACAATCTTATGCAGACCGACCTAGCTCCGTAAAACGTTTTTTATACAAAGTAACTTTGAATGTACTTGCACCGTGTTCCTGTCAAACGCTCTACGCTGCATTATTGTTAGCGTCTGAATACATTATTATATAACGTACGAACAGAACTAAAATGGGTAATAACGCGCCAATTTCTTAACCGAAGAAGAGTTTGACTAGAATTATAATTCATGGTTGTAAAATTTACATGGAATAACGCCAAATATCATGTGATCATCTGAAGTCACTTAAGAAATTAATTTCGCAGCGCAGGCTATATTCGGAGCGGATATAAGCGGAGGGATGAAGTATCTCCATAAACTATATTTAAATTGTTACAATCGTTTGAGTCAGCCGTTTGCGTTTGCATAATTGAACCAAATAATGCCGTTATCATAAATAAAATTTGGCGGACGTTGTTTGTCACAGTAAAGCTTCAGCGAAAAAATAATTCAAAGTGAAATTCGGACTCCTAAAAATACCCTAACACTTGCTGTTACGCAACCTTTTATACGTAAAATGTTATTCTATTACTCTTTTCATAACGTTCATGTGAGTTTTGTTAAATAAAAAACAAGTATTCGAATTATCCGTTTTATTCGGATATCCGGATAGTAGAATAATAAATATTCGAAATATCCGGATACAAAAAATGGGCGGATATTGCAAGCCCTATATCGAGTATGCAAGTTGCCCGAGTTGGTTGCTCCGTCGAACCAATACGAGTATAAATAACTTTAATGTTAAATTTAGGGTAGGTAAGCATAAAATGATACCAACGTAAGTAGGTGCATAAAATTGTAAAAAATGAGCGCTGCCTCGCCAACAAACTGCATTGTAGGTAAGTAGTTTGGCGAGCAACTTTAAAATTGATTATGTATACCTTTGAAAAAAAACCCCCCAAAAACGTGTAAAATGTTGCGAAGACGAAACCATATGGCTTGCACTTTGCACTGTCAAAAAGTTATCAGATCTCATGGAGAGCCAAGCTTCTAAGTCATGCCCTAACTCTACAAGCTAATTTCACAAAATATGTGGCTTGGCCTACGGCACAGACCAAGTTACGCGATTTCGTTCGATAAAACATATCTAATATTTGAATAAAAAAACATTTTTATTAACATTTCAAAATATAAAATATAACCTAAAACATTTAATCCTTAAATTATACATAAAAATAAGAAACCCTAAAAATAATTCAAAGATAACTTAACCTACACTAAGCTTAAAATAACCCATGCTCCGCAGCCACAGCGGTGAGGCTCACACACTTTTGCCCCCAATCTGAGTGCCACAGCTATTCTCAGCGAGTCATTGTCTAGCATGATACCCAGTTGAGGTGAGGGCAATGCATGGAGCCACGCCCCTGATTCTGGCTCCGCGATGGCCTTGAGACGCGCCAGATCTGCTCCCGAGGCACCAGACACCAATGAGCTGCATACGTGTTTGCTCCACACGTCGTCCCATTCCCGCTGAACGGCAGCATCGGCGGCATCTAATATTTTACATTTCAGTCTCGCCCTATCTCACCCTAAATATCGCTCAACAGTCAATAAATTACATACACAAATAAATTCCCTTGCAAGTATAGGTACTACTCAGGATTATCAACTTGGTAGGTCTCCTAAAATAAGGGTGCTCTCCGATTATTTGTCATGTCATGGACCTCGAGTTCTCGAAATCACACTAGTTTTCCCAAAAACATGACGCACCCGGGTTTGCGCTGTAATGAGAATACTGACAGTCTGGGGCCTATCTCAGTGTTATCACGAAAGTTATCATTAATTTGTTGATGTCATCTATTTATACGATAGTGCAATTTAAATAACAAACTGCGATAATATCGCCGCCGGTGCCACCAATCGCGCAAACGGAGGTAACTATTAATAAGTTTAGTATACTAACTAGATGGACCGGCCGGAACGGAGGTAACTAGTAAGTTCTCCTAATATGGTGTTTTGGAATAGTTTCAAACATTAAATAAATACGAAAACTTACTATGAAGTATTAAATAATAATACCTCCTAGGAACGTACGTACTTACATAGTATTTTTAGGGTTCCGTACCTCAAAAGGAAAAAACGGAACCCTTATAGGATCACTCGTGCGTCTGTCTGTCCGTCTGTCCTATTTTCCCCTAAGTATTCGACCAATTAAGTTGAAATTTGGTACTCATATGTAAATTCGTGACCCAAAGACGGATATCGTACGTAAACAAATGAGTTTTAAACATGGAGGCCACTTTTGGGGGGGTAAATGAGAAAATTAAAAAATAATGTTTTTTAAACTATATCGTGTTACATACCTATCAAATGAAAGAGCTCATTTTGACAATCTCAAATATATATTTTTCACATCACCTATTCGGAAATGGGCTTTTTCTTCCCCGCTAGGAGGGATCAAAGGGGCAGTTTTCCTCCCTGCTAGGGGGGATCAAAGTGGCACTTTTCTGTTCTAGGACTCTGTTTTTGTTATTTTTTGCATTCTTTTTTTAGCTTGAATAATATTTTGAAACATAATAATTTTGTCAACACTTCGATTTTTTTTATTTTCCTCATAGTTGATGTGAAAAGCAGTATGTGTCACACGGTATCAAAATTATTTCGTCTTGGGCGTTAACACTTGAATCCTTCATTACGCTCAGGATTCAATGTACGCCCTTGACGGAAATATATCATTTTGATCCCTTGTAACATAAACTACTATTTTGTAATTTTAAAATAAATAGTTTAGAAGTTATTTAAGAAAATAGCCCAAAAATTACCATTTTGCCCCCTTTATCTCCGAAACTACAAAATAGTTATTTATCTATGATGACAGATGACAGGAAAACCTATTAGAAATATGCAGTCAAGCGTGAGTCGGACTAATTACCTAGTTTTTGATCCGACCCCTACGGGTTTTTTAAAGGCAATTCACTCGCGTTTCACATTTATAAATAATACATTGTTAATATTTGGGTAATGTACGGAACCCTTGGAACGCGAGTCCGACTCGCACTTGGCCGGTTTTTGATAAATACTTGGATCACACATTAAGTAGAACTTACGCACAGTGCCCTTGCACTAGATAGGGGGCCCTCCCCCTATCAATAATTTATTGGAGCTCTGTCGTCTTATCTTACATGTTTCGGCCTATGTGACGGGACTTGCATGGCAAGCATATTTTTCGGATGGTCTCTGGCTGGAGACTGAACGTCGCGTTGCTCTATCTCGTTTGTCTGGACCTTTTACACGAGGCCTATAACCAAGCCAATCTATGAATCTAAAACTTACCCTAAAAACTTAAACGCATAGATTTATAAGGCATAGATAGAGTGTTCATACATACCAAGTGAAGCCATTTCAAGTGCGACGTCACGTCGCACTCGTGTCACCGTATTCGAATGGCCCTGGCACTCCCTGGCAGTTCTCAAGGTCAAATCGGTTTGTGTACACCTCCCGTTTAAAAATCAAAAACACAGGAAATATGGTTGTTTGTGCAGTGAATGGGTGTCACAACGCATCATATCATAAAAACAAACAGATTGACATTACATTTCACGCGTAAGTATCGAGTTTAATGTGATATTTTTACGTAATCGTAAATACATAAATCCAAAGTTTCGTCAGCCGCCATTTCTTATAAATGTTGCCAGTGTAGTGAATATTTTTCCCTCAAAATGAGACATGACGTTTACATTCTAAAATGAATACGCTTAGTTGAAGTTCCTTGTATAATTATATAAAAATTATATATTTTTAAATATTTCATTATTTTATTTGAATTTATGTATTATTTTTATTATTTTATGCACATTTTAAATAAAAAATAGTAAAAATGAATCAGTTTTTTTATTGAAAAAAATCAAGCAAAAAATCCTTAAAAGGAACATAAAAAGCTTTTGCTACAAAATCAAATCTACACACTTACAAATTATTAATATCCAAGTGTTAAGGATGTGGTTAAAATACCCCACTTTGAGGAAAATATCTATATACTGGCCACACGTTTTTGTATACAGGGTGATTCAGGAGACGTGAGCAGGACTAACACTGCACACTCAGTAAGTGATAATTGATCGATCAACGTCGTATTTAGGTGAAACAACCACACTTTTTCCTATTTTTTTACTTTTTGGTGAGGACAAATTTAAGTCTCTACAATCATGGTCACCCTACAAGACCTAATTAATAAACATAAAACCTCTTTAAGCGTAATGACAGCATTTTGATTACGAAGAAAATAAACTGTCACCTTGAGTGAGATACGAGTTCTCAAAAGTAACCAGACCGTGATGACAGTGATGACATTCAATTTGACACAGAATATCGGTAGTTTAGTATTCTAATTTTAGGGTGACCATGCATGTCGTAAATAAATTAATAACTTTTTTTTCAACACGACTAGCACATTAACGTTAACCTCACTAATACTGATACGAAACAGTTGCTTATAATTTACGAAATGCGCCGTGTTAGTCCTGCTCACGTCTCCTGAATCACCCTGTATATGTGTGTGTTGCTAAGCGTAAAACACGAGCCTCGCACGCACACATCGATCGTGTTTCGGCTTCACTTTTGACAGGTTAGCCGTATGGGGACTATCTGTCTATGCGTTATTAGTTTAAGCTTAAACGGTTCTTTTTAAATAGACTGCTTAATTAATAGGACTGCCTTTAAGTATCAAGACTTTAGATGACGCCAATTAGTGTTCTTGTCAAACCTTGCAAGACCTACACATCTTATAAAACAAAGTCCTCCGCGCAGTCTGTTGAACAACTCCCTAGGCTCGTGGTTCAATTTTGAAAACTTTCGCTTACTCCCGAGTAAGCAATATTAGCACGAGAATTTAAACAATAACTTTGCCCCCTTGCCTAAAACAAATAACGATTTTTTTGACAATAACCTCATTATGTATGTACAGTGACCACACGGGATTGTTATGCCATTTAGGATTTTTGCTAAATTGGAAATTCTATAGCGTAAGTATATTCAACAACCAATTTAACTAGGACCCTAAATGGCGCAACAATCGCGGAACGTGATGGTACTTAACAAATTTGATTTCCTTATGATCTCGTTATTATAAGATAATTTTGCCTAGATATCGTAGTAGGTACTAGTATTCTAGTTATTAAGTTATGCAATAATAATCTAGTCATAATAATCCGATATGGGGGTCAGCCTATTCAGTTATTGACCTTCTCTAACTCGTGTATTTCTCCTTATTATATGTGTACCTAAACGTTCAATTAGAGGTTAACACCCACACGTTAAACGAACAGTTGATAAACATGTTTACAAAATTGCTAGCAATTACCTACTTGAAATATGTCATTACATTATCCCTGGAGGCGCGGCGCAATTGGGAATATGCATAGGTATTAATTATCGTATCTTTTAGTAGCGCACTAACCAGTCAAAACAGCTACAAGACTACCTACTCAAAATGATTTATAGTAGTGATGTACCGACTATTGATTTGGCCGACTAGCCGACTAGCCGACTAATCGGCGCTCGGATGGCCGATTAGTCGGCCGACTAGTCGGCTAGTCGGCCAGATCATTAGTTTCGTTTAAGTTCGGTTCGGATCACTAAAAAAACAATCGTTTTCCCCCTGCGTCGCGCTATTCATCATATTATAGTACCTAACGCTAAAAAATAAAATATAAAAAATCCTAAGGCTATTCATACGACAACCGGACAATCGGACATAAGAAAGCGACCACACGGTCAATAATTCGAACAAAAGTTTTCGTAAGCACCCTAAATAGGAATTTGGGTAAAATTGGTGAAAAGTTTATGGTAAATATTTGCTGTTTATTTCTTTTTGCCCTGATTGTCTATCACTTATAAAGTGCCGACTAATCGGCCATTTTTGCCGACTAGTCGCCGACTAATCGCCGACTATAAATGAGGCCGGATAGTCGGCTTTCCCGACTAGTCGGTACATCCCTAATTTATAGCCGTGCTTGCGGAGTGGAGCAGAGCAAAGTTTGAAAAAAAAAAGCGGATCTATGGAATCTATTGTGAAATAGATAGAGTACATTTATGTAAGAAACGTTCGGAATGAAAATTTATTTTTAAGATCTGCTGACAACATAATATATCAGTGTTAGAGTTAAGCTACGAAAAGTCTGCAGCGATTTTGATAGCCCTCGCAGTGCCAGTGTTATTTATACGTCATCATTTCATAGAAGTTTGACGTTTAACATAATACTGGCACTGCGTGGGCTATCAAATCCCCTGCGGACTTTTCTTGGTCTTATAGTTATAATTTACTTTGTCATAATTTGATTAAATATATTCGTACGTTCAACAGCAATAATATTTATTTGCATATTCCCTATGCGAAGAGGCAGTGCCCGGTTGTTATCCGTCTAAGTATAGTTCCTGCAGCTGTGTCCCCGGCCTTCGTCGTGGATCATGCATCCAAGATAAGTCTAGCCTGTCTAGAGTAGAGGCCAGTAGGCATACCGTCAACCGGGGTGGTCAATATTTACTGTAGTCGGATACACCCAACTAGGTAATAGTTTTTTTTATATGGGGGAAAATGGGGACTACCTTTTCTACGGAGAAACGGCCGTTACCTTTCCTCCTAAGATGGCTAGAAATAGTTTCAGACTTACGGCCTATAATATTATATCTGCAGAAAAAAGAGAGCGGGAGGATAAATTAATATGAATTAAATAAATCTGTAACCCTCTTTCTTGTGCAACAACCTGTTCTATAAATATCGAACTTAGTAGGGAAAAATACGGTACCTGCTTCCAATTATGAGCCGGATTATTATATCTGTAACAGGAACTTTGAAAAAACAACAAATATTGTTTATTTAAAGATAAAATACGTGCGTAACTAAAAAATGTGAGGAATTATTGCAGACACAATAACTGATATCTCATTACGTCTTGACCTCAGCTCCGGGTCAGAAGGAACTCGATATTACGGCAAGCGCTCTGTCCCTGACTCAGTACGAGCTAAAAACTCAGCAACATGCGGACCTCACTCATACTAAGTGTAATTGTCTACGCGACAACAGTCATGCCAGCCCAGAGTTTCAGCGATTCCATTTCGAACTTCTTCTCCGGTCAATCCGAGAAGGCTACAAAATTCTTTGAAGAGCAGAGACAAAAAATAGAGAGAGCTTTCAACTCTAGTATAGAGGAAGCGACAAAAATGAAGAATACCGTTAACAACTACATGGAAGAACAGCAGAATAAGATCAGCACTGACATCAATAACTACGTTGAAAGCGTGAAGGAGAGCGGAAGAAAAGTGGCAGATTCCTGGTCCTATCTGCCAAGTGACGATAGTACAGCGCGCTTAGAAAACCCTGACATCGTATTATCAGTTCCTGCCACCATCGCTCGCCATGGATACAATTGCGAAACTCACACTGTGATATCCCAAGGGTACCTACTTAGTATACACAGAATACCTCGCTCGAAGAAGGGAGACAACGTTCCCTCGAAGACGGTTATTTTACAACATGGATTATTCGCAAGTTCTGCGGATTGGATTCTCAACGGCCCCGAAAAAGGCTTAGCTTACATGCTCGCTGATGCTGGATATGACGTTTGGATGCCCAATATAAGAGGCAACAAATACTCTAGGGAGCATGCCTGGTTGAAAACCGACTCCAAATCCTACTGGAACTTTTCTTGGCACGACGTCGCTTTATACGATGTTCCGGCAATTATTGACTATATACTTAAAATGAAAGGTGAAAGTACTAAAATTACATACATAGGACATTCGATGGGGACAACTATTCTCTTCGCAATGCTAACTTTACGTCCTGATTATAACAAAATTCTGACCGCTGGTTTCGCTTTAGCGCCTGTAGTGTTCATGAACGACATGAAGTCTTCTTTGAAATCATTCGCACCACTAGCTAGCAACGTCGCTTACATGGAGATGCTATACGGGTCCCACGAGTTCATTCCTAAGCACTCGGCTCTAGGCAGGATATCGACTTCTTGCAAAGCAGACAGCTTTGATGCGGCGTACTGTAGAAACATTATCTTCTCCATATGTGGTTACGATGAAAATCAGTTTAACAAGGAGCTCCTACCAGTATTTCTGTCACACCTCGGCACTGGTACTTCGTGGAAGACTACGGTACACTTTGCACAGCTGGTCACCTCGGAAAGGTTCCAACAGTTTGACTACGGAGCCAGCCATAATAAAATAATGTACGGACGAGAAACGCCTCCCGAATATGATCTTAAAAAAGTTACTTTACCGATAACATTATTTTGGTCGAAAAATGATTTATTGTCAAGTGAAACGGCGGTAAATATGTTGAAGAAGCGATTACCGGCGACTACCGACTCGTACTTAGTGCCAAATGAAGAATTCAACCACTTAGATTATTTATGGGCCATCGATGCCCCTACGCTTTTGAACAACAAGATTATTGAAAAACTCGATGCCGTATCTTCAAGTTAGGTAAGACTTTTCTCTATAAAAGCTGTAGGGAAATTAAATACCGAGGTTTCTGAAATTGTGCTTCAAGTATTATAATGTGCTAAAAGATGAACAGAACTATACAACTCTTTTCTAGAGCATGAGAAACAACTGTTCTTCAAACGTTTTACAACATAACTTACACTGTTATTAGTAAAATTTAACAATTGATTTTTTTAGGAGTTTAAACTTAAGTCGGTATTCCTTTAAGTTTTAAATGAAATTTAAATCATGGCAGAAGAAGTTGCGGAGCGGGATAAATAGAGAAAAGAAAAATATATGTAATATTCAACGTTGAAAGTAAAAGTGAAAAGAAAAATAAGCTAATTTTCAACTGCTGTACCTACTTTGCCTCGTTAGAATTTTTTTTACTATAATTTAGTTATTTATATTTCTTTATGTTGGCTTACTTTTGATAACGAACTATTCGAATTTTCGTAACAATGAGTCGGTTTTCATTATCCTAACCTTCTGCAGAACACTAGATTTTGCGAGACAGTTTAGTACAAATCGCTGTGAGCGGTGAAGGAGAAAATAAGTTTCTGAAGACTATATTCCGCCTCGTGGCTTCGCCTGACATGTGACAGGGTAGGTATGATGCATGGTGATACATGACTAAAATGTTATCAGTAATTTTAGCATTTATATTCCAGTGAATATGTTAGACCGGGAGATAGTGACACATTTTACTGGGTCATTTGTACCAGTATGGCGGTTCGTCAGGGGTCTAAGCATGTAATGAAGGAAAGAAAAATGATGGTCATAGCGCTGGTACCGGCGGCCCAATCGCGTGGGCGTTAGTCGAACGTGTCGGATAAAATACGAGTGTCGAACGATTTGTTCCACAAAAATCCTCGTATTTTCCGATAGTCCATAAAAAAGAAGTAGGCGGTAGCGTAATGCCATACTTCTCCGGTGTGACTTACAGCCCGCCATACTGAGGCGAACACATTAATTAAAAAAAAACAATTCAACCATTTGTGCCAAGCTAATTTTTGCACAGGTGATCATCGTCGAGCAGCCATTCATGGACATCACCATGCCATACTCTTCGGACGGTTCCTAATGGCCGCCATACCGCCGCAAGGGAGTTAATTTTTTTTTTTTTGTTAAACGATTTGTACCAGTATTGCATTTAAATTTTTGGAAAGTATTTGATAAAATGTGACCGTTATTATAATTGCCATACTTATAGTAGGGGGATAAAGTGCTGCCATACTTGAAAAACTTATTTAATCGACACGTTTCAAAAATACGACTATGTATACGTAAAATAATTTTTTACAGCATGGCATCATCATATTCTGTTTGTTTGGATACAATTGTACCTAAAAAAATATATTTCAGATTATAACTACGGGGCGGACGACTGTGAGACTTAAGCCAAGACTTAAAACAAAAAACAATTTTTTGACGATTTGTACCAGTATGGCATTTGGATTTTTGGAAATTATATGATGCAATGTGACCATTATTATATTTGCCATACGTCTAATAGGGGAAAAAAGGGGCACCATACTTGAAATAAAAAAAAAATATTGTACACATTTGCCACCTCCTACAGGTATGGCATTATGAGATTTCCATTTATGATCACACAGAGAGTCTTGAAAAAAAATTACAAGATGGTACAAATCGTTTAGCAATAAAAAAAAAATTAACTCCTTTGCGGCGGTATGGCGGCCATTTGGAACCATCCGAAAAGTATGGCATGGTGATGTCCATGAATGGCTGCTCGACGATGATCACCTGTGCAAAAATTAGCTTGGCACAAATGATTGAATTGTTTTTTTTTAATTAATGTGTTCGCCTCAGTATGGCGGGCTGTAAGTCACACCGGAGAAGTATGGCATTACGCTACCGTCTACTTCTTTTTTATGGACTATCGAATAATACGAGGATTTTTGTGGAACAAATCGTTCGACACTCGTATTTTATCCGACACGTTCGACTAACGCCCACGCGATTGGTCCGCCGGTACCAGCGCTATGACCATCATTTTTATTTCGTTCTTTACGTACTTAGACCCCTGACGAACCGCCATACTGGTACAAATGACCCAGTAAAATGTGTCACTATCTCCCGGTCTATGTGGTACCTATTCGTTTGATTGATGCCTAGATGAATATATAATATGTTATTGTATTCTTAAGTATTACGTAGTTATTTAAGACTAATGTAGGATAGGGACATATTTAAGTACCTACCTATAAAATGTACATAGCTATATTAAATTCAATAAAACAATGATCTTACTCAAATGTCTTTCTTTTTTATAAAGAATTGATCAGATCTAAAATAACACTCCAATGTTATGTTACGATGTATATGCATGTTGATTTACCAAATCAAACTTTTCTGTTTAAAAAATCTGTAGGTGCACCATGGGTAGGTAATTTACCACAAAATGATAGGTAAATAAATTAGTTACAGGGTTTAATGTAATGAATACTCTATCGCTAATTACCTACTTCTCTTGTTAAAATTTATTTACGTTACGAGTAAGTACCTACCTACCTACATCTTAATTAAAGAATTATTGACATTCAGAATATTTAAACTTAACAAGTAAGTGTCATTTGTGTTTGATACAGATTATTATTGCTGACAGTACTTTTTGTCCTTTGCATGACTATGACTATCAATTTGTTAGTTGTCATCAAAGTTAGGCAAGTACGAGTATATGTTTCAAGTACCTATACCTACACAGGAAAGTAGTTCAAATCCCTTAAATTACCGACAGGACTCAGGAGCAACATTACCTTTGACCGTCATTTTGTAAGTATTTTTTTCTGTAACAGTATCATTAGAAACAAACAATGCTGGGGCTTGTGTAAAATATAGATATTAATTTATTTAGTTGTTATTTTAATTGTTATTAGTTTTTACTTTTTTGTATACTAACATAGAATAAGGCATTGTTACTAACAACTTTTATGGGCCACAGGTCTGAAATAAAGGAATATTTAATTTTAATTTAATTAGCCCTATCGAATTCCGAGGAAGCTTGAACATTACGACCTTCCACGTTTTTTGGCAAATTAAAGATTGGCAAAGGAAAGTTAGGTTATTGTCGAAAGGGACTCTACGTTCTACGAGTTGGTTTCGTCTGGTGCACGCCTCCCAAATAACACCATTGTTCCTCGCATGGGAAGGATATAAGTAATAAATAACTGTAACGAATCTAACTATTCATTATCAGGATTCAGATCGAAGAAGTCCAACAGTGTGGACACAGCCTTAACTCACGCGTTGCTAAGGGGTCTCTATTGTGTCCCAAAAAGTTTTAAGTTATAATGTATTGTTTGTCCGCATTTTCGTTAGTCATAATTTATTTGGTTCAGAAACGCGTCTTATTTCAGAATTACCATAAAACAAATCTAACCTAACCTATCTAATAGCCTTACGGGTCATCCATTAATTACGTCACACGAATTTCTAGGTTTTTTTACCCCTCCCAAGGAGGGGTCCTTGTCACACTCGGTCACATTTGGCAAACCCCTGCCCCCTGGTGTGACATCACATTTCTTCAACGAAATCGGCAAATATTTATTTAATATTTTATCAAAATATTTTTGACAAAAGAAATATTAGTAAGTAATTTTATAACCCAAAACTGATTAAGAAATAAAATTAAACGAATAAAAACGATTATCGTTTCAAAACCTTGTTATTTAAATGATAATTAGCGTATAAAATAATTTAAATACATTTTCGGTTACTGATGAAGTTAAAGTGACGTCACAAAGTTTATGACTCCCCCCTCCCCCTTGTCACAACATGTCACATTTCCTTGACCCCCTCCCTCCCCCTAAACGTGTGATGTAATTAATGGATGACCCCTTACGAAAATCCTGAAAAGTTAACAGTTTCAGTTTTAGGACTAATGATAATATGACAAACAATACATTATGACTTAAAACTTTACGGGAAACAAAGGGACCCCGTTGCTAAGGCAACCGTCGTCGGGCCCGAGCCCAGACACGTTAATACGATTTGAATTCATTAGGGATATTTCTGTTTACTAATTGGGCTCGAGGCTAAGTGCTTATCAAGTTCGATTGTTTTTCCCGGGTGTTACTTTATTTATATTCATACCCGTAAGTAGATGTAGGTAGGTACACTATTATGTATACACGTTATTTTCCTCATCTTGGTGCTTTCTTGGTTGTATGTTGTATCCTAAAGTAACCAAAGGCAACCTCAAGAATTTCCTCATGTTTTCCTTCAGCAGGAAGCGAATAAATAACATTAACATAAGTTCCATGAACTGTTGGTAGGTAAAAGCCCAGGTTAAACCCGCAACTTTGGGTTTTTAAAATTGTACTACTTGCCGATAGTGTCGTCAAGCTCACCATACTTGTTAACCTATCGAATGAGATGATGCCTTTACTGATACTGGTTAGCGATATGTAATCATACTACATACCTATATGAGGCCTGGACGTTAGTGAGATGACGATTCACTCATTGCTGGTGTCCTACTTTATTACCTGCATATAAAATAAGTTTCACCTGATTATCCACCTGGTTTCTTGAACCTCATAGTCGCCTCCAAACCTCCCCTTATAGCGACCCCATTCCTCACACTAAGTTTACCATAAGTTCATATTAGCCATCAACAATTCCCTCGGATCACTGTTCACTCTGAATACTGATATACGTTAGTCACAATTTACATGAGGCACATCATTAATCTAATAACACCATAAGAAAGCCGTTGAATTGATCCCCAAAGCAAAATTCTCCCTCCGTATCTGTTCGCACATAAGCTCCCTTTCTTACTATCGTTTGGCGTCTACCCTCTTGTCTTGTCCTAAAAAATCACAATAACCTAGAAGCGGTTATTTAACTTAAACATGACTGCGAGCGCCATCTACTCCATGACGCTGGCAACTATTAGCCGGTTCGCATGTTCGCGACACTCCCGCCCCGCAGGAAAAAGCTACTCTTTTAATTGAAATTAGATGTCCATAGGCAAACATGTAAATAAATCAACAATTAGATGATAAGAACACTAATGTGAATAATAATGTATTTGAGCTGTTCATCCTCTGAATGCCTCTCTCGGCTTTGACGCTGTGAATCGGCATGACCTGAGATTTCGTACCATTTCTGATGATGTCGTAGAAATGTGCTGTGGCACACCGTTTCTGAGACTGATCTGATTGTTCATCTGTATTTGTGCTGAGCTGATAAAGAACAGGATCCTGAGACTGGTCTGAGCATTCATCAATGTTTGTGCTGAGCTGATTAATAATTTGATCCTGAGATTGGTCTGAGCATTCATCAAGGTTTGTGCTGAGTTGATTAATAATATGATCTTGGGACTGATCTGAGCATTCATTGATATCTGTGCTAAACTAACTGATCTCTGATTTGAGAATGAAAGCAGTATCCTGAGATTGGTGCGAGCGACTGAGCGTTTATCGGTGTCTGAGCTGAGCTGAGTAGGATCACGGCTGCGATTTGTCATCTCTGGTCCGTTACTTATCTCTCTGTCTACCTATATCTATGTCTATGTGTGGTATTTCCCACAATCTCGCGCGTTCGGTCCCAAATTGCTCCGAGCAGTCCTTAATTACAACGTGGCAACACCGATTTGATATCAAACATCGGTGTTGTTAGACAGTGAGAACTCAATTCGCGCTATATTTTATCTATGACTACCATCTGTGATGTTCTGATGTTATATGCTGCTTTGGTCTTATGATATCGTTAATAACTTGTTTCACTACTTCAAGGGTCAGAACTTCTACTACAGCAGACGTATACATGATGACCAGCATAATTTGCGTAATTAAACAACTGTAACTTTATTAAACACCGCGGCGACCGCGCGATCGAACCATAGTTATTACACAGACAAAAGCGACCGTCTTATCCAAACGTGACGTGTATATGTAACCTAAGTTCCCACTTCTCTTTACTTATTACTACTGGCAGTAAGCTACTATGTGAAGTATTTTAATCTACTTGCTTATTCATTAAACCTACTGCTGACATATCCATCTCTTCGTGTATCTACTTCATGTCCGGCAGCCCTCCCCAGCCAAGGAAGAATTACGCTATTCTCATTTAATCACAAATCAACATGTAAAAGAAAGAACGTATCTACAACTCAAGAGAACCATATTATTTTTTATTTTCTTAAGCTAAGCTAAGGATATTTAACAGACTTGTCAAATCAGGCACTTATTTCGAGTCAAGTCGCCTTTTCTTGTAGTTCATTCTGATTTATTAAATAGATATTGTGCCAAAAATTACTGCAGTTTTTATTTTTCTAATCATTTTCTGATGCTGGTGTGAAATAATCTAGTTTAAAAAGGTTGGGACAGTCGTGTCAGCCTCTCTATTAGGTATGAAAGCCATCAATGCATTTAACCTGAGCTACACTCAAATAATATAAACTGAGCACTTTATTTTCATCTTGGTTAGTTACAAAACCTGTCAACAACTATTTTTTACTGCGTTACATTTACGTTACCGTGGACCTAAATATACCTAACCTAACCTATATATATATATATCATGCTAAGGATCGTAGAAACATCATAGCAAACTGTACCTACCGAGGTACCGATTCATTACGACTTTACATGACTATTCTTTAATTAATGTAACCGATCAGATCTTCAAGTGTAATAATCGCCCGCTTCCCGTACTACGGTATTTTCACTGCTGTGTCTATCAAATTGACCCACTAAGTTTCCTTTATTCACGAATTTTCACTTCACAGCTTTGATAACCATGAGAGACATTGAAGGGTACTCACTCAGTACTCTCAGTAGCAAATA
Organism: Cydia splendana; assembly: GCF_910591565.1. NCBI lineage: Eukaryota > Metazoa > Arthropoda > Insecta > Lepidoptera > Tortricidae > Cydia > Cydia splendana. The sequence goes on along the minus strand of NC_085965.1, from coordinate 16,509,541 downwards.
CTCAATGTGGCAATTAATAGAGAATACAGTGGGCACGGCGTCTGTATACTCTTTAAAGTCTTTCGCAAAGACTTTTGATTTCCTTAACTGGAGTAAAATGTCAGGGTTATGAGCGAAATGGGGATAACACGCCGAGTTATCTTTTTAAAGTTGACCAAGGAGTGCAACTGTTTAATAACATCGGTGAATACATAATGAGTATTGGAAGGCTGTTAGGGTGGTGTCTGAGTTGGTATGAGACTGCGTCCATAAAAGCCGATTCCCACCGGCTTGCCTGTTTTTGGACGTTTGAGCAGAGTTGTAAAGGAAATATGTAAGCCAATTAGCCCCGGCTTGCCTATGGATATGTTTGACGCGCCGCCACTGGTTGATAGCCAACTTATCAATAACCTCAGTTTTGCAAATGACATGACTATAATTAGATTAAGTGTCTGTGGAAAATAACTTGCGGTTCTGTTTCTAAAATTGAGCATGTCAGATATGAGTCCATAACTCCATACTCAGGATTCAGACCAGATTCATACCCCAGGATCAAAAGAAATAAGACGAAGTTGATGCATGTCGATCTACCTGGTAAAATGAAGAGTACCAATACATTGCACGACCTAGAGGCAAGTTGTTGGTTTACTTGGGATCTTAAATAAGCGACGATGGCGTTTTCGACCAAAGAGTGGTCAGAAGAGATCAGATAGCCAAAGCTGCGGTGAAACGACTTTCCAGGGTATGCATATGGGAGAACATACAACCAGTATCACACTAATGCGGACGCCTTGTTTTTTCGATCTTTCTGTACATGTCCAAACCTAGACCATTAAAACTGAAACCCATCATAGGGCAGATGCATTTGAGAGGTGGTGCTGGCGAAGAATGCTTGAACGCAGTAGGTGAAATTGCATCAAGTTTCGACGAACTCAACATCAAACCGAGGTTATCCACTATTTGTACTCACCGCTCACGTACTTTCTTCTGCTATCGAGGCAGAAGAGGATCCTATAGTCTGGAGAAGCTCATAATCACTGGCCACATGGCAAGGAAGCGTAGGGATAGGCATGGACGTATGGCCACACGGTGGGCGAACAGAAAAAATATTAAAGACAAAGCCACATTACAGGCTAGCATATCTAGGTACTGCAGATGGTGAGCACTGGTGAAGAACCACACAGGACAGGTGTCCAACTGTCCACTGTGACCCAAGAGGATAGGGACACGAATAAAACTGATAACTCTGTCTTGTGACTATCGCTCCTGTAGTACTTAGTCGTACATAAAACAAATACCATGTCCTTAACACTACGATATTTCACAGCAATATTAAAATTAATGAAGAAAGATACATATAGAACTTCATTATATGACATCTGATTCTAATTGTGATTCTGATTCTTGTGTAGCTCCAGCCTCCAGCCTGCATTTTATATCTCAATATTCTGATTAAATCTGATAATCAAGTTAACAGTTGAGGCCACGATCATATACCAATAATTATTTGGCTCATGATTGATCTCTTCCTTTTACTATAACATAAAAAGTTTAATACTTAATTGAAGTTACCTATCACCCTTTCCTTCCTTCTTCACAGGTTTAAATCAACACATTTTATGTTAGAAATAATGTTCACTCGCATCACAATGTCTGTTGTGATAGACGACAGACAACTCTACGTGCCAAAGGTATGCTTTTACCGAGTTTTCAATAACAGGCATTATAACTACATAATATTACAAACACCTAATGTTGGTACACACTGTATTATCCATACTATTTTATTAACATCTGAGCAAAATCTGTGTTGACAGACGAGATAAAATAATTAGCCGATACGCTGTTGAGCCTGGAATAAATATAATATGATATAAAAGGCTAATTTCTAGCCTAGTGTTAAAAATAAAAAAATATTAATTATTATTAATGTTTCGTCTAGACCATCTAGTATTATTACAGTTTACCACACAACATCTATCGTGGCCCATTTTTATTGTAAATATGATTTTTAAGGCAAAAAGAAACGTGAACAAAATAACTGAAAAGTATGTGAATTGACAGAATCACTGCTTGCTAACTTGTCATATTGTCATTTAGCCACATCAAGCGCTGAGTTTGTTTCGGCTCCCCCCACCACTGGCCTTGCACGCAGCGAATACCTACTATTCCTTTTCGTTACCTAGACATAGGTAATATACTCTGTAACAAATGCTCATGTGTCTTTGTCATTATGCCATTATTTAATTTCAGAACTACTTGCACAGAGTGGTATAATGACTACTATCATAGTTAAAAATACGTTATCACATTTATTTAAATAACCGAATACTTGAGAATTTCTCTTATTCAGAAACCTATCCACCATGGTCTTACTACCGTCTCTATAATTATTATGAATATGTAGGTTCGTATTCTTTAGTATTTAGTATCTCGATTGGGTAGGCGATATCAATTAATATGTGTTGCTTGATTCCAATTCATTTAACAAAATCAAATTAGTTATGCATGGCTAATGGCTATTCTTTAAATTATCTACCACTCCCTTATCCATTTCTGTTCGAGTAAAAGTAAAGTATGTACTATGTACTTAGAAGTATCTAAATCAGTTAGCAGATAATATAGAAACCACTAGCCCATTCAATCAGTATGACTTTCACTGGGAGTCTTTTCAATAATAACTTATTTTAGCATTTTTAACACTTTAGGTTTGGGTCATCGTATGTACATACATACACAATTCAGAAGTTTAGTTAATCTTTATCTAATCACTAATCTATGGACTTTCCACACTAAGAATCAATGGTTCAGTAATAATAGGAAGTCATTATACCTTAGGGTATTGCTTAAGTGCAAACATATTAGTGGTGGCTTATACTAAACAGTTTTGCCTTTGTCCTTTACATATCCAAGTTGATATTTACTGATTCTCTGATAACAATCTATATTGAAATGTTAATTGGGAATAAATTAAGATACTATGCTTTATTACATCAACAGACAAGTCTTTGGAACCTTAATGTAACGCTGATTAAACGCAATCCATAAAGTAAGTGAATATTGTTTAAATTAATTCGGTAGTTTTTATTCGTTTACAATCATTTTACCCGTTTATTCTTTCAGAACAGAAATATCATGCATGCCAATTGAGTATGTTACTATTGTTAAATCTAGCGAGCCCCATTTTTGGCCGTTTGCTGGTACCATTAGAATGGCTGAGTGATTCTGATTGAGTTCCAATGATGTTCCTGGTCCTTTGAGTTTGAGTAGTATGTACCTACATTGTACATATGACGTCAAGTTGTAATCTGATTTCAAGTGCCTCCTGCATTTTCATTCAGGCACATTACAACTAAATTGTACCGACTTCCAAGAAACTAATCCGTTACAATTCCTTACGATTGTAACAACAAATAACGATGAGGCAAGAAATTCCATATTAACATCTCTTATGATATGAGTGGTTCTAGTCCTTCAAACGTGGTGAGTGTTAAATTCGAGTTTTTAATTAAACTCAATGGTTCTGATTAAAGCCCAGTGAAAATATGGATCCGCAAAACATACCATTATAATAGCCTGGTTTGTTTGTCTGGAAGATATCAATCTTTTAGCGATAAGACCGCCCGTTGTGCACCATAGTATAAGTGATATGTGTTAAGTTCCTTTACATATTGGTGAGCAATAAAGAATATTGTGTTGTTGTAAAAATATTGATCATATAAGTATAAGGCTAATACGTTAAACATGATACATTCGTTTCATGAAAAGATACGCAGTATAAATTGTTGTCATTTCACCACACTTGCGCTCACGACTAGTTTAATCATGGCTGAGCTGATAATTTGTGATGAAGCGGGTATTCTGCAAGCAATGCATCTTCTAGAAAAGCATGCAATCCAGTAATAATTAACTTGGCGTGGAACTTCATAATCACAAAATATTGTTACCACCAATTTAACGAAATACCGATGTAATAGAATATATACAAAATCGGAGGTCAGACCTAAACTGGTTTGTAAGCAACAACAGTTGGTAAGCCATAAGTAATATCAACTACCCGCATTAAAAATAAACTTTCAATTTGGTACTAAAACTATTCGGCCACACAGAACAATGAATGTGAGATTATGATTCTTATTATTTTAATATTAAGATCTTAACTCATGCAACGTTACAAACAAAATTGCAAAGGCATGGATGCCAAAAATTCGCATATAATTATTTTAACAGATCTAATCATTTATGCGATTTCATTTATGTCTTACATTTAATTAAATTACGAAAAATGTCATAATCGTCACTTAAGAACCCAATTTAAAAACAAATATAATTAGTAATGTTAAATTGTTGATCAACTGCATAATTTGAATCTTCTAGCGCAGGTGATAAAGTCGCTGTTTGAAAGGATCCATTCTGGTTCACAAATCGACCAGCAAATTTTAATTCAAAATATATTTATATAGACCGTGATTACCTTTCCCTTAACCGTGAATCGTTCAAGACTGTTATTATTCAAAATGTCGTAAATTTTTATTAGTGCATGATTTTATCAAAGATTGGTCAGGTAACTAAAACTAAACAAGTAAAGCAACTTGTCAACTACATCATCAAACATAATAAATATCAAAATGAAACCATGTTCTTGTGAACATAATCATAACATGCACCCAAATATAGATTATATATAAACCTCCTGTTCAACTTAAACTTGTTAGGCATGAGCAGGTATGGTAACGGTACCAATCATATGATATTTAAGAGAACAATAAGATTATTCACAACTTTGAGAAAAAATCTAGTTACTTTTATCAAATATTGCCATTGGAGCTTCTTCACCTTTTCTTTGATACATGACATATATATATTTCAGTTCAGGATTATTGCTGATAAGTGTAAATTTCTACTGCTTAGGGCGTTAAAACTTGAGTTGAATGTCCGTTTCGTCACCCACGTTTTTAGACATGTTTAATGAAAAATGTACGTAATGATTGGTTTCAACGTAATGAAATCTGAGACTTAAGCAGTTCCATGGCTCTTGTTGAAGGTAGTCTTACCAAGTTAGTGTTTAAAAACTGATTATAAACACCTCTCTGATAGAATTTATAGTAAACATACCCATATTGTGCTATCTTTTCTGATGTGACAATCTTAGCCACTCTCTCATTCTTATAACATAGAAATGTTGGAATCCTGAGCGTTGCGAGGGTTTCAAGGCACGTGGGTTAAAAACAAACTTTGCTGCCCTGGTGACACAAACATTTGTATCACATCAACCAGTGACAAATACTGGCTGTAAAACGTTAAATATATGCTTTCAAATATTTTTATCATTCAAAACCATCACTTGAAATTCCATTCTACTGCTTAACATGAGGAATCAACTCCAAATTTGCACTCTATAGGACTGATTGATTAACACACTGCTTTCAAAGATTAAAGCGAGCTTTTTAGTATTTTGTATTCCAAGTAGAATTTTTTGAAACAATTTTGTATTTATATAATTTACCAAGGAATTTTTTGTATTTAGATAGGTACCTATTTTTTATAAACTATATATATATACTGACATTTGCAATCTCTTGTATATCAAAGAGCAAGAATGTTCAATAAAATGTAGGCACTTAATTGCATATGTGCTCCGGTGAACCACTAACATATTCGCCTGCTTAACGCCTTTTTGCAAGAATAGGATTACATAAATGTGGGCTTCATTTCATGCCTGAAATAAAACATTAAATTGAACTGAACGAACCAAAAAATGTAACTCTTTAGTTGTACGTGCATATATAAATTGACTTTTCATATGTTACTTTTGATGATGATTACAGTGCATGTGCATAAGATCCCAGCACCTCCACCATGTCGTCAAGCTCACCATACTTGTTAACCTATCGAATGAGATGATGCCTTTACTGATACTGGTTAGCGATATGTAATCATACTACATACCTATATGAGGCCTGGACGTTAGTGAGATGACGATTCACTCATTGCTGGTGTCCTACTTTATTACCTGCATATAAAATAAGTTTCACCTGATGATTATCCACCTGGTTTCTTGAACCTCATAGTCGCCTCCAAACCTCCCCTTATAGCGACCCCATTCCTCACACTAAGTTTACCATAAGTTCATATTAGCCATCAACAATTCCCTCGGATCACTGTTCACTCTGAATACTGATATACGTTAGTCACAATTTACATGAGGCACATCATTAATCTAATAACACCATAAGAAAGCCGTTGAATTGATCCCCAAAGCAAAATTCTCCCTCCGTATCTGTTCGCACATAACCTCCCTTTCTTACTATCGTTTGGCGTCTACCCTCTTGTCTTGTCCTAAAAAATCACAATAACCTAGAAGCGGTTATTTAACTTAAACATGACTGCGAGCGCCATCTACTCCATGACGCTGGCAACTATTAGCCGGTTCGCATGTTCGCGACAGATAGGCTACAACGCTTCATACTCTACAGTAGGTACAGTATATACTATACACACATTATTATAAAACGAAATTTCATATTACCTACCTACACTAACGCGTTTCATCAGTCATCACCATCATCGTCATTGGACAATTCTAATAATAACCCAACTTCCGTGAGCCGTGAGTCTCAGCTCAGACATAATAAATATAAAACGGACCAGTTCACGGACAGTTCAGTTCGCAATTCTCGGCTTAATACGGTCGAATATTTCAGCGATTTGGCCTCTTTTGTGTCCTGTTTCAAATTCATGCGATTTCATTCAAACAAGTGAAATCTGCCTGCCGTTGTTTGACTTGGGCGAATACCCTCTGAATAAATGTATAAACCCAGTGTCGTCAAAGGGAAAGTTCCAGAACAACAGGAAGTCGAGTCGAGGGACAACTTCATTGACGAAACTAAAAACTACTACAACTCCATCTGCGGTTGAAGCAGAAACTTTCATACAGCGAGTTCTCGCATTTTAATACTGTTAGATATCGATTTGGTCTGCACGTTCCGATTTTCATAAACCTTGGCACAAGTTTTAAGATAAAATTTACTCTCTAAAGCGTTCGAAGGCAATTAAAACAGTGCTTATGCTCTGGTTTCCTAGGATAGCCGTGTCATCATATAGCGGCCGTCTCCATACAAAATACTACGACATCCATATTTAGCCGTATTTTTTTGGATGGAGACGGCCGCTATATGACGGCACCGCTATCCTAGGAAAACAGAGCTTTACCCTTTGAACGCCACGCCTGTCGTGTGCGGTGCGTCATCGTGAACCTTGTAGGAATGCACGCAGGTTGATATTGGGCTGTAGCTGCGCGCGTCATTCGACGTCTTTGGCGGTCAAAAAGTTAAAAAACAACCTTACCTACTTGGCGGCAAACATAAGCCTAGTATTGAAATCCAACAGTAATCAGCGCATAAAATTCACAGATTTCGTGCCTCACACGACTATCGAGCACATTGAAAATGAATCTACGGAATTCGAAAAAATATTGTCGCTGAGCGACGAAAAAGTCTGGATAAGGAAAAAGTTACAAAATAAAACTACAACGTTGAATGATAATTATTTTATTCTTAGATTAACACAAGTATCCTGGACATAACGCATGTGAACAAACAAATTGCAAAATTTCCACACGCGTATCGAAGCTTGAATAACTGTCGCCGTGGCGCATAAGTATAGGTACATATTTAATTTTTCGATTAATAAGCAGGATATATTAATGTTCAAAGTACAAGAAAATTATTACACGGCAAATCCGTAGTCAACTCGAGAAGTGGTAGCCACATCGCCGTTATCGTCACTCGAGTCTTGATCGGCAGCGGCCCATTTGCTGCAAGATATGAAATTTTCTTGACAGCAGTTTGACGCGACGAGAGATGACCATAACAGCGTTTGTCTATGTTGCACCAAACCTGAGTTCCAATAGGTACTACCAGGGTTCAGCATCAGCAATCTTGGGTAATGCTCTACCATGTGATCAACATGACGAATCGGATGTCCAATACAGCGCGTGCCTATGTTGCACCAAACCTGAGTTCCGTTAGGTACAACCAGGGTTCAGCATCAGCTCTATCTTGGGTACTACTCTCCTAAGAGCTTATCAAGACGAGTCGGATGACCAAAACAGCGTGTGCCTATATTGCAACAAACCTGAGTTCCTTTAGGTACAGCCAGGGTTCAGCATCAGCTCTATCTTGGGTACTACTCTCCTAAGTGCTCATCACGAGTCCGATGACCAACACAGCGTGTGCTTATGTTGTATTAAACCCGAGCTCCACTAGGTACTGCCAGAGTTCAGCATCAGCTATTTGCTAGCAGCCGCCAGCAACATCCTGAGGTGAGACTTTTTCTTTTTTGTTTCTCTGTATAAGTTTTTTTTTATTTTAAATTATTTCTATTACTATCTCTACCTCTACCTCTACCCCTACCCCTACCCCTACCCCTACCCCTACCCCTACCCCTACCCCTACCCCTACCCCTACCCCTACCCCTACCCCTACCCCTACCCCTACCCCTACCCCTACCCCTACCCCTACCCCTACCCCTACCCCTACCCCTACCCCTACCCCTACCCCTACCCCTACCCCTACCCCTACCCCTACCCCTACCCCTACCCCTACCCCTACCCCTACCCCTACCCCTACCCCTACCCCTACCCCTACCCCTACCCCTACCCCTACCCCTACCCCTACCCCTACCCCTACCCCTACCCCTACCCCTACCCCTACCCCTACCCCTACCCCTACCCCTACCCCTACCCCTACCCCTACCCCTACCCCTACCCCTACCCCTACCCCTACCCCTACCCCTACCCCTACCCCTACCCCTACCCCTACCCCTACCCCTACCCCTACCCCTACCCCTACCCCTACCCCTACCCCTACCCCTACCCCTACCCCTACCCCTACCCCTACCCCTACCCCTACCCCTACCCCTACCCCTACCCCTACCCCTACCCCTACCCCTACCCCTACCCCTACCCCTACCCCTACCCCTACCCCTACCCCTACCCCTAAACCCTACCCCTACCCCTACCCCTACCCCTACCCCTAAACCCTACCCCTACCCCTACCCCTACCACTACCCCTACCCCAACCCCAACCCCCCACCTTTACCCTTACCCCCCTACCCCTACCCCTACCCCTACCCATACCCCTACCCCTACCCCTACCCCCTACCCCTACCCCTACCCCTACCCCTACCCCTACCCCTACCCCTACCCCTACCCCTACCCCTACCCCTACCTCTACCTCTACCTCTACCTCTACCTCTACCTCTACCTCTACCTCTACCTCTACCTGTACCTCTATTTCTACCTCTATTTCTACCTCTACCTCTACCTCTACCTCTAAGCTATCTCTATTTCTATTTCCACCACCACAAGAATGCATAGATTGTCGAATAGTGCGTTCTGACTTTTTGACTATTTTAAGGTTAGGCTACAGGGCAAACCCTTAACCCGATCGTCTTTGTTTTAGGCTCAAATTGTAGCTGACTAAATTGTCCAGAGCCATTTTTGTCAAATTTTTGATATCATTCTTCGTTTCCAAATTATCGAGCACCAAAATCAAAAATCGGAAAAAATTGAATTTTATTTTCACTATTTCGACCATAACTGTTTTCGTTTTTGACTTTCTCGAATAATTATTTTTGCACCTTACAGCTCTCGTGATTATGCGTCTTTTGAGCCTATTTTTTAATATCATGTCTTCACAACTTTCCGAGATATAAGGGGATCGCACTTTTTCGTGAAATCAGACCCTATACTGGAGCGAACGAAAAGACATTTCCAATGTCAAAAAAGTCGGATGACACTGAATAAGTATAGTATATTTATTTGTTTAATTATGTAAAAGATTCGCCACCTAAACAAAAATGTATTTTTTTTATTCTAAATTGTTTGTCGCACGTAAAAAATAACGAGGTTAAACAAAATCAAGAGTCCAATATAAATGCTCACTTCCGCGTGACGAATTCACACGACATCAATGGCATTCGGTCGCAAACTCGCGGTAGCGACTCGGCAGGTAATGATTTTATTTGCCCGTCTTGAAGCCAAAAGGAAGTGTATGATTTTAGCAATCCATTATGTTTGTGTGTTGTGTTTATTCAAAATTGCTGGGCCTATGTGAGTGAATAGGATAGCAATCAATTTGTTTTTGTGGCACGACAAGCTAAATGTATCTGTATCTTCTAAAAAGGAGGTCTTATATGACAAACAAATACTGGGTTAAAAAATAAACTTTTTCATTTGTTTATAATTGCGTATCTTCTAACTAAAACATTTCGTAATGTGTGATAAAGGTCGGATCAGTTAGGCTAGGTGCTAATGAAAACATACTCAAAGCAATTTTGGGGTGGGCTTGATGTTAACAATAGTGTAGAGTTGGGTGGAGTGGTGTGATGACCTCCCCGAGCGGGAGACAGGGGGAAGTTTGGGTGGGCTCCGGCCTGCCCAAAGGTCCGTCTGTCACCCCCGGTCCATCCTGGGCAACGTCACTAGCGACTGGCATTCGTGCCTCTTTCTAGTGGCGGCTAACATCCACACTGGTGTTGTCAGTAGGTGTAGGTTACTACTGACGACCTATACATAACCTACCTGTGCTAGGACCTGCACAGTAGAGCGCCGTACGCAAGGATGACGGGATCCTGGGGATTGAGCCATTGCCAACCCGCGTGGTAACACGTCTGCTTCGGCCCTAATTTCGGGCAAAACGGTAGCCCGGGCTACTAGCCACAGTCCGGGAAATGGTCAAGTGAGGAACCGTAGGTGGGCTCACGGCGAGAAGTGAGAGGGCCGCAGAGGCAGTTTCGGCTGCTGATGCGGTGGTGAAAGGCCATGCTGAGGAAGTGCGTTTAGGTGAATCGGGCGGAGGGCGTCTGACCTGGACGACCCTACGTCCCACCTTCACACATTTCCGATGTCGCGCAACTAGCCAACTTCTCACTTCTATACCCGAGTCGGTGTCCTAACGACTGAAAGCACCTTTTATATGTGTGTGTAAGCGTTCCCAAGGTGTGGGCCCTTGTAGGGTGGGAGCCGATGAGGATGAAGTTAATCGTTACGAACTATGGATACCAGGTCTAACGAAAAACCCCAAGCTGATCCAGCAGCGTCCATCGCTAATGGTGAAGCCACACAGGCGAGACAAGCTGTTCCAGTGACAGTGCGTCAGACCGAAACCCCGGCCCGTCCGCAACCCAGTTCATCTGGGGAGCAGACCGGCCCAAACCCCTTCCAGGACTGGCAGGTAGTGGACCGAAGGTCCAAGAAGCGACCCCCTGCTGGGAAGCCTCACCCTGCCAGACCTGTGAATTCTTCTTCCTCTAACCCACCCCCCCCTGTTAAATGTCAAGGTGGGGTGGCTAAGAAGAAGAAGAAAAACAAGAACCAGAGGCGTGCAGCTCGTCTAGCGCGAGAGCAGCAACTGGACAACACACCAACACCGACACACTCTGCAACCGGTGTGGGTGTGCAGGCTTCCCAGAAGCCGGCACCCAAACCGGCGCCGAACAAGCAGGTTGCTGCTGCCAGGCCTCCGCCGAAGGGAAAAGGTTCCACCCTACCCCCTAAGGCTGGAACGTCGGGCGACAGCCCTACGGGTTCGGCCGCAGATCCCTCCAAACGACGACCTGGTAAGCTCGCACGAGCCGCTGCTAAAAGGATGCGAGATGAGTCCTTCTCCCCGCAAGGAGACAACAAAAAGCAGCGACTAGTGAGCCCAAGCCAACCGTTGTCGTACGCACAAGCAGCGGCATCTGACCTGACGATCGTCATTACTGACGCGAAGTCGGGGAAGATCACCGCTGACCACTCCAACGCCATCCTCCGCGGGTTGCACCAAGCAATCGTGGAGGAGGCGAGAAGAAACCTCGTAGGAGCCAGGCCACCCAAATTCAAGGGCAAGCCCATCTTCGCTGAGGGGCAGCTGAGGGTCTTCGCAGAAGACGAATACTCGGCCGCCTGGTCTCAGCGATGTGTCCAGGCCCTAACCCTGCCAGACATCTCCCTTAAGGCGGTTCGCCAGTCGGAGATGGCAAGGAGAATTAAGTGCGGGCTCCTAATACCCAACATTAATAACTCGTCCTGGGAAGACGTCCGTCAGGCAGCTGACGGACTAAGGTACCAGAACGAATGGGCCAAGGTCGGGTCTTGGTCCATTATACAAATACTACGGCAAGACCAGGGGTGGTTTGTCGAGTTCACAATCCCCGAAGACCTCGTCCCCGCCTTCATGGAGAGGGGGAGAGCCCTGAACTGTGGGGTGGGCAATGTCTACCTCAGGTTCAGGGGTCCCGGAGGCAAATACCTGGACCAGCCTCCCACCCTGCAAGGTTCCACCCTAAGGGTAACGGGAGTACAGGTCCCCAACGAACAGGCCGCGGGCACCTCCGAGCAGAGCAAGTCTGTCTCCGGGGAGAAAGTTGCCCCCCTGCCTCTACCCAAGCCGACGATACCCGAACTCTCGGAGGATGAGCTCCTTGGCACTGGTGAGGGACCAGCCGGGTCATCATCCGAGGGTGAGGACTTGTCGGCTTGGATAGTGTCGGGGTTGGCCGACATGTTCAAGGAGGGAGGGGAGATGCAAGATGCCGCCCCCACCACCGACAACATGGACACCAACTAGTGTCATCCAAGCAAACCTCCAGCACAGCGTGGCCGCTACGGCCCAACTCAGACGCTGCCTGGTAGGTTTGCCAACAGCCGTTGCCCTCCTACAAGAACCATGGGCGGGCAATGGATACATACGCGGGCTGTCCGACACGAAAGGTAAGCTCTACTACTCCACGGTACATGCCGTCCCTAGGGCATGTATCCTAACTACTAACAATATTATTGCACAACCGCTCACTGAATTCTGTTCCAGAGACCTGTGTGCGATTAAACTACAAGTTCCACTGCCAACAGGCTGTCGCGACCTAGTCCTCGCCTCGGCGTACATGCCCGGAGAGGACGAGCCACCGCCTGCCGAACTACAACGACTGGTCAGCCACTGCGAGAGATCAGGCCTCGCAATAATCATCGGGGCCGACTCCAACGCACACCACCCACTGTGGGGAATGGAGACCAGCAACAACAGAGGTAAGACACTTGTTGAATATCTTGTGACTACTAATCTAAACATTCTAAATATAGGCGCTGAACCAACATTTGTAAACAAACGATGCAGGACGATTATCGACCTGACTCTGGCTTCGGAGGAGGTCAGTGAACTAATTATGGGATGGCAAGTCTCCCAGGAGGCCTCCTGCTCAGACCATAGATGGATTCGCTTCAATCTACTAGCATCTAGAGACACACCAACCGCCCGGAGGAATCCCAGGAAAACGGACCGAGCCACTTTTAGGAAGGTCCTAGGGGAAAGCCTTGACCGGCTTCCACCGAGGGATGACCTTCGGGAACCGGCTCAGATAGAACAGCAGGTAAATATCTTAACTGATACCCTCGTAGACAGCTACCACAAGGCGTGCCCCTTAAAACCACCGGCAAAGACTGCCATAAAGGGTCACCAGTGGTGGGGCCCAGAACTGGAGAGACTCCGGGGGAAAACCAGAAGACTCTTCAACAGGGCCATGAACACAACGGCTGAGGTGGACTGGGATAACTACTACGAAGCCAAGGCCAGGTACAAAAAGAGATTGCGGTACTGGAGATCCCTGTCATGGAGGAACTTCTGCAGCAGCATTGAAACACTTGACCACGCCAACCGGGTAAGGAAAACCTTAGCGCACAAGCCCACATCACAATTGGGCTCACTGCGTAAACCCGATGGCACATACACATCTAGCCCTGCAGAGACCCAACGCCTTCTCCTGGTAACTCACTTTCCAGGATGCGTAAGTCTCGCCGATGCAGATCAGCAGGACGAGGAATACAGTACAACGGACAACAACTGGCAAATGGCGCACAGAGTCGTCACCGCTGAGAAACTCAGGTGGGCCATAGACAGCTTCCATCCCTTCAAGGCGGCTGGTCCGGATGGGATCTTCCCCGCTCTCCTACAGTGGGGTCTAGGACTCATCCAGGAAACCCTGACCGACATCATGGCAGCCTGCCTAGCCTGGGGGTACGTGCCCAGGAGATGGAGAGATGTAAATGTGGTATTCATACCTAAACCAGGTAAGAACGACTACACAGCTGCCAAATCCTTTAGGCCCATCAGTCTCACATCATTCCTGCTGAAGACCTTGGAAAAACTGTGCGACAGGGACCTGAGGGACCGAGCGCTAAAGAACATACCGATGCACAACAACCAGCACGCGTACAGCTCAGGTAAATCTACGGAGTCGGCTCTACACATGGTTGTAAGCCGCATTGAGAGGGCCATCCACGGCAAAGAAATGTGCCTCGGCACTTTCATTGACATAGAGGGCGCTTTTGACAAGACTCACTTTTCCAGTATAGGGAACGCCTTGGAAAGCCACGGCGCTGAACCCGGACTAGTAAAGTGGATCATGAACATGCTAAATCAAAGGACAATAAGGTATGTAGGTGAACCGCAGGCCGTAGCGGCGGTGCGAGGATGCCCTCAAGGGGGAGTTCTGTCACCTCTGTTGTGGAACCTAGTAGTCAACAACCTCATAACCAAACTGAACGAGGAACACTTCTACACAATAGGCTACGCTGATGATCTGGCAATATTAATATCGGGTAAATTTGCCAGTACAGTATGCGACCTCACCCAGGCAGCTCTTCGGATCGTAGAACGCTGGTGTAGAGATTTTGACCTATCAGTTAACCCCACCAAAACAGAAATGGTAATGTTCACCAATAAAAGGGCACTTGGCAACTTTACCAGACCAACACTTTTCCAGACTGAGCTACAGCTGACCGATGAAGTTAAGTACTTAGGGCTAACGCTCGACAGTAAACTCAACTGGAACAATCACATCAACAAACGCATAGACAAGGCGGGAGTAGTCTTCTGGCAGTGCAGAAGGATGATTGGTAGGAGGTGGGGACTCAATCCGAAAATTACCCTTTGGCTCTATAAGACTATAATCCGCCCCCTACTCTGTTACGGTGCTCTGGTTTGGTGGCCAAGAACAAACCTAGGCAACGTACGAGACAAGCTACAAAGACTCCAGAGGCTCGCATGCTCGGCCACCACTGGCTGCACGAGGTCCACTCCGACTGCAGCCATGGAGGTCATGCTAAACCTTTCACCGCTGCACCTACACATACAACAAGAGGCCAGTCTCTCAGCGGTAAGGTTACGAACCCTCAATATATGGTCTAACACCACAGGAGCTCTTCACACAGCATGCCTGGAAAAAGTATACAGCGAATTTCCAGTGCTCATGGCGGGCACGGATCGAATTCACAAACAAGCCATCTTTGACAAAAGGTACAAAATACAATTATTTGAGGACGACAACTACGAAGGACTCAATCCCCGGGAGCTGAGAATCTTCACTGATGGGTCCAAAACAGACAGCGGATCAGGCTCTGGAACCTTTTCAGAAGACCTGAACATGTCAATCACCACTCCGCTAGGAGCCCATAACTCGGTATTCCAGGCTGAGTGCATGGGCATCATTAACGCGGCGGCTGCCATCACTGCAAGGAAGGTAGTAGGATCCTCCATCCGCATACTCTCCGACAGTAGAGCAGTCTTAATGGCCCTAAAAAGCCATATAGTCACATCCAAACTTATACACGAATGCCACGAACGACTAATGGAGGTATGTCAGAACAATAAGATCACCTTACAATGGATCAAAGGACACAGTGGATCCCGAGGTAACGACGCCGCGGACGAGCTCGCCAGACAAGGATCGGGTGCGGGGGCGATTGGCCCGGAACCGATCCTCCCGATACCGTTTAGTAAGGTACGCTCAATGCTGCTGGCACGTACAGGGAAACTACACACAGAACACTGGCTAAACCAAACTGGATGCAGACAGGCCAAGCAAGCCATGCCGAGCATGAACGGTAAGCTCACAAGGGCGCTCCTTCAACTAGGAAAGGTTCGACTGAGTATGGTAACCAGTGTCATAACAGGTCATGGACTTTTTAACAAACATCTTTTTATAACAGGTGTCACAGACAGTCCCCTATGCCGTGGATGCATGGAGGAAGAAGAAACAGCCTCTCACGTGGTGTTGGAATGCAGCGGATTGGCCCCATACAGGGCAAAACATCTCGGATCCCCGAGTGACCTCCCCGAGGTCCTACTCAACATCAAAGGTTTGATAGGATTCCTCGAGGAGCTGGGCTGGCAAGACTAGTCCACCCCCTATCACGCAAAATAGGCGCAAGACGTCGAGTTGCGGAAAATCGCCCGAACTACAATACAATACAATAGTGTAGAGTTACAAATTTAATGAGGCACTTTCCCTTACGGCATCATCCGATGGGTATACCGATTACCAATTACATTACCGATGACAAGGAAAATAGAAGCGAAGCGATTAATGTTTTAGTTTATATAAAAAACATTGCCAGACAACAAAGACTCACATACTTACTTCATAAACTTAAAACTGGACACTATTTTGGCGACAGAACGGCGTGGTTCCGTTGAATCCTCCGCTTTTATGTCATATTGTTTATTTAAATGGTACTGGCATGTTACTCAATTGTTATTTTAGTTGTGAGGTATTCTTGTTGGAAATTGAGCGAGTTATGCTTTACGTTTCTATGCGAGATCGAATGAGGAATCAGAAGTTTATCAAGAGTAGGTAATAAGTTGGTAGTTATATGTTTAACGGCACGGCATAGCTCTGAATAGGTGAGGCAGGGGCACATTGTAGAAAGAATGGCCACTAGTGCATGAAGGTTCTTGAGTAGGCAATGATTTGAGCTGCACCACACAATAAAAGGAGTTACGAAGTTCGACTGATATAAGGATGATAAAATAATGCTTCCACGCCTTAATTACAAATAAGCGCTATTATAGGTTGCGACTTGCGTCTCACTTCATACGAAACAAAGCAAATTAATAAATCATTTTGTCTGATCGTATCTCCCGTAACGGGAATTAATACACCCGTACCGTCTAAGGGTCGTCTAATCTTATAGTCGTTTATTAATAATTAGCATGTTTCTGTCCGTTGTGTTCCTTCAATTTGCTACGACATAACATGGGTACGATTAATTATTATTACATGCTTACTTTTAAGTCACGCGAGTTCTGTCACATTAATTATGATATAATATTATAAAATGTATTAATATTTGAAATAAGTGTTCCGTGGACAAAGTTGACGGAGCACTAAAAAATGCTGGATTTTGTAAAGAACCAACCATATCGAGCCACATTGTGGTTGGGTTGCAAACCTACTCATGGCGTTACGAGTTCGCAATCCAAGCTATGTGACATCCTGACATACGACCGGCGTATAAACGCGTGTGTCTCCAAAAAGCGCTGCCATTGTGTTGCATACGGTATCTCGTGAGTCCTGAAAACTGAAACAGTTTTCTTGAAAAAGTATTAAAGAACATATAATAATTTAGCATGTGTGCTAAGTGCATGTGGGGCGGTCTAGGTACCTCAAGTCAGAATATAACTGAATAAATATACACAGTAATTTTAAAATACAAGATCGAGTTATACTGGTTAGACTACGGACAAAATATGTTGTAAATTTGGTGCCAGGCTTAGGTTCAGAGAAGATCTAGGAATCGTAAACATCGCACAAATAAGCTATATCTCACATTGACATGCAAATATCTCGATATATCACAAGTTACTTTTCACCCTAAAACCTACTAGATTCCGGGTTCCGGGGTCTCAACGTAGCATTGATTACTTGCCAATACACAGAGTATTCTAGACACGTGCTCAAAGGTCCTTAAGTTATTAAAGAAACCCTGCCCGTATCTTTTGTCTCTTGCCCGGAGAAGGATGCCCAAAATAAAAGAGCCTTCTATTTTCAGCGTTGAAACTTAATTCTGTAGGTATACCAAATTGGTTGTTTTGGATAGATTATGTCTGTAAATGTATTTAGATTTCGACATCGAAATACGTGCGATGTTTAACAAATTGGTAGTTAGACCTACTTACAAAGGTACCTAGGTATGTACAGAGACAGGCAGAATTAAGGATGGCTCACGTTAGACCGGGCCGTGTCCGGAGCTTCCGGGGATTACTTTTCTATGACATGCCAGGTGATCACGTGGTGCTTTCCATAGAAAGCGATGCGCCGGCAGCTCCGGCCCGGACACGGCCCAGTCTAACGTGAGTCATGCTTTATGCATTATTATAGTATTTAATATGATGTTACTTAGTTTGTTAGTAAGTTCTGTTACTATAATTGTAGTAGAAATATTCCGCGATTCTCGCCATTCATTTGCAATTCACGCTTCTGGGGCGTAGTTTGCGACATAAAACATGGTAGGTACTAGCTAACTTGAATTTATTGAGTGTCTGCGACTCACACTGAAATTAACCTAATTGCTAACATACTTGACAAGTCTTATTTAACGTTTACGCCCCCAAGTTAATATCCACATAAGGATCTAAATTTTTTCTTGCACTCACGCAAACACTGTGAACGAACGCATACGCTTAATTATGCGTTGTCTAGTCAGTGGTAACAAAGACTAGGTACTAGGCTTAGAGTGCATGTTTTACGAGATTTGCGTCAGTACTTACATCGCTGTTTGCGCCTGATACGGCCGACATATCGTATTACAGCGAGCGGGCGGGGTAGATTTATGTCTTCATCGTTCACAACCTCACACCAGGGCTCGGAACCGGTATTGAAATACCTGTTAATATCGTTCCAAAACCTTTATATTATTTCGTTCATTAAAAAACCGGTTAATTGATGGAACGCGAACTAAAAAATTACGTTCTCGCTCCTAACCGGTAAGAAGAGGGAACGGAACTTTATGGTTCGCAGGAAACGATATAATACCGGTTAATCATGGCTTTCGGAAGTCTCGGTTAAACTCGTTGTCATACGTGAAAGACATAGCTATACTTACTCGTTCTATCTCGCTTCGATATTTTCAATTTAACCGGTTAATTTCGTTCCACAAAAAACGGAAAACGAACGAATTAGGCGTAAATCAGTATCTTAATAGAACAGTTCTTTAACCGGTAACCGCAAACGGAAACGAAATCCTTTTCGTTCCCGGGTGAATGAACGAAACCGGTTTGAAAAATAAACCGTTTCCGAGCCCTGCCTTACACTGTAAATGACAATTCTTATTGCAAAGACGTAAGGTTCAACGATGCCCGAAGAGCTTTTTATTTTCAGGTGTTATTCCAATTGCTTGTGAGTAACCACTGAGTAACCGTCGCGTCGGTAAACGTATTGATAATAATATTTTTATTACGTTACCTAAAGGGGGTCTGGAAAAGATCGCTCTTTAGCAACTACGAACTCGAGTAACGTAGATTAGTACTCTACGATTAGAAGTACCTTTTGTTATTGTTATCAGATCTCAAGGCCACGTCTCTAACTCGACTCACCCGCGTTCGAGCAACCAATAATATATCATATTCATAATACACGGCGTGTACGTACAATACAGTGGCTTAGCTTAGTGTTACATTAGGAACATTAGGAAGCTTAGCTAGTAAGCTTCCTAAACCTAGTAACGCGAAATTGACACATACTATACATTCAAGCTCAGCATTAAGCTTCAGGGTGAGGAATGTCATGACTCAGGAACAAATATCTATGTCATCACACAATTAAATGCCCTTACCGGGATTCGAACCCGAGACCATCGGCTTCACAGGCAGGGTCACTACCGGTCGTCAAAATATAACTGATAGTTCTCCCTAAAAAACGAAATAATAAACACAGCAACCAGAAATTATAAAGCCACTGCATATACTACAAGGTTTTATCACTTTATCAGTATAACAGGCCTATTCGGATTTCGAGATAATCACAAGATCTTGAGACGATTTAGAGATCAACTAGATCTACATTAGATATCGACTAGATGTGACTTGGATATCTAAGTCATAACTTGTCGAAATCGTTCAAGAGGACCTCCAGAATCGCGGAAACGTCAAATTTGACATATCTATCTTACAATAGTTATTTGTACAACAAGAGATCAAAGTTTGATATTTCTTCGAGTGCTTATTTTGAGTCCCGTGCAAGCGAAAGATTCTATAATAGATTCACGAGCGTAGCGAGTGAATCTAATTTAGAATCTTGAGCGTAGTAAGGGATTCAAAAGCGCACGAGATGTAAATAACTTTGATCTCGTGTAGTACACAAAATTTTTCACCCGAAGCAGTGAGAACATACCTAGAGGGACAGAGATAATAGAACCCAAGTATATCGAACTTGTATTAGACCCCGCATGTTGAAATGACTATAAAGGTCACTTGAATCTCATTTTGTCTCACTCAGTGAGCAAAATCGCATTTTGCTCACTGAGTGAGACACAATCAGTGAGCAAAATGCGATTTTGCTCACTGAGTGAGACAAAATGACTCAGTGAGCAAAATCGCATTTTGCTCACTGTTTTTAAGAAGCAAAGTACCCTTGTTCGTGCTGCTGAGGTGAAAATATCTTTTCACCACACCAGCTCGGAAAGGCTTACTTTGCACTTCAAAGACTGATAGCAAAGTTGCATTTTATTCACATGTGAGGCAAAGTAATCAAATGCAAATTTTGAGTTATTTTCTTATGTTTGCTGGTAGAATTTACTTTTAAATGATGATTTTGGATGATAAATATTTAATAACATTCATTTGGATTTGATTTGTTTTCATTTTGTTTGATATTTTACTTTTAATATTTGCTTCGGGTTGGTGTGGTGAAAAATTTTGTGTTTCACTCGGGGGCAAATTTTGTTCAACCCTCGTGCTTTGAAACCCTCGCAACGCTCAAGATTCCATTTTTCGAACCACTCGCTACGCTCGTGGTTCAATTGTGGGATCTTTCGCTTGCTCGGGTATCAATATTAGCACGAGCGGTTTAAACAACAACTTTGCCCCCTTGTAAAACAAATAACTATTAAATTATCCGTATCGTAACTTGTTGAAGTCTAGTAGAAATCTAATTCATTTTCCGAATCGAGCCGTAAGGCCACATACAAGATATTCACTACTGTGATGCTTAGTACAGTATCTACAGTATCTGCAGTAAAACTTGTCCACACCTCACATCCAACATCGGCCAAGTTAGAAACGAAATTCTAACTTTCAGTTGTACGTGACGGGGGTACAACTTCCTTACAATAAACCACCGTAAGCTGGCCCTTGCGCCAGGACTAGGGGTTAGGAACAAAGGCTCAAGCTTTATTGGGTCCGTATTGCCTGCATGATTGGGTTTCGTATTACTTGGCGTTGCTTATACAGTAGAGTCCGGTTAGTACGACTCCGCATATAACAGCCGACCGCTTATAGCGACGTAAGTATAGGCACTTGTTTGGTTTTAGTACTAGCTACTATGAAAGTACTACCGTTTATTACGACTCCGCTTATAACGACCGACCGCTTTTAACGACGGAAATTGACACAAAATCCGTCCGTCAAGTCCGGTTACAACGACGAGCGACGTAGTTTTTACAAATAAATTGTTGGTAAGAAGCTTACTTCGTCCCGCGCACCCAGCTTCCCTCCCCCCTTTGCCTATACTCAGCAAGATGAAATAGTCATGTGACGTTTCGGCTTGTAAGAATTGTCTCAATTGAGTAGGCATAAGTTGTTTGTTGAAACAAAAGTAAAAGTTGACTCAAAATTGAAATGTTTGACAAAAAACTTATTTATTTTTTTCATTGTCGATGTATGATTGTCGTCTTGATTAGATCCCTAAGAATTACGACTTTTTATTTTACGGGGTCGAGTAATTTGCGGATGATGAGTGAGTACGCGTACCTACCTACAAAAGTGGCTTCTTCTAAACACACAAGTCTCTGCATTTAAGACAAAGTGTTGTAATACTAACGTAAATAAATATTTTAGTAGAAATGTTTTTTTTCTTTGATTGTCGCTTGAAGTATTAATAAATAGAAAATGATGTAATTATTTTGATTAAAAAAATATATAAAAATTGGCAGTTCGTTTAGTGTGACGTCCGGTTAGTACGACGTAATATCAGCGGTCCCTTGGGCGTCGTTATAACCGGACTCTACTGTAGTTGGAAAAATAGAAAATGTAGCATTTTTTTTATATAAGAGGAAAACGGGCAGACGAATCGCCTGATGGTAAGCGATTACCGTCCATGGACAAATCTAAATTTCGAACTTAGAAATAAGTCCGCGCGAACATTCACTACGAATCAGATCAAACCAAAGAATATAATACTCACTAGGAGAAGAACGATAACTCCATACAAAAAAATGTCCCTTTCAAAAGTTCGTTTATACTACTAGCGCTCTGGTAGGATACCATTGTAATTAGAATTGACAACCCGTTTAGCCTAGCGGGTATTGGCAGTAATCCAGTTCAGGAAGCTAATGGTCCTGGGTTCGAATCCCAGAGAGGGAATTTCTTTTTGTATTTTTTTCTTTTTTGTTGGGGTCAGGTTTTTAAGAGCCCATCAACGTGCACACTAGCGCCACTGCTGAATACATTAAACTAGTTTTTATGTTATTGGATTCGTCAATCTACCCGTCCAAAGTTAAAACGGCCGTTTTTGTTTTGAGCTCATAGATTGACGAATCCAGCAACATAAAATCTAGTTTGATGTATTCAAAAGGTACCTAAATACACAATACAGTCCGTAGCGGCCCCTTTTTTAAATACATGTCGTTAAATTTAAATAATCACGATTATTTAGCAGTGGCGCTAGTGTGCACGTTGTTGGGCTCTTAAATTAGCATTTCAAAATAAGTAAAAAAATACGTTAAAAGATAATGATTAGGTACTATATTCAGAAATTAGTGAAATATAAAAGGTAACAAAAAGTTACGTATTATTAAGATATAAATATTTTCATAATACATATGAATACATACACTGATATGGCAAATGGTTACAAGTTGTTATTACATCTATCCGGTTATCGGACATTTTCTGCTTCACAGCTCCGCGCAGCGTTCTTGGTCACCGGGAAACTAGTTTGGATATGCGGCAGATACGTGCCCTTCTGAGCTTTTTCCAAGAAATCATATGACGGCCCAGGATTATATTATTATCTCACGCTCAAGCCATCTGCTGATTCACTTTCTAAAACAAAATAGTCAAAAAATTAAACAATATAATCTATCTTCCTAATTACTAACGTGTCTAATTCCTAGGGTTACCAGCTTAAACAATGTGGGGTTTTACATCTATGTTGAATTTTGATTATAATTTCGGACGCGATATAGCGTCCGCGGGACTTACGGGGATAGTAAGATTAAATTATTATATTTGAATTTGGTAATTAGCACGCTCATTTTTATTTAAAGATTAATATATATCTTACCTTGAAATTATCGCTGTTTCTGATTTACTACAACGGTTTCCACACACACATTAGGGCTTTCCATAATCCGGATAAGAATTGTTGATAAAGTCGCCATTGCCGGATACATACAGCAAGGAAGGAAGAGAGACAACGGTTTAAATTTAACTAAGTCTGTGCGAAGACGCATTTAGATATGTTGCTCGTACATATGAATAGTTTTTATTTTTAAAATTAATAGGTAAATAAATATATTTCAAGTGAATAAATCGTTTTATATGAAAATTTATATTTTTGCATTAAATGACTTAAATGACAGCATTGACATTACAGACTTTTATCGTGTCTATGTTCTTACCGGCCAGACCCAAATCAAGGCCTATCAAAGAGGCCAATTGACAAAGATTTTTTTTTATTTTATCAAGGAGGGTAGAGGCACGTCTACCCTTCGTAGATTTTATGAACATAGACAAAGACAAACTGAAATATAATAGATAATAATATACATATATCAAAAAATAAATAATAATTTACATATGACTACTTCATAAAATACAAATCAAAATAATTTGATTTGTTCCTAGAAATCGTATCTATAGACAAAGCCAGTTCTAGCAATGTTGCTGTAGTAAAATATTTTGATGTTAATTACTGGCAATCTCGTCTGGGAACGGACAACACATGTACAAATTTTGAAGGGTCACATCGTTTCAAGGAAGTCAATAGGCCTTGGATCAAACCCTGCACAATGCGCACCTGAAAAACCGAAATGAATGTATAGTTCCGCCGGCCGAATATTCGGCGGCCGGATACCGAATATTCGGTTGATGGTCAGGCCGAACATCCGGTATCCAGTATCCGGCCAAACAACTATCCGTTGCATCTCTAATGTGAATATTACGGTCTGACTGTTGCACAAAGCCGTTCACCGTTCAAGAGTTCGCTGAAATTGTATTCAATAGAAAGTTTCGTACGTTGATCAAACTGATCAACGTACCTACGTAGTAGTACGTTACGTACGTAGTTAGTAAACTACTAATTGTGGTTGGTGTTACTGGCCCTTAATATTAATTTAATGCTGTCTAAAACCACCAATGAATCTTGGTCCCGCCTTGTAGTGGAGCGTCTTGGGAACAATTTCGGCATTCAACCGTTTGCATTAAAAAGGTAGCTATAAAATTCTTCTGTTTCAAAAATATCATCTATCTATATGGAAATTGACAACACGGAACAAAGGGAATAAAAGCGAAATGTTCATATAATAAAACTCCAAAGTAGCGTTACGATGTCAAAGAATTTGCACGCGGCACCCCTTATTGTCATGCAAAATGTCCATCACAAATAATACAGGGTGGCCAACTTGGAGGTATACAACATTTTTTGCCGCCATTTTGTTTTGGCGGCAAATATGACAGTTGTTGTATGAAAATTACTTTGTGTAGATACGGCAAATTTGTTATGGAGCGTTTACGAAACGGGGCCACGTATCACGCGGCACGAGCCACAATAGAAACATTAAAAATACTTATATAACGTTTCCGGGTCGATTAATTTCGAGAAATGGTGACATTGATTGGCCCTAGAGATGGGTAACTACCCGGGTAAATACCCGAGAGCGGGTATTTACCCGGTAAATACCCGATATTTACCTACCCGCGGGTAAATACGCGGGTATTTTCGTTTTTCTTCTAAATTTCAATTGTTAAATGGTATGTGAGTATAAATAAGATTAATTTAAGTACTTTTTTATAATGTTACATAAAATGTATGTTCAAACTAAGTATGAAAAGGTTGCTATGAGATGAAGTTCGATTTTAACATATCAGTACAATTATGAAAATCGTGTAAAATCATTCCCTGGCTTCCGGAAATGTTTTAAAACGCTTTTAATATACATTAAAAAGATGAAAATAAAGACTACTTATAAATGATAATAAAAAAAAATTGTGCCGTATCACAACTTGGGAAGCTCATAAGTCAAATACAGTTAGTTTTAGGACAAAAATGTATATAAACTTTTTTGTAGAAAATTATGTCTACTTTAGTTTGTACATACAACACTTTTCGATATTAATGACAGATTCCAAGAAATATGAAAAAGTTCACTTCTACCCCCCTCCCCCCAACCACACCCCCCGCCGACCGCAGTTGGAATGTGTATTATCAACGTATAAGTACGATAATTTACTCGAATCTAAAAAAATACTCTTATGACGGCCTTTTTTTAATATTTATCAAAATTGTACTAAAAATTCCTTAGTTACAACTGCAAGTTTCACTAAACCATTTCATTTTAAATAACACACAATAATTACAACCATTAACTCGGTTTATATCTCCACTTTAACACAAATCGACATGTGCAACAAGAAATGAATCTACCCGTCCATTTGGGTAGATACGGGTAAATACCGGGTAGATGGGTATTTACCGGGTATTTACCTGGGTGGGTAAATTGGGTAAATACCCGCGACCCATCTCTAATTGGCCCCCAAGATCGCTTGATTTAATAGCTCCTAACTTATTTCTGTGGGTCTATGCTAACAGGCCAATGAACCTTCAGAAATTAAAACAAAATATTTGAGACACGGTCACTGAGATAACGCAGGATATGTGTGAAAATGTGATGAAAAGGGTTCACATCTGCCATGCTGTTAGAGGTGGACATTTGTCTGACATTATTTTCCATATTTAATTGCCGATATTTAACAAGAAATACTTAATAATTTTTATATTTCATAGAATAAAATTACAAAAACTAAAGTGTATACCTGTTATTTGGCCACCCTGTACTTATACAGTTCTCTTACTGGGGAAATGTTGGAAATACGTGTAAGGTCGAGTGCGCGCATAACTTTGTCGCAAATCATTTGCAAATATTCTGTTGTGGAACTCAAACTATGTAGCTGCATGTGACTAGACGAGGATTTTAACCCTTAAATGCATGTTTTTTTCTTTTTGCCCGTAATTAATATATGTATCACATAATTTTTTGCCGATTCTAGGAAAAATAGTAAAAAAAATTATAACATCGATTTTCACTGCGAAATCAATGTTAGAAGTTGCATAGGCTAAATCATATTTTTGTAAATAAATAACTACCTATTAGTAAGGGGTATAGGAAAAATCTTATACTGCCATCAGAAAGGTACACTATTTGTGATATTCCTATGATAAAGTTTGTAAATATAAATTAATTAAAAACCCCGAAAATCTGCCCAAAATCACATAGGTACTAAAAATCATCAACTTCCAGGTTTTTCCAAGATTCCTACATTTCATCTTTAAACAAATGTAATTTTTATAAAGTAAAATACTACGTAAATTTATGTAATAATTCGGAAAATGGATTAGTTTTACTATTAAAAAAATATACAGGAACAAATAGATTTTGTTTAATTATGCATAAAATTTGATGCTTATTTTGTGATGTATATGTACACTGGCGTTCAAAAGTGCACGGAGATGTTTCAACCGTAATATTAAGGCGGTCGACATCTATCCATGCACTTTTCAACGCCACTGTACATCACTATGCATTTAAGGGTTAAGTTTTGCTTCTCATTTAGAAACGCAAATAAGCATTCATTTCATTTATTAGAACTCACGCTGGTTTTCTTTAACGAGGTCAAAGGTGGAAAAATCTACTTTTGTTATATTTTATGAAGTACAAAATAATGTTCTTCTATTGTAAAGCTTTCTAAAAGCGAATTTTATAAAATAATTTATAATTTAAACTCAAACATAACGAAGTGGATTTAGTTCGGTCTCTTTATTATTATATTCACTATAATATTAAGTCTCTTTATTTCAGTCAGTTTTTTTTAAGAAATTGTAAAATTCTTGTATTTGGGGTTCTATTTATATTACACGGTATGATGGGAGTAATGTAGTTTAAATTAAAACTGAATGATTTCAAACTATGCACTAAAAATTCTGGCAAAACGTAGACTAAGGCCATTTTTGGAAATAAATTATGTTTGATAACTTAATAAGGAAATTACTTCTTAAGAGTATGCAATTCTAGATTACTAAGAAGTGAATGACGTCACTTCTTAGTAAAGATGAAATTCCGTAGTGGCTATCGTTGAGGGAGTTCGAAAATAGTACCTGTTTAGTATGGGCCGTCTTTTCAATATTTCTGACATAGAGTTTTTAAATAACATCACAAAACACACACCCTAAATAACTAAACGAGCTTAGACGATATGATTTGATGTAATAAATTTGAGGAGCCCCGACGCGTTTGGTGCATGCTGAATCGGATAAGGACGGGAGTTGGAAACTGTGCTTATTTGTGGCACAAATGGAACTGGTGCGAATCACCAGTATGTCGGTGTGGAGCAGCCGAGCAGACCGTACACCACACGGTATTTGACTGTCCCCTAACCAAATACCATGGGCAAGTGGAGGATTTTACCACCTTAACCACAGAAGCGGTACAGTACTTATAAACTGTAAATCTCTGAAGTAGAGTACACAAAAGCCATACGAAAAAAAAAAGATGTAATAAATAGTCTGAGTCTGGATCCGATCCATTGAACACGTAAATTAATAAGTCTACGACGTGATTGCAAATCCAATAAAGATCTCCACTCAGACAAGCTCTGCTGACATTACAATATTTAACAAGGACATACATTATTACATTAATATCTTAAGTGTAGGTACCTACAGTAGTATTTTAATACATGTAGGTACATAATTTGATTACTACAAAATAATACTGTTTTGCGTATTATTTTGTATAGTAATCAAAGTTTCTTCATATTCCTGAACTATCGTCAATCGTTATATTTATGGCTACTTCAAGAAACTATTTGTAGTTGTTTTATCTTGAATCTGCCCGTTTTAAATTTCACAGGCCCCTTAAATGTGAAATCAAAAATCTATCCGAACGCCCGACCTATTAAAGTTTATCACGTAAAGTATGGCGTACAATTAGACGTAGGTATTGCTGTCTGTCGGAATTTGTCGTGCAGGTATGTTCCGATATTACCCCCGGATTACGACTCGAATATGAAGTGGAATCACCCCTTTCACGCACACTAGTTTAAAGGCGGTTTCAGACTAGCGTTTTATACGAGCGTACGGGTCTGCGCGCGTAAGCTCGTAAAAACCAAATGTAGGGAAATGTAACGCGCGTGGAAGCTCGTACCGCCGAAACGATCGTATAAGTACGCGCAGAAAAATACGCTTGTCTGAAATCCTTAGTGTAAGGCCTGAGTGGACGCTCGAGTTGAGCGTGCAGCGGGGCGGGGCGTGCGGCGTGTGTTAGATAAATGAATATATTTTTTTTAAATATTAAATATATTAAAAACTCAAAATTTAATAGTAAATATTACTTTCAAGGTAAAACTTGTCAGGATGTTATTTATTTACCTTGATTCATAATTATGTAAAACTGCTAAATCAATAACTGGATACTATTTAAGTTTTAAGCAAGATAAATAAAATAATAAACAGATGTAATCGAAAATAAAACTGTTTTATTAAATTGAATAATACAATTTATTCACCTTATCATCAACAACTAATATATACAACCACTATTAGTTTATAATTCAGTAAGAGATTATTTAATTAATTATTAATTAATTAATCCATCTAATTAATCAAGTAGGTACATAATTATTACAATAATTACCAACATAGTATTTACTTAACTTTCAATATTCCTTTGGCGATGATTAACTCAGCGCTGCAGCGCAAAGCAGAATGCTCAAAGCAGAATGAAGAATGATCAATAATGGATCGGTCGGTCCCTTTTATACCCATTTCTACCTGGCAACTGGTTGATCATGCCACTTGTCATTCGATAAGTGACGTCACAGAAGTAGTTTCTCATGTACCTCGTCCATTTATCGAATTATGCAGAATAAAACTATTAGAACATCTTTTCAATAAACTCCGTTATACATAATTATTAATCAGTAATATTAATACGAAATATAGTCACTTCAAGTTCAAAGTAGTTTACAAATCTTAGTAGTAGGTTAACTTACTGTTTCTCTTGTCAACCGTGGTTTCGTATCGTACCCACATAAATAACAAATTCTGTAAAATTCACGTGATGTTGTGTTAAGTGTTTAAATTGTGTAATATATTATCAACATTGGACGTCAAAGAGAAACAGGTCAGTTCATACGTAATACAATTAATTTGTACATAGAACAACAATATTCTAACACGGCCATGCTGACGTGTACTTCGTTCTTGAAGTACCTACACAATTAATCAATAATATTAATAATAATAAAAAAACACCATAGCATAATCATAGGGTAGTGATTGATTAAAATAATATTAACTTTGACCACTTGCCAGATATCTAGACATGTTTGTCCCATTCACCCGCTGCTAATGAAATGAACAAACACCAAACAAATGGCCGACCAGCGGAGTGCTTTAACTAACTCAACACTTTGCCAATCATCTAGACATGTCAATCTCATTCACTCGCTGCTAGTGAGACAGAAAAACACCAAATGAAAGGCCGACCAGCGAAAGTGTTCAACTTCATCGCTACAAATCCAATAAAAAATAATCAATCAATGAATAACTTTAATCAATCACTTTTAAGTGATTTTGACCAATAAATATTAACTATTCAAATATAGAGTAACATAATATTTACCTACATAACATAAAGATCGTTCGGCCAATCTGACGTATCATTGCACATTGTGTTAAACATATTAATTACAGTTGCTACACATCTTTCTACTTGACCATAGCTTCGTGGTACACCAGGACTCTGCTCCACTGTCGCTTGTAGCGGGTTAAAGGTGGGCAAAGCGATGTCCTTGTCTCTTCTGCGAGCACCGGAGACAGCTTTCAGAAGGCTTCACACAGCTTCCAAATTCGTCTGAAATTATATAAGTATATATGTAGTGTAGCTGGATACAATCCCACTTCTGATGTTAGATAAATGAATATATTTTTTTTAAATATTAAATATATTAAAAACTCAAAATTTAATAGTAAATATTACTTTCAAGGTAAAACTTGTCAGGATGTTATTTATTTACCTTGATTCATAATTATGTAAAACTGCTAAATCAATAACTGGATACTATTTAAGTTTTAAGCAAGATAAATAAAATAATAAACAGATGTAATCGAAAATAAAACTGTTTTATTAAATTGAATAATACAATTTATTCACCTTATCATCAACAACTAATATATACAACCACTATTAGTTTATAATTCAGTAAGAGATTATTTAATTAATTATTAATTAATTAATCCATCTAATTAATCAAGTAGGTACATAATTATTACAATAATTACCAACATAGTATTTACTTAACTTTCAATATTCCTTTGGCGATGATTAACTCAGTGCTGCAGCGCAAAGCAGAATGCTCAAAGCAGAATGAAGAATGATCAATAATGGATCGGTCGGTCCCTTTTATACCCATTTCTACCTGGCAACTGGTTGATCATGCCACTTGTCATTCGATAAGTGACGTCACAGAAGTAGTTTCTCATGTACCTCGTCCATTTATCGAATTATGCAGAATAAAACTATTAGAACATCTTTTCAATAAACTCCGTTATACATAATTATTAATCAGTAATATTAATACGAAATATAGTCACTTCAAAGTAGTTTACAAATCTTAGTAGTAGGTTAACTTACTGTTTCTCTTGTCAACCGTGGTTTCGTATCGTACCCACATAAATAACAAATTCTGTAAAATTCACGTGATGTTGTGTTAAGTGTTTAAATTGTGTAATATATTATCAACATTGGACGTCAAAGAGAAACAGGTCAGTTCATACGTAATACAATTAATTTGTACATAGAACAACAATATTCTAACACGTGCATGAAATATTAAACAAATGCAAACGTATAGGAGCGGCCATAGTGCACGCTGCTCAAATCACGCTGCACGCCCCGCCGAATGCTCCGCCTCGAGCGTCCATGCACTCGGGCCTTACACTTATGGTTTTCAATTAAATTAGAAGTTAAATTAAAATTAACTGCTCGTAATATTACATACTTACAGCGTTTCTTTTAGGGAAAGAACGCTGGAAAGATAATAAATATTAATTTTATTGCTGTTTGATTAGTAGGATGTTGGATGGACTTTGTTAGGTACGTAATAGCCATAATGTTACGAATCGTTATAAATTTAAATTTAACTGATAGAATAAAAAAAGAGCCATTTATGCGGAGCCAATAAATAATAAAATTTAACGCCATTTTTATTAGCAAGAATAAAATTGATAAGACAGACATAAGAAAGAAAAATAATAGAAAGATAATTTAAAGAATCTACCTACCTCAAACAACAAAGCCAGATTGCATCCCGAATAATAAACAGCGTCTAAAATAACGGCTCAGTAATGATTTGGGGATTATCAAAGAGGCTACAAATCTCAGACCCTCTTTTGTCATCGGATGCCTCCTTTTACGGCATTCTCGGATGATAGGCGTTTTGTACACTTTAACGCAGCTAAGGGAGAAACATAAGCGCGGTTTTTTTGTGTTTGAATAAATCGGGTATTTTTTATTGATTTATACCGTTTGTCTAGAAAAAGGTATTTAAGTATTTATCGTATGGCATATGTCAAAGTTAAAGTTGTAAGAAAATTGATAGAAAATAAATTAATCTAGATAAAAACTTTTTACAAAAAAAATGAAACCGACTTCAAAAAGGATGAAATAAAATATTATCCTTTTTAATGTCTATGCGTTACCAACTGATATGTTTGAAGTCGGTGCCAAGCCAAATTTTGAAGCATACCATGACTTTGATGCGATTCGATAAGGATTTACCTACGTTGGATTGCCTTACACGACGACAATGAACGTACTTTCTGTAGGTACAGTCGACCTTAAAAATATGTTTACACTTTTCGCCTTATTACAAAGGAGTAAGGTGCAAAAGTGTAAACATATCATTGACGTCGACTGGACCTAAGAACACACCTCAGAACACACGATCAAACCTTCTTGGCGCAGTCCGTACCATATTTGTCGGCACATTAGTGTAAATATAAATGCATTTTTTTGCCGTCGTATTTTTTAAAGAGCATTTCTTACTAATGCTCGAACAGTCTATAGCATAGCACGCAAGTGTGGGATTGGGACTGAGTTATTTCCCGTCCCTTATCCAGAGAACTACATTTCAAAATATAAAACAATTCAAGGAATTTACCTTCTTGCCAAATTCCACCTAAAGCGGTTCAGTTGTTTAGCCATGAAAAGGCGACAAAGAAGCAGACAGAATTCTTTACACATTTATAATAGTTATTAGTACAGTTCTAATGGGATTTATAGCCATAAAGCTGATTATTTTTACTGGTATTGTTACTACTTGGCTTGGCACCGACTTCAAACATATCAGTTGGTAACGCATAGACATAAAAAAGGATAATATTTTATTTAATCCTTTTTGAAGTCGGTTTCATTTTTTTTGTAAAAAGTTTTTATTTTACCATTTTTAGTTTTAACGCATTGTTAAGAGCGCGACGCATGAATGAAAAACAAGATCATGTTTAACACTAAATTCGTGTACCTATTACTTTAGTAAATATGTAATCAGGAATTTTCTTGAGTCCGTCTGGGAAATTATAATTCCTGTCAACTAAATCCACCCGCCCGCCCCGCCACTGACCCAATCCCTCAGCCCCCCGATCACTCAACCTCACAGCAGATCAACCCCTGATCCAGGAACCCCTCGATCCTGAAGCAGCAACCGCCATTCCCCGACCCCTTAATCACTGACCCCTTAACTCCTAACCCTAACCCCCGATCAGTAGCCTTACCAGCTTACCACGAGTTTGACATTGATATATTCGCTAGCATGTGTGTAACTTACTTCCTATGCATCTCGCTCGTACTAACCTTAGTGTGAGCGAGATGCATAAAAAGTTACATTTAGATGCATAAGACGTTAGCGAATATGTCAATGTCAAACTCGTGGTAAGGCTACAGATGCAGTACATCAAATTGGTGGTTTTCGGAAGCAAATGCTCGAGTTACTTTAGAAAACCCCGAAATCACTTAACACGTGCCTTTTAAAATTGAGGAGTTCCCTCAATTCCTCATGGATTCCATCATCAGACCAGAACCAAAAATAATACTGAAACACCTTGGAGGTAACTTCTTCCAAACAAAAAAAAAATACTCAAATCGGATCACAGGTGCCGGAGTAATCGCTGAACATACTTACATTTAAAGAAATCATCATCATTATCATCAAAATAATCATCGTCATTAGGTCTACTTCATCAAATTGGTGGTTTTCGGGAGAAAATGCTCGAGTTGCTTAAGAAAACGCCCAAAACACCATGCATGTGCCTTTAAAAATTGAGGAGTTCCCTCAATTCCTCATGGATCCCATCATCAGAACAGAACCAAATTAAAATGGGACCAACTCGGAGGTAGCTCCTTTCAAACAAAAAAATAATTACTCAAATCGGACTACGGATGTCGGAGTAATCGGTGAACGTACATAGAAAAAAAATAGCCACAACCGAATACAGAACCTCCTCCTTCTATAAAATTGAAGTCGGTTAAAAATGTCATAATGACATTGGATGGTTGGGAAAATAATGCCGGTTAGGTTAGATAAAAGATAGGTAGGTAAACCTAACAGAAGAAAACTAGTTGGTATTTTTTGGAGCATGAAGGGTCTGAGTCTGAAGCATACTTAAAAGGGATTTCTTAAAATTTAACGTTAATTTTTTTGTCGTCGTAATAGATTATAAAAAGACAAACTTGTACTTACACTTTTACGTACCATTTCCACATATGTGCCTATGCCAAAACTCCCTTTAGTCGTGTTTTAATTTATGCGGTAACGGCACTAGTGCGGTAAATTAGCACCGATATGTACTGTAAAATATACTATAATTACACTCGTTACGGGTCACTCATGTGATTAAGGTTGAATTTCGGTTAACATGTTTCAATCCGTTACGAGCATACTCAACAAGAGCACCTTCTGCAGCATAATTAAATTCAAAGTAGAGTTTTTCTAGTTAAAATATGTTTTGTAATATTTATAACTAGTTAGTGTAGTTATTTTTGTACCAGACTTATTTACGAAGAAACAAGTTGAAGTTGTTTACAATTTTTTTGTACTTTTGAACAATAATGATTGATTATGTAAGGACTATGTGTACCTACTGGTTGTGCAGGTCATGCGTCATGCCCACATAGATAGTTATGGAGACTTTGGTATAACTAGTGACGCATGTAAGGCCAGTAATAATACCTAAGCACCGTTAAGATAACGTACTTTAATTATATTATGTAAACTTCGAGCGACGATTTTTAAATCTGTCATGATTTGATATTACCAAAGAGAATAGATAGTATAGAGCGGTCCTGACATAGTAAATTTTGTAGTCACAGTAAATTTACTGCCATTTATCGACACACGACTAAAACTCAAAATGAAAACGTATAAAATTATCAAGAAATGTATATATGATTTTATTATTTTTATATCATTTTGACCCATGTTCATTCACTGATATCTATGTGTTAAAATTGTTAAATATGAAACGGTGTCGTCACGCCATCTAGCTGAGCATAGGCCAAAGGTAAGTGCGCCATCTATCCGAGAATAACTTTTTCTTGATTTCCGAGGCACGTTTTTTTCTTAGACTTTATTCATCTTATACGAAGTTACATATGTCTTTGGATATTACTCTCAGTGCATTACACTCATAATATATAATGCCCATCCGGGGCCCACGGTATTAGACTAATATTATTATTCCACGAACTGTCAAGACGTATGGGTTACTATGGCAACACACTAATAATATTAGACTAATATCGTTTGAGAAATGAGGCCCAGATCGTTAGATAGGTACACGTAACACTTCTCAAAGAGTAAATAACTCCTTAGATTTACTTAAACCTTGATAACCTGCGCACTTTACTAGCTTCTATCATCCTTATCTTTTGGAAGTTTTTATAACTTTTTCATAGTGCTATGAAAACGGACAAATTGCCGCCACGAGATTTAATATTGCAATGAGGAGGCCGATTGTTATTCAAACAATTGTTTCGGTTTTGATAAAACTTTGGTTGTATCAAAACCAACAATTGCTCACGCTGATTGGTCATTTCTTCGCATTTCTTATTGGTGTGTGTGAGATGTATTCGAAACCGTATGCCTGTCACGTTCTAACAAGTATGTAAGTACGAAAGTGACGCATGACGTGACAAGTGATAAAAATGCGATCATGTTAGCGCCGTTGTTAAGTTCTTAATACTGACTGTGAGTGTGTTCTGTGACAATAATTACATTCAGTCAATTATTTTGCAGGTTTTCTCTAGTAACAACGTTTTATGCATGGTTAACATGAAATTAAAAAAGTCTACTACCACACTAAGTTGAATAACAGTCTTTTCACATTAATATATATCTAGTAAATAACAAAGCACATTAAAATTACACTTAAAAAAATCTCCTTTCAAGTACAAATTGTTAAATAATACCTACTGAATAAATTCTACATTTCAATGACTGGCAAGCTTGGATAAGATACAAGAAATTTATTGATAAAAGTCGATTGTTCCGATAAAACGATAATACGGGGATGACAAAATATTTAAATATCACCGTAACCGCAAGCATTATCAATTTGAAATGGGATTGTGAAAGGGATCAGGGAAGGGTAAGGATCGTTAAAATCGCGATTATATATTATATTATATACTCATTCATGTTCCAGACAAAATCCGGTATAATATTAAAATACTTTCTGAACGTGTGAAATACTTAATATGTTTTGAGAGTTGCGTGTTTTAAATTCCTTATTCGCAATGGACGAAGTTCACCATCTAGAATTTTTCATTATGTTTTTTTTTTATTCAAGCGCGGCGGAAATTAAATAGATACACTATGGTAAGCCAATCTTGTGAGTACTCGTAGTACCTATATGGCGCGAAATTCAAAAAATTCTATAGGAGATCGATCCTTCCGTCGCGCCTACATTTTTCAAATTGGTCGCCTTTTCTTCTGACAAAGCTGGCTTGAGAGTACATCTATGAATCCACTCTACTTATTATACAGGATGTCCCTAGCCACTGGACAAAGCCGAAATGTACATTTGCATTAG
The DNA here is from genome assembly GCF_910591565.1 of Cydia splendana. Lineage (NCBI taxonomy): Eukaryota > Metazoa > Arthropoda > Insecta > Lepidoptera > Tortricidae > Cydia > Cydia splendana. The sequence goes on along the minus strand of NC_085965.1, from coordinate 16,473,163 downwards.
GGTATTTAGAACCAGTATACAAAGTATGATAACAATCGGTGTAGCGGTTACGAAGAAATTAACAAATTACGTTTTTTTTACTTTGGAGCAACCTGTATGTGTTAGTAGCTCCTGAGGTAATAAATAGTATGAAACCTTCTTCGACCGTTTTGATAGTAATCTTTTTTATTTATGACATTAATAAGATTCTGACTTTTGACAAATGTCATCATTGTCGCACATTTTCAAACAAATTGTCAAAAGCACTGCCAATGGTTAATACAGTATGTTTTTTTTGTTGTCGATTATTGGAAATAACTTTTGTTTGATAATTTATTTTTCTATCTTTTGTTCTAATTAAAAAAATATTACCGTTAGAGCATTTCGGAGAAGTAACCCTATGTGTGATTTCAGGGTTTGTCCAATGGCTAAGGTGGTTGTATACAATTAATTCTGTGGTCAAAAGACTAGTCCTTTCTATAGGTATTTCGGCGAATCGTGATTTCGGGCACTAGTTCAGCTTAAATAATATTTTGAAACATAAAGGGGACCACAGATTACCAGTTCGCCGGACGATATCAACCTGTCAGTTGTTCGGAGCTGTCAAATTTTGCTTCTAACTGACAGGCCGATATCGTCCGGCGGACTGGTAATCAGTGGGCCCCTTAACGGTGCAAGCCAAACCGGCATGGCGAAATTAGCTCCCAAACATCTCTTTCCGGTTCATAAGCGTTTTTGTCGATGTCAGCGAACAAAAGGCATACATTTTTACTGCAAAATACTTTCAATTTCGCGCTAATTACTCTCGTAGCTCGTCTTAATTGCGCCTGTTATTAATTTCCTTTTCGTTTATTAAATATCGTCTCAAGACTCGGGTTAAATGACACATAAATACTGTATCGTTAAAATCTAATATCAATCATCTTAAGACGAAAGCTTCTTCTTCATTACTCAAAACTTCAATTCAATATTGTATATTAAGTACATAAATAATAACTCGGGGCTTATATTTATTTAATAAACTGGAGAGTTTAATATCCCGTAGTGCGTTTTGTTTTTGTCAGGCATGTCATGGTTTCAAACACTAGGTTAGGTCAGGTAATATTACCTACCTATATTTTATTGCAACATGTTTTATCATCAGAATAAAATATGTACCTAGTGAATAATTACTTTGCAGATTTATTACAATTACCTACACTCAGTCGGCGCCTGATAACTAAATAAATCTATCATATGTCACTATATGAAAATAGATAACTAACAACCTAAATAATTTACGAAAATAGTACTTAGTATTACTCCTAAAATTATTAACATTATCTAGGCTACACCAAAGCCGTTTTATGGAACATGAAAACTTGATATAAGTTCCATAAAAAAAAATTAGCTCAAAGATCCCGTCTTCTCTTTACAACATCTCACATTTTCTAGCAAAACTGTCTTTAAGACGAAACAGGAGCTGAGTTTTAAATATTTTAGGTAAATGTACCCGTCTCGCTAACGGAAGCGGCACCTAAAAGTAGTGCGATAAGGACAAGGCGAAAAATCCTGCGTAAAAATCTCAAAAATCGAGGTTGCGTACTCCTCTGTTTCCTCCTCCAAAACTTAACCAATCGTAACCAAATTTGGAAATCTAAATGATTATGAAATTATCTGTGTCGGACCGTTTTGCTTTTTTGGCTAATTGATATCAGTTTTGAATGCCACGCCTCTCATTGCGGCATAGTCAATTAGGCCATTTTGGCCATTTTTGAAGGGCTCTAGCGCCTTAATAAACAAAAATATCAAAAAAAGAAAAACGGCCCGACACAGATATTGACAATATTAATCTGTGTTGAAAAAATCATTGCTCTAGCTTCAATAACCACGGAGGAAAACGAGGAGTACGTTTGTATGGAGAAATGACCACTCCCGCTGGCTCTTAAAAAACTTCGCCGAGACGTTTAGCTCTCAACTTCGTGAGATGACACTCCTACTCTTATAGAGCTGAGATAAAACTTAAACTCTGTTCCGTTGTATCTTCCGGCTACCATAGAATGAAACAGAGCACCTACTGTACTGTACCGTGGTATCTAACGTACCTAACCAAAGAATAATAAAAGTGTACCTAGCAAATTTGGGCGCGCTGTTAATTTCCTGCTCATTACAGTACTTATTTGTCATCTATTGTTTATTATATAACGGTCTTTTATAAAGGTGAATACACTCAAATGTAACAAAAAATCTAGGTATATGTAGGTACCAAATTTAACTCGCTAGTCGATCAAAAGTAACTGACCCATGCGACTACATTGTTTAACGAGACAATTCGAGTTTTAGTTGTGCGATCTGATTCCGACAAGAAACTGATCAGTCAGTGTCAAAAGTGACATTTCTTTAACCAAAAACCTCACTTTAGACACTGACAGATCATAAATAAAAAACTATCCTCACCAACCGACAATGCAGCATATTCTCTAAGATATTATGTTTAAAAGGTGGATAATGTGTATTGGGCTCTTCTTCGGCTAGTGCCTTATAATACGTACTCGTATGTAGAACGGGGTGACTTTGGAAAATTTGGGGTTACTTTGATAGATTTAAAACGGTCATAGAATTACCATTAGAATAGAAAATGTTCCTGCAACTAGACGTGCGCGCCGCCGCGGCGCGCCGCCGCCATAGAGAGTCAGCGCGCCGCCGCCGCCGCCGGTAGTCTAAAATTCGCGCCGAATATTTTTTTATAAGACAGTATTATGCAGCGTTAAAATATGTAATGGGTTATAGACCGATAAGAAATAGTTGAAAATTATTGCGGGCGCCACTTCCTACGTAACTCTCACATTTTTGATGAAAATACTTACTTACTTGGCAATAATTTAGTACGGATTTTTTTTGGTTATTGTATAATTTATTTTCCACAATTTTATGTCGCACCAACACAATACTAACTATTTCTTATGTGGCAGTACGATTTACATAAAAATGTGTTGTATGTATGGGTAAAACACATTTACAAAGTATAATGTCCAGTGTTTTAACCGTTCTCGATAACACGGCACTTTTGCTAAGTCCAGTATGTTGGACATTGCCAAGTATGCGAAGAGTAAAATTATCAAATTTTCTGGTAGTTTTTATGGTAAATAAATTAAACAGAGGTATGTTAGGTGTTTCAAAACGTTTTAAAAATTCATTACTTGTCGGTTTACAACGTAATGAACGTATGAACCAAATAGATAGAACGAATGAACCAAACGGATTTTTTTTCCTGTGCGTTCATCAAGACATCAAGAGACAGACCCGATTTCATTTGAGAAATTTCTTACGAAAATATTGATAAAATTGCATGCATTATTGTAAAAACCATTGCTCAGACTGCCTCCTAGTCCTCCTACGATACCCCGCTAAGTTTGATAAATGACAGTAAAATTTTACCACCTACAAGCTATAAAGTTTTTGGAAAAATATAAAAATAATAGGTTTGACTTTAATTCATAACGTAAGTTGACATTATCAGTAAGTGTATTTGCAATTAAAAACCCCACACCGCGACGCGTCGCAGAGTGCTTGACAGTAGCAACTATCCTGAGTGCGATAGCGGGTAGGTTCGATAGTCGCTATATGCAGCACTGGTCGAACCTGCACCGTTCCTTAGCTCCCTATGATAAAATGTAGTAGGTAGATAGGTATCTAATAAATTAAGTACTAACATAGTCTAAATTACAAGCTCTGCATGTACATGTTTACTAACCTGTTATGGATTTTTGTGGTCCGAAATAAATGATTTTTATTTTTATTTTATTTTTATTTTTTATTTTTAAAAATGCAATTATTCTATATTTATTAAAAACATGAATTTGACAAAAAAAAACCTTATGCACATAAAGTACTGTATGTATCCAAAATACTGGACGTCTTTTCATTATGCGGCGTATCTTTTTATTTACACCGAACCTGGCAACATCCAACATATTTAACATACGTATGTTTTTTTCGGAACTATTATAAATATATTTTTTTCATGATTTTTCTACAATAAACAACCACATAATAAGATAATAACACCAAAAAAATTATACTAACACAGTTTTTTGAGATTTTTCTCTTGTCGAGGGGCTACCCGAGGTTTTCATCGATTTTTGACAAGTTTTGAATCGTATCTCCTTTTTTTGCACTACAGATAGAATTATAAGACAAACGGTTATCGGTTTTTCAATCTTTTATCTCCAGTTTTGTCCACCGGATTTTGAAAAAAATTAATAAGTACTTATTTTTTTATGATTTTTTTAAACATTGTCTAAAAAACACTTTTTTCGTATCTAGTTTGCGGTGATCTTACATGTACGAAATCTACATATTTGGGTTCGTCTTTGACGTCTCGAAAAAGATGTCCCGGGTTTTAATTTTAAACTAATTAACACTAAAGTTATGGCCAGCAAACCAGTTTTTTAGCCTAAAATTGTTCAACTTAGATGCCAAATATCTCGAAGACAATGGACTTTGAAGTAAATATGGGATACTATATTGCTTAAAGCCTTGCTGTTAATATAATAAGATACAAAAAACATTAGAAAACTAAGGGATACAGATCGAAGGTCATTGGCGTGGGGTAGCCCCGTAAGGGTTAAGCATAACTTTTCATTATACGTCTTAATGTTGAAAAGTTGAAAAATCCCACGCCGCCGGCGTTACGCCGCCGCCGTGGATTTTTTCGTGGCGCGCCGCCGCCTGATTTTTTTCGACCGGCGCGCACGTCTACCTGCAACTAGTTAGATTACTATATATTCATATTCACCTACTGTAAAAAATCTCGCATAAAAATATATTATTACTTAAAAACTACAATTTTAAAGTCGCCCCTGCATTTGAAAGTCACCACGTTCTACCGTACTCTATAATTGTACAGTTTCCACTTACAATTCAGTGGCACTTATAAGGTAAACGTACTGCTGCTCGACGCGGTCCCAGTACATGTCATCTTGAAAGTTAAGCCATTGTCAATAAAGGTGACAGCATGGTGTCATCTATTGGGCATTAGCATGTCTAGCACTAGTACGTTTACCTTATTTTGTTTGCTATTGTTGAAAGTTGACATATTTGTATTAACACCCGTGATCACCCGTCTCTTGGCCTAAATCTCATCTACTTAAAACTTTAAGCCGCAAGCTATAACTGTCCTGACCCTCAACAACAAAACGTCTTAACTGATAAAGGTTCCTGTGTGACATACGCCATTTCGTAAGTAGAGTCACCCTGTAAACTTTAGCCCTGTATTTTTATTGAACCGAGCACAAGCCTCAAGCAAACCAGCATTGGAGTGAACGTGACAAAATTTCGATATTACGTAGTATCTAAGATCACATTTATCTCTCTTAGACTCTTTTACAATAGGGTAATAAAACAATTTTATTAGCAGCCGCTTTTTTATATTTTAATTTCTAAGTTTTCCTAGTATTCCAAATTTTCTATTTGAAGTCTTTAATATAAATAAAAAAAATTACTTAAATAAACATTCATTTCAAAGTAAATACCTACCTACGATTACTGTCGAAAAATAGTTTTATTTTGTTTCCTATTAACGTGTTGATATTATGGGCCCGGCCTCATGTCCACGGTGCGGCGCCGGCCGCCGTGTAACGGCGCGGTGCCGCCGCCGTGAGACGGCACGGCGCCGTGCCGCGGCACGGTGGCGGCACACCGGCGGACGGCGGCGCCCCGTAGTTATTGTTAGCTTCCACTAGTGATATTAAAAAGTCGACATGTAAATTGTCAGCCATTTTTGTGCATTAATGCTTATTATGATAATAACGTGATAAATAAAATATATTTTGATAATGACGTAAGAACTATGCAACAGCAAAACAATAACTACCGAGCGGTGCGCCGTCCGCCGGTGTGACGGCACCGTGCCGCGGTACAACGCCGTACACGGCACCGTACGGCACGGCAACTATACAGTGAGCTGCACAGATAACTGACCCCCATGCAAACAAGTTTCTATCCAGGAAGGGGGGGGGGGGCTAGTTATCTATGCAGTTTGCTGTACATTGCTTTCTTACTTTACCAGCACCTCTAGCACAACTGGCCGCGACAGGCGCGAGAAGAGACAGATCGGCGCGACTTGGCGGCTTGTCGCGTGTTGGCAGCACAACTCACGCGCGAGAGCCGCGACAATCTCGCGATCAGGTGTCACTGTCAGAAAATGACAACGATCGCGACTTTGAACTAAAATCCGTAGCACAACTGCCTATTTTGAGACAAAATATTCTCTCGGCTTTATGTCAATCCGCGAGTTGAAGTCTACGCGACTTTATAACGCGACTCGCTCTCGCGGGTGGTTTGCTTGTACTTTTTTAACTGAACTCATGATAATTATAACATAAAAACAAGTTTCATATATTATGTAATAATATAATTTGTATAATTACTTATTGCCCTAAGGGATAAGGAAGTATGGAATAATCACTAAATGCGCTTTACGCACTCTTATATCGATTATGCACGGTGATACCTACAAGTACCACAACACACCCATCATGTTTACAACTTTAATTTCAAACAGCTAGCTTGTAGGTACTCAATTAAGTAAATAAGTACATATGTAGGATTTTTTAAATTTCAATTCAGGTTCGTAAGTTTGTAAAAGTAATCCTAAGACTTCCTTACACAAAACTTTCACCAACCTAACAACGGAGCCCGCTTGCTTGTACATAAACGAAGCCGATGAGGTGGGTAGGTACACTGAGACAAAAAACTAACAAAAACACACTTAGAATTACAAAAATAAAACTTAATCCGGGGACAAGGAGAGTCAACTAATAGGAACAAATTGACTTTTGCAATTTCCATTTAGTAGGAAATACAACTTCTATATTTGTAATTTGAAGTATGCTAGAGTAATTTCAGAAATTTGGTTTTGTTATTCCGAGAGGTGCTTTAGCAATATCGGAGGTGATGACGTCATGGGTGAAAACTAACCGTTTTGTAATTCTAAGCGTGCTTTAGCAATATCGGAGACGATGACGTCATAGGTTTTACTAAACTGTACTGCGATTCCAAGCTAGCTGTTGTTATTCTAGAGATAATGACGTCACAGGCAAAAACTAAACTATTTGCAATTCCTCCGCCCCTAGCAAACGGGCGCCGCGAGAGCATGTCGCGCGCGTGGTAGCTACCCGTCTCTATTTCTGTCTGTATGAATAAAAAAGCGTTTGGTAGTATATCTCTGTACTAAAGAGGCACTATAAAAGCCTATCGAGATATTCTACCCATTCCTTTCTTATTCATACAGTCAGAAAGAGACTAGTAGTTATTACGCGCGCAACATGCTCTTGCGGCGCACCTGTGCTAGGGAGGTTGGAATTGCAAACAGTTTAGATTTACCTATGATGTCATTATCACTAGAATAACAACAGCTAGCTCGAAGTTGCAGAACAATATATTCCTGTAGACCCCAACTACACAGTAGGTCGCGGGTTAATATGTCCATGGCCCACAATATATCCTAAATTTATTATTTAACTTAAGTATGTTTTAAACAAAGAAGACACGAGACACGCCCGCCCGACATCCGATACAATACTAACTCTAACCAAATGAACGTAGCAAGTAGTAAATTTTACTAAAATCACTAACATTCGTTTCGCTGTGTTGGTATTACAAAACTCGTTTAGTGATTGGTACAACAATGAACATAAACACAACAAGTCTATCTACTAAATACCAGTAAACTTTGTAATGTCGCTATAGTAACAACTGAATTGTTATTTTAAATGGGGTAATGTTATTCCCGCGAACTCGTTTTTTAGATATTACAAAACTATGTAAGTGAGACATTTACTAAAATCATAACTTGAAATCACAGATGCTTTTTTCCAAAAATCACAAACTTTACTAGTAAAAATCGGAGAATTTTAGTAGTAATAAAAATGGACTGTAACAAATACTGAACTTTGTTTAATGCTCCATTTACTAAAGTCTGTTTGCTGAAATTAGATTTAGTATTACTGAGCTGTTTGTAGAAATAAATAAATTTTACAGAAATAGTGAAACTTCCATGATCACTACTAAAACTTCATTTTTTCCCCCAGTACAGAACTGTTTATTAATTCCTGGTGATGATTTTTCTCTCAGTGTACAAATGTTCAAAACAAACTATCCAACTTATTAAGTAAGCCATAGTCTTAGTAGTAGTATTTAGGATCACGGTTAGATGTCTAATTTCAACAATCTCTTACTATTTAGGTACCGTTTGGAACCTTCCTCGACTTCAACAAAACATACCTACATGTGGCCTGTGCCCGCTGCATCGTACTGTAACAGAATGATGTAATACGTGGCTGTAACAGGATCATGTCCGGCTCAAAATCATGCTTTGTATGAAATATTATCAGTCATCACCCACTAAACCATTCCGTCCCCTGCCAACACCATACCGTGACGTGACTGGACCGACCCGACCAACAATATTTTGAAGGAGTTGTTACGCTCATGTCATAGTCTGCGTAGCATAGGTACATACGGTTATCATATGGTCTACCATATTGAAACTCCTCTAGATCATACCCGCGTTCTAGATGTTTCACTTCATGTTTGACAGGGCCTGATACGATCATGCTATGATACGTTGCTGTCAGCATTAGGTATGAAGTGGGCCTTGGGGAGCTAATCATGGCTTCTAGGAGTTGTAGGTTAGGTAAAAAATACAGGAGTGAAAAAAAAAAACAATATTTAAATTAATAGTATATTGCTTTGCCTTATATATTCTTGCAATATTCGACTGCTTATTATTAAACCTAATATATTATTAACATCTAGAACCACAATAGAGAAATTGTAAGAATCTTCTTTATTACCCTTGAAAAGTATTTTCTCTCTTCCTTTTTATTCGACATGCGGCGTAGGACAATTAAATATCACCCTGGAAAGAAAATTGGTTTGTAAACAAAAAAATAAAATATGGTCGTGACTTCATCGAGGACTATGAAATAAGCTTTTCATATCAATTTGTCAAATCATAAACAGTTACACAGTACACACACATGCCATCCATTATGGGCACAATATTTGCTTATGAAAGCAGAAAAATATAAATGATCGTATTAGATTCATAATTGTTACATATTTGCTGTAACTTATTTTTAAAATGTGTTTTTCAATTAAAATACACATCAAGATTGTTTACCTTATTTCTAATGCTAAAAAAATGAACTATAGATAGGTACGCCATAACCATTATGGTTCTTATAATAGTTCACTTCCTCGGTGGTGTTCTTAAAGCTAAAGCGCTTCTCACATCTTAGTGACTTTAGAAACGGACAGCTCCGCGTTTGAAACCTACAAGCTTGCCTAGTGTGTTTCTTTTCCTGACTCTCCACTTCGGGTCCCGTTGGCACATCCCTGTTAACAATATTTTCCTTTGGGTGCTGGGATATCAATCGTGTCTAGGCTAAATGCTGGACTTATTCTGAAAAAAAAAACACAATTTACAACAGGAATATGAGAACCAAACCAATAATAGCAATTCCATTAATTATAGTTATTTACAAAAATATTTTATTTAAAAGGTTTATTAAACAGAAATTAATAAACTATATATTATATATTTTAAGGAATATTATCAAAATTTAGTATATAAGGCTCTATTACTTACATTTTTTTCATATTTTTTCTCGTAATTAAATGTTGACAAAATTTGAAAGTTCCTTGACTTTGACAGGAAAAACTTAACCATCGACAATAAACTAGATTTTTTACCACCAAAGAACGAATGAAATAGCGCAACCCTGTTTCCGATTCAGTGTTGTCACATGTAAATAGCATTTATGTTTAGACTTTGATTCCATCGGGGAACACTGATGAGTCGCGCCGCGACTTTGAGTTCTCTACGCGGCTGTTGCAGTCGCGGGTACAAGTTGTGCTACGGAAATCGACAGATTTGACAGCCGCGGGAATGTCGACTCGAGTCGCGGTCTAAGTCGCGGATGCAAGATGTGCTAGAGGTGCAGATGTTAGTAATAAAATGAAAAATACTGATTTTGTCTGAGGCTTGCGCTCGGTAAGCGAAGGAAATTATAGTCTTGAATTTTTAATGCTCGCAGAGCGGGAAAACTGCAGTTGGGGTTTTTCATTCTGGTGGCTATTGGAGGGTGGAGTGGCGTTGACAGCGAGATTATAACGTTATAATAACTCGCTTCGTCTTCGATGGTCGCTATAGCTATTGTAGGATATTAATAGTACTAACCCGACAAAATGTGAACTTTCGCTGCAGATTGTGATGTAAGATTAGGTACCTATTTACAGTACCATAATGTACAGGCCATTATATGTGCCTACTGTAAAACGTTCCTACTTTTCGCACTTGTATCGTAATTGCAGATTTAGATTTTTTTCACAGATGATAGATTTCTGTTGCCGCTATAAATACAAATACTAAAAAGTACGGAACCCTCGGTGGGCGAGTCCGACTCGCACTTGTCCGGTTTTTTAGCTACCCCGTAGGTACATAATTCTTACTTATATTCGGTACGCTTAATGTTTAATAATATTATACACGATTCAATCCTATTTAATACCGTTTCTGAAGAATGTGAAGAAAGTGTGCGTAAAATCAGGTTGCTATCTGTAACTACTTTTAAGTTATTCCGCTTTTACAGAACTGTGACGCTGTGGGCAAAGTTATGTTAAAGGGCAAAGTTTTATACTATTACGGTAACTAATAATGTGTAAAAATCGTGAAACTTTAAATCAACGATTATACAACTTGAACTGGAACCAAACCCCAGACCCCCGGAAGAGTGTGCTGAGCAAACTGCTAAAGTTAGTTGGCAACGACTCCATAATTAGCCACAGGGGCTCTGGGCAACCCTTGATCTTTTCATAAATTTTCCTTAGAAATGTGAAACTTTTCTGTTGTGTTAATTTTATATATACATACCTAGTTTATTTTGAGTAGTTACTTAACCTATGAGAATCTTAATAACAAATTAGTATAGAGTTAACGAACCAAGCCGATTCAGCTTTCGTATTTTAGTCAATAATGTCACGCAATCTTTACCTGTTGATTTAACTAAATGAATTGAAATGGTTTATTTTGGTAGGGTTGAATTAGTTAAACTTTTTGGACCATCTTGTATATTTGCATATTTCAACCTCGTTATCTGCACTGAATGTGTTGCGTACAAATTGCTAGGTCGCACGTGCCCGCTTATCATTGTTTATTAAAAAAAAACACCGAACGTCAACATGTCCACATTAAACGGTCTTAATATTATACAACAAGGGCATAAAGCGACCCAATTCATCCGAGGCAACTTACTACGATATAAAATATACCTACCTACAGAGATATCCAATGTTGAAGGTTATTTTACCGTATTTATTTAATACTAAAGAAAATCGTACTCGGACCCGCGCCGCCCAGTGCCAGCTGCAGCAGTGACAGTTTGTATGGCAGATTTTGGACTTTATTGATAGGTCAGTAAGGGTCATAATAGATGATTTTACTGTATGCTCTAGAGCTTAATAAGCATGGCCCTTGCACGCGACTTAAATACCAAAATTACGAGCATGAGAAGTGAAAACGATATTTATTGACACTTTGATTCCTCATGTGTTTTGGATATTTATAAAAAAACTTTACAACTAGTTGTAGCCACCTCGTTTGTGTGCTTCGAATACATATGTGTAAGGTTAGCTACAAATTGCCAGCTCAGACGTGCCCGCTCTCGCCGCTAATTAGGGTAAACACCACGCGACCGCATCAAATGAGGGTATAAAACGGTCTTACACACTATTTATTGTCTCTAGTAATTAGGTAAGCGGTAAGCCGGTAGAATAGTAATACTACTAATACTACCTGTAATTATATAGGTAAGTTGGTACTTAAATGACAAAGTTATTAAACACATAGGTAATAAAAATCGAAAGGTAAAGCATTAGTTCCAAAAAGTACAGTGTTTGGAACTAGTAGGTATATTATTATCTATTCTCTTTCTATGTTATGTGTGATAGGTGTGAATTCTCTGCTTTGTCCAAAGGTTGACTGGTAGAAAATGTCTCATATCATTAAGTCCACCTTTTGTACGGTTGTATTTTTTTTTGTGCAATAAAGATTAAATACATAAATAAATTCACATCACCTAAAGTATATTCGGGGTTCCAACGCGCACAAGTTGTTCGCAGTAATCGCGAAGCGTCTTGTTGACGGAACTGGTGACCGAAGAGCTGGCGGCTACCTCGCACAACGTACCAGCATTGCGATACTACAGCGAGAAATAAGAGATAAGAGCGATTACAGCGGCAGTTAAGCCTCAGGGGGCTTTGTTCGCTGTCATAATTCTTTGAATGTATATAAATATTTTGTGTTAATAAATAAATGAAAAAAAAAAAATGCCGCCAGCATCCTTGGTACAATGCCTCAAGGCCCTATTTTATATTTAAGCTAGTTATTAATTTCCTTTAGTAGTACCACTACCACTGTACAATTGTACAGTCAGCAGCAGAAGTTGCTAAGCGGGTGAGGTGTTCAAAATTACCTTGACGCGCTCTTATTCTCTTTAGAATAAAGTCGTGTCAATATCATTTTGAACACCTCCCCTGCTTAGCAACTATTGCTGCTGATTGTAGGTATACATACGTTCGATTAGTTTCAGACCTTGCTCTTTGATGATTAAAGCGAGTCTTTGATCTTTACTGGAATAGAAGGTGCTATAGTTCATTATGTTGGCAGTTGACGGGCTATTAAATGTATGTTCGCAGGAGAGAATCATAATTAACTTAGTCGCAGTCTTAGTATTCTGTACCAAAAGGTACCGAATTATTTATGCCACACCTAGGTTAATTAATGTAACATCAAAGGTGACCCCTATCTGTTATTCAATTATTCATCACCTAAAATACACCTAAGGACAAGAAATTTTAGAAAATTATTGAGGGCGCCACTTCCTACGTAACTGTCACATATTTGACGTAAAATGCTTAAACATGGCAAAAATTTTGTTTAAGTTCCATTTTATTAAATTTCTACTATTTTATGTCGCATTATATTTTACGAACCTATTTTGTTTATTCGTAAAATACACCCAAAATCTCTTTTCCATTGTTCAACTAGGTAATAAGATTTAAGTACCTACTTACCTACATGTTGTAAGTAAATAGTTACATTTCATGATATATAAATAAATATAGACTATTACTTCATGGAAATTTAATATGCCAAGGCAATTAGATGAAACTGGGAAGTGACGTCATAACTACATTTCTGTTTTGTCGAAATTAAATAAGTACTTACCTACAGTGATATTTGATGGTTCGTATGTAATATAATACTTTTGATTCTATTTTTAAACTACATTGCCTTGTTTAATTGCCTACTCTCTATCAATTTATCAAACTTGTAGGTCCATCTGTCGTTTTAACAGGCCGCTCTATTTGAATGTCGCTTAATTGCATGCTCAGCGTTGCGCGAAATGAGACTAATGACGTCCATTAACTATTTCAGGGGCATCAGAAAAAGTTAATCTTTAAATATAGTGAATTACCTAATATAACAACGCCTTAGAGTCCGGAAATCAACTCTTAAAGAAATGTTTGGCAAAAAACCGGCCAAGTGCGAGTCGGACTCCGTAGGGGTTATGCGATGTTTATGCCATTATTGTTTCCACCTAGTCGCGATTCTACACAATATGAATTCCACGCAGCTGAAGTTTATCACGAGCGTTATTCTTCACAGTCATTATTTCAGCACAATCTTGACTCTACCTAGTAGCGATTCTACACAATATTTATTCCACACATCTGCAGTTTATCACATGCGTTATTCTTCACAGTCATTATTTCAACACAATCTTGACTCTACCTAGTAGCGATTCTACACAATATTTATTCCACACATCTGAAGTTTATCACATGCGTTATTCTTCACACAAATATATTACTATACAATCGTCGCAACTCTTATTAATGTTCGACATCGGTCACATTTCTGGTAAAAAGGCACCGTATATGAGTATTTTTTTTTTAATAATAAGGTATTAATACTACTATAAAATGATGCCAAGACTAGACCATATGACTAGCACTGTCAAAAAGTTACCAGATCTGCGTCGCGAGCGTCTGCGATTGTAATAACTTACAGACTGCTTCTAGACTATTGCTGTCATCATCAGATCCTGAGCTATCGTAATCTACAAATAAGTAGTCATCGAAATCACTCATCGCCTTCAAGGCCTCGACAATTGATATTTCATTGTGTAAATATTTTTCAACCATATCTGTTCCTGTATAATGGTTAGTTTTTCGCTTTTTGGGGTCTTTTTTGGTGCATCCGGCTAAATTTCTCTTAATTCTAAAATTCTGGTAGTTCGCCTCTCTTTTTAGTTTATATAAAAATAAAAAGAGTTTCGGATGGCGACCAAATCTAACATTAATACGGTGGTGCCACCCTTCCAGAAAGTTAGTCGTTTTATTTAATTGGTTATGACAACTAAACATCTCGGGTCTTATTATGTTCATCCACTCTCGGTTGTAGTATTTTATTAAGTCAGTAAACACGTCAGTATTAGGCATGCGGTCAGTAATCACACGCAACCCATCCGGAATTTCCGCTGGCGGAAATAACGCTAATTTACATAGCTGCCTTGTAATGCCTTCACCAATTGGATGGTTAGTGACTGCAAGCTCTTCAGATTTTTTCCAAATACTCTGCTGGTAATGAGCATAACATCCAGTTATGGCCACATTTTTAAAAACTTGTTTTAAGGCATTTATGGCCGCCAGCTCAAAATCACTTTTAAATTGTACGATACTTAGTGACAGTTTCTCCTTGAGTGTTGAAAATAACAGCTCGTATGTATTCTGCTGTTTGTTGGGTAACAATGCATAAACTACGGGTACTATTGTGGTATCCTCATCTGCATATTTTTTTAAGTCCGCGTGCAGCGTATATAGTTGGAAGAACGGCGAAGGTGTGACCTTGAAAGTCCCATCGTCTAAAAAACTCGTAGTCTTTTGTGTGGTCTCTCTAGCTAGAGGTGTAGCAAATATATAGATATTGTATTTGTTGCTTATCAGAAAATCCTCACAAATAATTGGGGGTAACGTGATGTCATCGATATTTCCGAAGCAACTTTATCGACCATCAATGCCTTGTATCGCCGCTTGTACAATGCGTCTTTTAGAGTTTTGAATTCGGGAATCTTTTTAGTTTCGCTGAGAGAGGCTTCGTCTTTTAAAGCCTCAAACTCCTTTTCAAATATGCGTTGAATAGATTTCATGGTCTTCGCAACTTTTTCCCTACAGTTATGTAGGCAAATATCTACTTTATTTTGGAATTGATTGGGTTTACACATATGTGCACTATTTCTCAGAACACCTTTCTTCTCCTTATCAAAGGTTATTGAAGCACTGCACGATAACGAATTTACACACCGCCAGTTAGTACCATTCTTACGGTTACCCCTAAAATAATATTTGTAACCACTTTTTAATAGAATGTCCTTTCCTTTTTCGCTTTTTATGAACACTATTTCATTTTCCTCCATTTTTCCGGTTTTAGTAACTTTAAGCAGTAGAAATTAATTTATTTTGATCCGTGAACAATTGCGATAACGTCAAACAAGACAATGGCTTTGACAAGAGGCCACTGCGGCCAGTGAAGTTTATTTCTGATATGAAAACTGTTTCTTAGTAGTTAGTATTAATACCTTATTATAAAAAAAAAAACTCATATAAGGTGCCTTTTTACCAGAAATGTGACCGATGTCGAACATTAATAAGAGTTGCGACGATTGTATAGTAATATATTTGTGTGAAGAATAACGCATGTGATAAACTTCAGATGTGTGGAATAAATATTGTGTAGAATCGCGACTAGGTAGAGTCAAGATTGTGTTGAAATAATGACTGTGAAGAATAACGCATGTGATAAACTGCAGATGTGTGGAATAAATATTGTGTAGAATCGCTACTAGGTAGAGTCAAGATTGTGCTGAAATAATGACTGTGAAGAATAACGCTCGTGATAAACTTCAGCTGCGTGGAATTCATATTGTGTAGAATCGCGACTAGGTGGAAACAATAATGGCATAAACATCGCATAAGCCCTCTGTACCATTACCCAAAAAAACGGCAAGAAAATCACGTTTTTGTACTAGTCGACTGTAATTCTTGAATTAAGATTTCTTATACCAAACTGCAATTGGGTATTTTTAATGTATGGGCTCCCAACTTAACTATAATATTCATATCGATACAGTTTAGTCAACTATAATGAAATTGACCAATCACAGCTCGCCGCGATCAAGAGGACGAAACAAAACCATAGCTCAAATTAATTATTTAAGGTTGTATAGTAGAAACAATTGGTTCATAAGTCAGAAACGCGCATGTGACACCCTTAATATAGCAACATCCATAGACTACGAAAACCACTTAGTGTTGCTTGTTACTCTCCATAGGCTACGGTGGCCAAAATCGAGAAAACAACTGTCTAAATACTGAATTTAGCGCGGAGCAAGTACCAGGGCCTCATGAGTTAGGAGAAGGTGTCGTTGACCAGCCCACCGTAGGGCGCGGGGCGCGGCGGCCGGGGCGCGTACCCGTATGAAGGTATCGCGGCTGTTCGCGAATCTTAGCTGTATACTTTTGTTTTGGTTTGTTTGTATGATTCTAGTTTAAAGTATTATTTTTGTTGACTAGTAGAAAAAATATTGTATACAATAGTGATATAATCAAGCTTTTCAATCTCGTACCTTACTTAGGCAACTCAGCAAGCTTCGTTGCCTAAACACGGTACTCGACTGAAAAACTCTCTATTATACCACGATTGTATAAAATACTATTGTTATATGGGACTATTATGGGAGCCACGGTCCGTCTTACGAATCTTACGTCTTACGGACACGTGACCTGTCGCGAGTTTAACATTTTTTCCCCATCACAAAAAGTGCACAGCGCCGCTAAAGAAGTTTTCACTTAAAAAAAAATCTAGAAATAATCATCATGCGTATTTAACTGACAAGATGTTTAATACCTACACTTTCCGTCATGTCAATTTTATTGTTTGTGGTAAATACCATTATCAACGTGTCATTTGATTTATCAAGTGAAGTGACCAGTTAAGTGTTATTGTTAGGTAAAAGAGGTTCTAGAATCTTTTCAATGAGGGTCTCATTTAATTATCTCACTAACAGGGTGTTCTTAAGTACCAAATTTGTTTTCCAATTTTCTCAAAATCGTCATAAAACCTATAATATTTCATACTGAAATACACTCTAGGAGCCGAGTACCAGCTGTAAAAAATTAAAAATATTGGTAGCTGATTTGTTAGCACCATAATAAGAAGACAAGGCGGGAAGAAGTTGAAAAACTCGATACAAAATTGAAGACATTTGAACCTTAATGTATTTCTATTTTAGGCCTTTTAGTACCACGATTTGACCGTTTTGCTAGTAGGTATGTATTAGACATTCTAAAACTGGTCTTGCAGCAGTCTGATCAGCACTGGTCAAACCTGAGATGTTTTATTAGATTTATAGTCGTTTATGTGAGTCAACGGGTTCTCGCTAGAATTACAGGCGGCCGGTTGCTCTTTAAGATAAGATAAGATAATCATTTATTTTTGTTTCGTAGACCAGGTGTCTTTGTTGTGGTTATTGTTGACTATCGGCGCGATTCGGGAAATGAATTAGAGATTCACTAGATATGAAATAGTAAAGATATGTGACGTTCCACGCAAAGGGTACCATTGCCCCGGCTGAATATTGGAGCGGCGTTAATAATAGCGTAAGCGCCAGTCGCCATAAGGTACCTTTAGCCGTGGAACGTCA
Source organism: Cydia splendana (assembly GCF_910591565.1). Lineage (NCBI taxonomy): Eukaryota > Metazoa > Arthropoda > Insecta > Lepidoptera > Tortricidae > Cydia > Cydia splendana. The sequence continues at coordinate 16,455,374 of NC_085965.1, read as the reverse complement.
CATATCTTTACTATTTCATATCTAGTGAATCTCTAATTCATTTCCCGAATCGCGCCGTATTTAGCGTTTTGTTGGGACATTATTACGGTCCGCGCGATATTACGGGCGGCCGTGTCCCAAACTGTCAAGTTTTCGCCGTGATAGGCTACTTAAAGGTGCGATCTGGTAAGTCATGTCTTTATGTTTTATTTAAGGTCTTTAGTTTCTCTTTTATGTATTTAGTTTATTTTATAAATAAGTCTATTAGTGTGTCTTTTTTTTCAATTATTTTTTTTATGTTGTAGGGACCTATTTTTGGTATAAGTATTTTGGGCAGTAGTATTTAATTAAGTTTTTGATGGTTTGTTTTGTAATGTTGTCGCATAGACAAACGTCTTTGTCGGTTAGGTGGATTCGTTTCAGATAGGATCTATATAACCATGGCCTGTTAGGATCTTTGTTAATGGAAAAATGATGGTTATATGTTAGGCAAACATAGGACTGTGGGGAATCCCGGATTTGTATACAACACTGTGGGAAATGTGAAGATACGCATGGCGCAGGGATGACAACTTTTATGAGGCAATATCTTTATAATATTTGACACCCGTCAAATGTCAGATAAGTAATAAGTCCTGTACCCACGAGGGCGACGCCGCAGTCATGTACGGAGTAAATATAGGAGTGTCAACTTTGTAGTTATTTCGAATTTCGCTCGACATACTGCCGTACAATACATACGTCTAAATTAAAAACTAATATTGTCAAGACTTGCCCTGTCCGTTGACTCCGAATAGTACCAGCGTGGCCAAGTTTAATTAAAGCTAGCGAATTAAATATGGCGCCCATTTAGAGCAGAGACTGCACAATTAGCGATGCAGTTGGTTCTTCAGATTTCTCCTTATTCAACTGTGTGACAATTTTATATATCTTCATTACCTAAGATACCTACTTCTCGTGTCGAATATTTTTTGGAAGCTTAACACATTAATAAAATTTATTTAGTACCTATTATTTTAACATACGAGTAAAACATAATAAAAAGACGGGTTTTTTTTATGAATACCTCTTATAATGAAGGATATTTTTGCTGAGTATCAACATCCTACTAGTGACAGTTTTTGACTTATGATTTTATTAATTTTTTTCTTTAATGTATTGTTTTTCGGGATGTATGCAAGCGGTTTGTACCCTCCCCAAATATATATATAAACCCCACTTTATAAATACATATAATAGAACCCCCCTTAATAATTACCCCTATAATTTGGCCTTGTCGTGATCGTCTAGCTAGCAGTTAGGACCCCCTCGAAGTGAACCGCGGAAACCTAGATTCTTTAATGAGTAAAGCTAAATTTTGGACTCTGTTTTTAGATATTATTACCTACCTAGATTTTAATTAAAGAATATTTAATATACTTACTAAAATAATTTATGACGTAGCTAAGAAATAGAATGAAACCTTTTTATTTAATTATAAGAATAGAAAATACTACTAGTTTTATGGCGTAATGTAAGTGTCATCAAAAGAACCAAAACAAGAATGATATTGAAGATATATGCAGCATATACGATAATTGATAATATAAATATAAAAATATTTGTTGATAAAATCCTGCTACGCCTATTAAGTCCCCGGGATAACATAGAAGTAGCACTCCTGAGGTAAGCTCATTTACTCCCTAGGATTTTAAGGATAATTACAGTTAACTATCAACTTCTAAGCGATGTGTGACTTATTCACACGTGCTACTCCGTATGCCCGATGCAAGTCTGGGAACTCTTAGTCCGATTACAAAATCAATCGCAACACCTAGCCTACCATTTTAGCCGGAAGGGCTATGACCAACACTTCGTAAGATAAGCGCACCTAGATGATGATGAAAAGAAGTGTCAAAGTATCCATCAGTCATCAATATTACTAATCTTTTTTACATTCAAAAGCTAAGGATACGAATCCTTTAATCCCATTTCCCAGAACTAAGAGTATAAACAGTAAATCTGATTTTTAGATGTATAAACGAAGTACTAAGTTTATTTGTTAAAAATTAAGCTTTATAAGACTAAGAATATCAAGACGAGTAGATATATTTAGCTCGAAACATCCTCTGGATTACTTCTGCCTGCCAAAGGGTCCCTAAAACAATCCTTTCTTCGATTTTCTATCTCAGAAAAGTCTGTGTTCCTAAACCCAGCTTGATATTAAAGAATTTGTTTTGTAAATACCTTAGAAACCTGATTACAATACCCAGTACTTCATTTCTACTCCAGAAGACCAGAATTGTGATAGATAAAATTGAAATATTACCTTTTTACCCAGATAAATTAAAATATTAGGAGATTTTGACGATTAACTACCTTACCGCATGACTTAAAATAATGATACCATATTTGAAGTCCTTAAAAGGAGAAATATATACCAACCTAACAGAAGCCCCATATTTAGTGTGTGATTCTACCCTATTCCTAAACGTAGGCCCTAATCTAGTATATTCAAAGCATAGTTCGTTCTTACCATCGACCTAATGCTTTGTAATATACACAAGTGTTGTCCCTACGAGAAGATGTAATCGTTCGGCAGGCGAAACCGATAAGGCAACCTACAGGCCGGTGTTTTTGACCCCCCTTCCTACGCCCGCGGGCTAAGAGGTAGGAAGTAGGCCGCCCTATTCCGTGTATATAATCGCTCGATACCCTTAGCACACACCCGCACCAATCACAAGAGAAACTCTGCCACGACCTAAACTGTGAGATATGATATCAATCACGACAGAGTCACGCTCTGCAACCAGCACAAGCACGTACCAATGCACCGAAATAGATAAATATATTTAAGCGGGGACCTAGCCTCAATTACTGCCGACTTCAGTGGGCCCAGATTACTCCGGATGACGCACACGTGACGTTCCCACATCCATCTAAACAGCTGGACTTTGAGACCAGTGAGATGCTCATCCCTTGTGCAAGTATAAAAGGGAATGCCAAGCTCTCTCACACTTGGAGCAAAAGACTCCTAACCATCCAATCCTTTGACACCGTTAGGCGGAGTGAATGCTTAGCTGGACAAACTGTCAGTCCAAACAATGATCTGGCTTTAAAAATAGCAAAAAGACTCTTTAGGAAGGTATGAGAATATAGTTTACTTTTACAAAAAGAACCCCACGCAAAATAAAACAAAATCATGAAATTCCCTTAAACACTGTCACTCTGAATCCACGCTTTGTAACGGTATCGTTCCCCAAAGCTGAATCCAGAAACACAATGTAGAAAACTTCACGACAAAAGAAACACAGGTACAGGCAAGCAAAGAATCTCCACTTAGTCTAAGTTCAGCGTTACGACAATATTGTCCCCGTAAAACCAAACACAGACACAAATTCCAAGTTTAAATTCACTAGGATAATTCCAGGTAAACCCAAACACAGAAAAAGTAGCAGAGAAACTCCACCCACCAGCACTATGTACGCCCAAAGCCAGGGACATTGCTAGCCAAAGATTAGAGAATGAATAAGTTCGTAAGCAAGGCCCGCTCAGCCTTATATAATATCCAAATGGCGACAAACGTTTCAACGCTTCAAGAAGAAGAGTCATATATCCCCGTTTGTTTACTATTCGAAAGTCCTTATTCCCTGCATATTAATACTCATAATCGTTTAATGTTAGCAAGGTGGAGGCTATCAATGCAGTCATAAAAATAGCGACATGATCCTCTTAGAAGTAAAGATCTTAAATCCTTGTTTGTTTACTAAGTCATATGTCCCACTCATTAAGGCTCATAATCTGCCGAACCCAACGGAACCATACCCGAACAATACGATCATAAAACTGGCGACAGTATTCGAAATTCAAATATTTAAATCCTATTTTGTTTACATAAGCCTTATGTCCTTCACTTTAACGTTCATAATCTATTAATGCTGATGAAGCTATTTTTCAACGATACCTACGCACACTAAAGCAACCAAAAGTATGTTTGAGTTAACATCTTTCCCTTTATGATTCCAAATATTGCGTCCGTACTGAGGTACTTCATGTTTATTTTTATAATAATGTATTAAACATATAATAGAAGTTAATTATTTAATCATTGTAACCTTTTATCTACCTCACGCTTTTTGAATTTTGCGGTTTAAAACGATATCAGAACGTCACCGCGCCTATACCTGTCAAAGTCAATGTAAACAACCTTATCTTGTTATTATTTTGTTTTTACTAAGTTAATTAGCAATTAATTTAATCGTGGATACATATGATAAAGACTAGACTATGAAATCAAGTGCTTCGAGTTACCATTTTTAGAAATTTCAATGAAAACCGTGATGTAAACACACGACCGGCAAGGAAGCTCCCGGAAGCTTTCCTTCACCGCTAAAATGTAAGTTTTATATTGATAAATGAGCTTAATATTACGTAATAGGCATATGGCCAGTTACAGGTTTGCTTAAATTTTTTAAATAGTGTTCTTTTTTTAGGTATGCACCGATACTAAAAAAACCGGGCAAGTGCGAGTCGGACTCGCGCACGAAGGGTTCCGTACCATAATGCAAAAAACGGCAAAAATAAAACGGTCACCCATCCAAGTACTGACCCCGCCCGACGTTGCTTAACTTCGGTCACAAATCACGTTTGTTGTATGGGAGCCCCACTTAAATCTTTATTTTATTCTGTTTTTAGTATTTGTTGTTATAGCGGCAACAGAAATAGATCATCTGTGAAAATTTCAACTGTCTAGCTATCACGGTTCGTGAGATACAGCCTGGTGACAGACGGACGGACGGACGGACGGACGGACGGACGGACAGCGGAGTCTTAGTAATAGGGTCCCGTTTTACCCTTTGGGTACGGAACCCTAAAAACGAATACCAGTTGTCATATAAAAAAAAAGAAAAATGAAGTAAAAAAAAAACAAAAATTTTTTTAATGTCGTTGTGAAGTAGCGACACCTCTAATTTTTTTTCTAGTTGTAGGCCAGACATTGGCCTACTACTTGCCTAAATATCAAAATTTTCCAAACGGTACTTCCTGTCAAAAATTTGCAATATGTGTCCTATACTCAATCGGTGTTTTTCAATGTAGTATACAAACTCTTCGATTATGTTTGCGTTTTCTTATCAGGTTGTCGTATTTAAGAGTAAAATGCCAATGACAACTTAATGTTTGTATACTACATTGAAAAACACCGATTGAGTACAGGACTTGACCACACATATTGCAAATTTTTGACAGGAAGTACCGTTTGGAAAATTTTGCTATTTAGGCAAGTAATAGGCCAATGTCTGGCCTACAACTAGAAAAATAAAAACCGGGCAATTGCGAGTCGGACTCGCGCACGAACGGTTCCGTACCATAATGCAAAAAAAAGCAAAAAAAAAAACGGTCACCCATCCAAGTACTGACCCCGCCCGACGTTGCTTAACTTCGGTCAAAAATCACGTTTGTTGTATGGGAGCCCCACTTAAATCTTTATTTTATTCTGTTTTTAGTATTTGTTGTTATAGCGGCAACAGAAATACATCATCTGTGAAAATTTCAACTGTCTAGCTATCACGGTTCGTGAGATACAGCCTGGTGACAGACGGACGGACGGACGGACGGACGGACGGACGGACAGCGGAGTCTTAGTAATAGGGTCCCGTTTTACCCTTTGGGTACGGAACCCTAAAAATTAGAGGTGTCGCTACTTCACAACGACATTAAAAAAATGTTTTATTTTTTTTACTTCATCTTTCTTTTTTTTTATATGACAACTGGTATTCGTTTTTTGAGTATCGATGCATACCTAAATAAAGAACACTATTTAAAAAATTTAAGCAATTCGCTTGCATACATCCTGAAAAACAATACATTAAAGAAAAAAATTAATAAAATCATAAGTCAAAAACTGTCACTAGTAGGATGTTGATACTCAGCAAAAATATCCTTCATTATAAGAGGTATTCATAAAAAAAACGGAATCGAATTGATTTAAGGGCCAACTTACTATGGAAAACCGACTATAGCCTTTATCTAAAATCGTATAATAATATAAAATCGTAGCTCTTACGGTAGAAAAAAGTATGAAAGTCATTTTGAGACCTTTCTCTAGTAACTTAATCGAATCGAACATAAACATATACCTATAGGTATAAAACGCACCATAATTTTTTAAACTATTTTCTCATCAAAGCTATTAACATGAATATTGCTTCAAAAATAAGTACCTAATTTTATTTTTGATCAAACTAATTGATTACGTTTTGTTGCAACTAACTAAAAACAATTCAAAGCAATTATATCCGTGATCCCGGGCACGCACGGCCACGGCACGCACGCACGCACGGCCACGGCACGCACGCACGGCACGCACGGCCACGGCACGCACGCACGCACGGCCACGGCACGCACGCACGGCACGCACGGCCACGGCACGCACGCACGGCACGGCGGCTCAGTGGTCAGCGACGTGCGTTCGGAAAAGCACCTGAAGTCACGAGACTCTTGCCATTTTTGAACCATTCTTTTTTTCTGACTTTATGAAATATCAATGAGAATTACGAGTAGATATGTAATAGGAATGAAATGTTTGTCTCTTGTAGACATAACACAGTAATTCGTTTGGGTCTACTACCTATATATATGTAATCATAGAAGTTTATATTCATAATACCGCATACATTATAATATCTAACAAATATATATTTATTTATTAAAACTAAATTAAATAAACAAAAACCAACATAATAAAACTTAATACTAAATACTTAAACTATCATAGAAGTGAAGTAAGTATAATTGAGTAATTTACTCGTACATGATATCGTAGGATTCCATACCCGAAGAGTTCAATCAATGGAATCCCAATTACAAGTATACTTACAGGCTTACTCCTGTCAGTCTATAACCGACCTTTTGATTACCTACTAGAGTTAGCCTAAGAAAAGTCTACAGCGTTTTTGACAGCCCACGCAGTGCAATTGTTATTTCTACGTCATAATTTCATAACAATTTGACATTTAAAATAACACTTGCACTGCGTGGGCTATCAAAATCTCTGCAGACTTTTCTTGGTCTATCTCTTTGATATATATTTAGAGTATGCGGAGTTATAGGCGGTCGGAGGGTAATTCTTTCTATATTCATGTTACCTGTCTTTGATTTCTATTGTCTGAAGCTATTACATTTTCAGAATCGATTTTCCCTTTAACACGCTGTATTTGGCAAATAGGCACACATGATTTCCACAAAATAAAAGGTTGAAAGTAGCAAAACCTGCCAAGAACACATAATACAACTATGCAGCTAGTGAAACTTGCTGCCATGTTTATAAAACGGACTGTAAGTCCCAAGATTAAACTCGTCCATTTTGGTAATATTCGTCTATCTTCGGTTATGCTTAAATTAGATAGCATCCATTTTAGGACAGTGATAAATGAAATCTCTCTGGACAATGTAATTAAAACATAACATAATCGAAAATAATATAAATGCTTAGGTACATGTTCCTAATCCTATACTTATTTTTTACCATTTTATGTATTTAGTTAATAAAATACTAAGTGTTTTTGTGTGAATAAGACACTTTGGTGTAGGATAAAAACGATCAAGGTCTAGGACTATTTAAACGATAGTCTAGGATTTTTAAGCATCAGACAAACGCTTAAAGTAAGTACAGTATAATAATATTCATAATACACCCTGACATTGACTTTGACGTATCTAGATACTACAAAAGCGTATGAACTGCAAAATTATCAAGATTGCTCTTGACAACGTAATGACTACCGTTCTCATTCTTAAGGTGCGGTTATTATATTTCGTTATTTTTCAAAATAAAAGTAATCGATATGTTCGATCAAGAACAAAATTACGTATTTTTTAGAAGCATATTCATAGGTTCATGTCAATTATACTAACTATAGGATTAATAAAAAAATATTAGTAATAAAAAAAAAATGTGATTGTCATATCAATTTGTGCAAAGGTTATAAATGTTTAATGGTGAGTTTTAATGTAGATGCTCGTTATTTTTTCTAACAAGCGAAAGTTGTTAGGTACATCAGGTTTAGAATCGATGTAGGTAGGTACTAGAAAAAAGAATCAAGGTTAATATTAATATTTTTTTGCAACCGTAGGTATTGTGATTTGAAAGAATACTAAGATTTTTTAAAATTCTGCTGGCTACGAGTAAAAGCACTGCACCTTAAGAAACGATCCTAATCACTTCTCAGGTGGAACCAAACAAAACACTTCAGATTATCTTCGAGATAACTATCTTACCTCCTATATAAGACATAGTGACTGCATTTAAGAGATAGTCGACACCATGGTTGCCGCTAAAATATTCGTACTACTAGCGTTTTTGACTTTGGTGTACTGTAAAGTTGCACGCCAAACAGAACAAGATATTCAAAATGTAGAGGCCTACATAGACAGCAAGAAAGGAGATATCAACCAAAGGTACAGACTGCATTACCACGTCGCTGCACCGGTTGGATGGATTAATGACCCGAACGGATTCACGTATTACAAATCGGAATTCCATCTTTTTTATCAATATTATCCATATGATTCAGTGTGGGGCCCCATGCACTGGGGACATGTTGCCAGTCGCGATCTAGTAAATTGGAAATATTTGCCGACAGCTTTAGTACCAGAAACCGAACAATGCTTCTCCGGTAGTGCTGTGGTAGATGGAGACACCATGATCCTAATGTATACTGGACATATCAATTTAGATGCTGAACCATGGGCCAACGAAACCCAGTACCTAGCCTATAGTGACGATGGTATAACATTTCACAAGTACGAAGGAAATCCAGTTATATCCTCTGCTCCTAACGGATCGCCTGACTTCAGAGATCCAAAGGCTTGGAAGCACGGAGATCATTATTATGTAGTCATCGGTAGCAAGACCGACGACAACCGAGGCCATGTTTTGCTGTACAGGTCAACGGATATGAAGAACTGGGAGTATTTGAATATTATAGCAGAATCCAAGGGTGATAGCTATATGTACGAGTGTCCCGATTTCTTTGAGTTGGATGGAAAGTTTGTTCTACTAATGTCTCCACAAGGCATGGAGCCGCAGGGCGACAGGTTCAAAAATCTTCAGCAGACCGGATATATAATTGGGAGTTTCAGCTATGATACTTTCGAATTTGTTCCTGAAGTAGATTTTCAAGAAATCGACTTCGGGCACGATTTTTATGCAGCACAGACCACGGAAGCGTTTGGCAAAAGAGTCCTTGTAGCTTGGTTTAACATGTGGGAGCAACCTCGGCCTGAAGCGGAAGATGGCTGGGCTGGTGCTATGACATTGGTTAGAGAACTGAAGCTCGTCGGCGACCGGATTACGATGAAACCTTTAGACGCCATGGCTGTTCTTAGGGATGAGGTAAAAATGATTGGGATTGTACAACCTCAACAGGAACTGCGTTTTGGAAAAACGGCTGAATTAATCGTGGCAGGTGATTTAGGTCAGAAAATTGAATTACAACTCGAAGGTACAGACGGCGGTGAGAAGGCTTGGATACGTTGGGAGCCTGAAGTCGGCAAAGTAGTAGTAGATAGAGGTTCAGATGATATTCGGCAAGTAGAATGGTCGCCAATCGGTATGGATACTTGGAGGATATTCCTGGATGCGAGTTCTATAGAGCTGTTCTGCGGAGAAGGAGAGGTGGTGTTCAGCAGCCGGTTGTTCCCTGAGGGTGGGTGGATTGTTACAAACACCAGCCCCCAGTTTATTCACGTACAGGCTTATTCGTTAGGCAGAAGCGTTCCTTGGTGATTATTTATGATTAAATCTAGGATTTAAAATGTATTATTACCTTTTCAAAATTCTCATATTTTAAATATTGTGTTCGTTATTTATTCTAAAATATTTTTGGAATTTAATTATATTTGTTGTTTTGATATTATTATTAGCTTGTGTTTTAATACTATTATCTCCTACTGTTCAAGTTGCGCATTTAAAATTGAACCATGAAATTGGATAAAAGGGAAAATTATCAGGTTCTATATCATTTTACATTAAGCAACAACTACAGAAAAACATCTCAACCTCCATTTTTTAACGACATCAAATATTTTTATACTAAGTCATAGAGAAATAAAATAATTAGATAAAAATCAATTTATATGTATAAGTTTGAAGCGAGCATAGCGAAAACTTATTTACAATAAGATTCAAGCTTAAAAAGTATTTAATAAGTTTAAAACTTATTAATCATAAGTTTTAACATGCACTCTGATACAATTTATTTCATTTATTTAAGTTCAGTTCTTAAGTTAGGATTTTTATATATTAAGTAAGGAAATCTATGTACGGAGTGAGCACTCTAAATTTACTTATTTATCTATGACGACTACTACTACGTATTTTATAGTAAATAACGTTATCACCCCTCTCTAAAATTGGCATTTAGAGTTCGGTCACTTTATAAAGTTTGCCATATATTTTTTTTCATACTAAATCCCAAATCACAAAAGGCTAATAGGAGATGTCGAAGGTGTGACAGGGATAAGGGTATGCCATTGGGAATACTTTAAAAAAATATTTCGCACACATAAATAACATCGTAATTTTTTTTCTTAGAGTTTTTTTATAGCTAGACTTGGAACTTTTTCTAGCAAAAACAAGGGATTGACAAAATGAAGCATCGACTAAAGGATGAATCACGTTAGACCGGGCCGTGTCCGGGCCGGAGTTTCCGGCGCTAACTTTTCTATGACATGACAGGTGATCACGTGATGCTTTCCATAGAAAACGATGCGCCGGAAGCTCCGAGTCGGACACGGCCCGGTCTAACGTGATTCATCCTTAAGGGTTGGATACGTTGGGAGCCTGAAGCCGGCAAAGTAGTAATAGATAGAGTTCAGGTGATATTCGGCAAGTGGAATGGTCACCAATCGGCATGGATGCTTGGAGGATATTCCTGGATGCGAGCTGTTCTGCGGAGAAGAGGTGGTGTTCAGCAGCCGACTGTTCCCTGAGGGTGGGTGGGTGGTTACAAATACCAGCACCCAATTTATTCACATAAAAGCATTTTCGTTATGCAGGAGCGTTTTCCTTGGTGATTAATACAATTAATACCAGGACTTACAATGTAATATTGGCTTTTAAAAATTCGCAAAACAATAATTTAAATATTGTGCTCTTTATTTATTTTAGAATATTTTTGAAATAGAAATAATTCCTCTTATGTTAGTTCGACTATTGAACTACGAGGAATTATAAAATTTCTTATAGTGAGAGTGGTCGGACAGCGAGGAATAAAAATTCCTTGTCGTCCGACCTGTCGGACATGACTGTCGGACCACGCGGCCGTAGAGTATTTGGAGGGGGCGTAAAGTCAGGAAATTAGAAGGAAACAAAAAATATGGCGCGCCGCGCGAAACTTGCGACGGAAGATAAGGCCGTTGTGTGGGTTCTTACCTAACTAATTTTTAAATAATTTTAACTTATCTCAATTACTCTGAAAATATACTGCTCTTCTTCTCCAAATTGAAAAATTCCACCTCAAATCTGAAACCAAGGACAATTAATTGCAAGTATGTATATCTATTACCTAATGTTCATAACTCTGATAGGTCTTACAGTTGTCTCATCATCTCGAAACATTACTCACATAAGACCAAGCTGTCAGATAATGTCGACCAACTAAACATATCAACTCGTATCAGATCTAGATGTTGAGATTATCTTAATTCATGGGCTGAATTCTGTTATCTTTCCTAGTAAAACACTTGGAGAATTTCTCATTTGTACGTTTGCGTACGAAATACTGCATTATTACCAAAGGAAATAACAATAAATACGCGTACCGTAAAATGGGGTGAGTAGGGATAAAACTGACATTCAAACTTCGATAAATAGTAGATTGTTAACCAAGGGTTGAAAGGCACCCATTTCTGTCGAGGTAGGTAGCGCTCGAACGCAGTGAAAGCGCCAATAGTCCGAGACGGAAATGGTGCCTTTCACCCAAGTTCAACACTCTACTTTTCATATTGAATGTGAGGAAACCAAACAAGACAAGACAATTTTGCAAAATCAGTAAATCAACTACTTACCTAAATAGACTTACGGCCATGATTTTTCCTTAGGACTTACGGCTCGATTCGGAAAATGAATTAGATTTCTACTAGACTTCAACAAGTTACGATACGGATCATCGTCATCTCAGCCATAAGACGTCCACTGCTGAACATAGGCCTCCCCCTTGGACCTTCATACGTGCCGGTTGGAAGCGACCCGCATCCAGCGTCTTTCGGCGACCTTAACAAGATCGTCTGTCCATCTTGTGGGTGGACGTCCTACGCTGCGCTTGCTAGTCCGTGGTCTCCACTCGAGCACTTTTCGACCCCATCGGCCATCTTCTCTGCGTGCAATGTGGCCTGCCAATTGCCACTTCAGCCTGCTAATCCGGTGGGCTATGTCGGTGACTTTAGTTCGTCTACGGATCTCCTCATTTCTGATTCGATCACGTAGAGAAACTCCGAGCATAGCCCTCTCCATAGCTCGTTGAGCGACTTTGAGTTTTGAGATGAGGCCGATAGTGAAAGACCACGTTTCGGAGCCGTAAGTCATCACTGGTAACACACATTTATTAAAGACTTTCGTCTTGAGGCACTGAGGTATGTCGGACGAAAAGACATTACGTAATAGTTTCCCGAACGCTGCCCAACCGAGTTGGATTCGGCGGTTGACCTCTTTCTCGAAGTTGGACCTACCTAATTGGACTACTTGTCCTAGGTAGATGTACGAGTCAACAACTTCGAGTACCGAGTTCCCAACAGAGACTGGGATGGGCACAACATTGGCAGTTGACATAAGTTTCGTCTTGTCCATGTTCATTTTCAAGCCCACCCGTTGTGAAACTCGGTTGAGGTCATCGAGTAGCATGCTGAGTTCCTCCATCGATTTTGCCATGACTACGATATCGTCGGCAAACCGAAGGTGAGTGATGTATTCGCCGTTGATGTTGATGCCAAGTCCTTCCCATTCCAGGAGCTTGAAGGCGTCTTCCATTACGGCAGTAAACAGTTTCGGAGAGATAACGTCTCCCTGCCTTACGCCTCTTCGCAATAGAATCGCCCTCGTGCTCTGCTCCTGTACTCGGACCGACATGGTGGCGTTACTATACAAACACTTCAACACTTCGATGTACTTACCGATAGTCAATATGGCATCGCTGAAGAGACTCAAGCACCGCCCATGTTTCCACCGAATCGAAGGCTTTCTTATAGTCCACAAACGCTAAGCATAATGGCAAGGATACGATAGGGAAGGGACGATACGGATAATTTAAAGATATTTGTAAGATAGATATGTCAAATTTGACGTTTCCGCGATTCTGGAGGTCCTCTTGAACGGTTTCGACAAGTTATGACTTAGATATCCAAGTCACATCTAGTCGATATCTAATGTAAATCTAGTTGATTTCTAAATCGTCTCAAGATCTTGTGATTATCTCGAAATCCGAATAGGCCTGTTACTTGCAATCGGAGACTTTACATGTGTGAAGATAAATAACCTCTAGCGAAGAACATTTAGATTGCAATATTTACGAAAAATACACATATTTTAACAAACTGCAGTATTTTAAAATGATTTGTTAATTATTATTATAAAAATCAGCGGGATTGCCTCTTACTTTTTCGTTCTAAAAGCCGTAATAGACTAACGCGACGCGCCGCGATCTTGGTGCGCCGCACCCTGGCCGCACCACAAAATAACAAAATAAAAATATTTTAAGAATTTAAATAACAATTGATGAATGAAATAAACAATTTTAATCTTGTATTTTTTTTTCATGCATATACTGCTAAATCACTTTAAAAACCCATTTAAACCTACAAACGTTTAACTGTGGCTGTATAAGATTCTGCCTTGGTCAAAATTAACGCAAGAGTAAGGTTTAAAAAAAAATAGTTGGTGTATTCCTTTTGGTCCCCGCCTTATGTAAGTAAGAGTTCGAGTGTAACTCGGATAGTCGGGGTAGTTCGTCAATGAACGTCAACCACTGCTCGCATACGTCTTGAGGAAGTGGATCATCCCAACCGAGGCCCACCTTCCAAAGGTCCTGAAGAATGCACTTTGCAACAAATGTGCATGGAGCAATGTATCCAACAGGATCATAAATTGACGCAAGAGTCTTCAGTACAGATCGCTTAGTATTGACGGTATCTTGTTTATTCAACGAGAAGCTGAACGCGTCAAACACCGGAGACCATTTCAAGCCTAAAAGCTTTATTGAAACGTCATCTCTGTCCTTCTGAAAAGTGACAGTAGTTTCACGATGTTCAGCCGGGACGCGCTCAAACAATTGTTCAGAGTTGCTCGACCACTTCTTAAGTACAAGTCCTCCGCACTGTAGCATATTAATCAACTCGTCCTGTAATGCACATGCCTGAGAGAAGGTGGCGCATGACCACAGGATATCATCCATATAGATGCCTTGACGTACAACTTCAGCAGCAGAAGGGAAACGTTCGCCTTCATCACTGGCTAATTGTAGTAAAGTGCGTATGGCCAGAAATGGACTAGAACTCACGCCATATGTGATTGTTTTCAACTCATAGACTTTTATCGGCTCGTCAACGGACGATCGATATAAAATGTGTTGATATTTTCGATCAGATTCGCGCACAAGGATTGCACGATACATTTTGCAAATATCACTTGCAAAACAGTATTCGAATAATCGAAAATTTGTTATTATGGCACCTATATCACGGTATAGGTTTGGTCCCGTGAACTGGGTGTCGTTAAGAGAGACGTTTGTAGACGTTTTCGCACTAGCATCAAAGACTACGCGCAACGGAGTAGATGTGCTGCTTGGCCTTAAAATGCTGTGATGTGGTACAATATATTTGCTCGGCTCGCTACCAGTATACAATTCCATGTGGTCTAGTTTCTCATACTCCAACATGAAGTCATTGTACGCTTGCTGCAGCACTGGTGAGCGCGCGAGTTTGCGCTCTGTTGCCAGCAGTCGTCGCTCGGCAGCAGCGCGAGAGTCTCCGAGTATCGGCGCATCAGGAACAAAAGGCAGCGGCACGATATACCTCCCCCCTCATCACGGGAGTGATCACGCACGTAAATATCTTCAGCCAGCTGATCTTGTGGGCTGAGCACAGGTTTGCACGGCAATTCCTCGACTTCCCAGAAGTCACGCAGCGTTTTGTCCAAAGTCTTCTCTAAAGAAATCGTCAGATGGAAGCTCTGTGTTGGTAGTTCGGTGTCGTTGTATAATCTTCCGCTAACCACGTACCCAAAAATGGTTTCAATAACCTTTGGAATGCTCGGTTTGACAGTAGTAGGCTTGTCCATAATCAATTCGGACACGACGCCATTATCCAGTAGAATATCCACCGATGACTTCTCGAAAAACAACGGGTCAGCCAATTCAAAATTCTTGTATTCTTCCACAACTTCTGGCGGAAACGAAACATTTGGCATTTCAGATGACACTTTCTCCACGACGACCATCTCCACCTGGAAACTCGGAACGTCCGATTTACACGGTTTCAAGTCGCACGTCACTATGCCAAAGTTTTTGACAAGTTCACCTCCAAGTCCTGATACTGTGTAAGGACATTTGTTGCGAGGTAAGCCCAAACGTTGAGCACAATTCAAAGTAATAAATGAGCTTTGCGCTCCAGAATCAAGAACAGCACGGCAGTTCTGATGTTGACCGGTGATGTCAACCACTACAGTCCTCGTAGTCCCCAACACTACACCGTAAGAACCTGAATTTTCACTCACGGAGTGAAGATTCTCAGTTCCAGTTGGAGCGGCAGCGCGGGGCGTCTGCAGGGTCGGCACGGCCGGTGCCTGCAGAACACTTGCATCCCGATGTAGCAAATAATGATGAGGCTGAGAGCAAACTCCACAAGTCATGTTGCTCTTACAACTTGACGCTTCGTGACCACTTTTCAAACAGTTGCTGCATATCTTCAAGGCGTTGACACGGTCAATCCTATCTTGAATCAACAGTTTACGAAACTGTTCGCAACGATAAATCAGATGATTTGAGTTGCAATGCACGCAAGTCAGTTTGTTTTGGTACGAATTATTTTGAGTATCATTATTACGCGAAACAGTTAATCCAACCTTTTGCGAAGACGAGGTCGCGTTCGAATATTTGAAACTGGCAGGTTTATGACTCGGTTGCGTGAAGTTGACAGGTGACTTCACTTTGACTTGTTGATTATTTATAGTCCGGGAGCTAGTACTAGGAAAAGTATGTTCCAACACTTTAATTTGTTTGTTTACAAAATGTATTAATTCCGCGAAAGTCGGTAATTTATTTTGATCGCGGCTTTCTTCAAACAATTTTCGAGTATGACTGTCTAGCCCGCGAAGTGCCAGATGGCATAACAGATAGTCGTCCAAGTTCTCAATCTGCAAGGCGTGAATAGCTTTCAAGGAATGGTCAAAAGTTTCCACGAATGAGGTTAAATTCGCTGCACTGTCTTTTGTCAAAGATGAAAAGTTCAGCATTTTATCCAGATACCTGCCGGTCAACGCCCTGACATCTTGGTACTTATCAAGTAAGCTTTGCCAAACTACAGGATAGTTGTAAGACGTGATCGGAAGACTCTTGATAATATTCAGTGCTGGGCCTTTGACACAAGACAGCAGATAATGAAATTTATCTATGTTCTCGAACTTGCGATTGTGAACCAAAGACACAAAAGTATCATGAAATGTGGCCCAATTCTCCACCTGACCATCAAATTCCAACAAGGTCAGCTTCGGTAAATGTGGCCTAGCGAAACAATCATCCTTGGTTTCAGTGAAATTATTTTGGCTGGCTCCTGGACTAGACGGTTACAGTTCAAAGCTACCTTTTTGCAAGCGAAATATAAATCATCGAAACTTTCTAACGAGCTTGTTGAAGGTTTAGCTTTGGGGTTTGCCTGCATCTCCATCATGATAATCTCCATGACAATTTTTTCGAAGTCGCAACGTGCGTCATCGAGTTCCGAAAACTGTACCATGTAATCTTGCACCGAGTCTAGACTATCCAATTTAACAGTTTTGGATACATCATAAGCCTTTTGTAATTTGTTAAACAAATATTCTTTTTTGAGTGTCAACGTATTTATTTGCAATAACAATTGCACCTCGCCTTCCGCCATTGTTTGTCACGGACAAAAATGTATGACGAATTGGATATTTTATTGAAATAGATATCAGTAAAAACCGTAGAAATAAATAGGAAACAGCGAGATAATATGCGCAATACGATCCGCAAGGGAAACGCAACGGTTAGCCTATAGAAGATAGGATTTGGGGAAAAAATAAATCTAGGAGGGTTCAAAATTTGGGAAATTTAAGATTCGGCTCGGAGGCCAGAAAATGTGGCGTAAAGCCAGGGGTGTGGACTGTAGTTTCTGTAAGTTCCTATCGTAACACTATACTGAGGTACAAAAGGGTGAGCGCGCTTACCGTCAGTCTTGTGGTCTGCAGCTGGCAGAGGCCTCTGCGGGTGGATTGCTGATTCCTCGTTATTTACACGCACTGAATTATGAGTTTTTACTAGGGTTTTACTGTTTCTTGCGAATTAGGCGATCTATTTCTTCGCGATTTTGCTGTGACACTGACACTGTTAGTTATTATTTTTCAGACCACCTTTTCTGCGTCGCCGGCCAGTAGCCTCGCTACCTCAAGTAAATCAGTATAGCAGTATTAAGGTTGAATACTAAAAACATTGATTAAAGACTTTCGTCTTGAGGCACTGCGTATGTCGGACGAAAAGACATTACGTAGTTTCCCGAACGCTGCCCAACCGAGTTGGATTCGGCGGTTGACCTCTTTCTCGAAATTGGACCTACCTAATTGGACTACTTGTCCTAGGTAGATGTACGAGTCAACAACTTCGAGTACCGAGTTCCCAACAGAGACTGGGATGGGCACAACATTGGCATTTGACATAAGTTTCGTCTTGTCCATGTTAATTTTCAAGCCGGTTGTGAAACTCGGTTAAGATCATGGAGCATCATGCTGAGTTCTTCCATCGACTTTGCCATGACTACGATATCGTCCGCAAACCGAAGGTGAGTGATGTATTCGCCGTTGTTGTTGATGCCAGTGCCTACTAAGGTGAGTTTTGAAAATTGTTGGATCGATACTTTGGGATTATGAACATTATAATAGCTTGATATGTTATTAGAATATATGATTTACGTAGCAGTAGCCTGTAAAAACCAACTCACCCCTCTGTAATCCCTCCTCACCCCATTCATAACCCAACTGCCCTCGTAATCCCTCCTCACCCCATTTTACGGTATCTGTCAATTTCTTTGATAAAATGAGTGACTAGTCCGTCATAATCGCTGGTGTAAAGCTCCGACCACATCGCTGCTTAAAAAACAGGGACGTTACGGAATCGCAGTGACGTATCGTAAGTGTACCTACCGTTTTTATCGCATGCTCCACACACCGCTGCTAAAAAACCACTGACGGTGCGGAATTGCAGTATCGCGTCGTAAATGTCACGATTTTAACGCATGTCCTCGTAGTGAATTCGTTTTTCGTCGTGAAGTTTACGTCACGTCCGTTTTTAAGCAGCGGTGTGTGGAGTATGCGGTGAAAACGGTACGCTTATGAATGACATCATAAAGGTGACGGTATGGCAACTGCAACCTCACCAGTTCGCCGCCGCCACTGCAAAGGTCCGACCACACCACTGCTTAAGAGCCCATCAACGTGCACACTAGCGCCACTGTTAAATAATCACGTGATTATTGTGGCGCTAGTGTGCATAGGACCATATGTACTGTAAAATATTTTTCATTTCTCATGCTCTGAAAGAGGGTCATTGTTGTTCTAAAAGGTGTGCAGAAAATGATACGTTTCTGCACTAGAGCATTTTAGGTTCCAAGTACGATTTTATTAATTTTTTTACGATAAGCAATTGAAATTTGGGTATAAATTGATTAGTTTTGTTATACAATTTCCTTTCTGATATTTGACTCCCCTTGCCATAAATAACGATACTTTTGCCTAAATTGTTAATTGAAAGTACTGTTGAGAAGGTACTATCAAAAACTAGTCTTTTAATCGCCCAAATCTAAAAGAAAACTGAATTTTTCGCGGTTTTTTCGAGTTTTGACAAAGTTGCGTTCGGCGCTCGAGGTCACAAACTTGGATTATTCATTGGGCCAACATCATAAATAAGTCTGCAAAAAATCAGAACTTCCGGATTTGACGCAAAAGAGCCACATTACAAAATTCGACAAAGTTACTGGATTATACCTAAGATAATTTAATTAAAAGATAGATATATAGATTGATAGATTTAATTATACCGCAAGGAAGTGTTACAGGATGTCTTCTGTTTATAGCATACATAAATGACTTGCCAAAAATTTTAAATACATCATGCGTTATGTTTGCTGACGACGTCTCAATATTACTGAATTGTACAAATAGTGTAGAATGCAATACTCGCCTACTGGAGACTCTCAACACAGTTACTGACTGGCTCCACGAACATAACCTCGATATAAACTTTAATAAAACGAAAATAATACAATTTAAACCAAATCAAAAAAATCCGTTGCATATAAGTTTACAAATTGACAATAATAAAACCATCGAAGAAGTAGACGAGTGCAAACTATTGGGCATAACACTAGACTCGAGTATTAATTGGAAATCGCACATACAGGATATAAAATCCAAACTGGCTAGGTTCACCTACGCATTAAGCATCTTAAAGATTAATACGAACATTGAAACCGCTAAAACCGCATATTTTGCATATGCGTACGCATGGCTACGATATGGTATTATCCTGTGGGGAGAAAGCACCGATGTGCATCAACTGTTCGTTATGCAGAAAAAATGCATTCGTATCTTATCCAACACGCGCGCACCAAACAGCTGTCGCTCATATTTCAAAGAACTGAAAATACTAACACTACCCTCCATATATATAATGGAGGCGGCACTATTTGTAAAAAGTCACCTTCAGTTGTTTGAGATAAAAAAACTGTCAAGACCAAATCGCAAACCAGTCGGTTATTATTATATATAACTCAATTATTATTGCCACCCTCCAAATTAGCTATGGTAAGAAACGGCCCTTACTGTCGATGTGTGCGTATAGTATAATGAATAAAGTGCTTAGTTTCCTGAATATAGAAATTAGCGATAAATTATTTAAGAAACAGTTAAAGGATATGTTATTAGAAAAATGTTATTATTCGTTGGAAGACTTTTTTAATGATGAAAATTTGATTATGTAAAATGATAGTTTATAAATTTTATTTTAATTTTTATATTTTATTGTTAAATTTTATTCTTTAGAATGACTATGATTTGTGATTATTAATGATTATGTGAATATCTTTTATGCATGAATTAGTCTTAATATATTATTTTTTTTTTCTTTGACATTTAATATTTCTTGAAATTAAAATTAGGTATAAGTTAAAATCCTATATTGTACACCCTAGCAGGGTATCATGTACCTACTTGCCAAATGTAAGACCAAATGTACAAATGAACATGATTACAATGGAATAAATGATATGATATGATATGATAATTGAAATTGACCTAATTAATTAATAACCCTGTTGACATGTAAAGTTTGTAATTTTATGAATAAATGAATAATTATGAATATGATACTTCTCGTGTCGAATACTTTTTGGAAGTTAAACACATTAATAAAATGTATTTAGTTTTATTTTAACATACGGGTAAAACATAATAAAAATACGATAAAAACCCATTAGGTAAGCCCAACCAAATGATACTTGAGGAAAAGGTTTTAATTACTTAAGGTGCAGTGGGTTCCGCCGCAGAGTTAATGAAAAATCGCTTTTTTTAGATCATAATACGGTAGCAAAAATATTAAAGTTATTTTTAAGGCCTTTCTCTAGTAACTAACCTAATTGAAACGAACATAAACATAGGTACATGTACACATAACAATAACATTAATATTTCTTCTAAAAATGCGTAATTTTATTTTTGATCGAATTAATTATGTTTTTAGGGTTCCGTACCTCAAAAAGAAAAAAACAGAACTCTTATAGTATCACTCGTGCGTCTGTCTGTCTCTCTGTGTCCGACCATTCCCCCCCCCCCCCCCCCTTTATCTCCGAAACTCACGCTTGACTACACATTTCTAATAGGTTTTCCTGTTATCTATATTAGGTAAAGAACTATTTTGAGTATTTTTTTCAAAATTTTTGACCCAATAGTTTCGGAGATAAAGGAGGCGGGGTCATTTTTTGGCTATTTTCTTAAATAACTTCTAACCTATATACAGGGTGGTCCAAACCTTGACGTCCAAAAATTTTTTTTAGATTCCTCACGTCGTGGGCTATCAGAATATACCCCATGTATGTTAGCCGATTTTTCGTAGATTTCGAGTTATGATTTTTTAAACTTTTAACTTTTGTTATGAAATTCCGGGGTTCCCATACAGGGTGGCTAAAAAATAACTGCATTCCCGTTGCCAGGGAGGTTTTGGGATTATACTGAGCAACTTTTACTATGGGACCAACCCCGCAATCGCGAAAAAAAATTTACCCTTCCATAGAAAATGTATGAAACAGCCAAATTTTTTTACCTATTTGCAAACCTATTTCCGTAGCTAGCTCTTAGACGCGAATATCATTATTGTTATATTTAGTTATTTAAAAAATAAAAGAAATCGATATGTTCGGTCAAGAATAAAATCACGTATTTTTAGAAGCATATTAATAGGTTCATATCAATTTGTGCAAAGGTTATATATATATATATATATTTTTTATTAGCCTATAGGAGTGTCCCACTGCTGGGCAAAGGCCTCCCCTCTTTCCCGCCATTTGGTCCTATCCGATGCACACTCCCACCACTCTTTACAAAATGTGTCAAGGTCGTCCCGTTGTGCAAAGGTTATAATTGTTATAAATTTTTAATGGTGCGTTTTAATGTAGATGCTCATTATTTTTTCTATCAAGCGAAAGTTGTTACATCAGGTTTCGAATTGATATAGTTAGGTACTAGATAAAAGAATCAAGGGTATTTTTTTGCAACCGTAGGTATTGTGATTTAAAACAGTATACCGATTTTTTTAAATTGTGCTGGATAAAAGCACTGCACCTTAAGAAACGATCCTAATCACTTCTCAGGTGGAACCAAACAAAAATAGATTATCTTCGTGATAACTATCTTACCTCCTATATAAGACATAGTGACTCCATTTAAGAGATAGTCGACACCATGGTGGCCGCTAAAATATTCGTACTACTTGCGTTTTTGACTTTGGTGTACTGTAAAGTTGCACGGCAAACAGAACAAGATATTCAAAAGGTAGAGGCCTACATAGACAGCAAGAAAGGAGATATCAACCAAAGGTACAGACTGCATTACCACGTCGCTGCACCGGTTGGATGGATTAACGACCCGAACGGATTCACGTATTACAAATCGAAATTCCATCTTTTTTATCAATATCATCCATATGATTCAGTGTGGGGCCCCATGCACTGGGGACATGTTGCCAGTCGCGATCTGGTACATTGGAAATATTTGCCGACAGCTTTAGTACCAGAAACCGAACAATGCTTCTCCGGTAGTGCTGTGGTAGATGGAGACACCATGATCATAATGTATACTGGACATGTTAATTTAGATGCTGAACCATGGGCCAACGAAACCCAGTACCTAGCCTACAGTGACGATGGTATAACATTTCACAAGTACGAAGGAAATCCAGTCATATCCTCTGCTCCTAACGGATCGCCTGACTTCAGGGATCCAAAGGCCTGGAAGCACGGAGATCATTACTATGTAGTCATCGGTAGCAAGACTGACGATAACCGAGGACATGTTTTGCTATACAGGTCAACGGATATGAAGAACTGGGAGTATTTGAATATTATAGCAGAATCCAAGGGTGAAAGCCATATGTACGAGTGTCCCGACTTCTTTGAGTTGGATGGAAAGTTTGTTCTACTAATGTCTCCACAAGGCATGAAGCCGCAGGGCGATAGGTTCAAGAATCCCCATCAGACCGGATATATCATTGGGAGTTTCAGCTATGATACTTTCGAATTTGTTCCTGAAGTAGATTTTCAAGAAATCGACTTCGGGCACCATTTTTATGCAGCACAGACCACGGAAGCGTTTGGCAAAAGATTCCTTGTAGGTTGGTTTAACATGTGGGTGCAACCTCCGCCTGAAGCGAAAGACGGCTGGGCTGGTGCTCTGACGTTGGTTAGAGAACTGAAGCTCGTCGGCGACCGGATCACGATGAAACCTTTGGACGCTATGACTGTTCTTAGGGATGAGGTAAAGATGATTGGCGTTGTACAACCTCAACAGGAACTGCGTTTTGGAAAAACGGCTGAATTAATCGTGGCAGGTAATTTAAGTCAGAAAATTGAATTACAACTCGAAGGTACAGACGGCGGTGAGAAGGCTTGGATACGATGGGAGCCTGAAGTCGGCAAAGTAGTACTAGATAGAGGTTCCGATGATATTCGGCAAGTAGAATGGTCACCAATCGGCATGGATTCTTGGAGGATATTCCTGGATGCGAGCTCTATAGAGCTGTTCTGCGGAAAAGGAGAGGTGGTGTTCAGCAGCCGGTTGTTCCCCGAGGGTGGGTGGATTGTTACAAACACCAGCCCCCAGTTTATTCACGTACAGGCTTATTCGTTATGCAGAAGCGTTCCTTGGTGATTATTTATGATTAAATCTTAGATTTAAAATGTATTCTTACCTTTTCAAAATTCTCATATTTTAAATATCGTTTTCGTTATTTATACTAAAATATTTTTTGGAATTGGATTATAATTGTTGTTTTAATATAATTATTAGCTTGTGTTTTAATAGCTCCAACTCCTACTGCTCAACCTGCTAATATTACCTGCTGCTCGAGTTGCGCATTTAAAATTGAACCATGAAATTGTATAAAAGGAAAATGCATCAGGTTCTATATCATTTTACATAATCAACAACTACAGAAAATCATCTCAAGCTTCGTTTAACAACATCAAATATTTTATACTAAGTCATAGAGAAATAAAATAAGGAAGCTTAGAGTGTTCACTTCGGGGTCCCTTTGTTTCCCATAAAGTTTTAAGTCATAATGTATTGTTTGTCATATTATCGTTAGTCATAAAACTGAAACCGTTAACTTTTCAGGACTTTCGTAAGGTTATTCTATAGATAGGTTAGGGTAGGTTAGGTTTGTTTTATGGCAATCCTGAAAAGTTACGCGTTTCTGAGTAAACCCAATTATGAGTAACGAAAATTCGGACAAACAATACATTATGGCTTAAAACTATTTGGGAAACAATAGAGACCCGTTCACTTCACATATAATTAGATAAAAATCAATTTATGTGTATAAGTTTCGAGCGAACTTAGCGAAAACTTATTTAAGATAATATTCAAGCATAAAAAGTATTAAATTTTACAAATTTAAAACTTATTAACCTTAAGTTTTACCTTGCACTCTGGTACAATTTATTTCATTTGTTTTATTTATTTTTCTTCTTAAGTTAGGATTTTTACATATTAACCTCTCGTGTGCCGTGATTTTTTGTTTTAAATATTTTCCTCGTACGCGGATCCGCGCTCCGGCATACGAGGGCTTAAGTAAGGAAACCTATGTATGGAGTGAGCACTCTTAAGTTTACTTATTTTATCTATTACGACTATGACTAAGTGGGTAAGATAAGAAGGTATTTTATAGTTACCGTAAAATGGGGTGAGTAGGGTTCGCGGGGAGAGGTGGGTTATGAATGGGGAGAGAAGGGATGAAAGGGGGGTGAGATGGGATTTTAACGCTACTGCTACCAAAATAATGTATTCCAATTTAAAATGGAGCTATAGTAATACTCATAATAAATAAAAATCGATCCAACAATGTTCCAAAATCACCTTTGTATGAAAACCCAACTCACCCCAAATACCCCAAATACGTGGGACTACGGGGTGAGGTGGGATTTCCTGTTTATCGTCAAAGTTATGAAATGGAACTACCCAAAATAAGATAAAAACTAAAATACAAACGTCCGGAACACTTATTATATACACCATTCAGTTTGCATATGTAAAAATAAAATGGTATCGAGGTTTGAATGTCAGTTTTGCACCTACTCACCCCATTTTACGGTACTAGAATAAATGTAACAACTGAAAAACATATAAAACCATCTAATGATAAAACGAAACTCACTTAAGTAAAATTAGTACATTACGATTACAAGTGCGAAAAATAGGCATTTCGCAACGAGTGACGATAAAATAAAACATGACCGAAGGGAGTTAAATCGACACGAGTTGCGAATTATATGTTCGCAGTAGGTATTTAGTGGAACTGACGTTTATTGCAACATAGGCACACGCTGTTTTGGTCATCTCGCTCGTCTTGATGAGCACTTAAGAGAGCAAATTAATACGTAAGTTTATGTGCGGAGCAGCATGATTACCGTCAGTAGGTGTCCAGACGGGATAGTTTTACGCTCAATTGTGTGGTGTGGACGCATAAATAAATTCAAGGACATTGGCTCGCTGACCCAACATGATGTAGGAAAGCCAGTTGGCTTCCTTACAAAAAGTACTGGGCGACCGTGTAGGATGTACATATTAAGAGCGCTATTACATTTCGGCGTTGAGCGAGTTTAGGTATTTTACGCGCTGCGGCAGGCCGTGCGAGCTCAGTACGCCGATCCCTTCTACCACACTCGCACTACAATGATGGATTAAACATTCTTGATCCTTCGCGAAGCATATTGAAATCAACCATAACAACACTAACTGTACTTAACTTTTAAAGTTCTAAAACTGTTATTTGGTAAGTACGAAAATACTAAATGCAGTGCAAATGTACATAGGGGCTGTTCATAAATTACGTCATCTATTTTTGACGATTTTTGACCCCCCCCCCACCCCTCAAATCATCCAAAAATCAAGATTCGGATGAATCTGTTTCCTCCTACGTCATGTTACCATCATCCGATGTCCAGACCCCCCCCCCCCCACTCCTCCCATTTGAAACGACGTAATTTATGAATAGCCCCATACATGTACTTATGAAGGTATATTACTCGAAAGAAATTATAGGTACTTACCTACTCGCTTATTTACATGTTTCGTCATTGCATTTGGTACCTATAGGTTGTAAAGTTTGTATCAACGAGGGTTTAAAAACGAACTGGTACTGAGGATCTGATGATGATTAAGGTGGTCACGGATACCAATCAACCATGTAGTAACATGATTAGGCTCGTTTGATTCGTCTCAACAAGATCTTTGACACTGAAGATACACAGGGTCTGATGATGGAGCTGGAAGGTGGCCACGGGTACCAGTCTATCATGTAACTAAACAACTTCGTGTTTGGGCTCGTTTGATTCGTCTCAACAAGATCTTTGACACAAGACAGTACTCAGGGTCTGATGATGGAGCTGGAAGGTACCATTACCAATCAACCATGCAACTAAACCACATCGTGTTTAGGATCGTTTGATTCGTCTCAACAAGATCTTTGACACTAGGTGATACTCAAGAGTCTGATGATGGAGCTGGAAGGTGGTCACCGGTACCAATCAACCATGCAACTAAACCACTTCGTGTTTAGGCTCGTTTTATTCGTTTCAACAAGATCTTTGACACAAGATAGTACTCAAGGTCTGATGTTGGAGCCGGAAGGTGGTCACCGGTACCAATCAACCATGCAACTAAACCATTTCGTGTTTAGGCACGTTTTATTCATCTCAACAAGATCTTTGACACAAGGTAGTACTCACCCTAATAGCATTTTCTTGTAGGGATTTTGTTGGGCCTTTGTTTACGTATTAGTTGGGCAACCGTTATATTTGGCCGTACGATTTGCTGGAGGGCCCTCGACAAAGGCCCTCCCGAAGATTCCCAACAGAGGGCCATAAGAGTAATTTTTTCGTTGGGCCTATATAAATAAATCATACAATTATTCAACGGTGGTGGTTTTGGTTGGGCCGTGGTTGGGCCTATACACATTTGTTTGATGGTTGGTTAATTGTTACATTTGGCCGTACGATTTGCTGGAGGGCCCTCGTCAAAGGCCCTCCCGAAGATTCCCAACAGAGGGCCATTAGAGTAATTTTTTCGTTGGGCCTATTTAAATAAATCATACAATTATTCAACGGTGGTGGTTTTGGTTGGGCCGTGGTTGGGCCTATACACATTTGTTTGATGGTTGGTTAATTGTTACATTTGGCCGTATGGCTTGCTGTAGGGCCAACTGCATAAAAATAAAAAAGGGCAATTTTTTCGTTGTGCTTCTGTTTGCAAATTCAACAATTACCCAACGGCAAGTCAGGTAGGTCGGTAGGTAGTCGTGCACCAGGTTGAAGGCCCAACACAGCTTGTCCCACAAAGGGCCAACATTGTAACTTTAACGTTGGGCCTTGTGTAGGATTCTTACAATACTACCGTAGGTAAATAGTTGTGTAATTTATAGTGTGCCTACAGTCTAATTATGTAATGGGCTTTTGTTTACGAGTCCTACAGTTACCCTACGTTAAGTAAGTGGTTGTGTAATACGACGTTGGGCCTTTGCTGATAAATATTACAATTACACTACGGTAGGCATTGGTTGTATCCACATGAAGGCCCTAGGCCAGGCAGCAGTTGTTGTTAATCTTCTCTGTATCGTTCCTATTTTAGTATATGTACTGCCGAAGCAAGTACACTTACTATACACTCTAATTTGTATATATACTAACCGCACTTCGAAACTTCGTAAGCGAGATTTATGTTTTTTGAGATTTAAATTGAGAAAATGTTGGTAAAATACAATTTTTTTAAATTTATGTATATGTATAAATTTTATAGTTATAGCTATTAGATTTATAAGTTACTTTTAAAAAATATTATGATTATATCCGGAATAATCGAGAAAATAACTATAACTTCGATGTTTGGAGACAGTAACGCCATCTAGTGACGCCACAAGCAAACTCAACTGGTATTGTTGGGCATCAGTACCACAGCCAATGTTGGTAAATGCGATATTGGTCGTCATTGGGCCATCGTATGATATCGTTGATTAGCCAACGTTACCAAAATAAACAAAGGCCCATTGTTGGGCATCAGTGCCACAGTCAATGTTGGTAAATGCGATATTTGTCATCATTGGGCCATCGGATGATATCGTTGATTAGCCAACGTTACCAAAATAAACAAAGGCCCATTGTTGGTCATCAGTGCCACAGCCAATGTTGGTAAATGCGATTTTTGTCATCATTGGGCCATCGGATGATATCGTTGATTAGCCAACGTTACCAAAATACACAAAGGCCCATTGTTGGGCATCAATGCTACAGCCAATGTTGGTAAATGCGATATTTGTCGTCATTGGGCCATCGGATGATATCGTCGATTAGCCAACGTTACCAAAATAAACAAAGGCCTATTGTTGGGTATCAGTGCCACAGCCAATGTTGGTAAATGCGATATTTGTCATCATTGGGCGATCGGATGATATCCTTGACTAGCCAACGTTACCAAAATACACAAAGGCCCATTGTTGGGCATCCGTGCCACAGCCAATGTTGGTAAATGCGGTATTCGTCACCATTGGGCCAACGAATGTTATCGTTATTTAGCGAACGGTAGCAAAATACACAAAGGCCCATTGTTGGGCATCACTGCCACTGCCAATGTTGGTAAATGCGATATATGTCATCATTGGGCCAACGAATAATATCGTTGTTTAGCCAACGGTACCAAAATACACAAAGGCCCATTGTTGGGCATCTGTGCCACAGCGAATGTTGGTAAATGCGATGGTGGGCCAATACAAAATTAATGTTGGCTACGGAACGAACCTCATCCCAACGTTTTCCCTACCGTTGGCACCGTGGGCCCCAACGAAAATGCTACTAGCAGGGTCTGATGATGGAGCGCGAAGGTGGCGACGGGTACCTGTCTATCATCATCAGCTCCATCATCAGACCCTGAGTAGTATCTTGTGTCAAACATCTTATTGCGACGAATCAAACGAGCCCAAACACGAAGTGGTTCAGTTACATGGTAGACACCAGTCTCGGGTACCAACCCGTGGCCACAGTCCAGCTCCATCATCAGACCCTGAGTACTAACTTGTGTCAAAGATCTTGTTGCGACGAATCGAAGCCAAACACGAAGTGGTTTAGTTGCATGGTTGATTGGTACCGGTGACCACCTTCCGGATCCATCATCAGACCCTCAGTACTACCTTGTGTCAAAGATCTTGTTGCGACAAATCAAACGAGCCCAAACACGAAGTGGTTCAGTTACATGGTAGACTGGTACTCGTGGCCACAGTCCAGCTCCATCATCAGACCCTGAGTACTAACTTGTGTCAAAGATCTTGTTGAGACGAATCAAACGAGCCTAAACACGAAGTGGTTTAGTTGCATGGTTGATTGGTACCCGTGACCACCTTCCGGCTCCAACATCAGACCCTGAGTACTATCTTGTGTCAAAGATCTTATAGAAACGAATAAAACGAGCCTAAACACGAAGTGGTTTAGTGGCATGGTTGATTGGTACCGGTGACCACCTGCCGGCTCCATCATCAGACCCTGAGTACTATCTTGTGTCAAAGATCTTGTTGAGACGAATCAAACGAGCCTAAACACGAAGTGGTTTAGTTGCATGGTTGATTGGTACCGGTGACCACCTTCCGGCTCCATCATCAGACCCTGAGTATTATCTTGTGCCAAAGATCTTGTTGAGACGAATCAAACGAGCCCAAACACGAAGTGGTTTAGTTGCATGGTTGATTGGTACCGGTGACCACCTTCCGGCTCCATCATCAGACCCTGAGTACTATCTTAAGTCAAAGATCTTGTTGAGACGAATAAAACGAGCCTAAACACGAAGTGGTTTAGTTGCATTGTTGATTGGTACTGGTGACCACCTTCCGGCTCCATCATCAGACCCTGAGTACTATCTTAAGTCAAAGATCTTGTTGAGCCGAATCAAACGAGCCCAAACACGAAGTGGTTTAGTTGCATGGTTGATTGGTACCGGTGACCACCTTCCGGCTCCATCATCAGACCCTGAGTACTATCTTGTGTCAAAGATCTTGTTGAGATGAATAAAACGAGCCTAAACACGAAGTGGTTTAGTTGCATGTTTGATTGATACCGGTGACCACCTTCCGGCTCCATCATCAGACCCTGAGTCAAACTATCTTGAGTCAAATAAATACATATAGAATGTCAGGTCGTTTCAAATATTTTTAATCCTGTCCGGTAGTTTATTAAACTGTACCATTATAAATTATAATACTATAAAAACGGTGCTAGGATCAAAGTCTCTCGTTGCGGTTTACACGCACACAGTATAGCGTTTTACACGGCGCCCGCCGCACACAATGATAAAAAACCTCGTCGTCGCCGTTGAAAATGTGCGGAGCCGACCGACACACGTCCTGCCTCTACAAGCTCTGCCGCGGCACTGAGCTGGCGCAGCGCGCGTCATCGGTAATATAGAGTAGTTTTCAAAAAATTGCCAAAAAATTATAGTAGAATTTCATAAACACTAATGTATACCAACAGTATAAGCAAACGTTGCAGATTGCTTGAGTATGAAAATGACTTCGATATTAAGTAGATTTTCGTAGGAATTGACACTTGTTTCGGAGAGAAAATCGAGTTCGTTTTACTTTGATTTTCTCTTTCTCAAAGGTATGTAGGAAAAATATAGTTTGATATGCCTAAAGTACAGGGTATTAGTAATACAAAATAGCCAGGTTTAGCAGAGTAAAATTCTCAACATTTCCAAATAAGAGCTCGCCATTCAGTGCTTCACGGGGTTTTTCGGAAACGACCATCAGAAAAAAAATCATTACTAATTTAATAAGTCCTTTTTCTAATATTTACAACGATATTTATAAAGATAAGAAGACGCTTTTACTGGAACACGTACTCATTGTTTCTAATAATGAGCGCAAAGTCCTGAATTTCGTCGACTAGTATCATCAATTTTGCATTATTTCGACTTTTCTTGTAAGAGCGCTCTTAAGCGCTTATGAAATTGTATATTACGTGTGGATGATATTGGCAATTTGATTTTGTCATCTGGGCGCGTTTTTAATGGATAAAGTAAAAGCTGTAACAGACAGGCGTACCGGACAGCGACCGGGGTCCAGTTAGTATATTTCTTTCTTGCTCTCACTTATAGCTGCGTCCTTAATGGACTTATTACGTACCCACTAGGGCATGCTCCCGGGAATTCCCGAGACTCATTTTTCCCGAGAATTCCCGGGAAAGGGCACTTTCATCCAGTACCGGAACTGGAGACAAAATTCCCGGGAAATATCGAAATTTCGGGAAATTTATAAATGTTATGTTATATCGATTTATGTCTAATTGCGAATTGGCTACAAGCCCGAAATTATATTGTACATATATTTTTTTTTCTAAAACAATACTTTGTTCAACAGAGCAATGGTATATGGGTACGTTTTCTTCGACTGGTTACATTTGTAACCGATTAAGATCCAGTTTAAGTGACAGAGTTTAGATGCGATCAGTTATTTACGCTCATATTACCAGCAAATGAGAGCTTTAATATGGGAGCTAGAGGAACAGCCACACGAATGGAACGTCGGTGTCATCTGTCCAGTCCACAAAAAAGAGATGCGATGCTCAAACTATCGAGGAATCGCTTTACTCAATACAGCGTACTAAGTTTTGTCCAACGTACTGCTCAAGAGGCTGGAACCATATTCTGAAAGAATCCTTGGGGATTACCAATGTGGTTTCCGCAGAAACCGCAGCACGACGGACCAGATTTTCTTGCTCAAAGAGATTATGCAGAAGAAGTGGGAGTACGCCCAAAGCGTTCACTCTTTGTTTGTGGACTTCACTGAGGCTTATGACAGCATAGATAGGGACGCGCTGTATGCCATTCTTATCAATTTTAACATCCCTAGAAAACTAGTAGCCATGATCACTACAGCAACAAAAGAGAGTAGGATGCGTGCCAGGGTAGGCGGTGAGCTGACCGAGGAATTCTAAGTGATGACCGGTCTAAAGCAGGGAGATGCCTTATCACCCGTGCTTTTCAACTTAGCCCTTGAACATGTTGTCCGAAAAGTGTTAGCGTTGGACATAGGGCTGGAGTTGAGCGGCAAGCACAAAGTGATAGGGTACGCGGACGACCTGGCTTTATTAGGGGAAAGCAGCGAAGAAGTAGTACAGGCAGCCAGTGTCTTGGAGCGAGAGGCCCCTAGGATAGGTCTCAGGGTTGACCAGTCAAAAACTGAATATGATCACATGAAGCGCTACAAAAATACACGAGTTCAGCGTGGAAGTCTCCATGTTGGGGGTACCGTCTACCGTGTAGTTGACAAGTTCCGGTATCTTGGATGCACCATTACCGATACAAACACCAGGGAGGAGGAGATCAATATTCGCATCTAAAACGCCATGCGATGCAGCGCAGTCCTCCATAAAGTGTTGGTGTCCAGGCTTCTCAGCAGAAATACTAAGTTAAGGATATTTAAGGCCGTTATCCGACCAATCCTTATGTATGGGTGCGAGGCCTGGACACTAACACACAAAGAGAAAAGTCAGCTCCTGGTAGCGAAATGAAAGATCTTTCGTAAGATCCTGGGACCTATCAAGAGAGACAACGGCACGTGGAGGATACGGAAGAACGTCGAAATCGAGGAGTTGGTGGCCGGATCCAATATTATCGGCGAAACGAAATCCCACAGACTTCGCTGGTTCGGTCACCTATTAAGAATGGGAGAAAATCGGGCTGCCGAGAGGGCGTACCTGGGAAGACCGACTGGTGGCCGCCCGGCAGGTCGGCCCAGGTACCGCTGGGGAGACAGTGTGGAAGCGGATCTGCGTCAGCTTCAAGCCAATAGTTGGCAGGAAACGGCACAGGATCGGGAAAAGTGGCGTGCTTTCGTTTCGGAGGCCAAAACCCTCTTTGGGTCGCTGAGCCGTATTAGTTAGTTAGTTAGTTGATTCTAAACATTGTCTGAATTTGAATATTGACATTTATTATAGATAGGTATATTTTAGTTGAAATATCAACCGTTAAGTTTGATTTAGTTTAAAAACTAATAGAAATATGAATTAATCATTTGATTATAATCATTTCGATCAAAGTAATAACTTTTTAATTTTCCCGAAATTTCCCGATTTCCCGGGATTTCTCGGAACTGGCCCTGACCCAATCCCGGGAAATTTGAAACCTTTCCCGAGACTGATATTGCATGC
Organism: Cydia splendana; assembly: GCF_910591565.1. Lineage (NCBI taxonomy): Eukaryota > Metazoa > Arthropoda > Insecta > Lepidoptera > Tortricidae > Cydia > Cydia splendana. The sequence continues at coordinate 16,422,182 of NC_085965.1, read as the reverse complement.
CCTAGTACCCACTCGATCGAACATGGAACAAGCCTCGGACTGGATCAAAGTCACGGTCCGGTACGTTTAGGTAAAAAAACTCCGCGAGCCCTTACAAAGCTCTGCTTTTTGCTAGTTTATAACAAGTCGTTGAACGTTAATTTGATAAGAGCTTAGTAGATTAATGTATACCAAACTGAAATTATAATGAATGATTCTAATTCCAGAATAATATCTTCACTCATTGAAAATTCAATCAAAGTGTAATTTTCACCAAAACATTTCCGATATCTTGACGTTATCGACACATGATGCGCGGCTTTAACTTTACGCCAATAAAGTTTACGTACCGACAAGCGCTAACGCCGTTGACCTAGAGACTATTATTACTTAATCCGCGCGGAAACGGTCCTTGTCGGTCTGCACTCCGGTCAATCCATGAGCGCCGTTGTCTTGTATAAAAGACTTCTCGTACAGCCTAGTGCGGCGAGGCGATATTACGTCTTGAATCGATATTGTTTAGTGGTTGTTTTTTATGATAAATCCCTATATTTTAAACACTTTCGGGTGTAAAACATAATATGTGTAATTTTGGCAATTTGGAAATAAATTTAAAAGATTTTTACCATAAATTGTAAATATCGATATCACTATTTGCAATCCCTAAACTTTTTATTGGTTGTTTACTTAAAATTTGCTCTGGCGTGTGAGTGAGCGTCTTTGCGGACTAGGTCCGTTCCGGCGGCCAAAAGGACAGAATATCCTTTTATTTGTGAATCGAGTGACAAAAACAAAACAATAAAACTCTTCTTTGATAGGTAGTGCAGGTGGTACATTTAAAACGCATATGTTCGGTGCTTATAAGGAAAATATCAATAGATATAAAACACATATTGGTGTCACAAACAAGGAAAGAGTTATAAGGCGCAATTAAACTAGTTTTTATATTAACAGATTTTAGGATTAAAACGTAGAACAGTCATTTTATTTTATTAAAATCGTAATTATTGTTTATAACCAGTACTTTAGACGTCTCGGTTTTTCTAGCTAGGATCTTGCAGTGTCTAATCCATATATTCGTTTTTAGGATTCCGTAGCCAAAGGGTAAAAACGGGACCCTATTACTAAGACTCCACTGTCCGTCTGTCTGTCACCAGGCTGTATCTCATGAACCTTGATAGCTAGACCGAAATTTTCACAGATGATGTATTTCTGTTGCCGGTATAACAACAAATTTATACTAAAAACAGAATAAAATAAATATTTAAGCGGGGCTCCCATGCAACAAACGTGATTTTTTTGCGTAATGGTACGGAACCCTTCGTGCGCGAGTCCCACTCGCACTTGGCCGATTTTATGCAGCGGTGTGGTCGGACCTTTGCAGTGGCGGCGGCGAACTGCTGAGGTTGCAGTTGCCATACCGTCGTTGCCGTCACCTTTATGATGTCGTTCTTTTCTTCTGCTTTTACATGTTATAATATATTTTTAGTGCCTTTCCTTCCTCGTTTGTTTATGTTTTACTTTTATTTAGTCTAGCCAAGACAAAATAGAAAATAAACATCTCTTCTTCTTCTTAATACAAGGTAACATTATATTTTCGTCAAAACGCCTCGCTTGTATGCTGTCTCGTTATCCCCTGGCCCGGCCTGTCCGACCTGTATCTTAATTTTGCAGAGCCCCCGGCGTTTAGTTCTGTTATCGTCTACCTATATTTATATTTTAGACTCGCGGCGCTTTACTTGGCGAGTTCACCTGTTATTACAGGGAGAACACGTCATTGGTAATTTAATAAACATCCCTTGTTCATTTAAAATTGGAGAATAAAATACATAAATTCGTCTACATTTATCACGGGGCACGTGCGTAGAGGGCACGTGCACGTCATATTTGCCAATTTTCTGTATTAATAACATTTTGTTACATAAGGAATTTGTTTGTAGGTATGATCGAAATTATTCCTTTACATAAGGTACCAGACATTATCAATATCAGTGGCATTACTTTTAAGTAGGTAGGTATTTTCATGCCAAACACATGCTTCGCCACGCATCCTCGCACATCTCTGGTGGAAACGCAATCTAATAAAGTGTTTCACTGCTGGACAAAGGCTTCCTAGACTTAGGTATGTCCCGCCATCTCCTCTTAGGGTGAAACAGATCACTGTGTTATGTCTTTCCTGTAGACATACACAAGAGTTAAGGGCTATAAAGGTAAATTTTCTTATTTAACCCTTATCCATGTGAAAAGGTCCTCCTTTTATTTAAAGAACTATGATAAAATCATTACTTACATGCCCACAAGCTGTTAACTATTGCCCACAGGAGAGAAAACTAGTGTGTTATCGCGAACAGCACATTTTTCTCTCCTGTGGGCAATAGTTAACAGCTTGTGGGCATGTAAGCAATGATTTTATCATAGTTCTCTAAATAAAAGGAGGACCTTTTCACGTGGATAAGGGTTAAATAAGAAAATTAACCTTTATAGCCCTTAACTCTTGTGTATGTCTACAGGAAAGACATAACACAGTGATCTGTTTCACCCCTTATGTAGATCACTTCAGTGTTCACGTTTTGGCAGAGAACACAATAAAAATGTGTTATCATTAAATCCCAACAAATCCCGGTAATGGTGGCGGTAACAAGGAGGTAACCTGCAGCAGCTCTCCAGCCAGCGCGGCCAGTCGCCGTGTACGTTCCTGACTTCGGAATCTGCGAGCAACTACAGTCTACGCTCGACATATACCTTAAAAAAGGTCAAGCATAAGTAAGTAAAAAAAATTAAGAAAACTGCGATGGCGCGGGAGTAACACGGGACACGCGCTTCCCCTTGGACTTTCGATTGTTTTACTATGTATTTACAAGCATACATAGTAAAACGATCGAAATGGTTTTATAGCATTTTGTTTTTCAGTTTTGTTATTTATCGTAACCTGCGGGCTCAGCACGGTTCCATTTTTATCGACTATCACTATGCGCGTCCCTTTCGCACTTACATACTTGTTAGAACGTGACAGGCATGGTGACAAGGGATAAAAACGCGACCGTGCTAAGCCGCCTGGCGTTTTTATCCCTTGTCACCATGCCTGTCACGTTCTAACAAGTATGTAAGTGCGAAAGGGACGCGCATAGTGATAGTCGATAAAAATGGAACCGTGCTGAGCCCGCTGGATTGTTGTTATTGAGCTTATATTTATCAAACAGAGAAAAAACTTAAAAACAACACTTTCAGGCTACAACAGTCAATAACAGCTCACAAAAAGTCTGTGGAGACCAAAGAATATAATACTCACTGTAGACCAATAATAAAATCAGACTAATTGCTTTTCTTCGAACAAATACGTATTTTTATAGAAATACTGTGGGCGTCACAGTTGATTTGTAATTTTTTTGTATCAGATATTTTGTGCATCTACTCTGAGAGCGTGGGTTGTCATTGGAAATATATTTTTGTACCTAGACTTATTTATGTAACAATAGGTATACCTATATGTGTATGTTTCTTAGTATTAAAATCTCTATGCAAGTATATGACGAAACTACCCCTTTTACCGTAGCGAATTTGTATGGAAATTTCTTCCAAAATATCCGCCGTTATCGGAAATTGCTTTTTCTGCGAGTGTTCGCTATCGTAGCTGCCGTCGACTGTACAAACTGTTTCCTATCATAAAACGCGCTAGCATCTCTCGATTTTAACCGTTTTCTATCCCAAACAACAACGAGTTTTTTGTGACTTATCGTCAGGGTAAAACACTGAATAATCGGCCTTTATAATGCTAAGTGATTTATCACTCAATTATTGGAGGTACTGGGGTCATTGACTGTTCAGAGTACTTACCGAGACAGTCACTATTACTCGACTATTGTACGGAATTATCCTTTATAAGCTCATATTTCTTATTTGCGACGGATCGTATAAGTTCACAAACTGCGTCGATAGATGTCTAAAAGTTGTATCTTAAACTCTTCGTCTTAAGGATTTACAATCGCGGAGCGTGATGGTATACAATGTCAACGTCAGATGTCACTTAAAATATTTTTTTAGATTGCGTTGCTGATATTGCCGCGTTGATCAGGCCAATGATAACGTCGACTGACATCAAACCGATATTAGAATGATATTAGTTACCTGTCATTCGCGCGGGCCTCTCGCTCGCACTAATACTTGCGCGGACAAATCTAAGCGAAATGAACGCGTGAATGACAGCTGACTGATAGGATTCCAATATTATTCTAATATCTGGTTGATATCAGTGCACGTTCGAATTGGCCTGGATGTCGCGAATATAAAGTGTTCAATGAGTCATTTATTTTATCTAAGTGATTGACAACGAATTATCTCTTCTTGTTATTTGTAGGTGTGTATTTCGACCTACAATATTATGTGTAGGTATCTACTTCTATTATTATTTGTTCTAATTCATGATTTATGAAGCGTTCAAAAAGTATTTAGATAGAAATTTATTGCAACTTATATCAAATATTTGAAGGTTTTTTACGTCTTTCATAAAATATCTTAGTTCTGATATATAAACCCGGGATTTAAAGCTTAGTCTAGGGTCTTTAGGGCATCGTTCGTTACTGCGCGCTTTACCCTAGTATCGATAAAATACCCTTTTTTAACTAGCGTTTTATATCCTCTTTGGTATAACGCCCGAAATATAGCAAAATATTTGCTAGGGGGTTATATTATTTCCCAGTGTTTTATGACCGATCTATAAAACTTTATGGCTCTTCTATCCTATGTCCCACATCCCACATATCATATTGGTACCTAATGGCCAATGATTGGCGTTGAACATTGATATATCATATGGCCATAAAAGTTGTTTGCCCGTTTTTCTTTCTATAAGTAAGTAGTTAGAGAAAATAGGCCCAACTACTCACGCTCCGCAAATACTCGTCTTTACTGCAAGACTATGAATTTACGGCGCTTGCAGTAGAGACAATGGGACTTTGGACATGAAAGCCTTTATGAGGGCCCTGTCGATACGGCTGGTCAATGCTTCGGGAGACCATAGGGCTGGCAGTGCTGGCACTTACCTTTCGCAGCCAGCGTTATGGGATCAATGCCGCAGGCGGAGCTTTTAAAGACGGGTTCGTGTGATCATCGGATGTAACCGGAGCGAAAAGGTGCTAAAGTTTAAAGTTTGAACACGTAACGTCTTGATACTAGAGTCTGTGTTCAGATATTTGTGAACACCTACTATGGCGGCTGTAAAACACAAACATGTTAAACTAGCACCACTATTCTAATGAGCTGCCGTGTACCAGTGCTCAATGTACACTGTGCGAAGTTTAATTACGCTCAGTTTAGCTCAAGACGCACTATTTAGGCCAAAATAACGTAACAGCCATGCTTTTCATACATGAGTTATTCATAAGGAGAATAGACTGTATTGCTCCTGTCGCTTACGTCATTCTTAAAAAGATCTTAAATACAAATGCAGAGCACAAATGCTTCACGGCGTAAGTGCCATTCTCTCTAAAGTGTTTTTTATAAAGAACCACGAAAATGCACTTAAGTCCTTCTGTGTGTGCAGCAATGTGCACCTAATACGACACCTAACTAGTAGCGAGTTAGAACTAGAAACAATGCTGTAGTTGGAGCGAATGGTTACACAGAACAACTCCCTAGAGGTTCAGGTGAAATTTGGAAAGTTAGAACAGAGTGTTGTTCTGTTATTGTTACGCGATACAGTGGTGCAAGTTATCTACATCTGTTTTTGTTGGACTACGGTAACTTCAGGGAAAATATGCTTAAGTTACCTACTTAAACAAGAAGAGTATTGTAACCTGTAACTGTTATGCGAGTATAAAGTTATTTAATCTAAAATAAATCTTAAATTCTCATCAGATTCTCTGTTGTTTATGCAGCTGAGATGCGGTATTTTTAATAAAAGCTGCAGCTCTCCGCGACCGAATGCACGGCACGGGTGACAGGGCGGCGGCAGGGGAAGGCGAGAAACTACCCTCGTTTCAGGCATTATTTTCAAATGATAGGTTGCACACGTCACTCATTACGTCTTAGCTAGGTCGATAACTCAATCAATCAATCAATTTTTGTGTATTATGGCTCCATCAGGGCTTGATGATTCCGCCAGTGTCGAGGTTGGATAACACACGGCCAGTATGATATAGGTAGATCGTCGGTGATGTATAAGTATACGGTGTTCGGTAGAGTATCCAACCACCCTACAAACAAACACAAGCCATTCAACCTACGGACAACACGACTACTTCCAATAGTTAAAGACGTCACAAACCAGACAACGTTTGTTGTGTATGTATATAGATATAATAATAAAATAAAAATAAAAATAAAATAAAAAGCCTTTTATTTCTTGAACATATTAAAAATTGTTTACATACCTATTTTATTTATGTTTTAAATAGTTATTCAAGAACCCCGTGTTCACAGGTGAAGGCCTCCTCCAAAGCCCTCCATGTATCTCGATCCTTGGCCACTTGTATCCAATTTGGCCCGGCAATTTTGGTAACGTCATCTTGCCATCTCATAGTGGGTCTTCCTTTCCCTCTTTTTCCTAGAGGTCCCTTCCATGACGTTACCCTTACTGTCCAGCGCCTGTCTTGGGTACGTGCTACATGGCCTGCCCACCTCCATTTAAGTTTTTTGGCATAGCTGAGAGCATCTATGCTCTTTGTGTGTTGTCTTATTTTTGTATGGTTAATCTTTTGTATTTTTTTGATGTTTAGCATACTACGCTCCATTCCGCGCTGGCAAGTCCTTAACTTTTCCATAGCTTTTTGGGTAAACCTCCACGTCTGACAGCCGTATGTCAGACAAGGTAATAAGCATGTATTCATGACTTTAGTCTTCAAGCTGACCGGCATGTTACTCTTAAATACTTCTTTTAGCTGCCAGTATTTGTTCCAGGTCTTTTGTGCTCTCCGTTCAATTTCTAAGTCGTTGTTCATTTTATTAAAACTTATCTGTTTTCCTAAGTATATGTATTGTTTTGTATAAGTCAATGGCTCATTTCCTACCGTTATGGTTCGCTCCTTGCCATTTGTCATTACCATAGTTTTTGATAGGTTCATTTCTAGTCCCACTTGCACACTGGCCATATGTAGCGAGGTAATCATATTGTAGTTGTGAGCTTGTCTCTGCGAATATTACCAGGTCGTCTGCAAAACGAAGATGATTTAAATAGCTGCCGTTTACATATATTCCTTTGTTCTTCCAATCTAGCTGTCTAAAAATAGTTTCCAGGATCGCTATAAACAGTTTTGGGGACAGAGGGTCTCCCTGCCTTACTCCCCTTTTGATAGGGAAGCTCGGACCCATGGTTTCAAGCTTCACTTTACCGGTACTGTTCCTGTATAGATTTTTGATAACTTCTATGTATTGTTGCTCTACTCCTTGACGTTCTAGGGTCTCCCATATCCATTTGTGTGATACTGTATCGAAAGCCTTCTGGTAGTCAATGTAGGCAATATAGAGACACCTTTTTTTTCTTGAAATTTTTCTATTAGTTGTTCTAAGCTGTGGATATGGTCAACCGTTGAGAAACCCTTTCTGAACCCTGCTTGTTCTACTGGTTGATTGTTTTCTAAAGCGGCACTTATTCTTCGATTGATGATTGATGAAAAAAGTTTATAAACTGCTGGTAATAAACTTATTGGTCTGTAATTTGAGATGTTTTTAGGGTCTCCTTTCTTGTAAATTAGGATTATATTTGATTCTGTCCATTGAGATGGTATAGCAGCGGTTCCGATTATGTGATTAAATAAAGTCGATAGTGGTAGAGCTAAAATATTGCTTGCTGTCTGGAGAGCTTCATTGTTGACTTGATCTGCACCTGGACTCTTGTCTCTTTTTAGACTTCTAATTGCATTGATTACCTCATATAGATATATGTATGTATATATTATTAAGGTTATTATAACATTTACTAGATCCATCACCTGTCAGTATACTCATACTTCACAGTTTGAACCCATTCTTAGTTAGGAATTTAGGAAGTTAATATTTATTGGACGGCTTATCTCACGTGGGAAAAAATCATATATTGGATGACGTATTAAGGGGCATTCCAAAAGTATATGGTTAGTAGTACCTTCGTCCAGTCCACACTCACAGATAGAGCTGTCCCTTATTCGCATCTTGGCCAGGCGCACTGGCGAACTGGACTGGACTGTGGACACATCACGTGTGGAGTCGTAATCTGATAATATTCGAAGTTGCTACCTTAGAATAGCCTTTGTGCTTGAAAAACCAGGGTTTAGGAGGGATATTTGGTTGCAAGTTACCGTAGTTGACCCTTGGCTCTACGTGAGAGCTGCCATGATTTATTCCAATTTTCAAAAAGAAGACATCTTATCGAGGATCTTATGTCTCGAGTAAAGCATTTTTGGTCAGAAGCGAAACTCTGGTGTATGGCAGCTTTCGCACATTGGTCCACGACCTCGTTACAAGTTATGCCTGAGTGGCTAGGGATCCATGCCAAGACTACTTGCAAATTGGCATAATGGCATTCTCTAAGTTTATCTTTTATTTTTAAGGTAAGGTAGAAGTTATCCTTGGAGTGAAATGGTAGTCTCTTCAGGTCCCTGTAGGCAGCTCAAAGAATCAGTCAAGATTATACTTTTGTCTTGATTATAAATGCGACTGCTTCGCCGGTAAATATTGAGGCTTTTATTATTAAGTACTATTTTAGATTATGGGTTCCATACCGCTGATCCTACAGATTCTGTTGGGTTTATTTTAGAGGCATCTGTGTAGACCTGTAGGTCGATAACGCACCTGTCATTTGACAGCTGTCAGGATTGACTTCTTATCGGCGGAGCACTACTATAAATGTTCGTTCACGTCAGTGGTCAGTGTGAAATCAGCTAAAAAAATGCAATTTCTATCATAATTTGACATTCTTTGGGACAATACTCTTTGTCACATCTAAGCTGGTGCAGAGTTATCTTAGATACTTATATTCTGTATAAACAACCCACACGCTAGCCAGGTGACTAAATGCCGCGATGCACACAGAGCCAAGTCTGACCCATTAATCTTATGAACGGGCTTTACTAATGATCGCCTTCTTTGCTCCATTTGCGTTAACTCGTTAATCATTGTAAATTAAACGGAGTGTTAAGATTTGTTTTAAATGTCAGATTAGCTGGCTCATCAATTAGTAATTACAATGAAGTATACAAATGAATTTAAACTGAATGTTGTTGTGTGAATGATTGTGAGCATGCTAAAAGGGGGCGGGGATGGGACACTAGTTTGCGTAAAGCACCATACGCAAATGTATCATACTACATTCATTTAATGCTGGCTATAATTTGTTTGTCTTGCCCATACATGAATATAACTTGACCGAATCAGTTGCCGTCGCGCCAAAAAACCGACAAAATAGGGAGCGGTGGGCATGACGAGGAGCATGACGAGGAGCATGACGACCGGCATGATGAGTAGCGAGGCCACACTATGTCACAGTATAATAAAGAGTACTAACGTACAGTATGGACATGGACACTCCCTGCCTCCCGTTGAAAGTGCCGGCCACCCGCTCTCGGTTACCTCACAGTTACCGGCTGCAAAGGACGCGACGACGCGGTGCGCAGAGCGAAGGCCACGTAAAATATTCAAATATTAAACAAATATTTACAAAACCTATCAGATCACACTGAAAACAACACAATATCTATATGAACAAAAAATCATGTTTTCAACTTACGTAATATTTTGGAGGCCTGAATTTACTTAGAAAAAATTTCTTACTTCGTTTAATACTAATTCAAAATAGGAAACTATTGTATAAATCGAGCTTAGATACCCACCTTACGGCATAATACAATTCTTATTTCTTCCTAATTCGCGCAATGAGTTTTGAGCCATTGAGGTCATCGAACTTGACAACAAAATGGCGGGAACCCTAGCACGTCTTATCTCACTCACACAAGCATGGTACGCCTTCACCTACACGAGCTTAGACTGTGTGCGACGTGCGTAGGAACGCGTTTGTTTCATACATTTGATCGCCAGTGTCCGAGGTGTGACTATGTCACTGTCTCTGCCTACTTCCCAGTACTTCGTCGAGTATGTACCTCCACAGTTTACCAAATACTCGGCTTGTCTGTAACTCACCTTTTCACGCTGAGCTGATTTAAATAAAATTTGGTATGCAGATGCTTTAAGCATCCGCGCATAATTTTCATCCTAGATACTTATTATGGCCTAAAAGGGTTAAGTGGAGGGATTGTATAAGTGTGAAGTAAGTAATTAGTTTTACGGGAATGAACTCGATAGATTTAGGTTAAAGGGGCTGCCAGATTGTATTTTATGGAAATAAAACCTATTAGCATAATTATAACCATTATGTAAATTCTGACAAATCCACGTACCTTTAGTCATCTCAATTATTAAAATTAATTTAAGGAATTATGAATAGGTACGTAGGTACGGTAGGTACGCATCAATAATACACGCATCCTCACAAACTGTTTTAGAGTAAATAATAAATAAAATCTACTTTTAGTATGTAAAGGTACAGTCGAGTTCACATCTTTACTAGTCAACGTTACAAAAAATTTAATATATTGACAAGCCTCTAAGACACTGACAATAAGGTCGTGTACATATATTTTTGGAACGTTGGCTTGTGAAGTATGTAGTAAGTGACTCGGTTGTACCTAATGTTTTATCATAACATTGTTGTAGTAAAGTAGGTACAAAGTTATGGATAAATTCGGAAACTAGTTTTCCAGGAAATAACTAATTATCGCAGGGACTCTATTAAAATATCAAATTTCCGGCAAACAAATGTGCTAGGTTCGTAAGCTATTGTCGATCGTGACTTTCAATTTTCAACTTTAAGTCAAGAGGGTAAGATTAAAATTACAAACTGTCTTTCAGGTAAAGTTGTTGGGAACGTTTGCCGAGTATAGTCACAAAATATTTTTCACCACACCAGCTCGGAAAGGCTTACTTTGCACTTCAAAAACTGATAACAAAGTTGCATTTTATTCACATGTGAGGCAAAGTACCTAATCAAATGCAAATGTTGAGTTGGTTTCTTATGTATGCTGGTAGAATTGACTTTTAAATGATAATTTTGGATGATAAATATTGAATAACATTCATTTGGATTTGATTTTGTTTGATATTTTACATTTAATATTTGCTTCGGGTTGGTGTGGTGAAAAATTTTGTGTTTCTCTCGGGGGCAAATTTTGTTTAACCCTCGTGCTTTGAAAGCCTCGCAACGCTCAAGATTCCATTTTTGAATCTTTCGCTTGCTGGGGTATCAATATTAGCACGAGCGGTTAAACAACAACTTTGCCCCCTTGTACAACAAATAACTATATCTGCATAATAGAACAGAGGGGTTACGGCAAACAGTGAAAATTGAACATTAACAACTTTCACGTTTTGAACACGTATATTAAAGCCTAGCATAACTAATTGCTGTGCCAAAAATGCTTTCGTATGTCCGACTCTCCTAAATTGCATTTCTTAACCGATCGTGAAATTTTGTCATTATTGATTATTAAAAGTTTTCAAGATGGCTGAGCCATGGGAGTTGAATTACTCGTGACTCTAGGTCTACACTTAACAGCTTGCAGAGCATTTAGTATTATTATCAATTCCTACAATAACCGAGATACTGATATGCAAAATCTCACACTGGAAGTAGGTATCGCTCAACGTTACATAAGTTAGTTTATCTTGCTTGTCGCGCCTGAGGCAGGACCGCCGATTATCTGGAAATCAATTACCCGGTGATCGTTACGGAAATTACGTTATACAATATTATGAGCTAGGCTAGGTTATGACGGCGCGGATTTTAGCTTAGTTATCTGTTGAGAAGATAAAGCAAAACTTGACTTACATTTGCCCTTTTAAAATATTAAAGTGAAATGTTAACCCTGAAAAATAAAATATCTCTTTCAGGCCACAGCGTGCATTAATAAAACCCGGCTCATAAAATCCGAAGAAAGATTATAAACCCTTGAGTAACAAATCTTGTCTAGGCTTTTAGGGTGCCAAAATACGGCCTGGGGCGGCGTGAAATGCCGATCGAGCTGCTTGCCAAATGGTACACTTTTCGAACGAACTAACAAGGAAAATAAAACGCTGTAAACGTTAATTGCGTTTTAATTGTTTTGAAATCGCTACTCGTTTGCCCAGCAATGCACCAAGGAGAAGTTTCCAAAGTTGCGAAATTTTCCATACGGAATGTTCTCAGAACTTAAATTTTACGAACCATAAAAATTGTTCAGGAAGTCGCTGAACACCGGCGTTATCAATTATTTTAACTGACTGTCTTATTTACGAGTTTATTTAAAGTAATACTAATAGTAAATTTTTTGATAATTCTCATAGGGAATGTTCTCATTGGAAATTTAATTTAAATTCTCGTGTAAGTTTCCGGAAATTCTCGAGAATGTTACTGAATTTTTGAGAATGTTCTGCAACTTGTACATTGCTACGTTTGCCCCACATTTTATTACATTGTAAATTCAATTTGTTATTTGTATATTAAAGTACTCTGTCAAAAGCTTTTTGAAAGAACTGGGGGCCTAGTCAAGATTTTCTTTTCGTATGGCGTATGTTGATGTACGATTGTCATATTGGCTGATTAGGCTTCCAGTTTAGTTATATCATCATAACTTTTTTTAACGAGTTTTTAAATGAGACACATTTCTACATTCAATGATAGTATATGAGGGAGAATCATAGAAAAACACATGACTCACATGAGTTACATTTGATAAAGCACTTATAATTACGAGTAGGTACCTATTCGAAAAGCTTCATTGATTCATCAAACCTCAGTATGGCACAGATTACCTATGTATATGTATATGTATATTACACACGATTATCCAGATAATTAGTAGAATGTGGAGAAGTTGATGTCAGTCAAAGGTATTAATAGATTGAAAACCTGCTAGCTTACTGAAAACAACTTTACTAATATTTGAAGAGCACTGTACCATAGTGTTTTATGCTGTCTAATAAATTTGATGTACAGTTGTATGTGTATCAAATTATGTCGAAAGGGCTGGAAACGCGATAACGTGTTTTATTACCATATGCTAATCATACCACGTATCCATAAGATTGTTTTCATGTGAGTTTAAGCACAGATTATCAGACTTGGCTGTCAGCGTGCAAAGAACATAATAGGTCGTTTTCACACATTACGACGAGCTAACGGCCGTCGTCACTAAAAGGTAGAACTTGATAACAGCGAAGACTCTTCGGTTGTCGACGATTCCATAGCGGAGTAACTCGATAGGAAATCGCTAGTGTAACAACATCCTCCACCACTCCCATACGAATCCTCATCTTCCAAAATAATTACGGAGGATGGGGCTGTTACCAAATGTTCTTATTCAAAAATATTAGTTCCATACATAAATATTATCGTTTTTCTAAACAACCCCACTTCCCATTTCCCCCTTTTACTTATGGCATAAACGTCCTCGATCTTCATTAGTTAATCCGAGACCGAAAAGCACAATGACTCCAATTTGACGAAAGACTCACGAGGGAAATATATATTTATGTGACGCAAAAAAGGGACGAAAATTTGAATACCTATGAACATATATTTGAATACCTATAACCTATTGAATATATTATGAACCTGAGTTTCATTTCTCTTTGAGAATTGTTGACTACTTAGGTACAGTCACCTGCAATAATAATACTCCTCGAAGGCCGCAAAAATATGTGACACGCTCTTATGGCTCTACAAATAAGATCGTGTCAGATATATTTGCGGCCTTCGTTGTGTAATATATTATTGCAGGTGACTGTACAGCTAAAATCAAGTAAGTGGAATTTAGACCTATTAAATCTAAAACACGTGCCTATCTAAAATAAAAGTTCGTATCCCTGTTGATTAATTTTAAACAATCTTAAGCTAGGGTGTCGTAATTTGTTTGGAACTCGTAAAATAGGTAATTACAGGTAATTAAAAGTTTGGCCACGTTGAAAAAAATATACCTACCTCAGTTTGACTCTGTTTGGTTGGGGGTTCACTACCTGACTAATACAATTACTTGCGTAAGCCGGTTGATGAAATCTAGGTATTAAGTGAATTTAGATTACAGCGTATAACTTGATATAAAATAAAAATTTGACATAATATCTGCCTCGACCATGATGTCGCTAAATACTGACATGTATAAACGTAATTTTTAGGGTTCCGTACCTCAAAAGGAAAAAACGGAACCCCTATAGGATCACTCGTGCTTCTGTCTGTCTGTCCGTCTGTCACAGCCTATTTTCTCGGAAACAACTAAAGACGGACAAGTAACGTAAATAAATGAATTTTAAACATGGGGCCACTTTAGGGGGTAAATGAGAAAATTAAAAAATATTTTTTTTTAAACTATATCGTGTTATATGTCAAATGAAAGAGCTTATTTTGAGAATTTCAAATGTATTTTTTTTATAATTTTAAAATATATAGGTTAGAAGTTATTTAAGAAAATAGCCATAAAATGACCATTCCCCCCTTTATCTCCGAAACTACTGGGTCAAAATGTTGAAAAAAATACACAAAATAATTCTTTACCTATAGATGACAGGAAAATCTATTAGAAATGTGCAGTCAAGCGTGAGTCGGACTTAATGTGCGGAACCGTTGGACGCGAGTCCGACTCGCACTTGGCCGGTTTTTTACCTGCTAGCCTAGTTCTTTTGTTAAGTACCAGGCTTTGAGCAGTCCTGTCCGAGCATCCAACCCTGGCCCATCCTTTGACAAGACTATTAATTACAACGATTCAACCGTTTATTTTGCATTCATAATATTAGCCTAGGGTGGTTGTCAACGAACAACCTTGGGATAAGGATAACCGTCCCTCGGATTAAGCTTTCAGACATCATTGTAGTCAACGTCAAAATATAAACGTGAACTTTAGGTGAATACAATAAAATTATGTATTAAAATTAGAAACAAGAAAATTCCCTTTAGAAAAGGTGTCTGCTAACTTGTAAAGCATTTGGCCACAGTTTCCAAGATTATTCATTTTTTTGTGTAAAATAGTTTTTTCTACATTAGTAGTGTTGACAGTACCTAGTCAACATTCCTATTGTAACGTTAGAGGAAATATGTAGGCGGCCAAAGTTCAGACTATGTTCTTTTAATGATTAATAAATTCAATCGGTCCTTAGGATCACCATCACCTGAGAATACAATATTTGTCTAAAATGTTTAGGTTATCAATTATCATATCTCTTATACACGTCACGGAGAGATAGACCATTATTAGCTGTATCATTTGGACGGGTCCTGAATAAACACCCTTTGTTTCACCCAAACCATAAATCTAACCGATCCATTTTCCACTTCATCAGTAAGCATCCAATCTCCTTATCTCGATCAGTGTTTCTATATCACATACCATACAGTTTATCTAAGCAAATCTACCTCGTATCTTTCACAGGTCAGTCAACCTTATAAAACGAACTTGATACTTTAGATATAAGGCTCAATTTCGGTTAAAGAAATATAGTAAATTTGAATATTATCGCAGTTTCTCGCAGGCGACAAAAGGAGGCTTATCGGGTTTATCCGGAGAACGGATATCCGGGAAAGGGTCAAAATGGCCCGGGTAATTTAATATACCCGGCCGGAATCGTCCCTGTTCCCTTGCGTAAACACAGCACGTGTTTATTTCTTTCACAAAAGTACCTACGGTCAAAGAATTTAATGTCAGTCCCAATTCGTACCTTGTCACAGTGACAATAGTAATCATAATCATAATCATAATCATTTATTCAATGCATCCATGGTATTTTACATAGGTGTTAAATGTCTAATAAGTACAAACATGGACCCTACTAGGGTGTAGCATTTTACATGTACATATTCTTACCCAGTGGGTGAATATTGGCTTACAACTACAAAAGGAAGACTATCTTAACATTTATCATTATTATAGAAGTTCTATATTGTACTCATCACATTATACCTACATCACATCATTCACATCACATAATCGAGGCTAAGCTTGATCTTCGAAGAAATCCTGCATGGAGTATGGGCATAAATGCAATAAGTAGGACTTTAGTTTTTTTATAAAAGTTGTGAATTTTGTGGAAGAAGTACGAGGTCCCTAGCGACTTTCATATTGATTACCACTGTGTACAAGTATAAGAGTGTGATTAACTAATTAGATGCGGATGAACACGCGAGCAAAAGCTAGTAGATCAACATGAATCTAATTATCTAATACAACATATGTTACAACTAAGGGTTAAGTGACAGTAAACGGTAGCACTTAGTCACATACGCAGTGGCCCAAATGGCTAAACGGCCCCGGTGACCACGTCTCATGTTTACTAGCGACAATTTACTCGAGACGTCCTTACTTGGACTTAAAATGAACTGTAACTTCTTGAGTAGTGTGCCCATGCATTGGAAATGTAAAGTAAATGTAGGGAAATTTGCTGAGGAATGGATTTCCTTCATATCGTCTGCATTTTCTGACAATGTATCTGGCAGAGTATGCAGCATGTAGCGCTCTAAAGCCAGTAAAAATGCTATTTGATACTATTAACTACTTGTAGTAAATTTCAACTTAAATCTTTTTTTTTAGACAAGGTAGTGGGATGATTGTTGTCCATTTAAAAAAAGGTATATTTAAATTACCAATTTTGACTGCTGTCTACCAATACGATTTAATAATATTATAGGTATAATGAATTTTAATACAGAACAAACTCCAAATTCCCGAAACTTTTCGAAGGTTGACACGGGACACCCAATTTATTTTAGCTTTAGGGCTTGGTTATGCAATCAATCAGTATTGCTTAGAAATTAATTTTGTGGAATATGGACGGAAGTTCAAAACCACACTGTATTAGTAGCACATTTTGTAGATCTACTTTCGCAATATCACGGCCATTACACATTGCGATTTCAGTCAAGGACGATTTGTTCTCTACAAAAACCAATCATAATAACATTTGCTTGTTTCTTCGGACACTATTCTCCTTCTATTAAAATATACCTACTCGCAATGCTAATAAAATTAGGAGACAAAATACAGGGCTTTTATAATTGGTGCCGTGATCAAGATATTGTTCAAAAGAAGGAATTTTTGGGAAGTATCTTTTGAATGCAATTAAATGTACTCACCCTACCCTACAGACAACTTCAAGCAGGTCGCCGCGAACTAGCGTCGTCAATTAGGTCTAATCTAACTTTAGTAGCTAAACTGAGAGCTAGCTCACGTTACAAAATACACGCACGAGCGGTTTGAGCCCTAAGGGGCAAGTCGCAAGTCGTACCGCGTTCTTAATTGCGTGGCCACTTTATAGCATAAGGGCTGATTTATAAGGCGGGCGAACTTGCATACGATTTTAGTTACATTGCGGACTGTTGGTTACGTCCAATCCAACCGACCGATCAAATCTCGCATGCGAGTTCTCGTACCGTCTAAATGAGCCCTAAGAGTATATCACCTTCTACAAGATCTCTGATTGTTCAAAACCCACAGATTTAACTAATAATTACATTAAACTTCTTCTTCTTGTTTTTTTCAAAACACAATGTTCTTATCTATCACTCTAACTAGACTTAATTGGGATTAGTTCGGTTCTTGCACAATTTTTTCCTTCTCCGAATTCTACTTACTGACCGATGACGGCCATGACTCATGACTGCAGGTTGAAGCCGCAGTTCTTGCTGTTTGGCTACACCTATACCTCAACATGTTAAAAATATAGCAATACATAATAAAACACCAAAGAATTTCCTAATCCAGTTTAGCTGCTATTTATTATTAAAATCTCAAACAGGACGGTACAAGACCTTTGAAGTTTTAGATGAAGATCAAATTACGCGATACTCAAAGGAATTTTATAGAGGAGAACTTTATTACAATTTACAATCTTCCTTCCGTCATTATTTACTCCAATGAGTATTTCATTTTCCGGAATGAGCTGAAGCGATGTATAAATAAGCAATGTCAATGCCAAATAGACTGATAAGTAAATTTATAAAAGCAAAAAAGTTGGAAAAATATATACAATAAAAATAAAAGCTGCAAAAGTACATTGTTTTCTTTTATTGAGGTGTGCAATAAAGAATATTGGGCCTTGGTCGTCAGACACCAAAACCTTAATAAGGATATTTCCCGAAAACCTGTTGGGGTGTCTGGCGACCTACGAGCAGGGTCATATTTTGCCCAAAGGCTCAGCTTAAAAACCGTACAGCGGGGAAATGCGGCCAGTGTCCTGGGGACTATGCCCCAGGTGACATTAGGGTTCGTCGAAAATTGATTAAGTAGGTATTTAAATATATATTTTAATTAACTTTAAATGAATAAAAATATTAAAAACACAAGAAAGAGTATGTGTATTCTATTGTATTGCTAATTCAAATCCAAGTTTTTATGTGATAGTCAGCTAACAAGCAGACGAGCTGCCTCATCGATATAAACAACAAGTCCACTATACAAGACATCATAACCGAGAATGCCATCCAAACCCAAGATGAGGGTTCGAGAAAAGGTACAGCTTGGCAAAAAAGAGTAGAAATTAAAAAGTGGCAACACTGTTGTAGTGTCGTCCCTTTCAAACCAATATATATAAGAAAACGGGACGACACTACAGTGTTGCCACTTTTTAATTTCTACTCTTTTTGGCCAAGCTGTAGTGTCCTTGCGCTTCGCTAGGCTCGTCTTGGCGGGGGCACTACCGTGCCAGATTGTACTCAGACGAAGTTGCGGGCAGAAGCTAGATCGCCATAATGTCAAAAAGTGTAGTATGACCATGTTTTACTGATCTCTAATTGCGTACCGTCTCAACCTTGTATGATGCAAACACAGTATATCATGGAATAGTGAACCTTCAAGAAACGTAGCACAAGATAAGGATGCATTTTCACCCGATACATGAATCATGTATCACTTCGATCACCTGTTTAAACACACGGGCGACTACAACAAGCGTGTCTTGTGACGCCACTTTCACTTTATACATGGAACTAAAATTTTAAAAAATCTGTAAAAATCATCATGTGGCGAATAATTCTATAGGTTTATAAAACAACTTAGAGGTTCTATAAAAAGATTTTTGATTAAAATAAACGCTTTGATAGTCCAAAAATATGTGTAAGTGTAACTCTAACTTTTGGACTGGGCAACGTACACTAAAACAAACTTAAGAAAATATAGCTAATCACTTTCCAAGAAAATTATTTTGAACATGATTAATTCCGCCAGGTTTTTTTCCAAAAAACATCTCTTTTTATTAAGGACGTAAATGCCGCGAAGGTACAGGTACGCCAAAAGTACGAGTATCTTGCCCACCTAGAATACTTTTTCAAATAGAGATAAATCTCTATAGGTAGTTCGTGTTCAAAATTATCTAGAACAGTCTTTGTTCTACTTATAATTATATTAATAAATATACTTTTATCTTTTTGTTGAGCTGCTAGATAATGGTAAATATATAGATACTTTTGACGCTTAGTCTTATCCGCTACTTTCGATGCTGATTGTACATAAACTGCTAAACCATGGCCGGTTAAAAAGTAGTAATAAGATTTTGGCAAAAATTTCATTTTTGATACAAGCTTTTATCGCTGACTGTACTTTTTTTTCCAATGGCAACTAATACTCATCGAGACAATTCTAAAAACCCCAAACACAATTAAGTTTCGTTGTTTTATCACAGAGTTCCTATGGCCACCTCCGGTCTCCATCATCAGATCAGCTCGATGACACCATAATATTGCATTGTCACCCGACTTACGTATGTATGCAAAATTTCAGTTCAATCGGAAACCGGGAAGTGGATCAAATTTAACTTGCAAGATTTGATTACACACAGACAGACAACGGTCAGGTGAAACTAAATAAAAGCTTGTAATAAAAGTTTGTAAATAAGTTTTTGGCAAAAATTTCATTTTTGGTACAAGCTTTTATCGCTGACTGTACTTTTCTTATGACAGACGACTAATACTCATTGAGACAATTCTAAAGACCCCAAACACAACTAGGTTGCGTTGTTTCATGACAGAGTTCCTATGGCCACCTCCTGTCTCCATCATCAGATCAGCTCGATGGTACCATAATATTGCATTGTCATCCGATTTATACATGCATGCAAAATTTCAGCTCAATCGGAAACCGGGAAGTGGATCAAATTTAACTTCCAAGATTAGATTACAGACAGACAGACAGACAGACAACGGTCAGGTGAAACTAAATAAAAGCTTGTAAAATTAAACTTATTATAATGAGATATTTGAATACTGACACGGAACAGTGATGGAAACGATCACTGTTTACACAATACATAGCTACACAATACCATGAAATCGTGCTGTGCAGTTTACCAGGCGCCAAATTCGACATGTACTTACCTACAACTGACAGATTTCTCATCCACGTCAACAGTTGATTTTATTGCATGTTAATTCTATCAAGTGTTGAATCGTTCAACTGTGGATAATATCATTGGGTACAACCATAACTCAACTCTGAACTCGGGGTGATTTTGGTTTGGTTTGATTGTCACCTTGTACGTAATCGAGAACTTATGATTTTTTCACATCACCTTTGGCACTTTTCCTCCCTGCTAGGGGGGATCAAAGTGGCACTTTTCTGTTCTAGGACACTGTTTTTGTTATTTTTTGCATTCTTTTTTTAGCTTGAATAATATTTTGAAACATAATAATTTGTGTCAACACTAATATTTTTTTATTTTCCTCGTAGTTGATTTGAAAAGCAGTATGTGTCACACGGTATCAAAATTATTTCGTCTTGGGCGTTGACACTTGAATCCCTCATTACGCTCAGGATTCTACTTTAGAATCCCTCACTACGTTCGGGATTCTAGGTATTGTAGAATCCATCGCTTCATTCAGGATTCAATGTACGCCCTTGACGGAAATATATCATTTTGATCCCTTGTAACACAAACTACTATTCCCACATCAACGGGAGATCAACACCGTACGTCAAACGTCGCTGGTCGGATAGTTCGGAGTCCAGGCTGAGTTCCATTTTGTGTTACGTAGGTTCTATTACATAGTATGTAATAGAACTAATATAAGAAAATAATTATACATAAAATTTGTGGACACTTTATTAAACCGTGTATTTCGTTCTAGCACGGCAGCAATGTTAAATGGAACCGATGCGCCGAGCGTTAACGTCGGAAGCCTGAATTATTGCGGAGCGCACTACAGATACGACGCGCGATGTTTACGACCACTGACTGATTTCCACGTATCCTACTTATACATGTATAGGTATGTATATGTGAAAGGTTTTATGACTAGATATTTGGGATTTAGAGGTTTGGTTATTTGATGCGCAATCAGAAAAAAATACGTATTTGGATGAAATTTGTATTTTGTATTCAATATTTAGATTTTTAATGTTTAATATTTATCTTGTAAATTTATTAATTGTACAGGGTGTCCCTAGCCATTGGACAAAGCCGGAATGTACATATGCATTTAGAACCAGTATACAAAGTATCATAACAATCGGTGTAGCTGTAGCGGTTACGAAGAAATTAACAAATTACGATTTTTTTACTTTGGAGCAACCTGTATGTGTTAGTAGCTCCTGAGGTAATAAATAGTATGAAACCTTCTTCGACCGTTTTGATTACCTTTTTTATTATTGACAAATGTCATCATTGCCGCACAGTTTCAAACAAATTGTCAAAAGCACTGCCAATGATTTATACAGTATGTTTCTTTTTGTTGTCGATTATTGGAAATAACTTTTGTTTGTTCTAATTAAACAAATATTACCGTTAGAGCATTTCTGAGAAGTAGCCCTACGTGGGATTTGAGGGTTTGTCCAATGGCTAAGGTCACCCTGTATATTTAAAACTAAAAAAATTACTAGTGTATTTTTCGCAATTTCCCTTATACGGAAAAAGTTGTTCAGTAAAAATCTTCATTAATTTTTCACCTCGGATTTATCCAGTAAAACTCGTTCGATAGAAAATTTATATTTTCGCGAAGCACCGGCACCCACGTTATTGCCGAGCACATCGCAGGCATGTTTACGATTTCGTTTTACTTTTTAATTATCATTCCACGTTATATTCTGAAGGTTTATTTTCACGAGTTTAAAAAGTTCCTGGGAAATTAATCGCGAAGGCAACTTTCAATGGCTATGGCAACATTGGCTATGGTTTTTGTCTATACATATAATACACCCCACGCGCCTCTTTGTTCAATTTATTCCTTAAGATATCATTTTTTTAAGGAACAAGCGATCTAGCTACTCGAATCTGTAATTTACTGTGTCTTAACACGAACCCTTTACAAGCCCTAGGTTTAGCGTATTATACTTTGATTATTTTGGATTTTATGGCTCCGTAGTACAATCGCTTACGAAAATTGTATATAAAAGTTTTAAAAATACCATTTATTCCTTTCTAACAACGTGAAAAAAGAAAAAAAAATGTTTGTTTACAGTTACTTTGCCCATAAAAGGATATTTTAAGAGCGCTCTTACAAGAAAAGTCGAAATAATGCAAAATTGATGATACTAGTCGACGAAATTCAGGACTTTGCGCTCATTATTAGAAACAATGAGTACTTGTTCCAGTAAAAGCGTCTTCTTATCTTTATAAATATCGTTGTAAATATTAGAAAAAGGACTTATTAAATTAGTAATGATTTTTTTTCTGATGGTCGTTTCCGAAAAACCCCGTGAAGCACTGAATGGCGAGCTCTTATTTGGAAATGTTGAGAATTTTACTCTGCTAAACCTGGCTATTTTGTATTACTAATACCCTGTACTTTAGGCATATCAAACTATATTTTTCCTACATACCTTTGAGAAAGAGAAAATCAAAGTAAAACGAACTCGATTTTCTCTCCGAAACAAGTGTCAATTCCTACGAAAATCTACTTAATATCGAAGTCATTTTCATACTCAAGCAATCTGCAACGTTTGCTTATACTGTTGGTATACATTAGTGTTTATGAAATTCTACTATAATTTTTTGGCAATTTTTTGAAAACTACTCTATATTACCGATGACGCGCGCTGCGCCAGCTCAGTGCCGCGGCAGAGCTTGTAGAGGCAGGACGTGTGTCGGTCGGCTCCGCACATTTTCAACGGCGACGACGAGGTTTTTTATCATTGTGTGCGGCGGGCGCCGTGTAAAACGCTATACTGTGTGCGTGTAAACCGCAACGAGAGACTTTGATCCTAGCACCGTTTTTATAGTATTATAATTTATAATGGTACAGTTTAATAAACTACCGGACAGGATTAAAAATATTTGAAACGACCTGACATTCTATATGTACCGTAGAGTTTCGTATCTTTGCCTGCGCTACCTATTTTCGCCTAGTTTGACATAAGTTGCCATTAACAAAATGTTTCTAATGTAAGCCTTACATAAAACTGCTAAATATAAAGTATTTTTTACGGGTGTCAACATTCTTCGAACAATCTGCGGCTAACTTCACACAGTTGACCATTAGTGAGGTTTTTTCGTGACACCGAGCACACGTTTTTTTGAACCAGTGTTTTAACTTCAGTTTTAAACGGTGATTTGGACCCGGTAATGATAAACTTTTTACATGATTATATCCTATAACTATTTCTTTTTCATATGAAACTATTATTTAATGGCTAGCTTACGTTTAGAAGTCACAATTGGATAAAACATTGGTGAGGGTACTTTGCGTCCATCTTGTTGCCAAATTTCGCCTACCCCTAGGGTTGACAATTTTTTTGTACCACATTCATTGGTGGATGATATTACTTGTTTCCAAATTTAAATATTATCTTATGTTTGGTTATTTTAGTTTACGCTATATGCAAATGTTTATTTCTACTCTTACCGATGTTGAGTAGGTACCAAATAGGTATTTTTATGTCTCACTTTGAGTAAATAAGGTTGATTTGCTGTCAATTACGACAATAACAACAATTTTGCAACAATCACACAATTTTGTTAAAAATATTTTATTTATTTTTTTATTAACCATTACTCCCCTTTATTTGGCATGTTGGTTAATTTTTGACAGCCCTAGCTTCATTATTGAAAATGTATGAAAACAACTTCAGACTGTTACCAAACTTCGCCTACTACCCCGTTTTTTTAAAATATGCCTAGTCTGGTGGAGTTAAGGTTCATAGTATATTAGCACATTCCAAGGAGATACGACTTAACATGTGTAAGTCACAGAAAAGTAAGTATTAGCGGCAAGGCACGCCATAGGCGAAGATTGGGGAAAATACCCAAACATCGCCTATTGCCTTTGGGGCCATTTATTACCAACTTAACCAATGAAATCCTAAGTTTTAGTGGTATATACTGATAGTTGGGAGTACTAAAAAGCAGTTTTTCGTCTTAACGGATTAAAATGCTTTCAAATTTGAGAGATTTTTTGGGAAAAGTGTCAAAATCCAGGTGAAGATAGGAAACTCTACGGTATTTATTTGACTCAAGATAGTACTCAGGGTCTGATGATGGAGCCGGAAGGTGGTCACCGGTACCAATCAACCATGCAACTAAACCACTTCGTGTTTAGGCTCGTTTTATTCATCTCAACAAGATCTTTGACACAAGATAGTACTCAGGGTCTGATGATGGAGCCGGAAGGTGGTCACCGGTACCAATCAACCATGCAACTAAACCACTTCGTGTTTGGGCTCGTTTGATTCGGCTCAACAAGATCTTTGACTTAAGATAGTACTCAGGGTCTGATGATGGAGCCGGAAGGTGGTCACCAGTACCAATCAACAATGCAACTAAACCACTTCGTGTTTAGGCTCGTTTTATTCGTCTCAACAAGATCTTTGACTTAAGATAGTACTCAGGGTCTGATGATGGAGCCGGAAGGTGGTCACCGGTACCAATCAACCATGCAACTAAACCACTTCGTGTTTGGGCTCGTTTGATTCGTCTCAACAAGATCTTTGGCACAAGATAATACTCAGGGTCTGATGATGGAGCCGGAAGGTGGTCACCGGTACCAATCAACCATGCAACTAAACCACTTCGTGTTTGGGCTCGTTTGATTCGTCTCAACAAGATCTTTGGCACAAGATAATACTCAGGGTCTGATGATGGAGCCGGAAGGTGGTCACCGGTACCAATCAACCATGCAACTAAACCACTTCGTGTTTAGGCTCGTTTGATTCGTCTCAACAAGATCTTTGACACAAGATAGTACTCAGGGTCTGATGATGGAGCCGGCAGGTGGTCACCGTCACCGGTACCAATCAACCATGCCACTAAACCACTTCGTGTTTAGGCTCGTTTTATTCGTTTCTATAAGATCTTTGACACAAGATAGTACTCAGGGTCTGATGTTGGAGCCGGAAGGTGGTCACCGGTACCAATCAACCATGCAACTAAACTACTTCGTGTTTAGGCTCGTTTGATTCGTCTCAACAAGACCTTGGACACAAGATAGTACTCAGGATCTGATGATGGAGCTGGAAGGTGACCACGGGTACCAGTCTACCGTGTAACTGAACCACTTCGTGTTTGGGCTCGTTTGATTTGTCGCAACAAGATCTTTGACACAAGGTAGTACTGAGGGTCTGATGATGGATCCGGAAGGTGGTGACCGGTACCAATCAACCATGCAACTAAACTACTTCGTGTTTGGCTTCGTTCGATTCGTCGCAACAAGATCTTTGACACAAGTTAGTACTCAGGGTCTGATGATGGAGCTGGACTGTGGCCACGGGTACCAGTCTACCATGTAACTGAACCACTTCGTGTTTGGGCTCGTTTGATTTGTCGCAACAAGATCTTTGACACAAGGTAGTACTGAGGGTCTGATGATGGATCCGGAAGGTGGTCACCGGTACCAATCAACCATGCAACTAAACCACTTCGTGTTTGGCTTCGTTCGATTCGTCGCAACAAGATCTTTGACACAAGTTAGTACTCAGGGTCTGATGATGGAGCTGGACTGTGGCCACGGGTACCAGTGTACCATGTAACTGAACCACTTCGTGTTTGGGCTCGTTTGATTCGTCGCAATAAGATGTTTGACACAAGATACTACTCAGGGTCTGATGATGGAGCTGATGATGACAGACAGGTACCCGTCGCCACCTTCGCGCTCCATCATCAGACCCTGAGTACTACCTTGTGTCAAAGATCTTGTTGAGATGAATAAAACGTGCCTAAACACGAAATGGTTTAGTTGCATGGTTGATTGGTACCGGTGACCACCTTCCGGCTCCAACATCAGACCCTGAGTACTATCTTGTGTCAAAGATCTTGTTGAAACGAATAAAACGAGCCTAAACACGAAATGGTTTAGTTGCATGGTTGATTGGTACCGGTGACCACCTTCCAGCTCCATCATCAGACTCTGAGTATCACCTAGTGTCAAAGATCTTGTTGAGACGAATCAAACGATCCTAAACACGATGTGGTTTAGTTGCAGGGTTGATTGGTAATGGTACCTTCCAGCTCCATCATCAGACCCTGAGTACTGTCTTGTGTCAAAGATCTTGTTGAGACGAATCAAACGAGCCCAAACACGAAGTTGTTTAGTTACATGATAGACTGGTACCCGTGGCCAACTTCAAGCTCCATCATCAGACCCTGTGTAGCTTCAGTGTCAAAGATCTTGTTGAGACGAATCAAACGAGCCTAATCATGTTACTACATGGTTGATTGGTATCCGTGACCACCTTAATCATCATCAGATCCTCAGTACCAGTTCGTTTTTAAACCCTCGTTGATACAAACTTTACAACCTATAGGTTCCAAATGCAATGACGAAACATGTAAATAAGCGAGTAGGTACCTATAATTTCTTTCGAGTAATATACCTTCATAAGTACAAGTATGGGGCTATTCATAAATTACGTCGTTTCAAATGGGAGGAGTGGGGGGGTCTGGACATCGGATGATGGTAACATGACGTAGGAGGAAACAGATTCATCCGAAGCTTGATTTTTGGATGATTTGAGGGGGGGGGGGGGGGGGGGTCAAAAATCGTCAAAAATAGATGACGTAATTTATGAACAGCCCCTATGTACATTTGCACTGCATTTAGTATTTTCGTACTTACCAAATAACAGTTTTAGAACTTTAAAAGTTAAGTACAGTTAGTGTTGTTATGGTTGATTTCAATATGCTTCGCGAAGGATCAAGAATGTTTAATCCATCATTGTAGTGCGAGTGTGGTAGAAGGGATCGGCGTACTGAGCTCGCACGGCCTGCCGCAGCGCGTAAAATACCTAAACTCGCTCAACGCCGAAATGTAATAGCGCTCTTAATCTTAATGTCCTAATTCGATGAATTTAATGAAGTATAAAATTGTATAAAACAGTTGTATTCGTAATTGGATTATTTTTTCTGTTTACGAGAACGCAGTCCACTATTAATTTAAAACACAACACAATTTGAAGCTTATATTTCAATTTTTATTTTTCAGGTACGAAGTAATTGAAGTTTTTAAAGTGAAGGTGCACATTTTTGTAAATTGATAAAGAATTAATTTAAAAATTTTGACGTAGATATGAGTTACCCGTTTTAACAATATTTCTAAGTCTCACGGAAGTTTTGTTAGCAATATATGTTATCGCCATAACATGTTTTTTTTATAATACATACTAGCGACCCGCCCCTGCTTCACACGGGTTAACAAATTATAACAACCTTCCTCAAGAATCACTCTATTGATAGGTGAAAACCGTATGAAGATCCGTTCTGTAGTTTTTGAGTTTATCGCGAACAAATATACAAACACTCAAACAGAAAGACGCGGCGGAGGACTTTGTTTTATTAGGTGTGTGATATATGCAGGCAAATGAGCAGACAAATCGCTTGATGGTAAGCAATGGGTTACTATTTAAACAAATCAAGAGCCCCAGAATCGATGTTGTTGTTGTTGACATTTTCAGAACGGAGGATAAGAACTTAACAGAGAATAAATTACCAAGTATGTAGGTACTAGAATTTTGGAGAACAAAACCAAACTGCCTACTTTGTGTTAAAGTTAGGCGCCTGGTTGCGCCTTCTGGAAACACTGGGATGATGTACACATGACATCCAGAGGCTTAGTGTATAATATTATATAGGTTTGACTAACACTGACTTAATTTATATTATTATATTTATGTAGAGTCAGCAAGGACAATTAAAATCCAATTCTAGTAGTGTAATTTCAAGGCGGAATATATAGTGTCAATGTGATATCATAAATGGATTCAGCATCCCCGATTTATACGAAAACGATACCAAACACGGCCTAGCAGCTTCACTGATGTAGATATCAAGATAAAATTGAGAGCCCTAAATAAACTTTCAAGAGCGGATATCTCAAAAACTAGATATCGAAAAACTTCTTGTCTTTAGGTCTTTAGGCTGGCAAATAGCCGACACGTCATCTAGTTTACATTAATCCTAGTTAACGATTATTGCCATACCGTCCTTATTGCATAGGTACATTGTGCAATAATAACGATATATGGCGGATATACATTGTATACGTAAATATTGTGTTGTTCGCTGAACACCTATACACAATCATCTCCTTAATGCCGGTTTAAGTGCGTTTTCTTGTTGTAAATGCTTTTACGACATAATAGGTCAAGTTCAAGCTATTAAAACTTTTTACGACTGTTTCAATACATTACTTTCAATATACGTTGAGTGTATTCGTAGGGTACCTACTTAATGTAAATATCTTATGAAGTCGACACATTCTCCGGTCCTTTTCTACTGCTGCTGCTGAGAACATCGAAATTAGATTACAGAATTGTGTATCTGTCTAGTTCTGTAGGTACTATCTATTAAGAGCATTAGAGATGGACATAGACTTTTTAAATTGTATTTTTGTAAAGG
The DNA here is from genome assembly GCF_910591565.1 of Cydia splendana. Classification (NCBI taxonomy): domain Eukaryota; kingdom Metazoa; phylum Arthropoda; class Insecta; order Lepidoptera; family Tortricidae; genus Cydia; species Cydia splendana. Next base: position 16,393,406 of record NC_085965.1, on the reverse strand, counting down.
CAGTTGTAATTGAATAAGGCGTTTTCGATACTGCATGCGATGTTTCTGGATTTGTAAGGCCACTGGGTCCATCAGCAGACCCATTAGTGACTGCTGAAGTTTTAATATGATAAATGACAAATGCGAAAAAATATGAAATAGCTCCGCCGCAAACAATAATGAGCGCATGCCTCACACGTTTTTTTTATGGACCAGGGGTCAAACTCGTCATGTAAAACTGTCAGATTTCGCATCCACGTCAAATCAACAGTTGATTTTATTGCATGTTCATTCTATCAAGTGTTGATTCGATCCACTGTGGATAATACGATTTGGTATAACCAAAACTCAACTCTAAACTCGGGGTGGTTCGGTTTGGTTTGGTTGTATACCTAACTGTGGATTGCTAATGTCAAATTTTGACACTGTACGTTTTTGAGAATTTATTATTTTTCCCACATCAATAGGAGATCAACACGTTACGTCAAACGTCGCTTGTCGAATAGGGGTCCTGTGAAGTTTGTCAATATTCCAAATTAATTTACTAGCTACTGCTCAAGAGAGCCATGAAGTATCATCGTTGTTTAATTGCAATTTCCATTTCTTCTTTTTGATTGCTTGCCCTTTAAACGGAGCAAATTAGATATTTCCGGACACTTGTTTACTTTCGTATTCTCATTAAACAGCTATTCGTGTCATAACGAAAATGGTTCAAAGTAACAAAGTCAAATACCAAGGGCCCTAACATTTGGAATTATATCACCTTCTCACCTAGGCCAGTTATTATCATGTATTATTGAACGCAGGCAAGGATTTGGCTCTGACGAACCACAATCAAGGAGGTATGATAGGTACTACGCGTTCTTTCTTGTTATTTATTATGAATTTCTGTAATCGATCTTCTTCAACCACAAATGTGAAATCAATATAAGAAATGACTATATAAATAGACCTCCTTCACTCTATGTCTAACTAATTTTTACGTGGGCTGAGAGAAACAGCTAAGTATTAGGTTGCTGTTTGCGATCGCTGCAATGCCACCGCCCACCGGGATTGGAACGTATTTCAAAGAAAATAAATGATGTCACTGACCCTTTACAAGCCCTAGGGCGACCTCGATGACATACAGCAGTGCATTGCTGTCATAGTTCATTACAATACCTATAAGTGTGAATTACCTTTTCCCACTTTTACAACGTTTTACAGTGCATATGGCCCTTTAAATTTTCGACATACGCACGCATAATATAGTTACCGACTTACCGCACTGGGGCGCTAATACTGATAGGGATAGTAGGGACATTACGGGCGTAGGTAAGTAAGTATCTGGAATAACAGTGCTTTAGATGTGTCGGTAAACAGCATAATTACCCCACGATTTAGTTATATAGTTCACAATTTGATACGTCAATTGAATCCCTAACTCCACTAAATGCGTATTTATAGATTAAAGGTCGAAATTAAGTGCGCATCATGCTGTTTAAAATTGGATTCGGGATTAATTTGAAGTGTTTGCGAAAGCGGAGCTCTTGTGTTTGCCATTTTGTTGTAGCGGGTAGGTATGTAAATGACTTGTTAGTGATGGAAATGTAACCTCAAAGGGCTTAGGTGGTGGTATGTACTAGTGCTCGACATGCTAAATGCCCAATAGATGACACCCTGCTGTCACCTCTATTGACAATGACTTCAGTTTCAAGATGACATGTACTGCGACCGCGTCGAGCACCAGTGCCACCATCTTATTAGTATGTTTAAGTATAATATATATATTCGTTGGTCCCCTTTGGTTTGGGATACGTTTGCGTTAGGAAGTACCTATTAAGTTTCTGCTTTATGTAAATGTGAATGAATGTTATCGTTCAGCTTATTGACGTTAGCGAAGGTCTCCGTTTTAACTCGGGCATTTTGCTCTCGTATGTCCGGATGTTCGCCTCTACAGGTCGCAATTCCTAACCGATCCTCGTGAAATTTTGTGACCAGATTCTAAGATTAAATAGAAACAGTTTTTTTTTTCAAAATGGTGGTAATAGGCATAGAGGACTTAAGTGAAGATAAATCAAATAGCGAATTTACATATAAGGTTCCGTCGACTGGAGTGAAAAGGGACGACTGGGGTGAATAGGGAGAAAACTAATAATGTTATTTACCTGGTAATTTCTTTAAAAAATACCCACACAAATTGTATAATACACATCTGCTATTATTTTTAATCGAATGATACAATTGTGTAGGTATTTATTAAGAAATTGTCCCTATTCATCCCAGCCGTCCCTATTCACCCCGGTTGACGGTACCTGAAAAAGCCCATCATTATTTTTATTTTTTTATGTTTAATATGATCTTGCAGTTTTGTCATATGACTCATATGGTATTAGCCAACAATGCAACATTCCCCAATGCGTTGGACGGATAAGATAAAAACTATAAAAAGCCCTTACCAACACCCCACTTAACACATGTGCTAGAGAAGCATCTGCCAGGGAGAACTGGCGTAGAATCGTTCGTCGTTCAACGTGACCACGACTGCTCTGCCAAGAGTAATTCGACGGAGAAGAATTAGCCAACATGTACGCAAAATTTCAACCCGTTCTCGCTTATAAAAGTATGAAATTTTGATATTACGCAAACTTAAGAAGCGGGCCTTCTTTGGTAGCTAATTTACAGAACTTACGCCAGAACTGGAAAGCCAAAGTGAAGTTTGTTTGTATCAAACTTCGGTGTTATTTTAAAGCTGTGCCTGGCTGGTATTGCTCCCAGAATGTACCTATTTACTTAGTTTATTGTGAAAATACGACCCCCGAGTCTGTAACTTTAGTAGTAGGTACTTAGTGATCACTTTATTAACTAAAGTTCAGGTGTAAATTTACAAAAATGTAGGTAAGTACAAAGATGAACTCATTTCTATTATAAGCGTTCTTTTCCAGCTAAAATTCGAGTTGATGAGTTTCTTTAATAATAATTCAAGGTTTTGATAAAGTTATAAAGTGTTATTTGGTAATTTTGGGTAGATCAAAAATTTAACTCAGCTGTGTTTTTGTGCTAGCGTCTAATTAAATTAAAAAGTTTGACTCCATGTATCTGACTCTTCAGCAATCAGCATAGTTCTAAACTAAAACTGACATTGTTATGATATATAATCGTATCGAAATCTTGACATACTTACCTACCTATCGGCATCGGCCCGTCATAAAATAAAATGCTGCGATCACACTAAACCACTTGTTAAACCAGGAGCAGTGGGGAGACACTCCTGACTTCGGTTGAACTCGGCTCCGTTCGGCTCAGCATTGCTCCGAGCAATTATTAGGGTTGGCACCACTTGACTTCCATTTACGTGCTCGACCACAGATAAGATAATCACTTGAATTTTGACAACCCTAAATTGCCATATATTAGAAAGGGATAACATGATTCGACCCTGAACCGCTGTCAAACTTCGGGTTTGTAGGAAGTGTCCTTACTGTACGAGTGTACGGTAGTACTATTATTTCTTCTGTGCCAGGAGGCCAATTCGAACTTTCATTGTGAAATCAAAATGATATCTACATGATGTCTGTCGCGCGTGCATTTCGCTCCCAAACACCTACACCTATAAATGGCTACTTACGTAGGTAGTAATTAAACGGCAGATTTTTTTTTTAGCTTTTCATAGAATAGAACTTTAAGAAACCTGCCGAAGTTTTCTCGAGGGGCTATTCATATTATAGAGAGAAAGATGGAGTCTACACGTACCTACATTATAGAAAGTATTTTTACTCAAATTGATGCATATTGATCACCGCTTTGCCTCTTCATTCATTAGATTTTTTAATTATTATAAGAGTTGTATGAAGAAGGTCGTCCATAAAGTCCAGACTGGATGATCAAATCGACCGATTTGATCAGAAATGAAATTGGCGTCAATCTCCAATTTAATCAGTCACCAATTTTAGATTTATGGTGATGTTTGAGCCCAGTAAATTAAAAATTGTCTCCAAACGAATATACTAGCGTCACAAATTGGTATTCCTGCGTCCGCAGTGTCCGCACCTCCATTTTATCGGTTATACTCGTAATCGGCGCACGGCGGTCGAAATCGGCGAGCCAAATTGGCTTTTGCATCCGCACGGCCTGATTTGATTGGACAATTTAATCAGATTTGTGAAAAATTGTCCCTTCTGGACTGGGCTTTATCCTCATAAATTTCAAATGCAGGTTTAACTACGTTATGCTTCTGTGCACAAATGTGGTAAACAGTACCATTTCTCATCCGGTACCCGGTACGTCGCCACAATCTGTTACGGAACTTTATATCTCAACCAACTTTGGAGAGGAGAATAACTTGGGCACTATTCTGACGTGAGTAATTTAGTTCATTCAACATTTCTTGTTACCTACCTCAGGCTAAATTTAATATGTAGAATATATGTAGAATATCCCCTTGAAAACTTGAATGGTAAATATATGTGGTAATTTATTCCTAGTTTCATTGGAGACGGTTTTCTAATTATGTCAAATATATGCTCATACCAAACCAAATGTTATAACACAATAAGGGTGTGTCTTTTAGATAAAAAAAATTGCTTTACAACACTCTTGGAATCAAATTTTCCGAAATACACTGAAATATACACTGATCTTGATGAAACATGTTTTTCTGCTTTCAATCAGGTAGGTACCTACTCGTATTTTGAAATAGAAAACCTCACGAATAGGAGGAAAATGCATTGTGACGTCACAGAATACTAACACTAGTTTCATAATATTATAGCTATAGCTTTTTAGAGCACCGTACAAAACTTTGTTCACGGTGCTCTTATGGGATCACTTCGGTCTTGCAAATCGGTTAAATGCGTTTTTCTCAAAGACCGTTTGATGTAGGTACCTAAAATTTGGAATAGTTATGTTATGGCAAGTACCATCACTAACACTGTGAATAAGTCAAAACTGCTTATTTCTGATTTTAGGGGGAAATTTAGGGTGTTGAGAGGGGTAGCTTAATTTTTTTTTTTGTAAGAATCGATGGACTGATTTTGACTTCATTTTAGAGTGCAATAGTTTCGATAAAAGATGCATTTAAAGTTGCAAGTTTTCATACAAAAATTTTCACCTCTGTCCTGGCGATTTTCGCGAAAACTATAGCTAACAGGCAGCTGACCAGTCAATACCCAACTTAAAGAAGCATGGAGACGGCGGGAAAATTATCAGCTTAACTTTATCTTTATTAGTTTTTCAACTGCAGCCTGATCTTTGGTTGCTTAGGGCTAGCTAACTGATGCTTACACTGGTCATTTCATATTAGGAAGTAGTTTTAGCGAGAAAGATCCTTAGTTAAAACTTTGGCATTGAAATTTATGACTTATGTCTTTGATACAAAGTTTAATTCTGCTTGCTTATTTTTGTGGGATATTTTTTTTCTGAATAGCCTACTATAAGTATGAGAGAGATCTACAAAATACAACCTTATTATATAGCAAATAAGTTTAAATTTCGAACAGGCTTTCCAACCAATTGACTATCTCAATGTGCCCAGTAAGAATCATATTTATTATTGCAGTTTATCTGAAAAAATTCAAATTAAGAATTCCGTTCTTCACTGTCGTTGTGTTTTTTTTTTCACAATAGAGCACATAGAGTTAGTAAGGCGTATAGAGAAAGGGAACGGTGCTCTGAACACCGTAGTCTTGACTTCGTGCTTGGCCAATTATTTATTTATTAGGTACTTACTTAATTTTACAGCGCATTGGCGCCCCTTAGCTGTAGTGCTGTAACATTTTATTTCAATAAATATCTAATCAAATCAAATAATTAAAAACCGTTTTGACTTTTTATGAAGAGTAGCTCATTTAACTGGTTACTACCATTGACGTATTATATCTATGGACTGGCCTTTCGGGCACTAAAAATGGTACTAGTTCAGCGGTGTGACTCACCAATTCGAGCCAATCGCGCAGCCTAACGCAGCTAGTTGCGACCAATCGCGCGCGTGATGCGAACTCATCAACCAATCGCGTGCGTGATGCGAACTCATCAACCAATCGCGTTGTAGCGATGTCACACCGCTGTACTAGCCCCATTTAACTGGTTACTACCATTGACGTATTATATCTATGGACTGGCCTTTCGGGCACTAAAAATGGTACTAGTTCAGCGGTGTGACTCACCAATTCGAGCCAATCGCGCAGCCTAACGCAGCTAGTTGCGACCAATCGCGCGCGTGATGCGAACTCATCAACCAATCGCGTGCGTGATGCGAAGTCATCAACCAATCGCGTTGTAGCGGTGTCACACCGCTGTACTAGCCCCATTCTTATTGCCCGTAAGGCCAGTCCTGAGATTTTATAAGTCAATGGTTACTACGCAACGTAACGCAACCCTGCGCGCTTGCACGAATCTGATGGTCGTTCTTGTCTACGTGACAGCGTTAAACGGCATCCGTCACTTTCTATCTCGCGGTGTTAAATAGTGAGTTATTTTATCACGTGGATAAAACCATCCATAATACACAAATAAAATGATGATACAGAATATCCAAGTGCCGGTAAATCCTTACCAGTTTCTTGATGGATATATATTTTATTCACTAAAAAGAGGTCGAGGCTGGATTCACTTATTTACAAACTTTAACCCACGTTAAATGTTTAGGGTTTGATTGCGTGATTTATGAGCCCGACTTGATTTGGGGTTTCCTTTAAATAGATTAAATTTCGGGTATCTATTAGAATATTGCGCGTTGCGCTACCACACAACGAAGTGCGATGTACAAACATTTTGTTTTTAAATATCTCGATAGAGTTCGACAAAAATGCTGTGGGCACACTATTGTGGTAAGAAATGTTAAACAATTAACCCCTGTGCAGAAGGCAGAAGTAATAATTCTTATATATTTTAGAGTTGATGTATTTTAGGGTATGGAGGTTCTTTTCCTTTTTAGGGTTCCCTATTAATCAACTAGAAACTCTTAAGGCCCACTGATTACCAGTCCGCCGGACGATATCGGCCTGTCAGTTGTTCGGAGCTGTCAAATTTTTGTTCTAACTGACAGGCCGATATCGTCCGGCGGCCTGTTAGTCAGTGGTCGGCTTTATAGTTTAGCCATGTCCGTTTGTCTGTCTGTCGGTATGTCCATCTGTCATTCTGAGGCTTTGTAAATAAAATAAGCTATGGGCAATATACATTAAATTGTGTTAATATATTTTCATGTTTGTATGGAGAAGCGATTGTTTACTATCCCCTTAAGTTTCAAAGCGGGTCAAGCTAACTCAAAACATTCAAAAACAATTGAAGGGTTTCCAGGCCCGTAGGGATTTCGAAGTGGTATAAAGGTGGCAGGTAGTTTTAGTCTGACGAGGGTCCTACACGAGAATAATCTGTCTGTACCAGAAGCATTGTTCAGACGTAAATAGACTCATTAATTTTCTCTAACATTATAATATGATACAATATTCATTTCAGACATAAATAATCCATTCAAAACCAACGGGTTAAATAATGGAAATGATATACAGTCCTGTATTTAAAGGATATTGGTGTACCTACATCACATGGGTACTTGAGTACAACATTGTGCAACGTGGGGGTAAGTGAGATTTTGTGAGCGAGGTCTATAATGCCCGACAGCCGCAGGCTGGAGGGAATTAAAGTCTCGAGCTTACAATATTCTTACCCCCGGAGTTACACACAATGTTTTTTATCACACTTGCGAAGAAAAAACTAAATTTTAAGCGAAAATAATTCTTAAATACGGTGACGTTTCAAACATTCATCCACCATGTTGTTATTTTTGATAGGTTAGGCATGGAAGGCACAGACCTTCGGCATTCAGCCACGATTAAAAATCATGTAAAAATAATTAAACCGTTATTAAATTACTTAATCAAATTAAATATTTTTAAACATTAAACAAAAATATTAAATAATAATCGTCGGTATTTTAAAAGTATAACTCCTTTATACCTTGACTTTCAACAAAGTATTTTCCTTATAATTACATGGTTCGTATAAATAAGTGACATAATAAAAAAAAAGTATTCTATATCTCACTGTTCCCTATTACCCGACGTTCCTAATAGGTACTCTTACTTTCCCCTAATCTGAAAAGAAATCTTAACAATGAAATAAGTATTATAGGTATTGAGGGCGATAAATAATAACACCCTTATTCATAAAACTTAGCAAACATCTGTTTCTTTCTAATTAATACAAATTACAAATATTAAAATGAGAGATCGCTGGCTCAATATTACAGGATTCTATGTTACATTTTCAAGATAGTTGAAATCCGACTTAATGTCACTATGACAATGTTCAAATTTCAGTTCGATGAAAGTGAAACATAGAACCCTGTAATATTGAGCCAGCGAGATATTATGGACGAACGATTATCAACTGCTAGTTAGATTTAACACGACGTTTGATGTTTTGAATAACGCCATAAGGCCTAAGAATAATGTTGATCAACAAATATACAACATAATTTCATTATGTCGAACGTACTTCAATGCAGTGCTTGATCATATATATTTAACAATGTCGCTTGTTATCATGTCTCAAAGGTCACCCTAAGGTGTGCTCTCTCACTGGTGCTCGACGCGGTCCCAGTACATGTCATCTTGAAACTTAAGTCATTGTCAATAGAGGTGACAGCAAGGTGTCATCTATTGGGCATTAGGATGTCGAGCACTAGTAAGTTTACCTTATCACAAACCCATCAGACCGTGGTTGTTATAAGCCGATTATTATTGAAGCTAAGTAACCGAGCCTCTGAAAAAATAAAAATAACTCTTCGCCCTTTATCTTTTTTAACATTTTTCTTTGACTTTCAAAGCTTTCTTGCATTTTTCTCATTCTCTTTCGCAAATAAAATATTCAGTGGAGTAAAGAATTCTTAGAGAGTACACTGTTGCCAATCCATTGCTTACGAATATTAAATATTGATACCGAAATTTGGATGAATTCGGGAAAATTAATCGTTAGAAGGGGATTAAAATAGAGGGTTCTGATGCTTGAAAATATAAATAAGCCTTAAAATATATTTAAGAAGAAATAGAACCATAAGTTAAATAATAAATCAATGCCATACTTAGTTGTTAGGTATCGTTGTTGTCATAAGGCACCCAAGAGGTGCAGATGGCCTTCTCAAGCTCGCGCTACGCCTTCCTATCTTCAGCGACCCTTCTGGCCAATTCTGTAATTAATGGTATTTATTTCATTATTCGGGTACCTCGTGAAATAATAATACATCCACAAAATCACAGCTCGAGTTAAATCAACAAGTAAAAATAAAACACGTTAGTACTAAACTTTTACAATGGAAACGAATCTAAAGGGGCCCACTGATTAACAGTCCACCGGACGGTATCGGCCTGTCAGTTAGAACAAAATTTTGACGTTTCGAACAACTGACAGGCCGATACCGTCCGGTGGGCTGTTAATCAGTGGGCCCCTTTACGTAGGTAAGATGTATTGACATAATACATACATTGTACAATATGTGTGAATATGTACATCTATAAGAGAGTTCAATAGAAATGGCAAATAATGCAAACAAACCAATTTACTTTTTTTCTCTGTGATCTCCATAACCATGATAACCATGATTTTATCAACAGTTTATATGCTTAAATATTTCATTTATATCAATTACTAGTAAAAATATATATATTTTTTTTTTTTTTATTTATTCAGAACACATACAGTCATATAAGATACATATGTTAGAGGTGCGTAATACGCACATAAATCTTAATACTAAAAAGACCTGGAGGTTCATAAAATATACATGTAACTGAAAATTGGTATACAATAGGTACAAGCATAAGCCCAAGGTAGGATACATACAACAAGAAGCAAGAATAACTCAATAATACTATTAATACTTACAGCAAAAAGTCGGAATAATAATAATAATTACAGCGAGGGTCAAGAAAAGAAATATAGAAATTCTGAAAATAGGAAGCGTAGTACAGAAAAATAGATAAAAATCAAGGAACAATAGCTATCAAAATAAAATCTCAGAGAGTAGGTAGTTACAGCAATAATATTTTTTCCTTTAACATGATTTTAAGTGTAGTAAGTGATTTGTGAAAGGGATCAATCCTGCCTAGATGTCTATTACAATAGTTGGGCACTCGTCTGAAAAACGTATGCTGCGCATATTTCTTGCGAGCAAAAGTAACGTGAAAAAGGGGCCTAGAACGTAAGGGGCGGTGCGGAACACTAAAAAGCACTTTTTGTAAAAGATTAGGGCATTGGATTGCATTTTTACAAATTTTGTAGAAAAACATAACATCCAAATACATCCTACGATTACTGAGGGAAGGGATATTGAAGTACTTCGCAGCCGTCGAGGTGTCATTGAAGTGAAAACCTGTCCTATAACTAAGAGATTTTATAAAAATGTTTTGAATCCGCTCCAGTCGATCAATATGTACCTGATACTGCGGTGACCATATAACACTACCGAACTCGAGGACGCTACGGACAAAACAGAAAAACAATAACTTATAAGTTCTAGGTCGCTTAAAAGGCTGCCCTACCCGAAGCAACATGCCCAAATTTTTATATGCCCGCTTACAAATGTTATCTATGTGGGTATTAAAATTTAATTGCGAGTCTAATGTAACTCCTAAATCTCTAATGAAGGAAACTCTTGAAATATTTGAATGGGATAATTTATAATTATATATTATAGGGTCTTGCTTACGATTGAAGCTGATAACAAAACATTTGTCGGGGTTAAGGAAAAGATTATCATTTGAACAATATTGGGAAAAACGATCTAGGTCTTCTTGCAATGCATGGCAATCCGCTTCCGAAGTAACAGATTTGTATATTTTCGTGTCATCAGCATAAATTAGGTGATCAGAGTTTAGAAAACAATTAGCTATGTCGTTGACATACAAGACAAAAAGAAGCGGGCCAAGGTGTGACCCTTGTGGTACTCCGGATGGCACGGGAAGAAAACGCGATGTATATCCCTTCAATGCAACAGCCTGACTTCGGTTCGAAAGATATGATTTTACCCATCTCAAAAGATCGCCATGTATACCGAGCTTGAGAAGTTTAATTATTAAGTTATTATGATTTATTTTATCAAAACATTTCGAAAAGTCGGTATACACGGCGTCAACCTGGTAACCGGATGAGATCCTGTCGGTAATAAAATCAGTGAAAGTAAGTAAGTTAGTGTCCACACTCCTACCTTGACAAAAACCGTGCTGATTCAGAGATATATGATGGCAAATTACGGCCCTAATCTCGTTACAAACAATTTTTTCAAATATTTTTCCGAAAATATTTAGTTTGCTAATGGGTCTATAATTAGTCACTAATTGGGTATCGCCACTTTTATATATAGGTGGGATAAGGGTGTGGAATATATGTCAATTATTGATAATTATACGAAAACAACCAACGTAAAACTTTTAGGTTATACGTCAAATCAAATGCTAATGGGCAAGCCACACATTTTGACTAAGGTGTAGTAGAGTTTGTTTAGTTAGGGCTTGTAGAGTTAGGGCGTGAGTAGAGAGAAACTTGGCTCTACATGAGATCTGATAACTTTTTGACAGTGCGAGCTATATGATCTCGACTTAACAACATTTTACATGGAAACGTTTTTCGTGGGTAGTTTTATTTCAAAAATGTTTTTCTTATTCATAGAAAAATATGGATATCAAAAAAATCCATAGGTGAAATTTAATGTGCGCTCATTTTTAGCACCATGCCACCTCTTGTGAGATTACGTTTAACAATACGGATGTACGAGTACCTAGTTCCTAACTGACACAATAATACAATTAGCATTTATACAAAATAATTACAAATTCAACGCTCATTGAAAGTAAATAGTGGCGTACGAATCTTTTATTAAGAGCGCTCTTACAAGAAAAGTCGAAATAATGCAAAATTGATGATACTAGTCGACGAAATTCAGGACTTTGCGCTCATTATTAGAAACAATGAGTACTTGTTCCAGTAAAAGCGTCTTCTTATCTTTATAAATATCGTTGTAAATATTAGAAAAAGGACTTATTAAATTAGTAATGATTTTTTTTCTGACGGTCGTTTCCGAAAAACCCCGTGAAGCACTGAATGGCGAGCTCTTATTTGGAAATGTTGAGAATTTTACTCTGCTAAACCTGGCTATTTTGTATTACTAATACCCTGTACTTTAGGCATATCAAACTATATTTTTCCTACATACCTTTGAGAAAGAGAAAATCAAAGTAAAACGAACTCGATTTTCTCTCCGAAACAAGTGTCAATTCCTACGAAAATCTACTTAATATCGAAGTCATTTTCATACTCAAGCAATCTGCAACGTTTGCTTATACTGTTGGTATACATTAGTGTTTATGAAATTCTACTATAATTTTTTGGCAATTTTTTGAAAACTACTCTATATTACCGATGACGCGCGCTGCGCCAGCTCAGTGCCGCGGCAGAGCTTGTAGAGGCAGGACGTGTGTCGGTCGGCTCCGCACATTTTCAACGGCGACGACGAGGTTTTTTATCATTGTGTGCGGCGGGCGCCGTGTAAAACGCTATACTGTGTGCGTGTAAACCGCAACGAGAGACTTTGATCCTAGCACCGTTTTTATAGTATTATAATTTATAATGGTACAGTTTAATAAACTACCGGACAGGATTCAAAATATTTGAAACGACCTGACATTCTATATGTATTTATTTGACTCAAGATAGTACTCAGGGTCTGATGATGGAGCCGGAAGGTGGTCACCGGTACCAATCAACCATGCAACTAAACCACTTCGTGTTTAGGCTCGTTTTATTCATCTCAACAAGATCTTTGACACAAGATAGTACTCAGGGTCTGATGATGGAGCCGGAAGGTGGTCACCGGTACCAATCAACCATGCAACTAAACCACTTCGTGTTTGGGCTCGTTTGATTCGTCTCAACAAGATCTTTGGCACAAGATAATACTCAGGGTCTGATGATGGAGCCGGAAGGTGGTCACCGGTACCAATCAACCATGCAACTAAACCACTTCGTGTTTAGGCTCGTTTGATTCGTCTCAACAAGATCTTTGACACAAGATAGTACTCAGGGTCTGATGATGGAGCCGGCAGGTGGTCACCGGTACCAATCAACCATGCCACTAAACCACTTCGTGTTTAGGCTCGTTTTATTCGTTTCTATAAGATCTTTGACACAAGATAGTACTCAGGGTCTGATGTTGGAGCCGGAAGGTGGTCACCGGTACCAATCAACCATGCAACTAAACCACTTCGTGTTTAGGCTCGTTTGATTCGTCTCAACAAGACCTTGGACACAAGATAGTACTCAGGATCTGATGATGGAGCTGGAAGGTGGCCACGGGTACCAGTCTACCGTGTAACTGAACCACTTCGTGTTTGGGCTCGTTTGATTTGTCGCAACAAGATCTTTGACACAAGGTAGTACTGAGGGTCTGATGATGGATCCGGAAGGTGGTGACCGGTACCAATCAACCATGCAACTAAACTACTTCGTGTTTGGCTTCGTTCGATTCGTCGCAACAAGATCTTTGACACAAGTTAGTACTCAGGGTCTGATGATGGAGCTGGACTGTGGCCACGGGTACCAGTCTACCATGTAACTGAACCACTTCGTGTTTGGGCTCGTTTGATTTGTCGCAACAAGATCTTTGACACAAGGTAGTACTGAGGGTCTGATGATGGATCCGGAAGGTGGTCACCGGTACCAATCAACCATGCAACTAAACCACTTCGTGTTTGGCTTCGTTCGATTCGTCGCAACAAGATCTTTGACACAAGTTAGTACTCAGGGTCTGATGATGGAGCTGGACTGTGGCCACGGGTACCAGTCTACCATGTAACTGAACCACTTCGTGTTTGGGCTCGTTTGATTCGTCGCAATAAGATGTTTGACACAAGATACTACTCAGGGTCTGATGATGGAGCTGATGATGACAGACAGGTACCCGTCGCCACCTTCCGGCTCCAACATCAGACCCTGAGTACTATCTTGTGTCAAAGATCTTGTTGAAACGAATAAAACGAGCCTAAACACGAAATGGTTTAGTTGCATGGTTGATTGGTACCGGTGACCACCTTCCAGCTCCATCATCAGACTCTGAGTATCACCTAGTGTCAAAGATCTTGTTGAGACGAATCAAACGATCCTAAACACGATGTGGTTTAGTTGCAGGGTTGATTGGTAATGGTACCTTCCAGCTCCATCATCAGACCCTGAGTACTGTCTTGTGTCAAAGATCTTGTTGAGACGAATCAAACGAGCCCAAACACGAAGTTGTTTAGTTACATGATAGACTGGTACCCGTGGCCACCTTCAAGCTCCATCATCAGACCCTGTGTATCTTCAGTGTCAAAGATCTTGTTGAGACGAATCAAATGAGCCTAATCATGTTACTACATGGTTGATTGGTATCCGTGACCACCTTAATCATCATCAGATCCTCAGTACCAGTTCGTTTTTAAACCCTCGTTGATACAAACTTTACAACCTATAGGTACCAAATGCAATGACGAAACATGTAAATAAGCGAGTAGGTACCTATAATTTCTTTCGAGTAATATACCTTCATAAGTACAAGTATGGGGCTATTCATAAATTACGTCGTTTCAAATGGGAGGAGTGGGGGGGTCTGGACATCGGATGATGGTAACATGACGTAGGAGGAAACAGATTCATCCGAAGCTTGATTTTTGGATGATTTGAGGGGTGGGGGGGTCAAAAATCGTCAAAAATAGATGACGTAATTTATGAACAGCCCCTATGTACATTTGCACTGCATTTAGTATTTTCGTACTTACCAAATAACAGTTTTAGAACTTTAAAAGTTAAGTACAGTTAGTGTTGTTATGGTTGATTTCAATATGCTTCGCGAAGGATCAAGAATGTTTAATCCATCATTGTAGTGCGAGTGTGGTAGAAGGGATCGGAGTACTGAGCTCGCACGGCCTGCCGCAGCGCGTAAAATACCTAAACTCGCTCAACGCCGAAATGTAATAGCGCTCTTAATTACAGCGCCATCTCTCGCGGAACGATCACTCTAATATTATAACATTTATAACCACGATGGTTTCACTCTAAACAAAAAAGAAGCTCTCGCTCGCGGTATTCGTTAGAGACGTAAAAATACTAATAATCAGAGCCAAGTTTCATATCCGGCCGAGGATCCCAACCCGAGGCGAGATATAGCGAAATTGTTTCTTTAATAACGCCAGGTTTTAATTTCAAGCTCAAGAAAATAGCTTCAGAGACAACTATTGTTAAGAATCAAAACATAGTACCTACTAATAAGTAGGTATTATAAAAGACTTGAGATTTTGAATAATGGATGAATGAATGAATAAATGAAAGAATGAATGAAAGGTTATCAAAGGTTACTTTAGAAAATTACCTCTCTCTAGGAATATTATTTGTTTAAGAAATAGGTATAGGTACATTTGTAAAAAGGAATAAATAGAATGCCTTAAATGTGCCTCCATAGTTCCTTAGTTAACTTGCTGGACTTAATAACAATGACAAATACATCGTTAACCTATGATTAAGTAGTAAGATTAAGAATGTTGCTATGATTTTACGACGAATTTTCATATGACGCCTGCCGCCCTCAAAATGCCTGGAATATCTGTTCAATGATTCAGCGGCATAACACTTTGCGATCGAGTCAGAAACTAGCTCATTCGAAAACGCACAAAAGTGGTCGACGTGGGTCACAGGGTCGCCCGGCTAAAATGGGCCTGGGCAGGGCATATGTGCCGACTTCACGACGAACGGTGGAGTAAATGCGTTTAGGAGTGAAGACCCCGGCTAGGCAGAAGAAGTGTAGGCAGACCACCCGCCCGTTGGTCCGATGATATTAAGGAAACTGCAGGACGAGTCTGGATAAGGGAGCCCAACAACCGCTCAAAATGGAGAGAGATTGGAGAGGCGTATGCCCAACGGTGGGCGAACACACGCTGAAGAAGAAGAATAAGAAGAGAAGATTCAACGGTATTGGCCTACTGGCAGTAGACTTCCACAGGTTAAGGGCCGGTACCTACAGACGGACTGCAACCCGACTGCAACTCGTATGGCAACTGCACGCCGCCGCCGTTGCAATTACTACGGTAAGCTAAGTAACCGAGCCTCTGTATCCTCTGAGCCGAGTAACTGTACGCAGTTGCCATGGAGTTCCCAGAGACAAATTGCAGTCGGGTTGCAGTCCGTCTGTATCGGCCCTAAGTACTTTACTTTAAACATTTTATTATAAGAACATTTATAACGCTCTTAAAAACATTCACAAACAACGGAGAGACAACATTAGTAAATGTAAAGTAAATATTGCTCCGTTTAAATCGTAGGTACCAATAAATTTTGTTAAATCTGACATTAGGAACACTATACGGTATAATTTATGGTCCATTGAAGGACATTATAGACGTTAAACTGTGTCTCCGTATATTACACTTTGGAACTCGATACTGCTTAAGAAAACTACCACATATTGTTGCCGTGCATTTAAACACAGAGTAAAGTTAAAAAGTAGTCCATCTTCCCTCCCTCCCTCAAAGATACATGCGCAAAACTTAACCACAGCTGCTACCTGCATTAACCTGGTTTATTCTAGTCATTTTACGAACTGGCGTATGAGACAAAGTATGGCGAATTGGAAGTAATTTATGATAAGTAGCTGATGTTAGTTTAACGGATATGCCACGA